>NC_064922.1:506795555-511595555 GCF_023897955.1 Schistocerca gregaria
CTCTCCGAACAACTCAATTCCCGTCGTTCCGCCATCTTCCTTTCCCTCGACCTCGAACGCGCATATGACCGTGTGTGGCATTCCGGTCTCCTTTTCAAGCTCCAAACCTTTGCTCTTCCTCTCAACTATGTCCGTCTGGTCGCTTCCTTCCTTTCCCACCGTCCTTCCTATGTCACCATCCACAACACTGATTCCTACACCTTCTACCCCTCCGCCGGTGTGCCCCAAGGTTCCGTCCTTTCCCCTCTTCTCTACCTCCTTTACACGGCAGACATGCCTCCACCTGCACCTCCCCTACACCTTCTCCAGTACGCCGATGACACTGCCTTCCTTGCCCTCGCTCCCACCCTGCAACGCTCCCAGCACCTTCTCCAATCCTATCTTGACCGGTTCACCACTTGGTGTAACCAGTGGTTGCTCAAGGTCAATCCTTCCAAGACCCAGGCGATCATTGTAGGCAAAACCACTCGTTCCTTCCGTCTCCTTGATTTCTATCTTACTATTTATGGCCGTCCCATCACCCTCACACCTACTCTCAAGTACCTTGGTGTCACCCTCGACCGTCGCCTCTCCTGGAACCCACATCTCCGGACGATCCAAGCCAAGGCACGCTCCCGCCTCCGCCTCCTTAAGCTCCTTTCTGGCCGTACATGGGGTCTGGACCCTTCCACCATCCTCTACACCTACAAGTCCCTCATCCGTCCTATCCTTTGCTATGCTCATCCCGCCTGGATCTCTGCCCCTCCTACCTTCTACAAGTCCATTCAGATCCTAGAACGCCATGCGCTCCGCCTCGCCTATCGCATCCGTCTCCCTTCCCCCACGCGGATCCTCTATGACCTGATTCCCTTCCCGCACCTCCTCCTTTTCCTCGAACGGTTACGGATCCTCTACACCTCCCGCAAGCTTGATCCTCCACACCCTCTTGTCTCTCCCATCCTCTCCCACCCCAACCCGCTGCCGCGCCTGCATTCCTATATCCCACCTGCTCTCCATCTTTACACCCTCCACACCCTCTCCCTCGGTGGCTTCCGTCAACTCCCCCTCCCTGATGATGCCCTCCTCCCCTCCATCTACCCCTCCTACCAACTTTGAGCCTTACCTTCCCTCTCCTCTCCTTTTCCTGTGGGCACCCTCTCTCCCTTCTCTCCCTCCCTCCCCTCCCCTTTCTCCTTGGGCTTCCACTCCCCCTACCCTCCCCCTTCTCCTCCATCCCTCTCCTCTCCTCCACTGGCATCTTCCCCTCCCCCTCTCTCTCCTCTTCCCCACACCTTTTCCCCTTGGCAGGCCACGACTCTGCTGTCTTCCATCAGTTACTTTCATCGTCCTACGCCGAAGACCATCGCATGTGTTTGTGCCTCGACTCTCCTGCAGTGTGTTTGTGTTTCGTCGTTTGTGCTCCGCTGGTTCACGTGTGGCCATCTGCCATCTGCGTTTGTGCACCGTGTTTCTCCGCTTTTATCCATTGTGCTACGCACGTGACCGACTCCGTTTTAACTCTGTTTTGTCTACTGTTTGTACCCCGCCGTCTTGATTGTTTTTATATCTCACTCATCTCTGTTCTGTGTATACTCTGAGGCCGAAGAGCGGCATACTTGGTCCGCTGCCGGCCTACCTGTTTGTCACAGGTATTAAAATCACAATAAAGGAAAAAAAAAAAAAAAAAAAGAGAGCGAATCAGATGCGCCAGCATGTTGACGTTAACTGAAAAGGCGCTTTTAGTGAAGTTGTATAATCAGAATTGGGAATGTGCTAGGTGAGCGTTACGATCCTATCGCCATAAGAAGGGGATTCCAGTGGGTAAAGGTCCGTTGACAAATGCAGCTGTGGGGAGAATGATTTCGAAGTTCGAAGCCACGGGTTCTTTAGACGATAGACCCCGAAGTGGCCGACCGATCACAAGGCGTAATGCTGCTGAGACAGTTCAGGAATAAATGGAGAGTGTAGCGGGTTCGTCTATGCACGGGGAAGTCAGCGCTCGTGCAGTCGCACGTTGCACCGGCATTCCATACACTACTGTTTGGTTGGCACTGAGGCGTACCCTCCGAAGCTATCCGTAGAAAATCCATCGGCATAATGAACTGTTACCTGGCGATTTAGTGAAGCGGAGGGCATTTGTGGTGTGGGCGTTTCAAAAGATGGCGGAAGATGACGATTGGTTTAGTAACGTGTTGTGGACCGACGAAGCAGAATTTGGGCTACCGAAAATCCTAGAACTGTCGTGGAAACTCCATTTCACGACGAGAAAGTCATGGCATGGGTTGGATTTACCACATCTACTGTTATCGGGCATTTTTTCTTCGAGGAAATGTGTGATTCTGATTTTGTAACTGCTACTGTGACGGGTGAGAGGTACGCGGATACGTTATAGTATCCCATCATCCCCAGCCTGGCTGATAAACACCTGCTGGAATGTACGATGTTTATGCAGGATGGCGCTCCACCCCATATTGCTAGACGCGTGAAAGATCTCTTGCGCGCTTCGTCTGGTGATGATCGTGTGCTCTGCGCCCTCCCAGGTCCCCAGACCTCAGTCTGTGCGATTATTGGCTTTGGGGTTACCTGAAGTCGCAAGTGTATCGCAATTGACCGACATCTCCAGGGATGCTGAAAGACAATGTCCGACGCCAATGCCTCACCATGCTTTACAGTGCTGTTCACAACGTTATTCCTCGACTACAGCTATTGTTGAGGAATAATGGTGGACATATTAAGCATTTTCTGTGAAGAACATCATCTTTGCTTTGTCTTAATTTGTTATAATAATTATTGCTATTCTGATCAGATGAAGCGCCATCTGTAGGGCATTTTTTGAACTTTTGTATTTTTTGGTTCTAATAAAACCCCATGTCATTCCAAGCATGTGTGTCAATTTGTACCTCTCTATCGACATTATTCCGTGATTTATTCAGTTTTCAAATTTGTATTGACTTTTTGATCACCCGGTATATTTTGCCACAGATGTTCCTCACATTTTAAAGAACGTTCGGAATTGTTTTACTGTCACAAAACATAACAGTGTCTGAAGCGACAGTAAAAGAAAATACTCTGAGTCACAACACAGTTTCACCGAAGCATGTAGCATCCGTAGTCAAACTACTAGTGGAGGGTGTATCTACACTGGTGTTGTCAGCTACAGAATTTAACCCGAGCATGTTTGAAAAGATGTTAGTTCCAGTAGATAAAAACTTGAATCATGTGGCTTCAGCTTTACAATTTGCTCTTCTTTCAGAAGAGGCCCTAACAATAAGATGATTTATTAATAATGTGAATAAGTAGTATGAAATAATGGTAAGCAGAAATGAAGTAGCATCTCTCTGTAAGAAAAATGATGGTGCATTTGAGACAGACGCTGAACATTGAGTTCCAGCAGCAAGAAGCAAAAATGGTTCAAATGGCTCTGAGCACTATGGGACTCAACTGCTGTGGTTATCAGTCCCCTAGAACTTAGAACTACTTAAATCTAACTAACCTAAGGACATCACACACATCCATGCCCGAGGCAGGATTCGAACCTGCGACCGTAGCAGTCTCACGGTTCCGGACTGCGCGCCTAGAACCGCAAGACCACCGCGGCCGGCACCAAGAAGCAGTGGGAACCAACACAAGCTACACTTTAGCTGTCTACTATAACTGCTCTGGAATTTTTTGAGGAACTTTTTCCAAGCAGTTAATTGATTATCTACTAACTAGGAGGCTCTCCACAGACTGTGTAGAAAATTTTCACAAGTCCATGAAACTTGTGTTATTCATCCTACATCAGTAAATCTAAGACAGATAATCAAGATGATAGGCATTGCAGAGTATTCACATATACCACGTCCGTCATCATATAAAGGGGATGATGATGAGTACTACCTTGACTTTTTTTCAAAATTAAAACAGCCAGAAGCCGAGACTGAGTTAGAGCCTCAAGGCTCAGATCATGTAAGTATTAACATTGTTCAGCTAGCAGTACTGTATCATTTGTCTAGGTGGTGCATGAACCTATTAGAACTTCGAAGTCAGTTAAAGGTGGCACATTTATTAAAGCAATTTATTCCCCATAACCTTCAGAGAAACTTCTCCATGAGTGGACACCAATTGTGATTAAAGAGGCACTGATGTATCCTGCATGGTGATGAGGTCTTCCAAAAACGCAGTTACGGACTGTTGAAATATGAGAATGTTCCTCACCATTTGATTACAATGTGACTCACTATTGCATGTGTCAGTTGTTCTTTTTGTCCTGAGTATGAGATACTGGTATTTCACCGTGAGTCTACACGTGTTTTCCAAAGAGTTAAATATTCCGGTTCACAAGTTAATCAAAAATCTATGCCAGTAAAAGTTCGTTTATAAGAGCTAGCGCTGATATTCAGCAATAATATAGTGTTATTGTAAGTTATTTTTTCTTTACGTTCATTTCCTTTTTTGTGCTAGGATAACCATCTACAACAGATCTCACTATTTTTATTTTAGAACTGCACGTATTTTGTCTGTAGCAATTTCATTCAGGAAATTTATTTGTTTTATCTGTTTCTTATTTTTGTAGTTGCCACTTTTCGCCATAAATAAAATGTTTCTATAATTCATATGGCAGTAATACCACAGTACTACATTGAGGCTCGGCTGCTTCCCGATTTGAAACATAGCTGGTTGGTGCATTAAGTTAAAGGAGACTGTTATCAAGTCAACATTTTTCTAGGCAGTTGTACTGGCAAAACTGATGTCTGCTAGTGGATTATCCAATGCCTGTCAAAGTAAATCCATTGGGTCCGTTTTTGCTGCTCCATTTTTCGTTCCTTTGTTTTTACTACAATTTCCTGGTACCAGATGCTTTGAGCTTAATACGAGCAATCTTCATTCTGGGCTTCCACTGAAATTGTCTCTGGCCTTGTGCAAAGGGGAATTGGTTTCCTAGTGACGTAAAAATTATTTTCAGGAGATAAGTAAAGTTGTCAAAATAAATGTTGCATATTGCTTTATTGCCAGTACCGGACATAATAGAAGATAAAACTGATTTTTTCTGTTACGTACATTCATAAGAGAAGGAAAATAGAGAGGTTAAACACATTTCTACTTCATAAAAACAAAAGAAGAAAAATGAAAACTTACAAAAGTGTCCACTGCAAACACTACACGTTCTCCTCACTGCCATATTGAAAACACATTGTTTATGAACCGACAGGTCCTCATCGTAATTGGGAGATACTTTCGAATGCCGATAGGTATACCCCTCACCAACCTGTCCAGATAAGCCTGTGGGATATTGTCTCGTTCTTCCGCCGCTGTCTCTATGATGCCTTATAGGGTACCCGGTGCAACAGAACGATTGCAAACCGCTCGTTTTAGCATGGCCCATGCATTCTAAATGCAGTTGAGATTTGGAGAACATGGAGGCTACTCCATCCTATTGATTCTATGTTCAACTGCAGAGGTATTCACAAGATTGTGACTATAGGGGCGTGAATTGTTGTTTACCATTGTGAATCCCACTACAATATGTTCATCAAATGGACCCACAACGCGTGCAAGGATATCGTCCCAATGCGTCACACCAGTCATCCACCCATGCATGGGTGCATAGGGCTTAATGCGGCAGTAGACTATCGCACCGCAAAACATGACTGAACAGCCTTGATAAGGGTGGTGCTTTACGATACACTTGAGCGTAAATGTGGTCCTCGTTGTCTCCACACACGGAAATCAGTATTTTAACCGAAGAGACTGAAAAGGGTCTCACCAGAAAAGAACCTTGTGTCCCACTGCTGCCGAGTCCACAACGAATCGTTCCGCTCCCATGCGATACGAGCCCTTTCTCCGAACCCGATTTAGAGAAGGCGGTCTGAAAGGTTTTCTGGCACGTCATTCAAGCTCATGAAACCTATTTCGTTGACACCTGCACTCTTGTAGCTGTTTCCAACTGCCGCCGTGTAGCATTGTTGAGGGTTTCTACATGCTGTTATATGCAGATATCGGTCCCGAGTGCCTGTTTTTTTATCATTTATTTTTATTTTTCCCCATGACCACTTCTGTGACGATCCTCAACTGATCCTATCGGTAGAAACTCGTTACGGATTCTAGAGAGATTACTTTGACTCACGAAGACATTCGTTGTGACGTCCACCTGTCTTATTCCCTGCTCCATTCGGGTGATTGTACAGAGACTCTGATGCTAAGTTCTTGTTGTACGAACCATCCTGAAGCAACACAATTTTCGTAATGAGGTATGATACAAGTATTGCAATGTTTACAGGCAGGCACATGGTTGTCATGAGTGCACATAACGCACTGTCATGTTAGAAAAGGTACTGCTTGGATAACATTAAAAACAAACCAAGGTATAGACATCATAACGTATTTCTGGATCACAGTGTTCAGTATTAAAGTTTCGGCAGTATGCAACATTTATTTTGACCACAACGTATTTCTCATGTATTGTGTGAACTTGGTAAACTTTTAGTCTGGCATGAGTAAAAACCTATGCTAGAACTGAAATATTCAATATTGCAAGTATTGCTCAAGTAACTAGTAATCTAGAGTCTTTTATGTTATTCTGAAATGTAAATTGTTGGACAAGATATTAGTTAGCCGTAACTAATGGATTCTTATCTGGTCAACTGTTAAAACTGCAAGTCTCACACAGGAGGAACAGCGGCAGTCGTATTACTGATTTCCTGGAAACGTAATTCTGATACCATAGTGTTATTTGGGATTGTGTGTATATAAACCTTTTGAGTAAAACTGAATTTACAAAAATTACTTCCACTTTTGGCTAACCTTCACATTCACATACTCGAATTTATCAAAATGCTAAATCAACTGAAATGTTTCATCAAATACACTGGTACAGAAGGACCAGGTAAGTTACAGCTTCCAGTATTGTCACAAATAGGTCACTACAAGACAACCCGCAGTTTCGTTGCTTTTTCTTTAAGGCGCAAACAACGACCATTCTTAACATGGTAGTTTTGTAAAGTTATGATGTACAATTTTTCACTCAAAAATACACCATGAAATAAGTATTTGAACCATTCTTGAAATTTTCTTCATGGTAACCTTTCCTTAATCCCGAAGTCTCTGTCATTTGAAACATTAGTTTGGTCCGCGGTAGTGAAATCAAAGTTACTCCGAAATAATGTGACTGCATTCATTCTCACTGTAATACAGGTAATGTATGATTTTTGGCTAAAGATGCAACCAGTAAATTCTCTATCACTGAAAGGAAAAAGGCCTTTTCCCTAACAAAATTATGCTTTCCCTATAGATATATCGGGAAGATGAAGCTGCTTGTTACGCTTAAAATATTCGGTAATCCTTCCCTGCCTTCCAATAATTTAAGCACAATATCGTTAATAAAAAGTGTCTGAGGTGTGTTGGCGATGGAATGGCATGGCTAGTAAGCTTTTATGGCCAGTTTTGTTTCAACTGTCAGCATTATGTGTAGGCACATGAAACGGAACAACTTTTCAGGTACAGAGTTACTAGCGATTTTCACGTAGTACACTACACAATTTCTGTTTCACATGTTTGTTCACTCATGATACAGTAAAGTTTGAAATGGGACAAATACTAAGTTAAATTCGAGACTTTATGGCTATCCTCGAAACTAATCGTTACCAAATGGTGCTGTTTCCGTATTTCCATGCCTACACAACTTTCTCTATATAAAGACTGCACCAGTAATAATGCACAATATGTGTAAATGTTCCTCCGGCTGTTTCAGTAGCAGAAGTGTCAACCATGACTTGATTGTGATTAGTGCTGCATCTGATTTTCTTGTCAAGTTTTTACGTTAAGCAGTTACGAACATTTACGAAGGCGTACCGTTTTGTCAAACTATATGAGCAATATTTGTCTTATAGATAGTCAACATTTTATTTTTAAGCTTGAAAAGATAATTTCCGACTCCAGTATGGCAAACCGGCTTCAGAACGATAATAATTTCCGAAAGCAACTGTCCTCTTTCCTAGCGACTTTATACCGTGTTGTCTGCTCTAGTCCTATTATGGTGGATTTAAAGGGACATTGCTCCCCTATACAAACCTTGGTCACGGCCGATAGCATACTACACAGGAAGGACTGTTCAAATCGCTGTCATAATAGGTTCTTCTTGTGACAAAAGCGAGTAACTTAAACCACTTTTAAAAAATACTTACAGTACGTCTTAGCAGCGTAAAATTCTGACAGCGCATTTCTTTCGCTATATTTTTCTGCATAAATAATGTCATGATGGCTTTCGATATGTCCGATTGTACCATTCCCATGTAATCTTGTGTAGTAATCGCTATCGAGTATGCTGCTCTTTTCTCTGCTGAAATACTGGCTATTCTTCGCGTTTTAATGTCCCTGTTAATACACATCACATAACCGAATATCCCACTGTATTAATTTGGAGTATTTATGTGAATGGGTAGGTAAACATCCGTTTTAAAATCATTTTGTTCGAAACAGGAAACAAATTACGAAAACGATATAGCAAATATCTGCCGAAACACCAGGCAAAATGCACGCGATAACTCTCAGGAGAGACAGCGTGTATCTCTCAACGCTACAATGATGGTAGCATTATGGAGGCAAGCAGTCTGCCTTAACTGGAACGTCAAGTGCAGTTGTTTGACTATGGCAGCTGGGTTGGATGTCAAAATTCATCTCGGACAAACATGGCGCCTAAGTAAAAATATCATTTTTCCTTTATGGGAAGAACAATGAGACAGTGAGAGGAAGAGCGAGGAAAACAGGAAAGGCCAGTTACAAAATTATTATAGCGTTAAGGCTGACGGCAGCTTCGTACCGAGGGCAGTTAAGCCTCACTGTGCCTCTGGGCGGTGAAGTGAGGTTACTTGAACTAAAGCTGATCTGTTCTCGCACCTACGAGGGGAGCGTTTTTGTTTATATGGCCGTTCGTTCTCGTAGTAATGAACACCCACGACTGTTGGAGGCTTCAACCGTGTAACGCATGGCAGCCCTCGTAAGAGGAATATCCGCAGTGGGTTGTGGCGATGATGTAAGTATGCTGTTTAGGTTTTTATGTTGCTAACGCCACGTAGTACTCCCCATGAAAATTACTAACTGTGCCGTGTGCAGTCTGTGGCTGGTTGACATTGTTGGAATATTCGCTATTGTGTTGGGTGGTTGGATGGGAACAGCGCGTGGCGTTGCGCAGTTGGCGGTGAGCCGCCAGCAGTGGTGGATGTGGGGAGAGATGTCAGAGTTTTGTGAGGTTACGAACTATAACCTCCCCCCATGTAGTATGGACCTTGCCGTTGGTGGGGAGGCTTGCGTGCCTCAGCGATACAGATAGCCGTACCGTAGGTGCAACCAAAACGGAGGGGTATCTGTTGAGAGGCCAGACAAACGTGTGGTTCCTGAAGAGGGGCAGCAGCCTTTTCAGTAGTTGCAGAGGCAACAGTCTGGATGATTGACTGATGTGGCCTTGTAATAATAACCAAAACGGCCTTGCTGTGCTGGTACTGCAAACGGCTGAAAGCAAGGGGAAACTACAGCCGTAATTCTTCCCCGAGGGCATGCAGCTTTACTGTATGATTAAATGATGATGGCGTCCTCTTGGGTAAAATATTCCGGAGGTAAAATAGTCCCTCATTCGGATCTCCGGGTGGGGACTACTCAAGAGGATGTAGTTCTCAGGAGAAAGAAAACTGGAGTTCTACGGATCGGAGCGTGGAATGTCAGATCCCTTAATCGGGCAGGTAGGTTAGAAAATTTAAAAAGGGAAATGGATAAATTAAAGTTAGATATAGTGGGAATTAGTGAAATTCGGTGGCAGGAGGAACAAAATTTCTGGTCAGGTGACTACAGGGTTATAAACACAAAATCAAATAGGGCTAATGCAGGAGTAGGTTTAATAATGAATAGGAAAATAGGAATGCGGGTAAGCTACTACAAACAGCATAGTGAACGCATTATTGTGGCCAAGATAGATACGAAGCCAACACTTACTACAATAGTACAAGTTTATATGCCAACTAGCTCTGCAGATGACGAAAAAATTGAAGACATGTATGATCAAATAAAAGAAATTATTCAGATAGTGAAGGGAGATGAAAATTTAATAGTCATGGGTGACTGGAATTCGGTAGTAGGAAAAGGGAGAGAAGGAAACGTAGTAGGTGAATATGGACTGGGGCAAAGAAATGAAAGAGGAAGCCGCCTGGTAGAATTTTGCACAGAGCACAGCTTAATAATAGCTAACACTTGGTTCAAGAATCATAAAAAAAGGCTGTATACATGGAAGAAGCCTGGAGATACTAAAAGGTATCAGATAGATTATATAATGGTAAGACAGAGATTTAGGAACCAGGTTTTAAATTGTAAGACATTTCCAGGGGCAGATGTGGACTCTGACCACAATCTATTGGTTATGACCTGTAGATTAAAACTGAAGAAACTGCAAAAAGGATGGAAATTTAAGGAGATGGGACATGGATAAACTAAAAGAACCAGAGGTTGTACAGAGTTTCAGGGAGAGCATAAGGGAGAAATTGACAGGAATGGGGGAAAGAAATACCGTAGAAGAAGAATGGGTAGCTTTGAGGGATGAAGTAGTGAAGGCAGCAGAGGATCAAGTAGGTAAAAAGACAAGGGCTAGTAGAAATCCTTGGGTAACAGAAGAAATATTGAATTTAATTGATGAAAGGAGAAAATATAAAAATTCAGTAAATGAAGCAGGCAAAAAGGAATACAGACGTCTCAAAAATGAGATCGACAGGAAGTGCAAAATGGCTAAGCAGGGATGGCTAGAGGACAAATGTAAGGATGTAGAGGCTCATCTCACTAGGGGTAAGATAGATACTGCCTACACGAAAATTAAAGAGACCTTTGGAGATAAGAGAACCACTTGTATGAACATCAAGAGCTCAGATGGAAACCCAGTTCTAAGCAAAGAAGAGAAAGCAGAAAGGTGGAAGGAGTATATAGAGGGTCTACACAAGGGCGATGTACTTGAGCACAATATTATGGAAAGAGAAGAGGATGTAGATGAAGATGAAATGGGAGATACGATACTGCGTGTAGAGTTTGACAGAGCACTGAAAGACCTGAGTCGAAACAAGGCCCCCGGAGTAGACAACATTCCATTGGAACTACTGACGGCCTTGGGAGAGCCAGTCCTGACAAAACTCTACCATCTGGTGAGCAAGATGTATGAGACAGGCGAAATACCTTCAGACTTCAAGAAGAATATAATAATTCCAATCCCAAAGAAAGCAGGTGTTGACAGATGTGAAAATTACCGAACAGACAGTTTAATAAGTCACAGCTGCAAAATACTTACGCGAATTCTTTACAGACGAATGGAAAAACTAGTAGAAGCCGACCTCGGGGAAGATCAGTTTCGATTCCGTAGAAATGTTGGAACACGTGAGGCAATACTGACCCTACGACTTATTTTAGAAGCTAGATTAAGGAAGGGAAAACCTACGTTTCTAGCATTTGTAGACTTAGATAAAGCTTTTGACAATGTTGACTGGAATACTCTCTTTCAAATTCTAAAGGTGGCAGGGGTAAAATAGAGGGAGCGAAAGGCTATTTATAATTTGTACAGAAAGCAGATAGCAGTTATAAGACTCGAGGGACATGAAAGGGAAGCAGTGGTTGGGAAGGGAGTGAGACAGGGTTGCAGTCTCTCCCTGATGTTATTCAATCTGTATATTGAGCAAGCAGTAAAGGAAACAAAAGAAAAATTCGGAGTGGGTATTAAAGTCCATGGAGAAGAAATAAAAATTTTGAGGTTCGCCGATGACATCGTAATTCTGTCAGAGACAGCAAAGGACTTGGAAGAGCAGTTGAACGGAATGGATAGTGTCTTGAAAAGAGGATATAAAATGAACATCGACAAAAGCAAAACGAGGATAATGGAATGTAGTCGAATGAAGTCGGGTGATGCTGAAGGAATTAGATTAGGAAATGAGACACTTAACGCAGTAAAGGAGTTTTGCTATTTGGGTAGAAAATAACTGATGATGGTCAAAGTAGAGACGATATAAAATGTAGACTGGCAATGGCAAGGAAAGCTTTTCTGATGAAGAGAAATTTGTTAACATCGAGTATAGATTTAGGTGGCAGGAAGTCATTTCTGAAAGTATTTGTATGGAGTGTAGCCATGTATGGAAGTGAAACATGGACGATAACTAGTGTGGACAAGAAGAGAATGGAAGCTTTCGAAATGTGGTGCTACAGAAGAATGCTGATGATTAAATGGGTAGATCACATAACTAATGAGGAGGTATTGAATAGGATTGGGGAGAAGAGAAGTTTGTGGCACAACTTGACCAGAAGAAGGGATCGGTTGGTAGGACATGTTCTGAGGCATCAAGGGATCACCAATTTAGTATTGGAGGGCAGCGTGGAGGGCAAAAATCGTAGAGGGAGACCAAGAGATGAATACATTAAGCAGATTCAGAAGGATGTAGGTTGCTGTAGGTACTGGGAGATGAAGAAGCTTGCACAGGACAGAGTTGCATGGAGAGCTGCATCAAACCAGTCTCAGGACTGAAGACCACAACAACAACAACAACAACAACGTACTATAAGCGGACGATCTGGACATGTATCCGCCAGAAAAAAGAAATTTGTAAAGATGGATATATATAATGACTTTTGAACGCTATTAAGGTAAATACATTGTTTGTTCTCTATTAAAATCTTTCATTTGCTAACTATGCCTATCAGTAGTTAGTGCCTTCAGTAGTTAGAATATTTTATTTAGCTGGCAGTATTGGCGCTTGCTGTATTGCAGTAGTTCGAGTAACGAAGATTTTTGTGAGGTAAGTGATTCATGAAAGGTATAGGCTATTGTTAGTCAGGGCCATTCTTTTGTAGGGATTTTTGAAAGGCAGATTGCGTTGTGCTAAAAATAATATATGTCAGTTTAGTGATGATCAGAATAAGTAAAGAGAGAAATGTCTGAGTACGTTCAGTTTTACTCAGCTGTCTCTGAATCAAATAACGTAGACGTTTACTAGCACAGTCATTCATAATTTTTCTAGGGGGATATTTCATAATGTCTACAGTGCTTAGTAGTGCGGAGGTAGACAGCCCCTGGCCGGGCGCAGTTGCAAATGCAACCTGAATGCGAACGATACAACCCGTAATTCGCTTTCTTTTTGAAATTAAGACGTTAACTGTCCCCATAGTATCCCATCCTGGTGGTGATGGTAGCAGCACAAGTGTGAAAATTTGTTTAAACGCAGGATGTCAGTGTAATTTAATGGGGTATTGTGTGTGTTTTTTATTTACTGATATGGCTATAGAAACGTTGCTACCTGCTCTTTTCTTTAAATTTCACACGGTCACTTACAAGGCTACTGTAATCTTATAGTGTGAGACTACTCTAACGCAGCGTGGTAGTGACGTCATGCTGTGTACACCATTTAGGCAATAAATTACAGTAACTGCAATGCCACCTATTTTATCACATTGTTAATACGAAAACCAGTTCCTTAAGTTTTTCTCAAAAGTTATAATGGGGCATTAGCGCTGTGCTAGTGTGTCTTCTGGTAGATGTGATATAAAGGGTGAGTCACTAACTATTGCCACCTAGAATAACTCGGAAAGAATGATAGGAGATGAAAAGTTTGTGGGACAAAACTTTCATGGGACAAAGGGGGCCATAATATGACGTTCGTTTTTTGTTGCTAGGTGGAGTCTCATCAGAAATATGAAGGTCAACTTTGTTTGTGTTTTAAATGGCCGGCCGCGGTGGTCTAGCGGTTCTAGGCGCTCAGTCAGGAACCGCGCGACTGCTACGGTCGTAGGTTCAAATCTGCCTCGGGCATGGATGTATGTTATGTCTTTAGGTTAGTTAGGTTTAAGTAGATCTAAGTTTTAGGGGACTTATGACCACAGATGTTGAGTCCGATGGTGCTCAGAGCCACTTGAACCATTTTTTGTTTTTGTTTTAAATGACATGCTATGGTTTGGTAATTATTTTCTGATAGCAGCTGTCGAGACGAATACAACGATTTCTAACAGTGAGGTCTTTGAAGGCCATGAAGGTAAAAAAGGCGGCATGAACATCCATTTACAGAAGGTGTTCGAAGTGATGACCATTAGTATCAACGCAGTGCTGCAATCTTTTTAACATGGATTGAGTGGTATACCTTATCACATCGGCACTTATCGATGCACATGCCCTGACAAGTCTCTCTCGAATATCTTCAGCCACAAGACAAAATTGAGAGGTGTCAAGTCTGGCGAACGAGCCGGCCACGACATATCTCAGTGTCCAATCCAACGATTTGGGAAATGTCTCTGCAACTCATTTCTAGCCATCAGCGAAATATGTGCCTGACATCTGTCGTGTTGATACCACATTCTGTTCATTGCTCCTAAAGGTATTTCTTCTAATAACAGAACTAATGTTTCTTGTATGCAAGTGGTGTTCTTCCTACCATTAAGATTTCCTTCGATTATGTTGGGGTCTATGATCCTGTGCTCCAGAATACCATACCATACATTCACCGACCATGGTTTTTGTTGTGCAACTTGCCGCAGCCAACCTCGATTTTCAGTTGCCCCATAACGCATGTAATACAAATTAACATTTTCATGGCTCCGAGCACTATGCGACTTAACTTCTGAGGTCATCAGTCGCCTAGAACTTAGAACTAATTAAACCTAACTAACCTAAGGACATCACACACATCTATGCCCGAGGCAGGATTCGAACCTGCGACCGTAGCGGTCGCCCGGTTCCAGACTGTAGCGCCTAGAACCGCATGGCCACTCCGGCCAGTAACGTTTTCATGGGTCGTGAATGTAGCCTCAAATTAATAAATGTGTCATCCCTCTGAATCTGCAGTTGATCCTATAGGCAGAATTCAGTGCGATTCATACAATCCGTACCAGTTAATTCTTGGTGGAGACTGATATGGTAAGGATGATAGTTATGCCGATGCAGAACACGAACAACACTACTCTGTCTCATGCCAGATTTCCTTGAAATTTGATGCGAACTAACACAGGGATCTCGAACCATGGTGGCAACAGTACCAATTTCCGTTTCCTCGGTAGTAACATTAGTTTGCTGGATATGTTATCGATGCGTTAAAGATCAAGTTGTTCTCAATTTATCATAAACATATTTAAATGTACGAGGTGTAGGGCGAGTCGTTGAGGATATCTTTCAGCGTATACGTCTCTAGGTCTCACAGAATTTCGTTGCCATTCTCTGTAAATGAGAAGTATATCTACTTGTTCTTCGAAGAAATACATCATTCACGTTCGCTTGATTCCACGATACTAGTCTTACCGTTCCTATTAGTATTGCATTGCGAAACCGTCGATTGGTGGTTACATGTCAGTGGAACGTTAGATGTATACGCCGTACTCTGCGAATATTTACTATTTGCACGATTTACGTGAGAGGCAGTTTTTCCCGAGGGCATGCAGCTACTCCACATGGTTAAACGATGATGGCGTCCTCTTGGGTAAAATATTCCGGAGGTAAAATAGTCCCCCTTTCGGATCTCCGGGCGGGGACTACTTAGGATGACGTCGTTATCAGGAGAAATAAAACCGGCCTTCTACGGATCGCAGCCTGGAAAGTCAGATCCCTTAATCGGACAGGTAGGTTAAAAAATTTAAAAAGGGAAATGGATAGCTTAAAGTTAGATGTAGTGGGAATTAGTGAAGTTCGGTGGTAGGAGGAACAAGACATCTGGTCATATGAATACAGGGTTATAAATACAAAATGAAATAGGAATAATGCAGGAGTAGGTTTAATAATGAATAAAAAATAGGAGCACGGGTAAGCTACTACGAACAGCATAGTGAACGCATTATTGTAGCCAAGATAGACACGAAGCTCACGAATACCACAGTATTACAAGTTTATATGCCAACTAGCTCCGCAGATGACTAACAGATTGAAGAAATGTATGATGAAGTAAAAGCAATTATTCAGATAGTGAAGAGAGACGAAAATTTAATAATCATGGGTGACTGGAATTCGACAGTAGGAAAAGGGAAAGAAGAAAACGTAATAGGTGAATGTGGATTGGGGCTAAGAAATGAAAGAGGAAGCCGCCTGGTAGAATTTTGCGTAGAGCATATTTAATCAGAGCTAACACTTGGTTTAAGAATCATGAAAAAAGGTTGTATACATGGACGAATCCTGTACTAGAAGGTTTCATATAGTCTATATAATGGTAAAAGAGAGATTTAGGAATCAGGTTTTAAATTGTAAGACATTTCCAGGGACAGATGTGGATTCTGACCACAATCTATTGGCTATGAACTATAGATTAAAACGGAAGAAACTGCAAAAAGGTGGGAATTGGGAATTTAAGGAGATGAGACCTGGATAAACTGAAAGAACCAGACGTTGTAGAGAGTTTCAGAGAGAGCGTTAGGGAACGATTGACAAGAACGGGGGGGGGGGGGGGGGGGGGGAGAAATACAGTATAAGAAGGATGGGTAGGTTTGAGAGATGAAATAGTGAAGCCAGCGGAGGATAAAGTAGGTAAAAAGAAGAGAGCTGGTAGAAATCTTTGGGTAACAGAAGATATATTGAATTTAATTGATGGAAGCAGAAAATATAAAAACGCAGTAAACTAAAAAGGCAAAATGGGATACAAACGTCTCAAAATTGAGTTCAGCAGGAAGTGCAAAATGGCTAAGCAGGGATGTCTAGAGGACAATGTAAAGATGTAGAGGTATATGTCACTAGTGGTAAGATAGACACTGCCTACAGAAAAAATAAGAGACCTTTGGAGAAAAGAGAACCAGTTGTATGAATATCAAGAGCTCAGATGGAAAACCAGTACAAAGCAAAGAATGCAAAGCAGAAAGATGGAAGGAATATATAGAGGGTCTGTAAAAGTGTAATGTACTTGAGGGCAGTATTATGGAAATGGAAGAGGACGTACGTGAAGATGAAACGGGAGATACGATACTGGGTGAAGAATATGACAGCACTGAAAGACCTAAGTCAAAACAAAGCCCCAGGAGTAGACAACATTCCATTAGAACTACTGATAGTCTTGGGAGAGCTAGCCCTAACAAAACTCTGCCGTCTGGTGAGCAAGATGTATGAGACAGGCGAAATACCCTCAGACTTCAAGAAGAATATAGTAATTCCTATTCCAAAGAAAGCAGGTGCTGACGGGTGTGAAAATTATCGAACTATCAGAATAACAAGCCACAGCTGCAAAATACTAACATGAATTCTTTACAGACGAATGGAAAAACTGGTAGAAGCCGACCTCGGGGAAGATCAGTTTGGATTCCGTAGAAATGTTGGAATACATGAGACAATACGGAGCCTACGAGTTATCTTAGAAGAAAGATTAAGAAAAGGCAAACCTAAGATTCTAGCATTTGTAGACTTAGAGAAAGCTTTTGACAATGTTGACTGGAATGCTCTCTTTCAAATTCTGAAGGTGGCAAGGATCAAATACAGGGAGCGAAAGGCTATTTACACTTTGTACAGAAACCAGATTGCAGTTATAAGAGTCGAGAGGCATGAAAGGGAAGCAGTGGTTGGGAAGGGAGTGAGACAGGGTTGTAGCCTATCTCCAATGTTATTCAATCAGTATACTGAGCAAGCAGTAAAGGAAACAAAAGAAAAATTTGGAGTAGGAATTAAAATATGTGGAGAAGAAATAAAAACTTCGAGGTTGGCCGATGACATTGTAATTCTGTCAGACAGCAAAGGACCTGGAAGAGCAGTTGAATGGAATGGACAGTATTTTGAAAGGAGGCTATAAGATGAACATCAACAAATGCAAAACGAGGATAATGGAATGTAGTCTAACAAAATCGGGTGATTCTGAGGGAATTAGATTAGAAAATGAGGCACTTTAAGTAATATATGAGTTTTGCTATTTGGGGAGCAAAATAACGATGTCCGAAGTAGGGAGAGTATAAAATTTAGACTGGCCATGGCAAGAAAAGCGTTTCTGAAGAAGAGAAATTTGTTAACATCGAGTATAGAATTAACTGTCAGGAAGTCTTTCCTCAAAGAATTTGTATGGATTGTCGTCATTTATGGATATGAAACGTGGACGATAAATAGTTTAGACAAGAAGAGAATAGAAGCTTTCGCAATGTTGTGCTGCAGAAGAATGCTGAAGATTAGATGCGTAGATCACAAAACTAATGAGGAGGTATTGAATAGAATTGGGGAAAAGAGCAGTCTGTGGCAAAATTTGACTAGAAGAAGGACCGGTTGGTAGGACATGTTCTGAGGCATCAAGGGATTATCAACTTAGTATTGGAGGGCAGCGTCGTGGGTAAAAATCGTAGAGGGAGACCATGAGATGAATACACTAAGCAGATTCAGAAGGATGTAGGATGCAGTAGTTACTTGGAAATGAAGAAGCTTGCACAGGCTAGAGTAGCATGGAGAGCTGCATCAAACCAGTCTCTGGACTGAAAACCACAACAACAACAACACTATCATGTCAAAGTGTATGGCCAGTCGTGCTGTTATTTCTGGATCATAAACTATAGTGTTTGAGATAATTCAAGCATACGATAACGTCACACCATTTATACTTTACCCAGTTCACTTACAGGAGTAATGGTGTGCGAAAATATTATGCGCCCATTTTTGGGTCATCAATTATAGTAATTAAGCTAATTCAGGAAATAGGATAATGCTCCGCCATTTATATATCACTTAACTGGACTAGACGAGTGAGGGAACGGGATGAGAGAGGCGGACATTTTTTGAGTCATAATTTATAACAATATAAAAATAGTTATATAAACATAAGATCACAAGTGACTGGTTTATTTACGCAAGGGCCCCAGCCAAGTAGCCCATTTGTTTGCATAAAGAGAATGATGGGCCTCGCCTTGAAAAACAGACTTACAACTCAGAGCCTAGATCGAACAGAAATAAACTTTGCGAAATAATGCAAACAGTGTTTCGGTTAGTTAAGAGTTGTTTCTTATTTAATGGTGCAAAGGTCTTTCTCATAACACTTCAGACGGTCTTAATGTATGCATCTATAAACAGAAGCATTATTCAGTATTGATCTCTCTGAATCTCCTGTTCCTACTCCTGTTCCCAGTATCAGTTGTGACGATTGGGAAATCTAAGAGGATTATTACTGAGGCAGGAGGAAAGCATAACATCCGAGTGTCCTCGCAGTTGGACGTCGTGTGGGCGGCGCCAGGCACAGTTATCCTCATTCTCTTGGAATAATATGTCAAAGGTAAGGTTTCCTGGTACGTCATGTACACGCCACCAACGCGCCATCGACGTCACGGGTTGCGTTGTAAACGTCACGCACGCTCTTCCCTCTCTGTTCCAGAGGATGGCCACAGGAAAAGTGACGTGGAGACATTGCTTTCCATTGCAACATCTACTAACAACACGACACCAAGTGTGAGTTTAGAGTAACTAATACAGTTTGACCAATATGACGCAATGTCAGTTGTCAATAAACAATTTTCATCAGCATTATTTTGTATTCCGGAAGCTACCGCACAATCTATACAACAGGGTTTACTGTGTATCATATTAGTATTTGTTTATCTTGTAAGTATGCTGTTTAGGTTTTTGTATTGGCAACGCCACGTAGCGCTTTGTATGAAAATCACTGGCTGTGCTGTGTGCAGTCTGTGGGTGGTTGGCATTGTTGTAATATTCGCTATTGTAGTGTTGGGCAGTTGGATGTGAACAGCGCGTGGCGTTGCGCAGTTGGAGGTGAGCCGCCAGCAGTGGATGTGGGGGGAGAGATGGCGGAGTTCGGAGTTTTGAGATCGGATGATCTGGACGTGTGTCCATCAGAGACAGTAAATTTGTAAGACTGGATGTCATGAACATATATATATATATATATATATATATATATATATATATATATATATATATATATATATATATAATGATTTTTGAACACTATTAAGGTAAATACATTGTTTGTTCTCTATTAAAATCTTTCATTTGCTAACTATGCCTGTCAGTAGTTAGTGAGTTCAGTAGTTAGAATCTTTTATTTAGCTGGCAGTATTGGCGCTCGCTGTATTGCAGTAGTTCGAGTAACGAAGATTTTTGTGAGGTAAGTGATTCATGAAAGGTATAGGTAATTGTTAGTCTGGGCCATTCTTTAGTAGGGATTATTGAAAGTCAGATTTCGTTGTGCTAAAAATATTGTATATCAGTTTATTGATGATCAGAATAAGTAAAGAGAGGAATGTCTGTGCACGTTCAGTTTTGCTCAGCTGTTTGAAAATCAAATAATGTAAGGGGTTTATCAGCACAATCATTCATAAATTTTTCTAAGGGGATGTTTCAATCTCCATCCCTTTCATTAATACTCTTTTTTTTGTCTTGTGACCCGCCGATTTTAACCCCCCCCCCCCCCCCCCCACCATACGAATTCACCCGTCGCGCCATTCTCTTCATCTCAAAGTAGCTCTATGTCCTGACGTCCTGAATTATTTGCTAGACGTATTTCAATCTCTACGTCCCTCTAAAATTTTCACACACTACAGCTGCCTCTAGTACCCTGGAAGTATTTGTCAGATGTAGTCCAAACTCTGTGTCCTCCTACAGTTTTACGCGCTACAGCCCCCTATACAACAATGTAGATTATTCCTTGATGTCTTAACACACGTCCTATCATCTTGTCCCTTCTTCTTTGCAGTATTTTCGATACGTCCCTTTCTTCACCGATTCTGAGCAGAGCCTTTTCATTCCTTTCCTTACCAGTCCACCTAATTTTCAATATTCTTCTGTAGCAACACACCTCAAACGCTTCGATCATCTACTGTTGCGGTATTCCTACATACCATACACTGTGCACCGGATGTACACTCACAGAAATTTCTTCCTCAAATTAAGGCATACGTTTGATATTAGTAGACCTCTCTAGGCCAAGAACGCCCTATTTGCCTGTGCTAGCCTGGGTTTTACGTCATCCTTGCTTCCATCGCCATGAGTTATTTTGCATCCAAGGATGCAGGATTCCTTAACTTCGTCTTCTTTGTGATCACCAATTTGATTTCTCACCGTTCTCATTGCTCCTAATTCTCATTACTTTCTTCTGCTTACTTGCAATCCATGTTCTGCACTCACTGACTGTTCATTCCATTAAGCGTGTCTTGTAATTCCTCTTCAGTTTCAATGGAGATACCAGTGTCATCAGCGAATCTTATTATTGATGTCGTTTCACTCTGAATTTTAATGGCGCTCTTCAATCTTTCTTTTGTTTCGACTATGACCTCTTCGATGCAAAGATTGAACTGTAGGTGAAAAAAGCTGCATCCCAATCTTGTACCCTTTTTAATCCGAGAATTCCGTTCTTCGTCATCAAATCTTATTGTTCCCTGTTGGTACTTGTATCTATTGTACATTGATCATCTTTTTCTATAGCTTGGCCCTATTTTTTCAGTATTTCGGATATCTTGCATCATTTTACATTGCCGATCGCTTTTTCAAGAACGACAAGTCCTAGGAAGCTGTCTTGAGTGTTATTCGGCCTTGCATTCATTATCAAACATGGCCCAGTACTGCGTATCTGGTACCTTTACCTTTCCAAAATACCAAACTAGCCATCATCTAAAAGTTTCTCTGTTTTCTTTTCTGTTTTTCTGTGTACTACACTTGTCAGAAACATGGATGCATGAGCTCTTAAATGGATTGTGCGACAACGTGTGCACTTATCTGCTCTTGCTATCTTCGAAACTGAATTATATTTTTCGAAAATTCTGGTGGTATGTTGCCATTTTCTCAGATTCTACACATCAAGTCGAATAATTGTTAGCTTGCCACTTCCTCCAATTATTTTCGAAATTCTGATGGAATGTTATTTATCCCTTCCAGAGCTCTTTTAAATGCTGACTCTAATACTGACCCCCCTATCTCTTCGATATAGACTCGAGTTTTTTCTTCTAGCACATCATCAGACAATTCTTCTCACTCATAGAAGCCTTCACTGTACCCTTTACAGGTACGCACTCACCTCAGCATTTACCAGTGAAATTCCCATTCCACTCTTTATGTTGTCACCTTTACCTTTAATTTCATCAAAGATTGTTTTAACTTTTTTGTATGGTAGCTCACTCCTCGAGACACTCATTTTCCTTCTGACTGCTTCAAATTTTTTCTGCTTTCATTTCTCTTGGATCCCTATTTATTCCATTCCTAAAGGATTTATATTGGGGCATTCCAGTCTTTAGATGAATATTTTTCCACTTTCTTTGAAACGCATCAGGCTGTATCCAGTCAGTCCCTTGGGAGAAGGCCCCTCGACCTATTCTCTGTGGCTGAGTGCGGCACGATCATTTGACAAAATTGGCAATGATCGTGGAGGACGGCGCCTGCTCAGATCTCGCAGTAGTGGCGCATCTGATTGCTGAGTTTCTCTAAAAGGCACTTGAACGCCCATGTACCACCGTGTGTCTAGGAAAGAAAACATCTCATTGTAGCATGAGATACGCAGGACGCCTCCGTAGGCAAGTCTTTCGATAGTGCCACCGGGCCGCCGGCGCCGTGGTCCTAAATGTTGCTAAAGCAAATTTACATAAAGTTTTCAGTTTTTGTGGGACGGCTTTTGGTTGGTAGGCGATCGTAACTTTTGGAATCGGGGATTTACCATAGATTGGCATACGCAACTTTTGGAGCGGAGATTTGTCATAGGCCGACAATCACAGTTCTCCAAAACGTGGCAACGAACATTCTAGAATAAATTTTTAGAGGATATATGACGGGGAGAATAAGGGAGGCAGCCTCACACTGGCTTACATTGCAGTTTTGGTGAGCTCACTCCGTGAAGTAGCGGAGGACACAAGTTTCTTGGCATTCAGCTTTAGACATTGCGTTTAGATCATTCAGGAAGGTCATATAGTTTAGAGCCTTCGGGAGATTGTCTGGTGCAGACCTCCTCATAAAAACTGAGTGGTAGAAGAGCAGATGGGTCGCACCATGTCAGAGTCCATCATCGTCTGCGACCTCATGTTATCTACACTCATACTGCTGGTGTAATTTTTGCAGCGAAGTGGCTTATGGAATTAATAGAGGGTGATAGACGCGTTTTTCTGTCACATTAATTGGTCAGTCACATTTAAGGTAGCCTCTTGGCTATGACTTTGCTCTTTCGGGTTCTCATTATTTTTACTCGCTAACCGTCCAATGCAATGATTACCTTCCATTTAATTTCATGATTGAAGTTCATTTAGTACAGGGGGACACGATTCTTATCAATTCGGTTTATTCTGTTAGAGCGTTTCCACTCCCTTGTTTCCAGTCAGCCACGGCGGCTGCTGTGCATTGATATGAGCATTATGAGCATCTGCACCCATTTTCTCCTAATGCGTTATTTGATCCAGTGTTCGTTCTGAACATTATTATTTAAATTCTCAAGCAATAAACGTATATTATTTGCAACCCTTGTTTCTTTACATTAGTTGACATTTACCATGACAACTTAGTAATTTATTAATGTTTATCAAGGCATACGACTGTGGTTCAGGCAGGGCCACCCCTCCTTCCGTTTCCTTGCGCTCAGCTCATTTCCATACATCTGACCCATATTGGGGGACTTGCACCCTGTGAGAGGATACTCAGTGCTTGTTAGTGGCAAATCTGATTGAATATAGCCCAACCCCATTGGCGTTTTGCATCAGTTATAGCGATCCTTGTCCCTGACCTTACCAACAGGCAGCCCTTAATTCAGATACGTAAATTTTATGTACTTTATGACATTGTAGTTTTCCGGTGATGACTTCCTTGAGAGCCTAATTTAAATTTTGTGTGCTAAATCAGGAGATAATTAACAAGTTCATGGCATTGTTTCAGGGTAAATGGAAAGTAATTAAAGTTGCTGTGCACTTTTCCCAGTTTTTGTGTTCGCTGCAGATCTGAATAGCTCCTTTCAAGCTATTGTTCGACATTGCTGGTTTGTCAATCTTGGAGGAGCCACATATACGCTTTTTCGCAGTTTTTTTGATAGGAATATAGATTCGTGAGTAAATCTGAGGGAAGATGTAGGTGATAAGAACGCGACATGCGAGAGGTCTGTCGTGCGAAACAGTTTATCCAGAACGGAAGTTAATCCGGGTAATGAAGACATGACGCTAGTAGGAGATTTAGTTGCATTAGATACAGAACCACTTATTTCAAGCATGGACGAGCCGACGTCCAATGCAGTAGAGTGCAGATCAGGTGACGGAATGGATCGTAAGGAACATTGAGGACTTAGACGCGATCCTACCACACCCAGTGGATGCAGTGGTCATAGTTATGGAGTGTAATAAGGAGGGCTGTGAGGTAACAGCCCCCCCTCCCCCCCCCCCCCCCCCCCGCACTACCCCACGAAAGAAAAGCATGATAACACCAACTCCATCCTCGTCCGATGGAGCTTTTAGGGCTGACCTTTTATCAGAAATCTCCAAGATGTTTCAAGCTACACGCGATTCAGTGAAATTACTTGTGGCTGGTAACACCGTATTCCAAACAAATTGAAGACTGTACAGCACAAATTCAAAAACAAATTGAAGACAATAGTTCGACATTAGACACGAAGACGGAAACTGACAGTTTTGCCATTCACGCCAAACAACAGGAATTAAAGGAAACCAAGCAGTAATGCGCAAACTTACGTGCACGGGTGAATGAAATTAATAAAATGGTAGAGCGAGTTCCTACGCTTAAGAACTTTGTGGATGAATCATGTGTGTGTAAAAACAAGATGCAAGTGAAGGTCAGGCAAAAGAACTACGAAAGAGAGTACTGACATTGGAAGACAAGGTCCGTCAATGGCCAAAAGAAAGTAAACGCCAGTTATACGCAGCCACCAAGCAATTAAAAATTCAAATCATGACAGGGAAGAAATCAAGACCACACGTAGTGAGTTTGGGGAAACGAATTCAATTCCTGCAGATGAAACTCCAGAAACACAGACATTTCTGGCCTTTAAGGAATGGCAATAGACCTTTAACGGACAGCAGAAGTACATGGCTGTACAATTAGCGTTAAGTCAATGAAGTATTGGGAGGACCCAGTGTATTAGCACGAGGTAAACAGGGATCTGCAGAACAGGGTCATGCCCTGTTGGACACAAGTAGGGCTGTGGATGGGTAATGGTTGGGCTTTGGTAGAAAAGAAATGTTAGTGGGCATGGACCATTTTGATTACAAACGCTAATTATCTGTTCGTAAGGTTCAGACGTTCAAAAATAATGGTAATTCTCTCCACCCTAAAGCTTGGCTGGAAAATTTGATCATTATTTCCCACTGTGGTGACCACTAAGGCACTGTCTCGAATTTATTTGTGGTCTGTCGGTAGGAGAAACCACTGTGAGAATACGGCCAATTGCACATGGCGTTCTACATACAAAGAGCTTTACGAAGCCTTCCTGAGCAATTACTGGTCAATGAGAGTCCAGGAGAGGGTAGACATTGATATTACAATGGGGAGAGATTACGAGGAATCTACAATACAAAGTGCGGCGAAATTCCTAGTTTATGGTCGTGCCGTACAGCTCTTCTGTTGCTAAAAGTCACTACCACATTTCCAGCCTATTCTTGTGGACAGGACTGGTGGTGATACAGAGGCTGATCTGTGCGGAACGTCTTCCTTCGAATTCCTGGGGGTCTGTCTGTCCTTTGTTTGTTCACTTCTGATGTGTTCTGCTTGTAGAGGCGCTGGCATCGCGGCGATACTCGATTTCAGCAGCTGTAGCCGCGAGAGGGCGAGAGTGGCAGTACGGCGGACGGAGTGAGGGATACAAGGCAGCGACTTTGGTCCGACGGAAGAGGCAGCGGGAGTTAGTACGCGACCGCCAGAATGGACTGGAGGCTCACAGGTGTTTGTGTTTGTGTTTGGTTGAAGGGGATCATTGTCCAACCTGGTCGTTTTTCCTCTAGCTATTAAGATTCTTAACCTTTTGGTGTTCGGTAGAGTCGTTGCAGTGCTGTGATGCTGGACACGAGTTTTGATCCTAGTTACAAATCTATGACTTATGGCTTAACTGAATTGGCGTCGCCTTATTCACTTAATCTCAGGGGCCACCTGGCGTTTTATTCTAGGTATTTCCTGACATCTTAAACGCAATGGGTGTGTTTCCTTAAACTCCAACCTTGAACTGTGTAACTTGCTGTCTTCTCTGGAGCTGACCTAGTTGGGCGGCTGTTTGGTTTAACATTTGCGTCTGTCTGCCACCTCTTGACTTTTTCTGGGTCTGCGTGGTATCTCTTGAGTTTTGCTTTGATACGGCCGCGTAGAGGTTGCGGGCCTTTGTTTCTGCCCATCGCCTTCTGAGCCCCTGGTAACTCGGTGCTTTCATATTGACTGAGGTTTCACAAAAGTACTTACATTCCCCTCTCACCTGCATTTCTTAAAACTACTTCGGGACAAGTGGTGGGGAACCGAGCGTTAACATACGTCTTAGTGTGTTCTAGTTTTGCCGGAGTGAGGGCCACGACTTGCAGAAGACGCCGGTCTAACGGGGTGGAAGGACGCTCGGACCAGCGGTAACCGAGAGACGACGGCTCTGCAAACAGCTCACCGGATCGAGAGTTACGCAAAGCAATTTATACGCATTTGCAAAATTCTCTCAAATGTTTTTTTTTAATTTTCCTCTTTAATTTACTGAAAGAAATTATAAGATATTATTAATTCCAGTGGAATCATCAAAGCTTTAATATTTTAAGGCAATTATACACCACTGGCCATTAAAATTGCTGCAGGCCGGGGTGGCCGAGCGGTGCTAGGCGCTACACTCTGGAACAAGGCGACCGCTATGGTCGCAGGTTCTAATCCTGCCTTGGGCATGGATGTGTGTGATGTCCTTAGGTTAGGTAGGTTTAAGTAGTTCTAAGTTCTAGGGGACTGATGACCGCAGAAGTTAAGTCCCATAGCGCTAAGAGCCATTTGAACCATTAAAATTGCTACACCACGAAGCAAGCTACAGACGCGAAATTAAACCGACAGGAAGAACATGCTGTGATAGGCAAATGATTAGCTTTTCAGAGCATTCACACAAGGTTGCCGCCGGTGACGACACCTACAACGCGCTGACACGAGGAAAGTTTCCAACCGATTTCTCATACACAAACAGCAGTTGACCGACGTTGCATCACAGACAGGAGCGCCTGCGATGGTGTACTCAACGACGAACCTGGGTGCAAGAATGGCAAAACGTCATTTTTTCGGATGAATCCAGGTTCTGTTTACAGCATCATTATGGTCGCATCCGTGATTGGTGATATCGCGGAGAACGCACATTGGAATCGTATATTCGTCGTCGCCATACTGGCGTATCACCTGGCGTGACGATATGGGGTGCCATTGGTTACACGTCTCGGTCACCTTTGTTCGCATTGACAGCACTTTGAACAGTGGGCGTTGCATTTCAGATGTGTGGCTCTACCCTTCATTCGATCCCTGCGAAACTCTACATTTCAGCAGGATAATGTACGGCAGCATGTTGCAGGTCCTGTACGAGCCTTTCTGGATACACAAATGGTCGACTGCTGCCCTGGTCAGCACATTCTCCAGATCTCTCACCAATTGAAAACGTCTGGTCAATGGTGGCCGAGCAACTGGCTCGTCACAGTACGCTAGTCACTCCTCTTGATGAACTGTGGTATCGTGTTGAAGCTGCATGGGCAGCTGTACCTGCGCACGCCATCAAAGCTCTGTTTGACTCAATGTCTAGGTGTATCAAGGCCGTTGCTACGGCCAAAGGTGGTTGTTCTGGGTACTGATTTCTCAGGATCTATGCACCCAAACTGCGTGAAAATGTAATCACATGTCGTTGTTGTTGTGATCTTCAGTCCTGAGACTGGTTTGATGCAGCTCTCCATGCTACTCTATCCTGTGCAAGCTTCTTCATCTCCCAGTATCTACTGCAGCCTACATCCCTTTGGATGTGCTTGGTGCATTCATCTCTTGGTCTCCCTCTACGATTTTTACCCTCCGCACTGCCCTCCAACACTAAATTGATGATCCCTCCATGTCTCAGAACATGTCCTACCAACCGGTCCCTTCTATTAGTCACGTTCCTCTTCTCCCCAATTCTATTCAGTACCTCCTCATTAGTTATGTGATCTACCCATCTAATCTTCAGCATTCTTCTGTAGCACCACATTTCGAAAGCTTCTATTTTCTTCTTGTCAAAACTATTTATCGTCCATATTTCACTTCCATACATGGCTACACTCCATACAAATACTTTCAGAAACAACTTCCTGATACATAAATCTATATTCGATGTTAACAAATTTCTCTTCTTCAGAAACGCTTTCCTGGCCATTGCCAGTCTACATTTTATATCCTCTCTACTTCAACCATCATCAGTTATTTTGCTCCCCAAATATCAAAACTCCTTTACTACTTTAAGTGTCTCATTTCCTAATCTAATTCCCTCAGCATCACCCGATTTAATTCGACTACATTCCATTATCCTCGTTTTGCTTTTGTTGATGTTCATCTTATATCCTCCTTTCAAGACACTGTCCATTCCGTTCAGCTGATCTTCCAAGTCCTTTGCTGTCTCTGACAGAATTACAATGTCATCGTCGAACCTCAAAGTTTTTATTTCTTTTCTATGGATATTAACACCTACTCCGAACATTTCTTTTGTTTCTTTATTGCTTGTTCAACATACAGATTAATTAACATCGGAGATAGGCTACAACCCTGTCTCACTCCCTTCCCAACCACTGCTTCCCTTTCATGTCCCTCGACTCTTGTAACTGCCATCTGCTTTCTGTACAAATAGTAAATAGCCTTTCACTCCCTGTATTTTACCAATGCCACCTTCAGAATGTGGAAGAGAGTACTCCAGTCAATATTGTCAAAAACTTTCTCTAAGTCTACAAATGCTAGAAACGTAGGTTTTCCTTTCCTTAATCTTTCTTCTAAGATAAGTCGTAATGTCAGTATTGCCTCACGTGTTCCAATATTTCTATGGAATCCAAACTGATCTTCCCCGAGGTCGGCTTCTACCAGTTTTTCCATACGTCTGTAACGAATTCGTGTTAGTATTTTGCAGCTGTGGCTTATTAAACTGATTGTTCGGTAATTTTCACATCTGTCAACACCTGCTTTCTATGGGATTGGAATTATTATATTCTTCTTGTTGTCTGAGGGAATTTCGCCTGTCTCATACATCTTGCTCACCAGGTGGTAGAGTTTTGTCAGGACTGGCTCTCCCAAGGCCGTCAGTAGTTCCAATGGAATGTTGTCTACTCCGGGGGCCTTGTTTCGACTCAGGTCTTTCAGTGCTCTGTCAAACTCTTCACGCAGTATCATATCGCCCATTTCATCTTCATCTACATCCTCTTCCCTTTCCATAATATTGTGCTCAAGTACATCGCCCTTGTGTAGACCCTCTATATACTCCTTCCACCTTTCTGCTTTTCCTTCTTTGCTTAGAACTTGGTTTCCATCAAAGCTCTTGATATTCATGCAAGTGGTTCTCCATTCTCCAAGGGTCTCTTTAATTTTCCTGTTGGCAGTATCTATCTTACCCCTAGTGAGATAAGCCTCTACATTCTTACATTTGTCCTCTAGTCATCCCTGCTTAGCCATTTTGCTCTTCCTGTCGACATAATTTTTGAGACGTTTGTATTCCTTTTTGCCTGCTTCATTTACTGTATTTTTATATTTTCTCCTTTCATCAATTAAATTCAATATTTCTTGTTACCCAAGGGTTTCTACTAGCCCTCTTCTTTGTACCTATTTGATCCTCTGCTGCCTTCAGTATTTCATCCCTCAAAGCTACCCATTCTTCTTCTACTGTATTTCTTTCTCCCACTCCTGTCAATTGTTCACTTATGCTGTCCCTGAAACTCTGTACAACCTCTGGTTCTTTCAATTTATCCAGCTCCCATCTCCTTAAATTTACACATTTTTGCAGTTTCTTCAGTTTTAATCTACAGTTAATAACCAATAGATTGTGGTCAGAATCCACATCTGCCCCTGCAAATGTCTTACAATTTAAAACCTGATACCTAAATCTCTGTCTTACCATTATGTAATCTATATACCTTTTAGTATAACCTTTTAGTATCACATGTCATTTCTAGTATAATATATTTGTCCAATGAATACCGGTTTATCATCTGCATTTCTTCTTGGTGTAGCAATTTTAATGGCCAGTAGTGTACATAATAGGGAACTCGCCTTGAAAGTACAGTAACGGGATGTCTTTCCTAGAGTTACTATTTTTTAATGGTTAATACCGCAAGAATTAAATATTTTAAAGTAATCATACATAATTGGAAGTTTGCTTTGAAAGGACATAGGGGTTGATAGTTAAATGGTTATTTTTCTTAAATGGTTAATCTTTTTAAGAAAAAGATTCCTGTTGCTTGTTTATTGTGAAACATTCTCCACACATTGGGAGTTTTAAACTATTTGTAAACGCTGTTTTGGGGACCCTCTTAAACTGTTTTTTTCTCTTAAGTGGTTAACTCTTCTGTTAACAGAAGGGCAATTGAAAACCTTTCCCAAACGCTTAAGAAGGACTGTACTTTACGCTAAGCTTTTATTCATTTACATTCTTTAAACGCTGTTATCATATTTCTTAAAACACCGGAAACGTTTTCTTATTAAAAAATTTTGGGTCTTGTTTACATAGCGTGTGAACTAAACACGGTGAAAGATGTTTTCCCTTAACCTTGCCTTGCCGTTCCATGTTCACTTGCCCTTGTTTCTAAAGCTGTTATTACGTTTTGTTTGGCCATGTCAGCTTCTTATATATATCGTGGTTTCTATTCACATCTACATCTACATTTATACTCCGCAAGCCACCCAACGGTGTGTGGCGGAGGGCACTTTACGTGCCACTGTCGTTACCTCCCTTTCCCGTTCCAGTTGCGTGTGGATCGCGGGAAGAACGACTGCCGGAAAGCCTCCATGCGCCCTCGAATCTCTCTAATTTTACATTCGTGATCTCCTCGGAAGGTATAAGTAGGGGGAAGCAATATATTCGATACCTCATCCAGAAACGCACCCTCTCGAAACCTGGCGAGCAAGCTACACCGCGATGCAGAGCGCCTCTCTTGCATAGTCTGCCACTTGAGTTTGCTAAACATCTCCGTAACGATATCACGGTTACCAAATAACCCTGTGACGAAACGCGCCACTGTTCTTTGGATCTTCTCTATCTCCTCCGTTAACCCGATCTGGTACGGATACCACACTGATGAGCAATGCTCAAGTATAGGTCGAACGAGTGTTTTGTAAGACACCTCCTTTGTTGATGGACTACAGTTCCTAAGGACTCTCCCAATGAATCTCAACCTGGTACCCTCCTGACCAACAATTAATTTTATATGATCATTCCACTTCAAATCGTTCCCCACGCATACTCCCAGATATTTTACAGAAGTAACTGCTACCAGTGTTTGTTCCGCTATCATATACAATAAAGGATCCTTCTTTCTATGTATTCGCAATACATTACATTTGTCTATGTTGAGGGTCAGTTGCCACTCCCTGCACCAAGTGCCTATCCGCTGCAGATCTTCCTGCATTTCGCTACAATTTTGTAATGCTGCAACTTCTCTGTACACTACAGCATCATCCGCGAAACTTCCGACACTATCTACTAGGTAATTTATGTATATTTTGAAAAGCAATGGTCCCATAACACTCCCCAGTGGCACGTCAGAAGTTACTTTAACGTCTGTAGACGTCTCTCCATTGATAACAACATGCAGTGTTCTGTTTGCTAAAAACTCTTCAATCCAGCCACACAGCTGGTCTGATATTCCGTAGTTTCTTACTTTCTTTATCAGGCGACAGTGCGGAACTGTATCGAACGCCTTCCGGAAGTCGACGAAAGTAGCATCTACCTGGGAGCCCGTATCTAATATTTTCCGGGTCTCATGAACAAATAAAGCGAGTTGGGTCTCACACGATCGCTGTTTCCGGAATCCATGTTGATTACTAGAGAGTAGATTCTGGGTTTCCAAAAACGACACGATACTCGAGCAAAAAACATGTTCTAAAATTCTACAACAGATCGACGTCAGAGATATAGGTCTATAGTTCTGCTCATCTGATCGACGACCCTTCTGGAAGACTGCGACAACCTGTGCTCTTTTCCAATCATGTGGAACCTTCCGTTCCTCTAGAGACTTGCGGTACACGACTGTTAGAAGGGGGCAAGTTCTTTCGCGTACTATGTGTAGAATCGAATTGGTATCCCGTCAGGTGCAGTGGACTTTCCTCTGTCGAGTGATTCCAATTACTTTTCTATTCCTTGGACACTTATTTCGATGTCAGCCATTTTTTCGTTTGTGCGAGGATTTAGAGAAGGAACTGCAGTGCGGCCTTCCTCTGTGAAACAGCTTTGAAAAAAGGTGTTTAGTATTTCAGCTTTACGCGTGTCATCCTCTGTTTCAGTGCCATCATCATCCCGGAGTGTCTGGATATGCTGTTTCGAGCCACTTACTGATTTAACGTAAGACCAGAACTTCCTAGGATTTTCTGTCAAGTCGGTACCTAGAGTTTTACTTCCGAATTCACTGAACGCTTCACGCATAGCCCTCCTTACCCTAACTTTGACATCGTTTAGCTTCTGTTTGTCTGACAGGTTTTGGAGTGAAGCTCTCTTTGCTTTCGCAGTAGTTTCCTAACTTTGTTGTTGAACCACGGTGGGTTTTTCCCGTCCCTCACAGTTTTACTCGGCACATACCTGTCTAAAACGCATTTTACGATTGCCCTAAACTTTTTCCATAAACACTCAACATTGTCAGTCTCGGAACAGAAATTTTCGTTTTGATCCGTTAGGTAGTCTGAAATCTGCCTTCTATTACTCTTGCTAAACAGATAAACCTTCCTCCCTTTTTTTATATTCCTAATTACTTCCATATTCATGGATGCTGCAACGGCCTTATGATACTGATTCCCTGTTCTTCGCTTACAGAGTCGAAAAGTTCGGGTCTGTTTGTTATCAGTAGGTCCAAGATGTTATCTCCACGAGTCGGTTCTCTGTTTAATTGCTCAAGGTAATTTTCGGATAGTGCACTCAGTATAATGTCACTTGATGCCCTGTCCCTACCACCCGTCCTAAACATCTAAGTGTCCCAGTCTATATCTGGTAAATTGAAATCTCCACCTAAGACTATAACACGCTGAAAAAATTTATGTGAAATGTATTCCAAATTTTCTCTCAGTTGTTCTGCCACTAATGCTGCTGAGTCGGGAGGTCGGTAAAAGGAGCTAATTATTAATCTAGCTCGGTTGTTGAGTGTAACCTCCACCCATTGCTGGAGGGGGGGGGGACGTTGAAGCACCTTTCACCATGATAGTTTATTCAGTGGCACAATATGTAAGGAGAAAGCTGTTACTTATACATTCGTGATTTCCAGGCCTCCCTTCACTATGGATGCGCTCGTTGTCCGCGCTCAGCTTGTTAAAGAAAGGGCAGATCGGCTGCGAAGCTAGGATTAGCTCTCAATTTAACGATGGAACCATTTCCGATTTTATTTCACGGGTGAGGGCGGGTTTGGATAAGTCCCCCGTCACCGTGGAAACCGTTCGTGAGGCAGATGACTCGCTGCCAAATTGTGCTGCTGTGTTGGCCAGTTTAGGGCAGATATTTTCTTGATGGCGCTCCTCCCACTCGTAAACAACTTGCTCTCCTTCAGGCACTACTTTTGCATTGGGAAAAGTTAGTGATCTTGGCCATCTTAAGCATGGTGCCGATCAAGTGCAAATTGTTAAACAACCGCAGGCTCAGGTTGCTAAGTTGCCAGGTGTTATAAATCAGCTTGCTTTTGGAGGATATAACGAGTTCCAGTGGGGATCAGGTCTCTGACAAACCATAAGGAGTTTTTAGTGTATTATACTTTGTTCTCGAAATGTCGACGACACATGTACGTGCCAATCTCAAGATGACAGCACTATTCGGTCGAAACTAGTAATTGGTATAAAGGTCTTAAAATCAAGCGATCTCGGCTTTCACAAGAAATATGTATATAAAAAGATATCGACTCAACATGTGCAAATTATATAGCCAAATATTTGCTGACTTCTGCGCGAGAAAAAGAGGTTGAAGGAGTTACGTCAACGGGTGATGAAACTGTCCCCCCGTTCGAACGAATTGCCATGTAAGTATTAATGACGGGTGTAGTCAAGCAATGAGCCCTTGAGTAAATATATTGAGTGGATCCGAACCGCTGTTTCGACTTTAGAATTGAAAGTTCCCAAGGGCCAGGAGGTCAAATTGTCGATAACGTACTGGGAAGGATGAGGACTGAGGTTCGATCTCGTATTACCTTTCCCAATAAACGCTCCGCCTTAGATCAGTTAAGTGCTTTGGTTTCCTGCACTGAGGGGCTTAATTGCACTGATAATCAGTGGGTTCAATCATCTTGTGGTTATGTGGGAGCTAGTGGCTCTTCGGAGCAACCTAAATTCTATAGTGTCTCGCGACAACGATCTGAGGTATGTTTTCCTTGCCGGCTGGTAGGACATTTTGTTCGTGAGTGTCCGGTTTAGCGAAAAGGCCAGATAAATAGTTGACGGTGTTGGAAATCGGGAAAAGAGTTTATACCAGCCTTTTCTAGGCGTTGTCGTCGAGTTGGGGGAGTAGTAGGTGAGCCCTTACCTTTCGTGTGTGAAAAGTTGAATCATGAGCCAGTCTGCGCCCTTACCGATTCTGGGAGTTCGGTACCACTGCTGGACTATCATTGGTACCTAGAATATCGATCATTATGTAAGATTGCTCCCTTACAAATTTCTTCTCGGAAGTGTTGATCCGTTAACGGCCATCAGCTGCTTTTAGTCGGCGAGTTTGTGATTAGAATATTGCGAAGTTTTCCCGGCCGATTAAGTTGTTAGTGGCTAAGAATGTGTCCGTTAATTTGACCTTATGCTGTGTGTGATTTTACATCCCAAGCGGTATTAATGTTCGATGATCAACAACGCACAATTTATTTTAAATTTTGTCCTGGGGAACGAATCGACTTGTGCCCATGTAACATTTCGTTGTCGGTGTGTTCTATTTTGTCTGCTACTGGGTGTTATGAACTGACTCATTTGAAGACACGCGAAAGTGATCAATTGTAGCGGGTGCTCGATAATGTTCCCGAAATCCTCACCAGTAATCTTGACATGAATAACAAAACCCAATACAAAATCAGGTTGACTGACGATGTTCCAGTTTCCAGTTAGTCAATCGCCCTACCGGTCATCCCCCCCCCTCCCCCCTACACACACCGAAGATGAAGAGCCTGCGTGTCCTGATAGACGGTACGTTGCGCGTGAAGGAGTCATAAGACCTACTTCCTATGTGTCACCAATGTTTTTGATTCCTAAGGGGAGTTTCGACAGTTAGTTGATTACAGGTTGGTGAAGAAAACGTTAACCTGTAGTCTGTGCCTTTATCTGATATTAAACATTGTTTCACCGTTTTGGATTTTAACCAAGCCTATTACCAGATTCCGCTGTCAGAGGATTCCAAGCGCATTGCAGCAATCTGCGCTAATTGGAAACTATTCGACTTTGAGTTCAGTTTGGTCTGCTTTGTTTAGGTTACTGGATCGTTTGCTCGGCGACTTAAATTTTAAGTGTTTATACGATTATGTGGACGATGTTATCTATAGCCCCACCTTTGGGCCACACTTGCAAAATTTGGAAGCAGTGTTAGAGAGGTCATCTTGGCGCGGCGGTAGATTTTCTTTCTAGGCCATTTAGTCTCTGCTGAAGGGGTTAGGATAGATCAGGAGCGTACGAAGGATCTGCAAAAACTTCCCCCTCCTGTTAGTGAAAAGGGAGTCGCTAGATCCATTGGGATGGCCCACTATTTCCGTAAATGTGCGCCTACCTCTGCACAATTGGTCGCCCCTCTTGAATTACGCAGGAAGGGAGTTAATTTCCGTTGGGATCCTTCAGAGCTACTAAGGAAGTTCTTAGTAACAACCCGTCCTGGCTATCCCAAACTTAGTTTCCTTTTGTGGACCAAACTGACGCCTGTACTTGCGAGGTAATAACAGTCCTCCAAGAGCAGAAAGGAGAACGTAGACTGGTGGCCTACGCGTCTAGAAAGTTGTCCCCAGGACATCTTAAGTATTGTCTACGAATGGGAGACGCTAGTGGTGCTTCTCGGTTTATAAAAGTTTGTTTCACCTTGAGCAGCTCGAACTTTTTACTTGAAACTGATTATCAGGCCCGCAGTCTGGCGTTGGCGCGCCCACGTAATACAGGTCGACAGGTCGTATAGCTTGCTGGGCCGTTCGAATTTCGACTTTCCAATTCAAGGTGAAGTATATCCGTGTCACTGACAATCAGGTGGCCGGAGCCTTGTCTGATGTTTGAGGTTGGGGTTCAGCAGACGGAAAAGTATTCCAGTCTGGAGGATTCTGTAGTCAGTAACTAACAGAGGTCCTGTAGCTTTCCGGGGATCTCAGGCAAAGACAGCACAGTGATCCCAGGATTAAGGTCATTAAGAGTAGATTGTTGAATGGGGAACAGGTAGTGAATCATCTCATGCATAAAGGCCTGGTTTGTTGCGGGGTGGGATCATGTGGTTTCCAGATCTGTTTGCCCAGTCGACTTGTCCAGCCTGTGTTCCATTACTTTCATAACACGATACTTGGAAGTCATCTAGGCGTCCACAAAACCACCGCTAATACTAAGCGCCATGTGTCTTGGCCTTTCTTACACAAGGATGTCGGGCAGATGGTGAGGGAGTGTGACATTTGCGAAAGATCCAAACAAAATCCTTGGCCCAGTGAAGAACTTCAGTAATCCACTAGTGAAACTAATCCCATGGATAAATGGTTGATCTATTACACTGGCCCTTTGCCACGCACTCCTGATGATAACTGACATGTACAGATGGTGGTGAAAGCCTTCTTACCCTTCTATTGGTTATTCCCTAGTCGCGAGGTTACGGCTCCTATTACTACTCAACGTCTTTGGTCCGCCGAGGTATTTTGTCAGAGATAATTACCGGTTTTTAAATCTACAGGTTTTAGATTTTTTTGAGCAGACTATCCGTCACGTGACAACTACCCCCTATCATCGTCAAGCATCTTTTTTGGAAAGTGTTAACCGAAATTTGAAAGGGGCTCTTGTTGCCTTCCATAGTAATTCGCAAGGTAAGCGGGATCCGTTCGTGGGGTGGTTTAATTTTGCCTTTAATACGACCCTGCTCCCCTTGTGTTGAGCTAACAAGTTAAATCACCTCTGACCAACTTGTAGTCTGTTAAAGATTTGCTCCCAGAGTGCAAAGCTAAGGTTCTGCAGGAGGATTAAGGCGCAGCCATCTGAGATTGGCCGATGGTTATTACCAAGGGGTTAGAGAATTTAGAGGTAACGTAGGTGATCGGGTTTTGTGCGCAATCCCAATGTTAATCAGAAAGGGGGAAGGCCTTTCTAGTAAGTTATTAATCCAGTTTTTGGGTCCCTTTGAGGCCGTCCAAGTATTGGGTCCAGTGAACTGCGCAATCTTGAGCCAGGCAAGCTGTCCAAGGTTCAAATCTCCAAGGTTGAGAACTAGCCTCCTCCCTGAACACTCAACATGTCAAAAAGTGGAGGGAGTTTGTATGGGTTTGGCGGGGGAGGTTGAGCCATGCGGCTCAGCTTCATTCAAATTCCTGGGAGTCTGTGTCTCCTCTGTTTGTTCACTTCTGAGACGTTCTTGTAATGGCAGATGCGCTGGCCTTGCAGCGGCAGCGCGATTTCAGTAGCGGTGGCCGCGAGAGGGCGCGAGCGGCAACATGGCGGATGGAGTGATGGATGCAAGGTAGTAGGGTGGAGTGGCTCTGGCCGGACGGAAATTGCAGCAGAAGCTAGCACGCTGTCCCTAGAGCAGACAGGAGACGGCTCCATCAGTTTTCAGGACGAGAGGCCCACAAGTGTTTGCGTTTGGTTGAAGGGGATCATCGTGTAACCTGGTCGTTTTTCCACCAGTTAGTGGCGTTCTTAACCTTCTGATATTCGTTTGATTGGCTGTAATGCTCTGATGCTGGACACGAATTCTGATCCTAGTTACAAAACTAATGGCTTATCTGAATTCCGAAAAGAACGAGCGTGGATAGCATCGCCTTGGTGGCAGCTGTTTCATCTTTATTCAATTAAACTCAAGGCCCACATGGTATTCTATTCTAGATATTTCCTAACAGCCTTGAGGTAATGAGCGAGTATTCTTGAACTCCACCCTTGAACTGTGCTAGTTGCTTTTTCGGAGATGACCTAAGCTGGGCTGTTTGGTTTAACCTTTGCGTCTGTCTGCCACCTTTTCAGTTGTCCTGGTTCTCCATAGCGTCTCTCATGTGTGTTGGTTTGATACGGCCGCGTGGGGGTTGCGGGCCTTGGTTTCTGCCCGTTACCTCCTGAGCCCCTGGTAGCTCCATGTTTTCATATTCACTGGTTTCACAACAGTGCTGTTTCGCACCGTCCTTGTATCCCCCTCCCGCGTGCATTTTTTACAGCTAATCGAGACAAGTATTATAGAACCGACCGTTAACGCACGCCTCAATGAGTTCTAGCTATGTTGGAGTAAGGGCCACCCCTTGCACCGCCGGTTTGACGGGATGGAAGGACGCTCGGACCTGCGACAACGAGAGACGACGGCTCTAGAAACGGTTTGCCGAATCGAGAGTTACGTAAATCAATCTATTCGCATTTGCAAAACTCTCTCAAATATTTTTTTTCTTAAATGGTTAACACTTTAACAATTTTCCTACTTCCAGTGAAAGAAATAGATTTTATTAAGTGTAGTGGAGTCATTGAGACTTTAATATTTTGCCTTGAAGGGACATTGGAGGTATCCCTTAAATGGTTATCTTCCCTAAATGTTTAATACCTATTTAAAAAAATCTTGTTGCTTGTTTATGGCTGACCATTCTGGACTCATTGACAGTTTTTAAAGGATTTGAAAACATATTTTTGGGGACTCCCTTAAACTGTTTTTCTCTTAAGTCGGTAACACTTAACTGGACAATTGTAAAGCTTTCTCAAGCCCTTGAGTAGCCCTGTAGTTTACGCAACAGGTTTAGTCATTTAAATTCTGTAAGTCCTGTTATCATATTTTTTAAAACACTGTACATGTTTTCTTAATGAAACATTTAGGGTGTTATTTAAATAAAATGTTTAAATTACAGGGTGAAAAATGTTTTCCCTGAACTTTGACTTGTCGTTCCATGTTTCCTTCGTCTCGTCTCTAAAACTTATTACGCTTTGATTGACCATGTCAGGTATTTAAGGAACTCCTGCCAGAAATTTCAGTGGGCGGACCATAGCTGATAGTACGTATGACGATAGACGTAGCTCAGGAGATCCGAAGAGACCGCATAATGACAGAAAGAGCGAGCACACGTGTACCAGATGGATTCCAACATCACAATAATGATCACTATACAAACGGTACGCAAGAAAATAGAAGGGAGCTGCTAAGGCAGAGTATGGAGATTGTCGAGATTCGGTCTCCTGATCAGAGATCGAATCTGGTTGCACAACCATCGTCACGAAAGTGATAGGGGGCTTACACGGGCGTAACAGGATGCTTGTCCGTGACTGACTGCAGTGTTGGAGTATGAAGATTTACGTGATATCCTACCATAAGAAATGGAAATCATGACAAATGAGTGTCCGCCTGGGGTAAATCTATTGATATAAAACATAGGTGTCCCTGCTATGATTGATAGTGGTAGCAAACTCCCAGCGATCTCGAAAGACACGTGCGCTTGGTGCTCACTGAATAATGATTGCTTCACTCCGAGCCTTCATAAAACAGATACGTGGCCCAATGGTTGAAGAAAATACGGAGGTTAGGCAGCAAATTCGAGTTTGTGCCAAAGAACAAAAGTAGAATGGAATTTGCCGTACTGAATCTAATCTTGGATATGGACTTTACGAGAGAACATGAGGCTATCATGGATATCAGATCCGGAGAAAGCATGTTGTCAAAATCAGGATGTTAACGTGTTCGATTTAAAGAATAACTTCTATGGAAGAAATTCCCACTGACTTTAAAATAGCTATGTGACAAGGGAGTTACTGGTTGAAGCATATGATTGGTATGAAAATAGGAAGGAACATCTGCTTGATATACCGGAAGTTCCCACGAACGAACTCACGCAGAAGATAAGAGAAAAGATCACAGCAATACAGAAAGTGAGTAGGGGCATAAAGAGAGAATTACTAGAGATTTTGAATGTCACCACATCTTGTTGCTAGTTAGCGTTTCCAATACAGTTTTTGATGAAGCAGCACTAGATTGGGATCACAAATGAGTGAATAAGTCCACGTGTTTTTTGTGGCGCCCATCTGCCTATCATGGAGAGTAGATACGCAGTACATTTGACGATTATGGAGATCCACTGCATGGTGCTAATGTAATGCGAATTTGTGAGAAACCAGAACTGCGCACAGGCTGTAAGTTCTGTGCAGATGAAGTACTCTATCAAACTGTATGGAGATCAACGGGAACTGTCTGCACAGCATGCGACTCCTCACGATGGAACACGCTGTGGCGGCATAAGGCAACACGCCGAGGGGTGTCAGGTCAACCGCCTGTGCGACTGCCTGCCAGGAACAAGTGTAGGACTGTTCTCCCAACAGGCCAGACCGGTTTGCACCTGGCAGTCGTGCAGCCAGTGGCTGCAGTGGCTACTAGCCCGCTCAACACACGCCCACCAGCTGTCGTCACAGTTGATCCTACGCAAGTGATAAGTGATGCTGCGTCCAATCAACTATTCATTCAGCCAAACATTCGTCAGGTCAATCGAGCACAGCATGCTCATTAATATGTGCGTTTGCGCATGATAAGGTACCTGAGCCGCTGGCCACTACAGGAATATCTTATTTCTACAAATTTCTTAACACAACTAGTGGCACAAGACATGACTGAAACAGTGAGAAGCCACAATTATTCCTGTGCCAAGACATCTTAAATCGAGCAAAAGCCATTTCTAATCCATTCATGGAATCAACGCCACGCTGGGTATCTCCAATCTCACATTCCTGTCTTGTTCCCTTGAAAACGACTAAGTTGCAACCCATTGGTATCGCAGAACGCTATACCTAGCAATTCCTTGGCTGTTTGGTCCACAGCAGTTGGTAGATCTATCAGTCCAGTCCAGATGTACTGTGCAGGCTCTGTTACCCATCAAGTGCCAGTGTAATGTCCTTCAATTCCTGTTAGGTCATCTGCAGAGATCCGCTGGTGTGTTGTAAATAATTGTCTATTCTGTAATGTGTTATCATTGGCAATCTGATGAAATTCTATGTTCTGATTTACTTTTCTTTTGTGACAGTTAATCAGTTTGTGGGCTCTCATTAAGTGCCGTAAGATACGCATTTTATATTTAGTCTATAAACGTATGTAATTCTGTGTTCATAGAGTTCATTCTTAGCAACAGTCTCTTTTTAATCAACCTGTTGACACACATTAGCTGCCAATAGCTCTGTCTAGTGCGATAAGTAACCTTAATTGTTTCTGTTATGTCTAGGGTACCACCAATGTTTCTGATACATCTCAATACTTCTGGTCATCGCTTTCTGTGACTGATGTCCCACACTTTATAGTATTTTCTTATCTTGTGATGATCTGTCGGCATCCTACATCTAACTGAATCTTTTAAATTGCTGTTTATGACAACTTGGCTCACTGACGTCAAAGGTTCAAATTATGATATTTCGGTATCCTAGTCTCATGTCGATGTATGATGCCAACCGGATGTGATCATAAATTTGGTACTTCAGTTTTGTACTGTCATTGCTGTTTAATTAGTGTGTGATTACATTCAAGCAGTGATAATGTTCGTCTTAATGACGTATTTGTCATGTGTGGTGTGATTTACGGAGGATGAGTGCTAACTTCAGATAGCCATAATTGTGAGTTGGAGTAAATTCGTGACGTATTGTCCCCTCACTAGTTGTGGTTGTGTCCGACACATGAGACTGTTGTGAAACTAGGTCTAGGGGCAAGGGATTTACGTGCATGCGTTAGTACCTGGCTCAAATTTGTATATAAAATTAACTGCAACTTTTTTCGAATGAGTGAGGGTTTGACCAGTGCCTAATATAAGGATACAATAAAGGAAATCAAGCGACAAGGCAAAGTTCCTCACGCCCCATTCCATCTAACCTCTTACAAGGTATGTTAAGGGCATGTCCGCATAAAAGATTTACTTCAGCTTGCCGTGTTTGACAGGCTTTGTAAGACAACCTTGACGCAGTTTTTTCAACTGGGCTGGCAGGTAATGAAACGCGTCAGGCTGTAGCTAGGTTCGTGTTTCATTTTTTGCCCAGAAAGCCTAATTCCTCGATATGAGAGCAATTGCTTCCTTGATACCTATTTATACGCAACATAAAGCAGTATTATCAATAGTAGTGTGTGGTGGTTGTTGAGGATTTCATTTTTTCTTTTAATATTAAAATACCTGAAAAGTTGGCAGTTAGCGGATATTGGAGTTGTGACGCAGCAGTTTCCGTCGCCCATAGCAGGCGAAGCGATTTGCTAGACGCACGATAGACGTGAAGACAGGTCTATTCTAAGTCCATTGAGAAAAGACCCTCGGCTTATTTTCTGTGGATGAGGGCAGCACGACCCTTTGACCGGATTAGTAATTCTCGTGGAAGATGGTGCCTTTGGCTTGAGAGCTTAGTGAACACCTTTCGAACTCGCTGCGGTGGCGAATATGGATTTACAGTTTGACTGAAGGGCACTTGAACACCCATGTAATGCTTTGCACCTAGGACAGACAACATCTCTCGGTACTGTCAGTTGGGAAACTCAGAATGCCACCATAAGAATTGCGCCACTGGGCCGCCGTCACCATGATCGTAAAAGTTACTAAAGAAAATTTACACGAAGTTTTAGGTTGTGCAGAACAGCTTTTGATTGGTTTTGCACATTTTGCGGCGAAGTGGCGTACCAAAATCGTACAGGATGCTAGGTGCGTTTCTTCATTTAACTGATCATCCACCTATAAGGCGGCCTCTTTGTCATGACTTTGCTCTTGGGGTTTCCATTCTTTTTTTACTTTCTGAACTTCTGATGCAATAGTCACTATTTAATTTTGCCATTAAAATTCTTTTAGTGAGGGTGGACACGATCATCAATTCAGTATACTGTTAGATCATATGTGCTCCGTTACTTCCCAGTGATCCATCACTACTGCGCATTGGTATGAATATCTGCACTCATTTTCTCCTAGTGAGTAACTCTATTTACTGTTCGCTATGAGCATTATTATTTGAATTATCAATTTGGAACCTTTGTTTCATTACATTAGTTGACAGTCCCCATCACTACTTAGTAATTTATAACTATTTATCAAAGCACACAACTACGGTTCTGTCACGGCTACCCTTCCTTGTCTTTCCATACGTCTAGACCGTAGTGGGGGACTTCGTGGCGTGGTGGGTTATATGTCGATCTTCGTACTGTGCTCTACAGAAGTTCCACCTACCTCAATACGGCGTCTGATCACCAGCTCGTTTTTCTGCATGCGTAGATACTGTCCAGACGATGTTAAAAGTAGCGCTGAAGAAAAACGCCATCAATACTTATGTCTGAAAAGTCTGCGTAAACTCTGGTAGCAAGCTATCCTGTAATATCTTATAACAAATTCCGGGTGGAGAGCGATTGCTTCATCTCTTTAGAAAAATCACTTAATTCTGCAGTGAGTTCTTTTATTTCTTTAGGTTCAAAATTAAACCTTGCAATCACCCCGTATTTAATTCAAGAATAATATCACTGTCCTCCGCTCACAGTTCAGACAACCCAGTACACACACAAGGCAGCCAGGAATGTACTTAAGTCTGAGCTGAATTATTACTCGATTTACAGTCATTACTCTGCTACATTATATGAGTTTCACATTCCGCCCTTTTTCAGTGGATTTCTAATATAGAAATTTCTCGGCAAACATTCCATGGACGAATATAAAATGTGCCACGCGGAATTTTACACAGGCCGAAAGCTCACACGCGTTTATCTTCCCAACAGATCACTTCACAAAGCTAACATTTTCACACTCTGTCCGTAATTGCAACTGTTTTCACGGCAATCTAATCTGGTTGCGAGAAACCAATAACTTCATTTTACTCATAATGTAGATGGACACGTCCAACGTGACCTGCACGTCCGATAGCGAGGTATCAGAATGGTTGTTGGTTATAACTTTCGACTAGTTCGTTTCTGGTACAGAGACCCTTACCTCAAATTGATACATTTATCCCTCTCCATCATCCTAGAACGTTTGCATCATCACGGAATCACTCTGTATATACATACATTTAAAGACACCAACATCTATTACTAAGACGCTCTGTAGCGTCGTTGGATGGCGTTTCCGGACATGGATTCCTACTTAAAATTTGATTTACTACGTCCCCTATATAACTTCTAGAAGTGTGTGACACGAGTTGTGAAACATCCTGTATAGGGAAACAAATTGAAAAGCCTGCATATCCAAAAATATCTCAGTGGAGTTGTAAGACAAGTTAAATGAGATCACAGTGAGAAAATAATACTCGTAGATTTCAAACACAATATAAATCATTACACTGTTTTTACACCAGAGGATCAAAGCAGAGAGGAAATTAAGGAGAAGGCTTTATTGCAAACAAGAAAATTAAAAACAGTATTAAAGATGATAGGATCTCATAATAGCAAGTCTTGTTTAAACATTAATAAAAGATATATCATGGAAATCATTCTCATCTAGACCAAAATGAAAGTACTGAAAGACAGGAAATCTCACTACTATCAGAGGACACGGTCCAGTGGAGCATTGTAATGCCTTATCAGGAGCAAAACTAAATGTCGCTGCCGTGAAAAACAGCTGATATGGTACCAGAAATGACAGTGCTCATACATTAGCAGAACTGACAGAGAAAATCAAGTTGCATCTTAACACTTCCTTCCACAAGGAAACTAGTATGAAATGAACTTGGCAAGGCCCAAATGTAAATACGAGAAGCGTTCGATAAGTAATGCAACACATTTTTTCTCGGCCAATTGAAAAAAAAGTGGAGTTTGTTATTGGGCATCATGGAAAATTCCCGCTTCAGCCCCCCATAGTTTCATGAAGTTCCGATACGAGGCGGCGCTTGTATGTAGCCTTCAAATGGCGTCTCTAAAGGAAGTGTGTTCCAAATTGTGTGTTTCTTTTGGTAAAAATCAGAGCATCACAGATATTCATAGCCACTTGCAGAATGTCTACGGAGACCTGGCAGTGAACAAAAGCACTGTGAGTCGTTGTGCGAGGTGACTGCCTTCATCGCAAGAAGGTCACGCAAAACTGTCCGGTTTCCCGCGTGCCGGGCGGCCGCACACAGCTGTTGACTCCTGCAATGTTGGAACGTGCGGGCACTCTCATTCGACTCAGAATCAAACTACTATCTACACAACTGACACCGCAAGGCTTCACACAAATCTGCACACCCGAGAGCTCACAAAACTTCATTGGGCTGTTCCTCCTCAGCCATCATACAACCCGAATCTCCCACCTTCCGGCTTCCATCTATTCAGCCCAGTGGAGGACGCACTCCACGGGAAGCAGTATGTGAACGATTGGAAGGTTATTGAGCAGCAAGACCTTGACTCTAACGTCGAACAGTAGAGTGGTACCACGCAGGTATACTGGCCCTCCCAGTATGGTGGCGTAAGGCCGTCGCATTGTAAGGAGGCTGTGTTAAAAACAAGCCTTTGTAGCCGAAAGTGAGGAATAATATGGTGCACTGGAATCCTGAATAAAACCAACCTGCTTTCAGAAAAACTGTGCTGCATTAAAAAAAAATTTCTTTCAAAAATTCAGTCTTGATCACACCGCGTATGCTTCAAGAACATAGGTGACCGGTTTCGGTCATATCACATGACCATCATCAGGCCTGTAATTTAATTTAGAAAGTAAAAGAAACTTTACTAAATTGACAATAAAATATGACAAAATCCTTATAAGAATCAAATCCATGGCAACCTTCGAAGATGGTAGGTGGAGCACTCTTCTCAGCTGTTGTGATGTCAACTGGTGCCACCAAATGACAGGCATACGCTTAAATACGAAGGTGTTCCACCTACCTCTTCTCCCTTTACCTCATGTCAACCAATCAGTGTAAAACGGGTTCACATAATCTTCAAAAAGTAAAAAGAAATACAGTAATAACATAAAAATAGTTATGTATAAAATATCTCTTTACAACCATGGAACTACTTAAATCTTGTATAAAATATCAATTAAAAGCTTTAAAAATATACAGACGATATATACTCAGTGTACCCTCTATGGGCTCAGGGGTAAGGTGGTACAACCACAATGGTTTCAGAGTCAACGATGTTGTGAAGGTCTTCGGTATTGTGGCATCATATCGATATGTGAGTTGTGACTTGATTGTAAGTATACAATTATGCTAGATTCAGTCTGTCTGTGTTATATTAACATTATTTGGCACTGGAGATATATGTAATAATGGAATGATCAGCTGGAGAGTGGTATGATATTACATACACTTTTTTAAATGTCATAAAACAGTTTTATTAAAAATTGACTTATATTTCGTAATATTTCTAGTTGTAAGTTTAAGATTGTGATATAAATATTTATGTATTGTTCTAAGGCACATTTCTGCCATGGATAGAACTGGGTCCTATGACTTTCTGAACAAAAGAGTACATACATGTTCATAGAATTTATTCAAAGAGATCATAAAAATGTTTTTCACGAAAATCCAACTGTTCATTGAGAAGCACTGACGGTTCATCTCTATAATGGGCATATATCTCGATCTCCTCCAAAATATTTAATAATAAGCCTTTATTAACGTAAAGAAGGACTTGCAAATTCTGTTGTACCGTCGCTTCGTCATGCTTATTAAAAGTTATGTGTTGGGTGGAGACTGATTTTGTGTGTGCGGTACGTGATGTATGTTCCTTGTATCGTGTAGTAAAGCTCCGGCCTGTTTGTCCAATGTACATTTTTCTACAATCACCACATTGGATCTTGTAAACCCCTCATCTAAGAAATCTATCATTATCGTTACCTACAGTATGTCTTAATTTATTTTGCAAAATATTGTTAGTTTCAAATACTATTGTTATTTCAAAGTTCTTAAATAAATTACTGATCCTAGCTGATATGTTCTCCATGTATGTCATTTTGTGTATTTATGAGCTCCTATTAGTAGTGTACTTTGTGATTGTTGCATTTTATTAAATATAATGTCAGCCTGACGTGTATCAAAATCTGTTTTAGAATAGTTGTTTCTTTTTTAATCTCATTTTCTCCAAGGGGTAATTTTAGTATCCAGTGGATCATTGACATAAAAATGTTTTTTTTTTATATTTGTCAGGTTGACATGACCTAGCATTAATAATATCAGTAGTTGTAGGTTTTCTGTATATGGCGTAGCTCTGTTTGTCTTCGTTATTGGATATAATGATTTTCATGTTCAACCGTAAATTGTAGTTTTGGATGTACAGAGTTTGTAGTAAACCTATCAATCTCATCTTTTGGACCATTATAAAGTATTAAAGTATCATCGTCGTACCGTTTATAATACAAAATTTTGTTTTCAATGTCTGGATTATCTTTAAAAAAATTTATTTCAATGTAGTTTACAAAAATAATGCATTGCTTAGTGAACGCCCCTCGTAAAAATTAAATTGACTAATTTATCTAATTACTGAGGAACTGAGTGGTTTGCAACGTCTTAAACGAGTGCGGAATATGAACTTATCATGAATTTGTTAGATAAAAAGTAAAAATAGATTAAAAAATGGAAGCAAACTCACTAGACAGGAAGGCAGAGACGTCTCTAAGCAATTACAGGTAATGGAGGTATCTTACATGAAATTAAGCAACAAGTTATTTAAGGTGACGGAGGTATCTTACGTGAAATTAAGTAAAAAGTTAAATTTCTTAGAAATCTATGGTTATACTGATGTAGACGAAAGAAACAATTGCACAGCAAAGGTAATTTGGCAATCAGCTGCAGCAACGAAGAGAGCAAAAGAAGAAAAACTCAAGTCAAACAAACTATTGAAGAAAAGATGAAAGTTTGAAGCAGACGATAATAGAAACATCGCTGGATTTCAACTGTCTTTTTGGAGATGCGAGAAGCTATAGGCTGCTTCACATACGTCGCTTGCGCTTCTCCTTCGTTATGTGGGAATCAAAACCCCCGTGGAGTGGGCGGAAATCATTGCGTGAAGCTCCGGCTTGTAGCTCGGACAGCGTCACGAGCTAAAATTCAAGGGTTAGTAATGGCCTTGCAAAGGGATCCGATAAAATCGTTCCGCCCTCTAGCACTTCAGATTGGTACGTCAGCAGCATCTGATCAAAGGGCTGTCCAGATTGAAACTTTACTTTGTAAAGACAGTGAATCGCATGGTAAATTCAGGTCCTGTTACATGACATTAAGTGCTACAACTTCCTATTAGAGTCTGTGTGTGACGGAGAGGTTGGTCCTGAAACGTTCTTTCTTCTGATGAAGCATTTTGCGTATTTTTAGATCTTTTGTGTAGTGATTTTAACTTCTTGGGTTAGTGTTGCATTGTCTGTAGTACAGACAAAAAATAATTAAAGATGGACAGGGACTGCTCCTGTTGTGTACGGATGCAGGGGAAATAGGCAACTGTGCGTAAACAGCTGAAGGTGTGTTGGCCAAGGTCAAGACTTCAGGCAGCCATGAGCTGCCATGGCGTTGGGACACCTAACACAACTGCTTTGACACCCCTGGCGTCTATAGTCACCTGGTATCCCCGATGCTGCTGCGCCTTCAGATTCGCACTTCCCAGCCAGTCGTCACTTACCTGAGGGAGACTGGTTAATAGAAATAGGGTTACGAATCTCTGCGTGGAAGGTGGAAGTGAGTACCAGCCTCACTTATGTCCCCTGAATTATCAAAAACAGGTCCGAGGTATTACGTACTGCTGAAAGTATAAGCACACCTAAGCCACCACGAAATGCCTCGCCTCCTGGGACTGTGGCCGATCCTCCTGAATGGTCTCGACAAGCTCAAAGGATAGGATTGTTTGTCATTGGAAGCCGCAATGTTGGGTGTGGGTTGGAGCCCTCGGTAAAATAGCGGACAGGTGGGGAAAGAAGGCTAGTGTCCACTCTGTATGCTTGCCGGGGTGTGTTGTCAGAGATGTGGAGGAGGCTCTACTGGCAGTGACTGCACTGGGTGCACTCAGAAACAATTGGTGGCTCATGTCGGCACGAATGACGCCCACCCCAGGGTACAGAGGCAATTCTCGATTGCTATAAGCGACAGGCTGATTTGGTGAAGACAGCTTGCCTCGCTCACTGGATGGAAGCAAAGCCACCGTTTGCAGTGTCCTCTCCAGAATCGATCGTGGTCCTCTGGTTTGGAGCATAGTGATGGGCTTAAACCAGAGACTCAGACGATTCCATGACAATCTTGGATGCGGATTTCTCGACCTCCGTTATCGGGAGGAGAATTGTAGGACCCGTCTTAATAATTCAGGCGTGCACTACACGAAAGATGTGGGTACTTGGTTAGCGGAGTATGAGAGATGTGCACACGTGGTTTTTTTTAGGATGGAATAATCCCTCCACAGGCCTGATAGGTGCGTTCTGCTTTCAGACAGGGTAGCATCCACCGTAGCAGTTCAGAGAAAGAAGATGACAATGTGTTAGTTTACTGCAGGAGCATCTGTGAAAGGTTAAGAAACTAGTCTCGCTTATGAACGGTAAAAACGCTCACTTAGTACTACGGATAGAAATATGATAGAAGCAGATATTAATAGCTATGAAATTCTAAATTCCAATTCGAATTTATATCGCAAAGATAGGTTGAGTGCTTGTGGTGGAGATGTGGTTATACCCACAAAAATACGAAAATATCTAGTGCGATTGAGACATCTTCCGAATGTGAACTAATTTGGGTGATGACAAGTGCTGAAGGTGGATCGAACAAGGTCACCGGATGCTTTTGTAGACCCCCTGCCCAGGAACAGTAGTGGTGGAACATTCGAGGGAAAACTTAACATTTATAGACTGGGACACTCAAATGATTAGGAAGGGTTGCAGGGATAGGAAATCGTGTGAAATTGTTCTAAAAGCCTTATCCGAAAGTTAATTAGAAAACCAGCTTGTGCAGGTAATATTTTAGATCTGATGATGACAAACAGACCCGAACGTTTCGACTTAGTGTGGAAGAGAAATCAGTGATTATAAGGCCGCTACAGCATCACTAAGTACGACTCTAAGTAGGAATACAAAGAAAGGTAGGAAGGTCTTTCTACTTGCAACAGCGACAAGAAACATACTTCCGATTACCTAAGCGGTCAGCATGAAAATTTCGTATGTAGTACTAAAACGTTTAGCATCAATGAACAAATTTCAAGATCGCCATACAATAGGCTTTAGAAAGATATGTGCCAAATAAACTTGAGAGGGGTGGTGAAGTCCCACCGTGGTTCGATAGTCGTGTGAGAAAGTTGCTATGGAAGCTAAGAGAGCTTCACTGTGAAATTAAACATAACCAAAGCCTCGACAAAAATCGAAGTCAAAGTAAGTATAAGAATGGCAAAGCATGAGGTATTCAAAGATTTCAATAGTAAAATTAGAAATTATACGTCAGGGAAGTATCTTACCCGAAATTAAGCAACAAGTTATTTAAGATGACGGAGGTATCTCACGTGAAATTAAGCAACAAGTTAAATGTCTTAAAAAACGATGGTTATACTGTCATAGACGAAAGAAACTATTCCTCAACAAAGGTAATTTGGCAACCAGCTGCAGCAGACTTGACAGAAGATGCTAGGAAGTTTTGGTCTAATGTTAAATCACTAAGCATCGAAGCTATCTGTCCACAAACTCTGTGACCATAACGGCATTGAAGCGGAGGACGACACAGAAAAGGCCGAAATACTGAACGTCTTTTTCAAAACTTTCTCACAGAGGAACGTACGAATCACAAAATGGCTGATGGTATAGAAAATCAACTGAAATCCATGAACAGAGGGAAAACTACTGGATCTGACAGGATACCGACACGATTCTACATACAGAATGTGAAAAAACTTGCATCTTCTAGCAGCAGGTCTCTGGATCAGCAAAGTGTACCTGATTATTGGAAAAGAGCACAGGCCGTTCCAGTTTTCAGGAAGGGTCGTCGAACAGACGCACAAAACTATAGGTCGTTGGTCTGTTGTAGAATTTTGGAAAATATTTTATGCTCGATTATTGCGATATGTCTGGAGACCGAAAATCTCCTTCAGTGGAGTCAGTCCACGTTCCGAAACCCAACGTTCGTGTGGCACCCAGCTCACGAGAACCAAAAGGCGGCAGATACCGGCGCCAGGTAGATGCCGTCTTGCATGACTTCGCTAAGGCATTAAATTCAGTATCGTGCTGCCGCTTATTGGACAAAATACGGGCGTACGAGATATTACTGCAACTGTATGATTAGTGTGAAGAGTTTCTGGCAAAGAGAACACAGTGGAGAGAGGTCTTCGAACGTAAATATAACTTCGGGGTACGTCAAGGGCAGTTATAGAGTCATATAAATAAGGTAGCACACATTGGAAGTTCCATAAGGCTTTTCGCAGATGATGCCGTTTTGTACAGGGAAGAAGCAAAAATAGAAATTGTAGAGAAATGCAGGAAGAGCTGCGAACAATCGACGCTGGCAACTGATCGTCAAGATAAACTAATGTAGCATATTGTGCATACACTGAAAGATCCATTATTGTATGATAACGTGATTTCAGAACAATCATGAGAGCACTTACTTCCATAAAACATCTAGAAGTATGTGTATGGAGTGATTTAAAGTGGAAGAACCATATAAAAATAATCGCCAGAGAGGCAAAGGGCAGATTAGATTCATTGAAAAACATCGTCAAAGAACGTAGTCCGTCAAGAGAGGAGATAGATTCCACAAATCTTGTTCAACCAATACTCGATTATTGTTCGTCAGTCTGGAATCTCTATTAGATAGTATTTATAGAGGAAATAGAGAAGATCCAAAAAAGAACAGCATGTTTAGTTACAGGTTCATTTCGTAAGCATGGCAGATGCTGCTAGAGAGGCATTCTGTATCATGGTGTCGTGTACTGTTACAGTTCTGAGAGTACACATTCCTAGGAGCGTAAACAGATATATTGCTTTCTCCTACACATATATCGCAAATAGACTACAGAGATAAAATTAGAGAGATCGGAGCCCACGTGGAAGCTTATCGACGAACGTTCTTCCCGTGAACCTTTCGCGACTGGAACACGAAAGAGGAAAATGACAGTGACCCACAAAGTACCCTCTGCCGCACACCACGAGGTTCCTTGCGGAGTGCTAGATGTAGATGAAGGGCCACTTCTGCACAGGGTTGAGTTGCAGCAGTGGGATGTGAAGAGGGTGCAGGCCGATGGGAGCTTAGGTAAACACCACCAAAGTAAAAATGTTTTATTAAACCTCCTGTGCCTACACTCGCGGCCTCGTGGTGCGGCGGCCACGTCCCCTCTCAGGTGAGGATGGCAGTTGGTGAGTGGAGGTGGGTGTCTGATGGCCACAGGGCCGTGACGACTGTGCCAGCAAGCGAGGTCCAGTGCCGAGGAGTTGAAACCCACGAGAAAGACAGGCCGTGGTGTGTACGTCACAGCAGCGGCACTGCATATCTTACGAATGCCAGCAGCCGTCCCTGGAAGTGAGCGAGTAACTATTTCAGCCGACTTTAGTAATTATTGACCGCTAGTTTAAATGCATGCAAGCTTTCGATAGTAGATGACGAAGTTAACACCTTTATTGGCTACATTTCCAACTACATATTAGTTTCCCTGGTCTCTGCACAGAGCCAAGCTTTCGGAAACTGCGGCGGACAAGCCGACTAGAGTGGTGTCAAAAGTTCGTTGCGGAGCCAGTATTTCACGTGGGCCCCGCCAGGGATACTTGCAGGGGATAACAGTCTCCATTCCTGTAACTCGCCCCTGCGAGTGGTGGCACATGGCGCCGAGGCCCCCATACCATTTCAGAAGCGTCAGCAGCTGCACTGCGCTGGTGTCGATCTGCTGCTCTCCAGGACAGGAGTCTGAGTGAGCCTGGAGGTAGCCCAGTAGTGGAGGGGCACCAAGCCGAGAAAGGAGGACTTTGTGCTAGGAAATGGAGGGACAGTGGAGGCCAAAACTTGTGGCGGCTGACTGCTGTCCTGTGTCGCTTCAGTGCCTGGCGTATTCCTTTCGTCGTCGTAGGCACTGTCAGACTGCTGATTCCCCCTCCCCCTCCCCCCGTGCTAAAGTTGATTATTTACCACGCTGGTACCCCACTTATTGTGCCGACGTCCTTCTCTCAGCAACGTATAACAAATCCGTGGCCGAGCGATGTAGAAACTGCTTAGCCCGACCTGTAGCCACCTGCACTGGCACGACCGCGGTGCTTACACTAGTCCGCCTCGCAATGAATAAACCGTCCTGTTCTTGCAACCAACACGACACCTTAGCGCGTGCTAGCCGGCTATAGCTGTTTCAAACGCTTCGGCTGAGCTGCTAGTTTCCACAGTAAAATGAAACAAACAAAAAATAGTGGTGGTGCCACGAAAGGGAGAAGCATGGAACTGTATAAAGGTAATGAACTACTTGCAAATCATCAACGAAATTTTGTAACGGGGCAGTGAGTGTGAACTACTGATGTCCCTGGGAATTGTATATTTGGAAAAAGCTTATGATCAGTTTCTGTTAAATCTACTCTAACAGTCCTAAGAAATTACAGCATAGTTTCATACTGTGTCAACATACCGGAGATTGTAAATGGTGGCGCTATTGCTTCTATTAGTCTTTGGCAAGATATTGAGAAATTCATCAAGGGAGAATTTTACAAGTGAGAGGCTTACATATGACCAAAACTAACTTCATCAGCAGTAGAGTAGTACTACAAGTCCTTAAACTGGGAAACCGTCGGGGGAGTATTCGTTAGCAGAAAATATCTGGACCACCTCAGCTTTGCTAACTTTATCAAACTCTTCGCTTGTAGTGCAGATCATCTTGTACACTGAATGAAAAAAAAAAAACTTAGCTTGCGGTCCTTGAAATGCGGTTGCAATTGCACCCAGTAATTACCGTGGGTACCTTCTTGCCAGTTACACAATGTAGCACTCATCTGCAGGTGTAGTTGACTTTTGGTCGACCAAGTGCTCTCCTTTGGACAGCTGTGCCTTTGATTCGGGATGGTCCCCATGCAAGTCAAATAATGCTCTGAGCAATACCAGACTCTTAGCCTAATTCGTCACACGTCGCCCTTCTTCCAGTTTCCCGATGAATTTTCCCCATTTGAAGTCCTCCAAATGTCTCCAGACCAAGTTTTCACGAAGACCACCACCACAGTGCATTGTAACTATTCGTTGATTGACAGACACTATCTTTTTCCGTTCCTTCAAGTGCCTTGTGCTGCAGTGCAGTTCCATTTGGCGCTATAGTCAAGCTGATCTCATGCCGTGTGACGTCCAACTTTCTATGTATGACTGAGAGACTTCTGACAGTAAGGTCCCGCACTTTCAGTCATTTCCAAGTACTTAATATGTTACACCACTTTGTGTAGCTTGTCCTTGTTTGCACAGCAGTGTACATCTGAATAACGTTCGATCACTGGGAGTACACACGGCGCCTCTGAAGAACTATCCAAGCAATGCGTCAATTTGTTTATTTATTTATTTATTTATTGTTCCGTGGGACCAAATTAAGGAGAAGTCTCCATGGTCATGGAAGGAGTCAATACATGAAATTATAACACGATATTAGAAACAGATAACATGAAATATAAAAAAAACATATTCAGGTGACCAGTCGTAAATTTAAATAAAGAAAATCAACAATTTAACACTGGAATTTGCTTAATTTTTTAGCTCTTCGAGGAGATCCTCGACAGTATAGAAGGAGTGAGCCATGAGGAAACTCTTCAGTTTAGACTTAAAAGAGTTTGGGCTACTGCTAAGATTTTGAGTTCTTGTGGTAGCTTATTGAAAATGGATGCAGCAGAATACTGCACTCCTTTGTGCACAAGAGTCAAGGAAGTGCATTCCCCATGCAGATTGGATTTCTGCCTAATATTAACTGATTGAAAGCTGCTAACTCCTGGGAATAGGCTAATATTGCTAACAACAAACGACATTAAAGAAAATATATAATGTGAGGGCAATGTCAGAATTCCCAGAGTATTGAATAGGGGTCGACAAGAGGTTCTCGAACTTACACCACATATAGCTCGAACAGCCCGTTTTTGAGCCAAAAATACCATTTTTGAATCGGAAGAATTACCCAAAAAATAATACCATACGACATAAGCGTATGAAAATATGCGAAGTAGACTACTTTTCGTGTTGAAGTGTCACTTATTTCAGATACTGTCCTAATGGTAAATAAAGCAGCATTTAGTTTCTGAACAAGATCCTGAACATGGGCTTTCCACAACAGCTTACTATCTATCCGAACGCCTAGGAACTTGAACTGTTCCGTCTCGCTTATAATATGTCCATTCTGTCTGATAAAAATATCGGTTCTTCTTGAATTGTGAGGTAGAAACTGTAAAAACTGAGTCTTACTGTGATTTAGCATCAAATTATTTTCCACAAGCCACGAACTTATTTAATGAACTACGTTATTTGATACTGTTTCAATATTACACACAATATCCTTCACTATCAAGCTGGTGTCATCAGCAAATAGAAATATTTTTGAATCACTTGTAATACTAGAAGGCATGTCATTTATGTAAATAAGAAACAGCAGTGGCCCCAGCACCGACCCTTGTGCCCCATTGGGACTGAACATCACTACCACTCTCAATATTGCGGATAATTACCTTCTGCTTTCTGTTCTTAAAGTAAGAGGCGAACTAATTGTAAACTACTCCCCTTACTCCATAATGGTCCAAGTTTTGCAGTAATATTTTGTGGTCAACACAGTCAAAAGCCTTCGTTAAATCAAAGAAAACACCTAGCGTTGGAACCTTTTATTTAATCCTTCCAAAACCTCATAGAGAAAAGAGAATATAGCTTTTTCAGTTGTTAAACCATTTCTAAAACCAAACTGAACATTTGACAGCAAATTATGTGAATTTAAATGCTCCAGTAACCTTGTATATACAACCTTCTCAATATCTTTAGCAAACACCGATGGCATAGAAATAGGTCTACAATTGTCAACATTATCCCTGTCTCCCTTTTTATAAAGTGGCTTCACTACCGAGTACTTTAATTGGTCAGGAAACCGACCACTCCTAAAGGAAAAGTTACAGATATGGCTAAGTACTGGGCTAACATACATAGAACAATACTTCAGTATTCTGCTAGATACCCCGTCATATCCATGAGAGTTCTTGGTCTTTAGTGATTTAATTATTAACTCAATCTCCCTCTTGTCAGTATCATAGAGGAGCATTTCAGGTAATAGTCTCGGAACACTTTTTTCTAAGAGCGCTATATGATTCCCTGTTCGGACTAGGTTTCTATTTAGTTAACTTGCTATATTCAGAAATAAATAAATACTGTACATATATGCGACTTATCAGTAACACGGACATTCCCACTACGCAGTGATTCTATATCCTCGACCTGTCTCTGCAGACCATCCACTTCCTTTACGACTGACCATATGGTTTTAATTTTATCCTGAAGCTTAGCTATTCTTCTGCATACCACATACTTTTTGCCTTTCTAATAACATTTTTAAGCACCTTACAATACTGTTTGTAATGGGCTGCTGCATTTAGATTTTGACTGTTTTTAACGTTTTGATATAATTGCCACTTTGTTCTACAAGATATTCGTATCCCTCTAGTCAGCCAGCCAGGCTGCCTGTTTGTGCTAGTACCCTGCTTTGAACGTTCTAACGGAAAGCAACTTTCAAAGAGCACGAGAAAAGTCTTGAGAAAAGCATTATATTTATCGTCTACTGTATCAGCGCTATAAACATCTTGCCACTCTTGTTCCTTGATAAGGTTTACAAAGGGCTCTACAGCAACTGGATCAGCTTTCCTAAACAGCTGATGATTATATTTAACACGTGTTGCAGCACAAAAATCTTTTAGAGTTAAATTTGTGCATCATGATCTGATAGGCCATTCACCTTTTTGCTAATTGAATGTCCTTCTAGTAATGAGAACTGAACAAAAATGTTGTCTATGGTTGTTCTACTGTTCCCTTGCACTCTCGTTGGAAAGAATACGGTTTGAATTAGATTGTATGAATTAAGGAGGTCTACCAGCATCCTCTTCGTTGCACACTCATTTATGCAATTAATATTGAAGTCACCACATATAACAAACTTTTTGTATTTCCTATAAAGTGAACCAAGAACCTCCTCTAGCCTTAGCAAAAATTTTGTGAAATAGGAGTCTGGGGATCTATAAATAACAACAGTTAGAAGTTTAGCTCCGTTAAATTTAACCACACCTGCACAACATTCAAACACCTTTTCAGTGCAGTACTTTGAAACATCAATTGACTCAAATGGGATGCCGTTTTTCACATATATGGCTACCACCCACACCGCAAAGAGCTCCTCGAAAAGCTGCCAGCCAACCTGTATCCTGGTAAAGGAAGCCTCTGAATTATCTCCTTATTTAAGAACTGTTCAGATATACCCAAAGACCATCAATCCTCAGAACTGCTTGCGTGTTGTCTCTGTAACCATCGATCAGAGTCGCACCATTAGAATATCTATTGTTATAAATTAATCTGCATAATTTCTTTTTCTGTTTAATGAATTTCATCAGTTATCTGATGCCAAGACTTTGTCAGATATTAATAAAAATTAAATTTTGAGAGGAATGTAGTGATAATCATTTGTGTGTGGTTAAATACACTGAAGAGCGAAAGAAACTGGTATAGGCACGGGTATTCAAATACGAAGATATGTAAACAGGCAGAGTACACCGATGCGGTCGGCAACGCCTGTATAAGACAACAAGTTGGTTGGGGGTTGTTTGGGGGAAGAGACCAAACAGCGAGGTCATCGGTCTCATCAGATTAGGAAAGGATGGGGAAGGAAATCGGCCGTGCCCTTTCAAAGGAACCATCCCAGCATTTGCCTGGAGTGATTTAGGGAAATAACGGAAAACCTAAATCAGGATGGCCGGACGCAGGATTGAACCGTCGTCCTCCTGAATGCGAGTCCAGTGTACTACCACTGCAAGACAACAAGTGTCTGACGCAGTTGTTAGATCGGTTACTGCTGCTAAAATGGCAGATAATCAAGATTTAACTGAACGACGGGACACATCTCCGACGTAGTGATAAAGTGAGGATTTTCCCGTACGACCATTTCAAGCTTGTACTATGAATATCAGGAATCAGGTAAAACATAAAATCTCCGACACCGCTGGGGCCGAAAACAGATCCTGCGAGAACGGGAGCAACGACAACTGAAGGTAATAGTTCAACGTGACAGAAGTGCAACCCTTCCGTAAATTGCTGCAGATTTCAATGCTGGCCCATCAACAAATGTCAGGGACCGAAGCATTGAACGAAACATCAACGACATGGGTTTTCGGAGCCGAAGGCACACTCGTGTACCCTTGATGACTGCACGAATAAAGCTTTACGCCTCGCTTGCGTCCGTCAACACTGACATTGGACTGTTGATAACTGGAAACATGTTGCCTGGTTGGACGAGTCTCGTTTCAAATTGTGTCGAGTGGGTATGGAGAAAACCTCATGAATACATGGACCCTACATAGCAGCAGAGGACTGTTCAAGCTGGTGGAGGGTCTGTAATGATGTGGGACATGTGCGGTTGAAGCGATATGGGACCCCTGATACGCCTAGAGACGACTCTGACAGATGACATGTACGTAAGCATCTTGTCTGATCATATGCATCCATTCATGTCCAGAGTGGATTCCAACGGACTTGGGCAATTTCAGCAGGACAATGCGACAACCCAACACGTCCAGAATTGCTTCAGAGTGGCTCCAGTAACACTCTTCTGAGTTTAAACACTTCCGCTGGCCACCAAACTCCCTAGATATGAACATTATTGAGCACAGACGGGATGCCTTACAACGTGCTGTACATAAGAGACAGCCCTACTTCAGACATTAGTCGAGTCCATGCCACGTCGTGTTGCGGCACTTTTGCGTGCTCACCGGGCCCTACACGATATTAGGCACATGTGCCAGTTTCTTTGGCTCTTCAGTGTATAATCTGAGAGTAATGTAGTAATTCATCGAGGTTATGCATTGATGTATTTTATTTTCATAAAGTCACGGGAAGTCAATACAGAATTTGTGAACATAAAGCGGTGGGTTTTGAAGAGTCTGAATATACTTTTACGTGACTGAAGAATTTTTTAATTGTTTTTTGGAACTGCATATACGATATCGTAGTCACTAAGAGACGGATTATTGGGTTAATTAGTAGCAGTTCAAATTGAAGCAACTAATTGTCGTTGTCGTAGCTATTCTCTAACAGCTTTTCTCTCTCGTGTTTGCAACAAAGACCTAAAACAGAATTTTTGAAATTAATATTTGACTCAATAAGAGACGTGAAAATGGTCATAGAGATTATATACAACTGCGTTATTCGACTTCTTTGCCAATTAAAACAAATTTATGAGGTTCATTTAAACACACGGTCAGTTCAAAATCTGAATACCGATTCGGCAAATACAGTGACGAAAAAAAAAGTCGCAAAACCATGGAGGAGCTGTGGGACATAGATGAACGTAGGTCGGCGTGTTGCCACCTACATCTGAAAGGCGTCTACTCAGATTTCGCACCAATGGCGTAAGACTGGCGCCAGTGGCGTCGTGAGCGTTAGTTACCTCTCAAATCGGACGTGGCAAATTGATGTCAGTCAAGAATTCCTTTAAAGAGACAAGATGCCATTATCAGCACCTCACTGAGTTTGAATAGGGTCGAGTAATAGGTCTGAGTAGCAAGACCTTCTTTCTGCGATGTGGCAGAATGACTTGGCAGGAACGTATTCATTGTACATAGTTGCTGGCAAAAGTTGTTACGACAATGTACGGTCGCAAGAAGACCGGGCTCCAGAATGCCATGTGGCGTTACCGATAGGGAAGATCATCGGGTTCGTCATATGACTCCGAGCATCGTACTTTATTTGCAGCAGCAATATAAACAACAGCTGGCAGCATACTGACATAGCAAACTGTGAAACGTCCCCTTAGAACAATTTATACACGACTGTGCTTAAGCTGACACACAATATTTTTAGCGCAACGCAATCTGACTTCCAAAAATCCCTACGAAAGAATGGCCCTGACTAACATTAACCTATACGTTTCACAAATCACTTACCTCACAAAAATCTTCGTTACTCAAGCTACTGCAATACAGCGAGCGCCACTACTGCCAGCTAAATAAAAGATTCAAGCTACTGAAGGCACTAACTACTGATAGGCATAGTTAGCAAATGAAAGATTTTAATACAGAACAAAAAATGTATTTACCTTAATAGTCATAATATATATATCAGTTCGTGACACCAATTCTTACAAATTTCAAAACTCCGCCATCTCTCTCCCCACGTCCACCATTGCTGGCGGCTCACCACCAACTGCCCAACGCTACGCGCTGTTAGCATCCAGCGGCCGCTGCCCGACACTACAATGGCAGACAACAATGCAGACTAGCCACAGACTGCACAAGCACAGCCAGTGATTTTTATACAGAGCGCTACATGGTGGCGGCATTACCAATAAAAAAACCTAAACAGCCTACTTACATAGCCCCCATGCTCCCCACAAAAAATTTTTACAAATTGTTTTGGGCAGTGGCCAATAACGATTTGATAAAATTTTTCGTAATTACTATAACAAAGATATCAAATGCACACACTTATTGATACAATGTTGCTCAGAAGCTAAAATTCTCTCACAGTCCATAAAGACAGTAAAATTGCAGTGTTTTTTTCAAAGTCTGAGTAATAAAAGAAATTGCACTTGGAAGTAGTGGATTTCCATGCAGTCTGGAAGAAGTAGTGTTGTCCTTACAACGGAAAGACAGTGCTGACTCTTGACATTCAGACAGGTAATGGGCAACAACAGAGCAAACCCACAGCAGAGTCAGGCGGAGGTTTGAAGAATATTGGTAGGTTGGTCATCACAGAGCAGACCCACCGTAGTCGTAGAGATTATGGTATTGGTGGGCCATCAAAGATGCAGACCCACTGCAGTCCTTGTAGAAATAATGGTATTGGTGGGTCATCAAAGGTGTAGACCCACTGTAGTCCTTGTAGAGATGGCCAGCAGCCATCTGTTTGACTGTGCAGGCGCACAATCACCATTGAAGAGTCTTGCGGATAATATAGCAAGTCCATAACCACCACTTGTGCACTCACAAAAATTGTTTTTGAAATGTCCTTAGAACCAGCAATGCTGTTATCCAGTCCCTTACTGAATTATTAACACACGTGCAAACACTATCAGTCCCTACTTCTCACATATTGTCCATATACTATGACCAACAGAAATGTGTGCAGTGAAATGTAACTTACAAGTTACTTAATTTGATGAACAGGTGTCAGTTACAATCTTATAACATGAGAATACAATAACAAAGGCACAAAATGTATCATTAAAGAACATAATAGCACAGATAACATTTGCAGTAATACAGGCTTTACAAAAGAATCGAAATAACAAATACATCAGTGCTACAGGAATTGTGACAGGAGCACATACATAAAAAATTAGAATAAATTTCGAAACATCAACTTCACACATGAGCATTAAAACAGAACAGAATAAATAATTTCTAAACATATTTACAAAGAAAACGACATATTACTAATGCAAATTATATTTGAGGATAATAGTATTCCTCCTCATAGTGAATGTAGCTGAATATTAGAAAATTCTACAACATAAGTCTTATCAGATGAACATATAGAGACAGGAAGAACATAAATACACAAGGGTACACAAACACATAGTGGGATAACACAAGGAAAGGGCAGGGTTTGTTTTACTGCAGTATTTTGCAAACAAAACTTTCTTTACTTCTCGGAGATCTCCCTTCGTTCTTCATTATTTCCAAAAAGTCCTATCTATACCTGCTTTCTGTACATTTCTCATATAACCTCTCAGTGCATTTCTTCAAATTCATCGCAACTCATTCTCTTATATAGGCTACCCCCTCTTAAGCTAACTTAAATCTACTGAGCTCAGATGCTTAACTAAGGGACGAGGCGATGCAGCAGCACAAAACAATTAATACAAACAGCAATGAAAAAAATGGAAATTGGCAAAAAAGGCAGCAATATTACAACTAATATAAGGCAATGCGCAGCAAACAAGAAAAATAAATCAGTAATAAAATTGGCTTAACCTAGTAATACAAAGTGACATTCAGTAGCACTATGAATGGCAAACAGCCGCAGCAAATGCTATAACTTATACCTAAACATGACAAAGCTCAAGCAGAAAAAATGTTACACTAAAGTCAACAATGCAGGTAAGGACAATGTCTATTCCCATCTCAATGTCTATGCAATTAAAGTGGTGCACCACAAAAACTAATGCTACAACAAATTACCAAGTACTTGAAAAGAAAATTATATATACAGTTACTGTTATTAGTCGCTTCTTATTGCTCTTTCCCTTCCAAGAGCTCCTTTTTCGAAGAATGTGGATCATGAAATAATTATTTAATAGATCTGTTGACAGAAAGTGTTCACATTAGCAAATTCATTTAATTTTATTTTATAAAACCAGTGCTGCAATACAGCTGGAAACCAGATATCAAATGAAATAAGCAACTATGAAAGGCAAAGCATAAAAAATATCATTCAATAGTCATGTGACATTTCATAAGTTAGTACAAATTCTCTCAATTCTCGTAGAAAGACGCTGGTCATTATCAGGTGTGCAGATGTAAGAAAGTATCTTTCCAAGTAATGAGCGTGTCGTTTTTGTGATGCTTTCTACAAAGGAATGTCAATAGCGAGGATGATGGCTTCCCTTTTTTTTTACCTGTGCCTCTGAAAGGCACACAGTAATGGCTTGTTTCCTGGTGGCTGTCGACCAGCTGGGCGCCCACGACGCATTACGTGCAAGTGGTCACTTAACTTTCTTACCGAAATATTTACGACACCAGTTTCCACTACAGTGGCAGTCTCGTATAAAAAAATTCACAGGTCAAGAATTTGCGCTACAAATCTGTAGAAATAAAATCCTTTAAATATAATAGTGTCCAAAAAATTTTCGTCGGCATTGTAATACATTCACGCATGTACATACATTTCATAACTCTTAAAGTACGATTCTTGGTTTCCAACAACCTTTTACACAAATCAGAGTCCCTAAGCACTACTCATTATTCCTTACCTTATTCGTCGACAGTTCTTCAATATTTCATCATAACAGATACATAGCATAATCAAATAACTCACATAGCATGAGCTTATTGATCATAAACATACCGCAACAGCATAATACACATAGTCATCGTAATAATATCATAACACCTCAGTCAAATCTCAAAAACGTCATAGCTATCTGCAATAATTTCAAAGCCTAAAAAAAATTCTCTGCTCATGTTAAAAGTGTCATCTACCTCAAACGTACTTTAAAAATCATGATCTCATACCAAATACATCAATCAAAGCTCTCATAGTATCACAATGGTTTCGAAAAAATATGAACATTTCACAAAGTACAGACAAAATTGAAATTTCATGTGAAATTATCCAACTGTGTAATTGCCTAAACATGTGTCACTGACGTAATAAAAAAATGTTTGTCTCTCAGTTAAATGATCAGATAGCTGTGTAATTTATGTGTTAGAGAAATATGGTACTGATGTGTAAAGTTGTGTAAGCAAATACCATATTAGCTAGGGCTCCTTGTGCTTGCCAAACACATGGTACACAAAGTAGACGTGTACCCCCCTGAGGATTAATGTAATTATACCCTCAGGTTTTACAGATTACAGCAATGGAATGAAATGTATCACGAAAAACTTTCTTTTTAATTCAACAATCTTGATAAAGAAATGGTTTAAGTACCAAATGAATCACTCAAATGCTTGCCCTGTAATGCTAAATGTGCGTTTTGCTGTAAGATAATTCTGTGGAACTGTCGTAGTTATCGTCCTCTGTAAGCAAAGTTCTGCTGAAGTCAATGTACTTACCTCATCATAAACGAAAGTGAAATGTTTTCCGTATAGATATCGTAGTTATTACGTACCTTACCGTGATCAAGAAAGTACTATAATGTAACGTATTGTTGTGCTACGATAAACGCTGTCTCATTGTAGCTATACCACAAAAGTTACTACTAAAACATGTTTTACTTTCCAGAATAATACAGAAAAACTGTGCAGATATAAAACAGATACACCGCCAAAGCAACAATGTAAATCGTGTCACATATTAGTAGCGTCGTGATATAATCGTGTAGTTATCAGAGAGACCAAATGCTAAGTCATCTTTAATCTTACCGAATGTACTTCAAATAAAGAACGTATTTTCAAGTAAACCAAAATGTTGCATTAAAATCTCATTAGCAGTACTGGTAAATGTTCTAAGTATGTAAGCCTTATAGTCGTTATGTAATCGTGCAACTAACAAGCAAGAATGTACACACACAATAACAGTGTGACGTCTGTTCACTATAACAATGCACTCGTAAATACTGTCTAAATAAGTTCTCTAAGTTCTAGACTGGATAGTTAACTTCAAAACATTGTTGCATGTTAACAGATTCTTAGTCTGACAAAGTATACTAGTGACGTGATGTGAACAGCTTTATGGCAAAGACAAAGTTAAAAAGCAGATTATCTTTCAATAAACGGTTTTACTTGTGAAATGTGGTGTAAACCTTTACTCTTTCTAGTACTCAGAGTTTCAACTTCAACGCAATTATCATGTGGTATACGTCGGATTCTGCAAGGTCCATTGTAAACTAGAAAGAATTTGTGACTCAAGTGTTTCTTCTTATGTGACAATGAATGAGCTTTAATGAGAACTTTCTGACCAATATATAATTTCTTTGCATTTGCTTTACCGTGTAATCTTCTCCTTTTGTCTGCAGCAGAATTTATATTTTTAAAAGCCAAATCAATTATGTCTTTGTGTCGAAGTTTACGTGTATTCGGAAAAGGTACCAGCTCTCTGATTCTGTTCGGTGGTTCTTTATTCTTCAGTACAAGAACAGGTGGTAAAGCAGTGGAGTCATGAGGCATTTCATTCAGCACGTTTTCAAATAAGTGTAAATATCTGTCCCAATGCTGATGCTTTCTGTGACAATAAAGTCTGCAAAGCTTATTGATTTCTTTCATAATCCGTTCAGACGGGTTACAATGTGGTGAGTACAATGAAATAAAAACAGATTTGATTTTATGGTTACGAAGCATGCGTGACCAAACAGCAGATCTGAATTGCGGTCCGTTATCTGAAATGACTTTACTAACGTGTCCAACTTCACGTAAGAAATTTTTAACAAAGGCGTTGGATACAGACCGTCCAGTGGCTTTACGTAACGGAGTGAAAGAAACAAATTTTGAAGTAAGTTCAACAGCGACTAGAACGTACGAAAATCCATTAGATGTTCTGACAAGCGGTCCCAAGAGATCAACAGCAGCAAATTCTTTTAATTTAGAAGGAATGATAGGAAACAATGGAGCACGATGCGAGGCAGTAGATGGTTTCGCCTTTTGACAAAGTTTACAAATAGACAAGACTCTTCGAATTCTCTTTTCCATATTGTTAAAATAACAAATCGTTCGAAGAATATGATAACATTTTCGTGGACCAAAATGTGCATAGCTGAAATGAATGTACCAAATGAGCTTATTAACGATATCATCTGGAATGAAAAGTACCCATAGCTTGTCATCAACAGTGCAGCGTTTGAACAGTATGTTGTTTCTAACTAGATAATAATGCCGAATCTCTGTGTGTCTTTTCATGCCAATTACATTTGATGTCTTTCCAAATCGGATCTTTATCTTGTTCATGAGCAATGTCCTTTAAAGATGTGGTGATGAAGTTTTCAAAGGCGACTTTCTGAATGTAAAGAATACTGAAATTTTTCTCGAGGTTGCTTTCTGTGTTACTTTTCTCAAGCCCAGCCGGTGCACGGGACAGTGCGTCCGCAACAATGTTCTCCTTGCCAGGAATGTAGACTATTGTGAAGTGGAATTCTTGCAGTCCCTTTCTTTCTAAGTCCCTCTTCCCGTGTTGGAGCGCGAGTGTCCTTTGAAATACGTAATTCTTGTATTACCTGTGTCAGCTGATCTTGCACTTCCCGGATTTCTCTTTGGTGTTGTGTATTAACTTGATCTGATTTTGTTTGAATTTCCTAATTTGTTCGCACTCTTCTGTATCATTTAGATCATCATCTACCTTTGTAGATAAGTTAATGAACTGATCTGAAAGTTCGGCTACTTTCTCCGATAATGAACACATTTCCTCAGTGTGTTTTTCTGAACCAAGTTTCAGAGTGTCCATTTGTGTTGAAATCGGATCTACTGTGTCCTTTAAGTTTTCCTGAGTTTTTGCAAGTTGCATAACCGATTCGGTGGATGCAACTGAGTCCATTTTAGCTTGCAAGGTGTCGTGATTTTCACGAACAATAGTTTGCAGTTCTTTTATGGCTGATTCATGATTCTGTAATGCATTTTCATGCCGGGAAAAAATAGGTTGAAAATGCTCACAAATTTGTGTTTTTACCTCATTACAGATTTTTTGGCATTTCGATTCAATGTTATGTAACTCAGTAGTTAAATCTTCACGTGTTTGTTCAAGTGTGGTGTCTAACTTTTGAAGCTTTTGCTGTGTTTGTCTCTGATGTTGTTCCATTGTGTCTAACTGTTGCTGTGTTTGTCTCTGGTGTTGTTCCATTGTGTCTAACTGTTGCTGTGTTTGTCTCTGGTGTTGTTCCATTGTGTCCAACTTTTGAAGATTTTGTTCCATTGTGTCTATCTTTTGAAGCTTTTGCTGTGTTTGTCTCTGATTTTGTTCCACTGTGTCTAACGTTTGAAGATTTTGCCCCATTTATTTCTGATTTTGTTCCATTTGTTGCATTAATTGCAATAATAATGTATTAGTGTCTAGAATCTGTTTTTCTATGCTTTTTGGCAGTGCATTTTCACCGGCAACATTTACATTTTGACAGGCAGAAAATGTGTCTTGACTCATTTGAGAAAACTGTGAGGACCCATAACCTAAGTCTACAGTATTTGCAATATTGTGTTCTGTCATTTCGGATTCCTGAGGCGAGCTGTTGCCGACTGATCGATCGATAATTGTTCCCTTTTCACTACTTGTTTCATTGTCTACACCATTATTTGCCGCCCGCTCCATTTCCCTATGCACAATTACCAAATTACTACTTCGAATGTCTGTTAATTCACTACACAGTGGTGCTGATAAGCGACGCTCGTCGTCACTATTATTTCTCAGTTTACTTTGGAGCCTAGTGTTACGTTTTTCACACGCCATTATTGTCACAATATTTCACACGATAACACATAAAAGCACAATTTGAAGAGCAAAAATAAGAGAATACATTAACATAGCACTGAAAATAATATCTAGTTAACTGCAAGCAAAGCAGCGAAATACTTGGTGCAAATCTACATGCATGCCACAACTGTTTTACTGTACAACAATGAAAGACTGCAACTACAAAGGAAATTCTCTCTATGATTACGCGCTAGCAATACACGAAGGCTACACTAACTACACACTCTACAAGAAAAAATCAGAAGACTCCAGTGAGGTATCCTCGGCTAAGGGTCGACATATGAAACGTCCCCTTTGAAAAATTATACACGACTGTGCTTAAGCTGACACACAATATTTTTAGCGCAACGCAATCTGACTTCCAAAAATCCCTATGAAAGAATGGCCCTGACTAACATTAACCTATACGTTTCACAAATCACTTACCTCACAAAAATCTTCGTTACTCAAGCTACTGCAATACAGCGAGCGCCACTACTGCCAGCTAAATAAAAGATTCAAGCTACTGAAGGCACTAACTACTGATAGGCATAGTTAGCAAATGAAAGATTTTAATACAGAACAAACAATGTATTTACCTTAATAGTCATAATATATATATTAGTTCGTGACACCAATTCTTACAAATTTCAAAACTCCGCCATCTCTCTCCCCACGTCCACCACTGCTGGCGGCTCCCCTCCAACTGCCCAACGCTACGCGCTGTTAGCATCCAGCGGCCGCTGCCCGACACTACAATGGCAGACAACAATGCAGACTAGCCACAGACTGCACAAGCACAGCCAGTGATTTTTATACAGAGCGCTACGTGGCGGCGGCGTTACCAATAAAAAACCTAAACAGCCTACTTACAACTGTTACAAATCGTTCAAGAACAGCTCCGAGCCAGGTGCCCTGTAGCGTACATTCCACTGATTCCAAACAACTGCGTTTGCGACTTCAGTAACGTCAATAGAGAGCCCATTGGAGGGTAAGGTCAACGTCTGTTTCCTTTCCTGATGAAAGCTGGTTCTGTCTCGGTGCCAATGTCGGCCGCGTGTTGGCTACGAGGAGGTCACTTGAAGACTTTCAACCAACCAGTCTGCGTGCTACGCGACCTACACCTAGTGTCATGGTCTGAGGTGCATGAGCACTCTCATCATTATCCCACGCACGCTGACTGGGTAACTGTATGTAAACCTCGTGATTCGACCTGTGGTGGTGCAATTCATGAACATAATTCCATGGATGTTTTCCAATAGGCTAACGTTCATCCACATACCGTTCTTGTAATCAAACATGCTCTACAGAGTGTCGACATGTTGCCTTGACTTGCTCAGCCACCAGATCTGTCTCTAATCGAGCACATAGGTGACGTCATCGGACGACAACTCTAGCGTCATCCACAAATAGGATTAAGCGTCCCTATACTGATCAATGAAGTGCAACAGCCGTGGACATTAGGCAGCTTTATAACACAATGTTTGCTTGCACTCAACACACTGGTGGTTACACAAGTTATTTCACGTTCATAATGGCTAAAGTAGCGCTTACATTAACCTGTGATCTTGCCGTGTTAATCACTTCAATGTACTACTTAGACAAATGTATTCTCGAAATTTTATTACTCCACATTATTTAGTTTTTGGTGTTCCGATTTTTTCCGTCAGTGTATGTGATGGTAACAGTACAGATGCTTTAGCTATTCGAAAAACATTAAGAATACGAAAATTCGTGTAGATTCTTCCAAGTCTGTAAATCCTCCACCTGACGTACTGAAGAAGCTTCTAAGTTCGTACGAAACTCTTGGAGCTCAGAGCAATCAGCAACGGCATACTTTTACCTCCACGACTCCACTCTAGCTGGAAAGTGGTGCCGATTCCATTGTGTGGAGCAGACTACGAATGGGACACCCGCCTTCACCTTGCCCAAGCAAATGTGGTTCATCCGACTATCTACCTCCCTCAGAGATATCTCATGTGGGTCCCTGTTATGGGTTGATAAATGTTTTATCAAATTATAAGAATGTAGCAACCAGTAGCGAAAACAAATTTATTTATCTTCTTGCAAATAGATTTCGACTGATATCACTCATCATCGGTGCATTTTTCTAACCGATACATGGCATAAGTAGAAGTACTGTCTTTGACAGATTTCTAGTTGTGGCATGTATCGGTTAGAAAAATGCACCAATTACGACTGATATCAGTCGAAATCGATTTGCAACAAGATAAATAAATTATGTTTCCTCGACTGGTTGCTACATTCTTTATGATTTTATATTCCCCTGTCGGTGCACAGAAAAGGAACCTTATGGAGTCCATCATTCAAAATATATTATCATTTGGTGAAAGATAATATTGTAAACTGAAAACAGAACACAAGATTTTTTTAAAGATGCCTCGTGGTCGGCTGCAGGCTGAAAGACCTCATATTCCCTCCACTTCGGCTGCAGTATTAACTGCACAATCCAGAAACACACATCCGTACTTATTTCTGCACTGCACTACACATTAAAAAATTTAAATAAATGCCTTCAAACGATGGGTGGCTAATCTCAACTAGCCTTTGTTAATGTTTAAGGAAAGTCACTAGTTTCAGACTAATTACTTCAAATTGAAATACATTTCCCACTGGCCAAGGAGAAAGCTTGCGGTATAAGAAACCCATATCACTACTGAATTACAGCTTTCTAACGCCATTCCCTGCCGGTCATAGACACACTAAATAAATAGCAGTACCTCCAAAAGTATAATTTATGTTTGAGAAAACTTTGAAGAACATGCTTTTTGAGTAAACTTTCTGCACTGACAACTTCGTATTTACTGAAATAGTTGCTCTAAAGTAGTTGCACAACTTGCTGTGATGTCACCGTTGAACCATGAGAGCGGACGGCAGACAAAACACTTGCTTGTGTCTCTAAATACTGATGGTGACTGACAGAAAGCCTTATTTGCCCCCCAACACATTTTAAAGCTGTCAGAAAGCTGCTACTGTTGCAACATAGCCCTGTCATTCCTGTGAGCGATTAGTGCATTTTTAAGGTTACGTAGGCGTGATCGATAGTAGACAAAATTCTGATTATCCTTCAACAAAAATCCACGGACAAGGGGTTAAGTATGTACACCGAGAGAACCCCAGACTGCTTCGTGGCTGCAAGTAAGTATGCTCGTAGTCGAAAACAATGGTGCAGAAATGCTAGAAACGGTCTACAAAAATAATTGTTAAACATGAAAGTAGAGCTTTCGTACAGTTGTTCACTGGTGAGGATAAAGGCAAACTGCGCCCCGAGTATGCCAAATTAAATGCACCACTATAGTAATCAATTACTCCATCCTGCTTTTTGCACTTATAACGAATCGTGACAGATTTTGATACACATCCTAACTGTTCACTATTTTCCTTCGACAGCGGTTAGCTGTTACATCTTGGTTCTCTAATTGATTAGCTTTTTGTGACCCCTTCCATTAAAATTTCATATTCCTACTTATTTCTTTACATTCCACATTTTATCTTTCCCATACTTCAGTTGTTTGTTCTGTAAGCTACAAGTTGAGAAACGGTTTCCTCAACGTGTGACTGTAGCACGAAACTGCGTCTCTGGAAGGAGCAGTACAATTTCCTCAGCGGTTAGTTGTCAAATTCCTGTACGTCGTCAAACGTTCAGCTCCTTCCACGGAATGCGAGAGGAACCAGGAAGGAAACGGAAAGATAATGTGACGGCAGCCCGGCAGCCGCAATCGTCAAGAAGAGCCTGGTGGCGTGGAGCTTATAGCCGGGGAACAATTCTTGGTACTAGAGCACGTATCAGTCAATCAACGTAAGCAACAGCTTGAGATATTTACTGCGAGCTGCCGGCTCGCGGGACTTGAGAGAAAGAGGTGTGTGTGTGTGTGTGTGTGTGTGTGTGTGTGTGTGTGTGTGTGTGTGTTTGTGTGTGGCGGCCGAGGCCAGCGTGAAATTCAGAGGTCTGAGCGGGCAAACGTCAGCCTGAGAAAATGGCGGTTAGGACGGAAGAAACGGAAGATGAATTAATGTAATTTCAACGAAAATACGTTACAGACCGTACAAACATGCTACAGAAAGACCAACTGTAACAGTTAAAACGTGATAATGAGAGCAGCTTATTGGAACCTAAACGAGACTCTCACATTATTATAACAGTTCATACTGTTTTTATTTACAACATATTTCAAAATTAATAACAATGGAATCATTGGAGCAGTCTGAGCATTTGACATCAGTAATCACCACAAGTAAATACATTTCAAAGCAGAGACACTCTGTAGCAATTCTGCAAGTATGGGGTGTCGCATTGTCCTGCTGGAACTATCCAATCCCGTCGGAATGCATAATGAACATGAATGGATGCAACCGATCATACAGGATGCTTACGTACGTGTCACCTGCCAGAGTCGTACCTAGATGTATCAGGCGTCCCATATCACTCCAACTACACACGCCCCAAACCATCCACACAGCCTCCACCAGCTTGAACAGTTCCCTGCTGACATGTAGGGTCCATAGATTCACGAGGTTCTCTCCACACCATACATGTCCACCCGCTGGATACAATCTGAAACGAAACTGGTCCGATAAGGCGACATGATTCCAGTCGTCAACAGTCCAGTATCGGTGTTGACGGATCCAGGCGAAGCACAAAGCATTGTATCGTTCTGTCATCAAGGGGAACAAGAGTAGGCCTTCGGCTTCGGTAGCTCATAATCGATGTTTCGTTGAATGGTTCGCACCCTGATACTTGTTGATGGCCCAGCGTTGAAATTTGCAGCTTTTTCCGAAGTTTTGCACTTCTGTCACTATGAATGATTCTCATTAGTCGTCGTTGATCCCGTTCTTGGAGGATCTTTTTCCGGCCCAAGCTATGTCGGTGATTTGATGTATAGGGAATTTCTGATATCATGGTACATTCGTGAAATAGTCGTACGATAAAATCCTCATTTCATCGCTACCTCGGAGGTGCTGTGTCCCATCGCTCATGCGCAGACTATAACACTACGTTCAAACTTACTTAAATCTTGAGCCGAAACAAGAACCCGGGAGTAGACAACATTCCATTAGAACTACTGACAGCCTTGGGAGAGCCAGTCCTGAAAAAACTCTACCATCTGGTGAGCAAGATGTATGAGACGGGCGAAGTACCCTCAGACTTCAAGAAGAATATTATAATTACAATCCCAAAGAAAGCAGGTGTTGACAGATGTGAAAATTACCGAACTATCAGTTTAATAAGTCACAGCTGCAAAATACTAACACGAATCTTTACAGGCGAATGGAAAAACTGGTAGAAACCGACCTCGGGGAAGATCAGTTTGGATTCCATAGAAATATTGGAACACGTGAGGCAATACTGACAACACGCCTTATCTTACAGGAAAGATTAAGGAAAAGTAAACCTACTTTTCTAGCATTTGTAGACTTAGAGAAAGCTTTTCACAATGTTGACTGGAATACTCTCTTTCAGATTCTGAAGGTGGCATGGGTAAAATACAGGGAGCGAAAGGCTATTTACTATTTGTATAGAAAGCAGATGGCAGTTACAAGAGTCGAGTGACATGAAAGGGAAGTAGTTGTTGGGAAGGGAGTGAGACAGGGCTGTAGCCTCTCCCCGATGTTATTCAATCTGTATATTGAGCAAGCAGTAAAGGAAACAGAAGAAAAATTCGGAGTAGGTATTAAAATCCATGGAGAAGAAATAACAACTTTGAGTTTCGCCGATGACATTGTAATTCTGTCAGAGACAGCAAAGGACTTGGAAGAGCAGTTGAACGGAATGGACATTGTCTTGAAAAGAGGATATAAGATGAATATCAACAAAAGCAAAACGAGGATAATGGAATGTAGTCGAATTAAGTCGGGTGATGCTGAGGGAATTACATTAGGAAGTGAGACACTTAAAGTAGTAAAGGAGTTTTGCTATTTGGGGAGCAAAATAAGTGATGATGGTCGAAGTAGAGAAGATATAAAATGTAGACTGGCAATGGCAAAGAAAGCGTTTCTGAAGAAGAGAAATTTGTTACCATCGAGTATAGATTTAAGTGTCAGGAAGTTGTTTCTGAAAGTATTTGTATGGAGTGTAGCCATGTATGGAAGTGAAACATGGACGATAAATAGTTTGGACAAGAAGAGAATAGAAGCTTTCGAAATGTGGTGCTCCTGAAGAATGCTGAAGATTAGATGGGTAGATCACATAACTAATGAGGAGGTACTGAATAGAATTGGGGAGAATAGGAGTTTGTGGCACAACTTGACGAGAAGAAGAGACCGCTTAGTAGGACATGTCCTGAGGCATCAAGGGATCACAAATTTAGCATTTGAGGGCAGTGTGGAGGGTAAAAATCGTAGAGGGAGACCAAGAGATGAATACACTAAGCAGATTCAGAAGGATTTATGTTGCAGTAGGTACTGGGAGATGAAGAAGCTTGCACAGGATAGAGTAGCATGGAGAGCTGCATCAAACCAGTCTCAGGACCGAAGACCACAACAACAACAACAGTCTGGAACCGCACGACCGCAACGGTCGCAGGTTCGAATCCTGCCTCGGGCATGGATGTATGTGATGTCCTTAGGTTAGTTAGGTTTAAGTAGTTTTAAGTTCTAGGGGACCTCAGCAGTTAAGTCCCATAGTGCTCAGAGCCATTGGAACCATTTTTGAACTTGTTGTCATATATAGGCGCTGCCGACTACAGCGCCATGATCTGCTTGCTTACATATATCTGTATTGGAATACGCATGCGTATGCCAGTTTCTTTGGCGCTTCAGTGTATGAAGTCAGTGTGGCATATTGCCTATTGACTTCAGTTCTTCGGCTGACATTAGTTTGACGATTTTTCTAAGATGTTGCCAGAGCGATTGGCTGACACTGCCAAAGGATTCCTCTCTTGTGCTGTTGAAACGTCAGAAAAATCGCCAGACACACGTCAGCCGAAGAACCAGAGACAGAAGCCTATATACAATGTCAACAGGTCGCTACGAGAAGGCCAGCAATTAGATAGGGTGGTCAGAAACAGTATTTAAAGCTTGTAAGGGTATTGCTGGAAAGATTGTAATGTGGAAAAAAATGTGGAAAAAAATAATGTTTCTGCGCGCAGGTACAATTAGAGTCTGTTGTTCTCACGGCGTAGATGACAGCGCAGAAGATTGCTCAGCCTTTGGCTGTGTTTCGATCCTTACTACCGTTCCACGTCCAATTTTTGTACTGCTCTCCTGTTCGAAGCACACATTTGGCGACACCGTTTCTTGCGGGGCGCTTGAATTTGCGCGCACAACGGCCTGACTGGCTAACTTCAATGCTAATTAGCACGGAAACGGTGCGACGTGTTGATTTTTTCTTATCAATTATAATATGTGACCAAAAGTATCCCGCGCGACCGCTACGGTCGCAGGTCTGAATCCTGCCTCGGGCATGGATGTGTGTGATGTCCTTATGTTAGTTAGGTTTAAGTAGTTCTAAGTGCTAGGGAACTGATGACCACAGAATTTAAGTCCCGTAGTGCTCAGAGCCATTTGAACCAACCAAAAGTACCCGGACACCTGACTGAAATTACTTACAAGTTCGTGGCGCCCTCCATCGGTGGTGCTGGAATTCAATACGGTGTTGGCCCACCCTGGCCTTGATGACAGATTCCACTATCGCAAGCATACGTTCAATCAGGTGTTGGAAGGTTTCTTGGAGAATGGCAGCCCATTCTTCAAGGAGTGCTTGCACTGAGGAGAGGTATCGATGTAGTTCGGTGAGGCCTGGCACGAAGTCGGTGTTCCAAAACATCCCAAAGGTGATTTTTAGGATTCAGCTGAGGCCTCTGTGCAACCAGTCCATTACAGGGATGTTATTGTCGTGTAACCACTCCACCACAGGCTATGCATTATGAACAGGTGCTCTATCGTATTGAAAGATGCAATCACCATCCCCGAATTTCTCTTCTACAGTGGGAAGCAAGAAGGTGCTTAAAACATCAATGTAAGCTTGTGCTGTGATAGTTGCATGCGAAATAACAAGGGGTGCAAGCCCCCTCCATGAAAAACACGACCACACCATAACATCACCGACTCCGAATTTTACTCTTGGCACTATACTCGCTGGCAGATGACGTTCACCGGCATTCGCTATACCTACACCCTGTCATCGGATCGCCACATTGTGTACTGTGATTCGTCACTCAACAAAACATTTTTCCATTGTTTATTCGTCCAATGTTGACGCTCCTTACACCAAGCGAGGTGTCGTTTGGCGTGATGGGTGGCTTATGATCAGCCGCTCGACCATGAAATTCAAGTTTTCTCACCTCCCACCTAACTGTCATAGTATTTGCAGTGGATCGTGATGTAGTTTGGATTCCTGAGTGACGATCTGGATAGATGTCTGCCTATTACACATTATGACCCTTTTCAACTGTCGGCGGTCTCTGTCAGTAAACAGACGAGGTCGGCCTCTACGCTTTTGTGCTGTACGCGTCCCTTCACGTTTCCACTTACGCATCACATCGAAAACAGTGGACTTATGGATGTTTAGGAGTGTGGAAATCTAGCTTACAGACGTATGACACAAGTGACGCCCAATCACCTGACTACGTTCGAAGTCTGTGAGTTCCGGGGATCGCCCCATTCTGCTCTCTCATGATGTCTAATGACTACTGAGGTCACTGATATGAAGTACCTGGCAGTAGGTGGCAGCACAGATCACCTAATATGAAAAACGTATGTTTTTGAGGTTGTCCGAATACGTTTGATCACATAGAGTATTTCTCATCACAAACTACCCTGCAGCATCTTAAAATTTTATCAGACTCTTTCTGAGGATCCTGTATAACGCATCGTGAACTCCCCAGATCCTCATTTGATATTCCTGCTAGATGAGTAACTCCAATCTACTGTTTGATAAGAATATATAATTTTAAGTTGTTGCAAGCTCCAAGGCTTTATAGAGGCATTTGTTAATAATGTATTTACTATTGTGTCTGTGCTGTGATAATGCCACGCAATATACAAGGGGTGCAAGCCCCCTTCATTCCTGAGAGTTTGTGGAGCAACCTGTGCGGTGAAGCAGATGTGCACAAGTTAGATACTTGTAAATTTGTGTAGACTTAGAATAATGTTATGAGCGTGAGTATGTATTCTAATTGTTGACAGAACTTACAGAATTTGACTGTGTTTTCGGTGACGACGACCCTAATAACATGGTTTATGAGATTCGAGGCAGCTGTGAACTGTGATCATTTGCTGCAGTTATTAGTCATATTCATGTGTGATACGCTTCTTGCATTTTTTCACACTGATGCTCGGACTATCAAATTTCAGTTATCTCGCAATTCACAGAGCGAACTACACAGCCGGACTTTAAATGTTCCTGTTAATTGGTCGTGAGTTACTATGCAATTAAATGAACTTCGCTCTGATATCTTATTCGTATTCAACGGTCTGCTCGGATTAGGCTAGTTGATGATTATTTAATTCTTTTATTTCTATATGAAAATCCATGAAAGGCCAACATTCTCATATGTGCAAAGCTTTAGTTAAGCATTCTTTGGTTTGAACTCTGCCTGGTTTCGCCTAAGCTATACAATTGATCGTAAGGGATGTAAAAAGTCATTCTCTTATTTATTTATAATTTATGTTACGCTGCTCTGCTTATTTTCAAAAGTTCTGTGATTAATGTATAGACTCTAAAGGGACGGTACACGAAGTACCGCTAAGACGTAATGACGAATCAATCCAACAACCAATTAAGTCGTGCACCGCTCACATAAACAGCGGCCTATGAATCTGTCAATGTTCTCGTAACAACTTCAGTTGTCTGTCTGGAAAACTGGTCGATTCGCATTTAAGATTAATATTTCGCACCATTAGTATATTCACTTTGCCTTTCGATCTTGAGCCTCCTACTTAATGGGTCAAACTGAACTCTTCTGGCGCTTTTATACACTCTCTGTATCTTTATAGTTTACAAATGGAACGTCCCTTAGAAAAATTATGAATGACTGTGCTAGTAAACAGCTTTCAAACAGCTGAGCAAAACTGAACGTCCTCAGACATTTCTCTCTTTACTCATTCTGATCATCACTAAACTGACACAATATTTTTTTACGCAACGCAGTCTGACTTTCAATAATCCCTACAAAATAATGGCCCTAACAAACAATAACCTATACCTTTCATGAATCACTTACGTCACAAAAACCTTCGTTACTCGAACTTCTGCAATACAGCGAGCGCCAACATTGCCAGCTAAATAAAAGATTCTAATTACTGAAGGCACTAACTACTGATAGGCATAGTTAGCAAATGAAAGATTTTCCTAGACAACAAACAATGCATTTACGTATTTACCTTAATAGTGTTCAAAAGTCATTATATATGTTCACTTCCAACTGCCCAACATATAGCTGCCCAACATTTATATTTGTTCACATCCAACTGCCCAACACATCTAATTGCCCAACACTACACTACACAAGCGAATATTCCAACAATGAGTCCAACCAGCGACAGACTGCACACAGCACAATGAGTGATTTTCATACAGAGCGCTATGTGGCGTTAACAACATAAAAACCTAAACAGCCTACTTACACAAGCAGCGGTTTCCTTTTGTCATGAAAACACAAATTTATTGAGTCACAGACAAACTCGACCATTACCACCAATCACGAGTCTGGAGGGATATAGTACAACGTGATGACTATTACTCACAAGTAAAATTCTTGTCAAGCTGTAGTGGCGTCACCTTCTCTACTACTAACCCACTGCCTATTCTTCTTTCCCCTCTTTTGAAGTGCTGCATTGGTAAAGGTACTGAACTCTTACTTGGGTGGAATTGAGTTCATAAGTAAAATTCTTATCTACCTGCAGTGACGTCACTAATCACTGCCTATTCTTCCTCCACTCTGGCTTGAGGTGCTGCGGTGATTAAAGCACTGGTTTCTCATTTGGGAGGGAATGAGTTCTAACGCCAGCACAGCCAGCGAAATTTCGCTTTCTCTAAATTGCTTGAGAGGAGTCTAGGTCCTTTCCAAAGGTCACGGCTAATTTCTCGATCTTTCGCCAGTCGAAGTCTGCGCTTCGTCACTACCGACTTTGTCGTTCACGGGAGGTTGAACCCTTAATCTTCTAGAGCAACCTACCGTATGGTGCGAGGCGAAAGGTACCCTGTACCACTGTTAGTATTTTCCTTTATGTTCCATTCGCAAATGGGGCGAAGAAGAAATGACTTGCCTATATGCCTCCGTACGAGCACAATCTTCTCATATCTTCGAGGCATTCGTCCTGCAGTCAATTTCAAATTCCGGTTCTCTAAACTTTATATCAATAGGGTTCCTGGAAAAAAATTGTCGCCTTCTCTCCAAGGATTCCCACTTGAGTTCCTGGAAAATTTCCATAACATTTCCGTGTTGTTCAAACCTACAGGTAACGAATCTAGCAGCCTGCCACTGAGTTGCTTTAACCCGACCTGATGGGTAGAAGTACTGAAGAATCGGTTACACCAGCGTTCAATACACAGTCTCCTTAACAAGAGAACCACACTTACCTAAATTCCACTAACAAACCGAAGTCGACCAATCGCCTTCCCTACTACACTACTGGCCATTAAAATAGCTACAACAAGAAGAAATGCAGATGATAAACGGATATTCGTTGGACAAATATATTATACTAGAAATGACATGTGTTTACATTTTCACGCAATTTGGGTGCATTGATCCTGAGAAATCAGTACCCAGAACAACCACCTCTGGCCGTAATAACGGCCTTGATAAGCCTCGGCATTGAGTCAAATAAAGCTTGGATGGCGTGTGCAGGTACAACTGCCCATACAGCTTCAACACGATACCACAGTTCATCAAGAGTAGTGACTGGCGTACTGTGACGATCCAGTTGTTCGGCCACCATTGACCAGACAATTTCAATTGGTGAGAGATCTGGAGAATGTGCTGGCCAGGGCAGCAATGGAACATTTTCTGTATCCAGAAAGGCCCGTACAGGACCTGCAACATGAGGTCGTGCATGACCCTGCTGAAATGTAGGGTTTCGCAGGGATCGAATGAAGGGTAGAGCCACGGGTCGTAACACATCTGAAATGTAACGTCCGCTGTTCAAAGCACCGTCAATGCGAACAAGAGGTAACCGAGATGTGAAACCAATGGCACCTCATACCATCACGCCGTGTGATACGCCAATATGGCGATGACGAATACACGCTTCCAATGTGCGTTCTCTTCGATGTCACCAAACACGGGTGCGCCATCATGATGCTGTAACCAGAACATGTATTCATCCGAAAAAATGACGTTTTGCCACTCGTGCACCCAGGTTCGTCGTTGAGTACACCATCGCAGGCGCTCCTGTCTGTGACGCAGCGTCAAGGGTAACTGCAGCCATGGTCTCCGAGCTGATAGTCCATGCTGCTGCAAACGTCGTCGAACTGTTCGTGCAGATGGTTGTTGTCTTACAAACGTCCCCATCTGTTGACTCAGGGATCGAGACGTGGCTGGATGATTCGTTACAGGCATTCGGATAAGTTCCTTGACTGCTAGTGATACGAGGCCTTTTGATCCAGCACGGCGTTCCGTATTACCCTCCTGAACCCACCGATTCGATATTCTGCTAACAGTCATTTTATCTCGACCAACGCGAGCAGCAATGTCGCATTACGATAAACCTCAATCGCTGTAGGCTACAATCCGACCTTTATCAAAGTTGGAAACGTGATAGTACGCATTTCTCCTCCTTACACGAGGCATCACAACAACGTTTCACCAGGCAACGCCGGACAACTGCTGTTTGTGTATGAGAAATCGGTTGGAAACTTTCCTCATGTCAGCACGTTATAGTGTCGCCACCGGCGCCAACCTTGTGTCAATGCTCTGAAAAGCTAATCATTTGCATATCACAGCAACTCCTTCCTGTCGGTTAAATTTCGCGTCTGTAGCACGTCATCTTCGTGGTGTAGCAGTTTTAATGGCCAGTAGTGTACAATCCTTGCGTGTTAGTTGTATTTCATATTCCTCTGCAACGTTACTCCTAGATATTGAATAGACGTGAATGTGTCACATTGCTGTATTCGAACATTACCGAATTGCTTTTGCTAATCATCTACTTTAATTTACATTTTTCTTCATTTGGAGCTAACTACCGTTAATCACAGCCGCTACAAATTTTGTTTGTCATCCTCCTACAGTCATTCAGCGATAATATCTTCCCGTACACCACAGCATAATCAGCAAACAGTCGCAGATTGCTGCCCACGCTGTTCGTCAGATCATTTACGTATATAGAGAATAATAGGGTCCTGTCACGCTTCCCTGGGGCACTCCTAACTGTGCCCATGTTTCTGAAGAAACACTCGAGGACAACGTACTGGTTTCTATTACCTAAGAGTTCTTCGAGCCACTCACATATCTGGGAACTTATCTGTAAGCTCGTACTTTCGTTAACAGTCCGCAAATGGGCACCGTGTCGAACGAATTTCGGAAATGTAGGAATATGGAAGTTGCCTCTTGCCCTCCATCTATAATTCGCAGAATACCATGTGAGAAAAGGGCAAGCTAAGTTTCGCACGATTGATGCTTTCTGAAACCATGCTGTTTTGTGAACAGAAGCCTTCGGTCTCATGTAAATTTGTTATATTCTAACTCAGAACATTTTCAACAATTCTGCAGCAAACCGACGTCCAGGTTGGTAGGTTGTAATGTTGCCGGACCGTTCTTTTACGGTTCGTATATACAGGAGTCACTGCGGTTTTTTTTTTCAGTCGCTTGCGACTTTGCGCTACGAGAGATACTCAGAAACGCAAGTAAGTGAGGGTCAGCGCCGTAAAATACTCTTTGCAGAATCGAATAACGATTCCGTCTGGACTTAGCGACTTATTTGTTTTTTGCTTCTCTTCCTTCCTTCTTCGTTTTGCGTAGATACGTTCTGTGCGACATTTGATGCATTCATCAAAGTAATATTCATATTTAGTCACTCTTTCTAGGCATCTCTTCTGAAGTTCAAACACACGGTTAAAATGGCTCTAAGCCCTATTGATCTTAACATCTGAGGTCATCAGTCCCCTAGACTTAGAACTACTTAAACCTAACTAACATAAGGACATCACACACATCCATACCCGAGGTAGGATTCGAACCTGCGACCGTAGGAGCAGCGCGGTCCCGGACTGAGGCACCTAAAACCGCTCGGCCCCAGCGGCCGGCTGAAACACACGGTGTCATACAAATATGAGACCGATTTAGCCACAAGAACTTACTACAATAAGATATCCTTTCCACCAAGAAAATACTACGTGGTAACTTCGCTTGAAAAAACCGAAAAAGGGTGAAGATAAAGCTCTAAGAAGCAAAACGATTAATAAATTTCGTAACAGAAAGGGAAATAAAGCCGTATGTATCGTCCAGTTACATCAGTTTCTGCCAATTTACTTAATTCCAGTTACTTAGCATGTTTCGGTACGCAGCTATCACCAGGTACAAATTAAAGACTATATTCAACATACAGGTTGCAGTTGTTTTGGTTGTTCACTAGCTGTTCCGATTCTCAGATCATTCCAGATGATAAGCTGTGAGACAAGTCTTTCACTGTGTATGCTACATCAGTGCTTGATGATGAGAGTCGCTTGGCTGCATCCCAGAAGCGTGTGACAAGTTTTTCAATCTACATGCAGAGTAAGAAAACCCCTGTGGCACCTTACTGAAATGGCTTTAGTGGATTCACTGAGACGAAATGGGATAAAGCACGCCTTTTCTGTGACGACATCACAATTAAACCGTAAGATTCAACTTACAATCCCTATCAATTCCCATACTGCTTTTCGGGTGTTAAAATTAGGTTATATTGACTTCTTGAAGAAGAAATAAACAACATTCATCCTTAAAAATACCTAATACAGCCTCCGGCTGCAAAGACGGTTTTATAACTTTTTTGTTCCATGATCGATTTCGAGATCACCTACCATCTTCAGATGTACGATGGGCGTTCAGTAAATGATGCAGTGCATTTTGTTTCTCATCCAATCACGGATGAAAAAAGGGGAATTTGATGTGGGACATCGTGAAATATTCCTGCTTCACCCGCTATGGTTTCATTAAGTTCCGATAGCTGGTGGTCTATATGTAGTCTCCAAAATGGCGTCTGTACCGAAGATGCGTTCCATGCACAGAACTGTCGCTGAATTTCTTTTGGCGAAAAACCAGAGCATATTCGGTACTCATAGGTGTTTGCGGAACGTCTACGGAGACCTGGTAGTGAATAAAAGTACGGTGAGTCGACAGGCGAGGCGTTTGTCACTATAGAAACGAGGTCGTGGAAACCTGTCCGCTTCCCTCTTGTCAGCCGGCCGCACACACTTGTGACTTCTGCAATGTTGGAAAGAGCGGATACTCTCATACAAGGTGATAATCAAATACGTGGCTGGTCAACAGGAGCTATTTGTTGGTAACGCGGACACACTCTTCCACGTGTTGGGGTACTCAGAGGAGTGTGCCCAATGGGTTTCTCGCCAGTTAGCAGAAGACCATAACAAGCAATTAAGGGCCATCGGTGCTAAAATGCTTGCCCGGTACGAGGCTGATGGCGATAACTTTTGCGAACATCGTCACAGACGACGAAACACGGGCTCTTCGCTGCAAACCGGAAACAAAACGGTAACCCATGGAGTGGCCCCACACTCAAAGCTAAACTCTCGGCAGGTAAAGTTATGGTGACGGTCTCCTGTGTCTCTGAAGGGGTTATTGAGTTTGATGTCCTCCTTCATCGTACAACGATCAACTCTGAAGTGTACTGTGTAAACCCTCAGGAAGTTGGATAAACGACTTCAGTGTGTTCGTCGCCACAAAAATGCAAACGAGCTTCACCTTCTCCATGACAACGCAAGGCCTCACAAGTCTGTGCAGCCGAAAGGATCTCATAAAACTTCATTGGAGTGTTCTTTCTCATCCATCCTACAGCCCGGATCTCGCACGTTCCGACTTCCATCTATTTAGCCCTGTGAAGGATGAACTCCATGGGCTGTAGCACGTAGGTACGTTGGCTCAGACATCGACCAGTAGAGTGGTATCATGCAGCCAGACTGGCCCTCCAAAGAAGGTGGCGTAAGGCCGTCGCACTGAACGAAGATTGTGTCAAAGATAGAATTTTGTAGCCAAAAGATGGGGAATTATATGGTGTACTGGAATCGTGAATGACATGAAACTTCTTTCAGAAAAATAAATGTTTTGGATTACTTATCGACCGCCTCTGGCATAAAGAGCTTTCCTTAACGTCAGGTATCTAAGGAATCGAGGCGCAGCACTAGGCGAAACGTCGTATATGAGGTACAGACCTGTTGATCCACGGCCTATCAGCCCTATAAACCGTAGCAGCAGCGCATTTTTCTACACAAGAAAACTATGAAAGAAAAAATAGCTCTGTTATTGAAGTAGGGAGGCCAGTTTTCAAAGAGACGGAACTCGTGTAAATGTTAACTACTACCCATGTAAAAATCATAATTCAATGTCGGCAATACATGAAAGCTATGCAGCTATGAAGACGATAAACAGAGTGTGTAGAACGAAACAAAACTGCCCCACTTATTGCACACTCACCAAGACTTTCGCAGGTTTTAATGTTGCTGTTCTTTCCTTAACATACGACACGATACTGCTGCAGTGTAGTAACTCGAATATGAATGGCGTGCAGGCGTGTTGTAGCATCGATGTCACACCATCCGGTGCAATAGAAGTATTAGAATTGCTTCGTGCATATATATATATATATATATATATATATATATATATATATATAATGACTTTTGAACACTATTAAGGTAAATACATTGTTACGTGACTGCGAAGCACATCCCACACGAAAGAACCTGGCTGATTTCGTAGACGTAGTGCATATGGGCGCCTCTGCCACAAATTTTCCATCACCAATTTTACACCATTCTCGTCCATCTATTTTCTTGAAAAAATACAAAAATTCATGTTGGAAATTTTACTTTAGGAATGTTTTTCCGCCTGAAAATGACCATAGCTTTTAACTTAGTTCCATCTGCCATGCATGTTAATACTGCTGTAAACCTGGTTTGTTCCAGGTTTTGTACTTCTGGCTTGAAGACTTTTTACGTCATTTGTTTCCACAGTTCTATTGTCCATCATACCGGAGTTCATCGATGTTTCATCCATATTTCCAATATGAGATAGTAGGAAGTAGTATTTTTGCCTCATACGAATAACAAACTTATGAAAACTCGTAGCTTTATGGTCAATTTTTTTTCTTTTCACGAAACGACTCTCCCAACCTACTATTGCTTTACATTATTTGCCGTGCTCTGGATTGATTGTCTCTTGTCCGCTTCAGTGCATAAGCCCTAATCATATTTCTTGTATCAGCATAACAATTCTGCCTCTGTTCCCGTACCCATTCTGCAACGCTATTTCCTAAATCTGGCCAGCGAGCTATTTCTCTCCTCGTAGACCACTTTTTCAATGGCACTTTTTAAATAGCCTCTTATTCTTTCGCCAGTCTCTCACCATCTGCTCTGTTACATCGAAAGCCCTCGCTGTAGCACAGATATTCGATTCTTTAGCTTGTTTTATGGCCTTTAACTTGAAACTTGCTTCATGTTTCCTTGTTTCTGTTACTTTCATCATTAGGCAGACACTGTACAAATTTTAGGCCGATTTCACTTGCAGTAGAAACTGTTTGAACACGCAACACAACCTGCAACAATACGTGCTAGCTGTACATATGAGTTCGTTACTCGGCACATGCTTGCACAGGCAACACTGTAACATGCTGAAGGAGACTTTTCCTTTTCGACTTGTTCAGTAGTACAGAGGAGGTATGTCTGCAAAACTGAATAGCCGGTACGACACTTTTATAAACACTCAAGGTCATTCGCAAATCAGCCCATATGATCACTGATCTAAACTAAAGTTACAGGCCGTTAATGGTTTGGATATCATATTATAGGGCGGGCATACAGTAAAACTACAAAATTTTAACAAAATTTATATACTGTCTTATGCACTGAAATATACGGTATCAATAACTAGCGAGCCCAGTAATGCTTCACAGCTGCTAAATATGTATGTAAGCTGGATATACATCTGAAACCTCTTCTCCCTCTCTCTCCAGATTTCGAAATAGCGTTGTAATTAAGCCGACAAGCCATAAATACAAATTACTTTTTTTTCTGTAAAACAGATGGCGAGGAATAAAACAAAACAGCACATTGTTGTGTATACAATTTTTATTTAAAATCATGTATGAGGAGAAAGAATATAGATCGAAGAAACAATTTGCTTAACGGTTTACATGCATTGCTATCGTAGTTAAAACTGATTGCGAGAAATAAAACGAAACCGTACATTTTCAGAGTAAGTACAGCACAAAATATTCGTTCTCGCAGCTAGCTTTAACAGGAAATCTGTACACCGTCGTTTAAAAGAATATATAACTATGTCCGATTGAAATCGGTCAATAACTTTTCGAGATTTTTACTAACAATTTTTCCACCGTATATCCTGTTTCCGTCCGAACATTTCTCAGAGTATCGTGTACGAATCTGAGGTAAGCCAGTTAAGAATTTTTGAGGTTTTTGCGAACAGCGCTTAAAAAATATATACCCTATGTCTGCGCGATCGTTCATTAGACACACAGCAGGCGAGAGCGCGCGCGCGCGCGCGCCTGTGTGTGTGTGTGTGTGTGTGTGTGTGCGTGTTTTGTCGAATGTTTATGAGAGTAATGTGTAAAAATTTTAAGTAAATCGGTCAAGAGCTTTTCCGGATTATTGGAAGTAACTTTACCTCCACATACATTACGTATATTTGTATATTATCAAATAAATACCCTGTATCCATCCAGGTTTGATTAGAACATCGTTCCAAAATTTGAAGTAAATTGGTCTTACTTTTAAAAACGTTAACGCTGCTCTTCTTCTTAAAAATAGAGTTTACTCTTAGTACTTTGGCTCATAATGACCCAGTGGGAAAAACTTTTACGAGATTACGTTAAGTAAATAGTATTACATGAAATTTAATATAATGTAATTCTTCTTTAACCAGGTAAATTGTTATTATGAAATGTAGGATTGGTATCGATCAATATTCAAGAGAGGAAATGTAGATATCTCTGTTTTAAGCTCAAAGAACATTTCGGAAAACGTAAGCAAATATCAGAGTATTCATTTCTTTATAACATGGTTCAAAATATAATAAATTATAACGGATACATTTATTTTCAACAAAGAATATCAGAATATAAACAAATGACAATATATTCATTAGTTTGATCGTATAACATCACACTAAATCAAAACAAAACAAAAAATGGGTAAACAGCTTTCGAACACAATACGCGGAACAAAATACAAGGAAATATAATGAATAGGTTAATTTTGAACACAGAACACCGTTCTCAATACATACAATATGTGTGCGTATATCTCTTTTTGCACATCTAGGCAATATCGTAATTTTACAGTGCAAATCCTTCATCAAAACACAAGTAAATAATAGTGGACGTGCTAGTTTTGGACACAGAACACTGATAACAAATTATTCTTGAGTTTGGGTGATAATATGCAAGATGGCCTTTACAAAGATGTTCTCACAATTTGAACACATGATAGGAGTCTTATTGTCACAACTAGTAGGAGGGAATTAACGTCTGGCCCGTTTGCAACTTTCATTTGTACTGCTAAAGCTTCGTATATAGCGTGATATAGCCTGCCCCTGTGTTTGTATCTCTCTCACAATACCAATGGACGTTGCATTTCGTGCAAGCGTTTCCCGGGCTCAATGTATGGAGTAACAAGAAGCCTTCCTAGTGCTTCGAGGAATATTCTTCTTTTGTGAAGAATATTTCTTTTCCGCTCTGGATTGATTTCTTTCCACAATACAAACATAATGTTGGCAGTACCGTCAAGCATATTCTAAAATACAATTACAGGTCAACGATAGGTTTGTCTCTTGCACGTGTATTTGGCAATAAGCTGCCACATATGTCAACTGTACTTTTTATGGTGTTATACTCTAATATTATTTTTGGCTTTTTATCTTATGTTATTTCCTTATCACTATGCATTGAGATCATCAGTACAATGTTCTTATTTTTCTGTGCACTGTAGGGTACCACTGTGGTACCTTTCCTGAAGTAAAATTCTGAACTGCGAACTTATTTGTGGATGCAAACCCCAGTTTTCCTCAAGTGATATGCAGGAAATTTTGCCTGTGTATATTTGTGTTTTCAGGACATACGAATTAGCACTGTCGCACTGTGTTCATATCTTTCTCGCATACTTGGCGGGTATTCTTGAAATATATTGTCTGACTGGACAGCTTCTCAGCAGCAGTTACATTTGATCCACGATTATATAATTCTGCAAGTATGTCCACCCACTGTTCCCACAACTCCCTTGTAGGTGCTAGTCCATCGTTTGCTCTTCGCCCCATCTATCAGGCTGACCATCAAACCATAACACACGGGAGATGCGAATGAACATCTTTAGCGACATCGTAGCAGGAAAAATTTCTCTGATTCTGAATCCTGTAAGCTGTTTGTTAATTCACCATACGATTTATAAACAAGTCATCATATACTCTTCGGCCCTCAATATTAGTCATTTGCTACACAGTACTGCAGAGAGTTTTGTTCATCATTAATTGAATAGCAGATTTGATATTTATTCTGGACGAAGTATATCTCGTTGGACCAGATATTTCTTTCATTATGTTTGCACTGGATGCCCGTTAATGATGTGGAAAAAATACTGATCTACAACAGATGTTCCTATCTTTCGACTGAACTACTAACTGTCTTCACTAGTACGATTTTCTTATTATGAAATACCCTCCCATGCATTGTTTATTTCTTTTAATTTACTTTCAGTTGGGCGATATTTTGCCATGACAACAATAATCCATTATTTGCAGGAAGAGCATAAAATATAACATCTTCCATCAACAGCCAATCGAACGTAACTCATTTCTTGCTCTCCAACATTTACATCTTCAACAATATATGGTCTATTGTTGCAAAACAAAGCAGCTACTTCCATTGTTGTGTACATTATTATGCAGATGGATTTGGATATAGTGGAACGTGAAACTCAGTGACAGAATTGTAGAAATTAAAAACATTCGGATCATTATGAGCCAAGGAATATAAGTGCAACAATTTCAACCATAAAAAACAACAGTCCATTGTATCATGCGAAGCAGTTATGAATAGAAATAAATACATAAATTTACCTACATCAGGGATTATATTTAAATTAGCAACAGAAAGATAAATAAACTGTTGAGTCATATTTACCCAAGGACAACAGTAGGATTAAATAATGACCTGTCGTTATATGGTAGTGTAGTACTAAGTACATCAAGAACTTTTCGAGATTATTGGAACCAATATATTAAGAAATATATAACCCATATCCGTCCCAGTGTTCACTGGGGCATAGTGCGAAAACATGAAATAAGTGTTTTCGAGATTTTTTGTAACAACACTAAACAACGATGAAGTACTGGGTGTAAAAAGAAGTTGCATAAATCTTCAGTCACATCTTGATAAGATGTCAGAGTTTTTCTAAGACTGGCAACTTGATTTGAATGTTTAGTAATTTAAAACTGTGATCTTCACAGAGCGATAAAGTAACATGGTATCCTATGACTGCAGGATCAAAGAGTCACAACTGCAATCGGTGCACTCACACGAATAGCTAGTTGCAACAGTTTGTAGGAATAGGAAATAAAACGATCGCGTAAGATCAGCCATAGGCTTTGCAGTTGTGTATGACCAGTAAGGATGGCAGACACAAGATGAGACTAGCTATAGCGCGCACAGGAGTGTTTAAGCAGCCACTCGTCTCACGCTCCCTACCAGAGGGAGCCTAATAACTTGAACAATGCGCAGTATCTTCTGCCACGCACTTAAAGGTATGTTGCAGAGTATAGATGTGAATTTATATATAAAATATTCGACGTTGCTGCCATGGTAAACTCTACCTTCCCGTTTTTTTCGTTGCCTATTCTATCTGCGACCTCTTCAAGGACTGGTTTTAGCGCTTTACTGTTACATCTATCACTTCTCAAACTTCTGCAGTCTCATATTCCTCTTGAGACCACTTTCTTCTTTCCCATTTATTTAACTGTGTCAGTTTCACATGCATATAGTCTGTGTTTCAAATGTAATTTGATAAATGCTTACAGTCTAAGACTGAAAGGAGATTTCTTCACTTATCAGTTTTCCCCTCACATATTCTCTAATCCCTCTTCCTATACAGCATTACTCTTGGATTTCCTCTAGTTAAAATTATTTAGTTTCGATGTTTGTCTTATTCCGGATATTGATAGTTACAATTCTCTTTAATCCGAATTTTGCGTTACCCTGTGAGTCTACTGCATCAGCAAAACTTATCATTGATCCCTTCACATTCCGCATGCACTTTTATTAGCATTTTCCAAGTTTCGTTCCAATCAGTTACAGTCAGTCCGATCCACAAATTACAAATCAGTCATTCTTAGCCAAATTTTACACACACTGGACTCGCATTCGGGAGGACGGTTCAAACCTGCTTCCGACCATCCAGATTTAGGTTTTCCGTGATTTCGCTAAATCGCTCCAGGCAAATGCAGAGAAGGTTCCTTTGAAAGGGCATGTCCAGTGTCTTACACTATCGAAGTTTGTGCTCTGTCTCCAATGACCTCGTTTTCGACGGGACGTTAAAGCCAATCTTCCTTCCTTCCCAATTTTTTACTATTTTACGAAGGGCCGTATTACACTGTCCTTTACTTTCTCAGTTGATCTTTGCAAATACTGAGGGTTATTGGTATTGGTACATATGTCACGGCTCCCATCCCAATTGTAGTGAACACCTCACTCCATTTTAATAAGGGTAGTATCATTTCCAGAAGAACAGTGATGCCCTTATCTTCATCTCTAGAAAGAAAAAAAGACCTTTATTACCCAGTATTAAAGCCTTTAGTGCCTCAGAAACGAGTTCAGTATGCAGCAATTAAAAGGTATGTTTGACAGGCAGCAAAGGGAGTTTTAAATCCAACATAAAATTATTTGACATGGACAACTCTTTCTAACCTGTGGAAGAATAATACGGTCATTAATGTTAATACTAATCGCGTACACATTTCCTGTAAACTGACTGATGACACATCAATTCGATAAAACAATTGTTCAAATGATCTATGGTACATGTAATTAACTAATCTTATTATACGTCTCTTGTTTTATAGATCTCCACACAAAATTATGCAACCTACTACATCCCAAAATGATTTTAGAGTATTCCACTATAGCGTTATTTTGAGTCACGTTTTTCACTGTTCTGGCGGCCCAGAGTCACATTTCTTGAGTTCGAATTGTAACCTATCACATGTCTCTAAGTTTTTTTTTAACTTCGCACAGTCTTTCAGTGTGTTTCTTTCCAAATTCTGAACAGCTTATTACACTTTACTGCAGTTTTTTACTTTCACTTCGTGTCTTACTACCGTTCACTTTCTCTGAAACAAACAGTAAGCCCACTACTAAGTTACAGACTTCGGCAGCGCGTTTGGGTAACGTCTCAGGTACAGTGGCTGCTCTCATTTACAATGCACACGCTCTTGCCGGTGCCCCACAGAGTTATGAATATGTGCGCATTTTAGCTCAGCCGGTAATGGTCCTCTAATGATAATCTGACCTTTGCAGCTGTGCTAGCTTTCGGCAGCGCGCTTCTTAGTGATGCCTAACAGCCTAATAAGTCCATGCGGAATCACATTCCAAAATTCTGGCCTCGAGGTTCACAGGCGACCATGTATGGTAATATGGAACAATACAGTGGTCTCGGCGCCCAGCGGACTGTTCCAGATAAGTGTTAAGACGTCAGCATTCATTTGTAGCTCCTTAGCAACAACTATTCAGTGATTTAGGCGCTTCTGCAACGAGTACACTCTCCACCCCCGTAACATAGTAATCTGCTTCCAAACACACACTCACACAACACATACACACACACACACACACACACACACACACACACACACACACACACACACACACACACACGCATGCTGGTTCGCCTTCCGTGGCACTTCCACAGGCGTGCCGCCATTACAGCGTAACGCTTTGGCTCCTGTTGCTCGGACATTGTGGCAGGTGGTCTACAAATAAATGGCTCTGAGCACTATGGGACTTAACTTCTGAGGTCATCAGTCCCCTAGAACGTAGAACTACTTAAACCGAACTAACATAAGGACATCATACACATCCATGCCCGAGGCAGGATTCGAACCTGCGACCGTAGCGGTGGCGCGGTTCCAGACTGTAGCGCCTAGAACCTCTCGGCCACCAAGGGCCGGCGGTGGTCTACAGGTTTTGCTCCAGAATGTGACCACACATTAAGTGCCTTTGGAAAGTGAAAATTCTTGCGAGGACTTCGGTGAGCGGAAGATACGAGGCAACAGAAAATTCACTTAAAAATTTTCACATATATTTATTTCAAATTTTTAGCAATCTTCGCATTAACAACAAAGATCATTAAAGTTTAATCATTTACGCAAGTTGAACTTCCTTGACCAAGCTGTCTAGAAAGTTTGAAATCAATAAGCATAACTGGAGAGACATCAATTTGAATTCTTACACAATGTTTAATTTGACAACTGTACAAGATTTTTAGTACAAAAGTTCGGAAGCCAGTACAGTCTCCGCCTTCGCTTATGAGGTCTACTGTTCAAATGCTTGGATACAGCTAGAACAGATGAAAGTTTTCACTGTAAAACAGTCACAAGATAAAACTATAAATTCAAGCGAACATGGAGCAAATACAATCTTGACACTAAATTAATCAGTTGAAATCAGTGAATACCAAATCAGAAAAGTTATTTCATGTTAATGTAGCTCCCTTAATGAACGTGAGACTAACCAATACCTTTTAAACCAATATCTTAAAAACTTGGCTGTACAAACATCACTCTAGTTCTGTGGCGGAAATGTTTAATGCATTTATAATTACACTTTTGTTGTTGTGGTCTGCAGTCCGACTAGTCATTTGATGCAGCTCTCCCATGGTACTCTATCCTGTGCGAGCCTCTCCATCTCCAAATAACTACTGCAACTTACGTCCTTCTGAATCTGACAACTGCATTCGCCTCTTGACCTGTCTCTACAATCCCCCCCGCTTCCCTTCAGTACTAAACTGGTGATCCCTTGATGTCTCACAATGTATCCTATCAACCGATCCCTTCTTTAGATCTAGTTCTGCCCCAAATTACTTGTGTCCCCATTTATGTTCAGTACTTCTTCACTACGTATATGATCAACCCATCTGTAACTCCACATTTCGAAAACTTCTAATGTCTTTTTTTTTATCTAAACTGTATATCGTCCATGTTTCAGTTCCACACATGGCTACACTCCAGACAGATATATTTAGAAAAGGCTTCCTAACACTTAAATAGATATTCGATGTTAACGAATACCTCTTCTTCAGAAATGCTTTTCTTGCCATTGCCAGTCTATATTTTATATACTTTATGTTTCGCCCATCATCAGTTATTTTGCTGACCAAATAGCAAAACTCATGTACTACTTTAAACGTCTCGTTTCCTGATCTGATTCCCTTAGCATCATCTTATTTAATTAGACTACATACCGTTATCCTTGTTTTGTTTTTGTTGATGTTCACATATATCCATCCTTTAAGACAATGTCCTTTCCGTTCAACTGTTCTTTCAAGACCTTTTCTTACAATATTATCGGCAAACCTCAAAGTTTTTATTTTTATTTCTTCTGCCTAAACATTAATTCCCACTCCAAATTTTTCTTTGGTTTCGTTTACTGATTGTTCACTGTTCATTTTTAATAACGTCGGCGATAGACTAAAACCCTGTCTCACTCCCTTTTCAACCACTGCCTCCCTTCCATTCCTGCCCGCATCTCGTGGTCGTGCGGTAGCGTTCTCGCTTCCCACGCCCGGGTTCCCGGGTTTGATTCCCGGCGGGGTCAGGGATTTTCTCTGCCTCGTGATGCTTGGGTGTTGTGTGCTGTCCTTAGGTTAGTTAGGTTAAGTAGTTCTAAGTTCTAGGGGACTGATGACCATAGATGTTAAGTCCCATAGTGCTCAGAGCCATTTGAACCATTTTTTTTGAACCTTCCATTCCACTCGACTTTTATAACTACCGTCTAGTGTCTGTAGAAGTTGCAAATAGCCTTTCGCTCACTGTATTTTCCCTTGCTACCTTCGGAGAGTATTCCAACCAACATTGCTGTTCATTTTTGGAACACAGCCCACGACCAGCTTAGGGACAGAAGTGATGACACTTTCTGCAGAATCTGACCAACATTTTTCAGGACAATACTGAAGCACTGCAATGCAAGTTGTTACTGGTTTGTTTAACTGATGCGGCTGCTAAGTACTATACCACCTACTGCACTCCCCTGGCTGAAGTCCTTGTAAACTTTCTAAACAGAAGGAAACGCTTCACGGCATTCGCTTCACAACTGTTACAAATTCGTCGGGCAATAGACCGCGCCGCTCGAACTGTCAACACAACTGGCACTGTTAAGAGCATCCTACGACTTCCACTTCGCTGGAAACGGGTTATACATATGGCAGTTGACTACTTTGAAAGTTAGTAAAACTTTGAGACATACACTCCTGGAAATGGAAAAAAGAACACATGGACACCGGTGTGTCAGACCCACCATACTTGCTCCGGACACTGCGAGAGGGCTGTACAAACAATGATCACACGCACGGCACAGCGGACACACCAGGAACCGCGGTGTTGGCCGTCGAATGGCGCTAGCTGCGCAGCATTTGTGCACCGCCGCCGTCAGTGACAGCCAGTTTGCCGTGGCATACGGAGCTCCATCGCAGTCTTTAACACTGGTAGCATGCCGCGACAGCGTGGACGTGAACCGTATGTGCAGTTGACGGACTTTGAGCGAGGGCGTATAATGGGCATGCGGGAGGCCGGGTTGACGTACCGCCGAACTGCTCAACACGTGGGGCGTGAGGTCTCCACAGTACATCGATGTTGTCGCCAGTGGTCGGCGGAAGGTGCACGTGCCCGTCGACCTGGGACCGGACCGCAGCGACGCACGGATGCACGCCAAGACCGTAGGATCCTACGCAGTGCCGTAGGGGACCGCACCGCCACTTCCCAGCAAATTAGGGACACTGTTGCTCCTGGGGTATCGGCGAGGACCATTCGCAACCGTCTCCATGAAGCTGGGCTACGGTCCCGCACACCGATAGGCCGTCTTCCGCTCACGCCCCAACATCGTGCAGCCCGCCTCCAGTGGTGTCGCGACAGGCGTGAATGGAGGGACGAATGGAGACGTGTCGTCTTCAGCGATGAGAGTTGCTTCTGCCTTGGTGCCAATGAAGGGTCGTATGCGTGTTTGGCTCCGTGCAGGTGAGCGCCACAATCAGCACTGCATACGACCGAGGCACACAGGGCCAACACCCGGCATCATGGTGTGGGGAGCGATATCCTACACTGGCCGTACACCTCAGGTGATCGTCGAGGGGACACTGAATAGAGCACGGTACATCCAAACCGTCATCGAACCCATCGTTCTACCATTCCTAGACCGGCAAGGGAACTTGCTGTTCCAACAGGACAATGCACGTCCGCATGTATCCCATGCCACCCAACGTGCTCTAGAAGGTGTAAGTCAACTACCCTGGCCAGCAAGATCTCCGGAACTGTCCCCCATTGAGCATGTTTGGGACTGGATGAAGCGTCGTCTCACGCGGTCTGCACGTCCAGCACGAACGCTGGTCCAACTGAGGCGCCAGGTGGAAATGGCATGGCAAGCCGTTCCACAGGACTACATCCAGCATCTCTACGATCGTCTCCATGGGAGAATAGCAGCCTGCATTGCTGCGAAAGGTGGATATACACTGTACTAGTGCCGACATTGTGCATGCTCTGTTGCCTGTGTCTATGTGCCTGTTGTTCTGTCAGTGTGATCATGTGATGTATCTGACCCCAGGAATGTGTCAATAAAGTTTCCCCTTCCTTGGACAATGAATTCACGGTGTTCTTATTTCAATTTCCAGGAGTGTATATCTATTTTGTAGGAGCTGTAAATAAATAATTACCACTAGTAAAGTGTCAACCCTCGTAAATTAAAATGAAAGTAGTATTCTATAAACGATGTGAGTCTTTGATAGGCCTTATATCGCAGACCCAGACATACTGCTAGTGTTGGAGTAAGAGAGTGCCTGCCGCACAGTTGTAGGTAGCTGTCTGTGAGGAAAGACGATGGAATAGGCAGTTTATTCGGTGTGCTGTGTACAGCCACCAAGTGTTAGATTAATTTAGGTATGTCAGTATTGTTGAACTTGGAAGCAGAAGTCTTCATGTAAGCAAAATAAAGATGTTAAATAATTATGATTTATGTTTTGGCCAGCGCGTTATTATAGATGAGTTGGCTGATAATTTGTAATTGTTGAGTAACACCAGAACGTACGTAAACGGTTTTGATAAAAAGGCTAGTTAGATATTTCATTTTTGTAATGCTCTTTAAGATTTGTTAACAGTGTTATTTGTAATTAGATTTGCATTTATGTTGGATTAGTGAAGTTAGATAATAATTGTTGTTTAAATTTCATTGTTTGTGAATCAGTTGAGAGTAATGTAACTTCAATTGTCTGATGTTTATGAAAAGACAAACTTAACTGGCCACATAATTTTACAAAAAGAGAATCAGTCTTAGTAATCCACCACAATTACTACCGCCTCCCTGTCCAGGTCACATATTTTTCAAAGACGTTCGGGTTTTATAAATGCTTTCGTTTATCAGCCAAAACAATTTCATGTACATTTCAAAGTATTATAGCCATCATTGCACGTCACTGTGCTGTAGCTAGCAGATTATATTTTTTGTGAAAGACCAGAATATATCGCGTTCCACCATTGCTGCTCTAGAGGTAGGACAATTTAATTTATTTGTTACGTGCACAGGGACCAAAGTTATCAGTTTTGAAAAGGGCCTGAGGATTCAGTGCTTAAGGGGTTGAATGTATTTTGCAGCGACTGTATTTCTGTATTGGTATTGGGAGTGGCATTGCCTAATCGATTCGTATTAAGTTTTGCTAACAATAACACAGTGTTAAGTACCACTTGCAGTTACAACACGCTACACGATAATTCGAGTCTTGCATCCATTCCACAGTTCAGACATCATTTAACATTACCGTAAAGTTTTCTCTTTACTAATTAAAAGGGCGTTACAACCTTTGCACTGTTTAGTACACCAGTTGTCACCGGCTTCCTTAAATCGATTAAATTGTTATTACTGGAACATCGCGCACACGAAAATCTGTCCGGAATGTCCGTTGTGTGGTAATCAATGAGTAGGTCTTCTAATATGTTTTCACAATAGAAACACGCTCTCAAAATGTGTACTGCATGTTTCTGCCAGCTAAAGACTGCAAATGAAACATTAATTTGCTTTCTATTATCCCGCGTCCCACACTACATACAGACCTCACAAATCGCGACCGACGAGACTACGAACTAACACGAGCCGAGCAAACGAGGCATAAAACAGGACAAAGGACTTCATGAGCAGAAACAACAGTCAACTTGACAACAACTAGCAGTACTTCTGATTGTTCCAGAGCTACTGAGGTCATTAAGAGTTTTCCCGCTTTTAAGAGTTTTCCCGCTTCTAAGAGCTTTCGAAGTGAAATTACGACGCATTAAAGTAGCTGACATTTATATGGATCGCGCTGTACTTAAATTAGTTCCAATACCTGTCCGAAACGACCATGCTGCAGACCGTAAATGGCGTAAAATCGTTGTGAAGCCCGCAATGGCCGGAACTTGGTTTGCTCAACTAAACCTCAGTAGTACCACATGAATCACCAGATATGTTGGATACGCGAATCTATATTGTGGTTTGAACAGATTAACCCTCTTAATGTATCAGTTTGCAGAACTTGACCACCACATCTGACAGGCTTGACGACTCAAATCAAAATCGTCACTGCGCAACTTGCAGACATGCGATTTGACTGCGTCACCGCTAAGCACCTGCTGACATTAAGAATATTTGTCTCAAGTCACTCGGGCTTACCCATCTGAATGACTGCCGTCCAAGATAGCGAGACAGGCCCTGTCGTCGGCAACACGAAATCATAATGTCCTAGCAGCGCCACAGCCACGCCTTCGAGGTGGGCGGTGAAGCGCATGTAGGTCCTCGATAACGAGCAGAGATGATAATGGATCGGCCGCACTCGAGACACTACCAAACCGGCTCAGAAGGAAGTCCGAAAAGATCATTGCGCTATTCAGCACTTCAAGCCGTAGTGTGAGCAGCATCTGCTCACACAGCTGTATACGAATTCAAACTGAAACCTCACAAAGTAACGATAGTGCAGGGACTGACCAAATTAGATGCCGTTCCCGAATATCGTTACCGCGACAGGCTCCTGGAGTCTCTGCATGATTGAGGGTTGATAATGAAATGCTGGTTTTCTTTCGATTAAGACATGGTATTGGTTCCTCCCGCTGAACGCGTAAGTGAAGCGTAGCGTTGAAAGAAAAGGTATAGAATACGTTTAGAGGTGATAGTGCCGACCAAAACAAAAAAAAAAAAATCGAGTAAACATAGCCTCTAAAATGTATACCGTAAGAGCTATGAGCACATGATCAAAAGAAGAGACGTTTTTCACAGTAACGCAGATAAACAATTGCTCATGGGTTTTAAGGTATGCATTTCAGATAAAAAGTTTATTGGACTTTTTTGTTGGTTTAATGGGGGCTATCACCTCTCATAACATTCCACACTGTTGTATATCGGAATTGTAATTCAAATTCGACACTTCCATTCTCTTTATTAAATGATTTTGTTTCTGCAATTTTTCATATTTGATATGCTTCTGTGTTATGCGCCCCTGTCTGTGTATTAGCTGCACAGGATAATAGAAGATGGTGGTGCGATCTAATAACACTTTATCATGTATGGGAACGTCCTGCTTAACTCCCACAGACAAAGGTCATTCGCTTCAACGTAGTGCAGCACTGCTACAGAAAAGTAACTGTCTTTAATGCGACAAGGCAACAATCTACCAGAGAAGAAAATGGCGATACAATACGACAGGAAATTCTGTTTGGATATAAATTACTTTGCAGCTGAATGGAGACGGGAGTTAATTTTCAGTTCAGCTTGTGACCTATGTCTTTCCTCATCTGTGTTACTACAGATAAGAAGCACCTGTGCACATTTGTGCTACGAATGCAGAACGTTTGATGGGCCTAAATGTACCCTTTTTGCATCAATGCAGTGCACAGAGACTACGGTGATGTGACAGAAGTCGTGGGATGTCTCTAATATCACGTCGGACCTCCTTTTGCCCGGCGTTGTGCAGCACCTCAACTTCGCATGCGGGGTAGCCGAGAGGTTCTAGGTGCTACAGTCTCGAATCGCACGACCGCTGCGGTCGCAGGTTCGAATCCTGCCTCGGGCATGGACGTGTGTGATGTTGGTTAGGTTTAAGTAGTTCTAACTCCTAGGGGACTGATGACCTCAGAAGTTAAGTCACATAGTGATCAGAGCCATTTGAACCATTTGAACCTAGTTACTTAAGATCAGTTGTTCTTTGACCAAGCCTAACCTAAGGACATCACACACATCCATGCCCGAGGCAGGATTCGAACCTGCGACCGTAGCAGCTGCGCGGTTCTGGACTGAAGCGCCTAGAACCGTTCGACCACAGCGGCCGGCTCATAATCAGGGTTACTTCGAGGATTTGATGTTACTTTTTAAATAAATGTCTACGCACACGTGGCTTTGGTTGATAAATTGCTATTGTTTAGGCCGACCGGGGTGGCCGAGCGGTTCTAGGCGCTACAGTCTGGAAACGCGCGACCGCTACGGTCGCAGGTTCGAATCCGGCCTCGAACACGGCTGTTTGTGATGTTCTTAGGTTAGTTAGGTTTACGTAGTTCTAAGTTCTAGGGGACTGATGACCTCAGAAGTTAAGTCCCATAGTGCTGAGAGCCATTTGAACCACTTGCTATTGTTTAGTTGAGCTTCCTTGTTATTATGTTATGCAATGGATCTAAGTTTATCATTGTTCTATTAACACATTCTCTGTTCTCCCGTCTGGCGGCGCTATCTAGTAAGGTGTCGGTCACTCTGAAAAAAAAATGGCTCTGAGCACTATGGGACTTAACATCTATGGTCACCACTCCCCTAGAACTTAGAACTACTTAAACCTAACTAACCTAAGGACATCACACAACACCCAGCTATCACGAGACAGAGAAAATCCCTGACCCGGCCGGGAATCGAACCCGGGAACCCGGGAACCCGGGCGTTGGAAGCGAGAACGCTACCGCCCGACCACGAGACGCTGGCACGTCACTCTGATTCATAGCTCTGTAGTAGGAGCCGTAAACGTGTGCCTTAAGGAAGCTTTACACACCTAGCCTATGCTGTTAACATGCCATGCGTTGTGTTAAGAGCGAGTACGCGTAAACAGAGTTAACGTGTGACTCACGTACAGTTTTATACCTTATACAGCTCACGTACTCTGTTAACCGAGTTCGCTGGGCCCTCGATATTTGTTCCTTTGTCTCCATCCTTATTTACGTGGTTTCTTATGTTTGTTCCGATTACCGCTCTTCACTAGGAAACATTTTATTTGTGGATGTGTCCTGTAAATTTTATTGAATGACGTGCCAGTGGTCGTCGAGTGTTTTTACACCGTGAGTTTGTCTTTGGTTACGCTCTTTTCACAAATTCTGGTGTTTTCCAATAGCTTTATTTTACTGACAATGTAGATTTATAGCTGATTTCTGCCTCATTAAATTCTACTGAGGAAACTTGTTTCTGACTCAGAAGTCTGATTATGCTCCTGTGAGAGTGAAACTCATCACAAATTAAATAAATAAATCACCACTTTGCAACCGAGAGGTGCCTATACTTTCTTGAAATCCGTGAATGGCTACAAATAGTCTCCAAGTAGCTGAACATAATCATTTCCAGTCAGTGATCGGTTCAATTGAACCAGAGGACCCAGTCCATTCCATTCAAACACAGCCCACACGATTATGGAGCTAGCACCAGCTTGCACAGTGCCTTCTTGATAACCTGAGTCCATTGCCTCGCAGGGTCCGCGCCACACTCAAACCATACCATCATCAGCTCTTACCACCTGAAATCGAGACTCCCATGACCAGGCCATGGTTCTCCAGCCGTCTAGAGTCCAATCGATATAGTCACGAGCCCAAGAGAGGCAGTGCAGGTGGTGTCACTAGCGTCGGTCGTCTGCTGCCAGTCCATTAATGCCAAATTTCTTCGCTCTGTCCAAACGGGTACGTTCGTCGTACATCCCACACATTGTTTCCTGAGATTATTTCACGTATCGTTGCTTGTCTGTTAGCACTTACAGAAACTGAAATAATATTTCAGAATAAACTTCCTATTTTCACTCCCCATTGTGTACTTCCCAGAGATTCGCGATTCAGGAAGATAATTACATAGACGACGCACAACTAAAATTTTGATTGTGCGGCTTTCCGTCCACAGCAGCACTTTGGAGCCACTCTGCAGGTACGCGCTCTCTCGACACTCGATTCGACTGTTCAGACGGAAGAAACACTTCACTCGGTTCGCATTGTTGACGCGACCCGAAGGCCAACGAAGTGCTTCGTCTCCTTTCCTTCATGATCAAATTGTTGAGGATAAATGGTTATGAAAGGAAATCTGATACAGGTATGACAACACACTACTGACAGAATAGCAACTGCGATTGCCCATAAGACCAGAATTATTTATTAAAGAAATACACTGAAGCGCCAAAGAAACTGGTCATGCATATTCAAATACAGAGATACGTAAACAGGCAGAAAACAGTGCTGCGGTCTGCAATGCCTATATAAGACAAGTGTCTGGCGCAGTTGTTAGATCGATTAGTGTTGCAAAAATGGTAGATTTAAATGAGTTTGTACGTGGTGTTATAGTCGGCGCTCGAGTGATGGGACACAGCATCTCCGAGGTAGAAATGAAGTACGACCATTTCACGACTATACCGTGTGTATCAGGAATCCAGTAACGCATCAAAGCTCCGACATCGCTGCCGCCGGATAAAGATCCTGCAAGAACGGGCCTAACGACGACTGAAGGGAATCATTCAACGTGACAGAAGTGCAACCCCTCCGCAAATAGCTGCAGATTTCAGCGCTGGACCATCAATAAGTGTTAGCGTGCGAACCATTCAACGAAACATCATCGATATGGGCTTTCGTAGCTGAAGGCCCATTCGTGTAACCTTCATGACTGCACAGCACAAAGCTTTACGCCTCGCCTGGGCCCGTCAACACCGGCGTTGGACTTTTGATGACTTGAAACATGTTGCCTGGTCGGACGGATCATGTTTCAAATTGTATCGTGCGGATGGACGTGTACGGCTTAGCGACAACTTCATGAATTCATGGACCCTGCACGTCAACAGGGAACTGTTCAAGCTGGTGTAGGCTCTGTAATGGTGTGGGGCGTGTGCAGTTTGAGTGATATGGGACCCCTGATACGGCTACATTCGACTCTGATAGGTGACACGTACGTAAGCATCCTGTCTGATCACCTGCATCCATTTATGTCCATTGTGCATCCCAAAGGACTTGGTAAATTCCAGTAGGACAATGCGACACCCCATACTTCCAGTATTTCTACAGAGTAGCTCCAGGAACACACTTCTGAGTTTAAACACTTCCGCTGGCCACCTAACTCCCCAGACATGAACTTTATTGAGCATATCTGGGATGCCTTGCATCGTGCTATTCATAAGAGATCTCCACCCCTTCGTACACTTACTGATTTATGGACAGCCCTGCAGGACTCAAGGTGTCAAGTTTCTTCCAGCACTACTTCAGATATTAGTCACCTAGTGTTGCGGCAATTCTGCGGGTTCGCGGGGGCCCTGCACAATATTGGGCAGGTGTACCACTTTCTTCGGCTCTTCAGTGTAGAAGTAAATGAAAATATTTCTGCACCTCACTCCACTGCTAACGTGATGCTTCACTCAACAGTTATTACGTAATTACAAAGTGAGGTTTGGGAGCGAATATTAAGGCTCCCAGAGCCAGAAATGTTACAGTGTGCTCGTCTTATAAGCTCTTCGACCGAAATAAGGACTCTGTCCCTATTTTGAAAGGAATAATAATCTAACTAATCAAGGAGCACAGGCATTATTCGGTTTACGAAAGGTATGTGAGATACATTCTTGGAAATGTTTCAATGACGTATCAATCGGCTTATGAATGTTGAATAACGGATGGTTCTTGCAACAAATCCAAAGTTGGTTTTCTGCTCCAGCCTGTTCCAGGGTGAGCTCAACTATGATGGGACGATGGACACTAATCTTCCGTCAGTCCTTCAAGGATCTTCTTGATCCTGTTTGACACTCAACTCTGTGACTGCATGGGCGTTGGTGCAGCGTTCCAGAGTTCGTTTCTCTCCTTCGATTTCGTGACAGTCCCTGAACAGCCTGGGTTGAGCGATCGTGCGAGCGATCTGTGTGAAACCGTCAACAAATGTTCCGACTGGGTGGGAAAAACCCCACGCTATATTTGTAAGTATCCTGTCAAGTGTATGGTACGCAACAGGTGAAAATTGCATGTGACATTACTTCGAGTATACAGCAATGTGCTATGTCTAGGCTATCAAGATATCATTAGGTTGATGTGGGTATGGGTTTCAGGTACACAAGCTTAATGTTCTGGTCCTCAAGGGGGAAGTAAGGACCGATCGGCCGCCGTCTCATTAGCTTCAAATGGTTCAAATGGCACTGAGCACTTTGGAACTTAACATCTGTGGTCATCAGTCCCCTAGAACTTAGAACTACTTAAACCTAACTAACCTAAGGACATCACACACATCCAAGACCCAGACAGGATTCGAACCTGCGACCGTAGCGGTCACGCGGTTCCAGACTGAAGCGTTTAGAACCGCACGGCCACACCGGCCGGCTCATTAGCTTCATTTGGATGCAGTATAAAGGGGCATCGGATAAGTACACCAGTCTCCCTGTCGTTGTCGGCTTTCTAGATCTTGGAACCCTAATTCTCAACCAAGTAGCTCCTCTGTTGGACTCACGAGGCTGCGTGCGCCCTTTTTCTCTCCTCCGACGAATAAAAGATATCCTGGCAGTACCAATAATCAGTCACAGGTCCTCCGCCTGGTAGCCACACATACTAACAAGGGAACCTCCCCATCGCACCCCCCTCAGATTTAGTTATAAGTTGGCACAGTGGATAGGCCTTGAAAAACTGAACATAGATCAATCGAGAAAACAGGAAGAAGTTGAGTGGAACTATGAAAAAAATAAGCAAACTATACAAACTGAGTAGTCCACATGGATGATAAACAACATCAAGGATACTGTGAGCTCAGGAGCGCGGTGGTCCCGTGGTTAGCGTGAGCGGCTGCTGAACAAGAGGTCCTTGGTTCAAGTCTTCCTTCGAGTGAAAAGTATATTTTTGTATTTTCAGGCAATTATCAAAGTTCAGGCACTCACACATAATCAACTTCGCTCTCCAGAATTCCAGGACATGTTCAGATTTGCTTGGACATATGCAGGATTTGACGGTCTACACACGGAAAAATTTGAAAACGTTAAAAACATATGTTTTGACAGAGCATAGGGAAAACTGGGCGACTGTGAAACTGTTGGATTCATTTGTTGCTGTTTATGTCACAAACATGTTTTCATCACTTTTTTGGGAGTGATTATCACATCCACAAGAATACCTAAATCGGGCAAGGTAGAAGAATCTGCGAGTCCAGTGTGCTAACCACTGCGCCACCTCGGTCGGTCGGTTGACCTATGACCTTACGATCAAATGTTTTCTGTTCCCATTGGAGAGGCACGTCCTTCCGTCTACTAATCGCACGGTTTAGCAGTGCGGTCGCAAAACACAGACACTAAACTTACTACAGTGAGCAGAGATGTCAATGAACGAACGGACAGATCATAACTTTGCGAAAATAAAGATGGTAAATTTTTCACTGGAGTGAAGACTTGAACCAAGGACCACTTGTTCCCCAGCTGCTTACGCTAACCACGGGATCACGGCGCTACTGAGCTAACATTATCCTTTATGTTGCCTATCTTTCAAATTGACTACTCAGTTTGTATATTTTGCTTATTTTTTCACAGTTCCACACAACTTCTTCCTGTTTGCTCGATTGATCTGTGTTCAGTTTTTCAAGGCCTATCCACTGTGCTAACTTATAACTAAATCTGAGGGGGATGCGAAGGGGATGTTCCCTTGTAAGGACGCGGCCTCAGCACACAAGAACACAGTGTAAATCTCTTGAGCTGTGCAAGGCTCGTGTTCATGCCATTTATTGTTTGTCATCTTCTATTACGCCGCCTCGTTTTTCTATTACATTTACTGGCGTCACTAACTTCCTGCCTTAGTTGTCGGAGAGCGGCAGCAGCAGCGTGTATCGATAAGTGCCCTGTCTACCATATCTGGAGCGACCGATGGTATTTCCGAGTCGCCGTGTATCTGGTAGTCAGTAGGAGACGGCCCAGTAGTGCAGTCGGGACGCAGCAGCAGTGAAGTCGGGGACGGAGCACCGGTGGGGCGCGGACAGCCAGTGCTCGCCAACTGCTGGCGACACACATGAACTGTCCGATTGGAGTGGGACGGCCATTGGTTGGTCGTCTCCTCGGCCGCCGTATATTTGGTCCTTTAACCATTTCCAGGCCTGGGCAGTCGGTCAGTCGGTTGGCGTGGAGCAGCAAGGAAGTCTCCTTCGCGCGAGGTCTGGCCGGGCCCGTTTGCGGTGTGCACGTGCGGTTCGAGTGCGAGCACTACGAAGTTCTTTGCTCACCAACCTTGGACATGAAAGCTGAGTCCTCACTTAACCTACTATCGAGCCTCAACTGTTTACATTTCTTCGTTTGATCCTGGTTGTCGCTTTGGGGACATTCCCTCGAGCAACAACGTGTGTGTATTCAAGTCGGCTAAGATTCCAGCCGTCTTCCTGAGGAGTTTAACTTAATTTATTCCCTGTTATTGAAGTTGACCAGCGCTATATTCTGCCTTATGGCCGTTGACGTTCCGGTTACCTGCCCTGGCCGTTGATATAATTTTTGGCAGTGCATTTTCTTCGTCGTGTTGTTGCTCTCCAGCGCAGCATGTAGTTCGACAGCTGAGGTTTTGGTGTTGTTGGTCGTTGTGGGCGCCCATATTCTGTGTGTCGTTGAATTGAAATCTTGTGGTGGTTTTGCTGGTTGTGTGCAACGGGACTGATCTTGTTGATTGGTTGGTCAGCCGTCTGTCGGTTTGGTTGCCTCCAGATTAGGAAGTTTTGGTCACGCTGCCTGGCTCACGTAAAGGGGCATTCGTGTTTCAACCCCAGGCCGACCCTTGGAAACTTATGAGCGCTGTTCCTTGGGTATTACATAGTAATTTCCCCCTTTGGGTTTTAGTTATTTGGTTGATGTGTGGCCTTAAATTAATGTTCTTTCTTCGGCCCAATTTTACATGAGATGTTTTGAGATAAGGCCTTCTGCCTTTTAAATTGAAACTCTTTTCTAATCGTTAAATATATTTCGTTGATATGTGGCCTTCAGCCGAGTATTAATATCTCTTAAATTAATGTTCTTGTCTTACCCTGGAGGCACAAGATAGTTATACTTCTGTATGGGGCCTTCAGCCGAATTTTGCATGAAATATTTTAAGATAAGGCCTTCTGCCTTTTCATTGAAACTGTTCTTATTGCTTAATAGGCGGCCTCCAGCCAAGTTCCATTAAAATTAAATTGCTAAGGCCTTCAGCCTGTTTAGATTGAAGATTTAGAAAATACTTTTGGGTGAAACCTCCAGAAGAACCTTACATTTCAATTGCTTGCTTAGCCCTTGCGTCTTGGATTTTGAGTGTGGCCTTCAGCCGGTCTAAAGTTAATCAAAGGAGATCGATTAAAGTTTTGAGTGTTTTGCATCCTTCTTCTAATATTGTGTGTTGATAAATAAATTTGTATGTTGAGTGCAACTGACAGAAACCTATTTTGGGCCCTTTCCACAACCTGAACCGCTCTGTCCTGCTAGCCCAGGCATTTCATCTCTCGCTCTTCCCTTTTGGCTGGTCCTCCCAGTCACCAGGTGATCCATTGTCTCTGAACGTCCCGTAGTCTTGCAACACAGCATAACTGTAGGTACCCACGTATTCGAAATTTACACTAGTTGTTCCAATGCAAGTATTGCATCACTCAGTCTTCCCTTCAGGCTCAATCCCAACCGATGCACGTGCGGCTAGATTCCTCGTCTAGTGACGTCACATTTTCAACATTTCTCACACATTTTGGAATATTTCCCTGCATTTGTACCCCCTTTTGCCTTGAATTAAATTACTTGTCTCGGTATCATCTACCTCACGTCTGGGGTTTTTAAACGTTTACAAGAATTAATATATAAATGCCGGAAATTTTTTTCTTGTTTGGTCCATACTACCACCTCTGAAAGTTGCATACCCTACAGTCTTAGTAACAACAGTACCGGTACATGTATTCCACTGTCAAAGGTATTCTGTACATTAAGGAACCGTAGGATTTATGTAACATGTTTTGTGAAAATTATTTTCATTGTTGCACATTAAGCCACATTTGTATTTCCAAATAAAAATCTAAAACTCAAATATGTATAGGCCAACAGTCTATTACAAAGCAGTTTCGTCTCCGTTCATTATCTCGTAGTTTCTCTACTACTAATCAACATTTCGGCACCGAAAATCATTTTAAATGTGAAAAATATTTTCATTCATTTATATTCCAGAGTCTATCCTACACTTTTTTCTGCAAGATGAGAGTCCGCATTCGAATCACGGTAAAACACTCAATTTTAATATGCCAGGAAATTTCAGCAACTGCTACATTTACGAGGTTCCGCTAATGGTAATATTATCCTTGCATCAGGGAATTAAACTTTGTCATTTTTTCCCTGGCCTGCGTTCGTACAGAACACTTATGGGATATGGCAGATCCACAGCTTGTTCCTCATCCTCCTCCTGCAATCTCCGTTCATGATTTGTAGGCACAAACACAGCGAGAATCAGCGAGGAAAGGGATACGTGGTAAACACTGACAGGAAGAAGAGACAGCACGATACGGCATGGGTTGAGACAGCGGACAATAACTTCCGTGGTGCTAGACCGCAAACTCGGGCCGGCCACGGTGGCCGAGCGGTTCTAGGCGCTTCAGTCTGGAATCTCGCGACTGCTACGGTAGCAGGTTCTAATCATGCCTCGGGCATGGATCCGTGTGATGTCCTTAGTTTAGTTAGATTTAAGTAGTTCTAGGTTCTAGGGGCCTGATGACCTCAGATGTTTAAGTCCTCTAGTTCTCAGAGCCATTTGAACCATTTTGAACACAATCTCGTGTTAATTACCCCCTGAGGTGTAACATGAAATTTTCTGAGAGGTAAAAACTAAAAAAATCTAATGTTCCAATCAAGAAGTTACATTATTTCCAAAAGATCGTTACTATTATCACAATTCAGTAAGACTCTAATACTGATTACATAAGTTATCAATAATTACTTTTTCTCAATTAGTAGCATTAATACAATGAACGTTACAGGTTCCTCACATCGTCCACCCACTACATGCACATGTTGTGCTGTGCCCCACATACAGCTGATGATAAAAGGAAACGTAAACTAACAAAGCTAAATATCTCAAGAAAATGTGTTCCCGAAGTCGTAGGTAGTACCTGCAGCACTCATAAATCGCTTAATTATTCGCTTCGAAACAGATAAATGATGGGTTGGGTTGTTTTGGGGGAGGAGACCAGACAGCAAGGTCATAGGTCTCATCGGATTTCGAAAGGACGGGGAAGGAACCATTCCGGTGTTTGCCTGGAGCGATTGAGGGAAAACACGTAAAACCTAAATCAGGATGGCCGGACACGGGATTGAACCGTAGTCCTCTCGAAAGCGAGTCCGGTGTGCTAACCACTGCACCACCTCGCTCCGTCAGATAACTGAATTAACTGACAGCACGACACAGTAGTAACTACATAAGAGTTACTATAGTGCTGTACACAGTATTATTATTATTATTATTATTATTATTATTATTATTATTATTATTGTTGTTGTTGTTGTTGTTGTTAGTCGTTGTGGTCACACACAAAGCATGAGCAGCCTGAAGTCTTCCAATTTCTGCCAGTTCAGAAGTAAGGAATGGAGCAATCAAATGATTTACGAACGGTAAGCATAGTGCACACATTGTAACTTGGGTGATTTTAAATGGGGTTGCAGTTTGCAGGCCAAGCAAGTGCCACAACGGAGTGGAGTAATGCATCATCAATTTAAAAATAAAATTATTCCAAGAAAAATCTTTCATTTTACAGTTTATTTAGGTGATAATGTGTGGGAGGAGGCGGTGGGGGGGGGGGGGGGGGGTGCAACAGGTGGCAGGGGTTTTGAAAGGGCGGGGTTACTAGCTAACGTCTGATTGCACTCAGGGATAATGGGCTAAAAAAGGTTGGCAACGACTGTGCTAGAGGGATCTGTAGAGGACGAAAATTGTGGGGAAGACAGGGGTTGGAAAACCTTCAACAAATAATTGAGAACTTTGGGAGTAAATAGTACTCTGAGATGAACGGGTTGCAGAGTAGAGGAAATCGCGGAGGTCCGTATCAAACCAGTCAAAATGCTGTTGACCCCAGATAAAAATTGTTAAATTTGGGGTACAACGTTTATTCCGGTCACCTGTGTCCTTCTTACGTTATTAATTGTATTCTTGTTATCACTGTCTCTCTAGTCCACCAGCAAAACCTAACGAATATTTCTTTCGTATTGAACACTTGCTGTATCCACAATCGCTGCATTTCCATGATCAGAATTTTTTTCCGCGTTTTTCGATTCCATGCTGATATACATCGCTCAGTTCGTTACTGAGATTTCAAACAGATACTGTGCCTATCATTCCTCCCTGAGATAATGGTATGATAGCAACGAAGTTATTTTCTTGGGTCTACATATAATCTGCCTTATTTGCCATTTTACAATATCAGCTAAATGATAAGCTCTTGTTTTGAACATTTGATGTTCCGCTCCTTTACATTTGCCTACTCAGTGGAATAGCTCGTGTAGCTTAACGCTCTGTGCACTGGCCTCCGGGAGTAATTTGGAGAGTCACACTCAACACAATCTCACAGCGCGTGAAAAAGCGTCGGGCTGATACGTCAGGCAGGCGATGGATGTACAGGGTTATAATGACTGAAGTCAATGAAAAAAAAAACGTAAATTGGTTACAAACTACGGCGTGTGCACACTTTATTCAACATGTAAACGTCACTACAGATATTCGGATTTAACTAATGACATGTTTGATATGCCTGCCATCATTGGCGTTGATGTGACGCTGACTAGTAGCGAAATTCTGCATGACCCGCTGAAGTGTCGGAACAGCGACGCTATCGATGACGTACTGAATGGTTGTTTTCAGCTCAGCAATGGTTTTGGGGTTATTTTTACACCTTGTCCGCAGCTCGTGGTCTCGCGGTAGCGTTCTCGCTTCTCGAGCACGGGGTCCAGGCTTCGATTCCCGGCGGGGTCAGGGATTTTCACCTGCCTCGAGATGACTGGGTGTTGTGTTGTCTTCATCATCATCATTCATGGCAATGGCAAACCACCTCCACTAAAACCTTGCCCAGTACGGCGGTGCAGGTCTCCCACATTGTGCCCCTATGCACTGTCAAGGAGTATGGGACTACATCTTCATCATCATCGTTGTACATCTTGTCTTTAACATAGCCCCACAAAAAGGAGTCGCTTGTGTTCAGATCCGGAGAATATGGTGGCCAATAGAGGCCTCTGGGTATCCAGAAAGTGTTCCTCCAGGACATCAAATACTCTACTACTTTGATGGGGTCGAGCTCCGTCTTGCAAGAACCACATCTTGTCGAAATCAGTGTCGCTTTGGATAATGGAGACGAAATCATCTTCCAAAACCTTCACATACCGTTCGGTAGTCATCTGACTATCAAGGAATATCACACCGATTATTCTGTGACTAGACATTGCACACCACACAGTCACCCATTGAGGGTGAAGAGACTTCTCGATCGCGAAATGCGGATTCTCAGTCCCCCAAATGGGCCAAATTTGTTTTTTGATTAATCCATCCAAATGGAAGTTGGCTTCGTCGCTAAATGGTTCAAATGGCTCTGAGCACTATGCGACTTAACTTCTGAGGTGATCAGTCGCCTAGAACTTAAAACTAATTAAACCTAACTAACCTAAGGACATCACACACATCCATGCCCGAAGCAGGATTCGAACCTACGACCGTAGAGCTCGGTTCCAGACTGTAGCGCCTAGAACCGCACAGCCACTCCGGCCGGCCGTCGCTAAACGAAACCATATTCACATCAAAGTCTTGTTCATTAGTTCTGTGAACAACAGTCTTGGCGAAACGAAACCGCTGTTCAATGGCCCTGGCGATTAATGGCTGATGGATTTGAATTTTGTATGGGAAGAGATGCAGGTCTTCAACAACAATTTGTTGCACTGTCTCCTGGTTGATTCCCTACTGGTTTGCAGCTCGTCTGATCGATTTCCTGGGGCTGGTTTGAAACACAGCGTGTGTCTTCTCGATGCTTTCAGGCGTTTCCTCCCTTTTTGGACGACCCACGTTGTCAACACTGTCATCGCTGCGAACACTACCGGTTCTCTCAAACTTGCGAATCGAGTTCTTGATTGCGAGCACACTTGGACCAATTGTCATCAGCTTGAACTCAGTCAAAAACTTCCTTTGAGTCGGGATTGGGCTTTGTTGCTCGCATAGTAGGCCTTCGCAAGCGGTATAGGCTCAGGCACGCTGTACCGCGACGTTTTCACGTGCAAATGGCCGACAACAAGGCGCGTGCGCATGGGCATACTAACTCCTGTCTGTCCCGCGGCCAACCGTGCAGTTTGAACGTCCTGACGCAAACCGTTCAGAAGTTATGACGATTTTATTCCATGCAGTTCAGTAACTGTCACGCTGTATATCTTCGTTGGTATCTTCCACATCAGCCTCAAAAACACAGTGTACAAACAGTTAAAATAAGAATATCCGAAGGGAAAAGTTTGTATTATTAGGATAGAGAGTGTAAACCACATTCCTACCTTACGAATAGAGATATCACAGCGATATGAAGTCACACGGACGTAGAGTTGCTGTGCAATAATCGCCGAGTCATGGCTGGGGGTTACCCTTCATTACTTGTCCGCACCTAGTGCCGAAGAGACAGACGGCGTCGTCACGTGTTCAGATACTGACTCATACCAAGGATAGAGGGAGGAGCCTGTTTTCGTTATCTTCTAGGAAACGGTCCTCGTGTCCGACTGAGAGTTATTTGCACAAAATACAAGGAAGGAAATCCTTGCCGATGACGGCGTAAGGTCGATCCGATACTGCTGCACCTCCCCGTTATTTGCCATTTACCTGATGGCGCGGCATATTCTTTGGACTGATATTATTTCAGGTATAACGACACGTTCTAGGAGTAACAATTTTCTAGTTTAAAGCCATATTAACCAATAATCGATCGTGACTGGTTCCAAAAATTTGAAAAGGTTTTTCGAATACTGCTACCAGTCACATTATTCGTTGACTACATAATGTATCCAATTAACGCATTTAATTAATTATGATACAATGGCAGTACTGAAACGTTGCCGGCCCTAGTGGCCGAGCGGTTCTAGACACTACAGTCTGGAACCGCGCGACCGCTACGGTCGCAGGTTCGAATCCTACCTCGGGCCTGGATGTGTGTGATGTCCTTAGGTTAGTTAGGTTTAAGTAGTTGTAAGTTCTAGGGGACTGATGCCCACAGCAGTTAAGTCCCATAGTGCTCAGAGCCATTTCAACCATTTTACTAAAACGTTAACCCCATGTGCACATAGATATTAAAGTTTCCCTGCGTAGTCTTGATATGTGCTTTGGTCATCCTGTAGAGAAGAGGAGCATAGCCTATTTAGAGGCGATGTCTCTTTGTATGTTGGTCTGCAGATCACATGAAATTTTTTTAAATAATCGCTAACTTTCCTTTCGTGAAGAGGCTGTCATCTTCTGATGTGTTCCGGTAGCTCCAATTCTATGGCTCTTTTCAAATTGTAAGCCTTTGTTCACATACTTCTAAAGGTAACTTGAAACACGATATCATAAACAACTGAATGGTGCAGGAATACAAGATGGTGGCCATAACACAGCTTGTTTCTGTTTAACTATTGGTATGTCGGTCTTGGTGTTGACAGTAGATTACAATGTCTTCTACACGTTTCTCCATAGCCAGCTTCACTCCAGCCGGAGTCTTTAATGTGAGAACGTCCCGCAACTGTCAAACAGACGGCCGTCTTTCCAGTCCGGACGTCTTGTTGCAAATTAAAAACAAAATTGTTCTACTCTGTAAAAAGTGCAACTACGTGATTACAGCATACACACACGAACGAGACACTTATATTCTTCATATTTAAACAGCCACGAATCCAATCCGAATAAGTGTCGTAAAATGTAATACATGAGAACAGAAATTATAAGGTATGACGTGTGGTATGCACATTAATTAGCGCGGTTCTACGATTGACAGAACTGTGCACGAACAAATCACTATTAATCTTCCGATATAAATGTCCAAGATTGGAAAATTAATTATATGTATACACGAAAATAAAGTATTGTGCAGCTGTAAAGCGCAGCATGTTCAATAAGTACACGTTAAAAAAAGTTTCCCACATCAATACTTGTAAAAGAGGACAGTAAATTGCTATTACGTAAATTAAATATGCGTCAAGTAGTTTGTAAAGTTATTACACAGTCGCTTAATCGATTAAAGTTTCAATGAATTTACTGTAGAAATTTCTATTTTAATGACAAAAAACAGCTTATTTTCGATTAGCTATTTTGACAGACTTCCTTTGCGATTACTCAGCAAAAAAGCTCACAAAATTAAGCAACGCAAGGAAATGTTGCCATGTGAGTATAACTTCCCTCTAAGGAACTTTTGTAGTAGAAAAAATTTCACTCAGTGAAGTTTGACATTAGTATAACCTTTATGCTTTCCTTATACCACATTTCGTAAATCAGGAAACTCGATAGGCAAAAATCAGAATCAGATACGTACGAGCAATACCTTAAATTACTTGGATACAGGATTGAAGCACAAATTAAACATCACTATGTGACAAAATTTTTGATTTTCCTTCAAATACAGTAGACTTCCTTGTAATTTTATAAGCTACTTTTTTGACTGTATGCTATTATTTTTTGTTTGGTATAATTATTCAGCAGAAGGTGGATACTGCATTGGCTGTATCTTCGTGAAGGTTACTTAGATCCTCACCACGCAAACATGTATCATGGAGAAACTATCTTTTGGTTACATATTTTTTTCTTTAAGTGTAATTCATAGGAATCTGCTGAGGATGGTAAAGTTAAGCCACACTTAATGAGAATGTCAGAATAAGGGCTACAACATTCATTTGAATGTATAACTGCCATACAAGATTCACAACACCTTTGTTGTAAGGCCTTCTGTGCTACATATCCCTTAACATAAATAAAAGCAGGATTATTATTAGTTATATAATTTTCGTTCATTGCTTGGATACGTGAATGTTTAAATTCTGGCTCTGTTAGAAAAATGCTATTATGCACATCACCACAAACAGACTGGATCATTCCAAAATCATCATTCAAAATCTGGTAGTTGAAAGAAATACTTCCATAATGCAAAGTATATAAGCCAGTTTTCACATGACCTTTCTTTTCAGTTTCTAAAATCTGAGTATATGAGATGTGACAATTTGCTCCAGTTAGTTGTCTGTACAATACAAATCTTGTTTCTAAATTACCAGTGTGAAACTTCTCAGCCAGAAAATACTGCATTTTGAAATTCCTAAAACATAACTAAAAAAAGAAAACGAGAACTTCATTAGTGTGGTACAGAGCTTTGTGTCTCTCATGAAATTGATGAGCTCTCAGCATTTAATGGCTACCATCTGTTTAACCAACATTTCAAATTTTCCAAAAACTGTAGCTTAGAATCACTACGAAAGAAACATAAACTGTGTTTTTCTCATTGACTGCCTTCCAGCAGTCTGTAATTATTCATGCAGACTGGGCTGTAACCTCACTCTGCACTTCAAAAGTCATTGAAGTTGCAACAGCTGTGTTATGAAAACCATTATTTACCAAGTGTACATTTTGACGTGCAATCGCATTAGGCTACACACCTTTGTAATTGAGCTTTGGAGTTGCTTTTATAAAGAGGGTGTCTCTAAATTCTTCACTGTATAAGTTCCCAAATTAGAAAACTTAGCTTCTAAAACTTGTGCACAATTCCGATCAAATGAGGAGAATATAAATGTCTTGTTTGAATCTAGTGAGTTTATCCTGTTGTTTCTTACGGTCTCATACATGACATTACTTTTACTGTTAAAAGAAAAAATGGTATAATCGCTTTCAGAGTTTTCTGTCCGTTTCATGGACACCTTTCTATTCACAGAATTATTATCAAAGATGATAGTTACGACTTTAAGTCCACAAGAGATTGCAAGTCGTAAAACTCCAAGTGCTTTTTCATACTCCTACTGTCCAGGCACAATTTTCATTGGATGCAATGAAAGAATTTCGTTCATGCTCCCAGACGCAGATGGCACTACAAAGGCTAGAACTGCTGTAGTTTTACTTCTTCATGAATTCTCATTAACACCAGTTATTACATCTCCCTTGAAATGAAATCTTGGATTAGTCTTAATCTCATCCAACTGCAAAATACATATTCTTTCTTCTTCGATTACTTGTCTTATTTTCTGCTGAAATCTTTAAAGGGGCAATAAGTTTTTGAATTTGCTTTGGTTTTTGTAAATATAGAAGACAGTTTGAACGAAGATCACTGTATGATGCACTGAAGTGTTCAAGTAATAACAAAGAATATAGCAACACACTGACCGAGTATTTTTTTCTTTTTCATACCACATAACATTGTTTGTTGACACAAGAAATTGACGCAAGTGCTGTTTCCACTGTCATCAGTAAAATTTTGCTCAAAATATGCAACACAGTCTTTTTGTTTTGTGACACAATCATGCTGACAAGTATCACTCGATGTTTCAGTGGCTACATGCCTCTGTAGAATGTTCTCTAGCCGTGACCACAGAGTTATTTTTAAGTTTAGAGACACTGTTCATTTCACATCGTGGGCACTTACAATACTATTGCCACCACACATACAGCTGTCGATTTTCACACTAACTTGAATTTTTGTAGTGCCTTCTATTGATATCCTGGAGAAAAATACAGAAACGTTAACTACAGCATGACACCACATGTCACTTCGCACAGTTCTACAGCCGTTTTCAAACAAGACTGTAAAACTTTTAATAACATCTACTACCCCGCCAGTGTGGCCGACCGGTTCTAGGCGCTTCAGTCTGGAGCCGCGCGACCACTACGGTAGCAGGTTCGAATCTTGCCCCGGGCATTGATGTGTGTGATGTCCTTAGGTTAGTTAGGTTTAAGTAGTTCTAAGTTCTAGGGGACTGATCACCTCAGATATTAAGTCCCACAGTGCTCAGAGCCATTTGAACCATTTTTTTTATTAACATCTGCAAGGCACTCTTCATTTCTCTTACGAATATCTTCCTTTTGCTTTCCTCTTCTTTCATCTGGATCTCTTCTAGAGTCAGATTAAGACGGTTTGCTTAGATAATGGTTTAGACTTGCGAAAATTCTTGCTACTCCGCCGTCTCTTAATTTTGATCAAGCTCTTGTGTATTTCTTCTCGTTTCCTAGCATATCTGTAAAAATATCGAAGTTTACTACATCCCCTTCTTCGAAATGGTTAGAACAGACCACAGATCTCTTGGAAAGTATCCAGTCTTTTCTTGGAATGGTATTTAACCATTCAAGGCGCATATTCGTATCTTTTGGGAACCTGAACACCGTGATATAGTTTTTGTCGCCGCTGGATCGGTAATTGCTTCAGCATCCTGGGACACAACACTTGTGTAGCATCAGAAAAATATCATTAAATTAATGGTAGCACACGTTTCCTGTAGATAACAAACTACACTTGACTAGTATGTTTACATGTGGCATCACTCTCGATATTATATTTACCTTTCGTTTCTACAAAGACACATCAGTCCGAAAATCCACCTTTATAAATAGACTAGCTATCTTTCGTCGTCCAGAGAAAAACTTTTCAGTAACAAAAGTAGCAGATCTCACAGCAAACGAAGCCAAACATTGACAATCTACACAGAACTGAATCAGTTCAGAAGGACGACTTCACAACTTTGCCAATTCTCATGACTTCGGCTTGTGTAAAATGAGCTACTGTTTTGCTGTCAACCGCTGATGCTGGTCAACGAAAAACATTACAAAATGAGAAAATATGACAGTTTTACGAGTGTATTAAAATGACAGTACAGAAGTGTGTTAAGGGACCAAACTGCAGAGGTCATCGGTCTCTAGACTTACACAGTACTTAAACTAACCTTATGCCAAGAAGAACACCCACACCCATGCCCGAGGGAGGACTCGAACCTCCGGCGGGAGGGATGTAGGGTGTAAAACAGGATATTTTATACTTTTTTCTTTGTATATACAACAGCGGCGTAGCGAACATAATTGGTGTGCGGGACACAACACTTTCTTGCAGACGCCCCCACAGCCCCCACCCTCCTGGCGCCCACAGCACGACACTACACTTTAGTCCCCCCTCTTTACAGAAACAGATACGGTAATATAGTGCATAGAATTTACTACAATAGTAATATATTTTACGGAAAATTTTGTTTGTCTTGGAGACCATTTGGTACCCCTTAACAAGTGGCGTCCGTGGCATGATAGACCGCTTTGCCGTTCCCCTTCCCGCCTACACCACTGACATGAAATACTATTGGACACCTTATTATTGTAGTTAACTACTGCATACACTGAGCCAACGGCCTTGCCGCAGTGGTGACACCGGTTCCCGCCGCATCACCGAATTTAATCGCTGTTGGGCTGGGCTAGCACGAGGATTGTTGACCATCCGGCCTTCCGAGTGCTATTGGCAAGTGGGGTGCACTCAGCCCTTGTGAGGCAAACCGAGGAGCTACTAGATTGAGAAGTAGCGGCTCCGGTCTCGGAAACTGACATACGGCCGGGAGAGCAGTGTGCTGACCACATGCCCCTCCATATCCGCATCCAGTGACGCCTGTGGGTTGAGGATGACACGGCCGCCGGTCGGTACCGTTGGGCTTTCCAAGGCCTGTTCGGAGTGTAGTTTTTAGTGCACAAACTGTTAATTATGTCTCGCGATTTGTGGCGCCATGTCACGGACTGCGCTGCCTAACCCGCCGGAGGTTCGAGTCCTCTCTCGGGCATGGGTGTGTGTGTGTTTTTCTTAGCATAAATTAGTTTCAGTAGTGTGTAAGGCTAGGGACCTATGGCCTCAGCAATTTGGTCGCTTAGGAATTCACACACATTTGAACATTTTGTAAATTACGACTTCCTGTGAATAATATATGGAGCAGTAAAATTTACGATGCTTTAATATCAATGCAACATACTTCCTCCTCCCCCCCCCCTTTCAAGGGATAAGATTGTTGTCTATCGCAACACTGTATCCTGTTTCGTCTCTTGTTTCGCTATAGCTGATTTGTTAGCTTTTTCAAGTCTGAAACAGTCAATGTGATCTTTAAAAAGAGTCTTAAAATTTCTGCCCTTTCGGCCGATGTGGTATTTATTCCAATGACTGTATGTAACTTAACACATCCTGGTTTACCGAGCGAAGTGGCGCAGTGGTTAGCACACTGGACTCTCATTCGGGAGGACGACGGTTCAATCCCGCGTCCGGCCATCCTGATTTAGGTTTTCCGTGATTCCTTCGAAAGGCCATGGCCGATTTCCTTCCCCATCCTTCCCTCAACTGAGCTTGCACTCCGTCTCTAATGAGCGCGTTGTCGACGGGACGTTAAACACTAATCTCCTCCTCCTCCTCCTCCATCCTGGTTTGATCAGTATATCTTTCTTGATTCAGTTTCTTTCTTAAGGTGTTGTGCCCTGCTCTAACTAAATCAGCTTCACGAAAAACTGGGTAGTCATAACCAATCACCCAATACCATTTTACAAAGATTTATGAGTTTCATTGTAAATCCCAAGCCCGACAATACATTCTTCAGGCTTTTCCTGTGACAGGAGTGATTTTGTTTTCTGTTCGAAGACTGGTTTTATGCAGCTCTCCATGCTACTCTATTCTGTGCAACCCTGTTCATCTCGGAATAACTATTGCAACCTACACCGTTCTGAATCTGCTTATTGTATTCATCTATTGGTCTCCATGTACAATTTTTACCCCCACACTTCCCCCCATTACTAAATTGGTGATCCATTGATGAATCAGAATGTGTCCTCTCAACCGATCCCTTTTTCTAGTCAAGTTGTGCCACAAATTTGTTTATCTCCTATTCTATTCAGTACCTTCTCATTAGTTACGTGATCTGACCCATCTAATCTTCAGCATTCTTCGGCAGCACCACATTTCAAACGCTTCTATTCTCTTCTTGTCTAAACTGTCTACCGTCCAAGTTTCACTTCCAAATATGGCTACACTATGTACTTAAATCCATATTCGATGTTGCAAAATTCTCTTCTTCAGAAACGCTTTTCTTGTCATTGCCAGTCTATATTTCATGTCCTCTCTCCTTCGACAATCATTTTAATGCCCAAATAACAAATCTCATCTACTGCTCCAACTTTCTCGTTTCTTAATGTAATACCCTCGGCACCAATTGATTTAACTCGACTACTTCCCATTATCCATGTTTTGCTTTTGTTAGTGTTAATATTATATCGTACTTTCAAGTCATTGTCCACTCCGTTCAACTGCTGTTCCAAGTCCTTCACTGTCTCTGACAATTGCAATGTCGTTGGGGAGTCTCAAGTTTTTTTATTCCGCCTACCTGAATTTTAATTTGCACTTCCTTCACTGCTAGCTCAGTGTATACAGTGATTAACATAGCCGATAGGCTACAACGCAGTCTCATTTGCTTCTCTACCACTACCTTCCTTTTATGACTCTCGACTCTTATAACTGTCGCCTGGTTTCTGTAAATAGCCTTTCGTTCCCTGTATTTCACCTTTGCTGCCTTCAGAATTTCAAAAAGAGTAATGCATTCAACATTGTCAAAAGCTTTTCTAAGTCTACAAATTCTATAAACGTTGGTATGCCTTTCCGTAAACAGTCTTCTAAGATACTTCGTATTATCAATATTGCCTCGCTTCTTCCTGCATATTTCTGGAATCCAAATTTATTTTCTCAAAAGTCGACTTCAGTTTTTCCATTCTTGTCTAAAGAACTAGTGTTAGTATTTTAACCATGACGAATTAAACTGATAGATTGGTAATAATCACATTTGTTAATGCCTGCGTTCTTGGGAATTTTTATATTCTTCTTGAAGTCTGAGGATATTTCGCTGACTCATACAGCTTGCACATCAGATAGAAGAGTTTTGTCATGTCTAGCTGTCCCAAGGCTCTCTATAGTTCTAACGGAATGTCGTCTACTCCTCCCACTTCTTTCTGCTCTGTCAAATTCTTCTATAAATATAGTATCTCCATCTCATCTTCGTCTATGTCCTCTTCCATTTCTGTAACACTGCTTTCAAGTTCATCTCTCTTGTATGGACCCTCTACATACTCCTTCCGCCTTTAAGCCTTCACTTCTTTGCTTCGGGCTCGTTTTCCACCTGAGCTCTTCATATTCATACAGCTACTTATTTTTTCTCCAAAGGCCTCTTTAAATTTCCCTCAGTGAAATATGCTTCTAAATCCTTACACTTGGAAAATAGGAAATTCGTGGTAAGTTCCTATGGGACCTAACTACTGAGGTCATGGGTCCCTAGGCTTACTCACTACTTAATCTAACTTAAACTAACTTAGGCTGAGTACAACACACACACCCATGCCCGAGGGAGGACTCGAACCTCCGACGGGGAAAGCCGGGAAACCGTGGCACCTTGCACTTGCCCGCTAGCGATTCCTGCATAGTCGTTTTGCATTTCCTATCAATTACATTTTTTAGATGTTTGTATTCCCTTTAGCCTGCTTCACTTGCCGCATTTTTCATCAATTAAATTCAATATCTCCTTTGTTATCGACGAATTTCTGCTAGGCGTTATCATTTTACCTATTTGAATCTCTGCTGCCTTCACTGTTTAGTCTCTCAAAGCTACCCATTCATCTTCTACCGTATCCTTTCTCCTATTTTAATTAGCCGTTGCCAAATACTTCCGCTGAAATTCTCAACAATCTTTGGTTCTTTCGATCTGTCAGGCCCGATCTCGTTAATTTCCCACCCTTTTGCTATTTCTTTAGTTTTTATTTAGAGTTAACAGCCAATAAACTGCGATCAGAGTCCACATCTGCCTCTGGAATTGTGATAAAACTTTAAATCTGGTTCCGAAATATCTATGTACAATGGTGACACAATCAATCTGTTACCTTCCGGTTCCTCCAGGTGTCTTCCATGTATACAACCTTCTTCCCTGATTCTCAAACCAGGTGTTAACCGATGCAAAATTCTAACAGGCGGCTCGCTCTTTCACTTCTTTCTCACAGTCCCTAACTACCTATAACATTTCTTTCTCTTCCTTTTCCTAGTATCTAATTATAGTCACGCATCACAATTAAATTTTAGTCTCCCTTAACTATCTCAATAATTTCTTTTATCTCATGAAACATTTCTCCACTCTCTTCATCACCTGTGGAGCTAGTTGGCATATAAAATTATGCTGGTGTGGTGCGTGCTGTCTTTGTGTCTATCTTGGCTATGATAATGCTTTTACTATGCTGTTCATAGTAACTTACCCGCATTTTTAGTTTCCTATTCACTGTTAAAGCTACTCCTCTATTACCCCTATTTAATTTTGTACATATTATCCTGTATTCAACTGACCAGAAGTCCTGTTCCTCCTGCCAACGAACTTTACTAATTCCCGCTATATATAAATTCAATCTATCAATTTCCCTTTCTAAATTAGCTAACCTAAATGCACGATTAAGCAATCTAGCATTCCATGCTCTGATTCGTAGAACGTCAGTTCTGTTTCTCCTGATGACGATGTCCTCCTGAGCGGTCCGCGCCCGAAGATTCGAATGGGGGGCTATTTTACCGCAGGAATATTTTACCCACGAAGATATCATCATATAGAGATACATGCCATTCGGAAAAATTAAGACTGTCGTTTCCCCTTGCTTTCAGCTGTTCGCAGGACCAGCACAGCGAGGCCGTTTTGGTTGATGTTACAAGGCCAGATCATTCAACCACACAGATCGTTGCCTCTGCAACTACTGAAAAGACTGCTGCCCCTCTTCAGCAACAACACGTTTGTATGGCTTCTCAACAGAGACCCCTCCCTTGCGTTTGCACCTACAGTATAGGTATCTGTATCGCTGAGGCATGCAAGCTATCCCACCAACGGCAAAGTCCATGGTTCAAGGAGGGTGGAATGGAGCCATCATCTTTCATAAAATCAATTTTTTGTTTACATTCCCATAATTTCTCATTTATTGTTATGAGCACAAATACATTGTCGGTAATGAATCTATTTCCGCTAAACATGTTTTGATAAACCTCGATTGTATGGTTCAAATGGCTCTGAGCACTATGGGACTTAACATCTAAGGTCATCAGTCCCCTAGAACTTAGAACTACTTAAACCTAACTAACCTAAGGACGTCACACACCTAACTAACCGCGCGATTCCAAACTGTAGCTCCTGGAACCTCTCGGCCACAAGGCTCGGCAAACCTCGATTGTATTCTATGCGTACAGTTACACCCAATTTAGCAATAAATGAGACAAAATATCATATATTGCATTAAGTAGTGTTATTGTCCCATAGTTTCTGAAGTTTTCACTTTCTCCTTACTTAAATAGCGGTTATTGGTGTTGTGCTCTTCAGTTCTGAGACTGGTTTGATGCAGCTCTCTATGCTACTCTATCCTGTGCAAGTTACTTCATCTCCCAGTACGTACTGCAGCCTACATCCTTCTGAATCTGCTTAGTGTATTCATCTCTTGGTCTCCCTCTACGCTTTTTACCCTCCACGCTGTCCTCCAATACTAAATTGGTGATCCCTTGATGCCTCAGAAGATGCCCTACCAACCGATCCCTTCTTCTCGTCAAGTTGTGCCACAAACTCCTCTTCTCCCCAATTCTATTCAACACCTCCTCATTAGTTATATCATCTACCCATCTAATCTTCAGCATTCTTCTATAGCACCACATTTCGAAAGCTCCTATTCTCTTCTTGTCCAAACTATTTATCGTCCATGTTTCACTTCCATACATGGCTACACTCCATACAAATACTTTCAGAAACAACTTCCTGACTATACTCGATGGTAACAAATTTCTCTTCTTCAGAAACGCTTTCCTTCCCATTGCCAGTCTACATTTTATATCCTCTCTACTTCGACCATCATCAGTTATTTTGCTCCCCAAATAGCAAACCTCCTTTACTACTTTAAGTGTCTCATTTCCTAATCTAATACCCTCAACATCACCCGACTTATTTCGACTACATTCCATTATCCTCGTTTTGATTTTGTTGATGTTCATCTTATATCCTCCTTTCAAGACACTGTCGACTGCGTTCAACTGCTCTTCCAAGTCCTTTGCTCTCTCTGATAGAATTACAATGTCATCGGTGAAGCTTAAAATTTTTATTTCTTCTCCATGGATTTTAATACTTACTCCGAATTTTTCTTTTGTTTCCTTTACTGCTTGCTCAATATACAGATTGAATAACATCGGGGATAGGCTACAACACTGTCTCACACCCTTCCCAACCACTGCTTTCCTTTCATGTCCCTCGACTCTTATAACTGCCTTCTGGTTTCTGTACAAATTTTAAATAGCCTATCGCTCCCTGTATTTTGCCCCTGCCATCTTCAGAATTTGAAAGAGAGTATTCCACTCAACATTGTCAAACGCTTTCTCTAACTGTACAAATGCGAGAAACGTAGGTTTGCCTTTTCTTAATCTAGCTTCTAAGATAAGTCGTAGGGTCAGCACTGCCTCACGTGTTCCTGTATTTCTACGGAATCCAAACAGATCTTCTACAAGGCCAGCTTCTACTAGTTTTTCCATTCGTCTGTAAAGAATTCGCGTTAGTATTTTGCTGCCGTGACTTATTAAACTGATAGTTCAGTAATTTTCACATCTGTCAACACCTGCTTTCTTTGGGATTGAAATTATTATATCCTTCTTGAAGTCTGAGGGTATTTCGCCTGTCTCATACACTTTGCTTACCAGATGGTAGAGTATTGTCAGGACAGGCTCTCCTAAGGCTGTCAGTAGCTCTAATGGAATGTTGTCTACTCCAGTGGCCTTGTTTCGACACATATCACTCAGTGCTCTGTAAAACTCTTCACGCAGTATCATATCTCCCATTTCATCTTCATCTACATCCTCTTCCATTTCCATAAGATTGTGCTCAAGTACATTGCCCTTGTACAGACCCTCTTTATACTCCTTCCACTTTTCTGTTTTCCTTTCTTTGCTTAGAACTGTGTTTCCATCTGACCTCTTGATATTCGGTATTGTTAATTATTCTTTCCATTCTGTGGGTATGGCCTCGGTTTTCCAGATTAACTGTAGCAGGTGAAACAATCAGTTGTCAGTGGTTTTCTCCAAATCAGCTGGCGTTCAATCTCTCCCAATTGCCTTGCTAATTTTTAGGAGTTCCATACTCTGCAGCATCTCTTCGCATGTCCGTTCTGGAATTCGACCATTATTAGGGCTACTGCTGGAATTTGTAATTAGTAACATTTCGGTAGATTGTCAAAATATTCCTTGCTTGTAAATAATATCTCGCATGGTTCAACAATAATAGCCATCCTGATCCTTCATCACCTTATATTTATACTTAAAACCACTTTTAACTTCGTTGATTGTGCCATACATTTTCTGTATGTTATTATTTTGGTGATACTGGTCAATAGATTCAGTCTGTTATTTTATGTATTGTTTCTTTTTCTTGTGATTTATTTTTAGTCTGCTTTTGTGCCTGCCGGTAAGTACGTTCTATTTCAGGACTCTCATTTGAATATTGAAAACATATTGTTATATATTTGTTAAAATATATATACTGCGTAATACAATAAAATTGCAGTGAATGATAACATGCAAGATGTAGTAATTCCTCAAAATCGTTGTTACGGCGAAAGTTGAAAAAATATCCTCTCTCTACATTGGGAAGTCCTACAACATGATTTTTCCTCTTTGTTATCTATATGTACCATCGAATTATTTGCATGTTCCGTCCTGTTCACCGGTTTATAATCTTTTTCTGCCAGCTGTTGTTAAATATATCTGAATTTCTGCTGTTCATAACTTAATATTGAAAATTGTCTTTTCGATAACGTAAAAATTTCCTAAAAATTATTTGCAAAGACTTCCGGTGATGCATCATGAATTTACGATGTTCCTCTCGACTGAATTGAATGCTGAATGAAATAAAAGGTCTTACACATCTCTAAAACAACGAGATATTTATGAATGAAACGTAGAATATTTTATTTTACTTCGCCACTGGTATACAAAGTACTTTCCTTCGTAAAATCATTTGATTTAATGTAGAATATTGCTGAATACCGTATGAAACCCAATTGAGACGTCCAGCAGTAATATTTTAATCGATTACGCGTTTTACCCGTTTCACTTGCCCTGCCTGACCTTAGTCTCCATCTCCAGCCGTCTCGTGGGCAGCACCACTAAAATCCACAATCTTTCGTTCTTCTCCCTTCCTTCTTATTTTTTAACGAAGGTGACGAGAACGCAGGCTCATCAGAGCGTCAGTCTCAAATGTAACAGGACTTTCTGTGAACAGAGTTACGGGAACGACTCTGCGCCATTAGCCACGGACCACCTTCCCACATGGGCTGATCAAGAACTCAGTGGCAGCAGTCCGATGCACACACACTACCTACCCCCCGGAAATCCACTAGTTTTCATCATTAAATGCTTTTTGGGAAATAGTTCTGTCTTGAGAAAACGTTATTTTCTTCTTTTTAACTCACCATGATTCGGTGAAATTTAAACATCATCAGTGGGTTCATTTTATTTTCTAAAGTGCACATACTGACGTCATGTAGCTGTCAGGTCATCCGCAGTATAGCTGACATTCTGGCACGGTTACTCATGTGCAACTTTCGTGGTTAACATATCGTCATGACTATGAAATTGTGCTTGCAAACACGCAGTGTCCCTATTTACGAAGTAATAAATTGCAAAAAGTGAGACTGTGAGTGTGTCTGCGAGTATAATTCCATAGACATACCAATGCGGATACAACAGAAATTGCAAGTGGCTAACTGTACCACATTGTCAACTGCACTCCAGAAGACTAAAGAACCACATGAGCGTCAGTATATGCTATTAAGAAAATAAAATTAACTCATTAATGATAGTGAAACTTCAGGAAAAAGCCATAGATAAAAAAGAAGAAAATGTTGTACTTCCGAGACAGAAACCTTTATCAAAATATAATTATTTGACAAGCTGCAACATCGTCGCAATAAAGCAACACAGTGACCCGTATATGTAATAAGTTTCCTTTAATTTACGTCTATGGTCACAATCTGTTCTGTTTAATAGATTACCGGTTTCGGTCTTTAACGACCATCATCAGGTCTGTCTCATAAGAACAAAGTCCTAATGCACTGCAGCCATAGTGGCATAGTCAACTGTTAAATGCGGAATCAGTACCAGCATCGTCAAATACATATAAATCACGATGCTGGTGCTGATTCCGCATTTAACAGTTGACTGTGCCACTATGGCTGCAGTGCGTTAGGACTTTGTTCTTATGAGACAGACCTGATGATGGTCATTAAAGACCGAAACCGGTAATCTGTTAAACAGAAAATATTGTGACCATAGACGTAAATTAAAGGAAACTTATAATTATTTGAAATAAAACGTGGACTAAAATGAGCTCTAGCCTCATGATGAATTGTTGATCATTGCTGTTGCAACTGCATAGTTCTTGGATGAATCTTTCACTCCGTGGAGTGCGAGCTGATATGAAAGTTCCTGGCAGATTAAAACTGTTTTAATCTGCCAGTAAGTTTTAGATGGATCTACTTTTTGTAACATAATTTTTGTATCATATAGTAAGGAATGGGGTTGTCGAAATATTTATTCGTTTGATCCCAGCTGTTTTTTCGCCCTAAAGCAAAACAAAACTAACGAGATATTTCTTGTTGTAACACGTGTTAGATCATTCGACACGACGAAGTCTATACTTCTGTACTACTATATTACAAAGACAATTCGTTGTTTAACGTTGTTGCTATAGTATCAAAAAGTACTTGACCGATTTATTTCAAATTTTTACAGGATACTCTAATGAACATTCGGACGGACAAAGAGTATATATTTTTAATTTTTTTTCCTTTGAGTCGTCAGACTGGTTTGATGGCCCACCACGAGTTCTTCTCGTGTGCCAATCTCTTCATCTCAGAGTAGCACTTGCCACCTTCATCCTCAGTTATCAAAATGGTTCAAATGGCTCTGAGCACTACGGGACTTGACATCTGAGGTCATCAGTCCCCTAGAACTTAGAACTACTTAAACCTAACCTAGGGACACCACGCACATCCATGCGCGAGGCAGGATTCGAACCTGCGACCGTAGCAGCTGTGCGGTTCCGGACTGAAGCGCCTAGAACCACTCGGCCACAGCGGCCGGCTATCCTCAGTTATCAGCTGGATTATCCTTGTCATGGATGTCGAAACTTTTGTCCAAAATTTTCTCAGTACACTGAGAATCTTTCTCCGAGACCGCGTACGTACAGCGGAACGTGATTCATCAGGTTTACGCAGCTACAGCGCAAAGTCTGATCGTTTTACTGTAAGGTGTGAGAACACTTGCGTGACATAGCTGACGTGACGCTGGTCCATTTTTGGGAACCCCCAGGGTGCAGGTACTTCTAAAAGGAAGTGTCGCGAGCAGAAGCCAACGTGCGGAACGTCAATCAGTACTTTTGTCGCTGCCCGCGGCCCATGCCACATAAGGCGCCGCCCAGCGGGTAATCCCTTACGCGTGACTCAGCGGCGCAGACAGCGGAGTGTGGCGGCTTCCCACGGCTCTGCTCACTCCAGCCGGCCCCTCCCCTTCCTGGCGCGCGCCTCTGGACCGGCAGGAACGCAGGTATAGTCTGTCGGTAAACTGAAGAGCTAGCAAGCTAGTCTCCACTCTGCCCACTCAGCTACGTCACAGGGCCCTTCTACAGGCTGTTTCACAACGTAGTACCGGCCCTGCCGCGGCGCTCGCTCTAAATCTGTGGCGACGCCGTGTACAGATGCGTCTCGGCTGTGTTTATTTTTAGACAAATGTATTAAGACCATAAGGAATACAAAAAACGATAGCTTCTTCCGGAACACAACATTATACAGTAAATAATGACATAAGAACGGAAGTCAGGAGTCTACTCCAAACATAAAACCAAATGTCTGTTCATGTGAACGTATGTTCCTCTATTGCTATTCGTAAAACGAACCTCATATAATGCAATCAGTCTGTAGAATTTAAGGCTTGTCATTCCTTTGTGTTTCTACTAAAAGGCAGAAGTTGTGGTGTGACCGCCACACACCACACTTGCTAGGTGGTAGCCTTTAAACCTGCCGCGGTCCGGTGGTACACGTCGGACCCGCGTGTCGCCACTATCAGTGATTGCAGACCGAGCGCCGCCACACGGCAGAACTACTCAGCACAGGCCCCAGTTGTACAGCCGACTTTGCTAGCGATGGTTCACTGACTTCTACGCTGTCATTTGCCGAGACGATAGTTAGCATAGCCTTCAGCTACGTTATTTGCTACGACCTAGCAAGGCGCCATTATCTGTTGCTATTGGTACTGTGAATCATGTAATGTCAAGAGCGACGTTCGTCATTATTGGATTAAAGTTAAGTATTCCACCAGCTACCTCCGTTTTTCTCAATTCTAATCCCCTTGTCATGTTCCAGACCTCACGCCAGCCTGCGTGAGCTGAGACGCGTGATTTCGGCCTCCTTTAGCGATACGGTTGTCTCTCCTGCCAACCACAACAGAAGTATTCTTTGAAGGACTGCATTGAAAGTTAACAATTCTTGCAACACAAAGAGTGTTTAATAAGTAAGCAGAAATTTATAATTTTGTGTGTTGTATTAGTCCGATTTGCACTACCTTCTTGTCCCTGTCTTCGTAAACATGCCTCAAACGTATGTGTTCAATGTTATGCATATTGGGTATTTACTCTGTTGTCAGCTTTCAGAAAGGTTACATGTGTTTTGGTAGCATCAACTATTATTTCTTCTGTATGAAAAAAATTGGAGAATTTGTATTAAATTTTGTTATAAGAATGAAATAAAGTGTATGAAATTTTTAGAAATGGTAAGTATTGCTTTTGGTGAGCCTTTTATGAGTAAACCGAGGGCAGACAAGTGGTATAAACGTTTCAAAGAAGGCCTTAAAGGCCAGCGGTTTTACAAGAGTGGATGAGATTAAAAATGAACAGTTAAGAGACCTACAAGCTATCCCAATGAAACAGTTTCTAAAGTGTTCCGGGAATTGGTAAAAGCACTGGCAAAAGTCTATAGTATGTAATGGGGACTATTTTGGAGCTAACATTGCTGTAGATTAACAAATAAAGTTCTAGCGAAAAAATAAAAATTAATATTTGAACGCACCACGTATGTCAAACTTTTTGCTTAGAAGTCCAGCATCGGTGTACATGTTTCGCAGGAAACATTTCCACAGTCTTACTAAGTTAGCAAAATGGAGCTGGAGAAGGATAAAAGGCGAGCGAAGTGGGTGGTACTGGGGACAGCAAATCACGGTGCCGATCGGGTGAGCCGATGGTTGTGCTCGGCTAGCCTCGGATTTGCAGGTCGTAGCGCTTACAGGTAACAGATAGTAAAAGCTTAAACAGGTGAGTCAAGAAGGACTTGACAGCTTTGGAATTGCATAGAAATTCGTTGATATGACCGACAGAATCGGTAGATGTTTATTTTGTAGCAAACAGCTTCGAGATTGATTCATGTAGTGCATCAGTACCCCATTCTGCCGTCAGGAGCGCCAGTGTAGAGCACAGTTAAAATTGCTGCTTTCACTGGGGTGGAGCGTCCTCGCCTCATGTTTTAGTTACATGAAACGAACTCTGCAGCAACTGTTCAGCGTAAATTTCGCTAAACAACCTCCAAGCAGGCCTGTTGTTCACTGCGACAAGATAAACCACCAGGTCGCCCGCGAGTTGATTATGTCGAATAGGTTAGGATCGGCTTTTCCCGCAGTCCACAACAATCAAAGAGACTGGCGTTCCACAGAAGACTATTAAGTACTGCGAAGACGTTTCTACATCTATATCCATACTCCGCAAGCCACTTGACGGTGTGTGGTGGAGGGTACCTTGAGTACCTCTATCGGTTTTCCCTTCTATTCCAGTCTCGTATTGTTTGTGGAAAGAGAGATTGTCGGTATGCTTCTGTGTGGGCTCTAATCTCTCTGATTTTATCCTCATGGTCTCTTCGCGAGATATACGTAGGAGGGAGCAATATACTGTTTAACTCTTCGGTGAAGGTATGTTCTCGAAACTACAACAAAAGCCCGTACCGAGCTACTGAGCGTCTCTCCTGCAGAGTCTTTCACTGGAGTTTATCTATCATCTCCGTAACGCTTTCGCGATTACTAAATGATCCTGTAACGAAGCGCGCTGCTCTCCATTGGATCTTCTCTATCTCTTCTATCAACCCTATCTGGTACGGATCCCACACTGCTGAGCAGTATTCAAGTAGTGGGCGAACAAGCGTACTGTGACCTACTTCCTTTGTTTTCGGACTGCATTTCCTTAGGATTCTTCCAATGAATATCAGTCTGGCATCTGCTTTACCAACGATCAACTTTATATGGTCATTCCATCTTAAATCACTCCCATGCGTACTCCCAGATAATTTATGGAATTAACTGCTTCCAGTTGCTGACCTGCTATTTTGTACCTAAATGATAAGGGATCTATCTTTCTAAGTATTCGCAGGACATTACACTTGTCTACATTGAGATTCAATTGCCATTCCTGCACCATGCGTCAATTCGCAAGGTATGAGGCGCTCGAGATTAATAGTCAGGGTAATGAAGTTGAAATGTAATCTTTAGCAATAATTTTGAGGTGAAATAGGAAAGCAAAAAGAAAAAAGTAACGGCTCATAGTAAATATCGTTAATTTCCCTATCCAAGGTGGAATATCAGAACACATGTCACAAGGCGTGTCGTATACGACACTTGGCTAAAAGACTGTTTTTCCCCTTATAAAAATGTGTTCATTTGGGTTACATACGGTACATGACACACACTAATGCGTACATGACACACACTAATGCTTTTCCTCCGCTAACTACGACAAGACGTGTCGGATCCGAAACCGCCTTGTGATGGGAAGGTTAATTTTTAATTACTTCCAAATGTTGTGGCGCTCAAATTGCAATTATATTTTTACATTTTTCAGATGAGAGCTGTATTAATGCACAATAACCAAAATACGCGAACAGGACACAGAAGACTATTGTAAGCTTTCGCTGACTACCACCGGACAACACTAAGATCTGTATACCCGAGGCCGGCCGAGATCACCTATCGGCACCAAGATTTGCTGTCCCTAGACACAAGTGTGGTTCGGGCGGCGACGTACAGGTGCAGTGTCCGTGGAAGAGGTAGCTAACACAGGTCTGTGCGATTTCCATTTCGAATCCTTTTGGTGGATATTGTTTTCATCACCCAGTGTCTAGCCGGAAAGGGGGAACGGAACGGTGGCCTGAAGTAGCTCACCACGAGACAGAGTACCAAACTGACCACCGTGAGGTCTAGTTTTGCAAAGAAAGATTTCATTGCTTGAAAACAATTAAGAAAAGTTCAGTTACTGGTTTGAGAGAAAAAAATTGTCCGTGATATCACAGCCAAATGAAGAGTGGAGAATGGATAAAGGGGTATCAAACTGAGCGTTGTGGTCTTCAGTCCATAGATGCAGGTCTCCACATTACTCTATCCGGTGCAAGCTTCTTCATCTCCAAGTACCTATTGCAACTTTTATCCTTCTGAATTGCTTAGTGTATTCATTCTTGGTCCCCCTCTAAGATTTTTACCCTCCATTTGGCCTTCCAGTACTAAATTGGTGATCCATTGATGTCTTAGAACATGTCCTACCAACCGATCCCTTCTTCTAATCAAGTTGTGCCACATATTCCTCTTCTCCACAATTCTGTTCAATACCTGTTCATTAGTTACGTGAGTTATACAAGGTGTTTCACTAAATTTGGTTGCCTCTGTCAGTTAAGAAGTAATAGGCGACGGAAATATTTATTGCGATAGGTCACCATAAGAAACGTTACCCTGTCTGCGGAGCTATGAACATAGTTATTATCCAAAGATTTACAGCAAAAAGATACAATTTTAAAATGGAACAATAGTTGTTTCTATCATGCACTGGGATCAGCAACACCAGCTGTGTATACATCAATTTAAATTACATTCCTATCACTTTTAGTTTGGGACCTACAACCCTTCAAAGTTTCAGGGGCAGATACCACGCACGCTGCGCATAATGCAATGCGCCTTGTAAATGTGGAGCGGCCGAGACGTAACGTCGCCGGTGTCACGGAGTGAGAAGCTTCCTCGATGCGCTGTTAGGCTGCCGACTGTCGCCACACACAGCCGCATACCCGACAGTTCGAGCCACACAAACAAACGGGACGCAATATACCACAGTTACTGACATCGGATGAAGAGTGCATACACGAACAACGAGTACGTTGACATGTAGCTGAAGCTCGGCGAGCGCCGACACGATGCCACTGAAGCAGCCATCGCGTAATCCGTCAGATATCCTTGGCGAAGAGCTCAGGCATCCATTACATTCCTACGTGCCGAACAATGACTTCGGGAAACAGGCAGCTTGGTAATGCGACGCAGTAACAGACGAAGAACTGCAAGGACTGAGGAGACGGAGGCGTTTGTTTTAACTGCAGGACACCATGATCCTCATGTCAGCTTACGAGCCTTTGCTGCAGTCGCTGTTGTGAGTCTCACATCTGTGTGGCATATATTACACGGCCACAGGTTTCACCCGTACCGCCTGTCACTGATCCAGGAGCTGCATGGGAACGATTTCCGTGCGAGAGTTACACTCTGTGAATGGACCATGCGTAACTTCACGCTGGAGTCTTTACAAGGTGTTATGTTCTCTGATGAGTCCACGTTCACAAATTATGGTGCAGTGAATCGCCATAACGTGCGCTACTGGGCCGCAGACAATCCTCGGTGGATGCGACCTGTCGACCGTCGACGTAGGTGATCTATTAATGTATGGTGTCGAATACTTGGGGATGAAATCATCGGTCCACACTACTTCCTAGGTACACTGACAGGTGAGTTATATCGCGAGTTTATAGTCGACAGTTTCGGTGGTGGTTTTGAACATGTGTGTCTACACGATGGTCACCCAGCTTATTCTGTGCGTGCTGTTGTGTAAGAACTAAACAAAAGGTTTGCAGGATGGTGGTTGGGGCACCATGGTCCCAATTCATGATTAGATTTCTTTTTGTGGGGATATTTAAAGGATTGTGTTTATGTCACGGAACCCACATCCCCAGATGGTCAACAACGGCGCATCGAGGACGCATGTTGCTCCGTGACACCGGCGATGTTACATCTCGCCCACAGATCGTTTAGAAGGCGCATTTCATTGTGCATTCAGGAACATAGACACACATTTGAACATCTTATATAAATCAACTTCCCACCACCAGAACATCCATCACCCACCACACAGCCATGTATTATGTACAGCGTGTGGTATCTGCCCCTGAAACTTTGAAGGGCTGTAGCTCCAGAACTAAAAGTTACAGGAATGTAATTTAAATTGAAGTACACACAGCTGATGTTACTGATTCCAGTGCATGATAGAAACAACTATTGTTCCATTTAAAAAATTGTATCTTTTTACTGTAACTGTTTGGATAATAACACAATAAACTATGTTCATAGCTCCGCAGATACTGTAACATTTCTTATGGTGACCTTCCGCAATAAATGTTTCCGTTGTCTATTACTTCGTAACTTACAGAGGCAAACACCCTGTATATAAGAAATGAACTTTCTGTCGCTTTGATGATAACAGAATACCGATCGATACTTAAATATATTATATTTCGTGCTTTATGAAGTAAACTTTGAAAAGGAAACAACTTGAAAAAAAAAGGTCAAATTTTTTGTGAGAGATTTGTCTAAAAGTAAGAAATAATAAAGATCTGAGAGACTCTTGACGCATCTCATTTCCTATACATGATGTCGAAAATCATTCAAAGAAGCATGATATTTTCCTCCAATCTCTTTTATTTCTTACCTTTAGACAAATCATTTCTGAAAACATTTGACCCTTTTTGTTTCTAGTATTTTCTGCTGCAACGGAAAAGTAAAAAGAGTAAGAAATTGTTGTATCTGAGCTTTGAATAAGTTAACAATTTGAATGTGCTTGCATTCTTTTCCTTCGAAGCTTTAAACCAAGTCCTGCCAGGTATTCAGTTCAAATTTTTAAGGTACAAATGAAACGCTTATACAAATTTGGCAGTAGTACAAATGGGACTTATCTGTACCAGCGCTGTGATGACATTAAAGTTTGGCACAGCCGTAGTGAAGCGACCTCGGAAGGCAATGTGTGTGAACGACAAAAATCCCGTTCTACCTATCTGAGTGGCTCACTTCGCAGATACTTGCCTAGGGTCGCAAGGAATGCCCCTCTCCCACTCCTCCCCCTCCTATAGTAGTTTTCTCAGCAACGTCTTTAGCCGGAATTTGCTCTCGATATTGTCGATACCTTCGATTTAAAACCACTTTGAAACGAGTATCTTGAATTCTTCGTGGTTGTATTAGTAAAATACGCTACTTGCCATTAAAATTGCCACCCCACGAAGATGACCTACTACAGACGTGAAATTTAACCGACAGGAAGACGATGCTGCGATATGCAAATGATTAGCTTTTCAGAGTATTCTCACAATGTTGGCGCCGGTGGCGACACCTACAACGTGCTCACATGAGGAAAGTTTCCAACCGATTTCTCATACACAAACAGCAGTTGACCGGCGTTGCCTGGTGAAACGTTGTTGCGATGCCTCGTGTAAGGAGGAGAAATGCGTACCATCACGTTTCCAACTTTGACGAATGTCGGATTGTAGCCTATCGCAATTGCGGTATATCGTATCGCGCCATTGCTGCTGCATTGGTCGAGATCCAACGACTGTTAGCAGAATATGGAATCAGTGGGTTCAGGAGGGTAATACGGAACGCCGTGCTGGATCCCAAAGGCCTCGTGTCACTAGCAGTCGAGATGACAGGCATCTTATCCGCATGCCTGTAACGGATCGTGCAGCCACGTCTCGATCCCTGAGTCAACAGATGGGGACGTCTGCAAGACAACAACCATCTGCACTAACAGTTCGACGACGTTTGCAGCAGCATGGACTATCAGCTCGGAGATCATGGCTGCGGTTATCCTTGACGCTGCATCACAGGCAGGAACGCCTGCGATGGTGTACTCAACGACGAACCTAAGTGCACGAATGGCAAAACGTCATTTTTTCGGATGAATCCAGGTTCTGTTTAAAGCATCATGATGGTCGCATCAGAGTTTGGCGACATCGAGGTGAACGCACACTGGATGCGTGTATTCGTCATCGCCATATTGGCGTATCACCCGGCGTGAGGGTATGTGGTGCCATTGGTTACAGGTCTCGGTGACCTTTGTTCGCATTGACAGCACTTTGAACAGTGGGCGTTGCATTTCAGATGTGTTACGACCCGTGGCTCTACCCTTCATTCGATCCCTGCGAAACCCTACATTTCAGCAGGATAATGCACGACCGCATGTTGCAGGTCCTGTACGGGCCTTTCTAGATACAGAAAATGTTCGACTACTGCCCTGGCGAGGACATTCTCCAAATCACTCACCAACTGAAAACGTCTGGTCAACGGTGGCCGAACAACTGGCTCGTCACAATACGCCAGTCTCTACTCTTGATGAATTGTGGTATCGTGTTGAAGCTGTATGGGCAGCTGTACCTGTACACGCCATCCAACCTCTGTTTGACTCAATGCCCAGGCGTATCAAGGCCGTTATTACGACCAGAGGTGGTTGTTCTGGGTACTGATTTCTCAGGATCTATGCACCCAACTTGTATGAAAATGTAATCAATTGTCAGTTCTAGTATAATATATTTGTCGAATGAATACCCGTTTATGATCTGCATTTTTTCTTAGTGTAGCAATTTAAATGGCCAGTAGTGTATGATATGATATTTACCGAATTGTGAAAATTTCCTTGGAAACGACGTCAGCGAAATCCTGTATTCAAAGCAGGTGTTATAAAGTGTCGCAATTCATCTCACTGAATGATTGTAGGTCGTCGGTTTGTTCACATAGATACATGCAATACGCAGTGCTTCAACGTTTCCTCGTGAACTAACACGATTCTTCGTTGAAAAAGATACTTACTCGGTCGCCACTCGAAGCTCCCTGAGCTTTAAAACTGCACTACTTTTAGCAAAGTCCTTGAGCCATTTGACGAAAAGTGATTTAATGAAATAATGGTTGGTGGTTGCAGCGGAATGTTCATGTCCTTCTGCGGTAGAAGAATGTCGCGTTCTGCTGTTATTAAACTGACAATCACGCCCACCACACAGCTTATAGTAGACGACGTCCAGAGCCAGCTTGCAAATCCTTTGTCAATAGTGTGCTGCATATTCTTTAGCGGTATATGAAAAGTTAGATATCGCACGCACACTGCTGGATGTGATGTTCTTAGCAGCGTTGAACAAAGTGTAGGAAATAAGGGTTTGTCATAGACTTAGTCGCAGTCATGCTGAAAAAAAGTCAGACCTGAATGAATGGGAAAATAGCTAAATCTACAGCTTTAATAAATTGATCTGCAAATGAACAAGGAGTATAAACATAGAAAGAGAGTCTAGGTTTCCTTCCAGATTGATTTCCTCGTTTACACGAGTCTCCACACGTCTCCGCACCTTATTCCCTGATTTTCTCCCAGGCCTCCGTTCGCCTTTTCCTCGCCAAGTAGGTTTGCTGTGGAGCCCTGCACTGTGGGATCCAACGACACGATACGATTCGAAGGTACGGATGATACGGTGGTGGTAATAGGAGTTATCCACTAAATTACAGGGGCATATCATTAACGTCGATATGCAGCAGGATTTTGCAACATATATTGTGTTCGAACATTATGAATTGCCTCGAAGAGAATGGCCTATTGACACATAGTCAACACGCATTTAGAAAACATCGTTCTAGTGAAACATTACTAACTCTTCACTCACACGAAGCGCTGAGTGCTGTCAACAAAGGATTGATTCCGTATTCCTAGATTTCCAGAAGTCTTTTGACACCTTACCTAACAAGCGGGTTGTAATCAAGTTGCGTGCTTATGGAATATCGTCTCAGCTGTGTGACTGGATTCGTGATTTCGTGTCAGAGAGGTCACAGTTCATAGTAATTGACGGAAAATCATCGAGTAAAATAGAAGTGATTTCTGGTGTTCTCCAAAGTAGCTATGGGCGCTCTGTTGTTTCTTATTTGTATAAATGATTTAGGAGGCAATCTGTGCAGCCATCTTAGGTTGTATGCAGATGATACTCTCAGTTATCGTCTAGTAAAGTCAGCAGAATTTCGAAACCAATTGCAAAATTATTTAGTTAAGGAAGCTGTATGGTAAGAAAATAGACAGTTGGTCTTAAATTATGGAAAGCGTGAGGTCATCCATTTCAGTGCTAAAAGGAATCGACTAAACTTCGCCGGCCGCGGTGGTCTAGCGGTTCTAGGCGCTCAGTCCGGAATCGCGCGACTGCTACGGTCGCAGGTTCGAATCCTGCCTCGGGCATGGATGTGTGTGATGTCTTTAGGTTAGTTAGGTTTAAGTAGTTCTAAGTTCTAGGGGACTGATGACCACAGATGTTAAGTCCCATAGTGCTCAGAGCCATTTGAACCATTTGACTAAACTTCAGTTAATCGATAAACCAACCAAATCTAAAGGCCATAAATTCAGCTAAGTACCTAGGAACTACAATTACGAACAACTGAAATTGGAAAGAACACATAAAACATGTTGTGTTAAAAGGAAATCAAAGACTGCGATTTACTGGCAGAACACTTGGAAGATGCAACAGATCTACTAAAGGGACTGCCTACAGGACGCTTGTCCGTCGTCTTTTGGAGTACTGCTGCGCGTTGTGGGATCTTTATCGGGTAGAATTAATAGAGAACATCGAGAAAGTTCAAAGAAGGGCGGCACGTTTTTCATTATCGAGAAGCAGAGGAGAGGGTGACATGAACATGATACATGATTTGGGGTGGACCCATTTAAAACAAAAGTGTTTCTCGTTGCAGCGGGATCTTCTCAAAAAATTTCAATCGCCAACTTTCTCCTCCGAATGTGAAAATATTTTGCTGATGCCGACCTACACAGTGAGAAACGATAAACATAATAAAATAAGAGGAATCAGAGGTCGCACGGAAAGATATAGTTGTCTTTTTCTGCGCACTATACAAGTTTGGCATAACAGAGAATTATTGTGAAGCTTGGTTGGATGAACCCTCTGCCAGATACTTCCTGGGCATGCGCGGCAGCTGTCGTCGTTTGGATGACGACGCGGCCGCTAGCGCTGACACGGTGATGCGAGTCTGTTGTGACGTCCCGGGAGCGCTCCACGTAAAGAGCCGCCTCGTGGCGTTTTCTTCCTGAAGGCCATGGCAGAGTTCTTCCCCTGAGCCGACAGCGGCAATGCGTGCTCTATCAGGAATGGCCTTTCTCTGCAGCGCTCGTTAGGCACGAACACTACTCATTCCATTCAGCCAAACTGAAGAGGATACATGCGTCATCAGTTCTCCACTTCTCTCGCTGTTGTATTCACTGTTCACCTGTGAGTCTTTTCAAAACTCGCCGAATTAAATGGAATGACACTTCACTAAAAAAAAAAGTTGTAATTGCAGACACACAGTTATCAAATATCTACATCCACAGATATATTATTATACAAGTCTCTTTATAGTACTTACAATATTAGCGACTTTGTCCAATTCTGAATATATCTGACATTGTCAGAATAGGAGAATAAAATCGTAAATTAAATATCAATTGTAAAATTATAAAAACTTTAAAAACTTTCTTTAAAACTTTTTAAAAAAATTTCTGCATGTTGTCTTGATCGCATTTAACGTTAAGAAAATATTTACAAAGTCATGACCAGTTTCGGTAGCTTAGCTGTCATCTTCAGATCTGAAAACAGACAAGCCAAAAAAAATATTACCGCAAGGAAGAACGTTATGTAAAAATTACTATTGGCTTACTTTCAAAACAATTTTTTACAGGGAATTAACAACCACATGTAATACTAAAAATGTACTCGCTGTGTACAAGACCGTTCCATAGTCCGTATCATCCTTATTTTACATCTACAGATAAAATGTGCTGTATATATCCTAGAACGAACGTAAGGGAAATACATTATGTACTGGCAAATAAATAAGAATAAAAGATATGTGACTTGTTCCTGCCTTTTCATAGGCAAATCCCTGCTTGCAGTTACTGACAACAATGAAAATAATTACATGGAATTTCAGTGTTTAGAAAAGAAGTACCACACGGTACACTGTTTGTTTCAATTGTTATCATAGATAACGTGGTATGTTCAGCGAATTAGCTTTTCTCTAAATAGATATTTCGTATTCTTATTTGTTTCCCGTCACGTTCGTTTTAGACTGTACTCTTACATAGCACATATTACCTGGAGATGTAATGTAAGAACATTTTTGACCATGCAACTGTCTTGTACACTGCGAGCGCATTTGTAATACTACATGTGATATTTTAATCCCCCGTAAAAAAGTTTTTAAACGTAAGCCAACAGCTATTTTTACATAAGTTTGTTGTATAAGGCAATATTTCTTTTGTTTTGTCTGTTCTCGGAGCTGAAGTTGGTAGTTAAGCTACAGAAACTGGTCATCTCTTTGTAAATAATATTTTAATGTGAACTGCGATTGAGCCAATATATAGAAAAATTTTGAAAGTTTTAAAAAAGTTTTATACAAAAATCTAAAATCTTTTATAATTTTTACAATTGATATCTCTCCAATTCTGTTGATTCTGACGGGGTTTCTGTGAATTGTTCGATATCTGCTGTACCATTTTTATTCGATGACGGTTACATTGGAATGTTAAGAAACTGGACTCTTTTCGCGAAGACAGCGATTCACATCACCAGCCGGGCACTCAGATTTATGTTTTTCGTGGTTTCCGTAAACCTTTTAAAACAAAAGGAATCTTCGAAGAGAATGTGTCCGACTTGTTTCCCCATCTTTCCCCTTATCGGGGCGTGTGCTCCGTGTCTAGTGTCCTAGCAGGCGACAGGGCGTTCATCTCACATTGTCACCCAGGTCATTTATATAGATCAGGAGCAGCAGACGTCCCAGGACGCTTCCCTGGGGAACACCTGATATCACTTCAATTTTACTCAATGATTTGCTGTCTATTACTACGAACTACGACCTTCCTGACAGAAAATCACGAATCCAGTCGCACAACTGAGACGATACCGCATAGGCCCGCAGCTTAATTAGAAGTCGCTTGTGAGGAACGGTGTCAAAAGCTTTCCGGAAATCTAGAAATACGGAATCAACTGGAGATCCCTGTCAATAACAGCCATTACTTCGTGCAAATAAAGAGCTAGCTGCGTTGCACCATGCTGATTACGTATCAATAGATCGTTCCCTTCGAGGTGATTCATAATGTTTGAATACAGTATTTGCTACAAAACCCTTCTGCACACCGACGTCAATGATATAGGTCTGTACTTCAATGGATTACTCCTACTACCCTTCTTAAACATTGGTGCGACCTGATCAATTTTCCAATATGTAGGTACAGATCTATCGGTAAGCCATCGGTTGTATATGATTGCTAAGTAGGGAGCTATTGTATGAGCTTAATCTGAAAGGAACCTAATCGGTATACAATCTAAACCTGAAGACTTGATCGCATCAAGCGATTTGAGTTGCTTCGCAACCCCTAAGGTAGCTACTTCTAAGAAACTCATGCTAGCAGCTGTTGGTGTTTCAAATTCTGGAATATTCCATTCGTCTTCCCTGGTGAAGGAATTTCGGGAAACTGCGTTCAATAACTACGCTTTAGCGGCACAGTCATCGGTAACAGTATCATCGGCACTGTGCAGCGAAGGTATCGACTACGTCTTGCCGCTTTTGTACTTTACATACGACCAGAATTTTTTCGGATTTTCTACCAAATTTCGAGGCAGTGTTTCGTTGTGGAACCTATTAAAGGCATCTCTCATTGAAGTCCGTGTCAAATTTCGCGCGTCTGTAAATTTCAGCCAATCTTCGGGATTTCGCGTTCTTCTGAACATCGCATGCTTTTTCCGTTGCCTTTGCAACAGCGTTCGGACCTGTTTTGTGTACCGTGAGGGATCAGTTCCATCTCTTACCAATTTATGAGGTATGAAACTCTCAATTGCTGTTGCTACTATACCTTTGAATTTGAGCCACATTTCGTCTACATTTGCATAGTCAGTTCGGAAGGAATGGAGATTGTCTCTTAGGAAGGCTTCTAGTGGCACTTTATCGGCTTTTTAAATAAAATTATTTTGCGTTTGTTTCTGGTGGATTTGGAAGAAACGGTATTGAGCCTAGCTACAACGACCTTGTGATCACTAATCCCTGTATCAGCCATGATGCTCTCTATTAGCTCTGGATTGTTTGTGGCTAAGAGGTCAAGTGTGTTTTCGCAACCATTTACAATTCGCGTGGGTTCGTGGACTAACTGCTCGAAATAATTTTCGGAGAAAGCATTTAGGACAATCTCGGAAGATGTTTTCTGCCTACCACCGGTTTTGAACAAGTATTTTTGCGAACATATCGAGGGAAGGTTGAAGTCCCTACCAACTATAACCGTATGAGTGGGGTATTTATTTGTTACGAGACTAAAATTTTCTCTGAACCGTTCCGCAACTATATCATCGGAGTCTGGGGGTCGGTAGAAGAAGCCAATTATTAACTTAGTTCGGCTGTTAAGTATAACCTCCACCCATACCAATTCGCACGGAGTATCTACTTAGACTTCACTACAAGATAAACCACTACTGACAGACACAAACACTCCACCACCAATTCTGCCTAATCTATATTTCCTGAACACCGTCTGAGACTTCGTAAAAATTTCTGCTTTAGCCAGCTTTCTGCTGATTCCACTCTCGCAAGCTCTCTGGCAAAGTATGTAATACTATTACAGTCTGTTTGTTGTGGCAATGGGGTACTGTGTGCAACTGTGAGCATTCTGTGATGATCGATGAAATACATATCGATGAATAATACTGGGTGATTCAAAAATAACTGTACACGTTTCGTGGATGTAACGTGTGGATCAAAACAAGAATAAAACGTCGAATGATGTTCAATTTGAAACTGCTTGATGCAGTAGTGTAGAGATCACAAGTGCAACACCAACAACACAAAATTAATTCTTCTCAGAAAGCAACGAAGCAAAGAGACCAGAAATTCAACACAACTACGTATTGTATTCTCACCCCAGGACATGTTAAAAATGATGTCCAAGTAGACGAAGGCAGTGATGTGATCGAATTCTTACCGCTCTCCGAATGTTGCAAGCCCCTTTCACCTCATTCTGCACAGTTGCATAGCTGTTTTCTATTCGCTGCTGTAGTTGTGCTTCATTCTCAGTTGCATGCTATACACCAGATCCTTGGGATGGCCCCAGAAGCAGAAGTCCAGGGTTTAAGAGCTGGGCATCTGGCGGTCCTGCACGACCTGTCCTCTTATCGGGCTGAGCAACTCTGAGATACTCTCTTGGCTCCCAACTCAAATGCGCAAGGCCACCGCTTACAGAGCAGCATCAGTCAATATGAAAGACACGCCGAAAAATTGGCCCATGATGTAATGCCCACCACGATGACATTATGCATCATAAATCGGAAATAGAGGAATTTCAGATAAAACTTTATTTAACATTTTGCTGCTATTTTGATCCTTACATTACACCCATGCAGTGTGTACAGTTACTTTGGAATCACCCTGTATAACGTGATCGTATTTGAAGTACAGGGTTTCCATACATTATCTTCACAACGTCAGACTAACACCTTTAAAAGTACACTAAATATTAACAAATGGTTTTCAATATGTGAAAAGGTAAGTCATAAAGCTTTGCTTCCTCATTCACATACATCAATGCGTGCACCCTTATTGGCACGGATAATGTCTAGTCGAAATTCCATATCTCTATACGTACGACTCAAGATCTCCACAGAGACATGTTCAGATGCATTGCGAATGTGTTTCTTCAAGTCCTGCAGGTCTTTAACCTTGACTCGGTACACCAGATCCTTTACAAAACTCCACAGCAAGAAGTCTAGTCGTGTGAGGTCACGGGATCGTGGCGGCCATCGAATTGGACCATTTCGTGTAGTTGGCCTCTCCGGAAACTTTTCATCTAGGAATTGACGGACAATTAGGGACCGGTGGGATGCTGTCCCATCCTGTTGGAATATGATTTCAGGTTTCATGTGTTCCAGTTGAGTCACAGCAAACTCTTGTAAGACGTCCAGAGAAACACCACCATTAACCGCAACCTCGATGAAAAAGAATGGACCAATGATGTATGTAACAGTGAGTCAGGCCGCACCAGCTGTTGACCTTGGAACTTTCTCTTTCCATCTGACGCATAACTTGAGAATGCTGTGAACCCCCCCATATGAACGCTGTGACGACTCAATTAGCCGGATGCGTGAAACGCTGCCTCATCGGGGAAACAAGTCTTTTTCAAAAAAATCATTGCTTGCTTCAGTCTTGCCTAGCATATCCACTGCAAACCTTTCACCCTGAAGTTTGCCAGTAGGCTTCAGTATCTGAACCAGCTGCATCTTGTAGGGATTTAGCGGCACCCTCTTATGCAAGACATCGTAAATTCATTTCCAACTCTCTGGGCACCATACGCACCGATTTTGTGGGACTTTTTGCAAACGCCTGTCGTGTCTTGTCCACGTTGGCGTCTGAAACAGGTGCAGAACGCTACCTGTTTCTGTAAATGACGTTTGCGACGCCCGAATAGTTGGTCAGGACGGAGGTTTCCTTCCATACCGTGTTCGAAAGTTTCATTGCACTTGGGTATCAGACTGAAATAGGCCACACGCTGAGCTTTATTTGGTGGCATCCACATTTCTTCAGGTTTTAGAGCTAAATTTTGCATCAGAATTGCGTCGCCTGGAAGATAAAAAACTTATGAGTCATCTTATCGCAAGAGAACCACTTTTTAATATCTAGTACAGTATTAAAGTTATTAAATGCTCAAGTAGTAAAGATAATTTATGGACACCCTGTACTACCACAAGTGATGTGCCACTGTGTAATAATTAATGTAGCTCGGCAGTAAAATGGACAAGGAAGATTACGGAAATTATTTTTATCTGCCACTAAATAACAACGTCACAGGAACAACGCAACTAAAGGATACGAGGGGAGTTCAATAAGTAATGCAACTCATTCTTTTCTGAAGGCACATTGCTTTTATACAGAATTCCAATATATCACATTAATTCCCATCTTTTGGCTACAAAACCCTATTTTCCAAAGTAACCTCCGTTCAATGCGACGACCTTACTGGCAGGACCCATATGCCCGCATGGTACCAGTGTACTGGTCGACGGCGGAGTCAGCGCATTGCACCATCAATAGCCTCTCGATCATCCATGTACTTCTTCCTGCGGAATGCATTCATTGGGCCTAACAGATGGAAGTCGGAAGATGCGAGATCCGGGCTTTAGAGTGGATGAGGATGAACAGTCCTGTGAAGTTTTGTGAGCATCTCTCGGCTGCTGAGACTTTTGTGAAGCCTTGCGTTGTCATGGAGAAGGAGAAGTTCGTTTAGATCTTTGTGGAGACGAACACGCTGAAGCTCGTTTCTTCAGTTTCCTTAGGGTAGTACAATGCGCTTCAGAGATAATAGTCGCACCACGAGGGAGGGTGTCGAGGGTCCTTCGTTGCTCTTTACGGTCTTCTGTTAGGCAGCCAAGAAGCTAGCGGGCTCACACTTTTGAATACCTCGACTGTGGACGAAAGGGTGTGCACGTTCCAACACTGCATGAGTCTCGGCTGCATGCGGCCGACTGTCTGGCGGAAGATGGCACGGGTTTGAGCGGCCTTGTTGCCATGATGACACGCCTCGACCAACCACTCACCGTGCCTTTGCTCACTGCCAGGTCTCCGCAGACGTTGTGCGAACGCCTATGAATATTTGCGATGCTCTGGTTTTCCGCCAAAAGAAACTCAGTAACAGCTCTCTACTTGGAACGCACTTCAGTTACAGAGGCCGTTTTGAAGGCTACGTACAGCGCCATCACTTCTCGGGACTTCATGAAACTACAGGATCAGAAGCGTGTATATTCCACGATGTTTCTCAACAAATTCCATATTTTTTCAATCGAAATTCGCCGAGTAAAATGTGTTGCATTATTTACTGAACGTCAAGTACAGATTCTCACTAACCTTTTGCATCCACATTCCGACTCTAAAGAAACAAACACAGTGCAACAGCTAATTTCTTTTTTACTATTTTCACAACCCTTCATTACCAATTTTTCGGCACTCAAGTATGAAGTTTTATTACGAGCGTGTTGTGTCAGTCATTGCAGTAAATCAGTCAGTTTAGGAACTGCAAATTATATCTGTATGCGTTGTTGTTGTTGTTGTTGTTGTGGTGGTGGTGGTCTTCAGTCCTGAGACTGGTTTGATACAACTCTCCATGCTACCCTATCCTGTGCAAGCTTCTTCATCTCCCAGTACTTACTGCAACCTACATCCTTCTGAATCTGCTTAGTGTATTCATGTCTTGGTCTCCCTCTACGCTTTTTACACTCCACGCTGCCCTCCAATACTAAATTTGTGATCCCTTGATGCCTCAAAACATGTCCTACCAACCGGTCCCTTCTTCTAGTCAAGTTGTGCCACAAACTCCTCTTCTCCCCAATTCTATTCAACACCTCCTCATTAGATATGTGATCTACCCATCTAATCTTCAGCATTCTTCTCTAGCACCACATTTCAAAAGCTTCTATTCTCTTCTTGTCCAAACTACTTAACGTCCATGTTTCACTTCCATACATGGATACACTCTACACTAATACTTTCAGAAATGACTTCCTGACATTTAAATCTATATGTCGATGTTAACAAATTTCTCTTCTTCAGAAACGCTTTCCTTGCCATTGCCAGTCTACCTTTTATATCTTCTCTACTTCCACCATCATCAGTTATTTTGCTCCCCAAATAGCAAAACTCCTTTACTACTTTAAATGTCTCATTTCCTAATCTAATTCCCTCAGAATCACCCGACTTAATTCGTCTACATTCCATTATCCTCGTTTTGCTTTTTTTTATGTTCATCTTATATCCTCCTTTCAAGACACTGTCCATTCCGTTCAACTGCTCTTCCAAGTCTTTTGCTGGCTCTGACAGAATTACAATGTCATCGGCGAACCTCAAAGTTTTTATTTCTTCTTCATGGATTTTAATACCTACTCCGAATTTTTCTTTGGTTTCCTTTACTGCTTGCTCAATATAGATATTGAATAACATCGGGGATAGGCTACAACCCTGTCTCACTCCCTTCCCAACCGCTGCTTCCCTTTCATGCCCCTCGACTCTTATAACTGTCATCTGGTTTCTGTACAAATTGTAAATAGCCTTTCGCTCCCTGTATTTTACCCCTGCCACCTTCAGAATTTGAAAGAGAGTATTCCAGTCAACATTGTCAAAAGCTATCTCTAAGTCTACAAATGCTAGAAATGTAGGTTTGCCTTTCCTTAATCGATTTTCTAAGGTAAGTCGTAGGGTCAGTATTGCCCCACGTGTTCCAACATTTCCGCGGAATCCAAACTGATCATCCCCGATTCCAATTGAATGTTGTCTACTCCCGGGGCCGTGTTTCGACTCAGGTCTTTCAGTGCTCTGTCAAACTCTTCACGCAGTATCGTATCTCCCATTTCATCTTCATCTACATCCTCTTCCATTTCCATAATATTGGCCTCAAGTACATCGTCCTTGTATAGACCCTCTATATACTCCTTCCACATTTCTGCTTTCCCTTCTTTGCTTAGAGCTGGGTTTTCATCTGAGCTCTTGATATTCATACAAGTGGCTCTCTTTTCTCCAAAGGTCTCTTTAATTTTCCTGTGGGCAGTATCTATCTTACCCCTAGTGAGATAAGGCTCTACATCCTTGCATTTGTCCTCTAGCCATCACTGCTTAGACATTTTGCACTTCCTGTCGATCTTTGAGACGTTTGTATTCCATTTTGCCTGCTTCATTTACTGCGTTTTTATATTTTCTCCTTTCATCAATTAAATTCAATATTTCTTCTGTTAGCCAAGGATTTCTACTAGCCCTCGTCTTTTTACCTACTTTATCCTCTGCTGCCTTCACTACTTCATCCCTCAGAGCTACCCATTCTTTTTCTACTGTATTTCTTTCCCCCATTCCTGTCAATTGTTCCCTTATGCTCTCTCTCAAATTCTGTACAACCTCTGGTTCTTTCAATTTATCCAGGTCCCATCTCCTTAAATTCACACCTTTTTGCAGTTTCTTCAGTTTTAATATACAGTTCATAAGCAATAGATTGTGGTCAGAATCCACATCTGCCCCTGTAAATGTCTTACAATTTAAAACCTGGTTCCTAAATCTCTGTCTTACTATTATATAATCTATCTGATGAAACCTTCTAGTACAGGATTCTTCCATGTATACCACCTTCTTTTATGATTCTTGAACCAAGTCTTAGCTGTGATTAAGTTATGCTCTGTGCAAAATTCTACCAGACGGCTTCATCTTTCATTTCTCTCCGCCAATCCATATTCACCCACTATGTTTCCTTCTCTCCCTTTTCCTACTCTCGAATTCCAGTCACCCATGAGTATTTAATTTTCATCTTCCTTCACTACCTGAATAATTTCTTTTATCTCATCATACATTTCATCAATTTCTTCGTCATCTGCATAGCTAGTTGGCATATAAACTTGTACTACTGTAGTAGGCATGGGCTTCGTATCTATCTTGGCCACAATAATGCGTTCACTATGCTGTTGGTAGTAGCTTACCCGCACTCCTATTTTTTTTATTCATTATTAAACCTACTCCTGCATTACCCCTATTTGATTTTGTATTTATAACCCTGTAGTCACCTGACCAAAAGTCTTGTTCCTCCTGCCACCGAACTTCACTAACTCCCACTATATCTAACTTCAACCTATCCATTCCCCTTTTTAAACTTTCTAACCTACCTGCCCCATTAAGGGATTTGACATTCCACGCTCCGATCCGTAGAACGCCAGTTCTTTTTTTCTCTTGATAACGACGGCCCCCTGAGTTGTCGTGGCCTGGAGATACGAATGGGGGACTATTTTGTCTCAGAGTGTTTTACTCAAGATGACGCCTTCATAATTTATCCATACAGTATAGCTGCATGCCGTCGGGAAAAATTACAGCTGTAGTTTCCCCTTGCTTTCAGCCGTTCGCAGTACCAGCACAGCAAGGCCGTTTTGGTTAGTGTTGCAAGGCCAGATCAATCATCCAGACTGTTGCCCCTGCAACTACTGAAGTGGCTGCTGCCCCTCTTCAGCGACCACACGTTTGTCTGGCCTCTCAACAGGTACCCCTCTGTTGTGGTTGCACCTATGGTACTGCCATCTGTATCACTGAGGCACTCAAGGCTCCCCACCAACGGCAAGGTCCATGGTTCATAGGGGTAGTTATTGTTCTTATTAGGCCATGAATTGCATTTTATTTTGCGTGCATGAAAGTGTAAATGATTGTTGTAGTTGTTACGTTATTTTGATTCAGTGATGCAGTGGAACGCGTTGTTTACTACTCCATTTCGACCTTCCATCTGCCATAGATGTTTTGTTTCAAGTTAATTATCAATTACTAGTACGTGAGCGTAAAAGTGGAGTTTCATTACCGGGCGTACTGAAGTTTAGTTATATTCGGCGGCGTGTAGTCCGATGTTTTCTCGGTCACACTCTCATTGAACTAAGATCTCTTACAGTTCGGACGTGTCCGAAAGAGCAGACACCATATTTATATACGTATATAGTTCTGGCAACAGCGGCCTTGATCTTATACTTCTGTACGGATGCACACACATTCCCAGAACTCTTACGAGACTTGTTAAGAATGTCTTCCACGAGTAACGGGAGTGTTGGGGTGGGACACTACGAATGTAGTGTGTGGACATACAAGGTGAAAATGTGGATTTCGCGGGAGGCGTGCGCGAGATAGTCGCTGCAGTCGCACTATCCTCTGTGCCCTCGGTGGCTCAGATGGGAGCTAGCACGTAGCTCAGCGTGTTCGGTCAGAGGGCTGCGTGCTCTCTGTAACAAAAAAACTGAGTCAAGGAATCAACGATAAACTTGAATGGATGTCTTGTGACGTCCGCCCAGACCGAAAGAGATGAGCTATATCGAACAAAATGAAAAAAAGAAAGAAAAAAGGATTGATAGAACGTCTGCCATGTAATCAGGAGATCCTGGGTTCGAGTCCCGGTCGGGGCACACATTTTCAGCTGTCCCCGTTGATATATAACAACGCCCGTTAGCAGGTGGAAGTATTAATATAATTCTAATTTCTCTTATAGTAACTCCCGGCGACAGCGTTATAGGTTATGCTTAATTTTAGTGTGACCCCCATTATCAGCGCTAATCCCATCCCAAGAAGTGCAAAGAGGTCTTCACAGTAACAAATGGTTCAAACGGCTCTCAGCAATATGGGACTTAACATCTGAGGTCATCAGTCCCCTAGAACTTAGAACTACTTAAACCTAACTAACCTAAGCACATCAAACACATCCTTGCCCGAGGCAGGATTCGAACCTGCGACTGAAGCGCCTGGAACCGCTCGGCCACACCGCCCGGCTCTTCACAGTAACCGTTTCCATATAGTGAGTCATGTTATTACCATAGACGGTTAAGAATCAATTCATAAAGGGAACAACTAAACCGGGAATAACAACTGTTCCGGAAAACTTTGCACACATTTAGTGTTATACAGTTAAAAATGTGAACGTGTAGGAAAAGTATAGCAGCTCAGTAGCAGCTGGGACACGGAGCGAAACGTAAATGATTCCGTCGCTTGTTTCAGCATCGCGCCTTTCCTCGTTTTCCGGGAGTTCATTGGTCGACGGGGCTGGTTTACCAGGAGCCGTGATGACTCCAGCACGGAATTTCCCGGTTCACATGTCAACGGCAGTTGCATGAAGACATCGAAGAAACTTGTTAGGGAATCCCTCAACATAGTTACCACTGGATTCGTGTGGGTAGTAATCATCACTGAAATGAATGCTATTACACATTATTCTGTCACGTACAACAAAAAAGTTAGATATGTACAACGGAATATTGGGCCAGTTATTTAAACAAAATGTCTAAAACGCTTAGCATTTTCCACTACAAGAAGCAATTTTAGAGTAAGGAGGGTTATCAGTGAGAAGGTTGATCTGAAGAACACAGAGAAGCGGCTAGCGAACAACTTTGTCGGAGGGACTAAAGTTTGCTGGGGAATCAGTACTGTAGAGCAGTTTTTTGTCACAACACTCAAAATAATGTCTGAGCCTAAAGTTGCGTTTTCAGAATTAATCCTAAGACCCACGTGGAAGAGGTTCAAAATAGCTCTGAGCACTATGCGACTTAACATCTGAGGTCATCAGTCCCCTAGAACTTAGAATTACTTAAACAAAACTAACCTAAGAACATCACACACATCCATGCCCGAGGAAGGATTCGAACCTGCGACAGTAGCGGTCGCGCGGTTCCAGACTGAAGCGCCTAGAACCGCTCGGTCACGCCGGCCGGCCGTAGAAGTGGGCCACGAGTCTTTGCTTGCTGCAAAGTAAGTAATGTCGAAAGGGAAGCGAAGTTAGAATAGGTTTCTGCTCCCCGTCGACGAAGGGATCATTAAAGATGGTGCACAAGCTCGGGTTGGGGAACTACGCAAGGTGTGCCTTCTCCTTTTGAAAGGAAATATTGTAAACATCTCAGCTACAAACAGGCTTGATATTATCAGCAGTGTTACCATAGAGACAGAGATTAGCCATCACGATGTTATTATAGCTACGATGACACTGAAGTTAATAAATCCATCAAGAAGGCTAAGAGGCTGGAAAGAGCAGGTAAGCAGTTTTTAACATCCGACTCATACATTGAATGGACGTCATTTAATCCCAACTCGTAAACCCCCGATTCTTCAAAGAATCGAACTCCCACGTAGAAAACAGCTTCAGATGTCTTATTACTTTACAAACGAGTTAACGTGTTAAAAAAAATTGACGCTAAGCTCGTATGCAAGAAGAAGATTAAGATGTGTTTGAAATATTATGCCCAAAGCTTGTTGGAAGTGGCTAACTGCAAACACTCTCAAATACTGGATGAATGAAGTCCGGGTATTTGCACACCGTCTGCTACCTTGCCCCAAGGCAGACACACAGTTCCTAACTGTAAGACTTGTCTTACTGTGTTAAACTTGTAACGTAAAGATTACACCTCTCATAGGGTCGATTATGAACAGCGTTCTACATTTTTAAATTCAGGCTATAACTACAAGAAATATTGAAAATACAATTTTTGCGCCTGGCCGCTCATCTACAACCTGCAACTGGAACCGGGTTCCAGAATCCGGAATAGTTACTTAGTAATAAAAATAGTAATATAGATATAGGAAAATTGTGAGCAAGGTTTAAATCGAAGAACTGCGTTAGAGAGACTTATATGTTGAGAAACTGGATTAAGGACGGAAAAGATACACTGCAGTTGAATTACAAGATTCGGAAAATGCCAAGAATACAGTTTGTTCGACTCCAGTTAAAATCGGTACGCACAAATGTCGACAGGCGAAAGTTAGTAGAAATCATTGCGCCAACCATACAATAACATCCGTCGTCATACAGTAGCGAAAGATCTTACTGAGAATCATAGGGGGATACAGAACGACGTGGACAGAATTTCCTTTCGGTGTGATGAATGGCTGCTTGCCCCAAAAAGTGAGAAAATGTAAATTAATGCGGATGAGTAGCAAAACCCGACCTGTAATCAATATAGGTTATAAAATTAAGTGTAAAATGTGCCGCTAAAACTCAGAAACGAGTCCCGGTACAACCAAGATAGTTATATGGTGTGGTAGGCCACTGTCTTCCTCCCCCCCCCCCCTCTCCCCGCCCAATGAACCATGGACCTTGTCACCGGTGGGGAGGCATGCGTGCGTCAGCGATACACATAGCCGTACCGTAGGTGCAGCCACAGCGCAGGCGTATCTGCTGAGGCCAGACAAACGAGTGGTTCCTGAAGAGGAGCAGCAACATTTTCAGTGGTTGCAAGGGTAACAGTCTGGATGATTGACTGATCTGGGCTTGTAACATTAACCCAAACGCCGTTGTTGTGCTGGTACTGCGAATGGCTGAAAGCAAGGGGAAACTACGGCCGTAATTTTTCCCGAGGACATGCAGATTCACTGTATGGATAAATGATGATGGCGTCCTCTTGGGTAAAATATTCCGGTGGTAAAATAGTTCCCCATTCAGACCTCCGGGCGGGGACTACTCAGGAGAAAGAAAAATGTCGTTCTACGGATCGGTGCGTAGAATGTCAGATCGCTTAATCGGGCAGGTAGGTTAGAAAATTTAAAAACTGAAATGGATAGGTTAAAGTTAGATATAGTGGGTATTAGTGAAGTTCGGTGGCAAGAGGTACAAGACTCCTGGTCAGGTGAATACAGGGTTATAAATACAAAATCAAACAGCGGTAATGCAGGAGTAGGTTTAATAATGAATAAAAAAGTAGGGCTGCGGGTAAGCTACTACAAACTGCATAGTGAACGCATTATTGTAGCCGAGATAGACATGAAGTCCACGAATACCATAGTAGTACAAGTTTATATGCCAACTAGCTCCGCATATGACGAAGAGATTGAAGAAATGTATGCTGTGATAAAAGAAATGATTCAGATAGTGAAGAGAGACGAAAATTTAATAGTCAAGGGGGACTGGAATTTGATTGTAGGGAAAGGAAGAGAAGGAAAAGTAATAGGTGAATACTGACTGGGGTAAGGAATGAAAGAAAAAGCCGCCTGGCAGAATTTTGCACAGAGCATAACTTAATCATAGCTAACGGTCGGTTTAAGGATCATGAAAGAATGTTGTACACGTGGAAGAGACCTGGAGATACTGGCAGGTTTCACATAGATTATATCACAGTGAAACAGATTTACGAACCAGATTTTAAACTTTAAGATATTTCCATGGGCAGATGCGGAGTCTGACCACAATTTATTGGTTACGAACTGTAGATTAAAACGGAAGAAACTGTAAAAAGGTAGGAATTTAAAGAGATGAGACCTGGATATAATGAAAGAACCAGAGGTTGTAGAGAGTTTCGGAGAGAGTATTAAGGAATGATTGACAAGAACAGGAGAAAGAACTACAATAGAAGAAAAGTGGGTCGCTTTGAGAGATGAACCAGTGAAGGCAGCAGAAGATCAAGTAGCTGAAACAACAAAGTATGGTAGAAATCCTTGGGTAACAGAAGAGATATTGAATTTAAATGATGAAAGGCGACAATATAAAAATGCAGTACACGAAGCAGGAGTACAAACTTGTCAAAAATGAGATCGACAATAACTGCAAAATGGCTAAATAGGGATGGCTAGAGGACAAATGTAAGGATGTAGAGGGGTAAGATAGATACTGCTTACAGGAAACTTGAAGAGACCTTCGGAGGAAACAGAACCACTTGTATTAATATCAATAGCTCAGATCAAAAATCAGTCCTAAGCAAAGAAGGATAAGCACGAAGGTGGAAGGAGTGTATAGAGGTTCTATATAAGGGAGATGTGTTTGAGGGCAAAATTATGGAAATAGAGGAGGACGTAAGTGAAGATGAGTTGGGAGATATGATACTTCGTGGAGAATTTGATGGAGAACTGAAAAACCTACATAGAAACAAGACACCAGCGTTAGATAACATTACGTTAGAACTACTAATAGCCCTGGGAAAGTCAGCCATGACAAAACTCTTCCATCTAGTGAGCAGGATGTGTGAGATAGGCGACTCAGACGTCAAGAAGAATATAATATTAGTTCCAAAGAAAGTGGGTGCTGACAAATGTGAAGATTACTGTACTCTCAGTCTAATAAGTCACTTTTGCAAAATACTAACACTAATTCTTTTCAGAGGAATGGAAAAACTGGAAGAAGCCCACCTCGGGGTAGATCCGTTTGTAAAGGAGAAATGTAGGAACACGCGAAGCAATAGAAGACAGTTTAAGGAAAGGCAAACCTACGTTTATAGCATTTGTAACCTTAAAGAACGCTTGTGACAATGTTCACTGGAATGCTCTCTTTCCAATTCGAAAGGTGGGGGTAAAATAAAGTGCGCGAAAGGTTATTTACAATTTGTCGAGAAGCCAGCGGGTAGTTGTAAGAGTCGAGGGGCACGAAAAGGAAGCAGTGGTTGAGAAGGGAGTCAGACAGGGTTGTAGCGTGTCCTGGATGTTGTTCAACCTGTATATTCAGCAAGCAGTAGAAAACAAAAAAAAACAATAATTTGGAGCAGGTATTAAAATCCATGGAGAAGAAATAAAACTTTGAGGTTTTCTGACGACATTGTAATTTTGTCAGACAGCAAAGGACCTGGTACAGCATTTGAATGGAATAGACAGCATCTTGAATGGAAGATGTAAGACGAATTTGAACAAAAGAAAAATGCGGACAATGGAATGTAGTCGAATTAGTTCATCTGGCGTCGAGGGAATTAGATTAGGAAAGTTGGAAATTTGTGGTGACCTGTTTGGGACCAAACTGCTGAGGTCATCGGTCCCTAAGGTTACACACTATTTAATCTACCTTAAACTAACCTACGCTAAGGACAACACACGCACTCATGCCGGAGAGACGACCCGAACCTCCAACTTGGGGAGCCGAGCGAACTGTGACAAGACACCTCAGACCACACGGCTACCCTGCATGGCCAACTAGATTAGGAAATGAGACACTTAAGATAGTAGATGAGTTCTGATATTTGGGGAGCAAAATAACTAATGCTGGTCGAAGTAGAGTGGATATAAAATATAGACTGGCTATGGCAAGTAAAGTGTTCCTGAAAAAGAGAAATTTGTTAACATCGAGTATAGATTTAAGTGTCAGGAAGTCCTTTCAGAAAGTATTTGTATGGAGTATAGCCATGTATGGAATTTAAACATGGACGATAAATAGTTCAGAGAAGAAGAGAACAGAATCTTTCAAAATGTGGTGCTACAGAAGAATGCTGAAGATTACGTGGGTAGATCACATAACTAATGAGGAGGTACTGAATAGAATTGGGGAGAAGAGGGATTTGTGGTACAATTTGCCTACAAGAAGGGATCGGTTGGTAGGACATGTTCTGAAGCATCAAGGCATCACCAATTTAGTATTCAAGGGAAGCATGAAGGGTAAAAATCGTAGCAGCAGACTAAGAGATGAATACACTAAGCAGACTCAGAAGGATGTAGGTTGAAATAGTTACTCTGAGATGAAGAAGCTTGAACAGGATAGAGTAGCATGGAGAGCTGCATCTCTGGACTGAAGACCAGACCCTCTGTTCCGCATCCACATGTTTTTCCTTATTTAATTTCCCTGCGTAGGAGGGGCGAGCTGGCAGCAGCGTAATATGCCACTCTGTAGCCTACAGAAATTAAAAACATAATAAGGAGATAAAAAAACAATAAAAATAGGCGACAGCCTGGTTTCTGTTTGCAAGTGTTAAAAACCACACCTGGTGACATTATGGTGTCTGTTTTCAACACAGAAGGGGGATGCACAACACTGAACACTCGTGTAAAACTGTACCATAGAGGAGATACCATGGCAGATGGAGGGGGGAGTGGAGGACCTGGACTGATGAGGGGGAAAGAAAAAAGAGGGAAGCCAATGGAGGGAGAGGACACAGAAAAAGGAGGTGGGACAGGGTGGAATGTGAGAGGGAATGGTGAAGGCAGGGGGGGGGGGGGGAGAGAAAGGACTCAGGGGAGAGAAAGGAGACAATGAGAGGATATGCAGGGCAAAAAGGAAAAAGGATGGAAGGGGGGAGATGGAGCCCAGGAAAAGGACAGTTGGAGTGAGGGGGAGGTGAGTATCAGAGTTGGCACTAGGGATAAATGGAGGGAGAGAGGGCATCATCCAGGAGAGGAAGTTGATGGAAGCCCCCTTGGGAAAGGAAATATGGGTGTAGAGGTGGATGGTAGGGGACCAACAGTGAAGGTGTGGCAGGGGGTGGGGATTGGAGAGGAGAGGAGCAATGGGGGGATCAAGTCGGCAGGAGGTGTAAAGGACTCAGATGTGTTCGAGGAAAAGGAGCAGATGGGAGAAGGAATCAGGTCATAGAGGATCTGCATGCAGGACTGGAGGAGTGTACAGAAGGCAAGGCGAAGTGTATGGTGCTCAAGGATCTGGAGTCCCCATCCACAAAGAAGGTTCAGATCTGAAGGGCATGCTTTTGAAGATGTAAAGGCTAGGAAGTTTCACTCTCTAGAAATTTCTAGAACATTTTGTTCTTGGCCGATATACTTCTGATTTTTACATTCAGATGAAACAATGAAGAATACTTAATGAAAAATTATATGCCTAACAAACGAAATATATCGTTATAAACTGACTTTAATTGCTATCGCAGGAACAGATTACAGGAGCGACTCCTGTCTTTGAGATTTTGGCAAAAGATATGATCGGATTCTATTATTATTTTATTGATTAGTTGCCATTGATACATATGACATGTACCCTAGAAGATATTTTAGTATGGGTTTCAAGTTATTTTGATCATTAAAATATACAGTGTCATACAAACGCTACGGCTGGTAGTGGATATAGTACCAACAAAAGTCACTAGATCACAGGCCAATCAAAACATCGAACAGAACCCGAAATTTTCCGATGTGTGACGCAAACTGTTCTCAAACACAGGCCTACTTGAAACAAGTAAAACTGAGCTGAAGCAATATAAGCCAAATTCTCCAAACACACAGTGAGATAATTATTGCAAAATGTCACAACAGATGGCGCAATTAATCTTTTCATACGGGTGAAGGCCTACTCATTCGACACATTCCATTGACATCATGTGATTCAAATATGCCCTTCGATTTAAAGCGATTGCAGTTTCCCATGCTGCTTGTATTCGCTATGAGAATCATACAAAGCACATGGCCAGACATTTTGTGTGGCAAATTTCAAACATTACAGGCAACGTTGGGCACTGCAGCTAGTGGTGTTCTGTTGATGCAGTGACATCGATTAAATATCTGGGATAGTACACCTGTGCGAACCATCTTTCAGTGTTCGGGATTCCCACTAGACCAGATTAAAAGAAAAAAAAAAGACATTCGTGCTGTTGGGTTTGTCACCGGTAGGTTCGATCAACATGCGGGTAATGCAGAAATGCTCTGCGGTCACCACCGTTAATCCTTGAAGAGAGAAAACCTTGAAGAGAGAAAGGTTAAGAGTATTGTGGCGTAAACGACATTGGCAGCAGTTACACTAGGATTCATACCGCCCTAGTGTATGCTGGTGAAAAGATAATATAATGTCAAGGTATGTATTGAGTTATTATATTTCGAATTTCATTCCTATTTAAATAAGAAAAATTGTGTACATAAATGGTTGTTTGTTTGTTTTGTGTCTTGAAGAAGAGTGCACAAAAACACCGACACCAGAGTTGGTGAGCCGACTACTGTCACATACTAAGCGACGCCCAGCAAGTAGAAGGAGATCCTGCCGGCGATAGTTGCCCACCTCTGACTTCAATTAAATTACCTAATGAAAAATGAATGTTAACCTGACTGGCATGTAATGACGTTATGATTCAATATGTTTACTGCCGTCTTACTATCAAGTTCTGGGTGAACTGTTGTGTAATGTTACTAACGATGCAACGAAGTCCGCAAAAAGTGAAAATTATTTAATCAGCTTATCATTCAAGAAGCCTACTGTGGTTGATTATTTTACAAGAGCTAACTGAAAGTCATTTTACGATCGCAACATCCAAATTCACCAAAAGTAAACGCAAAATACATCTATTTAGAAAAAGCAGAAAAAAGCTAGCTTGATGCCTTCCTAAGGGACAATGTTCAGTCCTTCCCAACTAACTACGTAAGTGTAGACGTGATATTTAAATCCAAAGAAACAGTATCTGTGGCAGGTCAGAGATTTATACCGAATAAATTACACTGATCACACATGGCACATAAAACAGAAACAACGAAAAATGCGTGCCAAATTTAAAAGGACAAAGAAAGTCTGCCTATATTCTACTGGAGCTCGAAATTTAGCGTGGTCTTCATTGTGATAGGCTTTTAATAGTTTCTACAGCGAAACTCTGTCTCGAAATCGGACAGGAAATCCGAAGAGATTCTGATCGTATGTAACGTACAACGGCTACAACACACAATGAATACCTTTACAGCGTGATACAAATGCTGCTATTACCGCTGAGAGAGCCACTAAAGTGGAATTTTTAAACACAGTTTCCCGAAAATCCTCTACCAAAAAGACGAAGTAAATATTTCAAAATTCGAGTCAAGAGTAGCTGCCACCATGATACACTTACAACAGATGTCGTAGGCGTAACGAAGCAGTTTAAATCACTTAATAAAGGCATGGCCTCCGATCCAGATTAGATACCAGTTAGGCTCCTTCCACAGTATGCTTTTACAATTGCCCTATTCTTAGCAGTCATATACTTATACAGCTGCTCACTGGGTCAAAGGGTCATACCAAAAGACTGGAAAGTTGTGCAGGTCACACGCACACAAACAAGGAAATGAGAGTAATTCGCTGAATTACTTACCTATATAACTAACGTCGATTTGGAACATATATTGTGTTCTTGCATTATGAGTTGCCTCGAAGGTAACTGTCTATTCCCACATAGTCAGCAGAGATTCAGGAAATATCGTTTATGAAACACAACAAGCTCTTTACTTGCACGAAGCAATGAGTACTATCGACAGGATATCTCGAACTGATCTCATATTTCTTGATTTCCAGAAGTCTTTTGGCACAGTTCTTCACAAGAGATTTCTAATCACATTGCGTGCCTATGGAGTATTGCTTCAGTTGTGTGACTGGATTCGTGACACGGGTCTATTAAGAGACTGCCTACCTTATGCTTGTGCTTACTCTGCTAGCGTAATGCCGTGAAGCATGGGTTCCTTACCACATAGTATTGCTTTAGGAAACCGAAAAATCCCGAAAAGGGTAGCTCGTTTTGTATATGTGATAAGTGAGTTGGGTTGACAATCATTAAAACAAAAGCGTTTTCGTTGCAGAGAGACCTTTTCACGACACTTCAGTCGCCAGCTTTTAGTATACACAGATTATTACGCATCAGCTTTTCTGACGAACTGGTGCTTGTTACATCATACACTAAGGCGATGGATACTTCGTCGTTTGAGGTACGATAGAACAAAATCTTGTGTCCTGTGCCTTGCCTTGTTCAGCCATGATTTCTCAGCGGGCCAAACTAATGCCTGAGTTTCAAACAATATACCCACTCAAGCACAGGTTTGGCTCCTCTAGAAACAGTATGTGAGAAGGTAATACGGGAACCATTATTAGCAGCACTAACCTAGTCACCTTATGGAGGTGACGAACTGACTGCACAGAGCGAAGTAGTGCAAGACTGGTCGATACAAAATGCAGAACGGACATTGAATAAATAAAACAAGGATGCTAAGGAAGCTGTATCTCACTGGGAGACCCTGTCCTAGTCAAAACTATCACAAAAAAAATATTAAAAATTATAAAGAATCTAAAATATTTTTCATTTGTTTGAAGGACTCCCGATTTAGGAGATGCCACATCCCAAAGCAGAACTATTAAAGAAACCAGTGTCCGCAAATATCAGGGTCCCATACAGCGTGAAACATGTTCGTTTGAAATATGATTGAAATTACGTTACTGACAGTAGTCTGAAACACAACTGTTAGAATGGTAATGGCATGTGAACGTGTATTTTATCTCGTTGCTTATGCGCGTTTCCCTGCACTGAACTTTTCTGACTGCGGAATGCAAACTGTCAATGACTTTAAACCAAACTCAGTTTTTTTTTTTTTTTTTTTTATTACAGAGGGCAGCTAACCCTCAGACCGAACACGCTGAGTTACCGTGCCGGCAGCACTCAGCTACCGGGGGCGGATTGTTCCACGTTCACTGATTTGTCTGGAAGTATAGTGAAGAAAACTTGACGTTTTTGAGTAGATATACAACGTTTTGCTGCAAAAGGTCAGGTTTTCTGCTGTTGACTAGTATTTTTGTTCCTAAAGAACATGATATTCTCCAGAAATATCTGTAGGTTACAAGAAAACAGTAAATAACCTGTTCTGTAATGTAGCGGCTCACTCCACCTAGGGTCGTCAGGAAACCTAAAAAAAGACAAATGTTTTGTACTCTTCTTGTTGCTGCTGCAATTTATTGCACTACAGACGCTCCCTTTCGTAAAAAGCGTCCTACAGACCAATATAAACAATTACGGTTAATTTCGGCTTCTGCAAGATCTCGCCGAACTCAACAGTATAGCTTCCTGGGCACTCGATGCGCTGCAGTCGCAGTGGGTAACAAAAAAAAAGAGGGAGCGTCGCGACTGTTACGTTAGACTGTGGTTCCCCTAACACATTGGCCATGACACCTTGAATCAGCGATCGTTGTTGAGCAGCGATGCTACTACACAATCGATACTACATTTGTCCATCTCTGATTCAATATTATATTTTCTTACAAAACTTGAATTAATTTAACCTGTGTATATACCTTCCAAGCGTAGATCAGATAAAACCCTTTTTCGAAAAAAAACATGAGACACTGTAACAGTGCGGCTCTGTTAAAGGTTTCCTTTGTCGTTTTGTAATTCATTTATTGAGCAAAGGTTAGAATTTTTATATGAATTCCGTAATTCCTTTACTGTCTGTTATTAATAAGTTCAATTGCAGAAACTAATAGTAAGTGAGAGTGACTGGTATTCTAAACCAAAGAAGCACGAATAAATAAATTAGACTAATCAATTGGTTTAAGCAAAGTAAATCAAAAAGAGGATAGTAATCACACAATAATACCAGTTGAGGTATGAGAAATATTTAAGAATAATTACAAATACTAATTTCTGCTAAGAAAATGTCTTCATGGAAAGGTAGAATGTATGTACATAAGGGACATGTGTCTTGTTTAATGGGTTACATGGACCACAAGTGACAGTCACTTCCAAAACGATGGCTGAGGTACAAACGAAGAATTAATAGACAAGCAATAATTTATGATATTACAACTCCCTTTGAGAACAATGTATTTGGCATGAATATTTTAATAACTGAATAAGAATTATATACACTACTGGCCATTAAAATTGCTACACACAAAAGAAATGCCGATGATACCCGGGTATTCATTGGACAAATACATTATATTAGAACTGACATGTGATTACATTTTCACGAAATTTGGGTGCATAGATCCTGAGAGATCAGTACCCAGAACAACCACCTCTAGGCGTAATAACGGCCTTGATACGACTGGGCATTGAGTCAAACAGAGCTTAGATGGCATGTACAGGTACAGCTGCCCATGCAGCATCAACACGATACCACAGTTCATCAAGAGTAGTGACTGGCGTATTGTGATGAGCCAGTTGCTTGGCCACCATTGACCAGACGTTTTCAATTGGTGAGAGATATGGAGAATGTTCTGGCCAGGGCAGCAGTCGAAAAATTTATGTATCCAGAAAGGCCCGTACAGGACCTGCAACATGCGGTCGTAAATTATCCTGCTGAAATGTATGGATTCGGATGGATGGAATGAAGGGTAGAGCCACGGGTCGTAACACATTTGAAATGTAACGTCTACTGTTCAAAGTGCCGTCAATGTGAATAAGAGGTGACCGAGATGTTAACCAATGGCACCCCATATCATCACGCAGGTTGATACGCTAGTGTGGCGATGACGAATACACGCTTCCAATGTGCGTCCACCGCGATGTCACCAAACACGGATGCGACCAACATTATGCTTTAAACAGAACCTGGATTCATCCGAAAAAAACGACGTTTAGCCATTAGTGCACCCAGGTTCGTCGTTGAGTACACCATCTAAGGCGCTCCTGTCTGTGATGCAGCGTCACGGGTAACCCCAGCCATGGTCTCCCAGCTAATAGTCCATGCTGCTGCTAACGTCGTCGAACTGTTCGTGCAGATGGTTGTTGTCTTGCAAACGTCCCCATCTTTTGACTCAGGGATCGAGACGAGGCAGCACGATCCGTTATAGGCATGCGGATAAGATGCCTGTCATCTCGACTGCTAGTGATACGAGGCCATTGGGATCCAGCACGGCGTTCCGTATTACCCTCCTGAACCTGCCGATTCCATATTCTGCTAACCGTCATTGGATCTCGACCAACGTGAGCAGCAATGTCGCGATACGATAAACCGCAATCGCGACAGGCTACAATCCGACCTTTATCAAAGTCGGAAACGTGATGGTACGCATTTCTCCTCCTTACACGAGGCATCACAACAACGTTTCACCAGGCAAAGCCGGTCAACTGCTGTTTATGTATGAGAAATCGGTTGGAAACTTTCCTCATGTGAGCACGTTGTAGGTGTCGTCACCGGCGCCAACCTTGTGTGAATGCTCTGAAAAGCTAATCATTTGCATATCACAGCACCTTCTTCCTGTCGGTTAAATTTCGCGTCTGTAGCACGTTATCTTCGTGGTGTAGCAATTTTAATGGCCAGTAGTATAGTCTATTCAGCTGTTCTTGAATAAACGTTATTTTCTTACATATTCCTTTGCACATTTCATTTTTACGTCCTACTGGTAACCGTCACGCAATAGATGAATATGGTCAAGTTATTGATTTTATATTTGTTCAACTATCACAGTGGGTAGCACACTGGACTCGTATTCTGGAGGACGACGGTTCAATCCCGCGTCCGGCCATCCTGATTTAGGTTTTCTGTGATTTCCCTAAAGCGCTTCAGGAAAATGCCGCGATGGTTCCTTTGACATGGCACGGCCAACTGGGTACTTATTTCTCAGGATCTATGCACCCAAATTGCGTGAAAATGTAATTACATGTCAGTTCTAGTATAATATATTTGTCCAATGAATACCCGTTTATCATCTGCATTTCTTCTTGGTGTAGCAATTTTAATTTCCAGTAGTGTAATAAACTAAAATCTAATGAATGACTGATGGTTGCTGCTCTTCGTAATACTCTCGTCTGATCTACAAAATTACATTTACATTTGCGTCTTGGAGACCCGAGCATGATTTATCATTAGTCATGAAAGCGTCAGAGAAATCTATCAGCGATGGCATTCACGCACATATACACATTTCGTAGCGATTCAGAACAAGTATAAGAATGAACAAACTTGACCAGTATGCACTTGGTTAGCAAACTGTCGTTCCCTTGGTTTGAGTGCACGAAGCAAATGAACAAGCGCTCATCGATATAAATAGACTGTTAACAATTGCGCCACAGATGAAATTCTGAAAATAATTTGGAAGTTTTACCCCTGTGACATGTAATGATTCTCACAATCACTGAACACGTGGTCGTCACAAACAAAAGTTATGCATGAAATGAGTGGTAAAGTTCAAAGTAACTAAGCAAATTGGACATGTTATGTTACTATGAGACACGATCTGCAAACTTCTGGCTCTCAGATCCGTACTTAACACGTGTTGAGACAACAAGGACATGTGGAAATTAGATTACGAACTGATATCGAAATTAGCGCAATTTCAGAAATCTGTTCAATTAAGTAATCGTACAAATTAATCAAATAGAAATGTTGTGGATCAAATGAGATTGGTTCGATTCTACTTGGAGGGTTGAACAGCCATACTGAATGAATCGATTCCAGCGCTGCAAGATGTGTGACGATAGCAACATTGTCTGTTATTTGGGCTATTCATGCAAAATAATTTATAAAATGAAGAATCCTGCTAAAAATGCATATATTCTTAATGACTATAACAAACTGCATTTCATAATATGCAACTGTACTACTATATTTTCTTAAAGACAATAGATTTTGTTCCTGGATCAACAGGTCTTCAGGTTTCCGTTAGCAAAAGGAGAAAATAAAATACAAGTGTCTACAACTGTAATACATAAATTGTTATTCATCATGGGCACAAACATTACGTGAGTAGTGAATCTGCAAAACGACTAATTCCACATTTTCATGGTTTTTAGTTATGGCCATAGCCATGTTCCAATACCCAACACGCATCGCTTAGTACCAAAGAGACTTAAGTCCCTGGCTTTTATACATTATTTAAAGTAACAGAACAACCGTGTTTACTGGAAAAATAGCCTTAATCCAGGACTTAAGTTGTTTTGCTTTCATGTAATGATAATTGTTAACAGCTTCATGTACAGCTTTAAGTTGGTAAAACGTGTATATTACTTTTGTTTGGTAGACCTGCGATATGTTAGTTGGAAACGAAAATGGCGTCTAACAGCAGTTCTTTATCAATTGGTGTTCTTGAAAATGAAGAAAATAATGACCAAAAAAGGTGGAAAGGAATGAAAAGGGCTGCAGAATACAAGAAAGCTACAACAAAATGCGCTAAGGTTAAAGCTTTGGAGCACGTAAATCATGTGGGGTAGTTAGTTTCAGCTAGACAAGCAGGACCTGCTTGCGCGTAAGTAATTTTGATTTAATTTTGTTTCACAATATTGTTGTACACAGTATCCTTGTACCCACCATTGTAGCTTACTGAGACTGGTAACTACTGCAATTACAGACTCTTGTTTATAAAAAATTGTCATATATTTCAGATACAGGAAACAATGTCTCAACTTGATTTCTGAAAATGCATTGTTAGAAGCAGTTAATTACATGGAAGATTTTGATACTAAGAACGAACAAGATGTGTTCTTAAAGGGACAAACTGAAAGTATTGCCGTAAAAAGACGAAGAGGAAGGAAAGACGAGCCTGGTCCTAGGGCAGCTATGTTAAAGTTTTATGTTAAAGATTCAGACATGCAGATAGAGGTATGTAAGAAAGCCTTCCTCAGTGCTTATTGTGTTACCGAATCCAGGATGAAGAGATTGTGTAAGTTGCTACTTCGTGGCAAGTCTCCTAAAGATCGACGTGGAAAATACAAACCAGGGAACGCTAAAGAGGCTGATATATTTGCTTCTATTCTTGCATATATTGCGTCATTTCCAACTAAACAAACCCACTGTGGAAACACAGATGTTTTCTACTTAAACAGTGAACTAACTGAAAACTATGCACGAAATGTTTCTTGTCAAATATCCTGATAGTAATGTGTCTTACCACTACTATCACAGACATTTCAATAACCATTTCCATTTGAGATTTGGTAGGCCCAGTGTAGACACATCCATTACGTGTGAAGAACAGAATGTTAAAGTGAAAATCGGTGCACTGAATGATTGTGCTCCACGTGTAGCCGCAGCACAGCTCCTAGTTCACAAATGTCGCAGCAAAAAGTTCTACAAAACACTAGACGACGCAACTAAGTTATGCACTGAGAGAGAGGATTTTCTTGCTTTAACATTTGACTACATGCTAAATGTATACTCGCCAAAGATACTAGTTCAGGACATGTATTATTATCGTCAACTGACAATTCCAGTTTTCCCTGTGCATAACATGAAAACTAATTAAGTATCCTTCTACATCTATCATGACGGGCAAGCTAAGAAAAGTCCAAATGAAGTATGCAGTTTTCACCTCCATTATTTCTATACCTGTGTCTCATCTATTGTTAAAGAACTCTGGTTGTTTTGTGACTGCTGTCCAGGCCAGAACAACCCGATCTTACATGCATTTTGCGCTAGGTCCTCTACCGTTTCTGGCATCTCCTCCTCTGATTCTGCTAGAACTGCGATGTCGTCTGCATATCCCAATAAATATGTCCTACCACTTAACCTCACCCCTTTGTTTTCTCTTTTCATTTCTAGGATTACTTCCTTAGGACCAGATTAAATATCACGGTGAAATAACATCACCTTGTCTCAGACCCGTTCTGATGTGGGATTCTTTGGACAACTCCACTTGGTATTTGACTTTGGCTTTTGTCTCCGCTGTACACATCTTGACCATATTTATTAACTTCATTGGTATACCAAGCTCTCTCAGGATGTTGTACACACTTAATCTGTGGATACTATCATAAGCCTTTGAGAAGTCCACGAACGTCACTAGAAACTGATGGCTGAATTCCCAGCACTTTTCCCAGATTTTCCTCATGGTGAAAATTTGATCGATGGTCGATCGTCCTTCCTGGATGCCTGCCTGGTACCCTCATACAATATCATTTGCAAATGGCTAAAGTTTTCAACTATTATTAAAGATAGAACTATATGCGGTACACTTAGGAAAGAAATGCCTCTGCAGTTGTTACAATCCCTATTACTGTTCTTTTTGCGCAGTGGGATAATGACGGCTGACTTCCACTCTTCTGCGATTTCCTCATTTTCCCATATTTCTTTTATGAGACTGTATAGCTCTTTCTGAAGTGTTTCTCCTTCTGCGTTCAACGCCTCTACCGTTATCCTATCTTCTCCTGGTGCCTTATTATTCTTTAGTTTCCTCATTGCATTTTCTACATCTTGTTGAGTCACTTGAATGTTTGCGCTTCTCCTTCAACCTCTGTATTATTCTCATGTGGAAAGACGCTCTCTGGATCTTCAGCATTTAATACCTCTTCGAAATATTCTCTCCGCCTATTCAGAATTTTTCTGTTGTCTATTAGCACATTTCCGTCCTTATCATTAATAACTAAACCTTCTTTTCTGTGACCATTCCTCACAGAAGTAATGTCTGCAATTGAGAAACATCAAGAGAGTGACCAAGAAAATCAATAATAAAAGCAACAACGCGATAAGAAATCGCAACTGTGGGGTAAGGAAAAACCGATTAAGGTCAAACCTTGTACTTCGTGTTAGAAAGTAGATGGTCCTGAACGTTTTTCCTGTGTGAATTTATAAAATTATTTCATGCGACTTTTAGATATCTGTCTATGAAAGTTACGTGCCACAAGATGACGGAATTTATTAGTGGATTCGCATAATGGCTACGCGTGGCTAGATTGTTCAGATTTGTTCGTAATTACTACATCTAAAAGTGATTTTCGGATGTAAGATGCCTGTTTGTATGAAAGTGTTTTTTTTCTTGTTTACGATTTTGATCTATATAACTCATGGGGGTTGAGGAAAATAGAAAAGAATCCGGCAGTTGAGGACGACGAGAACGTACACGATTCGGAATTAAATATCGACGATCGGCAAATTCAGGACATTGAACCAGAGGCTACAAGTTCTGCCGCAAGCATTGCTGATATGCCAGAAGAATTAGAAGCCAAGACTGAGTTATCTACTCCTATATACAGTCCTCTTCTCGAATTGCATAAGGGACTAGCAGATCTTATGCAGCAAAATTTCATACGCCTTGCGCGAGAACAGACCGTGCAAATTAGTAAGCATATTCAGGGTAAAATGAAAGAAAATTTTAAGCAATTTGCAAATCAACAGAAACACCAGATGAATGTTTATTTCGAAAGCTTAGAGGAAAATTTAAGTGCAGATTTTCGGTGGCTAGCCAAAGAGGAGTTTGCTAAAATAAGAAAAATAAATTCAAAGATAGAAAGTGTTAAGAATAACTTTGCTGAGTTACAGCTTGCGTATAAAGACAAACCCGAGTCGGTAACGCAGTTGAACTCGGAAGTGAGCGAACTAAAAGAAACGCAATCTGAATTACAAAATACTGTACAGCAGATCGCGTTGCAAAGTGACCAGCAAAATGAAGAGAATGCTACCTGGTTGCACGACGAAGATAAACAGATTAACGAGTGCTTAACAGCACAAAGTGACAGAATTAAAAGCGATTTCGTGAACTGTTGCACCAAAAGCATTCACAGGTTAACGAAGCACTTAAGACTGAATTACACACCGTAATTCAAAATTCGAGTGCTGAAGTGTTATCTCAGCACAACAAGGAGAATACTGATGTAAAAATAGAATTAGAACAAATTAAAAGATACTAAAACGTGATCTTCCTGAGTGTAAGCATGACGTGAAAGAACACGTAGGCTATTACCAAAATAAGTTGTCAGTTGCGCGCAATAATGCATGCGGAAACCCAGCTGCTGCGGCAACAAACAGGCCGCATATGTATTTACCATCTCCACAGTCGGACGTATTGTACAGAAAAAATGTTCAAATGTGTGTGAATTCCTAAGGGACAAAACTGCTAAGGTCGTAAGTCCCTAGACTGACACACTACTTAATGTAACTAAAACTAACCTACGCTAAGAACACCACCACACCCATGCCCAAGGGAGGACTCGAACCTCCGGCGGGAGGGTCCGCGCAATCCGCGACATGACGCCTCTAACCACGCGACCACTCCGCGCGGCTGTTGTACAGAGAAACACCGTACAACACTTACACAAATGAGGGGTGTTCATCGTGTGATACGGCGGCGGCAAATGTTTTGACAAACATCTTGTTGCAAGAGAGTCTGCTCAAGCATCGTCAGTTTCAGATGTACAGCCCAGACAAGAAAGAGGGTCATAACCCCATTGTTTTCATAAAGAGTTTCAGAGGGATACTGCTCAGATCCTGGACAGACACCCAAAGAATACAGCTTGTTGCCTCACAGGTACAAGGCGAAGGTGCGCTGAGGGAATCAGAAATTATAGAGAAATGTGAATCATATGAACAATTCGAGAGAGCGTTTCTGTCAAAGTACTGGCCTCCGAGCCAGCACGAGAGATTAAGAAAAGAAGCTACTCAGATGAGGTTTACAACAGTAACAAGGTACTCTATGCAAGTACTTTGAGAAATATATCAATAAGACGAGATACTGGGATGACCCCATATTAGTAAAAGACATTACTCGAATTTTAAAGCCAAAATTACCTTTAAATTTAAGAGAAAAGCTATTGCGTGCTTCTGAAAATGACAATGAGCAGTTCATGTCTGTTGATGACTCAATAGACTTGTTACACGAGAACGCAAAGCAGCGGACTCAAGAATAGTAATGGCAATGCGTACCACCAATAACAGTGGTAACGAGAGCCAGAACCGAAACCGAAACAGTAACGGTATCGGTAACGGGAATGCAAATAATCGAAATACGTCCTAGCAAGGTTACTGAAGTAACCATGCATGGGAAGATAATAACCGGCAGCCCTTCGGAAAGAAAAGGAGGTATGCTGATCGGTGTAATCCCGGTTATCGGAATGGCAACCAAAGGAATAATCAGGGTAACAACATAATGCCACAAAAATGGCCAAACAACGAACAAGCGAACTGGAAATCGAATACTGTACCACGAAACAGCGGGCAGCAGCACTAGATTCAGAATAACAACCCAAACCAGAGAATGAGAATAGCAGTAATAATACTGTGAACTGGCGGATAGAAACCAACCCGTGGGGCTAACTGAAGTAATCAACCTGCAAATGGCCCACCAACAAACTAATGTCGATCACATCGAGCCCTCAGATAGTGGTTGAGAATAGGGGCAATTCGCAAAAGCAGATCAATCTGGTCCATTATAATAATGGTGTTGATATATGTGATGAATTGTTCTCTGAGTAAAATTCCTGCTGAGAGGGAGACAATACAGTGTTACAGACTGCATCTGAAGCTGAAGTAGATAAAGTGTCTACAGTAGTAATAACTGACACAAGTGCATCTGCGTACGTTATTTCTTTTGATTTGGTTAGACAAATATGTGAAAGGGTACACCAGCCACATCACCAATCCAGAAATGTAGAATTATTAGTGCAATAGGCACCGGGTCGAAGAATATTAGTTGGTAGGCTTAGTTGGAAATATTGACAGGTAATCCCGGATTTTACTGCACTTTGCTGTTGGTTGAGAATTTGTCAGCCAATTGTATTATTGGTGTAGAATTTCTGCAAGAGAAGGACGCAAAAATCGACTACTCGGCATTCAAATGCTATAATACAGTTGATCGAAAAAATATAATTCTGGATTTGCTCGAAACAAAAGCTTGCTATGGCAAATTCTGCCAACGAGTGAAAATCAAGTTTGTAGGTATTTATCCTCCACTGACAGGTGGTGGGTCAATTGCTCTTGCTAATGTAACCAAGTGTGCTAATGTTGACAACAACAAGCAAGATCTCGAGGTAATATTACGAAGGAAGAGTTTAGAATCCGATTGCTTGCGTGAGCAGCAGAGAAATGAGCTATACAATCTGTTGTAGATACCTAGTCTTCACAGAAAAGCCAGGTATAATGAAAGCATACGTATATCACACGCAAGCTAAGCCTCATGAAACGTAGAGTCACACAACCGATTACCTGGGCCAAGAGAGAGGCCGCAAGCAAAGAAATCAAGAAAAATGCTAGAATGGGGAATAGTTGAAACATCCTTATCTCCATATAGTAGCCAAGCCAGGACGTAGAATACGCTTAGTGCTGGATGCACGAGCGATCAATAAGATTATAATACCAGTCGGAACAAGGCCAGAAAACCTGCAACAACAAATGCAGAAATTTTATGGTGTGCAATCTTCGGTAGATTTAAGGAGTTCCTACTGGCGGATCTTGCTTCCCAGGAATCAAGAAAATATACCGCATTCATTTTCAGCGGCAGAAGTTATAAGCTCGGTGTACTACACATTGGGTTAAATGTGTGTGCTGGTGTATTTATCACCACTCTAGGCACGGTCATAGGTCCCGAGTTACTGGATAAAGTAACAGTAAACGTAGATTACCTGCTGATAGCCACTGCAACGTGGAACGAGCACATTGAGTTACTTGACAGAGTACTTCACGTTTCCGCAATGCGGGTGTTACTGAAAATTTGCGGAAATCCGTAACTGGAATGGACAACATAAGATTCTTAGGTGATATCAAAACAGCTGAAGGTATTAAACCAGACCCGAGTAAGACTGAGGCGTTGAAGAATATGCCGCCTCCTTGTACTAAGAAACAGCTAAAGGCATACTTCGGATTAGCTTCTCTCTTTCGTCGCTTTATACCGAGCCAATTGCTTAATAATGAAGCATTACTAAGATTACTTCGAAAAACCTCACCTTTATGCTGGAAAAGCTGGTGCAGATTGCATTTGATAAGATCCAACATGCTCTATTAAATGAACAAATTCTGCATCATCCGGATGTGAGCAAAGACAGTTGCGTCATTCTCCAGACTACACTATGTGATCAAAAGTATCCTGACAACTGGCTGAAAATGACTTACAATTTCGTGGCACCCTCCATCGGTAATGCTGGAATTTAATATGGTGTTGGCACACCATTAGCCTTGGTGACAGTTTCCACTCTCACAGGCATACGTTCAATCAGGTGTCGCACGCAAGTTTCCTTGGGAAACGGCAGCCCATTCTTCACGGAGTGCTGAACTGAGGAGAGGTATCGATGTCTACCGGTGAGGCCTGCCATGAAGTCGGCGTTCAAAACATCCCGAAGGTGTTCTATAGGATTCATGTCAGGACTCTGTGCAGGCCAGCCCATTACTGGGATCTTATTGTCGTGTAACCTCTCCGCCACATTCCGTGCATTATGAACAGATGCTCTATCGTGTTGATAGATGCAGTCGCCATCCCCGAATTTTTCTTCAACAGTGAGAAGCAAGAAGGTGCTTAAAATATGAACGTACGCCTGTGCTGTGTTAGTGCCCCGCAAAACATCAAAGGGTGCAATCCCCCTCCATGAAAAACACGACCACACCATAACACCACCACCTCCGAATTTTACTGTTGGCACTACACACGCTGGCAGATGACGCTCACCGGGCATTCGCTATGCCCACACCTTGCCATCGGATCGCCACATTGTGTACCGTGATTCGTCACTTCACACAACGTTTTTCCACTGTTCAATCGTCCAATGTTTACGCTCCTTACACAAAGTGAGGCGTCCTTTGGCATTTACTGGAGCGATGTGTGGCATATGAGCAGCCGCTCGACCATGAAATCAAAAGTTTTCTCCCCTCCTGCCTCACTGTCATAGTACTTGCAGAGCATCCTGATGCATTTTGAAATTTCTGTGTGATGGTCTGGATTGCCCATTGCACATTACGACCCTCTTCAACCGTCGGCGGTCTCTGTCAGTGAACCGACGAGGTCGACCTGTACGCTTTTGCGCCGTACGTGTCCCTTCACGTTTCCATTACACTATCACATCGAAAACAGTGGACCTAGGGATGTTTAGGAGTGCGTAAATCTCGCATACAGACAAGGTCGCTGGTATGGAGTATCTGACAGAAGGTGGCAGCACAGTGTACCTAGTATAAAAAACGTATGTTTTTGGGGTGGTCGGATACTTTTGATCATATAGCGTAGGTGTTTGGCTATTCCAGAAGGATACTAATGTCAACAATGTTGACATTAGATTCATAAGGTTTACGAGTAAGACTCTGAATGTGAGAGTTCTTACTTTGCCACCGAAATCGAGGCATTGGCCATAATATGGTCACTAAAGAAATTTCATTACTATGCGCATGGTAAACATATCAAGGTGTTTTGTGATCACCAAGCCTGGAGTTTCCTCATGAGATGGGAGTTGCATCAGCGTTTGGCGAGCTAGTCATTGACGCTTCAAGACCTGTTTAACAGACTACTGCATTTAAAGTTCTGTTAATCAAAGAACCTACATACAGGAGGACATACATGAATATGTGTCGTAACATGCAGGCTTTACAGAAGGATGACACAAGTTAGAACACAATTATTGGAGCAATAGCTCAGGGATCAGTCAATCCACACTTTACTATACACATTGGCATTCTATTCCATCGTCGTGATATAGAAAAGGATGAATAGTGCGTATGTATTCCATTGGAATATCAAGAGTCTTTGGTACGGTAACACACTATTCCTGGGGCCACTATGGCAATAACAAATGTAATCAGAAATTCTAACGTTTTTGTTATTTTCCCAATATGGAACGTTATATACACCAAATATTGAGAAAGTGTACAACCCGTCAGAAAGCCAAACTCAAGAATATATCTTCTCGGATACAATTACATGCAATATTGCCAAGTAAATTACTCTAGACCATGGCAGTTGACGTCGCAGGACCCCTCACTAGGTCACGTACGGCGTGAAGTATGTCGCAGCACTTACAGACAGATTCACAAAATATGTGAAACTGTATCCTACGAAAACTACCACTTCCGCCCTCATAATCGCATTGCCAACAATTACAGCCCTAGAATAGGAATCCGTTGTGCAATACGTACTGAAAATGCCAGTAATTTTAGCAGCCATCAGAGGAAATCAGTTTTGAAAGAACAGAACATTAAGCAAATATTAATGTCACGTTACCATCTGGAAGGGAATCCCACTGCAAGAGTATTCAGGGAATTCATTAGGTTTATCAGAACTTATATACTTCACAGACAGACAAAGTGGAAAGAATATATAGAACCCTGTGAGGAAATCATTAACAATTTGTCACACTCATCCACCACTTTCACACCTGCAGAACTTATGCTAAAGATACATGCAAATTTTGAATGGATTAAACCTCTTTTACGAATGCCTAGAACACAAATTTCGTGGGAGGAAAATTTAAATGTGCTGAAGCTTCGTTAGCTCAGCGAGCATAACTTGGAAAGCACAACATGATAAAACCTTCGGCAAGGTAGAAAGGTATCGAATTCGGGACACTGTTACCAAAAGCAATTTTTAAACCCTGCTAGTTGAGGAAGAAGTAGTGGCATCTGAAGTACCATGGTCCGTACAAAATTGTGGACATTCCTCATGAAGGAAGAGAGAACAAGGATAGCCTCAACACTGATCGCTGGGCCACCTCCCACTTGACTGTACCCCACTCAGACCCCACGTCACAGTCATTCTCAACATTGTAATGACCTTTTGCTGTTTGTTGCTAAAGTAAGAGATGAATCAATTGTGAGCTGCTCCCCGTATTCCATAATGGTCCAACTTCTGGAGCAATATTTTATGATCAACACAATCAAATGCCTTACGTAAATTAAAAAAAAAAAATGTGTGTGGCGTTATAAACATTTTGTTTTAACCGAACCAGTACTTCACACAGTTGGACATGTACTTCTGTCATGAATAGTGCACAGTTATTTACAACTAATCACATAAATAATCTTAAAACTAACACACTATCTACAAATTCTGTTTAGAAAACTATACTACTAATTACAGTTTATTACTTCAGATGACTTTATAAGACATGTTTCGGCTTTACAAGTAAAACGGACTTTTGGCAGTCATTTTTTAGTGTCCATCAGCTTCTGTTTACGATATCCATACAAATGCTTTGAGATTTTACTTCACACAACTAGCTTTACTATGTACATGAAAAAAATAACTGAAATATTTAGACAGATATATGCAATTATTATTATTATTATTATTATTATTAGTAGTAGTAGTAGTAGTAGTAGTAGTAGTAGAAGTGGTAGTACACTACTGGCCATTAAAATTCCAGCACCAAGAAGAAATGCAGAAGATAAACGGGTATTCATTGGACAAATACATTATACTAGAACTGACCTGTGATTACATTTTCACGCAATTTGGGTGCATAGATCCTGAGAAATCAGTACCCAGAACAATCACTTCTGGCCGTAATAACGGCCTTGATACGCCTGGGCATTGAGTCAAACAGAGGTCGGATGGCGTGTACAGGTACAGCTGCCCATGCAGCTTCAACATGATACCACAGTTCATCAAGAGTAGTGACTGGCGTATTGTGATGAGCCAGTTGCTTGCCCACCATTGACTAGACATTTTCAATTGGTTAGAGATGTGGAGAATGTGCTGGCCAGGGCAGCAGTCGAACATTTTCTGTATCCAGAAAGGCCCGTACAGGGCCTGCAACATGCGGTCGTGCATTATCCTGCTGAAATGTAGGGTTTCGCACGATCGAATGAAAGATAGAGCCACAGGTCGTAACACATCTGAAATGTAACGTCCACTGTTCAAAGTGCCGTCACTACGAACAATAGGTGACCGAGATGTGTAACCAATGGCACCCCATACCATCACGCCGGGTGATACGCCAGTATGGCGATGACGAATTCACACTTCCAATGTGCGTTCACCGCGTTGTCGCCAAACACGGATGCGACCATCATGCCATCATGCTGCTGTAAACAGAACCTGGATTCAGCCTAAAAAATGACGTTTTGCCATTCGTGCAATCAGGTTAGTCGCAGGCGCTCCTGTCTGTGATGCAGCGTCAAGGGTAACCGCAGCCAGGGTCTCCGAGCTGATAGTCCATGCTGCTGCTAACGTCGTCGAACTGTTCGTGCAGATGGTTGTTGTCTTGCAAACGTCCCCATGTGTTGACTCAGGGATCGAGACGTGGCAGCACGATCCGTTTCAGCCATGCGGATAAGATGCCTGTCATCTCGACTGCTAGTGATACGAGGCCTTTGGGATCCAGCACGGCGTTCCGTATTACCCTCCTGAACCCACCGATTCCATATTCTGCTAACAGTCATTGGATCTTGACCAACGCGAGCAGCAATGTCGCGATACGATAAACCGCAATCGCGATAGGCTACAATCCGACCTTCATCAAAGTCGGGAACGTGATGGTACGCATTTCTCCTCCTTACACGAGGCATCACAAAAACGTTTCACCAGGCAACGCCGGTCAACTGCTGTTTGTGTATGAGAAATCGGTTGGAAACTTTCCTCATGTGAGCACGTTGTAGGTGTCGCTACCGGCTCTGAAAAACTAATCATTTGCATATCACAGCATCTTCTTCCTGTCGGTTAAATTTCGGGTCTGTAGCACGTCATCTTCGTGGTGTAGAAATTTTAATGGCCAGTAGTGTATTATTATCATAATAATAATAATAATTATTATTATTCCTGTAGGAGCCCAATAGGACCACGCGTGGTACAATCCATCAATGTCGCTTTTGATGGTTGGCCTTCCTTCATGTCCAAATTTGTTTCATCCTATCAGACTGAAGTCTCTTTCTTTCATCAGTCCATGGTGTTCCAGTCTGTTTTCTAACTTCCCTCTGACCAACTTCCCAATCAAATATCTTTTGTCTGAATGTTTTTCTATCTGTAACGTCTGCCTGAGCTACATTGGTTATTTTAAGATCCTCTTTTACTGCTGCGATCCTCTTAATTAGCTCACTTTTGCCTTTACTTCTGTTTTCGTAGAATTCTACTATTTGTTTTGTCAACATAGTGGGTGCCATTCTTTTAATGAGCCCATAAAACTTAAGTCTTCATTTTCTCATGTCACCATGTATGTCTAAGTATTCTTCTGTTTCCTTATTGCTTCTCAGCCTATAAGTTTCATCAGTAATTTTTGGGCCTAATATTTTCCTAATAATCTTTCTTTCTTTCGAATTTCTTCAGTATTCCTCCTTCTATTTAAAATTAAAGTTTCTGCTGCATAAAGACATTCAGATTTGATTACAGTGCTGTAATGCCTAAGTTTACTGAATTTAGAAAGTGATCTTTTATTATAAATATTTTGTGTAATCTGCCATTTTTTGATAGCAACATCCGTTCGCTGCTTTTTCCAGACCGTTTTCTTGTATGATTTCCTCCAAGTATTTTAACTAAGAAACTGTTTTTATTTTTCCGTATTTCGTGTTCAAAAACTTTGGTGCTTGTTTATTGCGTGTCATATATTCCCTTTCTTCGAATGATATTTTTAGTTCTACTTTTGTCGCAACTTGTTTAACAATTTCAGTTTGTTTTTGAGCTGTGTTAATATCCTTAGTTAAAACCGCCGGATCATCTGCAAAGGTGAGGCAATCTACTCTAATATTACTTTCAACTAACTTGATTGATTTATCTATATTCTGACTCGACTTTTTCACGTCATTCTGTAATCACCCTTTCCAAAAAACTGTTAAACAGTAATGGGGAGAGTCCATCTCCCTGCCTAAAACCAGTCTTTATATCAAATGGTTCAGAAATTTCGCCTGTGAATTTAACTTTAGAGCTAATGTTAGTTAACGTTTCATTAATTAGTGCTAGATTTTTATTATCTAGCCCTTGTTCCTTTAAAATTTGGAAAAGAGATTCATGATCAACTGTGTCATAGGCCTTTTTAAAATCCACAAATTTACATACAGTACTGTTACCAAAAATCCTTTGGCGTCTAAGAATTAGTTTTAAATTAAGAATTTCTTCCAGAAAGGATCTGTTTGATCTAAAGCCTGCTTGATATTCACCAATTTTAGGTTCTAATTGTTCTTGGGCTCGATCAAGTAATCATTCAAAGAGAATTTTGTGTGTGACCAGAAGAAAAGAGATTCCTCAGTAACTATTAACATCGGTTTTGTCCCCTTTTTAATGCAATGGATCAATTAGGGTAGTTTTCCAGTCCTCAGGTATTTTATCAGTTATTTTCTTAGTTTGCCTGATGTGTCCTATTAGTTGAGTGATCTCTTTTACAGCTTTAGGGCCAGCTGATTTTACTAGTTCTGTAATTGTAACATCTTCTGTGAATGCTTTATTGTTTTAAGTCTTTTAATTTGGTTAATTATTTAGATTTCATGAGGTTCTTTAGAGTTAAGTTTGGAGTTATTAGTTTTCTGTGATTGGAATGTAATCGCTGGTTCTGGACAGTTCAATAGTTTATCAAAATAATTGGCAAGTACCTTACAATTTTCCTGGTTGTTAAGAGCCAAACTGCCATTTTCATCTTTGAAGCAAAGACGCTGAGGTTGGTAACTGGTTAGTTTTTTTTTTTAATTTTTTAAATTCTTGTATTGTTCCTTTGGAAGTCTATATCGATTTCTAAAAGTTGGACATTTTCATAATTTCTTTTAGTATGTAGAATTAATTTATATGTTCCTTTTCTTACAGTTAGAAAGATGTTGTTCGTATTTTCAGTTTAGTTATGAGTACTGTTCCAGTTTTTGAATGCCTCATACCTAGACTTAATTGCTGTTTCACAATTCGCACTCCACCAAGGGTGATTTGTTTCTTTCGAAGTGGAATTACACTTTGCACTATTTTCATGAACTTGTTTTAAGCTTTGCCAGTTTCTGGAGTGTTTTTGTCAAGTTTGCTTGTTAGAGTTGGGCTATTTTAGTCGTATCAGGTTTTTGGAATAACATTCTTCGTTTTTAATAGTTTTTGAGGTTAAATTTTTACTTTTATTCGCCTTGCATAATCACCAGAATCAATATTAGCCCCTTTTACTAACTTCGTCATATAAAATTTATTTGCCATTAAGATATGAAATTTCTGCATGATTGATTTGAAATTCCCCAATAACTGTATTGGGTGCCAGCCAGGTTTTTTGTTTAGAAGGGTTCTTTTTCAAATGTGTTGACATGATTTTAAGGTTAAAATTTTTGAATGTTTCAACAAATCTTTGGCCATTTTGGTTTGCCCATTTATGTGCAGGAAATCCATTCAACGTTTTAGTTGAGCACTAAAATCACCTACTAAAATTTTAACATAGTTTGAGGGAATTTTCGAGATGATGCTTTCTAACGTTTCCCAAGCTTCATTAACTTCTTCAGGTTTTTACAGTTATCCTCATTGACTGGCGTATGAGCATTAATTAAAGTGTATGCTTTATTTGCACATTTAAGAGAAATTGTCATTAGTCTATTATTAATGGGTTTTACCTCCGTTATTGAATTTAAAATATTTTTGGAGACTGCAAAAGCAACTCCTGGATGTCGTATATTACTAAGTATTCTTTTATCAGTTCTACTTCTAAAAAGACGATAACAGCCGAAATCCACGGTCTTGTTGTCCGTCATTCGTGTTTCTTGAAGTGCCAAAATTTGTATCTTCCTTTCTTTTAATGATTCTCCCAATGTATGAAGAACCCAGTAGTCTATCCATTACGCCACATCACTGTAGCCACTGAGGTGGCACGATGCTGAAGACAAGTCCCACTTCGGTAGGAACGTGGACTCTAATGTCTGTCCTGATAGAAATTTCCTGCTGTTTTGCTAAGGCCCATTCAGCAATAGTTCCTTTGTAACACCCCACCCACCACTTATCTGGTTTTGGCGTGTGTTCACCCCAGTTAATTGACTAACAGATCAACAGAGAGCGCAAAACTGCGGCAATATTGGATAACGCAAAGAAAGTAATAAGGCCCTTTGACTCCTGATTCAACTGCGGTATCAGTGTTGATATTAATTGATTCAGAATTGATCCCTTTTAATTAAAAATGAGTGTACATTAATGTTATATTCAGCTATTGAACACCAGATGCAAATGTTGAACATAAAATTAATTAAGAAAGCGACTTGGGATTTCAACTACTTGAGTGAAAACAGATGCAGCCGATTAGCACAAATTTATTTTAACTCACGACCTGCAATCATCACATTACACGACTCTCCTAACAGGCAGTGGGAATAAATTGCTTTTACGGGGAGTAAAGAACGATAAATCAAAATTAATTCGTGCTAGAAGAATTCTACAATACACAGCCCATGAAACCCTCATGGAAACTTTGTCGACATGTTCCAATAAATTAATCAGTGGCCTAGCTCAAGCCAGAGTGGGCGCAATGTCACCGAATTCAGCGTGGCGGGGAATCGTCATTGTGAGGATGTCGGCCAGCCTCGTGGTGCTGCAAGGCTACACTTGTCTATTCACTCCTAGCTGTCTTGCTCATTGCATAGCTGAATGAAAACTTTCTATCTCCAAGCTCAATCGTTCCATCTGCTAAGTCCTAAACACTCTCTCAGGCAAGCTGAGTAAAGAATGCCACGTCCGCACTCTAGGCAAGCTGGGAATGGAAGACCCTATGGAGACTTCTGCCAGTCTGCTTTTCACCTCGGTTTCCCCTCCAGCAAAATCACTTTACGCCAATTGCAGTGCAAATCGCGTCAATTATGCGTTGCTTCCCAGGGCCGACCAATGCCTGCTCTGGGAAGTGAACAAATTCACACAAAATTTCCCTTCCTCTCAACTTCTGTTATTTAGCTCCTCCCAGGCTACCATTCAAGGTTAGCATCTGCATAAAACACCAATTTTTCCGAAATTCTGACTCCCAGGAGAGTACTTAAAATTCCTCGGTCCTACATTCCCATCGGAGGCCGGCGTATTTCATTCTGTCGCTCTTCACCTGATTAACTTCAGACTCAGCGGACCGTGAATTCAGTGTGAAGTTGCTATAGTCACAAACATGCATATTTCAGCCTCTGTTGAGCGCTCCACCGTAGCTCTGTGCGGCTTTCTCGCATGTTTCACTGAAAACAGGACAATGGACATTTATCAACAGGCATACAACTTCTCCATCTGCTTCCCGGTACACCAGCATGGGGTGTACCACCCCCTCACTGTCACTCATCTTAAAGCAGCTGGAGGCCGTGCCCTGTTACGGCTTTCTCAGAGTTTGAGCTGCCCTAAGCTGCCTATTGTCGCTTCCCTTCGCCGCCACCCAGTCGCGGTCAACTCTGAATACTTCACTGGGATAAACTAGCCTCCAGTAAATCGACACGTTTCCACAAAGTTTTCATGTCACCTGACAATAATTATTCCAATACGTCCATACTATACCCTCTGCAAGATGCATTGTGCCATTCAGTAGTTTTTGTTCAGCCCTACTGTTCGCTCAATGTCAGTTTGGTCATCCTTAATGACTTCATGTAAGGGGCATAGTTCTTGCCATCTTACACCTTTGTAAAGAACAGCGCTGATTTCCTTCTCAATCCTTGTCCTGTCCGAGCTGCTGGTCCATGCCTGATGTCCGTGTCATAAACGTGATGTTTGACATTAATCTTCTCATCCCTTACACGTGCAAACAACCAAAGTGCTGAATGGCCCAAAACCATAAAACAACATTTACTGTCTTTCATCTCCCGCCTGGAAAGCCATGCAACTTTAAAAAGCCTGATTGTCGTAATTGACTAGAAGGAAGATTGTGTGTGTGTGTGTGTGTGTGTGTGTGTGTGTGTGTGTGTGTGTGTGTGTATGTGAGAGAGAGAGAGAGAGAGAGAGAGAGAGAGAGAGAGAGAGAGATAGAGAGAGAGAGAGAGAGAGAGATTTCACGGGGCAGACAGAAGAGAGGATTCGGAGTACAACGAAGCGGTCAGGTATGTGCATGCTAATTTTACTGGTGAAGTGAGAGCTGGAAAGTACTTCATTGTCACTTCCCAGACGACCGGCGATGCATAATTCACAGTCTGTGAGGAATCCCATATTGAAATGGCAGGAATGTTTCCTATGCTGTGGATGTGTTACGATTCCTGGGATGCCTGCAGTTGTAAGGTGCTACATTCGCACGTTTTAAGATATCATAAGGCATCCATGTACGAGGGAAGTCAATTACTATCCGCAAAGTAGTTATAAAATTTTATTGCAATCAAATAGGAAACTTACAAGAACGTTATTCTTCGACATAGTCTCCTTGCGTTTCAACGCACTTGGACCATCGTTGTACAAGCTTCCTGATGTCCTCATAAAAGAAGGTTGTAGGTTGAGCTGCGAGCCAGGAATGCGCCGCTTCTTTCACTGCTTGGTCTGAGGTAAATCGACCGCCCCTTAATACCTGTTTGCGTAGACCAAACAAGTGATAGTCAGAAGGGGGGCAAGATCGGGATTACATGGAGTGCTTCAAATATGAGTTCTGGAGCGTTTCAGCGGTGTGGGCAGCAGTATGCGGACAGGCATTGTCGTGCAACAACACAACACCTTCTGATAGCAATCCTCGGCGTTTGTTTCGAATTGCAGGCTTTAGCCTGGCAGTAAGCATCTCACTCTAACGTACACTGTTTACTGTTATGCAACTTTCCCCATAATTTTCCAGTACTGTACCTCATGCGTCCCAAAAAGTCGTAAGCATCATTTTTTTTTATGCAACTGTGTGAGTTGTTTTGAGACCCATCTTGCACAAAATTTATGAAACCCAAATCTGCTGTGGATGATTTCGTAGGCAGAACCGTGTCTAATTTGCAGACGATGTGCCACTTCATCAATAGTTAATCGTCTGTCTAAGCCAGGCTCATCCAAGAATTGAACCTGGTGAGCGCGCCCGCGCCCCGCGGGCGCAAGGCAGTGTAGTTCAGCGCCCCGTCCGCGCCCTGTGTCGCTAGTGTCGCCATAGGAGCGAGAGAGAGAGAGAGAGAGAGAGAGAGAGAGAGAGAGAGAGCAGCAGAGCGAGTGAGACCGCACAGCACTGCACTGCGCTGGTAAACAAAATATTCTATTTTAGAATTAATTTTATGTAAGGGATATAGAGTCTCATTCTTAATGTTGGTAGTTACAAGTAAGTATTTTTTGTTATACTTCGTGCTACAATTCTTTGTATGCCTTTTCAGAGTTTAGAAACCGGATCCTTAGTTTGCTGTTTTGTACGTAATAATTTTAACTGACCAAGTATGAAAACTTATTAAAATAGAATTAAGGTTATAAAGCTCTTTAATGCTTACAGTCAACATTGTTAAAGAAGACAATTATGTTTTTCCCTTTCTAGGAAACGATTTTGTCTAGGCTTCGTACAATATTCCGTGAGACTGCTAACCTCAAAGAACTGGTCAAATTTTTATCGCCAAGGAATGAACGGTTCTTAGTTTTAGCAAGCTTTAAAAGAGAGAAAAAGCGCTCACAAATATACGCGGAACCAAACATTGAGAGAACTTTGGCCGCGTGCTTGTGCAAAAGAGGATATTTCTGTCGTGGAAGACAGCTGTAAAAGTCATCCAAAGTTTTACACATAAGAAAGCGGTCCTTCAGGCGGATATGGCACTGTAGGTCAATCGAAGCACTTGTGAGACGTCCTCTGCCCGAAGGGAAAACGGGCGAACAAATATATCTATCGGCTGGCGTTCGGGCGGTCGGCACGGCTCGGCCACTGCGGCAACACACGAATTCTCCCGGGGCGGTGGCCGCGGGCGATCGCGGGCTCTAGCGCCCCAGGGGCACAGTTTGGACGAGCCTGGTCTAAGAGAATCATTTCGCGTGAACGTTCAATGGTTTCTTCATTTGTGGCGGTAAACGGTCGTCCGGCTCCTTCATCGTGCCTAACACTTCTGCAGCCATTTCGGAATTTTTCAATCCATTCGTAGACACCCCGTTGTGGCAAAATGCTGTTCCCGTACTGTACCGACAGTCTTCGATGAATTTCGGCCCCTGATACGCATTTCGACCACAAAAAACGGATCACTGAACGTTGCTCTTCTTTGGTGCAAATAGACAGAGCCATGATTAACAGCACGGCAGCCATAACGAAACTAACTTTGCAGCTTGAAAATTGCAAAGATTTAACAACAAATAAACAAAGCAAAGTACTACCAAAATAAATTAAAATATAACTAAATTGCGGGTAATAATTGACTTATCCTCGTATGACACTGAAGAACTGCTGACAACTGTACTGTGTAAGGACACTAGGCGAGGTTTCACGGGGAATACAAATATAATTCTTCCAATCTGTACAGAAAAGCAACCGCACACGAGCAAGAGAAACACACATTTGACAGACGCACAGATTATCTGCAGTTTCACGAATCTTCTCCTACATTACTTCTCATTCTTTCTTAGTAAACGGATAACATTTTCGAATGCCTTCACGCCAGTTAAATCTTGCGAGAACGAAGCAGTGAAATATGTAATAAATAATGTGAATGCAGCATGTTTCTTACTGGAGTTCTCTAGAGGGTTCTACCATTGTGCTGCCTTAAGTCCACGACAGTTCTGGCTGTTAAGTACAGTTCTCTTTCTGTACTATATAAAAATAACCACATTTGTATCCTTACAAGGAATGTTCTTGGCTCACATCCAAGTTAGTTGCACTGGTGATGCTTCCTGATGTCTGCCGCCTTCCAGAATTACTGTTGCTCTGGGGGGAAGGAAAGACGACTTCAGAATCAAATGCCCGTTACTGCCTGAATCATTAAAGCTACATAAATGGATGTGATAGGATAATGAAAGTGAATTTCCGCATGCAATCAATTTACTTTCCTTCGAACGAGCCATCGATACCAGCAATATTAAACGTTTCGGCATATCTAATGTTAAAAACCTCATTAATTTGGAAATATGAAGTCTGTCTGTGGATCTTTGACTGCGTTTGGCTCAACAGTATACTTTTGTCGGGGTCCTAAAGTCTTTTTACTATACCTCTTATTATGCGGTTCGCTTCAAACAACATCGTCAGGAAATTGTGGTACAAAGAATTAACTTTAGAACGGATGGAGCAAACTTTTGTAAAAATAACTATGTTTAGAGTAACTGTGTTGACGCATAAGTTGAAATACATGTATACATGGTATCTAGTCAAAGTTAACATCAGAGGCCAAACTAGCTCTCGCAGGTACACATTTTCGGCCACCAGATGGCTAAAGTGAACGACGTATGCTGAATATTTTTTTCCTTATTATTTTTTTGTGAAACATTTACTCCCACCACAAATACAGTACTTACAGGCTATACATATTACATTATAAAACAATTTACAGTAAACGTAATTTTGCATCAAAAATGATTACGTTCAATCAGATGACGCTCCATTTTCAGTACAAGTTTTAAAAATAACCAAAATTGTAAGTTAATACAAGTGCAGTAGAAAACATATTACTGCAGTATTAATATTATAACCACAACTAAAGCTGTAACATATGTGGATGAGAAGGGAACTTTATTTTGAGTTCGGGGGAAGATAGAAACCCTCCATATGACATCCTAAATAAAGGATCATGTAAAAAAAGTTGTTGTTGTTGTTGTTGTTGTGGTCTTCAGTCCTGAGACTGGTTTGATGCAGCTCTCCATGCTACTCTATCCTGTGCAAGCTTCTTCATCTCCCAGTACCTACTGCAACCTACATCCTTCTGAATCTGCTTAGTGTATTCATCTCTTGGTCTCCCTCTACGATTTTTACCCTCCACACTGCCCTCCAATACTAAATTGGTGATCCCTTGATGCCTCAGAACATGTCCTACCAACCGATCCCTTCTTCTGGTCAAGTTGTGCAACAAACTTCTCTTCTCCCCAGTCCTATTCAATACTTCCTCATTAGTTACGTGATCCACCCATCTAATCCTCAGCATTCTTCTGTAGCATAAAAAAAGTTATGACAGTAATAACAGAAACGATATGGAATAGTACTGAAAATGATAACTCACAACGTGACATGACATTTATCGTGAAATTTATATACAGTGAACCAGTTTGTAATACATGAATTAAAAGTATTTGTAACATATATAACTTTCCAGAATGAGATTTTAACTCTGTAGCGGAGTGTGCGCTGATATGAAACTTCCTGGCAGATTAAAACTGTGTGCCCGACCGAGACTCGAACTCGGGACCTTTGCCTTTCGCGGGCAAGTACTCTACTATCTGAGCTGAGGAGACGAGGTACTGGCAGAAGTAAAGCTGTGAGTACCGGACCTGAGTGGTGCTTCGGTAGCTCAGATGATAGCCGGCACGGTAGCTCAGCGTGTTCGGTCAGAGGGTTATGTGCCCTCTGTAATAAAAAAGCTGAGTTAATCGATCATCAACGAACTTAAACGGATGTCTTACGACGTCCGCCCCGAGCAGACTAAACGAACAAATGCGAACAAAAAATGAGATTTAAAAAGAAAAAAAAAGATGGTAGAGCACTTGCCCGCGAAAGGCAAAGGTCCCGAGTTCGAGTCTCGGTCGGGCACACAGTTTTAATCTGCCAGGAAGTTTCATATATAACTTTGCCCACATATTTATTTGATTTGCATGTATATGTAATTACAGGCACGCATGTCGCTTCGACACAATTGCTCTAAACAGTGTTATTTTTATAAAATACTGTTTCACCCACTCTAATGTTATTTCTTTGTACCACAGATCTATCTGATCATGCTGTTGAAGCGAATTGCGAAATAACTAGTGAAATAAAAACAACTTAGCTACCAAGGCAAGCGTATGTTACTACTGCTAAATAATTCGAAACTTAACGGAGACGTAGGTAGCCTACATTACGTTCTTCTGGTGTACGTGTACTTGCATTGCAGATACACGTCGGTGTACACAGACGATATATTACGCCATCTTCAGGCCCCCTGACTGACGTGTAGGTAGATTCCCACCTCTGATCCACTCAGTCCCACAACCATCTATGAAAAGATGGACATACAGAGGCAAGGTTACGGCCCGAAGAGCTACTGACAGTCGCCCCGGTAGTGAGATACGCACTTACGCAGATGAGATGCAAATGGCGGCCGTGTTATTCACTCCAAGAAAGCCGTTCCACAAGGAAATCCAGTGCTAGAGAGCTATTTGTAGCGCGTCAACCTTTCAAAGACAGCTGTAGACGCATACACTACTCCATCTCATTACATTCTTCCATGAGCTCAAGGACAAACTGGTAAGTGTGGTAAATCGTTACGAAATAACATAAAATTTCGCTACCGATGTGGTTGCTGGAACGAGTGTTTCTTCGAACGGTGATGTTCAACTCCTAAACAGCCGACGCTCATAGTTGTTTGTTAGCAAGACGAGTTGACTGAATGTGTTCAGACGTTGTCGTAGGAGCATGTTCTGAACACACGGCTGTCGTCACAAAAGAAATTATAAATTTGAGACGGTGCATGCATGATGGGTGCCATACAGACAGGCAACCGACAGAAAATGTTCAAACAAGAAAATTTAAAAGCGCTGTTAGGGACAGATGAAGCACATTCCGAAAGACGTCTTGTTTCGCTATCTTATAAGATGACCTGCCATTACTTCCCTGGAATAAAAGTGCAGAGAAAACAAATATCCTGCGCCTTCTCACCAACTAAATTGTATTTCCCAGCCAGCTTCGTAACTGGGTTGTTGTAATTACAGGTAAGGGAGAGTCCTGTGCTTAGAGCATAGTGTACCTAGGAATACATGATGTTTTTTGGTGAGTATTCCAGTCTAGTAACTGATTTTAGAACCACATTAAGTCATGCGCTCTAGAGACCGCCACAAGCAGTTTCCATCATTTTCTACATTTTTTGTTCTTGCGAGACATGAGGTTTGTGTTTCGTGCAACATTTGCCAATATTTCGAGTTGTGCGTAAGTAAGCTCTGTTTAACATGTTAAAGCTATTCGTAATATATTGTTAATTGTTCAGTACTGAATTTTTTGGCAAGTAAACTCAAGTATACAGTATTATTTCTCAAACGTGTTTTTTGTCGGTATGCCGTATCTCCCGTATTTCTTAATTAAAATTAATGATTGAGACATCATTTTCAAGACGAAAAATACAGTTACTTGAAAGTTATTGTTTCCACTAAAAACTTCATTTTGAAGACATTTTTATAAAGCCAATGTAGAAGGTAGCATCTGTTGACAATTGTTTAACCAAAATGTCTGACAGCTGTTGAAGCTGTTTAAACTCTGTACGCAAGCATAGACTGTCACTATATTTCAGTTATACACGTCGAGGTAAAGAATTTAGGAGGCACTATCTATTGATAATCGAATTTTACTATTAAGCACAACAACAGTTTCTTCGCAATGACAGTTGCACGTGGCTTGTTCATGAGTCTGCACATTTAATGATATTTATGTTTGCGCAAAAAAGTAAAAGATGATCACATTATAACTGCTAACACAAAATGAGACTAATATTCGTAACTACTATTGCAAATATAATACTGTTTATTAATAAATAATTTCGTTTACTTATTTCTCCAGCACTGTATTACCTATCTCTGACTCATCGGGATAAATTGCATAGTATTTGCAAGGGTCCTCTAGTTCTGTATATTTGTAAAACTAGTTAAATAACGTGTGGACCGCTAGGGAATACTTCGTTGGTCGTGCACCTTTTGTACCTTGAAACAGAAAGACTAGTTTTGCTGCATAGCATGTGACAGCTACAAATTAACGGAGTTTCCTTAATGTCTTACAATTCTACTAGTCTCGAAAATGGAAATTTATGTTAATTTCCAGTAACGTTAATTTCAAATTATATTTACATTTAATTGGCTTTTGAAAATATTTCTCCTCAGTTTGATTTCACTTGCTGGTTATTGGTGTGTGGTAGAATAATAATGTAACAAGGCAGACTACTAAATGCAGTATTGGTGAGATTTTCTCTGGATTGAAAAGTTTCTAAATTTCAGTAGAACATTTGTTCGTAGATTCTTGACTATATTGTACCTTGGGACTTGTTTTCCCATTTGGAAAAAAACTTAATTTTCCGAGGCAGTTTTCGTCATCTCAGATAAAGACTGCAGCACATAAAAGTAAACGCCAATATTTGAAAATGAAATGAGAAAATATGTTAAACTTCTTCTACAAGCCCGGATGGAGGCGAAAGTATGAGAAGTGTTCGGTGGTGCAAGACTCTCCCCTACCACATCTTAGAGAAAGACCCCTTATTACTGCTACCACAGAAAAATGTAATTTTGAACATCATATATATTTGTGCATCCATGCTGCTGTGGTTGCCACAGGCTGAATTTCATTGGTTGTCTTAATCTGAGATACAGCGTGGCGCAGTTAATAGTAGGTTGCCTCCTCTTTGAATGCGAACGCCATATTTCCAATTCTGAAACAGAGTAAACAGCTACAACAATGTAGTTTTACGTAATAATCGATTGTTAGCATTCTTCTGCCAGTGTTTCAGTTTATTTAATCAGTGTAGTTACACATGTCTCGTTGCGGTGTGCAAAATGACTTCCTCGATAGAAGAAAGAATTGAAATTGTAGAAGCATATGTGTGGAAAGGTTCAATTAAGGACACTCGCGAAAGTTTCAGGGTAAAGTATCCGGATAGAGGACTAGCAGGAAAGAGAGCAATAAAGTGTCTGTATAGAAATTGGGGAACGTGCAGGCCTGTGTAGAGTGTAAAACGACAAAGAATTCTTTTAGTTCGCACATCAGAAGTTATTCCAGAAATTCGCCGAAGAATTATTCAGAGTCGAAAGAAGTCTACATATAAATAGGCGCAAAAGGAGCGTGTAAGTAGGAGAAGTGGCCAGCCTATATTGAGAAGTCTTAATTGGAAGCCGTATAGCCGGCCGCGGTGACCGAGCTGTTCTAGGCGCTTCAGTCCGGAACCGTGCGACTGTTACGGTCGCAGGTTCGCATTGTTAATAAATTTTAGGTCCGTTTCAGCTTTTCGTCTCTGTAATTTCATTGCTTTTCCTTTATACTTACACGGCTGCTCTTATATGCGTCACCTTGTATAAGGTAATATAAAGGCCCCACTGCTGAGGCAACTTGCGTTTTGTATCATTTTGCTAAATCGCTTCAGGCACTCACTAGAATGCATTTCTTTTTTTTAAGAAGCCGTCTTTAAGGGATGCGCCAAGGGTCCCCCACTCCAACATCCCCTCGATATGTGATAATGTTCCAGCTTAAAACATGTTCTACGCCCTTGCAACAGTCAGACGTCAGCTGCACTAGTTTGCAGATCTGTGCATCCACTCTCTTACCAGTTTTGTAGACAAGAATGTCCTGCGGCGCTATTTTCTTCTCAAGCGAGAGGTATTAGCTCGACGATGGATTCTCATCAAACGGGCCGACTCCACAGGGTATTCAGCATAAAATATCATTCGAATTTCGTTAAGGCTTACTGGCTTGTGTGTTTGGAGTAGTCTACGTTCTTCTACTATACCGCCGGAGCTTACTTCAATTTCTTTCATTTGCGATTGTGCATGGAGTCCCATTCGTAAACAATATGAAGTGCGGAATTACTTTGGGTTCCTAAAGTCGGTCTTCAGTTACAATACCAGACACAAGAGACTGTACGGAAGTTTCGGATCCTTTCATTGAATTTCCATAAGACCGGAACTTCCTAGGATTTTCTGACAGGTCTTTCCCCAGGATCTGTCTCTCGATTTATTTTGCACCTTTCACATAGCCTTTCTGACTAATGCACTTGTTTCCCCTTTCATTTTCCCTTCATTCTCTTTTGTAGCAGCAGTTTAGTAATGTTTTATCTGACAACATTCTCCGAGTAGTACTATTAAACCAAGAAGAGCCTGCGCCATCTTTTATTACACTGTGCGTATTTTTCCAGATCGCTGTTTGTAATGTTCTTGAGTATTAGCTACCTTTCTTCTGCGTTTGTTGGATTTGAAAGAAATGTCATCAGTTCTTCTTTGAAGATGATTTATTTACTATTAGTTCTATGGAACAGAAATTCTTTTCTAGGTTTCTTGTTATGCCTTCTTCAGTTAATATGCTTGTAACAGCATCATGATCATTAATGGGTGAAATGTCTGTGTAATGGGTGAATGGGTTAGATCTCTTTGTGACAAGGAGATCTAAAATATTTATTTCGCTTGTCTTTGCCAGAGTAGTTTATTCGAGACAGTTGACAGACATTGTCGCGAAGCTGTTTGTCCTTGCCGCCGGTAACTTTTGCGTACTTTTCCAAGTCGGTGAGGGTTATGTTAGCCACCACCTACTACTAACGTACGCTATGGGTATTTCCGTTTTATGGAGTGCAGACACCCTTTGATGAAGATGCAAAGTTAGTTCTTTTTGCTGATGATACAAGTATAGTAATAACATCCAAAAACCAAGAACTAAGTGATGTAATTGTAAATGATGTTTTTCACAAAATTATTAAGTGGTTCTCAGCAAACGGACTCTCTTTAAATTTTGATAAAACACAGTATATACAGTTCCGTACAGTAAATGGCACAACTCCAGTAATAAATATAGAATTTGAACAGAAGTCTGTAGCTAAGGTAGAATTTTCAAAATTTTTAGGTGTGTCCATTGATGAGAGGTTAAACTGGAAGCAACACATGGATGGTCTGCTGAAACGTCTGAGTTCAGCTACGTATGCTATTAGGGTTATTGCAAATTTTGGTGATAAGAATCTCAGTAAATTAGCTTACTATGCCTACTTTCATTCACTGCTTTCGTATGGCATCATATTCTGGGGTAATTCATCGTTGAGTAGAAAAGTATTCATTGCACAAAAACGTGTAATCAGAATAATTTGCTGGAGCCCACCCACGGTCATCCTGCAGACATCTATTTAAGGATCTAGGGATCCTCACAGTAACCTCACAGATATATATTCCCTTATGAAATTTGTTGATAATAATCCAACCTAATTCAAAAGTAATAGCAGTGTGCATACCTATAACACCAGGAGAAAGGATGATCTTCACCTATGCAGGGTTAAATCTGACTTTGGCACAGAAAGGGGTAAATTATGCTGCCACGAAAGTCTTTGGGCACCTACCAAACAGCATCAAAAGCCTGACAGATAGCCAACTAACATTTAAAAATAAATTAAAAGAATTTCTAGATGACAACTCCTTCTACTCATTGGCTGAATTTTTAGATATAAACTAAGTAAAAAAAAAACTTAATCATTTGTGTCATGCAATATTTTGTGTAATGTAATTTCTTGTACAGACATCTTTTATTAACCTGACACGTTCCACATCATTAAGAAGTGTCGTATTCATGATCTATGGAACAAGTATTAATCTAATCTAATCTAATCTAACCTTTGAAAGTCCATGACCTACGTGTCTCCGTGAACTTATTAATCTATATCCTCCGATGCCGGTTACTCTTGCTTATATGAGTCGGTAGTCGGACTAACTTTAGACCTAAGGTTACAGCCGAGTCTAATGTACCTCTATAACTTAAGTTCCTGGCGTTGTCTACACCAGCTCCCTACCTTCTGTTTTGAGTTTCTACTAACTCTCAGTTCCTAATATGATGTGGCGGTGGCAGGGCTAACAGAATAGTAGTATAAAATACAAAATGAACAAACCAGATTTACTTCATACAAGGCTCATTCAATTAATAGTTACACTGCGCAAGAATTACGTTTCTGTTCAAATATTTAAAAAAACGCAAATTCGCTTTTCACACAACACATAAGAAATGATGAACACTAAAGGAAATTATCAATCTACAATAACTTACATTGAGAGTAGGATAATTTTTAAAATACTAGTGTCTTGTTCAAAGGTAGAACCTGCAACTGTAACTGCTTTTCATGTTATGGTTCTACGCAAATGAGCAGCAATCGGCCGACACCGTAACAATAACCTTACCTTTCTTACCACAAATATGCCTTCATCTCGCCACGTAGTTTTTCCAACTTCGCAATGTTTCTAGGGTAAGAACCTTGCATCCGCTTCAACAATATAAAGGAGACGACTTACTACTGCAATTAAACACGTGTAAACTCTTCGTTCAACACCGCGCATCGCAGTTCATTGCACACCACTACTCGTTACGGAAATCTGCCTGCGGCTTTACTTCACTAGCTCTGGCCACAACTGACTCACTAGTGCTCTGATAACATTGTGCGCAGAGACAAGACAATACATGAAATCTGTTTGCAATTGCGAATACGAACAACAATCAGCTGTACATAGTGTCCCATTGAAATTTATAGTGGCCGATATCTCTGCAGCGGCACAATTCTGCAAAAAAGTCTCTAGTAAACGTTGTAAGGTCTGAAGGGGGTTATCGAGTGGTTACCTCGAAATGAGCTTGAACCCTGTTTTCAAGGTCAAAACAAGGTCAAGTTCATTTTTGCAAATTGTAACATCTATTTTTTTTCATATTCTTATTCTACGTGAAAAAGGACGCATTTATTGATGGAACATTTTTTTCGAAAAACCAATGGTTTCTCTCCAGGGGCCACTTCATTGTAACTTCCCCAGGTTACCAGTATCTCGAGAACAAAGCGCTCTTTCAGAAAATTACTTAGGTGTCTAACGGATGTTTGTCTTTCAAAAGGGCTCCTTTACATATATCGATTTAGTCGTAAATAATAAAATGATAAAATACCCCATGGTAATGCGTCCTTTTCAAGTATGGAGAGAAGGCAGAAACAAAAGACAGGCCCGAGAAAGTTGATTGCGAGACAAGGTGACTCAGATAGTTTTTTCCTCTTATGGGCTCCAAACAATCGTGTTGAGAATAATTTTGCTTGTGCGGATTTGCAAAATTTCACTTCGCAGGAACTCATTAGAGTCTCGCGAGACGAGATTTTTCTGAGTCCCACGAGGTGAAATTCATCAGAGTTCGACGAGGTGGAATTTTTCTTGCTCCCTTAACACACCATTTTGTCGAGTGCATAAGAGAAAAATTTATGAGAATCACGCCAGTCAAGAATAATTCTAAGTGAGCAGAGAAGAGAAATTTTTAGAGTCTCCAGGAGTAAAATTTCTCTGAACCCCCAGTTATGATTTCAAATTCCCCGACACGCTTATTAGCTAGCGTCAAAGCTCCACCCTTCTCTGATTGTGCCGACACAAGCACAATGCTGGTTTCTGATTCGCCACTCTCCAAGTGGTGCGCATTGGCTTTCGCTACCGCCAACGGTATTTGATTTCAGATTAATCCCTACTGAAGAATTTTGAGGCCATTTCAGATTCACGAAAATTTCACCAGTGGACAGAGTTCAGATTTTCATCGAAAATGTTTATGGATCTCGCTTCGTTCTCGAGATATTGGTAACCTGGGAAAGTTATAATGAAGCGCGGCGACAAACGATTGGTTTTTCGAAAAAAGATGTTCCCTATAAACAATGAGTTTTTTCAAGTAGAATACGAATATGGAATAAAAAATAGGGGTTACTATTTTAGAAATGTACTTGACCATGCTTTGCACTTGAAAACAGGGTTCAAGGTCATTTCGAGGTAACCACTCCATGACCCCCGTCAAACATTAGAACTTTTACTAGAGACTTTTTTTGAAGAGTTGAGTCGCTGCAGAGATATCGGCCGGTATAGTTTAAAATAGGACACCCTGTATAGGAGAACGACAACAATGAAAATTTACTCCGAACCGGTACTCGAACCCGAATGCATGGAAGTTTGGATGTAGTCGGCAGTCGTGCACGGATAGTCAAACGATACGGTAAGTGCCCTAATATTATTGGGCGTTATGTAGACAAGTAGATTAACTACAGGCTTTCATGTAAAAATAAGATTGCTAAGAGAAGTTTACTTGTTTCATTTTTATTTCAAAATTGTACTTTCTTAAACAACACACCTCTTATAAAAGTCAAAGGTCTTTCTCGTTTTGCATCATATCCTCCTTGAATAAAACCTTTTCCGAAGTTGTTTTTGAGTACCCTAGTCATCGAAATGCTAAATTCCGTTGTTCAGACAGATGTACGTAATACCTTAACAGTTGCAAATTTAGATATAGTATGATTTCTTCTTACGTGCGAACTGTACTGGGCGTTTTGCGTCTACAGGGACGTCGCGCATTTGTGTTTTCCCAAAAAATGGTATTAACTACTTAGTCGAGAAGCGCTGTCTGGGAAGTGTGTTCAAACAAATTGTTGTTAGTGTAACCAGAGTTCTAATATACTGTACAATATCGATGAACTTCAGTGTCAGAACTTCGGTTTTCATCGCTGTTTGGAAAATTAATGAAACTTACTTTATTTATTAACGTGTTACTACAGTTCGTTTCTTCTGAACACATGGCTGTCACTTACGCGCATGTCTTCGCCGTTTTTAGTGATGTCGGTAATAATAATGTAACAGCTTATCGATATTGATAACAATGCTGTATTTTGAATTCGATGACCGTGCTGTCTTATAGTAAACTCCGCCGGAACAGGCCACGAAGGCCGGCGTGTCTCCCTAAGCTCACAAGCGTCACTGTATGCGGATATGGAGGGGCATGTGGTCAGCACACTGCTGTCTCGGCCGAATGTCAGTCCGAGACAGGAACCGCCACTTCTCAATCAAGTGGCTCCTCAGTTTGCCTCACAAGGACTGAGTGCACCCCGCTTGCCAACAGCGCTCGGCAGACCGGATGGTCACCCATCCAAGTGCTAGTCCAGTCAGACAGCCCTTAACTTCGGTGATCTGACGGGAACCAGTCTACCACTGCGGCAAGGACGTTGGCTGTATTATATTACAGTAATACGTTATTAAAGTGTACGAGGTCTGTTCATAAAATTCCGGAAGTTTGTCCACAGCATTTTTCTACGCTTACCTTTTACTTTCTGTGCATGATCTCCTTCGAAACACTCTCTCCACAATTGATAAACCGCTCCCAACGTCGTTTCTACTTCCGGATGTAGTCCAGGTACGTCTCTTTATGGATCGCACGAAGCGCCATCTGCAAATTTTGTTTTATTTCGTGTGTCGTTGAAAATAGCCCGCAGGGGCCAGGCTAAGGCTTTCGTTCGGAGGATGGATAGATGTTAGGAGTGATTTATATACCGGGAAGAGGAAGCCTGTTGCAGCTACGATACGACAAAGAGGATGATGTACTGGGGAGAGGGACATGTTCGTGTAAGCAGTTCCCTGTACTAGAGAGGATCAGGGAGACACATGGGCTATGATCTTAGAGTTTGCGAGTTTATAGGATTAGCGAAGGTGTCAGTGGACTACGTTTAGCTCGCGAAGCGTTACTGGGTAAGCTGAGAGAAGCGTCATTCGAGGAAGACTGTGCGACAGTTCTGCTGCCTCCATCGCATATCTCTTGGGTAGATACAATCAGAATAAACAAAAATTAGGGCGCACACCGGGGAATATAGACCCGTCTGTCTTTTTTTTCTCGCTTAGTTCGCAACTGTAAAACGACACTCTGTCAAACTCTCTACAGAGCCCTACGTAATACTTATGTTGTTGTGGTGGTTGTGATGCTAGTGATGGGATTGAAGACTGGTTTGATGAATCTCTCCAAGTTACCTTATTCTGCGCAAACCTCCTCATCTCTGCACAGCTATTCGCAGCCTATGTCCATTTGAACATCTGCATCTGTATCTGCATCTGTACTCCTCAAGCCACCTTACTGTGCCTGGTGGCCGCACAAAGTGGAAACGCGGTTAGAGGCGCCATGTCACGGACTGCGCGGCCCCTCCCGCCGGACGTTCGAGTCCTCCCTCGGACATGGGTGTGTGCGTCGTTCGTAGCATAAGTTAGTTTAAAGTGTGTATAAGTATAGGGACCGATGGCCTCAGCAGTTTGGTCCCTTAAGAATTCACACACACACACACTTGAAAATTTGAGGATGGTGGAGAGTACCGTGACTGCCATTTCCCCTTTTTCCTGTACCAGTCGAGTATGGTTCGCGGTAAGAACAATTGTGGATTCGAATCTTTCTAATTTTGTCTTCATAGTCTTTCGCGAGATATATTTAGGAGGAAGCAATGTATTGGTTGCCTGTTCTAGGAACGTACGCTCTTCTGTCACGCCGTGGTACAGATCTTTTGCAGCATCATCTCTGTGACGCTTTGGCGCTAAGTAAATGAAACTGTAGCGATACGTGCTGATCATCTTTGGTTCTTCTCTATTTCCTCTATAAATCCTAAATCTCATCTGGTAAGGATCCCAAACCGACGAGTAATATCGAAGTACTGGTCGAATGAGTGATTATATATATATATATATATATATATATATATATATATATATATTACTCCTGGAAATGGAAAAAAGAACACATTGACACCGGTGTGTCAGACCCACCATACTTGCTCCGGACACTGCGAGAGGGCTGTACAAGCAATGATCACACGCACGGCACAGCGGACACACCAGGAACCGCGGTGTTGGCCGTCGAATGGCGCTAGCTGCGCGGCATTTGTGCACCGCCGCCGTCAGTGTCAGCCAGTTTGCCGTGGCATACGGAGCTCCATCGCGGTCTTTAACACTGGTAGCATGCCGCGACAGCGTGGACGTGAACCGTATGTGCAGTTGACGGACTTTGAGCGAGGGCGTATAGTGGGCATGCGGCAGGCCGAGTGGACGTACCGCCGAATTGCTCAACACGTGGGGCGTGAGGTCTCCACACTACATCGATGTTGTCGCCAGTGGTCGGCGGAAGGTGCACGTGCCCGTCGACCTGGGACCGGACCGCAGCGACGCACGGATGCACGCCAAGACCGTAGGATCATACGCAGTGCCGTAAGGGACCGCACCGCCACTTCCCCAGCAAATTAGGGACACTGTTGCTCCTGGGGTATCGCCGAGGACCATTCGCAACCGTCTCCATGAAGCTGGGCTACGGTCCCGCACACCGTTAGGCCGTCTTCCGCTCACGCCCCAACATCGTGCAGCCCGCCTCCAGTGGCGTCGCGACAGGCGTGAATGGAGGAACGAATGGAGACGTGTCGTCTTCAGTGATGAGAGTCGCTTCTGCCTTGGTGCCAATGATGGTCGTATGCGTGTTTGGCGCCGTGCAGGTGAGCGCCACAATCAGGACTGCATACGACCGAGGCACACAGGGCCAACACCCGGCATCATGGTGTGGGGAGCCATCTCTTACACTGGCCGTACACCTCTGGTGATCGTCGAGGGGACACTGAATAGTGCACGGTACATCCAAACCGTCATTGAACCCATCGTTCTACCATTCCTAGACCGGCAAGTGAACTTGCTGTTCCAACAGGACAATGCACGTCCGCATGTATCCCGTGCCACCCAACGTGCTCTAGAAGGTGTAAGTCAACTATCCTGGCCAGCAAGATCTCCGGATCTGTCCCCCATTGAGCATGTTTGGGACTGGATGAAGCGTCGTCTCACGCGGTCTGCACGTCCAGCACGAACGCTGGTCCAACTGAGGCGCCAGGTGGAAATGGCATGGCAAGCCGTTCCACAGGACTACATCCAGCATCTCTACGATCGTCTCCATGGGAGAACAGCAGACTGCATTGCTGCGAAAGGTGGATATACATTGTACTAGTGCCGATATTGTGCATGCTCTGTTGCTTGTGTCTAAGTGCCTGTGGTTCTGTCAGTGTGATCATGTGATGTATCTGACCCCAGGAATGTGTCAATAAAGTTTCCCCTTCCTGGGACAATGAATTCATGGTGTCCTTATGTCAATTTCCAGGAGTGTACATATATGGTCGCCCATTGATAGTGACCGGACCAAATATCTCACGAAATAATCATCAAACGAAGTAACTACAAATAACGAAACTCGTCTAGCTTGAAGGGGGAAACCAGATGGCGCTATGGTTGGCCCGCTACATGGCGCTGCCATAGGTCAAACGGATATCAACTGCGTTTTTTTTTAAATAGGAACCCCCATTTTTTATTATATATTCATGTAGTACGTAAAGAATTATGATTCCTTTAGTTGGATCAATTCTTTCGCTTTGTGATAGATGGCGCTGTAATAATCACAAACATATGGCTCACAATTTTAGACGTACAGTTGGCAACAGGTAGGTTTTTTAAAATTAAAACACAGAACGTAAGTACGTTTGAACATTTTATTTCGGTTGTTCCAATGTGATACATGTGCCTTTGTGAACTTAGCTTCTCTGAGAATGCATGGTGTTACAGCGTGGTTACCTGTAAATAGGACATTAATGCAATAAATGCTCAAAATGATGTCCGTCAACCTCATCGCTTTTGGCAATACGTGTAACGACATTCCTCTCAACAGCGAGTAGTTCGCCTTCCGTAATGTTCGCATATGGATTGACAATGCGCTGATGCATGTTGTCAGATGTTGTCGTTGTCGGTGGATCACGATAGCAAATATCCTTCAACTTTCCCCACAGATAGAAATCCAGGGATGTCAGATCCGCTGAACGGCGCTGTATGGCGCTTCGGTGACCAATCCACCTGTCATGAAATATGCTATTCAGTACCGCTTCAACGGCACGCGAGCTATGTGCCGCACATCCATCATGTTGGAAGTACATCCCCATTCTGTCATGCAGTGAAACATCTTGTAGCAACATCAGTAGAACATTACGTAGGAAATCGGCATACATTAGACCATTTTGATTGGCATCGATAAAAGGGGGGCGAATTATCCTTCCTCCCATAATGCCGCACCATACATTAACTCGCCAAGGTCGCTGATGTTCCACTTGTCGCAGCCATCGTGGATTTTCCGTTGCCCAATAGTGCATATTATGCCGGTTTACGTTACCGCTGTTGGTGAATGACGCTTCGTCACTAAATAGAAAGCGTGCAAAAAATCTGTCATCGTCCCGTAATTTTTCTTGTGGCCAGTGGCAGAACTGTACACGACGTTCAAAGTCGTCGCCATGCAATTCCTGGTGCATAGAAATATGGCACGGGTGCAATCGATGTTGATGTAGCATTCTCAGCATCGACGTTTTTGAGATTCCCGATTCTCACGCAATTTGTCTGCTACTGATGCGCGGATTAGCCGCGGCAGCAGCTAAAACACCTACTTGGGCATCATCATTTGTTGCAGGTTCGTGGTTGACATGTGGCTGAACACTTCCTATTTTCTTAAATAACGTAACTATCCGGCGAACGGTCCGGACACTTGGATGATGTCGTCCAGGATACCGAGCAGCATACATAGCACACGCCCGTTGGCCATTTTGATCACAATAGCCATCCATCAACACGACGTCGATCTGTTCCGCAACTGGTAAACGATCCATTGTAACACGGGCAATGTATCACGGTTGTGACGATTGCAGCGCCGTATATCCCTGAACTATCGTTGTCGGCGTTAGGTTGCTGTCGAATATGAAGAGAACAACCCTATCACTGAACTGTTCCCAGTAGCCCACTCTCTGCTCAACTTTCTTATTCATAACGAACTCTACTCCCGTTATACCGTTTTCTGTTGCTGTTAATATTACCCTCTATTTGTTTGACAAGATATTATTACGTTCTTTCCATTTCATTTTAGTGACCCAGCTATATCGAGAATTAGCCTTTGCATTTCCCTTTTCATGTTTTCTAGCTTTCCTACTACGTTCGAACTTCTGACATTCTAAGATCCGACTCGTAGAATGTTATTCCGTCGTTCGTTATTCCATCATTTTCTCAATGTCACCACCCTGGAGAACGGAATGGGGGACTAGTCCGGAATCTTTTGCAATGTAGAGATCATTATGATAATTTTCAATCTCAGGCCACATGTTCTATTGATTACATTGCGTGTCTTTATTGCAGTGGCTTCTATTGCCTTTTGCACCGTCATACCGTTGATCATTGCTGAATTGCCTGCCTTTTAGGGGCAGTTTCCCACCGCAAGAAGTGCCCCGATCCCTTGTCCGTTCCCCCATGGCCACCATTGCTGATGATTTTTATGCAAAATGTATGCAGTAGCTGATTTCTAACGTGGAACTCAGAATGTTTTTATTACTAGCCGATGACACTACTCCTAGTACAGTCTGGTGGAGCATGCCCGTAGTTACTTCTACCTCCGAGTATCCCTCTCCGTTCAGAATAACATGCCGTGTACTGTTTGCTAGAAACTCTTCAATCCAACGGCACAGTTGGTCTGATATTGGGTATGCCCGTATTTGGTTCTTCAGATGGCAGTGAGGAAATGTATCTAACCTTTCAGGAAGACAAGGAACATGGCATCTACCTGGGCGCCTGTGTCTACTGCTGAATGGGTCTCGTGGACAAATAGAGCGAGTTGGGTTTCACACTATCGTTGGGTTCGGAACCCGTGTTGACTCCTACAGTGCGCATTTTCGAATTCCGTATTTGTCGTAACACGCGAGCAAGAAACATGTTCCAGAATTTGCAACAGATCGACGTCATAGATACAGGGCTATAGCTTTGTACGTCTGTTCGACGCCCCTTCTTAAAAAGCGAATGACATGTGCTTTTTCCAATCATTAGAAAATCTTTGCTGCTACCAGTAGAAGAAGGACAAGTTTTTTCTCAGACTGCGTAGAATCGAACTGCTATTCCATCAGGCCCAATGGCCTTCCCTCTTATGGGATATTTCAGTTACTTTTCCGGCCCATTGTCACTTATTTCGATATCTGTCATTCTGTCATTCGTGAAACGATTTAAAAGAGAAACTATAGTGCCATACTCTGCTCTGAAGCAGTTTTGGAAAAAAGTTTGGTATTCTGGCATTCTTTGTGTCATCCTCTATTTCAGTACCAATATGGTCACAGAGTGCCAGGACAGATGACGTCGATTCGTTTACTGATTTAACTTCAGACCAAAATTTGTTAGACTTTGGTTTTTGTTTCTCTGCGAGACTTTGACTTCGTTTAAATATGCAGTGAAGATCGCTTTTCTTTCGCAGCACCTTTCTGAACCTGCTTACCGCACTCGCCCCTTGTTCTCTCTCTACAGTTTTAACGACGCTCCCTCCCGACTTCCCTCCATTATCGAACGGATCAATTCTCCTTACCTCAGGATGTGTCCTATCAACAGATCCCTTTAGTCAGATTGTGCGATAAATCTCAGTTATTCTTGAAGTCGATTCGCTACTTCCTCAAAAAAATGTGTTCAAATGTGTGTGAAATCTTATGGGACTTAACTTCTAAGGTCATCAGTCCCTAAGTTGACACACTACTTAACCTAAACTATCCTAAGGACAAACACACACACACCCATGCCCGAGGGAGGTCTCGAACCTCCGCTCCGCTGCGACCAGCCGCACAGTCCATGACTGCAGCGCCTAAGCTAAAACCACGCGGCGTACTTCCTCATTAGATGCTTGAAGATGGGTGCCATCTTACTGTCAGCATTTTTATGTAGCACAATATTCCAAACACTTCTATGCTCTTCGTTTTCCTCCCGTGCAAGGCTGCGCTACATAAAAACAACTTCAGGAAAGATCCACTACCACTTAGAAATGGTAAAAATGTCTACTGCATGTTGCTACTACAAAAAACAAAAAATTCTGGAAACGAGTTGTCCTATAGTCCCGCAATAATAAGTTCGTTCTTAAAGTAAAATCATTATTCTATTACTAACATTGTAAATGTTCTTTTATTATTAATCCTGAAGTGATCGTGCATGGATAAATGCTAGGGAGTGAGCCAGCTTATTAAAATACTTAGGTAGCTTCTTAAATAAATGATGTTTGTAAATACATTACTTTTATAAGACGCTCTTGACAGTAGCTTTCTAAGTAACGTCCGTACTGATTCTTTTACTCGACCGTGGATATCTCTCCAAATGAAAACTTCTTTTATCGGATTCGAAACCAATTACTCACCTAACAAATGGTTCGTACTGGACTGTTTATGTGCATTTAATGAACACGGAACCTTTCTCCATGTCAAGACGCAGTATAGCCAACAATGACTTTTAACATAAAATGAGAAGAATATTAAGTAATATCATTAAATTCAATTCTCACACATAAAAAATAAATTTACAGTGAGACATTAAAGCAGTTGCTATATGCAACAATATGAGAGTGCGCCTAGTATGATTGCGCCTCTACAAAATACAAATGATAATAGCGGTGTACCATATAAAACCGCCGTAATCGGAGAAAAGTGGCCTTCTTGACTCGCTTCTAAAACAAAAAAGCGCTGTCCCCTTCACAAAATCAACTGAAGGACATAATTCTACATTTGTTTCTGAAACTGTATCCTACAGTCGATACAGCCGTCCATAGTACTTAATTTCTAATTAATACTTTATTTATTTATTACGTTTCAAATACTTCGCATGTAAATTACTCTCTTCGCGAAGATAGCGTTTAAAACATGTTGCATTTCGCACGTATTTTCTTTGCTTCTTTTAGAGCTTTGCTCAATAGTAATTGAATTCTATCTTTACTTAGTGTTCACTGTTTGCTTTGTGAATGTAAACATTGAATGTAAAACATATGTGTGAACCTCAAAATAGCATGAAGAATCTTATGAAGTGTGTCTTACGTGCCATCTACGTCTACATCCATACTCTGCAAAACAGCACGAAGCGCATGGCAGAGGGTACGTCCCATGTACCAGTTATTAGGGTTTCCTCCTGTTCCATTCACGTATGGAGCGTGGGAATAATGACTGTTTGAATGATTCTATGCATGCTGTAATTATTCTAATCTTCTGCACACCATTCCTATGTTAGCGGTACGTATAGAGCTGTTGCATATTCATAGAGTTATCATTTAAAGCCAGCGCTTGAAACCTTGTTAGTAGACGTTCTCGCTATAGTTTCCGCCTATCTTTAAGGGTCTTCCAGTTCAGTTCCTTCAGTATCTCTGTGACGATCTCCCACGGATTAAACAAATCCGTGACTATTCCTGCTGCCCTTCTCTGTTAGTGCTATCTGGTACAGTTATCACACAGTTGAGAATATTCCAGGACTGGTTGCACGAGTGATTTATAAGCAGTCTCCTTTGTAGAGTGATTGCACTTCTCCAGTATTCTACCAATAAACCGAAGTCTATCACCTCCTTTACCCACAAATGAACCGATGTGATCATCCCATTTCATATCCCTACGAAATGTTACACCCAGGTATTTGTATAAGTTGGCCGATTCCAACTGCGACTATTGCTATTATAGTCACAGGACACTAGGTTGTTTTTTTTCGTATTGTGAAGCGTACAGTCTTACATTTCCGAACATTTAAAGTAAGTTTCCAATATTTGTCCCACTTCCAAATCTTATCAAGATCTGACTGAATATTTATGCAGCTTCTTTCAGACAGTACTCCACTAGACGATTGAAACATCTGCCAAAAGCCTGAGGTTACTATTAATGTTGTCTGCAAGGTCATGAATACACAACATAAACAGCAATAGTTCCACCACACTTCCATGTAGTACACCCAAGTTACTTCTACATTTGATGATGACTCTCCATCCAAGACAAGATGCTGCGTCCTCCATACCAAAATGTCCTCTCCACTCACAGATTTCATTTGATGCACCATATGATCGGACTTTTGTTAATAATAGTGATTTATTTAGAATATATGTACTGTCTGCACTTAACGGCTTATACACTGTTCTGGAAAAGCGCAAGGACCATAGCAAGAGAGAGAGAGAGAGGGAGGGGGAGAGAGAGAGAGAGAGAGAGAGAGAGAGAGAGCACTGGAACATATGTAAGTATATACTACTGTTCCACCTTTTATTTAAATAAATGCAGGCACGCTAGCCTCCTTTTAGTATCGAAACAACGCACAAAGTGGCTCTCAACATTCAAATCTTGTTTGATACTGCTGGATCCGTCGATACGCTGTTGATAGAAACATTAACCTTTTTGGAAACGTTAACCGTCGATCAAACGTTTTACAAAGGGTGAATAGAGTAAGACTGGACATTGCAGACAAGTGGATGCTGCATCATGACGACGCCCCAAATCGAACAACCACTTGCATCACGGAATTTTTGACCTCAAAAGCATTCCTACTGTCCCACAACCTCCCTATTCACCTTATCTGAGTCATTGTGATTTTTTCCCAAAACTGAAAAATGGCTTAAAAGAGCGTCATTTTGAGAGTCTGGAGAACACTGGAAGGAATGTGACGGACACGTTAATGGCCGAGCAACTGGAGTCTTTCAGCGCTGCTACCAAGATTCGGAACTGCGACTCCGCCGGTGTAGAGTTGCAACTGGAACTACAAGGAACAACAGTGAAAATTACGTCATATGCAGTAGGGAGGAAGAAGCAAGTGTGTTTATTTTTTTTTTCACTGAGTGCTCTAATATAAAATTGGCGAGAGGTAGAAATGGACCCTGCAGGGGTGTCGGATACTGTGAGCGTTAAAGACCAGAGCTCGTACATCAAAATCGAAACTTTACGCGGTAAAAACCCGACAGAAGCCCGCAGTACGTTAAATGAAGTTTGTTGCAAGTTTACAGGGGATCGTAGTACAGTTTCACGTTGAGTTAACCGTTTTCGTGGTGGTCGTAGGAGAATAGACAATACTCCAAGACCCGGAAGACTAAAAATGTCGCCGGCCGCGGTGGTCTCGCGGTTCTAGGCGCGCAGTCCGGAACTGTGCGACTGCTACGGTCGCAGGTTCGAATCCAGCCTCGGGCATGGATGTGTGTGATGTCCTTAGGTTAGTTAGGTTTAAGTAGTTCTAAGTTCTAGGGGACTGATGACCACAGCAGTTGAGTGCCATAGTGCTCAGAGCCATTTGAATTAAAAATGTCAACAGATGAACGAGGTGTGAAACATGTAAGAGGACCATAATTAAAGAATTTGTTGCTAGCGCAATCGAGCTGATGTAATTTCGATGTATTCTGCGATATGTAAGCTAGAAGAGAATCTGAGACCAAAGAGCAGTATTGACTGCAGTAGGAACTGTGTAGCAGTAGGAGTAAGTTGTTGCTAGCAAGCAGTTGTGTCTGGTGTATCGTATTGGCTGGGCCGGTCGTGTGCAGCGATGGCGGAGCCTGAGCGTTGTAGGATAAGGTAAAAGCAGCCTCGCGCATATGTAGTATTGTTACATCAAGTCCCATGTAAATGTTTTTAAAAAAATCTGTTAATAATAATCTTTCTCATAAAAAGTAACTTTTGACATTAATCTCAATTTAAAGAATTCACTAATTTCTCAAATCCTTGGCCATCCCGATTATTGAAAAGAAAAATCAGTTCTTTCCCTTTATTTAAGACAAATCTATCGGCCAGCATTGCACTTAGCTGCGCCAGGAAAATTTCTTATAGGAGCGTTATCCGGCGACCTAATTAAGGTAAGATTTTTCAGTTTATTCAGAATGATGTATCAGGGCCATGGCGCAGCACTGCTGACGTCCAAAATTTACCAGGTTAAATTGACAGTCAATTATTAAAAGGTTATAGGTTTGTCACATTGTATTTTATTTTCACTGTTGGGTAGTTACGCTAAATGAGAGTATTATTCATAATATTTTATTTTGTGGGGAGGTTACACTTGTCGACAACCGACCAGGATCGTATTTTTGTGAATTTCTGAGAAGTGGTCAGCTATATATCTGCTCTTATTTACTTAATATTAAAAGCAGTTTGCATCTGGCGCAACGCATTTACTATTTTGTCACTTTTTCTTTCACAGATCATCGGCAATTTATTGCTCTTTGTTGTAACTGTATTTGTTCCATTTTTGCTTTGTCTTTGTTTGATTTTGTGCTTAACTTTGAGTTGTGAAAATGCCACGAAAAACTGCTAACAGTACATCGCGAGTCGTAATGAGTGAAAAAGCCGACTTTAATAATTTGACATAATACTAGCGACACTCAGTGTAATAGTGATAATCCTCTAATTACAGATAATCAGTGTGTGCCGATCACTAGTAATGATTTTAATGCTAATGATGAGCAAAGAAATTCAATTGTGTCCTCTGTTAATTTAACGACAATTGATGACGCGGCACGTTCCGTTACAATGAACGCTGTCCAGTTCGAAACACCTGATTTGCAAAATTTACGTAGTGAACAGATAATTGTTTCTAACGAAGGTGACCAATATACACAAAGCACGTCAGATTTATTTGATTCCGCTGTAGTGACCAACACAGCACATCCGATTAGCAAACCTTTTTGTGAATCAGACAATGACCAAATGGTTATACAAAACGTAACACATGCAGATACACCATCACACAGCACAGAGAATACAGCAGCTAATTTTGGCATGGATCGAGTTATGGCATTACTGCTACAACTTAATGAAAATCTCAAACAACAAATTAATGAATCGAACAAACAACTTAATGAAAAACAAGACGTCAATTTCAAACGACTTAATGAATCGAACAAACAACTTAATGAAAAACTAGACAACAATTTCTTACAGCTTAGTGAACAAATTAAAGCCGTTGCCGTGCAATGTCATGATACTAAAGAACAATTACGTGAGGAAATTAAGGCTTGTGCTAGGAATAGTAGTGAAGAAATTAGATCCGTTGCACAAGAATTAAGTAATACACATGCAGCCACAACTAAATTACTTAGAGATGAAATTAGTGAAGTCGCTAAACAATGTTCTGAAAACGCAACACAGTTACGCGACGAGTTTAAATTAACGTCAGCACAACTTTCACGCACACTGCATGCGAGAGTAGACAAGAAATTCGAACAACAGAACAGCCTAATTGATGAACGTTTTAATCACCACCTACAAAACAGTGAAACGCGTTACCGTAAATTCACACAGGAACAGAACAAAGTAAAGAAACAAGTCATGGAAACAATTACTGCACAGAGACAGGAAGATAAGCGTAAATTATTTACGAAAGCAAAAACTTACGTAGACAATAACATTGCTACAGTGTCAGACGAAATCAATACTATTAAACAGTTGAACACCGAATTGCATGATGAAATATCCGATCTTAAAACAAAAACAGACACACACACAGTAGACTTTCAGAAAGTGACCAACAGACTTGAACAATTAGAATTAATACAGGATCCCGATGCCATTAAAGCAGACGTTAAGAAATTGAACAAAACTACCCGTAAAATCCAAAAACAAATTAATGCTTGTGACACTAAAAATGATGATCAGGTTAAAGCACTGACTGAAAAATTTGATGAATTGGCCAGTCGTATTGACGTTATCGAAAATAACAATGACACCAAATCAGACGATACGCCACCAATTTCTTTCAATCAAACACCCGAATTCCAAAATTTATAGCAGACAATCAGTGAGATAGGTTCGTCCAATAATACATTGCGTAGAAAAGTGTCGTCTTTACAGCAAGAAGTGACGGAGATGAAAAATGTTACAACCGCTCTCCGGACATTTCTTACACTCACACAGCCAGTATAATTTAGGTAATTTACAGAGAGTACGTGACTTAGATTCCGAACAGACACAGACAAATGGATTATCATACAATCCTGAACCAGTTCGCACATTCAGCGACGATAACATTGATTATAAGCAATTTTTATCCGTGAAAAAATTTAAGGTATTTAAAAATGACAGAACACAAATACTTCCTTTGGACTGGATACGACAATTTGCTTTTGTATTTTCGTAAGCTTGGCGTGTAATGCAGAAACTAGAATTGGCCTGGATACAACAATTTGCATTTGAATTCTCACCGACATTGCCTGTAATGCAGAAACTAAAATTTATTTACAGCGCGTTAGTGACCTCAGGGGATTCATTACACTTCGATGAATATGTGCCGTAGCGTGCACAGGGCCCCGAGCAGCAGTAGTGCTATTTCATCTTTAGTTTTCTGCACTGCTGCCTTCTCTTTTACTATCCTTTATATCTATCAAAACAGCTCTTCAACTATCGATCTATATAGGATTAGGTATGAGTAAAGAAAACCTGATACGACGAGTTTTACCTGAAAGTGACAGTTATGTTTTGACACTCCCGAAATGGCAAGAACTACCAGCATAATTTTAAGTACAGTCAGAATTTTAATCATCAGTATGTACAAAATTTTCAGCAATCGCAGACACATTTTGGCAACAATAGAGGGTTTTCTCCGCAACAGCATCAAAACCAGTCGGTTAGCATACCTAACCAACAATGTAGTCTGCAAGGTCAACCAAGCTTTAATGTTTCGCCGCCTACACGTATAGCGTCGGCTCCACCAAATAGTAACGCTCAGCAACAAGGAAATCACTACGTACAGAGAACACACCATTTCAACTCATATCGCAATGCGCCGTATAGCAACAATTATTATGACAGACGTAAAAGTAATGAGCACAGTTTTCAGCGTAACAGTCGGTCTTACCAGCAGCAGAATCATCGGCAACAACAGATTATCATGAATGAACCAGAAAGTAGATATCATCCCGAACCTAATACGTCAGGAAGAAATAACAGAACAGTACAAATTGTGGAAATGACACAGCATCCTCCCGCAAATAACAGCACGCCAGATAGAATTTGACTAGATACATCACAGACTGAACCTTCCAGCGATGTAAGCAATACTTTTGATACACAGACTCTTGTTCACGAAAATGTAATTACTTTTGACGACATCCGAGACACTCTTTTGCATGAAAAACCAGTTATTCAAAAAAACTATTTCCCACCCTGTCATTGAAGTAAAGATTCGATCATCCACATTTTCAGCAGTAATCGACTCTGGATCACCTATGTCAGTTATACATGAGGAAACTTTCAACGCTTGTAACGAAGAGAATACCTATCCTATGTTACCATTAGGTAAAACTAAAGTAAAAGGAGCAGTATCTGGTAAAGGAGTAGATGTAATATTACAGACACACTTATCATTTTGTATTGCAGGTCATACGTTCCACTCAAATTTTGAATTGTTTCCTTATTGACAACAGACGTTATTTTAGGTACGAATTTTCTGGTACAACACGACGCAATTATTGACTTTCAAAATTCCTATTTTATGTTAAAGGATGAAAATGTACAACTGGCATTAGATTTTCAGCACTCTTTATCTGCAGAAGAACAAACAATCGGACAGAGGTCATTTCTGCATCATGTAACATAGACTGTCATTCCACATTGTTCACAGATACGTTCGTACACAACTATAATATACCAGACGAAGCCGACTATGACGTTGTGCACATGATTTCTGATAAAGTTAAACAGAGCAGCGCAAGTACAGACGACGAACGTACGCAACTACGCAAAATTCTTTTACAGCAAGCTCCAGTTTTTGACAACATCCCTGGTACTATGTCCGGTTTCATGTATGAATTTCAAGTTAAACAGCACGACACGTTTAAAGCCAAACATTATCCCATTCCGTATATTCACAGAGAACAGGTTAAGAAAGAATTGCAACCTATGCTTGACCAAGGTATTATTGAACCAGCAGTTAGTCCGTACATAAACCCACTCCATGTTGTTAAGAAAAAGGATGGCTCACTTCGCCTCGTACATGATTCACGTCACATCAACGACATTATTATTAATGAAACAGATCGCCCACAGACACTAGAAGAACTTCTACAGAAATTTCATGGTACTGCTGTTTATTCCACATTAGATTTGAGATCGGGATTTTGGCAAATTCAGCTCCATCCGAACTGCAGAAAGTACACAGCATTTCTCTGTTTTGGTGACTTATCAATTTTTCAAATTACCGATCGGTTTAACAATTTCTTCAGCAGCATTTATTCGCGGTTTGAATGCTATACTTCCGACAGAACTTAAAGACAGAATCACAACGTATGTAGACGACATTCTTATTGCAGAAGCTAACTGGTCTGAACACAATTTGATTCTGGAACAACTGTTGCAAACTTTTCGTGCACAAGGACTCACAGTTAATCTTAACAAATCGCACTTTGGCAGAACTTCCATAAAATTTCTTGGACATGTAATTTCAGCAGAAGGCATTGCGCCTGACCCGGAAAAACTTCAAGCTTTACGTGACATTACTGTTCCAACGACGAAGAAACAACTACGCAGCTTTCTGGGGTTAATTAACTTTTTCCGTAAATTTATTCATTACTCTGCTTCAGACACCCCTAGATTATGCCAACTGACGGGTAAAAACACTATTTGGTCCTGGGATAGCCAAGCGCAGTCTGAATTTGTCAATTTGAAACAAGCTTTGTTGAATGCACCACTTTTATCACATCCAGATCTCACTAGAAATTTTTCCATTGCCGCCGACAGTTCTAAAACAGCTTTAGGCGTACACAGTTTTCAGGAAATTGAAGAAGACGGTAATACAGTAATTAAAAACATCGCTTTTGCAAGTCGCGTTCTGTCACCTGCTGAACGCAATTATTCTGTTACAGAACTTGAAACATTATGTGTTGTATGGGCATTTACCCAATTTAGGCATTTTCTTTATGGAAGACATACTACCGTTTACACAGACCATAGAGCTATCCAGTTTTTACTTTCCGCTAAATTTACACATGACAGATTAAGCAGATGGAAACTGTATTTACAGGAATTTAATTTTACAATTTTTCACATTCCCGGTACACAAAATATTGTAGCACACGCACTATCCCATTCTCTCTGCAAAAATCAGCAAGACACTGCAACCAACTTCTGCCAAGCAAATTCTAGCCTCATGTATATTCAACAAGTCGCATTTGCAAACTTCATTTCTTCGTCATTACGAGACATAGCACAAGACCAGAGTAAAGACAACGTATGGAAAGAAATTAAACACCTTTGGCAAGATAAGAATAACGTTACCATTAGAAACCATTACACGGTATGCAATAACATTCTGTTCCGCCGCTCTCACCCTGACGGCAACAACTGGTTATTATGCATTCCTGACGAACTTGTTAACAAATTAATTTGTTATACTCATTTGAGTTACGCACATTATGGAGCCAGAAAATGTTTTCTTATACTGAGACAGAACTGTTATTTTGCCAACATGGGGAAACGTATTCGACAAGTTTTAGCGTCATGTAAAATCTGCCAGAAAGCTAAATCAGACACGACTTCACATATTCCTCCGTTACATCCCATTGTACCTGTTAAATTGAGACACATGGCCGCTGTAGACATTTTTGGTCCGATTCCCAGAACTAATAGAGGTTTTTGCTACATCTTTGTCGCTGTTGAACTCACTTCGAAATTTGTTACCTTCACTCCATTGCGCAAAGCTACTGCTAAATCTATTTCGAATGCATTTGTAAAACATTTTTTATTTCATGTAGGGCATGTATTGAAAGTAATTTCCGACAATGGACCACAATTTCGATCTGCGATATGGACACGTATGTTACGAGCTAGAAACATTTCTCCGATCTATATATCCAAGTATCACGCTTCTTCGAAACCTTGTGAACGACTGATGAAAGAAATTGGTAAACTGTGTAGAATGTACTGCCATAAAAGACATATTGATTAGGATACACACATACTCTCATTCCAGAATGTAATTAACTCCATACCAAATGAATCCACTATGCTATCTCCGACTGTTATATTGAAAAATGTTGAACCACCTAACAAAATTAAAGAATTAGTATCTTTTCCTACATCTCGTCGTCACCATGAAATAATTGACATTGCGCTCAACAACATCAAACGTGCCGCAGAGCGCCGGAGAAGACAGCAAAAACAGGTTTGTACACACCGTGACTTTCACATAGGACAGAAGATATTAGTACGTACACACTATTTATCCAACAGAGGAAAGAGTAGATGCAGTAATTGCGCTCAACAACATCAAACGTGCCGCAGAGCGCCGGAGACGACAGCAAAAACAGGTTTGTACACGCCGTGAATTTCACATTGGACAGAAGATATTAGTATGCACGCATTATTTATCCAACAGAGGAAAGAGTAGATGCAGTAAATTTGAACTTCTATACGCAGGTCCATACAGAATTCGCAGCATTCCTCATCCCAATGTGGTACATGTTGAAACTTTGAGAACCAGGAAAAGCAAGGGCAATCACCGTATTTCCAATATTAAACCCTTTATTGAATGAACATACTTTACGATTTATCACACTGTACCGCCATTTCCTGATATTTATGTGACCACTCACACAATTATATTTATGTGACTATTTACTGATGATTATCATATTTTTTTCTGGCAAGTGCCCGGCACGGTAAGGTTAGCAGGTCGCTTTTCTTGTCGTTATACATCAGACCGTGCACATTTTCGATTTTTTGTGTAGGTATGATTGTTTTCCTATCGAAAGTAGAATTTTTGTCTGTATGCACTATGAAATCTTTAAGATGTAACAAACAACAGTTGACTTTGACATTTTTCCTGATGATATCTCAACATCTTGACTATTTTACATTTTGCTACTACATTATGATACTGTGTGTACAGTTTTTGCACTTGAAAACTGTCTATGTTTTTAAACTAATACGTTTTCTGTCATAATATTTTGCCTATTCTAGATTTGTTTTTGGCTCTACATTATGATACTGTGTATACAGTTTTTGCAATTGAAAATTGTCTATGTTTTTGACCTAATATGTTTTCTGTCATGCTATGCTGTATGCTTAATTATATTACTAGAAACAAGTTTTTATTTAATGAGTAAGTGATTAAATGCAAGATATTTTGCACATGGCGGCCACTGAGTGACGCGCGTTTCTTCGGCTCGCGAGTTTTTCCGCTCACTGAAGGTGTTACAGAGAAGTGCGACAGTCCACAACGTGTGCATCTGACTAAACAAGTGTTACTTGCCGTGGTGTATTGTTCTCCGTCGATTACCACAAGTGATAAGTGATAAGTGAGTGAAAAATGGGAAGAGCACGAGTAAGCGGCAGCAGGCGAGGCTACAGGGGCGCAGGCAGCGCGGGCGCCCGGTCTCCGGCGGCAGGTGAGGCCCCGCTTCCCGACATCGGGGAGCTCGTCCGGTCCCAGGTGAGTGCGGCGCTGCACAGCAAAGACACGCTAGACGTAATCGTCCAATCCATCACGGACTCTGTGACGGCCGCGGTCATGGACAAACTGCAAGAGTCTGTCGGGCGCAACAGCACCGAAATCCAGTCTCTTAGAAAGTCCTTGGCCGCACAAGAGAAAAAAGCCGCCGAGCTAGAAGCTAAACTGTCTCTTGCCACCGATGAAATTGAGCAGTATCAGCGAAGGAACAGCTTGCGCTTGTTCGGGGTAGCTGAAAACGATCGCGAAAACACCGACGACCTGGCCATTAGCCTCGTGCGTGAGAAACTTGGCGTGCAGATCGACGTGGCCGATATTGACAGAAGCCATCGTGTTGGGCGCAGGATACCAGGCGCCACGAAACCCAGGCCTATAATAATTAAATTTGTGTCGTACCGGAAAAGAGCTGAAGTGTTTGCTCAGAAAAGAAAACTCGCCAAGAGTGGGGTTACCCTGAGGGAAGATCTGACGCGCGAAAGACTAAAAGTTTTGAACGCTGCGATCACACAGTTCGGCCTTCAAAATGTATGGACCCAGGACGGCAGGATCGTAGTCAAGACGGAAGGAGGGAGGAAAACGGTGACGAACATGTTCGAACTGAAAGACTGAGCGAAATCTCGCGAGACACAAAGTCTCATATTGTAATCTGTCTAATATAAGTTAATTTTTATTCTTTCTTTTCATGTTTTAGCTTAAATATAGCTCCGTTATTTCTATAAGTACCATAAGTACTCTATTTAAAATCAGTCAATTATTTCACATAAATATTGTTTCTTTATTTGTCTATCATAAGTGCTCATGTATACTCATATTGTCAGTTAAATGGGAATTAACATTCTCCATTAACAGGAATCTGCTTACAACCGCCTTTCTATATCTGTTATTTTCATCTTCGCCACTACCACTACTACTACTATTATCTTTTTCGTAACCACTACTGCCACTTTCCATCTTTCTTTTCGCTCCCTTCTCCGATACTTCCAGCGTGTTTTTCACCTTTAGTTCACAGACGCTTGAGTCAGTCACGACCTTGGACACCTGTAAACATGTCTTCCCCCGCGAAATCCAGCTTTTGTCCCTCTTCCGGCCAGCAGGTAAACGGAGCGCGCTCGGTCCTACAGGCGGCCACAATGGGACGGACCGGTTCAGGCGGCGGGCTCTTTGTGGCCCACGCGAACGCGCAGTCGCTGCTAACGGCTCACTTCGACGAGTTCTGTGACCTGTTCTGCCAATCGCTGTTCCACATTATCCTCGTCTCTGAAACTTGGTTGAAACCAAACATTTCTTCCGACGCTATCCGAATCGCTGGTTACTCTCTCCTAAGGGCAGATCGTGAAACACGACGCGGGGGTGGTGTGGGTGCCTATGTTCGCTCTGATCTGACACCTACTGTACTATGCACATCGGATGCAAAGGGCGAAGGAGAAGCAGAGTTCTTGTTTTTCGAAATAAATACATCAAATCAGAAACTGCTAATTGGAGTAATCTATAAACCTCCAAACGTCGGTGCCATGTCCTCCTTTCAGTCTGCCCTGTCCTCACTCGTGACACAGTATGAACACATAATCATTATGGGCGACACAAACATCGACTTACAGTTAAAATCTCCCTCTGCCGAAAAACTAAGGCGACTGTTCCACTCCAATGATATGAGTTTAACACCGCTGGACCCAACTCACCACACGTCACACAGCCACACACTCATAGATATAATAGCAACAAAGCGACCAGATAAAATAATCCGCGCCAATCAGACATCCGCTCCGGGACTCTCTGCTCATGACGTGATATTCTTAAATTACTCAGTGCATACTACCAAAGAAAAATCTCACCTGGTAACCTACAGAAACTTAAAAAATGTTAACCATGACGCTCTTCAAAAGGATTGCTCAGACATCCCTTGGCATGATATAAGCAATGAACCGACTTTAGACGGAAAAATTCGGCAATTATGTAGCAAAATTATTGCACTGTATGATAAACATGCTCCTCAACGCACTGTCAAGGTAAAGAGAGCTCCTGCTCCATGGCTCACCACTGCATTACGCCAGTTAATGAATAAACGTGATGCTGCACACAGGGCCTTCAAGCGTAACCCAACTCCCGAGGCGTACGAAGCTTATAGGAAACTCCGAAACAGAACGAAGCAAAGCGTGAGAAATGCCAAAATCAGACATGCCCGCTCTGTCGTATGCGGCATATCAAAACCTGCTGCACTGTGGAAAAAGCTGCGCAGTTTCGGTATAGGGAAGCGAAGATATGACGCTGTTTATCAAGCGTCTGCAGAAGAATTAAACGATTTCTTCTCAACAGCTGTAATCTGCCACGCAGCGACAAATTACCAGCCCCAAGATATCAATCTCTTGAGAGACAAGTTTTTCCTAAAACATGTCACTACCGGCACAGTACACAAGGCAATTATGAGAATCTCTTCCGAGGCAGTAGGAAATGATGGAGTGAGCATTGGCATGATTAAAAACGTCGTAGCCACTATTATTCCAATTATCACAGACATCTTCAACCTGTCTCTTGTCAGTAGTATATATCCTACTGAGTGGAAGCAAAGTTTAATCCAGCCTATACCCAAGACTGACAACCCTAAGTCGCCAGGTGACTACAGGCCGATCAGCATACTACCTGCAATATCTAAAGCCCTAGAATACATCGTCCATGAACAGCTGACGGATTACCTCAAAACTCATAACATCCATGACGAATATCAGTCAGGCTTTCGAAAGCACCACAGTACAGCAACTGCATTAATCAAAGTAACTGATGACATTAAACATGCTATGGACAGACATGAAGCTACTATCCTAACACTGCTTGACTTTAGCAAGGCTTTTGACACAGTTGACTTCGATATATTACTAATTAAAATGAAACAGCTGAATTTCTCAAACAGCGCAATACACTGGTTCGACAGCTACCTCAAAAACAGAAGTCAACAAGTCATTTGTGGGTCGGAAAAGTCATCATGGAAAAGCGTGAGCTCTGGAGTTCCCCAAGGCTCCGTCCTTGGTCCACTACTCTTCTCACTGTATATTAATGATATTTCTTCAGTGATTCACTCCTGCAGCTACCATCTATATGCTGACGACATCCAACTGTACATAAGTGCAAGCCCCAAAAACATTGCTGGCGCAGTAGCGAGTATGAACGCAGATCTTTGCTCTGTTTCTCGATGGGCACAGAACCTAGGTCTGAAACTAAACCCCAAGAAATCCCAGGTCACACTTATATCTCATCCAAAGTTAATCAGCCGGTACGGTCCCTAAAATACTCCTCAATGGTACCCAACTACCATACCAAAAAACAGTAAAAGACCTTGGAATAATCTTGGATGAACACCTAAACTGGGAAGAACAAACAGTCACAGCTTGCCGGAAATCGCTCTCCTCCCTACATGCAATTCAAAAATTTAGAAAAATATTTCCAACCCATGTTAAACAAAAATTAGTCCAAACACTAGTCTTGCCTAATCTTTACTACTGCGATGTAGTTCAACACGGCACGAATAGTGAAAATTCTAGATGCCTCGAGCTAGTGATGAATGCTTGCGTCAGATACGTGTGCAATATTCGGTTGTATGATCATATCAGTCCTTCATACTCCCAGCTAGGTTGGATACGCCCACATAAGGCATGCGATCTCCACACGATGTGCTTACTTCATCGATTTCTTAGCCACTGGTGCCCTCAATACTTATCTTCTCACATTAAACATCTATCATCATTCCACAATCGCAATACCAGATCGGATACGTCTATCATCTTGGCTGTACCTTTACATAACACAAAATCTTTCTCCGTGTCATTCTCCATCTCAGCCATACGACTATGGAACGCACTCCCCTGTGATCTGCGTCTTATCCAGAACTACTCAACATTCAAGAGGGAACTCAAAACTTACATATTAGGGACGGTATAGCCACCATTGTTGTGCCCCTAACATCTCTTTCTTTCTTCTCTCCATCACAGCTTCGAATTTTACCATTCTTTTTCTCTTCCTCAAACCTATCTACCTCTTATATATCTCTTTCACCCCTTTCTATCGTCTTATGTCTCTGCTCGATGAGAATAACTCACAAGCTGCAAGAATATAACGAGAAAATTCCCAACTAACTGACATTCACAAAAGAAATGTATGTTTACTTTCATATACTTCGTCACTATTATTATTATTATTATTACTATTATCATTATTATTATCATTATTATCGTTGATTGTTATAATTATTTTTATTGTTATAACTATCATTGTACTACTGTTATAATCTCAATTTTTTTTCGTTTGACATCAATACTGCATAATACGTTAAATGTTCTTAATGTTATTTAGTAACTGTAACTCGTTCAATCTGAGTATGCCTGGTTAGGTGTAAGAGAGGGCCTGAAGGCCGTAATCTTGCCAGGTAAAATAAATGCATAAATAAATAAATAAATATTAATACTTATTCATCATTTTTCAGAAAGCAATACCGTGTAAGAGAAATGAATTAAACAACCACAGTGGTATTCTATGAAATGGGAATTTTACCATCAGAATGAAGGAAATAAAATGCAATATCTTATCATGAAGAGTAAATGGATCAGAATTAACAAGCATTAACCAGAATATACTGTACACATCGTATGATAGCAGTCTTGACTAATTATTTTTCTTTCAGAATACAAGGCGATTGATGCAGACTGTCAGACAGAACTACAGATGTTAATTTTAGTGATGAAATATGCTAGAAGTAAGAAACTCTATACTATATGAAGTAATGAATGACAATGAATAGATGTATGAAGTAAATGGTAATATTAATATACATAATGAAGTGTCTATTTTTTGCAGATGATAATAAATGATGATGAATAGTTATATGAATGATGTTATTAATCCTTATTTCCAGCAATAAGTCAAAAGCAAATATTTTCATGCCCCAGCAATTAATTATCGATCCCAGTGCAATGTATTACTAGCAAAAAAATAAAATTATTGCAAGTCCCAACTATTACCAGTATATAACTAAATAATGCTACCAGTTTAAGATATATTTTTAGTCCTAAAGATAATGCAAATTTTCTGTGTATTGATTACATTATGTCTATGTATTATTGGAATACCGACCTTGAGTAATAGTTCCAATGTCTTACATTTTAAATATGTTTTATGTCACTTACATGATATCGTACATAAACACCAGTAACTAGATTCTACACTCATTAGCTCCTGTTTTAAATGATAACTTGTGAATAACACTGAATAATGTTTTGTAACACTATATGAATACTTTAGTAACTAGCCAGTGAGTGCCAATAATTATTCAAATCGGTTGATACACTAGTGTAATTCTATGATGACTAGCATAAGACTTGATATGTCCTTCACCTTCTGACCTAATTACTGCAATATCTGTTTATCCTGTCCATCCTCATGATCATGGAGCACTATATTGGTTTTTGCACTAATTCTATGTTGCTGTAAAAGTATGGATTCTACAAGAATATGGTGTTGACATATCAAGCTGTCCACCACCTTGAACGATGGAGATGTTATTATGATCCCACTGTTTGGTGTACCTAATGTACTACCGAAATGATAACATTGAATATTAATATAATATATTTGTGTCTTGGCTACACTGATAAATACTTCAGGGAAGAGAACTTCAGATTGTCTCACTTGGTGTTGTGCTTCTATAGAAAGATATGGACTTCCAGTGCAGCTACGTGCAACCTACTGTGCTACAACCATGATGAAATCCTTCCCATTCCTTTCCTAGTTCCTGTAAAATAGTAAAGGCTTATACAGTGCATTTAAATTCTTGTAAAATGATAAAAACTTTTATCGTGCGTGTGCACTCCATTTTGTTAATATATTTTGTACTCATTGTGTATATACTTTGTCATTTCTGAATATGTTTTGTACTCAGTGCGTGTGCACTCTATTTTGTTAATATATTTTGTTCTCATTGCGTATATACTTTGTCATTTCTGAATGTTTTGTACTCAGTGCATGTACACTCTATTTAACTTCTTAATATGTTCTGCACTTATCAATGATGTATATACTCTGTGACTGTAAACACAGTAACTAAATAGATTATAGAAAAATTTCTTGCTCATGGCAAGTCCAATTGACTCACCATCGCTGCCAAATTTTTGCCCCCCAGTGGAGGGTTATGTAAGAGGACCATAATTAAAGAATTTGTTGCTAGCGCAATCGTGCTGATGTAATTTCGATGTATTGATCACGCGCTGCCTGCGATATGTAAGCTAGAAGAGAATCTGAGACCAAAGAGCAGTATTGACTGCAGTAGGAACTGTGTAGCAGTAGGAGTGAGTTGTTGCTAGCGAGCAGTCGTGTCTGGTGTATCATGTTGGCTGAGCCGGTCGTGTGCAGCGATGGCGGACCCTGAGCGTTGTAGGATAAGGTAAAAGCAGCCTCACGCATATGTAGTATTGTTACATCAAGTCCCATGTAAATGTTTTTAAAAAAATCTGTTAATAATAATCTTTCTCATAAAAAGTAACTTTTGACATTAATCTCAATTTAAAGAATTCACTAATTTCTCCAATCCTTGGCCATCCCGATTATTGAAAAGAAAAATCAGTTCTTTCCCTTTATTTAAGACAAATCTATCGGCCAGCATTGCTCTTAGCTGCGCCAGGAAAATTTCTTATAGGAGCAGATATATACGCGTTATCCGGCGACCTAATTAAGGTAAAATTTTTCAGTTTATTCAGAATGATGTATCAGGGCCATGGCGCAGCACTGCTGACGTCCAAAATTTACCAGGTTAAATTGACAGTCAATTATTAAAAGGTGATAGGTTTGTCACATTCTATTATATTTTCACTGTTTGGTAGTTACGCTAAATGAGAGTATTATTCATATTATTTTATTTTTGTGGGGAGGTTACAAACATGTGGCAGATGTTCTTGAAGAGGATCGTAGTGCGTGTTGTGAAGAATTCCCTGGAGCCACGGAAATTCCTCCAGCATCGTACTCCATTCTCTGATAAATGATTTGAAGAAGAGAAAAATTTCTGCGAGATGGGTCCCACGTAGTTTGACTGCTGAGGAGAAGCAGAAGTACCTGGACATTGCAACATTGCTCAAAATACAATTCGACCGTGAACGCTAGAGCCCACACAGACGCATACCGACTATCTTTCTTTCCACGAACAATACGAGACTGGAATAGAAGGGAGAACCGATAGCGGTACTCAACATACCCTCCGCCACATACCGTCAGGTGGCTTGCGGAGTATGGATGTAGATGTACATATAGATGTAGAACGTCAAGGATTTTTGTGTCGAATGTCGCCATTGATCAAGCGTGGATTAGACACTTTGAATTGAAGTTGTAATCACCCTCCATTGATTGGAGAGCTTCAGCTTCGCCACGCCCACAATATTTCGACACGGCTGAAGCAAATTATGATTTTTGTTTATGGTCACCCTAGTCCCACGTGGAACAAGTGTCACAACAGTATATTATCGTAACTTCATGCAAAACCTGCGCAGAAAAATGCACTTAACCCGACAGCAGTTGATCGAGGCTACACCACTCATTCTCCACGACAATGCTCCCCCAAATGTCGGCAATGTCGTAGCCAAAAAACTGTGCGAATACGGATGGGAAGTGTTGCCCCATCCTACCTACAGCCTGAACATGAGTCCAAGATACTTCGATATGTCCCCAAAGACGAAAAAAAACCTATGCGTGGACGTCGTTATCTTTCTCTGGAAGATCTTTCTACCACCGTTACCAGAGCCATTCGACAGATGAACAGAAGTGGTGTCCTGGATAGACGTTCGGATTCAGTCATAGATAACCAGAAGACTATACTGAGAGACTGGAAAGATATAGAAAAAAGCTTGTAAGTAAAAAAGAAGTTGGTGCGCATTACTTATGAAATGTCTTTCGTACTATGAAGGGGACAATGTTGTTATTTGAAAAATAAAAATAATAATTTTGGTAGACGAAAAGTCAGTCTCATTACTTTTCTCGCACACATCGTATTTGTAGTTGTCCAGAAGATATTTTGTTGCGCACGGCCTGGAGGACAGCCAACTTGGTGGGCATTGTTACCACCTCGCGAACAGCCTCGACCCGTAAAGCGTCGACGTGTAGCGCCACGTCGCGGCAGACTACATGCCGCGTGGTGTAGCGCGTGTGTCGGAACTTTCTCCGGCCGTGACCGCAACCTTGGCAGCGCGGAGGAAGGCGGCACTGCTACACGTCCGCCAGCTGGCGGACGCAGCTGGGCAGCCACCGCTGCGCGCTGACGTCACACCCGCTGCACCGAGTATAACGCCACGCAACCGGCGCAGCGTTACGCATATGACTGTGTAGGCGGCGCGGCGACGGGACAGCTCTCGTATCAGACCGCCGACCCGTATCGCTGACGTCCGTCTCTTCTAGGATTCCCGAACGGATTAATAACTCGAGCGTGTCGACTTCCTCCGATAATGTACAGCTGCGCTGAAACCGCTAGCACGTGTGTCGATAGACAACGAGGTAAAATGTCGATGTGCATGAATTGTGTGACTTTCCGAAGACGTAAATATGATATTTCATGACACCACAGATAGTGATAGCGTAATAGGAAGTAACGAATACAATTCGTGTACTTTTCCATTTGTAAGAAGGAATCCCTTGAGTGTGATAGCAACTTCGATCCCTTGAAAGTGTAATGTTAATAACCACGACAGGAGAAATATCAGGTGCTAATGACTCAGCATTTGAATCAGGAGGGTGACAGAAAATGAGTGTCCGAGAGGTACAAAGCTCAGCCTTTTATGGGATGTACATATTACACTTATAAAACAAACGTCGTCGACATTTAAGAAATGTTCGAAACAAACCATTAACTTGCACCATGAATGTTTTGTTGTTATTATGGTGGTCTTTCATCCAAGGACTGGTTTGATGCAAATCTCCACGCCACTCTATCCTGTGCAAGCCTCTTCATCTCCGAATACTGACTGCAACCTACATCCTTCTGAATCTGCTTACTGTATTCCTCTCTTGGTCTCTCTCTATAATTTTCATCCCCCAAACTTCCCTCCAGTACTGAATTGGAGATCTCTTGATGTCGCAGAATGTATCCTATCAACCAATCCCTTCTTCTAGCCAGGTTGGACTACAAACTTGTTTCTTCCGCGGTTCTACTCAGTACATTTGACGTAAGGGATTATTATTATTATTATTATTATTATTATTATTATTATTATTATTATTATTATTATTATTACTATTAAGCACCAGATTGAGAAGGGGAAGCACCATTTACTTGCGTGGCTCCCTTACCCGTTTAGAAAGAGCCGCGTACCATTGTGCAACAGCGATGCTTTGTGCGAGCGATGTGCGGTTTGAGAATTAAAGTTTGCTAAGAAAATCCCGGACGTCTCTCGCACTGAATATTTACCTAAGGGCCAGTTTAAAACTGAGTTTGAAGAATATTACAACGGGAATGTATGTAGTATGTTAACGTCGGCCTGACCTGTTCTGTCCACACAATGACACGCCGGACACTGTTGCCTCTGTGAAAAAACTTGCCACATAGAAAGTAAATGATTAAGGTTGTCCAATTACCAAAGGAAGCACAAATTTAGAGTAACTGACACTATAATTACGAGCTTGGATGTAAAACACATATAACATGTTAAAACTTACGTCAATAACAGTGACAGAGCCTGAGTGGTTTGAAAAGTTTATAAATCACGTAGAAATGTCCATTCATTAACCACACTGTGTTTCTCACACATACTAGTCTGACATGCAACAAAATAACAGTATATCTCTGTAGATTTAAACAAATCACAAGTCTTATAATGACGCCTATGTAATGGTGCGTCCGTATTGTGCAGGAGATAAAAGGAGAGTGATATCGTCCGGCAGTGGACGATGGGTTGCGAGCTTTTTTCTTAATATTCAAATGTCCTCAGAGTGTCTTTAATATCGATGTTTTTACATGCGCGCTCAATTAGTCTATAGTTTCTTAGGTGCGTCAGTGGATTCATATCTCCTTGTAAATCATCTAAATACATCATTACAATGATTAGTTAAATATTATACATTGACAAATAAATGGCTCTTGGCCTCTTTCATTACTCAATTTAGTGTTTTATGTGACGAGATGTGGCGGTGTGAAAATACAACACCTCAACCTCCTCATTAATTATGTGATCTACCCATCTAATCAACAACATTCTTCTGTACCATCACATTTAAAAAGCTTCTGGTCTCTTCTTGTCTAAAGTGTTTATCATCCAGATTTCACTTCATAAATGGCTACACTTCTTACAAGTACTTCCTAACATTTAAACCTGCATTCGATGTTAGCAAACTTCTTTTCTTCAGAAACGCTTTTCTTGTCTTTGCCAGTCTAAGTTTTATATTCTCTCTTCTTCGGCCATCATCAGTTATTTGCTGCCCAAATAGCTAAACTCAGCTACTACTTTAAGTGTCTCGTTTCCTAATCTAATTCCCTCAGCATCACTTGATTTAATTCGACTACATTTCATTATCCTTGTTTTACTTTTGGTGATGTTCATCTTATACCCACCTTTCTACACACTGTACATTCCAGTCAATTGAACTTCCAAGCCGTTTGTTGTCTCTGACAGCTCCAAATATTTTTATGGTTTCCTCTACTGTTTGGTCAGTGTACAGATTGAACAACATTGTCGATGAGCTACAGCCCTATCTCACTCTCTTCTCAGACACAGCTTCTTTTCATGCCCCTCGCCTCTTATAACTGCAGTCTAGTTTCTGTGCAAGTTGTAAGTAGCCGAACGAAAAATGGTGAACCACAGTGAGAAGAGAAGTTCGCATCATCAAGATCGAAGGTGAACTTCTTGGGAGTTACACATCACGCAAGACGTTCAACTATGTATCCTCTCTTTAAAAATGCATTTAGGATTATGTTGGTGTAACGGGGTGATCAGAGCTGATATGATGGCATTCAACCCAATGTGAAACGGTCTGTCGTAGAGCTTATCGTGAAACTGGCTATCCTTTAAGGCGTAGCTGCAGATAGTGCGATAATATAATAGGTGTAAAACTGTAGGTCTATAGAAAGACAGATGCTGAATGAAACGCGTTTGGCTGTCAAAAGCAATGCCTTCAATGACTACCGTAGCAGAATATTGTCAAATGGTCTTTCGCAGAACGCAAAGAAATTTTCGTCCTTTTTAAAGGCTGTTAGAGGCACCAAGGTTAATGACCAGTCACTTGTGAATGAGACAGGAACTGAAATTGAGGGTAGCAAAGCAAAAGCTGAAATGCTTAACTCCGTTTTCAAATGTTGCTTTACAAAGGAAAACCCAGGAGAATTGCCCCGATTTAATCCTTGTACCACTGAAAAGATGAATGAAATAAATATTAGTGTCAGTGGTGTTCAGAGGCGGCTCAAATAGTTAAAATTGAACAAAGATCTAGGGCCCTACGGAATCCCTGTCACGTTCTATGTTGAATTTGCGGATGAGTGAGCCCCTCTTCTAATTGTACTCTACTGTAGATCCCTCAAAAAAATTCCATGCTCAGTTTTTGAAAAAAGCACAGAACTCACCCGTCTACGACAAAGATGGTAGAAGTGATCCACAAAACTACCGTCCAATATCCCTGATATCGATTTGTTGTAGAATCTTAGAACATTTTCTGAGCTCACACATAAGGAAGTATCTAGAACGGAATGACCTCCTTAGTGCCAACCAACATGGATTCCGGCAACATTTATCATGTGAAACCCATTTTTCACTTTTCTCAATGACATACTGAAAGCTTTGGATCAAGGCAATCAGGTAGATGCAGTATTTCTTGAGTTCTGAAAAGCATTTGACTCAGTATCACACCTAGATTATTGTCAAAAGCACGATCATATCGACTATCAAGTAAAATTTGTGACTGGTTTGAGGACTTTGATGGGTAGGACACATGTTATTTTGGGTGGAAAGTCTTGGTCACGTGGAGACGTAACTTCGAGTAAAGTGTGTTGGAACCCTTGCTGGTCATGAATCTTCCTGGCGTATTAAAACTGTGTGATGGATCGAGACTCGAACTCGAGACCTTTGCCTTTCGCGGGCAAGTGCTCTACCAACTGAGCTACCCAAGCACGACTCAAGACCTCTCCTCCTAATCGTACTTCCGCCAGTACCTCGTCTCCTACCGTCTCTCTTACCTTCCAAACTTCACAGAAGGCCTCTTTGCTGTTCATGTTGTGCATTAATGACCTTGCAGACAATATTAATATTAACGACAGGCTTTTTGCAGATGATGCAGTTGGCTATTACGAGGTACTTTCTGAAAGAAGCTGTAAAAATATTCAACCAGATCTCGGCAAGATTTCCAAGTGGTGCAAAGACTGGAAACTTGTTTTAAATGTTCAGAAATTTGCAACAGTGGACTTCGAAAAACAAAAAAACCTAATATCCTATAACTATAACATCAATTAATCACTGTTGGAAACGACCAACGTGCTTCATGCTTCGGTAGCTCAGATGGTAGAGCACTTGCCCGCGAAAGGCAAAGGTCCCGAGTTCGAGTCTCGGTCGGGCACACAGTTTTAATCTGCCAGGAAGTTTCAAAGTAATTATTGTTAGGAATCGGTGCCTGTAACGGACAATAAACTGCTTAACCTATAATCTTCGCACGAAATACTCGATACGTAATACAGCAATCGAAAGGTATTAACCGGGTATAATGTTCCGAGCCCAAAGGATCAGGGTGTTTGTGCAGATCATATGATGAGATGAATCACTCCTAGCTAACTTACCTTGCTATCGAGCAGTAGAAACAGGGACTGTAGTTTTCCTTTCCGACTATCTAGACCTCATTGCAGCAGCGGATACGAAAAAGATAAACCACATAAGTAGCGAGCACAATGGATTGACGCATTTCATAGATCCTGGCGACTGGCCAAATGTGGAATGTAATACTCGCCAACGTGTAACGCATAACGCATAACGCGAAGACGCCGTCTATCTATTATCTCCATTTTCCTGTTCTTATAAGGGCACGAATAAAAGCACGGACTTGTGCAGGTGGAGTTCCCATGACCTCAACGTTATACGCAAGAACGCACTCCCGTAATTTCATATACCGTAAATGTCGCACATGGGGGAAGGATACAAAATAACCGGAAGAATGACAGTAATGAAACTGCTATAAAAGTTTTGAAAATTTTTATGATCTAATGAGTAACAACGGATTCCTTTGGAACCTTATGGGTCAGTGCTTGACAATAAAGTTCAATTTTTTGTTGGTTCTCATTTCCTGGATAAACATACTTTCAAGGAGATGTGGAAATGTATGCAATACCTTCAGAGAAACTCTTTAGCATCTGCATCTGGTGCTGTGTCGCAGGGGCTCCCTTTTCGCCATCCAGCAATAATACGTAATGTGCGGCCCTCCATTCCCTTTGTACTTTTGTTCCGCCACTGGAATGCTCTAGTAAGAGTGTTTACCCCGGTCACCATCCAGAGCATAACAACTCCGTGGCAACAAATCCAGTTGTGACTGCAAAAACTGAAAATCTTTGAGAAATGTTACACTGTAGCTGCTCGTACGAGCACATTAGATCAGCCACAGTTTCTATGTTCCCCAGAAAACTGTTCGAAACACTGTGATGGTGTTATATTCTTGATCTCCTTAACCTTTAGCAGTAATTCAACTGAGTGCTTTCAAAACGTTCATTGCACTATGGAGCAATAAACACACTTGCTCTCATTTTTTCGAAACTGGTTCTGGAGAAGTTTTGCTTAGATAACGGGCTGAACAGTTTCTATTCCTGTTTCTTTGACCAGCTTTCTGTTAAGGGTATCTGGTGCCATGAGGCTGTTCCTTTCGCGCAGGAAACAGGGGCACCTGGTCTACACAGAGAGCAGTGCTATTAATATGGTAATAATTTTAAAATTCTCGCAATCGTGGTATCTCGTACAGCCTGCCGCTACGACAATTTTTGTCATATTTGGGTACTTTCTTTTGTGCTGATAACATACGCCGCAGCTGTAGAAGGAAACTTATTAGTCTACTGTTGTGTCTAAGGACATCTTCATGACTTGTCTTCGAAGTGTCGTGAACTGCCACCAGGTCTATGCATATTAGCCTTCCATTAGATCATCTCTGTCTTTGCAGTATATGAGGCCACATTTATGTTTGAAGAATAGTTCCAAATGGTTCAAATGGTTCTGAGCACTATGGGACTTAACATCTTAGGTCATCAGTCCCCTAGAACTTAGAACTACTTAAACCTAACTAACCTAAGGACATCACACAACACCCAGCCATCACGAGGCAGAGAAAATCCCTGACCCCGCCGGGAATCGAACTCGGGAACCCGGGCGTGGGAAGCGAGAACGCTACCTCACGACCGTGAGATGCGGGCCAATAGTTCCAGTTCACTCCTTTTTCGAATAGTGGTTACTTTAAAGAGGTCGTGCAGATACTGCCACTGTTTTATATGCCATGCAAAAATCCTGCCTAATTATGGTAAGCTCTTGATTCCTTGTAAGACATTGCTCTCACCTTGTATCATCTTGTGATTCTAGAAGGATGTTCTTGGAGACATGTTCAAATGTGTATGAATTCCTAAGGGACGATGCTGCTGAGCTTATCGGTCCCTAGACTTACTACGTAAACAATCTAACTTATGCTAAAAACAACACACACACACCCGTGCCCGAGGGAGGACTCGAACCTCCGGCGGGAGGGGCCGCACAATCCATGACATGGCGCCTCTAACCGCGCGACCGCTCTACGCGGCTTCTTGGAGACAAGTGACTGTAGGAGAATACAAGATGATTTAGACAAAATTTCTAGTTGGTGTGATAAATGGAAGCTAGCTCTAAATGTAGAAAAATGTAAGTTAATACGGATGGGTAGGAAAAGCAAACCCGTAATGCTCGGATACAGCATTAGCAGTGTCCTGCTTGACACTGTCGTGCAGTTTAAATATCTGGGCGTAACGTAGCAAAGCGATACGAAATGGAACCAGCATGTGAGGACTGTTGTAGGGAAGGCGAATGGTCGACTTCGGTTTACTGGAAGAAATTTAGGAAAGTGCGGTTCATCTGTAAAGGAGGCCGCATACAGGACGCTGGTGCGACCTACTCTTTAGTATTGTTCTAGTGTTTGGGATGTCAGGTCGGACTACAGGAAGACAGCGAAGTAATTCAGAGGCGGGCTGCTAGATTTGTTAGCTGTAGGTTCGAACAACGCGTAAGTGTTACGAAGATGCTTCTGGAACTCAGATCGGAATCAAATGGTCCACATGGCTCTGAGCGCTATGGGACATAATTGCTGTGGTCATCAGTCCCCTAGAACTTAGAACTACTTAAACGTTACTAACCTAAGGGCATCACACACCCATGCCCGAGGCTGGATTCGAACCTGCTACCGTAGCGGTCGCGCGGTTCCAGACTGTAGTGCCTAAAACCGCTCGGCCACTCTGGCCGGCTAAAATGGGAATCCTTGGAGGCAAGGCGATGTTCTTTTCGAGCAATACCATTGAGAAAATTTAGATAACCGGCATCTGAAGCTGACTGCCAAACTATTCTACTAATATAGAATTATTAGACAAGACCAACTTAACCCCCCCCACCCCCCACACACACAAAACCTACTGTCTCTCTCTCTCTCTCTCTCTCTCTCTCTCTCTCTCTCCCTCCCTCCCTCCTCACACACCACACACACACAAAATTCGTAGACACCTCTAAAAGGTTCAGAACAACCGCCAGGAACACCTCCAACTGTTCCACTGTCAGCCATCTTGTTTTCACACCTTCAACTGCTCCACTGCCCATGTGTGTTTTTAAAGCCGGTAAACGGTGAAACAGTGCCAGTGACAGGGACAGCTCAATATATAGTGTTTGACAGTGATGAACATGAGAAAAAAGAAAACGTAAGTGCAACACTATGTATATAGATACACACACAGACACACACACAGAATTAATTAATTCCAGGCATAGAAATAATTTCAGATCGTAATTTGGCTTAAGCAATTTATCTACTTTAATGTGTAAGTGGTTTCAGATGACAAACTGTGGAACAAAACAGTCACTGTGGAAACACAACACATCCGAAAAACCACACCATGTGGTAAAAAGATACGAATTCATAATTTATGTGTTTTTATATCTGTAATTACGATTTAAAAACTAATAGTTAGATGTATACTAACAGTAAAGAACATTCTTTAACAGATCAGAAATAAAAGCCCACTTAAGATGCTGCAACTGCAGTGAATCATGTTTGGGTTAAAAAACAAAGTTGTGGTTTGCTAAAAGCGGACCCTACCCAAAAACATAACATATTCTACTACCGGCAACATATATGGCTCTTAATGACCACAAAAGTAAGAGAAGAGAAATTAGGGCTCATACGGAGGCATCGTTTATCCATCGCTTTATTTCCGAAGACGCTGTTTAGCTCCTATATGCTCGTTACTGGGAGACTGCTAGCTAGAAGTGTATCACAACGTGATTTACATGCAGTAACTTCGACAAACAAAATACAGTAATTTTTTACAATTCACAAGAACTGAATACCATTATCTGGCGTTAGTCATGAACACGCGCAAGGCGCGTACTCGATCACGCGATGAAGTCACAGTGTGAGAATTTCGACATGCGCACGCAATGCTGTCAGCTGCTTATACGTGGGAAAGGTCTAGCTAAAAAACCAGAGGTAATAAGAGAATATTTCGAAATCAAAGTCATTTAATTAACAAGGTTTAATTCACTTCATTTGCTTATGTTTTGCTGAACAGTGTAACCAATGCTAGACACATACACAGACCTAATAAACAGAATTAATTCCTGAGCGGTACTATTTGTTACTTGCTCAGGAACACTTTTGAGAGAAAGCTACAATAACTGGACGTTGCTTTACGAGTTATGCCAAACACGCCAAAACCTGTGAAGATTGCAAAACCCAACAAGAATGACCAGAAATAATCCAGAATTGGAGAGCGTGTAGTACAGTGTCGGTGATGTAAGATCACCGAGACACGACTTGCACGTAGATCCAACTTCAGCCATTTTACGTGTCTGGAAAAGTCCGCGTTGCGTCAGTCTCAGAAAGACAAGGGTGATGGCGGTGGTGGAGGTGGTAGTAGCACTGATTGTAGTAATAGTAGTAGTAGTAATGATGATTGCCAAGTATAGGACAGGTGACCTTACGTGACCTTGTAGTAGGGTGGTTGTAATAGTACTAGTAGTACTAGTAGTAGCAGTAATAGTGGTGATTGCCAGGTATAAGACAGGTGACCTTGTAGTAGGATGGTCTGACAGGTTTAGGGCCTCCATCCTCCCGAATAGAAGGCCAGCCAAAACCAATGACGCATAATTAATGGAACTTAACAATACGGCACCTTATGGCCCCGAGGCAGTTCCTCAAAAGCAATGAGGCTTATTAAAGTGAACAGGATGCAACGCTTTAAGAGTAAGTTGAAAGATGTGGTAAATATAGAAAGAGATGCTACTGTCAAACTCAATTTATTCCATAGCAAATTCGTGTCAATATTTGAGAGCTGCTTTCCTAAAAAGTTATCCAGAAGAGCCATTAAAAGATAAATAAACTGTGAATGACTAATGGAATCAAACTCTCATGTAAGAGGAAGAGGAAAATTTATGAACATGCCAGATTACGTCATATCCGACATTATTTTCATACTACAAAAAATACTGTAGTATTTTAAGGAAACTAATTAAAATACCTAAAAGTATGCACGTCCTGATAGAAATAAGTAACGCAGATAATAAGACGAACTATACTGGATATTATTAAAAGGGAGACAGCACAGCCGGTCAGAGGACAAAATATCATAACAGGTAAACTAAATGTCAATATTGTGACTGATAATTTACAAGTTGCGAATACTTTGAACAATCGCTTTCTAAATTTAGGATAAAATTGTTCAACTGAAGAAGCAAAATAATATATTAAAAACGTTATTCCACAAAACTTTAAGCAACTGGAAGTACCGAGCGAGGTGGCGCAGTGGTTAGACACTGGACTCGCATTCAGGAGGACGACGGTTCAATCCCGCGTCCGGCCCTAAATCACTCCAGGCAAATGCAGGGATGGTTCCTCTGAAAGGGCACGGCCGACTTCCTTCCCCATCCTTCCCTAATCCGATGAGACCGATGACCACGCTGTCTGGTCTCCTTCCCCAAAACCAACCGACCAACTGGAAGTAGCACCAACATCCTTCACTGACTTTAATAAAATTATAAAAATTCTGAAAAACAAAAGCGCAGGGGGTGATGATGGAATTTTCGACAGAATTCTGAAAAGTTGTTCTAACTTTCTTAATAAAGTCCTTAGTAATATATATGTAATACATCACAGGCACAGAACATCTTTCCAGGCAGATTAAAATATGCACTTAAATTAGTAAAGGAGTTTCGTTATTTGGGGAGCAAAATAACTGATGATGGTCGAAGTAGAGAGGATATAAAAGGTAGACTGGCAATGGCAAGGAAAGCGTTTCTGAAGAAGAGAAATTTGTTAACATCGAGTATAGATTTAAGTGTCAGGAAGTCATTTCTGAAAGTATTTGTATGGAGTGTAGCCATGTATGGAAGTGAAACATGGACGATAAATAGTTTGGACGAGAAGAGAATAGAAGCTTTCGAAATGTGGTGCTACAGAAGAATGCTGAAGATTAGATGGGTAGATTACATAACTAATGAGGAAGTATTGAAGAGGATTGGGGAGAAGAGAAGTTTGTGGCACAACTTGACCAGAAGAAGGGATCGGTTGGTAGGACATCTTCTGAGGCATCAAGGGATCACCAATTTAGTATTGGAGGGCAGCGTAGAGGGTAAAAATCGTAGAGGAAGACCAAGAGATGACTACACTAAGCAGGTTGCAGTAGGTATTGGGAGATGAAGAAGCTTGCACAGGATAGAGTAGCATGGAGAGCTGCATCAAACCAGTCTCAGGACTGAAGACCACCACCACAACAACAACAACAACTATTTGAAAGCCGCTTTGAATTGTCAGTTGCAGGAATCTGCTATCAAACCTGAAAGCGATCTAGTGTTGCGATAATCTTACGCTTTTATTATAGCCACCTATCATACTCACACATGTGTCTATTTCGTAATATTATCGACGATTTGTTGTAGTTGTCGTTGCACGCAAACAGTCCATTTCCGCAGACATGTTCATTTCCACTCAGTAATCAGTTCCTGCAGTTTGTCAGTTTCACTTTTGAGTTACCGGTCTGCTGACTGGTTTGATACAACACATCAAGAATTCCTCTCGTCTGACAACCTTTCATCTCACAGTAGCACTCTCAAAGTATGTTCTCAGTTATTTGCTGGATATACTCGAATCTCTCTCTTCCTCTACAGTTTTTACTCTCTACAGCTGCCTCTAGAACTGAAACTTCCCCGGTGGTGTCACCGCCAGACACCACACTTGCTAGGCGGTAGCCTTTAAATCAACCGCGGTCCGGTAGTATATGTTCGACCCGCGTGTCGCCACACCGAGCGCCGCCACACAGCAGGTCTAGAGAGACTTCCTAGCACTCGCCCAGTTGTACAGCCGACTTTGCTAGCGATGGTTCACTGACAAAATACGCTCTCATTTGCCGAGACGAAAGTTAGCATAGCCTTCAGCTACGTTATTTGCTACGACCTAGCAAGGCGCCATTATCAGTTACTATTGATATTGTAAATCATGTACCGTCAATAGCGACGTTCGTCATTAATGGATTAAAGTTAAGTATTCCACCAGCTACGTCCGCTGTTTCTAAATTCTAATTTCCTTGTCCTGTCCCAGACCTCACGCCAGCCTGCGTGAGCTAAATCGCTTGTCGTTCGGCCTCCTCTAGTAACACGGTGTTGGCTGTCCTGTCAACCACAACATCCCCTATGAATGAAAAGAATGACTGTGCTGGTAACTTGATTTTCAAACTCCCGAGTGAAATTGAATGTACAGAGACTGTTTTCTCTTAAGTTATTTTGATCATTTCTAAACTGACACACAATATTTTAGTGCAATGCAATCTGACTTAATAATCCCTACAAAAGAATAACCCTGACTAACAATAACCTATACCTTTCATGAATCACTTACCTCACAAAAATCTTCGTTACTCTAACTACTGCTATACAGAGAGCGCCAATACTGTCAGCTAAATAAAATATTCTAAGTACTGAAGGTACTAACTACTGATAGGCATATAGTTAGCAAATGAAAGATTTTGATAGAGAACAAACAATGTATCTGCCTTAATATATATATAAATTCTTGACGTACAGTTTAACAGATTTCCGTTTTCTGACGGACACACGTACAGATCGTCCGCTCAAATTAACATCTCAGAACTATGGCATCTCTCTCCCCACATCCACCACAGCTGGCAGCTTATCTCCAACTGCCCAACGCTACGGGCTGTTCACATCCAACTGCCCAACATTACACTGGCGAATAATTTCCAACAACGAGTCCAATTAGCCACAGACTGTACACAGCGCAGTCAGCGATTTTATTAGAGAGCGCTACTGCCTTAACAGGTGTTCTGTTATCCTGTGTTATTCTTGTCAATGTTTTCCACATATTCCTTTCCTCGCCGATTATGCGGAAAACCTCATTTCTGCTTTATCAGTATACCTAATCTGCAATAGTCTTATTTAGCATCACATCTCAAATTCTTCGATTCTCTCCTATTCCAATTTACCCACAGTTCATGTTTCACTACCATACAATTCTGTGCTTCAAACGAAAATTCTTAGAAATGTCTTCCTCAAATTAGGGCCTGCATCTGATATAAATAGACTTCTCTCGGGCAGGAATGCCCTTTTTGCCAGTGCTAGACTGCTTTGTACGTCCTCCTTGCTCAGCCTGTCATGGGTTATTTTGCTGCCTAGGTAGAAGAATTCCTTAACTTCATCTATTTCGTGATCTCTAATCTCGATATTAAGTTTCTCGCTGTTCTCATTCCTGGAGCCTCTCATTATTTTCGTCTTTTTTCGATTTACTCTCAATCCACACTATGTACTCATTGAATTGTTGTTTCCTAAGGACATCACACGCATCCATGCCCGAGGCAGGATTCGAACCTGCGACCGTAGCGGTCTCGCGGTTCCAGACTGTAGCGCCTAGAACCGCTCGGCCACAGCGGCCTGCATTTAATAGTTCCTGTCAATATCCTTTACTTTCACTGAGGATAGCAGTGTCACAGCAAATCTTATTGTTCATATCCTTTCATCGTGAATTTTAATGCCACCCTTGAAACTTTTATATGTGGCATTGCTTCTTCGATATGTAGGCTGAACAGTAGAAGCTGAAGACTCCATTCCTGTCTTACATCCTTTTTTAATCCGAGCACTTCACTCTTGGTCCTCCATTCTCCTTGTTCGGTCTTGGACACTGTACATACTGTACATAATGCATCATCCATCATAACTTACCCCATTTTTCTCAGAATTTCGAACATATTGCACCATTTTACGTTGTCAAACTCTTTTCCAGGTCGACAGATCCTATGAACATATGTCGATTTTTTTCAGTCTCGCTTCCATTAGCAACAGGAACGTCAGAACTCCCTCACTGGTACCTTTACCTTTCTTAAAGCCATACTGATCATCATGTTCCTTTCTAATGGAAAAACTGAATTAGCAAAAAATTGATTGTACAACAAAGTACAGCGTCAATGACGCAATGATTTAAAATATTCAGCATTTATTACCGTAAAAATACACTCCTGGAAATTGAAATAAGAACACCGTGAATTCATTGTCCCAGGAAGGGGAAACTTTATTGACACATTCCTGGGGTCAGATACATCACATGATCACACTGACAGAACCACAGGCACATAGGCACAGGCAACAGAGCATGCACAATGTCGGCACTAGTACAGTGTATATCCACCTTTCGCAGCAATGCAGGCTACTATTCTCCCATGGAGACGATCGTAGAGTTGCTGGATGTAGTCCTGTGGAACGGCTTCCCATGCCATTTCCACCTGGCGCCTCAGCTGGACCAGCGTTCGTGCTGGACGTGCAGACCGCGTGAGACGACGCTTCATCCAGTCCCAAACATGCTCAATGGGGGACAGATCCGGAGATCTTGCTGGCCAGGGTAGTTGACTTAACACCTTCTAGAGCACGTTGGGTGGCACGGGATACATGCGGACGTGCGTTGTCCTGTTGGAACAGCAAGTTCCGTTGCCGGTCTAGGAATGGTAGAACGATGGGTTAGATGACGGTTTGGATGTACCGTGCACTATTCAGTGTCCCATCGACGATCACCAGAGGCGTACGGCCAGAGTAGGAGATCGCTCCCCACTCCATGATGCCGGGTGTTGGCCCTGTGTGCCTCGGTCGTATGCAATCCTGATTGTGGCGCTCACCTGCACGGAGCCAAACACGCATACGACCATCATTGGCACCAAGGCAGAAGCGACTCTCATCGCTGAAGACGACACGTCTCCATTCGTCCCTCCATTCACGCCTGTCGCGACACCACTGGAAGCGGGCTGCACGATGTTGGGGCGTGAGCGGAAGACGGCCTAACGGTGTGCGGGACCGTAGCCCAGCTTCATGGAGACGGTTGCGAATGGTCCTCGCCGATACCCCAGGAGCAACAGTGTCCCTAATTTGCTGGGAAGTGGCGGTGCGGTCCCCTACGGCACTGCGTAGGATCCTACGGTCTTGGCGTGCATCCGTGCGTCGCTGCGGTCCGGTCCCAGGTCGACGGGCACGTGCACCTTCCGCCGACCACTGGCGACAACATCGAAGTACTGTGGAGACCTCACGCCCCACGTGTTGAGCAATTCGGCGGTACGTCCAGCCGGCCTCCTGCATGCCCACCATACGCCCTCGCTCAAAGTCCGTCAACTGCACATACGGTTCACGTCCACGCTGTCGCGGCATGCTACCAGTGTTAAAGACCGCGATGGAGCTCCTTATGCCACGGCAAATTGGCTGACACTGACGGCGGCGGTGCACAAATGCTGCGCAGCTAGCGCCATTCGACGGCCAACACCGCGGTTCCTGGTGTGTCCGCTGTGCCGTGCGTGTGATCATTGCTTGTACAGCCCTCTCGCAGTGTCCGGAGCAAGTATGGTGGGTGTGACACACCGGTGTAATGTGTTCTTTTTTCCATTTCCAGGAGTGTATTTGGGAATGAAACTGTAAGGCTCTAGCGTCTACGCCCACTCGGCAAACGTTTGAGAGCTGGCATAAGCCCCCTCTCATATTTCTATCTTACTCTGAGTAATTCGATTTTCCTCTCTAATTGCATGCGGTGAAAAGTTACTATTCCTTCACACGCGGACTTCCCACGCAGCGTCTCTCGTCACCTGGGTGGTCCTGTGACAGGCGGGCTCTGCTGATCTTGAGAGGGTTAAGCCGACGGGTGTGAGGGAGTCGAGTGGATGCTTTCCAGACGCCGACATTGTCATAAGAGCGGCGGCGACAGGGGCCTGACGGAGCGGCTGGGGTAGACATTCCGTTACTTCGCAGAAACTTAGTGAAAACCGTTTCTGGCGGGCTACCAGCGAGGCGTGGGAATGACGTGTTCCCAGGCAGTCTTGGCGGGCAAATTCCCGCGTTTTCTGCAAAATCGTAACTTTGATTGGCTTGCTCAGGGCACAGCTCCGTGACATAGCAAAATCGACGCAGAAATTGGAGCCAAGAATCTCCATTGGTGGAATGGTAGTGCTTCGGCAATAGAGTGGAATTTTCCGCCGGTTATCGAGTTGCTGATTGGAACGTTTAACCACGGCCACTGTCGTGAGGGCGGGAATGTTATGTGTTCGGTTTGTACGGGTGCTCTTGTGAGAGTCGGCTCTCGCCTTTCGGTCGGAGTAGGTTACAAGACTGAGCTCTCGCTGCTCTGGAGAGCCTGCCTTCCGTTGGCTGTCTAACATACTTTCATTTAATTGTAACTGTTTGACGAAGATGCTGAAGTTTCAACTTCAACATAACTTTCCGAGTACAGTTGGCAATAGAGCGTTCTGCGCACAAGCGGCCTATGTTGTCTGTGTTGAGCAGTTTTGGCTAATGTTGACTGTATCGGAGTTAGTGTGTGACTTTGCTTGCTAAAATCAATCACTGTACCGTCAGTGATTGTATGGCGGGCTTTCTTCTTCTCCCTCAGAGGCGTATTTGTGTTGCTAGGAAGTCTTTAGTCTGGAACAACCAGACCAGGAAATTATGTTTGGGGCTATACTCACGACATTATCATCACCACGACGGGACGTCGAAGCAACCAGCCATCGCCTCCGGTATGCCAGATCGTGTCGTTGCAGTTAAGAAGACAGCTTGGTAATATACGTCCGCAGCACCGGCAAAGCAGGCAATTTTGCTCTGTGATAATCAGAGCTCAGCAGAGCGGGCCTGTTCCCGTCTTTTCTTAGGTGTTTCTGTCTTGGATGTTCATTGTCTGAGTTCTCACTACTGTAGCAGCAATTAATGTTGGGTTGGCTGGGTGTTTCTGTAAGGAATTGGCTCCACATACCACTTCGTCATAAATGTCACAATCTAGTTTATGGACAACTTCTCTTTCACAGCATTTATTTGAGTATCCAATTTGAAGTATTGTAAATATTTCATGTGTGTTGTTTATTATTTCGAGTTTAGTCATAATAAATCAAATTGTTATTTTGGACAGAACTTTCATTGTGTTAATCGGTAGAGCAACCCTTTCATTTCTCACTACGTTAATGAAACTTTCCTTTATTTTTTATAATTTCCATTAAATTAAATTATTGCAGATCCCAAACTCTTTTCTACTCCACTTGCAGGGTCGATAACAGGCAGTTCGCGTTTCTTCTTAATCCATGTGCAACAGCAAAAGTCGGAGTTAGAAAAGGAGGCGCTCAGAGCATCGTTTCCATACGAAGATTCTAGAAGAATGTAGTGTTAAATACACTGCTAGCCCCTGCACCTCTCATGTTCACAGCTTATTTGGCCTTCTTGGTCACTTGTAAACACCTTTTTTCGAGAGATGTATTCCCCGGAGAATTTCACACAAAAGGTTGCGTTAATATCTACAACTTCGGGGAAATTCGTCGCCTTAATAACAATTACTGGGCTTTGTCACAAGTTCGTTAACCCGTCTCGGTGAAACGGTCAGCTGACATCAATGTTGAGCGGTCAACTGAGGACAGCTGACGTGGACGGGAAGGGGAATTTACCTCGTGTGACGCGTGCGCCGGCTCCCGTCATTAGGGGGCCCGAGGCTGCGGCCAGGGCGACACTTCCTCGTGCTCCCAGCACGCCTCGGCCCCAACGCGCAACACGCCGCTTCCCACGCGCCCTCTCGGCTTCATCCGACGAGCACCGAACTTCGATACACTTATCTTCAAATGTCTGCTAAGGGAGTCTCATTTCTGGTACAAACTCACAAAATTCAAAATTACGAGTAACAATGTTCATTTAATACAGTCAAGGTGCATAGGTGGGCGAGAATGTGCCAACGACCGTTTAGACTTTAGACGCTTGCGTGTTATCAAGTGTTCCTTCTGTGGAAGTAGTGGGTTTCGTCTTGTCGCTTAAGTTCGCTAGTGTCGTCAGCGGTCACGCTGGGACTCGTTACCTTTTAAATTCCGTCTCACCACCGCTATCAGAATTTATTATCGATTCTAAGTAAAAAAAATATTTCTCTATTCCTTTCGTTGGGCCTATCTCTTATCATATCCAACGCATTCCTCGAAAGAAATGCGATTGCAACGTTGCTTTTTCTACTAATAACAATTTGAAAAAAAAACTTCATTCGTAATTTACATTCTATGCGTTCCCCTTTAGAAAATTCTGGTGTCTACAAAATTGTCTGCGATGCTTGCTCCTCTTACTATATAGGACAAACAGAACGTGCCTTCACTACCAGATACAAAGAACACTTGTTAACAAGGGAACCTCCCCATTGTACCCCCCCCCCCCCCCCCTCCTCAGAGTTAGTTATGAGTTAGCACAGTGGATAGGCCTTGATCAAGCGAGAAAACAGGAAGAAGTTGTGTGGAACTATGAAAAAAATAGGCAAAATATACAAACTGAGTAGTCCATGCGCAAGATAGGCAACGCCATGTATAATTTGAGCTCAGGAGCGCCTTGGTACGGTGGTTAGCCTAAGAAGCTGCGGAAGGAGAGGTCCTTGGTTAAAGTCTTCCCTCGAGTGAAAATTTCATTTTTTTAATCAAAATATCCACGGGTGTACTGCCGGTCTATAGTGTCCAACGGACACAATATTTCCGCGATCAAACATGTCGCCATCATCAGGTGAACTGACGGATTGAGCTCCTATGAACGTGCCGGCACGGAGATCCGTACGCTATGGCTGCTCAGGGGGAACTGCCCGTTGGACACTATAGACCGGCAGTACACCCGTGGATATTTTGATTATCAAATACGCCGGGAGAAACTCAAGAATAACTTCATTTTTTTGTTTTCATCACTTTTTGGAAGTGATTATCACATCCACAAGAAAACCTAAATCGGGCAAGGTAGAAGAATCTTTTTACCCATTCACCAAGTGTACAAGTTAGGTCGGTTGATAACATATTCCTGTCATGTGACGCACATGCCACCACCACTGTCGTATAGAATATATCAGACGTGGTTTCCTGTGGAGGAATCGGTTGACCTATGACCCGTTTTCGGTTCCCATTCGAGAGGCACGTCCTTTCGTCTGCTAATCCCACGGTTTTGCGGTGCGGTCGCAAAACACAGACACTAAACTTATTACAGTGAATAGAGACGTCAATGAACGAACTGACAGATCATAACTTAGCGAAAATAAAGAAAGTAAATTATTCACTCGAGGGAAGAATTGAACAAAGGGCATCCCGGTCCGCAGCTGCTCACGCTAACCACAGGACTCCTGAGCTCACACTATCCTTGATGTTGCTTGTCTTGTGCATGGACTACTCAGTTTGTATATATTGCTTATTTTTTCATAGTTCCACACAACGTCTTCCTGTTTTCTCGATTGATCTGTATTCAGTTTTTCAAGGCCTATCCACTGTGCCAACTTATAACTAAATGTGAGTTGGGGGGGGGGGGGGGGGGGGTGCGATGGGGAGGTTCCCTTGTAAGAAAAAATGACACTAGGTCCCAAAATTCGTCTTTTGCCGACCATCTTCTAATTACAGGTCATTCACCTAAAGCCATCTGCGATAGCAACATTTTGCACACCGAAAACAAAGGGCGTATACTAGATATTCTAGAAGAATATCTTTGCTCGAAATGATAGCCTTATCCTTAACGAACAGCTACAGCTACGTAACAAAATTTTTTCAACAGTATAGAGCCATTACTCGATATCTGACTTCGGGTCTCCTTTTGTAGGTTGCCGAAATGTTCTTTTCCTTCTAAGGTAGTAGTCCTATGTTTTTCAATTATCAAATGTTTCTTAGCTGCATTTCACGTCAATATTGCTTTCTTCAAGTTGTCATTCAGTCCCATCTGCATTTTCATAATGATGTTTTCATGTTTTATCTTGCTGTTATAAGGTTTGATGCAGACAAAATGTTATGTTGTATGCTACTATCAAACAAACATTACTTTCCGTTATGTACCATATACTGTTTATTTATAATCATTTCTGCGTATATTTCAATGTGAAGTAGCCTAATTGTATCTACGGCTGCTAGATGGCGCTCTCGTTGCAGTGCCACGTTCACCTGGCCGCATTTGTTAACGCGGGCACCTCAGTCCACTTTGCCCTTAGTGGCTCGCCATCACAGTTTTCTTTATCTTAAATATCTTTGTGACTAATATCCTTTTGACATATTTATTATTTTATAAATGACATATAAGTACTGGCAGTCTTTTACGATGGTTCCGTACTTATACCCTATCATACGTTTTTTAGTCTTTATTCTGTGACCATGTTATAGAAGATAGACCATTCTTTGTTTTAAAATCTGAAGAAGTCACTCCTAGCAGTGTTGAAACCAGGTTAATTTGTTAAAAATAGTGAGCGAAGGCTGTTTTTCTTTCAATTGTAACTATTCACGGTCTCTGATCGTGCAGCCTTGTACAAAAAAAAAAAAAAAAAAAAAAAAAAAATCAGGTTGGTGGCTGCTTCATCAGTGTTATTGATAACTGGAGTATAGTCTTTTTCGTTCACTGCAGTGTACTTTAAATCACGGGAAGGTATGTTAGTACATCAATACTATAAATATTGTGGATGATAACTGTGTAGGGACGTTTCTATAAATTGAATAGTTTCCGTGTAACGCTCGACGTTCTGAGAAGTCAGCACTTACAGGCGTGAGTGTGAGTCACTTATTTTTCGTTTGTTATTTAGAGGTATGGGTCGGAGGAAGGTGGCATCACAATTGAACAGCTGAACAGTTATGCCCAGCATCGGAAAAAAAAGAATAGGTAAATTCCATCAGGGAAGCTATTAAAAAGTGTGTTCAGAGGATATTTTAATTCCAGTTTTTCATTGAATCCTTTTTATTTTTGAAACATACTTGTAGGTACCTAAGTTATGTGATACCTATTTTGTTAGATGATAGGTAATAGTTACGTTCCGCTTTTACCGTTAGTTTTACTGGCGGGTACCTGTCGCCACTCACATAAAAGATTGTTATGCGTGTTGCATGTATACCATACATCGCAACACCCTCAAAGCCAGAATAAAAGAGGGTTATTCTGCAATAAATGGAATTTTTGTTCCCGAGATTAAGTTTAAAAAAAAATTATTTTCCCAGAAGATTAAATTTCTAGGAAATGTCCAAAAAGAAATTGTTTTATGATGATCAGTGAGAGGCGAGAACGTCTCACAAATTTGTTTCAGTTCGTTTCAGGCTCATATGAGTAGTGGCACCCTGTCACCCAGTGGCGGATACAGAAAAACCTCACGGGGGGATGGAGGGCTAAAGATATCTTTACTTTTACCGTAATAAAAAATAATCAAGTCACGTGCAAAGTTTAAGAAAGGTTTATTTAAACTGATTATACACATATTCAAGACAATGCCATCTTATGATATAAAAAAGTTGCAATTGGGGTTCTCTTCCTTAAATAAATTCGATGCCCCTCCTTTTTCCTGCAAATTGTGTAATTACATCGTGAATAGGCTGCCTATTCCGCGTATAGTCACTATTTATAACGCTGCGTATCTAAGATTCTCTGTACAAGAAAACAGTAGAATATCGCGACTTTTCTCGAACAAATTCCAGACAGAATAACGTATCGACGTCACTAGAATGGCCGCGACTATTCTCGTAGGTATGTGTTAGCCATTTACGTGCCAAGCAGAAATGTATAAAATACGATGACGCGGAGGCGCGTGCTACATAGGAGAGTTCGACTAGTCGATAACTCGATTCAGTCGAGTCGACTGACGAAAGAAACGAACGAATAGCGTGCGGGCTGACTGGCGGCGGCGGCGCGGGGGGCAGTGCGGGCGCCCCCCAACGGAGCGAGCTCACGCCCCCCGAGCCCCCCACATGTATCCGCCGCTGGTCTCACCCCTATGTGGGGGCAAAATTTTACATCACAAAAGCTCAATTCCCTTCTTCTCCTCGCCAAATAAAAATTCCGTTGAGGCGCATTCTGCTAGAGGATACGCGCAGAAACATTGTAACAAAACGTAGCATCCATACAATTATTTGTTTGGAATCTGTGTAGGGAAAACCACAAAATCTGGCATATTCTCACCCCATTTGTTGGCGCTTGTTGTACGAATGGTTTCTCTTTCGATTAACTGCCTGTATTACACTACACAAAAATATAAACACTGAAACCTTATAAAAACAGCAGTATATTTGTAATTAAATAAGGAAACTATAAATTCAACTAAAGTGGGATACATTCCGTCTTTTTCGACTGTAATAAACCACCGATTTGGATCAGACGTCTTTCGCTTCATTTTAAATCATCTTCAGTAGTGTCTGTAGCTGGTTCTTCTTATGTATAAGTTTGGCTAGGCCATAAATAGTTCTTATTTTTTAAATTACTTTTATTACTCAGGTTTTTTTCTCCTATATCATTTCCTTGTTGACAGATGTGAAAATTACCGAACTATCAGCTTAATAAGCCACAGCTGCAAAATACTGATACGAATTCTTTACAGACGAATGGAAAAACTTGGTAGAAGCCGACCTCGGGAAAGATCAGTTTGGATTCCGTAGAAATGTCGGAACACGTGAAGCGATACTGACCCTACGACTTATCATAGAAGATAGATTAAGGAAAGGCAAACCTACGTTTCTAGCATTTTTAGACTTAGAGAAAGGTTTTGACAGTGTTGACTAAAAATACTCTCTTTCAAATTCTGAAGATGGCAAGGGTAAGATACACGCAGCGAAAGGTTATTTACAATTTGTACAGAAACCAGATGGCAGTTTTAAGAATCGAGGGGCATGAAAGGGAAGCAGCGGTTGGGAAGGGAGTGAGACAGGGTTGTAGCCTCTCCCCGATGTTATTCAATCTGTATATTGAGCAAGCAGCAAAGGAAACAAAAGAAAAATTTGAAGTAGGAATTAAAATACATGAAAAAGAAATAAAAAACTTTGAGGTTCGCCGAAGACATTGTAATGCCGTCAGAGACAGCAAAGGACCTGGAAGAGCAGCTGAACGGAATGGATAGTGTCTTGAAAGATATGAGATGAACATCAACAAAAGCAAAACGAGCATAATGGAACGTAGTCAGATTAAATCAGGTGATGCTAAGGGAATTAGAGTAGGAAATGAGAAGCGTAAAGTAGTAAATGAGTTTTGCTATTTGATGAGCAGAATAACTGATGATGGTCGAAGTAGAGACGATATAAAATGTAGACTCGCAATGGCAAGGAAAGCGTTTCTGAAGAGGAGAAATTTGTTAACATCGAGTATAGATTTAAGTGATAGGAAATCGTTTCTGAAAGTATTTGTATGGAAGTCAAACGTGAACGATAAATAGTTTAGGCAAGAAGAGAATAGAAGCTTTTGAAATGTGGTGCTACAGAAGAATGCTGAAGATTAGATGGGTAGATCACATAAGTAATGAGGAGGTATTGAATAGAATTGGAGAGAAGAGAAGTTTGTGGCACAACTTGACTATAAGAAGGGATCGCTTGGTAGGACATATTCTGAGGCATCAAGGGATCACCAATTTAGTATTGGAGGGCAGCGTGGAGGGTAAAAATCGTAGAGGATTAGATTAGGTTACATTAGTACTTGTTCCATAGATCATGAATACGACACTTCGTTATGATGTGGGACGTGTCAGGTTAATAAAAGGTGTCTATACAAGATATTACATTACACAAAATATTGCATGACACTCAATTTATTTTTGTGTTTTGTTTTGTGGGGTTGGGAAATTACCCACTTACTATATCCAAACATTCATTTAATGAGTAGAAGGAGTTGCCATTAAGAAATTCTTTTAATTTCCTTTTAAATGCTATATGTCTATCTGTTAGACTTTTGATGCTATTAGGTAAGTGACCAAAGACTTTTGTGGCAGCATAATTTACCCCCTTGTGAGCGAAAGTTAGATTTAACCATGAGTAGTGAAGATCATCCTTTCTCCTAGTGTTGTATCCATGTACACTGCTATTACTTTTCAATTGGTTTGGAATGTTAACAACAAATTTCATAAGTGGATATATATATTGTGAGGCTACAGTGAAAATTTATAGCTCTTTAAATAAGTGTCTGCAGGATGATCTTGGATGAGCTCCAGCAATTATTCTGATTACACGCTTCTGTACAATGAACACTCTTTTACTCAATGATGATTTACCCCAGAATATGATGCCATACGAAAGCAGAGAATGAAAATAGACGTGGTAAGCTAATTTAGTCAGATGTATATCGCCAAAATTTGCAATCATCCTAATAGCATAAGTAGCTGAACTCAAAAGTTTCAGCAGATCCTCAGTGTGTTTTTTCCAGTTCAACCCGTCATCAATGCATACACCTACAAATTTTGAATATTCTACCTTAGCTACCTATTTCTGATCGAAGTCTATATTTATTAATGGTGTCATTCGTATTACTGTGTGGAACTGTGTTTTGTCAAAGTTTAATGAGAGCCCATTTGCAGAGCACCACTTAATGATTTTCTGAAAAACATCGTTTACAATTTCACCAGTTAATTCTTGTCTGTTGGGTGTGATAACTATACTTGTATCATAGGCAAAAAGTACCAGCTTTGCATCTTGGTGAATACAGAATGGCAAATAATTAATATATGTTAAGAACAGCAGAGGACCCAAGACCGAACCTTGCGTCACCCCATTCTTGGTTGTTCCTCAGTTTGAGAAATCAACAGTTTTTTGCACATTATGTGAACTGTTTATTTCAACTTTCTGTACTCTTCTAGTCAGGTATGATTTAACCCATTTGAGCACTGTCCCATTCATCCACAGTACTGGAGCTTATCTAGAAGTAAGAGGGAGACCAAGAGATGAATACACTAAACAGATTCAGAAGGATGTAGGTTGCAGTAGGTACTAGGAGATGAAGAAGCTTGCACAGGATAGAGTAGCGTGGAGAGCTGCATCAAACCAGTCTCTGGACTGAAGACCACAACAACAGCAACATCATTTCTTTGCGTTCTTGTACAACCAGTCGCTCGATTTGTAGCACTCTGCACTTTATTGAATCAACCTTATTTTCGTTTTCTTGTCTTTTTTTGTAAATACACCTTCGCTTAGTGTAATTCGTGTTCTTTGTTCTGAACATCCGTAAATAGGTCGTCTTTTGTTTTGTTTTTGATGATGGTGTTCAGTTTGTTGGCGCTCAACTGCGCGGTTATCAGCGCCTGTACAAATGCCCAATTTTTACACTGTCCAGTTTCGTAACTTAGCCAAATGATAATGAAATGATAAGAACTACATAAACACCCAGTTCCCAGGCGGGAAAAAACCCCTACCTGGCTGGAAATCGAACCTGGGACCCCATGATTCAGAGGCAGCAACTCTAACAACTAGACGACGAACTGCAAACTGTTCTGGGTTTGTGGCTATGGCAGTATCTTGTATTCCTCTCTGTGTTTCAATGTTTCCGTACACTCAGTTCGTGCGTGAGTGTGCGCGTGCATGCGTGTGTGTGTGTGTGTGTGTGTGTGTGTGTGTGTGTGTGTGTGTGTGTGTGTGAGCATGTATTAGGGACTTCAGAAGTGAGTTACACATGTCCCACGCTAAGACCATTGTGCAACAAGTGTGACGCATTGTCAGAAGACAGGATACGTTCCGCGTTTCCTGCAGGCACGGTTCTGCTGCGATACGGATAACGGGAACGTCTCAGAGTGCGATTCAAATCCAGCGGCGACTGGAAACGTACGCGGCACAGTGCGATTCTTTTGCGCAAAACGTCTCAACTGCACACAGATTCACCGTGAAATTCTGACGGTGCAATTAAAAGCACGGGCGGTAACGTTACGAGTCCAATGAGAATTTCACAGTTGGTGTGTAGAATGTATGAGACCGGCGATATACCATCAGATATTCGCAAAGCGTCATCATCCACGCAATTTCGAACATAGCAAGAACAAACAAGTGCGTGAGTTATCGCGAAAGTGTAGCCAATGAATCCAAGGTGCTCAAAAGAATAACAGACAGTAGAATGAAAAAGAAAATTGAGTACGTGTTAGATGACGATAAGTTTGGCTTTGGGAAAGATAAAGGCTCCACAGAGGCAGTTCTATTGGTAATGGAAACAAGACTAAATAAAAATCGAAGCATCTTTATAGGGTTTGTCGACCTTGAAAAAGCGTTTGACGATGTAAAATGGTGCAAGACGTGCGAAATTCTGAGAATAATGGGGTAAGTTGTAGAGAGCGATGGGTGATATATAGTATGTACAGGAACCAAGAGGGAGCAATAAGAACTGAGAATAATGGGGTAAGTTGTAGAGAGCGATGGGTGATATATAGTATGTACAGGAACCAAGAGGGAGCAATAAGAACGGAAGACCAAGAATGAAGTGCTCGGATGGAAATGGAAATGCCGTGTGGTTAGGGCCTCACGTCGGGTAGACCGTTCGCCTGGTGCAAGTCTTTGCAGTTGACAACACTTCGGCGACTTGCGCGTCGATGGGGATGAAATGATGATGATAAGGACAACACCCAGCCCCTGAGCGGAGTAAATCTCCGACCCAGCCGGGAATCGAACCCGGGCCGTTAGGAATGGCATTCCGTCGCGACGACCACTCATCTACCAGGGCGGACAGGTGCTCGGATTAAAAAGAGTGTAAGACAGGGATGTAGTCTTTCGCCCCTACTGTTCAATCTGCAAATCTAAATAGCAATGGCAGAAATAAAAGAAAGATTCAAGAGTGGGATTAAAGTTCAAGGTGAAAGAATATCAATGAAACGATTTGCTGATGACATTTATTGAAACTGAAGAAGAATTACAAGGCGTGTTGAATAGCATGAACAGTCTAATGAGTGCAGAATACGGATTGAGAGTAAATCGAAGAAAGACGAAAGTGATGAGAAGTAGCGGAAATGAGGATAGTGTGAAACTTACCATCAGGAATGGGAATTACGAAATAGTCGAAGATGAGGAATTCTAGAATCAAGGCAGCAAATTAACCCTTGTCGGACGGATTAAGGAAGACATAAAAGAAAACAGACTAGCATTGATAAAGAGGGCAGTCCCGGCGAAGTAAAGTCTGCCTTAATTTGAGGAAGAAATTTCTGAGAGTGTACGTTTAGAGTACAGTGTTATATGGTAGTGAAATAGGAACGGTGGGAAAACTGGAACAGAAGAGAATCAAAACATTTGAAATGTGATGCTGCAGAAGAATGTTGAAAATTATGTGCACTGATACGCTAAGGAATGAGGAGATGTATGAAAGCTGAGAACAAGAAGAGACAAGATGATAGGACATCTGTTAAGACATCGTGGAATAACTTCCAAGGTACTGGAACCAACTGTAGAAGGTGAAACTGTAGAAGAAGCCAGAGGTTGGAATACGTCCATCAAATAATTGAACGCGTAATTTACAAGTGCTACTCTGAGATGGAAAGGTTGTCACAGGAGAGGAATTCGTGGCGGGCCGCATCAAACCAGTCAGAAGACAGATGACTCGAAAAAACAAATGGGCCAAATGCAATATCGCGTCCAGGAGTAGTGGAATTGTGCCAACAATTGGACCAAGGCAGCACAGACGTGGGTTTTGCTCACCAGTGAGTCCAGATCTTACACTGTGCGATTTCCATCATATCGTGGAGCTACAGTAATATTTCGGGGCAGGGGGGAGGGGGGGGGGAGGGGAGGGGAGAGAAAACACAAAGGAGCGGATATCTATTATAGAGGAACTGATCGATTGGTAGAAGGTTCAGACCGTTGTTTCCAAAGATTCGGTCACCATGTTGTAAAATAGTGTCATGTATCTCTGTCATTTTGTTGAAAGTGTAATACAGTATTCAATTAAAGTTACTTGGCCTGCCATTACAATGTGAAACTTTTGTGTATTATTTGATAGAAGGATCGGGATGGTACGTTGCCACTTGTGTTGTGTGTGTGTGTGTGTGTGTGTGTGTGTGTGTGTGTGTGTGTGGGCGTGTGGGCGTGTGTGTGTGTGTGTGTGTGTGTGTGTGTGTGTGGGTGGGTGGGTGGGTGGGTGGGTGGGTGGGTGGGTGGGTGGGTTGGTGTGTGGGTTTGGGTGTGGGTGTGGGTGAGTGTGGGTGTGCGGGTGAGTGTGTGTGGGTGTGCGTGTGAGTGTGTGTGCATGTGTGTCTATTTGTGTGTGTGAGAGGACTTGTGTACGCATATAATGGCGAGGGGGGATGGGGGGCGGGTGATGATATATCACAAAATCTACTCAAATTTTTTTGCCGCAGCGTTTCGGCAGGCACATACTGGTGCTGTGCCTACGTCCTGTAGACTATCTCCTTATGCAGGCTGAGTGAGTATAAAACTTGCAGCCCTTTCATTTCGTGTGTGGTCCAAGATACCGAAACAAGATTTTCGGAGAGCTGTTGAAAAGATGAATGGCGTGACATAGTACTCGTTAATCCTAGAGTTGAAACTTATCGTGAAACTAACCGAAATGTGCTGAAGGTGAAATAAAACGAGGCTGGAATTGCCTGTTGCGTCAGGGCTGGCTTTATTGCAAACTCCGCCTTTACATGCAGGAAGACTATCTACGCTACTAAGATAAACGTATTCGTCACTAGGAAAAGGGAGAGAAGGAAATATAGTAGGTGATTATGAATTGGGGCTAAGAAATGAAAGCGGAAGCCGTCTGGTAGAATTTTGCACAGAGCGTAACTTAATCATAGCTAACACTTGGTTCAAGAATCATAAAAGAAGGTTGTATACATGGAAGGATCCTGGAGATACTAAAAGGTATCAGATAGATTATATAATGGTAAGACAGAGATTTAGGAATCAGGTTTTAAATTGTAAGACATTTCCAGGGGCAGATGTGGACTCTGACCACAATCTATTGGTTATGACCTGTAGGTTAAAACTGAAGAAACTGCAAAAAGGTGGGAATTTAAGGACATGGGATCTGGATAAGCTGAAAGAACCAGAGGTTGTACAGAGTTTCAAGGAGAGAATAAGGGAACAATTGACAGGAATGGGGGAAAGAAACACAGTAGCAGAAGAATGGGTAGCTCTGAGGTATGAAGTAGTGAAGGCAGCAGAGGATAAAGTAGGTAAAAAGACGAGGGTTGCTAGAAATCCTTGGGTAAAAAAAGAAATATTGAATTTAATTGATGAAAGGAGAAAATATAAAAATGCAGTAAATGAAGCAGGTAAAAAGGAATACAAAAGTCTCAAAAATGAGATCGACAGGAAGTGCAAAATGGCTAAGCAGGGATGGCTAGAGGACAAATGTAAGGATGTAGAGGCTTATCTCACTAGGGGTAAGATAGATACTGCCTACAGGATAATTAAAGAGACCTTTGGAGAGAAGAGAACCACGTGTATGAATATCAAGAGCTCAGATGGCAACCCAGTTCTAAGCAAAGAAGGGAAGGCAGAAAGGAGGAAGGAGTATATAGAAGGTTTATACAAGAGCGATGTACTTGAGGACAATATTATGGAAATGGAAGAGGATGTAGATGAAGACGAAATGGGAGATAAGATACTGCGTGAAGAGTTTGACAGAGCACTGAAAGACCTGAGTCGAAACAAGGCGCCCGGAGTAGACAACATTCCATTAGAACTACTGATGGCCTTTGGAGAGCCAGTCATGACAAAACTCAACCAGCTGGTAAGAAAGATGTATGAGACAGGCGAAATACCCTCAGCCTTCAAGAAGAATATAATAATTCCAATCCCAAAGAAAGCAGGTGCTGACAGATGTGAAAATTACCGAACTATCAGTTTAATAAGTCACAGCTGCAAAATACTAACGCGAATTCTTTACAGACGAATGGAAAAACTGGTAGATGCGGACCTCGGGGAGGATCAGTTTGGATTCCGTAGAAATGTTGGAACACGTGAGGCAATACTGATCTTACGACTTATCTTAGAAGAAAGATTAAGAAAAGGCAAACCTACGTTTCTAGCATTTGTAGACTTAGAGAAAGCTTTTGACAATGTTGACTGGAATACTCTCTTTCAAATTCTGAAAGTGGCAGGGGTAAAATACAGGGAGCGAAAGACTATTTACAATTTGTACAGAAACCAGATGGCAGTTATTAGAGTCGAGGGGCACGAAACGGAAGCAGTGGTTGGGAAAGGAGTGAGACAGGATTGTAGCCTCTCCCCGATGTTATTCAATCTGTATATTGAGCAAGCAGTAAAGGAAACAAAAGAAAAATTTGGAGTAGGTATTAAAATTCATGGAGAAGAAGTAAAAACTTTGAGGTTCGCCGATGACATTGTAATTCTGACCGACACGGCAAAGGACTTGGAAGAGCAGTTGAACGGAATGGACAGTGTCTTGAAAGGAGGATATAAGATGAACATCAACAAAAGCAAAACGAGGATAATGAAATGTACTCAAATTAAATCGGGTGATCCTGAGAGAATTAGATCAGGAAATGAGACACTTAAAGTAGTAAAGGAGTTTTGCTATTTAGGAAGTAAAATAACTGATGATGGTCGAAGTAGAGAGGATATAAAATGTAGACTGGCAATGGCCAGGAAAGCGTTTCTGAAGAAGAGAAATTTGTTAACATCGAATATAGATTTATGTATCAGGAAGTTGTTTCTGAAAGTATTTGTTTGGAGTGTAGCCATGCATGGAAGTGAAACATGGACGATAACTAGTTTGGACAAGAAGAGAATAGAAGCTTTCGAAATGTGGTTCTACAGAAGAATGCTGAAGATAAGGTGGGTAGATCACGTAACTAATGAGGAGGTATTGAATAGGATTGGGGAGAAGAGAAGTTTTGGCACAAGTTGACTAGAAGAAGAGATCGGTTAGTAGGACATGTTCTGAGGCATCAAGGGATCACCAATTTAGTATTGGAGGGCAGCGTGGAGGGTAAACATCGTAGAGGGAGACCAAGAGATGAACACACTAAGCAGATTCAGAAGGATGTAGGTTGCAGTAAGTACTGGGAGGTGAAGAAGCTTGCACAGGATAGAGTAGCATGGAGAGCTGCATCAAACCAGTCTCAGGACTGAAGACAACAACAACAACAACAAGATAAACGTATTTCCTCTTAGCCACACTTCATGCGACATGGTCAGCTACGGTTGTTGTAAAAGAAACTAAATGTTAACATCCAGCATACCACAATGGGCTTAGGAAAACTATCAAACGTGTGTACCTACTAGTATTTAAGTCAAGAGGTTCTGCAGAAAGAAATAATTGTCGAACGGGTCGTCACAGCCGTGGAAACTCTCACGGGAGACTGGTTTGGCAGAGTCCACAGCGCAATTACCATTTCTGGTCGCCTTGCCGTTCAGCTTAAGAATATCTCCGGGACACTTTTTTTAAAAGTTTCGACGACATCATTAATTAACCTTATATAAATGTACACATGTTCTTTCGAGCGCTTTTGAATCCCATTAAAAGTACATTGTTCCGTTAAAAAAATACTTGCTTAAATATCATGGTTGTTAAGTGGCCTCTTGGCTACTGCTGTTTGCCGAAAACCTCGTTTCGATATCTTGGACCGCTCAGGAAATTGAGCAGGAGATCTGAACTTAACGTCCCGTTGACAACTAAGTCATTACAGACGGAGCACAAATTCGGATTACGGAGGGATGGGGAAGGAAATCGGCTGTGCTCTTTTGAAAGGAACCATCCCGGCATTACCTAGAGCAATTTAGGGGAATGGCGGAAAACCTAAATCTGGGCGGAGTCCAGTGTGGTAGCCACTGAGCCACCTCGCTCGGTCGCTCACGAAATAAAAAGGGTGAAAGATTCACAAGATAAAGCGTGTATGGTCATCGTTGGCGGTTGACATTCAGCTTCGGCAATGTCCTGCCGAAACAACTAAACCATTGCTCCCGCTCCCGCCATATTGCTTTCAACACAGGCTACAAAGCTGCACTAAGAATTAGACCCTAGACCGCTACACGTTTCACGACGTATGGTTTCACACACATTTCCATTGTTTCCGCACTAATAGTGCACTGTCCCAGGTACCACTCGCTGGACAGATAAAATATGGCTTCTCGAAATCGTTGCGCAAGAGTCGATTAGAAAGTGCACTAGCATAGCATAACGCAAGGGCAGAAGTTTGATTTCGTGAAGACGTCTCTTATGTGCCCAGCGAGTAATTGTACACAGTTCACAAGGAGTGTCTGCCTTCAAAAACATGTGTTCATAGATGTTCCCCTCTACAGATTTACCATGTAATGGAAACGATGTAGCTGTTACAGATGTGTAGTTTTGTTGCATATATAATAAACGAAATGTATTGTAAATAAACTTTGGGAATGAAAACTTTCAGTAAGTAGTTGAAAATCTTTATTGACATAAACGACAACAAGTGAAAATTGTGAAGGAGCAAATAACATAAGATAAAAATTGGAACTACAGTTCATTAACACAAATGTTGATAACGGACGTACTTTTGTACACAGTGAGCTACACTTAAAAGAACACAAGAATACTTTATCTACACCAAAGGAAAAAAGGTTACTTACGGTGTATAGCTATACTCACATGTCAAGTGTAATATCGTTACGATGATCATAAATTATGTCAATCTAGAAAGATAGCCATATTTAAAAATATGATAATTATTATTCTAACCTTGTGCAAAATCAAAAATACACAAACTCAGCAGGCTCCATTATCTCGTCGTAAAAAGAAGTATCTTACCTCAGAGGGACACCCAACGTCGTACGGACATATTAAAAAATTGTAAAACGCTAATCGGAATGACAATCAACATCTTTTTAAAATACATGCAAACATGATCCCCAGTTGTGTGAGCAATGTCACTTCAAAAATGTTCAAATGTGTGAACTTTTTCCTTTTTTTTTTCGCCCTCGGCCAACCCCGCGCGACCATTGTCACTTCGCCCACATATATTTCCACGTCGCATCAGAACAAGGAGCTTCATAGTGAAGCTGTCTTGTTACATCTGACACCGTGTAACATCATAGCCCTAATACTCTTCTGATTTATTTTGCTTTTGTTTTATTTAATCTTACATCGTTGAGCTTCTGTAAATATGTTTGATTGAATAGATAACACGAAATTGTATACTCCTTTCTTTGTAAAAACTTTGGATATTATGATTTGATTCTATGCAATGTAGTGTATCTGTCATTTAAATTCTTTGTCCCATTTGGAGGGAACAAACTTACTCTATATAATTGTAATTTCTGTGGTAATTATTTTTGATAGAAATGTCAATATGTGCAAATGTTCTGTTTTATTTAATGTATTTGGTTACTGTTATGTAAACTGCTGATCCTCACTTAGGATTCTTAATTAGTTTGTATGTAAAAAGTGTAGTGGTTCCCCTCGGGAACGGAACTGTGTAGCGCGCGCAAATTGTGGTTGGCCTAGGTAGAAAAGGTGGAACAAGAGTCAGTCGGGTACGATCTACCAAACTGTGCACTGCCATGTAAAAGTTGCATATTGTGCTGGTTCCGAGAGGCTTTTTCTGCCACTTTCTAATGCCTCGGATGGATGAATAAATAGTTGGAACGATTCTGGAATTGGTAACCATCATCGCCACCAAGAAGGGACAGAGTCCAGCAGTTCTGCCCGTAAATCCGCCTACCAACATGCAGTTGCCACCATATTGCGCAATCACTGTATCGGAATGCTATAATGATGTACAGTGCAGGATCAGCTTATTGGATGTTTTAGTGTGCACAAATATAAGGTAACTTATAACTGAATTTATATACCTACCTTGATTTTTTCCTATCACAACACCTCTCAGGTTCCTCTGCGTTTGAACTAATGTGATTACCGAGTTTCCCTACTGAAAGAACATTAAAAACCAGTGTTTTGCTAATTAATGCCTCTTGAAAATAGTAAAAAGAAAGTTCAAGTTAATGTGGCAAGAGAGTGAGTTAAAGTAAATGATGCTTGCTGAAAATAACGTTCCTTTTAAAACTGCTTATTAATGTGTTGTTGCCAACTCCAAAATTAAAATTTCTTAAGACTGAGGCTTATAAAATTTTACTTATAAAATGATCACATTGCTGCTTGTTGTAAATCGCAGATGGTGAGTCAGTATTTTACAAATATGTTAATTTTGTGTCTCACTGTAGTAAAAGTGGAAAACTGCAGTTGTGGAAAGTTATATACTCATGCTTGCTAAGCACTTGTTTCTTCTGATATTAAAAGTGCATATTAATAGTATAACAGGATCCACAGTTCGTCTATTGTGCTAATGCTAGGTAACAAGTAATGGGAAGACCACTATTTATGAAACCCATAATTTCCTTATTCAAAAGATAGTGAGAAGCAACCTGTTAATGGATTCCAATTAAATTTCATTTTAAATAGTAAAATGTTTAACTGAGAGAGACTTAACCTATGTCCAGTTTATGATCCTACAGTGAATGTTAATAGTAATGTTATAAAGACGATTCAGTTTGAACAAGCCCTGAAAGTAATAGTGTGTTTCGGTATCTGTTATATTTTTTGCAAATAGTTTTCGCTGCTCTAGTTGTTAGCTTCAATCTTACCGTAAACATATGTATGTGTCAGAGTTCATTGCACTTGCGTGTGGCCAGGTCTAGGGTGTGTTTGTCCGTTGAAGTTAGGCATATGTACTTTCTTGAACGACAACGTTAATCTTTCTCTTGCCTAATTAGGCTGGCGACCGTTTTCCTTATTCTTTAAACAGTATAGCTAGGCAAAAATATTGTTTGTGACTGTTCGAATATTTACGTAATTCTGACTTTCATTTCCGATAAGCAATTTCCGTTAGGTACGACACGGTCAACCTAGCAAAATTCCTCTCAGAGGGTAGCACTGCTCTGTTGCTTTATACCATAATTGCTTTAACAAGATAGTTTTATTTCACGACCTGCCTCCAACTTTAAGGTTATGGTATAGCAGTAGCAGACGGGAGTGTAATAACCGTATTTAAATATATACGTTAACATCTACATCTACGAACATTATGCACAAGCCACCGAATGATGTGAGGAGGAGGGAACCACGTTCCGTACTGTTAGCCATTTCCTTTCCTGTTACACTCGCAAATATAGCGGGGGGGAAAGCTCTATCTCCGTATGAGCCCTAATTTTTCTCATCGTATCTTCTTGGTCCTTAGAGAGAATGTACGCTTGCGATCTGCAGTCGGCCTCAGATGATGGTTCTCTAAATCTCCGCAATAGTGCCAAGCGGAAAGTGCGCCGTGTTCTCTAGAGATATCGCCATTTGATTTCACTAAGCATTTCCTTAATTCTTTGGTGCTGGTCGAACCTACGGTAACTAAACTAGCAACACGCCTCTGACTTGCTTCGATGTCTTCCTTTAATACGACCTGGTGGGGATCCAAACCACTGGAGCAGTAGTCAAGAGCTTATAGTAGTAGCATTCTATACTCCGTCTTTTTTATAGATCAGCTAAACATTCTGAAAATTCTCCCAATAAAACGAAGTCGAGCATTGCCTTCCCAACTACGAACCTGACGTGCTCATTACGGTCCATACCGCTTCGCAACATTACGCCTAGATATTTGATCGAAGTATCTGTGTCAAACAGCGAGTTACTACTAAAGTTGTATTCGAACGAAACTGGATTGTTTTTCCTACTCATCCGCATTAATTCACATTTTTTCTGCATTTAGAGCTAACTCCCAGTCATCACAGCAATTAGAAATTCTATCGAAGTCATCTTGTTGCAACAAGCGAACGTTCTTCCCAACGGGAGGCCCTAGCCACACGGCATTTCCACTTCCATCAGGGTATACAGGTCCTACCAACAAGGTGGTGTAATGCTGTCGCCTTCAGCGGAGATTCTGTTGAAAACTAGGGTTTTTAGCAAAAAGAGTGAGGAATAATATTGTATACTGGAACCGAGAATAAAGCCAACCTGCTTTCAGAAAGAAATGTATTGCATTACTTATTGAACGCCCCTCATAGATTCTAAAGCACTGGTTGCCAAACTTTTCTACCTGGTGCCCTCTTTTGAAAATACAGAATACTTCATGCCCCCCCTACGTTTATTTTTTACTTTATTTATTTGCTTTTTTTTTGCTTCTTTCGAAAAACTATTTGTCAATCTGCAATCCTCACTTTAGTAAAAGAGAGTGATCAACTGTAGAGTAATACAAAACTGTAGGGTTTCAAAGGACTTGGTAGCATGCTTCTTCCTTCTTCTGAGCTTTCTTCCATTCCCCTCTCTCCCCCCCCCCCCCCCCCCCTTGTAAAGCTCTCACGCACCCACGCCTCCTACCCCGCTGCCAGAGGGTCGCGCTACTCGGGTTAGGAACCAGTGGTCAATGATTTAAAGAGACAAAAACTGAAGCCCTCTGTTGTAAACAAGACACTAAGCGAGACGGACAGACCCGTATCTACTGCATAATGAGTTTGCCATCTTGGATTTAGGGACCGATGACTAAGCTGTTTGGTCCCTCCCCCTCCCTCCCGCTCTTTTAAACAATACAACCAACCATCTCAAATTTGAATCCAAACACCTCACAACACGTCAAAAATATGTCAAATTTTAATCAAAAACGAATTACTGCATCATACTTCACTTTAGCAATTTTCTTCTAGCTGCTCGATCGCCGCGCTGAGGTACTGTGGCAGGGAGATTTCAATGCGTACCAAGACTACAGATATGTATCCTCAAACAGACAAAAAATAGTTACATAACTTCATCTATCCGAGTTGATAATGCATGAGTACCAATCATACCTTGGCTCAGTGCACTTCGTGCTAGTCAGACCGCGGATTTTCCAAGGAGGGAGAGCTTTCACGATATTTCATTCAATATTTCCGACATCCTACGGGCAGACTGGAAGCTGAGGAACTTCAAAGAAATGGACCGAGCTGATTGAATTCCGTTGCAGTAAAAAAGACACATTTTAATACAAACATGTCCAGAAACTGAGCGTTTTAGAAGAAATCCAGAAAAAGTGAAAGTGTCTAGATTCTAATGTTTTTTGAAGGCCGGCCGTTGTGACCGAGCAGTTCTAGGCGCTTCAGTCTGGAACCGCGCTGATGCTACGGTCGCAGGTTCGAATCCTGCCTCGGACATGGATGTGTGTGATGTCCTTAGGTTAGTTAGGTTTAAGTAGTTTCTAATTCCTCATTTGAACTATTTTTTTATTTGAATTTGTGACAATAAAACGTTAAAACTCGAAATATTTAATTATGTTTAAAACTGGCTTTGTGTTTAGTGGTATATAAGGGGACTTCTTTTTATGTAAGTGTGAACCTCTTTAAACGATTATGAAAAGGTTTGATTTTAAAGTAAGAGCAATATTGTTAGATTTTACATGAAAAGCAGGGAAAATAAATCAAGAACAGTGAAATACATGTTCCTCTATGCAACAAACAAAAGACAATTGTTGGTTCTGGCCAATTATATTAAAACAAAACATTTTATTAAACTCGCAGTGGTTCGTAAATTACCATCATTTCCACACAGAAAAATGTTATCTGGTTCTCCGCTTTTTAAAACATGTGGTACATACTTCCTTTTCGAGATGCAAAGGTAAGACGAAGGTTGATCTGACACTGCAATGCTTTACAAGGCATTGTTCTGTTAAAAACGACATCTCCATGTCTTCTTCCAACTAAACCGGCCAGTTGTAGCAGGACCTACACTTCTTACCAGGGTGCAATTTAGCGTTTTTCACGTAAAAGGTCGGTGCCAAAAGTGAAAGAAGAGATAAATGACAGGAAAAGAAGTCCCAGGAACTACTGGGGACAGCGCGTCAGACCGTTTATATACTTGTTTTAAGAAATATTATCAAATAAATTTACTATTTTGCTGAATTACATCACTACGGAAAACAAACTCCTTTTATAAATACTTGTACTGAGCGCATTGTGATTCTCTCTTCAGTATGGAAGTGTCCCGGTTGTTATGCGGCTTGTTGTCTGATGGTGAGCGTTAGTTGAAAATTCCGACTTATTCTTCAGTGAACCAGATCTGCGATAATCTTTATCTGCATGTCAAAGGGCACACTGATTAACGAGAGCGAAGCAGGAAAGAGTGAAACAAAATGAGACGATGTAGTTCAGTTGCCAGGTGATTTCTATGTGGAATGGTAAGCCATCATTCCTCATCAGTGATCAATACAGAAGCGTGCTGTGAGATCATGTGTACCCGTTTGTCCAGTCACAGGATCATGTAGACGATGGGGACCATGACAGGTGTTCCCTAGCTATATCATTCCCCACTATGGCGTCCAAAAACCACCGTCCCACACACGGCACTGCGTATATCGCTCAAATGGCTCTGAGCACTATGCGACTTAACAACTCAGGTCATCAGTCCTCTAGAACTTAGAACTACTTAAATGTAGCTAACCTTTTCAGGAATGTCACCCATTACATAGAGATTTCACCCATTACATAGATTAATGATCATATGATGCTGTTATAAGCATAATAAGTGAAGAAGGCATAATCAAATGGCTCTGAGCACTAGGGGCTTAACTGAGGTCATCAGTCCCCTAGAACTTAGAACTACTTAAATCTAACTAGCCTAAGGACATCACACACATCCATGCCCGAGGCAGGATTCGAACTTTCGACCGTAGTGGTCGCGCGGTTCCAGACTGAAGCGCCTAGAACCGGTCGGCCACTTCGGCCTGCTCACTGCGTAGAGACTAGCGTGGGAGCAGGAATATCTTCGTAAAGAGAAAGGCTCAACCGATCTCTCCCAAAACATGTCAAACTAGTTTGATGAACACACCAAGGACTTTACGGTTGTTCGTTTCTATTGTGTTTTCTGCTATTGTAAATAATTCGCCTATACTGTACTGAGACAAGATCCTTGACACCGTGTTTAGTTTTATCTGTGGTAGACTTGCTAGTCGGTCAGTTGTGCAGCTATGGAATGTTCTTATTTGAGGCATACTAGCCAGCAGTTGAATTTTTCAGAGAATGAGATTCGTTGTCCTTGAACCTGGGAGAATCTGTCTGGACTTCTTTATTATGGAGATGAAAAAGCATTTCTAATAATTTCCTCTTCATATTGATGGAGAAGGTTGTGCAAGAATTTTAAAGGTAACGAAGGCATGTGCAATAATGAAATGTTTGTCAGAACTGTTCATTCAATGAAATCTTTGTCGCTCTGATAACTAATTACTTTCATCATTAGTGTTAATTTGATCTCTTTGTTTTCATTATGTCACAAATAAATCACATGGCTGGAATGTTTGTAGTTTTTAAATGAGAGAATTTTGTAATTTTTAGAATCTTCTTATGTTGTGCGGTCGTTTTGTCAATAATAAGAGGTCGATTTCTCAAAAACTATTTTTTAAAAGCAAAACCCACGACCGTGCTTCATAGCAAAGTTCTGAATATTTTGTTGTGGGTGCATTGCACCTTACGCCACAAGAAGTCAGAGATTGTTTTCTGACAAGCAGAAAGGAAGAAATTAGTAGTGTGTAATTTATTTTCCTTTAGCTGCTGTATTTGATGATTTGTTTTTGGTTTCGAGAACTACTACAGGCATAAAAACAGCATGCTGAATAAGAGATAAGTTACTATAATTTCAGGGCAGATCTCACCTTGCATTCTTGAGTAAACAGTTGTGTAGTCTGGATTGTTAAGAGTCGTGCTAGCAACCAGATTAATTTTCAGTGAACAGTGTTACTAATTTCAAACAGCTATTTCCCTCCGAGTGGAGCTGTAATTTATTTTTGTGATTATTCCAAGTCAAACATTGCATTTCATATCAAACAACGTTCATAATGTACTTCAGTACTGAGTATTAGTTTTGTAGTTTTCATTAGCACACAATTAGCTTCTTTCAGCATTTTATTAGATTCAATTTCTTTATTTCAAATTTTGAATTTCATGAAGCGTAAAGTTTAATTTCAAGCCAATGTTCACATGCACAACACAGTACCAACCAACCGTCAGTTTTTATCAGCAATTGAATACGATACCTAAAGTACACGTTACATGAGAAGGCCCTATAGTACTAGGCACGGGTCTGTATTTCACTTGCTGACTATTGTATGTAAATGAGTGTAGCTTTCTGAGGCTGTTAGCAGGAGGCGCCGTTATGCGAAAGGAGGCAGGTCTTAAGGAAGTCTTAACAAATCGCAGGAATGCTCGCACGTCATCAGTGGAAGGCGCGAACCCAACACGGACATGCAACATGAATATGTTATGTAATGTAATACGTGCAAACATAAGCAGTACTACCAATAGTATATTTTATGCACGAGTGCACAAGCGCTGTGAATTCTTAGGGGAAGTAATTTTCCTGCGTAGGCTGCTTTATTTTGAATTGACCACATTATTTCGTTGAGCTTTATCAAAAACACAGTAAAATGTTTTTGTAATGCATATGAGATAATATATTCCACACATCTGTGGGGAGGAAGAAACGTGATGGCATTCCTAATATATCATAACCATATCAGTCAACAAAAGAAATAAATGCAGCCTTTTTCGTAGTTTTTTCACTGTACCATCATACAACATATTAACATACGATCTGTATCTACACTCTAAGACAAAAGCGATGCACCGCGAACTAATTGTCCGAATGGGAATCAGTAGATGTGATTCAATGTACAGACAAACAAATGATTACAATTTCAGAAAAATTAGATGATTTATTCAGGAGAAAGATCTTTTCAAATTGAGTGCGTCATTAACATGTTGGCCCACACCTGGCCCTTATCCAAGCAGTTATTTGGTTTGACACTGATTGGTAGTGTTGTTGGATTCCACCTGAGGGATATCGTACCAAATTCTGTCCAATTGGCGCGTTAGATCATCAATATCACGATATGGTTGGAGGGCTACAAACATCAGTTGGGGAGAGTTCCGGCGATCCTGCTGGCCAAGGTAAGATTTGACAAGCACCAGCACAAGTAGTGGAAACAAAACGGGCGCGGGCGGGCATTATCTTGCTGAAATGTAACTCAGGATGGCTTACCATGAAGGGCAACAAAACGGTGCGTAGAACATCGCAGACATACCACTGTGCTGTAATGGTGCTGCGGCTGACAACTAAAGGGGTCCTGCTACGAAAAGAAGCGGCACCCCATACCATTGTTCGTGGTCGTCGGGCAGTATGGCAGGTGACAGTTAGTTTGGTATCTCACCGCTCTCTGTGGCCTCTCCAGACACCTCTCACTGGTCATTGGGGCTCACTTCGAAGTGGGACTCAATGCTGAAGAACTACGCCAGTCAATTAGATTTCAGGCCGAAGATCTGTCTGGAGACGCCCGGACAGCGGTGGGACACCAAGCTGACTGTCCCCTGCCACACTGCCCGACAAGCAGGAGTGATGGTCTAGGGCGCCGCTTCTTTTCATAGCAAATGTTCTACGCTCCGTTTCGTTGTTCTTCAGGGCAAGCTATCCTGGGCTTACATTTCAGCAATATAATACCCGCTCGCACACGGCGAGCGTTTCTATTTCTTGTCTTCGTGCTCGCCAAACCATGCCTTGACCAGCAAGGTCGTCGGATCTCTCCCCGATTGAGAATCTTTAGAGCATTATGGGCAGGGCTCTCCAACCATCTCGGGAGTGCGGCGATCTATCGTGCCAATTGGACATAATTTGATACAATATTCCTTAGGACGACATCCAACAACTCTATCAACCAATGCCAAACTGTACAACTGCTAGCATAAGGATCATAAGTGGACGGACATGTTACTACTGACTTGCTCAATTGGTGAAGCCCTTAATCTTGAATAATTCATCCAACATTTCAGAAATTTGTCTGTACATGTACGTCACATATACCGATTTCCGTCCCACGCAGTAATTCATTCTGGGGGCGTAAAAAAAAAGTGCATTTAAAATGAAAATGTACATGGTGTGCTAGCGTCTTAAAAACAAGGACCCACTCATGAATGCAGTGCAAGAAGAATAGTTTCCTTAACATCTGTACACACGCAGTAATTAGCTATACATGTGGGATTGTAATATATTGCTAAGCTCAACTCTTAAAGCTGTTTCTTAAAACGTTTTATGCACATCTTCAAGGGATACTTTGCCACCTTTTTCAACATCTTCGTGACAGTGTCCCGTGCATCGAAAACCCTACAAATACCTAGAAGCGCCAGAGAAACTGATATAGGCGTGCATATTCAAATACAGAGTATGCAAACAGGCAGAATACGTCGCTGCGGTAGGCAACGCCTGTATAAGACAAGAAGTCTCCGGCGCAGTAGTTAGATCGGTTACTGCTGCTAAAATGGCAGGTTATCAAGATTTAAATGGATTTGAACGCGGTGTTATAGTCGGCGCACGAGTTATGGGACACAGCATCTCCGAGGTAGCGATGAAGTGGGGATTTTCCAATACGACCATTTCACGAGTGTACCGTGAATATCAGAAATGCGGTAAGACATCAACTCTCCAACATCGATGCGGCCGGAGAAAGATCCTGCAAGAACGGGACCAGTGATGACTGAAGTGAATCGTTCAACGTGACACATGTGCAACCTCTCCGCAAATTGCGGCAGATTTCAATGCTGGGCCGTCAACAAGTGTCAGCGTGCGAACCATTCAACGAAACATCGTCGACATGGGCTTTCGGACCCAAAGGGCCACTCGTGTACCCTTGATGACTGCACGACATAAAGCTTTACATCTCTCCTGGCCCGTTAACATCGACATTGGGCTGTTGATGACTGGAAACATGTCGCCTGACCTGACGAGTCTCGTTTTAAATTGCATCGAGCGTATGGATGAGTACGAGCATGGAGACAACTACACGAACCCATGGACCCTGCATGTCAGCAGGGAACTGTTCAAGCTAGTGGAGGCTCTGCAATGGTGTCGGGCGTGTGCAGCTGGAGTAATACGGGACCTCTGATACGTCTAGATACGACTCTGACACGTACTTAGGCAGTTGACACGTACGTATGATCGCGTGCATCCATTCATGTCCATTGTGCATTTCGACAGACTTGTGCACTTCCAGCAGGACAATGCGACACCCCACACGTCCAGGTTTGCTACAGACTGGCTCCAGGAACGCTCCACTGAGTTTAAACACTTCCGCTGGCCACCAAACTCCCCAGACATGAACATTATGGAACATATCATGGATGCGTCGCAACGTTCTGTTCAGAAGAGATTTCTACCCCCTCGTACTCTTACGGATTTATAGACAACCCTGCATGATTCATGCTGTCAGTTCGCTCCAAGGCTACTTCGGACTTTAGTTGAGTCCATGCCACGTCGTGTTGCGGCACTTCTGCGTGGTCGCGGGGACCCTACACGATATTAGACAGGTGTACCTGTTTCTTTGGCTCTTCACTGTATAGCTATGGGTTGCACACCTTTGAGCAATATTCCAGGATTCGTCGGAAATGTGTTTTGTGACTATCTCCTTTGTTGATTGATATCACCTCCATAGTATCCTATTAGCGAACTGAATTGTACCATCTGCTTTACCTACGACTGAATTTGTGAGGTCACGCCATTTCGTATCCATACAAATTGTCTCTCCTCAAGGGTGAACCGAGTTGACTGACTGTAGTTTTGACTCGTTCATATTGTAGCCTTAGCAGACTAGATAATTTTTTCTTTTTGTGAAGCGCACAGATTCACATTTTTGCACATTTAATGCAAGTTGTCAGTATTAGCATCACTTTGAAATATTTTCAACATCTGACAGTATCTATGTAGGATTTTGCAGACAGTACTTCATTTCAGATATCTGCATATGCCAATGTCTGAGTTGCCACTAATACTGCCAGTCGTATTATTAACATACAACGGAATAAAGAGGGTCCCAACACACTTCCCTGTGGCACGCCTGTCGTTATTACTACTTCTTTCGATGAATCTCCACTCAAAATACACTCCTGGAAATGGAAAAAAGAACACATTGACACCGGTGTGTCAGACCCACCATACTTGCTCCGGACACTGCGAGATGGCTGTACAAGCAATGATCACACGCACGGCACAGCGGACACACCAGGAACCGCGGTGTTGGCCGTCGAATGGCGCTAGCTGCTCAGCATTTGTGCACCGCCGCCGTCAGTGTCAGCCAGTTTTCCGTGGCATACGGAGCTCCATCGCAGTCTTTAACACTGGTAGCATGCCGCGACAGCGTGGACGTGAACCGTTGTGCAGTTGACGGACTTTGAGCGAGGGCGTATAGTGGGCATGCGGGAGGCCGGGTGGACGTACCGCTCAACCGCTCAACACGTGCGGCGTGAGGTCTCCACAGTACATCGATGTTGTCGCCAGTGGTCGGCGGAAGGTGCACGTGCCCGTCGACCTGCGACCAGACCGCAGCGACGCACGGATGCCGCCAAGACCGTAGGATCCTACGCAGTGCCGTAGGGGACCGCACCGCCACTTCCCAGCAAATTAGGGACACTGTTGCTCCTGGGGTATCGGCGAGGACCATTCGCAACCGTCTCCATGAAGCTGGGCTACGGTCCCGCACACCGTTAGGCCGTCTTCCGCTCACGCCCCAACATCGTGCAGCCCGCCTCCAGTGGTGTCGCGACAGGCGTGAATGGAGGGACGAATGGAGACGTGTCGTCTTCAGGGATGAGAGTCGCTTCTGCCTTGGTGCCAAAGATGGTCGTATGCGTGTTTGGCGCCGTACAGGTGAGCGCCACAATCAGGACTGCATACGACCGAGTCACACAGGGCCAACACCCGGCATCATGGTGTGGGGAGCGATCTCCTACACTGGCCGTACACCTCTGGTGATCGTCGAGGGGACACTGAATAGTGCACGGTACATCCAAACCGTCATCGAACCCATCGTTCTACCATTCCTAGACCGGCAAGGGAACTTGCTGTTCCAACAGGACAATGCACGTCCGCATGTATCCCGTGCCACCCAACGTGCTCTAGAAGGTGTAAGTCAACTACCCTGGCCTGCAAGATCTCCGGATCTGTCCCCCATTGAGCATGTTTGGGACTGGATGAAGCATCGTCTCACGCGGTCTGCACGTCCAGCACGAACGCTGGTCCAACTGAGGCGCCAGGTGGAAATGGTATGGCAAGCCGTTCCACAGGACTACATCCAGCATCTCTAGGATCGTCTCCATGGGAGAATAGCAGCCTGCATTGCTGCGAAAGGTGGATATACACTGTACTAGTGCCGACATTGTGCGTGCTCTGTTGCCTGTGTCTATGTGCCTGTGGTTCTGTCAGTGTGATCATGTGATGTATCTGACCCCAGGAATGTGTCAATAAAGTTTCCCCTTCCTGGGACAATGAATTCACGGTGTTCTTATTTCAATTTCCAGGAGTGTAACATGCTACGTCCACAAAACAAAGAAATGGCGCTCAATCAAGTCACAGATTTTGCTTGATACCCCATACGGCTGTAATTTTGATATTAAGCTTTTCGGAGGTCAAGAATTACTGCAGCTACCGGACAGTGTTGATCCATGACATGCAGGATATCATGTGGGGAAAAGTGGAAGCTTGGTTCCATGTGATCGATCGGTTCTGAACCCGTGCTGATCGGCATGCGCAGGTCATTCTGTTCGAGATAACTCATTACGTTTGGCCTCAGAATATATTCTAAGAGTTTACAACAAACAGATGAAAATCTAAAGTGGACTGAGCTCGTAACTGCAGCATGCATGTACGTAGACAGCAGCCTGTCTTCATGCCTTACAAAAATATAAACAGGTGTTTTCTCTTGACCTGAAAAAGAAACTTATGTACACATTTGTACTTCCAGTTATTGATTACAGCGATGTTATCCTGGAAGGTCCTTCTCTTGAAAGCTCACGGCGCTTGGAACCGCTTATGAATCCTATGTTCGTTATATATGTGATGTTCGATTCTTTTATCATATTTCACCACCATATGCCACGTGCAGACAAGCGGAGAGATCTCCGTACCCTCAGTCTTCTCTCTTGTCTTATCAGCGTACATTGTCCCTCATATCTCTCGTCGACGTTAGCGCCCCTGTCTCAACAACATGACAGAAACACCAGTTCCCATCAGAGGAAAATCCTTTCTGGCCCACTCCATCGTACAGCCATTTTCCTAGTCCTACTCAGCAGCAGCAACCCAACTCTGGAATAACCCCTCTCATTACATCAGAGAAGTGGATAACGTATCGAGCTTCAGAAGACAGTAAATGGCATGGCTACTGAAGCAACAATAATGATTACAGTAGTGGCTGCAAGCACTCGTTACCTGTTTACACTGTTCTTCCAAACTTGATCGTCTTCATTTCCCAGATTTCTTAGTTGGTGCAGTCTCCTTAAATTATTATTATTATCATTATTAGTGGCATCAGCAGGTTCAGTAGAAGAAGCAGTTTATTAGTTCATAGCCAGTATTATTTATTCATATTTTGTCTGTATGGGCACTCAGATCATTTGAATATTATTTGGAATTTTAAAATTGTTATTACTCAGTTGACTTGATGCAAAAAAAGGAACAGTACATGTGAAACTCAGGTCCGATCTAGGAGAGGGGCTGATGGCCCTAATCAGATCAGGTTAAATAAATAAAAATAAATAAATAAACAAATGGATGCAAGGATACTGGAAGGTAGTTTTGTTGATCCCTTCTGCTACTATTTTTGTAGATAGCTGCTTTCTTCCAACTAGTGAGCACAGTTGTTTGTTCGAAATATCCTCGGTTTACTATGGTTAAAAGAGGGGCTAGCTGACTTGCAGATTTTGTATAGAATCTGACAGGAAATCTATCTGGCCCTGGAGCTTTCTTAATATGTAGCGATTTCAGCCGTTTCTCAACGTCACTCACGCTTGTATCTATATCATTTACTTTAGCAATGGTGCGACAAGTAAACAGAGAAAATACTCCTAGATTTTTCCCTTTGTAAGGGTCCTCTTGAAAACGTTAAGTATTTCTACTTTCCATTTCTTACCCTCCATAGATGAAGTGAGGACGTTGCGAATGTAAATGCTGCAAAGGGAAAGAATTTTCGAGACATAGACGGACGTCGGGAGAAGAGCTACAGCAAACAGGCGGGACTCCACGGGAGCCGCCTCGTGGCTCTGACTCCCGTCGGGCACCCACGCGTTGCGTAACTGAACTGAACTTGTGACTCGGCGGACGAGTAGCGGGAAGCAGGCGGTATGCTGCGGCGCTGCTCAATGGGTGACGTAACGACGCGTTCCTCGTTACGCGGAACCCGATGGGGAAGTGCAGTGCCGGCCAGCCTCATTCTACGCGAGCGAGTGAGTACTACTAAGAGGCCGCTGCCCCGTCGTTCTCGCGACTGCCGCGCCATCGCGCGGCGTCCCTGTGAGTTAGCGATTCCCGCGCCTCTGTCACTCGCCGAGTGCCGTCCCAAGGTCACGCCGCCTTCTGCTACAGCATCACTGCAACTCAGCGCAACAAGTAAGCTGTGAAGGAAATCAATGTCATACTGGGAAAGCTGCGCGTAACTCATCTGTTGTTATTGCACCTATATAAGCAACTACATAAATATTTACGTTTGGCGAGAAACTCCCCCTTAGTGCAGACAGCATTTTATAAGTTTTATTGTACACAAACACGCGTCACTACTTTCTCTGCTACCTTTAGTATTCTTTCTGGAAATTTTTTGAAAGTTACATTAATTTCGACTCACATCTGTTTACGGGTACGAGGAGCGTTCAATGTGTACCGTAATGCAACACTTTGTTTCTCAGCTAAATTTCGGTTAAAAAAAATGCGGAATTTGCTGGACATCGTGGAATATTCCAGCTTCAGCCCCTTTAGTTTCATCAGGTTCCGATAGGTGCGGTGCTATATGTAGACTTCAAAATGGCGTCTGTCCGTTTCATTTGGCGGCAAACCAGAGCATCGCAGATATTCATAGGCGCTTGCAGAATATTTACTGAGACCTGGCAGTGAACAAAAGCACGGTGAGTGCAATGTGCTACCCCCAGGAAATTGAAAAAACGACTTCATCGTGTTCGTCGTCACAATAATAAAAACGAACTTCTCCTCCTCCATGAGAACGCCTGGGGTTCATTCAAGTCTGAGAATCCGACAGGAGCTCACAAACTTCATTGGACTGTTCTTCCTCATCTACCGTACACCTGGATCTCGCTCCTTTCGACTTCCTAGTGGCTTTGGACAGTTGCGATCGTAGCCTCGTTACCTGTATGGTACGTGTATCGCATGCTCATCGGGAGTTACCTCATTCGAGTGCTTTGTTTGCCTGTGCGATCAGTGTCTTATTAGAAACCCCAGAAACCGGAAACGCTGACACCTCCAGAAACTGAGTGAGACAATATAAAGGGGCGCTTAACATACGGAACGTTTTTGTTCTACATACTTATCCTCCTGTTACTTAAAAATAAACAGTATTTATAGCAAAATTGAAGTTGTCTATGTTTCATTGAGGTTTTATTAGAAAACTGTTGATTTCTCACGTAAAAACAGAGCAACTGAGAAACGACCCTACGTTTTTCCAACGTGTTCTCTTCACAGATAAAGAAACGTTCACTAGCCACACTAATGTAAATTCGCATAACATGCAATACTAAGCAGCCGGAAAGTCCACGTGGCTTCGTCAGGTGCAACATCAACGGCCGTGCAGCGTAAACGTATGGTGCACCACCATAGGAAATTACATAATGGGATCTTACTTCACCTCAGGCGTTCTAAATGGACATTCGTACCCACGCTTTCTGACGAACATGCAGCCGGTTCTTGTAGAATAGGTACCACTGGATATTCCACAGAGTATGTGGCTGCAACACGACGGTTGTCCATTTCACTCGTCCCATGATGCAACGCAAATACTGAATGCGAACTTTCCTGGACGTTGGATAGGACGAAATTCTGTTGTCAAATGACTTGCAAGGTCCTCTGATTTATTACTTTGGGGAGCACTCAAAGATACCGTCTAAGACGAAGTCCCAAAAACGCTACACGATGTGTGTCGTCGAATCGGCAGTGCGTGCTCTACTATGTGATCCACTGTAATTACATCTGTTCATCGTTCTTTCGAACGGGGACTTAAAATGTGCATTTCAGTCTATGGTCAACAGTTTGAACATATGCTTAGGTAAAGTTATTTTTTGGGAGAATAAATTTGCGTTATGAGATTTGGGTGGTTACCAAATCATTGTTACTCATCATCATCATCATCATCATTTAAGACTATGCCTTTCCTCCACGATCCCCTATTCAGTGCTAACATTGGCGCCTCTTCTGATGTTAAACCTATTACTTCAAAATCATTCTTAACCGAATCCAGGTACCTTCTCCTTGGTCTCCCCGACTCCTCCTACCCTCTACTGCTGAACCCATGAGTCCCTTGGGTAACCTTGCTTCTCCCATGCGTGTAACATGATCCCACGATCTAAGCCTGTTCGCCCTGACTGCTACATCTATAGAGTTCATCCCCAGTTTTTCTTTGATTTCCTCATTGTGGACACCCTCCTGCCATTGTTCCCATCTACTAGTACCTGCAATCATCCTAGCTACTTTCATATCCGTAACCTCAACCTTGTTGATAAGGTAACCTGAATCCACCCAGCTTTCGCTCCCATACAACAAAATTGGTCGAAAGATTGAACGGTGTACAGATAACTTAGTCTTGGTACTGACTTCCTTCTTGCAGAAGAGAGTAGATCGTAGCTGAGCGCTCACTGCATTGGCTTTGCTACACCTCGCTTCCAGTTCTTTCACTATGTTGCATCCTGTGAGAATATGCATCCTAAGTACTTGAAACCGTCCACCTGTTCTAACTTTGTTCCTCCTATTTGGCACTCAATCCGTTTATATTTCTTTCCCACTGACATTACTTTCGTTTTGGAGATGCTAATCTTCATACCATAGTCCTTACATTTCTGATCTAGCTCTGAAATATTACTTTGCAAACTTTCAATCGAATCTGCCATCACAACTAAGTCATCCGCATATGCAAGACTGTTTATTTTGTGTTCACATATCTTAATCTCACCCAGCCAGTCTATTGTTTTCAACATATGATCCATAAATAATATGAACAACAGTGGAGACAGGTTGCAGCCTTGTCTTACCCCTGGAACTACTCTTAACCATGAACTCAATTTACCGTCAACTCTAACTGCTGCCTGACTATCCATGTAAAGACCTTTAATTGCTTGCAAAAGTTTGCCTCCTATTCCATAATCTCGTAGAACAGACAATAACTTCCTCCTAGGAACCCGGTCATATGCCTTTTCTAGATCTAAAAAGCATAGATACAATTCCCTGTTCCACTCATAACACTTTTCCATTATTTGCTGTAAGCTAAAGATCTGATCCTGACAACCTCTAAGAGGCCTAAACCCACACTGATTTTCATCCAATTGGTCCTCAACTAATACTCGCACTTTCCTTTCAACAATACCTGAGAAGATTTTACCCACAACGCTGATTAAAGAGATACCTCTATAGTTGTTACAATCTTTCCTGTTTCCATGTTTAAAGATTGGTGTGATTACTGCTTTTATCCAGTCTGATGGAACTTGTCCCGACTCCCAGGCCATTTCAATTACCCTGTGTAGCCATTTAAGACCTGACATTCCACTGTACTCGATGAGTTCCGACTTAATTTCATCCACCCCAGCTGCTTTATTGCACTACAATCTATTGACCATTTTCTCCACTTCCTCAAATGTGATCCTATTTCCGTCGTCATTTCTATCCCATTCTACCTCGAACTCTGAAACATTACTGATTGTATTTTCACCTACATTGAGATTAGATTAGATTAGTTTTCGTTCCATATATCGGTGTTGAGGAGATCCTCGTGGATGTGGAACATGTCATCTTTTTTATTTTTTATTTTTATTTTTTAAGCTGAAATAACAATACTAATAGTATAAATATATACAACACGTCATTTGTTTCTATTAAAAAAATTCGTCAATGGAGTAGAAGGAGTTGGCCACTAGTAAGTCTTTCAGGCTCCTTTTAAACTGATCTCTATTTGTAACTAAATTTTTTTATGTTTGCTGGCAAATTATTGAAGATGAGTGTTCCTGAGTAGTGGATCCCTTTTTAAACTAAAGTAAGTGCTTTTAAGTCCTTGTGCAGATCATTTTTGTCCCTGGTATTGTATGTATGAACTGAGCTGTTTGTTGGAAAAAGAGATATTATTTAGGACAAATTTCATTAAGGAGTAAATATACTGAGAGGCAGTAGTTAGTACACCCAGTTCTTTGAAGAGGTTTCTACAAGACGTTCGTGAGTTTACTCCACAAATAATACGTATTACATGCATTTGGACTCTGAAAACTTTTGTTTGACTTGAAGAGTTACCCCAAAATATTATACCATATGACATTATGGAATGAAAGTAGGCAAAGTATGCAAGCTTTTTCACTTTTATGTCGCCTATGTCTGCTAACACTCTAAATGCAAATACAGATTTGTTAACTCTTCAAAATATTCCCTCCATCTGCCCTAGGCATTCACAGGATTCACCAGCAGTTTTCCTGACCTGTCCAAAATACTTGTCATTTCCTTCTTACCTCCCTTTCGAAGACAGCTAATTACACTCCAGAATGGTTTTCCAGCAGCTTGACCCATAGTCTCCAACCTGTTTCCAAAGTCTTCCCAAGATTACTTCTTGGATGCTGCAATTAACTGTTTGGCTTTGTTTCTTTCTTCAACATAATTTTCTCTGTCTACCTCAGTTCTAGTATGTAGCCATTTTTGATACGCCTTCTTTTTCCTTTTACAGGCTGTCTTGACTGTGTCATTCCACCAAGCTGTTTGCTTCTTCCTGCTTTTACACACTACTGTTCCAAGACATTCTTTAGCCACTTCTAGTACTGTGTCCCTGTGCCTTGTCCATTCCTTTTCCAATGACTTTAATTGACTGCATTCAACTACCTGGTACCTTTCTGAGATAGCTGTTATGTACTTGTGCCTGATTTCCTTATCCTGAAGTTTCTCCACTCTTATCCTCCTACATATGGACCTGACCACCTGCACTTTCGGCCTCACAATCCCAATTTCACTGCAGATTAAATAATTATCAGTATCATCCAAGAATCCCCTGAATACACGTGTGTCCCTCACAGCCTTCCTGAATTCCTGATCTGTTATTATATAGTCAATGACAGATCTGGTTCTCCTGCCTTCCCAAGTATACCGGTGAATTTTCTTATGTTTAAGAAAGGAGTTTGTGATTAATAAGCCCATACTGGCACAGAAATCCAAGAGTTGTTTCCCGTTCCTGTTGGCCTCCATATCCTCTCCAAATTTACCCATTGTTACTAATTTATTTATTTATTTACGTGTGTACTAAATTGTTCTGCAGTGTCGATAAGTCAACAGTGTGTACTGCATGTATCGGGTAACATTGTTATTACGTGCTTACGTTCAGCATGAAATGACGTTGCGGTAAGAAGAATGTTTATTTTTGCGGTGGATAGGAGGTCACAAAAGTATTTTTAGTAAAATGATTATTTCAACAAATGTATCCCATATGACATAAATGAAATCAGTGTAGGTAGAGACAGTTGTCTGGCAGCATGTGTTTTACCTCTAAGAAGCACACAGCCATTTGCAGGAAAGGTGGCTCAAATTTCCTTCTAAGATTTAGATGTTTAATATAGTAGTTGCTTTGTGCAGCGTATAAGACCTCTTTCTTTTTTTAAGAATGAACAGCTGATTTCTCAGTGACAGCTCATGTAAATCTGGGAGGATAGACGAATGTGAAATAGTTTTCCCACGCCCTTTGTGATAAGCTAGAGTCTAGGCTATGTCATACTTTCATACACAACATTCATAGGTGAACGTGCATCTACGTCGTAAGTTGGTTCAAGGGGAAATAAATCTTTATTCTCGTAGTGCAGACCAATCTTATCGTATGCAACAACGCAGCCTTGTCCGAGAGCCGGCCGGCGTGGCCGAGCGGTTCTAGGCGCTACAGTCTGGAACCGCGCAACCGCTACGGTCGCACGTTCGAATCCTGCCTCGAGCATGGATGTGTTTGATGTCCTTAGGTTAGTTAGGTTTAAGTAGTTCAAAGTTCTAGGGGACTGATGACCTCAGCAGTTAAGTCCCATAGTGCTCAGAGCCATGTGAACCATTTGTACCTTGTCCGAGACGCCTGTTTGGCAGTGTTCGCGCCGCAAATGACGATTCCAGTCACCGTGTTGTCACAATCCAGGATATTTCTCGAATACTTTTTACGACAGTTTCAGTGTCAACGTTAACAAACGCTATATCACTGTAATTGTTGTATTTATTATATTATTTGTGTCTGTTAATGGATATACAATGCTAAATGTTTGTCTTTACTTTGTAATGTGTTGTTGCATACTTAAAACCAAATATACAAAATTTCATTACTTTACAAAACTGTATTATGCTAAATTCTCACAGCTAGCAACTAGCTTTGAGCAGAGTTCAATAGCCACTGACACTGCGCTCCACACGCTACTTACAATCAATACTGCCACTCAGGCCATATCTTTGATTCAGTAGTATCAAAGATACAACCTCTTCTTCATGTGATACCCATTTCATGCCATTTTTCACGAAATATATTACAGAATCGGGCTTCACGTACGAGTGGACCCCTCACATTGTCTTCTCAAGAGGAATCGAATGCAGTTCTAAAAAACATACAGTTCGATTTAAAAAAAAAAGATGTGCTTACTTCAATATCTCAAAACCGCGTTTCAGTATGTGTAAGAGTTCACGAAATAAAAGGGATGTTGCATCTTATGTGACTCACTCTGTATTTCGTGAGGATATACAATACATAGTGGACTAACACTGAACGATGAGCGGCTCTGATTATGTGCAAAACAAAACAAAATAAAGGAACGAAGGAAAACGTCGGCTCCCAGTTATTCTCTCCCAGATTAATTTACGTTTCTTTTCCTGCCAGCGATACCAATTCCGCTGGTAACCCTAGTTTTTACTGCGTCATTTATGTGCTATACCAAAACCACAGAACCGTAATTCTGGTACAGCACAACAACGGTACAGCAGCATACTTCCGTATAGTGATGTGGTTTCCGTCTGTGCGGGAACATCTCAGCACAGCGCCGTTGTTCCACTGTTCCATTTGCACACAATGTGTTCAGACACGAGGTGCAGATCGGACAACTCTTCGTCAACATATCTATCCATACTGCTGTGTGTCACACGTCCAGTTATCACTATCTGACGAAACAAAATCGAGACAAAAACAAATAGTACTGTGTGCAAGCTTGAGAAAGAACAGAAATAGGACGTTACTGTTACCGACAGCGAATACTGAGACAGTATGGAGCAAGTGCGTTTCCATTCAACCCACGCCATGAATAGCAGCGAAATACAGGACACAAAAATAAATGCAGGTAACAAGTCAACAGGACAGTAATTACTCTTAAATGAGCCACCGGAGATCATGGGTCCCTTATACACTACTGGCCATTAAAATTGCTACACTACGAAGATGACGTGCTACTGACGCAAAATTTAACCGACAGGAAGAAAATGCTATGATATGCAAATGATTAGCTTTTCCGAGCATTCACACAAGGTTGGCGCCAGTGGCGACACCTACAACGTGCTGACATTGAGGGAAGTTTCCAACCGATTTCTCATACACAAACAGCAGTTGACCGGCGTTGCCTGGTGAAATGTTGTTGTGATGTCTCGTGTAAGGAGGAGAAATGAGTACCATCACGTTTCCGACTTTGATAAAGGTCGGATTGTAGCCTATCGCGATTACGATTTATCGTATCGCGACATTGCTGCTCGCGTTGGTCGAGATCCAATGACTGTTAGCAGAACAAGGAATCGTTGGGTTCAGGAGGGTAATACGGAACACCGTGGTGGATCCCAACGCCCGCGTATCACTAGCACGCGAGATGACAGGCATCTTATCCGCATGGCTGTAACGGATCCTGCAGCCACGTCTCGATCCCTGAGTCAACAGATGGGGACGTTTGCAAGACAACAACCATCTGCACGAACAGTTCGACGACGTTTGCAACATGGACTATCAGTTCGGAGACCACGGCTGCGGTTACCCTTGACGCTGCATCAGAGACAGGAGCGCCTGCGATGATGTACTCAACGACGAACCTCGGTGCACGAATGGCAAAACGTCATTTTTTCTGATGAATCCAGGTTCTGTTCACAGCATCATGATTGTTGCATCCGTGTTTACCGACATCGCGGCGAACGCACATTGGAAGCGTGTATTCGTCATCGACATACTGCCGTCTCACCCGGAGTGATGGTATGGGGTGCTATTGGTTACACGTCTCTGTCACCTCTTGTTCGCATTGACGACACTTTGAACAGTGGACGTTTCTTTTCAGATGTGTTACGAACCGTAGCTCTACTCTTCATTCGATCGTGCGAAACCCTACATTTCAGCAGGATAATGCACGACTGCATGTTGCCGGTCCTGTACGGACCTTTGTGGATACAGAAAAAGTTTGACTGCTACCCTGGCCAGCACATTCTCCAGATCTCTCACTAATTGAAAACGTCTGGTCAATGGTGTCCGAGCAACTGGCTCGCCACAATATGCCAGTCACTACTCTTGATGAACTGTGGTCTCGTGTTGAAGCTGCATGGACAGCTGTACTCGTACACGCCATCCAAGCTCTGTTTGACTCAATGCCCAGGCGTATCAAGGCCGTCATTACGGCCACAGATGATTGTTCTGGGTACTGATTTCTCAGGATCTATGCACCGAAACTGCGTGAAAATGTAATCACATGTCAGTTCAAGTACAATATATTTGTCCAATGAATACCTGTTTATCATCTCCATTTCTTCTTGGTGTAGCAATTTTAATGGGCAGTAGTGTACTAACACATTCAGAAAATATCCGGAACATCTTCATAATTCATGTTCACCTTGTATAGTGCATATGGTTATTAAACTTGTTTAACGTCTGCTGAATGAGTTACTTACGCCATTTGCCGAGGCCCTTATTTCTATTCTTAGTGTTGTCTTTTTATAGAGAAGAGGACTGATACAACGTCTTCCAGAGCATAGGCATGGAGAAAGGAAAGCTCAGCACGCTGAACGATTTCATTCGGGAATGTAATGTCCCGCACTCCTGAGGGCCGACGTGTACCACGAGGTGTGACGCCGCTGCGGTGATTCCCAACCGAGGCGGCGCTGCAGGGACCCCGCGCTCGGCCGCGTTGCTGCAACATTCGACGAGCGCGTAATCTACGTCTGAAACGACAGCAACAGCTGACGCATCCAGTTTTGTAACAGCGATTGCCGCTCACGACATCGCGCAATGAATCCACTTCAGTGTTGCAAAAGGAAGTAGCAACACTGAGATTTGAAAAGGGGCCTATAATGTCCCTCTGTTCTGCCGGATGAATCATCACAAAGTATGAACCCCACAGGCGCAGAGCCTTGTTTTTCACCGCGTATACTTCTGCAGACAGACCTTAGGTGGTCTTTAACATGAAAAACACTGTGGCAAAATTGAAGTAATTATTTCAGATTCTTAAGCACCCGCCAGGATAGCCGAGAGCGCTAACGCGCTGCTTCCTGGACTCGGGTAGGCGCGCCGGCCCCGGAACGAATCCGTCCGGCGGATTAACGACGGCGGCCGGTGTGCAGGCCAGCCTGGATGTGGTTTTTAGGCGGTTTCCCACACCCTACTAGGTGAATACCGGGCTGGTCCTCACGTCCCGCATCAGTTACACGACTCGCAGACATCTGAAACACATTCACACTATTTCACGATTTACACTAGTCGCAGACAGTTGGGGTACACTAATTCCGTCCCGGGGGGTACGGGGTGGCGGCAGGAAGGGCATCCGGCCACCCCTTAACCATGCCAAATTCGTACTTAACCCTGCCGGCGCTGCGCCCATTGCGGGATAAAGGCAGTAGCGAAAGAAAGAAATTTTAGATTCTTAAGCCACATAATTTCGAATACATACTCGAGCTTTCGAAAGTTTTCTCAGCTATCATCAGGAATTTCGAGTCTGTAGCTTTACTCCTCAAAAGGCAAAAACATTACGAATTAATGAAGATTCGATAATGTAATTTCTCTTTCGCTTTAATTCGTTCAGTTCTCCGAATGTAGATACAAAACTGACGACTTATCTCTGTGATAGGTATTTACTAGAGTACGTTTAATATAAATTTTTGACAAAGCCGAGAACATATTATTTGGGCCTCCCGCGGCGAAAGACACCGATGACATGTGACGAAAGTCGTCTCCTCGTCTACGGACGCTCAGTGGACATTACAACACTGTGTGCCCCGGCAACGAATAAAGATATGGTCTTAAAACTTACGGATGTGACAAATTTTGAAGACCCTTTCAAAAAAAAGAAAGACAGACATGGCTCCGCAAGTTAACTAGGTATTTTACCTGCTTCCCACTGGTGGATGGTCCAGGTGGCTCTGAGCACTATGGGACTTAACATCTGAAGTCATAAGTCCCCTAGAACTTAGAAATACTTAACTAACCTAAAGACATTACAGACATCCATCCCCGAGGCAGGATTCGAACCTGCGACCGTAGCGGTAGCGTGGTTCCAGACTGAAGCGTCTAGAACCTCTCGGTCATAGCTGCCGGGCCACTGATGGACATAAGAACGTAAAAATACAGAGTTTCGACGCCTGTGGTCGCCACGGAGGTGAGATACACAAACAGGGGAAACTTGAGGCCTTCTTTACGGTTTGTATACTTTTACTGTTACTAGATTTTGCCGCGGAGTTGATAGCTGATTCATGCGAATCTGTCCGAGCCTCTTTCCTAGTCTCCCCTCCCCTATCTCCAATTGTTCCCCTTCCAACACCGCCTTCTCCCTCGCAATGTCTCCAGAGCCTCCCACTGCCTTACCGAACCGTAAAGGACTCTCTTGCAAGCGCAGGATGTTCCAGACCTTTTAGGGGCAAAACTGCACAAACGGTAGAGAATCCTAACATGAGTATTTTGAGATAGAGGGGGTAGAAAAAAATGTGGAAGCACTCAAAACCAACACATCACCATGCCTAATACGGTACAGGAACACCATTGGCATTCAAAGCAGCTTCCAGTCGTCTCAGAACGGACAAATACAGATGCTGTATGATTTTTTAGTCTTCCAGCAAAATAATGGCGAGGTCAGATAACGATGGTGGTGGTTGATGCACCCTTCTCTCCAAAGTAGGCCACAAAATCTCAATAATATTGAGAAGAGGCGAATGCGGTGGCCAGGGAAGATGCAACAACTCGTCCAAGTGTTCACCATAACAATCCGGAGCGATGCGAGCGGTGCGAACACAGCGCCACCACTGGAGAGCAAACGCTGCGTGGGATCGACCTGATCACTCAAACTGGTCACACAAATCTTGGCAGTAATGCCACCTTTGCAGAGTAACGATGTGGCACGTAGAATACCACGATATAGTTGTCCAAAGCATAACTGAACTCGCACCACTTTTCACTCGTGGCATGTAAACTCAGTCAAATGTTGGAAACAGTGTGAAACAAACCTTCCTGACCAAATTATTTTTTCTTTTGTTCTGTATTCCAGGTTTTATGGCTTTGGCATGATGTTTTCCAGTTACGGACATTTGCATCACTGATAAGTCGTTTCCGAACACCAGCCCACCCTGCAACTCCCTGCTTATGGAGCTCCATTCGTGTTCTGGTGACGACTGGGCTCGAGAATGCGACATTAAGTTCTGTGCTGACTTTTGCAGCTGTTGTCCTCTTAGTTTTCGTCACAATGCTCTTCAGTCACGATTATTTAATGCTCAATTTCGTCCCCGTTATGACCTAGTGGATGATATTTCGTTCTACCCAACCTCCACTACTGGGATGTAATTCAACAAGGCATGAGTAGTAGAAACAACCGACGGCTAGAACTAACTATGAATGCTTGTGTGCGTTACACCTGCAACATTCGCCGATATGATCATGTTAGTCCTTCATACTCCCAGCTAGGGTGGCTGCGGCAGGACAAATTGCGTGACTATCACTCTCTATGTCTACTTCACCGACTCCTCGTCGCGCAAGCACCCCAGTATCTTGCTTCAGAGATAAAACACCTTTCATGCCATCATAATCGAAACACGAGGTCACTCGTCCTAACTTTGCCCACTCACAAACCAAAACGTTTGCAAACTCCACAGTTGCCTCTGTCCGCCTCTGAAACAAACTGCCCTTACCTTGCGCAAAATTCGGTCCCTGCTGTTTTTAAGAAGTTGAAGCATTTCCTGCTATCATCCTCATAACGTTTTCCACAAAATTAATGTACAAGGCAAATCCTCTCCTCTGTCAAATAGCAAAGCTAGCGTCTCCTATCTTGCTCCTTTCTCTTCTTCCTCTTCATCTATCTCTATTAACCACACAATATTCTTTTCCTTTATATTCCCTTAATTGTGTTACATCATCTCTCTATTCTTCCCCTCCCTTCACCATCAGTCTCCCTCATACTCCCTGGTGCTAGCACTCCTATCTAAAATCTGTCTCTTCAATAAAATCTAATTATAACAGTAATTATCATCTACGAATATAAACTCTATATGTACGTATTTTTCCAAGTGTGCCTTTTGGTAATTGTTTATCTCAATTTTTGTACTAGATATAGTTTAACATGCCTACTAAAACATATGAATGTAAAATAAGTAGAATGCCTGGTTAGATGTAAGAGAGGGCTTGATGGCCCTAATCTTGCCAGATTAAATAAATAAATTTCGCCACTTTATCTGCATGCGTTATAAATCTCTGACACAGTGCCTCTTGAAACCAAACACATGTGCTACCTTGGTTGCAAAAACACCACGTTCGAATGCCCGGAGTTCCGACATAATGCACTAACAACTACACTGAATACTACTACGACGACTGACACTCGCAATATATTCATCGGCGATAGGGCGTAAGGAGACCCCTGACAGCTCGCACCACCGTTGTCGTTTTTCAACCGCGAAGCGCTGATGGCTGCAGGCGAAGACCGTAGTCGTCTATAGAGCTGTGACAACACTGAAGGGTTACTATAGAGACGTTTACTAAAATCGAGCTCTGTTATTAGGTGAGGTAGGCCCGGAAAGCTGTCGCACCCAGGCTACTGCGCATGTCAGGGGCAAACTTACATCGACTCAGCTCTAGGACATTGCACAGGTGCCGTTCGTAGTCAAATTCAACAGCGCAACCCGAAGACTTGGCTAGCATTTGCATTTGTATTCAGGCATGCGTTTGTCGCCATGTTTCCATATTTTTATTCATTCCGTGCAAGGAGCCGATGATCGGAAATGAATATTTCAGGAGGTACAAGATTGAACGAACAACGTGCGTGGCTCACGTATTCGTGTTCTGTTTATGTTTCAAGAGTACGCTTTCCTTCAGCACAGGTAGCGCTGCTGTGAAAAATAATACACAATCACCTGCAATCTGACAACAGAGGAGTTCACGACCGATTCTTGAAAATGGAGCATTACTGTCTTCAGGAGTTATCGGACATTCATAGAATCCATGAGATGCAGTCACAGCTGCGAATATGTACAAGCATCAACTGCATGATGGAATCACAATGAAACTTTTTTCGGACCGGGACGGGAACCCGGATTTGCAGCTTATCGCGAGCAGTTGCCTTACCATTTGGATGTCCGAGCACGGCTCGATGCCAGACCCAAATTTCCACATGTCGACAACCATGCACGCATGTCCGAAAAAAAAATTGCATCGTAATTCGCAATAATGCAGGTAATGCAATATTTTTAATTTTTAGTTTTAGTCTTAGTTTTAGTTATGTCATGTTCCGTAGATAATTTTCCCGTCTATTTTATCGATATGATGTAGAACGGGTCAGATTACAACATATATAGTGAGTGAGTGTGTGTGTGTGTGTGTGTGTGTGTGTGTGTGTGTGTGTGTGTGTGTGTGTGGATAGTGCTAATATTAAATTTACTGAAATTTTTAGTTCTACACATGCAACTACACATGCAAGTACAATCTTCTTTTTGCCATTTGTGTAACAGAAACTCGTCCATGGAGTAGAAGGAGTTGTCCCAAAGAAATGATTTTAAGCTTGATTTGAAATTTGATCTCCTACCTGACAGCTTCAATAACGGGTAGGGAAGTTCATTTTTCCCTCTACTGTTGTACGTATGAACAGCACTGTTCTTCGCGAATTGAGATGGATTATTTGTAACGAATTTCATTAGCGAATATATGTATTTATATGACGCAGTTAAAATACCTAAATCCTTGAAAAGGTGCCTACATGACGTCCTTGACTGAACACCACTAATTATTCTCACTGCTCTCTTTTGTGCAATCAATACTTTATGTCTAAGTGGTGAGTTACCACAGAAAACTATTCCATAAGACATTATTGAGTGGAAATCTGCCAAGTACGTTAGCAGTGTGATCTGTTTATTACCAAGACTAGCGATTATACGAAGAGCGAAAGAAGCTGAACTTAGCTGTTTGAGAAGCTCAGTAATATGCTTCTTCCAGTTCAAAATTGGAGAAATCTACCCTGTTAATTGAGCCCTGTTCATATGCTACATCAATTGTCGGTATGACTACTCTGTGTACAGAACTGGAGATAGTAAGTTTTTTCAAAGTTAAGGGAGAGTCCATTGTCTGAGAAGCACTTAATTCTCTGAAAGATATCCGTAACTGTATCTTCAGCTGCTTTTTCTGGGATGGGATTTATTATAACACTTGTGTCATCTGCAAAAAGTACTAGTTCTGCTTGCTGAACGTTAAGTGGGAGGACATTCACATGAATGAGGAACAGCAAAGGACCTAAAATTGAACCCTGTGGGATTGCCTTTGTGATAACTCCCCATTCACTAGAATTTACCACCCTCCCAACATTATTTGTGCTATTCAGCACAACTTTTTGCTTTCATTTCATTAAGTATGATACAAACCAGCTATGTGTATAGCCTTCAGTTCCATAAAACGCGAGTTTATCTAAGAGTGTGACATGATCCACACTGTCAAGTGCCTTGGAGAGATCACAAAAAACACCAACTGGCGATAATTTGTTATTTAGGGCTTGTATTATTTGATGGGTAAATGTGTAGATAACATTCTCAGTCGAGTAACCCTTCCGGAATCCGAACTCTGACATGCTAAGTAAGTAATTTTCACTTAAATGTGAGACTACTCTTGAATACATAACTTTTTCGAATATTTTAGAAAGTGAAGTCAGCATTGAGATTGGTCTATAATTATTTAAGTCACTCTTGTCCCCTTTATTATGAAGAGATTTGACAATTGCGTATTTCAATCGGTCTGGAAAAATTCCCTAGGCCAGCGAAGCATTACGTATGTCACTAAGGACTCCACTTATTAAATTAGAACAACACTTCAAAATTCTGTTAGAGACTACATCAACACCACATGTGTTTTCAGTATATTTATAATTCCCTTAATTTCAGTGGGTGATGTTGGTGCTATTTCTAAAGGCCTAAAGTTCTGGGGAATGACATTTTAACATATTTTTTTGCTTCTTCAACTGAACCCTTTAACCCTATTTTTGCTGCAACATTCAGAAAGTGATTGTTAAAGATACTTGCAACTTGTGAATTATCACTCACAACATCCATCATCATTTAGATTTATTGATATGGTATGGTGTGCACTGTCAGGTTGCCCTATCTCCCGTTTGACAATATTCCATATAGTTTTAATCTTAATATCCGCATTATTAATTTCTGTCAGAACACATAAGCTTCTCGACTTCTTAATGACTTTCGTTCAAATCTTACAGTATCTTTTGTAGTAAGCAAGTAAGTCGGATCCTGACTTGTTCTGGCCTGTCCATATATTTCCTTCTTCCTCTTACATGATATCTTAATTCCCTTAGTAATCCATTTCTTACTTATCCGCCGACACAGGGCGACTTTCAAGTAAAATGTCTGCCCTGTTCTGGAATATACATAATGGATGTACGAGTACAGGTTGTAGACGCATGGTTGACGACATATTGAAGTCTGAATATGACCGTGAATCGTGCTCGGGTAGCCAAATGGTAAGGCGACCTCTGGCGATTAGCGAGAAATCTGGGTTCGAGTCCCGGTTGGCACAAATTTTCATTGTCGTCATTGCATTATAGAGCTGACGGTTGTCCATATTCGCAACTGCGATTAGATTTTATATATTTCATAAAGGCTGTAGCCGACGTAGTGCCTCTTCCTTCGGACATGTATGCTTGTCCGAAGGAAGAGGCTCTACGGCGACTACAGCCGTCATGAAACGGCACTGTCATTCGAAATAACACAGACACTGCAATATCGTATTCATGGAAAGTGTGATGCACTAGAAAGTACTGCTCGGTAATAAAGGCCAATGTACTGAGAAAATTCTCCTGTTCAATGTCATCCTAATGGGAAAAAAATTGTCACCATGGTCAAAACGTTACGATAAACTGAGTCGTTGAGACCGCAGAGCTCTGGCTACACTTGTTAGCAGAGTAGGATGTCAGGGTCTCTCGTGTAGGAGCAGATTAATCAGTATGCAGCCTTCAGCTTTCCCATGAAACGTTCGCTTCGAAAAATACAGTGTGCAAAGTACTGGTGGTGTAGACTATGACGAGCAGTGTGAGGAATTCGTGGCTTATCCAGCGTAGCACCGGACTACCGAACTTCCTACAGTTTCTGTCGCTCACGGATGAGACCTCTTTCGACCATAATGATATTTTCAACTGCCGCAGTAGCAATGCCTAGGGAAAATAAATCTGCCACATTCCCCTCAGGTCACTAGCAATGATTTACGTTTAACTGACGTATTGGAATTTTACAAGACAAGCTATTGAGTCTTCATTAGCTGCCACCCCGTATGAATGGTGCCCTTACGGGGCGGTCATCCGCTATGCGCTGCCACAGTTGTTGGAGACTGCACCTCTTGTTGTTCGAAAAATGCATTGCAGGATTCCACTTCGATATTAATGTCTATGATCGCCAGAACAACAGTTACTCCACTATCGGTTTGGACCGCCAGTTTGCTTTCCCGTGGATTTTTTTTTTAATTTAGTTCTATGGTGGCTTTCGTGTACGAAATGCCAGTGGAATCTGAAGCGCAACTGGCTGGTACGATCCTGCCAACTGTACGACAGACGACTAGGATATCTGAGAGTAAAACGAAATTTCACGTACGTTCATAACAAGTGCATTGAAACTCGTGGTCATAATTTTCAACAGTTGCTTTAAACAATGTTGTTGCTATCAGCTGTAAGCTGTATATGCCTATAAAATACCGGTTATTTATTTGAATGTAATCAGATGACGGTCCTCTATAATGTTTAGGCAATGAGCCAGAATCAAGTCCAGAACCATCACACACTTGTCAGTAAGGAATCTTCTATGCTGTGGACATTTCTCAGTAAATAACAAACGTGTTGTGAGTTCCTATGATTCTCACTTCCAAACTACAAAAACCTTTAATGCGTCGCCGGCTGGGGTGGCCGAGCGGTTCTAGGCGCTACAGTCTGGAACCGCGCGACCGCTACGGTCGCATATTCGAATCCTACCTCGGGCATATAGATGTGTGTGATGTCCTTAGGTTAGTTAGGTTTAAGTAGTTCTAAGTTCTAGGGGACTGATGACCTCAGAAGTTAAGTCCCATAGTGCTCAGAGCCATTTTTTTTATGCACGCTGCTATTCTAGAACACCATTTCTGTCTTGGCCACTTCTTGCCACAACAGACCTACTTATATGACCATCGAAAATGTACAAACAGTCTTCTGCTAATACTCTCAGGTGACAACGATAAAATGTGATATGCTCTGTCGCCGAACGAGACCTCTGCAGAACCTTCCTAAGCGGGACTGGGTGTATTCTTGCCTAGACTAAGTTCCGAGAGAGAGGACCTAGCGGTCAGGCAAGTAATCTCACCGCCCGTTCCCACCCACACCACCGCCCGAGGTATTTGCGAAGAATACCACGGCACGGCTGCTTCTGTATTACATAGCAGTAAGAGTGATTATAGAGCACTCGTCATGCTACAAATGTTTAAAACTTCTCGTATCATTCCATACTTAATCGTATGTTTAAGACCAAAGCACCATGTACAGCTGTGAGTGTAGTTCTCTTCCTTGTGACATGTTCAGCAACCATCGGGTGAGTTCTGAGAATTTCATAGGGAAGAGATCTGCAGAAATAAGATCTGCCGTATAATACGAACTTTCTCTCTTCACTGCTATACGAAGAGTATTCAGAAAAACCAGTCACCCCTGGAACACATCAAAGGTGGTATAACAACAGAGATGAAGTTGGGCCGCATCTGTCTGAATTAGCTGCGTTACACGTAAGAGCAACAGTAAAGGTAAACCATGGATGAGAGCACAAATTGTTTAGAAATCTGTTTCAGCAGTTTTTCGTAATTTTGTGTAACTTTCCCAGCAGTACACGCAACTTATTACACCGCACGGTGCCCAGGAAAAAAAAGAAAGAAACTGACGAACTTCATACATCCAGCAGAGGCTAAATAAAAGCCACATGTATATAGTACTATTCATCGATTGGAGTATATAGTTTTCGGAAATATAATCTGTTCGTTGCATTGTGTTGATCCACTGTCTGGAGTCACCATAAAATGACACTGAAAGAACATGCAAAAGATTTCAAGTAAGTAGTTCTCTATTAGTTAACGTCAGAGTGTCACAACAATACCAAGGAAACACCCAGCCGCAAATGATACTAGGAAATCGGTATTACTGGCTTCAGAACTTCCTAACAGGTAGACCCCTGCATGTCTTTCTCAACGAGTTGATACCGTCGGATATAAAAGTTGCATCTTGACTCCCTAACGGTGCGTTGTCAGAACGTTGTTATTCATGATAAATGTGAATGATCTGACAATGGTGGAAATTCTACGAAGATGCTCGCGGATAATATTGTTGCTCGTAGAAAAGCCAAAGCAGCAGAAAATTATAGCTATGTGCAGGATGATCTGTAAAGGATCGACGCTTGTGTTAGAGACTTTCGTTTGAACCACAGACTAACAGCTTAGAGCTTACGGAAAGAAACAGTAACATCGGTAAAACATCTAGAAATATCTAGTGGTACCCCAATTACTTGAAGGGAATGCAGGTGACAGACTTGGTGAAGGAGTCTTAGGGAAACGTAACTCATTCATGAAGGAGGCAGCTTAACAAAATATGATGGAGGCATCCCTGAGTGATAGTCGGCAGTTTGTAATCGTTACTAGATAGCCAAAACAGAGTAAGACAGAAAAGATACATCGATGAACGCCGTGTTTCATCACTGATAAGGGTGAGAGTGTCATGGAGATATTAAATTCCTGTGACAGACATTACGAGGGAGCCGTTGTGCTTTTGATAAGAGAACGATTGGTCCAATAAGCGTAGATAAGCATATTTTTTCCTTTCACCATCATGTCACCAGACAACCTTGACAGGGAAGTCACAGAAATTCGAGCTCATGCGGAGGTTTGCCGATAGTACAGCGCTCGCTGTTGGAGGAAGAGAATGATGAATATCAATGTTACCAGACTTACCCTCCGCTACACCCCGGAAGCTGTCTTTCGATGTACAGGTGTAGAAAGGCGATAAACGTCACGAAAAAGATTACTCTTAAAAAGTTCCAGTAAATTGCCTACCGAGAGGTTTCAATGGACATAACGTCATGCTTCTTGTATAATTCAAGTATTTCAGGCGCTTTCCAGAGAGATTCGCACATTGCAATGTCTGCCCACACCACGATGGCGCCTGTTGGGCGCCGATCATACTCGAATACTCAGTATCTTGCATGTGACGTAAATCCAACCCATTTACTTCTTTATTGATATCGTAGACGCAATCAGACGTTTTGAGAGATCAATATCCGATGAAAGTTTCGAAGCAGGTGCCGGCAGCCAATGCGTCGACTATGTATCTCAAAATTTCTGCTACATTCCGATGAGGAAAACGAAAAGTATCTATGTTAATTGGACGGAAGCATAAATTAAATAGCAGATGTAATTATGAATCAATTAACTAGATAATTTTTATGTGTTCAGCTCATGATGTAGGAGAGAGATTATAATAATTCATTAAAGTAATGTAACAAGTAACATAGCAGCCGTAAAATGGCGAACTTGCATTTGAAACTTGCTCGAGAGAAACATGTTCATGAAGCTAATATTTTAAGAGTACTTGTTGCCACCCGTCATCTTAGAATCGTGACAGAAATCAACATCAACCAGGGGTTAACGGCAATAATATTTCGGGCATTTGGTTCTTCTAATTAGGTTAGTCCTTTTTCTGCAGCAAACGATAGTACGGACGGACCGTCGTTTATCAGCATCAGCCACGACATTGCTTGCTTTATGGAAACGAACGGACAAACTTCACTCTCCTCCGCATGGATAACATAACAATATCTTGCTAATGAAGTACAAACAGACAACTCAGTTAACGGATTCTGTCGCTAGTCTCGTACTTGGCCTGTTAGGGCTAGATAAGACCAATGGCGAATGGGGAGGGATCAGAGTTAGCGAGATACGGGCTCTATACGAAACAACAAAGAAAAAAAAAAAAACAGTACAAACACCAGTGTAACATGGCGCAGCGTTACCCGTGGTAACCGAATCGATTTGCTGTTTTTGGGGAAGGAGACAAATACATCCTAACTGGCGGTCAATGACGTTTTATACAATTCCACGTAAAAATATTAACTCAATTTTGAATCTTGTGAGAAACTGTTTATATGTAGGAATTTATAATCTCATTTTTAAATGCACGCCATCGAAATATTCTTTTGGTAACGGGAAACATACGATGGCGTGTGTTTCGAAGTCCATCATACTCTAAGAAAACAGAAAGTAAAAAAGGGTATTTTACTGAAGAAGTCTCTACATACTCAGAATTCATCAGCTGCGGACCCAAAAGCGTCTCTTCGTCGCGCTGTACAATATTAAGTGTCTTGTTTGGCAGCAGATATCAAAACAGCTCGATAATATTCAAATAGGTTGACTGTAGACTCCAGGAAATACTTTTTTTCAATTCTTTGTGTTCATGTTGCCTATTTGCAACTCTTCTAACGGGGATGGTATCATAATCATCTTTAAATTGCAATCCACTATTGTGAAAAATGATCAAAGCATAGAATAAATTCTGGCGATTAGAATGGTTCCTTTCCTTTCAGTGCGACAGTAGTATCACTGAATTTCATATCACATCTTCTACCACTGCAGACTGCATCACACTTTCCAACTCCAAGAAGACCAATGCTGGGCCATCAACAGGTGTCTGCGAGCAAACCATTCATCGAAACGTCATCGATACGGTTTCCGGTGCCAAAGGCTCACTCATGTGTCCTCGATGACTGCACGACACGAAGCTTTATGCCTCGCCTGGATCCGTCAACATCGACGTGGAACTGTTGATGACCGGAAAGATGTTGCCTGGTAGGACGAGTCTCGTTTCAAATTGTATCGCGTGGATGGATGTGTACGGGTATGGAGACAACCACATGAATCCATGGACCCTGCATGTCAGCAGGGGACTGTTCAAGCTGGTGGGGGCTCTGTAATGGTGTGGGGCGTGTACAGTTGGAGTGATATGGAACCCCTGATACGTCTACATACGACTCGGACACGTACGTAGGTATTTTAGATCCATTCATGTCCATTGTGCATTCCAACGGACTTGGGCAATTTCAGCCGGACAAAGCGACACCCCACACGTCCAGAATTGCTACAGACTGGCTCCAGGAACACTCTTCTAAGTTTAAACACTTCCGCTGCCCACCAAACTCCCCAAACATGAACATAATTGAGCACATATGGGATGCCTTTCAACGTGTTGCTCAGAAGAGATCTCCACTCTCTCGTACTCTTACGGACTTATGAACAGCCCTGTAGGATTAATGCTGTCAATTTCCTCCAGCACTACTTCAGACATAGTCGAGTACATGCCACGTTGTGTTGCGACACTTCTGTGTGTTCGCGGGGGCCCTACACAATATTAGGCACGTGTACCAGTTTCTTTGGCTCTTCAGTGTATATATTTATACTGATAATTGAGCTTTCTTGCTTCTTGCTCTTTTGAAACCTACTCTTTGCATTCTGATTTACAAGATATTTGGGTGTAGAATCTATGCAATGAATATTTTGGTTTGTGCCTGCAGCGCTCGTTCTTTGACACTATATTTTCTAGTGATCTGTAAGTTCAGCAGTCACTTTCATGACAATATTCGTCATTTTCGATGTGGTAATCATCACTGAAGACGTCATGTTCGTACCAGTACTTAGTTTTCTTACTTTACTGTGTTTAGCATACGAAACACTGTTATGTACACTGTATGCTGACGTGAAATTAGCTGTAGCTAGACATCCCTATGAGATCTGTGATTATTTTGACCGATGCTTCGTCTAAACAGGTACCACCAAGTTGCCCTCGTTAGAAAACACCAAAACTCTCACAGTTGTGCTTGGGGCTCGGAACATTTGCCAAGTTGCTGTACGAGGGTGTTCAGAAACTAATGTCTTCAATTTTTGATGTAGATTTAGTGTGGCTGGTCTAGATTGTGTTAGTGCACTACTAATTTTTCTGTCCTCCCCTTAGTGTCTTGTTTCTTTTTTTGTCCTCCAACAGATTATAGGAGAAGGGGTGCATTTGAAAACTGGCGCCCAACATCGAGGTACGCATAAAACAGAGATGTGTCATCTCATTCCTCACTGCTGAACAAATTACGCCAATTGAACTTCAACACTTGTAAAGGTTGTACAACTACAGATTATTATAAATAATTCTGCTAAGACTGAGCTTTTATTTTATTCTGTTATACTTCGTTCCTTTTTTATAACACTTTTAAGCACCCTTGGCTACGTGGTTGGCGATGTATCAGGCTAAGTGCAATGCATGAACTGCGTGACCTTTTGAATGTTAACAACAATATATTTATTTGTTGTAAGTTGTAAATATATTAATGAACTCCGAAGATTACAGGTCCTACTTTCTGGACCATCAACTGGACAAATGATGATCATATCACGTACAGTAATTCGCACGTCTAACAGGAAAAATAATGATGAGAAAGTATAATTCACCAGGTATAAGAATAAGTACGATTTTTAAATTTTTTAGCAACTTATATTTCTGTTATTGCTTAGACAATGCTGTGAAAGATCAATTCAATATCCAAAACAATAAGCACGATTATTAGAATTCTCGCCAATTGATATTTCTATTATTCCTCAGACAATGAATATGTGTCAAGGCATTCGACTGGAAAAAATTAAACTGTTTATTTCACAAGCAATCACAATAACTGTTAATACGTTTGTTCCAGTGCAAAACAAGACGGCTAATGTCATCATGAAAAATGTTTGCGGTTGGCTACGGAATCATGATCGTACGTAGGCGTGCACCTCTTCTTCCGTAGCAAACGTGGCCCGCTAATGTCTTTCCTCAGGGCGCCAAAAATGTGGACATCGTATGGAAAGAGATCGGGACTGTGTGGAGAACATGTGTAAGGGCTTGCCATCGAAACTTCTGCACCTCAGTGACAATAACCTTGGCAACGTTGTTTCTACATTTGTGGCTGCTGAAGTTTCGCTGGAAGCCCTTACACATCCTCTGTGCATACCCGATCTCTTTCCATGCGATTTCCATATTTTTGGTGCCCAGAAGAAACACATTCGTGGCAGTCAATTTGTTCCGATGAAGTGGAGCACGCCTGGGTACAATCATGATCCACAGACAATCGCAATCATTTCTCCATGGTGGCATTGACCGTCTTTTTCTTAGTGGGATAAAACTATTAACAGTTATGACGATTTTCTTTCAAATAATAGCCAGCGTACTTACTTTCTCCGTCTGTCTCGTTTTCATACGACTACCCCTTTTACAATCGTGTACACAAGATTCTTAATCCAGTGGTACAATACGTTTGACTCACCCTCTCTTTCTGCAATATCCTTTCTATAAGAACTACAAAACCAGGGTAAAATTATAGTTTAATGTTTTCAAAGAAGTAGCCGTGGAATTGCTGTGGGGCGGCAGCGATATAAGTACGAGTGCTTAGCGTCTCTAATAACATGTGTGCATTAAGAACACACAGCGTTTGATTTTTACAAAGTATTACAGTGTGAATGGAGGTGATATAATAAATGTGAGTAATTTGAAGCGTGGATGTTGCGCTTCAGTAGTGGTGAAAAGCATGTGCAGGACAGGTCACACCCTGGTCGATTCTGTTCAAGTCCCATCGCCCATAATGAATAGCCCGTCCATAGCATTGGCACTAAGGCAGAGCATGCACACTCTGCATTGTTGCCAGATCTCCACTGTACTCTGGCCCTCTCTGAAGTGTTACTCGATTTCATTCGCCTCCCTCTCCCCTCTCCAACATCCACCCTCACCCCTCCCACACTTGTTCTAGGTCAGGCAGCGTAATATGTGCTTCAAATAGACATTTGTTTTAAAAACATAAAACCATTGGGCTATCTTGCATTTCTTGAATTTCCAGCAAATTTAAATTTGGAGTAACTATTTTGAACTGGCGGCAGTGTGATTTAACGTGTTTTAACGTAATACATGTTTCATTTCTCGTGGTGGCAATCGTGGACACTTGTTTCTAAATATAAAGTATTGTTTTCCCACTGAGGATAGTGACTGATCTCTGCTGGCTCTTCATGATCGTTTCACTACAGTGTACAGAAAACAAGTGATAAGTCTGTGTGATGGTTAGCATGCCTGGTTAAATCAGGCAACCATGCAGACTGGGCCAGCTTTCTTGACCAAGAAGAGGTCCAGAGAAGTGGGTGATGGGGGTTAAAGCTGGCAACCATGCAGGCTGTGCCATCTTTGAATTTCCTGCTCACTCAACTGAACAAGAGAAAGTGGAAGAGGATGGAGGGTGAAGAGGCAGGGGAAGAAAATCAGGCAACAATGCAGAGTAAGCCAAGGTACAGAAGAGACATGGCAACAATGCAATGTGCACCAGCTCTGTGTTTGTTCCAGTACTAACAACAATGATCACCAGTTTACAACACAGAAATTGTGTACACAGCTGAATGTCGGCTGTAATGTCTTTGACAAGGTTTTATGCAATCTTGGCTATTACAAAGATGTGTGAGATGCTTACACAAGGGCAAAAAATTGGAAATAAATATTATCAGGCCTGCTGGAGCAATATTATGCAGAAGGAGCAATTTTCTGAACACCATTATCACCACTGGTGAGACACAGTGTTATCACTAACAGATGGAATCAGAAAGAGTCTATGGAGTGGCAACATGGTAATTTTTCAGCAAGAGAGGTCAAGATACAGCCATCTGTAAAAAGAGTGATGGTCACAATCTCCTGAGACAACCAGGAATAAATTCAAGCCTGAATCAATCGTCTGTTCTCTGACAACACAGAGAGGCGGAATTTCTAGAGTCAAGCGAGAGAAGAAGAAAAACCATCACTTGCAACATGATAATTCCACGCCCCACCTGCAGACTTCCATGTCTTGCGATTTATGAGAGATTGAATTCGTGAACAACATTTTACAGGCTAGGATGCTGTCATGCTGCAAGACAGTAGCCAGCCTCAGCTTGTTTGGGATTTTATGGGTGCGGCGTGTAGGCTCTTCTTCACCATTGGCCAAAATGCATAACGGATATTAATGAATATGCAGAGACGTCATATTATGTAGGAAAAAATTTTGCTTTATTTATATTTACTGCGTTAATTCCAGTTACTAATTACAATCTTATACAACGAGGTAATTAATTTCGGCCTATGACAACCAGCTTAAAGATCCAAAAAATAGGACAGATAGATTCTGCTGCAGATTGCCACCAAGTACAAAGTGCACCAAATTACAAAATCAGGTAATCATAAATCTTTATTTATACTCAAACAACACAACATCAACTTGAGTACAAAGCCAGAAAATCTCATCCTTATTTTATGACTGTGCTCTATTTCCATTTGTTGGCTTCATGTTTTTGTAAAATGTTTGTATTGGTGTATGAGAATTTGTTATTTATGAGTAAATTATGGTTTTTGATTGTCTTAGATTGTAATTTTTGTGCACTTTGTACTTGGCCATGTTCAATGGCGCAATCCTTCTGTCTTAATTTTTTGGTCTTGAATGTGGTCATCATTGATGAAAACTTATTACCTGTTCTAAGATTGAAGTCTGTAATTGGAATAAAGACATGGAATAAAGACATAAACGATTTCTTGTATCACTGTATATTTTGATTCTTGCTTGTCGTTGTTTCCAGGAAAAGTTGAGGGACATTCCTTTCTCAATAATTGTCATACTAAAAGAGAGATACATATTCTTCTGTCATAAACCTTACTAATTTGGTACATTTAATGTTCTTGGGAAAGAAGGATGGATTTTAAACCAATTATTTAGATGGCGGAGTACTTAACTTCAACAAGCTCATTGTAAAAAAAGGCTCTCGTTGTTCCAAGTGGTATGAGGGGTTCTTGTTGGCAGGATAAGACTCATGTTGCTATGTATTTAGCTTTTGATTTATTTTCTTCGTGTCACGTTTAGTTTGAAATGATCAAATGTCACAATAAGTCATCACATTGAACAAGATATCATAATACAAATAACTTGCAAAGACATAAAACTATTAACTGTACCCTCAGACTAGTTACATAGAACTGTCTCCTAAGACAAATCGCAAAGAACTAGCTTTAACTGGCCCGTATTGAGTAGTATATACAACTTACATGTGTGTGCCAGAATATTCTGGAAGCTTCGATGTGAAATCGAATATTACCATACGGTTTCACTGACAGTAAATATTTGGATAAATTGTATATTTTCGTTGCGAGAAACATCTGTGAATCGAAATAGTCTTAGAAGACATTCTAAATGGTCACGAAACAAAAATCGAAAGTCCCAAAATACTCCACGTGAAAAAGTTTGTTTACATACGGAAACATGTTTATGTTTCAAAAGAAATTGTATTTATTGTGCGTTTCCGTAATAGCACGACGATTAATTATCTAATGAACAGTAAATCACAGTTTGGTACATCTCAAGTAAAATCTTGGTGACTTGGTGATTACACATGACATTTATCATCAACTGTATGAGTGAAATGAAGGCAAGTTATATTATATACAGATCAAAATCCTCCTCAAAATATGTTGTCGTTTAGTCTTGAAGTGACATTAATAGGATTACTATCTTTTCTATATTCTACACTATTGGTCGTTAAAATTTCTACACTAAGAACAAATGCAGATGATAAACGGGTATTCATTGGGCAAATATATTATACTAGAACTGACATGTGATTACATTTTCACGCAATTTGGGTGCATCGATCCTGAGAAATCAGCACTCAGAACAACCACCTCCGACCGTAATAACGGCCTTGATACGCCTAGGCATTGAGTCAAACAGTGCTTCGATAGAGTTTAGAGGTGCATCTGCCCATGCAGCTTCAACACGATACCACTGTTCATCAAGAGTTGTGACTGGCGTATTGTGACGAGTCAGTTGCTCGGTCACCATTGACCAGACGTTTTCAGTTGGTGAGAGATCTGGAGAATGTGCTGGCCAGGGCAGCAGTCGAACATTTTCTGTATCCAGAAAGGCCAGTACAGGACCTGCAACATGCGGTCGTAAATTATCCTGCTGAAATGTATGGATTCGGAGGGATGGAATGAAGGGTAGAGCCACGGGTCGTAACACATCTGAAATGTAACGTCTACTGTTCAAAGTGCCGTCAATGTGAACAAGAGGTGACCGAGATGTTAACCAATGGCACCCCATATCACGCAGGCTGATACGCTAGTATGGCGATGACGAATACACGCTTCCAAAGTGCGTCCACCGCGATGTCACCAAACACGGATGCTACCATCATTTTGCTTTAAACAGAACCTGGATTCATCCGAAAAAATGACGTTTTGCCATTAGTGCACCCAGGTTCGTCGTGGAGTACACCATCTCAGGCGCTCCTGTCTGTGATGCAGCGTCAAGGGTAACCACAGCCATGGTCTACGAGCTGATAGTCCATGCTGCTGCAAACGTCGTCGAACTGTTTGTGCAGATGGTTGTTGTCTTGCAAACGTCCCCATCTATTGACTCAGGGATCGAGACGTGACTGCACGATCCGTTAGAGCCATGCAGATAAGATGCCTGTCATCTCGACTGCTAGTGATACGAGGTCGTTGGGGTCCAGCACGGTGTTCCGTATTACCCGCCTAAACCCATGGATTCCATATTCTGCTAACAAGCATTGGACCTCGACCATCGCGAGCAGCAATGTCGCGATACGATAAACCGCAATCGCGACAGGCTACAATCCGACATTTATCTAATTTGGAAACGTGATGGTAGGCATTTCTCCTCCTTACACGAGGCATCACAACTACGATTCACCAGGCAACGCCGGTTAACTGCTGATTGTGTATGAGAAATCGGTTGGAAACTTTCCTCATGTCAGCACGTTGTAGGTGTCGCCACCGGCGCCAACCTAGTGTGAATGCTCTGAAAAGCTAGTCATTTGCATATAACAGCATCTTCTTCCTGTCGGTTAAATTTCGCGTCTGTAGCACGTCATCTTCGTGGTGTAGCAATTTTAATGGCCAGTAATGTACGTTTACGCACTGTAACGAACACAAATCTTTCTTGTAATGCGGAAAACGTCAAACCCGAAAATACTCCCGGGTACCACGAAACAACTTAAAAAATTTTGTCGCTTATTGTACAACTGATACAGCATAAAAAAACATGAAGGAATGTGGTATCGTAATTTTCAGTTGGACAAATCAGAGTTAATAAGGCTGTACTTTCTTATTTTTAAGAATTACGTCATGAAGAGTAACGAAGCGACGTCGCGTGTCTTCTCCTCTTGTCTCCACGCGGTAACGCGGCCAGAACGCCAGCGCACTTCCCCTGGACAGCTGAGGAAGCTGTCTTGTCCTGCGTCCACACAGGCGACAGCGGCGCCCACCAGGCGTTCGGAAATACCGCGAGGCTGTTGCCGCAATTACGGCGATAGCTTTTACTGTGACTCGCACAGCAACGAACACGAGTGTCTCGCGCGCTGGTACGCGTTAAGTGTAACGGAAATGGGAACGGGCTTCAAGGTATTCTACCTGCTGAAATTGTTTCACTTCGAGTGAATGCTTATCTCATTCATCCCGTAACTGCTAGATTAAAGGTTTCTAAAACTCAAGGCACCTGATTGCTTTTTCAACAGCCACAACACCGTAAAGGTACCTTTTAAACAGTTCAACTGCGCAGAACAAACTACCGACACGGAAGGTCCTAAGGAAATATTCTCAAGTGAATCGAGATCCAAATCACAACCAAAGCAGAAGCCAAACTACCGTGAGCCAAGTCAGAAATTCAAGAGCAAAGCACTTCGTGTAAATACATAACAACCGAGTGGTGCACGGGTGTGACATTACTGCTTCTTCATCACTTCGTGCCCTCTTTGTACATGAAACACATCTGGCTCTAGATACCGGCTCCCAGGTTGATGCCATATTTCTCGACTTTCGCACTGTCGCTTGCTACAAAAAGTGCGCGCTTACGGTCTATCCGATGACATATGCGGTTGGATAGAAAGTTTTCTAACAGACAGGGAGCAGTACATGTCGTCCTGAACGAGGTGACTTCAGCAGAAAGAAGCGTAACTTCAAGTGTGCCCCAGGGCAGCGTAATAGGTCCACTGCTTTTTACGATTTACATAAACGATCTGGTTGATGGTATTGACAGCGGCCTGAGACTGTTTGCCGATGATGCTGTAGTCTACAGGAAAGTAGTATCACACGAAAGTTGTGAACAAATCAATAGGGATTTGCAGAAAATAAAAGCGTGGTGTAATGACTGGCAGTTACCTCTCAATATTAGTAAGTGTAACCTACTGCGTATAAACAAAGCGAAAATCCCCATTAACGTAGGAGTACAAAATAAATGCCAAATCTTTGGAAGCGGTAACATCCATCATGTATCTGGGTGTGACTACGCGAATTGATCTCAAATGGAATCATCAGATTACACAAGTAACGGGTAAGGCGAACTCTAGATTGTGGTTTATTGGTAGAATCCTGAAGCGATGCAGTCCTTCAACAAAGGCAATAGCTTACAATACGTTAGTTCGTCCAGTCTTAGAGTATTGGCACATTGTGTGTATGGGACCCTTACCAGTTGGGTCTGATTCAAGAGGATGAGAAGGTCCAAAGAAGAGCGGCAAGATTCGTGACTGGTACGTTTAGCTATCGCGAGAGCATTACAAATCTCATAGAAAGTTTGAAGTGGGACACACTTGCAGATAGACGGCGCGCTAAACGGAAGGAGCTGCTCACTAAATTTCGAAATCCTATCTTCACCGAGGATGTAGAGCATATATTATTACCACCAACTTTCAGATTGCGCAGTGATCACCATTGAAAAATAGGAGAAGTTAGAGTTCGTACTGAGGCGTTCAGACAGTCGATTTTCCCTCGCGCGATCCGCTCGTGGAACGGGGGATATGACTTTGACGCGAACTGTGCCCTCCGCCATACACCGCTTGGTGGTTAGCGAAGTATATATGTAAACATAGATGTAGAAACATACCAGTGCATGTAGGAACATCAGTGCATCCTTCATATTCTGCCCAACTTATCACAGACCTCGCCCGCTGCACTTGCAAGAGCGCCGGGATGTCTGCATCTCGGAGACAAGTAGATCTTTGCCATCTAGCGCAGACGTTATTAAGGAAAAGACTCTGTTACTAAATCAAGGCAAGCAAAACATTTTGGCCGAGCTGCGGCAGACTAGTTCTTTTTTCCAATGATTTCCTTTTTTATCGACGTGGTATCGCTTTAAGCTAACACTGAACAATGAGTTTCAAATAGTTCATCCTATCACTGAAGATGAAAAGTTGCACAATACTGTATGGCAGTCAGACATGGACTGTGGGAAAACCGGAACAGAAGAGAATTTTATTCTCGGAGATGTCCCTTAGTATTTACCTCACCATTTGTATCCAAGAAAATCCTAGCTAAACCTGTTGTCACTATACCCTACTTATCTGTTCATTTCGTTTTTCAAAATAATTGTTCCTCATTGTTCGACACTCTTTGGCCAAACCTTTTCCTTATAGCTTCTCAAAGCATTACTTCCCAACTCATCACAACTCATTTTCTTATGTAGCATACCCCTTCTTAAACTATCTTAAATCTACTGACCTCAGATATATAAACTAGAGAACGAGGCAATGCAGCAGCACAAAAAATTAACACAAACAACAATGTCAAAAAATGCAAATTGGATAAACAAGCAGAAGTATGTCTAAATTAGCCAAGAAAATGCAACATTACAACAAATATAGGGCAATATGCAGCAAACAAGAATAAACCAGTAGCAAAACTGGCTTATCAGAGTAATACAAAGTAAAATTCCGTAGGACAATGCCTGACAAATAGCAGCAGCATATGCAATAACTTATACATACTCATGAGAATGCACAAGCAGAAAAAATATTACAGTAAAGACAGCAATGCAGATAAGGGAAATGTCTATTCACATCTTAATGTCTACGTCACATCTTAGCACTAAGGTGGTGCACCGTAACTTATTCTACCAAAACAATTACTAAGACCTTGAAAAGAAAATTAAGTATGCAGTTTCTGTTACTAGTCCATTCTCCTTATTGTTCTTTCCCTCCCAAGTGCCCTTTTTTCAATAATATTGATCATAAAATTATTACTTAATGGAACTGTTGACAGAAAGTGTTCACATTAGCATATGCATTGAATTTTATTTTATAAAACCAGTGCTGCAGCGCAACTAGAAACTATTTTCAAATATAATAAGCAAATGTGTACAAAGTAAAGCATGAAAATCATTCAATAGCCATGTGGCATTTCATAAGTCAGTAAAAATTCTCACAACTCTCGTAGAGAGATACTTGTCATAATCAGGTGTGTAGACGTAAGAATATTTCTCATCACATCATAAGCATTTCAGTAAGTAGCATAAAGTACAAACTCCAAAGTGTAATCATATGTTTCCAAGTACTAGTGTGTCGTGTTTATAGTGCGTTATGCAACGAAATGTCAATAGCGAAGTCAACGGCCTCTTTTCTACAGAAGTGCATTTGAAAGGCAACACGAAAGGGTTTTTCCAGGCGGCCAGTGCACAGCCGCGAGCAGGAGAGCATTGCATCAGGACACCTACATTCCTTTCCAAAACATTTACGACGGCAGTTTCCGCTACAATAACAGTTTGCTACAAATAAAAAATTTCAAAGGTCGAAAAATTACAGTAGAAGTAAGCAGAAACGAAATCTTATAAATAACAGTGACCAAAAATTTCTGTCAGCATTGTGGTACTCACAGTCACAAATATACTCTCATCTCATAACTCTTAAAGTACGATTCTCTTTTCCAACATTCTTTGCCACAAACCAGAAACCCTAACCCCTACTCATTATTCATTGCCTCATTACACATGTACATATTCATCGATACTTGTTCAGTACTTCATCATAATAAACACATAGCATAACCACATTACTCATATAGCATCGCCTTATTGATCATAAACATATCTCAACATCACGATACACATCGTCGCTGTAATAATATCATCATAATTTCTCAATCAGATTTAAAAATCGTCGTAGCTTCCTTCAATAATCTCAAAATGTCAAAAAAAATTCTCTGCTCGTTTCAATAGTGTCATCTACCTCAAACGTATTAAAAAATCATGATCCCATACAAAACATCTCTCAAAGCTCTCACAGCATCACAATGGTTCCGAAAATATATGTGAACAAAGTACAATTTCCTAAATGTGAATTGATTCAACTGTGTAATTACGTAGGCATGTGTCACTGATGTAGTAATGTTCATTTCTCTCATTAAAACGACCAGGTAGTTGTGTAATTATGTGTTAGAGAAATATGGTACTGATGTGTAAAACTGTATAAGCAAATACCATATTAGCTAGAGCTCCTTGCGCTTGCCACATGCATAGTACACAGAGTAGGCGTACCCCCACGAGGGGTAATGTAATTACACTTCAGATGTTACAGATATAGCTTCGGAATGAAATGTATCGCTGAAAACCTCTGTATCACAGTGGTTCAAAAATATTTCTTAAAAATGTTCGAAGCACAAAATCTAATCACTCAAGTTTGTGTCATATAGCACTACACAATAGTTCTTGCTGTAAGATAATTTCTGTCATTAGCTAACACTAAAAAAAGTACCAAGTGTCGTAGTTATTGTCGTTCATAAGCAAAGTTCTCCAGAAGTCAATGTACTTACCTTATCATTTATAAAAGTGAAGTGATATGCATATAAATGTCGTAGTTATTACGTTCATTTCTGTGACCTTGAAAATGCTATACAGTAATGTATTGTGTTACGAAAATAGCTGTCTCACTGTAGCTGTCCCGCGAAAGTCATTACTAAAATAAGCAGAAAAACTGCGCAGACATAAAACAGTTACAGTGCAAAATCAATAATGAAGATTGTGTCACTTCTTAGTAGAGTCGTAGTATAATCGTGTAGCTGTCAAACCAGATACTGTGTCGACTGACTTCTCAGAAAGTATTTTAAATAAAAACATCTTTTCAAGTAAACCAAGACGCTGCAGGAAAACCTCATTATCAGCATATGTTCCAAGAACGTAAACCTTATAGTCGTTACGTAATCAAGCAATTAACAAGCAAAATGTACACATAGTAAGACTGTATCATCTGTTCCCTATAGAAGCGTACTATTTTAATAAGTTCCACAGGTTCTTGATTAGACAGTTGACTTCAGAACATCGCTGCATGTTAACAGATTCTAAGTGTAACAAAGCGAATAGTAACGTGAAGTGATAAATTTTATAGCAACGATTAAGTCAGAAAGCAAATTATTTCTCAATAAACGGTTTTACACGAGAAATATGATGTAATCTCTTGTAAATTTTTTATGACCAATTATGAGGAAAACAGTAAGAAAATTGATAAAGCAAGGCCTCTGGATGTATATCATTATTAGAATTATTGAATGTTTTAAATTTACATGTAGTAACGAAGAGCTTTTAGTCAAAATCATCGTGATGCCGAGTCGCAAATCGGTCATTCTTACATCGTGTCGGTGGTTCCATCTCAAAGTTCTATGCACCCTGCCAACTCCTTTCAATATCTCCGAAATACCAGGTATAATTGCCGTGTGACTTTTCCATATTTCTAAATCCCTCTTCACGTGTTGGAACGCGAATATCCTCTGAAATATGTAATTCTTGTGCCAAATGATCTTGTACTTCCTGCATTTCTATTTTGTGTTCCGTATTGATTTGTTTCTGACTTTGAATTTCCTAATTTCCTCGTACTCCTCTGTATCAGTAAAGGCTGCCGGTCCTGTATCATTCATATAATCAAAAAATGGTTCAAATGGCTCTGAGCACTATGGGACTTAACATCTGTGGTCATCAGTCCTCTAGAACTTAGAACTACTTAAACCTGATTAACCCAAGGACATCACACACATCCATGTCCGAGGCAGGATTCGAACCTGCGACCGTAGCGGTCACGCGGTTCCAGACTGAAGCGCCTAGAACCGCACGGCCACACAGTCCGCCTCAGATCATCATCTACCTTCGTAGATAAATTAATTAGTTGATCCGAAAGTTCGACTACTTTTTCCGATAATGTGCTGATTTCCTCCGTATGATTTCTGAACTAAATTTTAAAGTGTCAATTTGTATCGAAATCGTGTTTACTGTATCCTTTAAGTTTTCCTGATTTTTTGCAAGTTGTGTAACCGTGTCAGTAGATGCAACTGCGTCAATTTCAACTTGCAAGGTGTCGATTTTCGTGCACAACGATCTGCAGTTCTTTTATGTCACCTTTATGATTCTGTAACGTGTCTTCATTTCGCAAAAAGATAGACTGAAAATGTTCACAAAACTTGTGTTTTTAGATCTTCAGAAACTTTTTAATATTTCGATTCGATTTCGGGTACTTCAGTAGTTAAATCTTCACGTGGTTGTTCAAGTGGTTGTTTAGTTGTGTTAAATTTTTGGAGCTGTTGCAGTATTCGTTACTCATTTTGTACCACTGTATCTAACTTTTGAAGCTTTAGGTCTAGTGTTCTAGCTTTTGAAGCTGATTTTGATTAATTTTTTGAATTAATTGCAATAACAATGCATGAGTGAGTGACATATTCCATTGGGTCTTTCGTCAGTGCGATTGCACCGGCGACATTCATATTTTGAGAAGCAGAAAATGTGTCTTGACTTTAATGAGGAAAATGTTATGACGAAAAACTTGAATCTACGGTATTTGCAAGATTTTGTACTGTTATTTCGCATTACTGAGGAGAACTGTTACCTACCGATCGATCGACAACAGTTCCCTGTTCACTGATTGTTTCCATTTCCACACCGTCATTTTGTGCCTGATCCATGTCCCTATGCACAATTACCAAATTACTGTCTTGAAAATTTGTCAATTCGTTGCAAGGTGGAACTAACAAGCTACACTCATCGTCACTGTCATCTTTCAATTTGCTTTCAATCTAGTGTTACGCTTGTCACACGCCATGGTTGACACACTATTTCATACGATAACACAGAAAAAATAATTCGAGAAGCAAAACTGAAGAAGACACTAAAAGAACACTGAAAATAACCAATATCTAATTACTTGCAAACGCGACTGCGAAATACTTAGTACAAATCCACGTGCATGCCACACAACTGCTTTGCTCACTACAAAATAGTACAACAATAAGATACTACAACTACAAAAGATATTCTCTATGTACAATTATGAGCTTGCAGTAGACAGTAACTAATTTCTAAACAAGCACAAATTATTCAAACTACGAGAAAATCAGAAGATTCCAGTAAGGTATCCCCGGCTAAGGGTCGACATATGAAACATCTTCATTATATTTTACTTAAAATGCAATAAATGAGAAAGTGAAACTTCTACATTACTTAATTAAGAAACTGCTAAGTGAAATTGAATACAAGTGCCACTTTGGTTTTTTTTCATCATTTCATTTCTGACCAACAGAATTAGCCCAGGCAAACAACTTAAACTTCTCCTATTCATTAATTACCCACAGTATTCAAGGATAATGCTATCTGACTGCTTTAAAATTAGCTCAAAAGAATGGCCCTGGATTAGAAGAAATCCTGACAATAACCCATACATTTCATAAGTCACTTGTCTCACAGAAACTGTTCATTACACGAACTACAGCGATACAGAAAGCACCAATACACACAGCTAAAGAAAAGATTCTAACTACTGTATACTAAGTACTAATATGCATGTGGTTAGCAAAGGAAAAATTTTATTGCAGAGCAAACAATGTATTTAGCGAATTTTACCTTAATAATGTGACATCCAGTTCAAAAAATATATAATCGTCAACAATATTACATATCCATGACGGACACAAGTCCAGATCGTGCGCTTGCGCTAACACTTCAGACCTCTAACCTTCGTCACTGCTAACTATTGACTTCCAACTCCATCACTGATGGCTGTTCACTCCTAACTGCAAGTCCGAGCAGCCACAGAGGCTCTTACAGAGGGCGCACAGCCCTGCCAGAGTTAGTAATGCAGTCTGTCGCGCTGCCAACATACGAACATATAAACAGGCTACTTACAAAATTGAATGCGACGCTACTTGAGGATATGACATGAACGCAGGGAAATAATGAGATTTGAGGGAAATGTTTAGCTAGATGAGGCTGGTACCGAGAATTAGTGCCGTGGTGGACGACTGGGCAAAGCCGAAAATAAAGAAATTATCAGCCAGTTTCTACGAAATAAATCATACTGGAGAAGAAATACAATGGAATAGAATTTACAATTTACGAGAACTACGCAGATCTATCCAATTAACTGGACGCTCTAACGGCGAATCAAATTAAAAGAATTAAAGTGTAAACAACACTACGAGTTCCTGAAAGTTTACCTGTTATTAAAGTATGGGCTCGAGATATGAATGACATTAATCGTGAAACTGCATCCATCTATCACATAATGAGAAAAACCAAAGGGGAGAAGAAACTGATTACTAAGCTTGTAGATGATGGTGAAAATTAACCTATTCAAAAAAGCACGATCAAGGAATAAGTTGTAATAAATCATAAAGACCTCTATTCATCGCCAAATGTAGAGGAGATGTCGCCACATTATTTGTTGAACAGTATCGCACTGTTTCTTGACTCAAATAGCGACGAAGACCTAATCGCTAGGATAACAAATGAGGACGTCAAACGTATCATAATCGACACTCCTAAGAGAAAAGTTGCTGGAGTAGATTGATTGCCCACCGAATTTTACGAAAAGTTTTGAGATATCATAGGAGAGAAAATCACCGAAATATACAATGAACTCTTAGTAACTATCGACTAATGCTTCCCCCCCCCCCCCCCCCGCCCCCTCCCCACGCACACACACAATTTACGGAGGGAATGATAGTTCTCATACCAAAGACTGCCCAGAGTAAAGAGTTGGAAAATTTCCTGTATTCTTGCACCGACCTTAAAATTCTAATGCCCGTTCTAAATAACTGAATAAAACACATACTCACTAAAGTATTTGGACCAGGAGGTCAATGATACACTATGTGATAAAAAATACCCCGACACCGCGGTGGCCGTGCGGTTCTAGGCGCTCCAGTCCGGAGCCGCGCTGCTGCTACGGTCGTAGGTTCGAATCCTGCCTCGGGCATGGATGTGTGTGATGTCCTTAGGTTACTTAGGTTTAAGTAGTTCTAAGTTCTAGAGGACTGATGACCACAGCAGTTGAGTCCCATAGTGCTCAGAGCCATTTTGACTTACAAGTTCGTGGCGCCATCCAACGGCAATGCTGGAATTCAACATGCTGTTGGCCCACCCTCAGCAATGATAACAGCTTCAATCTGGTGCTGGAACTTTTCTTTGAAAATGGCAGCCCATTCTTCACGGAGTACTGAGCTGAGGAGAGATATCGATGTCAGTCGGTGAGGCCTGGCACGAAGTCGGCGTTCCAAAACATCCCAGGTCAGGACACTGTGCATGCCTCTCAATTACAGGAATGTTATTGTCGAATAACCACTCCGCCACAGGCCGTTCATTTTGAACAGGGGCTCGATCGTGTTGAAAAATGTAATCAAGACCCCGAATACCTCTTCAACAGCGGGAAGCAAGAGGGTACTTAAAACATCACTGTAGGCCTGTGCTGTGATAGTGCCACGCAAAACAACACGAGGTGCAACACCCCTCCAAGAAAACACGACCACGCAATAATACCACCGCCTCCGAATTTTACTGTTGGCACTACACAAGCTGTCAGATGACGTTCACCGAGCATTCGTCATACCCACACCCTGTCATCGGATCGCCATATCGTGTACTGTGATTCGTCACTCCATTCAATGTTTACGCTCCTTACACGAAGCGAGGCGTCGTTTGGCATTTACCGGCGTGATGCGTGGCTTATGAAATGACCATGAAATGACCATGTAATCCAAGTGTTCTTACTCCCGCATTGCTGTCATAGTACTTGCAGTGGATCCTGATGCAGTTTGGAATTCCTGTGTGATTACGACCCTCTTCAACTGTCGGCGGTCTCTGTCAGTCCACAGACGAGGTCGGCCTATACGTTTTTGTGAGGTATGTGTCCTTTCACGTTTCTACTTTACTATCACTTCGTAAACAGTGGACCTAGGGATGTTTAGGAGTGTGGAAATCTCATGTATAGACGTATGACGTAAGTGACACCGAATCACCTGACCACGTTCGAAGTCTGTGAGTTCCGCGGAGCGCCCCATTCCGCTCTCGCACGAAGTCTAATGACTACTGAGGTCACAGATATGGAGTACCTGGCAGTAGGTGGCAGCACAATGTACCTAAAGTGAAAAACGTATGTTTTTGAGGGTGTCCGGACACTTTTGATCGCATAGCGTAAATATTTAGCTGAGTACAGGAATACTGTATATTTAACATGGATCAACACGTGATTAGCAACAGCTTTTCTATATTTTAATAAAGCATTTGAAAGAGTAGACAAAATGGGTTTTAGTGAGCCAGTCATAAAGCTGATAAAAAAATTCGTAGCTGACATAGAATCGAGGCTAAGGGATAACGGGTAATGACAGCTTCAGTGTCGATTGAAGGAGCGAGGCAGCGCAGTGGCTAGTACATTGGACTCGCATTCGGGAGGACGACGGTTCAATCACGCGTCCGGCCATCTTGCTTTAGGTTTTCCGTGATTTCCATAAATCGCTCCAGGCAAATGCCGGGATGGTTCCTTTGAAAGGGCACGACCGACTTCCTTCCCCGTCCTTCCCTAATCCGATGAGACCGATGACCTCGCAGTCTGGTCTCCTCCCCTAAACAAACCAAACCCAAACAAGGAGTACGACGGCGACGCTCCTTCTCAATGTCGCTGTTTGCCATAGCCACAGGACCTTTATTGAATAAATTCCACAGTTCCCTACACGGCCTTCAGACACTTAGTATACAAACAGTGTGCCAAGCTCAATCAGATCACTTGAGTGTGATCGTCAATTCTAGTGAAGAGGTTCACAAAGTTAGATGAATAATAAAAAAGTATGAAGATGCTACGGAAGCAAAATTCACTTCCAACAAATAAAAAATAATTCTCCTAGTTTCTCAATCCGAATGCAAGGACCGAACCTGGCTACAGCACACGAATGAGATTATATGTCTAGGAATCAAGCTGATCACAAATCCTAAGGATATGATCAAAATGAATTTTAAAATGGAACTTACCGGTGTACAGCATACGATCAAAGAGCTCATCACTCTGAATTTTAATGGAATACGGAGAGTCACTGTAGAGAAGCAGCCTACTCACGCCTTATAAAATTTGCATCAGTCTTCCATTGTGTGCCAGCCAGTCCGCTGTAACTAGCTCTGACGCCATAAATGTTGCACAATACTTTAAAAATCAAGTAAATAACCTGAAACGTTTCTAGCATGTGAGGAGTAATACTAAATCAATATGTGTTGAATATCAGTTCAACAACTTTAACGATTTTCGAAATTTGGACGTTTTACTGTAAAAATCATTGGCTGAACAGAAAAGAGCTAGAAACTTAAAAATTTATATTTAGATTCCTTTTGCATAATAATTTAGTATAAACAGTATTCTGGATGTCACAAATTAAAATTTTAGTTGAAATTCATGATTTTCTGGTTTTTGTCTTAGAAATTAAGGAAGCAAGATAGATTAAGTAGGCGAATAAATAAAGCTAGGATGTTTAAATTTGAGTAGAAGGGAGATCCGCTATAATCATAAAAATGTGAGACGTTTCAAGAGAATAAGCATAAAACTATAGCTATAGCGTATCTCCAAAGAGCAAGTTCAGAGCTCGTCTGCTGCGTGTAGTGTAATTAAATTAATTCTCTCGAACAAAATAATTGACTTAGCCACGTCAGACTTTTATTATGATTACTTACTTGTGTGCTGATTGCACAATTAAATTGAAAGCTTCATCGGCCATCTGCAAAGGAAGTAATGATTTATTCGATAACTTAAAGTGGTGCATTACTAGCCCAGCGGCTAGTCAGGACAGCGGATTTAATCAGGCGTTCTCTTAGCCGTCCGCACTGCGGCTTTATATGTAAGAACGCTGCGCGAGAGAAGGAGGGCCCCAGTCATCTCCAGACGCTGATTAGCGCACCACCTGTGCCGGTAGTCGCGTCGCGTCGCGTCGGTATCGTTGATATAAAGAGCCTCGGATGCAGTAATAAGTTACTCGGGATACGCGTAACCATGAAATCGTTTTCGAGTGAAGTGTTAATTTTGGGATGACGTTAATGATCTATCTTTAGTTTGCGTATGTCGTATTTTCACGTGCCGCCTCAGGACAGACATTCTACCACTATTAGCATGGCGTTTGATGAACATTATCATCAAATTATGGGGAGCATTCACTTAAACATTTAATTTGAACAGTTATAGTTGCATCAGCGCATTAGACTCTGAACTGCTCTGGTAGTTGGATTGTGTGGATTCTTTTTGGTCTGTGACTTTCAGAATATAGTGAACATTTTATAGAGAATGGTTTTTGATTATGAATCCCAGACAATCTCCTAATTCCTCAGAGCTATAAGCTGTAGCTATAAATGTATTTCTCAGATGAAGTGGGCACTAGGAATTCTAATTGCAGGCTTCACGTTTTGCTAATCACTTTCTGGTTGCCAATATTGTAATTAGAGAGCCAGTGTTGAGAACAGCAAACAGCATAAATACAAAACATTTTTTCTATTATTCCACCGCCCGCCCCACATCACCTTCCTCCATTACTACGTATTTAGCAAAATACGACTATACCACATGGCTGCCATACTTCCAATTACAGCTATTATAGCAAATACAATATTACCCCTCGATTCTTGGTATATCTGGAAAAGGGAACGTATTTAAAGTCAGCTACAAGACAACAACTGTAGGGAGACCCGAAGGCGGACTCGGGATGAAATGTTATTTGATGTCTAAGGCTAGGCGCAAATAGGGCGTCTGGCGCGACGCAGCGCAGCGCGCTTCTTTGTAACCTCACAGGTTCAAATGGGACCGTGCAAACTGCGACGCGACGCGACTGGGACGCGACACGCGTTGCACCAGGTCGCGCGGCGTTATGGCACAGTTTCTCGCGCCGCGCGCCACGCGAACACTGCCGGAGGGGTGCGGAAGGCAGTCCTGCCATTTGCTCACTTCGCCATGGTGCATATGGACACACAAACTATTGCCCATCCGAAAAATGCCGCCTTACGGTATACTGAATTTTATTGTCACTGAGTAGTGTTTCGTTTTTCGCCGTTTAAGTGCTCCATCTCTTTTCGTTAGTACATAATAGTTTTCAGTCACATATATCTGTATACTTTCTTGTTTTGTTTATTCTTTTATCAACAACAATGCACAGTTAGATAACTGATGAGTCATTAGCCACTGGAATTGTATCTTCTGCCTCCACAATGTTTTCAGATCGTAAGAAGGGACAGACGATTCATCGAGCGTGTAGTGGATAAGGAAGTAAGGAATATTACAAAATCATGTGATCTAGAGGAGAGGAAAGTAAAACAAGGTTATTGTACTTGCTGCCTGTTGCGCTGACATATCTCTACAATCTGTTACAAAAAGTCGAAAAGGCATAATTTCCACAGGTATTACGCCTTTGGGCTCCTGGCAAATAGCATCCAATATACGAAGTACATAAGTTTCACTATCATTATTTGGATATGGATGTAATGACAGACATTAATCTACGTATATGTGGACATCACATTCCCACTGCAAGCTAGAAACAGTTAAGAAGCTATCACAAATAGCGATATTGTAATGGCTCGTCGTGACGCGAAAAAAGCGTTTCAGTTTTCACACACACACTCACACTGTCAGCGTTAATAAACTAATTATACAACATGCTACACAAATGAAGTAGTGATCGGTATTATTCCGAAAGTATGACTATCCTGAAAGAGTGTGGTGATCTGATATATTTAATTTGTTGAAATGTATTGCTGACAAAGGCAGATCTACTTACATGACGATGTTTTTTGAACGAACTGAACTCTTACGCTCACAAGGCACAACTAGCTAGCTTCCATATTCCTGTCGCGCGCGTTGTTCACAGATGCTGACGATATACTGACCATTATGTTGTGCCATGTATCAGTTGTTTATTTTTCTCAATAACAACTATTTTATTCGCGCATAAAAATGGCTCTGAGCACTATGGGACTTAATGTTGTGGTTGGCAGGAGAGCCAACACCGTATTACTAGAGGAGGCCGAAAGGCACGCGATTTAGCTCACGCAGGCTGGCGTGAGGTCTGGAACACGACAAGGAAATTAGAATTTAGAAACAACGGACATAGCTGGTGGAATACTTAACTTTAATCCATTAATGGTGAACGTCGCTCTTGACATTACATGATTCACAGTATCAAAAGTAACTGATAATGGCGCCTTGCTAGGTTGTAGCAAATGACGTGGCTGAAGGCTATGCTAAACTATCGTCTCAGCAAATGAGAGCGTATTTTGTCAGGGAACCATCGCTAGCAAAGTCGGCTGTACAACTGGGGCGAGTGCTAAGTAGTCCTGCCGTGTGGCGGCGCTCGGTCTGCAATCATTGATAGTGGTGACACACGGGTCCGATGTATACTACCGGATGGCGGCCGATTTAAAGGCTACCGCCTAGCAAGTGTGGTGTCTGGCGGTGACACCACATTCCTCCCCCGCAAATCGGCGTACGGTTGTGGCATAGGCTTCCGCCCGCCGTGGGGAGGACCCCATGTTGACGTATGCGACGAGGTGGGGAGCCTAACAACAGGCGAGGCTGTGCCACCCGCACCCTGCCATTCGGACCGCGGGGAGCTAGGAAACGCCTGAAAACCTGCTCCAGGGTGCACCCCAACATGCGGTGTATGCACCCGTAGACAGACAGGAGGAGCCGAAGGGTCGACTTCCATCGGGCCGGGGCACCCGACGGGCAAAAACGACATGTGTTCCGGAGCGGGTAAGAGTTCCATGTCGGAGGACAACTGGTCACGGGAAGCGATCGGCGGCGCGTGTCCCAGGGAGGCGCCCGACGGTTGAAGCGACGCGTCCACTGCCGGCGTCGCCGGCGGGAGAACAGGCGGCGGCGGCGGCGGCGCGTCGCCATGGGGCGAAATGGAAGGGAGCGTCGGTAACACCTGGGGCTTAGGCGAGCCAGTAGATGGGTCCCCAGGGCGCTGACCGGACGGCACCGTCGCTGAAAGCAGACGGCGAGCGACAGATCCCGTGCGACGACAGAGGCGCAGCTGATTGAGATGCTGACGCACCTCACCAGAGGCCCCCAAAACCAGATACATAGCGCGGCCGAGGCAGCGAAGAATGCGCCCTTCGAACCAACGCCGTGAACCTCGATAGTGGCGATAGGAGACAACGTCGCCTGGAGCAAAAGCAGGTGTCTGCCGCTGCACAGGAACCTGATGCGGCGTATGTAGCAAAGACATCAAGGTTCAATGATGGCGACCGTGGAGCAACTCAGCCGGTGAGCGACCATCTCGGGGCTAAGAGCGATACGAGGACAAAAATAGCAATAATGCGTCCTCCCGAGAATGCGACCCTTTCAACTTCAACATCTGTGACTTGAAAGTCCTGACCAATCGTTCAGCAGCACCGTTTGACTGTGGCAAAAACGGCGCGGACATGAATTGTGGGCCATTGTCGGAAACAATAGTCTGTGGAAGACCTTCAATGCAAAAGATAGCGGATAACGCTTGGATGGTGGCAGATGACGTCGTGGAGGACATCCGGACAACAAAAGGGAAATTACGGAATGAATCTACCACAACCAACCATCGAGCATTCCAGAATGGACCAGCAAAATCGATGTGTATGCGTTGCCAAGGGGAAGTGGCTTTTGGCCATGCAAAGAATTTCCGCGGTGGTGGTGATTGTTGTTCGGCACACACCATGCAAAAAGAGCACATATTCGTAATCGCGGCATCGATTCCGAACCAAGTACAGTGCTGAAGAGCAAGTTGTTTCGTTCTCACTATACCCCAATGTCCTTAGTGGAGAAGATGTAAGACAGAGGAACGTGGTATGTGGTACCACAATCCCTGGAATGATCATTATCAGAACGCAACAGCAAAACACCACGTCGTACAAAAAGTCTCTCCTTGTGAGCAAAAAATCGGCGAACCAACGGGTCCCCGATCCATGACTTTGACAAGGGCCATTGCGTAGCAACAAAACTCAGAACGGGAGCAAGGACAGGGTCGGCAGCTGTGGCTGCAGCTACAGACGAAAATCGATGGGAAACAATTCGACCACGTCATCGGTTTCCGCATCAATGAACATGCAAGCAAGTTCGGAGGAATCGAATGCCCTATCCTCAGTAACAGGCAAGCGGGTCAACGCATCGGCGTTTCCGTGCTTAGCAGTGGACCGATACAAGATATCGTAGCGGTACTGCGAGAGGAAAGTAGCCCAGCGAATGAATTTCTGCGCTGTACTTGGAGGTACAGGCTTGGTCGGATGAGAAAGCGACATCAAAGGTTTGTGGTCTGTGAGTATGGTAAAGTGATGACCATACAAGAAATCATGAACACCAAATACGAGAGACAATGCTTCTTTCGCGAACTGTGAATAATTTCTTTGCGCAGACGAGAGCAATTTGGACGCAAAGGCAGTAGGGCGATCGTACGATCTATCTTTGTGCGCAAGCACAGCACCGATCCAGAAATCCGATGCATCCACCATCAACAAGAGGGGCTTCTGGGGATCGAATGGCGTAAGGCAAGTATTGGAAAGCAACGCCTATTTCAGCCGCCGAAAGGCGCGGTCGCATTCCGTCGTCCAGACGAACGGAACACCCTTACGGCGTAAGCGATGAAGCAGAGCTGAAATGGAAGAGGCATGCGGCACATAGCGATGGTAGTAATTTATTTTTCCCAGCACACTCTGTAGCTGCTTCAAATTCTGCGGCGAAGGCAAGTCTTGTATGGCACGAAGATGCTTTGGACTGGGATGTATGCCTTGGGCATTGAGTACATGTCCCAAGTATGGCAAGTCCCGAGCAAGAAACACACATTTGTCCTTCCGCAAGCGAAGACCATTTTGTCGCAAGACCTGAAATAATGTTCGGAGATTGGCCAAATGTTCTTCTTCCGTCTTTCCGGAGATCACAATATCGTCCAGATAATTTGCTGCAGTAGGGACCGACGCACAAACAGTTTGCAGATATTGCTGAAACAATGCAGGGGCGGATGCACACCCGAATGGCAGCCGTTTGAATTGATACAAACCAAGATGCGTGTTAACCACCAAAACGCGCTGGGATTCTTTGTCCACCGGTATTTGGAAGTACGCATCTGCGACGTCCAACTTCCAAAAATATTTACCCGGGCACAGTTTATCAAAAAGATCTTCCGGGCGGGGTAAAGGAAAAGTTTGCAATCACTAGTTGTGGATTCACTGTTGCCTTGAAGTCCACACAAAGTCTCAACTTTCCGGAAGGTTTTGGCAAATTTACTACGGGTGATGCCCAGAGAGAAGCCTGCACACGTTCAATTACACCTTGTGATTCCAAATCGTGTAATGCTTTTGCGACCTCACCACGCAATGCGTGGGGAACATTGCGCGCTCTGAAAAATTTCGGTTGCGCGTTTACTTTCAGCTCCAAATGTGCTTTATAGTTCTTAGCGCAACCGAGGCCCGGTGCAAAAATGTCTGCAAATTATTCACATAGACGAGAAACACTGTCTGAAGGCACCGTCTGGTTCACTGATAGGACCTGATTTACTATAGACAAGTTAAACAACTGAAATAAATCGAAACCAAACAAGTTCACTGCAGAAGAAGAAGGAAGGACGTAAAATGACACAAGTTTTGTTTGTCCGTTGTATGTTGCAGGAAGGCTGCATTGTCCTAACACAGGGATACCTTGACCTGAATAACTACTTAACATTTGCGGCACGCAACGGAGGGGTGCCCAGCAGTTTGTAAGTGTCTTGATTGATCAGTGAAACTGCAGCTCCGGTATCGAGCTGGAATGGTATCACATTGCCGTTAATGTCCAAGTCTACAAAAGGTTTATTGTCCTGCTGACGACAAGAGCGACTGTCTCGTGCAACGTGAACTGATACTGGTACATAATCACTCGCGACTTGACGGGATTTCCGGCGATGTCGACGCACACTATTTTTTGGGACTAACACAGTCACTGTTAGAGAGAGTGGCACTGCGCGGAGTGGAATGAACTACATGAATTTCCATGGGCGAAGTGTCTCCTTGGTTCGATGCCGATTCCGGCGCGAAGCAAAGGGCCTGGAACGGTTTTGAGCTTCCGATCTGAGCTTTTTCTGGCAAACGCTCTGAACATGTCCTTCTTTTTTACAATAAATGCAAATAGCTTGGCGTGACGGGCAATTCTTACGCGAATGTTTAGTAGCACGCCGCAATCATGATTTGATCACTGCATTTGCATGCCGGCGCGGCACACGTGGCTGAGAGCCTGGCGGCAGCGGCGCGGCCGGGCGCGAGGGCTGTTTACTGTTCCGTGCAGCTCGCTCGGCGGGCCGGTTAAGCTGACACACTGCTGGCGAAGTTTCAAATGATTCCTGAGCAAAGTCAAGTGTGTCCTGCCGATCTAATATGTCCATCACTTGGTGAAGGGAGAGATTGACTAGTTTCAAAATCTGTTCCCTTATACGAACATCAGAAACGTTCTGTGCAATTGCATCACGTACCATAGTATCTGAATAAGGGAGTCCACATTGACACTCAAAAGCACAATCCCTAGTAAGGCCTTGCAAGGTAGCAATCCACTCTCGATTAGCCTGACCTGCCGTACGTTTCGTACGAAAGAAGGTATACCGTTTCGCAACTACATTGACTGATTCTTTGAAATATGCATCTAATGCAGACAAAATTTCTTCGTAGGACAGAGTTGCTACGTCGCGTCGGGGAAATAATTTGACTATCACACGGTACGTCTGTACCCCGACGGAAGAAAGGAGAAAAGACTGCCGCTCGTTACCTTGAATTCTGTAGGCGGCGAGATGGAATCCAAATTGGCGTGACCACTATGTCCAGCTTTCCAGTGCAGCGTCAAAAGGTCAAAAAGTTGGTGCAACTACGTGTTGTGGGTGCGTTAGCGATGGAGCGGCGGCTGCCGTATCGTTTTGCATTGCACGTTGACCCTGGACGAGCTGTCCAAGGGCATCTAGTAATGCCTGCGTCTGCTGATTCTGTAAGCGGTAAAATTCGGACAGTACATCTGGAGATTGCGGCGAAGCCAATACACAAATAAATCAGGACAACATCGATAAGAACGCGGTTTTGCTGGTTCAATGGCTCTGAGCACTATGGGACTTAACATCTGTGGTCATCAGTCCTCTAGAACTTAGAACTACTTAAACCTAACTAACCTAAGGACATCACACACATCCATGCCCGAGGCAGGATTCGAACCTGCGACCGTAGCAGTTGCGCGGTTCCGGACTGAGCGCCTAGAACCGCGAGACCACCGCCGCGGTTTTGCCTCGTCGCCAATGTTGTGGTTGCGTTAATGTTGTGGTTGGAAGGAGAGCCAACACCGTGTTACTAGAGGAGGCCGAAAGGCACGCGATTTAGCTCACGCAGGCTGGCGTGAGGTCTGGAACAGGACAAGGAAATTAGAATTTAGAAACAACGGACGTAGCTGGCGGAATACTTAACTTTAATCCATTAGTGGTGAACGTCGCTCTTGACATTACATGATTCACAGTATCAAAAGTAACTGATAATGGCGCCTTGCTAGGTCGTAGCAAATGACGTAGCTGAAGGCTATGCTAAACTATCGTCTCGGCAAATGAGAGCGTATTTTGTCAGTGAACCATCCATGCAAAGTCGGCTGTACAACTGGGGCGAGTGCTAAGTAGTCTCTCTAGACCTGCCGTGTGGCGGCGCTCGGTCTGCAATCATTGATAGTGGCGACACGCGGGTCCGATGTATACTACCGGACGGCGGCCGATTTAAAGGCTACCGCCTAGCAAGTGTGGTGTCTGGCGGTGACACCACACTTAACATCTGAGGTCTTCAGTCCCCTAGAACTTAGAACTACTTAAACCTAACTAACCTAAGGACATCAGACACATCCATGCCCGAGGTAAGATTCGAACCTGCGACCGTGGCAGTCGCGCGGTTCCGGACTGAAGCGCCTAGAACCGCTCGGCCACCGAAGCTGGCTGGCTATTCGCGCATCACACATTGTCAGTTTGGCAAGCCATAGGTGAAATGGTTCAAATCGCTCTGAGCACTATGGGACCTAACATCTTTGGTTATCAGTCCCCTAGAACTTAGAACTACTTAAATCTAACTAGCCTAACGACATCACACACATCCATGCCCGAGGCAGGATTCGAACCTGCGGCCGTATCGGTCACGCGGCTCCAGAGTGAATCGCCTAGAAGTGCATGGCCACACCGGCCGGCGTCATAGGTGAATAACCAGCGTCTGCCCCTTTGGTAAGTTTCCATTCCAGTCGCTCAGTGTTAAAAATATGATAGGTTATCGGATTCAACCAAAATACCAACACATTTGGCGATTTATTTTTGTGTGAATATTAACCTTTTCTCATTCGAAGAAGCATCAGCATTAATGAGTAACAGCCAAATTTCTCTTGTTGACAGGTTTAATTGTAATTCTTTTGCCAAAACACAGTATATTTGCACAACTCATTTTTGTAGCAGCTATTGTGAGACAATTCTGAAAAAGAGTGTCTCATTAAACAAGTAATTGGCGACCAGAGACCTCAATAGCTCACGAAAAACCTCATTGTGTTGGTTTGCGGTAACATTAGAGAAGAAATTTCATTTTATTTTAATTCCAGTAAACTCTTGCTTCACTAGCTGTTAATAACTCTTAAAGAATTACAGTCATTGGAATTTTTAAAAAATAAATAGAAAGTATAACTACTATTATATCGCAATAGATAAGAAAGTTTAGTGTGTTTAAGAACTTGCAAAGGATTCTCCTCCTTGTGTGCCATCATTCGCAAAAATATCGTTTCGACGTCTCGAGCGACTTAGGAGATATGAGGGATGTCGTGAATATTTCATTCCCGCGTGCGAGAGATCGGGAGTGAACGCGATACATAGGATCCATTTTCTCGAGATCGGAGACGGATAGAGACCTCCTCCCAAGTCGAAACAAAAATTCAGTATGTTAGCTAAATTTCATGTGCATCATCATATGGTGCAATTCGCGCTATACGCAAAATTATAGCGATCTCTGTTTTTCATTGCAAACTTTTCGAATTTTGTATAGTGTCTTACTAAAATATATACAGTGTGTAAATTTTAAGCTGACAAATCAAAATAACTCCAAAAATAAGCTTCACACAAAAAATGTGTAGAATCCAAAGTTGATTATTTTCGAGGGGGACATCTGCTGGTGCTAAAATTAGCCCAGCCACCCAGCCCCCTGGGGGTGGGGCGGGAGGCAACTTTAAAATTTCAAATGAGAACCCCCAGTTTTTAATGCAGAATCAGCTTCTACATAGAAAGCTACGTACATTTTGTCTTAAACATTTGTTTTGATTCATGATAGTTGGTGCTGTAATTCAAGAAAATCCATGTTCTCATTTTTACGTGGAAAATGGTTAGTGATAAATAAAAAATACTTATTTACTTAGTAAATTCTGATTCGCCAAAACTAAAACTCTCCTTCTCTCCCCACAGGGTGAGGTTTGAGAGAGACGAAGTAGGGTTTTACAAATGTTGACCCACAAAACTTATCCGAATCTGCAGAAAAAGTAATATTTGGGTCAACATTTGGACTCAGCCTCTGCTAGATGTAAGTCTTTATATTGCATACAGTCTTTATTTAAACAGTCTGAGGCACTACTACCATCCAGTGTATTCACAACGAGGTACAGAGTCCAACTGACCTAGTACACACTACCACCACCAAAGGAAGCTGTCATCCCCCTATTAAGTAATCCAAGATGGCGGCCATTAAGTCAGCTGATGATGCAAGTATCGTTATCCAAGATGGTGGATTTTGGCAGGAAACAGTGTGTCCAACTCGAGGTCTGGACCAAGTTCACAGTACTGTCACCAGAGTGCACTGTTGTGCGTTCCATGAGATAAGCCAAGATGATTGTGGAAAATGGCAGGAAACAGTGTGGTCACCATGGAGTCCATAGTCTAACTGACCTAGTACACAGTGGTGCTACCAGAGGGCGCTGTTGTCCATTCTGTGATGTAATCCGAGATGGCGGGGAAAATAGCGGGAAACAGTGTGTTCACCACAGGGTCCAGGCCTAGTACACAGTACCGCCACCAGAGGGTGCTGCCGTCTGTTCTGTGATGTAACCCAAGACGGCTGTCTGGAGGGGAAAATGACTCAGCCTGCACTGGTCTGCTGGAGAGAGGAAGGAGCGTACTTTATTTATTTTGGAATAATTTATTTAGGGATGAATTTGAGATAGTATATTTATCACACTGGTACAAAACACACACTCTTACATGCTTGAGATCACGCCACGCAGCCTACAGACCTATAAACTACTCGTAAATTAGCGAACAAACGCTCTGCAGACACATAGACAATTCCTAAATTATCAAAATAATTTCGGTGCACAGCACACGGGCATACAAACTGCTCCTAAGTGATGCAGTACAATGATGTGCAGACATGAAATCAACTCATAAACTGTCCAAATAACGCATAGCACAGCCTACAGACTTGCTCGCAAAGTAATGCAACAGCCATGCAAACAACATGCGCAGGCACCGCCCGCCACCGCCTGCCCACTGGACCGCACAGGAGCCTACCGCACAGGCTGACAGAAGTCGGGATGCACCACCATCCCCCACTACGATTTCAGCTACCTAGTTTCAACTTCTTTCCAATGTCATCGAATCCTCCACTTCCTCCATCTGAAATACAGATGACTTTGAAAAGTAGTAGAAATCAGGTAGTTGAAAGCGTAACGAACCCCTTTTCTTACCTATATGAATACATGTCTTATTGTTTTAGCATATGTCCAGCAGGTAATTGATGAAGCTGAGAGGCAACAGCAGCAGCAGTGGCGGCAACAACAATGGTTGCAGCTGCACCAGCAGCAGCAACTGCAACAACAACAACAACAACAGTGGCTACAGCTGTAGCACCAACAGCAACAGCAGTGCCGTCAGCTGCACCAACAGCAGAAGCAGTGGCATGAACTGCAGCAGCAGCAGCAATATCATCATAAGCAGTATATATGTCTTTCACTGTATATGTAATGTATTGTGACCAACGAGTCTGAGGGTGTTGTAAATGATTTAGAGGGACCAAAATCAATAAATGTTACTTTTTCACTAATAATTACGTATTCGTGCGATATATCTCCTGAATAAATAGTCAGAATAATTTTTAAGCGTATATACTTCACAGTCCATCAGAATTGTTATTTTAAAAACCTTTGTTATTGTGGACTGTTGAAATTAGATTCTAAGCGTGTGCACTCCATCAGAATTATTGTAAAAGCTGTGCTACTGGGGGTGTCGGATTTAGTTGCTAGCACAGATTTGTATAAAAAAAAATTGCCTACCAGTGTTACTGTTGTAACGTGTAAGTTAAAATTATTTCTGCATAGAAATAGCAGTCAATTTGTACCTCAAGAATACTATATTGTACCTCAAGAATTATATTGCATTTATGTGAACTGAATAAAGCGGGAAAAAAATTATTCACCATATGTCTTTGTTGTTGTTATTTACAAAAAACCCTATCCCCTGTTGATCGTAATATTTAATTGTAGTTACACTGGTAAATATGTTCCTTGCTCCCCGTATTCTTGTGAGTCTTGTGAACATTTGATGATCTGTAGACAACTTTTGCGGAGTTTAGCTGTCGGTGCAATTTAGCTATCTGTGCAAAATAGTTTTGCTGCTGAAAGTTTCATCTGAAGAAAATAATGGCGGACAGTGCTCCCACAATGGCAGCAGAAGCAGTTTGACAGGTAAATTCAGTGACAAATGGGCTGTTCCATTAGGATCGCTAGTGACAATGCATCCTGTGCTATTCTGTGACGTCAGTATCCACAGGTATCGCATCAGCAATGGTAAACACACATGCTGCCCAGAAGTGTCTTGCATATGGGACAGACGTGAGTGAGCTTTGGAGTTGTGTCACGTCAGTATAACATTCGAAGAACTCTGACTGCATACATGAAAATAGACCCAACTTTTACATGCTCACTGTAGACAGCAGCGGCGTGAGAGCGATGTCTCGCACTAGCTTGTGTCCGGGTGGTGGCTCACGAAATCATCAATGCGCGTGTGCCCTTGGAGCATCTGCGCTGTGCAAATAGGTATCCACTCCCGTTCGGTCGCGTCAAAAAAAAAAAAAAAAAAAAAAAAAAAAAAAAAAAAAAAAAAAAAAAAAAACTGTGCAGATGACTCTGAGCACTGTGGGATTTTACATCTGAGGTCATCAGTCCCCTAGAACTAAGAACTACTTAAACCTAACTAACCTAAGGACATCACACACATCCATGTCTGAGGCAGGTTTCGAACCTGCGACCGTAGCGGTCGCGCGGTTCCAGAATGTAGCGCCTAGAATCGGGTCGCGTCAGCAATGGTGCCCAGGTAATCACATACTTTCAGTCCACAGCTCGTGGACTTGAGGTAGCGTTCTCACTTCCCGAGCACAGGGTCCCGGGTTCGATTCCTGGGGGAGTCAGGGATTTTCTCTAAATCGTGATGACTGGGTCCTGTGTGTTCTTCATCATCATTGACGAACGCAAGTCGCCGAAGTGGCGTCAACTAAAAAAGAAGAACTTGCAATACGCAGCCGAACTTCTCCGTATGGGGCCACCCGGCCAACAATGCCATACGATCATTTCAATTCATTTCAAGAGGAATTCCTCACGTGTGAAGTACGAAAGCGATTCCACCACCTCATGCTTGAGGCACCCAAAAGAGCACCTGTGAGTGGCTTGGCAGCTCACCACCACATCACTTCGCGGGGGCTGCCGGTGCATCCCGACTTCTGGGAGCATGTGCGATAGCCTCCTGTGTGATCCAGTGGACAGAGGGCAGCAGAAGGTGCCTGCACATGTTGTTTGCGTATCTCTTGCATTATTTTGTGAGCAGGTCTGTAGACTGTGCTACACGTTATTTGGACAGTTTACGAATTGATTTCGTGATTGCACATCAGTGTACTGCATTATTTAGGAGGATTTTGCGCGCCTGTGTGCTGTGTACTGAAATTATTTCGGTAATTTAGGAGTTGTTTGTGTGTCTGCGGTAGGTCTGTAGGCTGTGTGGCGTGACCCCAAGCATATAAGAGCATGTGTTTTATATCAGTGTGATAAATATACTATCTCAAATCAATCCCTAAATAAATTGTTCCATAATAAATAAAGTACTCTCCTTCCTCTCTCCAGCAGCCCTGTGCAGGCTGAGTCATTTTCCCCTCCAGATAGCCATCTTGGGCTACGTCATGAAACGGACAACAGAATAATCTGGTGGTCGTACTACGTAATAGGCCTGGACCCCATGGTGAACACACTGTTTACCACCATTATGCCCGCCATCTTGTACTGCATCATGGAACGGATGACAGTGCCGTCTGGTGGCAATACTGTGTGTACTAGGTCCTCATCTCATGGTGAACAAACTGTTTACTGCCAAAATCCGCCATCTTGGATAATGGTACTTGTGTTATCAGCTGATGTCATAGCCGCCATTTGGGATTATGTAATGGGAGGAATGACTGCGCCCTCTAGTGATGGTAGTGTGTACTATATTAGTTGGACTCTGGACCTCGTTGTGAATACACTGGATGGTGATAGTGCCTCAAATTGTACACAAAATAAAGACTTACGTCCAGCACAGGCTGAGGCCTTTTCCCACCAATCCCTAGGAAGAGGTGGCAGTCGGATAACTTAGGTTAGTGGGGGTAGCCCAAGTACCTATTTTCCCACCATTTTCTTAGGTTAGTAGAGGTGTGTTGCATTGTCCTGATGGAATTTGAAATTCCTGCCAATTTCTGTGGGAGGGGAGGGGAGGGGAGGGAGGGTTAGGTTAGTGGAGGTAGACCAATTGACCTATCTTCCCACCAAAATCCGCCATCTTGAATGACGTCACGCCCGCCATCTTGGATAACATCATGCACTGTTGCCAAGTCTACAGGCCGCCATCTTGGATGACATCATCGCCACCATCTTGGGTACATCTGACAACAATGGAGAGTGGGACCACATCCTGCTTGTCCCTCTACTGTAGAGCATATATTATTACCACCAGCTTTCACAACAATCAACGATCACCATTCAAAGATAAGGGAAATCAGAGCTTGCACTAAGGCGTTCAGCCAGCTTTTTTCCCTCATGAGATCTGCAAGTGGAACAGAGGGAGGGAAATATGACTCTGGCGCGAATAGCGCCCTCTGCTACACACCGCTTGGTGGATAGCGGAGTATATATGTAGATGTAGATGACAACTAAATCTGCAGGAACATTCGATACTCATTCATTCCGACTGAGGCTGCAGAGCCTTAGTCACTGTGTTAGCTCACGTCTTCTCAGTACTTAAGATAAGGTATTATAATCTTGAATTCGGTATGAAAAATTAATAAAGCTGTTAATTAGAATTTCAATTTCTAGTCACTGGATTCCCCACTAACATACACTCAGGTGCCAAAAGTCACGAGACAACTCCAGTCATCGTGTCGGGTCTCCTTTTGTTCAGCGTAATGGAGCAACTCGACTTGGCATGGACTCAACAAGTCGTTGGAAGTCTCCTATAGGAATATTGAGCCATAGCGCCTCAGTACCCGTGCATAATTGCGAAGATATTGACACAGCAGGATTTTGTGCACGAACTGACCTCTCCATTATGTCCCAAAAATGATCGATAAATTTTACGGCGGGCGATCTGGGTGCTCCTATAATTTGTTCGAACTGATCAGAATGTTCTTCAAACAAACCACGAAATACTTTGACCCGGTGACATGGCGCATTGTCATCCACATAAATTCCATCGTTGTTTGGCTGCAAATGGCCTCCACGAAGCAGAACATAACCATTTCCAATCAATAACCGGTTCAGCTGGACGGGAAGACCCAGCTCACTCCACGTCAGCACAGCCCACACCCTGATGCAGCCACCATCAGCTTGCACAGTGCCTTGCTGACAACTTGGGTGCAGTGCTTCGCGGGGTCTGGGTCACACTCGACCCTTCCATCAGCTATTACCAACTGAAATCGGTACTGATCAGACCACTGTTACCCAGTCGCCTAGGGTTCAATTGATATGGTCAGAAGCCCAAGAGAGGCGAGAGGCGAGAGGCGAGAGGCGAGAGGCGCTACAGGCGATGTCGTGCCGTTCGCAAAGGCACTTGCGTGGGTCATCTGCTACCAAAGCCCATTAACTCCACACTTCTCCTCACTGTCATAACTGATACGCTGATTTCTGCAGTTATTTCATGCAGTATTGCTTGTCTGTAAGCGCTGACAACTCTACGCAAACGCTATTGCTCTTGTTCGTTAAGCGAAGGCCGTATGCCACTGCGTTGTATGTGATGAGACGTAATGCCTGAAATTTGGCACTCTCGGCCCATTATTGACACCGTGGATCCCGGAATACTAAATTCTTTAACGATTTCCGAAATGGAATGCCTCATACGTGTAGTTCCAACTACGATTCTGTATTACTTCCCGTTGTAAGGCCATAATCATGTCGGAACTTTTGCACATAATCGCCTGATTACAGTTGAAGCTCTGCCCTTCTTCACCTTGTGTATGCGATACTAACGCCATCTGTATATATGCACATCACTAAGCCATGACAGTGTAATTAGGTTATCTGCTGTGCAGAATTCCGCCATGGTGATAAAGGCAAACCTAGCGAGCGAGTGTTGACACGAACTCTGTTTTGAGGACGTCTTTTTATAAGATACAATAAGAGCAAATCTGCGAAAGGATCAACAGCTGTCCCAGTCTGACATATTGAAGTCTCTATAAATTTACCGAAGAAAATAATGAAGAAACACTAATTAAATCACATAAATGGGAATTGCGGTCGCTTTTCCATACTAATACACCGGAATGGTAGCTGAGATCCTATGTGCTACTGTACAGGGTGCCCCATGAATTAGGACTGTAGACAGAAGCGCATGAATTACGCGCAAAAGAAGTAAATATGGACGGGACAACTTAGAGGTGGACGGCAACGCAGAATTTCTCGAGTGCCTGTACACACTGCATTACTGTGAAACTGACCACCATACCGGACTCAGTTTATAGTGACAAGAACCACATATTATGTGTCTTCCGTTTATGGACAAAAAACCGGAATCATCATATTCACTATCAGCTCGTATTTGACACGCACTGCTGCCTGTATAAAGGTTTAATATAGACTTTTTCGTGTATTATTGTCGTCAGTTATTCACATCCATGTCGTAAATGTTACGAAGACAAAATAAATTTTCTACTGAATTTTTAAATAGCTTTTGTTCCACAATTATGATGAAAGATTTTCTATGTATGCTTTAAAAAACGCCTCTTTGCTGGAATTAGTTTTGGCTATTTCGTCATCGTCTAGTAGATGCTAAAGCTAAAAGTTATATATACCGCTTGTGCTATAGGCACCATTTCAAATTTTAAAGTCTGTCCACAGTAGCTGCAGCAAAATAAAGATTTATAGCAGCTTTTTGGTCATTGATTCTGTAAGTAGGCTGTTTAGGTTTTTATGTTGATAACGGCACCTAGCGCTCTGTATGAAAATCACTGGCTGTGCTGTGTGCAGTCTGTGGCTGGTGAGCATTGTTAGAATTTGCTATTGTAGTGTTGGGCATCTGGAGGTGAGCCGCCAGCAGTGGTGGATGTGGGGAGAGAGATGGCGGAGTTTTGAGAGCGGATGATCTGGACGTGTGTCCATCAGAGACAGTAAATTTGTAATAACACGGATTGTCATGAACTGAACACTATTAAGGTAATAAATTGTTTGTTCTTTATCAAAATCTTTCATTTGCTAACTATGCCTATCAGTAGTTAGTGCCTTCAGTAGTTAGAATCTTTTATTTAGCTGGCAGTAGTGGCGCTCGCTGTATTGCAGTAGGTCGAGTAATGAAGATTTTTGTGAGGTAAGTGCTTCATGAAAGATATAGGTTATTGTTAGTCAGGGCCATTCTTTTGTAGGGATTATTAAAAAGTCAGATTGCGTTGCGCTAAAAGTATTGTGTGTCAGTTTAGTGATGATCAGCATAAGTAAAGAGAGAAATGTCTGAGTACGTTCAGTTTTGCTCAGCTGTTTGAAAATCAAATAACGTAACGGGTTTACCAGCACAGTAATTCACTAATTTTTCTAAGGGGACGTTTCAATTTATTTTTGTCATGTAATCATTTCCAGAACACAGCAAATCCATTGCACATACACTCCTGGAAATGGAAAAAAGAACACATTGACACCGGTGTGTCAGACCCACCATACTTGCTCCGCACACTGCGAGAGGGATGTACAAGCAATGATCACACGCACGGCACAGCGGACACACCAGGAACCGCGGTGTTGGCCGTCGAATGGCGCTAGCTGTGCAGCATTTGTGCACCGCCGCCGTCAGTGTCAACCAGTTTACCGTGGCATACGGAGCTCCATCGCGGTCTTTAACACAGGTAGCATGCCGCGACACCGTGGACGTGAACCGTATGTGCAGTTGACGGACTTTGAGCGAGGGCGTATAGTGGGCATGCGGGAGGCCAGGTGGACGTACCGCCGAATTGCTCAACACGTGGGGCGTGAGGTCTCCACAGTACATCGATGTTGTCGCCAGTGGTCGGCGGAAGGTGCATGTGCCCGTCGACCTGGGACCGGACCGCAGCGACGCACGGATGCACGCCAAGACCGTAGGATCCTACGCAGTGCCGTAGGGGACCGCACCGCCACTTCCCAGCAAATTAGGGACTCTGTTGCTCCTGGGGTATCGGCGAGGACCATTCGCAACCGTCTCCATGAAGCTGGGCTACGGTCCCGCACACCGTTAGGTCGTCTTCCGCTCACGCCCCAACATCGTGCAGCCCACCTCCAGTGGTGTCGCGACAGGCGTGAATGGAGGGACGAATGGAGACTTGTCGTCTTCAGCGATGAGAGTCGCTTCTGCCTTGGTGCCAATGATGGTCGTATGCGTGTTTGGCGCCGTGCAGGTGAGCGCCACAATCAGGACTGCATACGACCGAGGCACACAGGGCCAACACCCGGCATCATGGTGTGGGGAGCGATCTCCTACACTGGCCGTACACCTCTGGTGATCGTCGAGGGGACACTGAATAGTGCACGGTACATCCAAACCGTCATCGAACCCATCGTTCTACCATTCCTAGACCGGCAAGGGAACTTGCTGTTCCAACAGGACAATGCACGTCCGCATGTATCCCGTGCCACCCAACGTGCTCTAGAAGGTGTAAGTCAACTACCCTGGCCAGCAAGATCTCCGGATCTGTCCCCCATTGAGCGTGTTTGGGACTGGATGAAGCGTCGTCTCACGCGGTCTGCACGTCCAGCACGAACGCTGGTCCAACTGAGGCGCCAGGTGGAAATTTTCATGGCAAGCCGTTCCACAGGACTACATCCAGCATCTCTACGATCGTCTCCATGGGAGAATAGCAGCCTGCATTGCTGCGAAAGGTGGATATACACTGTACTAGTGCCGACATTGTGCATGCTCTGTTGCCTGTGTCTATGTGCCTGTGGTTCTGTCAGTGTGATCATGTGATGTATCTGACCCCAGGAATGTGTCAATAAAGTTTCCCCTTCCTGGGACAATGAATTCACGGTGTTCTTATTTCAATTTCCAGGAGTGTATTATTTTCTACGAACAAGTCCTGTGCTGTGCAACGTTGCCCTAATACACTGTGGCGACAAAAGTCGATATGTACATTTACAGATGGCCGCATTACCGAGTATACAAGGTATGAAGGGCAGTGCATTGGCGAAGTTGTCATTTATACTCGTGTGATTCATGCGAAAAGGTTTCCGACGTGTTAAGGCCTCACTACGGGAATTAACAGACTCTGAACCCGAAATGGTAGTTGGAGCTACACGCATGGAACATTCCAATTAGGAAATCGTTAGGGAATTCGATATCCCGAGATCCACAGTGTCAAAAGTGTGCCTAGAATACCAAATTTCATGCATTATCTCTCACTGCGAACATCGCAAAGGCCTACGGTCTTCAAAAATGGTTCAAATGGCTCTGAGCACTACGGGGCTTAACTTCTGAGGTCATCAATTCCCTAGAACTTAGAACTACTTAAAACTAACTAACCTAAGGACATCACACACATCCATGCCCGAGGCAGGATTCGAACCTGTGACCGTAGTGGTCGCGCGGTTTCAGACTGTAGCGCGTAGAACCGCTCGGCCACCCCGGCCGACGCCTACGGTCTTCATTAACGACCTAAAGCACTGGCGTTTGTGTAAAGTTATCAGTGCTAACAGACAAGCAACACTGCATAAAATAACAGCAGAACTCAATTTGGGACGCGCGACGAACGTATACGTTTGGAGAATGCCGCGATATTTGGTTTCAATGTGCTATGGCAGCAGACGATCGACTCGAGTGCCTTTGCTAACAGCACGACACCAGCTGCAGCGCCTCTCCTGGGCTCGTGAACATATCAATTGGGTCCTAGACGACTGCAAAATCGTGGCAGGCTTAAATTAATCCCGATTTCACTTGGTACTAGCTGATGGTAGGGTTCGAGTGTGGTGCAGTCCCTACGATGCCATGTACCCAGTTTGTCAGCAAGACAATGTGGAAGGTGCTGGTGAATCCGTAAGGGTGCCAGCTGTGTTCACACCGAAAGGACTGGGACCACTGTTCCAATTGAAACGATCATTGGCTGGAAATGTTTATGTTCAGCTATCTCGAGATCATTTGCAGTGATTAATGGACTGCACGTTCCAAAAACTTCTTGGAGACCATTTGCAGCCAAATAGCGATCTAATTTATGTGATGACAATATGTCATGTCACTAGGTCACAGTTGTTCGTGATTAGTTTGATGAACATTCTGGAAAATTCGAGCAAATGATTTTGCCACCCAGACCGTCCGATGTAAGTCCCATTGAACATTTACAGACATAGTCGACAAGTCAGTTCGTGTACAAAATCCCGCACTGGCAACACTTCCGCTACTATCGCCTGCTGTAGTGGCAGGATTTATGCTGCGGACGTCCTACGACTTCCTGAGTCCATGCCACATCGCGCTGCTACATTATACGGGGCCTACAAATCAGGCAATAAGGTCTCCTTTACACGCGAAAATCCCTCGATGTTTACCGAGACCGTAACAAGTGGCCTTGAAAAGTACCCTTTAGAGAGATTACTATTTCTGTGTTGATCGGTGATGGAAGAATCAGCCTTGTTTTGGAGGTATTTGCAACTTTCTCGAACTTCGCTCACAACTTGCCGATATCATATTTTTGTACACTGATGGTTCCAAGTCCGCCCACAGTGTTGGCTGTTCTTTTGTTGTCAGGGCTGGTAAGTTTCAATACCAGCTTCTCGACCAGTGCACAATTCTTACAGTAGAGCTTTTTGCCCTCTATCAGGAGGTACCAGTCACTCGCTGTGTGATCTGCTCTGACTCCCTCAGTGCCATTCAGTGTCTGGATGATCCCGATCCAGTCCACCCCATTGTTCGACGGATCCAGGACTGCCTCTATTTGTTCCCCGAGGGGGGACCCCAAGTGATGTTCATGTGGGTTCCTGGCCATCATGGTGTGCCTGGGAATGACGCTCCTGATGCTGCAGCCAAGGCCGCAGTCCATCTCGGTCGGCCCGCCTCTTACTGTTCCCTCGCAAGATATTTGCACCTTTCCCTATAGGAGTATCACGTCACTTTGGCATGACCATTGGTGCTCCCTTCATAGGAACAAACTCAGAGAAGTCAAACCTCTCCCGACAGCCTAGTCGACTTCCTCCCGGCCACATCGCCGTGAGGAAGTAATGTTAGCTCGGTTGCGAAGAGGGCACTGCCGCTTTAGTCACCACCACTTGTTGAGTGGCGACCCTGCACGCAGCTGTCCTTTCTGTGGCCAGCCATTAACAGTCAGACATTTCCTGATCCTCTGCCCCTATTTTAGCCACTTACGTCTCATGGTCGGTCTGCCGCCCGCTTTGCCGGACATTTTAGCGGATGACGTGCGAGCTGTGACTGGCGTTTTACGTTTTTTAAAAAGCAGTAATATGAGAAAAGAGATCTGATTTCTATCTGGTGACTCTGGTGTCTTGTCGACGTCTTTTAGATACTCTTCCGTAACGCCTTGACGTTTTAGATTTTTTTTTTCCTTCTGCATTGGACCTCGCAACGGTTTTTTACCCTCGTGGTCCCAACATTCTATGGTTCTATACTGGGCGCTTATGACCTGAGATGTTTTGCACCCAACTTGATCATCTCTTATGTACAACGTCAACGTGCCCTGGCCACTCATCCACGGATGGTGGCAGCGCTAGCCGAGGAGGGTTATATAAAGCGTGTCTGGGGGGGGGGGGGGGGCACGGAAAACAGTGCATTCGTTTCGTAAAGCGGAAATGAAGTGATTTCTCTGGCGTCCATAAGGGCATGACCGTTGGCTTTCCGTCCAAAGGGGGACGCATTCCAGAAACTATAAATCTGTGAACTGTATATGTGCTGCCGCAGTTAAAGCGTAGCGTGCATGCTACTATGGAGCTCTCTAGACCTGACGACGAGGCATCTATGGTGCACCACGAGCGATATATGACAAGGTTGAACGACGGCTGTGGAAATTTGTGTGGGCGTATAGAAGCGCAACTGTTGAGCAAACGGCCGCCCAGATGAACCGACAGGCTACCAACAGTGTCTGCTCCACGACTGTTCCGCGAACATATCTTCGTATGGGCCGCCGCAGCAAGCACCCGGTTCATACATCCTTGCTGGCTGCTGCTCATCGGATCGGCGACTAAGATTGGAACTTGCACGCTAGTACCACAAATGAACGTCCACCGAGAGCCGACAGGTAACCTTTTAAGACGAATTACGTTTATAACTCTATAGAAGAGATGGCCGCTGGCGTGTACGGGCGAAACGTCCGGAAGCAAACAACAATCGTCGGAAGAGTCCTGGCCGGAGGTAGGAGTGTTATGGACGATGGAGTATTTCGTGGCATTCCATGGTTGATTTAGTAATCCTGGAAGCCACATTGGATCAACGCAAGTATATCCTTGGTGCCATGTCCATCTCTCCATGCAGTCTGTTTTCTCTCGGTACGATAGCATCTATCAGCAGGGCTATCCGACGTGTCACACAGCTCGTAGTGTACGTGCGTGGTTAGAAGAGCACCAGGCTGAGTTTATTGCAGTCCCTTAGCGACCAAATTCTCCGGATTTAAGCCCACCTAGATGGGGGTGTACACACGTTCGATCGTCAGCCGAGAAACCTAGAGCAGCTGTTCTCGGTATTGGAGTCGGCAGGGCTCCACATTCCCGTCGGTGCCTTCGTGAACTTCACCTGCTCTCTTCCTGAACGTGTCGCAGCGAGATGGGCTGCAATGTGTGGTTATTCAGGCTTTTGACAGAGGATCACATTAATGTGATTGGACAGTGTATTTATAACCAATTTACATCATTCTCTGTTGCATTCGTAATGGTCAAGTAATGGCGGAAAAATAGACCCAAAATGATGTTCAGATATAAAGTGGCGGGAAATATAGTCGTCAAGTGTGTAATGTCCTGTACAAGTTGAGGCTACGAAGGTAGTAAAGAGAAGGTTGTCTCTTCACAGGCCGAGACAATGACGCCCAGGACAGGCCTAAGATCTGTATGGTGCATGAGAAAAGGACGTAGCTGGTTATCAGTATATCATTGCGACACTGAGGCTCTCCCTTAAGCAAACACATATTGTCTTTGTTTAGCACTCAGACATGTTTCGGTGAAGTTTCAACATCATCAGTGGGCTTATTTATTCTCCCAGTATTAGGTACTGATGTTTATATGGCTGTCTGACATTTTCAATACAGCCATTTTTTTCATTTTGAGACATTTCTCTTGGGTTGAGGACCACTCTTTGGCCGTGTTTGCTTCCTAATATATAATTATGGAAATGTGATTATGCCTCGAGCAATACAACATCTTCTTGTTTAACACTCAGACATGTTTCGGTGGAGTTTCACCATCGTCAGTGGCTTCACTTATTCTCCCAGTGTTAGATACTGATATCTGTGTGATTGTCTAAGAGTAGGGTTCCAAGAAAGTTTGTGTCGCAAACAGTAAACGGTTCCTTTGTTGCCAATAGCTTCCGCCATTGTTCTTTGAGTTCATTAAGTTGTGATTAAAGAAAACAATATATATCTTCTTCTGGATAGGAGATTCTAATGCAATCTCTCTCTTATTTCAGTCTCTCAGCTTATATAGTCAGTTACTGTTTCCTTTTTCGCCCCAGGTTCATATGTAAAACACATGGGTAATTTGCCATTTCTACCTTCGTTCAGTTTTTTAACCCAATTCACGTTATCCTCAGCTTGCAGTTTAACTAATCTTTAAACTAGAATGAGATTTTCACTCTGCAGCGGAGTGTGCGCTGATATGAAACTTCCTGGCAGATTAAAACTATGTGTCCGATTGAGACTCGAACTCGGGACCTTTGCCTTTCGCGGGCAAGTGCTCTACCAACTGAGCTACCGAAGCACGACTCACGCCCGGTACTCACACCTTTACTTCTGCCAGTATCCGTCTCCTACCTGCCAGGAAGTTTCATATCAGCGCACACTCCGCTGCAGAGTGAAAATCTCATTCTGGAAACATCCCCCAGGCTGTGGCTAAGCCATGTCTCCACAATATCCTTTCTTCTGCATGTTTCGCAGAAGAGCTTCTGTAAAGTTTGGAAGGTAGGAGACGGATACTGGCAGAAGTAAAGCTGTGAGTAGCGGCCGTGAGTTGTGCTTCGGTAGCTCAGTGGTAGAGCACTTGCCCGCGAAAGGCAAAGGTCCCGAGTTCGAGTCTCAGTCGGACACATAGTTTTAATCTGCCAGGAAGTTTCAATCTTTAAACTGTTTGCGGTATACATTGATGGTTTTTTTCCTCCTTACAGTGGTACTTGTGAAGTAATTTCCAGTATTATAATACTCGTGGTTTCCGCTGCATTTTGACACCCCGCTTTAAAGGCATGAGGAAACATGCGACGGATGTATCCCTAGGGATACCTGATTTGTTGTGTTCGCTATAGATGTAATTTCGGCATCGGTGTATTACAAACAGAAGGTATGAACAACTACTAGGTGCAAGATCGTCACTCTCCAGTAAAAAAATTATTGTCGATTCAGATAGACGTGTTGTTGTTGTGGTCTTCAGTCGTGAGACTGCTTTGATGCAGCTCTGCATGCTACCCTATCCTGTGCAAGCTTCTTCATCTCCCAGTACCTACTGCAGCCTACATCCTTCTGTATCTGCTTACTGTATTCATCTCTTGGTCTCCCTCTACGATTTTTACCCTCCACGCTGCCCTCCAATGCTAAATTTGTGATCCCTTGATGCCTCAGAACATGTCCTACCAACCGGTCCCTTCTTCTAGTCAAGTTGTGCCACAAAGGTCTCTTCTCCCCGATTCTATTAGTTATGTGATCTACCCATCTAATCTTCAGCATGCTTCTGTAGCACCACATTTTGAAAGCTTCTATTCTCTTCCTGTCCAAACTATTTATTGTCCATGTTTCACTTCCATACATGGCCACACTCCATACAAATATTTTCAGAAACGTCTTCCTGGCACTTAAATCTATACTCGATGTCAACAAATTTCTCTTCTTCAGAAACGCTACCCTTGCCATTGCCAGTCTACATTTTATATCCTCTCTACTTCGACCATCATGAGTTGTTTTGCTCCCCAAATAGTAAACTCCATTACTACATTAAGTGTCTCTTTTCCTAATCTAATGCCCTCAGCATCACCCGACTTAATTCGACTACATTCCGTTATCCTCGTTTTGCTTTTGTTGATGTTCATCTTATATCCTCTTTTCAAGACACTGTCCATTCCGCTCAACTGATCTTCCAAGTCCTTTGCTGTCTCCGACAGAATTACAATGTCATCGGCGAACCTCAAAGTTTTTATTTCTTCTGCGTGGATTTTAATACCTACTCCAAATTTTGCTTTTTTTTCCTTTACTGCTTGCTCAATATACAGATTGAATAACATCGGGGAGAGACTACAACCCTGTCTCACTCCTTTCCCAACCACTGCTTCCCTTTCATGCCCCTCGACTCTTATGACTGCCATCTGGTTTCTGTACAAATTGTAAATAGCCTTTCACTCCCTGTATTTTACCACTCCCACATCTAGAATTTGAAAGAGAGTATTCCAGTCAACATTGTGAAAAGCTTTCTCTAAGTCTACAAATGCTAGAAACGTAGGTTTGCCCTTCCTTAATCTAGCTTCTAAGATAAGTCGTAAGGTCAGTATTGCCTCACGTATTCCAATATTTCTACGGAATCCAAACTGATCTTCCCCGATGTCGGCTTCTACCAGTTTTCCCATTCGCCTGTAAAGAATTCGCGTTAGTATTTTGCAGCTGTGACTTATTAAACCGATAGTTCGGTAATTTTCACATCTGTCTACGCCTGCTTTCTTTGGGATTTGAATTATTATATTCTTCTTGAAGTTTGAGGCTATTTCGCCTGTCTCATACATCTTACTCACCAGATGGTAGAGTTTTGTCAGGACTGGCTCTCCCAAGGCCGTCAGTAGTTCTAATGGAATGTTGTCTACTCCCGGGGCCTTGTTTCGGCTAAGGTCTTTCAGTGCTCTGTCAAACTCTTCACGCACTATCGTATTTCCCATTTCAGCTTCATCTAAATTCTCTTCCATTTCTATAATATTGTCCTCAAGTACATCGCCCTTGTATAGACCCTCTATATACTCCTCCCACCTTTCTGCTTTCCCTTCTTTGGTTAGGACTGGGTTTCCATCTGAGCTCTTGATATTCATACAAGTGGTTCTCTTTTCTCCAAAGGTCTCTTTAATTTTCCTGTAGGCAGTACCTATCTTACCCCTAGTGAGATAAGCCTCTACATCCTTACATTTGTCCTCTAGCCATCCTTGCTTAGCCATTTTGCACTTCCTGTCAATCTCAATTTTTAGACGTTTGTGTTCCTTTTTGCCTGCTTCATTTACTGCGTTTTTATGTTTCCTCCTTTCATCAATTAAATTCAATATTTCTTGCTACCCAAGGATTTCTACTAGCCCTCGACTTTTTACCTACTTGATCCTCTGCTGCCTTCCTGCTTCATCCGTCAGAGCTACCCATTCTTCTTCTGCTGTACTTCTTTCCCCCATTCCTGTCAATTGTTCCCTTATGCTCTCCCTGAAACTCTGCACAACCTCTGGTTTAGTCAGTTTATCCAGGTCCCATCTCCTTAAATTCCCACCTTTTTGCAGTTTCTTCAGTTTTAATCTGCAGTTCACAACCAGTAGAGAGTGGTCAGAGTCCACATCTGCCCCTGGAAATGTCTTACAATTTAAAACCTGTTTCCTAAATCTCTGTCTTACCATTATATAATCTATCTGATACCTTTTAGTATCTCCGGGATTCTTCCATGTATACAACCTTCTTTTATGATTCTTGAATCAAGTGTCAGCTATGATTAAGTTATGCTCTGTGCAAAATTCTACCAGGCGGCTTCCTCTTTCATATCTTATCCCCAATCCATATTCACCTATGTTTCCATCTCTCCCTTTTCCTACACTCGAATTCCAGTCACCCATGACTATTAAATTTTCGTCTCCCTTCACTATATGAATAATTTCTTTTATCTCATGAAACATTTCATCAATTTCTTCATCATCTGCACAGCTAGTTGGCTTATAAACTTGTACTGCTGTAGTAGGCGTGGGATTCGTGTCTATCTTGGCCACAATATTGCGTTCACTATGCTGTTTGTAGTAGCTTACCCGCACTCCTATTTTTTATTCATTATTAAAACTACTCCTGCATTACCTCTATTTGATTTTGTATTTATAACCCTGAATTCACCTGACCAAAAGTCTTGTTCCTCCTGCCACCGAACTTCACTAATTCCCACTATATCTAAATTAAACCTATCCATTTCCCTTTTTAAATTTTCTAACCTACCTGCCCGATTAAGGGATCTGAAATTCCACGCTCCGATCCGTAGAACGCCAGTTTTCTTTCTCCTGATAACAACGTCCTCCTGAGTAGTCCCCGCCCGGAGATCCGAATGGGGGACTATTTTACCTCCAGAATACTTTTCCCAAGAGGACCTCATCACCGTTTAACTATACAGTAAAGCTCCATGCCCTCGGGAAAAATTGCGGCTGTAGTTTCCCCTTGCTTTCAGCCGTTCGCAGTACCAGCACAGCAAGGCCGTTTTGGTTAGTGTTACAAGGCCAGATCAGTCAATCATCCAGACTGTTGCCCCTGCACCTACAGTACGGCTATCTGTACCGCTGAGGCACGTAAGGCTCCCCACCAGCGGTAAGGTCCATGGTTCATGGGGAGTGGGGGGGGGGGGGGGGGGGAGGCGTAGCAGTACGAAAGTTATTGTCACCAGTTATAGATCGAAAGTGAAAGCCGGACAGCTTCGCCTCACGGAAGCACTATGTCATTCGGTGTCATCGGTCTCGTTCTTGTCGTCACCGTCTCATTGTGTTACGTGCAGGGGCTAGGCAACTGCCTGTTCCGCCCTGATATAGTTTATGATCGCCATTTTCTTGCTGTACCTTATAGCGTTCGCTGTCTGTCAGTTACTTTATGAACTGTTGTCTTGTTTTTAAAATACACCGTGCATGTTATACAAGCCAACGCGCCATTCTGTGTAACAGTTTAAATATTCTGTCACTAAAGGTGTTGTATAATGCTGCGAATACTGTACGCTCCTACTTCTTATGTTGTCAGTTTATGTTACGAAGGCTTGCTGAAAAGTAATGCCTTCGAATTTTCTTATGCGAAAACTGTTCAATTTTTTTTAAATGAAACAAAAATTATTAACGTTCTACATCTTTATTCTTAATGTCTATATATTTGCAGCCCTATGCTGCTAGAGGGCTCCGAATTGTAGCGTGTAACATGGCGGTGTTTGACGAAACTATGTGGGTGCGTGAGAAACTGCGTGCTCTAATAGAGTTTCGAATTGCAACCACACATGAAGCGCCCTCAGCCAATGCCACACCACACACGAGCGCTGCGCTGTCTACAACAATCGGACGCCCTGGGTTTACTGTCGTCGGTCATGCTCCATAAATTCCCGACTTGGATCCATCTTATTTTCATCTGTTTCTAAAAATTAAAAAACGTCTTCGATGACTCCACTTTCATAGTGATGAAGTGGTGCAATCAGAGGTGAGGTTGAGGTTCCATCGACAAAGTCAGACATTCAACAGTGACGGTGTCGACAATCTGATCCCTCGTTGGGAGAAAAGTGCCCTTTGCCAGGGTGACTGTATCGAGAAATAAACATGTAGATATGAAGAGTAAAGGTGCAGAACGTTAATAACGTTTGTGTTATTTAAAAAAAAAGTTTTAAGAGTCTTTTCATGAAAAATTCGGGGGCATTACTTTTCTGCACACCCTCGTATCTACTTAATTCCTTCTGTATCAGTTCAGAGTGCTTTTGTGTTTCAACCAATTCCTTTATCGATCACATAATGCTCAGCTATCCATTATTCGTCACTAAATTTTTAATTGTCATCTCCCTAAACGACTAACGACAGTTCTTATTGGTAGAATTGTTCAAATCATATGCATTTCCTGTTTAACTCAGACGCAAATTCTTTAGCATTTGACTATAGCGATTCTTAATAATTTCTTCATCTCGAATTCGGTTTATGAATGCCAACTGCTTACCATAGGCACCCAGAACAGAATGTTACATCTACTTAGATAGTTAAAATACAGCACACTAATCTCACACATAATGCTGCTGGAATTCCAACAAACGAACAATCTCAAATGTAACGTCACTATGAAAGTCTTGGAATATCTGAAAGTTATTCACCACTAAATAAATATCGTTTTACTGATTACAGACAGAATGAAAAAGTTATTTTTGTTAGTGTTGCATTCGCTGTTTACGTTGTGTGTAATTTACATGAAGTTCAAAGTCTGTTTCGTACTGACTTTAACTTTCTGTTAACATAACCAACAACAGAAATTTAGTAACACATATTCTCTGTAGTTTTTCTATCAAGGTGCTTTCAATTGAACAGCTAAATGCCTGGAAAAATTTAATTTGTTTCTCAGAATTCTTATGCAGATTATTACCCCACAACCAAGCTACATAAATTATCGTTGTTATCAAATAAATCTCTCACGCCATATCACAGATCGAATCGCTGTTATACTGTCTGAAACAGTGACAAAATGTGTTTCGAAGTTCCAGCTGTTACTTACTCGTAATTTACGCAAACCACCACTACCGCGTTCAATCATTACAATTCAGTTTTGCGCTTCTACGCTTCTTTTGATTGTTTTTTATATTCTCTGGGTCAGGCAATTTTGTTTGGCTGACGACAAGATCGACAATATTACCTTTTCTGCTGTACGCCTTTCTTGTTGTAGCGCTACCTGCTTATAATCGTTTTGGCTGCCAATACGATATCCAGCAATCTTATTGGTACTGTTAATTCCAACAGCTTGAAAGTACCGCCTGTTAAGTTATGTGCTGTGTAAACCATCGTTTTCCAGACAATAAATTTCGCTGCTCTAAGAAAACACTCTACAGAATCACAGTGCGGGATGTTTGAGGCATTTTTTCTATATATAAATGAAACATTGGTACGTGGAAAGACATTCAAGTTTTATAACTCGTATTTGCTTATTTATTTGACGATCCACAGCTCTAAATCACGAACCACGCCTTCACAATAGTTTTGGGATAACTTTCATTCATACTAGTTCTTCGTTGTTGCCAAGAGTAGTTACGTTTCATTCGTTTTACACGGAGTTGCGCAATACTTGTATTTGAAATCCCGCATTGATTTCCTATACAGGCAACAAGTCGCTCTTCTCTCATCCGCCAGTCGATTAAACACGTATTCCCTCTCTTAACTGCTTTACTATTACAAAGTCCATAAAAGTTCACAAGACACCAATATGACTACCATTTCCTTTTAACCTTCACCTCAGAAGTTAGAGACACAAATTAATTTCCTTTGGGCATTACTTATTATCGTATATAAAGGGCAATAGTTCTGTACAAAATAACAGATTTATAAATACAGCTCACGTAGTTATTCATACACGAGAGACTTGCATGAGTTTCGTTACATTAAATCTCCCTTTCATTCAGGATTATAACTAATAACCTTCCTGGGAAGTCTTTAATCTTTCATAACGTTCACACACTGTTGCTGTGGATCCGTGTATTCGGTTATTCAGTGTTCGTAGGCCTACAGATCGCCCCCACGCTGACGATGTCAGGAGTGTATAAGGATTTGCCTAACCAGGTGGTTGGGGATTTTCACTCCCTGTTAAGAGCCAGGTAGAAGACAAGTACGTTACGGCTACATATCAGTCTATATGAGCAAATGGTTTCAGTGATCTTGGCAGTGTTCCTCTATTGATTAATTTTCTCTTTAACAGGGTACAGAAAGAAGTTCATCATATTCTAAGAATTATCAAAAAATGCTTCAAATGACACTGAGCACAATGAAACTTAACATCTGAGATCATCAGTCGCCTAGAACGTAGAACTACTTAAACCTAACTAACCTAAGGACATCGCACACATCCATTCCCGAGGCAGGATTCGAACCTGCGGCCGTAGCAGTCGCGTGGTTCCGGACTGAAGCGCCTAGAACCGCTCGGCCACCGCGGCCGACTAAGAATTACCATTATGGTATTAGTTATGACACAAAATGATTCCCGAACAAACTTCACATTTCTTGTTATCTTGACAAAAGTCGAGTGCGACTGTGTGAGGCTTCGTTGCACACTAATTGTTTCAAACTTGTTCAAAACAACCATCGGTTTGCTGACAAAACCATTCTGTGGAATTTAGTCATAGTTACTTGCAATATTTTGGTGTTATTGCAGAGCATCCTCATCTTATACGTTGTCTCACACTGTGCTCGTTCTAATGTGTTGACGAAGTCTCACGCAGTCAACAACAGTGGATCACTTTCAAGGTCATATATCGTGCCAAGTTTCCTCGTGCATCCTCCGTGTGGAAACTCATCCTGTGGCAAAGATTAAGATGGAACACTGGGTATGCCAATTTTCCTCGTGGTGCATCTACATCTACATCTACATGACTACTCTGCAATTCACATTTAAGTGCTTGGCAGAGGGTTCATCGAACCACAATCATACTATCTCTCTACTATTCCACTCCCGAACAGCGAGCGGGAAAAACGAACACCTAAACCTTTCTGTTCGAGCTCTGATTTCTCTTATTTTATTTTGATGATCATTCCTACCTATGTAGGTTGGGCTCAACAAAATATTTTCGCATTCGGAAGAGAAAGTTGGTGACTGAAATTTCGTAAGAAGGTCTCGCCGCGACGAAAAACGTCTATGCTGTAATGACTTCCATCCCAACTCGCTTACCATATCTGCCACACTCTCTCCCCTATAACGCGATAATACAAAACGAGCTGCCCTTTTTTGCACCCTTTCGATGTCCTCCGTCAATCCCACCTGGTAAGGATCCCACACCGCGCAGCAATATTCTAACAGAGGACGAACGAGTGTAGTGTAAGCTGTCTCTTTAGTGGACTTGTTGCATCTGCTAAGTGTCCTGCCAATGAAATGCAACCTTTGGCTCGCCTTCCCGACAATATTATCTATGTGGTCCTTCCAACTGAAGTTGTTCGTAATTTTAACACCCAGGTACTTAGTTGAATTGACAGCCTTGAGAATTGTACTATTTATCGAGTAATCGAATTCCAACGGAATTCTTTTGGAACTCATGTGGATCATCTCACACTTTTCGTTATTTAGAGTCAACTGCCACCTGACACACCATACAGCAATCTTTTCTAAATCGCTTTGCAGCTGATACTGGTCTTCGGATGACCTTACTAGACGGTAAATTACAGCATCATCTGCGAACAGTCTAAGAGAACTGCTCAGATTGTCACCCAGGTCATTTATATAGATCAGGAACAGTAGAGGTCCCAGGACGCTTCCCTGGGGAACACCTGATATCACTTCAGTTTTACTCGATGATTTGCCGTCTATTACTACGAACTGCGACCTTCCTAACAGGAAATCACGAATCCAGTCGCACAACTGAGACGATACCCCATAGCTCCGCAGCTTGATTAGAAGTCGCTTGTGAGGAACGGTGTCAAAAGCTTTCCGGAAATCTAGAAATACGGAATCAACTTGAGATCCCCTGTCGATAGCGGCCATTACTTCGTGCGAATAAAGAGCTAGCTGCGTTGCACAAGAGCGATGTTTTCTGAAGCCATGCTGATTACGTATCAATAGATCGTTCCCTTCGAGGTGGTTCATAATGTTTGAATACAGTATATGCTCCAAAACCCTACTGCAAACCGACGTCAATGATATAGGTCTGTAGTTAAATGGATTACTCCTACTACCCTTCTTAAACACTGGTGCGACCTGCGCAATTTTCCAATTTGTAGGTACAGATCTATCGGTGAGCGAGCGGTTGTATATGAGTGCTAAGTAGGGAGCTATAGTATCAGCGTAATCTGAAAGGAACCTAATCGGTATACAATCTGGACCTGAAGACTTGCCCGTATTAAGCGATTTGAGTTGCTTCGCAACCCCTAAGGTATCTACTTCTAAGAAACTCATGCTAGCAGATGTTCGTGTTTCAAATTCTGGAATATTCCATTCGTCTTCCCTGGTGAAGGAATTTCGGAAAACTGCGTTCAATAACTCCGCTTTAGCGGCACAGTCGTCGATAACAGTACCATCGGCACTGCGCAGCGAAGGTATGTCGGGTAAAGCTAAGGCCGATGGTCTGCACTTCTTAAAAATGTGTAGTTCCATAAAAGTTTGCGATTAAAATAGATATAACACACAATGCCATCTATTAGGGTAAGAACGTGAGTTCCCGTCCTAAAACAGTGGAACTGACTACTTTCACCAATTACGGCGCTATCTAGAATGAAACTAGTATGGTTATCTGGTAGTCAATTCTTCAAAAGTAAGTTTTGTTAGGGACACTTTCAAGGTAGTGTATACAGTTACAGAGACATTGTTCTGCAAACACAAAAAATGAGACACGCGGCTCCACCTCAGTAAGTTGAGCTTTTTGGGTAATCTGTGCACTTTTCCGTCTATACTGAAATATCCCATTTCATGGAACACCACAGGAGTTTTCCGTTCTCGAGACATCTACCTTACAGTTCACAACCGTCAAATTCACCTAATTAAATCATTAAATTACTTTGGACTATCACTCTATCGAGAGTTATCCACAAATCCCCATCTACTACCCACCGAAAAGAAAGAGAACAGTAGACTAAAACTAGTAAAACTACTAAGTGGCCGAACATGGCCACTGTAACATATACCATCAAGACCCACATCCAACTCATTCTCATTTGTGCAAATCTTGCGCGGATCTCTAACATTTCCTCAAAATGCTTGAACGTAGTACTCTCAATTTCGCATTCCGTATCCATTATCCTCCCTCGCCCGTATCCTGTACTATCTGACCACATTCCTACTTGTTTTCAGATACTTGGAACGTCTTCACGAGCCATAGGTCTTCCGCAAAATATAATTCCAAAATTCCAAGACTGCGCCTCTATCAATAAGTCTCGCCTTCCTTACGCTTCATGCGCTCCACGTCCTTTCCCATTGTAATTTCAACTGCTTTCCCTCCGGGATCATCGAATCATTGGCGTCTACAATCTACACCAATTATACAAATGTGTGTTCCAATCCACCTTTTCCCTGCATAACAGTTATCCTACTCCTCCCAACCTCCCTGCCCCCACCTACCGCTCTTCCCAACGAGCATCCTACGTCTGACCTCGTGTCCTCTCCAGTCCCATTTGCATCCACATCCCTCACCTAGAAAATATTACCAAGACCCCACAACACTGTTACCAATACAGATGTCAAGACCCACACAACACCACATGGAAATTAAGATCATTGTTTTCATTCCTACCAATATACACACATCAAAAAAAAAGTTTTGCATCACCTCGGTTCCGAGAGTTCCGGAACCTGTACAGAAAATTGGAATAGAGATCAACATAAACAGCATTTCCGCCCTTTTTATTGCTCATCGAAACCACACATTGTATGTTGCACCACCATACAGCGAGGCCTTCAGAGGTGGTAGTCCAGATTTCTGTACATACCGGTACCTCTTGCATTGCCTCTTCGTGGCATACTATCCACAAGTTCAATTAGGCACTGTAGGTCCTAATTGTCCCACTCCTCAACGACGATTCAGCGTAGATCCCTCGGAGTGGTTGGTGGGTCACGTCGTCCATAAACCGCCCTTCTCAATCTATCCCAAGCATGTTCGATAGGATTTATTCAGGAGAACATGCTGGCCACTGTAGTCGAGCGATGTCGTTATCCTGAAGGAAGTCATTCACAAGATGTGCACGATGGGGGCGCGAATTGTCGTCCATGAAGACGAATGCCTCGCCAATATGCTGCTGATACGGTTGCTCTATCGGTCGTAGGATGGCATTCAGGTATCGTGCAGCCGTTACGGCACCTTCCATGACCACCAGCGGCGTACGTTGGCCCCACATAATGCCACCCCAAAACAGCAGAGAACGTCCAACTTGCTGCACTCGCCGAACAGTGTGTCAAAGGCGTTCAGCCTCACTGGGTTGTCTCCAAACGCGTCTACGACGATTGTCTGGTTGAAGGCGTATGCGACACTCATCGGTGAAGAAAACGTGATGCCGATCCTGAGCAGTCCATTCGGCGTGTTGTTGGGCCCATCTGTACCGCGCTGCACGGTGTCGGGGCTGCAAAGATGGGACTCGCCATAGACGTCGGGAGTGAAGTTGCGCATCATGCAGCCTATTGCGCACAGTTTGACTCGTAACACGACGTCCTGCGGCTGCACGCAAAGCATTATTGAACATGGTGGCGTTGCTGCCAGGGTTCCTCCGAACCATAATCCGTAGGTAGCCACTGCAGTAGCCGCCCTTGGGCGACGTGAGCGAGGCATGACATCGACAGTTCCCGTCTCTCTGTATCTCCTCCATGTCAGCACAACATCGCTTTGGTTCACTCCGAGACGCCTGGACACTTCCCTTGTTGAGAGTCCTTCTTGGGACAAAGTAACAATGAGAAGCGATAGAACCGCGTTATTGACCGTCTAGGCATGGTTGAACTACTGACAACAAGAGCCGTGTACCTCCTTCCTGATGGCATGACTGGAAGTGATCGGCTGTCGGGCCCCCTCCATCTAATAGGCGCTGTCATGGTTGTTTATATCTTTGGGCGCGTTTAGTGTCATCTCTGAATAGTCAAAGGGACTGTGTCTGTGATACTATATCCAAAGTCAACGTCTATCTTCAGGAGTTCTGGGAAACGGGGTGATGCAAAACTTTTGTTGATGTGTGTATGTAGTTTCAGTCAAGGACTGAAAAGTAGCAACAAGACCGCCGCCAGTCAGCCACCCCTCCCCATGTAAATAACAGATAAATAAAAAATGAAATACCCTATATATTTACTCATTAGATACTCCTGCATCTCTAATTAGAACCCTTACTGTGTAGCTCCTCTCTTCTCAACAACCTTTACTGTGCTGTATTATATTGTCATCTTTCTTTTTCTTTATTCAATTCCTGTTTCCATTACAGCGATCTTTTGACGAAACCTAGAAGATGGGCTCTTTTGCCTGGTGGAATTATGTTAATTACGCTAAATAAACAGCAAAAAATGCACTTATCGAAAAATGAATATCTGTAAACACCTGATACGTTACTAACATGATCGTGTAATCATGATATCTATATAAAAACCGACATGAATTTTTCTTCATTGCGCTTTTGGCAGCGGCACGATATAGATGTGTGTTCGTCTGCAAATAATAGCTAGCGTATTTTGTTTCAAAATGCATTTTTATTGTGTGATATGGTCAACCTATAAGTTTTGCTGTGATAATAATACGGAGGAAGTGACTTCTGGCCGTTTATTTTGAGTTGGAAACGGACGTGCTCGTTGGCAGAACGATCGAGCGCCGTAAGGACTCTGTCGTTCTTTTATCTATCGACATTCGAGTCTGCATCTTTATTCGAAGTTCGATTACCTTCGTACAAAGTAATTTCGTTTCTGTGATCGTTAACTTGTTAGGCTGCCGGCTAGCCGCGCCGTCTAGCGCGCTGCTTCCCGAGCCGGAAGGCGTGCCGGTCCCCAGCACGAAGCCGCCCAGCTGGTAGTGTCGAGGTCCGGTGTTCCGGCCTGCCTGTGGATGGTTCTTAAGGAGGTTTTCCATCTACCTCGGAGAATACTGGCTGGTTCCCCTTATTCCGCCCCAGCTACACTGTGTCGGCGATTGCTGCACAAACAGTTTTCATGTACGCGTGCACCATAATTACTCTACCGTGCAAACATTTGGGGTTACACTCGTGTGGTATGAGTCGTTCCCTGTGGGGGTCCAGTGGGGAGGGTGTGGGGGAGGGGGGGGGGGGCAACGGCACAATAAACCTGGGTTCGGTGTGGGTGGGCAGTGGGGTGAGTGTAATGCTTTTGGTCGGCCGTATTGGCCGAGCGATTCTAGGCGCTTCAGTCTGGAACCGCACGACCGCTAAAGTCGCAGTTTCGAATCCTGCCTCGGGCATGGATGTGTGTGATGTCCTTAGGTTAGTTAGGTTTAATTAGCTCTAAATTCCTGGAGGACTGATGACCTCAGATGTTAAGTCCCATAGTGCTCAGAGCCATTTGAACAATTTGAATGCTGTGACCTCTTGTGGGGTTGTGGACCACTGAGGGGTACGGCGGGACGAAGCCTCTCCGACGCTTCTATGACCCCGATTTAATACATACATACGTACATACAAATTTATTACCAAGTGCGCCGTTTACAACACTGGCCATTTTGGCTTGAATTTAATTTTTATTTGAGATGGTAAATTCGATTAGTCAGACTTCATTCAGATTGAAAATTATCGGTAGTTACCACAGATTCAGTAAAAATGAGAACGGTTGTATATCCCCTTTTTTTTATCGCCTTTGAAGTGGATTCCTTTTCTTTAAAACTTTATGACGCACACAAATAAAAAGAATTTCATCACTTTATATACAGGGAACATCTTCACCGTACAATAATAATAATGTCACCATAGTGGTGTAAAGTTTTGTTTATTATCCTTTTGCAAAGTTTTAAAGTTAAGTGGTCTGTTTATTGTGACAAAGATAGCTCGTGCCACAGCCACAATATATTTTGACAATATATATAAAATCATCATCATGTCGTGATAGTTGAAAATTTGTGGCAGAAAGTATTTCAAACCCAGATCCCCTACATAAAGCGAGCAGTAGCCTTAACTACGTTATATAGTGAAATGTATCCTAACACCTTTTGCTGGACATTAATATGTGATATGTGCTCACCTTTATGACGACTTGAATTTTACTGGAGACACTTTCAAAGAGGTGTTTGAAGATCTGTGGAGGAATGGTAAACCATTCTTCCTCAAGAGTTGAGATCAGAGACAATAGTGATGTCGGACGCTAGATTTGGAGTGAAGTCGATATTCTACTGGGTCCCAGTGGGTTCCGGTCGGAACTTTGGGCAGGCCAGTTGATTTCAGAAATGTTATCGTCCACAAACCATTACTTCAAAGATGCTACTTTATAGCACGGTGCATTGTCATGGTGCGATAGAGTCTCCGAAACGTTCATCTATAGTGCGAAGTACACAATACTGTAAAATGTGATCAAATCTTTGCCATATAGCGTTTTCTTAACAGCAATAATGGGACCACGTTCTAACCACGAGAAACACATCCATATGGCGACAACACCACCTACGTGCTTCACAGCTGGTACTACACATGACGGCAGGTAAGGTTCCCCAGGCATACACAAAACTCAAACCTTTCCAGCCGTCGCTCTCCACACTACCTCACGCGTCGCGTGGCACTGACTGCAGAAATGTGTGGCTTATGAGGAGCTGCTCCACCACTGTGCCCAGTCCCTTTTAACTCCCTTCGCACACTGTGCGAACTAGACTTCTGGTAGCACTTTGAAACTGGCGAGTGATTCCTGTCACTGATTTCCTGCAGTTTTATACAGCCACGCTCCGCGGTGCTCGTCCGTCCCTGTCCACAAGTACATGAGGTCTGCTCGGTTGTTCCTTCGCGTTTCCACTTGTAACGGGACCCCCTCCTCTAGCATTACTTTTCCTCAACAGTGGTTGTCGAGCCGGGCCTGATGTGCCGAGCGGTCTCAGGTGCTGCGGTCATGGACTGTGTGGCTGGTCCCGGTGGAGGTTCGAGTCCTTCCTTGGGCACGGGTGTGTGTGTGCTTGTCCTTAGGATAATTTAGGTTACGTAGTGTGTAAGCTTAGGGACTGATGACCTTAGCAGTTAAGTCCCATAAGATTTCACACACATTTCAACATTTTTTGAGTAGTTGTCGACACCAGTATCATTTTTCGAATTCTGGACAGGTGAGTATTATCTCAGCTGCTTTTCTGAAAACTTTCTTGTAATTTTATACGCAGTATGTTATATTTCAAGATAAAAGTTATGAAAAGGAACTGATAAATACTAGTTCTGACTGTACAGCTAAAATTCATTTTTGTAGAAAAATTTGAAATTACGAATTATCTGGCACACTTAAAATTTATCTTATTAATTACGCAATCTAGTTACTGTTTACTTTGCTTATTTCTAGATTAATTTATGAAATAATAATCGAAGCTAATAGAAATTATTTTGTGAAGAAAAATTTTAAGCCCTTTGGGATATTGTTATTTCCGCTGTATGAGACAGTAGTAAGCGTGCCTCTGATGTGACCGGACGTATTTTTTCATTTTGTCTGAAAATTGTAATTTCGGATTTGTTAAAGTGAAAAATCAAAAGATTGTATGATGTACTGAAATGTGACAAAAGATATTAACGTAACAACAAAAGTTCTGCAACAGCAATTTTCAAATTTATTTAGATCAGTTCACCCACGAGGACCTAAAATGTGAGAATTTCAGCTTCAAGAATCAGACCACTAAACACGAAGAACTGGTGCCAACTATACGTGAAAAGATAATGAAACTAGAAAGTTTACTGTAATCTTCGCTCCTCTCAAATCTTCATAAAACACTAACGTGGACAAAAGCTGCATGTAGGAACGAGCGGGTAGATTACACGCTTCATCTACATCTACATTTATACTCCGCAAGCCACCCAACGGTGTGTGGCTTCATAATCACGTCACCAACAGTTTACTTGCGCAGCTTTTGAAGGGTTGAAACGTCGCTGATGGATTTGCCATTGAGGTAAGGGACAGTGACGAGCCCGCGTTCGAAGTCAGTAAGCTCTCCCGATAGAGCCACTCTACGGTTACTGCTTCTCTACCGAAAAATCAATCATCTCCGCCTCCTTCTACACTGGTGGGACAGCCTCTAGTAGCATCTAGTGGTCAATTCTGCATTACAGCGGGATGTCCGGATACTTTTGACCAGATGATGTGGCTCATCGCGGCCTGACTTGAAAAACGACTCAAATTTTCAGCGTAACTAGTGTTTCTATCTATTTGTTTCCGAATGCAACAACTCCTATCACGGGATAGTGGGAACAGCATGGTGATATTGAAGGCCTGAATCACTCCTGGTGTGCTTCAGGACTTTTCTTGACATGCCACGTTCATCGTATTGCAGGTTTTGCACTTCTGGAGAGAGTACGCTTAGATCATTTCATGTCATTGCACTTTACTAATCTCTCCCTCATTGATTCCACTCAAATCAATTCACTTCAGAGATAATAATACACTTTAGCAGTAACGTTCGGGACACCTTTTGCTGTCTAACAGAAGCAAATTGCTTGCAGATACCAAGACGTGTTAGGCAGTCTCATTTTATGACAACTATAGGTTAACACAGAAGTATTCCAAGAGATCTCCAAATGTATGATCCCGCAATAGTCTATAGAACGAACGCCTCTTCTTGTGACAAGTTGGAGAACGTCAGGACAATCGTACGTATGTAGAAAATTGACCCGCGACGACAGTAGCAGCTGACTTTGGACTGTTCCGGATCTACATCCATTCTCGCAAGCAAGCGCCCAAGGATATGTCAGCCGCAGCTGATAATACAGAAACCACGAGATAAGTTTTTCGCGTGAATTACACCATAAGGAAGCGACTTACAACAGCTGACTCACACTGTTAAAGGACTGTGTTATCAGTGATGACGAGTTCTGCACACTTGTGTGAAACGTAGACAGGAGTCTATCGTGAGAATGAGAACCCGGGGTCTGTGAACAGATATTCAGTTACAAAATTAGAGAAAATTAACTTAAGTTACAGGCAACAGCAAGTAATGAAATGAAATTCACTCAGTTTTACTAAAGCTACCCAAAGAAAAAGTGCGATTTATTCCCTGTTTCAAAACAACTTATCACTTAAGAGACTGTATCTTCGTACTCTGCCTTCAACCGTCTCGATTCGCATTAACTGAGGGCTACCGGTTTATATTCCTCTAGATGACCCTCTCCATTTTTACAACTGCTTTTGAGTGTAACCCAAAGACGCAGCGTTGTAAAAGAAATTATTTGATGTCTCTGGCTATTGGATGACATCTTAGTATGCATCTGCAACCTGTTGATTCAAGTAACAGATTCTCGCGTTACAAAGCTTTATCTAAGCGTTGTATTACAATTTCGAATATAAAAATGATAAATAGCACTTTACATTCCTCACACTTATTGAATTATATGATTGCGTTACACTTCATACAGTTTTTTTTAAATATAGGTGATAAAACTTTTAAAATGGAACTGAATGAAATGTCCAAAGGTCCGCTGTAGCTCTATTTGTTCAGGTCACTTATAAACCCACAAAACCGATATCGCAACTTTTGATTTGCTTATTCTGGTGGAAAAATCTGTACAAAATAGTTTTCTTAATTAATGCACTTATCTGAGATATCCTGAAATACTGAATTACTAGACTCAAACATGAAAGGAAATATTACGCATCAAACTGGTGTGGATCACATTCGGCCCACAAGAACGGGTTTATATACAATTAATAAATGCAACTCGTAAGTTCACACCAAAAGTAAGTTCCTTACAAAATGTGTCATAGATTACAGAAAGCCGCAGAGTAACAATTGGCTTGGCTAGGTAAAGTTTTCAGCCTTCCTCAATTGATAAAAAACCACCGTCAATTGATAAAAAGACCTTCGCCAATGATGAAAGGTCTGTAAAACGGAAGAATAGAATTGGAAACCAGAACTGACCCTTAATTTAAAACAGTGAAATAGTAGCTCAAATGAAAGAGATGGGGACCATCTCCATGTGTTGTGGATCAACTAACAAAAACGAGAACGGCCTGTGTCAAGTAGCGACTCTACACATTACCATTAAAATATGCTCCTGTCGGCCTATGTCCGGCAACAAAGTGCCCCTTACCGATGTTACTCAGGGAAGTACTGGGCACTGTAGTGACTAAAGAATAAAATGAAGTTAGTGATGAAAACTAGTAAACTTAATGCACTGAAGTTTATTCAAAGTTATGTATCTGTTATTGAGGGGCCACCGATCACCGAAAGGAGGAAACGTATGCTACCGGTCAAACTTACTAAAAGCCGGCACACTCATGTGCGTTTGCTATCGACATGGCAGCTGAAAAGATATGCTACGAGCGACCCGTGAGTTGTCAGCTGCTATGTTGGTGGCAAACGCACATGAGGGTGTCGAGTTTTGGTAAGTTTGAGCGCCAGCATACACTTCTACCTATCGGTCATTGGTGGCCGTCAATAACAATTACATAATTTTCTGTAGATTTCAATGCGTTAAGTTCTTGTGACGCGAATTCTTTACAGACGAATGGAAAAACTGGTAGAAGCCGACCTCGGGAAAGATGAGTTTGGATTCCGTAGAAATGTTGGAACACGTGAGGCAATACTGACCATACGACTTATCTTAGAAGAAAGATTAAGAAAAGGCAAATCTACGTTTCTAGAATTTGTAGACTTAGAGAAAGCTTTTGACAATATTGACTGGAATACTCTCTTTCAAATTCTGAAGGTGGCAGGGGTAAAATACAGGGAGCGAAAGGCTATTTACAATTTGTACAGAAACCAGATGGCAGTCATAAGAGTCGAGGGGCATGGAAGGGAAGCAGTGGTTGGGAAGGGAGTGAGACAGGGTTGTAGCCTCTCCCCAATGTTATTCAATCTGTTTATTGAGCAAGCAGTAAAGCAAACAAAAGAAAAATTCGGAGTAGGTATTAAAATTCATGGAGAAGAAGTAAAAACTTTGAGGTTCGCCGATGACATTGTAATTCTGTCAGAGACGGCAAAGGACCTGGAAGAGCAGTTGAACGGAATGGACAGTGTCTTGAAAGGAGGATATAAGATGAACATCAACAAAAGCAAAACGAGGATAATGGAATGTAGTCGAATTAAGTCGGGTAATGATGAGGGAATTAGATTAGGAAATGAGACACTTAAAGTAGTAAAGGAGTTTTGCTATTTAGGAAGTAAAATAACTGATGATGGTCGAAGTAGAGAGGATATAAAATGTAGACTGGCAATGGCAAGGAAAGCGTTTTTGAAGAAGAGAAATTTGTTAACATCGAGTATAGATTTAAGTGTCAGGAAGTCGTTTCTGAAAGTATTTGTATGGAGTGTAGCCATGTATGGAAGTGAAACATGGACGATAACTAGTTTGGACAAGAAGAGAATAGAAGCTTTCGAAATGTGGTGCTACAGAAGAATGCTGAAGATAAGGTGGATAGATCACGTAACTAATGAGGAGGTATTGAATAGGATTAGGGAGAAGAGAAGTTTGTGGCACAACTTGACTAGAAGAAGGGATCGGTTGGTAGGACATGTTTTGAGGCATCAAGGGATCACAAATTTAGCATTGGAGGGCAGCGTGGAGGGTAAAAATCGTAGAGGGAGACCAAAAGATGAATACACTAAGCAGATTCAGAAGGATGTAGGTTGCAGTAGGTACTGGGAGATGAAGAAGCTTGCACAGGGTAGAGTAGCATGGAGAGCTGCATCAAACCAGTCTCAGGACTGAAGACAACAACAACAACAACAAGTTCATGTGGGCCGTATGTGACCCAGCCAGTTTCCTATCTTGATGCGTAATATTTTCTTCATGTTTAAGTTTAGTAATTCAGTGTTTCAGGATATTTCAGATAACTGCATTAATTTAAAAAGAAATCTGTTTTGTGCAGATATTTGCACCGGAAGACACAACTCAGAAGTTGCGAAAGCTGTTGTGTGATTTTATAAGTGCACTGAATAAATGGTTCAAATTGCTCTGAGCACTGTGCGACTTAACTTCTGAGGTCATCAGTCGCCTAGAACTTAGAACTAATTAAACCTAACTAACCTAAGGACATCACACACATCCATGCCCGAGGCAGGATTCGAACCTGCGACCGTAGCGGTCGCTCGGTTCCAGACTGGAGCGCCTAGAACCGCACGGCCACTCCGGCCGGCACTGATTAAATGCAGCTGCAACGGACCACTGGACGTTTCATTCAGTTTCATTTTAAAAGTTGTAACACCTGTATTCAAAAAAGCTGTTCACTGTATGAAGTGTCAAGCAATCATGTTTTAGCTGAGGTTGCCCCAGTTTTAAAATTATCTGTAAGTTACCGAATTTCTGACGATCACTAAGACCCTGTCCACCATCCTCTGGAAAGTAACTGAATCCGTTTTCCAAAACCGTGCCGTTGATCAAGCGAGTACCTTGAGGTTCTGTTCATTCGCTCTCCCACGTAGATACCGCTACAGCTGCACTGAGTTTTGAACGCTCTTGTGACGATATCATCCGGTCAAAATGTATCCTGGTTTCCATTTGCAAATTAATATTTAAAAATTTTGATTTCCTTCTCCCATGCTCGATTTCGTACTCATATTGAATGAACACCCTCTCAATTCCAATAATGCAACTAACAGCTTTAATGTAATATCTAAGTATTTCGTCATTCTGCAGACGTCTTTGAGGATAGTGTAACACTATGTCACCTATGGCTGCGTAAGCGATTAAGCTCCTTCATTTGCTATCTGGTCCTGACTTGTAATTCTGCTGTAATGTTTACCGTACTATTCTGCCACATTTGGGACTCGCCTTTGGCCGATTCGCCTGTTATTTCAACGCCAAGTCCAATATCTGTCTTCTTACAGTATTCTGGTGCAATATTTTTCTACAGCTTAATCAAAAAGCAACTTAAAAATAAGACACAATTCTTTATTATTACAGAACCCAGAAAAAGTTTGCAACCTGCTATTACAGCAGTAAATTTCTGGCTATAGGTCGTTCTACCTTCGTAACAAAAATATCTACATCCTTTCGTTGAACCCACCCCTTTCGTCAGAGTAATGGCTCATTACATTTTTCCATACATTTCATGTTTGAATTAAGTTCGTCTATTCGTTACCCTAAACGAAAAACATCTAAAGAAGATTTTTGTAAGAGTGGTGTAGTAACTTCATCTGCGCGGATATACTGCATTCTTATAACAGCAATTTGGCCAGTTCGTACAGTTTTGTGTAACGGTATTGCAGCTAGCGGACAAAAGATATGGGAAATCACTGAATGTGATAATATCTAGTCGCTCCTCTGCGAGCACTCAGAAATGCAGGAACACCTCGGGGCACGGACTACGAGGTGTTCGAATGGTCCTGGAGGGACATTGATCCACGCAGCTTGCAGTGCTAGCCGCAACTGTTGTTGTGTAATTTGTGCTGGGTTCATCGCGAGCACATGGATATCCACAGCATTCCGCCTCTTAAAAGGAGGATCATTTGGGGGGGGGGGGGGGAGGTTAGAATCCATGTAATAGAATTCACTGGTTTGTTCGTCGAAGCCCCTTACTGGCGTCCAAAGAACGGTGGCATGTCGTGCTGTTGAAACATGGCCTCTTCACCGGGGTGCTCTAGTGCTAGAATGTGATGCAGATTGTCTGCAAGAATGTCCATGAATGTCCCTGTACCTGATACTGATAGCTGTAGCCGAGCAATCGGACCTAATTGCGACCATGCAAACACAGCCCAGACAACGAATGAGCCACTTTCTGCCTGAAAAGAAGCTTTCTGACATGTAGGCTCTCGCGTTCATCATCTCGATACAACTAAAAATGGGAGTCACCGGATCATGTTACCATTGTTCACGGTCCACTTGCCAGTCACTGAGCTCTGCCTAGAGGTGTCAGCAGAAACAGACAGTTGGCTGCTAAAATGTGCGCAGTGCATTTGTTTCCATACAGTCGTGGGAGAAACGGATTATTGACGTCTTACATTTAAATCGGCGGCGACCTGACAGTAGACCCTCGATCACTCCGCATGGCTGTGTGACGGCGACGTGACGTCCTTTCACCAAGCACTGCGCCGCATTGTAACTTCTAATGATGACGATCCTTTAAAGACAAATGTCTTACACGTATTTCACAGTAGAATGTATCTATTCTCTCCAGTGTATAAAAAGTTTTCTTGTTATATGTGTACCTAAAGCTCCGTAATTAATGGAAACAAGGCATCGAATCCAAAGATTACTGCTTACCGGTAAAATGTAGATACTTACAACCTGATTGTTGTTGCACGAGCCTTCAATGTATACAGCAATAGTCGATATGTAAAAGATGGTAATAAGTTAACAATTCGCTATAGTGAGCGGTACTTTTGTAAACAAAAACAGTTTGAATGAATTCAAATGGCAGAATAAAGAACGGCCTCCAGTTCCAAAACGGGCAAAGGTTGAATTTGGTAAATGTCTCTAATGACTTTGTAGTCACGCAAATATTGGGCAAGAATGATAATGTAGCAACTGAATAAAGCGCAGTCGCGCGAGCTCATAAGTAGAAAACACGTGTAACATGAACGGTAAAGACCTTACTTTGGAATGCAATGATATAAGGTCGAACTAATATCATCAACGTGCAGTGAGTAGCAAGATCTCACGCGAACTGTGTTCTATTACGTAACTTACAGTAATGCTACCCTTTTATATAATTGCTTAATCATGACCAATTTTAATTTGTGTTGTTTACTGATTACTTTTCAAACGACGCCGTAAAAAGTTTCGTTCAGTGGAGCAACTGTTTGTCAATAGGCCTGCTGCTGTTAGGTAGACCTATGCACATAATATCATTTACAAAACACAATATGAAATCGTAACGTTACTTTGATCACAAGACAGCAGCATACTGTCATAGAAATATTAACGCATTTAAATCACTTTCAGTTTAAACTAACTGCCTGCAGTAGTAGGGCAACACTATATGAACAACTATAGTAACTACTGCTTTTTACTAAAATAACTACTCTATTGAAAACCAACTGAATTTGTTTTATTTCAACTGTTTCTTTCATTCATGACGTACATGGTAGTTATGGTGAGATCCTGCTGATGGTCGACGATTCGGATCAATAAAGATTCACTCGAACAGTTCATGCCTTTATTAAACACACACTAATGGTCCAAAAAAGTTACTTTGCACTGGTATGTCTACTACACAGATATAAAATACTTATCGGATCATACTATGCGATGAGTTGCTTCTGGTCCGGTGTAATGCTTATTGTGAGATTCATTATTGGCAATAGGCTCTTCTTGATTAGCGAGCAGCTTGAATAAATTTGGACAACACAGTATTCTTCATTCATTCCAAAATCCTCTTGCGACTATGTACTGTGCCCATACTTGTGCTCGCTCACTTATATTTTACCTTGTCACATATTATAACACTAATCTCCAACACGATCTCCATTTGGCATTTGCGGGTCAACACACACGTCTGTCCCACATCACAAATGTTTTGCAACTCCTCTCTGCCTTCACTTCTACGTTTGCGTGCTGTCGCTATTATTACATGAGAGAAATTCTTTGTGTTTCGTACATTGTAAATCTTGCTGACAGTGCCAGCATATTTACTACAATGTTTTGACATACTTACTCTTTAAGTATACATTCCATTTTCATTAACACTAATTACTGACAGAATAAATAAATACATATACACTGATGGGCCAAAACATTATGACCACCTGCTGAATAGCTTGTCTGTCCGTCTTTGGAAAGAAATACACCACTGATTCTGAGTATCAGGACTCCTACAGTTTCTTGGTAGGTTTGAGGAAGTATGTGGCATTAGATGGCTACGCACAGGGCATGTAATTTGCGTAAGTAACGAGTTGCTGATTTGCGTACGCGGTGATGGGGCCCGATAGAGACGTAGATGGATTCCATAAGATTGACATCAGTAGAATTTGGTCGCCGAGACATGAAACTGAGTTCACTATAATGCTCCTCAAACCACTGCAGCATGGCTCTGGCTGCGAGACACGGACAATTACACTGCTGAAAGATGACATCGCCGTTGGGGGAGACATAAAGCATGAAGGGACTCAGGTGGTTTGCAGCTGTCGGCGTGTCTTCAATTACTACCACAGGTCCCAAACAAGAGGACTGCTTCCAGCAGCCTGCGTCCGTGGTGCGGTGCACATTTCGAGCCACCGTTCACCTCGATGACGGCGTTTATGGAGACGACCATCGATCTAGTATAGTAAAAATGTGGTTCGTCCGAAGAGCTGACACGTTTCCATTGATCGACGGTCGAATTCCGATGGTCCCGTGCCCACTGCAACCGTAATTGAAGATGTCGTTGGGCCAACATGTGAACACGTAGCGGTGGTCTGCTGTGGAGCTCCGTGTTCAGTAATGTACGATGAACGGTTTGCTCCGAAACACTAGTACGTGCGCCAGCATTTGCTCTCTGCAGAGATGCCGTAGATCACCATCTGTGCTACTTCACAGAGCAGACAAGCCTCCGAACCCTACGTTCGGTGAAGAGTCGTGGACGTCCAACCACTTAGCACCTAGTGATAGTTTCACGGTCCTACCTCTTTCCGTAGATGCTCACGACAGTAGCACGTGGACGTTCGATCAGCGTCGCCGTTTGCGAGATACTCGTTCAGAGGCTTTGCGTCATAGTAATATGCCTTTCATCAGAGTCGTTTATCTCAGTGTATTTCCCCCATTTGCAGCCCATATCTTCGTTAGGGTGATCCCCCGTCAGTGTCTGCTCCACTTACAAACTTTTGCTACCACGATACGTGCCCGCAACACCACCAGGCGGCATCCAACTTCGCGGTGGACAGCGGTCATAATGTTTTGGTTTATCAGTGTAGTTACAAAAAATGGTTTTAAACTCATGAAATAAGTAGCTGAAAAATGCGTGCGGACTGGGTTGTACTGTTGAAAAATTTTCTTTGCGGTGTTGAAAGTCCGCCCTTCACACAAGTGACTTCTGAAAACCGAGTTCTTGTATAATTTCCTATGTGTTTGAGCCATGCATCTTGACCCCTATATCATAGTATTCATAGTCATTTAATATAATCACAGTATGGAATGTGGGCGGGTATTTTTCTCTATAGAATAGAGCTCATGTGTTGACGTTTCTGGTTTCTACACAGACTTTGAAATGTTATCATTTATATCCGCTCATTTATTTGACAAAACACTCAGAAATTACAAAACCATGTAGGACACCAACCCAGCTAGCAAGCCTTTTGGCTGCTATAATTATTTGCACCTTGGTGTACTGGCTTTAGTCCAGGACGCTGATGCACTTTGAAATTTAACCGTGCACATTGAAGATTGATGTAAAAGAAAGAAGGTGGCTGGTATGGCTTTCATTGAACTGAGTGAAGCCTATTATACTGTTAGCCACAATAGACTGATATATAAGGTTTAAAACATGTGACTAAGGATTTTGGATTATCAAAATTTGTCTAGTGTATACTACTGAGTAGGCGCTTCTATGTTACGGTGCAGGGAAAAAATAGCAAGCGCAGAAATCAAAAAAGTAGTTTCGCTCAGGGCAGTGAATTAGCTCCGTTGCTGTTCAATATATACACCAACGACCAGACAATGCATCTGAAACCAGGTAGTTTATACATGCTCATAACAAAGACGTAGCTCCCCAAGGGAGCACCTTTAGGAAGAGGAGGAGAAATTAACTAGCAGACCTGGAATACTGGGGGATTACTATCACTAAAACCACTTGAAAATAAACCCAGGGTACACGCAAGATCGCAGTTTCCACCTGAGGAATAAGGAAGCCAAAAGAAAACTCCATGTGAGTTGGAAAGGACAAGACCTTGGGCGTGAAGTTGGACCGAACACTGTCATTTAAACAGCACTGTTTGGACACTAAGAAAAAGGTCAGTGCTGGGAATAATATCACTCGTAAACTGACCAACACAAACTGGGATGCTAATCCACAAGTGCTTCGAACAACTGATATTACACTCAGTTTGTCGGCAGATGATTATCCTGCGTCTGTGTGGAAGAATTCGGTGCACGTGAAACACACAGATGTGGCCCTAAATAAGTCATCCCGCACCAAATCAGGATTTAGAGGCACAAGCCGACAGAGAAGATCTAACCTTTCATAGAGAAAGGCCCCCCTTCTTCCCCCCCCCTCCCTCCCCACCATATAAGGTGGCAAGTAACAGCCGAGGTGGAGAGGAAGAAACAGATGATAAATATGTTAAAAAATATATCGGCTCAACCATTTGTTTATAGTGTAAAACATTATAAACAAGTGGTTGAGCCGATATATTTTTTAACGTTGACATTTACAACCACCACCTCTCATCCAGTATGGATAAAATCAAAGATGACAGATAATGGTCACCCTTTGTATGGGCACCAGCAACAGCCCAGGCGGCTGCCTTTGGACGTCAGAGCCAATGAACGTCACGGTGAAGAAACGAGACTTCAGTTATGGATAGAGGCAACACCAAATCCTGTCCTGGAGCTGAAGGAGAACTTATGGCTGTAAGCAACAAATCCTTCATAGCCTGAAAGGTTCTCAACAGACTGACGACAATGGTCTCAAACTGCAAGTGTAACCTTGCCTGATGGAGCTACTTCGGCGGGGAATCACGATGTGACTGTGGCATGTCCAAACCGGCGACCACCTACTGACTTGTCCAAACTTCAACAGAAGCTGTACACCACTGGTTTTACAGCTAGATAATTATAAGACCATCTGCTGATTACCGAGCAAAACATATTTAAACTTTAAATTTTATACCAGTCGACTTAGACTAGATTTTTAATGTATGGAGCTCTGGACACGGAAAATTAATAGATACATGATCTGCATCAGATGGACTGACTAAGAGACAGATTGCTCCACAAAAGCTCAGACACTTAAGTGATTCTATCGCATATCGGATTGAATGGTATGAACAGAATGGATCTCGTAAATGAGTCCTGTGTGCTGGTTCTTACAAAATTCATTGAAGGTTTAACAGTTAAAAAGAGAGTTTCATATAACCGCTGAATTAAAAGTCTTAGCTCAATTTAATCATAATTTATTACAATCATTGCTCATAAGGGCATATATAAACAAGAAAAGTCCGAAATTGGGATAGAAATGACCATTATCGAAAATCCAAAACCACAAATGGGTGTGCAGTGATTAACCTAATCATGCCAGAAGGATGTTTTAACGTGTCTATTTTATTATTTGTATTCAAAGAAAGTGATGTGAGCTTTAGATTTTCATTGGATGTGTCATATTCAATATCTGTACTCTAAACGTTTTTCAAGCAGTAGTTTTCAATAGTAAAAACGCTAGGCCATAGAGATTCTGAGTACAAGCAATGCGATCTGTGATTATCAGCAGAATTGTCGTTGCAGCGGCGTTCTAAGAGGAGCCAGTCAGTGAGTCAGGTTATGGCTATTCTACTGAGCGGTCTGAAGTAGCTTGCAAAGAACAAATACTAAGATACAAAGATTAATAAGATTACGAGGTAAAGTTGTTGCTGCACTGCTTCATTGCGCGTAGTTATGATGTTCCGAATAACAGAAGATTTAAGTGGATTTTTTTATTGATTTGGGCTAGTCAGTTTCGTTGTTCAGACGTGAGTAAGGAAGGTTATCAGTTACACATGGCTTCCACTCAGAGGTTATCATTCCTTTACCAATGCTCTTATTAATTTCATGGCAGAGTTACCTTTGTTACAAAAAGTATTTTTTTATGAAAGTCATTGTAATGGTCACAGGATGAGTTCATCATTCACAATATAGTTTTTAAGAATTAGTTTTCGGGAAATCATTTAGCAAATTTAATTCTACCCCTGTCTCCTTACGAGTTTTATTTTCTGATTATGTGAGTCAATGTAGTCTGCGGTACACAGTGGCTAAAACTGAGACGTAATTTCTTGAGAATAGCTGCACGTCCTTGAATCGCACTTGTGCAAGGCCTCTCTTTGCTTAACTTGCTTGCTGCTGCGCTGCGCATTTTATGTTCATCGCTTCCAACAATACTTAGTTCTCTTTGCCACAGGTAAATCATAAAAAACTGTTAGGGCCGGTTACATTACAGTCAGGATACAATGAGGGCACACAGTGTTAAGCGTTGCTTTTCAAAATTATTATTTCATATACTGACTGTTTTATTTCACAGTGCAGTGTCAGCTTTTCACGTGCAGTATTTGTAATTTGTTTAGTCAGATGGGCATTTTTATGTAAACAGTTTCAGTTATTTTTTCTTTCAGTATTCAATTTTTAATTACGTAGTATTTTTATTGTTTTGGCTTGTGTGTTGGAACTGTAGATCACGTATTGCATTGTGATACATTGTAGCACTGAGTTACATAAAATTCCACAGCATCGCTTATTTAATTGACAGTATTGCCTTACTAATTTATTTGTTGACGTTAATCATAATACAGTTTCAGTTTTGGCAACTCATTTTATCCGATAGCGTTCCCGTAATTACGCCATTTGCAATGTTCAGCATTATAACTCAGGCATACATGAGCATAAAAATTCAGTTTCAGTTCACGGCCGGCTGGTGTGACCGAGCGGTTCTAGGCGCTTCCGTCCGGAACCGCGCTGCTGCTACGGTCGCAGGTTCGAATCCTGCCTCGGACATGGATGTGTGTGCTGTCCTTAGGTTAGTTAGGTTTAAGTAGTTCTAAGTTCTAGGGGACTGATGACCACAGATGTTAAGTCCCATAGTTCTCAGAGCCATTTGAACCATTTTTCAGTTCACGAGATTAGACATTGAAAGGTTACAACGTATGGGAACCACATGCGAATGACAATGTCTGTTCGATCATGGATTAGACCGCAAATCCCTGTCCACTTGGTAAGCCATGGGAACTAATCAAATTTGGAATATTCAGACCGAAAAACGCCTAACTACTCTCTTCTGTATTGTAGTGCGCTGCAAAATAATCTCATCACAGCAAGCGCAGAGTGCTTCATACACTGGAACCTCCTACCAGCCGCTAGTCGTCAGCCGCCGGAAATATAAGTGCAGCCTCTGCTGCGCCTCCAAGGTTGGAAGGTCTGCTCCTTCATACCTCGAAGCCCAGAGCATCCACCTCTGAGTCTTCACCCAGAGTGCCCCAAAATTCTGTTTTTCCTCTCTTATCTGCACAAAAGCCATGCAAAAGAACATTCTGCCAATCGGAAGACTGCTCTGAATATTGGCGAATGAGGATTTTTTTTTTTTTTTTTTTTACAGCGGTTTAGCGCCCCTTCTAGCAAATGTTTTATAAGTTATTGAATAGACTGCCTTTACGCGTATTCACGTAAAATTCTGAGAAAACTGACATAAAAGCTCCCACTTCTCAGATATATTTAGACGCTATCCGTTGGCCTGTTTTCCCGCTTTTCCCGCGTTTGGAATTTATAAAAAAAAACAACATACTGAACTTCCCCTTAGAAATATTTATTTACATCAACGAGTGGGCTTCCTTCTCGAGTTACAGGAGCGGGAAATCCTTACTCTAGTACAACGGGGTCAGGCTGTCGCACTTCTTTCCCCACAGGGGAAGAAGAAAGAGTTTTTAACCATAAACAGCCGCTGAGCTTCCCACGAGAAAGCAGGGATGAATATCTGCAGACCAGCCTGGTACTTTCCCAGTTTTCTAGAAAAAGCGTTACTGACCAAAAACAACATTCCACCAAGGTGTTTTGTGAGCAGAGAGACTGACTTGTAGAAATAATTTATTCTGTACTGTCAAGATGGAGGGCGAGAAAGGAAAGGAACTGATGTCAGGTGCATATGGACTTTATGCGGAATCAGCGGCGACGAATCAATATATATGCCAGACTTGGATACGAACCCGGGCTCTCCTGGTCGCTAGGCTTTTGTGTTATCCATTGCGCCACCCAGACACAGAGTTTATCGCAGTTGTGCAAACTGTCTCGCTACGACTCTCGGCCGACCCACATTCCCACCTAGCCTAGTAAGCACCAGATCCTGGTTTCGAATACCACACTAGCACACACTATCATTCGACGCCGCTGATTCCACATAAAGTCCAGATGCAGCTGACATCAATATTTCCTTCCCTTTTCCTTCCTCCTCCACCCCCCCCCTCCCCCATTCCACCTTCAATTTACACAATATGTATCACAGCTGCGGATTCTGCTTAGTGTCTGGTCTCTACCACAAGTCCCACAATACAGGGTCGATAAACGCCTACCTGATGGCCAGAGACCAAGTCACTGGCCCTGCTTCCAGTAAGCTAGTTCTTAGGAGCTGTGTATTCTCTACAGCGACTTATGAAGGCTGGCCACCAGTGGCCCTCCTGTCCCCTCCTTCCGTGAGGACCCATCCAAGACTGCATTAGATCCGTACAGCACAAAAAGTACAGGACACGCAATTAACTACAGAGATGGAGAGGTATTGAGACATATGTTACTTTCTCGGTCATTGCAATCACCAAGATCGTCCATCTTATCATCGCCAGATATTCATTGACTGCTAGAAACATGATATGGATTTCGATTAAATGAATCAGAAGCAATGTTACATCCAGAGTTTGGCTGACACGTTGCAACAACCCACCTCGTTTGTTCCCCGTAGCCAAAATGAATTATACACTGCTAGAAAAAAATAGTTCACCTGGAAAGACGACGTCGATTTTCATCGGATGACGGCATTTGCCACCTGGAGGATAGTAGAAGTACTGATAATGATTAGAACGTCGTCTGCCAACAGATAGCATTGTGGCATAGGTACCAGAATGCAATTTCTGTTTACAATTTAATAGGGAATGTTCATAGCCAGATGGTCAGTGTGGATCAAACGTACGAAACAAAGAGGCAACTAAGCAACGGAAGTGTAATTGTGCTTCCTACAGCCAAATGAGCGAGTCTGAAAGGAGTCAGTTGTGGCCTTGCGAGTGGCGGGATGGCCATTTTGGAGAAATGCCACTTAATTTGGACAAGCTGTGTCAGTTGTACAACGATGCTGGCATCAAAGATCACGTGGACATTCTCACACCCGTAGACATGGTTCTGGAATTCCACACAGCATTGGCGCCCGCCGGTATCGCCTGTTGTAAGGGCAGCAGTGGCAGATTTTACTGCTACCGCAGCATAGTGAAGAGAGGTTATGAGCCTGGACGTGACAGCACGAACTAGTGCAAACCGGATATTAGCAGTGGAGCTAGGAGCACGCAACGCCTTACAGTCGTGGCGCAGTATCGACATACACGGGTCGACTGGTGTCGTCAGGCGACCATTTTCAGGACGGAATGGCTGGCCGCGGTCTTCAGCGATGAAAGCACATCCTGTCTGCACCCAGACCTCGTGAGCGCTGTCTCGCAGAGTGCATTCGTCTAAGACGCACTGGCCCCAACCCAGGCATTCTAGAGTACGATAAGCTATAACTGTCATTCACCTTTGGCGTTTCTGGGGGGGGGGGGGGGGGGGCATGGTGTATGTTCTTCTGTGTAGGCTACACCTTACTAACATTCTTGTTTCAACATGATACCACAGAACTGCTTGTGCTATTGATCTATAAATGTAACCATTTCATGTACTTCATAAGCACTATTGCAATAATAAATTTTGAGTGGATTGAAAACCTTTACATGGGGCTGCTATTTTTTCTGGAAGCGTAGTTCAGAGCTTGGTGATTTTTGTTTGACGCCTATCAAGCCAATGCTAACATTCCATCTTCCAATACTGAAGACATCATAAGAATCTGTCTTCAAAAAGAAGTTACAATACCAGACATGCTGAGAAACCTTAAGTATTTATATGCTTCGAAGCAACGTTCAGTTCCTGACGCCATCAAACCGCTGTCTAAGATCCAGGAGCTGCGCTGACGTGTGTTACGTAGCATACAATTGGGAGGAATGGTGCTGTTTGCGTTATTTAGCACTAAGGCTCACAACTTGTCTAATTTCAGTCCTCCTACTTCTCTGTTAATTTTTTTGTGTTTTTAAATTTGAATGGCCTCACCGAACATCATTGCAAAGTCATTATTGGATCTTAATAAAACTTCAGAGGAAGCAACTTGGTAGTTGCTTACTACGAGCTCCATAACGAATGTCATCTCGTCTCAACTAGTGAGACAGTATTCTGATAACTTACCATTACTGAGCTTGTCACATCGTAATTGCTTTCTGAGAAATTATAGCTTCTGTTGGTGTTTGCAGCATTGGAAGTCTAAACTTTAGACAGAGAAATATGCCTTGGCCAAGGTCCAACGCCTACAAAACAAGAATCATACTGCCTGCATTGCATGTTTACCTTTTAGTCGTTTTAAACGCATGTCCACTGCAGAAATTTCTTCTTTCTTCTTCATCTGTTAGTCGGCTAAACGCACACGAAGTGCTATCACGTAATCCAGACACTTGTCTTTAACCCTTCCCACTCGAATTCTTCACCGTGTACTGCCACTGAATTCGTAATAACTGCACCGAAAATAACCTCTATTATAGTAGGCCAAAGTTAACTATAAACTAAACAATAAAACAAACACTGAACATGTCATGTTTTGTCTTTTATGTCATGTATTTCGCCACTTAGGTCCTATAATTCTTCAGGGTGTGGCGCTTTCCGAAGGCCGCGAGGAGTGTCCGCGTGGTTAGAGGTGCAATGTCCGGATTGCGCCGCCCCTCCCGCCACAGGTTCGAGTCCTCCCTCGGGCACTGGTGTGTGTATATGAAGATAGAAACTGTTCTCGAAAGAACAGATACCACTGATGACCGTGCAGCTACTCTAGAATAAATGATAACTAATTGAAACCCTCAGCTGCCGACAGGAGTTGTTGATATACCTCGATGGGGACAGCTGAAAATGTGTGCCCCGACCCGGACTCCAACCCGCGATCTCCTGCTTACATGACAGACGCTCTATCCATCCTTTTTTAAATCTCATTTTGTTCTATCTTGTTCGTTGAATTTATTCGTGGTGGACGTCCGATGACACCCGTTCAGGTTGTTCGTTGATCCGTTCACTCAGTTTTTTTTATTACAGAGGGTAGCTAAACCCTCTGACCGAACACGCTGAGCTACCTTGCCGGCTATCCATCTGAGCCGTGCAGGACACAGATCAATAGTGCGACTGCAGGGACTTATCCCTTGCACCCTTCCCTTGAGACCCACATTCCCAACTGACCACAGACTACATACGTAATGTACCTAATAGATATTTTCTCATCGACTCATTGCTCGACTCTGCGCGAATGCGCACAGGTTGCCCGAACTCTTCCGTGAATCGTCACCTTAGTGTGCGCGAGTAGTGAGTGTATGGGCAAATATCTATTAGGTACATTACGTATGTATATTGTGGACAGTTAGGAGTGTGGGTCTCACGGGAAGCGTGCAAGGGATAAATCCCTGCAGTCGCGCTATTCATCTGTGGCCTCGGTGGCTCAGATGGATAGAGCGTCTGCCATGTAAGTAGGAGATGCAGGGTTCGAGTACCGGTCCGGGCACAAATTTTCAGCTGTCCCCATCTAGGTGTATCAACAACATCTGTCGGCAGCTGAGGGTTTCAATTAATTATCATAGGTGTGTGTGTGTGTTTGTGTGTGAAGTTCTCAGCATAAGTTACGTTAAGTCAGTTTAAGTAGTGTGTTAAGTCTAGGGACCGATGACCTCAGCAGTTTGCTCCCTTAGGAATTCACACACACTTGATCATTTTCGCTTTCCGAAGCATTGACCCAGTCGGAGTACGTGTACTGTAAGACATGTGTTTCAGTACTAAACAGTTTCCTTTCTACCACCTTTTACCTTCCTGTTATAGAACAGTCCTTACTACTGCTCCTTTCATTGGACTAAATGAAGTAAGGCTGCTCTGATAGTCTCTCGTCATCATCGAAAGTAGATGGTGTTCCTATCTTTCTTCTGTTTGTGATATGTACATTTGCAACCAGAGCTTTCAGAAGTGCCACTCTCCATCTCTTGTGGCTCAAGTTTGGTTTCTAGTTGGAAGTAGTATCCAGTTTTTACAGAATGAAGGTATTGACTACTGCTACCTCCAACAGCCAGAAAAAGTCTTACGCCACCACTGTTGCAGGACACACAACACTGGTCACTACTACTCTTACTTGTTGACTCTGCGTGTCCATCTGTATCAGATGATGTAGTTTCACCTTCTCTAACACTGTTTTGTAAACTATAATTACTTTTATCAATGTTCAAACCACTCACCACTAACACTTTCATCCAATATTTCCAATATTCCTTTGAGATTATCACGTAAATTCACGATTTTTGTTCTTAAGTTTCCGAAGTTTCGAAGTCAACTAGAAATATGAAAGCAGTATCCGTTCGACAAAAGCGTTTTCTCGTAGTTACATCGCTTGCCGACAGGTGTCAGAATACTTCAGTACAAGAAGTACGGCGTCGAGAGTCCCGACATATGATTACGGCGAAGCCTGACACACGAACCTACTGCAATATTTACGCGGTTGGGGCTGTCCCAGCGGTCGAGCACTAAGGGCTAACAGAGATCTGCAACATGCTCAATACCAATACTTGTAATACTACCTGTTCTCCCCTTGTTGGACAATTACTGGTAGTGAAATTTTTTTCTGCACCAGGGTTCGAACTGGCTTACCCATGGGTCGAGCGCCACCACATAAATATGCGTTAGCGATCTCGGCTACGGAGGCATACGTGTCTACACTCGTGCTATACATCATATCCTTGCGCCATATACAGGCGTAACATTCATATGTAACACACGGCACATATTTCCGTGACTTTTAGCTCTGTGTTTACATCATCAGCTGTGTACATTCTTTCAATCAACACTCTACACTATGGGCTACACGTGACTGTTTTAATCTGTTTTTGTAATCAAAGAAAGTGAAATAATTTTCTCGCGGAGGTATGCTAAACCTACGTAATTAGTCTCTGTGAGTAACCCACTTGATGAAAAATTAATAATCAACATTTTACAGTCATGTGCGACTACATCTATACCCGTCAAACAACGTGAAGTTCATAGGGTTCTTCTTGTTGTACCATGTATTCAGGATTCCTCCCGTTCCACTCAAGCTAGGAGCGTGAGGAGAACGATTCTTTAAATGCCTCTGCACTCTGGCATTATTTTGACCCTGTCTTCGTAATCCCTACTAAAAGTGATCGATGCAGGGCTTCGATATGAACTCGAAAGCATGCTGTAATCTCCTTACCTGTGTAGCTGAACAACCGCCTTCTTCCTGTCGCCGGCCGCGGTGGCCTCACGGTGGTCTCGCGGTTCTAGGCGCGCAATCTGGAACCGTGCGACTGCTACGGTCGCAGGTTCGAATCCTGCCTCGGGCATGGATGTGTGTGACGTCCTTAGGTTAGTTAGGTTTAAGTAGTTCTAAGTTCTAGAGGACTGATGACCACAGCAGTTGAGTCCCATAGTGCTCAGAGCCATTTTCCTTCCTGTCCCGCCAGGCATCATGCGCGCTCTCCACCGTGCCGACTTAACGGCATTGCCCATGAAATCGATCTCAGTTGTTGTTACCACAGATAACATCCGTGGTCTAGGGGTAGCGTCTTTGATTCATAATCAAACGTCTTCGGTCCCGTGTTCGATCCCCGCCACTGCCTCAATTTGATAAATAATCAGCATTGGCGGCCGAAGACTTCCGGCGTAAGAGGTCAGCCACATTCTGCCAACGGCCTTGTCAAAGAGGGCGGAGGAGCGGATAGAGGTTCAGGGCACTCTCTTGTCATAGGGGTGGGAAAGTGCCCCTAAAGGCGGAAGAATCAGCAATGATCAACGACATGAGGATGCAGAAGGCAATGGAAACCACTGCATTAAAGACACGTAACGTGTATCCACAGGACATGTGGCCTGTAGTTGAAGAAGTGTCATGATGATCTCTCCATTGGCATAAGATTACGGAATAGTCCCCCATTCGGATCTCCGGGAGGGGACTGCCAAGGGGGAGGTTCCCATGAGAAAAAGATTGAATAATCAACGAAAGGATAATGTTCTAAGAGTCGGGGCGTGGAATGTCAGAAGCTTGAACGTGGTAGGGAAAATAGAAAATCTGAAAAGGGAAATGCAAAGGCTCAATCTAGATATAGTAGGGGTCAGTGAAGTGAAGTGCAAGGAAGACAAGGATTTCTGGTCAGATGAGTATCGGGTAACATCAACAGAAGCAGAAAATGGTATAACAGGTGTAGGATTCGTTATGAATAGGAAGGTAGGGCAGAGGGTGTGTTACTGTGAACAGTTCAGTGACCGGGTTGTTCTCATCAGAATCGACAGCAGACCAACACCGACAATGATAGTTCAGGTATACATGCCGACGTCGCAAGCTGAAGATTAACAAAATGGTTCAAATGGCTCTGAGCACTATGGGACTTAACAGCTGTGGTCATCAGTCCCCTAGAACTTAGAACTACTTAAACCTAACTAACCTAAGGACATCACACACATCCATGCCCGAGGCAGGATTCGAACCTGCGACCGTAGCAGTCACACAGTTCTGGACTACGCGCCTAGAACCGCGAGACCACCGCGGCCGGCCGAAGATTAACAGATAGAGAAAGTGTATGAGGATATTGAAAGGGTAATGCACTATGTAAAGGGGGACGAAAATCTAATAGTCATGGGCGACTGGAATGCAGTTGTAGGGGATGGAGTAGAAGAAAAGGTTACAGGAGAATATGGGCTTGGGACAAGGAATGAAAGAGGAGAGAGACTAATTGAGTTCTGTAACAGGTTTCAGCTAGTAATAGCGAATACCCTGTTCAAGAATCACAAGAGGAGGAGGTATACTTGGAAAAGGTCGGGAGATACAGGAAGATTTCAATTAGATTACATCATGGCCAGACAGAGATTCCGAAATCAGATACTGGATTGTAAGGCGCACCCAGGAGCAGATATAGACTCAGATCACAATATAGTAGTGATGAAGAGTAGGCTGAAGTTCAAGACATTAGTCAGGAATCAATACGCAAAGAAGTGGGATACGGAAGTTCTAAGGAACGACGAGATACGTTTGAAGTTCTCTAACGCTATGGATACAGCAATAAGGAATAGCGCAGTAGGCAGCACAGTTGAAGAGGAATGGACATCTCTAAAAAGGGCCATCACAGAAGTTGGGAAGGAAAACATAGGTACAAAGAAGGTAGCTGCGAAGAAACCATGGGTAATAGAAGAAATACTTCAGTTGATTGATGAAAGGAGGAAGTACAAACATGTTCCGGGAAAATCAGGAATACAGAAATACAAGTCGCTGAGGAATGAAATAAATAGGAAGTGCAGGGAAACTAAGACGAAATGGCTGCAGGAAAAATGTGAAGACATCGAAAAAGATATGATTGTCTGAAGGACAGACTCAGCATACAGGAAAGTCAAAACAACCTTTGGTGACATTAAAAGCAACGGTGGTAACATTAAGAGTGCAACGGGAATTCCACTGTTAAATGCAGAGGAGAGAGCAGATAGGTGGAAGGATGGAAGGAATACGTTGAAAGCCTCTATGAGGGTGAAGATTTGTCTGATGTGATAGAAGAAGAAACAGGAGTCGATTTAGAAGAGATAGGGGATCCAGTATTAGAATCGGAATTTAAAAGAGCTTAGGAGGACTTACGGTCAAATAAGGCAGAAGGGATAGATAACATTCCATCATAATTTCTAAAATCATTAGGGGAAGTGGCAACAAAACGACTATTCACGTTGGTGTGTAGAATGTATGAGTTTGGCGACATACCATCTGACTTTCGGAAAAGCATCATCCACTCAATTCCGAAGACGGCAAGAGCTGACAAGTGTGAGAATTATCCCACAATCAGCTTAATAGCTCATGTATCGAAGCTGCTTACAGGAATAATATACAGAAGAATGGGAAAGAAAATTGAGAATGCGCTAGGTGACGATCAGTTTGGCTTTAGGAAAAGTAAAGGCACGAGAGAGGCAATTCTGACGTTACGGCTAATAATGGAAGCAAGGCTAAAGAAAAATCAAGACACGTTCATAGGATTTGTCGCCCTGGAAAAAGCGTTCGGCAATATAAAATGGTGCAAGTTGTTCAAGATTCTGAAAAAAGTAGGGGTAAGCTATAGGGAGAGACGGATCATATACAATATGTACAACAACCAAGAGGGAATAATAAGAGTGGACGATCAAGAACGAAGTGCTCGTATTAAGAAGGGTGTAAGACAAGGCTGTAGCCTTTCGCCCCTACTCTTCAATCTGTACATCGAGGAAGCAATGATGGAAATAAAAGAAAGGTTCAGGAGTGGAATTAAAATACAAGGTGAAAGGATATCAATGATACGATTCGCTGATGACATTGCTATCCCGAGTGAAAGTGAAGAAGAATTAAATGATCTGCTGAACGCAATGAACAGTCTAATGAGTAAGCAGTATGGTCTGAGAGTAAATCGGAGAAAGACGAAGGTAATGAGAAGTAGTAGAAATGAGAACAGCGAGAAACTTAACATCAGGATTGATGGTCACGAAATCAATGAAGTTAAGGAATTCTGCTACCTAGGCAGTAAAATAACCAATGACGGACGGAGCAAGGAGGACATCAAAAGCAGACTCGCTACGGCAAAAAAGGCATTTCTGGCCAAGAGAAGTCTACTAATATCAAATACCGGCCTTAATTTGAGGAAGAAATTTCTGAGGATGTACGTCTGTAGTACAGCATTGTATGGTAGTGAAACATGGACTGTGGGAAAACCGGAACAGAAGAGAATCGAAGCATTTGAGATGTGGTGCTATAGACGAATGTTGAAAATTGGGTGGACTGATAAGGTAAGGAATGAGGAGGTTCTACGCAGAATCGGAGAGGAAAGGAATATGTGGAAAACACTGATAAGGAGAAGGGACAGGATGATAGGACATCTGCTAAGACATGAGGGAATGACTTCCATGGTACTAGAGGGAGCTGTAGAGGGCAAAAACTGTAGAGGAAGACAGAGATTGGAATACGTCAAGCAAATAATTGAGGACGTAGGTTGCAAGTGCTACTCTGTGATGAAGAGGTTAGCACAGGAAAGGAATTCGTGGCGGGCCGCAACAAACCAGTCAGTAGACTGATGACCAACAAAAAGAACTGCATGACGGCCAACCAAAGACAAGTGTCATCAGTCATGTGGAACATGGATGCTATGAGCCTTTGCCGAAGGTGAAGACTACTTTGAGTAGGTGATGACTACTTTGAGTAGATGTGTGATTCTCTATTCTACCAACTTTCGTGCCCGAGGAGCACTTCGCTTGGCTTTGGTGGCAGATGGCCTGGGAAGTTGTGTCCATAGAATTCATCGGAAGGAATGGGATTATGATTGTATACATTCTTAAATAGAACTCGCCTGAGTTATCACAAATAAAACCAAGTTAGGTACTTTGTACAGTCTCTCTTGGCTGAGATTTGCTTTCTGTCTAATCCACGTTTGTCTTTTTGTTTATAATCTCAGGCTCTTTGATGAGACAGCGGCTATCCATTTATGAGATTTCAAACAACGATGTTCTGACTTACGTAAAGGTTATGTTCCACATTGTTTTTATAGTTTCTCACTGGCTCTGGTGTCTTACAGGTGTTAACTGTGGGTTAACTACATGTTTATTCATTAGCTGATTCCTCGCTGTGGTTTATTGCATTTATTTTGAGACTGAAGAACATTAATCAGGTCAAGTTCTACATAATGTCACCATTTACACTCTCAAATTAATGTTGATCAAATATGATACGCTGGGATTGTCATAAATAATTTAATTAATCTGAGACTGCCAAATTTCATGTGTTGGAGAAGAATTAATCAAAAGACTTTGCACATCTTGGAAAATAAAAAGAATTTATCTTTTCTGACTGTAGTGTTATATTTTTGTGCCTCGCACCTTAACACTCCCAGATACTCACTAGCTACCGTTTTCAATGGTGAGTGGACTGTCATACCAAGAGTGACATAAAAAGCAAAATTTATTTTTGTAAAGGTATTTTTTAATCCTGCATACTGTTTTTTGTACACGACTTCGTACCCAATGGTAAAGAGAAGTGGGCTTCAGAGTTGTGAAGCAACTGTCGTCATAAGAAAGCTGGACAGAAGCAGAAATAATTAGTGAACAAGTTAACATCGTGAACAGAAGGTTTGTGTATTGTGTATCAAACTGGGGACCTAGAAACGACAGAGAGGCTTCGTCCCGCTGTAGCCCTCAGTGGTTTACATCCCCACAGCAGGCCACAGCAGACCACCGACCCTACCGCCGCCCCACACCGAACCTAAGGTTATTGTGCGGTTCGGCCCCCAGTGGACCCCCTCGGGAGCGTCTCATACCAGACTAGTGTAACTCCAAATATTTGCGTGGTAATGTAATTATGGAGTACGCGTACATGGAGACAGTGTTTAGGCAGCAATCACCGACATAGTGTAACTGCGGCGGAATAAGGGGAACAGGCCCGCAATCGCCAAGGCAGATGGGAAACTGCCTTAAAACCATCCACAGGCTTGGCTGGCACACCAGAGCTCGACACTAATCCGCCAGGTGGATTCGTGCCGGGGACCGGCACGCCTTCCCGCTCGAGAAGCAGTACGTTAGCTAGCTGGGCGGGCAAACAGAAGGTTTGCTTGACTTCCATTTCTCCAAGTCTATGAAGGCTCATTAAAAATAACACAGCAAGAAACAGAGTCCACCTACACCAATAGCAACAGGAATGAGGCTCTCTGAGCTACAGCACAAATGATGGTGTCGGAGCCGCAACCAGCCATCGTCTGTAGTGTAACGTAGTGATGTGGCTCTGAGGACTGGTGGGCTGTGTGGCTACCACCGGCCACCCTATATCATGGCAATAGAGGCTGCTCGTGGTACAGAGCTGCTGAAGATGTGGCTCAGCAGGCACGCTCTAGTGGCATCTGATGGAAACTTGCAATTCCATTGCCAACTTTGAGACGCTGGTATGGTGGCATCGGTATGTGATAGCACTCTGTTCATTTATTTTTATTCCCACATGATTCTGTTCTCAATCGCAGCTATACGAGATGTGATCAGAATCAGTACTGAGTTGCAAATACAGAACCAGGAAGTCGACGGCAATGTTATTGAACTGGCGCAGCATATCCATGGCGCAGATGCCGCATCTCCATGGCACATTGGAGTGGCCGTTGCAGCTGGGCCCTATTATCCTCGGCAAGGTAGGTCAGGCTATCATTGGTTGTCTCGAGTCTCTCGCCAGTGTGCGAGACAATATCTACCTGCTTCTTCAGGTTAGTTACTCTTCACAATCCCAGCTATTTCGGGTGAAAGCTCGTTTCGATCACTTAAGTAATCAGGTACTCCATTTACCTAGAATTAACACAGATGTGAAGCAGTGCGTAGAAATCGAACAGTTGCAGGTGTAGGTTAGAAAACTCAACGTTGGGATAATTTACTGCAGTGGAAAAGACTTTCTGATGATCAGGTAAGGGTAACCTCCCGCCGGAGATTCGAGTCCTCCCTCGGGCATGGGTGTGTGTGTTGTTCTTAGCATAAGTTAGGTTAAGTAGTGCGTAAGTCTAGAGACCGATGACCTATGCAGTTTGGTCCCTTAGGAATTCACACACATTTGAACATTTGAGGCAATGGTAAAGGATGATTGTTAGGTTAAATGTGTTTTACGAAATCGTTATGGTATGAGATATGGAAGCTTTTTAATCATTTACCTACACTTGCTATTGCTGTTTAGTTAGGCATTGCTAAATTATCAATGGAGACTAGTGATGAAACTGTAATGTTTTTTTTTTATTTGTCTGTTAAACCACAACAGCAGGCTGATGTTCTTCAAATCCCTGATCCTATAGCTATTCAGGTCATTTAACTGACGGTCGGTTGGCTAGTGTTATTGATCAGGTTATTCGAGAAAGTGGGATCTAGAGAGGTTTACGAGATAGAATTATTCAATATTTGTCAGATAGGTTGAGAAATGAATTAACTAATAAAACCTTATATTCGGGTTCAAGGTTAACAAGAGACATTTGTGACTCATACGGAGAATAGCATTATGTGCTGAGGTCAGCGAAAATCAGATCATTAGTAATTCATTCGAAAGGCTGCGGTCTGAAACCGTTTGTTTGTGGTTTTTACTAATAAACCTGGTACTTCCTTGGCGTGGACCAAGTTGAGAAGGATACCCATCAATGTTACGAGAGTAGTCAACGTGGACGAAACTGCGGAAATTGTTTTAGGTATAATGAACCGGGACATTTTGCTCGCGATTGTCAGGTTAGATGTGGTAATGACGCATGACGTTTTTGGGAATGGAGTTAGGGAAGGCGAATAGCGTTGCTACCCAAAGAATGTTATCAGTTAAGTGGATCAGTACTTCCTCCTTACTGTTTATTGTGCTGCCCTTAACCATGAACCGGTCAGTGAACTGTTGGATTCCAGCAGCAATATTTCCTTGCTCAATTATGTGTGGTACCTCAAACATAGTAAGATTTGTAAATTTCTCACTTTAAGACCACTAGATAAAAGGCTTGGGCAGTTACTGATCATTGTCTTTGTTTGGAAGCGTTAGGAGTTATTTTGAAAATTCAGCAATTCTCCTGGTCTATTAAAATCTTTGCCGCCTAACATCTGTCTACTAACTTACTACTGGGATGTGACTTCATAGACAAGATTTATTTTGTCTTAGACTACTCTGAAAACAAGTTTGCCTTTAAATTTCTTCCAGGTAAGGACTATCATAATGTAGCCATGATCAATTTCCTTCAATTTATTGTACTGTTATTCGAGTGATTTCAAGCGTCATGTCCAACACTTGGGGGAAGATAAGCTCAACGGTTATTAAGGTTGTGAAGTGAATATCGGAATGATTTGGCCTAACACTTGGGTTTAGCCAACAGTGTTAAATATCAGGGCCAACTCATTGATCGTTTTCTGGTACGTTACTCTCCTTACCGATTTTCGCCGCCGAAATTGCACCTAGTTAAAAAGCTGACTACCGGTAAACTCCATAGCGTTCATCTTAGTTAGGTCAAGGTTAGTTTTCCTTCTAATATGAAGCCAGCAGAATTCAATAAAAAAATTAGAAGGCGCCGAAACTGATTATTCCGCCCCACCTTAAGTATGTTTTTTTTTTTTTGGGGGGGGGGGGGGGGGGAGAAAGAATTAGGAGTGGAATATTAAATTCTTAGTGAAAGATATGGCAGATGGGTAGACTGCACACAAATGATGACGGAGTATTAATTTCTGCAAAAATTCATAGTGAACAACATAATTAATACGGTCATAATGCTGAATAATGCAGGTGGAGACAAGCACCAAACATTGGCCAAATGCAGTATAGGGTATTTTTAACGTGCACTCACTTAAAATATGAAGTTTATGGGATGTTTCTGAGAAACTTTGGTAAATAACGAAGGAAAATTACTAGAGCATGCCTTAGTGATAGAGGGAGATTTCACTCTTTCTTTTATATAATGGAAGCCGCACGCTTTTAGATCTGGAGTTTGGGAAACATTCTGCTGAACGTATTTCCCGAAAATATCGAGTAGGCGCCTATTCGTGAAGGAAATGTACTGATACTACTGGCCTCTAACGGGCCCAAATTAGGCGATTTAGTATACTAAGAGACAGGTTTGGCATCTATAAGGCTTTGATAGCATCACTGGCTACTGAACTGAACTGAACTGAGCGTTAAGAAACGTAGAAATACATTTTTGCTTAATGAGGGTGGCAAGAAATAGATCTGAAACTACACTCCTGGAAATGGAAAAAAGAACACATTGACACCGGTGTGTCAGACCCACCATACTTGCTCCGGACACTGCGAGAGGGCTGTACAAGCAATGATCACACGCACGCCACAGCGGACACATCAGGAACCGCGGTGTTGGCCGTCGAATGGCGCTAGCTGCGCAGCATTTGTGCACCGCCGCCGTCAGTGTCAGCCAGTTTGCCGTGGCATACGGAGCTCCATCGCAGTCTTTAACACTGGTAGCATGCCGCGACAGCGTGGACGTGAACCGTATGTGCAGTTGACGGACTTTGAGCGAGGGTGTATAGTGGGCATGCGTGAGGCCGGGTGGACGTACCGCCGAATTGCTCAACTCGTGGGGCGTGAGGTCTCTACATCGATGTTGTCGCCAGTGGTCGGCGGAAGGTGCACGTGCCCGTCGACCTGGGACTCGACCGCAGCGACGCACGGATGCACGCCAAGACCGTAGGATCCTACTCAGTGCCGTAGGGGACCGCACCGCCACTTCCCAGCAAATTAGGGACACTGTTGCTCCTGGGGTATCGGCGAGGACCATTCGCAACCGTCTCCATGAAGCTGGGCTACGGTCCCGCACACCGTTAGGCCGTCTTCCGCTCACGCCCCAACATCGTGCAGCCCGCCTCCAGTGGTGTCGCGACAGGCGTGAATGGAGGGACGAATGGAGACGTGTCGTCTTCAGCTATGAGAGTCGCTTCTGCCTTGGTGCCAATGATGGTCGTATGCGTGTTTGGCGCCGTGCAGGTGAGCGCCACAATCAGGACTGCATACGACCGAGGCACACAGGGCCAACACCCGGCATCATGGTGTGGGGAGCGATCTCCTACACTGGCCGTACACCTCTGGTGATCGTGGAGGGGACACTGAATAGTGCACGGTACATCCAAACCGTCATCGAACCCATCGTTCTACCATTCCTAGACCGGCAAGGGAACTTGCTGTTCCAACAGGACAATGCACGTCCGCATGTATCGCGTGCCACCCAACGTGCTCTAGAAGGTGTAAGTCAACTATCCTGGCCAGCAAGATCTACGGATCTGTCCCCCATTGAGCATGTTTGGGACTGGATGAAGTGTCGTCTCACGCGGTCCGCACGTCCAGCACGAACGCTGGTCCAACTGAGGCGCCAGGTGGAAATGGCATGGCAAGCCGTTCCACAGGACTACATCCAGCACCTCTACGATCGTCTCCATGGGAGAATAGCAGCCTGCATTGCTGCGAAAGGTGGATATACATTGTACTAGTGCCGACATTGTGCATGCTCTGTTGCCTGTGTCTATGTGCCTGTGGTTCTGTCAGTGTGATCATGTGATGTATCTGACCCCAGGAATGTGTCAATAAAGTTTCCCCTTTCTGGGACAATGAATTCACGGTGTTCTTATTTCAATTTCCAGGAGTGTAACTGAGCAACCAGCGGCAAGGAGGTTATTGAAGAACTTTGGCAAAAATTTAGACATTTTCAGCTCTTATGGTAGACAAATTTGTGCATTGGAGGGTATTAAGAGACGAGAACAAGCGAAAATAATTCATAAACGACAGTATTTACACTGTACCAATGAGAGAGTGACAGTAACATCGCAGATTCAAACGTAATCCAATCTTGACTGATAAGGAAAAGCTGACTGAAATCAGACAAGTGTAAGAGCACCTAACTTACGAAAAACATTGATGGAAGTCGCAAGTAAGCCCGAGCTGTGGTTGTTTAAAAATCCTGAAGTTTTTGTCTTACGTAAAATCATTTAATGAAACGTAGTTATCTGCCCAGATGCTTGCAGATCATGATGGCGAGAGAACGGAAAATAGCAATTTATAGGTTGAAATACACGGCCCAGTCACATTAAAGAGACTGCCACCTATATTCGACTTCAACGTGCGATAATCACTGACAGATGCTAGATGGCAGCACTAGCAGTGGAGGGTATACTAAGCGAGTCCGGTGGACGCGGGAAACAGTGCATGCGTTGTCGTAATGCGACAACGGCATGATCGTTGGCTTTCGGGCGAAGAGTGGAAGCATTACGGAAACGGCGAAGTTTGTAAACTCGTTGCGTGCCGCCGTTGTTAAAGTATACCGCACAGGATAAAATGGCGCTATCCAAAAGCAGCGCCGTGGCAATGTGGTGCGACACAGGCCAGGTGACAGGGGTGAACGAAAGCTGTGGAGATGTGTATTGGCGAATACAAGTGTAACTGTTGGCCAACTGACCTCCCAGATGAAACAAGGAGCTACCAAAACTATCCCTTCAATGATCGTTCAACGAAAGTTGCTGTAGCAGGCACCTGGTTCATGTACCCATGCTGATTGCTGTTTGTCGACGACGAAGGCTGGAATTTGCATGCCAGTACCGCAGCTGGACGTTGAGTGGCGACAGGTGGCTTTTTCAGACGAATCACGTTTTATGCTACATCGCACAGGTGGCCGTTGGCGTGTACGGCGTGAAACGTCTCAAAGCAAACACTCTGTGACATTCGTCGGAGTGATACAGGCCGGAGGCATTCCCTAGGTGATGTCGTCGTTCTGCAAGGTACAACGGATCAACACAAGTATGCATCTACCCACGGGGACCTTATCCACCCACCCATGCAGGTTGTCTTTCCTCAGCACGATGGTAGGATAAAGCAACGTGTCACATAACTTGCAGTGTGCATGTGTGACACCCAGATATGTGTACCGTACTTCCCTGGCCACCAGATCTCCCGTATTTAAACCCAATCGAGAATCTGTGGGTCCACATCGATCGGGCTGTACGCGTCATTGGTCTTCAACTGAGTAACCTACCACAGCTGGCCATGGAACTGGAGTCGACGTGGCGCCACATCCCTTCCAGAACCTCACTGACTCTCTTCCTGCACGTCCCGCAGCGGTCCAGGCTGCGAAAGGTGATTCTTCAGGCTATTGATAGGTGACCACATTAATGTGATTGGACAGTGTATTAAACTCTATGTTTCTAAACTGCTCGTCGGAAGAAAATCACTCATATTGTCTGTCAACGGACACTGCATGAACTCTAAAATCACAGATATAGAATATGGAACTGAGAACCAACTGTAGTCGCCCGATAGAGGGAGAACCACTACAGCTAATGCAGTGGGAGCCGTTATAATCAGTGGCGAGTATAGGAAAGAAATAGCTCATCGTCTATGAACATTTTTCGTGGGCCGTTAGAACAATTGCCGGCTGGTGTGGCCGAGCGGTTCTAGGCGCTTCAGTCTGGAACCGCGCGACCGCTGCGGTCGCAGGTTCGAATCCTGCCTCGGGCATGGATGTGTGTGACGTCCTTAGGTTAGTTAGGTTTAAGTAGCTCTAAGTTCTAGGGGACTAATGACCTTAGCAGTTAAGTCCCATAGTGCTCAGAGCCATTTTTTTCTGTGATGCTGCTCTAAAATGCATACATCTGTTCTACTAACCTAGAGAGTGCGGTAAACAAATAAGGACACATTTCTGTTTTTTTTGTCCATGGCATGCATAAAACATTTGTTACTGCCGATACTGTAAACTTTATTCACAATAGTAGGTAAGTGCAGCGCATGTACTGTATCTGTTCTAGTAGACCCAGTTTGTGTTTGATAAGTTTGTGCAATGCTGTTACATTGCAGTTTTATCTTCGCGCACTCGAGTATAATGGAAGCCTATTATTCCATACGGAAAATAACAGACATGAACTTCTTTTACGGTCCGGGCAATCGATCCCAGTGTCCCGTATGCTGAAAGATATCCAGAATGCGGGGTGCCAACTGCCAAACGCTCAATTATTCAGCCTTCTTTCCCAGTCGTTTATTTACTGTATTCTGTAGGTCATTCGTAACACTAATGAGCTTGCAGTAGAAAAAGGGATGTGTTTCACAATAGTGACAATTAACAAGTGCTCTCAGCTTTTAAGGTAAATTAGAACCCACGTTTCTTGGGCATTTAAGTCTTCTTTCGGTCCATACTACCATTATCAAAACTTTTTAACATCCCTTATATCACTTATTTCAACATATTGCAGTACTGTGAAACATATTTTCTGTTCTCCCATGCCTACTTCTAAGAAAGCCAAAGTACTCCTACGTGCAGGGATAAAAATTGTTTGCGCCAGCATCGATCGTGTGAAACTCAACTTGCTTTGTTCGTTCACGAGATACATAAGGGAGCAGTTAAAAATGGTTCAAATGGCTCTGAGCACTATGGGACTTAACATCTGAGGTCATCAGTCCCCTAGATCTTAGAACTACCTAAACCTAACTAACCTAAGGACATCACATACATCCATGCGCGAGGCAGGATTCGAACTTGCGACCGTAGCGGTGGTGCAGTTCCAGACTGTAGCGCCTAGAACCGCTGGGCCACTCCGGCCGGCAAGGGAACAGCTAGCCGATCTCACGTCGGTGCCGTGTTTCCTGATTTCCAGAAATTCACATGCCAAGGTGGTGAAGTTCTAGGGCACTGGATTCTTATTCGAGTAAGACTTCATGCCACGGCTTACAACGACTGCGAGTTCTCTGAGGGCACAGTGGTACACCACATCCATACTGCGTCGTTAGGTGATACCTCGTATGCGACGATATGGTGGTGCCATTTTTCAACAGGACAATGGTCGTCCATACAAGGCTTGTCTCTCTATGAAGTATCTACGTGATGTTGGAGTATTCCCGCGGCCAGCAAGATTCACAGAGCTATCTCCAATAGAACATACTGTACGTGGGACCAGCTCGGACGGCAACTCCATCTCAGGATATCAAGGACCAGTTACAACAGTTGCGGGTCAACTTGCCTCAGGAGAGGATACAACGGCTTCATGTCACCATTCACGTCGAATGAGGTGGTGCAGTGGTTAGCATTCGGGAGGACGACGGTTCAGACCCGCGTCCGTCCATCTAGATTTCGGTGTTCCGTGGTTTCCAGGTTATGCCGGGACGGTTCCTTTGATATGGTACGGCCGATTTCCTTACCCATACTTGGCACAATCCGAGCTTGTGCTCCGTCTCTAATGACCTCGACGTCGACGGGTCGTTAAACCCAGTCTTCCTTCCTATGTCACCCTTCACAACAGAATCAGTGTATGCATCAAGGCCAGAGCGAGTGCAACGTCCTACTAATAAATGTGCCCGTACTGCTGGTCTTTGTAAATTTGGCTCGATTTTGTGGTCACTGGAATAACATAATATAGCCTGTCAGCCCGTAAAGTTTCATTTCGCTTCCTCATCCCTTCTGGGTCCTTCACTTTTTTTACCAGTCAGCGTGTGATTAGGAGCAGCTGTTCTGAGTGACACATAACTAGCCGTGGGAAAGAAAGATGACCAACTCACATTTTTTGGAAGAATTCTGATGCAGAGTACTTCACGCATGAAGTAAGTCGACAACAGAACCATCGTTTGAACCGTTCTTTAATACTATTCGACTGTCTCAGATCTTAACTAATTTATATTAAGCGAAGAGGAAGGGATTAAAAAATAATTGTACCTTTCGTTTCGGGCTCGTTTAGTCAGCGCAAGAGCCTCACAGATATGTTCAAAACAATTGCTCAAGTTCTTACTCGCCGCAGCATTCCGAGAGCCGGCTTTCCAAAACGGGTCAAGGACCATGTTACTTCCAGCAGCATGCATCTTGCGTAAAGACTACCGGGCATGAAACTAATAGAAACGAGGAGAAAGGGCAGGGCGTAAACGAATCTGGTCTGCTGTACTCCATATCCTCCACATCTGACGATGGCTTACCGAATTCCTATGTAGACGCGTACACAGGAAATTTGGTGGGATTGTTACTGCTCGCCATCTAGCCACCTCATCGTAGAATAACGATTCGATTCTGATGTGGTTCATCTCGCAGTCTTACTTGGCATCTACGCGTACGCAGAACAAGGAAGCCGTAGTAAGGATTTTGTACAGAAATTAAAATCCATCCGCCATGTTATAGGCTCTACGATTAATTCCCAATTTCACTTCCCGGCCGCATAGCTTTCATTTACATACCGAGTGAGAAGGGGCAGAAGCAAGGATACTGAAGTCGTATTCAACAGACCCGACTGTCAGATCCACGTCTAATCATTTTGGTTTAGGCTTTCCATGATTTCCGTACACCGTTTTAAGTGCATGCTAGAGTATTTCCCCCAAAACGGCTGTGGCCGGTACCTGTCATTACGCAACAGGGCTAGTGAAGCGCCAGTAATGACCTCGATATAAACCGGACGTTAAAATCAAATCTTCCTTCTTTCATTTGTATTTAAGTAGAAATCGATGATATTAACACGTTATATTCTTTTGCAGTTCCGGTAGGAAACCAAATAGTTTCTGATACTGTAGTCGGGACTAATGCTATCATTTTACAATTTACACTGTATTTCCTCTGCTTCCCTAAGTGCCTATGTTGAGCACAGATCTCGATCCTCCCTCCCCAGATTTAGCGGTAAGATGGCCCAGCGGATAGCCCGTCAAAAAGTAAACACAGATCAAGCATGAAAACCGGAAGAAGATGTACTGTGCAAAAGAAGAAAAATAGAAATAGTGAACGGTCCTAGTTTAAAACGTGTGGAACTGAGCAAAATGAACGGCTGCGGTGTCGTGGTTAAGTCCTCACGGCGTTGGACTGTAAAGCACAAGAGCAGTAGTGAAAACTCCTTCCTGTCTTTTTTTCACAACATTATGAACTGTCCGTCCAGTAGTTGAAACGTTTGTTCTCTTTCGGTAGTCTTGGCAGTTGTCATGCTATACGTTGGTTTCAGCATATGAGTCAAGTGGTAAGAATACGTTACTGTCGCAGGTAAACAGTGAGAGCAGGCGAGATACCACATAGACGTCTCACAGAAATGAAAGCAACAAATAAACGTGTGTCAGTTACGTTACCACAAAGGAATGCGAGAATCAAAACTTTCAGAAATGGAACGCAACTTCAAGAATGTTAAAAAATATATTTTGACAGAGCACGGAAAAACTACGTGAATGTGAAACTGTTGCGTTCATTTGTTGCAGCTTACGTGACAAACTATTATGTTTTCATCATTTCCTCAGTAGTGATCACATTCACAGTCATATGAATACCTAAATCGGGCAACGAGAGATACCTCACTCACTTACCATGCGTACAAATTAGGAGCGTCGGTAAGAGGCTTTATCATATGAAACACGTACTGTCACTAATGCCGTGTATGACACACCAGACTTGTTTTCCTATGGGAGACTCGGTTGCCTAGTCGCCTTGTCATTAAACGTTTGCGGTTCCCATTAGAAAGCCACTTCCTTTCGGCTACTGATATAGTGGCGAAAACAGAAAGAAAAAATTGGCACGAAGGAAGTTTGAACACGGCTCACCCGTTTGCTAATCCAACACTGTGACCACTTAACCACGACGCATTTTTTTTAAAAAAGAAGCCATATAGTTTTCAACAAAGGAAACAAAATTCGGGTTTAACCAAATTAGAACACTTCTCATTTTGAGAACCAGCATAAGAAAGATTCCAGGAATAATAGAAGAGAAAGAACAAACATTTGGCTTCAAATAAATATTCTGCTTCTAAACAAGAAAGCTGCCCACCTCTTTGTAGCCCACATAAAGCAATAGATAAAAATGTTTTGAAACCATTCCTTATATTTGTTATTCTCCTTCAACCTAAAATGTTCTTATATAATATAAAACAAGTACTCTTCTAAGTTCGAAGTTTTGTTTGTTAACAGGTCAAACACAGAATGAAATTTTCACTCTGCAGCGGAGTGTGCACTGATTTTGAACCTCGTAGCAGATTAAAACTGTGTGGCGGACCGAGACTCGAATTCAGGACCTTTGCCTTTCACGGGCAAATGCTCTACCAACTGAGCTACCCAAGCACGACTCACGACCCGTCTTCACAGCTTTACTTCCGCCAGTACCTCGTCTCCTACCTTCCAAACTTCACAGAAGTTCTCCTGCTTCGCAAAGGCAAAGGTCCAGAGATCGAGTCTCGGACCGGCACACAGTTTTAATCTGCCAGGAAGTTTCACGTAAAATACGAACTGTCCTAGAAGCCACGAATAACTGTTATTCTTTCTCGGATGGATAACATCTCCAGTCGGGTTGTAAAGCTGCAGTTTTTATTATATACGCGATTGGTCTTTCAAGCTGCTCTGTATTGCACGTCTTGTCCTTAGGCCGTTCTTTGTTTCTGTTTTGCTTTTTTTCACAGTTCAGTACGCCTTCTTCCTGTTTTCATGCTTTATCTGTGTTCAGTTTTTGACAGTCTGTCCGCTAGACCCTCTTACAACTAAACCTGAGGTCGGTGCGACGGGGAATTTCCTTTGTGAGCAAACCGTGAACTGCACGACCCGCACGTAACAACAGTGTTAAGTCCTCTCGAGAGGCGTTCTCCGTATAAGACTGACGTGATTTCTGACGTGATCTAAGGAAATTTAAAGCCGAATTGCTTTCGTAAATGTCTCAGTCTCTGACGAGTTAATTATCCTACACTAATATTACTCGCCTTCTTTATACAGGATACATAAGTTCGGAGCATACCTCAATATGCTAGTAGCTTCTTATAGCACTCACCAGCGAGGCGGTGCTCGGTGACATCCGATTTATTGGTTTTTTCACTCGGATGTAACGGCAGTGGATTTTTTTCCCATACAACATGTGTTTCATATAAGGTGTTTTTCTCTGCACCTTACTGAACAATAAATGAAAGAAATGTTTATTTGGTTAGGTAACCTTCAGAAAAGTAACTCTTTCTGTGAAGTAATGTAGTTTTCAGTCATTTTTCAGAGCGTTACAGCAACTACTTATATATATATTTTTAAATAGAACATTATTTTTTCTGATTAAGATGAGTCTCATTTGTCGTTCCGTCTCAGGTGCACGTTTTTTAATTGGATTACATGTTTAGAACACTCTGAATCATCATCAGATCAAAGTAGTTGTGTCAGCAGCCCGTCTTGCCTGTGAAACAATAAATGAGAATTGTCTTAACATCTAAAACAAGACTATTATGTCGTCTATAGGGACTATTTTTCTGTCATGTTGATGATGTGTGAGGGCTGTTCTTTTATTAAGGTCCGTGCAGTGGTGAAATGGAAAACACAGTGAAAATCCAACGAAGCTTCTCACAGTTGTGTTGGGCTGTGTCTCTAGAAAGCCCGTCGATCGAGACACCTCGCTCTTTTCAGCCCTGAGTGCACACTCAGCATGTGGAGATGCCTAGAAAATTGTGTCTCCCAGTTATGGGTGCATACTGAGAGATTTCGCCTGCTTTTATGCAGCCCACTCAATGTAACTGTCATGCAGGTCGTTCTTCTTGACAACATTCTCGGCCGCACACTGCAGGGGTAATGAAGACGATTCTGCAACGTTTGCGGTGAGAAGTATTTGATCACCTAGTGTGGAAACCCGATTTGCCTCCCTCTGACTTCCATCTGCGCTCACTTGAGCCGCTGGTCATGAAGACAACATTTAGGAAAAGACAACGAGCTGCAGAGCAGGTGGGGAGCACAGGTGGCTGCATTCTATGACGAAGGTATTGGAAAGTTTGAACAGCGTTACGAAAAAGTCTCACTCGGATCGGCGACTATGAAGAGACTTTGCTGTAAGGTTTAGCTAGCTGTAGCAAACAAAACATTTTTTATCTTCACTGTCGTTTCCATTTCACGACCAATCGGATCTTAATAAACACCTAGCCTTTCTATTTAAATCAACTGTACATAGATCAGTTAAAAACAAATGTCTGTCAATTTTAATTAGATGGCTAGAAACGTTCAAAGTTTTAGCGGTTGATGCCACATGTTGTATAAATTGGCCGTATTTAGGAATGTTGATTCGAATGAGGTATTCATACGACTGTCTATTTCTCTGAATGCCCAACTCAATGCGCCTTCTAACCTATCCACTGTATATCTTCTAATCTGCTTATGTATTCAGGTACGAAAGCGTTTTTGTTAGCACCGAAAGTGACAAATTCACCCCGTAATTTAAACGGTTTTTATCAGGCAGTCATTACAGCTGCATTCATTACAGCTGTTTGTCTGTCATGAGCTGGGTTCTAGAGAGACGTTTTATCAACTAATGAACTTTCGGGCAAGAGCACTCAACACTGCGGTGGTTCATCCAGACCTGCCTACTCACTACTCACAGCAACAGGAGAGAATGCAGCCAAAGCATTTGAATTACCTGAAATACGTCCATACATCCTAATGTTTATCTGGCAAAGAATTGCTTCTTCTCGTCTAAACACTTCAACACCGCAGATCGAACCATGGATTTTAATAATACGACTGGAGATAGTGTTCCAGCGAAGGAAATCCTGCGAGGAAGTTCTACGGAACTGCTATAATTCAGCGTCGGAAGCACACATCCGCACACGTCCACTTCTGCCATCTGTCAAGAAAGCTATCAGTTAACAGAAGGAAGCAGAGGGTCCAAAAATCAAAAAGCCTCTCATCAGCGGTGAAGAATGATCTCTAATAATAAAAGAAGCCTAAGGAATGGAATATAAAACGAAATGTAGAGAGTGAAAGAAAACAGAATCTTCTAGATCAGAAAAAAATCTTCCTCTACCAATAGGAAATTGTTCCCAGCTCATAAGAAAAATGATTCTAGAAGAATATCCGTTTACCCATGGTGCAGATATTTTGAGGAAGACCAGGCATAGTGTGGTAAATGTAAAGAATGGTGGCGTAAGGACGGTGCGGCTTATGAAGGCTTGAGGCGTTACCTCTGCCACTACTGCAGAAGAATTCCACGTGCAAACTCTTGCTCGATTGGATGCATAATGGTATCCACCTGTGCGGGTAAGAGTACACAGTTAACGCTTTTGATCTCTCGCTTTTATTGTGCCTTCTTAAGAGTAAACATGAATTTATCTTTTTTAGGAACTTTAATGTCTGATTGATGTAAAAAAAGTAACAAAAAGATTACGGAGATGTTGCTGTTGCTACTGTGATCATTTCGAAGACTAGATTGTTGCAGCTCTCCAAGCTAGTCTATCCCGTGCAAATCTTTTCATCCCAACATTACCAGTGCCCCCTACACCTACCTGAAACTGCCTACTGTACTCAATCCGCTGTCAAACGGTTCAAATGGCTCTGAGCACTTTGGGACTTAACTTCTGAGGTCATCAGTCCCATAGAACTTAGAACTACTTAAACCTAACTAACCTTCATCACACACATCCATGCCCTAGGCAGGGTTCGAACCTGCGACCGTAGAGGTCGCGCGGTTCCAGACTGAAGCGCCTAGAACCGCTCGGCCACTCCGGCCGGCAATCCGCTGTCTCCCTCTACAATTGTTATTCTTCTCACTGCCTTTCGCAACTAAACTGATTATTCCTTGATGCCTGAGGATGTGTCCTATCAACCGATCGCATTTCTTCTTCAAGTTATGCGACAAATTTCTGTTCTCCCCAATTCTATTCAGAACCTCTTCATTGGTTACATGAACTATCCATCTAATCTTCAGCGTTCTTTTGTAGCAGCATATTACAAAAGCAAAAGTTTGGTTTAAGAATCATGAAAGAAGGTTGTATACGTGGAAGAACCCTGGAGATACTAAAAGGTATCAAATAGATTATATAATGGTAAGACAGAGATTTAGGAATCAGGTTTTAAGTTGTAAGACATTTCCAGGGGCAGATGTGGACTCTGACCACAATCTATTGGTTATGACCTGTAGATTAAAACTGAAGAAACTGCAAAAATGTGGGAAATTAAGGAGATAGGACCTGGATAAACTGAAAGAACCAGAGGTTGTACAGAGTTTCAGGGAGAGCATAAGGGGACAATTGACAGGAATAGGGGTACAGTAGAAGAAGAATGGGTAGTTCTGAGGGATGAAGTAGTGAAGGCAGCAAAGGATAAAGTAGGTAAAAAGACGAGGGCTGCTAGAAATCCTTGGGTAACAGAAGAAATATTGAATTTAATTGATGAAAGGAGAAAATATAAAAATGCAGTAAATGAAGCAGGCAAAAAGGAATACAGACGTCTCAAAAATGAGATCGACAGGAAGTGGAAAATGGCTAAACAGGAATGGCTAGAGGACAAATGTAAGGATGTAGAAGCTTATCTCACTAGGGGTAAGATAGATACTGCCTACAGGAAAATTAAAGAGACCTTTGGAGAGAAGAGAACCACGTGTATGAATATCAAGAGCTCAGATGGCAACCCAGTTCTAAGCAAAGAAGGGAAGGCAGAAAGGTGGAAGGAGTATATAGAAGGTTTATACAAGGGTGATGTACTTGAGGACAATATTATGGAAATGGAAGAGGATCTAGATGAAGACGAAATGGGAGACACGATACCGCGTGAAGAGTTTGACAGAGCACTGAAAGAAGGCCCCCGGAGTAGACAACATTCCATTAGAATTACTGAGCGCCTTGGGAGAGCCAGTCATGACAAAACTCTACCAGCTGGTGAGCAAGATGTATGAGACAGGCGAAATACCCTCAGACTTCAAGAAGAATATAATAATTCCAATCCCAAAGAAAGCAGGTGCTGACAGATGTGAAAATTACCGAACTATCAGTTTAATAAGTCACAGCTGCAAAATACTAACGCGAATTCTTTACAGACGAATGGAAAAACTGGTAGATGCGGACCTCGGGGAGGATCAGTTTGGATTCCGTCGAAATGTTGGAACACGTGAGGCAATACTGACCTTACGACTTATCTTAGAAGAAAGATTAAGAAAAGGCAAACCTACGTTTCTAGCATTAGTAGACTTAGAGAAAGCTTTTGACAATGTTGACTGGAATACTCTTTTTCAAATTCTAAAGGTGGCAGGGGTAAAATACAGGGAGCGAAAGGCTATTTACAATTTGTACAGAAACCAGATGGCAGTCATAAAAGTCGAGGGGCATGAAAGGGAAGCAGTGGTTGGGAAAGGAGTGAGACAGGGTTGTAGCCTCTCCCCGATGTTATTCAATCTGTATATTGAGCAAGCAGTAAAGGAAACAAAAGAAAAATTTGGAGTAGGTATTAAAATTCATGGAGACGAAGTAAAAACTTTGAGGTTCGCCGATGACATTGTAATTCTGTCAGAGACGGCAAAGGACTTGGAAGAGCAGTTGAACGGAATGGACAGTGTCTTGAAAGGAGGATATAAGATGAACATCAACAAAAGCAGAACGAGGATAATGGAATGTAGTCAAATTAAATCGGGTGATGCTGAGGGAATTAGATTAGGAAATGAGACACTTAAAGTAGTAAAGGAGTTTTGCTATTTAGGAAGTAAAATAACTGAAGATGGTCGAAGTAGAGAGGATATAAAATGTAGACTGGCAATGGCAAGGAAAGCGTTTCTGAAGAAGAGAAATTTGTTACCATCGAATATAGATTTATGTATCAGGAAGTCGTTTCTGAAAGTATTTGTTTGGAGTGTAGCTGTGTATGGAAGTGAAACATGGACGATAACTAGTTTGGACAAGAAGAGAATAGAAGCTTTCGAAATGTGGTGCTACAGAAGAATACTGAAGATAAGGTGGATAGATCACGTAACTAATGAGGAGTTATTGAATAGGATTGGGGAGAAGAGAAGTTTGTGGCACAACTTGACTAGAAGAAGGGATCGGTTGGTAGGACATGTTTTGAGGCATCAAGGGATCACAAATTTAGCGTTGGAGGGCAGCGTGGAGGGTAAAAATCGTAGAGGGAGACCGAGAGATGAGTACACTAAGCAGATTCAGAAGGATGTAGGTTGCAGTAGGTACTGGGAGATGAAGCAGCTTGCACAGGATAGAATAGCATGGAGAGCTGCATCAAACCAGTCTCAGGACTGAAGACAACAACAACAACATTACAAAAGTACAAGAAATACATTCGCTCTTTCCGAATGCGGACAACCATCAGCTATGTAATGAAATAACGACTGTGAAAATTTGTGCTGGACCTTTACTCGAACCCGGATTTCCCACTTTATGCGAGTGGTTGCCTTAACTGCTTTGCGAATACGGACAATCATAAGCTGTATAATGGAATGACGGTAATGAAAATTTGTGTTGGATGGCTACTCGAACCGGATGTGTCGCTTTGTGCAAGTTGTTGTCTTAACTGCTTCCGCTATCCGAGCACGCGCGCTGCTTGACCCAAACTTCTATATGTAAAAATTGTTAGTTCGCCTAAACAGGTCATTCCAATGGATTTAAATATACTTATCTCATGTTCGCAAATTGTCGAAGTGTCTGTAGCAGCAAGATCCCCTAGTTAATCTCCGAAATAAACAGTAGCAACGCCAATATTGTATTAGGTACTGAAAGCTGGTTGAAATCAGACATAAAAAGCAGTGAAATTTTGAACTTGGATTGGACAATGTTTAGAAAGGACAGGACTGATTCTATGGGAGGTGGTGTGTTGATTGCAGTTAAAAGCTGTTAAAACGCAGTTGAGATCGATACTGGGTCGGGGGCAGAAACAAAGATTCGTGTGAAGTTATTCTAGGAGTGCTCTCAACATACAACCATCAGCAATTGGTTAGAAAACCAACTCGAGATGGAAACATATTAGATATCTTGGCGATAAACAGACCTGATCTTTTGGAGCAAGTTAATCTAGAAGTAGGTATTAGCGACCATAATGTCGCTGTGGCTTCTATGTCAGTGGAAGTCGCCAAAAAACCAAAGAAAGAGCGTAGTGTTTTCTTGTTTGGGAAAGCAAATAAAAGTGTCATTAATGAATCTCTTCATAGTCAGCTCCAAGCATTCACTGAGGGACACAAAGATATTGAGCATCTTTGGTCGGAATTTAAAGGTATTGTCCACCATGCGCTAGAGAAGTACGTGACTCGCAGAAGTATGGGGGAGGGAAAGGATCCACCTTGGTACAACAAACAAACAAACATATTAGGAAGTCGCTGAGAAAGCAGAGAATTTTGCACAGTCGTTTTAAACGTAGACACTGCGCCGTTGACAAACAGAAATTATGCGAAATGAAAGCAGCTGTCAGAAGGACAATCAGAGATTCTTTTAACGAATTTGAAAGCAATATTTTATCTGCAGATTCTAAAAATAACCCCAAAAAATGTTGATCGTGCGTTAAATCTATGAACGCTACAAATAATTCATTGCCTTCTCTTGCTGACAGTACGGGTAACGTAACTGATGATGATAAACAGAAGGCCGAAATTCTACACCTGGCTTTCAAAAACTCGTTTACGGTAGAGGACTGCAGCACCATTCCCCCTTTCAGTTATCGAACAAACGAAAGGATGGCTAACTTAGTGTTTAGTGTATCTGGGATAGTAAAACAGTTAAAATCTTTAGGCGCCAGGAAGGCATCTGGCCCAGACGGTATACCCGTAAGATATTACGTTGACTATACTAAAAATATACCACCATTCTTATCCATCATCTATCAGAGATCATTGGAAACGTGGACAGTTCCACGGGACCGGAAGAAGGCCCAGGTCATAGCAGTCTATAAAAAGGGTAGAAAATTGGATTACATAATTATCGGCCAATTTCACTGACATCGATTTGATGTAGAATCATGGAACATATTTTGTGTTAAGACATAATGACCTTTCTAGACTCTGAGAAGCTCATCTGCAGAAACCAGCACGGTTTTAGGAAACAGCCTTCATGCGAGACACAGCTGGCCCTCTTTGTGCATGATATACAACAGTCTCTAGATACCGGCTCCCAGGCTGATGTCATATTTCTCGACTTTCGAAAAGCGTTTGACTCAGTTCCGCACTGTCAAAAAAATGGCTCTGACCACTATGGGACTTAACTTCTGAGGTCATCAGTCCCCTAGATCTTAGAACTACCTAAACCTAACTAACCTAAGGACATCACACACATCCATGCCCGAGGCAGGATTCGAACCTGCGACCGTAGCGGTCGCGCGGTTCCAGACTGTAGCGCCTAGAACCGCACGGCCACTCCGCACTGTCGCTTGCGGTCTATCCGATGACATTTGCGGTTGGATAGAAAGTTTTCTAACAGACAGGGAGCAGTACATGTCGTCCTGAACGAGGTGACTTCAGCAGAAACAAGCGTAACTTCAGGTGTGCCCCAGGTAAGCGTAATAGGTCGGTTGATTTTACGATTTACGTAAACGATCTGGTTGATGGTATTGACAGCGGCCTGAGACTGTTTGCCGATGATGCTGTAGTCTACAGGAAAGTAGTATCACACGAAAGTTGTGAACAAATCAGTGAGTATTGCAGGAAATAAGTGCGTGGTGTAATGACTGGGAGTTATCTCTCAATATCAGTAAGTGTAACCTACTACGTGTAAGTAAAATCCCCATTAATGTACGAGTACAAAATAAATGCCCAGTCTTTGGAAGCAGTAACGTCTGTAAAGTATCTGGGTGTAACTATTCGAAATGATCTCAAATGGAATGATCAGATTACGCCAGTAACGGGTAAGGCGGTTTATTGGTAGAATCCTGAAGCGATGCAGTCCTTCAACGAAGGAAATAGCTTACAATATGTTAGTTCGTCCAGTCTTGGAGTATTGTTCGTCTGTATGGGACCCTTACCGGTTGGGTCTGATTCAAGAGATTGAGAAGGTCGAAAGAAGAGCGGAAAGATTCGTAACTGGTACATATAGCCATCGCGAGAGCGTTACAAATCACATAGAAAGTTTGAAGTGGGGCACACTTGCAGATAGACGGCGCACTGAACGGAAGGGGCTGCTCACTAATTTCCGAAATCCGATCTTCGCCGAGGATGTAGAGCATATATTATTACCACCAACTTTCAAATCGCACAATGATCACCATTCAAAGATAAGGGAAATAAGAGCTCGTACTGAGGCGTTCAGCCGGCTGGAGTGGCCGAGCGGTTCTAGGCACTACAGTCTGGAACCGCGCGACTGCTGCGTCGCAGGTTCGAATCCTGCCTCGGGCATGGATGTGTGTGGTGTCCTTAGGTTTGCTATGTTTAAGTAGTTCTGCCTTCTAGGGGACTGATGACCTTAGAAGTTAAGTTCGATAGTGCTCACAGCCATTTGAACCATTTTTTTTTTTTTTTTGAGGCGTTCAGACAGTCGTTTTTCCCTCGCGCGATCCGCGAGTGGAACAGTGGGGAAGGGGGGGGGGGGGGGGGGAGGAATATGACTTTGGCCCGAATTGTGCACTCCACGACACACCGCTTGGTGGCTAGTGGAGTATATATGTGGATGTAGATGTCGTCAGCCATGTTTGGGTCCGACCGTGAGTTTTAGTCGGATAGCTTAATGGTAAGGGGACCGCTCGCGAAAGCTGGCAGCTGATGATTGTCCATATTCGCAACTGCGAATACGTTCCGTGTACTTCAAAAAGGTCGCCGCAGTACCTGCTCCTTCAGACATTCATGCATGCATGCCCGAAGAAGCAATGCTTCGTATCTTAACAACATAGGCCCTGAAATATTGTAATTACGCGCCAATATCAGGCAGCTACTTTCAATTAAAGTGTGTCCTCTCCCTGTACAGGAATTATATAAAGCGTACGAGAGCAGGTTGAGACGCATGAACGACGACATACGGAAGTTTGGGTCGAGCTGTGAGTCGTCACTGATAGCCAAAGTGTTTAAGGCGGCAGCCAGTGTATTTTCTTTGCTTTTTATCTTCTACGTCTCATTAATATATAAGGCTATGCTCCAGACAAATAATTTAAAATATGTCTTCCTAATATTTAAATTGATATTCGAGGTTAACAAATTTCTCTTCTTTAGATAGGCTTCTCTTGTCATTGCCAGTCTGCATTTTATATTCTACTTCGGCTATCGTCAGCTACTTTTACGTTCAAACAGCCAAAGGCATGAGCTACTTTTGGTGTTTCATTTCCTAAGGTAATTGAATCAGAATCAGCTGACTTGATTCGACTACATGCCATGCCATTGTTTAATTTTTTCGTTCATCTTACGGCCTCCTTTCAAGACATGATCCATTCAGATGATTAAAGTCATTTACCACCTCTGTGAGAATAACAGCCTCATTGGTAAATCTCAAAGTTTTTTTTCTAATTTTTCTCCCTGAAATGTAATTTCCTTTCAAAATTTTTCCAGCTTTCCTGTACTGCTTGCTCAACGTACACATTAAATAACGTTTCGAAGAGACTACACCCTTGTGTTCTACATCTAGATTTACATAATTACTTTACTATTCACAATTAAGCGCCTGGCAGAGGGTTCATCGAATCACCTGCAAGATATTTCTCTATCGTTCCACTCTCAAATAGCGCACGGGAAAAATGGACACTTAAATGTTTCCATGAAACCTCTGATTTCTCTTATTTTATTATTATGTTTGCTTCTTCCTATGTAGGTGACCGCTAACAAAATATTTTTTCATTCAGAGGAGATAGTTGGTGAATTAAATTTCACGAAAAGATCCTGCCGCAACGAATAACTTTGTTTTAATGATTGCCAGAACAATTCACTTATCATGTCCTTGGTAATCTCTCTTATTCCGTGATGATAAAAAACGAGCTGCCCTTTTCTGAACTTCTTCGAAGTACAAAGTCACTCCCATCTGATGCGGATCGCACACCGTGCAGCAATACTCCAGAAGGGAACGAGCAAGCTTATTGTATGCAGTCTCTTCAACAGACCTGCTGCATTTTCTTTCTCCACTAAACGGCGCCGGCCACTGTGACCGAGCGGTTTTAGGCGCTTCAGTCCGGAACCGCGCTACCGTTGCGGTCGCGGGCTCGAATCCTGCCTCGGGCATGGATGTGTGTGATGTCCTTAGGTTAGTTAGGTTTAAGTAGTTCTAGGCAACTGATGACCTCAGCAGTTAAGTCCCATAGTGCTGAAAGCCATTTGAACCATTTCCAATGTAACTTATTCGATCTGTAATCCCTAAGTATTTAGTTGAATCCACAGCGTTTACATTTGTGTGATTTCTCGTGTAACCGAAATTTAGAGGATTCCTTTTAGTACGCATTGGATGACGTCACACTTTTCATTGCTTAGAGACAACTGCCACTTTCCGTACCATGTCTGTCTCCTCAACTACTGCTTCCTTTCATGTCCATCGACTTGTAACTGCAGACTGCAGACAAAGGATGGGATGCCTCTCAATATCGTGTCGGGCCTCCTTTTGCCCGGCGTATTGCACCAGTTCGAATTGGAATAGACTCAACAAGTCGAGGGAAGTCTCCTGCACAAATGTTGAGCCACGCTATCTCTACAGCTATCCATAATTGTGAGAGTGTTGCCGCAGCAGGATCTTCTGCACGAACTGACCTCTCGCTTATGTCTCAATATCCCCCGACGGGATTCATGTCGGGCGATCTTAGTGGCCAAATCATTCGCTAGAATCGTCCAGAAAGCTCCTCAAACCAATAGCAAACAACTGTGGCTCGATGACATGGAGCATTGTCATCCATAGAAATGGATGGGAACATGAAGTCCATGAATGGCTGCAAATGGTCTCCAAGCAGCCGAACATAACCATATTAAGTCAATGATCGGTTCAGTTGGACCAGAGGACCCACTCCATTCCATGTAAACACATCAAACACCATTATGGAGCCGCCACCAGTTTGCCCAGTGCCTTGTTGACAACTTTGGGTCATGACTTCGTGAAGCATGGGACACACTCCAACCCTACCATCAGCTCTTATTAATTGAAATCGAAACTCATCTGACAAGGCCACATTTTTCCAGTCGACCGGGGTCTAAATGATATGGTCACGATGTGGCGATGTGGTGCTGTTAGCAAAGGCACTCGCGTCGGTCGTCTTCTGCCATAGCCCATTAAAGCCAAATTTAGCCCCACTGTCCTAACGGATACGTTCGTCGTACGGCCCGCAATGATTTCTGCGGTTATTTCACGCAGGTTTGCTTGTCTGTTAGCAATGACAACTCTACACTAACGCCGAGGCTCTCGGTCGTTACGTGAAGTCCATCGGCCACTGCGTTGTACGTGATGAGAGGTAATCCCAGAAATTCTATATTCTCGGTACACTCTTGACAGGTGGATCTAGGAATATTGAATTCCCTAACGATTTCCGAAATGCAGTGTTTCGTGCATCTAGCTCCAACCACCATTCCGCATTCAAAGTCTGTTAATTCCCGTCGTGCGGCCGTAATCGAAAAGGAAAACTTTTCACATGACGTGCATTGTCCTGTTGGAACAGCAAGTTCCCTTGCCGGTCTAGGAATGGTAGAACGATGGGTTCGATGACGGTTTGGATGTACCGTGCACTATTCAGTGTCCCCTCCACGATCACCAGAGGTGTACGGCCAGTGTAGGAGATCGCTCCCCACACCATGATGCCGGGTGTTGGCCCTGTGTGCCTCGGTCGTATGCAGTCCTGATTGTGGCGCTCACCTGCACGGCGCCAAACACGCATACGACCATCATTGGCACCAAGGCAGAAGCGACTCTCATCGCTGAAGACGACCCGTCTCCATTCGTCCCTCCATTCACGCCTGTCGCGACACCATTGGAGGCGGGCTGCACGATGTTGGGGCGTGAGCGGAAGACGGCCTAACGGTGTGTGGGACCGTAGCCCAGCTTCATGGAGACGGTTGCGAATGGTCCTCTCCGATACCCCAGGAGCAACAGTGTCCCTAATTTGCTGGGAAGTGGCGGTGCGGTCCCCTACGGCACTGAGTAGGATCCTACGGTCTTGGCGTGCATCCGTGCGTCGCTGCGGTCCGGTCCCAGGTCGATGGGCACGTGCACCTTCCGCCGACCACTGGCGACAACATCGATGTACTGTGGAGACCTCACGCCCCACGTGTTGAGCAATTCGGCGGTACGTCCACCCGGCCTCCCGCATGCCCACTATACGCCCTCGCTCAAAGTCCGTCAACTGCACATACGGTTCACGTCCACGCTGTCGCGGCATGCTACCAGCGTTAAAGATTGCGATGGAGCTCCGTATGCCACGGCAAACTGGCTGACACTGACGGCGGCGGTGCACAAATGCTGCGCAGCTAGCGCCATTCGACGGCCAACACCGCGGTTCCTGGTGTGTCCGCTGTGCCGTGCGTGTGATCATTGTTTGTACAGCCCTCTCGCAGTGTCCGGAGCAAGTATGGTGGGTCTGACACACCGGTGTCAATGTGTTCTTTTTTCCATTTCCAGGAGTGTATATTCGGGTGCTACAGAGAAGTCCAAAGAGGAAATTTTACTCTGGAGAAATCTGAGAGGACGGGAAGGCCACGATCATCAGTTACGAAGCAAAACATTGATGCCGTGAGGAAAATACTAGATGAAGACAAGCGAGTGCCCCTCAGTATAAGCAGATATGGCTAAATGCACCAGCATTTCGTTCGATTCTGCATGATAATTTGCAAACAAAGAAACTTTGTTGTGTCTGCTGCCGCATAGGCTGACGAAACAGCAGTTGGCACGACGGGCGACTTGGTGCCGCGAGATGTTAGAAGTGTTTGTAAGGGACAACCTCAGTATGTGAATAACATCGTGACATCTTAGTGCACACATAGTTGAAATGGAAAACAATGGGACGCCAATGGTATAAACTAATATTAAAAATAAAGAAATTCCTCCAGCTGTATTCAAGGTGTCGATTTTATTTTGGCATCTAGTTTCAACGTTGTAACAACGTCATCTTCAGGCCCGTGCACTTGTTGATGTCAACTGCGTTCGGCTGATACTAGAAGTCAGTGGTGAGATACGGACGTGCTCCGTGGTGAAACCAGTTGTCAAAATAAAATCGACACCTTGTATACAGCCGGAGGAATTTCTTCATTTTTAATATAAATATCGTGGCAGGTGACAAAATTTGGCTGTACTATTAAGACGTGCCGACTAAGACTCAAAACAAAGTTTGGATCATACCCGAAGCTGTCAGAAAATTCCAGTCAGTAACGAAGAAAATGACAAATTTGTTTTTTACATCGAGCGTGCTGTTTCGGACATATAGAAGACAGTCACATCTAAGTGCTACAAAGAGCAGTGCCTGCCCAAAGTCATCCAATTTTTGAAGAAGCTTCAACCGAAGTCAAGAATGGACTCTCGGTTTTTCCATCACGACAACGCTCCAGCTCACCGCGTCAAGTATTTGCGGGGTACAGGACTGAAAGTTCTTGAGCACCCTCCTGACAGTGTGGCCCTTGCTCCTTGTGACTTTGCACTGTTCCTGCATGTGGAAGTGAAGCTGAGAGGAGTACAGTTTTCAAGTGATGAGGATCTCCTGAGGGAGTGTGCCTTTCTCCCAACAGAAACCTGGGAGAACTGTTTTAGGGACAGGTTTCGACGGATGGAGAGGTGTATTCAATGTGGCGAAAATTATTTCGAAAAAAATAAATAAATAAGACTGTAGTGGAAAACTTTCCTAGTAGAAGTTCGAATTTTGGAGAGAGCGTTCCAGTCATTTTTGTGGAATTATTCCAAAGAAAATTCCGCACTGGCTGTATGAATGTGGAAAGCTATCTCCAAACCTACATATGTTAGAAATGTACACTATTGGCCATTATAACTGCTACACCACGAAGATGACGTGCTACAGACGCGAAAGTTAATCGACAGGAAGAAGATGCTGTGATATGCAAATGATTAGCTTTTCAGAGCATTCACACAAGGTTGGCGCCGGTGGCTGCGGTTACACTTGACACTGCATCACAGACAGGAGAGGCTGCGATGGTGTACTCAACGACGAACCTAGGTGCACGAATGGAAAATGTCATTTTATCGGATGAATCCAGGTTCTGTTTACAGCATCATGACGGCCGGATTCGTGACTGGCGACATCGCGGTGAACGCACATTGGAAGCGTAATCGCCATACAGGTGTATCACCCGGTGTGATGGTATCGGGTGCCATTCGTTACACGTCTCGGTCACCTCTTGTTCGCATTGACAGCACTTTGAACAGTGGACGTCACATTTCAGATTTGTTACGACTCGTGGCCCTACCCTTCATTCGATCCCTGCGAAGCCCTACATTTCAGCAGGATAATGCACGACCGCATGTTGCAGGTCCTGTACGGGCCTTTCTGCATACAGAAAATGTTCGACTGCTGCCCTGACCATCACATTCCCCAGATCTATCACCAATTGAAAATTTCTGGTCAATGGTGGCGGAGCAACCGGCTCGTCACAATACGCCAGTCACTACTGTTGGTGAACTGTGGTATCGTGTTGAAGCTGCATGGGCAGCTGTACTTGTAGACGCCATCCAAGCTCAGTTTGACTCAATGCCCAGGTGTACCAAGGCCGTTATTACGGCCAGATGTGGTTGTTGTGGGTTCTGATTTCTCAGGATCTATGCACCCAAATTGTGTGAAAATGTAATCACATGTCAGTTTTAGTATAATATATTTGTCCAATGAATACCCGTTTATCATCTGCATTTCTTCTTGGTGTTGCAATTTTAATGGCCAGCAGTGTAGTTTTGAGATACCCGCACCTTTTCTTTAACTCCTTACGTTTCTGGGGCGAGAGAGTGCAGTCTGAGGACTCACGGCGGTCACGACTCGGCCGCACGTTAATCAGCGCCGTCAAAGCGAACGTTGCACAAAGCAGTGGCTCTCTGACGTCAATTGCGGCGACCGTCCTTTCCCACAATCGCGGAAGATTTAATATAACCCGAGCTGGTGCCCGCCCCTTGCGTGTCGGCGCCGATAAGACGGATGGCTCATTGACGTCAGAGAAGCGCCGACGGCCGACCGCAGGTGCACGTCGCACGTAGCGCGCGCCACGTACCGAGGGCATCCGGACGGCGGGAGTGGCGCGACGCTAAGCGGTCGCCGCTCCACCGGCCAGCGCTCGTCTGGCGCGCCACGCTGCCGCGCGCCACCCCAACTCCCGCCGCACCTGCGTATCCTCTCCTCGGCCCGCCGTACGCTGGGTGGCCAGAGGCGGTTTATCCTCACAGCACTCCGCGCAGGGTACGGTGACCAGTTTTCGTCCAAATCGCTGGGCGAGTGCATTCGTTTGTTCGGAAGAGGAGGCCGACGTTGTACGCCCGCTTTCGGCCGGTTAACGATGCACGGCGACGACAGAATCGAGGCTCGCGCCCTGCATTCTTCCTCTAACTACACTACTGGCCATTAAAATTGCTACACCACGAAGACGGCGTGCTATAGACGCGAAATTTAACCGACAGGAAGAAGATGCTGTGGTATGCAAACGATTAGCTTTTCAGAGCACACATACAAGGTTGGCGCCCGTGGCGACACCTACAACACCTCTTGTTGGTCGACATCCAATGACTGTTAGCAGAATATGAAATCGATGGGTTCAGGGGGGTAATACGAAACGCCGTGCTGGAGCCCAACGGCCTCGTATCACTAGCAGTCGAGATGACAGGCATCTTATCCGCATGGCTGTAACGGATCGTGCAGCCACCTCTCTATCCCTGAGTCAACAGATGGGGACGTTTGCAAGACAACAACCATCTGCACGAACAGTTCGACGACGTTTGCAGCAGTATGGACTATCAGCTCGGAGACATTGGCTGCGGTTACCCTTGACGCTGCATCGCAGACAGGAGCGCCTGCGATGGTGTACTCCACGACGAACCTGAGTGCACGAATGGCAAAACGTCATTTTTTCCGATGAATCAAGGTTCTGTTTACAGCATCACGATGGTCGCATACGTGTTTGGCGACATCACGGTGAACGCACATTGTAAGCGTGTACTCGTCATCGCCCTACTGGCGTATCACCCGGGGGAATGGTATGGGATGCCATTGGTTACACGTCTCGGTCACCTCTTGTTCGCATTGGCGGCACTTTGAACAGTGGGCGCTACATTTCAGATGTGTTACCACCCGTGGCTCTACCCTTCATTCAATCACTCTAAAACCCTAAATTTCAGCAGGATAATGCACGACCGCATATTGCAGGTCCAGTACTGGCCTTTCTGGATACAGAAAATATTTGACTGCTGCCCTGGCCAGCACATTCTCCAGATCTCTCACCAACTGAAAACGTCTGGTCAATGGTGGCCGAGCAACTGTCTCGTCACAATACACCAGTCACTACTCTTGATGAACTGTGGTATCGTGTTGAAGCTGCGTGGGCAACAATACTTGTACGCGCCATCCGAGCTCTGTTTGACTCAATGCCCAGGCGTATCAAGGCCGTTATTACGGCCAGTGGTGGTTGTTCTGGGTACTGATTTCTCAGGATCTATCCACCGAAATTGCGTGAAAATGTAATCACATGTCAGTTCTAGTATAATATATTTGTCCAATGGTTCAAATGGTTCAAATGGCTCTGAGCACTATGGGACTTAACTTCTGAGGTCATCAGTCCCCTAGAACTTAGAACTACTTAAACCTAACTTAACTAAGGACATCACACACATCCATGCCCGAGGCAGGATTCTAACCTGCGACCGTAGTGGCCGCGCTGTTCCAGACTGCAGCGCCTAGAACCGTCGGCCACTCTGGCCGGCATTTTTCCAATGAATACCCGTTTATCATCTGCATTTCTGCTTGGTATTGCAATTTTATTTTCCAGTAGTGTATTTTACAAAACCAATTCCGTAGAAAATATCATTTTTCATTACTTACAGTTTTATATGTCAGCTTGATAATGACGTTCCACCATTTCGTTAATGGTCATAAACATTGTGATATTATTAAGTAAAATATTGCGCTAAATTCTAAAACGTTTACAGGGAAAAATAGGGGTTGCTATGATTTTATGTTTGTGCTTCTTACATGATATGTTGCTTTGATAAAATTAGGCTAACACATTGAATTTTTTTAGGCTTGATTGGAGGTCTGTTTGTTACAAAATTAGAGAAAACTGATTTGATGTAGCCTTTCATTTGTAATCACGTACGCCAGTGGTAAAGCCAGAGTGAAACATCCACAACATTCCTCACATTTCATAATCGGTTTGAGATATCTATATATTTTGGCAAACGACAGCGCACAAGGAGGAGAGTATTTTGCCCTATGGTTGTTATGCAAAACCTATTATTTATCACGTTAATCCACTAACTACAGACTTTTTTAATGAAAAACTGTAGCTTTTAAGGGCCATGTTTCAGTAACTTTGGCACTGGTGACGCTTCTCTGAAAGTTACTAATGTTTAAAAAGCCAGGCCAAAATAAATGGCTTCTTTTGCTGCATTTTTAGTGGAACTCTTTTTAAATACGAACCAAAGCACTGATGACAGTAGATCGTTTTGAATGGTCACAATGCAAATTGCAGGCATTGGCGTGCTCCAATTACTATTTGTAAACAATTTGAGCATAGGCTTCAGTTTAGAATGAAGCTTCCACTCCAACACTCAGCATTTTCCTACAGCACCTGCCTGCAACCTCCACGAATGGTTCAAATGGCTCTGAGCACTATGCGACTTAACTTCTGAGGTCATCAGTCACCTAGAAATTAGAACTAATTATACCTAACTAACCTAAGGACATCGCACACATCCATGCCCGAGGCAAAATTGGAACCTGCGACCGTAGCGGTCGCTCGGCTCCAGACTGTAGCGCCTAGAACCGCACAGCCACTCCGGCCGGCCAACCTCCACGACTACCACTCTTGTCATGCATGCCCTGCCGATTGTGCATCTAGCAACCACGTGATTTTGTGTGCACTCTACTGGGTGGTTATAATTAAAGTGCGTCTTCTCTAAGAGCTCCACTGTAAGCTATTGTTAAAGTATGGCAGCGAAACGTGTTAGATATGCTGTTGATTTAATTCAGAACCGATTTTCGCTGGAAAAATAATTAGTTCCAAATTTGTACACCAGGTGCATACCTGGCACTGTGAATACAATAAAGATCAAATGGCCCTGAGCACTATGGGACTTTACCCCTGAGGTTATCAGTCCCCTAGAACTAAGAACTACTTAAACCTAATTAACCCAAGGATATCACACACATCCATGACCGAGGCAGGATTCGAACCTGCTACCATAGCGGTCGAGCGGTTCCAGACTGAAGCGCCTAGAACCGCTCGGCTACAGCGGCCGCCGAATACAAGAAAGACATACAGAAATGTTTCCATATGCAATGGATTAAGGGAAGAATTTGGGCAGATGTAAGTATCGTGGGCTGTATCTATAAACTATTTCTAATGTAAGGAGCTGATTCTGTCTTACCAAAGTCTTGTATTTTTATTAATATGGTAGACCCCATTTTATCTCAGTATTTACTGTGTTAAAGTTTTCTTTTCAAGCTTTTCTCCGATTTGGCACCAATCCGTGATTGCCATGATTTTATTACTAATCTACTGTGTTCATTTTTGCTTATTGTACAGCCTACAGTCATTCAAAGAAGGAGTCTGAGATTTTTTAAATTAATTATACAGCATAGAGAGGCTGCAAAAAGCGATATGCAATTTACATTTTATGCAATTTCGCCGATCCACTTTTTGTGTTTCGCCGCTTCAAATACCAATCTGGGGGACTTACAGACATCATTCTGGTAATGTGTTGTTTTAAATATTTACGTGACTAGAAGTGGAAGCCAACTCAAAGGATCAAGTAGAGACTGAACGTGTCCCTCGTAAATGCGTTATTTTAGATATCTCCAGAACCAAAAGTCCCATACATTCACATCAAGTAATTTGAGGCCGAGCATCTGGAAAACCTACGGAGGTAATACGTCCTTGGAAGGATGCATTAAGCAGATCTTTCACTGGGCGAGCGACGTAAGGTGCTGCCCCATCTTGCATGAAAACAGTGGTTTCCACACAGCTGCATTCTTCCAAAGCCGGAATCAAATGCTGTACAAAGAGATCTCGATAACGTGTAGTACAGCTGAGAGGCCGTCTGGGTGTATTCTCTTCAAAGGAGAACGGGTCGAGAATAAAGAAGCTTGTGAGTTCACAGTCACATCTGCGAGTGCAACTGCTCTTCATGCACAACACACAGTTTAACAGTACCCCAAATTTGACAGTTCTGTGCATTCTCCATAGCATATCCCCTCCTCCCCCTCCCCCCCCCCCCCATTCCCATATTATCAACTTCAGTCCCTGCCGGAAACAGAAGAGCAAATTCACAACATTGCTGGAGATCATGAAGACTCAGTTGCACCATGCTCTGGATGATGTACAGATACCAGCATAATATGGCTGCAAAACTTTCCGCACTGTCCGCGGGGTGGACTATTCTCAAATGGTTCAAATAGCTCAAAGCACTATGGGGCTAAACATCTGAGGTCATCAGTCCCATAGACTTAGAACTACTTAAACCTAACTAAGCTAAGGACATCACAACATCCATGCCCGAGGCAGAATTCGAACCTGCGACCGTAGCAGCAGCGCGGTGCTGGACTGAAGCACCTAGAACCGCTCGGCCAATAATTCTCATGATAATGCATGAGCACTAGCACTGCCCAGGACACACGGTGCATGGTCAGTTACAGCAAAAGCAATGTCGTCTGTAACTTCCGCCGGAATAGGATGCCTTCCCTTTCCGGGTGCCACACCAAGCTCACCCGTATTTTCAAAATTTCATTATCTTCTTCTTTAAACCGTTTAATGGCACCGGGTCTCTCCTCGTACCTTCCAATCGGCGGCACTCTCTTAATACAGTACTACAAATGCCGTCTTTCACACAAAACAGTTTCACTAGCAGCGCACGACCTCTCTTCTCGATAGCCACACTGTTCTCTCAAGTTATGGCTGGTCAAATGACAGCGAGAATATCATATCATCATATAAACAGTATACAGCGCCAGATCTGGACTTGGAGACCAAAAGTAGAGCTTTTTTTTTTTTTAGTGTAAACCGGTTCCGCATTAACGCATCTACCAAGTTTCGCTGCTATGTGATAATTGCAGCCCACACTGAACCTCAGTGAATGCCTCACTTTAATTACAACCAGCCGGTACATGCTACAGGTTCTGCAATGTCAGGGACCACGCACCACACAGCCCTGGGAAGTGTATTGGGACCCTCATTGTTGAATGTTGCTGACAACATAAACAGTAACCTGAGAATTTTCACGGGTGATGCGGTTATTAATAATCAGTTCATACACAATAATGCACGGTACCGGTATGTGCCAAAAGCCACAAGAAACGTGCAGTTTTTCAGGGGGTCATATCTCGGATTCTATGATCATAGAAATAAGGGTCCAAGTGTTATGATAGCCCTTGGTTTAGTACCATTTGTATGCCTACCGGATGAACGAGAGTACTGTAGCTACAGTACAGGGCCTAAATTTAAACATTACACATTTCCTCCAGCCCCGGAAAATTAAGCAGTTCTTTTGGTTCTTTTGCAATAGATGTGGCCTAGGGTGCACCTTAAGCGGCTTATGAAAGCACCATTTGTTCGTGGGCTGTTCCAGTCGAAACTCCGAGAAACCATGACTTTTGGGTGCGAAAAGGACTAGTTGTGGGGATGGCAACTTTTATAATTTCTGTTCATCGCAGACCGTGGAAATTTTTACCTTATGTTTTTAAGATGATATTCTCAGGGAACCATGAAAGTGTTTTCGATTACGGTTACCAAGATACTGAGGTTCAAAGTCACCGTACTTCTGCATGTAAAATATGCACGTAACATCCGGGCTGAGGTGTCCGTTTAGTTTTAACTGACGTACTGAAATCATGCCAAGGGCTCTCGAGTCATCGGAAGAGTTCTGAGGTCACCTAACTATGTTTTTAGTTAGTATTCTTTCACCAATAAAACTTCATGACGTGGTGTCTTTGCATAATAGGCACTCCACGCATATACAAATATGCGCAAAGTGGTACTTCAATGACAAAAGATGGGCTAAAAATGGTCTTAACAACTCTGAAAAGAACTTGATATGACAACCATAAATTATGTAAAACTGAAAAGTCTGCAAATTCAGTAAAATATTTCTAGTAACATCATTACTATTTTAAGATAAAATTATAAGCTGGGCATTTTCCATGTACTACGATGGACAAAGTACCCAGAAGGAATATAAAGCAAAAGATGCTCGGTGAACCTTATACTACGTGTACTTGTACATTGTTTGTACGAGTCAAAGTTTATAAATGTGTGTAAGTATAAAAATAAAGTGACAAAGCTACTGTCCTATAAAATTTTTTTATATAAGCAGCACACCCTCCTGTAACAGGGAAAAGAGGAGAACCAGTGTAAAAATGCTCCTGTCGGAGTACAAAAAGGCGAATATGTTCCTCTTCAAAAGTCTCTACAGAAAAGTGGGGAACCAGCTGTCTCAGCCTACATTTCCCCTTTCTCATCAAAAACTTTGGAACGCGAACAATCCGCGTTTATCGTGCTGAAAGGGATAGCAGAGAGACAGTGACAGTGAAAGAGAGAGGAGACAGAGCCAGTGGGAGAGAGAGAGAGAGAGAGAGAGAGAGAGAGGAAAGAGAAAGTGACAGGGCAAGGGAAAGAGAGACGGATGAAAACAACAACAGTGGCCTCCAAAGAGGGTGCAGATACTGATGGTCAGTGAGAGACAGTGGCAGTAAAAGAGGAAGAGAGATGGAGGAGATAGAAGCAGTGGGACCAAAACGGAGCCGATGCAGGGGCCCCTGATGAACTTTAACGCGTAGTTATAGGGTAGGGAGCATTTTGGGTTCAAATTTTAAACACGTAGGTACAGGGCGAAGAATAAGCTGGTGTGCCTACAATGTTTGAGCTCCCGAGGTGTAGTGAAGACATTAGCAGTGCAGAAAAAAGACAAAAGGACAGTGTAAGCGAGAGGGGAGACAGTGGCAGTTGTATATACTGTAAAGTTCAAATGGCTCTGAGCACTATGGAACTTAACTGCTACGGTCATCAGTCCCCTAGAACTTAGAACTACTTAAACCTAACTAACCTAAGGACATCACACACATCCATGCCCGAGGCAGGATTCGAACCTGCGACCGTAGCGGTCGCGCGGTTCCGGACTGCAGCGCCTAGAACCGCATGGCCACTCCAGCCGGCTACTGTAAAGTAATGGAGGAAAAGGAGATAGTGGGAGAGAGACATATATAGATGGTGACAAGCAGAGGGAGATGTTGACTGTGAAGACTAAGTTACAAAGAGAGACTGGGTAATGTGATTTAGAATGTTCTGTGTTAAAAGATCAAGAATATGTTCGCATGCCAAAGTTTTTGCTAACGAAGGCGTAATAATCGCCACTTTTCTGTCAGAGTCTTTAAGACGAACGTATTAACCTTTTTTGTGCTCCGACAGGAGTATTTTTTCGCTGGTGCAATAACGTCTGAGAAAAGCTGCTCAAATGTTCAGCCGAATCTTGATGAAATTTCAATGCGGTGCAAGGAACTTGCTTTAAATGTTCTGAAATGTATAACCGCGCACATTACAACACGAAAAAACGTACTACTCAATGACTACAATATCAGTGAGTCTCAGCTGGAATCGGTTTTCTGATACAAATATCTGAACGTAACAATTTGTAGCGTAATAAAATGACACGATCACATACGCTCAGTCGTAGTAAAACAGATGGCAGACTTCGGTTCATTGGTAGAATACTAGGGAAATACCATCAGTCTACAAGTGAGACTCTAAGAAAATACTCGTGCGACTCTTTAGAATATTGCTCAGATGTTCAGGAAACCTATCAAACCGTAGCAAGCGGATGGACGATTGCGGATATGGATACAACGTCATGAATCTATGTTAGCAGGGTCTGTGACGGCTTGGGGCGTCTGCAGTTGGAATGATATGGGACCCTGATACGTCTATATACAACTCTGGCAGGTGACACGTACGTAAGCGTCCTGTCTGATCACCTACATCCATTCTTGTCCATTGTGCATTCCGACGGATTTGGGCAATTCCAGCAGGCCAATGCGACACCCACACGTCCAGAATTGCTACAGAGTGGCTCCAGAAACACTCTTCTGAGTTTAAACACTTCCGCTTCAAACTCCCCAGACATTACCATATCCGGGATACTTTGCAAGTGCTGTTCAGAAGACATCTCCATTCCCTCGCACTCTTACGGATGGATTTGTGGACAGCCCTCCAGGATTCATGGTATCCATTTCCTCCAGCACTACTTCAGACATCAATCGAGACCATGCCAGGTCGTGTAGCAGCACTTCTGCACGCTCGCGGAAGCCCTACACGATATTAGGCAGGTGTATCAGTTTCTTTGGCTCTTCAGTGTGTATAAATAGTGGCAGCGCGAACGGCCACCCGTCTCCTAGCCCCTGAGAGAGCCCCACGGAGATGCAGACGAACTGAACAGCGAAGTGTTTGAATATGACGCAAACTATCCCGTCAAAGCCTGCTTATTAAGATCCAACAACCAACTTGAAGGGATTAATCCATTCCTATTACAGAAACGCTCCATATCCTCCTCTAAACCAATGGACTGATTTCAACCAAACTTGCTACACATAAGATTTAGTCTCTGGAAAGAATCGTTGTGAGACTAAGAACTACCTATCTATCAGAGGTGCGGGGCTCAGAAAGTAGTGTAGCCGACGACGCTCGCATTCATCCAGTACTTGAAAATGAGAGCACTTACTGACTAGCAACCAACTTTAAACATAATTTCAAACCTGTACAAAACTTTTCCCGCTGACGACCCCCAGAAAACGGTGAAAGGAAAAAAGCTTATTGCCTATAAAATTTTCGCTGTTCATGCAGTGATACTGCCGCAACACACATGACGTTTAAAATTCTCACTTCTTTGCAACATATTTCGCATTCAGAATACACATATTCAACTGAATGTATCTAAAAAATTAAACTATAACATTTTGCGACACGTAGTTCATTGAGCTACGTGGAAACAAAATTTCAGGACGAAATTCGTTAGAGGTACAGGTGAAATATATGTAAATAAGTAGATTTGAAATACATGAAATATATATAGAGACTGGAAATCAATAACGGGCTGAGTGCCAGAAGACTAATTCCGAGTCATTCATTTTTTTTGACAAATGTATTTTAATGAAAAAACCTCAGCAAGACTTTTTATTTACTGTTCATAGTAAGAGTCCTTCTATCAATGAAAATAAACACTTTATTCTGAAAAACGCACAACGTGCTAAATGTCATACAGGTACCGGCAAAAGCCAGGTCGGTGACAATAAAAGAAATCTCAAAAATGGTTCAAATGGCTCTTAGCGATATGGAACTTAACATCTAAGGTCATCAGTCACAGAAAAAAATGGCTCTGAGCACTATGGGACTTAGCTGCTAAGGTCCCCTAGAACTTAGAACTACATAAACCTAACTAACCTAAGGACATCACACACATCCATGCCCGAGGCAGGATTCGAACCTGCGACCGTAGTAGGCCCGTGGTTCCGAGCTGAAGCGCCTAGAACCGCTCGGTCACAGCGGCCGGCGGAAATCTCAGTATTTATTACTTTTATTAATAATAAACATTTCACAGATACGTTTTAAAGATACACTATCGTGTGATTATGTTACTTGTATTCCTTCTTTTGACAGCTCTGTGACCGAGCGTTCTAGGGGCTTCTCTCCGGAACCGCGTTGCTGCTATGGTCGCAGGTTCGAATCCTGCCTCGGGCATGGATGTGTGTGTTGTCCTTAGGTTAGTTAGGTTTAAGTAGTTCTAAGTCTAGGGGACTGATGACCTCAGATGTTAAGTCTCATAGTGCTTACAGCCATTTGAAGCATGTGAACCTTCTTTTAATTTTTATAGAGAACAACGCAATTTTAATTGAGTAACTGTTCGTAAAATACTTTATTATATATTTTTAAATACGGCATCATCTCTTGCACATCCGATTTCTTTTCAGTTGACAAGTTCTTTTTAAAACTTCCTGGCAGATCAAAACTGTGTGCCAGACCGAGACTCGAACTCGGGACCTTTGCCTTTCGCGGGCAAGTGCTCTACCAACTGAGCTACCGAAGCACGACTCACAGCTTTAATTCTGCCAGTATCCGTCTCCTACCTTCCAAACTTTACAGAAGCTCTTCTGCGAACCTTGCAGAACTAGCACTCCTGAAAGAAAGGATACTGTGGAGACATGGCTTAGCCACAGCCTGGGGGATGTGTCCAGGCGATAGCAGCGTCACCTGGCGAGGAATGACTGCCGATCAGACACACTCCCGGTACATGTAGTATCATTGAGCATGTTGTCCGTGTGCAGAAGGGGAAGGCGCACGATCTGTCTGAGTCTGGCCGAGAGCAGGTTGTGATGGCACGAAGGCTCGGCACGAGCATTTCGGAAACTGCACGATTTGTCGCGTGTTCTGGGAGTGCTGGGCTGAGTGCCACCAACACGTGGCGAAGTCAAGGTGAAACCACGTCCAGGCTTCGTGGGGTTGGGCGGTCACCCCTCGTTACAGCTGTCGGACGTCGTAGGCGGGCAGACTGGTAAAACAGGACAGGCGGCGAACAGTGGCGGAACTAACATCAGACTTTAATGTTGGGCAGAGTACAAGTGTGCCTGAACACACAGTGCACCGAACACTCCTGACGACGGGCCTCTGCAGCCGACAAACCATGCATGTGTCATTACGGCAACTACGACTGAAATGGACATATGACCATCAGCGCTCGATGTCGGTGTAATGGCAGAGCGTTGCATAGTCTGATGAACCCCGATACCTTCTTCATCATGCCGGTGGGAGAGTTCAAATCCGTCGTCTTCCAGTGAACTAGCTCCGTGACACCTGCAGTGCGGAACGCTGGCGGAGGCTCCACTGCGCTCTGGAGAACATTCGCGTCGGCATCCACGGGGCCAGTGGTGCTCGTGCAAGTTACCATGATGGGCAAGATGTGTCGTACACTGGATGCAGACCACGTATACCCCTTCATGATGATCATGTTTCCCAGTGGCAGCGACATTTTTCAACAAGATAGTGCACCATGTCACAAGGCCATTAGAGTGATGGAGTGGTTCGTGGAGCACAGTGGCGAGCTCCAATTGATGTTCTGGCTCCCCAGGCCCCAGGTCTGAACCCGATCGAACACATCTTGGGTGTAATTGAACGTGGCGTCAGAGATCATCGTGCCCCTCCCCGAAATTTACGTGAATTAGTGCGTACAGAGGCATTTGAGTAATCATTCCTCCCACGCTCGCTATGTGAATGGAACGGGAAAACGCACAAATAACTGGTACACTGGGAAGTATCATCTGCTACGCACTCCACAGTGCTTTTCAGACTATAGATGGAGATGTAGAATGACAACTTGCTTTAAATTGATTGCACTTATGCCAACCCAGCCAGTTCACGTTTTGTGGACTTTACCTTTGTTCTGCGTTTCTTTGTCAGTGAGTGAAAGCTGTGCACGTAGGTACACTGGAAACAACCAAGTGTGTACAAAATTTACCCTCAACAGCTACCTCAAGCTCCATGGAATTTATTCCTTGAGGTGTTAACACATGTCATATTACCTTGCCCTTCTTGTCAATTTTTTCCACGTGTACCTCTCATCCACGATTCTGCGGAGAACCTCCTTATTCCTTATCAGTCCACCAAATTTTCAACGTCCTTCAGTTGCACCACTTCTCACACGCTTTGATTCTCTTCTTCTCCGGTTTTCCCACAGTCGCGCTTCACCTCCACGCAAGCTATGCTCCAAACGTACATTCTCAGGAACTTCTTTCTGAATTAAGGCCGATGTTTGATGTTGGAGACGTCTTTTGGCTAGGTGTGTTCTCTTTGCCTGTGCTGATCTGCTTTTAATATCCTCTTTCCTTCGTACGCCGTGTATTATTTTGCTTACAAACTATCACAATTTCTTCACTTCGACCGCTGTGGCCGTACTTCCGGCGTTGAGTTTAAAGCTAATATCATTTCATAATTGGTTCAAATGGCTCTGAGCACTATGGGACTTAACTCCTGAGGTCATCAGTCCCCTAGAACTTAGAACTACCTAAACCTAACTACTTAGACCTAACTGTATCGGTCGCACGGTTCCAAACTGTAGCGCCTAGAACCACTCGGCCACCCCGGCTGGCCATTTCATAATTCCCTTCGCTTTTCTTCGATGTTTTCTCAGTTGACTGGGTGTGCTCATTAATATGTTCATTCAGAGTAAGGAAGGAAGATTAGAGTTTAACGTCCCATCGTCACAGAAGTCATTAGAGACGGAGCATAAACTCGGAATGTTGTATTGATGGGAAAGGAAATAGGCCGTGCACTTTCGGAGGAAACATCTTGGCATTTCCCTGGAGCGATTTGGAGAAATCACGGAAAACCTAAATCTGGATGGCCAGACGCGTATTTGGACCTCGTCCTCCCAAATGCGTGTCCAGTGCGCCACCTTCCTTGGTACTTTTCATTACATCATAAAGGTCCGGCAGTTCTTCTTCACTTTCCCTGAGAACAAGCATGTGGACAGCGAATCTTATGATTGCTGTCCTTTGTGAAGTAACAGCAGATGCAACAAAACGCCGGGACGAAGACAAACACTGCTGTTCGGGTATCTTGTTATGACGGCGAAAGCGCACGTGTATCAAGAGGCCAATAGGTAACGAAGGAGGGTTGTTGCCAGCTTTACTGCCGCTGGAAAAACACAATTGTTTAGACGTTAAGAGGATATGGTTGGGCGATAACACATTATCGCGGAACGAGAGATCTTAATATTTATTGAACGAACCAAATATCGTCGACAAGGATAGAAGCCGAACCAATGAATTAAAGTTTGTGCCATGGTCGGGACTTGAGACCAGGTCTCCTAGTTAATAGGCAGAAAAAATTAAATTTCCAGTCTCAAAACGCTGTAGAAGGAGAACAGCTGCTCAGAATGATGTCAAATTTCAGCGTCATATTAGTGACGCAGGGGGTTACATCATGGAAGAGACAAAATTTAACGAAAATTTGACCAATAGAAGGCGCTGTAAGCATCAGAACACGCACACCAAACGACGTGCCATACACGGATTTCCTCAGTTTGCGTCCGAGACGCCCATCGTGGCTTTCTTCATGAAGGGTCAAATGGCTCTAAGCACTATGGGACTTAACATCTGAGGTCATCAGTCCCCTAGAACTTAGAACTACTTACACCTAACCAACCTAAGGACATCACACACATCGATGCCCAAGGCAGGATTCGAACCTGCGACCTAGCAGCCCCGTGGTCTTCATGAAGGATCGCGTGCTTCTGGTAAACCTCTTTTAATAGAACTGTGCGTGTGCATCAGTACTCCTGCAGGAGTTCCCCACACACAAGAACATGAAAAAAGTCACTGGTATGAAGTCTGATAAGGGTCTGGAGAAAATGATTACAGCATTCGAAAAGACTGGTTCTTTTGAAGTGCAATGTGACAGAGCGAGGAAAGTAGTCCTATCCAACGTCTGTCGAAGATGTGGCCACAGCATACCAGGAAGAGTCGAGCGATGGTGTGCAAACAGGCAGTGCAGGGGAAATTGCCCCAACGTTGGGCACGCCTACACGCTCGGTGCATAAAGTCCTACGAAACAGCGTGCATTGATATCCTTACAAAATCACCGAAGGTCAGAAGTTGCTTTCTGCTGAACTGGCAGCAAGACAAATGTTTGCTCTGGTATTTCTTGCTCACATGGAAGTCAACCATGAATGACCCTGGAACATACTGTGGAAAGACAAAGCACATTTCCAGCACCAAGGACATGTCAAGACGCATACGCATAGTTGTAGAATGTGGGCAACAGAAAATCTGCACGCACATCAACTGGTACCACTTGATTCCATTAAAGTGACTGTATGGTGGGGGTTGACGGCATCTTTTATTGCAGGGCCGAATTTTTTCCGAGAACATGAGTCGTGCGGGTCTTATTATCTGTACCGTCACTGGTAAACTAAATGAGAATCTTTTGCTCACCAGCGTCATTCCAATCCTTCAACAGCGTGAATGTGTGGGTTGGATCATTTTTACGCAAGGTTGCGCTCCTCCGACAACTACACTGCCAGTAAATCGGTTGCTTCAGCATTCTGAAAATGCTCGTAGCATTTCGGAAATGCTAGAATTATCAGCCGTTACTTCCCTATAGCCAAGCCGTCCAGATTACCTGATCTAAAGCCGTGCGAATGAATACTGGCAGTGTGGTTATCTGAAAGATATTGTGTCAGTGTTCCAATTAAGAACGTAGCTGAAGTAAAGGTACGCTTTGGGTAACGCATTCTGAATGTGACCTCGAAGACACTCCCATTTGTTGTGGAACATGCTGTTTCTCGATTTCAACTTGTGGCAGAAAACTGTGGACGTCATGTTGAACATGTCTTGCGCCAGTCTCACAACGATTAGAAACCCATATCATTATGCTGTTTATGCGGTTTTCGCCTCAGGATTAAAACCCAATGTCATTTTGCTTTTCGTGTGTTTTTTGGTCTCGGGGCAATTAAAAACCGATTTTTCCCACCTGTCATTTGAAGCCGGCCCCATTTATATTAACATGCTTACAGTGCCGTCTATTGTTTTTTTTTTTTTTTTTTTTTTTTTTTTTTTTTTTTTTTTTTTTTTTGCCATGGCGTTTTCTCTGGCGTCAGTAACATGATGTTCAAACTTGACCTCATTGTTAACAGTGGTTCTCTTTGCACAGAGTTTCGAAACTGGAACTTTCATTATGCAGACCCTGTACATCCAATGAAAGAGAAAATTACGAAGAGTATGTACCCCTAGAAGCGCTCTCCATCAGACCATTACTTTCTAAGTTACCCAAGAAGAAAGATTTATAAAGAGTCACGAAGCTTAAAAATTAATAACCCTTCAGCATCTTGGAGGATTTTCAGAATATATATCTCGGCAGGTTGTCTATTGAAACATGCTAACAGAATTTTTTCATGTAATAACATTTGAATTATAAGGCAAAATGTGCATTCTGTGACGTACGAACATCATTTTCACGTAGTTGATGACAAGTACAGCAGCTTCGTAAACTAGCTCCTCATATCATATGGATCCTCTGGCTTGAAGATGGTAATATAGACTGGAACCGGTTACCAGAATTAAAAATAAATAATGTGTAGTGATCTCTTCTATTTTTTTAACTAGACATTCCCATTAGCCATCGCAAAGGAGGAGTTTCCTGGCAGTTTCACATTATTGTATGAAACTACTTTGCATTGTTCTCAAGTGGGTGGAATTTATGTAGGACACCTGAAGCGTCAAAAAATCTTTGATCACTTTTTTATTAATCCAGTCTCGAAACTGTTTACGCTGGTGGGATAAACGGTTCCCTTTATCGTTAAGCTACACTTCCCTAGGATTCTCGAAATAAACCGAAGTCGACAGTTCCCTTCTCTGTTACCTACCTTCCATGCACGTTGTAATTAATATTGCATTGCAATGTTATGTGTACATATTTAATCAACGTGAGCGCTGTTGGCAAGCGAGGTGTACTCAGCCCTTGTGAGGCAAACTGAGGAGCTACTTGATTGAGAAGTAGCGGCTCCTGTCTCTGAAACTGACGTACGGCCGGGAGAGCGGTGTGCTGACCCCATGCCCCTCCATACCCGCATCTAGTGAGGATGCCTATGAGCTGAGGATGACACGGCGGCCGGTCAGTACCCTTGGGCCTTCATGACCTGTTCAGGGTGGAGCTTAGTTTTAGTTAGACAGTATCAAGCAGCGCACCACTAATACTGTATTTGGTATGGTGGAGGTGAGGATTCGGTTATGATGGAGGAAAAAGGGAGCCTTTCAAGATGTTGCACTGCACGCGAAACTAAATCACATGAAATGAGAACGATTACAAGAATGATATCAAGTAAAAACTATTCGGACTTCTTTGTCTACTTGCAGTAGAATTGTTGATAGAGGAGTTCGTATTAGCTATGGGGCAAACACATGGATACATTATGGAGAGAACCTGCAACTGCACATTGCTCTAGTGCAGCTAGTCACCACAGGGAGCACTTTCTGAAGGGCCTAACCAGAGTGGAAATGATGGAATATGCAGAAAGGGAAAGTAATCACGAGACAGAATCACCTTCCGGAAAGCTACTCGCCTCTTGGCACGGCGGCGGCAATGGAGACGGACCGAGAGGAACAACGTAACTCAACTGAGAGCTTAACAACGATAGGCTGCCGGCTTTATAGTTTTGCCGTTCATTTTTCTCTGTTGAGCAGCTCGCACACCACCTGGCTTCAGATACCAAGTAAAGCACGAGGTAAGCTGGTTGGAACCACACCCAACGCTTCCATTGCCCAAGCCAAGAGCGAGCATCTCAACATAGCGCCGAAAGCAGCGGATGTGCTTGTGTTCTGTACACTTGGCCCAGGCTGCCCTGGCTCTGGGTATTCACCCGCCTAACGGCCAAAAATGTCACCCTTTCGACCGCACCAACACTCTTAAGGCAGCTTTCCCAACCTTATTTCCAACATTATTATTGGATTGAACAAGGGTGCTATCGATGTCACACTTCATGGGACGAAAGTAGAATTGGTTTTAAGCGGGTGTGGGTGGGTGGAGGGGGGGGGGGTCAGTTTAGTGAGTTGACTAGCTGTTCTGGCAGTTCTTAGTTCTCATGTTTAATTGTTCTATTAAAGGATGGTATTACAAGGATAAGCCACTTTTACTTAGTTATTTCTCACGAATGGATTCAATACATACTGCCTATTCATTCCATTATCAAGCCACTCCTATTTTTTGTACTTACGCTATTGCTTTTTAAAGAAACAACGGCCGATGCACTTTCAAGCACACGTTTTGGAAATACAGTGTTTCGTGCATTTGAACATTTGAGTATTTTCTTCCGACTGATCTGCATTAACTTACATTTAGAGCATGCTGTCATTCATCGTACCAAATGGAAATACGACTTTCTTCTTTGTTGTTACTCTATGCGGTGTGAGATCAGAAGATACCTGTGGGAGGGGGGGGGGGGGGTTTGTCAAGGGAGGGCAGCGTCCCCTCTCCCTCTTACTCTCAGGAAAGGATAATATGTAGTGCAGTCAGGTGTAATTATTTCAAGAAAATTATTTAAATATCGATATTACTCAAGATTTTAAGAGGGTCGGAATCGGAACTATTTTATGGCTACCTACAAGTCGCAATTCTTCTTCCAATCTATTTAAAATAGTCCATAGCCCCAGGTCTAGCCACTCCCTTTCCCCCGGCTACAGACTATCGTATGGGCGTCCTTGCGTGAGATATTTCAAATTACTGGTAGAAATATCGTCGAAATTCTATCATGATTCGATGACTGTATTGGAGTAGTCTAAAATGCACAGATTGTGTCAATGATTCTTAGTCTGGTTTCTCAGCAGCTCACTGGAGGCTAATGAAATATGTACAGCTAATAACAACATTCTCTGCTGGAAGGCTGTTCAGATGTTGGTACTGACAGCTTGTCCACTTTCAGTCCGAACTGGCAGTGTGCTGAAGAATGGGTAGTATTAGCGTCATATAGCGTCATATACGTCGTCTCCTTCATAGACGAGCTTTAATTTCCCAAAATTCTCCCAATAAAACGAAGTCGGCGATTCGCCTTCTCTACCAAAAACCTGACGTGCTGATTCCATTTCTTATCGCTTTGCAACGTTGCGCCTAGACATTTAATCAATATGACTTTGTCAAGCCGCACGTTACTACTCGTGAGGGTGTTTTTGTTCTGTCGATGCAACTACAAAAATGGTTTTTTTTTTTTTTTTTTTTTTTCACCAGACGCGTTTCGCTTTATTGAAGTAAAGCATCATCAGTGGTCTGTAACTCTGCTTTAGCATCGAAAAACAGTTCGCTAACAATACGTTGATTAGTACTTACGATGATTTCCGCTTGATTTCTCGATATCGGGAAATGCCATCTGTTAGCAAATCGTTCCTGTTTTTTGTTTTTTTTTCCCTGTAGACACTGCTAGTTGTGGTCTAATTATTAGTTGTTCTGCAGCACTATGCACATCACTGTTCACTGTTTGTTTCTACACTTCGAAGTATATGTTGTTGTTTGTGTTTTGTAGTGTTGCCAACCTAACTTTGCCACTAGTTTGCCTTTGACCTACAATGTTTTTTTTCTTTTTTGAATAATGGTGTGTGCGTAATTCTATTTAATTATGTTGCTGTGTATTTATGTAATGTGTAAGACTAGGCAAGGAATAGCGATGGAGATGTGTGTGTGTGTGTGTGTGTGTGTGTGTGTGCGTGAGGGGGGGGGGGGGGGGGAGAAACCATGATGGGTGGTGGGTGGACGTAAGTTTGAAGTAGTATGATGGAGTGTGAGTTGTAGGAGAAGGTGAGGAGCAAGAAGTGAAAGGAAATTGGTGGGGGGAGGGGGGTTGGGTGGGAGATTGGGAGGAGGTGAAGGATGGAAAAGGCTCTTTTCTTTTTCATGTAATTTCGTCAGTTATTTTTATATTGAGTGTAGTTTCCAATATTTATTTGGTCATTAAACAACTGTTTATTTTTTGTTAATGCGTTGTGCATGTGAAAATTTTCTTGGAAAGGGGGGAGGTGTCTGTCTTTGTTGATTCTTCGGTATTGTTTGATGTATGTTGTTCTTGTTTTAGATGATCTGCAAATATTGAATCGTTTGTGCCGTATTTGAGTGGTCTGACATGTTCTTTATATCTTGTGTCGAATATCCTGCCAGTCATATATTTTCACTAGCTCTGCAACTGAGCTGATAGATACCAGATTGTTGTATCTGTCTGGTTTTGATTTCAGTTTTTGGATGTACTTTTGTATTGAATTGCTCCCTTTGTAAGCCATGTTTATGCTTTGTTTTTTGAATATGTTAGCTATTTTATATGTGAATATGTCGTGGTAACTCATTGTATGCCACTTTTTGTAGCAGTGCACCTTGTATGTACCGATGTGGTTTGTTTTGTTTTTCTCATTATTTGTCTCTTTATTTTTATGTTTAGTTTGACTACCATTGTTTCTTTGTAACTATTTTTAATGCTTTTTGTTTTATAATTGCTACCTCTTTCTGCTAATGTGAAGTGTTTAGAGGGAGCCAATTCAGTCTGTTTAACACGTATCTGCTGCCTGTTTGTGATTCTACGGGTGGTTTGAGGTTGCATTTAAGATAACGTCACTTCTTGTGGGTTTTCTGTAAATGCCAAATGTGTGTTTGTTATTGTCTTTTCTTATGGTTATATCTAGAATGTTGTGTCAGTTTTCTTGTTCTTCTTCTTGTGAACTTTATGTTTTTGTGTACAGTATTTATGTCTTTGTGTAGTTATTGTATTCTATTTTTAGGGTCGTCTACCATGAATACTGTTACTAATTCTGTAGTCGAACGTTACAGATTGTTTTTCCTACTCATGTGCATTTACTAACTTTCTTCTACATTTAGAGCAAATTGCCACACATCACACCAACTAGAAATTCTGTCTAAGTCATCTTTTATACCCCTAAAGTCACTCAACGATGACACGTTCTCGTACAGCGTCATCAGCAGTTAATTGCTGTTCATTCTGCCCGCCAGATCATTTATGTGTATAGAAAATAGTAGTCACCCTGTCATATTTCCGTGGGGCATTCCTGACAACACCCTTGCCTCTAATAAACACTCACTGTCGAAGACAATGTACTGGTTTCTGTGACTTACGAAGTTTCGATCCGTTCACATGCCTGGGAACCTGTTCCGCATACTCGTACCTTCGTCAACTGTCTGCTGTGGGGCAATGTGTCAAATACTTTTCGAAACTCTAGGCATATAGATTCTGCCTTTCGAAGGATATCATGTGAGAAAAGGGCAAGCTGAGTTTCGCATGAGCGATGCTTCCTAAAATCGTTCTCATTCGTGGCCATAAGCTTTTCCATCTCAAGAAAATTCTGCAACAAACCGAAGGAGTGTCATCGAGCAGATAATGATCGTATAGCTGCTCCAACCACTACGTAAGAGAAACAGAAAACACAAAAACTAATGACTTGCAAAAGTATCACGTAGGCACTAGATACTAACGAAAACGAAGATTCATTCGTTACGTTGTATCAAATTACGACCTACCCTGCTTGGTGCAAGTTAATAAATCATAATATCACTATCAATTCTTTCAGAAGGTATCGAGGAATTTATAACTTTGGCATTTATACTTCCATGCTCCAACAACAGGAGCTTATATAAAACTGAAATTACTCATGCTTCCTCTATTGTCATGCACTATTGACAAAACGTCAGGTAGTCAGCGTCAAGAGGTTGGTGGTAAATCATGTGACTGCCCTGCCAATATGCGGCCGCGTCGAAGACATTTTCTCTTCTACACGCATGACTAGCGCCAAAACCGAGCCACCGTAGAAATCCGCACCGATACTAGTCCAGTCGGATAGCGTAGTTCACTCGGTGCTTTGGAAGGCTACTAGTTAGCCGCATCTATCTCTGTTATTATCTTTGATGAACTCGCTTGTGTCAAGGAACTGTTGACATATAACAGGACTTGTTGAACTGAAGTTAAGTAAACTATAGACTTAATAACATATTACGCGCATCTTATTATCTTGCTCTTTGTCTCAGCAACCACCTATTCCTCGACATGCACCCTGGACCGATCCAATACTTTCTCCTACAGAAAAGTTACTTTACGTTTAGTATTTTAAGTGCAATTAAGATCAAGCCATTACCTAAATTTGGATTCCTTCCAGGAGTGAATGATAGGTTGTTATTAGTTTTACATACAGTATTTCATTAATTTCCACTGAGCTGCTGGAAAACTAGCTAGAATCATTAGCAGAGTATGTGCCTTTAAATGAATTGTAGTGTAGTACCGAATTATGATAAAATTTGCAAGACATTTCTATCGTTAATCTGAAGTACTTCACGTCCCATAGAATAACAACCAAGGCATAGTTCATATTTCTGAAAACCGGCGTCCCAATGGTTACAAAGTGATTGTATGTCGCACATATTTCTTCATTTATCGGTTAAGTCATTTAATTCATGAGATGTGTAAGTTTCCCATTAACTGTTTTTGTATGAAATTTAGCCCAAATTTACCTCCCACTCTGTAAAATACCTACGTATTACCAAAACTATGTACCCACAAACTGTTATCCAACTTAGACTCGTATGCTAACCTTTGACTAAACAGAACATAACTTGAACTGAACCGTAACTGGGATGAATACAACTTGTCTTTATATCACATGCGCAACTGAAGTAAAACAATTATCTAGCTCTAATCTAAATTTCCACCTATGTCTCGTCTTGACAGCATGGTTGCAGATCTCTCGGAAGTACAAAGCAAACAGCAAACAGGTAGTGACTACGCTAGATTTCTATTTTAAATAAAATTTCCAAATAATATTCAAACTGTTGCATGCCATAAGGTAACAATAGGATAATAAGTAATGATAAACTTTCTTTAAACAGTGGGATGAGGATATGAAATGATATTCCAAGACAACGATTTTAGAATGAAGTATGTATTCAAAAAGACGGAGGTAAACTTCGTGTGACCTTCACACATACCACTGGTCTCAACAATAATATGCTTAACAAAGTAAAAAATGATTTTAAAATGGTACAATGTTAACGAAGAAATTCTATAAGAACCAAACAGTTTAACCAGTTGATAGATTAATGCATGACTCACGGAAGTGGCACGGTCTGTTTCTCAACTCTGAGCAAGTGCATCAAGTTAACTAACTGACAATAATCATTCCAACAAACTAGTTGCGCATTAGTGCAGTCTTACCTCAAACTTCTCTTCAAAAAAACATCAGAATTTACGTTTTTTTCCCCTTTCAATAAATACGTCATAGTCATCCTTCTGTCCCTTGCAATAAATCTTTCTTCATCTGACAGATATAATCACAAGTCAATATAGCACCACTGAATACATCCATCACCTATCATACTTCAATAAGAATGAATCAGTCTGCGCAGACGCATAGACTGTGCCACAACAACACCAAAGATTGTTTAGCAGTAACATAACTTGCTTTCTTAGTCTCTCTCTGACCTGTACATCGATAATTTACAAAAATCGAAATGACGTGTCCACCTTATATATCCTCGACATTCCCTAAGTAGAAATTTGTGTGTTGATGAGAACACAAATATATAATTAGGAAAAACATTGATTAGGAAGTAATCAAGGTTCACATCAAAGAATACTTTATACAGTCAGTCAAACGTCAGCGTGTCATTACATCTAATATGGCCACTAATTAGCATGTTATGCAGTTATATTTCATCCTTTAGTTTGTGTACCTCTTAATCATTTTGCTCATAATTTCATCAAACTTCCAATAAGCACAACTGCTTAATTTCTCTTTGTTTCTTTCTGTCATATCTCTGATACATATAGTTCATATAATTGAGCTCCATTGCCCTACATAACCGCCTGTCATCTATTCCCAACCAAACCATTTCTCATATTTGCACTACCTAATCATATTTCTCCTGATATTTACCCTATGTAATCATTTCATCTCAAATTCATCACTGTGTGCTACAGTTCTACAATTTACGTAATTATAATACTAATGGCGCCGCCTCCTATAGTAACAATTTATGCAGAAAATGTGCATTATAAAGAAACTCAACATTTGACGTAAGTGTAAGAGGCAAATTCAATCTGAAAATTTCGTAAGTTCAAGTAATGTATGCTCTTATGTTACTCATGTGTAAATACCAGAAGATTGTCTGCAATCTCAGACATGTTGATAGCAAAAATAAAGTAAAAAAAATAGTACCCCACATACTTCCTGCATTTCCTTTCTCTTATTTATTTTTCTTTCCTTTTTTTCATTCTGACTGTATTGTCTATCCCTGTCACAACTCACAAGTAATGAATTTCGGTCTTCACTTCCAAAATTTCCCAAACACCTAGACTGATGGACAAAATTGCTATGACATAATTTCATATATATGTAAAGTTTACATGTTAGACAAAGAAAAGGCAGATCAGTTCGACAGACTTCAGCAGAAGTTAAATTTTGTGTGCATGTCGCTATACACAACTCAGCAAAAAACGTCATTCACCAGTATAAACAAGAATCTAGACACTACCACAGAGACAAATCGCAAATAGATGAGGTACCGCATGCTAGAAGAGTGTGTCACTGTACAGAGCAGCAATCAATGCTGAGCCAAATCCTTGCAAAACATTTTTCGTGCACAAATACTGACAATAACGTACACTTATCGAATTACTGTAAAACTGCATAACTGTTAGATGTTGTGCTGTTCTGATGAAAAAATGACGTTGTATGAAGTAAGAGACTGAATACTTTGCATCAGATAACCATAAACTGCACATCAAAGAAATAACTGTTATCTAAAGTCACGTTACCTTCATTCACTATTGTCACGTAGCTACATGTTTTCAAAAACTTACATTTTATGATTATAAACAGGAAACGCATCCACATGACATAAAAAGTGCCTGTAACCAGAAAGAGGCTCCTTATGCCCCAACCATTATTACTCATTTACTCTTTCTCTAGACTAATCATCTTAATAATGGCCTAATTCTATTACAGTGTGTGTAATAAATCTAATAATTACTATCTTGTGTAGTTAATCAACATAAATCACATTATCTTATTACAATATTAATCATATCCACTGTCTTTGTCTCAATACACATTTCAAATAAAAATTCCCTGCTCTGTTTTCTCCACTTATTTCATCATAAACAACACCTCACCGCTATAATTGTAAATGCTTCACTTCAGTAAACATAAGTTACTGCCTCGCTATAGATCATGAAAAACTTCTTATATCAGAATATCTATTGCCCTTCTTTCGAGACAACCATTCTAACAGCCTGTATATCTCATCAAAAATGATAAAAATATTATATGTTTGTGTATTATCATTACTGTGTCCCACAACATAGGGCAGGGAGGGCTCCAGAGGCGTAGTGAAGCCATCTTCACTACTGGAGAAAACCTCATACAAATCCTGGTCCTCCAAGTTGGGGCTTGGGTATGGGGCTGATTACCGCGTACTGTAATAAAGAATATTACGGAAATTCAACAGAAGCCTCGGAAACCATATGGAAAACATGTACCACGACCCCTACAAAGGAAACAGATAAAGGATCCGAAAGTAGCATCATGGAATGTTAGGACAATGCTTCAGCATGGAAAAATCAAGGAAATACCCAAGGAAATTTTAAAATTTAAATAACATGTCGTAGGGCTACAGGAAGTAAGATGGTAAGGGAATAGATAGATAGATAAATCTGAATACTCATTGGTATATAGTGGACCAGAGGAAAGAACAGGCCAACTTGGAACAGCCTTTATAATAACTAGGGAAGTTAGGAAATGCTTTCTAGAATTTGAACCCATAACTGAAAGGATGTGCAGACTCAGACTAAGAGAGAAATTTAGGAATATATCAATAGTGAATGCACATGCACCAACAGAAGAAGAGGGGGATATAATTAAAGAACAGTTCTACGAAGACTTTGAGAAAGTGTGCTGTGCAATACCTAAATAAGACCTGATGCTAGTAATAGGAGATCTTAATGCGAAAATAGGGAGGAATGAACATTCATATGGAGTTTCTGGAAAGTATTCACTACACGAAGAAAACAACGAGAATGGAGACTTACTGTGCCATTTCGCAGCGAGGAATAATATGATTATTAAAAGTACCTGCTTCTCACACAAAAGGTTCCGTCTGGGTACTTGGAAGTCTGCAGTAAATAGAGTACTCAATCAGATTGACCGTATTTTAGTGAAATTGACCAATGAAGAGACTGTAATAGGAATAGACGAAATGTGTGACAGGATTGAAATGCCATTAAAGAGGCTGCAGAGAAAATAATATTCATAAGAAGGAATAGAAGAACCCAGGTATGTTTGGATGAAGATTGAATGTCAGCAGTAGAGGAAAGGAACAGGGCAAGAACAAAAGTGCTAAAGAGAAAAACCAGAAATAATGTGGAACGATATAGAGAATTAAAGAGAAGAGCTAACAGACTGTGCAAGAGAAAGAAAAGAGAGTGGACTAAGAAGAAATTGTAAGAACTAGAAGAGTTAAAGAAACAGAGTGAAATAAGAAATTTCTATCATGCTGTAGACAAAATGAAGAATAGATTCCAGTCAAACAATGGCCTGTTCCAGAAAAGATGGGAAAATGGTAAGGGAGGAAGAACAGATAGTTGGAAGATGAGCAGAGTATTTCGAAGATACACTAAGCACCGGTCTAGAAGATGAAGAGACAGCCGCACAGGAGGAAAGAGCGGAGCTGGAGGCAAGAAAGCCAACACTACAAGAGGTCTCCCAGGTTGTGACAACTCAAAAACAATCGAGCCCCTTGGAAAGACAGCATAATCGATGAGTTAATAAAAACTGATGGTGAGGCTGTAATAAAGGAACTGCACACATTAATATCAGATATATGGGAAACAGAAACTGTGCCAGATAATTGGAAAACTGGAATAATAATACCTATTTATTACAAAGGGGACAGACCAGCATGTGAAAACTATAGAGGTACAACACTCCTAAACACAACTTATAAGATCTTCACAAGTATATTAAACGAAAGGATACATAAGTGTGTAGAAGGCTTACAAGGGGAATATCAATGTGGCTTTCGACCAGACTGAGGAACAACTGATCAAATATTTGTGATAAGACAAATGATGGAAAAGTTCTATGTATATGATATAGATCTGCATTTCCTGTTCATCGACTTCAAACAAGCCTTTAACAGCATATATCGGCAAGAGCTATATAGGTCACTGGAAGAAGTTGGTATATGCGATAAACCAATAAGACTAATCAGAATGACAATGACAGAGACAAGAGCAAAAGTGAAGGTCCTTTGCAGAACAAGTGAAAGCTTTGACTTTAATAAAAGCGTGAAGCAAGGTGATAGTCTCTCCACTGTCCTATTCCATGTAGCCCTGTATAGTGTAGTAAATAAAATCAACAAAAGAGGCACCATAGATATGAAAACTAGCCAGATGTGTGCATACGATGATGACATTGGCATAGTAGGAAGAAATATCAGTACACTCCAAGAGACATACTGTGCAATGGAAAGAGAAACCTTCAAATTTTGCCTCATAGTAAATGAAAACAAAACAAAATATATGGTAATCTGAGGCCAGAAGAACACCTAAAAACCTGAATATCAACGGAAAGCCGACTGGCGTGGCCGAGCGGTTCTAGGCGCTTCAGTCTGGAACCGCGCGACCACTACGGTCGCAGGTTCGAAACCTGCCTCGGGCGTGGATGTGTGTGCTGTCTTTAGGTTACTTAGGTTTAAGTAGTTCTAAGTTCTAGGGGACTGATGACCTCAGATATTAAGTCCCATAGTGCTCAGAGCCATTTGAACCATTTGAACCATCAACGGAAAATGCTTCAAAGGAGTGTCCTGTTTTAACTACTTGGGAGTCCTAATCACAATCGAAAGGCTATAAGGGAAAGAATACAAGCTGGAAACAGAGCTTACTTCGCAAATATGCAACTTTTCAGAAATAGGTTTGTTACAAGAAAAACAAAACTGCTAATATATAATTCCCTAAGTTATCACATATGGGTCAGCGGTATGGACGATGACAGAACATGATAAAAATGCACTAAGAACCATTGAGGGGAAAATGCTACGCAAAATCTATGTGCCAATAAGGGAGGAAGAAGGCTGGAGAATAAGCTACAATGCCGAATTACAAGAGTTAATACAAGGTAGGGACAAAATAAAATTTGTGAAATCACAGCGAATACGATGGCTAGGACACTTGGAGAGAATGATAGAATTCCAAAGAAAATGATGAAAGGTGTGATCCATTCAGCTAGGCGAAAAGGGAGACGTAGAAGAAGATGGATTGACTATGTAATGATGGATCTCACCAGTATGGGAGTCCAGGAGTGGAAAAGAGCAGCAAATAACCGAGAAGTGTGAAGGAAGATCTTTGAAGAAGCCAAGGCTCACCAATGGCTGTAGCACTACTGAAGAAGAATAATATGGGTGGGAATGTCATCTTTTTGAGTAAACGACTTGAAATTACACCCTCTTATTAAATCAAGGGTATCCATCAACTCCTGAAATGAAGTTAGAAAATATTGTAAACAAAATTATTCATATTCTCATAACATTACATGAGAAAAGAAAATTTAAAAATGAAATAGATCAAACAAGAATTACTGAGAAAATTCTGTTGGATATGAACAAAAATAACGAACAAAAACGTCACATTAATAGCTCATGAAGAGAGGGAACAGGAAATAAACTTCAACTTTTTCATCTTTGATGCCAACTATAACAAATTCTTTCACTTACAAAAAAAATCACATCTATTAAATTAATGGTCTTATTGCATTACTTCCCTTCTTATCAGCTTTTAATGTTGACTGACGCAACTAAATTTGAACAAAATTCATTCTGAAAGCTATATTTTTACAAATGACAAGTGAAGAGTATCCCAAGACTAGTGTGTGACTAGAGAAACGTAGGAAATCTCCCAAAGCACATTTAAAGCGGCTGGTAGAATTGATTTTTAACAGCCTAATTCAGAATGAAGGTAATGCCCATCAGCCTATTTTGTGACGTAATTGTACACCCATGCCAACAGGATTGCTCACTGCATGTGGCGCTGTGCTACACACCATAAAGTTTGAGACGGTCCCAGTTCCTGGGGAGTACACATTTTCGACCTTGAATTTCACGCTTCTGTATCCTTTCTTACCAAATGATTAATTTGGGTCTGTACATTGGGTGTAGATGTACGCATCTAGGTGGCTCTGTTCTTCAGAGCCGGACGCGGTGGTCTCGCGCAGTCCGGAACCGCGGGACTGCTACGATCGCAGGTTCGAATCCTGCCTCAGGCACGGATGTGTGTGAAGTCCTTAGGTTAGTTAGGTTTAAGTAGTTCTAAGTTCTAGGGGACTGATGACCACAGATGTAAGTCCCATAGTGTTCAGAGCCATTTGAACCATTTGTTCTTTAGAATCTACTAACAACTCAGCCTTTAAATACATGTGGCCTTCCGGTAGGAAATGCTTGCAGTGAGACGCAGTATACAGATTTAGGCTATCATAGCCCCATTTATTACAACATGGAGTCGAATGCATGTGCACTAGGCAATTGTTCGCACCGAACTCCTTGTGCACCTCACAGGTACTCAACCACTGACTTGTATTATTCAAATTATACTTACTTAAATTTATCTAAATGTTGGGTTTTTACTGCTTCTAGCAGTTTGTCTTATAACTTCAAGTTTACATACTTGTGGCTCTCATGTACGACCGAAAATGGCGTGTCTGACTTACAGTGTTTCTTTTACTGTGCAAATGTACTTTTTATCTTTAGTTTAATTTCTGTACGTTCTCTTTGAAATACGAGGTGTGAATAAAGAATAACTGGACTGATGAAGTCACAGAGTAACATGAACGCTCAATAGCTGTGAAACGTGCAACTTTCTCATTTGAATGCGGTATCTCTGTTAGTGTGACCATGGCCTTCGTTTATCTATGAGTTTTTTCTTTGTTTTGCTGGAAAAATGGTAAATCTTATAGCAAAGCAACATATTGTCTTGAAGTTGCACACAATACTTTGAAAAACTGTAGCTGAAACCCATATGTTACTAAAAGAAGTGTGTGATGACTACTGTTCATCAGGTGCGCGAGTTTTTAAGTGGTTTAAGGGTTTCAGAGGTGGCCGAGAAGACGTTGAAGATGATTCACGCCCGGGACACCCTTCAACATGAAAGACGAATGAAAATACTGAAACAGTTTTGATGTGTCAGAGCGACAGTCATACGATAATTTTAAATGAACACACCGCCACTTGACTGTAATGTTGTTTATTTCATTACGACCTAGGTTTCGGCCTTTTACGACATATGGTTCAAATGGCTCTGAGCACTATGGGACTTAACTTCTGAGGCCATCAGTCCCTTAGAACTTAGAACTACTTAAACCTACCTAACCTAAGGATATCACACACATCTATGCCTGAAGCAGAATTCGAACCTGTGACCGTAGCGGTCGCGCGGTTCCAGACTGTAGCGCCTAGAACCGCTCGGCCACTCCCCTTTTGCGACATTTTCGAGCGATTTAATTTATCTCCTGCAATATATGTTAATGACATAAACTCAGTCACTTGAAAATGGCATAAAAGGCCATGACCTAGATCGTAATTAAATAAACAACATTACAGTCAAATGGCGGTGTGTTCATTTAAAAATATTGAAACAGTAAGCGGTCTGATTCGATCTGACCGTCAGCTGAGTATCCTATCGATTGCTGAAAATTTAGGAATCGACAAAGAATGCGTGAGGGAAATCTTACGAAATCAATTTAGCATAAGAGAAGTAAGTGTGTGCGGAACTGGTAGCAGAAACTGTCACTACTGAACAAAAAGAAGCTCGTCAAAATGTTTAATGACAATTTGAATGTCACTCAAAATGATCCCAGTTTCTCGGAATTAGTTATAATATGTGACTAATCTTGGTTTATCACTTACTGCAGAAAGTAAGCACCAATCCATGCATTGGAAGGGCCCAACTTCACCGACAGTGGGAAAAACCCAGCTGATCAATGAAAGAAGGAAGTACAAAATTGTTCGGGGAAATTCAGGAATACAGAAGTAAAGGTCCTGACGGATAGGTGGAAAGAGTACATTGAAGGCGTCTGTGAGAGGGAAGATTTGTCTGCTGTGATCCGAAACAGGGGACCCAGTATTAGAATCAGAATTTAAGAGAGCTTTGGAGGACTTGAGATCCAGTAAGTCAGGAGGGATAAATAGCATTCCATCAGAATTTCTAATACAATTAGGGTATGTGGCAACGTTGATGAGCAGAATGTATGAGTCTGGCGACACACCATCTGACTTCCGGAAAAATATCATCCACAAAATTCCGAAGACTGCAAGAGAGTGCGAGATTTCTCGAATAATCAGCTTAACAGCTCATGCATTCAAGCTGCTGACAAGGATAACATACAGAATAATGAAAAAGGGAATTGAGGATGTGTTAGATGACGATCAGTTTGGCTCTAGGAAAGATAAAGGCACTACAGAGACACTTTGGTTAATGTAAGCAAGACTAAAGAAAAATCAAGACACGTTCATAGGATTTGTCGACTTGGAAAACGCATTCAAGAACGTAAAATGGTACAACGTGTTGGAAATTCTGAGAAAAATAGGGGTGAGCTATAGGGAGCTACGGATAATATACAATATGTACAAGAGCCTAGAGGAAATAATAAGAGTGGACGACCAAGAACGAAGTGTTCATATTAAAAAGGATGGAAGTCAGGGACGTAGTCTTTGGCCCTTACTGTTCAGTCTATACATCGAAGCAGCAATGATGGAAAGGAAAGAAAGGTTCGGGAGTGGAAAAGGATATCAATTATAGGATCCGCTGATGACATTGCTATCCTGAGTGAAGGTAAAGAAGAATTACATGATCTACTGAACGGAATGAATACCCTAATGGGTACGGAATATGGACTGAGAGTAAATCGAAGAAAGACGAAAGCAAAAAGTAGCATACATGAAAACACCGAGAAACCTAACATCGGGATTGGTGGTCACGAAGTAGATGAAGTTGAGGAATTCTGCTACCTAGGCAGCAAACAACCAATGGAAGACGGAACAAGGAGGACAACAAATGCAGACTAGCACTGGCAAAAAGGGCATTCCTGACCAAGAGAAGTCTACTAGTATCAATCATAGACCTCAATCTGAGTCAGAAATTTCTGAGAATGTACGTCTGGAGCACAGCATTGTGTGGAGCGTGGAAAAACGGAAAGGAAGAGAATCGAGGTATTTGAGATGTTGTGTTACAGACGAATGTTGAAAATTAGGTGGACTGATAAAGTAAAGAATGAGGAGGTTGTGCGTAGAATCGGAGAGGAAAGGAGTTTGAGGAAAACACTGACAAGGAGAAGGGACAGGATGATAGGCCATCCATTAATAAATCAGGGAATGACTTCGATTTACTAGAGGGAGCTGTAGAGGGCAAAAACTGTAGAGTAAGACAGAGACTGGAACACATCCATCAAATAACTGAGGACGTAGATTGCAAGTGCTACTCTGAGATGAAGAGGTTGGTACGGGAGAGGAATTCGAACCAGTCAGAATACTTGAATACTCTTTGATTTGAAGATGGCTGCTCGACCGAAACTGGTTTTCTGCAATTAAATTCTTTTTTTAAAAAATACAGTGAAGTTGTGCAGCACTTTTTTACGGAATATGTTTTGCTCATATAACGTTGACGTACAGTCGGAGTCATTTACAACTGTCGCGCTTTATCCTCGCATATTCTAAGCAGAATTCAGGAACTGCAAATGAATTAATATGTTATTGGTTTATTTAAGTAAAAAAATTATTTCACTCCTCAAAATCGCGACAATAATCCACGATGTTAACAAGGGGCGAAACTCTTGCTCGTTTTTCTTATACAAAGCGACAGCAGCGCGCCAAGCGGACAGTAAGCTGCTTGTTGAATATGGTATACGATGAATGCGAATAGTATCGTATATACTGATTTGTAACATTGCAGAAATGAAAGTGTACGTAGTACAACAAATTGTAGCGATAACAAAGAGGAAATATTGTATTTGTCACTCGTAGGTTTCCTAAGGACTACAAGACGTGTGAAACAAAATTGGGTGACTATTCAGTTACGAGTTTCGCGTAATCTATAGCTATTTAGGAAAGAATAACTTTTTTAAGAAGAAAAGTGGATAGTAAACAGCAGAAGATACGATGAATTGCTGAAAGGCGTTATACATCTACACAATAACTTGAAGTTTTATTCATTTCACTTCAAAACAAATCAGTTAATGAGAATGTAGAAAACTAGCAAACTCCTATGGATACCAGATAAGCCACGGAAACTGCATATGAAGAGAAAACTACCCCATAGGCGTGATAATAAAACGATAAGAAACAACCGTTCCTCGACTGAAAAGAAACCATTTCCGCAATTGTTGCCACATCAGAGCTATGAACGTCGAATTGTTTCAACACACAGGTCTTTTGAAGAAGAAGTTATTAATTAAACAAATATTCGTTAATTGGAAAGTAGAGTGAAGTGTAAGATTGACAAATCCTTAGACTTCTTATAAAATAATTGTGTGTCAATTAAAGTATCAGTCAAAGAACAGCAACAGAAATACATGGTTCTAATAATGAAATAATATGTTTATGTTATCCTTCTTTCAGTGGGATATGTTTTAATTATATACAATATCGTGAGTATTTCTTCATGGAGAAATTGTAACTCTTGTCATTTCATTCATGAGTTCTGACACTGTTTACATTTATTTTAGGATTCTCCAGGCCGCCTGATATTTTACTAACGCTTGACGCGTAAAAATATGATAATTATTTCCTAAATTAATCAACGATTAACATTTGATACATATGACGTTGAATGAAGAACACCTTTCTCGTCACTAGGGGCTCTAGTGTGTTTTCAACCACCAAACGATGACAAATTCCACAGCAGTGAGCGTCACGACTGTATGTTTTTAAGACAAAACGTTCATGTTGGAACAGGCAAAGCACTATGCAACAGACTTCCTATATATCAATTAACGTGATTCGAGGAATATTAGTAAATAATAACACTGATCCCAGATATACTTCCACAGTAATGTACATCGCTGTTCAAGTGCAATGGTAACTGTGAAACTAAGTCACCACAAGAGATCATAAATAAAACAGGGAAACTGATATGGCTGTAAGTCCTTATATTATCGCTGCTACCACAAACCATACGGCAACGGTAAGTGAGTCTGTGTAATTAAATTAATGTCCTAGTCTTGGAAGCGTCAAATGTACTGCATTTGTATGGGACTACCAGAAACGTTTTTCGTATTTCCCAGTTTTTCTTCTGGTAGGTCACGTAAACAGCCCAATGTCGATGCTGCCAGATTTCAGCTTCCGTCTGCGTGTGAACGCTCTTCCGCATCTGAAATGTGACATGAGTATTATACTGGTGCTTTGAAAACATTACCTCTTGTGAACGAAGTGCTTATGCATTGAAGGAAAAGAAGTAGTACTAGATTGACCAGTAGTCATTAACTTATTTTATTTAACTGACGAGAAACACATTTCTATGAGATGGAAAGAGCTACACGAATGCTGACATATTTACTGAATTAGCAAATTCTATCTGCTTGGCAATAACCCTACATCCTGCGTAGAAGGTTAATTTCCACGTTTCTCTACTCTCTCTTGCTTTAATAGTGGCAAAGGCTTTCGTGTAAGACCAATTGTCAGTTGGTCACAAAATATTCTCTAATTGCATGCATAGGCTTAAAAAATCTTTAGGCATTCCAAGTCTCCAAAACCCTGGAGTGTAATAGCGTTCTAGCAATTATCGCTTCGCAATTATTCTTCATTGGTTGGGGGTGTATGTAGGTATAATTAAATAGCTCTGTGTATATTAATTGATGTGCATAAGATTTTTATTATTTTCTGGAGATCTTAAGCTTTTTTGCTAGAACAATCTTTCCCCATCTCCTCCTTCAGATTTAATTGTCATCCATAAGGAATTCGGAGTCTTCCTTTATTATAAACATAGCGGAACTACCATTAAGCTCATTTCGTCTTGCTGAGGATTCGGAACAGTTGATGTATAGAGACCATTCGTGTAAAACAATTAACGCTCGGAAAACTGATATCTGATCTGGACAGAAGAACCATTCCTAATCTCTACGTCTAAATAGGATTATGAATATTGGTTTGCGAAATTAGGGTTTCCTCATCTCGAAGTTGTGTTCCATATAAACTTGACGACAAATCCCTTGTTTTAAACTACAGTAATAATTTACAACTTCAGAAAGAAGTTTAAATAGGAGACGGAAGAAAATGACGTTACTTTGGACAGTATTAACAGAGCATCAATAGTGCATAGTATTTCTAATGAAAGTAAGTTCAGCAATCCTAATTGTGAAGACTGCACACAGAGATAAGAACCAACAGATACGTTAATCTCCACTAACTCTTAGTGGAAGACGGTTAAACGTACATGCAGTTCATTTCAAACAATAGAGACACATAATCACACATTATAAAATCTTAATAAATTTTAGGCATGATGAAGCAACACTAAACATGGACTACATTTTTACATTGATAGTTTCAGATGTTTTCAGCAATTTAGATTTTTTATTCATTTCAAATAGAGAACCAATATTCTAATAACTAAGTATTTGAAAAATGGCATAATTTATATTTTCACCATATACAAAGGCAGTATCATTTTAGTCCTACTATTACACTGGTGGTAATTACTGATAGGTCACTATAAACAGTATGGATTTATGTTTTAAAATATAAATTTACTTTTTTACTAGTTCTTTGGTTCATATTCTTGCTTTAAAATACAAATTTACTTCTTATTTGTCTCAAGTTCATACTTTTGCTTTGCCAGTAATGTCTAGATATTTCTTCAGTAAATAAAATTAAATCTCCATGATTTTATTACAGAACTCTGCTACAATAAACTGTAATTCTTATTGTGTCCAGCAATAAACTAATGGAAAAGAAGTAATTCTTAGTGGGTCTGCTCTCGTTCTGCTCTCACTCGTCGCGCAGTAAAAGTCTTGAATCGTTTTTTGATGTACGTAAACAGCTATCGTCACGACACAATAATGGGCTTAATCTTCAATCAAATAAATAAATACTTTGTAAAATGACAAAATGCGATAGGTGTCTCGTTCTAGCATTTAGTAGTTCGTCGTAATCACTTATTTGTAATAAAGTAACACAGTGCTGTTGGAAGCGATCTACAGATGCGAAAAATATGGTAGCTGAGAGTATGGACCTGAAGAGTTTCATATTACTCCAGAATAGTAAATACTGTAAAGGTATTTATTATTTCATTGTAATGATAATAATAATTTCTTAGGTTAGTCATTGAATGTGACTATTATAGTGAAGAGCAAACAAAAAGTTTATTTGTACCCGTAGAGACTTTAAGATACTCTTGGCCCTAACTGAAATCCTATCTAAATACAGCAGAGTTTGTATTTTCGCAATCCTATAGAATTAAGTACCGTAATTAACTACCGCCAAAAAATAAAGAAAAACAAAACTGTCGAAACAAAAACCGTTCTTTCCGATGCACCTTCATTGTCTTGTGGAAAGCATCCAAGTACATAACATAAATATTTAAAAACCGCGTACTTCGGAATGCAATACACTCCGCCACACACCGTCAGGTGGCTTGCGGAGTATGGATGTAGATGTAGATGTAGTGTCTCCATTTGCCAGATATCATGTTATTTGCAATTTAATGCTAAGGGGCACAGCATATTGCATACATTAATTAGATTTTTGTGTAAGGAAATCAAAACTGTTTTCAGTCATTCCAAAATTATTTTAGTCCTCCGCAGATAGCTTCCTTATTTACTTGTTGGATGTCTCCAAAAGATTTCTGCTAAATACTCGTTCTGTATATAACATTCGTGCGTCTATTTCTCTTTCTTTTTTTTTTTTTCTTTCTTCATATCAGCGAAAGGAAAAAGCGAACTTCATCCAAAGCTTACAAGCCAGTTTCGACTTCTCCCTGTGAATTAGTTCACTTGTTGCCATCTCCCGAACTGCGTAAGAAGCATTTCCAACTTCAGTATGTGGAAACATTTAACTTACATGTGAGGTTAGTGGTGGGGAGTTGCATGTACAATTGGAAGACTAGTTTCATACTGCTGAAATGTAGCGTGCTAGCTTCCTTACTAATGCAATAAATATGCTGTCATCATTTTATGACTTTTGTTAGTCACAATGAGCTCAATTAAATAGTTTTCTCATTCTTCTATAAAATCCATTTGAAATTAGAAGGCTAATTTAGCACATTCAACTACTTAATCATTTAAGTGTCATTTTGTACATGTTTCTCCCCTCATTTGCATTTCTACATATATGCACAACACAGACAGACTCCTACCACACATCTGAAGATTGGTGGAAATAAATGTGTGAACCGTTACCGTTACATGAGTGTACCCGTAGTTAAAGGAGATGTTCAAAGTATCGTCCTTGTACTTGGATGTAGGCCTATACCCGTCGACACAGTGAGTTTCTAATCCTTTGAAACACCCCTGCATCATTTCGAAATTCTTAACAAGCATTGACAAGTCTTTGTTCCAATTCTTCAACCGTCCTAACCGGAGTGGCTTATACTACACCTTTAACCTGACTATAAACACAGAAATCCATGGGGTCAGATCAGGTGATCTTGAAGGCCACGGTACAGGTTCTTCTCTTTGTCCATATCAGCGCGTTGGATGTCTTCTCACCATAGTAACAAAATGTGCCGGTGCTCTATCATGCATGTTCCGCATCATCTGGCGTCGCTCTAAGGAAACATCATGAAGCAATCATGCAATTTGATGCCGCTGAAACTGAAAGTAATTCCGTCCACAGAGTCTGTTTGGTAACGTGTACGGCCCATTAAGACGACCACCTAGTACCCCTAACCACACACTCAATGAGACATGTCGCTGTTGTGAGGAGTTAATGCATAGCATGTAAGTTGGAGCCTACATGAATCTAAACGTGAGAATTGTGATAACGGCCGGTCCCCCATGTTTAAACACGCGGTATCGGCCGTTATCCGGTCGGCCGCACATTCAAATACGCACGCCGCCAGTTACGCAGCCTGGTTTCCTAAGGCCGCCACGGCGACACGAGAGCGCTCCCACGAACGATTACGCCGCCCCCAGCTGCCATAGAGAATGAACAACACAGTGATAAATCTTTTGTATCTGTATATATCTCTACATTCAAATCTACTGTTAGCAACTGCCATTACAGCAACAAAGCTATGTATTATTTTTACTATTTTTTATTAGACTTAGAATAAATTAACATCTGAATTCTCTGTTCACGAACGACAGCTGTTCCTCGCTCCTGTATCCACTAAAGAGCCACACAGCGTGTAAAGGAAGACATAAGAAAACACACCATCGCGAGTGAACCCAGCTTTATCTGTAAATAAAACGTTATTGTCAAACGTAGGTTGTCTTCGGCTCGTTGTTGCATCCACTGACAGAACGTTAATCTAGGACTAAAGTCATACACACTTTTAAGACACAGAACTCGTTGAATGTGGTACGGCTACATTGCATTATGGTGCATTATTCTCCAACACCACTGTGGCTCAGTTCAGGAATTTGTGTCATTTTCCTTGTCGTAGTTCCTGGAGACTATTTCTACCACCAAATCTTCAAGCACAGGTGTAAGTTGTGCAGACCTACCTACTAGCGCAACATGTACAAAGCTCCCAGTTGCTTGGAGGTGTCGATGCACCCTCGTAAATGTTCAGCTCTGGCGGTGCCTTCAGGCTGGGTTGATTCCTGGTACAAGGGTGCAGCCTCTCGTGCATTGCCATTACCCTTACTATGCATTAAATGCATAACCGCATACTCATTGTTACTGTAATGTCCCATGTCACTAACAACACCTGTACAAAGCATGTGACGCTAAGAAGACAACTGACACTTTGGCTGTGAACTGTACTGTCGTATCTACTTTGTTTACAACATTATGCTGCATTATTAATTATCATTTCATGCATTACATATTGGTAAACGACTTTTGTATACATTTTCTCTTTCACTCTGACATTCCCTTCGTTGTTAGACACTAGTTATACATTATTAACAAAGCAAAACTAAAAATCTTTATTTGAGGTAACCTTTCACCATACAAAGTGGGCTGTTAAGGGGACAACATGCTCCCATAGTCTGACACCTACTTGTTCGAATTAACTTCAGAACATTCATTATAACGTCCTATACATCACACTGCATTAATAAACGAGCACCAAACCATTGAAACTTCCTAAAAGCTTTTGGTTCGGAGTGTCATAGAGTATTACCACAAGAAAGACTAGCATATTGTGATTTGTAGATAAGTCACCATATTTAATCAGGTCCTGTCGAAACAGTAGCTAAAGATAGTTTATTTATAATTATAGAATATATAGTCAGCAAAAACTTTATTTATGCAGATGACATAACATTGGCCACATGATGTGAGAATTTGCAACTATTTTTGGTCAAAAAGTAAGAACTAATTGAGATTAATACCACTGGTGTATAGCTGACCAGCTGCTTGTAAATATTTCAGAAACTGATGATATTTATTTTAATCTAATGCTACAAAAAAGAGAATAAAAGTGTCAAATTATTGGGTCTCCTAACAGATAAAATGCTCTCGTATGATGAACATGCCCGAAACCCAAGTCGTAAACTTGCATACCTATTTACCTGCTATGTAAACTAAGAAATTCTGCTAGCAGAAAGTTACTGCTTCTGTCATTCTACACCTTTTTTCGCTCATAGTTGCTGTATGGGGTTCTGTTATGGGAAAATCTTCAGGATCAAACTATATATTCAAATGGCAGAAAACAGCAGCGAGATGTATTATAGGATTGTTTCCGTGGGGATCCTGTAAAAATCATTTCAAAGAAATAAATATAATAACACTCCCAATCATGAAGAGATGTAATTGTGTAGTATACGAGGCGTGGCTATAAAAAAGGGACTGCTGCTGTAAAAAATTTTATTTCAAATACACACATATTAAGTTATTTTCACCCTGAGTACACTCCCCTCATACCTCCTTACAATGCTCAATGCGAATTTTCCACTTATGGAAAGAGTGCTGGAAGTCTTCCTCTGTGAGCTTCTTCCTTACATGTGCCACTTTTCATTCACTGCTTCAATCAGTTGAAATCTTGTTCCTTTTAATGCAAACAGTGGGATGCTGCACTTTGTAAAAAAACCTCTTAACAGACAATGAGGTAAGAGCCTGTGCGATTTTCATTTTTTCTCGCGCAGGGGAGCAAGAACCTCGAGATAGTTCATTAACGTTCATTAACGTTAGACTATTAATCAACGTCACGTTGATTAATAGTCTAACGTTAATGAACCCAGTGGAGATACACAATTCCACAAATATGGAAAAAAAATCGTTATCGCTTTGTATCTTGATTTGCTCATTCGAGCTTTTCCCACTGTCGGTGTAGTTGGGCCCTTCCAGCGCCGGGATTGGCGTTTAGGGAAAAACCAAGATTCGTCACATGTTATCACTAGTTGCAAGAAACTAGGATAATTTTCGTGATATTAAAATTGTCAATATAAACACTTTGACGAGCGTCTTTTTGTTCGGTCGTGTCAGTTTTTAGTACCAGTTTCGCACACACTTCTCTCATGCTAAATAGCTAACTTAAAATTTTCCTCACGCATTATTTGTCGATTCCTACAATTTCAGCAACAGACAGGATACTCGGCTGACGGTCAGATCGAATCAGACCACCTACTGTTTTAGTATTATTAAATGAACACACCGTCATTTAACTGTATTGTTGTTTATTTAATTACGACCTAGGTTTCGGTCTTATTTGCGAAGTAAGCTCTGTTTCCTGCTTGTATTCTTTCCCTTATAGCCTTTCCAACACTGATCTCATTTGTTATTAGGACTCCCAACTAGTTAAAAGAGGACACTCGTTTGAAGCATTTCCCATTGGTGTTTAGGTTTTTAGGGGCTCTTCTGGCCTCAGATTGTGACGTCGCCATATATATTGTTTTGTTTTCATTTACTATGAGGCCAATTTTTAAGGCTTCTGTTTCCATTGCCAGTATGTTTCTTGGAGTATACCGATATTTCTTCCTACTACAGCAACGTCATCGGCGTGTGCACACATCTGGCTAGTTTTCATAACTATGGTGCCTCTTTTGTTGATTTACTTACTACACTATGCAGGGCTACGTCGAATAGGACAGTAGAGAGACCATCACCTTGCTTCACGCTTTTATTCAAGTCAAAGCTTTCACTTGTTCTGCTAAGAAACTTTACTTTTGCTCTTGTCTCTGTCATTGTCATTCTCATTAGTCTTATTAGTTTAGCACATATACCAACTTCTTCCAGTACTCTATATAGTTCTTGCCGATTTATGCTGTCAAAGGCTTGTTTGAAGTCGATGAATACGAAATGCAGATCTATATCATATTCATAGAACTTTTCCATCATTTCTCATATCACAAGTATTTGATCAGTTGTTCCTCTGTCTGGTCAAAGCCAAACTGATATTCCCCTAGTATGCCTTCTGAACACATCTTTATTCTTTCGTTTCATATACTTGTGAAGATCTTATAAGTTATTCTTGGGAGTGTCATACCTCCATAATTTTCAAATGCTGATCTGTTCCCTTTCTTATAAATGGGGATTATTATTCCAGTTTCCCAATAATCTGGCACAGTTTCTGTTTCCCATACATCTGATATTAAAGTGTACAATTCCTTTATTACAGCCACACAACCAGTTTTTATTAATTCATCGATTCCCCATGAACCATGGACCTTGCCGTTGGCGGGGAGGCTTGCGTGCCTCAGCGATACAGATGGCTGTACCGTAGGTGCAACCACAACGGAGGGGTATCTGTAGAGAGGCCAGACAAACGTGTGTTTCCTGAAGAGGGGCAGCAGCCTTTTCAGAAGTTGCAGGGAAAAAGTCTGGATGATTGACTGACCTGGCCTTGCAACATTAACCAAAACGGCCTTGCTGTGCTGGTACTGCGAACGGCTGAAAGCAAGGGGAAACAACGGCCGTAATTTTTCCCGAGGGCATGCAGCTTTACTGTATGGATAAATGATGATGGCGTCCTCTTGAGTAAAATATTCCGGAGGTAAAATACTCCCCCATTCGGATCTCCGGGGGGGGGGGGGGGCGGGGGATTGGGGGGAGGGGAGTGCTCAAGAGGCCGTCGTTATCAGGAAAAAGAAAACTGCCGTTCTACGGATCGGAGCGTGGAACTTCAGATCCCCTAACCGGACAGGTAGATTACAAAATTTAAAAAGGGAAAAGAGAGGTTAAATTTAGATATAGTGGGAATTAGTGAAGTTCGGTGGCAGGAGGAACAAGAATTTTGGTCAGGTGAATACAGGATTATAAACACAAAATCAAATAGGGGTAATGCAGGAGTAGGTTTAATAATGAATAGGAAAATAGGAATCCGGGTAAGCTACTACAAACAGCATAGTGAGCGCATTATTGTGGCCAAGATAGATACGAAGCCCACACCTACAACAGTAGTACAAGTTTATATGCCAACTAGCTCTGCAGATGACAAAGAAATTGAAGAAATGTATGATGAGATGAAAGAAATTATTCAGGTAGTGAAGGGAGACGAAAATTTAATAGTCATGGGTGACTGGAATTCGGTGGTAGGGAAAGGGAGAGAAGAAAGCGTAGTAGGCGAAAAGCGATTGGGGGTAAGAAATGAAAGAGGAAGCCATCTGTTAGAATTTTGCACAGAGCATAACTTAATCATGGCTAATACTTGGTTCAAGAATTATAAAAGAAGGTTGTATATATGGAAGAATCCTGGAGATACTAAAAGGTATCAGATAGATTATATACTGGTAAGACAGAGATTTAGGAACCAGGTTTTAAATTATAAGGCATTTCCAGGGGCAGATGTGGAGTCTGACCACAATCTATTGGTTATGACCTGTAGATTAAAACTGAAGAAACTGCAAAAAGGTGGGAATTTAAGGAGATGGGACCTGGATAAATTGACCAAACGAGAGGTTGTACAGAGTTTCAGGGAGAGCATAAAGGAACAATTGACAGAAATGAAGAAATACAGTAGAAGACGAATGGGTAGCTCTGAGGGATGAAGTAGTGAAGGCAGCAGAGGATCAAGTAGGTAAATAGACGAGTGCTAGTAGAAATCCTTGGGTAACAGAAGAAATATTGAAATTAATCGATGAAAGGAGAAAATATAAAAATGCAGTAAATGAAGGAGGCAAAAAGGAATACAAACGTCTGAAAAATGAGATCGACAGGAAGTGCAAAATGGCTAAGCAGGCATGGCTAGAGGACACATGTAAGGATGTAAAGGCTTCTCTCACTAGGGCTAAGATAGATACAGCCTACAGGAAAATTAGGGAGACCTTTGGAGAAAAGAGAGCCACTTGTATGAATATCAAAAGCTCGGATGTAAACCCAGTTCTAAGCAAGGAGGGGAAGGCAGAAAGGTGGAAGGAGTATATAGAGGGTCTATACAAGGGCGATGTACTTGAGGACAATATTATGGAAATGGAAGAGGATGTAGATGAAGATGAAATGGGAGATACGATACTGCGTGAAGAGTTTGACAGAGCACTGAAAGACCTGAGTCGAAACGAGGCCCCGAGAGTAGACAACATTACTTTAGAACTACTGACGGCCTTGGGAGAGCCAGTCCTGACAAAACTCTTCCATCTGGTGAGCAAGACGTACGAGGCAGGCGAAATACCCTCAGACTTCAAGAAGAATATAATAATTCCAATCCCAAAGAAAGCAGGTGTTGACAGATGTGAAAATTACCGAACTATCAGTTTAATAAGTCACAGCTGCAAAATACTAACGCGAATTATTTGCAGACGAATGGAGAAACTAGTAGAAGCCGACCTTGGGGAAGATCAGTTTGGATTCCGTAGAAATGTTGGAACACGTGAGGAGATACTGACCTTAAGACTTATCTTAGAAGCTAGATTAAGAAAAGGCAAACCTACGTTTCTAGCATTTGTAGACTTAGAGAAAGCTTTTGACAATGTTGACTGGAATACTCTCTTTCAAATTCTGAAGGTGGCAGGGGTAAAATACAGGGAGCGAAAGGCTATTTACAATTTGTAGAGAAATCAGATGGCAGTTATAAGAGTCGAGGGGCATGAAAGGGAAGCAGTGATTGGGAAGAGAGTGAGACAGGGTTGTAGCCTATCCCCGATGTTATTCAATCTGTATATTGAGCAAGCAGTAAAGGAAACAAAAGAAAAATTTGGAGTAGGTATTAAAATTCAGGGAGAAGAAATAAAAACTTTGAGGTTCGCCGATGACATTGTAATTCTGTCAGAGACAGCAAAGGACTTGGAAGAGCAGTTGAATGGAATGGACAGTGTCTTGAAAGGAGGATATAAGATGAACATCAACAAAAACAAATGGAATGTAGTCGAATTAAGTCGGGCGATGCTGAGGGAATTAGATTAGGAAATGAGACACTTAAAGTAGTAAAGGAGTTTTGCTATTTGGGGAGCAAAATAACTGACGATGGTCGAAGTAGAGAGGATATAAAATGCAGACTGGCAATGGCAAGGAAAGCGTTTCTGAAGAAGAGAAATTTGTTAACATCGAGTATAGATTTAAGTGTCAGGAAGTCGTTTCTGAAAGTATTTGTATGGTGTGTAGCCATGTATGGAAGTGAAACATGGATGATAAATAGTTTGGACAAGAAGAGAATAGAAGCTTTCGAGATGTGGTGCTACAGAAGAATGCTGAAGATTAGATGGGTAGACCACATAACTAGTGATGAGGTATTGAATAGAATTGGGAAGAAGAGGAGTTTGTGGCACAACTTGACGAGAAGACGCCTCCTGAGACGCGGCAAGGCAGGAGTAGGCAAAATGCAACAAGGAATAACAATATTAATGTGCTAATAGTAAACTGCAGGAGCGTCTATAGAAAGGTCCCAGAACTGCTCTCATTAATAAACGGTCACAACGCCCATATAGTACTAGGAACAGAAAGTTGGCTGAAACCAGACGTAAACAGTAATGAAATCCTAAACTCTGATTGGTATGTATACCGCAGAGATAGGCTGGACACTGAAGGGGGAGGCGTGTTTATAGCGATAAGAAGTGCAATAGTATCGAAGGAAATTGACGGAGATTCGAATTGTGAAATGATTTGGGTGAAGGTCACGGTTAAAACAGGCTCAGACATGGTAATTGGATGTCTCTATAGGCCCCCGGGCTCAGCAGCTGTTGTGGCTCAGCACCAGAAGAATAATTTGGAAAATATTTCGAGTAGATTTCCCCCCCATGTTATAGTTCTGGGTGGAGATTTTAATTTGCCGGATATAGACTGGGAGACTCAAACGTTCATAACGGGTGGCAGGGACAAAGAATCCAGTGAAATATTTTTAAGTGCTTTATCTGAAAACTACCTTGAGCAGTTAAACAGAAAACCGACTCGTGGCGATAATATATTAGACCTTCTGGTGACAAACAGACCCGAACTATTTGAATCAGTTAATGCAGAACAGGGAATCAGCGATCATAAAGCGGTTACTGCATCCATGATTTCAGCCGTAAATAGAAATATTAAAAAAGGTAGGAAGATTTTTCTGTTTAGCAAAAGTGACAAAAAGCAGATTACAGGGTACCTGACGGCTCAACACAAAAGTTTTGTCTCAAGTGCAGATAGTGTTGAGGATCAGTGGACAAAGTTCAAAACCATGGTTCAATATGCGTTAGATGAGTATGTGCCAAGCAAGATCGTAAGAGATGGAAAAGAGCCACCGTGGTACAACAACCGAGTTAGAAAACTGCTGCGGAAGCAAAGGGAACTTCACAGCAGACATAAACATAGCCAAAGCCTTGCAGACAAACAAAAATTACGCGAAGCGAAATGTAGTGTGAGGAGGGCTATGCGAGAGGCTTTCAATGAATTCGAAAGTAAAGTTCTATGTACTGACTTGGCAGAAAATCCTAAGAAATTTTGGTCCTATGTCAAAGCGGTAGGTGGATCAAAACAAAATGTCCAGACAATCTGTGACCAAAATGGTACTGAAACAGAGGATGACAGACTAAAGGCCGAAATACTAAATGTCTTCTTCCAAAGCTGTTTCACAGAGGAAGACTGCACTGTGCTTCCTTCTCTAGATTGTCGCACAGTTGACAAAATGGTAGATATCGAAGTAGACGACAGAAACAATTAAAATCGCTCAAAAGAGGAAAGGCCGCTGGTCCTGATGGGATACTAGTTCGATTTTACACAGAGTACGCGAAGGAACTTGCCCCCCTTCTTGCAGCGGTGTACCGTAGGTCTCTAGAAGAGCGAAGCGTTTCAAAGGATTGGAAAAGGGCACAGGTCATCCCCGTTCTCAAGAAGGGACGTCGAACAGATGTGCAGAACTATAGACCTATATCTCTAACGTCGATCAGTTGTAGAATTTTGGAACACGTATTATGTTCGAGTATAATGTCTTTTCTGGAGACTAGAAATCTACTCTGTAGGAATCAGCATGGGTTTCGAAAAAGACGATCGTGTGAAACCCAGCTCGCGCTATTCGTCCACGAGACTCAGAGGGCCTTAGACACGGGTTCACAGGTAGATGCCGTGTTTCTTGACTTCCGCAAGGCGTTTGACACAGTTCCCCACAGTCGTTTAATGAACAAAGTAAGAGCATACGGACTATCAGATCAATTGTGTGATTGGATTGAGGAGTTACTAGATAACAGAACGCAGCACGTCATTCTCAATGGAGAGAAGTCTTCCGAAGTAAGAGTGATTTCAGGTGTGCCGCAGGGGAGTGTCATAGGACCGTTGCTATTCACAATATACATAAATGACCTGGTGGATGACATCGGAAGTTCACTGAGGCTTTTTGCAGATGATGCTGTGGTGTATCGAGAGGTTGCAACAATGGAAAATTGTACTGAAATGCAGGAGGATCTGCAGCGAATTGACGCATGGTGCACGGAATGGCAATTGAATCTCAATGCAGCGAAGTGTAATGTGATGCGAATACATAGAAAGATAGGTCCCTTATCATTTAGCTACAAAATAGCAGGTCAGCAACTGGAAGCAGTTAATTCCATAAATTATCTGGGAGTACGCATTAGGAGTGATTTACAATGGAATGATCATATAAAGTTGATCGTCGGTAAAGCAGATGCCAGACTGAGATTCATTGGAAGAATCCTAAGGAAATGCAATCCGACAACAAAGGAAGTAGGTTACAGTACGCTTGTTCGCCCAATGCTTGAATACTGCTCAGCAGTGTGGGATCCGCACCAGGTAGGGTTGATAGAAGAGATAGAGAAGATCCAACGGAGAGCAGCGCGCTTCGTTACAGGATCATTTAGTAATTGCGAAAGCGTTACGGAGATGATAGATAAACTCCAGTGGAAGACTCTGCAGGAGAGACGCTCAGTAGCTCGGTACAGGCTTTTGTTAAAGTTTCGAGAACATACCTTCACCGAAGAGTCAAGCAGTATATTGCTCCCTCCTACGTATATCTCGCGAAGAGACCATGAGGATAAAATCAGAGAGATTAGAGCCCACACAGAAGCATACCGACAATCCTTCTTTCCACGTACAATACGAGACTGGAATAGAAGGGAGAACCGATAGAGGTACTCAGGGTACCCTCCGCCACACACCGTCAGGTGGCTTGCGGAGTACGGATGTAGATGTAGATGTAGATCGGTTGGTAGGACATGTTCTGAGGCATCGAGGGATCACCAATTTAGTATTGGAGGGCAGCGTGGACGGTAAAAATCGTAGAGGGAGACTAAGAGATGACTACACTAAGCAGATTCAGAAGGATGTAGGCTGCAGTAGGTACTGGGAGATGAAGAAGCTTGCACAGGATAGAGCAGGATGGAGAGCTGCATCAAACCAGTCTCAGGACAACAACAACAACCTAATGCATCTACACTGGTGACCCTAACGCCAGCGTACATTCCATCATACAACAAAAACATTTCATTAATAAATAGTGTTGACAACAATGACGATGGGCATAATGGGCAGTTCCCACTGCAACTCATACAACGCCCCACCAACCACAAACTGAGCCAACTCTGCCCGACTCCCGCCGACTCTGACATCACCATACTCAGCCAAAACGAGCACCTTCTGATAACATCACGAACTCTTGCGTGCCTGATATCTATATAGCCCACACCTGTGCAGAAAACTGCCAGCTGCAACATCTCCATGCATACGTTACATGCCAGTCACCTTGCCACGTTCATGACTGTGCAGAACACTACCAACCGCGTAGCATCAATAAAGCTGTAACATGCACCGACCACACTGCCCCTGAGGACAACTGCTTCTGCTGGTATCATGCAACATAAGTAGCCGCTGCCCGCAATAGCTCACTACCATGCAGTTTCCTGAACTAAATACACAGGATGTCACCAGACCACATTGGATTTTTAAGTCGATTTGACACACTTGGAGATAATGACAAATCACACCCATAGCACCTACTTCATGATAACAGATCTTTTGTGTGCCACTACATCAGCAGCTGAATATACCTCGTCGACACTGGGTCTGAGGTCAGCACTTCACTGCCTCTTTGCTGAGTGCAACACCTGTCTAAGCACCCATCTACCTCCATGCTGTGAACATTCTGACACTCTAAGTCTGTGGTTCACAGTTCCACACACCCGACCTTGACCTCACAAAACAGTTCACCTGGACATTTATCATCATGGGTGTGACAGAGCCCGTTATTAGTACCAGTTTACTCCGTCACTTCAACTTGGTCCCAGACCTCTCCAGCAGCAGTGTTATACACACAACCAGTGGCCACCCCACCACTGGGGTCCTCAGCCACATCCCTTTGATGGCTCAGCGTAATGGCTCAGCCTTCTCCGGACCCTAACTCCCGTCACCTGCAGACACACCTGCCAGTCATCAGCTGCTTCAGGAGTGCCTCCTCATGATCGATCAGTCGCAACGTGTCCAACAACTGTATTCTGGCACTTTGAAGTGATTTTTCATTTACACCACAACAAAAAAACCACCAGAGGCAAGATTCTGACACGACAGTACCTCATCGACCACACCAACCTGCTCCACTCGTCTCCTCCTCCTCGCTGACACACTCACAACGTGCTAACTTGGCATCCCTGTCGCCTCCCACAGAGACACCCGCAACATCGCTCCCCCCATCACTTGAAAAGGTTAGTACAGCACTACTCAGTCGTTCACCCTCCACTGAGTATTTGTGTCATCCTCGCAAGCATGTGTCAGACAATGCGCCATTAAGAATGGAACAAGCCATAAAATCATCAGCATACCTGCATCCCCAGTACTTTACAGACCACGTCAACTACTGCCTGACCCACTAAGAGTTGGCAAACCATCAGTGAACACTCCTCTGACAGTTGCTGGATTTCACTCATAAAACTGATCCCCCAAGAAAGACAGATCTGTCAGGATGTGCAACGGCTATAGGATCCTTTATGCTCATACTGTCATGGACAACTACCCGATTTCAAACATACATGTCTTCATTTTTAGTGTCAGTGGTTGTAAAACGACATATCTACAACTACCTTTGTGCCCAGATGACATTCTCGAAACAGTCATAATCATGCCATTTGGTCTACTGGAATTTATGTTCACGCTGTATGGACTTAAAAACAGGGCACAAACATGGCAACACTTTATCTGTTGGTAACGCTTGAAGCTCCCAGTTTCTTAGACCTATGTGTATGACATCCTAAATTTCTCACCTTAAGAGATATCGCACATCAACCTTCTCAAACACGTTTTCGACACCCTCTCTCACAAGAAAACGAAGACAAATGTCAACTCCATCTCAGGGAAGTTGTCAGCCTAGAACACACTGTAAACGCATCAGGAATAAGGCCCACACCACAACATTACGACATTATCTGAAAACTACCTCCACCGAAAGACTACTAAAACTATAGAGATTCATAGGCATGAAAAAGTTTTTACAGAAGACATATTCCAGAAGCAGCGTCTTTGCAAGCATAACTAACACAAGCCCTTACCGGCGAACATATACCCGGCAGTTGTAAACACTGTGAATGACCAGATGCAGGCACCGTTAAAACGCATAAAAGACTCCTATTGTGACTGCGTTACAACAGGAGATGGGGGTACCACAGCCATTCCATTTCTGCTCTTGTAAATGCACTCTGACCCAAAGCAAGTGGTCCACCTACGAAAGGGAGCCCCTGGCGATCTACGAGCTATTATGACATTTCAGTAAAGGTGTCGAATGATGTCGACTGATTATTTACAGTGATTTTTGCCCGTTAACGGAATCTATTCACAACCCAACCAAGGACACCTCTTCCCAGCAGTATCACGTCTTGGACTAGGCAGTCCAGTTTAATATGGACGCTCGCCACCTCTTAAGTGCAGAGAACATCATAGTGGACTATTTTCAATCATCAGCGCCTTGCCATCTACCATCGATTAAGATCAATTTGCTGAGGTTAAACGAAACGACCATCAGCTACAAGCCTTCACCCATGATCTCGAGACGAATCGAGCTTTGTCATAACCCACTTGCGACCCATCCCATACCGTGTGATACTTCTCAAACAGGATGCGTCCACTTGTACCTCAATGCTTCCGTCGAGCCCTTTTTGAACAGCTTCAAAATCTTGCACACCCCAGCATTTGTCCTATCATTCGCTTAGTGAGAGACAGGTTTGTCTGACTTAACTTCAAAAAAGACTGCAAATTTTCGGCTGGTACGAGTATAACATATGAAAAAAGTAAAGTTTTGTGCCACCATGCCAGTTCGATATCCCAAAAGGCTGCTTCCAACACATTCATATCGATCTCATTGGCCGACTACCAGGTTTTAACAGCAAATGCTTTATTCTCTCGACTATCGACCGTGTCACTCGAAGGGTTGAGGCAGCACCACTTAGAAATTACAGCTAAAGCCACTGCGAAAGCATTCATTGAAACATGGTTACCAAGATTCAGCTGCCCCATTCTGATTTCAATTGATCAGGGCTGGCAGTCTGAGTCAACACTCTTCTCAGAACTATACAGTTTGACAGGTACTGTGCAATTCAGACTACAGCATACCGTCACCAGAGTGATGGGCAAGTCAGACGATGGCACCACACGTTGAAAGCGACCTTCACATACCATGGGGGACATTGGTTGGAGGCGCTTCCCTGGATCCTCCTCGGAATTTGCTCAGTATAAGAACAGCACCTCAGAGTCTCTGGCTGAACTCCTATATGGCGAGACGCTGTCTCTCTCAGCGGACTTCTTCAAGACACGACAGCCACACCCACCTATCTGTTAGAACTACAAACCTGTGTTAAAAATACATAACGTACCTCTGAATACGACCACCTCTTCCATACTCAGTAGCAACAGTGTTTGTCCACAAAACTCTCACAGATTGCGAGTTCGTCATGTTGAGTGAAGACACAGTAAACCCTGCACTACAACCCTCCCCCCTCCCCCCCCCCCCCAAATTGCTTCGATGAAACATTCCTCATCCTGTATAACGGAAAACAAACAAGCGTGCCTGTTAAGAGACTGTAACTCCTCAGAATGTGGCACTCAAAGACGATGCCTGCCAAGCAACCTCCCAATGTCCGATGACCCTCACGCTATCACTGCTAGACTGTCGACGTTGGAACTCCGTTTAGATGTAAGTGATTTTCTTCCCAAGGACCTCGCCATGGATATTATAGACCACGACCTCTTCATTGAAAATTCTGCACCTCAACATATGGACCACAGCTCCTTTGTATGTTGCTTCAGTAAGACCATCGCATTGCCATATGGCATCGCTGCAGCCACCGTCACTTCCCACTTATCCAGAAACAGCATCCTAATGGTGATTGCATCATGTTTACTTCCACTGGACGCCACCCCACCATTGGCGCCTCTCATATCTGCCTGAATCCTCTATGCAAAACGCCCCTCCCACACACGTGCTGTGGGCAGCTCCGCCACCCCAATTCAACGATTTTCAGCTGTAAGTCATCCAGTGTACCTAACCACCGGACGCCCTGAATGATGCAGATGAAAATACAACTGGGAGGCCAAACTGCCACCACGTCATATCACCGACTCGACACTCCACGCAGCTTCTCTCACCCTGTTTCACACTGGGTGGTGGGACTCTGTGGGAACACTGCTTCGTGACATAACATCACTGGTGTCCAACTTGGCGTTGATAATTGGGCTGACGATTTCACTGTGTAAAGATGTTTGTTTGTGTATGTCCATATAGTTAATAAATTTTGTTCTCCAGAGTATCAGGATCATGTGGTTATTTGTTGTAATCATCTCCTATATCCCGTGGATCCACATTTGTAACAGTCCTGAGCGTGTCAAGATGTGCCTTCATAAAGATAAGTCTTTTAGATTGTATTAACAGTTCCCTCAGTACAGATTAACCGGTAAATATGTGTATTAGTGCTTTTTTTAAACTAATTATTAAATGTTTCGAATCTTTTAAACATTTTTCCAGAAAATGTGATAGGTCGCAAAGGCAGGTTTTAGTCGTATTTTTGTTTCTGTATTTGCGTAGTAACTTCGGAGAATCTTGCTTAATCATTATTGTCTCTTTTCAGTAATTTATGTAGAACATATCTGTGGGGACATCATATCACTGACCATCGATTCAGCCAGAAAATGAAGGATTTGTGGTGTTAACTACTAAGTTTAATGTTATGTGTTCTTTCATGTAGAGCAGATACGCTAGTTGTTTCGTGTATGGGCTTATGTACAGTGACTAAAGTGCATTCTTTCACCACATCGTATGGTATATCTATTATACCACACCTGTATCCTAAGGATCTACATTGGTGACCCACGATGACCACAAATTATGGCGAATATGTATCTGTATACTACCGAACAAGAATGCAGTCACTGTATAACCAACGTACATCGCAGCTCGAAAATATTAAGCAAACGAGTCCAGCATAGCTCTGCAGCTGAGTGGCAGTGACACTCGCCATTACAATGCATCGACAATTAATGACAATGCCGAGCAATGGCGTCCTATGGCGGACTAATTGTGCGACTTTACCACCAACCCCGTCTCACAAGTGGCACATAATTAACTACTACCTCTCGACCTATCATAACCGCGACCGCCCGCCGGCAACAAAGACTCCCCCACACTGCGTGATCCAATTTTCGACCATGTGCTGACACAACTGTCCATGCAGACACAAAATTGTCAGAGCTGTCAACTGCTCCACGTACGAAAACAGAACATCAGCTGACGTTATCGTTACAAATTCTTCCGTGGCAACTGGCACAACAGAGGCACTGGCACTGGCACGCGATTTAGTGTTCAACCCAAGCTCCCACTATTTCGTTTTGACCTGCTCTCTATATGTTTCGCAATAGTGGACTAGCATTCTCGCCACGCCTGACGTCATTAGTGACGCTGCAAAATTCGTCATGCTCCTCAGCCACTTGGGTGAATACGCAGACATGACATTCAACATCATGCTGTCATCAAATATTTAACAGCGAAATCTTGCAATACCTCTCCAGGACGCGCGAAGAGCAATTGCCACAAGTAATCTCCAAAGAGAAATTAACTGACAGAAAACCATTCCAACTACGCCATCGACTATGGACATCAGTTGACCCTCAGTTGACGCTGATCATACATTGTGGGCATTATGGGTAGCAAAATTATTATCTCAAATACAGCTTGCCATTACTAGCAACGAGCAGGAACTATTGGATTTCAGACTTTGAATTAGCATACAGAATTCTCGCCGTTACGCAACACAGACAATGTATCAATTTAGTTAACAACATATCACCATACTGAGAAAGCAACAACAGCCTCAGTGTACACTGCTCTCCATGACAGCCAAACCGTCCCACCAGCACCTGATCACCACCAACTTTTGATCTCACAGCTTCCGCTCTGGACATTGACCTTCACGCAGCTGAGTCAACACAACAAACTACTGGCAACCACACCACCCAGGCTACAACTCCGCACCACTGTTGCTATCAAGCAAAGTTCACTGGCACTGCACGCAACTGCCATATTCCATGCAGTCAACAAAAAGAGCCACATGGCTCGCAATAGGTGCACCAAGCCGCGACTGTCACGCAACTTGCCTCGTCTCAAGTACCATGAGATTTTAGCACATCTTACATAAACAATGGCAACTCTTTATCCTATTCAAAGTATAATACTGTCTGGTGCATTCTAGCTATGATATCAGTGCGGCATCTCCGATCTCAACCGCCACCGCGTCAGAACAGCCACACATCTCCATGCAGCAAACGTTTACCGATCACCATGGGTCATCCTGGTGGCAGATGTCAACGAACCTGTACTCGGCGCCAACTTGCTGAACCGCTCCCGGCCTTTTCAACACAACATTCATGAACCAATGAGGTTAGTAATGCGCTACCTGCTCCAGTGTTCCCAACCCTTAACCTGCACTCACAGCCACCCATGAATTCTTTGCTAGTGTTGTTCACCCAGTACGCCTTCACATATGGAATGGTACACAGAATCTCTACCACATCGGTCCACCCGGACCGATGCAGGTAACACTTGCTCACAACAGGTAAACTTCACGTCGCCAAGGGAGCTGTCGATGAACTTCTAAGAGCAGGAATGGTGCGACCCTTGGAGAGTTTGTGGGCTTTTAACCTAGCGCCAAAGGAAGGCCATACCTTACGTTTATACGGTGACTACAAGACTCTTAATGCACATACTGTCATTGACAGTTACGTGGTACCTAATATACAGGAGTTTACTCACTATCTAGCATGTTCTGCTGTCTTTAGTGTCCTGCTTACCACCAAATACCGATGCTCACCGGAGATGTGCAAAAGACAGCAATCATTACACCGTTTCGGCAGTTTGAGTGCCTTTTGTGCCGTATGGCCTCAAAAACGTATACCAAACGTGGCAACGCTTTTTGGACAGTATTCTGTCCAAATTACAGTTCTGCTACGCTTATCTGGACAACATTCTCATTTTGTCTTTGGATAAATACACTTATCTCAAACAAGTTGTAAACATTCTTTTGGCAAATAGCGTCTTCATCAGTGATGAGAAAAGCCAGCTGCTTCAATCTAAGGTTATTTTTTTCAGTCACATACTTAATACCACAGGCGTCCATATTACACCACAATGCATGGGCCTCATCTGTCAACTACCACCCCCACAAGACTTCCAGGAATTATGCCGGTTCCTAAGGATGATTAATTTCTACCAGTGCCACATAATAAAGCATCTACCATTCAGGGTCCACTCACAGAGGCCATAAAAGTGAAAAATACTAATGGCAAACGAATACTAAAATGGGTTACTACATGCAGACAACCTTTGACTAGCTAAAACACAGTCTCATCCAGGCAACAACCCTGTGACACCCTCTTTGCCATGCACAGTTAGCAATAACGACAGATGCAAGTGATCTTGCAATTTGTGTCCAACTCAAACAATAGACAGCAGCCTTCCAACAGCCATCATATTTTCTTGGCAGAAACTGATTCCCTCTGAAAACAAATGGCTAGTCTACAACCACAAATTCCTGACAGTCAATAGACTGTAACCTGTCAGTTTCAGGATGACGTGGTAGGTAGTACATGAATCATCTGTACTACGGATCACTGCCCACGAGTGAAGTCAGTCCGTAACCCATCGAAAGACTTGTGTCCGAGATGACTCTGCAACTCGAATACATCGCACAATTCACAACTGACGAATGTCACCTGCAAGACGCGGACAATGTCGTTATCAGTTCTCTCTGGACACATATCGATTACAACGAATTTGCAGAAGCACCAAACTAGGATAAACAATCCCAAAACCTTCTCAATGATACGACTGTGAACCTCAAGACTGAACACTGGCTGATACCAGGTGCAACAAAACAGATATGTGTGACTTCTCACAAAATCGAATTCGTCCCTTAGTACCACTGCAATTTTGCAGCATCGTTTTTGACCAGCTACACAGTCAATCGTACCATTGCATCTGACCACCTGACTTGTTACAGATCGTTTTGTGTGGCCAAATGTCAAAAGAGATGGCAAAGAGTGGACCTGAATATGCATACCATGTTAGGAAAGCAAAGTGGGATGCCATGAACAACCAACACTCGGACAATTTACCATACTAAAAGGACAGTTCCACCATGTGTACCTTGACCTGGTGGGAGCTCGCCCTAAATCTGACAGTTATCAATATATACTCTCATCATCGACCGTGTAACGCGATGGGTAGAGTCCATCCCACTACGAGACGTGCAGAATCTGCAGCTCGAGCCTTCATCAACGCCTGGATTTCGTGATATGATTGCTTAGTGCCCATAACCACTGACCATGGCCAATAGTTTGAGTCTGCTGTGTTTACTGAACTTTGTCACTTCTGTGATACCAACAGTTATCGAACTACCCTTTACCATCCACGAAGTAATGGCCTTATAGAATTGTGCAATCGACATTAAAAGCCTCTCTTATGTACTACGGAGGAAACAGGACGAAAGCTTTGTTGTGGGTGCTTTTAGGCATACGCGCTGGTCACAAGAAGGAACTGAGTGCATCTCTCACTTAAGTCTGACGTGGTAAACCAAGTGTTCTTCCCGCTGGTGTCGTGCTTCAAATGTCGCAGGTGGAAACTACCAAACTTCCTATGCTTGTTGTGAGAGGAAAAGAACATATCGCAAGTTTTAAAATCCTGCCGCCATAATCATACAGAACTCCTAAAGTTTTCATGCACAAGGCGCTCACAGACTGAACTCACATCATGCTTCATGACTATATAATCCGCCCCACTTTACAGCATCCTTATACAGACCACACAAGATGCTGAAACGTGGCACACGTACGTTTGAAATATTCCTCAATGGAAAACTCAGCACAGTGTCAGTAAACCATTTGAAGCCAGTGTGGATGCTTCAGGACAATCTGTCCACCGTCTCCACCTCTGCCTGTCTTCATGACAGTGCGACCGCGCACACTGTACTTGGTAAAGGTTGACACCAACGATTTCCAAACTGATGAGCTGAGCATCAAACTGATTGACAAATTTCTCGCCGTCGAAGTAAAACACCTTTCACGTGACACTAAGAATGGGTTCATCAGCCACCACTTCAGGTGTTATTCTGACAGCTATCTTCTGATGGCTTCCTCACCATCCCCATCCCTAGCACACTACAACCTTCTAATGACGCAACGAAGGACCACGAAGATTACCTACCACAAGCCAGCCTTAAATCAACGCTTCCGCCAACAGACATGCCACAACAATTTCGCTACGGCCACGCTCAGCGTCTCTCTGCATACATTTAAGACTGCAGTCTTCATGCCATTCGACAGAAGCCTCACCGGTTTCCTCTAGCGCCCCGCATTACCGTCGGGTGGGAGGGGAAGGGGGGTGGGGCTGCCATGGTGGACTGTGGAGACTAGAGACACTGTATCGCATAACCTCGCTGACTATCCATCCGGCCAGACAATGGAGGATCTCTGGTGATTACAGTGAAGTTATAGTTGTATGCTTCCTTGTAGAACAGACACACATGTTATATCGTTTACCGGTTTATGTAAATAAAGTGTACTCTTTTACCGTATTGTGTAATGTATCTATTATACCATATCTATACCGTACGGATCTACATATACATTCATTATTTAGTACATATTTCCGAAACTGAGAGAATATTTTAAGCTGTTTGAGTCAGAAATTTTGCAAATAAGCCAAATTTTTGTAAACGTGTTTTCTTGTTTAGCAGAAATTTAATGACTTATTTTTATGAAAACATTGTTTTCATCATAAGTGAAAAATGCTGGACTAGTCACAGTACTTTTAGGTCTGGAGTTTGTTGTGATGGGTAATGCAGTTTTTTTTCCAGTGGGGTGACAAAAGTTGTTTGGAAACTAGGGAATAATTGAGACACTTTAGTGGTTTTGTAGGATGTGTAATAGAGATAGCAAGATATTGGAACCAAAATCACAAATTCAGTTACCATCCCAAGTTTATACAACACCGATAGATAAAGTTACAGGTATATCAATCAGATATTCTCTCCCGTTGAGGGAACCTCGTGGTTGTTTTCTCAAGTTTGTTGTGCCTCCTCCCGTTGTTAATCTTTAAACTCAAGTGGAGCATTGTAATTCATTGCTACTGCACTTCGTAAAATATAGACTAAGAATGGCACCATTCTGCAATACAACCGGTTTGCAATGGCCGGCCGGTGTGGCCGTGCGGTTTTAGTTCAAATGGCTCTGAGCACTATGGGACTTAACATCTGTGGTCACCAGTCCCCTAGCCTACTACTTAGAACTACTTAAACCTAACTAACCTAAGGACATCACACACATCCATGCCCGAGGCAGGATTCGAACCTGCGACCGTAGCAGTCGCGCTGCGGTTCTAGGCGCTTCAGTCTGGAACCGCGTGACCGCTACGTCGCAGGTTCGAATCCTGCCTCGGGCATGGATGTGTGTGATGTGCTTAGGTTAATCAGGTTTAAGTAGTTCTAAGTACTAGGCTAGGGGACTGATGACCACAGATGTTAAGTCCCACAGTGCTCAGAGCCATTTGAACCATTTTGGTCTGTAATGATGACAGTGAGAAAGTGCTATATACGCGAGATTGGTGGGGGGGGGGGGGGGGGAGGGGCACGTACTGCATACTACAGATTCACGTATACCGTCTAATAAGCCATATTACCTGGTAACAGATACAACATTGACTCAGCAATACTGTACCGGTTCTTAAGTCACGCATTTTTTACTAGTTCATAACTGTCGGCTTTACCTCTGACTTCTTTTCCCACTTTTCTATAATAACCCAAAATTTCAAAGGAATGGAAACTTTGCAAATAAACACCTCTCGTTAAAAAAAAGTTTTAGCTTTGCTGCAAGGACAAAGTTATATGCTAGTTTTTTACCCAGTTATTAGTACAAAATGTGAAAAGCTATTATAACCCAGATCGAACAAATACCGAAAAACACCGTTTATTCATAACTAAATTAACAACATTGATTTTAATCGATTGGTTTTTCCCATCCCTAGAGCCGGAAGCTAAAAGTGCTAGTCAGACTGGGGGGCAAGAAAAATTAAAGGAGGTTTGAGAGGAAGAATTGTATTAAGAAGTCGAATAGTCTTGATAATTACATATATCAAAGTTAAGCAGAAGGAGTGAGTGTTACCCTTCAGGTGTGAGCAGGGCTGAAGTTACTAGCCAGGAATCTCAGTGAATTAACGACATATAGAAGATTGCAATAAAAGTACACAGTGGGGTCGAAATGAATATACGGGTTATATGCCTTTCTATTATTTATTACATTCACTTTACAGTTGTGAATGATAGATCAAATGAAAGACCAACTGAAACAGTTGTTCTTACATGTGTTCAGTGCGAGCTCCATTCTTCACATATCGATTCGATAGGCGAGTTCTTCCTAAACCTAGAGCTGCATGTCTGGAGTAATTGGTACAATAATGTTGTTTCTAAAGACGGGTAGATGAACTGGTAGAGGAGGCACATACATATGATCCTTTACGAGCTTCCAAAAGTAAAAATTGCAAGGCGTCAGATCGTGTATGGACGTGGAGGCTATGCAACACAAACTCTATCAGCCGGCAGGTCGCGTACTGAGTTGCGGAGCACCAGCTTGTTGTCTAATAAAGTTCCGAGGTTCAGCTTCTTCCAGTTGAGGAAAGAGTCATAGTTCTAGCGCATCAAGATAACAGCCACCACTTTCAGTTGCTTCATCGAAAAAAAAGGCCCATAAACTCTCTGCAAGATAAGGCACAAAAAAATTAAGGGAGTCTTGTTGCAACTGTACCATCTCGCGAAGATCTTCTGCCCCCAGATGCACACATTATGTGTGTTCTCATTTCTAATTAGTTGCATTATCCATTCATCACTGAAGACGACACAGTCCAGAAAATCTTCATTGTCATACAGCAACATTTCACTTGCAAAGTTGGTTGGTAAACCGTAGTCTGTAGGCTTTAGAATTTGTAATACCTGCAAACGGTAAGGACGTAGTTGTAAGTGCTTCATTAACAGTCTCAACACCGACGTCTATAATATTGCTAATTCACAGTCAGCCTTCCTATTTCATTTCTCGGGGCGATGCGTAAAAGACTCTCACTCGCTCAACACGTTCTTCAGTCACTGGTCGTCCCATATCCTTCCCTTTGCGTACAGTTATGCAAGCTTAACTGTTTGAGTTGTTCTTTTATTTCACGTATTATTTATAATAGTAAACTCAATGTAATAAATGCAACAAAGCCATAATACCCGTATATTCACATCGAAACACTCTGTAGAATCTGCTGTCAATGAAAAAATTATGATTAATTAAATAGTGACTTCTCCAGAGTGACAATTTGTCACTGTTAAATGTATTCGCAGTTGTGAATGTGAACCACCTTCAACTGTGTAACGGAATAACGAGAATGAAAATTTCTACTGGTCGGGGACTCAAACTCGGACTTCCCCGCTTTTTGCAAGCGGTCGCCTTAACCTGTTAGGCTATCCGAGCACGAGTCACGGCCGGATCGAGACTTCCATACGTCATCGTCCACGTCTCTTACCTGCACTCGTACATCCGACTGACGTTATTGACGTACAGGGAAAAGTTGCAGTCCTTGTGTTGTCAAGAAGTATGGTGCGATGTACCTTCTGATACGAATGTATGTTGTCAAGAAGTTCCTTGCACCGTACTTCTTGACAACACAGAACTGCAATTTCGTATTTACCAGTGTGGGTGTGGAAGATAGGGCCGGTTTACGGCCAGAGCGCCACTTATTGCGCCAAGCTGACAAGAGTCCGACTGCAAAATCTGTATACGAGTAAAAAATAATTTACAGCAAAAACTGGCGTGGATGGAAGTATACGATGGTACTCGTTGAAGCAAAAGATTTCCAGTAAACATGGGACCGCAAACCGGCTGAGGAATTGTGTCTTCGAACCGCCACTGACTTCAGTGTGAAATATTGTCCTAGTCTGCAAAAACAAGGCCGGCTTAAGGCCCGAGCGACTCGGGGCGCCAAGCTGAGAGGGACGCCAGAAATACCACAACTGTAAGATTTCAACCCAGGTCGTAATACACTACTGGCCATTAAAATTGCTACACCACGAACATGACGTGCTACAGTCGAGAAATTTAAGCGACAGGAAGAAGATGCTGTGATATGCAAATGATTAGCTTTACAGAGCATTCACACAAGGTTGGCGCCGGTGGCGACACCTACAACGTGCTGACATGAGTAAAGTTTCCAACCGATTTCTCATAAACAGCAGTTGATCGGCGTCGCCTGGTGAAACGTTGTTGTGATGCCTCGTGTAAGGAGGAGAAATGCGTACCATCACGTTTCCGACTTCGATAAAGGGAGGATTGTAGCCTATCACGATTGCGATTTATCGTATCGCGACATTGCTGCTCCCGTTGGTCGAGATCCAATGACTGTTAGCAGAATATGGAATCGGTGGGTTCAGGAGTCGAGATGACAGGCATCTTACCCGCATGGCTGTAACGGATCGTGCAGCCACGTCTCGATCCCTGAGTCAACAGATGGGGACGCATGCAAGACAACAACCATCTGCACGAACAGTTCGACGACGTTTGCAGCAACATGGACTATCAGCTCGGAGACCATGGCTGCGGTTAACCTTGACACTGCATCACAGACAGGAGCGCCTGCGATGGTGTACTCAATGACGAATCTGGGTGCACGAATGGCAAAACGTTATTTTTTCGGATGAATCCAGGTTCTGTTTACAGCATCAAGATGGTCGCATCCGTGTTTGGCGACATCGCGGTGAACGCACATTGGAAGCGTGTATTCGTCATCGCCACACTGGCGTATCACCCGGTGTGATGGTATGGGGTGCCATTGGTTACACGTCTCGGTCACCTCTTGTTCGCAATGACGGCACTTTGAACAGTGGACGTTACATCTCACATGTGTTACGACCCGTGGCTCTACCCTTCATTCGATCCTTGCAAAACCTTACATTTCAGCAGGATAATACACGGCCGCATGTTGCAGGTTCTGTACGGGCCTTTCTGGATACATAAAATGTTCGACTGCTGCCCTGGCCAGCACATTCTCCGATCTTTCACCAATTGAAAACGTCTGGTCAATGGTGGCCGAGCAACTGGCTCATCACAATACGCCAGTCACTGCTCTTGATGAACTGTGGTATCGTGTTGAAGCTGCATGGGCAGCTGTACCTGTACACGCCATCCAAGCTCTGTTTGACTTAACGTCCAGGCCTATCAAGGCCGTTATTACGGCCAGAGGTGGTTGTTCTGGGCACTGATTTCTCAGGATCTATGCATCCAAATTGCGTGAAAATGTAATCACATGTCAGTTGTAGTATAATATATTTGTCCAATGAATAGCCGTTTATCATCTGCATTTGTTCTTGGTGTAGCAATTTTAATGGCCCGTAGTGTAGGTTTAGAAGCTACCGCTTAAGGCGCCAGGCTGAGAGGGGCGTCAAATGCTAAATTTGTATTCAGTGCGTATCTCAAGTAGCAACAAAAACTTACACGGGCGTACATAGGAAAAGTATGGTGGTGGACGTCAATTCATAAGTCGCTTGTGTGGAAAAGTGTTCGGTAACCGACCCTGAGTATAAATGTACTCGTGATGTAAACTTTTCGGTTAAGTCCCCATTTGGCTGAGTTCAGACTTCACCTAGAGCCTTCCATAACAAGAATTACAATACTGCTTCGGCACGTTAGACGTTACAATTTACTGTTCAAAATATGTGTTCTACGCGTTGTTCTAGAATTTGGGGATAAAACTGCATTCGTCTCTGCAGTAAGTTACGATTTTTTTTCAAACACTCCTGGATCATTTGGTAAATCTTGACAAGGCTGTACAGTTCTCAAAGATATCAACTCGGGTTATGTATACTTGAAATCCGAGATAATGCCAGACAGAAAATTCCAGAGGCTTGAGGTCAGGTAACCTCAGAGGCCAAGGTATACGCTGTGCTCGACCTATCCATCTTAGGACCACTCCACATAAAAATGACGAGGCGCCTACGTCTGGTTGGTCGTGGCGCTGTTTCAAGTAGCCCTCATGTTAAAAAAAGAAGCAGTTCATGAAGAGGTGACGTGGCGGAGACACGTCGCTTCGTGCTCGCGTCACGACCGTTCTTAGCCACCATTAGCGCACCAAAGCGACGTGAAGCCGAGACGTTCATTAGCGCGCTGCTGTTTCATTAATTTGACGTAGAACGATGTGCCTAAAAAATTGTTTTCTGGAGATGTAACGAAACCACATCTGTTTATGTTTTCAGTTTCTAAGTAAAAATTTTACTTTTTGCGAAGACAAATTCAAAACCACTGTTTTGGGATTCGCACGTGTTATCCGCTATGCAGTATTTCTCATTTGATTTTGATGAAACTATTCGGTAAAAAGAATGATTCTTCCATATCATATAGTATGCCATCATAGCCTGGTAGTGAACTGATTTTACTTTTGTTATTACTCAAGTTGTGATAGCCCGCCCGGTTAGTCGAGCGGTCTAACGCACGGCTTTCCGCAGCGGGAAGGAGCGTCTCGTCCCCGGCACGATTCCTTCCGGCGGACTTGTGTCGTGTTCCGGTGAGCCGGCCAGTATGTGGATGGTTTTTGGGCGGTTTTGCATCTGCCTCGGCGAAAGCGGAGTGGTTCACCTTATTCCGCCTCAGCTACATTATGTCGGCGATTGCTGCTCAAACAAGTTCTCCACGTACGCATACACCACCATTACTCTACCACGCAAACATAGGGGTTACACTCGTCTGGTGTGAGACGTTCCCTGGGGGGCAGGGGGGGGGGGGGGCGGTCCATCCGGGGCCGAACCGCACAATAACCCTGGGTTCGGTGCGGGTCGGCGGAGGGGTGAAGTGGACTGGGGTAGACGTCGTGGGGCTGTGGGCCACTGCGGCTGCGGCGGGGACGGGGCCTCTCCGTCGTTTGTAGGTCCCCGGTTAACATACAACATACATATTATGATACGTCGCAAATACGTAAACCAGTGGGCATATTTTCAAAAGCTTCCAGTGAAAAATGTAGTGGCTGGACAGTTTACGTTACTTGGGTTTTAGGTCATAGCTTGCTGCCTACGAAAAATAGCTAACACAGCGAAGTTGTTCTTAACGGTGGAAGGAGAGATATAGCTCTTTCCAGTCCCAGGTACATACGTAGTATTCACTCTAAGACATATCTTCAGCCTGGACCTTCATTGACTGTAGTAGAAATGTCTTCAGCGAGAGTCTCGCTTCGAACTGAGCCCTGATGACCAATGAGGACATGCGTGGAGACGCCCCAAACAGTGTTGGTATACCAACCTGACTGCCGCCCGCCTACGTCCCTACAACCAGGGCTGATGGTCTGAGGTGCCATTTATTTTCATAGTAGGACCCCTCTTGTATCCACTGAACCGTTACAGCACAATGGTACGTCGCCGATATTCTACGCCCCGTTTTGTTGCCCTTAGTAGCAAGCCATCCTGATCGAGCATTTCACATGGCGAGAGTTTCTACTGCTTTTCTTCGTGTTTGACATATCCTGTTTTGGGCAGCAAGGTCGCCAGATCTTTTTTTTTTTTTTTTTTTAATAGACCGTTATGGGCAGGGCCCTCCAACTACCAGCTGGGGATTTTGACGATCTAACGCACTAAATCGACAGAATTTGGCACGATATCTTTCAGGAGAACATCCAACATCTCCGTCAATCGGTACCAAATCGAGTAACTGCTTGCATAAGGGCCAGAGTTGGATCACCATGTTACTGACAAGCTCAATTCTCTTTAATAAATTGTCCAGTTTTTCTGAAATTGTAATCGTTTGCTTTTGTGTACGCATACATCATATCTACCGATTTCCGTCCCACTTGGATAATTCCTTCGTGTTGCTTCTTTTTTATTTTGATGTTTGGCCGTGACGAGCCACGACGCTACACGCTCGACGTTGTGGCCGCACACTATGCTGATTTGTGGCTTCCGTTCCATTCTCGTACGTGATTTGTGAAGTCAGTTACAATCACAATTTAACGTTGCGTTAAGATTTATTTTCATTTGAAAACTAGACATAGACAATTGTAAATCCAGCGACAGAGTTAGCTGTATACTGTATATGTCAATTTTTCTTGTATGCAGTAAGAGCCATGAAACATCCAATAACCGTTTCTGTTTACATATTGTCTAACAAATGGCATGTGTTCCAGCGAGCAATGATTGTAAAATGGGATTTTGCTACTGATGTTACCATAGTATACTATCTTCTGGATGTTTTATGCTTACCTGTTTTGTTAACTGCTTAATGCTTACCGATTTGGGCTTCCTTGATGCAGGCCTTGTATGTGTGGAAGAATGCCATTTCACAAATTTTTGGACCAGTTATTATACAATCACTTGTGTTATCTTTGAATAAAAACAGCATTTTTTTATTTCCATGGACAAACAATGTTAAACGCGTACAGTTACAACGTTGTGCTGCTGTGCTGCTGAGAAAGTATAACAACACATATAAAAACACATAATGTTTATTTGGAACACAAATCTGCACAAGCAGCAGCAGAAGATAGAGAAAAATTTAACACTGTTTCTGTTGACATTACAAAGAACATGTACAGTCACCAATACCACTATTCACTTGGCATTTGCTCATAGAAATTCGGCTGGAATAGGTCGTTACATGTCAGGTAAGGCTTCCTTCTTGGCACTTTTTCTGGCAGAATTTTATCGCACAAAATAGGGAAATTTGAAAAGTTTTCTAGCCGTTGATTATTTGCGCAGTAACACTCGGCTTCTTTGCAATGCTTTTAGAAATCCGTGGTCGTTGTCTGTTACGAATTTTTCTTCCCTTTAATGTGACAGGGTTGTCAGATGAAATGTGTAGTCAGACACTCTCAGTTATTTTGAATCACCCCTGTGCAACCTTTAGCCCAGTGCGCTAAGATCCCTGAAATCCTCTGCTTCCATACTGCACAAAAGGAATCCGTTGTGCTTGTCGTTGGCAATGACTGAAATGCAGTTATCTGGGTGAAGGGATATTTTGTTACTCTCTGTATGGGCAAAATCGCTATCACATGGTAGGAAATTATGCATTGCAACGAGGAATTTGTGAGGTACAGCAGTGAAATATTTACGGTAGCCAGTGTTTGGAAAAGTGTTTTGAACATCTCTCACAAAATCTGCAAGAATTCGGCATACGTTCAAATGAAAAATGAGAATTTTAGCTGCTTTTCTCTTGTCTATCGCAATAAGTAACAGTTTTGAGACATTCTGTAAAAATGCTGGAAGCGTTATGGATACATGTTCAGTTCTTTCATTACCTCAAATGTGCCATATTTCTTCCCTTTTTAACCTTAACAGATGTGCAGAGTATCTTCTTCGCTGCTCAACGTTTACGAGTAATGTACTATCCAGTGGATTAACATCTTAAACTGATGACGACGACAAGTTCTGATCCATGAGAAGCGCGACCGCCCTGCGTCTCTCTGTGAGCGCCCCTTCAGCGTAAATTGCTCACGTCCTGCCCGCACCACGTTCCTGACCGGCCACAGCCAGGTCGCCGCGCCACGCCATTTATCTGTTACTTGGGCCTCACGTGTGATTTGTCGTCCTACACCAGCAGCAAAAGTGGCTGTACACCCACATTAATGTACACTACAGGCCATTAAAATTGCTACACCAAGAATAAATGCAGATGATAAACGGCTATTCATTGGACAAATATATTATACTGCAATTGACATGTGATTATATTTTCACGCAATTTGGATGCATAGATCCTGAGAAATCAGTGCCCAGAACAACCACCACTGGCCGTAATAACGGCCTTGATACGCCTGGGCATTGAGTCAAACAGAGCTCGGATGGCGCGTACAAGTATTGTTGCCCACGCAGCTTCAACACGATACCACAGTTCATCAAGAGTAGTGACTGGCGTATTGTGACGAGACAGTTGCTCGGCCACCATTGACCAGACGTTTTCACTTGGTGAGAGATCTGGAGAATGTGCTGGCCAGGGCAGCAGTCAAATATTTTCTGTATCCAGAAAGACCAGTACTTGACCTGCAATATGCGGTCGTGCATTATCCTGCTGAAATTTAGGGTTTTAGAGTGATTGAATGAAGGATAGAGCCACGGGTGGTAACACATCTGAAATGTAGCGCCCACTGTTCAAAGTGCCGCCAATGCGAACAAGAGGTGACCGAGACGTATAACTAATGGCATCCCATACCATTCCGCCGGGTGATACGCCAGTAGGGCGATGACGAGTACACGCTTACAATGTGCGTTCACCGTGATGTCGCCAAACACGGATGCGACCATACTGATGCTGTAAACAGAACCTGGATTCTTCCGAAAAAATAACGTTTTGCCATTCGTACACCCAGGTTCGTCGTTAAGTATACCATCGCAGACGCTCCTGTCTGTGATGCAGCGCCAAGGGTAATCGCAGCCATGACCTCCGAGCTTATAGTCCATGCTGCTGCAAACGTCGTCGAACTGTTCGTGCAGATGGTTGTTGTCTTGCAAACGTCGGTATCTGTTGACTCAGAGATCGAGACGTGGCTGCACGATCCGTTACAGCCATGCGGATAAGATGCCTGTCATCTCGACTGCTAGTGATACGAGGACGTTGGGATCCAGCACGGCGTTCCATATTACCCTCCTGAACCCAACGATTCCATATTCTGCTAACAGTCATTGGATCTCGACCAACGGGAGCAGCAATGTCGCGATACGATAAACCGCAATCGCGATAGGCTACAATCCGACCTTTATCAAAGTCGGAAACGTAATGGTACGCATTACTCCTCCTTACACGAGGCATCACAAAAACGTTTCACCAGGCAACGACGGTCAACTGCTGTTTGTGTATGAGAAATCGGTTGGAAACTTTCCTCATGTCAGCACGTTGTAGGTGTCGCCACCGGCGACAACCTTGTGTGAATGCTCTGAAAAGCTAATCATTTGCATATCACAGCATGTGCTTCCTGTCGGTAAAATTTCTTGTCTGTAGCACGTCATCTTCGTGGTGTGGCAATTTTAATGGCCAGTAGTGTACAATCCAGTCAACTCATGTTCCAAACAGGCGTTTTCGAAACAAAATTGCGGAAGTTTTTTCTCAATGGTTCTGTATCCTTTTTGGGGGTGTTTAATGCCTTGTTGGAGGCCGGCTTTACAGCAAAATCGTTAAAAAGTTTCAAAATGTTCGATTTTCAGTTTTTCGTCTATATCTGCAACACTATGCCTTTCTCAAAGATGATCATTGTACACAAAATTAATGAAGGCAAAGTTACCTATAAAAAGATTTGAATTTATGACGAGTGGCATGGGCGCTAGAGAGCGCTGATCAGTAGCTTTTTTCGGCGCTTCTGCAAAAACTTCAGAAACGCCCACTCCCATATCTTACATCTCGAAAAATGTATATCTTACCAACAAGAAGTCCTGCGTCAAGCGAAAGCACATTAAATTTCCTACAAGAGACGGGTATAACATTCAATTTTCTGAAGAGGGGAAGGGGAGCGAAGTGGAAATTACGAAAAATGCCTCTGAGCCCCACAGTCAAACGACTCGTCGCACCTGTCGATCTCTCATCGGCGCTATACTTTCGGCGTGTTAAGCTCCAAAGAGGTTGTTTTGAATGAAGTGATGGAAAAGTATGTTTGATGAAAACATTAACAAATCATATTTACAACGTATTAGGTACATGGCAATGAAAAGAATGAGAATATAAAATTGTATATAGTGGTCCAGAGCCCACGATTTTGTCAGCTCTTCTACTAGGTTCTTAATCTGGAAAAGAAAGAAGGCATTTTGGACAGAACATGGATACGAAAGACACATAAGTAAACTATCGACGTTATGAAGAGTTTTGTCATGTCATGTGCGCACGTCTTTTACTCGTCTCTGTCTGTATGTTGTTGGCCCAGGCAATGTTTCTTGGATCCTAGAAGGTCCAAGTGAAGAGTTTTGGGTACTGGAAGGCCCAGGCAAGGCGTCAGGGGCTGTAGAAGGGGAGGCTGAACAGTGAATTGTCGCTGTTCTTCAGCTGAAAAAAATGTAATTGAATTATTAATTTTATGATAGCGAAATGTTGATTAGTAAAGATGCATAATGCTGCAAAACATTACATGAATTAATACCTGTTACGTCTCAGTTTCTTCAGACTGATACCGCAAGGGGCTCGCCCAAGTCGTCTTCGTCTTCGCCAAGAAGGTCATCATCTTTGCCAACTCCAGTGAGCCGAAGCCAATGATTTGCCGTCCGTACTATCCACATGTCCACATCGTCAGTTGCCTGCCTGAAGGCGATTCCACTTTCATTTCATTTTGTCATCAGCATAGTGATTAGTCTATCCTTGTTTTTCGCATCGATAGAAAACTTACCTGTGCAATGTTGGTATTATGGTGTTGCTTAATTGTATCTCCATCGACTGCTTTTTGTTAGATCTCCTCAAGCGCTCCATAGACTCGGTAGTCTTCTTTGCATCCAAGTATACATCGGACAGAATTGTCGCACTTTGATTGTACTTACTACCTATTTAATCGATATATGAGTCTCAAATTTGTTCGAAGGTATGGCAACTCGACCACATGAACCTGTGCAACAAACTGCCTCCATCAATCACATTTACTGTACTAATTGGATCCAGAGCAATGGGAGTTGAAGTTGGTAAGAAAAGAGTTAGCTCCCATTACCACAATGAAACTCCCTAGCGGCTTCTTCGGCTTAGACTGTTGCTTGCAAATGCAAGACAGATCGCTAAGGTCGGTACGGGTGCAGGCGAGTAGAACTGTTTTGCACGAATCAGTGCCAGCAACGTGAAGCTTCGTGTTCCAACATCGACAACAATTTTGGTACAGAAGGCGAAGACTACTTGCACAAAAACCTCTTGCAAGATCACTATCTAAAGCAGCTGAGGCACAGAAGGTATTAACTCATGCAGTTCTCCCTATCATAGCATTCATCATTCTACTACAGTTTTTTTCCGTTGAAGAACGGCAACAATTCACTGTTCAGCCTCACCTTCTACAGCTCCTGACGCCTTGCCTTGACCTTCCACTCCCCAATACCCTTCACTTGGACCTTCTACGGCCCACGAAACATTGCCAGGGTCAACAATATCCAAACGGAGACGAATAAAGGACATGACATCTTTCTTCACACGTCGATAGTCCACTTATCTGTATTTTTATCTAAGTTCTGTCAAAAAATGCCTTCTTTTTTTCCAGATGAAGAACCTATTCAAAGGGATGACACAGTGGCGGGCTTGAAATCGACACATTTCATGACATATTCCATTACTACATACAATTTTATATTCTTCATTCTTTTCAGTGGCATGTGCCTAATACGTTGTTAGTATAATTTGTTAATGTTTTCATGAAACATATTTTTCCATCTGTTCATTCAAAACAACCTCTTTGAAGCTTAATACACCGAAAGTATAGCACCGATGAGAGTTCTACAGGTGGGAGGACTCATTTGGCTTGAGGGTGCAAAGGACATTTTTCGTAATTCCCGCTTCGCTCCCGTTCGTGTTCTGAGAAAGCTGAATGTTACAGACGTCTCTTGTAGGAAATTTAATGTACTTTCGGGTGGTGCAAGGCTTCTTGCTGATAACTTGCATATTTTTCGAGTTGTAGGGTATAGCAGTGGGCAGTTTTTGCAGAAGGGCCAAAAAGTAACTGCTGTTCAGCGGGCTCTAGCGCCGATAATGCTCGCATAAATACAAACCTGACTAGTACATTTTGTAGGCAATTTTTCCTACTTTAGTTTTGTGTAGAGTGCTCATCTTCGAAAAGCGAAAACTGAGAACAGAGTGAAAAGTTAGAAGTTTTTTTGCGTTTTTCGTTGTGAAGCCAGTCTCCCACAACACAGCAACGTGAAATTCGGTTTCTCCACCCCAAAAAACATATAGGAACGTTGACAAAAAACTTCCTCAATTTTGTTACAAGATAACCGCCATTTCACTGGGCGAATATCGCTTTCCCCAACTTTGTGAGAAGTGTGGTGGATCACTGGTCAAATTTAAGTCCAACTTCACGTTTCAGACACATTTGTAATAACTAGGACAATATTACGCAAATAGTTTGCCTGCGGATCCATGTTTACGGTAACGTTTTCACTTATGTTATAGTATACTTTCCCAGTATCAATATTCACTATTGATTGTGATGCACTCTGTACATAAAATAAAATAAAATTTTTGTCTAAAAGCGATTAAAAATCTCAAGAATTACCTTAAACGGAAATGCAATGTTTCTTCTCTTAATATTTAGCGCTAGAATAGGATTTAAAAATTTGTTTCTGTTGCAAAGGAATGTCTGTATCGTACTTATTTAAAAAGAAAAAATAACCCCCTTCCACGAACAGTCTATCTAAATTTATATTTAAAGATCCTGTGAAGATCCAATAAACCAAGCTTTAGATATCATGTTATATTTTATAAACGATATTGATCATACATAATTACCAAGTAGATGGCTATTACATTAGAAACGTGTCATCAACAACATTCCATAACCTTTTACACATTACAAAGTTAGATATTCATATACAGAATAGAAGAAGTTTTCAAGGAGAATATTTTTCAGTTTCTTATCAAATTTTACTTTGCTGTCTGTCACATATTTTGTATCACTAGGTAGTTCTGTTATTTTTAATTCATATTATAATTATGTATATCACTGTTCCTTTTGAATTGTGGTGGATTATTTACAACAAACTTCATGAGGGAATAAATATATTGTGAAGCAGTAGTCATAATGCCCAACTCCTTAAACAGGTGTCTGGAAGACGATCGTCGACAATCACCACACATTATTCTAACAAAACGTTTTTGAGCAATGAACACTTTCTTTCTTAAAGATGAGTTACCCCAGAACATTATTCCATACGACTTTATTAAACGCAAATACGCAAAATATGCCGACTTACTGATTTGTTCTCCCCAAGATTTGCAATAATTCTATGTGCAAATGTAGCTGAACTAAGGTGTCACAGGAATTCCAAAATGTGATTTTTCCGCTTTAAATTCTTACCAGTATGCACACGTGTAAGTTTTCACCCTATTTATTATTTCCTCACTAAGTGTGAGTGAGGAAATCATTGCAAATGTAGCTGAACTAAGGTGTTACAGGAATACCAAAATATGCTTTTTCCGGTTTAGATTCTTATCAATATGCACACGTTTTAAGATTCTACGGTATTTATTATTTCCTCACCAAGTGTTAGACTTATCATTGGTGTGGTACCCTGAGATGTGAAGAACTGAATATGTTGTGTCTTTTTGAAGTTGGGAGTGATGTCATTCGCAGAAAACCACGCAATAATACGTTTAAGAACACTGTTTACCATTTCTTGTGATGCTGCATGCTGTACTGATTGCAGTGGTAGCATCGTCCTCAGAAAGAGCAGGTTTTCCTTTTTGTATGTTAGACATAAACAATGGTGGACGTAAGACTGAACATTGTGGAACCTGATGTGATTTTCAGTTCCCCCCCAAGGGGTGGCGGGCTGGCAGCAGCTTAGTACGCTGCTCTACAGCCTACAGACTTTTTTTTTTAAGAAAAGGAAGAAGAAATAAACAAGGAAAAACAGGCGATAAAATGATGACTTAAAGTGAAAAACGGCGTAAAAATGTGGAAAGTTAAAACATAAAGCAAAAGGGGTTGGCAACGTCGATAAAATACACATGAATCAGACAAGTAACATACTAGACACACAATTAAAAAACATGGCGACAGTCTGGTTTCTGTTCACAAAGGATAAAAAATCACATCCAGCGGCAGTATGAGGGCTGTTCGCTACACTTCCCTAAAGACACAGCATGGAACACTCACTGGAAAACACACACTGTAAAACTCTGCACGAAAATGGTGGCACAAATATGACACTCCCGAGCCAAAGTCAGATGGGGGGGGGGGACCTGGAGGAGGGGGGGAAAACAAGGAGGGAGGAGAGGAGAAAACGAAAGAGGGGAACCAAGGAGGGAGAGGACTCATCAGGGGGGAAAGGGGCAGGGCAGACGCGAGAGGGAATAAGAAGAGGCAGAGGAGGGAAATGCAAAAGGACTCGGGGGGAGAAGAGGGCAGAGAGAGGGAAAAAAAAGAGGAGGGAAGAGGGGAGAGGGAGCCCAGGAAAAGGACAGAGGAAAAGAAGGGGAGTGAGGATCAGAGTTGATAGGATGGATAAATGGAGGAAGAGAGGGCATCATCCGTGAGGGGGAGTTGATGAAAACCACCTTCGGAAAGGAGATGTAGGGTGTAGAGATGGAGGGTAGGGGGGATACAACAGTGAAGACCTGGTAGGGGGGATACAACAGTGAAGACCTGGTAGGGGGCGAGGAAGGGAGAGGGGAGGAGCAACCAGGGGGTGAGGGGGTTCAATGCGGCGGGAGGTGTAGAGGATGCGGATATGTTCGAGGAATAGGAGCAGATGGGGGAAAGGAATGAGATCATAGAGGATCCGCGTGGGGGACGGGAGGCGTATACGGAAGGCGAGGCGGAGTGCATGACGCTCAAGGATCTGGAGGGACTTATAGAATTTGGGGGGGAGGGCAGATATCCATGGAGGACTGGCATAGCAGAGGATGGGACGGATTAAGTATTTGTAGGTGTGGAGGATTGTAGAGGGGTGCAACCGCCATGTCCGGCCAGAGAGGAGTTTGAGGAGTCGGAGGCGGTGGTGGGCTTTGGATTGGATTGAGTGGAGATGAGGGATCCAGGTGAGGTGACGGTCAATGGTGAGGCCAAGGTAGGTGAGGGTGGGGGTGAGGCGGACAGGACAGGCGCAGACAGTAAGGGAGAAATCCAGGAGCCGGAAGGAGCGAGTGGTACGACCTATGATGATTGCCTGGGTCTTAGAAGGATTGATTTTCAGGGGGCACTGGTTACACCATGCAGAAAAAAGGTCAAGGTGATTCTGGAGAAGAGTTCATAGCGTTTGCGCGTGCCTATTTATACGGAGAGTCACGTGATACAAAGCTGCTGAGGATTGAAAGCTCATGTGTCAAAGATATCAAAGTCGCCACTACTGCGCTAGTCATAGATAAGATGTATATAGCAAAGATAAACATATAAGCGCAGAGTGCAAACAAAATAGTGCTGCTGCGAATCCACCGTGCTTGTAAATAAATAATTTATCTTTAAAAGTGGTAACATCTGCCGGAAGTGAAAATGCAGAAATTCTTTCCGAACGAAAGTGTGAAATTAGCGGTTTCCAAGCATTGTCAAGATGAAATCCTTCGTCACGGTTTAGCAGGTTGTCGGCTAGTTGTATTTCTACAGCTTCCTTAACAACTGACTCCCAGAAAGATGAAGCAGTAGGTAAAATCTTAACATCTTTATAATCCATGGCATGGTCATATTTTGCGCATTTTCATTCAGAAATGTCATGTGAAATAACGTTATGGGCTAAGTTATCTTTAAGAAAGAAAGTGTTCATTCCTCAAAAACTTGCTGTAAGAGTAATATGTGGTGCTCACACACGATCATCTGTTATAGGAGTTAGGCATATTGGCGAGAACCTCACAGTATATTTACTCCCTCTTGAAATTTGTTGTAAATAGTCCATCACATTTACACAGGCCATATGTTTGAACAGATATTTGGGGATTCTGCCTCTCAAATTTATCGACGTCCTAAAGTTTCACGATTAATTCAGTACAATCATGGCTATAATATCCACGAATATTATGCATGTGGTGCTGGCACATATGCTCAGAATGCTATCTTAAAATCTCTCTCATTAGTCTAAAGTGATTTGCGATAGATTTGTGGTACCCTGTAGATGACGATTTGGCCACACAATCTCATGATGAGCAACCCAGCCTGCTTGTTAATATAGCAGATGTAGATGATGATGACTGTTTATGTAAGTATCTTGTGTCTGTGTGTTTACCATATGTATAAACTTTTTTTTTGTCTAAGTGAAAACATGAACCAATTCACTATGGCATCATTGTTAGTGGGTTGGCGGCCTGACGTTAAAATAGTCTGTTCTCAAAGTGGTAAACGAGGGTTCTGTAGTGTTGGATCAGCAGACGTTGGTAGAAGTTGGTTGACTGTGGCCTGCGCATGTTTTGTGCCCACGCGCTGCTAGCCTCACCAATTTAATACACAGCATTGTACTGTAGTCACTGCGACATTCTTGTTGAACCACGTTATTTTTATTGACATAATACACTCCTGGAAATGGAAAAAAGAACACATTGACACCGGTGTGTCAGACCCACCATACTTGCTCCGGACACTGCGAGAGGGCTGTACAAGCAATGATCACACGCACGGCACAGCGGACACACCTGGAACCGCGGTGTTGGCCGTCGAATGGCGCTAGCTGCGCAGCATTTGTGCACCGCCGCCGTCAGTGTCAGCCAGTTTGCCGTGGCATACGGAGCTCCATCGCAGTCTTTAACACTGGTAGCATGCCGCGACAGCGTGGACGTGAACCGTATGTGCAGTTGACGGACTTTGAGCGAGGGCGTATAGTGGGCATGCGGGAGGCAGGGTGGACGTACCGCCGAATTGCTCAACACGTGGGGCGTGAGGTCTCCACAGTACATCGATGTTGTCGCCAGTGGTCGGCGGAAGGTGCACGTGCCCGTCGACCTGGGACCGGACCGCAGCGACGCACGGATGCACGCCAAGACCGTAGGATCCTACGCAGTGCCGTAGGGGACCGCACCGCCACTTCCCAGCAAATTAGGGACACTGTTGCTCCTGGGGTATCGGCGAGGACCATTCGCAACCGTCTCCATGAAGCTGGGCTACGGTCCCGCACACCGTTAGGCCGTCTTCCGCTCACGCCTCAACATCGTGCAGCCCGCCTCCAGTGGTGTCGCGACAGGCGTGAATGGAGGGACGAATGGAGACGTGTCGTCTTCAGCTATGAGAGTCGCTTCTGCCTTGGTGCCAATGATGGTCGTATGCGTGTTTGGCGCCGTGCAGGTGAGCGCCACAATCAGGACTGCATACGACCGAGGCACACAGAGCCAACACCCGGCATCATGGTGTGGGGAGCGATCTCCTACACTGGTCGTACACCTCTGATGATCGTCGAGGGGACACTGAATAGTGCACGGTACATCCAAACCGTCATCGAACCCATCGTTCTACCATTCCTAGACCGGCAAGGGAACTTGCTGTTCCAACAGGACAATGCATGTCCGCATGTATCCCGTGCCACCCAACGTGCTCTAGAAGGTGTAAGTCAACTACCCTGGCCAGCAAGATCTCCGGATCTGTCCCCCATTGAGCATGTTTGGGACTGGATGAAGTGTCGTCTCACGCGGTCTGCACGTCCACCACGAACGCTGGTCCAACTGAGGCGCCAGGTGGAAATGGCATGGCAAGCCGTTCCACAGGACTACATCCAGCATCTCTACGATCGTCTCCATGGGAGAATAGCAGCCTGCATTGCTGCGAAAGGTGGATATACACTGTACTAGTGCCGACATTGTGCATGCTCTGTTGTCTGTGTCTATGTGCCTGTGGTTCTGTCAGTGTGATCATGTGATGTATCTGACCCCAGGAATGTGTCAATAAAGTTTCCCCTTCCTGGGACAATGAATTCACGGTGTTCTTATTTCAATTTCCAGGAGTGTATAAGTTTTACCATGGTCTCTTTTTAATTTCGAATTGTCTATGAGAACTGATACGAAAGTAGAAGCACCTTGATTCTCACCTGGACCATCAGCCTATGGTTGAGATTATAGTATTATTAATAATGATCTGTCAGCCAACAGCCGATTCTCGTCCCATTCCGTTAGTGAAGAAAGGCATCGTGTACAGCGATTTGAGGTGCACTTGGATGCAGGATATCTCTTTCCTGGATCAGTAATTCGGTTGGTATTGTAACCCTGTCCTTTTCCTAAATGTGTGCCAACCCGTTCTGGAACGGAGAATTTCCAAAGTCCTAGGCAATCCCCAGTGTCGTGCCATTATGTGCAGTGCTTCACTACGCTGCAAGTTCACAATTCCAGAACGGATGGTGTTGACAAATTCCCCCATGAATGTGTATGGTCAAACCGGTGTGATATCAAGGGGCACCTGACTTACAGAGTGGTATAAAAAACCTACAGCAAATTACATAAAGCTCTCATTCTCTGAATTCCAAGAAAGAGATTCCAGGGAAGCTCGCAGACTCCTGTATCTGGACATATACGTGCATGTGTATGATCCGTTATCCGTAGGGTCTTCGTATATCCCTCCTCCAAGGGATATTGCTAGAAAACATGGCACTGTCAATGTTGAAAATAATAACAACTCTTGATTTGCGTGGTCACTTCTGGCTAGTGACAGAAACTTTAAGATAACATCCTGAGCATACGAATCAATACCATATACATGATATTCGTGGGTATTAGAACCATAAAAGTATTAGAATCTCATGGAACTCCAGGACGTCGCTAAATTTGAGAGGTAGAATGTTGTACATTCAAATATACGGCCCAGATAAATGCAAGCCTGATGGTCATGATGGTTTTCGACGTGCAGAACTTTTAAAAAAATGATTCTGTGGTGGTAATGATTCACAGTTTTTAAGAAATAATGAAAACTTAGGATTGTACCCAGCTGTATCACTACAAAATTTTGCTACACTATCTGTTTCAGTCGTTAACACACTATCAACCAATCGGTGTACTTTGAAATCGTTGTCAGTTCTAATAATACTCATGACCATCATAAACGATCACGGCCCAATTAACTCCTCTGTTTAGCTGTAAGGCAAAAGCACGTACAGCTTATAGTAATTAGGAGACTGGTTTACTCGACATATTGCTTATTTTCTGAACGCAGTATTTTCGGAGGGCTTCGCCAATGCTTCCGTAGCCACACCAATGCAAATAAACCGCGAATGGGTGAATTATTCAATAAAACCTCTGGATATTCAAATTACATCCTGTACCTGGATATTAGCAATTTATATGGATATGACATGCAAGTATCTCCATCTACAGGAGGATTTTCATGGCTGGCTTGTAATCAAATCGCCAGACTGCTGATTTCTCGAATGTGGCGGCTGATTCTGACGTAGGATATGTTTTAGTGGCAGACTTGATGCATACTAATCGTTTGCATGATGCATAAAGAGATTAGCTGTCATATCCAGAGCATCGAGTTCCGCAAAACGGTTCCCACCCCAAGCTACTGACAACAGTGGAGAAAAAAAGCAAGGTACATACTACACTATCGAAACCTTCACCAATGTCTCAAGTTGGAGTTGCAACTGAGAAGTGTCACCCACACTATGGCATCAGCATCCCTGCTTGAAGGATAAAAATACCGAAAAGAGGGTATCCGCAATGTGATCATTCGCCAAACATGTTTACAAGTTAATGAGAAACTTAAACTTCGGGAAACAACGCAAATTCTAGGACGGGTATTGTGACGGAAGATAATTGACCCCAAGCCAAATTTTAAACAGCTACGATCTTCAATAAAGAATTTGCAGATCGCGAAAGTTTCATTATAGTTCTTGCGGACTTTCAAACAACAATGAAATGAAATGAGGTGGTGGTGGACCACAACTACGTACCCTCCGACTCAGAGCAGACATATTAAAAGTTTTGGCAGGTTTCGTTGTCTAGGGGCTGGGATATGTAGTTGCCGCATTACAAGACCAAATACTGCTTAGTCGACAGTATACAATATGAAAACACACATGAATTGGATGGTCAAAGGTTCCTATCACTCGGCAATTGCGAATTACGAATGTAACATATACATTTATAAATGAAAGATTGCAATTAAATAAAATCTGCAGGTACTATCTTAACGACTTTAAATGATGAGTACGATAGTAGAAGTACTTTTGGGAATGTGGTATATTTCTGCAAAATACTTATTGGTGTCGATGGTCCAGCAATAAAATATAAGTTGATTAAGAGGGAAACAATAGATAATTAGTTAAGAACAACAACACAGCTCGCGAGATATTCACTTCGAAACGCACACTACGTCTTCACTGTAGAAGCCGCGGAAATCTCACAAGTCGGCACTCCAAAGTATTTCTGTCTGCCGTGACCACGCGCAAACCGCTCCACACTCTCCAAGTCTGCGCCGTGACCAAGCGTCCGTCGCGCCGTCACGTCCAGCACTCACTCCCTTGTACTGTGCCGTACTCCCCAGAACTGTCCAGCACTGCCGCACTGTCCCAGACTACCCTGTGTCCTCTCTTCCGAACTCCCTTCCATCCAGCCTCCCCATTCACTAGCGCTGTGATTGGCTAGACCGCTCCCGCCATGTCTTCAAGCCAATGCACACTCACAAACATAAAACTCTTTCGAAATACTGGATTTACATTTAAATAACTTGAAATTAAATAAATATTCCTTCGGATGGACCATAAACACGGTCTGACACACATTATTAAATACATAAACAAAAGGTAGGCCAGTAGCCTAGGTGTCTGTGATCTCTAAAACACACCAAATATTTAACCAATTTCTTCATGAGTAGTATAAACAAAGACATAGGTGAATAAATATATTTATAAGCATGCTCCTACCGTTTCTGTGTGTGTTTGTGTTTGTGTGTGTAAGTGTGGAGTACTTATGGCCTGACGCGATCGATAATAACTCATGTACTACTTAAGTTGCATGCCTGTAATCCATACCAATTTAGGTTTACACTAATAGCTTTCGAAAGACATGGCGATCGACGAAACCGGATGAAGCGTTTATATTTTGGAAATTCGTTTCTGGGTGTTACTTGTATAATTTACTGTCAGATACTGAACTTTAAACTAATAAATATATTGAAAATCTGATCACACAATCAGAATCGTCGTGCAAATAATAGTAATGTACATATTTCTTTTTGAGGTATCGTGATTCATCTGGCTACTATTAATTTCTATACAAACTGTGAAATGTCTGCCATTAAGATTTCACAAAGTCCGCCATCTTTGGCCCTCCTGGCGCACAGCGTCACCAAGGAATTCCCAGCCATGTGCTCGATGGACCACGTGGTTCGGCCGTTGTGCGGCATCACGTGGTTGTGGTTGTTAACCACCGTCAAGCTAATTCTCTATCGTTCCACTCTCGAAGAGTGTGCGGGAAGGAAAAACACTCAGATCTTTCCGTGCAGGATCTGATTTCTGCTGAGAAAGCTTCTCTTTGAAATTTCATAAGCAGATTCTGCTGTAACGAAAAGCGCACTTGTTTTCATAATTGCCACCCCAGTTCGAGTATCATATCCGTGCCACTCTCTCGAGATAATACAAAACTAGTTGCCGTTCTTTGTACTTTTTCGATGTCCACCTTCAATCTTATGTGATGTAGCTTCCATACCACGCAGCAGTACTCCAGAAGAGGACGGAGGTAGTCTCATTAGTAAACTCATTGCATTTTCTGTGTTCTGCCAATAAGTCATAGTCTTCAGTTTTCTTTCCCCACAACAATATGTGTATGCTCGTTCCAGTTTGAGTTATCCGTAAATGTAATCCCCAAGTAGTTAAATTCACAGCTTTTAGAAGTCTGTGATTCATAGCGTAACCGAAATTTAGCGGATTCCTTTCACTGCTCATGTGGATGACTACCCATTTTTCATTATTTAGAGCCAGTTGCCACTTTTCGCACCATACAGATATCTTGTCTAAGTCTTTTTGCGCTTGGTTTTCATCATTGATGACTTTACAAAACGATAATGACAGCATCATGTGCAAATAGTCTAAGAGGACTGCTGAGATTGTCTCCTAAATCGTTTATGTAGACCAGGCATTGCAGAGGCCCCGTAACATTTCCTTGGGGAATGCCAAATAAAACTTCTGCTTTACTCGGTGACTTTCCGTCAGTTACTACGATCTGCGACTCTTCTGTCATGAAACCATGAATCAAGTAGCACAAGTGAGACGACACTCCATAGGCACGCAATTTTATTAGAAGTCGCTTGTGAGGAACAGTGTTAAAAGCCTTCTGTAAATCTAAAAATATGGAATTAGTTTGACTTCCCATGTCGAAAGCATTCAGTACTTCGTGAAATTAAAAAACCAGTTGTGTTTCATGAAAACAATATTTTCTTAATCCGTGTTGGCTACTTGTCAATAAATGGTTTTCTTGGTGGTAATTTATAATGTCTGAAGGTAGCATATGTTTCGAAATCTAGCTACAAATCGACGTTAGTAACAATCGTCTGTAATTCATTGGAATACCCCTGTTTTTTCCTTGGGTAAAACTTTCCGATTTTTAGGTACGGGTCTTTCGACGAGTGAGCGGCTCTATGTGATTGCTAAGTACGGAGCTACTGCATCATTATACTCTGGATGGAACCTAACTGGTATATAATCTGGACTGGAGGCCTTGCCTTTATTAAGTGATTTAAGCTGCTTCGCTACACAGAGGATATTTACATCCATGTAGCTCATTTTGGCAGTTGTTCTTGATTGGAATTCTGGAAAGCTTACTTTGTCTTCTTTGCTGAAGGAATTTCGGAAAACCGTGCTTTTTGACTTTGCTTTAGTGGCACTGTCATCAGTGACTTCACCGTAATTATCGCGCAGTGACATTGTTAATTACATTTTGCTACTGATGTACTTTATATATGGCCACAATCTATTTGGGTTTTCGGCCAGATTTCAAGAAAGAGTTTCATTGTATAAACTATTGACAGCGCTAAATTTCGAGCTTCTGTAAAACTTCGCCAATCTTGGGGATAATGCATTGCTTAAAATTTGGCATGTCTTTTGCGTATCTTCTGGACAGCTGTGTGTACCATTGGGTATCAGTATCATCTCTTATTGATTAATTTGGTATATATCTCTCAATTGCCGTCGATACTTTGAATTTAAATCACATCTGTTCTACGGTTACGTAGTCCGACTGGAAGGAGTGCGCACTGTCTCCTAGGAAGGCGTCAAACCAATTTGTATTTACTTTTTTAAATAGATATATTTTACGTTTATTTTTGGTGGATTTGGATGTTATGATATTCAGTGTTTACTACAACGACTTTGTGGCCACTAATCTCTGTATCCATCCTAATTTGCCTGGATCATTTGTTGCTAAGAGGTAAAGTATATTTTCACAGCCATTTTCACTTCGAGTGGACTCTTGAACTAATTGTTCAAAACAATTTACTGAGAAAGAATCTAGTACGATTTCAAAACACATTTTACGCCTACCATCGACTTTAAACATGTATTTTCGCCAATATATCGACGGTAGATTGAAGTCCCCATCAACTATAATTGTATTAGTGCGGTACCTAATTTCTTTGAAATGGTTAACAGTAGGAGTCTGTGAAAGAAAGCAATTATTAGTTTATTAATAAGCATAACCTCTACACATAGTATCTCACAGTAACTACTTACTTCAATTTCACTACAAGTTAACTTCTTCTGAAACAATATACTCTCTACTACCAATTGTATTTATTCTAACTTTTCTGAACACGGTTAGATTCTGCGTAAGAAATTTCGGTTGAACTTACCTCTGACTTTAGCTAGCTTTCTGTACGTACAACGATTTGAGATTCAGCACTTTCTATTAGTTATTCTAGCTCCAGGTCTTTCACAAAACAGATACGACAGTTTACTACCACAATACAGTTGTTGCTAGATCTATCTTCGTCCTGTGTTTGCCCTGCAGCCTTTGGACAGACGCCCTTTCTATAGTTTCCCGACACCCTTTGTAATAGTTTTTTTTTTTTTTACGTGACCATTACGGCACTCCAACCCCAGTTCTCGATACCAGTAATATCTTACTACTTTTCTGCGAAGTAACAGACATATCTTTGTGACAATATTCACATTTGGTTTTATTAATGTATAGGTACTCCAATGTATCGATATATTACAGTGATATGGTTCTTGTGTGTATTCTTTTCTGTGAGACTATCATAATCTTTGACTTACTTGTAACCGTTTTGGCGCGAATGCCCACAGAGCAGTCTTTGTTTCACTTTGTAGAAGTTAAGTTGTTATTTTGCTTTATAAAAGAACAGTCAAGTCTTGTGTTTGGTTAAAGTGGAAATTAAATATATGAAGATTGATACAAAACTGTTTTCTTGATGATGTGACAATTAAGAAGAAGTATATGTGAACTTACAAGAAGATTAATAAAATGTGGATCGTGAACACCAAGTCAAAAATTATTTCTACCATAGCATTGCTCTGATCTGGGATTGTTTGATCATTAAGAATTTCCTGAAAAGCGCATTTGTTAGGTCTTCAAATATTACTAAAATACAGATCTGGACCTTCTAGCAGTCAAAGTGGAATCACCCTAGAATCAAGAGCCATAACAACTTCGACGCAATCTACGTGGGAATCCATTCAAGATAAGTGCCAAAATTAATGACTTTTTTTACAGTGACTTCATTATTTCCATTCTGACGATACCGTCCACAGTCAGTAACTTTGTTGTTGCCTGGTGAAGTGAACATATGTTGCATGAGCAACATTATTAATCTTATTTCTAACCTGCTTTGCAAGTGGTGGTATTGATAGACCTTTAACCCAGTGGTCGTCAAACTACACTCCTGGAAATTTAAATAAGAACACCGTGAATTCATTTCCCAGGAAGGGGAAACTTTATTGACACATTCCTGGGGTCAGATACATCACATGATCACACTGACAGAACCACAGGCACACAGACACAGGCAAAAGAGCATGCACAATGTCGGCACTAGTACAGTGTATATCCACCTTTCGCAGCAATGCAGGCTGCTATTCTCCCATGGAGACGATCGTAGAGATGCTGGATGTAGTCCTGTGGAACGGCTTGCCATGCCATTTCCACCTGGCGCCTCAGTTGGACCAGCGTTCGTGCTGGACGTGCAGACCGCGTGAGACGACGCTTCATCCAGTCCCAAACATGCTTAATGGGGGACAGATCCGGAGATCTTGCTGGCCAGGGTAGTTGACTTACACCTTCTAGAGCACGTTGGGTGGCACGGGATACATGCGGACATGCATTGTCCTGTTGGAACAGCAAGTTCCCTTGCCGGTCTAGGAATGGTAGAACGATGGGTTCGATGACGGTTTGGATGTACCGTGCACTATTCAGTGTCCCCTCGACGATCATCAGAGGTGTACGACCAGTGTAGGAGATCGCTCCCCACACCATGATGCCGGGTGTTGGCTCTGTGTGCCTCGGTCGTATGCAGTCCTGATTGTGGCGCTCACCTGCACGGCGCCAAACACGCATACGACCATCATTGGCACCAAGGCAGAAGCGACTCTCATAGCTGAAGACGACACGTCTCCATTCGTCCCTCCATTCACGCCTGTCGCGACACCACTGGAGGCGGGCTGCACGATGTTGGGGCGTGAGCGGAAGACGGCCTAACGGTGTGCGGGACCGTAGCCCAGCTTCATGGAGACGGTCGCGAATGGTCCTCGCCGATACCCCAGGAGCAACAGTGTCCCTAATTTGCTGGGAAGTGGCGGTGCGGTCCCCTACGGCACTGCGTAGGATCCTACGGTCTTGGCGTGCATCCGTGCGTCGCTGCGGTCCGGTCCCAGGTCGACGGGCACGTGCACCTTCCGCCGACCACTGGCGACAACATCGATGTACTGTGGAGACCTCACGCCCCACGTGTTGAGCAATTCGGCGGTACGTCCACCCTGCCTCCCGCATGCCCACTATACGCCCTCGCTCAAAGTCCGTCAACTGCACATACGGTTCACGTCCACGCTGTCGCGGCATGCTACCAGTGTTAAAGACTGCGATGGAGCTCCGTATGCCACGGCAAACTGGCTGACACTGACGGCGGCGGTGCACAAATGCTGCGCAGCTAGCGCCATTCGACGGCCAACACCGCGGTTCCTGGTGTGTCCGCTGTGCCGTGCGTGTGATCATTGCTTGTACAGCCCTCTCGCAGTGTCCGGAGCAAGAATGGTGGGTCTTACACACCGGTGTCAATATGTTCTTTTTTCCATTTCCAGGAATGTATTTTGATCAGTAGCGAATACTGAGATTTTGGGGCGACACTTAAGGCCTACATACAGTATTTTAGTATGTTATGCGTCCCCAGTGGACAAGAGCGCGATAACATGGCCGTTGTCTCCAAGTACTGATCTTTAAAAGGCAGCACCATTCGGAACACATCGTGTCGACTGTTCTGTTTTTCAGTATGATCCCACCCTCAACGATCCCAAATTTATGACACTTTAATTGCCTGATGAAATGTTGCTGTTTTGTCCGTGTGAGCTGATGATTAATTAATTATAACAGTAATTGTACTTATTTCCAAATGTACTACGCAATATGTGACACCATTTATTAAAGTTAATAAACGTTTTGAATGTCATTTTTCTTTTACTCATTCTGTTGTATTACGATAGCCTTAATTTAATTTCATATTTTTTGTTTCAAATATCCGCATTTGAAGATGACAGACTCTAATATAATGCGAATTCACGAATCCATGTTGCTTCCTTTTTAAATAAATACCAGAGCAGCTGCTTTGGACGAATTGCGAAAACATTCCTCCTCTCACAACCTCTAAACCTGCAGTGGACGTGGTACTTAGCCATCTGCCACTGAGATAAGTGGCCAACTTTACTTATCTCACGTCAATTACAACCAGGCACATCTTAAAATATTGGTGTCTCTGTATTTTTGTAGCTGAACAGGAAAGCTAAACAGCTCTTAGTAGCTACATACATTTTATTATAATATAAAGCTGAGGACGTAGACTGCACGAATACTCGGTTCGGGCCTCGTGCGGCACTCGAGCAGCAGTTTGACAACCAGTTGTTTGGCGACCACTACTCTAACCTAAATCCCCTGCAAACAGCCTCGCTACGTGTGTAGTCACTACCTGTGTGTAATGGACCCCTGAACAATTAAGCAGAACCGGAAAACCCATCACCCTATGGCGCAAGTCGAAGAATGTACAGCCTACACGGTCGCAGAACTGCCTGAGCCTCTGATTCAGTCCATTCACTCGGCTCTGTACCAGGGTCCATATTTAGTCCTTTCGACTATGCTACAGAGGGAGAGTTCCACCTTCTTCTCACACGAAAGACCTCCGGAAGTCTTTATCACTTCAGCTAGCTGCCAAAAACCAGGGAGAAACTCTTCCAATCAAAAGCGACACACATCCTTAGTAGTGATACGAGACACCATCTGCAGTTAGCTGCACTCTGTGCGCTTTATGGCATGCAGATGCTCCCATTCCACATCTGGAATAACTCGTCTCTGTGTCCACACTAGTTTCCTTCCCTTCATTGACAGCCATATCCCTAAGGGCCCCCATTACGCGCCCACCGTTGGACCTTCCACTACCAGTAATCCCACCCTTTGTGATAGCCCTGATCTTGCCGGCTGAGAGGGTTCCCCTAAATTGTTGCATGCGACTGCATGTGGCTCAGGATGTTTATGAGAGACAGTCAGAGCCTGAAACCTGTTCTTCAGACGAACTGGCGAGGCCTTCTGATCAGCCTCCTAGCAAGCCTTTCACTGCCCACCACACCTTAAAACGACTTCCCACACGACCACAGGTAAGGGGTCAATCTCAGCAATACCCAGGATGTCCACGATAACAGACCGATCGGGAGGGAGGGGATTTGATGACTCTAATTCATCAGTGCAGATAACTAGTTCATTAATTTTTAATGCAATAAAGATTTCTTGCGTTCTACACTAACTGAGATAAAATTGGGTGGAAGTAAAATTTGTGCTGCTTGCTGAAAATATTTAACCAACAACTGTTTGTGCTGATGCAATATGCCAGAAAGTTGTGGCAGGTAGTCTTCGCACTCCTCTGTTGTGGCAGCAAAAGGTTGTGGTGTTCTGTGGGTGGTGACGATGAGGAATGTCAGAAGGTAGCCACAATGTCATGCCTGCCATGTCGACATCATTTGGCAGTACATAAGAACGTGTCAAGTGACATCAGTGTCACATTCTGGGTTTGTACCTTCAGTGACGAGGAAATTATCAATCAATTTGATGCTCAGGTCGTTGGGCGGGAAGTCATTGATGTCAAGACTTACCACGAAGTCAGCAACAGGCAAAGTGTATGCAGACGCGTTTTCATGGAGATCAGTGGGTTCGATGTGCCTATGGTGGATTCATGGTCCCAAAGCGTCCACACTGGTTTCAAACGGTTTACCGATACTGTGCTGGGTTTTCCATTGAGGAATATGTCAACGTACGCATACTACGTTTTAGCATCTTGTATGGCCTGTATAAGGATGTTGTAAAATGGAGTGGATTATATCGTCATGGAGCATGATGTGAGTGCAGACTGTGGGTGCTTTATGGGCGAAAACTTTAGGAGTGCTGTATGGTTGTGGTGGCAGGATTTTTAAAACTTTCAGTATGTTCTTTTATCCTCTCAACAAGTACGGAAAGTTTAGCCTTTCCACCGGCGACATTCGAAGACTGACACCAATGAGAAGAGCAAGTGGTTTGCCACGTAAAATTTTACTGCGGGATGCACAGAGGACCTTCCTGTATGCAGTGTATATGCCTAAAATGATCCATGACAAAGCTTCTGTCCAGTATCCTCCGTGACACATAAGAGAGGCTTTTAACTTGTAAAGCCACAGTTCTACAAGGCCAATACTTTGTGGATGGTAAGTAATAGTTCGATCACAGTGGATGCCACAAAGGTAACAAAGTTCAGTAAACAGGGTGGACTAAAACTGTTGGCCCTGGTCGGTGGTTGTGTACACTGTGCAGCCATATAATGGAATCTACGTGTTAATGAAGGCTCGCGTGGCAGATTCTGCTGACATATCTCATAGTACGTTGGCCTCACGTTATGCAGGCGGTGATTGACAGTATGTATTGAAAATCCTCAAATTAATGGAGTGGTCCCACAAGGTGAAGGTGCACATGTTGGAAACGTCCTTCTGGTATTGCAGAGTGTCCAAGTGGTGGTTGCGCATGGCATTCCACTTTCCTTTTCTAACACTGTATGTATATTCATGTGCACTCTTAGCAATCTTTTTATTTTGGCCACACAAGACGATCTCTAAATGACAATATGCAAACTCAAATAGCAACAGGAATTACAAATAAGAAAATACAATCGAGAATTGAACCATCAACAACCGGAATACCAACATATAAAAACAACTCTGAGAACTTGCTCACCAACCTAATAACATGTGCGTTTGTTCTATATTAAAGCACAGAACACATTAAAACTCCACAGTCAACACCAGAGATCCTCTGTTCTCTTGCCAGATTGATAGTCAACTAGGCTACTGAAACGTCGCCTTTGAAAAATTATACATGACTGTGCAGGTGCACAATCACCATCGAAGAGTTTTGCGGAGAATACAGCAAGTCCATAAACCACCACTTGTGCACTCACAAAATTTTTTTTTAAATGTCCTTAGAACCAGCAATGCTGTTATCCAGTCCCTTGCTGAATTATTAACACATGTGCAAACACTGTCAGTCCCTACTTCTCACATATTGTCCATATACTATGACCAACAGAAATGTGTGCAGTGAAATTAACTTACAAGTTACTTAATTTGATGAACTGGTGTCAATTACAATTTTATAACATAAGAATACAATAACAAAGGTACAAAATACATTATTAAAGAACATAACAATACACATAACATTTTCAGTAATAGTGGCTTTACAAAAGAATAGAAATAAACATATACATCAGTGTTACAGGAATTATGACGTAAGTACATACATAAAAGATCAGAATAACTTTTGAAACATCAACTTCACACATGAGAATTAAAACAAAACAGAATAAAGAATGTCTAAACATCTTTACGAAGTAAATAACATATTATTAATGCAAATTATATTTGAGGATAACAGTATTCCTCATCATAGTGAATGCAGCTTAGTATTAGAAGAGAAAAAATTCTATGAAACAGTACACAGAGACAGGAAGAAAACAAATACGCAAGGGTACACAAATACATAGTGGGATAACACAAAAGGAAAGGACAGGGTTTGTTTTCAGTGTAACATTTGGTACTGCAGTCCAACCCAAAACTTCATTCCATAGATCTTTCGTCTTAGTTCAACATTTGTTTCCACCAAAAACATCCTATCCAAGCATTCTTTCTGTATTTATATGTTTACATATTTCTTACCTCATTATTTATTTTTCATTATCTTACCTCATCATTTATTTCCAAGAAAATCCTACCTAAACCTGTTGTCCCTAAACCCTACATTTTTGTTCATATACTTTCAAAATACTTTTTTGGCCAAACCATTTTCTTATAGGTTCTCAACGCATTTCTTTCCATTCATCAAAATTCGTTGTCTCATATAGCCTACCCCATCTTAAGCTAACTTAAATCTACTGAGCTCAGATGCTAAACTAAGGGACGAGGCAATGCAGCAGCACAAAACAGTTAACACAAACAGCAATGACAAAAAAAATCAAATTGCCAAAGCACGCAGCAATATATATCTCCACAAGACTCTTCGATGGTGATTGTGCACCTGCACAGTCGCAACAGATGGCTGCTGGTCGTCTCTACAACGACTACAGTGGGTCTGCATCTTTGATGGCCCACCAATATCATTATTTCTACAACGACTGCAGTGTGTCTGCACCTTTAATGACCCACCAATACCATTATCTCTACAAGGACTGCAGTGGGTCTGCACCTCTGGTGGCTCACCAATACCATACTCTCTACCAGGACTACAGTGGGTCTGATCTGTGATGACCTACCCACCAATATTCTTCAAAACTTCGACTGACTCTGCTGTGGGTTTGCTCTGTTGTGGCCCATTACCAATCTGCATGCCAAGAGTCAGCACTGTCTTTCCGTTGGAAGGACACCACTACTTCTTCAAGACTGCTTAGAAATCCACTACTTCCGAGTGCATTTTCTTTTATTGCTCAGTCTTTGAGAAAAACACTGCTATTTTACTATGATGAATGATCAGGACTGTCTTTATGGACTGTGAGGAAATTTTAGCTTTTGACCAACCTTGTATCAAAAAGTGTGTGCATTTGATTTCTTTGTTGTTGTAATTGTGGAAAAAATTTTAACGAATATGTATTGGCCAGTGCCCAAAAAAATTTGTAAAATTTTTTGTGGGGAGCATGGGGGCTATGTAAATAGGCTGTTTAGGTTTTTATATTGGTAACGCCACGTAGCGTTCTGTATGAAAATCACTGGCTGTGCTGTGTGCAATCTGTGGCTGGTTTGCATTGTTGTCTGCCATTGTAGTGTTGGGCAGCTGGATGTTGACAGAGCGTAGCGTTGCGCAGTTGGAGGTGAGCCGCCAACAGTGGTGGATGTAGGGAGAGAGATGGCGGAGTTTTGAAATTTGTACGACTGGATGTTATGAACTGCTATATACATTATGACTTTTGAACACTATTGAGATAAATACATTGTTTGTTCTGTATTAAAATCTTTCATTTGCTAACTATGCCTATCAGTAGTTAGTGCCTTCCGTAGTTTTAATCTTTTATTTAGCTGGCAGTAGTGGCGCTCGCTGTATTGCAGTAGTTCGAGTAACCAACATTTTTGTGAGGTAAGCGATTTGTGAAACGTATAGGTTAATGTTAGTCAGGGCCATTTTTTGTAGGGATTTTTGAAAGTCAGATTGCGTTGCGCTAAAAATATTGTGTGTCAGTTTAAGCACAGTCATGTATAATTTTTCAAAGGGGACGTTTCACTACATCATATGGTGTCCCCACAAGCACGTTCTATTTAAAGTGCTGGAAAGAAAAAGAGTAATTAAACAAGATTCTCTAAATATGCTGCATAAAAACGTAAACAGAAATATGACTTCAACCTGCCTTTACGACTTTTCGCCTTTTCTGGAATGATATGTAAGGAAAACTGAAACGTTTAATAGTAAGCTAAAAAAAGACACAGATATAGGTATTTACTGAGAAATCTGTACTAAAGTAACTGTTATTAGAATCTAAATAATGTAGTTTTAGTAAAACAGAAAACTTGCACATCTTACCAGGAGAAAGACTGTTACACATGGAGATCCACCTGGTACAGAAAATGATTATGACAAATAACCACATTATTAAGGACACTTGCACACAGAAACATCTCAACACATTGAAGTCATCAGACCGACTGTCAAAGCATCTGCTGTGCTGAAGCCAAGACAGGCACCAGCATTGTTAACACATTGAAGTCATCAGACCGAATGTCAAAGCATCTGCTGTGCTGGAGCCAAGTCAGGCACCAGCATTGTTATGTTGCAAAGCAGTGTTCCCACAGAGTCCCCATCTCCCTCCACCACCACCCCCAGTGTGGAGCACAGCCAGCAGGCTGCATGTAGTGCCGAGGCAGTGATATGACACAGAGGTGGGTAAGCATCCAGGGTGTGTTGTCATCTGCAGCATCGCAGACGTCAGGCGGCGAGGTATGCAGGAGGGTGTAAAAGTGAAAATTGAGGAGGTGGGCTGGCACACATTGTGGCCAGCCACAGCACAAATGTTTGAGGGCGTTGGGTGTAGGGGCACAGGCAGTATGTTATCAGGTGTGGCCAGTACCAGCAATGGGGGGTGGGGGTCCAATTGAAGAAAGTGTGGAGCAGTCAGCATGAGGACATCATTGCTGGAGAAGTGGGAAATGAGGGTGGCAGCATCGATGTTGTGGGACAGTGTAATGGTCTTATGAAAGTGCCATGCGATGGAAGCATCTGAAGTCTGGCAGTCCATGTGTTGTCCTCCAATGAAGAAGCTGTTGCCTATAGTCTCGATGGTCAGACTCTTGGGAGCGAAGTCACTGACGTCTAGGCGGAGTTAAGAGGTCAGCAGTCCAGCACTGGCAGCATGAAGTCGTTGTACATTGGGTGGGAGGATGCTTCACACACAACATCGTCTGATTGGTATTTTTTTATGTCCATGTGGGTTTCATTCTGTTAATGGACATGGTAGTTGGTTTTCTGGTAACTACGATGCAGAAGCTACAGTCATCTAATTGAAGCACTATGTGGGGTCCTTTGTACGGGAGGGGGGGGGGCTGTAGTATAGGACTTACTGTGTCATCTCTCAACTGATGAAGTTACAATCTGTTAGAGAATCGTGGACGGATAAGTCTGGTACTGAGTGTGGAAGAGGTGGTGGTATTCGAAGGTGTGCTATGTGTTTTTTAACACAGACAACTAGGTCTGGCAGATAGGTGGATGTGGTTATTGGGTCTTGGAGTACAAAGTCCACTGGGAGGGACAGTGTCTCCCCAGCCAGAATTGCTCCAAGATCATGCTTTCGTACTGCACAAATCCCGAGGATAATCCAGGGGAGCGTCTCCAACCAAGGTCCCTCATGGGACATAATGGCCGCTTTTAACGTGTGATGTCGTTGTTCGACCAGTCAGTTACTTTGGGGATAATATGCTGTAGTTCTGAATTGCGTGGTACCTATCAAATTGCATAGTTCAGAGAAGAGTTGAAATGTCCCCTTAGAACAATTTACAGGACTGTGCTTAAACTGAAACACAATATTTTTGGCGCAATGCAATCTGACTTCCAAAAATCCCTACGAAAGAATGGCCCTGACTAACATTAACCTATATGTTTCACAAATCACTTACCTCACAAAAATCTTCGTTACTCGAACTATTGCAATACAGCGAGCGCCAATACTGCCAGCTAACTAAAAGGTTCAAACTACAGAAGTCACTAACTACTGATAGGCACAGTTAGCAAATGAAAGATTTTAATAGAGAACAAACAATGTATTTACCTTAGTAGTCATAATATATATATCACTTCATGACACCAATTCTTACAAATTTCAAAACTCCGCCATCTCTCTCCCCATGTCCACCACTGCTGGCGGCTCACCTCCAACTGCGCAACGCTACGCGCTGTTAGCATCCAGCTGCCCAACACTACAATGGCGAGTATTACAACAATGCCAACCACCCACTGACTGCACACAGCACAGCCAGTGTTTTTTTATACAGAGCGCTACGTGGCGTTTCCAATAAGAAAACCAAACAGCATACTTACATAGCCCCCATGCTCCCCACAAAAAAAAATTACAAATTGTTTTGGGCAGTGGGCAATACAGATTTGAAATTTTTTTTCATAATTATGATTACAATAGCAAAGAAATCAAATGCGCACACTTATAGATACAATGTTGGTCAAAAGCTAAAATTTTCTCACAGTCCATAAAGACAGTCCTGATCGTCCATCACAGTAAAATTGCAGTGTTTTTCTCAAAGTCTGAGCAATAAAAGAAATTGCACTTGGAAGTAGTGGATGTCTAAGCAGTCTTGAAGAAGTAGTGTTGTCCTTCCAACGAAAGACAGTGCTGACTCTTGACATGCAGACAGGTAATGGGCCACAGCAGAGTCAGTCGACATTGAAGACTATCGGTAGGTAGGTCATCACAGAGTAGACCCATTGTAGTTCTGGTAGATATTACGGTATTGGTGGGCCACCAGAGGTGCAGACCCACTGCAGTCCTTGTAGAAATAATGGTATTGGTGGGTCACCAAAGGTGTAGACCCACTGTAGTCCTTATAGAGATGGCCAGCAGCCATCTGTTTGACTGTGCAGGCACACAATCACCATTGAAGAGTCTTGTGGATAATATAGCAAGTCCATAACCACCACTTGTGCACTCAGAAAAATTGTTCATGAAATGTCCTTAGAACCAGCAATGCTGTTAACCAGTCCCTTGCTGAATTATCAACACACTTGCAAACACTATCAGTCCCTACTTCTCACATATTGTGCATATATTATGACCAACAGAAATGTGTGCAGTGAAATGTAATTTACAAGTTACTTAATTTGATGAGATGGTGTCAATTACAATTTTATAACATAAGAATACAATAACAACGGTACAAAGTATATCATTAAAGAACATAACAATACAGATAACATTTGTAGTAGTACAGGCTTTACAAAAGAATCGAAATAGCAAATATATCAGTGTTACAAAAATTACGACATAAGTACATACATAAAAGATCAGAATAACTTTTGAAACATCAACTTCACACGTGAGCATTAGAACAAAACAGAATAAATAATGTGTAAACATCTTTACAAAGTAAATAACATGTTATTAATGCAAATTATATTTGAGGATAACAGTATTCCTCATCATAGTGAATGTAGCTTAGTATTAGAACAGAAAACATTCTATGAAACAGTACACAGAGACAGAAAGAAAATAAATACACAAGGGTACACAAACACATAGTGGGATAACACAAAAGGAAAGGACAGGATTTGTTTTCAGGGTAACATTTGGTACTGCAGTCCAACCCAAAACTTCATACCATAGATCGTCCCTCTTATTTCAACATTTGCTCCAGCCAAAAAAAGTCCTATCCAAGCATGCTTTCTGTATTCTGTTCTCATCCTCTTTCAAAAATAGTTTTTCTCCACTGTACACTACTTTTTTTGGCCAAACCATTTTCTTATAGCTTCTCAATGCTTTTCTTCCAATTCATCATAGTTAGTTTCTTATATAGTCTACCCCCTCTTAAGCTAACTTAAATCTACTGAGCTCAGATGCTAAAGTAAGGGACGAGGCAATGCAGCAGCACAAAACAATTAACACAAACAGCAATGACAAAAAAATGCAAGTAAGCAAAGGAAGCAGCAATAAATGTAATAACTTATACCTAAACATGACAAACCCACAAGCAGAAAAAATAGTACACTAAATACAACAACGCAGATAAGGGAAATGTATATTCACATCTTAATGTCTATATAATTAAAGTGGTGCACCAAAAAAACTAATTTTACAAAAGATATTACCAAGTAGTTGAAAAGAAAATTAAGTATGCATTAACTGTTATTAATCCCTTCTTATTCTTCTTTCCTTTCCAAGTGCTCCTTTCCGAAGAACATGGATCATAAAATGATTATTTAATAGATCTGTTGACAGAAAGTTTTCACATTAGCAAATGCATTTAATTTTATTTTATAAAACCAATGCTGTAACACAGCTGGAAAACAGATATCGAATGAAATAAGCAATTATGCAAAGTAAAGAATAAAAACATCATTCAATAGCTATGTGGCATTTCATAAGTCAGTAGAAGTTCTCTCAACTCTTGCAGAAAGACACTTGTCATAATGAGGTGTGCAGATGTAAGAATGTTTCAAGTAATGAGCGTGTCGTATTTGCGGTGCTTTCTACAAAGGAATGTCAACAGCGAGGATAATGGCCTCTCTTTTTTTCCACCTGTGCCTCTGAAAGGCACACACTAATGACTTTTTCTCAAGGCGGCTGGCAAACCTGGACGCTCACAAGGCATTACGTTACGGTCACTTACCTTTCATAGCAAAATATTTACGACAGCAGTTTCCACTACAGTGACAGTCTCATATAAAAATATTTTCACAGGTTGAGAATTTCCGTTACAAATGTGTAGAAAATGAAATCCTATAAATATAACAGTGTCCAAAAAATTTTCGTAGGCATTGTAATACATTCACGCATGTACACACATTTCATAACTCTTAAAGTACGAATCTCGGTTTCCAACATCCTTTTTCACAAACCAGAGTCCCTAACCTCTACTCATTATTTCTTACCTTATTCGTCGACACTTCTTCAATATTCCATCATAACAGATAAGTAGCATAATCAAATAACTCATATAGCATCAGCTTATTGATCATAAACATAACGCAACAGCGTAATACACATCGTCATCATAACATCATACAACCTTAGCCAAATCTCAAAATCGTCGTAGCTCCTTCCAATAATTTCAAAACCTAAAAAAAAATTCTCTGCTCATGTCAAAAGTGTCATCTACCTCAACCGTACTTTAAAAATCATGATCTCATACCCAATTATGTCATTCAAAGCTCTCATAGTATCACAATGGTTCCGAAAAAGTAAGAACATTTCACAAAGTACAGACAAAATACAATTTCATAAGTGTTAAGTAATCCAACCGTGTAATTACGTAAACAGTTGTCACTGATGTAGTAAAAAAAAGTTTGTCTCTCAGTTAAATGATCAGATAGCTGTGTAATTTATGTGTTAGAGAAATATGGTACCGATGTGTAAAGTTGTATAAGTAAATACCATATTAGCTAGGGCTCCTTGTGCTTGTCAAACACATGGTACACAAAGTAAGCGTGTACCCCCCTGAGGATTATATCCTCAGGTGTTACAGATTAGAGCAATGGAATGAAATGTATCACGGAAAACCTTTGTATCATTGTACTTCAAATATCTTTAAAAATAAATGTTTTAAGTACAAAATTAATCACTCAAATACGTGTACTGTAGCGATAAACTGTGCGTCTTGTTGTAAGATAATTATGTGGAAGTGTCGTAGTTATCGTCCTCTGTAAGCAAAGTTCTGCTGAAGTCAATGTACTAACGTCGTAATACACGAAGTGAATTGCTTTGCGTATAAATATCTTAGTTATAATGCTTATTGCCGTGATGAAGAAAGTACTGTGCTGTAACGTATTGCTGTGCTATGGAAAAGGCTGTCTAATTGTAGCTATACCACAAAAGTTACCACTAAAACATATTTTACTTTCCAGAATAATTCAGAAAAACTTTGCAGATATAAGACAGATACACCGCAAAAGCACAATGTAAATTGTGTCACACATTAGTAGCGTCGTGATATAATCGTGTAGCTATCAAAGAAACCAAATGCTAAGTCATCTTTAATCTCACAGAAAGTACTTCAAATAAAGAATGTCTTTTCAACTAAACCAAAATGTTGCATTAAAATCTCATTAACAGTATATGTTCTAAGTATGTAAGGCTTATAGTCGTTACGTAATCGTGCAACTAACAAGCAAGAATGTACAAATAACAACAATGAGTCGTCTGTCCACTATAACAATGCATTCGTAATTTCTGTTAAAATGTTCCCTAGGTTCTAGACTGGATAGTTAACTTCAAAACAGTGTTGCATGTTAACAGTTTCTAAGTCTGACAAATTGCACTAGCAGCGTGAAGTGAAAAATTCTATGGCAAAGACTAAGTTAAAAAGCAGATTATATTTCAATAAACTGTTTTACATGTGAAATGTGGTGTAAACCTTTACTCTTCCTAGTACGCAGAGTTTCATCTTCAACGCAATTATCATGTGGAATACGTCGGTAAAGAATATTGGAGTTTTTCTCAAGGTTAGCGCCTATGTTATTTTCTTCTGAGCCAGCCAGCGCACGAGGCTGCCTGCCGGTGCGAGTCATTGTCTGCTACCTCTTTGTTGGCGTGCGTCGCAATTGGGATTAGGAGACCTAACTTCTACAAATTCACCTTGTCGAGAGGGCCCCGCCCTCTTTGAATCCCGCCAGTTCTGATGCAATTCAGGTCTGTCGTTACGATCATATCGTCTATCATCATGTCGGTAGATTCCATAGTTTCTTTCTTGTCGGTCACGTGGTGGTGAATTTCTCCCTGAATTGTAACTGCGCGTTGGACTGTTGCGTCTAAAGTTATTCTGTCTCCCTTGATGATAATAATTTTGGTTCCCATATTGTCTGTGTCTCTGATTGTCTCTGTGATAGTCATTAAAGCGGAGAGACGACCTTTCCCTGTAATTATTACTACTCTGCCAACCGTTGTCATGTGGGTGGTGTCTGTTTTGTTCACGATTTGCGTTGTAAGAATACCCTTGTCGTGTCCAGTTATGTCTCTCATCGCGGAATTGCGACGGATATGACCTGTAATTGTTGTGCTTCTGTTTTCGCGTTCCACGCTTGTCGAAACGTCCCCTTAGAACAATTGTACAGGACTGTGCTTAAACTGAAACGCAATATTTTTGGCGCAACGCAATCTGACTTCCAAAAATCACTACGAAAGAATGGCCCTGACTGACATTAACCTATATGTTTCACAAATCACTTACCTCACAAAAATCTTCGTTACTCGAACTACTGCAATACAGCGAGCGCCAATACTGCCAGCTAACTAAAAGATTCAAACTACGAAAGTCACTAACTACTGATAGGCACAGTTAGCAAAATGAAAGATTTTAATAGAGAACAAACAATGTATTTACCTTAGTAGTCATAATATATATATCACTTCATGACACCAATTCTTACAAATTTCAAAACTCCGCCATCTCTCTCCCCACGTCCACCACTGCTGGCGGCTCACCTCCAACTGCGCAACGCTACGCGCTGTTAGCATCCAGCTGCCCAACACTACAATGGCGAGTATTACAACAATGCCAACCACCCACTGACTGCACACAGCACAGCCAGTGTTTTTTTTTTCATACAGAGCGCTACGTGACGTTACCAATAAGAAAACCTAAACAGCCTACTTACAGAGTATTGGGTCAGTCTCTCTGCCCTGATTAGTTGTGATCTACATAAGGCAGACAAATCTCGATACCCATGTTCCAATGTTTTTCGAAGGCGTTGGCAGTAATTTCTTTAAGTGGTATCGCCTCAACCCAACATGTGACATAACAGTCTAGAGGATATAACGATAGCCATTGGAGGCAGGTAGTGAGCGTTCGATATGAAATATTGGAAGCGACCTTTTGGGATACCGAATTGATGTAGTGGCGGTTGTATAAGGTACAAAAATTTACTTTTTCGAAATGCTCTGCATGTGCGAGCCCAAAGTTGGTCAGATGAACCTGTCTGTCACTGGGGGAGTGGTAGGACGAATTCTGGGGTGTGCCAGGTTGTGAAGTTGTTCAAAGGTGGCTTGACATAAGTATTAAGGTACAAGTGGACGTATCCAATTTTGAGAAATAGCACACAGTATGAGGTGTGTCACACCTGGAATATGACAAACTTCGATTTGTAGGTTTTGTGTCCACCTAGTTGTGAGAGCTTGTAACTGATGGTCGTTTTATTGATCCTCAGTAATCTGATCGTAATCGAGATAGATGATAATATGCTGACATTTAAAGAATAGTCCACTATGATATACTCTGCACTTTTAATGTGGTGAACATCCTTGGTAAAGTGGACTCGATTGTCCAAGTTGCGATACCATCAGGGACAGGGGTCTTTGGATGGATTGCGAATATAGTCTGCAAGGAGATGTTGATCATTGTAAATAATCAGGGGACATCCTTCAACATATTGCCTGGAATATCATAGTGCCTCACAGAGCGCCAGTTGTTCCCTGCCGTAGGTGGACCACTTGCTTTGAGATGGAGTGGGTTTGCAAGAGAAGAACGGGACCTACTGTGGTACATCCCATACCGATTGTTGTATTTCAGCCCCAATAACTAATTAAGTCATATCTGCTGTTACGTCGAGCTTTGTGTCAGGGAAAGGATGTGGCTAGGTGATGGCCTCAGTGAGGAAGTCTTTGATGCATTCAAACGCTGTCTGAATCTAGTCCTCCATATGAGTTTACATTTGCCGGTGGTACATTTGGTGGAAAGGGTTTGTGTTAGTGGTTGTTGCAGATATGCTGCATGTGGGAGATGTAATTATTGGTAGTTTTGTGGTAGAGCCAGTTGTCAAATATGTCAAACAATATCGTTGTGTTGTGGTGTAGCTCTTATTCATGGTGAATTTATGATGTGTTGGAGAAGATGACTTCTTTTAGAGGAAGTTGACATATGTCTTTGTTACTATGATTCCATTGTAAGAGAGGGTGTCGAAAGTTTTTTTAGGTGGTTCTTGTGCCACACATCATCATGTGAGAAAACTAAGATGTCACCCAGGAAGGCATAAGAAAGTGGGAGCTTGAAGAGTCACCCATCGAAAAAGTGTTACCATGTTTGAGCCGCTTTTTTAAACTGTGCAGCATGAACATATATTCCAATAGACCAAATGGTATCTTTATGACTGTTTTTGGTATGTCATCTGAGCACCTAGTACTTGTAGAAATGCCATTTTACAATGCTGCCAGTACTGGAGGTACGTCTGTTTGGAATGGGGTAGCTTTCCGTGATAGTGCAAGCATTAAGGATTCTATAACCGCTACAAAACATGACAGAACTGTCTTTCTTGGGGATCAGCTTCATGAGTGAAGTCAGGAACTGTTGGAGAGAAGGGCTGTGCCTCTTTGTGAGAGTTCACCCACTAATTCTTTGGCAAGATATCATCAACATGGTCTGCTATGTACTGGGGAACCAAGATGGTGACGATCTTATGAACTGTTCCATTCCTAATGGCACTGTCTGACACACACTTGTGGGGATCACTCATAAATACAATGGAGGCTGAGTGAGCAAGCGGTGCTGTACTGACCTTTTTAAGTGTCCACTAGGAGTGATGTGGGCATATCTGTGGAAGGCTATGGGTGCACTAAGTCGGTAACCTGTGGGTATGTCAGCGACTAGGAGGCGATCAGTGGAGGCAGTTGACATGGTCGATGGAGATACTACCATGTCATGAGGAGTTCATGATCTACATCATGAATCTTGTCTCTGATTGTGTTGTTGTTGTGGCATAAAGGAAAATTCACTTCACATATGTCAGAATAAAGTTGTTGGACATGTTGCGACTGGTTGATCATGCGAAGGCTCTCCTGAAGGAATGGATGACCATGAGGTGTGTCCACAGGCGGTGAGGGTCAGTTTGTTCAGAGGATTATACCACTCTACTGAGTATGGCAGGGGCATGACTGAGGACCACGGTGGTGTTACTGCCATGGATGTGTGTATGAGTCTGCCACTGGACAGTTGCAGGAACAAGTTGAACTGGCATAGAAAATCAGCACCAATAACAGGTTCTCTCACTTATGCAATGATAAGTGTCCATGTGTTTGGACCTATGAGCCACAGACTTGGGTTGTGAAATCCTTTATCACATGGAAATATGTGGGTGTGTAGACAGGTGCTGCATTTTGTGAAGAGGACAGTGAAGTGCTGAACTCAGAGCCGTGTCAAAGAGGTATAGTCGGCTTCTGGTCTAGTCTCACACAGAAAGTCTGTTATTGTGAAGTATGTGTGATAGGTGCAATCCATCATTGTCTCTATGTCAAACAACTTAAAAATCTAGCATAATCTGGTGCACTTCCAGTAAACAATGCATTTAGTTTTGGAAATTCCATGGTGGTCAGCAGTTGTGGGTAGCAGAAGCATATGTTACATGCTACCAGTAGAAGTCATTGGGCTCGGCTGCAGAATGGTTGGCTGCATGTTACAGTAGTATGGACGTGACATGGTTAGCAGTGTTATGCACAGGCATGGACTTGACACAGTTTGTGGGGTTCTGTGCAGGTGCAGCCACGTTGTGGATGGCAATGCTAAGGTCATCACACCAGCCAGGTGCGGTGACCTCAGGCTCTGTGGGAGGTGGGAAGAGTCCACCCAGTTCGTGGTTGGCGGGGCATTGCTTGAGTTGCCGCCATTGTTGTCAGAATTATTAACGCTTTGTTTGTACTGTATGATCGAATGTACACAGATGTCAGGGTCGCCAATGTAGACCCAGGGGTATAGGGGATGATTACACAAATAACCACACCTTCCTAATATTCTGAAGAACAATGTTTATTAATGATAAGAGCATACAGTAACGAACATTTGAACACAGTGAAGACATCAGACTAACTGTCTGTGAAAGAGTCAGTTGCTCTGGAGTAAAGTTGGCCCCAGTGATGTTACTCCACAAAGGACCGTCCTTGCGGAGGGCATTGGGTTTTCAGCACCATGTAATTCTCTAGTCTTCGAAATTGTTAAGCTACAAACATCAGCTGTACATAGAACAGTTTTACAGACAAATGACCTTGGTGAATGCAGGAACAGGCATATTTCTGTATTTTAAAATAATTTTTGTTTGATTTTAGCTGTTTGATCTGGATGCTTCCCTTCTTAGTAAAAATACACTGGTTTGTTTCTATATATATATACACTTGCAACCTACGTCCTCAATTATTTGCTTGACGTATTCCAATTTCTGTCTTCCCCTACAGTTTTTGCCCTCTACAGCTCCCTCTAGTACCATGGAAATCATTCCCTCATGTCTTAGCAGATGTCCTGTCATCCTGTCCCTTCTCCTTATCAGTGTTTTCCACATATTCCTTTCCTCTCCGATTCTGCGTAGAACCTCCTCATTCCTTACCTTATCAGTCCACCTAATTTTCAACATTCGTCTATAGCACCACATCTCAAATGCTTCGATTCTCTTCTGTTCCGGTTTTCCCACAGTCCATGTTTCATTACCATACAATGCTGTACTACAGACGTACATCCCCAGAAATGTCTTCCTCAAATTAAGGCCGGTATTTGATATTAGCAGACTTCTCTTGGTCATAAATGCCTTTTTTGCTATAGCGTGCCTGCTTTTGATGTCTTCCTTGCTCCGTCCGTCATTGGTTATTTTACTGCCTAGGTAGCAGAATTCCTTAACTTCATTGACTTTGCGACCATCAATCCTGATGTTAAGTTTCTCGCTGTTCTCATTTCTACTACTTCTCATTACCTTCGTCTTTCTCCGATTTACTCTCAAACCATACAGTGTACTCATTAGACTGTTCATTCCATTCAGCAGATCATTTAATTATTCTTCACTTTCACTCAGGTTAGCAATGTCATCAGCGAATCGTATCATTGATATCCTTTCACCTTGTATTTTAATTCCACTCTTGAATATTTCTTTTATTTCCATCATTGCTTCCTCGCTGTACAGATTGAAGAGTAGGGGCGAAAGGCTACAGCCTTGTCTTACACCCTTCTTAATACTAGCACTTCGTTCTTGATTGTCCACTTTTATTATTCCCTCTTGGTTGTTGTACATATTGTATATGACCCGTCTCCCCCTATAGCTTACCCTACTTTTTTCAGAATCTCGAACAGCTTGCACCATTTTATATTGTCGAACGCTTTTTCGAAGTCGACAAATCCTATGAACGTGTCTTGATTTTTCTTTAGCCTAGCTTCCATTATTAGCCGTAACGTCAGAATTGCCTCTCTCGTGCCTTTACTTTTCCTAAAGCCAAACTGATCGTCACCTAGCACATTTTCAATTTTCTTTTCCATTGTTCTGTATATTATTCTTGTAAGCAGCTTTGATGCATGAGCTGTTAAGCTGATTGTGCGATAATTCTCGCACTTGTCAGCTCTTGCCGTCTTCGGAATTGTGTGGATGATGCTTTTCCGAAAGTCAGATGGTATGTCGCCAAACTCATACATTCTACACATCAACGTGAATAGTCGTTTTGTTGCCACTTCCCCTAATGATTTTAGAAATTATGATGGAATGTTATCTATCCCTTCTGCCTTATTTGACCGTAAGTCCTCCAAAGCTCTTTTAAATTCCGATTCTAATACTGGATCCCCTATCTCTTCTAAATCGACTCCTGTTTCTTCTTCTATCACATCAGACAAATCTTCACCCTCATAGAGGCTTTCAACGTATTCCTTCCATCCTTCCACCTATCTGCTCTCTCCTCTGCATTTAACAGTGGAATTCCCGTTGCACTCTTAATGTTACCACCGTTGCTTTTAATGTCGGCAAAGGTTGTTTTGACTTTCCTGTATGCTGAGTCTGTCCTTCAGACAATCATATCTTTTTCGATGTCTTCACATTTTTCCTGCATCCATTTCGTCTTAGCTTCCCTGCACTTCCTATTTATTTCATTCCTCAGCGACTTGTATTTCTGTATTCCTGATTTTCCCTGAACATGTTTGTACTTCCTCCTTTCATCAATCAACTGCAGTATTTCTTCTGTTACCCATGGTTTCTTCGCAGCTACCTTCTTTGTACCTTTGTTTTCTTTCCCAACTTCTGTGATGTCCCTTTTTAGAGATATCCATTCCTCTTCAACTGTGCTGCCTACTGCGCTATTCCTTATTGCTGTATCTATAGCGTTAGAGAACTTCAAACGTATCTCGTCATTCCTTAGGACTTCCATATCCCACTTCTTTGCGTATTGATTCTTCCTGACTAATGTCTTGAACTTCAGCCTACTCTTCATCACTACTATATTGTGATCTGAGTCTATATCTGCTCCTGGGTACGCCTTACAATCCAGTATCTGATTTCGGAATCTCTGTCTGACCATGATGTAATCTAATTGAAATCTTCCTGTATCTCCCGGCCTTTTCCAAGAATACCTCCTCCTCTTGTGATTCTTGAACAGGGTATTCGCTATTACTAGCTGAAACCTGTTACAGAACTCAATTAGTCTCTCTCCTCTTTCATTCCTTGTCCCAAGCCCATATTCTCCTGTAACCTTTTCTTCTACTCCATCCCCTACAACTGCATTCCAGTCGCCCATGACTATTAGATTTTCGTCCCCCTTTACATACTGCATTACCCTTTCAATATCCTCATACACTTTCTCTATCTGTTCATCATCAGCTTGCGACGCCGGCATGTATACCTGAACTATCGTTGTCGGTGTTGGTCTGCTGTCGATTCTGATTACAACAACCCGGTCACTGAACAATTCACAGTAACACACCCTCTGCCCTACCTTCCTATTCATAACGAATCCTACACCTGTTATACCATTTTCTGCTGCTGTTGATATTACCCGATACTCATCTGACCAGAAATCCTTGTCTTCCTTCCACTTCACTTCACTGACCCCTACTATTTCTAGATTGAGCCTTTCCATTTCTCTTTTCAGATTTTCTAGTTTCCCTACCACGTTTGAGCTTCTGACATTCCACCCCCCAACTCGTAGAACATTATCCTTTCGTTGATTATTCAATCTTTTTCTGTATATACACAGGCTGAATCAGTAGTGGGTTTTAATTCTTATTTGTCGTGAAGAGATCTATTAGTCATGAAAGGTATATTGAATAAAATTCTCAGACTGTGACACTGCTAGTCCAGGTACAAACATGGGCTTAGGGAGTACATTTCAATAGTCTAAGCTCAGTACATCACTTTTTGTTATTAATATGAATATGGATGCCATCTTTTGAGTAAATGATTTGAAATTACATCCTCATATTAAATCCATCAACTTATTTATGAAATAAAGTTAGAAAACATTGCAAAAAAGTTTATTCTTATTTTTATAACGTTAGATGCAAAATGAAAATTTAAAATGACGTACATAAAATAAGAATTATTGAGAAAATTCTGTTGGGTATCAACAAAAACAACCAGCCAGAGGCGTCACATTAGTAGCTCTTGATGAGAGGAAACTGGAAATAAACTTCAACTAATTCATTTTTAGTGCCATCTGGAACAAATTTGTTCCCTTGCAAAAAATGACATCACATTAATGGATTTATTGCCTTAATTTCATTCTTTCTATTCTGTAATGTTGAATGGCATATCTAAATGCAAAAACAGTGTTTTTCGAAAGCTTTTCTACGACTGTCTATGTGAAGTGTAGCCCAAGGCTGTTTTATGACTAGAGGAAGACGGGAAATCTCCAAGACACCTTCAAAGAGACTAGTAGAGTCGATTTTAATAACCTAGATCTGAATCAAGTTTGTGCTCAACAGTGTACTTTGTCATGTTATTGCACACCTACACCAACAGGACTACTGGAATCGTATTCTATGACTGCACGTTACACAGTGCTACTCGTCATAAAGTTTGAGAAGGTACTAATTCATGGAGAGGACATCTTCATGACCTCGAATTTCACGCTTTTGTCCCTTTCTTTCCAAGTGATCCATCTGGGTCCACCGGCCGGCGGTGCAACTGTCTGGCACCAGATGGCCGGTGGTCTAGGCAGGTTGTTTTCGTAGCCAGTCAAACGGCAAGTTCAGAGCCCTCAGCTGAATAGCAGAGGCATGATTGGTCAACTCAAACTGAGGCTAGTTGACGTCATAAAGCCCTGCTCGGAATTGGAGGGAACGGTCGCTATTGGCGAGAAGGGTGTTCTGAGACAGTGTGGGGAATTTTGGAATCAGAGCTGAATGCTGATTCGTGGATTTCGAGGAGAGTAGGGAGTTGAGCAATGCATGCTTCGCTGCTTGCATTGCATCACAGAGTAAGATTCGGGGTCTGATCTTCGTCGGAGTCGGACAGGTTTGTGACTTGGTGGCTCGTTTTCGGTAGAACTTAGCATTCTCGGACAGCCTTCACAGCCAGGGGTTGACACAGAGTTGCTGCACGGCAGAAGTCGGCGCCTACATCAACAGGACGCTGCCTACCGCCGACGTGCTACAGATTTCAGTACTGGTACAGTATTTTGCGGCTCCAACATTGTAGGACCTTATCAGTTTATACTGAATCTCTCAGCAGCATGCGCGCTCGCTTTGCTACAAGTCCACCTTGCTTGTTTCTCCATGTGATACCCTTTGAACTCTCACTACTAATTGCGATACTGTTATATAGTCGGATGATTAATATTTGATTCATTAAGACATCCAATCATTATCGTCTATCTATTGCATCACAGATGTAGTAGCCCCTTGTTCTCGAGCCAACTCTTATTCTCATAATATTTCAGTATACCCTATCTTTTAACCTACTGTGTGTGTAGACAATCATGTGCATTTATGTTCTGATATATATTAAATGTCATTGTAATATTTAATCCGCATATCATTTCGTAGATATAGGCAGAATCCCATTTCCTGTTGTTTAGTATGATAAAGTTCTCTCTTTTTTCTGAGCACATTATGATGTTTATTAAATTATTGTGAGTATGCACTCCTTATTTTACCAACTAGCAGGGTCCACCATCATTTTCTTCCATTACCGTTGTGCACATAATCAATTAGGTGGTATGTAAGGAGCGGGTCGAGTGCATGTCCAGTTCTAATGCAAAATTCGTCTGAATTAAAGAGGTACAAACTCTTCTCCACCCAGGCACCTCGCAAACTGAGGACAGGACAAGACTACTCGAACAGAAACTGGTCGAGAAGTCTGGTGAACTTGAACAAAATCAAAGTCACAATAATCTCAGGCTGTTCAGGAGTCCATAGAATAGTAGAGGGAATGTAGACGAATGAGTGACGAATCTTGTTCTCGAGAAGCTAGTCCTGATGGTGACATTGAATGTCATTGACAGAAGTTATAAAATGGGAAGTGGGATGTTAGGATCTACAAAAACCTAGAGCAATAATGATGAAGTTCATGACATACAGGTAATGATCTGAAATCTTCAGAGCGAAGAAGAAACTCGCAAATTCATTTCTGATAATATCTGACAGTACTAGATAATCTCACTTCTGAAAGAGTAAACATTTTGAACAATACGATTTCGAGATCTGGGCCACAAAAGTGTGGAAAAATGATATCAGGATACTGATGAAAACCGGAAATGGAAAAAGATCATTTTGCAATGCAAATCAGCTCAAAAACCTATGTTTCAAGAGCTAAGAACTTGCCAACTTCTCCTGCCACTAGTTATTGTGTCATATTGTCCTTTGTGGCTAATCATAAATTAACTGATTTGTTAACTGTTTTGTTTTACTGCATTATCAATCATTGATTTATTGCTTCTATTTACTTTGTCAGTTACTGTACCATCTTAGTCTTACTTCCACTTTTATTTAGCAATTTATTCTCCTATTATTGTTGGTAGACATCATTAGCGCCATTAATGGTACACTTTGCTTTTATTCTATCTTGCTTTCAGTACTGTTGCATGCGGGTTACTCTGGCTCCATTTAGTGACTTTCTTTTCCTGCCACCACTTCGCCATTTAATAACAGTTGCAGACCCCGCAGGTTTTGTCACCAAACCTCCCTCCCCCCTGAAGATACCTGCCGCTTTCACTTTCGGAAACCTGCGCTCCCCCACTTTAGCGCATTTTTGGCTATGCTTTGTTCCTTCGCCAGTGCTGACCCATTGTCGCAAGTCTCCGGCAGCGGCATCCCAGCACGTTCATACCAAGAGCCATATTTCACAAGCAAATGTCCAGTCTCTGCCAGCTCCTTCATGTATTTCAAGACACAGAAATCCATATAGTACTTTTGTTGGAGACCTGGCTCGAATCATGTATTCCCATAAGTCTGGTAAATCTAGACAGCTACATCTGTCTAAGACACTACAGATGAGTGGATGGAGTAAGGGCATATATACATACATAAATCAATAATGAAAATAAAAAGTGGAATATATGGTAATAGATATCATATCCCTTAATAGAAGGCGCCTGAAATGTGTTCTCCTCAGACTTCTTAAAGCAGGCGGTTTGCCTGTTTTAAAATTGCTCTTTCAAGTATCTAATCGACTTACGCGAACATAATTATAGCTGGTGACACCAACATAAATTTTCTATAGAAAAGTTCTTCCACTGTGAAATTTAAACAGATGCTTTCTTCTTCAAATACGTCGCCAATTGAGTTTGCTCCTGCCCATTATAGCAACAGTAGTCACACTCTCAAGATATATTTTCAATGAATTCTCCAAACAGAGTAATATGTACCTCTCAAAATTTTGCAAATGGCATGTCTACCCATGACATAATTTTCACGGCCCAGGAAGAAACTGCAAGTGATTATATACCCAGGCTTCAAATGCATTAATTTTTCTGAATTAGCAACTGAGAAGCAACGAATTGTTTGGGGGGACGACTTCTATTTTCTTCTCGGACTTATACGAAAAACTTCATGGATTTACTAACAAACTTATTCATCTAAATGACAAATATGCTGCCCTAATGATCGGAAAAGCAAGGAGACCTGTACCTGGTTAATGGAAGAATTAAAACAGATCATGAATCTCAGAGACGTTGCACACTGGTCATACACAAACTGTGCCCTGCGCCTGAAAATCATATTGCTTACAAGCAGAATCGGAGTAGTGTCATTAAAGCTCTGAGACATGTTAAACTCGGGCATGCCCATATATTAACCAGCAAGATAAACAGATCAGCTGACCTATAGAAAAACCTGCACAATCTTGGTACAGGCGAAGTAAAAGCTGCAGCTGATCCCATTGTCCCAGCTGAAGAGTTGACTCTACAACCACAAGTGAACTGCTAACGAGATTCATTGATTATTTCATGAAAGTAAAGGACTGCAGCCACGAACAATGCTATCTAAAGCATGTTACTTGCAATACCGTCAAAACAAGCTATCATATGTATTAGATAAGCATCTACTGGACACAGCGCCATCACAGTCCAAATAATGAAGCTTATTATTGACCAACTGCTGCCCAGTTTCACAGATTTCTTCACCCACTCCTTAAACACAACTGTTTTCCCTGAGGCCTGGAAACAGGGGCTAGTTAAGCCAGTGGCATTCTTCCTATAAGTCCTTAGAATATATAATCTAACAAACTACCTAACTACAAAGAACCTTTTTAGACGAATACCATTCCGGTTTCAGTAAGCATTGTAGCACAACTTCTGCCTTAAAAAAGGCAACAGACAGCCTAAAGCTTGCCATAGATGCGCAAGAGGCGACCGTCATGTGCTTCTTAGACTTCAGCAAAGCCTTTGACTTTGGCGACTTCGACATTTTACATGCCCAACTTCACAGCCCAAATTTCTCACAAAGTGTAGTGCGACGGTTTTGCTCATATCTGATGTCTTGCCAGCAATGTGACATGTCTGGCAGCATGAAGTCACAATGAAAGGGCTGTGAGACGGCGTCAGCCAATTGTACACTGACCGACCCCTGTCCTGGACGACAACGAGACGGCGGCACAGAGAACATACGCGCCGCTCCGCCTGGCCGAAGCCCAGTTGAAGTTTAGGCAGTCTACGAACGCTACAGCAAAGACATAGGAAATGTTCTGTTTCACTGTATTGGAACTGTATATACTTAAGATACTTCTTATTTTTCTGTCGCCCATTGCTTGCGATACTTTAAGTATTACACTACTGGCCATTAAAATTGCTACACCAAGAAGATGACGTGCTACAGACACGAAATTTAACCGACAGGAAGAAGATGCTGTGATATGCAAATATTAGCTTTTCAGAGCATTCACACAAGGTTGGCGCCGGTGGTGACACCTACAACGTGCTGACATGAGGAAAGTTTCCAACAGATTTCTCATACACAAACAGCAGTTGACCGGCGTTGCCTGGTGAAACGTTGTTGTGATGCCTCGTGTAAGGAGGAGAAATGCGTACCATTACGTTTCCGACTTTGATAAAGGTCGGATTGTAGCCTATCGCTATTGCGGTTTGTGGTATCGCGACATTGCTGCTCGCGTTGGTCGAGATCCAATGACTGTTAGCAGAATATGGAATCGGTGGGTTCAGGAGGGTAATACGGAACGCCGTGCTGGATCCAAACGGCCTCGTATCACTAGCAGTCGACATGACAGGCATCTTATCCGCATGACTGTAACGTATCGTGCAGCCACGTCTCGATCCCTGAGTCAACAGATGGGGACGTTTGCAAGACAACCATCTGCACGAACAGTTCGACGACGTTTGCAGCAACATGGACTATCAGCTTGGAGACCATGGCTGCGGTTACCCTTGACGCTGCATCATAGACAGGAGCGCCTCTGATGGTGTACTCAACGACGAACCTGGGTGCACGAATGGCAAAAAGTCATTTTTTCGGATGAATCCAGGTTCTGTTCATAGAGTCATGTTTGGCGACATCGCGGTGAACGCACATTGGAAGCGTGTATTCGTCATCGCCACACTGGCGTATTACCCGGCGCGATGGTATGGGGTGCCATTGGTTACACGTCTCGGTCACCTCTTGTTCGCAATGACGGCACTTTGAACAGTGGACGTTACATTCCAGATGTGTTACGACCCGTGGCTCTACCCATCATTCGATCCCTGCAAAACCCTAATTTTCAGCAGGATAATGCACGACCGCATGTTGCAGGTCCTGTACTGGCCTTTCTGGACACAGAAAATGATCGACTGCTGCCCTGGCCAGCACATTCTCCAGATCTCTCACCAACTGAAAACGTCTGGTCAATGGTGGCCGAGCAACTGGCTCGTCACAATACGCCAGTCACTACTCTTGATGAACTGTGGTATCGTGTTGAAGGTGCATGGGCAGCTGTACCTGTACACGCCATCCAAGCTCTGTTTGACTCAACGCCCAAGCGTATCAAGGCCGTTATTATGGCCAGAGATGGTTGTTCTGGGTACTGATTTCTCAGGATCTATGCATCCAAATTGCGTGAAAATGTAATAATATGTCAGTTCTAGTATAATATATTTGTCCAATGAATATCCGATTATCATCTGCACACATGTCAGTTCTAGTATAATATATTTGTCCAATGAATACCCGTTTGTCATCTGCTTTTCTTCTTGGTGTAGCAATTTTAATGGCCAGTAGTTATTATTTATCATACTGTATCAAAATCTCATTAACACAAATTCCTTGAATTGTTGTCTAGAGATCTAAGAAAGCAGGCTTCCTAGGTGCTCTATATTAGACGAGTGGGAGGGACACAACATTGGCACCGAGGAGGTCAACGGATTCCATTGTCAACCCAGAGCCTAGTTGCCAGAAATTTTCTTTTTGTGTTTTGCTGGCGCCTTAATTCTCTCTTGTCTTTTCTTTGCAGGGGTGTTTACTTGCTTTAACAGTCTCCTATGGTATATTGCTAATCAGTGTTTTCAGGTGGGCATTGCAGAAATTTTTTTTCCTTGTCTGTTTATTGCCTTTGTATTTTCCAATATGAGCAACCCACCTCACCCACCCCGTGCACAGGGGCCTCAGCTGCAAGCAATAGATGTAATACAGATGTTTCAGTTTCAGATGCAACAGATTGCATCTCTACTCAGTACGATACAACAGTTCCTAGTGAATCAAACGAATGCAGTGCAGTAGCCACATACAGCAGCTCCAACTGCTATACCGCCTTTTCGCCAGTTTCATGAACAGGAAGAGGAATTGCTCGACTGGTTGCAACAGTCTGAAGCCCACATAATTGCTCACAATTTACCAGGTACTGCGAAAATTTATTTACTTTTGTCCACAGTAGGCAGTACATTGTTTAGAGTCATGAAAAGCATTGGTGTTCCAAGTGACCTTTCGTGTGAGCAGAATATAGATTCGCTAAGTAGCTATTATGACCAACAAGTGTGGTACCAGCTAGGTACCAATACTTTAATTGCAAGAAACGGTCAGAACACACTTATCGCGAGTGGGTAACAGATTTACAGGGTATGATGAGGAAATACAAACTCAAATGTGCTTGTGGTGATTTAAACTACTGGCCGTTACAATTGCTACACCAAGAAGAAACGCCGATGATAAACGGGTATTTATTAGACAAATATATTATTCTAGAACTGACATGTGATTACATTTTCACGTAATTTGGGTGCATAGATCCTGGGAAGTCAGTACCCAGAACAACTACCTCTGGCCGTAATAACGGCCTTGATACGCCTGGGCATTGAATCAAACAGAGCTTGGATTCCGTGTACAGGTACAGCTGCCCATGCAGCTTTAATACGATACCACAGTTCATCAAGAGTAGAGACTGGCATATTGTGATGAGCCAGTTGCTCGGCCACCATTGACCAGACGGTTTCAATTGGTGAGAGATCTGGAGAATGTGCTGGCCAGGGCAGCAGTCGAACATTTTCTGTATCCAGAAAGGTCCGTACAGGACGTGCAACATGCGGTCGTGCATTATCTTGCTGAAATGTAGGGTTTCGCAGGGCTCGAATGAAGGGTGGAGCCACGGGTCGTAACACATGTGAAATGTAACGTCCATTGTTCAAAGTGCCGTCAGTGCGAACAAGAGGCGACCGAGACTACACGCACCCCATACCATCAAAATTGGTTCAAATGGCTCTGAGCGCTATGGGACTTAACATCTATTGTCATCAGTTCCCTAGAACTTAGAACTATTTAAACCTAGCTAACCTAACACAACACCCAGTCATCACGAGGCAGAGAAAATTCCTCACCCCACCGGGAATCGAACCCGGGAACCCGGGCGTGGGAAGCGAGAACGCTACCGCACGACCACGAGCTGCGGACCCCCCATACCATCACGCCGGGTGATACGCCAGTAAGGCGATGACGAATACACGCTTCCAACGTGCGTTCACCGGGATGTCGCCAAACACGGATGCGACCATCATTATGCTGTAAACAGAACCTGGATTCATCCGAAAAAAATGACATTTTGCCAATCGTGCACCCAGGTTCGTCGTTGAGTACACCATCGCAGGCGCTCCTGTCTGTGATGCAGCGTCAAGGGTAACCGAATTTTTTAGCCATACGAGATTTGCCAGTTCCACGCAGTGCCACAGAGTTGCAGTCAGTTTTAGAGAAAATGAACCATTACATTCGGTTCATACCGAATGCTGCACAAATCGAAGCGCCATTGCATCGCTTGCGTTGCAAGAATGTCCCCTTTGTTTGGATAGCTGAGCGCCAAGAAGCTTTTCAAAACCTTGAAGATGCCTTACCCAGTGATCGTTGCTTAGTTCACTTTGATACTGATAAACCGGTTGTATTGCAAGTTGACGCTCCTTCTTACAGAATCGGTGCAGTGCTTTCGCACAGAAGTGGTGATAAAGACAGGCCTATTGCTTTCTCATCAAAAGTGTTGTCCAAAGCTATTCACAAATAGAGAAAGAGGCATTGGCTATAGTTTATGGTGTCACCAAATTCCACCACTATATGTGTGGCAGATAATTGTACTCAGTAACGGATCACAAGACTTTGCAGTCCTGTTTCATCCGATGAAAGCCGGTTCCTGTAAGAACTACCCAAAAATTGCAACGATGGGCTTTGTTGCTGTCTCAATATAAGTACGAGATTGTGTATCGTCGGACAGCTCAACATGGTAACGCGGACACACGTCTTCAGATTGGCCCTCATAGAGACTTCGACGCTTCTTCTACACCTTGTTGTCACATCGAAGCCCACGATTCTGAATTGCTTCAATCCTTTCCTCTGAACTATAGGAAAATTGCACAGGCCACGGAAGCTGAATCAGATTTCAGCATTTTTCTAGGCGCCCTATATTAGACGAGTGGACAGGGCTCAACACTGTCAAAATGGGAGCAGGATGTAGGATTGAAGCTTAACCCAGCCAAAACCGATGCAGCACTGGTTGGTCATTCTAGGCTCAGTATCCTGAAACATTGGAAATCTCTACTATCTTTAAATGGGAAAAATATCAACTTTTCGCACTCAGGAAGGAGTTTAGAAGAAATGTAGGTGAAAATCTAAACTGGACTGAACACATAACAGTAATGTGCAAGAAGACATCAGCATCTCGCCATGCCCTAAAAAAATATAAAAACCCCTTTCTTCTTCATCAGAAAAAGAAACTTGTACAGACACATATACTTCCAATTACTGATTATACTAATGTTACTCTACCAGGTCTTTCTCAGTAAAGCTGACAGCGCCTGGAACTGGTTATGAATTTCTGTGTTCGTTACCTTTGTGACGTTCGTATCTTTGATCATATTGATCATATGCACAGTTGTCCTGGCAAAGATTTCCATAACCTCTGTCTTCTTTCCTGTCTTATCAACATATTTTCTGTCCCACGCCATCATTTAGCCACTTTCTCGAAGTCCTTCTCAGCAGCAGGAAGCCAAATCCGGAATAACCTCCCATTTATGTTAGACAACTCCATAACATCTCAGTCTTCAAAAATCAGGAATGACATCGATACTAAGACAACAGTCATGATTACCGTTGTCCCTGTACGCACTGAGTACCCCTCTACATCCTCCTTTCCAACCAGATCTTCGTTATTTCCCAATACTCCTTCCCCAGAACTCGCTATTCTGCACACCTATAAATTCTTTTTATATCTGCCACTATCACTGTCGTCATTACTGTCACTGTTAGAGTCATTATCATCATCTTTATTAGTGGCAGGAGTTTTGCTAGTGGAAGTAGTGCCCCTGTTAACTTAATTAGTCCATAGTCATATTATTTACTCACATTGTCACTACAGACACTCAGATCACTTTAACACTGTGGACTTAATTAGTCCATAGTCATATTATTTACTCACATTGTCACTACAGACACTCAGATCACTTTAACACTATGGACTTAATTAGTCCATAGTCATATTATTTACTCACATTGTCACTACAGACACTCACTTTAACACTATTTGTCATATTAAAATTGTTATTTCTTAGGTAACTGTGAGGTTAGTATCTTTGTTCATATTTACCATCATAAGCACAGTTATCCTGGCAACAATTTCCATACCCTCTGTCTTCTTTGCTGTCTGGTCTGATGTAAGAGAGGGCCTGATGATCCCCATTAGATCAGTTTAAATAAATACTAATAAATAAACACAGCTGGATGGAGAATACCCGTTTGTTGAGAGGTCACACCTGCGTCCTGATGGGCCACTGTACCACACATGAGGGATGCATGGGCACTGTAAGAAAAATTCATCGTACTGACCTGAGTTGCCAGTGGCTCATCCACTGTGACGTGGTGTCATGGCTGTATGTGTTTGTGCGTGTGTGTGTCCACTGCCAGCACCATATTAGATGTACCAGGTCTGTGGTGAACCTCCTGCTGGAGGTGTAGCATATAAGAACGTGTGGCATCTAACTCATTTCCTACAGAAGATCGTATCTCCAGTTCTGACGTTATGACAATAATTGACTTGTAGGTACTTCCAGATTGGTGTCCTCTGAAGCCAGCTGTGCATGTAGTGGCGGCCTACCGATGATGTCATGTACTGTTTCTCTGCTATTTGTTTGCTGTAGTGTTCCTCATCTCAAATCCAGGTAGAGGTGAAAGTGGCGGAGGATTCATATCTAAACTGATTCACGAACGTCCACGAACAAAAACTGCCATGAAAATTTCTCACGGAGGCCGAGGTGTATGGTGCATGTGATAGTTCTGTAAAATTTGATAGGCGATTCGTTCACAGTCCGTAGTTGGATGGCCGGTGTAGGAAGCTCCCTTGGAAAGTTCTTCCTGGAAACGATACTGGCTTCTGAGCCAGTGTCGTTTACAACATATAAATTTATTAAGAGATCCAGCGTGTTGCGCCCTACTGTTGTAGGAGCTGGGCAAAACTGGTTTGCCACACGTTTTTTTAGGAGTGGCGATATAAGCTGTTACAGCGATCCGGGGCACATAATGTGGACCACATTTTGCGTTGGCATGATTACACAGTGTAGAGCAATTACTTGTTATGTCACCGAAATGGTGGAACCAACACAGTCGGGACCGCGGCTGCCGCCTGCCAGCAGAATGTTGTTCCGGCAAGAGACGTGTTTATTGAAGCCGGCCAAAGGTCACTACCCTGATAGTGGGGGCTGGCGACATTTCCTTCGTGAGTGTACAGAACAGCTCAGGTTGCGTCAGCTGCCACTCGGTGCTTCAGGAATATACTGGCAGCGACCATCGTTGTCCAGTACATGCCGGTATTGTCGCTGTTGGCAAATAGTAAAACGTCTGTCAGCAAGAATTAATTTGCCTTACCGACCCCGGTAGCTAAGTGGTCAGCGTGACGGAATGTCAATCCTAAGGTTCCGGGTTCGATTCCCGGCTGGGTCGCAGATTTTCTCCGCTCAGGGACTGGGTGTTGTGTTGTCCTAATCATCATCATTTCATACCTATCGACGCGCAGGTCGCCGAAGTGGCGTCAAATCGAAAGACCTGCACCAGGCGAACGGTCTACCCGACGGGAGGCCTTGGCCACACGACATTTCATTTCATTTCACTCGTGTGCAAAATCATTGCATTTGTAGCTGCAGCCGTAGTCTCATGAGCAATAATGTTAGGATTGCTATATCTAGGTGGTACTTCTTCGGGACACTCCGAAATGGGAGTCTAGAAATGAAGTAAAAAAATTTACTTAATATAATTTTTTTTTATTTAGAACAGAATGACATTGAACTTGTTACAAGCAGTAGTTGAATATAGTATTTTTCGGAAGATTTCACTTTTTTCAGCAAGTCTTTTTTCCCTTTTACTTATTTATAAAACTACATACAAGTTAGCTTGCAGTTAAACAGGCACTGTAAGCAGTGCTTTTTATCTAAAAAAAAAAAGTTTGAGGGTACTCCGACACTCCGACATTGAATATAATGCAGCGAAAATTACTTATAAGTGAAGCGTGGGATACCACCCGTCAGCTTTTAGCCATGACGTTATCAACATGCCGAACTACAAAAATATGGTATCGAACTCTTCAGTTGACTTTATCGACATCCCCCAGCGTTTCCCCAGAAAAACAGCACTGACTGTAAGATTGATTCCACAGTCTCTGGCAGCAGCTGATTTCTTTCATGAGTCCACTGGGCCGACATCAGCGACAATATTCTTTCCACAGTGGCGTTGTGTGCAGGAATAGAAAACAAATACTCAAATAATTTTAGCCGTTGGCATTTGCATTCAGGACTTTCGTTTTCCTTAAGAAAGTAACTGCATCTTTCTTCAGCGGAGTGTTTAGACTTCCATTCTTCCGAGTCATTCATAGTTTCTAAAAGGTCTTCAGATACATATATTCTTGAAAACGATTGTCGCCTGAAATCTACATACTAATTTTAGTCAGATATATAATAGTGTTTTCAAGCGTCACCCAATCTGGGGGTTTCAGACAGCGTCATCCAATCACGCTCTTGATATTTATCAAAAGAAATAGCCCATTTCTCTAAGTAATCAAATGCTATGGTATAGAAAGCCATTGCCTCTTCCTCAGATTTCGAAATAAGATTAATTATTTCTTAGTTAGGGTTATCATTCCTTAATTTCTTCAAACTCATCTTGGTTTGTATGCCAATAAAATTGGCAGTCTTCCTTTCATTCAGACATCTTTGAGTGTCGATTAATATACAAGGTGGAGAAAAATTTTGTTACGAAATTTTAACCACGGATAGTTGATGCCAGTAGGAACCAAAATTACTAATGTTGTGTTGGTCGACAACGCATCATTTTTAAACTACAGAAACTTGGCGCCACGCGCTCCGATTGGCCGTGGAATTGCCTTGTTGCTGTTCATCAGTTGACGGGCAGCGCCATGGTTGTCAGTTCACACAAACAAACGTCCCTCGTCCCGTCACTGCCCCAATGCAATACGCACACGTGTCGAACAAGTCCTGCTGTTTGTCTCCATCTCACCTAAGAGGCACTCAGAGGCATTCACACGTAAGCTTCGCTTCGGAGCACACACACATCACCTGCGATTTAGTTGTACAGTAAGCATAGCGGCACAGTATTCGTTTAAAGAGCAACGAGATATGGTTTTTGTTTATGGACTAGCTGACGGTAATGCACATGAAGCTCGACGGCTGTATGAGGAACGGTACACAGCAAGACGCCAACCACACTTGCAAACGTTTACAGCAATTCACCAGCTATTTGGCAAAATCGGTTCGTTATCGGGATTCATGGGGACGCTGGAAGACCTCGAATACGACGGGATGCTGCATTTGAAGAGACTGTTCTCGAGCGCTTCGAGGAAGCACTTACGACAAGTACTCGAACAGCTGGACGCGACATGGGGGTCACTTATCGGTTAATGTTGGTTTTGAGGGATGATGGCCAGCATCCATTTGGTTTTCACCTTGTCCAAGACCTAAATCCTGTGGCGGACTATGAGCACAAACTAGGATTTTACCAGTGGTTTCTGCGATGTGTTGCACGAGATATCGACTTCCGTGCCATTGTGTTGTGTACCGACGAGTGCACCTTCCATTGGGATGGCCTTTACAACACTCGAAACGTTTATTACTGGGCAACGGGAAGTCCTCACGTCATGTGCGTCCAGAAACACCAAAAACGATTTTCGCTCAACATTTGGGCAGGCATTGTGGGTGACCATCTGATTGGGCCGGTCCGCCTACCTCCTCAACTTACTGGGGCAAATTACCTTTACTTCTCGCAAGAAACTCCACCTGACCTGGACATATGGCTATGCATGTGCTTGCAGCATGATGGGGCGCCCACAAATAAGAGTCATGCTGTGTGCAGATATTTAAATGAACTCTTCGACAACCAGGTAATTGGCAAAGGTGATTGTAGGACATGCCCTCCACGGTCGCCAGACCTCACGCCACCGGGCTTTTTCCTGTGTTGATTCTTCAAGGTTCTAGTTCACCCTCCCGGATGCGAACAATCTAGAAATGAAGAGGAATTAATGGATCGCATTCAACATGCCGCCAATCACATCATGGCAATGCCAGGAATCTTTGAAAGAGTTCGAACAAACAGCGTTCGACGTTACCAAGCTTGTGTCGCGTCAGAGTGTCGCCAGTTCGAGCACCTGCTTTAAGTAAACAATGTCCTAGCTACAAAACTGGCCGACACAATTTGTAAAATACTTTCTGTACACGAACTAACAGCTGTTGACGGGTTAGTTGCCGGTACGTCTTATCATGAAACTACAAACTACAATGGAAGTGCCGGGACCCCTGCTGATTCGCTCCCAGGTCCTCAGAGTGGAAGGCTGGTGCGCTACCACCGAGCGTGCGGGCCGCCTTGGATACATCGCGATCTCCGGCAGGCAAAGCATTCGCGGTCTTGCGTTGTGCAGGGCATCCAGCAACAGGGCAGTCCCGCAGCCAATCGGAGTGCGTGGCGCCAAGTTTCGTAGTTTAAAAATTCTGCGTTGACGACCTACACAACATTAGTAATTTTGGTTGCTACTGGCATCAGCTATCCAGGGTTAAAATTTAGTGACACAGTTTTTCTCCACCCTGTATTTCTCATTTCAGCTATCGAGACTTCATTCTTTTCCACGCTTTTTATATTTTTTTCAAAGCCGAGGTCGACTGCAGAAACATGAAGTAAATTTCACTTATCGGGCTACTAAAAAAATCTTAAATTATTTTCAGAGGCCTGTCTTTGGCGTCAATAAATGTTTTAAGAGAATGCAAAGCTTAAGAATTCTCTCAATGGCGGCCATTACGACAGACATCTGGTTTTTGAGTGAGATGAAGAGTCTGACAATTCACATCAACGTATAGGCAGAACTCATTCTGTGTCCTTACCGTGTATATTGACAAATAATTAAATACTTTCTTGACAATTATTTCAATGTCGACAGCCAAGACTCTAACAGTGCTTGATACTGTATTGTGGAGAATATGGGCGATGCATCCAATTCCTTCTACACGTCTTCCTAGTTCTTTAATTCGGTGAAACACATTCCGCGGCCGCGTCGTTAAAGCCCTCCGAAGTTGATATTGATATCGTCTTCACAAAAAGCGACAAATTTATCTAATGGAATTTTGCAGTTGTCTTTAAGTGCCACGCAAAATTTTGCAATTGACTCCGATATTTCGTTATTCAACGAATCAAACTTCAACATTTCTGTTGGAATCCGTCACTTTTATTAATGTATTGACCAACTAAAGGAAACATCTTTTCAGCCTGTGGTTCATTGTGTCGGTGCCTATGCCGTAAAATGAAACTTCTTGTGATTGTTTAATGCATTCTGACACGGAGTGTGGTGTGAGAATGTTTTTAACAATCGCTATAGCTTCGGTCCTGGCTGGTTAAATGCATTCTGTGACTTTGGCGTCAGAATACTTTGCGACATTCAGTTTCACGGTACAGTCAAGAGAATTGAAGAATTGACGATGCTTGACAACTTCGTAAGCTGTTGTTATTTCTGCTGCAGCAATGAGCAATTCCCCCTGATTATCTTCTTTAATCATGAATGTAGAAATAGGCCTTGATGTCGATACTACCGCGAATCTGTTTATATGATTCTTAGTAGAAATGTGATGCCTTACATCTGCCTTACCTCAGAAAGTTACTAAGATGAAACAACTACAAATGTCACACAAAGCTCGCTGATCCGTACTTTGTTTCTTGACAAAAGACCATTCTTTCGTGTAATCATTCGAAAAGTGACACTTTCTCGTTCCATCCTTAGATATTTTCGTAAGCTATGGTAAGTTTATTAGACGGTAAACAGTCGACAACAACACATCAGTCATCGAAGTACACGTCATTATGCACTTCACGCTCTATATACCCGCAGTAAACACTTCAAATATTACTAACTTGCACTCGTTGTTCGAATTACGTTTAGAAAGAATCGTCTTATCAGATAGCTATTCAAATGCCAGCTGCCTGGTTCTTCTGCTTAGCTCTGCTTAAATAGTTCCAGCTCCGTGGTACTGGAAAAGGCTGGTATTTTCTCGAATGATTGAGCCAGATCTAAAAGGTACTCTGCATCGTCGATAGAGGACGCACAACATGCAATGCCACCTTTTCAACATAAACTTGTTGACATTGATGAAAATAACTCAGACCGCATTTACACGATGGGTCGAATTGATTGATGTACGGGGGCACCTCCAGAGATGGTATGGGTCCTGTTGTCTAACACTTGCTAATTACCTGCCATAGCTGTTGTTTCGGTGTCTTGGTGCGCCAGTGAAGCAACACTGTTTTGGCGGCGGGGAATTTGCAGTCGGTTAAGGTTTCTGGATAAACACCTCTGATCGTGTAGGCGTCCTCTCCAGTATCACATAACAGAGCGACGATCTTGGAAATGACGTAGTAGATACCATTGCTGTAAACGATGATCGTAAACAATGTTGCCGGCTGTTCCAGTCGGAAAGACTCGACTCTGCATTGGTTACGAGAAGCTTCGGTTGGACTGGGCCCAACAAGGATCCACCAGCAAAATCAAATGAATCATTGCTGCGTATTACAGAAACAGGGACTGGAACATTGTCCTGTCGTTAGAAAGAGAGGTAAAACTCATTACCAAAGTCACCGAGGAGATCAAAAGTCGTTACACGTCATTCATGCTCACGTAGGTCATTCTAGCAGTCAGTGGCACGACACCAAAAACATGTCTTTCATGTTTCACATTTGATGTAGGTTGATATATGCAGTAAAAAACATCATATGAAGCACTGTGAGAAACGCTTTCTCGTACCTGTTGTTCGCACACACAAATGGAAATGAGCGTTTGACGTCATTGGCCGGGAGGCCCCTTGCGGGGCAGGTCCGGCCGCCTTGGTGCAGCTCTTATTACATTCGACGCCACATTGGGCGGATGGGGATGAAATGATGATGAAGTCAGCAGAACACCCAGTCCCTGAGCGGAGAAAATCCCCGACCCAGCCGGGAATCGAACCCATGCCCGTAGGACGGCAATCCGTCACGCAGACCACTCAGCTATCGGGGCGGACTTTCGCACCCACAGAAATCGTGTGATGACTCTAATGTCGTACGAAGGCAATCAGACAAAATAGTTTTAGCGATTAAATTGTAGTAACTGCTATTGTTCATTGCCAGGCAACAACTGTGGAATTTCATGGGGGAAATGCTTTCAATGAAACACAAATTGCAGATTCGGGCTGTTATAACACAATTCATTACAACATAAAGATACTACTGGAATACATGTGAACTCTAAGTGCCAAAGACAATCTCCTTGTAGGAGCTCAGCTGTCGACCAAAGAGTCTTATTATCTCACTATTGATGTGGATGTCCCCAAGCTCTGAATGTGGCTGGCCGGCCATCACAGATCTGTTTTATTCAGAGACAAACTGTAACTGTTGTTGTGATCCCATTGTGCAGCAGGGAAAGAAAGTATCTTTAAGGGAATTGGGGGTGGATGACAGGCACGAATACTGCTATCAAGTCTATGATGTGCTGGAAATGTGCATCTCAGGTGTTACAGTGTGGAAGGCCTGCCCAGTTGCTATTTGATCTAGGAACACAGGATAAAAGGTTATTGGTTTAGCTGGGACCAGTGATCATTTGTAAAGCCATTCGAAAGTCTGTCTTACTGTGACTGTGTTGCAATGCATTAAGCAAAGTTTGAATGACAAGCTGGATCTGGTGCCCAGGAAGTTTTTGCGAACGGATTGCTTCTTTTGCAAAAGATTTTAATTTGATTGACATTAATGCTCAGCTAGTGGCACCATATGTATGTGCATCGTTCAGATTTTACATGAAAAAACAATCGTCCTCATCTAATTTTACGTGTAAACACAGTTACCTTTACATAACTCCGGACTGGCGTGAGGCTGATGCGTCATATTTGGTTCACAGGTGCATCAGACCTTGAAATGGAAATGAGCGTTTGGCGTCATTGGCCGGGTGACCCCTTACGGGGCAGGTCACCTTGATGTAGGTGTTATTGCATTCGACGCCACATTGGGCGACCTGTCCCTGTCCCTGAGCGGAGAATATCTCCGACACAGCCGGGAATCAAACCCGGGCCCCTTAGGGCGGCAGTCCGTCGCGCTGTCCTTTTTTTAATTTTATTTTTATACAAATGGATAAAAGGGAAGCCGTTCCTCTTCGGCTATATAAACAGAATAATAGGAAGTCGTCCCGTTACAACAAAGGATGCTCCATACTATAGTCCGCTGCGAATTTATCGATGACTGTCATCTCGTTGCTGTGTTTTTTCCGTTGTTTGTTCAATCTTATAAAAAAAAAAGGAGCTGGGAAGAGGTGCTATGGTTATCTTCTCATGTCATCGATAATTCAGCTGCGAGGTGGATTCTGGAATGCGCTCGAAAGAAAATTAGAAAAATATTGCCTATATTTAGGGTTCTTGCCGATCGCACAATGTCGTTCGTTAAGGTAATACCAAAAATCGTGTACTGTCTTTTCGCCATTACCGAATAGGTAGTGTACAGCGTGGCCACTAATCCACGTCACAGAGTTCGATTTTGCTCCTGGGAAATGCATCTCATCTGGAAAAAGAAGTGATCGGGTAGTTATCCTGTCGGGAGTATTGCGTGAGAGAAAAGCAAATATCTGACGCACCAAATACCAAATGCCCTTTGCCGACCCGCATTCGAAACTATGTTCATCCGTGTCAGTCACTTAGCATGTGGCACACAAGAGTGAATCGGCGAGGTGGATGTGATGTAGGCGGAACTGGCACAATTGTTTCTCACTAACAGTTACGTACCATTCAGATTGCACGTCAGTATCAAGGGTGGTGGCATTCACTGCCTGCCACACAGCACGCCACTTTTTAGTGTGATGTTTGCTTTCAATCACATTCGGCGTCCTGTTAATTTGCATGGCAACATATATCGCCCTCGTCATCATCAAGCGTGTGAGTAGTAGAGCGGTGGGCATGTAGCTTAATTCAAGGAAGAATTGGCTAATGTAGAAGAAAGGTGCTGGGATGTCCGATATCATCACAGGGAGTGCGAGTGAGATTGGTCGTAAGGCTTCCAGTAAGAGACTTGTGAGGCACGTCGGACTTCGTCGCCACAGTTGCAGGTGACAATTGACAAACAGGGTCTTCGCTCTGTTCTGAACATGACAAAGGCCTAAACCCCCTCTGCTCCGCGGGAGGGTTAGGGACTCGTAACGAATCTTAAATAACATACCCGTATTAACAAAGGATCCCAAAACCGCCAACATGCGGTGAGCCAGGGTAGGTGGTATCGGGAGTATCTGTGCAAACTGGGGGATACGTGACGCAAAATAGACGTTAGCATATCGTGTCCGTTGTAGGAGGTCTAGATGTCTAAGAGGGTGGTCACTTATTCCTGCTCTCATCTGGTTCAATAAACGCCTGTAGTTAAGGGCTGTTGAACGCTTCATGTCAGATGTAAACTCAATGCCAAGACAGCGGATTGTGTCACTGATTCGTAGCGGTGCGACGCTCTCGTCGGGTAGGCCCCTGCCTATAGACAGGGCGTGTGATTTGTGGAGATTGAGATGGCTCTGCGACGCCGCGCCGTAGGTCGCCACCCACGCCAGTGCTGCACGAACATCGTCATTATGCGAAGAAGGAGTACCAGATCATCCGCATAGACAGTGCAGTAAAACGTGTGTCCAACAAGGGACATCCCAGTCAGGCGTTGTCGGAGGCCGCAGAGGAGTGGTTCCAAGACGAGGGCGTACAATATCGCCGAAAGAGGGCAGCCTTGACGCACCGATCGCTGTATCTGTATCGGCGGCGTGAGACAGCCATTATATAACACATTGGTCGCACCGCGTAGGAGAAGCATCAGTACCTTAACTATGATGTCCGGATACCCCATGTGTCGCAGTACCTCCATCAAAATTGTGTGGTCGACTCTGTCAAAGGTCTGGCTAAAGTCGAGTGAGGCCAAAACTCCTGGCAGTTGGCGAGCTTTGGCTAGCGCGATCATATCTCGATATTGGCACAATGCAGTGCGAATATTATGGCCACCACCTAACGATGCCTGGTCCTGCGGCACAACACACTGTACCGATCGCTTTAGACGTGCCGCCAGAAGCCGGGTGAAAATCTTCAAGTCACTGTTGGTGAATATCAAGGGGCGATAATCACTGATCCTGGATCCGCCTCGTGGTTTGTGTATGGGCACAATCAGTCCTTCTAGGAAAGCCCCAGGGAACTGCGTCGTGGGAGACATACGATCGCGGCAAATATCGGCCCATGCTGGTGCCAGCAATTGTTGGTACGTCCGGTAAAATTCCAGAGGAAGGCCATCAAATCCCGGAGACTTATGAGCAGCCCCCGCCTGTATTGCTTCAATGATTTCCTCTTCCGTTACATCTGCAGTCAAATCCGCTGCCGCTATCGGAGAGATTGTGCCATAAGTGAGTTGAGAGACTTCGGCGATCACCTCTGGGGGATGTCGATGTTCCGAGTACAGCCCAGTGTAGTGAGCATGAGGGGCGTTTCCTATATCGCACTGGGTATCAAGGCGTCGTCCGTCTTTCGTCGTGATAGCTTGGATCAGTGTCCTGCGTCGGCGCCGTCGTTCTGCAATGACGTGGTACATAGACGGTTCCTCCTGGGCCACTCTGTCTTGAGTGCGCTATCTGACAATCGTAACCTCAATGTGGCAACGTGTTAACCTTATGATCTGTGCCTTGGTACGGTTCACCGTCACCTGCCATGCAGGTGAGTACGGCAATGTTGTACATTCCCATTAGATGCTTTAGTAAAAGTGCATGGTATGTCTATTCCATGCTGCAACATCGAGGCCGTAGCCATCAAGGACTTCCGGAGGGCTGGTTTGGCGCAGAGTAACCACCACGACAGTGTAGACCGGTAGGTGCCACGCCGGCGGCTACAAGAATCCCACGTGTTCTCTATAAGGCGGCGGCATTCCTGAGAGGCTAGGTGAGTGACGTTCAACTTCCAAGGGCCAGCGGCTGTGCCATACCTTCTTAGGTAACATATCGATATGCATTCTGACAAAAACTGGAACTGGAAAAACAATGGTACTAATCCAGGGAAATGTTCAAGTTTGCCTATTTTTGCAGCAGTAGGAACTGTCATCTTTAGGGCTCTATAAGTCAGTAATTTAACACATATTACATATTTTCATTCACTGTTTTATTATAAGCTATATTCTGAGGTAATTTCTTACTGTAGCAAAAGTCTTAATCACACAAAAGAAAGTATTTAGAATTATGAGTGAGGTTCAAGCAAAAGTCTTAATCACACAAAAGAAAGTATTTAGAATTATGTGTGAGGTTCTCATTCATGCCTTTTGTAGATATGTCTTTAAGCAGCAGAGCATATTAACCACAGCTTCACAGTACATTTACTCACTTATGAAATCTGTCATCGACAATTTCTCTGAATTTGAGAGTAACAGAGATATTCACAAGTACATCAACAGAAAGGAAAAAATATCTGCATTATCTTTTAATCTGTGGCACAGAAGGGGATGAAATATGCAGCTATAAAACATTTCAAGAATCTACCTATGGAAATAAGATGTCTGGCGGATAACAGAGCTTTTCGCAAATGTAGATTAAAGACGTTTCCTCTTAACAACTCCAATACAGACAAGTTGTTGAATAGAAGTAATTAATCAAGTTTACAGAAAAATCCTGTAAATGGCCAGTGTATAAGAATATATAAATATTTTTTCTCTTTATCTATAGAGTGATGAGCCAAAACATTATGACCACCTGTTTAACAGCACATGGTTCCACCTTTCAAACATAGTACTACTGAGATTCTGATTGGCATGGATCCCACAAGACCTTGACAGAATTCTAGAAGTATGCAGCATGAGACGTCTATACACAGGTGAAAAAATTCCCATAAAGTATGGCATGGTGGTTTACTGCCACGCAACTGGCGCCTTGTATGTGTTCCAACAGGTATTGTATTGTACTGTATGGAACTGGGGACCTAGAAACAATAGATAGGCTTCGTCCCTGCTATAGCTCACAGTGGTACACAACCCCACAACAGCCGACAGCAGTCCACTCACGCCACTGCTGCCCCATACCGAACCCACGGATACTGTGTGGTTTAGTCCGCAGTGCATCCCCCTGGGAACATCTCACACCAGATGAGTGTAATCCCAGTGCCTGCACGATAGAGTAATTACGGTGTATGCGTACATGGAGAAAGTGTTTGTGGAGAAATCGCCGACATAGTGTAACTGAGACAGAATAAGGGGAACCAGCCTGCAATTGCTGAGGCAGATGGAAAACTTCCTTAAAAACCATCCACAGACTGGCTGGCACACTGGACCTCGACACTAGTCCGCTGGGCACATTCATGCTGGGGACTGGCATGCCTTCCTGCCTGGAAAGCAATGTGTTAGACCACATGGCTAACCAGGCAGGCGGTCCAATGGGTACATACCAGGCTCTTTTGCTGGCCAAGACATGGTAGTTAACTATAATAGACCCCTGTAGCATGATCCTGACCTTGCAACATGGATAGTTATTCTGCTGGAAGATGTCATCTTCGTTTGGGGAGACTTCAAACATGAATTGATGCAGGTGGTGTGCAATAACGTTCACATAGTTCACTGCTGTCATGATGCCTTCGGTGACCACTACAGATCCCATGTAAGCGTAACTCAGTGTACCCCATTGTATAATTCTGTCCTCACTGACCTGTATCTGTGGTGCGATACATGTTTTGTGCAGCCATTCGCCTGGATCATGGTGTGTAAGGATCCAACCATGGACCTGGCGTAATAACAAATGCGATTCTTTCCACAAGTGACACGTTTCTACCGTTACACAGTGAAAACTCAGTTATTCTGTGCCTACTGCAATCATAACAGACAACATTGTTGTGTCAACACTGGAACACTTAGAGGTCCTGCGATGTGAAGCTCCATGTTCCCCAGTGGCCTTTGAATGGTGTGCTCTGAAACACTTGTGTCTGCACCAGCATGTACTCTGTCATTAGATCTGTCACAGATTGCTGCCCATCGGCGTCTACACAGTGGGGAACCCACTGAGCTCTACCTTTTATGATTAGATGCATTGTCCAGTACCATTTGGCCTCTTCATTATATGACCATCACTCAACAACTTTTCATACATGGTCATGACAGTAGTACACCAACAGGTGACCAGCTTCACCATTTCAGAGATTCTCGTTTCCAGCAGAAATGATACAACTACATGCCCTTTTTCAAAAACACTTACATCAGTGGATTTCCGCATTTGTGGGTCGCGTCTTTGCTATAATGGTGGATGTGTATATATATATTTTCCAGAATGAAAAATGCACATATCATAGTACAAAAAAGGTGTTCATGTCCTGGGCATAGTTAGGGATGTAAAAGAAGGGAACTAGCCTTCTAAATCATCTGTCAGCTTCATAGACATTTAAATGAAAATATCTTGACATATTTTCTCTTTTTTACATGTCAGCATCATTACCTTTGTCATGTAATAGAATGCGTCATGTCAAGTAAAGTAACTCAATACATGAAAGCATGTTGCATAACATGACACATGCCGTCATGTCATCCAACATGACATTTGTTATGTTGTGCAATATGTCACAGTGTGTCACTGAACTTTAGGATGCCTGCATCCCCATTCTTGGCGATTTCCTGTAATAGATGCACCCCCACTCTCGGATACTTCCCATTGTAGATGCATCCCATTTGCTAGATGCACATAAATTTTTCTTTTGTGCTCCCACCCGTCACCATACATGTAATGGGAAGGGTTTGGGACAGGAAAGGTCTCCTGGGTAAAGATCAGTTCCCCACATCTAGAAATGAAAAAAACTGTTTTAGTGTCCTTCCCCACCTTCCATAAGACAAATCGACCTCCAGAAATTGTATTCTGCAACAAAAACTTCCCATGTAGGGTCTTTTGCCATGTGATATTATATACTATTTTTAATGGCATGAGAATTTTCTGGATTCTGAGCACATGGTCGGGGACTTTAAACTACAAAGAGAAACATGCAGGTGTGCTAACACCTTACAGCTAAGGGAGCATACTGCTTTGGGGAAGTGGGGTTAACTCATAATAAAGTGCAAACATGACAAAATGTTTTGATTTAAATATCTCTGAAGTTGCCAGACAATTCGAAAAATTACATCCCTAACTCTGTGCAGGACATTGAAATCGCTAGGCTAGCAGGATAGAATGGATGTGGTTATACTTGTGGAAAGGGGCTAAAAGATGTTACTGTCTGTTGTACTCAAATATAAACATCATTTCTTAAAACACACAATCACACAAGCAAGGATAAAAACACTCAGGGTTGTAATGAAAGACCTCCTTCGATTTAAGTGAGATCGACTGAAGGCCACATCGAAAATCCAAGGCACAAGGTCTAAGCAAGGAACTGAGGTACAGGACCTCTTCTGGCGGTTTCATTTCTTTAGGAAAAATGTTTTACCCTCAATGTAAATAGGCTGAAGGCCTTAGCTTAAATTTTTCCCTTACAACCCGGATGAAGACCTCACATTAATCAAGATCAGTGCTATGGCTTAAGGCTGAGACAAAGGTTTTCAAAGTTTCATCTAAATAGGCTGAACACACGGCTGAAGGTCGCATATCAACAATACCATTTAACAGCTTAAGGCCTAGGAAGAAGAGCTTTCAATTTGTAAAGGCTGAAGGCCTTATTTTAAAATATTTCGTGTAAAATTCGGCTGAAGATTTCATACTAAAGAATAACAATCTTATGATTTAAAGGTAAGAAAAGGATTTGAATTTTTAATTTAAGAGAGATTAAAACTAGACTGTAGGCCACACACCATGCAGAAAACAATTTTACAGCTTAAGGCCTAAAGGGAAGAGCTTTTAAATTTCAACTAAAATAGGCTAAAGGTTTTATCCTAAAATGCTTCAAATAAGTCGCAGCTGAAGGTCACATACGAAATCCAATCAATCTCATAGCTTAAAGCCCAGACAAAGAAATTTCCAGTTTTTAATTTGAGCTGGAAAACTCGGCTGAAGGGCAAATAAAAAATAGAAAATATTCCCCATATGCTTCTGCACATGTCCAATGCACTCTTGTTTTTTAATGTGAATTGCATTTCCGTAAGGTCTGAGTTCCTCTACAGCATTATATTCCTTACAATCACCATCTCCTAGATAGTGTATCGTAAATTATACCACTCCTGTGATCTGGAAAACATTGCTTTCACTCCCTCTGCTTCCATCGCTCCTGTTGTGCCGTGACAATTTGTTTCACAACTTTCACTATGTTTGTCCTTGGTATTGCCCTTACATCTAAAATTTTTTGAGATAATAGCAACATCAATTACTTTGCAACTGTCTCCACTGGCAGCTGTCACAACTCCATTTCGATATTTATGATCTCTACATTGCCATGATTCATCTCAAGCAACAGATTCCCATTATCTGTCACAGCTTCTTCAACTGCTTGCTTCATTGTTGCTTGAGCAATATCTTCAGCAGAAGATCACACCAATTCATTATAAAATCCAAAGTTGGTTGGTGGTTTTGCAAGTTCATAATTCCACATAACATTGTCCCTGCAGCACTGCCCTTGCCAATGCAAAGCAAGCCATACACTAACTTAACATTACATCATACACCTTCTTTCCACTATTACCATTACGAGGAATACTGTAAGAATTAGAAAACGAAACTTCAGCAGCACATTTGTTACACTTCAATAAAATTTTACATGCCAAATCAATGTATGAAGTTATTTTCAATTCCAGTCCAATTTCTTTGCAAACTTGGCATAATGCGTTATGTTTCAAAATATTGGAGAGCAAGGAAATGGTAATTATTTCATTCACATTATTACTGTCACTTTCACAGTTTACAAACTTTTTGTTGTATCCACAGGACCAACCAAACAACCAACTCGCGACGCGCGCCCTGACCGCGGCATCGCTGGCCACAGTTCCTGTCGCGGCCGTCGGCGTCTCAGGGCGTCACCGCCGAGGGAAGAGGTCGCGCCATGGCTGAGCTCGGGTCCACAGGGCCCTCTGCCTTTTGCATATAAGGAGGAGCGCTGGCCCTAAGACGGACAGTCTATTGTCGATTGTCTATTGCTAGCCTTACGTGGAGTTCATAGCGGAGCCATTGCAGTGTGATATTTGCTACTGTATTCGAGTAGGCTCAGTACAAGGAATACTCTTGGATATTACTTGGACTTGTATTGCTGGTGCACGTTTCGTCAGATATAAAGATAAGTTATCTCTTCATTCTAGCTGGCGCAATTCTTGTCATTAATTATTTTTCGGCCAACAGACATAGCTACATCTTGGTCACTACCGATGCTTTATACAATTTGTGGTGGCTGCCCCAAAAGTACCGCCGAGGACCTTGGGTTAGGGAGCCGTCACAAAATTTTTCTTTGCTGTCACAAAGTTTCTTGCTGGAAGAAGTTCTATCACATTCATTTGAAGTAGTCGGTGAAGCAGTCTGAGCAGCATCTCCCTTCGAAACAACAAAAGATTTCTTCTTCCATTCATTGTGTCTTTTCTTAAACACTTGATTGCTGAAATGGGGCATATTAATATCCAAAAAACCAAATACATAAAACACATACGAGCAAAATTCGTTAAATACGCAAAATTAAACAGCAAAACTACACAAGGAAAACTCCACAAGTCAACATACACGGTATAACGTTTATGTTCGAAAACAAACTTTTCAGCAATAAAAAAAACACATAGAATTCATTTAGAAGGGTGAAACTTGATTAGTTTTATTCAGAAAACTCCAAATAATTTTATAATGAAAAAGCAAAATACGTTAATTTTGAAAGGATGAAGCTCGGCTGAAAGCCACATACCAAACAAGAAACAATTTTGTTTACGACTTAAGGCCTAAGAAGAAAAGCCTTGCAATTTTAATAAGCTAAAACTTGGCTCAAGGTCACACAGAGTACTTAAGACTAAAAAGGAAATCACTATGTAAAACACAAGAAGTGGCGCTCAGGAAATTCCAAGGAAAGGCCTGGGAAGGTAACACTAACACACCTTTAGGTGAGACAGGCAGCCAGACTGACAACGTCTTAATCGGAAGGCAACCCAACCGAAAGCCAGCTGACAAACCAACCAACAATATCAGTTCTGCTCCACCCAAACAGCAAAACGACAACAAGCTGTCAATAGCACAACGTTCTGGATACTGGTGCCTAATCCAGCCTAGTCAGAATAAACGCCCAAAACTATCAACAACACCTGAGCTGTGGAACTGCACACCGTGCTGGACAGCATCAACAAACGAGGAAAATACACTGCCAAAAACTCCGTCAACGACAGGGGCAGGTGACCAGAATGTCAATGGCCACAAGACAGAAGATAGCGCTGGTACACTTCATTAATGAAGGAAATAATTAAATTAAGTTAAACACCATACAGGAAGACGTCTGCAATTATAGCCGATTTCAGTGCACACACATTGTTGCTCATGGGAATCTCTTAGAAAGCAACAACCAGGATCAAACAAAGAGATGTGATAGCAGTTGAGGCTTGATAGTACGTTAAGTGAGCACTCAGCTTTAGTGTCCAGGATCAGTGGGTGGTGAACTTTGTAACCCTTGCAAGAAGCGCCTCCCAACCCCAACTGCGCGTGCACGCCGCCGGTGGCTCCAGCCTGACTATGCGCCACGGAGACTTCCTCGCTGCTCTGCCCAAACTCACCGACTGCCCAACAGCCGGAAACGGTCAATAGATCAAATATACGTTGGACAATGAGATGGCCGACCGAATGACCAACCAATGGTCATTCCCGCTCCAATTTCCTTCTGTCGGACAGTTCATATGTGTCGCCAGCGGTCGGCGACCACTGTCTGTCCGCGCCTCACCAGCGCTCCATCTGCGACTACACTGCTGCTGCATCCCGACTGAGCTCCCCACTCCCTTCCAGACACACAACGACGCATAAATACTATCAGTCGCTCCAGAGATGGTACGGCAGTGCACTTATCGATAAGCGCTGCTGCTGCTATTCACGGGCAGGTAAGGTAGAAAGTTAGTGACGCCAGTAAAAGGAATAAGGAAACGAGACGGTAGTACCGTAAGAGAAGAAGACAAACAATAAATGGCATGTACACGAGCCATGCACGGCTCAACCTCTCCCGCCTCACAGATCAACCCGGGGGTCACGTACCAAAATGAAATTGACCGGCAGGTCCTTAATGAAAGCAGAAGACAATGGCCATGAGAAAGCCACAAGTGAGACACTCGCTCAGACCCATCCATGCAGAGGGAACACGCACACTGACTACCCAACATCCCTGCACAGGAAGGGACCGAGCTATGTCCCGCAAGATGAGCCACTCAAGTACCATTGCTAGCTCAACGGCGCAAGAAGCGAGACACCCACTCGAAACCAACCACGCAGAGGAAACACATGTCGACAGGCAACCTGGCGTCCCTGCAATGAAGAAGATCCCGAGATAAGTCTCAGAAGATGATAAGCTAAAGAACTATTCACAATTGAGACCAAAGCTGCCAGAATTTAAGGCAAGGTGATGTCTTGGAACCAAGGCATTAACTGTGCTTACACCCTGTTTCCTGACTGCCGATCGGTTGAGTACTTCCAAAATACAAATAGTGTCCTCAAGGCCCCTAACAATCTGAAACAAAAATTCAATGGCTGCTCCTGTCTCACCCTCCACCACTGGCGTGACGTCAACCGGATGAAGAACGGCAGCATGCAAACGGGCCACTAAATCCGGAACACTGCCCTCAATAGGTAGGGCCTTATTTGCCAAGTTGTAAACAAGATGGTCCTTCCTGAACAGGCCGATCCCCGGACACTGTCTGACCTCCATTACAATACACCTGCAACAATCAACAAACAAAATAGTATGGTGCACACAAAACAGAAATAAAATTAAAACTGACAGTAACTGAAATGGCAACTACACAAACGTAACCATGCTCTCCTACCAATGAATTCCCTGGGCTAGCAGGACGGAGCAGATGCGGTTTTATTTGTGGAAAGCGGCCAAAAAAGGTTACTGACAGTTGCACTCAACATATAAACTTCATTTCTTAAAACACACAATCACACAAGCAAGAATCAAAACTGTCAAGGTTTTAACGAAAGACCTCCTTTGATTTAATTTAGGTCGGCTGAAGGCCACATCGAAAATACAAGGCAAAAGACCTAAGCAAGGAATTGAGGTACAGGAGTTCTTCTGGAGGTTTCACTTCCTTAGGAAACATGTTTTACCTTCAATATCAATAGGCTGAAGGCCTTAGCTTAAATTTTTCTCTTAGAACTCTGCTGGATGCCTCACATTAAATAAGAACAGGGTTATGGCTTAAGGTCGAGATAAAGATTTTCAAAGTTTCATCTAAATAGGCTGAAAACTCGGCTGAAGGTCGCATATCAACAAAACAATCTAATGGCTTAAAGCCTAGGAAGAAGAGCCTTCAATTTGAAATGGATGAAGGCCTTATCTTACAATATTTCGTGTAAAAATCGGCTGAAGGCCTCATACTAAAGAGTAAGAATCTTATGATTTAAGGGCAAGACAAGGATTTGAATTTTTAATTTAAGAGAGATTAAAATTCGACTGAAGGCCATACACCATGCAGAAAACAGCTTATGGCCTAAAGGGAAGAGCTTCTAACTTTAATCTAAAATAGGCTAAAGGCTTCATCATAAAATGCTTCACAAAACTCTCAGCTGAAGGCCACATAGGAAATCTCACAGATTGAAGCCGAGACAAGGTAATTTCCAATTTTTAATTTAAGCTAGAAAAGTCGGCTGAAGGCCACATAAAAACTAGAAAATATTTCTTACGGCTTAAGCCCTAGACAAAAATTTTCAACTTTGATTGAAAAGGCTGAAAACTCGGCTGAAGGCCACAAACCAACTTCAAACCAATTTACGGCTTAAGGCCTAGGAACAAGGAATTTACAGTTTTAATTATGAAGGCCTCCCCCCCCCCCCCCCCCCCCCCCCCCATGAATCATGGACCTTGCCGTTGGTGGAGAGGCTTGCGTGCCACAGCGATAGAGATAGCCGTACCGTAGGTGCAACCACAACGGAGGGGTATCTGTTGAGAGGTCAGACAAACGCGTGGTTCCTGAAGAGGGGCAGCAGCCTTTTCAGTAGTTACAAGGGCAACAGTCTGGATGATGGGCTGATCTGGCCTTTTAACAATAACAAAAACGGCCTGGCTGTGCTGGTACTGCGAATGGCTGAAAGCAAGGGGAAACTACGGCTGTAATTTTTCCCGAGGGCATGCAACTTTACTGTATGATTAAATGATGATGGCGTCCTGTTGGGTAAAATATTCCGGAGGTACAATAGTCCCCCATTCGCATCTCCGGGCGGGGACTACTCAAGAGGATGTCGTTATCAGGAGAAAGAAAACTGGTGTCCTACGGATCGGAGCGTGGAATGTCAGATCCCTTAATCGGGCAGGTAGGTTAGAAAATTTAAGAAGGGAAATGGATAGGTTGAAGTTAGATATAGTGGAAATTAGTGAAGTTCGGTGGCAGGAGGAACGAGACTTTTGGTCAGCTGACTACAGGGTTATAAACACAAAATCAAATAGGGGTAATGCAGGAGTAGGTTTAATAATGAATAGGAAAATAGGAATCCGGGTAAGCTACTACAAACAGCATAGTGAGCGCATTATTGTGGCCAAGGTAGATACGAAGCCCACACCTACAGGAGCAGTACAAGTTTATATGCCAACTAATTCTGCAGATGATAAAGAAATTGAAGAAATGTATGATGAGATAAAAGAAATTATTCAGGTAGTGAAGGGAGACGAAAATTTAATAGTCACGGGTGACTGGAATTCGGTAGTAGGAAAAGGGAGAGAAGGAAACGCAGTAGGTGAATATCGATTGGGGCTAAGAAATGAAAGAGGAACCCGCCTGGTAGAATTTTTCACAGAGCACAACTTAATCATAGCTAACACTTGGTTCAAAAATCATAAAAGAAGGCTGTATACATGGAAGAAGCCTGAAGATACTGACAGGTTTCAGATAGATTATATAATGGTAAGACAGAGATTTAGGAACCAGGTTTTAAATTGTAAAACATTTCCAAGGGCAGACGTGGACTCTGACCACAATCTATTGGTTATGACCTGTAGATTAAAACTGAAGAAACTGCAAAAAGGTGGGAATTTAAGGAGATGGGACCTGGATAAACTGAAACAACCAGAGGTTGTACAGAGTTTCAGGGAGAGCATAAGGGAACAATTGACAGGAATTAAAAAAAGAAATACAGTAGAAGAAGAATGGGTAGCTTTGAGGGATGAAGTAGTGAAGGCAGCAGAGGATCAAGTAGGTAAATAGACGAGGGCTAGTAGAAATCCTTGGGTAACAGAAGAAATATTGAAATTAATCGATGAAAGGAGAAAATATAAAAATGCAGTAAACGAAGGAGGCAAAAAGGAATACAAATGTCTCAAAAATGAGATCGACAGGAAGTGCAAAATAGCTAAGCATGGATGGCTAGAGGACAAATGTAAGGATGTAGAGGCTTATCCCGCTAGGGGTAAGATAGATACTGCCTACAGGAAAATTAAAGAGACCTTTGGAGATAAGAGAACCACTTGTATAAACATCAAGAGCTCAAATGGAAAACCAGTTCTAAGCAAAGAAGGGAAAGCAGAAAGGTGGAAGGAGTATATAGAGGGTCTATACAAGGGCAATGTACTTTAGGACAATATTATGGAAATGGAAGAGGCTGTAGATGAAGATGAAATGGGAGATACGATACTGCGTGAAGAATTTGACCGAGCACTGAAAGACCTGAGTTGAAACAAGGCCCCCAAAGTAGACAACATTCCATTGGAACTACTGACGGCCTTGGGAGAGGCAGTCCTGATGAAACTCTACCATCTGGTGAGCAAGATGTATGAAACAGGCGAAATACCCTCAGACTTCAAGAAGAATATAATAATTCCAATCCCAAAGAAAGCAGGTGTTGACAGATGTGAAAACTACCGAACTATCAGTCACAGCTGCAAAATACTAACGCGAATTCTTTACAGACGAATGGAAAAACTAGTAGAAGCCGACCTCGGGGAAGATCAGTTTGGATTCCGTAGAAATATTGGAACACGTGAGGCAATACTGACCCTACGACTTATCTTAGAAGCCACAGTAAGGAAGGGCAAACCTACGTTTCTAGCATTTGTAGACTTAGAGAAACCTTTTGACAATGTTGACTGGAATACTCTCTTTCAAATTCTGAAGGTGGCAGGGGTAAAATACAGGGAGCGAAAAGCTATTTACAATTTGTGCAGAAACCAGATGGCAGTTATAAGAGTCGAGGGGCATGAAAGGGAAGCAGTGGTTGGGAAGGGAGTGAGACAGGTTTGTAGCCTGTCCCCGATGTTATTCAATCTGTATATTGAGCAAGCAGCGAAGGAAGCAAAAGAAAAATTCAGAGTAGGTATTAAAGTCCATGGAGAAGAAATAAAAACTTTCAGGTTCGCCGATTACATTGTAATTCTTTCAGAGACAGCAAAGTTAAACGGAATGGATAGGGTCTTGAAAGGAGGGTATAGATGAACATCAACAAAAGCATAACGAGGATAATGGAATGTAGTCTAATTAAGTCGGGTGATGCTGAGGGAATTAGTTTAGGAAATGAGACACTTAAAGTAGTAAAGGAGTTTTGCTATTTGGGGAGCAAAATAACTGATGATGGTCGAAGTAGAGAGGATATAAAATGTAGACTGGCAATGGCAAGGAAAGCGTTTCTGAAGAAGAGAAATTTGTTAACATCGAATATAGATTTAAGTGTCAGGAAGTCATTTCTAAAAGTATTTGTATGGACTGTAGCCATGTATGGAAGTGAAACGTGGGCGATAAATAGTTTGGACAAGAAGAGAATACAGGCTTTCGAAATGTGGTGCTACAGAAGAATGCTGAAGATTAGATGGGTAGATCACATAACTAATGAGGAATTGTTGAACAGGATTGGGGAGAAGAGAAGTTTGTGGCACAACTTGACCAGAAGAAGGGATCGGTTGGTAGGACATATTCTGAGGCATCAAGGGATCACCAATTTAGTATTGAAGGGTAGCGTGGAGGGTAAAAATCGTAGAGGGAGACCAAGAGATGAATACACTAAGCAGATTCAGAAGGAAGTAGGTTGCAGTAGGTACTGGGAGATGAATAAGCTTGCACAGGATAGAGTAGCATGGAGAGCTGCATCAAACGAGTCTCAGGACTGAAGACCACAACAACAACAACAATTATGAAAGGCTGAAACTCGGCTGATGGCCACATACCAAATAGGAACTATTTTTTACGGCTTAAGGCCTAAGAAGAAAAGCCTTGCAATTTTAATAAGCTAAAACTTGGCTCAAGGCCATACAGAGTACTTAAGACTAAAAAGGAAATCACTATGTAAAACACAAAGAGCGGCGCTCAGAAGGTTCCAAGGGTCGGCCTGGAAAGGTAACACTAACACACCTTTAGGTGAGATAGGCAGCCAGACCGGCAACCTCTTAATCGGAAGGCAACCCAACCGAAAGCCAGCTGACAAACCAATCAACAATATCAGTTCTGCTCCACCCAAACAGCAAAACGACAACAAGCTGTCAATAGCACAACGTTCTGGATACTGGTGCCTAATCCAGCCTAGTCAGAATAAACGTCCAAAACTATCAACAACGCCTGAGCTGTGGAACTACACACCGTGCTGGACAGCCTCCTGCCAAAACCTCTGTCAACGAGCAGGGCAGGTAAGCAGAATGTCAATGGCCACAAGAGAGAGGATAGCGCTGGTACACTTCATTAATGAAGGAAATAATTAAATTAAGTTAAACACCACACAGGAAGACGTATGCAATTATAGCCGATTTCAGTGCACACACATTGTTGCTCATGGGAATCTCTTAGAAAGCAACAACCAGGATCAAACAAAGAGATGTGATAGCAGTTGAGGCTTGATAGTATGTTAAGTGAGCACTCAACTTTAATGTGCACGATCAGTGGGCGATGAACTTTGTACCCTTGCAAGAAGTGCCTCAGAACTCCAACCGCATGTGCACGCTGCCAGCGATGGAGACTTCCTCGCTGCTCTGCCCCAACTGACCGACTGCCACACACAGCACACTCAGAAAATATACCCGCCACACCAAAGATAGTACAGCAATACTATTATCAGTACACGCTACTGCTACCACTCACGGAGAGAAGGCAGCGACGTTATGGTGGTAACCACAGAAGAAATAAGACATCACTGGACTACAACCGATGATAAGAAAACAAGGCATGACGCGAGCTGCCACGGCTCAACCTTCACCCCTGAAACATGATGCCTGGGGGGAGGGGGTGACTCAATCATCAGACTAACTGAATTTAACCTGGCTAAGGTGAACCCGGTACTGCTTACCGGAGCAGTTATCCTTAACCACCAGATTTACTGGGCCTATAATGCGCACAATGGTGCAAGGCCCCAGAAAACGATGAGTAAAATTACTCAGTTTTCCGACATGCACCTGCCTTCTGGGGAATTTATGGACATAGATCTGATCTCCTGTCCTCCCTCTAATGGTCCGCCAATTAGGATTGTAATGCTCAGCTTGTTTATTATGGGCCCTGAGTGTATTACGTATGGCACAGTTCCAGTTTTCCTTGATGATTTGAAGTTTAATATCCACTGGAACTAGGTCTTGAGTTCTCCAGAAGTTTCAAAGATGGGAATTAACAGGACAGGAAAGGATCAAAGAGGCGGGAGTAGCTCTCAGGGCTTCATGATCGGCGGTATTAAAAGCAAAACTAAGCCATGGGAGACTAGAGTCCCACTTTTTGGCGTTTTCTGATGATAAATAACGAAGCGGATTTAAGATTTCGTTTAAGCCTCTTCACAAAGGATCCCTGCAGATAATGTGGCATAGTCGTGATATGCTTGATACTGTTCTGAAAACAGAATGCCTTGAAAGGAACCGAAAGGAAATCCGGGGCATTATCATTAACAATTTGCTTAGGTGGGTCAAAAACACTGAAAACACTAGCTACATGATGAATACTGGTAGTAGCAGTGACGTTACGGCTCGGAAGGCGCCAAGTGAATCTGGAGAACGCATCAATAATAACTAACACATATCAGTGTCCTTTCTTAGTACGAGGTAAGGGAACTAGATAATCGATACAGAGTTTGTGCATAGGACAGGACTCGCGCTCAGAGCTGAACAAACCCTGTTGAAGAGCATTCTTGGGTTTGGCTACATTACACAACCGACATTGGGATACCATATCTCTGACATCCCGGTTCATGGAGGGCCAAGTCAAATGCTCCTTGACTTTTTGCAGAGTCTTGTGAATTCCCTATTGGCCACCCACCAACGAATCATAAAAGCAACGAAAAACCGTGCGTAGTAGAGCTTCTGGCTAACAGATCTTGAACTGCTTCACATGCTCCACCCTTCTACACAGAATGCCACTTTTAATAATATACTCATCCAACAGTCCCCCAGCCTAAAGACGTTGCTTAATCGGCCCCCCAATAAGGGTCCTGATCTTGATGCTGAGCTACATCATCTAACAAAAGAGGAATTTCACCCATCACGATATAACTAAGACTGCCTCCATCTCTCTTCCAGGTTCCCTCACTAGGTGTAGATTCGCCGAACATCCGACTGAGGACATCCGCGAGGACATTTTCAGTGTCTCTCATGTGTTAAACTTCAAACTGAAATGCCGAAATGCATACCATCCACCTGGCAATACGGCCAGCTTTACGCGGCCTTTCCTTGGAAGTTCCTGAGCGCCACTTCTTGTGTTTTACATAGTGATTTCCTTTTTAGTCTTAAGTACTCTGTGTGACCTTGAGCCAAGTTTTAGCTTATTAAAATTGCAAGGCTTTTCTTCTTATGCCTTAAGTCGTAAACAGAATTGTTTCTTGTTTGGTATGTGGCCTTAAACCAAGTTTCAGCCTTTCATAATTAAAACTGAAAACTCCTTGTGCCTAGGCCTTAAGCCATAAATTGGTTTGAAGTTGGTACGTGCCCTTCAGCCGAGTTTTCAGCCTCTTCAAATCAAAGTTGAAAAATTTTGTCTAGGCTTTAAGCTGTAAAAAATATTTTCTAGCTTTTATGTGGCCTTCTGCCGAGTTTTTCAGTTTAAATTAAAAACTGGAAATTTCTTTGTTTGGGCTTTAAGCTGTGAAATTTCCTATGTGGCCTTCATCCAAGTGTTATGTGAAGCTTTTTAGGATAAAGCCTTTAGCCTCTCTTAATTGAAAATCGGAAACAGGTTGAGTGCTATTGCATTTGGGAAATACAGATGGCCAAAGAGCTGTTACATCAGAATGTGGATAGAGTTTTGATGGCCTCCTTGGCCTTGTTAATCGATTTGCCTCAACAAGAGTTGGTAGGGAAATGTGCGCAGCGGATAAGCGGACTTTGTCTTCCGTAATCAACCTTCAACTTGGGAAGAGCTCCGTGCCACGGTTGTAGCGATATCGGCGTTAGTATTTTGCAGCTGTGACTTATTAAACTGATAGATCGGTAGTTTTCACATCTGTCAACACCTGCTTTCTTTGAGATTGGAATCATTATATTCTTCTTGAAGTCTGAGGGTATTTCGCCTGTTTCATACATCTTGCTCACCAGATGGTAGAGTTTCATCAGGACTGCCTCTCCCAAGGCCGTCAGTAGTTCCAATGGAATGTTGTCTACTTTGGGGGCCTTGTTTCAACTCAGGTCTTTCAGTGCTCGGTCAAATTCTTCACGCAGTATCGTATCTCCCATTTCATCTTCATCTGCAGCCTCTTCCATTTCCATAATATTGTCCTAAAGTACATTGCCCTTGTATAGATCCTCTATATACTCCTTCCACCTTTCTGCTTTCCCTTCTTTGCTTAGAACTGGTTTTCCATTTGAGCTCTTGATGTTTATACAAGTGGTTCTCTTATCTCCAAAGGTCTCTTTAATTTTCCTGTAGGCAGTATCTATCTTACCCCTAGTGAGATAAGCCTCTACATCCTTACATGTGTCCTCTAGCCATCCCTGCTTAGCCATTTTGCACTTCCTGTCGATCTCATTTTTGAGACATTTGTATTCCTTTTTGCCTCCTTCGTTTACTGCATTTTTATATTTTCTCCTTTCATCGATTAATTTCAATATTTCTTCTGTTACCCAAGGATTTCTACTAGCCCTCGTCTATTTACCTACTTGATCCTCTGCTGCCTTCACTACTTCATCCCTCAAAGCTACCCATTCTTCTTCTACTGTATTTCTTTTTCTAATTCCTGTCAATTGTTCCCTTATGCTCTCCCTGAAACTCTGTACAACCTCTGGTTGTTTCAGTTTATCCAGGTCCCATCTCCTTAAATTCCCACCTTTTTGCAGTTTCTTCAGTTTTAATCTACAGGTCATAACCAATAGATTGTGGTCAGAGTCCACGTCTGCCCTTGGAAATGTTTTACAATTTAAAACCTGGTTCCTAAATCTCTGTCTTACCATTATATAATCTATCTGAAACCTGTCAGTATCTTCAGGCTTCTTCCATGTATACAGCCTTCTTTTATGATTTTTGAACCAAGTGTTAGCTATGATTAAGTTGTGCTCTGTGAAAAATTCTACCAGGCGGGTTCCTCTTTCATTTCTTAGCCCCAATCGATATTCACCTACTGCGTTTCCTTCTCTCCCTTTTCCTACTACCGAATTCCAGTCACCCGTGACTATTAAATTTTCGTCTCCCTTCACTACCTGAATAATTTCTTTTATCTCATCATACATTTCTTCAATTTCTTTATCATCTGCAGAATTAGTTGGCATATAAACTTGTACTGCTCCTGTAGGTGTGGGCTTCGTATCTACCTTGGCCACAATAATGCGCTCACTATGCTGTTTGTAGTAGCTTACCCGGATTCCTATTTTCCTATTCATTATTAAACCTACTCCTGCATTACCCCTATTTGATTTTGTGTTTATAACCCTGTAGTCAGCTGACCAAAAGTCTCGTTCCTCCTGCCACCGAACTTCACTAATTTCCACTATATCTAACTTCAACCTATCCATTTCCCTTCTTAAATTTTCTAACCTACCTGCCCGATTAAGGGATCTGACATTCCACGCTCCGATCCGTAGGACACCAGTTTTCTTTCTCCTGATAACGACATCCTCTTGAGTAGTCCCCGCCCGGAGATGCGAATGGGGGACTATTGTACCTCCGGAATATTTTACCCAACAGGACGCCATCATCATTTAATCATACAGTAAAGTTGCATGCCCTCGGGAAAAATTACAGCCGTAGTTTCCCCTTGCTTTCAGCCATTCGCAGTACCAGCACAGCCAGGCCGTTTTTGTTATTGTTAAAAGGCCAGATCAGCCCATCATCCAGACTGTTGCCCTTGTAACTACTGAAAAGGCTGCTGCCCCTCTTCAGGAACCACGCGTTTGTCTGACCTCTCAACAGATACCCCTCCGTTGTGGTTGCACCTACGGTACGGCTATCTCTATCGCTGAGGCACGCAAGCCTCTCCACCAACGGCAAGGTCCATGATTCATGGGGGCTGGGGGGGGAGGCCTTCATAATTAAAACTGTAAATTCCTTGTTCCTAGGCCTTAAGCCGTAAATTGGTTTGAAGTTGGTTTGTGGCCTTCAGCCGAGTTTTCAGCCTTTTCAATCAAAGTTGAAAATTTTTGTCTAGGGCTTAAGCCGTAAGAAATATTTTCTAGTTTTTATGTGGCCTTCAGCCGACTTTTCTAGCTTAAATTAAAAATTGGAAATTACCTTGTCTCGGCTTCAATCTGTGAGATTTCCTATGTGGCCTTCAGCTGAGAGTTTTGTGAAGCATTTTATGATGAAGCCTTTAGCCTATTTTAGATTAAAGTTAGAAGCTCTTCCCTTTAGGCCATAAGCTGTTTTCTGCATGGTGTATGGCCTTCAGTCGAATTTTAATCTCTCTTAAATTAAAAATTCAAATCCTTGTCTTGCCCTTAAATCATAAGATTCTTACTCTTTAGTATGAGGCCTTCAGCCGATTTTTACACGAAATATTGTAAGATAAGGCCTTCATCCATTTCAAATTGAAGGCTCTTCTTCCTAGGCTTTAAGCCATTAGATTGTTTTGTTGATATGCGACCTTCAGCCGAGTTTTCAGCCTATTTAGATGAAACTTTGAAAATCTTTATCTCGACCTTAAGCCATAACCCTGTTCTTATTTAATGTGAGGCATCCAGCAGAGTTCTAAGAGAAAAATTTAAGCTAAGGCCTTCAGCCTATTGATATTGAAGGTAAAACATGTTTCCTAAGGAAGTGAAACCTCCAGAAGAACTCCTGTACCTCAATTCCTTGCTTAGGTCTTGTGCCTTGGATTTTCGATGTGGCCTTCAGCCGATCTAAATTAAATCAAAGGAGGTCTTTCGTTAAAACCTTGACAGTTTTGATTCTTGCTTGTGTGATTGTGTGTTTTAAGAAATGAAGTTTATATGTTGAGTGCAACTGTCAGTAACCTTTTTTGGCCGCTTTCCACAAATAAAACCGCATCTGCTCCGTCCTGCTAGCCCAGGGAATTCATTGGTAGGAGAGCATGGTTACGTTTGTGTAGTTGCCATTTCAGTTACTGTCAGTTTTAATTTTATTTCTGTTTTGTGTGCACCATACTATTTTGTTTGTTGATTGTTGCAGGTGTATTGTAATGGAGGTCAGACAGTGTCCGGGGATCGGCCTGTTCAGGAAGGACCATCTTGTTTACAACTTGGCAAATAAGGCCCTACCTATTGAGGGCAGTGTTCCGGATTTAGTGGCCCGTTTGCATGCTGCCGTTCTTCATCCGGTTGACGTCACGCCAGTGGTGGAGGGTGAGACAGGAGCAGCCATTGAATTTTTGTTTCAGATTGTTAGGGGCCTTGAGGACACTATTTGTATTTTGGAAGTACTCAACCGATCGGCAGTCAGGAAACAGGGTGTAAGCACAGTTAATGCCTTGGTTCCAAGACATCACCTTGCCTTAAATTCTGGCAGCTTTGGTCTCAATTGTGAATAGTTCTTTAGCTTATCATCTTCTGAGACTTATCTCGGGATCTTCTTCATTGCAGGGACGCCAGGCTGCCTGTCGACATGTGTTTCCTCTGCGTGGTTGGTTTCGAGTGGGTGTCTCGCTTCTTGCGCCGTTGAGCTAGCAATGGTACTTGAGTGGCTCATCTTGCGGGACATAGCTCGGTCCCTTCCTGTGCAGGGATGTTGGGTAGTCAGTGTGCGTGTTCCCTCTGCATGGATGGGTCTGAGCGAGTGTCTCACTTGTGGCTTTCTCATGGCCATTGTCTTCTGCTTTCATTAAGGACCTGCCGGTCAATTTCATTTTGGTACGTGACCCCCGGGTTGATCTGTGAGGCGGGAGAGGTTGAGCCGTGCATGGCTCGTGTACATGCCATTTATTGTTTGTCTTCTTCTCTTACGGTACTACCGTCTCGTTTCCTTATTCCTTTTACTGGCGTCACTAACTTTCTGCCTTACCTGCCCGTGAATAGCAGCAGCAGCGCTTATCGATAAGTGCACTGCCGTACCATCTCTGGAGCGACTGATAGTATTTATGCGTCGTTGTGTGTCTGGAAGGGAGTGGGGAGCTCAGTCGGGATGCAGCAGCAGTGTAGTCGCAGATGGAGCGCTGGTGAGGCGCGGACAGACAGTGGTCGCCGACCGCTGGCGACACATATGAACTGTCCGACAGAAGGAAATTGGAGCGGGAATGACCATTGGTTGGTCATTCGGTCGGCCATCTCATTGTCCAACGTATATTTGATCTATTGACCGTTTCCGGCTGTTGGGCAGTCGGTGAGTTTGGGCAGAGCAGCGAGGAAGTCTCCGTGGCGCATAGTCAGGCTGGAGCCACCGGCGGCGTGCACGCGCAGTTGGGGTTGGGAGGCGCTTCTTGCAAGGGTTACAAAGTTCACCACCCACTGATCCTGGACACTAAAGCTGAGTGCTCACTTAACGTACTATCAAGCCTCAACTGCTATCACATCTCTTTGTTTGATCCTGGTTGTTGCTTTCTAAGAGATTCCCATGAGCAACAATGTGTGTGCACTGAAATCGGCTATAATTGCAGACGTCTTCCTGTATGGTGTTTAACTTAATTTAATTATTTCCTTCATTAATGAAGTGTACCAGCGCTATCTTCTGTCTTGTGGCCATTGACATTCTGGTCACCTGCCCCTGTCGTTGACGGAGTTTTTGGCAGTGTATTTTCCTCGTTTGTTGATGCTGTCCAGCACGGTGTGTAGTTCCACAGCTCAGATGTTGTTGATAGTTTTGGGCGTTTATTCTGACTAGGCTGGATTAGGCACCAGTATCCAGAATGTTGTGCTATTGACAGCTTGTTGTCGTTTTGCTGTTTGGGTGGAGCAGAACTGATATTGTTGGTTGGTTTGTCAGCTGGCTTTCGGTTGGGTTGCCTTCCGATTAAGACGTTGTCAGTCTGGCTGCCTGTCTCACCTAAAGGTGTGTTAGTGTTACCTTCCCAGGCCTTTCCTTGGAATTTCCTGAGCGCCACTTCTTGTGTTTTACATAGTGATTTCCTTTTTAGTCTTAAGTACTCTGTGTGGCCTTGAGCCAAGTTTTAGCTTATTAAAATTGCAAGGCTTTTCTTCTTAGGCCTTAAGTCGTAAACAAAATTGTTTCTTGTTTGGTATGTGGCTTTCAGCCGAGCTTCATCCTTTCAAAATTAAAACTGAAATTCCTTGTGCCTAGGCCTTAAGCCATAAATTGGTTTGAAGTTGGTATGTGGTCTTCAGCCGAGTTTTCAGCCCTTTCAAATCAAAGTTGAAACATTTTGTCTAGGCCTTAAGGGGAGCCAGAATGATAAAAATGACAAAATTAACGTATTTTGCTTTTTCATTATAAAATTATTTGGAGTTTTCTGAATAAAAGTAATCAAGTTTCACCCTTCTAAATGAATTCTATGTGTGTTTTTTTATTGCTGAAAAGTTGACGCTCTGCATAAACGGTTGTAACGACTTGGTGTGTCACCTCTGACGGTGCCGCTCACTGGCTGCAAGCAGGGTATATATGCGGAATGAGACAGTGTTTTGTTTTCGAACATTTTATGGCTTTATCTCTGTTACGAGTGACTGTTCATATCGGTAAACATAAACGTTATACCGTGTATGTTGACTTGTGGAGTTTTCCTTGTGTAGTTTTGCTGTTTAATTTTGCGTATTTCACGAATTTTGCTCGTATGTGTTTTATGTATTTGGTTTTTTGGATATTAATATGCCCCATTTAAGCAGTCAAGTGTTTAAGAAAAGACACAATGAATGGAAGAAGAAATCTTTTGTTGTTTCGAAGGAGATGCTGCTCAGACTGCTTCACCGACTACTTCAAATGAATGTGATAGAACTTCTTCCAGCAAGAAACTTTGTGACAGCAAAGAAAAATTTTGTGACGGCTCCCTAACCCAAGGTCCTCGGCGGTACTTTTGGGGCAGCCACCACAAATTGTATAAAGCATCGGTAGTGACCAAGATGTAGGGTCCTCGGCGGTACTTTTGGGGCAGCCACCACAAATTGTATAAAGCATCGGTAGTGACCAAGATGTAGCTATGTCTGTTGGCCGAAAAATAATTAATGACAAGAATTGCGCCAGCTAGAATGAAGAGATAACTTATCTTTATATCTGACGAAACGTGCACCAGCAATACAAGTCCAAGTAATATCCAAGAGTATTCCTTGTACTGAGCCTAGTCGAATACAATAGCAATTACCACACTGCAATGGCTCCGCTATGAACTCCACGTAAGGCTAGCAATGGACAATCGACAATAGACTGTCCGTCTTAGGGCCAGCGCTCCTCCTATATGAAAAGGCAGAGGGCCCTGTGGACCCGAGCTCAGCCATGGCGCGACCTCTTCCCTCGGCGGTGACGCCCTGAGACGACGACGGCCGCGACAGGAACTGTGGCCAGCGATGCCGCGGTCAGGGCGCGCGTCGCGAGTTGGTTGTTTGGTTGGTCCTGTGGATACAACAAAAAATTTGTAAACTATGAAAGTGACAGTAATGATGTGAATGAAATAATTACCATTTCCTTGCTCTCCAATATTTTGAAACATAACGCATTATGCCAAGTTTGCAAAGAAATTGGACTGGAATTGAAAATAACTTCATACATTGATTTGGCATGTAAAATTTTATTGAAGTGTAACAAATGTGCTGCTGAAGTTTCGTTTTCTAATTCTTACAGTATTCCTCGTAATGGTAATAGTGGAAAAAGGTGTATGATGTAATGTTAAGTTAGTGTATGGCTTGTGTTGCATTGGCAAGGGCAGTGCTGCAGGGACAATGTTATGTGGAATTATGAACTTGCAAAACCACCAACCAACTTTGGATTTTATAATGAATTGGTGTGATCTTCTGCTGAAGATATTGCTCAAGCAACAATGAAGCAAGCAGTTGAAGAAGCTGTGACAGATAATGGGAATCTGTTGCTTGAGATGAATCATGGCAATGTAGAGATCATAAATATCGAAATGGAGTTGTGACAGCTGCCAGTGGAGACAGTTGCAAAGTAATTGATGTTGCTATTATCTCAAAAAATTTTAGATGTAAGGGCAATACCAAGGACAAACATAGTGAAAGTTGTGAAACAAATTGTCACGGCACAACAGGAGCGATGGAAGCAGAGGGAGTGAAAGCAATGTTTTCCAGATCACAGGAGTGGTATAATTTACGATACACTATCTAGGAGATGGTGATTGTAAGGAATATAATGCTGTAGAGGAACTCAGACCTTACGGAAATGCAGTTCACATTAAAAAACAAGAGTGCATTGGACATGTGCAGAAGCATATGGGGAATATTTTCTATTTTTTATTTGCCCTTCAGCCGAGTTTTCCAGCTCAAATTAAAAACTGGAAATTTCGTTGTCTGGGCTTTAAGCTATGAGATTGATTGGATTTCGTATGTGACCTTCAGCTGCGACTTATGTGAAGCATTTTAGGATAAAACCTTTAGCCTATTTTAGTTGAAATTTAAAAGCTCTTCCCTTTAGGCCTTAAGCTACAAAATTGTTTTCTGCATGGTGTGTGGCCTACAGTCTAGTTTTAATCTCTCTTAAATTAAAAATTCAAATCCTTTTCTTGCCTTTAAATCATAAGATTGTTATTCTTTAGTATGAAATCTTCAGCCGAATTTTACACGAAATATTTTAAAATAAGGCCTTCAGCCTTTACAAATTGAAAGCTCTTCTTCCTAGGCCTTAAGCTGTTAAATGGTATTGTTGATATGCGACCTTCAGCCGTGTGTTCAGCCTATTTAGATGAAACTTTGAAAACCTTTGTCTCAGCCTTAAGCCATAACACTGATCTTGATTAATGTGAAGTCTTCATCCGGGTTCTAAGGGAAAAATTTAAGCTAAGGCCTTCAGCCTATTTACATTGAGGGTGAAACATTTTTCCTAAAGAAATGAAACCGCCAGAAGAGGTCCTGTACCTCAGTTCCTTGCTTAGACCTTGTGCCTTGGATTTTCGATGTGGCCTTCAGTCGATCTCACTTAAATCGAAGGAGGTCTTTCATTACAACCCTGAGTGTTTTTATCCTTGCTTGTGTGATTGTGTGTTTTAAGAAATGATGTTTATATTTGAGTACAACAGACAGTAACATCTTTTAGCCCCTTTCCACAAGTATAACCACATCCATTCTATCCTGCTAGCCTAGCGATTTCAATGTCCTGCACAGAGTTAGGGATGTAATTTTTCGAATTGTCTGGCAACTTCAGAGATATTTAAATCAAAACATTTTGTCATGTTTGCACTTTATTATGAGTTAACCCCACTTCCCCAAAGCAGTATGCTCCCTTAGCTGTAAGGTGTTAGCACACCTGCATGTTTCTCTTTGTAGTTTAAAGTCCCCGACCATGTGCTCAGAATCCAGAAAATTCTCATGCCATTAAAAATAGTATATAATATCACATGGCAAAAGACCCTACATGGGAAGTTTTTGTTGCAGAATACAATTTCTGGAGGTCGATTTGTCTTATGGAAGGTGGGGAAGGACACTAAAACAGTTTTTTTCATTTCTAGATGTGGGGAACTGATCTTTACCCAGGAGACCTTTCCTGTCCCAAACCCTTCCCATTACATGTATGGTGACGGGTGGGAGCACAAAAGAAAAATTTGTGTGCATCTAGCAAATGGGATGCATCTACAATGGGAAGTATCCGAGAGTGGGGGTGCATCTATTACAGGAAATCGCCAAGAATGGGGATGCAGGCATCCTAAAGTTCAGTGACACACTGTGACATATTGCACAACATAACAAATGTCATGTTGGATGACATGACGACATGTGTCATGTTATGCAACATGCTTTCATGTATTGAGTTACTTTACTTGACATGACGCATTCTATTACATGACAAAGGTACTGATGCTAACATGTAAAAAAGAGAAAATATGTCAAGATGTTTTCATTTAAATGTCTATGAAGCTGACAGATGATTTAGAAGGCTAGTTCCCTTCTTTTACATCCCTAACTATGCCCAGGACATGAACACCTTTTTTGTACTATGATATGAGCATTTTTCATTCTGTAAAATATATATATACACATCCACCATTATAGCAAAGACGCAACCCACAAATGCGGAAAGCAACTGATGTAAGTGTTTTTGAAAAAGGGCATGTAGTTGTATCATATCTGCTGGAAACGAGAATCTCTGAAATGGTGAAGCTGGTCACCTGTTGGTGTACTACTGTCATGACCATGTATGAAAAGTTGTTGAGTGGTGGTCATATAATGAAGAGGCCAAATGGTACTGGACAATGCATCTAATCATAAAAGGTAGAGCTCAGTGGGTTCCCCACTGTGTAGACGCCGATGGGCAGCAATCTGTGACAAATCTAATGACAGAGTACATGCTGGTGCAGACACAAGTGTTTCAGAGCGCACCATTCAAAGGCCACAGAGGAACATGGAGCTTCACATCGCAGGACCTCTAAGTGTTCCAGTGTTGACACAACAATGTTGTCAGTTATGATTGCAGTAGGCACAGAATAACTGAGTTTTCACTGTGTAGCGGTAGAAACGTGTCACTTGTGGAAAGAATCGCATTTGTTATTACGCCAGGTCCATGGTTGAATCCTTACACACCATGATCCAGGCGAATGGCTGCACAAAACATGTATCGCACCACAGATACAGGTCAGTGAGGACAGAATTATACTATGGGGTACACTGAGTTACGCTTACATGGGATCTGTAGTGGTCACCGAAGGCATCATGACAGCAGTGAACTATGTGAACGTTATTGCACACCACCTGCATCAATTCATGTTTGAAGTCTCCCCAAACGAAGATGACATCTTCCAGCAGAATAACTATCCATGTTGCAAGGTCAGGATCATGCTACAGGGGTCTATTATAGTTAACTACCATGTCTTGGCCAGCAAAAGAGCCTGGTATGTACCCATTGGACCGCCTGCCTGGTTAGCCATGTGGTCTAACACATTGCTTTCCAGGCAGGAAGGCATGCCAGTCCCCAGCATGAATGTGCCCAGCGGATTAGTGTCGAGGTCCAGTGTGCCAGCCAGTCTGTGGATGGTTTTTAAGGAAGTTTTCCATCTGCCTCAGCAATTGCAGGCTGGTTCCCCTTATTCTGTCTCAGTTACACTATGTCGGCGATTTCTCCACAAACACTTTCTCCATGTACGCATACACCGTAATTACTCTATCGTGCAGGCACTGGGATTACACTCATCTGGTGTGAGATGTTCCCAGGGGGATGCACTGCGGACCAAACCACACAGTATCCGTGGGTTCGGTATGGGGCAGCAGTGGCGTGAGTGGACTGCTGTCGGCTGTTGTGGGGTTGTGTACCACTGTGAGCTATAGCAGGGACGAAGCCTATCTATTGTTTCTAGGTCCCCAGTTCCATACAGTACAATACAATACCTGTTGGAACACATACAAGGCGCCAGTTGCGTGGCAGTAAACCACCATGCCATACTTTATGGGAATTTTTTCACCTGTGTATAGACGTCTCATGCTGCATACTTCTAGAATTCTGTTAAGGTCTTGTGGAATCCATGCCAATCAGAATCTCAGTAGTACTATGTTTGAAAGGTGGAACCATGTGCTGTTAAACAGGTGGTCATAATGTTTTGGCTCATCACTCTATATATAAAGAGAAAAAATATTTATATATTCTTATACACTGGCCATTTACAGGATTTTTCTGTAAACTTGATTAATTACTTCTATTCAACAACTTGTCTGTATTGGAGTTGTTAAGTGGAAACGTCTTTAATCTACATTTTCCAAAAGCTCTGTTATCTGCCAGACATCTTATTTCCATAGGTAGATTCTTGAAATGTTTTACTTGTGAATATCTCTGTTACTCTCAAATTCAGAGAAATTGTCGATGACAGATTTCATAAGTGAGTAAATGTACTGTGAAGCTGTGGTTAATATGCTCTGCTGCTTAAAGACATGTCTACAAAAGGCATGAATGAGAACCTCACACATAATTCTAAATACTTTCTTTTGTGTGATTAAGACTTTTGCTTGAACCTCACACATAATTCTAAATACTTTCTTTTGTGTGATTAAGACTTTTGCTTAAGTAAGAAATTACCTTAGAATATAGCGTATAATAAAACAGTGAATGAAAATACTGACTTATAGAGCCCTAAAGATGACAGTTCCTACTGCTGCAAAAATAGGCAAACTTGAACATTTCCCTGGATTAGTACCATTGTTTTTCCAGTTCCAGTTTTTGTCAGAATGCATATCGATATGTTACCTAAGAACTCAGAACTCGTCCGTTATTTTCCACTGTTTATTATTTCTCATTGGTAAAATAGGTTAATAGGACATGGGATATTTTTGACAGTACAAAACTGGATGAGCCTGGTTTTTCTAAGCAATCAGAACATTCATGAAAACATCATTTGCTATATCTTTTGTCAATACGTCTTTGCTCAGCCTTACAAAAATGCTTGCATCATTTGTAAACATGACTAATTCTGTCTCCTGATTCAAATGAAATGACAAATCATTAACATAAAGCAAGAATAGTAGGGGATCGATGGTTGATCCCTGTGGGACTCTCATTGCAGTTTCTACCCATATAGATAATGTGGCATTCCTCTTTATTTCTACTCAAACAATCTGGGACAACTTTCTTAATTCTGTTTCTTAAGTAAGAATAAAAGCAAGCATGTCATTCGCTACAGATACCATAAAAACTTCACTTTTGTAATAGATTATTATGACTGATACAGTCGAATGCCTTCAAAAAGTCGCAGAAGATCCCAGCTGCTGATGTTTTACCATTATAAATATTTTATTGTGTGCTCAGCAAATGTAAAAATAGCTGACTCGGTTGTGTGGCCCTTTAAAACCAAACTGCGTTTAGCATAATTTTCCATGATCAGCCTACAATCGAAAAATCGAAAAATGATTACAATTTGTTTAGTTTTTGTATAAATATCCTTCTGTGTGCGTTTTGTCTGAACAGGATGTCTAATAATTAAATCTTTGTTTTCTAATAAGCTTGTGTTAAGTCAGAGAGATATCTCTTTGGGCACAATCTACTAGTGGATGTAATTAGTCCAGGTTCTATCTACGTAATAATTTTCTAATGTAGATGCATCTTTTCCTAAGGTATTCTTCCGGTTTGTTTTTAGCGTAACTGATGCTAAACGCTTATCCAGCCCATCAGTGCCTAACTAAGTGCGGATAAGGGCCTTAAAATCACATAGAGAATGGCGAGCCGTTCATAATCGAAACGACTGATGTCGAATCGAAATAGCATTCATCTGCACGAACAGATGGTGTTCACGTGTTACTGTAACCCCCCCCCCCCCCCCTCCGCCCCCATCCAAAGGATTAATCATTTTCTCATTGGATAGAGAAACAAAATAAGCGTTAGCATTATTTATTTACTTGTTTGAACAGTGTTCCATCTTCGTTAACTGAACAGAGCTGATAAACGTCAATTGTAGCTGATGTTTTTTGTGTGAGGTTTGTACGCAAATCAAAGTGCATAGCCTCTATTGCAGCTTTAATTAAAAAATAAGATTTTATTAGACGTTATTTTAACTTATTATACGGCAGTGGAAGATACGTTAAAAATATGTGAACACCGCACAGAAGGTCCACATTTTGCTAACTAGAGGCCGCCACTATTCATGTGCATCTAGCCATCTACAAACTGCTGCGGGACCTTTACTCATATATCATCTTGCCGGTTTCCATCGATCCCTTCAGAGATGTTTAACTAATTACAAAATAAATCGGCAAAGGGAAGATAACTACAATCATCACACAACGACAATATGAGATCACTGGCTGTGTTACCAGAATAAACATTAACTGCTCATTCCCGTTGTTCAGTTCGCCTTAGACGGTAGAACTTGTTTATGGTGTAAAATTAACATAGAAACGTCTACAGCGGTTTAGAATTTTTAATATCGTCGTGAGATAACATAATCCACCTTGTCAGGTGAAACAAGATAGTTGTTATTTATCATTGGGTGAAATACAGAAAAGAATTGCGTAGGGCCTTTGTAATATTAATAATTGAAAAGACTTGTTAGTATTTCAAATTCTATTTCTGATGTAACATATATTCGAATTAATATATTTGCCTCTGCTTCTGCTATCTTGCGGCTGTTTTCCTTGCTTCGCCTGCGCAAATTGATTTCTTTTTGCTTGCTTGACAGTGTTGAAATCCGCAGTAGCGGTACCAACATTACATTTTACGTAGAAATTTGTCTCGCGGAAAGATAACAGTAGACGATCTACTATCAGTATAAAATGTGTATGAAGGTTAATACATGTGCATTACCGTGAAGTTGAATTAGACAATTCGTGAGCCAGGAGAAGTAAGAGATCTGCCTTCTGAAACTATACATACTGTTATCGGATATTTTGTACCGTCCGTCAGTGTTCACATATAATAGTAACTGAAACACCTAGCCGACTTAAGAGATCATAAATAAAACAGGAAAATTGATATGGCTGGAAGTCCGGTCATTATCGCTGCCACCGCAAAGCATACGGCCACGGTAAGTGTCATAACGCGGATTTAGAATGAATCTATCCTTGAAATTTATACATTGATAGAAGAACAAATCTCTTGTATTATATTTGCTCAAAAGTCATGTATAACTTAAAATAATACACGAAAGCCCTTTATTTTTACACCCAGCAAATAAGGTTACGGTAATTTGACAACTGTTCACAATCAATTTTAACAGTTTCACTATTTTGAAGATCACATTAGCGATAAGAAGCAAATGATTAACGAGTCTGTACAGAGGCTGCGTTGAAGACGCGTACGTAATTTACTTTTTTGTAGCACAAACATGTTCAGTTCTGCTTCCCCCTGTAAAGATTCTGCACGTCTTAAATACACTCAAAGGTTGCATAAATTTACGCGTTAAATTGTGCGTTTGGACGTAAATAATTTTATTGTGCAGTTGACTGCATTAGTAATATCAAAATTTCACAATAGCGTACTGTTAGCTGTGAAATTCAATCCTCAAGGAGTTGAACATTATAAAACTTTGTTGGTTGTATTGCACAATAGACGTTGGCCGATTCGTGTTTACACATAAGTTTGCTAGCCATCTGAATAGAGACATATTTATGCATCCCTTCATTGTGTTGCACAGAGGTGATATTTGCAGAGCACTTTCAGGGATACAAACACAATCAGATCGACCATTAACAGAGAGAAGTAGCTGTCGGAAGGTAACTCTGTTCGCTCCACTAATAATTAACCAGATCATTAAAAATGTGTTATTTATTTGTGCTGACAAAACTTTGTGGGTAAGAGTGAGACATTTAATGCACAACCTATGCTGCGCACAGGGCAGTAGTGTAATAGACTAACAAACCACATACCATAATGAAATTTGTCACTAACTATTCTTCCACAACAAGCACTACATTTTTTCCTGTTTTGCTCACAATATAAATCACTTGCAACATATGGTGAACTGACTATAATGTATATATACATATACTTTTTATGCTTACATAAACAAACTTAGATGTGCTTGTCACTAATTTGTACTCCATTTAATGAGAGCTTACATGATTAATTTGTATCCAGACCTTCCAGTTGGATTCATAAATATGCAACATTTGGCAAACTTATAAGATTAAATTTAAAAGGCAAATTCACTTATCCCTCTCTAGCTGTGTTATTTATTGTTTGTTCAGATCTGATAACTATTCTTTACAATACATTAACCATTCAGATTTCCTTACTTCACTTACTCCAGTGAGAAAACTATCTATGGTATTAGTATCAAACATCTTGGGAGTAATGGTCAAAACAATGTAAAGCACTGTACCCACATAGCTGATATCTATATTTGGTTTAGATAGTCCAAAAGAGCAAATAAAGCAGCCTAGCAAAGAGGTGTCACTTCTAACCGGTTGACTTAAATGTGCCCATTATTTGATACCAGTGGCCACACCAAAGCCTCATGTGTAATTTTGTGTGCCTGGCCTGGTGATGAATCATGATCACTAAGTGTGTAGCACTTGGCATGTTAATGCACTGTGTTTCAAAAGCCCATGAGAAAACCAGGTTTAGATGTATTTAGTTTCTGTATAAGGCTCCAAAGTTGTTTACAATGGATTCTGCAATGGTTCTAGCAAAAAGGTGATGGACAATTTGTGCCTCTTCCATATTGATTCCAAGATATATTGTGTATGCTGTGTTGACATTACCATCCTTTCCATCTCGAAAAAATGTTGGGTCGTCATTTAGAATTGAACAAGGGATCTCCACTTTATTAACCAGCAACAGTAACTACTAGCCAATGGAGGTGGCTTATAAAGCAGCTGAGCAGTAAGGTTTTATATGGCATAAAACTATAATATTTCCATTAAGGCACTTTAAAGTGTTGCAACAGTGGGAAACAGTTTGTTTCAGAATGAATGATGTAGGAAGATGCTCACTTAAACATTCACTGAATGTACCCAGATGAAATTACAAAATTCCTTGATGTTTTATGACCTGTCCAGCTTATCTTGTGCTATGAAGTCGTGACGTTCTGTACAGAAACTATGTTTTATGAAATAAATTAAGCACATCACTCGTTTCCTTCTCATATAGGAAAAAGGACACACAAATTCACAGAGAGAGAGAGAGACTGCATTGTCTGTATGAAGAGAAATTACAGTTCACATTCCACAATGGTTAATCGTGAATCCTGTACTCTTTATGGTGTTCGGAAATGACTTGCCATTTTTGTGTAAATGAGAACAGAAACTAGTGCATCATCTATGATGACAGTAGTGTCATGAAACAAAAAGAGGTAGCTGGCAAGATTGTGCTATAGTTACTTTGTGGAAGTGATTGATGGGCTGTGCACTAAAATGTTTACTTTAAATTTTGGAGATAAAGGTAAGCATCCTTTAATGTGCTACAAAAAAATATAATAATAATAATAATAATAATAAATACAGCATACCAGTAGTGTGTGTGTGTGTGTGTGTGTGTGTGTGTGTGTGTGTGTGTGTGTGTGTGTGTGTGTGAGTGAGAGAGAGAGAGAGAGAGAGAGAGAGAGAGAGAGACGAAAATTTCTTATTTTCACTAACTGCTGTCGGATTAGACACTTATTTTAATTTTTTGTACTTCTTCATTTATAGAAACAATATACTTTATACAAAGAAAAGTAATTAGAATTATGTGCGAGTCATACACTCGCATAACCAGATAGTTATGCTATTGGGTCTGTAATAAACAGTTGCGCTGCACATGCATTCTTTGACAAAATTTGTCATATATCTATTTCAGTTGGGAAATATTATATTCGTAAGTGCAATAATAGAAGGAAAAATATGAACTGTCATGAAGAAGAGAATCTAAGCAAGTTTAGTTGGAAAAAGAATTACACAGCCATTAAAGTGACTTAGTCTTCTTCTGTGGCACATCAAGCTCTTCACTTTCCTCTGTCCTGTGCATCTTCCCTAACTTGCTTGTAACTTTGTTTATTGTTAGTGTCATTCATAATTTCAAGTCGTCTGCTTCATTTCCCCCTCTTCCCCACAAACTTGCGTTGGCAACTGTGCATTGCAGGCAGTTTTGCATAATGTGTTTCAGTAGAGGTGTTTTTCTCGTATTCATCATTTTCACTAATTTTCCGTTCTTCCTATTCTTAAAACTATTTCCTCATTTGTCATTATGTCAGTCCATTTAACTTTAAGCATCTTTCACCTTAACCAAATTTCAAAACTAACCTAGTATCCCCTCCCCTCCTTTCTTTAACTGTCCTTGTTTTATTCACATGTAATACTACATTCAAGGAAAAAAACTTTTGGAGAATAACTTTCTAAGTTCTATCATAATTATTTTTGGTGTCACAAACCTCTCTTCTTTTCAAAAGCTGTTTCTCTCATAAATATTCTACTTCTTATTCATCCCACACAGCTTGCATTTTTCGTCACAAAACTTTGTAAGTAGGCTACCTGAAAGAGCTTAAATGTCCTTTCACTTGATATTCTAACAGAATCTTCGTGTTTGCTGATTCTGGTTGCTTCTTCATATTCTTTTTGTCAGTTTTTAGTGCCCTCTTCATCTCTATCTATATCCATACTCTATAAACCGCTGTGAAAGGCATGGATATACTAGTTGCTACGGCTCCTTCCCGTTCCATTCACATGTGAGGCGTGTGAGGAAAGTTTGTTGAAACGCCTCTGTGCTCTCTGGAGTTAATCTGATCTTGTTGTCTCCATGCCTTTGGGACAATATATGTGGGGTGGTTGTACATTCCTAGATTCAGTTTAAAGCTGGTCCTTAAAACTTTGTAAGTAGACTTTCTCGGGATAGTTTGTCTTATTTTCAGGTGTTTGTTACTTCAGTTCTTTCAACACCTGTGCTACTCCTAGCATCAAACAAACCTTTGATGATTCATGCTGCACTTCTTTGTAAATAAGTCACTATCCCTTGTTAATCCTGTTTGGTAAGGGTCCACAACAATTCTTTTTTTTTTTTTTACTTGCAGCATTGCTGACAAGGTGCTAGAAAAATTTTATCACTTTGTGTTTAGTAACTCACATTTATTGATGCATTTAGAAATTAACTCATCAGAACATCTGAAAAGAAAGGTGGAGCTTTTTGTACACAGTACAGTGTTGTGAGAGCCAACTGTTCCATAGCACCAAGTGATAAAATTTTTCTAGTGACCTAATCGGCAGTGATCTCCCTAATTTTCCCATAGGCAGTATCTAGCTTTCCCCTGGTGATATATGCTTCTAAACCCTTCCATTTGTCCTCTAGCCATTGCTGCTTAGCCATTTTGCACTTCCTGTCAGTCTCATTTTTTACACATTTGTATTCCCTTTCACCTGCTACCTTTTTTGTTAATTTCAATGGATTTAATCTACAGTTAATAACCAATAAATTGTGATCAGAGTCCCCATGTGCCCCCAGAAATGTCTTACAACTTAAAATCTCTATTTTAGCATTATATAATCAAAGTGAAACCCTACAGTGTATCCAGGTCTCTTCCACACACACACACACACACACACACACACACACACACTTTTTTCATGAGTCTTAAAGTAAGTATTAGTGATGATTAAATTATGCTCTGTGTGCAAAATTCCACCAGGTGGCTTCCTCTTTCATTCTTTTCCTCTAGTTCCTATTCACATACTATTTTTCCTTTTCCTTCTATTGAATTCCAGTACCCCATGACTATTAAATATTTATCTCCCTTAATTAGGGAAAGAAGGATATATTCTGCCTACAGGAAAATTAGAGACCTTTGGAGAAAAGAGAACTACTTGTATGAATATCAAGAGCTCAAATGGAAAACCAATCCTAAGCGAAGAAGGGAAAGCTGAAGGGTGGATGGAATATCTAGAGGGTCTACACAATTGCAATATTATAGAAATGGAAGAGGACGTAGATGAAGGTGAGATGGGAGATATTATACTGCATCAAATATAAACGGGATTTTTGTTCCTGAACATCATCAGTTGGTAGGACTGGCCCCACGCTTCTACCATGCTTAGGCGGGACAGTTAGAAATGAGGAGAGCATGCTGTTAGATATTTCCCGCCGTTTCGTCAGAAATGCTCTTGACGTCTGAGCAACTGGGGCAGCCTTTCATTACGCAACACATAATTATCAAATTTCTTGCTGGTGAAGGAGTTACAGCGGTGGAAATTTGCCAAAGATTGACTTCGCAGTTCGATGATAAAACATTATCAAGGACACATGTTTGCCTGGTATAAAAAGTTCAAGGAAGGACAAAAACATGTGGAAAATCAGCAACACAATCTCTGTCCTTGGATCAGCATTACAGACAAAAACGTTTGTGCGGTTAAAGGCATTATTGATTATGATCGATGGGCGATAGTATCAGAAATTGCATAAAAAGTTGGAATCAGTTATGGGAGCTGTCAAGCAATCATCACAACCTTCAGTTCCGTAAAGTGAGTTGCAGATGGATCCCTAAACTTTTGACTGAAAATCTGAAGTTGAGACGTTTGGAGGTCTGTCGGAGGCTTACAGCAAGGTTTGCGGTAGAAGGTGATGCATTTTTGAGTTGTATCGTCACCTGTGATGAAACATGGGTTCACTACTACACTCCAGAATCCAAACAAGCCAGTAAGGAGTGACAGAGGAAAGGGGAGGGAGCATCAGTGAAAGCCGAGGCTCGACTGTCAGCTGACAAGGTTAAAAAGTCAATACATTGCACCATTTCAAAGTTATTTAGCACTGAAGTTAGCCAATCAGGTCATTTCACACACAATTTCAAGCAACCTGCCAGAGGCAGTGTAGCAAAATGTGTTCTTTGTTCAATTTCCTCAAGCCAGACAAACATAGCTTTTGCTTACCTAGATTTAAAGAAGAAGAAGACATTTTAGCTGGTAATGAGCTTTTCAACAAGTGGTAACTCACTGACTCACAGAAGCCTGTGCATTACCACCTTTTAGTGCATGCAAGTGCTTCAGTTTGCACACACAACTACCTAATTGGCTAAGTACAATGCTATATAACTTGTAAATGACAAACCTTTTTTTGGACAATTATTTCCCAGCACAATCTCTCCTGCAACATTCTTAAAAGATTCGAAGACTGTTTCTTAACGCCCTGTATACAGGCTGTTACAAAAAGGTATGGCCAAACTTTCAGAAAACATTCCTCACACACAAAGAAAGAAAATACGTTATGTGGACATGTGTCCTGAAATGCTTACTTTCCATGTTAGAGCTCATTTTATTGCTTCTCTTCAAATCACATTAATCATGGAATGGAAAACACACAGCAACAGAACGTATCAGCATGACTTCAAACACTTTGTAGCAGGAATTGTTCAAATTATCCTCCGTTAGTGAGGATACATGCATCCACCCTCCGTCGCATGGAATCCCTGATGCACTGATCAGCCCTGGAGAATGGCATATTGTATCACAGCCATCCACAATATGAGCACGAAGAGTATCTACATTTGGTACCGAGGTTGCGTAGACAAGGGCTTTCAAATGCCCCCATAAATGAAAGTCAAGAGGGTTGATGTCAGGAGAGCGTGGAGGCCATGAAATTGGTCTGCCTCTACCTATCCATCGGTCACCGAATCTGTTGTTGAGAAGCGTGCGAACACTTCAACTGAAATGCGCAGGAGCTCCATTGTGCATGAACCACATGTTGTGTCGTACTTGTAAAGGCACATGTTCTAGCAGCACAGGTAGAGTATCCCATATGTAATCATGGCAGTGAATCGAGGAAGTAAGTACATACTGTCGAAACTAAAATGAGCTCTATCATGGAAATTAAGCGTTTCCGGACATATGTCCACACATCTTCTCTTAATTTGTGTGTGAGGAATGTTTCCTGAAAGTTTGGCCGTACCTTTTTGTAACACCGTGTATAAAGTGTCTCAGTTAGAGTCCATGTGAATCCTTCCTCCCTTGCCGCCATAAGACACACATTTCTCCAGGACAACAATCCATTGTGTAATATCGCACATTTCAGTGATGTGCAGCTAATTTTCCCACAGAAGGTGTGATGGACTTTTGGCTATAAATCAGTGAATCTCTTCTGGTGGAGAATGATTGTCCTCAGAGTTTAATTTACTACCTCTGTTGAATGTAATATGTGAGAATTACTTGCACAGTTTCATTGATACTGTATAGTAACAGGCTGACAGTCTGTTGCAGTGAGTTAGGTCTGTAAGCTCACCATTTGTTCTATAATAGCCAATGACAATACGTAAGCCAAGTCAAATACCTGTACCACGTCACTTTATTGAATCATATTAATTATGTACCATGCCTCAACAGGCAAATAGCGACTGCATCATTGCTCTTGTGGAGGAAGAAATTTGATGGCATCAGGTTCCAAGGCATGGTATGGAACTCCTAAGTGCACTACATGATGATGAATGAAACATTGAGATGCTGCAAAATCCAATAAGTGTGTGGCAACTGGTCCTTGCCATGTAATAACACTAGTCCAGCATAATGACCTTGTGAACATGTCACGACAAAATCCATTTTTAAATACAGTGCAGGACATACTACTCCGTTTGCCATGTCAGCAGGATGCAGTTTGGTGTAAGCTCCTGGAGGCCAACTACAAAGCAAATCCAGAATGAGATTTTCACTCTGCAGCGAAGTGTGCGCTGATATGAAACTTCCTGGCAGATTAAAACTGTGTGCCCAACAGAGACTCGAACTCAGGAGAGCTTCTGTAAAGTTTGGAAGGTAGGAGATGATATTCTGGCAGAAGTAAAGTTGTGAGTACCGGGCATGAGTCGTGCTTCAGTAGCTCGGATGGTAGAGCACTTGTCCGCAAAAGGGAAAGGTCCCGAGTTCGAGTCCCGGTTGGGCACACAGTTTTAATCTGCCATGAAGTTTCATGCTTAGCAAATGCTTGTCTGTCAAGGAGAGGCCCATGATGATGATCATCATCAACTCAACTGATTAGGATTTTCAGAGGACTGTGTCAATCTTGACTGGTGGAACATGATATTTCCAGGCAAATCGAACATGATACTTCCAAGCAAATCTGTATTGCTCATGTTCAGGTGCACGAGACTCTGCCTTGGGGTCACATTTATTTTCCCCAGTAGCTTTTGCAATTCCAGTGGAGCAACTTCAACCTGGAACTACTTGTGACAAAACAGGTGTGCGGACAGCTAGTACATACAGCCACCCAGCTTGGTTGGTCAGTCTGCGCGAGTAGTAGTCTCAGAATTATAGTAACAGGGCACTAGACTGCCATAACATTTTTGTCATAATTAAGAAAACAGAGGGAACCTTTGGATAGGTCTCCTCTTTCTGAACTCACAAGGGATTGGAGGGTATTCCTGGATCCTTAAAAAGTGTTAAATGATTTCATAATGGAACACTTCTAGTCGAAACTACACTATCACACAAAGTACCTAAACTTCTGGGATGCAAGACCTTTGGTGACTACCCTATTGTGACTGAATTGCATAACACCCATAGCTTGTATGACAGTTACGTACTCAGAGATAATAGAGATAGACCCTAATGAACTACATGGAGAGTGGAAAAACATGGCTATCACAGAAGTGCAGAACTATGAGGAGAGTCAGTGGCACTCTGGAAAAAACTGCAACATTTATTTTAACTTTCAACACTATGAAATAACCTGTCATATTCTTGCAGGTTATGTTGTTGTTATGGTCTTCAGTCCTTAGACTGGTTTGATGCATCTCTCAATGCTACTCTATCCTGTGTAAACTTCGTCATCTCCCAATACATACTGCAGCCTACATCCTTCTGAATCTGTTTAGTGTATTCATCTCTTGGTCTCCCTCTACGATTTTTACCCTCCACGCTGCCCTCCAATACTAAATTGGTGATCCCTTTATACCTTAGAACATGTCCTACCAACCAATTCCTTCTTCTTGTCAAGTTGTGCCACAAAATCCTCTTCTCTCCAATCCTATTCAATAGTTCCTCATTAGTTACATGATCTACCCAACTAATCTTCAGCATTCTTCTGTAGCACCACATTTCAAAGGCTTCTATTCTCTTCTTGTCCAAACTATTTATCGTCCACGTTTCACTTCCTTACATGGCTGCACTCCATACAAATACTTTCAGAAATGACTTCCTAACACTTAAATCTATACTCGATGTTAACAAACTTCTCTTCTTCAGAAACGGTTTCCTTGCCATTGCCAGTCTACATTTTATATCCTCTCTACTTCGACCATCATCAGTTACTTTGCTCCCCAAATAGCAAAACTCCTTTACTACTTTAAGTGTCTCACTTCCTAATCTAATTCCCTCAGCATCACCCGACTTAATTCGACTACATTCCATTATCCTCATTTTGCTTTTGTTGGTGTCCATCTTATATCTTCCCTTCAAGACACTGTCCATTCCGTTCAACTGCTCTTCCAAGTCCTTTGCTGTCTCTGACAGAATTACAATGTCATCGGCGAACCTCAAAGTTTTTATTTCTTCTCCATGGATTTTAATTCCTACTCCGAATTTTTCTTTTGTTTCCTTTACTGCTTGCTCAATATACAAATTGAATAATATCGGGGAGAGGCTACAACCCTGTCTCACTCCCTTCCCAACCACTGCTTCCCTTTCATGCCCCTCGACTTTTATGACGGCCATCTGGTTTCTGTACAAATTGTAAATAGCCTTTCGCTCCCTGTATTTTACCCCCGCCACCTTTAGAATTTGAAAGAGAGTATTCCAGTCAACATTGACAAAAGCTTTCTCTTAAGTCTACAAATACTAGAAACGTAGGTTTGCCTTTTCTTAATCTAGCTTCTAAAATAAGTCGTAGGGTCAGTATTGCCACAAGTGTTCCCATATTTCTACGGAATCCAAACTGATCTTCCCCGAGGTCAGCTTCTACCAGTTTTTCCATTCGTCTGTACAGAATTCGCGTTAGTGTTTTGTAGCTGTGGCTTATTAAACTGACAGTTCGGTAATTTTCACATCTGTCTGTGCCTGCTTCCTTTGGGATTGGAATTGTTATATTCTTCTTGAAGTCTGAGGGTATTTTGACTGTCTCATACATCTTGCTCACCAGATGGTAGAGTTTCATCAGGACTGCCTCTCCCAAGGCCGTCAGTAGTTCCAATGGAATGTTGTCTACTCCCGGGGCCTTGTTTCAACTCAGGTCTTTCAGTGCTCGGTCAAATTCTTCACGCAGTATCGTATCTCCCATTTCATCTTCATCTACAGCCTCTTCCATTTCCATAATATTGTCCTCAAGTACATCGCCCTTGTATAGACCCTCTATATACTCCTTCCACCTTTCTGCTTTCCCTTCTTTGCTTAGAACTGGGTTTCCATCTGAGCTCTTGATGTTCATCCAAGTGGTTCTCTTATCTCCAAAGGTCTCTCTAATTTTCCTGTAGGCAGTATGTATCTTACCCCTAGTGAGGTAAGCCGCTACATCCTTACACTTGTCCTCTAGCCATGCCTGCTTAGCCATTTTGCACTTCCTGTTGATCTCATTTTTGAGACGTCTGTATTCCTTTTTGCCTGCTTCATTTACTGCATTTTTATATTTTCTCCTTTCATCGATTAAATTCAGTATTTCTTCTGTCACCCAAGGATTTCTACTAGCCCTCGTCTATTTACCTACTTGATCCTCTGCTGCCTTCATTACTTCATCCCTCAAAGCTACCCATTCGTCTTCTACTGTATTTTTTCCCCCCATTTTTGTCAATTGTTCCTTTATGCTCTTCCTGAAACTCTACAACCTCTGGTTCCTTCAGTTTATCCAGGTCCCATCTCCTCAAATTAGCACCTTTTTGCCGTTTCTTCAGTTTTAATCTACAGTTCATAACCAATAGATTGTGGTCAGATTCCCCATCTGCCCCTGGAAATGCCTTACAAAATTCTTGAACCAAGTGTTAGCTATGATTAAGTTATGCTCTGTGCAAAATTCTACCAGGCGGCTTCATCTTTCATTTCTTAGCCCCAATCCATATTCACCTACCATGTTTCCTTCTCTCCCGTTTCCTACTCTTGAATTCTAATCACCCATGGCTGTTAAATTTTCGTCTCCCTTCACTACCTGAATAATTTCTTTTATCTCATCATACATTTCATCAATTTATTCATCATCTGCAGAGCTAGTTGGCATATAAACTTGTACTACTGTTGTACGCGTGGGCCTCGTGTCTATCTTGGCCACAATAATGCGTTCACAGTGCTGTTTGTAGTAGCTTACCCGCACTCCGGTTTTTTTATTCATTATTAAACCTACTCCTGCATTACCCTTATTTGATTTTGTATTTATAACCCTGTATTCACCTGACCAAAAGTCTTGTTCCTCCTGCCACCTAACTTTGCTAATTCCCATTATATCTGACTTTAACCTATCCATTTCTCTTTTTAAAGTTTCTAATCTAATCTATCTATCTGACATTCCACACTCCAATCCGTAGAACTCCAGTTTTCTTTCTCCTGATAACGACGTCCTCTTGAGTAGTCCCCGCCCGGAGATCCGAATAGGGGACTATTGTACCTCCGGAATATTTTACCCAAGAGGACACCATCATCATTTATCCATACAGTATACCTGCATGCCCTCGGGGAAAAATTACGGCCGTAGTTTCCCCTTGCTTTCAGCCGTTCGCAGTACCAGCACAGCAAGGCCATTTTGGTTAATGTTACAAGGCCAGATCGGTCAGTTATCCAGACTGTTGCTCCTGCAACGACTGAAAAGGCTGCTGCCCCTCTTCAGGAACCACATGTTTGTCTGGCCTCTCAACAGATACCCCTCCGTTGTGGTTGCACCTACAGTATGGCTATCTGTGTCGCTGAGGCACGCAAGCCTCCCCACCAACGGCAAGGTCTGTCTCATAGGGGGGGGGGTTACATCTTAAAGTTCAGCCATTAGTTTTCGGCTAAATACAACATAGTGGGATGCATTAAATGGCGAAGATTGGATCATACCAACTTGGCGTGTAGTAGAATGGGTGGATGTGGAAATTGTGGAGGAGCAGCTCATTAATAACACGACTCTTGTAAATTTCCCATTTAATGTATGAGCTGCTTCAGGGAACACCCATTATTAAACAGGAAGTGAGCAGTTTATAATGAGAAAAGGGAAATTCAGGAGTTGGAAGTTACCAGGTGCAAGCCCTATAATGAAGCTCAAAAAATTTTTAATGCTATGCAACTTCCATCGTTGGTTACTTCTTTTGTGTTGGTACTTAAGAAACATGGAGGAACCATCTTACCTCTCAGGTAAGTCACTGGTCCCAAGGCAGAAGGACAAGGAAAACCATCATGAATCAAAGGTTTCCACAGGGGCTTTTGTATTGTAGCGGAACTGAAATGGATACTGATCACATTTGTAAGAACTGCAGTTTCTGACCCAGGAGAGACCTTTCTGCATCTGCTTGCAAAAATTCATTTTAGTCACAAACACACCTGCGTTAAGGAGCTACCACCCATTCAGGAAGGATGATGTTACTGAAGACAGGACTAAGAGTGGCGTGGCTGTTTTGTCAGTGACAGATGCTCCTCTGCTCCTGTCCCTCTATCCATGGCTGTGCAAGCAGTTTCAGTAGAAGTTCTCGTACATGCTAAGATCAGATGCAGATATACTGACAGAGCTTTCCCAGGCACTCCTGCACCCATTCTTCCTCATGGGTGTCTTCAGGGTTCTGTGGAGTTCTGCTGCCACATGCCGCAGGGATCGGATTATCAAGCAACCCCTCCATTTATAGTGTGTCTGCCTTTTAAACTCTGGTCAGATGGGACACTTCTCTACAGCTACAGGACCGTCTTCAGCCATTGGACTTTGTTTTTGCTGCTTAGCTCTTGCAGACTTCATTTAGTGGGAAGTGGGCACATATCTGCATTCCTGTGACCGCTTTCCAATGTAGATGCTCAGCCTACTGTGATAGGGATTGCCAGGAGACTGCAAAGATTGTTGCTTCAGAAGTCAGTTTGGTTTTGATACAGACAGCAGGCCATCCTAAAGAAAAAGCAGTGTACCCAGGAGATGGCGCACAGTATCACTAGTGTGGTCCCCTTAGGTTCCACAGATTCCATTTCCCAGTCTGGTAACCACCTCAGTTGACAACCTGTTCCTTCATGGAACAAAGAATGTCACTGAGCAGTCGGAGCCGGGTGACGGAAGTTCTAACAGCATCCAGCTGCAGAAAATTGTCCTGTCTTTAGAATTGTGAGAGTACCAGGAAGATGAGTGATAAAAGAAGAAAAGAGGAATTCCTAGAAGGAGATTGTGACTTCCATTAATCGGTCCACTTCCCCTATAGGAGTTCAGGAGTTGGTAAGGATTATTTCAAGTAAGGGCGTTACACCACCTCTTATTATGGCCTTGTTGAGAAAGGAGGTCTTGATAGACATGCTTAAAGACATGGGGTCAGGTTTTAGCTGAACACTTTTTTACAGTCGTTGCATTATCTTGACAAACTCCTGAGTTCCAGACATTCTGTCGAATTGTGGAGATGAAGAGACTTCCCTTTGTCTCGTGTAATGAGGAAATCCAGTCACCCATTCCTCATGTGTGAATTGGAATCGGCTCTCTCCATAGCCAGAAACACTACTCCAAGATGGGATCAGATTCCTTTTGACAAGCTCGGTCATTTGTGCTGTGGAGCCAAAGGCGAGCTCCTGTTTTGTTTCAATCAGATCTGGTTTGATGGACTAACTTGCCACTTGGAATGAGGCAACATTAATTCCTTTATGGTAACCAACCATAACAGTTTCTGGGGTTTAGCCATCACAAACTGTAGGGTAAGAATCTGTACACCAGGAAGCAGGAAAAGAGCAGGCGTATGAAATACATACAGCATAACCCCAGACACCTGAGCCAGCGGTAAAGGAAGTAAGAGATGCAATCAACAAGTTGAAAAACCATAAAGCACCAGGATCAAATTGCATAACTGCAGAATTAGTTAAAGATGGGGGACATAAATTGGTGGAAATAGTTCACAAAGTGATAACTAAAGTATGGAACTCAGAGATGATACCTCAAGAGTGGCAGGAGTCGATTCTGATCCCAATTTTTAAGAAAGGTGACAAAATAGATTGTAGTAATTGTAGAGGGATATTGCTATTACCAGTATGTTCCAAAATTTTCTCAAATATTCTGCTAAGCAGGCATAAACCATATGCAGATGAAATTGTGGGGGATTACCAAGCTGGCTTTAGGAGGAACAGATCAACTATAGACCAAATATTCACCCTGCGTCAAATTTTGGAAAAGAAATGGGAATACAATAAACCCATTCATAATCTTTTCAGAGATTTTACAAAAGCATATGATTCACTATTGCAATCAAAATTGTATAGAATTCTTTTGGTACTTGGAATACCAAAGAAGTATGTTAGACTTATAGAAGTGAGTTTGAAAAACACAAAAGGTAGAGTACGCGTGGAGAAATTGGAGTCAGAAGAATATGTAATAAAGAACGGACTTGAGCAGGGAGATGCCCTGTCTCTCCTACTTTTTAATTTAGTCCTAGAATATATTGTACGAATGGCAGCAGATAATTCAGAGGGTGTGGAGTTAAATGGAAATATTAAGATATTAGGGTATGCAGATGATCTAAACATCATTAGCGATAGGAAAGAATCTGTAACAGCGAATGCGAATGCGTTAATCAAGGCTAGTGAAGATGTAGGTCTAAGGATAACTGAAGACAAAACTAAATACCTGGTTACTACTAGAATGCCAACAGCAGTAGATCAGGAAATGTTAAGAGTTGGAGACATGCAGTTTGAAAAAGTGAACACATTTAAGTATCTAGGCATGGACATCACTTCGAGAAATGAGATTGAATCAACTGAAGAAGAGATTACGAGCGGGAAATGTGTGCTACTTCTCACTGAATAGATTACTTTCATCACAGATATTGTCTAGGAATTTAAAGAATAGAATGTACAAAACTATTATTCTACCAGTTATGCTGTAGGGGTGTGAGACTTGTTATCTCACTGCGCATAATGAAAAGCCTTTTCGAGTATTTGAAAACAAAATTTTGAGGAAAATTTTTGGAGCAAAAAGGGATGACATTAGCAGAGAGTGGCAAAAACTGCATAACGAAGAGGTTCACGAACTCTATTCAAGCCCTGACATAATCATTATTATTAAATCACGTAGGCTGCGATGGGCGGGTCACATAGTTAGAATGGATGAGGGCAGGGCAGCGCGCAGAGTACGTGTAGGGCACCTAGAAGGAAAACGTCCTGTCGGGAGACCGAGGCATAGACGGGAGGACAATGTGAAGGCTGATTTGAGGGGTCTAGGTGCTGAAGGTTAAAGGAAGGAAGTAGCCCAAGACAGGGACAGATGGTGAAAATACGTCACTGTGGTAATGGACTCTTGAGTCCGGTATGACCATTGAGTGAGTAAGTAAGTAAGGAAGGGTAAGACTCTAGAGTGCATGGTCGACCATCGTTTTGTCTGCCTCCGCGAATGCCAACATAATCTGTGCCACTGCCAGTAAGTTTCAGGCACGACCACTCCACCCTTGAAAACTTAATTCTACTTGAGGCAGAAATGCAGGAGTCTTTCTTTAGCAAAAACCATATCACCTGTGGTTTTTTACTGTGAAAAGGTGTAAGGTACCGCTTAGAAGTGCATCATCCTTCATCAACTCCATGAAACATGGCTACATGGATATCTGACTATTCTTACTCAAACCTTCCTCAAGGACGGGTGCTTCCCATATATGGCACTGATGGTACCTCGTCTGCCCAATTTGTTCAGGAGACTGGAGTCACCCAGGACAGTGTACTAAGGTATGACATTGTTTGCAGTCCTGGGAATCTTCTTTGCATTCAGGAGCCCTAATAAATGTTCTCTGTGGATGACCTCACGATCTTCTACACTTTCTCTGATCCTTCAGTGACAACAAGGCAGCTACAGTTTACCATAAAGAGATAGAAACTGTGGCCTATAAAGCTGGATTTAGGCTATCAATGTAGAAGACTGCTTTTTTTTTCAGTTTTAACCATGATTGTTGAAGTCTTAACCAACCAGAGATCACACTGTGAGATAATATATTTTATGGAGAATGTGCACTTTTTTGACCTATTACACTGACAGAAAAAAAATCGCAACATCAAAAAACAATTAATGTACATTAATGAAATTTCAGGAATACATTTGTCCTGATAACATAGTTAAGTGATTAACATTGCAAGATCACAAGCTAATGTAAGCATGAGATAAGCCATTGCAAAAGTGAAATGCTGGTATGTTAATAAACGGTGTAACAACCAGAACATTGAAATCAAGCATGCATTGTGTTGTGCAGGTGCCGGATATCAGTTTCTGGGATGGAATTACGTTCCTGTTGTGCTTCATCAATCAATACGTAGCTGGTTAATGCTGTTTGTGGATGACGCTGGAATTGTCATCTGATGATGTCCCATATGTGCTCGATTGGAGACAGATCTGCCGATCAAGCAGGCCAAGGCAACATGTCGACACTCTGCTGCTCAAATTGCTGCTGCCGATGCAGTAGGATGCCATAGAGCCATATGCTGGACACAGTGGTCTTCCCTCTTGGTAGTGCCACGTGGCTGTTAATAACCCAGTCTTCTTGCGATTGCTTGTAGCCACGGTCATGAGAATGTATAATCGTGTACAGTGGCTGCATTCTTGCCAAGTCTTCCTGCAGTATTGCAGAAGGCACATCCATTGTGTCTAGCTCTATTACATGACCTCATTCAAACTCAGTGAGGTGTTGATAGTGACGTCTTTCTCACCTTACAGACATTCTTGACTAACATCAGCTCACCATGTCCAACCTCAGCGGTAACTAACACTCATGACCATATATCTAAAGCAAATCTGATTTGCATCGTGATAGTGGCACTATTCGTGACACTCTTACGCAAGTGGTGCAAAATTTGAATAGATATCATCTTTCAGGTATAGTAACACACCTACCAGCTTTCGTCTGTCACACAACTCCTTCTTGGTGTTGCGAGTTTTTCCCTTCAATGTATTTGACACAAAATTAACTTGGCTCACACACCTACAAGACTTGCTAACCAAAAGCATCAGCTCATTGAATATTTTAGCACATGCTTCCTACCTCAAGATGTTATATGTTGTCTGCCTTGAGAGCATTGGGATATCAATTGGAGTCACTGGACCATTCTATTTGAGTTGGTGTGCAGAGGCTGGTGACCCAACATTCCGGATTCATCAATGCTGCCTCCTGGCACAACAGGCTCTGAATAACTTAGCATTGCCAACTTTAAGTTGGAGCCACTGTTCAGGAATCGGAGGAAGAATTGCAGGACATGATGGGTAACAAGTCAAGAGCAATACAATGGGTTATAATGTCATGGTGTACATCCTTCCAGATAGCTAGATGTGTTGAAGCCTGTTTAACATCTCTTTGAATAGGGCACAGCCCCTTGATTCTTCATGCCCTCCTTATAAGACTTATAGATCCATCAGTTTGTGATGCTGGTGGTATTTTGATTGAAGTTTGTCACATGTTAACTGGGTGTATTTTACCTCATGAGAAAGACATATGATAGCTTGTTAGCAGACCCCCCTCCGTTTTAAATGACTAGATGATTTTGGTGCATGTTTTGAGATTGTGCTGTGTCTGATGTTTTGGCTGGCTTATCCATGTGTTATGCAAGTGATCAGCCAACCATCATTTCCAGACTTGTTGTTCCATGGCTTTTGTGGTCTGGTAATCATTTGTAGTAGTACATTTTAAGACACGGACTGTGGTAAGTGTTCAGTTTTATGCTGTAGATTGTGTGTGCTAATATGAGAAAGAGTGGATGAGAGCAAAATTATCTTCTCTAGCTTTTGGCATGTCTGTGTTTCATATACTTAAACCATGGCCATTTCTTGTTGTATTTGTAATGGTGCTGACAACAACAATGTTGAATGCATTAAACAAAACGAAAACATCATTCAGGTGAAATCTACCTCCTGGGAGGTGGAGTCTATGAGGGGTGTGTGCTGTTGTGCATTGTCTTGAAAAGCAAACACATTGACAAAACAGGAAATATTGCACAACCCTCAAATTATTGTTGATGATGATAAGAGGCATCAGAGATCTATATATGATGCCAGGCAAAAACATAATTGACTGACCCTACCTGCAGAATCTGTCATCTACCCACTAGAGATGTGTTAGAACCTGACTACCTCCATACCCTTCAACAATGATCATCAGGCACATCCTACGACTGTCGGTGAAGAGGGAGGCAAGCAGTGGAAAGGCACCGGAACTAGATGACATAACTGTGAGATTCTACGAAGATTTTGTGAAATAATGTGCTCCTCTTCTAGCAGCAGTTTATCATAGTTCGCTGGAGCACTGAAAAGTACCTAAGGACTGGAGATAAGCACAGGTCATTATAGTTTTCAAGGAGGGCCTTAGGACTGATGTTCATAATTAAAGGCCTATATCATTGACGTCAATCTGTTGTAGAATTATGGAACATATTTTTGTTAATGTATTACGACATTTTTGGAGAATGGAAATCTCCCCCATAAAAATCAACATGGATTCTGCAAATGGAGATGTGTGAGACTCAGCTCACTCTGTTCCTCTAAGAGATCCATAGTTCTGTAGATGCCAGTGCTCAGGATGATGCTGTGTTCCTTGACTTCAGGAAGGCATTTGATATCATCCCACACTGCCATTAAGAAAAGAGAGAGAGAGAGAGAGAGAGAGAGAGAGAGAGAAGAAAAAATAAAAGTGTACCAAGAGCTGGATCAGATTTGTGACTGGATTCAAGACTTCCTCTCAGATAGAACTCAACACCTCACTCTTAACAGAACAAAAACGACAGATGTAAAAGTAATTTCTGGAGCACCCCAAAGAAGTGTGATAGGACCACTACTTTGTAAAATGTAGATGGTCTAGTAAAAAGCATTGGAAGCTCTATAAAACTGTTTGCAGATTATGTGGTTGTAAAAAGTAGTGATGCTAGAAGACAGTACCAGTTTGCAGAATGGTCTACAGAGCTCTGACAGTTGACCCTGAACATTAATAAACGTAACATTTTGGGCACATATAGGAAGAGTGGTTCACTGCTGTACAACTACACCATTGACGACAAATATCGGGAAACTGTAAAATACCCAGGTGTAACTACACAGAGCAGCCTTAAGTGGAATGACTACATAAAACAAATACTAGGAAGACAGGATGTGATTCATAGGAAGAATCTTTTAGGAAATGTAATTCATCCTTGAAAGAAGTGTCTTATTTGATTTATTCTAGTGCATTTTTCATCAGTCTGTTATGCTTGTCAAGTAGGACTAATAGAAGAGAGAGAGAGAGAGAGAGAGAGAGAGAGAGAGAGAGAGAGAGAGAGAGAGAAGATCCAGTGACGAGCAGTGTTTCATATGGGCTCATCTAGTCAATGTGCAGAGATGCTCAACAAAGTCCAGAGGCAGATGCTACAAGAGAGACATCATGCAGTACAGAGAGGTTTACTATTGAAATTTCTAGAGAGTCAGACAACATATTCTTCCTCCCACGTAGATGCTGCAAAATGATGATGACAAGAAAATTAGAGGATTTAGAGCTAATAGAGAGGCTTATGAACAATCTTTCTTCCCATGTGTCATTCACGAGTGGAAGAGAGGGAATGAGGGGTCAGTTAGTGGTGCCAGAAGTACCCTCCACCACACACTGTCAGGTGGTTTCCGGAGCATTGGTCGAGAATGTCCGGGTGCAGATATGCTCCTCCTTCAGGTCCCTTTGTAAATTAAAATGCTGCATGTACCAAATCTCAGAACACTGTATGATAAAGTTAATATTTGTGTTAATGCTTATCAGTTATTTCTCTTCCTTGAGTACTTCACTGTGCTCCTGTTCCCACTGCTGCGGTATTCCGTCTCTCACATGACGATGGTTAATAGGAAAACTTAACTTCAGTTGTAACAACCCTATATTTAAATTATGTTGGTGTAATCTGTTGTTTACAACTAATTACCTTTTTATTTTTATTCCTCCAATATTGAAATATTTTCATTTGGAAAATCAGGCATGCCTTTCAGACCTTCAGGCCATAATTTGCAGACTTATTTTCCTGTAAGAGTAAATATATTATATTCTCTTTACTCTGTTTTAGGTTATTTTCCTACATGGCCTTGGTGATACAGGGTGAGTACTAAACTGAAATTGTTTTTGTCAACTTTACAGCTAAGATTAAAACATCTTTGTCAGATTTTAATATGAATTTTAGATATTTACCTGTTTTCAACCCATCATGAAGCAGTATATTTCTGTAATGCTCATGTCTTGTGTAGCCTTGGCTCCTGTCTGAATAGCATTAAATTTTGTTTCACAGTGTGAATCACGTCTATAAATAATACACATTGAAGTCTCGTAATTAAGAGAAGACAGTTTTGTATATTCACATTTGTTTCCCAGTGGTAGATGTTAACTTATTGTTTCTTTGAAACCTTGTCGTCCACAGTTGCCATATTAATATCGTTCTGTCAAAATTTTATCTGTAACTCAAAAGAGGCACCGTTAAATAACATCACCAAAGAAATGCGTTCACAATTATTCTTATTAATACACTCCTGGAAATGGAAAAAAGAACACATTGACACCGGTGTGTCAGACCCACCATACTTGCTCCGGACACTGCGAGAGGGCTGTACAAGCAATGATCACAGCGGACACACCAGGAACTGCGGTGTTGGTCGTCGAATGGCGCTAGCTGCGCAGCATTTGTGCACCGCCGCTGTCAGTGTCAGCCAGTTTGCCGTGGCATACGGAGCTCCATCGCAGTCTTTAACACTGGTAGCATGCCGTGACAGCGTGGACGTGAACCGTATGTGCAGTTGACGGACTTTGAGCGAGGGCGTATAGTGGGCATGCGGGAGGCCGGGTGGACGTACCGCCGAATTGCTCAACACGTGGGGCGTGAGGTCTCCACAGTACATCGATGTTGTCACCAGTGGTCGGCGGAAGGTGCACGTGCCCGTCGACCTGGGACCGGACCGCAGCGACGCACGGATGCACGCCAAGACCGTAGGATCCTACGCAGTGCCGTAGGGGACCGCACCGCCACTTCCCAGCAAATTAGGGACACTGTTGCTCCTGGGGTATCGGCGAGGACCATTCGCAACCGTCTCTATGAAGCTGGGCTACGGTCCCGCACACCGTTAGGCCGTCTTCAGCGATGAGAGTCGCTTCTGCCTTGGTGCTAATGATGGTCGTATGCATGTTTGGCGCCGTGCAGGTGAGTGCCACAATCAGGACTGCATACGACCGAGGCACACAGGGCCAACACCAGGCATCATGGTGTGGGGAGCGGTCTCCTACACTGGCCGTTCACCTCTGGTGATCGTCGAGGGGACACTGAATAGTGCACGGTACATCCAAACCGTCATCGAACCCATCGTTCTACCATTCCTAGACCGGCAAGGGAACTTGCTGTTCCAACAGGACAATGCACGTCCGCATGTATCCCGTGCCACCCAACGTGCTCTAGAAGGTGTAAGTCAACTACCCTGGCCAGCAAGATCTCCGGATCTGTCCCCCATTGAGCATGTTTGGGACTGGATGAAGCGTTGTCCCACGCGGTCTGCACGTCCAGCACGAACGCTGGTCCAACTGAGGCGCCAGGTGGAAATGGCATGGCAAGCCGTTCCAGCATCTCTACGATCGTCTCCATGGGAGAATAGCAGCCTGCATTGCTGCGAAAGGTCGATATACACTGTACTAGTGCCGACATTGTGCATGCTCTGTTGCCTGTGTCTATGTGCCTATGGTTCTGTCAGTGTGATCATGTGATGTATCTGACCCCAGGAATGTGTCAATAAAGTTTCCCCTTCCTGGGACAATGAATTCACGGTGTTCTTATTTCAATTTCCAGGAGTGTACATGTCATTTTTCACCAACTGCTAAAGTTAGTTGAGAATTACTTTAATGCAAATTGTAGCTAGACCCTACAAATATTGATATCAACATCACCATATTTAAGTGAAAAGAGAAAACAGAATAAGCTAGACAGACAAAATATTAGTCACCAGCTTGAAAGAGCACATTGGTTTATTTACATGGATATGTGTGTGTGTGCGAGTGTACATTTGTCCTTTTTCCCCCTAAGGGAAGTCTTTCCGCTCCCGGGATTGGAATGACTCCTTACCCTCTCCCTTAAAACCCACATCCTTTCGTCTTTCCCTCTCCTTCCCTCTTTCCTGAAGAAGCAACCATTGGTTGCGAAAGCTAGTAATTCTGTGTGTGTGTGTGTGTGTGTGTTTGTGTGTGTGTGTGTGTGTGTGTGTTTTGTTCATTGTGCCTGTCTGCCGGTGCTTTCCCGCTTGGTGAGTCTTGGAATCTTTGTTTTTAATATACAATTAAACAATTACTTAAATAAACTGTTTATGATAGGGATCACCTGTTGTCAATTCGGTTAATGCTTGTGCAACAAGTAGTATGTTTACAGATTCCTCCTCTGAGGTGAATGATTGTGTCATTATTGTGAAATTCAAATAAATACTGAACCTCCATAGTTCAAAACTGGTTTCGACCTTGTTAACTAAAAGTATCAACAGATTGTGTGTACTCAGTGCATGATTACATTGGATGCACTTTTCATCCCCACCGATCCACACTTGAGGAGACAAGTCAGAAAACAAGATTACACAATAAATATTTACAGAATGAGAACAGATATGTTAATATGCATTCCACAGATCCCAAATGAAATTGCCCTTGTGGATGAGGAATTGGGGAAGGGGTAGGGGGGGGGGGGGCTTAAGCATATTTGCATTTAAAAGATAATAACTTGTCACCAAGCATTAAATGTTCACTACACTTAGGTACATATGATAATTCTTACCCTTCTGTAGCCACAAATCACAAAAAACTAAGTAAATAGATTTAAAAAAATAATAATAATTGCTGCACAAAATTTTTACACAAGTCAGATTTTACTCAAATTCACAATATGTGATATTAATAACATACACACATCACTGATTTCTGCCAAGAAATCACAGCTGTAATTGCATCTCTTTTGTAGTGAACATACTTATTCATGTTTATGGCATACGGAATGCCCCACAATGAATTACAAGAGGGGTTTAAAATGTTCTCAGAATGGAATAGAAAAAAGTACTTACTTCAGTGAAACTTTTTTTTTAATTTTTCAGTGTAGCCTCCTTGTAGATTAATGCACTTGGTCCAACGGTGTTCCAGTTCCTTGATCCCATCTCGAAATTAGTTTCCTCCAGGCCAGCAAAATAGTTGTCAACTCTGGCTATCAATTCTTCATTTGAAGTGAATCTTCGTCCACAAAGAAAAATTTCCAGTTTTGAGAAGAGATGGAAGTCTGACGGAGCCATATCAGGTGAATAAGACAGGTGTGGCAACAATGTAATTTTGCCATAGTGGCGGCACATGTTTTTGATCCAGCTTCAAGAGTCATGGCACCCATCTTGCAGATAATTTTTTTCCTTTCTAATTCTTCAGTTAAAATGTGATATACCCTTTCAGATGACATCTGCAAAGTGTGAGCAGTTTTACACACTTTCAACCAGCATTCCTCCATGACCATTTTGTGCACTTTCCCAATGATTTCTGGAGTAGTGACACATCTTGGCCGACCACTGCATGGATCATCAACTAAGCTCTCCAGACCAAATTTAAATTCATTTGTCCATTTGGCACCAGCTGAATATGAAGGAGCAGAGAGAGTCCCCCAGTGTATTCTGGAAATCAGCATGAATGTCCTTTGCTTTCATACCTTTCTTGACGAAATACTTAATCACTGCTCGAACCTCGATTCCCCCCCTCCCCCTAGCATCTTTGCATATCACTACACGGGAACAACAGCAGAGCCACGTCACTTCCACAGCTCTCTTCCAAGAGCACTGATATGGCACATGTTTACAGGCAACAGTCCAGTGAATATCATGTGAACAACTCGTTGCACTTGCGCTGGCCTCTCATGGTGATTCCGAGAACTTTTCAAACCACCCTCGTATAAACAATTAATCATAGGTATGTATTTGTCCTAGCATTCCTTTCTCTTCACGCCAGTATCGGGCGATTATTTTTTTTAATATGAATACAGAAGTAGATGTAGACAGGGCTCAACAAGCTTTCAGCAGCAAATTGATTAAGAATGTAGGGAAGTCTGCAAAGAGAAAGAAAGTCTTGTTGCTAGGTAGTTCGCATGCTAGGGGTGTGGGCCAACTTCTGCAGGATGAATTAGGGTTGGATTACCAGGTCACAAGTTTTTTCAAACCTAGTGCTGAACTTGGGCAGGTTACAGAGGATTTAGGTTTACTATGTAAAGGTTTTACTAAGGAAGACACCGTGGTTATTGTGGGTGGGCCGGGCAACAGTATTGACAGAGATCCGGGGTATAGCATAAAGTGTGACCTGGCAAAGATTGCATCGGCATCAAATCATACCAGTGTTGGGTTTGTGTCAGTTCTGGAGCGCCACGACCGACCTCATTTCACCTCTTCTGTCAGGAGAGTTAATTTGGAGTTGGAACGGCTACTTGGATCTGGTGCAGGGTCACACATTGGTGTGGTTCCTGTTGATTCACTCTGTAGGTGGGACTATACTAGACATGGCCTACACCTCAACAGGAAAGGGAAGGGTAAACTGGCTGGGCTGATAGCAGGAAATTTAAAGGGGGGAGGAACTACATCTCATGGTGGAAACTCTTTTTTAGTGTAAGATCAGTGTCCAGTGGGAAACTCAGCCAGGCAAGTACTAAAGATGTTAAAAAAGTTCAAGATACTCACAAAAGTAAAGTGAAAAATACTGTTAGTATATTTCATCAAAATATTGGGGGATTGAAGAATAAAATTGATGAGCTTCTGCTTTGTTTAGAACATATAGAAACCAAGAATGTAATAGATATTCTATGCCTGTCTGAGCATCACATTGTCACTGATATGCAAAAGGTTAGCATCAATGGGTACAAATTAGCTGCACATGTAAGTAGAGATAATATGATGAGAGGAGGAGTTGCCATATATGTCAAAAGCTTCCACAGTGCAAAAAATTTAGAAACTAAAAAATTTTGTGTAGAGCAACATATTGAAGCATGTGCCACTGAACTTAAACTAAATGATGGCACTTTCATAATTGTAACAGTGTATAGGTCCCCCTCAGGGAATTTCCAGCTATTTCTAGAAAACTTGGATGTTTTTTTGTGCTATCTGTCAGACAGGGGGAAGCAAATTATCATTTGTGGGGATTTCAATGTTGATTCCCTGAAAGAGTGTAATAGGAAGAATGACCTTTTAGTATTACTCAGTTCTTTCAATTTGAGCTCTGTCATTGATTTTCCTACTCGGATAACAAAGAACAGCAGTACATTGATAGATAACTTTTTTATAGACCAAGATAAGTTTAAGGACATAAATGCTTATCCTGTTGAGAATGGTCTTTCAGATCATAGTGCACAGCTTGTTACAGTACATGACATAGCTCCATGCAGTATAATAAATCAGACTTTCAAAGCAGTGCGTTCAATTAACAATATAAATATTGCAAACTTTAGGGAAAGCCTACAGCAGCTAGACTGGGATGAAGTGTATAAGGAACCCGATGCAAACTTGAAATATAACTTATTTCACAATACATTTTTAAGGGTATTTGAAAATTGTTTTCCCAAGAAAATAGTTAAACATAATTCCAAGAAAACATATAAAAAACCTTGGCTAACTAAAGGAATAAGAATATCTTGCAACCGTAAAAGAGAACTGTATCTAACAGCAAGAGGGAGTACTGACCCCGAAATTGTTCAATATTATAAAAACTATTGTGCGGTACTAAGAAAAGTTATTAAAAAGTCCAGAAGCATGTGTATCATGTCGGAGATCAGTAACTCTGATAATAAAATTAAAGCAATTTGGAATATTATTGAAAGGGAAACAGGGCAACCAAGAGCACAGGAAGACTTTAGTGCAATAAAACTGAATGACAAGTGCACTAACAAACAATCAGAAATTGAAAATATTTTGAATAATCATTTTTTAAATGTTGTGGAGAAAATAGGATCTAGATCTTCACTAGAAGAGGCAAGGCTATTATTAGAAGAGGCCATACCTGCGCAGTTTGAAACAACTGTAATTCCACCAACCTCTCCCTCTGAAATCAGTAAAATAATAAACTCACTGAAAAGTAAAAGCTCTTACGGAATTGATGGCATTTCCAGCAAAGTACTTAAAGCTTGTTCCCCACAGATAAGTAGGATTCTCAGCCACGTATGTAATAGCTCTTTGGAGCAGGGTGTTTTCCCTGATAGACTGAAATATGCCATTGTAAAACCATTGCATAAAAAGGGGGATACGTCGGATGTCAACAACTATCGCCCAATCTCTCTTCTGACAGCTCTATCAAAAATTTTTGAGAAAGTAATGTATTCAAGAGTAGCCTCCCATATTTGTAAAAATAAAGTACTAACAAAATGTCAGTTTGGTTTTCAGAAAGGCTTTTCAACAGAAAATGCTATATATGCTTTCACTGATCAAATATTAAATGCTCTGAATAACCGGACATCACCCATTGGTATTTTTTGTGATCTCTCAAAGGCCTTTGATTGTGTAAATCATGGAATTCTTTTAGATAAGCTAAATCATTATGGTTTGAGTGGGGCAGTGCACAAATGGTTTAATTCATACTTAACTGGAAGAATGCAGAAAGTTGAAATAAGTGGTTCGCGTAATGTTAAAACAACAGCTGATTCCTCAAACTGGGGTGCTATCAAGCACGGGGTCCCACAGGGTTCGGTCTTAGGTCCTTTACTGTTCTTGATATACATCAATGACTTACCATTCCAAATTGATGAAGATGCAAAGTTAGTTCTTTTTGCTGATGATACAAGTATAGTAATAACATCCAAAAACCAAGAACTAAGTGATGTAATTGTAAATGATGTTTTTCACAAAATTATTAAGTGGTTCTCAGCAAACGGACTCTCTTTAAATTTTGATAAAACACAGTATATACAGTTCCGTACAGTAAATGGCACAATTCCAGTAATAAATATAGAATTTGAACAGAAGTCTGTAGCTAAGGTAGAATTTTCAAAATTTTTAGGTGTGTCCATTGATGAGAGGTTAAACTGGAAGCAACACATTGATGGTCTGCTGAAACGTCTGAGTTTGGCTACGTATGCTATTAGGGTTATTGCAAATTTTGGTGATAAGAATCTCAGTAAATTAGCTTACTATGCCTACTTTCATTCACTGCTTTCGTATGGCATCATATTCTGGGGTAATTCATCGTTGAGTAGAAAAGTATTCATTGCACAAAAACGTGTAATCAGAATAATTGGTGGAGCCCACCCACGGTCATCTTGCAGACATCTATTTAAGGATCTAGGGATCCTCACAGTATATATATTCCCTTATGAAATTTGTTGATAATAATCCAACCTAATTCAAAAGTAATAGCAGTGTGCATACCTATAACACCAGGAGAAAGATGATCTTCACTATGCAGGGTTAAATCTGACTTTGGCACAGAAAGGGGTAAATTATGCTGCCACAAAAGTCTTTGGGCACCTACCAAACAGCATCAAAAGCCTGACAGATAGCCAACTAACATTTAAAAATAAATTAAAAGAATTTCTAGATGACAACTCCTTCTACTCATTGGCTGAATTTTTAGATATAAACTAAGTTAAAAAAAAAAAACTTAATCATTAGTGTCATGCAATATTTTGTGTAATGTAATTTCTTGTACAGACATCTTTTATTAACCTGACACGTTCCACATCATTACGAAGTGTCGTATTCATGATCTATGGAACAAGTATTAATCTAATCTAATCTACTCAGATAACAATTTTTTTTTTATCAGAATGGATCATTAAACAATTTTACAATCTCTCTTTATACTAGTGGACTATCTGTTACTATGACATGTAGTCCAGTCGCCCACATTTCATTTAACTAATTATTTTTTCAAGAACTCCAGATTTAGTAGCCAAACTCATTACGCTTTTGGAAATCTGAATAAAATCTTCTCAGTTTCCAAGCTACTTCATTTTTAATAAAACTCTCAAGCTTTCGATGACTGCTGGTACTGGCATGGTATTCCAATTATTTAGTTATGATTGCAGCATCTGGCATCAGTTGGAGAGTGCCAAAATGACGCATGTGTGGAAGGCGAGTTGCACAGCTCACAGCAGCTCCAGTCTGCCAATGGACCTCTGACATCAAGTAACATGAGGCACCAATGCCAAGTTTGAAACTGCCACTCCCACCTCCCTACAGGTTCTAAGCATCTGACTTCTATTTCTTTTTATATCTAGATGTGGCACAGGCCTCTTGTGCCTGGTCCTGGAATTGCAGTGTGCTGTGTGCCTAATGCGCACACGTCGTTTCGGCCCCCTCTAATTGATGCCTGATGCTGTAATCATACCTATATAAACTGAACACTGAGACAGCCCTAGTAGTCAGCAGTGTCTTATTACTCTTGACGACAATGGTGGAGATAGCCATCAAAAGTTCAAGGATTAGCATTTTATTCAAAAGGACACCGTTTGAAAATGGAAGACTTTTATTCAAAAATGTTTTGACAAGTCTCTGAGGAAACTTGGAAATCGCTGGATGTGTGCTGTACCTGTAAACCTAACCATGTCACTTACTATCTGCAACTAAAAAAAAAGAAATACTTCTAATACAAAAGTGTAGCAAACTAGATTCACACTTCCCCTAGGAAGAGTATATGAAACTCTACAAAACTATAATGGGATATTGACACGTGTCAGTTCCAGGAAGAACATCATCCATTGTTATGAGGCTGATTCCCCGATCACGTACTTTCATAATTTATGATACAGCTACTGAATCAGAGAAGTCATGTTTCAAGCAATTAACAACTCTTTGTTGTTAATCATTCTACATTCAGTTATCTATTTCCAATCCTGAAGAATATTATACAAAACTCACACTTGCCTCACTATTATTCCATCTTTACGGTACCATATGGAACAAAGCAATAAATTTAGGTAAATTCATCTACTTTGCCATTTTGGAGGAACCTCGACAATAACAGTACTGACTTATGTAGTAACCGTCAACATACATCTCTTTCTGCAGAAATATTCTCTCTACATCATTATTTAACTCTCCACAATGATAGTGTCCCTATTTAAGTTTTTCTTTTTTTCCCATTTATAGGTCATCCTTTCCCTCTAAGTGCACCTATACTTTCCAGTGCACCATACATACATACATACATACATACATAATACATATATACATATGAAAGTACAATATCCCATCAATGTCTTGCATAGCTCTACCTTGGTCTTCTATACATATATCGAGTTAACATACTCCTACTATATTCATACCTGGTTTATAATCTTTCTTCTTCGCTGTTTTCATTGTACTACTCTGTAAACAATCGTGACTTACCTATATAATACTGAAAATCTGAAGGCCCTCCTATTCTATGTTTCATCAATCGTATCTGGATGTTAGCCCGTCAGATTTACTCTTTTTAGCTAAGGGTATATCCTCTTAGTTCCCATGTCAAAAGTGACGTAGCTAACAACCTGTACTATGTAGAAGAACAACTCGCCTAAGTTTTGCAGCCCTTCTGCAGACCTATGTTTGATAAGTTCTGTTGTTTGCCAAGTACAGATATCTGTCTTTTGTTACATTTAATTCACACTGTGTACGCATTAGTTATCCTATTATATTGCTTATAAAATATAGGCTACTTGGAAGTAAATAATTTTTAAAATGTTAGGGAAAAGGTTAAGAAACTGCTATACAGAAATCTAAAACTGAAGGAATGTAGTAGACAACTCAATACCTAGTGAGTGTCCGTCTGCTAAATTCACACGGAATGTGAATTTATTTCAGGCACGTTTCTTGGGACACAAATCTTTGATCATGTCTGTATTATACAGCAAGCACTGTTTGGCAGGGCGTGCAAGGACTAGAGACACTTAGGCACAGTCAGGATGGTGGAGAAGGGGGGGGGCGGGGGGAGAGCAGGGAAGGGTAAAGGATGGATAGGTGCATTGGTAGAGGGTGGCACGTAAAGAGGATGAGGGAATATGAGATGGGAGAAGTTTGATGGGATGAGGGGCAGAAACTGTTGTGTGGAGGGTGTGGTGCAGTAGGTTATCATAGGTTGAATCTGGGATAATTTCAGGAGTGGAGAATGTAATGTAAGAATAACAGACTTTTCTTTACCATTCGAAGGGTCTATTAGGAAAACGTCCTTTGGATGTGGAGTTCCTAAAATTTTTAATAGAACTTCATAATGGTGGAAAAACTTCCCTGTTTCTTCCTTTGATGGTAAACTGGGATGAAAAGCTTTCACTATCACCACGCCATCCAGCTTAAAATTTGGTGCACTTGCTTTAAAATTATGTTCTTGCACCCAACATTGCATTTTCTCTCTCTCTCTCTCTCTCTCTCTCTCTCTCTCTCTCTCTCTCTCTCTCTCTCTCTCTCTCTCTCTCTCTCTCTCTCTCTACCTTTCGTTGTAAGTCACTATTTGTTACCTCCTTTATTTCTGCCCAGGAAAAGCTCTCACAACTTTTCTCGTATTAAATTTTTGTTACACACTTCTACTGGGGAAAGTCCAGTTGACTAATTAGGTAACTCATTAAAGATAGCTGGAATCTCTGAGATCATCTGCACCCAAATCATGTATTTCATAGAAAAATACATATGACATAATCTTCCTACGTTTCATTATTCTTGCAGATGGGCTATATTGTGGGTGATAGTTTGGAATAAGTATATTTTCCCACCTTCCCATGCTAAAAACTCTTAGAAAGTATTACTTATAAACTGTGTCACATTGTCAGTGAGTAAGCGATTTGGTTTGCAAAACAGTTTCTTGGGATATTGATTGCAGTATTTTTATTTGATAATTTAATTGGGATATAGGTTTACATATTTTGACAGACATTCTGTCAAGACTAAAATATAAGAAACACCACCTATGTCATGTAATGTGTTAATGATTACTGGATACAAAGAATAATTTATTTGGCTATTATTTTCTTTAACCTTCTGACAAAGAACACTTCTTAACACACATTTTATTTCTCTCCTCGGATTTTAAAAACAATAAAACTTTTTCATGTGTTGAATAGTGGTATAAAATGACTGGGCATTTATAAATTGGGGCAGATGCCCAGAATAAATGCCTGGGCAAATGCCCACAATTCATAAATGCCTAGGCATTGATATTTATATGCCCAGGAATTTACACATTTTAAATATTAACTGAGAAGTGGTTCTTATAAAAATCTAAAGCTGATATTTTGTATTAGAAAAGGTGTTTAGCAGCACTACTTCTTTAGTGGTTGCATAACCAAATACCTGCTTGAGAGTTAGGGGAGAGTTATTAGGGGAAATAAATTCGACTTTAAACACAACTTTTTGTGTGTTTTATGAGGTCACTCCCTGGGATAGTGCACACTAAAAAAAAGATTTATATGATTATTTTTATCTTCCTGAGAGTGGGGATCCACTCCTTCCCACACAAATTGTCTGGACCAAATTCCTTGTTTGTCCCTAGAATAAGCAAAGTTCCCTCTCACTTGAATAACATTTAGTCCAGTATTCTTTGTTGTACCACAAACAAAACTTACTGCATCATACATCTCCTTACATTCAGGGTACTGTATTGTACTGCTGGATCTAGAAGATTAGCTGCAAGGTGGGTGTCGTTTTTTTATTTTTTTTTTATTTTTTAAATTTTAATTTTTTTTTATTAAATCCTTTTTATGTTAATGTTCTCATTTTATCTTAACAGCAGTGAAGTCATACGAAAGTCGATAAAGAAAGGAGCAGAATAGAAAACTAGTCTGTCTCAAATGTTGTTACATCTGACACTAAAGCATTGCCTCTCCGCACACTGAAAACAGTTTAGCATTTAAGAAAACATTTATCATCAACAAACACATGCCATCTGTTTAACACATTCAGTAATGATTTTGCTATCAATAATCATTCTTCAGTAATATTCAGAGATTTGACACAAATTATAAAATGTGTTATATTACAAAGCAGTGAACTAAGGACAATACTTCTTTTATACTGGCTTATCACTACATAGCTGTTCAATGTTTGTTTGTTTTGTGTGTGTGTGTGTGTGTGTGTGTGTGTGTGTGAGTGTGAGAGAGAGAGAGAGAGAGTGCGCAGCAGCAGAGAGATATCGAGATTGAAGAGTTAATAACTTTTTAATATCAGGAGTACTGCACACATCACTTATTTTAATTGATAAATAATATATTCTAGCAGCAAGAACTTTAAAAAGTACTTTTTATGTAAATGACCAGATTTTAGGAATTTAAAACTGTGTTGGGCAAATTCCCAGGCATATACTAATTTGTAAATGTCCTACCCACTGGGCATTTGCCCACCCCAAATTACTAGCATTGATTGCACTTCCACATACCAAACTGTCCATATCCCCTGTGAATAAGCCAAATTAGATCCTCTACTACTATTGTAAGTATACAGAACTTCCAGTGATGACTTTTCATGCTGCCTCCAAAATAGTGTAACCCCTTTAGAGAACCATTTCTTCTTATTTTCTCGTGCCGAGGTAGCTTCTGTAAGTTCTTCTGTTACTTTCTCAGAATATTCACCAGTTTACAATTCATTTTGTATTTTTCTAGCCAACATTCTTACCTCATTCACCTAAATTATGGATGAAAAAAGATATTCTAAATATAACAGAAGGATCTTCTGTTTCACCTCCTGTATTCATTACCACTGGTTGTGAAAGTGCATAAAGTGCATCTGGCACTAGGTTTTGTGAACATTTCACTAATATACTCTGTAATTGCCCCCCCCCCCCCCTTTTTTTTTTTTTTTTTTTTTTTTTTTTTTTTTTTTTTTTTAGCTATATAATTTAATTCATGTTTGTTAAGATGTCTACCGGCAAAAGCGACTGCATTACATTCTCCCTCCTTGGGATCCCATTCTCCTTGAAACAGTTCCTGCCCAAGCCAATGTTCTGATGCATCCCTAGCCAGCTTAAAGGATTGAGGCATTGTAGGAGGAATCAAAATTTTAGCTTGCAGTAAAGCTGGCTTAATATTATTAAATTCTTCCATTGTGCCTTCATCCCACATCATATGCACAGTTGCTTCAAAAAGATTGAAGATTCATTAACTGTTTGTAGATTGACCTTTTACAAAATGCCTATAGAAGCCGGCTAATCCTGGAAATGTATGTAATTGTCTTACAACGTTTGCAGCTGGGCAGACTTTTATTGCCTGAATTTATTCCAAATCAGGATGTATCCCTTTCACTTCTGCAATATGCCCTAAAAACTTTAATTCTTCTGTCCTAAAATGCAATTTACGTAGTTTTATTGTTGTGCCACTCTTCCCATCTTTTTAATGTTGTAATAAGCAGGGTGCAATGTTCTTACCAGGTTTTAGAAACCAATAGATCATCCACACACATTATTAGTTCCTGTATTAAGTCGTTACCCAAAGTTTCGTCTATGGCCCATCTGGAAACTGCTACAGATATATTTAAACCTTAAGGAAGCACCCTAAACTGGTAAGTCTTAACCATCGAACAAGAATGCCATACATGGCCTAGTACCCAGCTGTCAGGTCTATCAAACTAATAGCTTTGCCTGTTCCAACTTTATAGTAATTATTCTATACTAACAGAGCTACACAGCTTTATATCTCTTACTCTTTAACTAAATAAAATAGAAAGAAACTTCCACATGGGAAAAATATATTAAAAACAAAGATTCCAAGACTTACCAAGCGGGAAAACGCCGGCAGACAGGCACAAGAACAAAACACACAAACACACACACACACACACACACACACACACATATCCATCCCCACATACACAGACACAAGTCTGCTTGGTAAGTCTTGGAATCTTTGTTTTTAATATATTACTCTTTAACTATGTTTATTTGAAGTTTGAGTGTCTTAATAGTAAATGAACACCCTGTTCAGTTTTCTGTATGCACTCAGGCTATGTTTTATTATACCGTTGTCAATAATTTTGTATTTCTTCTTGCACCACTATTCAAATACTCTTAGGAATAGCATACAGTTTGCACAAAAAAATTGTTTTTTCTCTTAAACATACAAGTATAATCACCAATTGCTCCCAGTTTATTCAAAAATACCCCTTAATATTTCAGTGATACAGTAGAAGCCCAATATAACGTGGTTGCCAGGGAACATGCTTTACCCTTGGGTTACAGCGTTCCTGCAGCATATTGAGAGTTAGCATGGAAAGTTAGGAAGAACATTTAATGCAATGTTATACGTACTGTACTAACTGTAGTTAATTTTAAGAACATTAGAAGTAAAACATTTCAGAAACTCACCAAATGGGGTACAGCAGTCACACAAACTTCACTCAAACGTCAACCAAACAATAACGAGAGTTTCAATATTGTATAAAAAGTACACTATGAAATATGGTATGTTAATTTGCAACAGTGGCTGAAAGCTACAGTACATCATTATTCTTCTGCTTTAAAGAAGTCAGTTAGCTTTGTGTGTCGAGTCATTTCATGCAGTTTCTTCAGTGTGTATTGCTTTAAACTCATTGGATGTGACTACTGAATTTGGTTTGGTTCACTTTGTCACTCCATCCACGTAATAACTTTATTTATACTATCCAATATAACATGTGTACTGGGCACATCAACTAGATTTTCTTCTTCAGCTTTGTCATCCTTATTCTCAACTGCTTCACTACTCGTATTTCAAAAGGCATCAATATTGTCCGTGTCATCTATGATTCTGAAATCTGTTCAGATTTACAGATTTCAAGAACATTTCCATTTCCTCATTTGAATTTACTTCACAGCAATAATGAGTCTTAAATGCTGCCATGTCCAGCAGCTGAATTAATGTCATCATGCTGTGCGATAGAAACAGTTTTTATTTTTCTGTCTTTTGATTGCAAAAAATTAGCAGGTGGATGAGCTGGATAGTGGTCAAGTAATTGTTGAGTTTCTTTTCTCAGTTTGTGTGACTGTAGTGCTTTCTAACTGATGGAACACACTTTTCTTGAAACCAATGGGTGAAAATGTCACACGTCGTCCAAGCATTCTTTGAATTCCTATATGTGACTTTTAATGATGATAGGTTTACGTGATTGAAGCATCTTGGTCTTTTACTTATATAAAGAGGTTTCAGCTTATGGTTGCCCGATTTATTTGTAGCAAAAAAAGAGGGTTATTCTGTCTTTCTTCATTTTTAAACCCGTCTTGTTTCTTGATTTGTGTCTCGTGAGACCTGTTTAGAAGCAATCAATAATAAAGTACCATTTCATCACAATTGCACACTTCATGACCAATTAAATTTTCATCTTCCATTACTTCGTGTAGAACTTCAGGAACCTGTAAAGCAGATTCACTGCCACATGACCTTGCTTGTTCTTTAACAATCATTTGGCGAATTCAATTATAACATTCCCATCTTGAAAACCATCTGTTGAAGGCTATAAAATATTTTTTTTCATGTAAATCAAAGTGAAATTTTTCAGCTTGGGCTTTAATAATTGCCACAGAAATTGGCACAAATTCACTTATCTTTTTTAAAGATAAGGCATTCATCATGTTGACTGTCTTTTTTTCTATTTTTGATCCTTTTTCTGCCATTTTCACATCACTTTCAACTGCATTTACAAAACTTCTAAGTTTATTTACTTCTTTCACCCATCCCATGATTGTTCCTTCAGGTACACCACACTCGCATAATAAATGCTTTAGTTTCACCAGTCTTCACACAGTCCATAATTTTTAGTTTATCACTCACAGAATACACTTTCTATTCTGTGCAACACAGAAATCTAGAGAATGAATGAATAATTTATGATCCACATGATGGTTGCGCTCATTTCGATTATTGCCAGGCACTGTTGCCCAACCACTTTATTGACTGTATCAGAATGTCAACCACAAGATGTGTATTCATAGCTTCAGTCAAGCAACAATACTCGTTTGTTGATAAGCCAAACCAAAGGTTGAGTTTGCGTCAATCTGTTTTGGTTATTGTTTAGAAAGCGTGGACATTGCAGCAGTAAACTGCACTGCAGAAAGGCTACATGCAGACACTAATAAGATTTTTTCAAGTTTTCTGAAATATACCGAGAGTGCAAAATTCGTTCATAAATGATGCTGTATTTTTTTGGGTATATCATCACGGTAATTGAGACTTGATGAATTTTTGTGAGGGGTGAACCGTGCAGCAGTATGTCATTTACAAAGTTTTACCCAGCTGGAACAGTGTTTCCCAGAGTCGCCCAGTGTGCTGTCTAAGGTCAACTTTAGAATGATGCTTCAGCCTACCCAGTAAATGTTACATTTATGAATATGTGAATCCTATTGTATTCATCCCTTAAAGAGTTCCCTTGTCAGGCTGGTCACTAATATTGAAAGCACTTTTCCTCTTTCTTCTCTTACCTTCTCCCCCTTCAGAGGAAGTGTTGCCATCACCAGTGGCAATGAATATGCTTCCTTCAGAAACAAGTGCATCTGTAATGCTTCTTTAGCCCTAACATCTGCAATATAATTAAAGTTATCAATAGCTGTCGTGCCTCCTTCGCGGTATTTACAACAAAATTACAGTAGCAGTTATGTTGCATTACACACAAATCATTGACACATCTAGTTTCCTGTACATGCACATACAGGAATACACCTAAGTCAGGTGCTATTGCCTGCATATAACGCCCATCAACCACTAGTGGGGTAGATACCACTGCACCTACATCAATATCAGCTAAATTGTTATTGCCACACTCATTTGTCTCACTACAGCACGCATCTTCTTTGTATGGCAGTACAGCCGGCTTGGACTCTGAATTCTCAAGAGATATTAGAGCTACTAATCCTACATTATTTCCTTAATTTTCACAATCTTACTATCTTCTGCAGTGGCTAAACTCCCAAAATTAACATCTTTTTTCCTGACTGTTTCTTTTGTTTGATATATTCCTATGCCTGCAGCAGCTTACACATGGATCGGGTGTCTTCTCTGCACGTCTAACCATCCTCTCTTCATTTTCCGTGTTTCATCTATATAAAATTATTGACAGGATTAACTGTGCCAGTGGTAATTGAACATATTGTCATAGCCAGTAAAATGGACAAAGCCCTGTCCCCTCTTACAACCTCCAGCTGCTTTTGCATATTAGTATTATCTGCTCTCAGCTGAGCTAACTAAACTGCCAAAGCTTGTAAAATTTCACTTGTGTTTCTGACTCTGACGTTGTGGAACCTTTACCATCACAGCACAATAGGAGAGTGCCCTACTAATAGAGTACAAACTAAAATATGTTTTACAAACGCTCAGATCATTTTTTCAGCCTGTTTTCCACTAACTACACATGAAGACAGAGCCGCAAATCAGACCAACCACTCACCGTTACATTTGTAGGAAAAAGGGGAAGGCAGTTACTGTGCTCTTAATGCTGCCGATGTTGTCCACAGTCCAATTGCAGTCAGGAGTCCTGTTCAATGCTCTTTGTTTGTGGATGGCTTCACAATCTTCTACACCTTTTCTGATGTTACAAGAACAATGAGGCAACGTTGGCTGGCCATCAGGAGGGTAGAAGCTTGGGTCAATAAAACTGGTTTTAGGTTCTCACCAGAGAAGATTGTGTGTCAGTTTTATCCTTGCTCATCGAAGTTTTAAGGAACCAGAGCTCACTATGAGGGATAATACTTTACACTTTAATGTCACTGTGTGGTTTGTTGTCTACTATTTAATTCAAAAAGACTTGTCAAGAAAGGGCTTCAGATCATTGAATATTTTGAAATGCCCCAGCAGAAAGGCCTGAGGAACTGAAAGGTCACATCTCCTGCAGTTTTATGGGGCACTTGTCAGATCGCAGGTTACAGCAACTGTGTTTATAGATCACTACTGTTTCCAACCTCAAGATGTTAAATGTTGTCCATCATTGGGGCATTTGGATGTCAACTGAAGCCTTTCGGATCAGCCCAGCTCATAGTCTGTTTACTGGGGCTGGTGAACCACCACTCTGGATTCAGTGGCACCTCCTCCTGGCTCGACACACCCTGAAAATCTCAGGTGCTGCGTTAGTCATTGGCATTTTGTGGGGTAATCCATCCTAACTCTTAAGCAACTGTTAAGGAATTGGTTCCATGTGACATTGTCATTCGGGATACATGCTACTGACAGTCTCAAGGATCTAGATGTGTCGGACCTCTCTTTATACAGCCAAGGATGGAATAAATTACCTCCTTGGTATTTTCAGAGACTCAAAGTGATTTTAATTTTGACATGGTGCTAGAAAACTTGTGCCAAATTCTAATGAGTATGTAATATGGTTCGAGAGTGAATCAAAGAAAGAAAAAGTTAATGAGAAGTAGCAGAAATGAGAACAGCGAGAAACCTAACATCAGAATTGGGAATCTTGAAGTTGACCAAGTTGAGGAATTCTGCTACCTAGGCGGCAAAACAACCGATGATGGGTGGAGCATGGAGGACATAAAAAGCAGACAAGCATAGGGAAAGATAACATTCCTGCCCAAGTGAAGTCTACTGGTATCAAACATAGGCCTTAATTAAAGGAAGAAATTTCAGAGAATGTATGTTTGAAGTACAGCATTGTATGTTTGTAAATCATGGACAGTGGGAAAATTGGAACAGAAAATAATTGAAGCATTCAATATTTGGTACTACAGAGGAATGTTGAAAATTAGGTGGACTGATAAGGTAAGAAATGAAGAGGTTCTCCATGGAATTGGTGAGGATAGGAAAGAAATGTATGGAAAACACAGACAAGAAGGTACAGGATTGTGGAACATGTGTTCAGACATCCGGGAATTTCCATGGTACTAGAGAGAGCCGTAGAGGATTACAGAGATTCGAAAACATCCAGCAGATAATTGAGGACGTATGTTGCAAGAACTACTCAGAGATGAAAAAGTTGACACAGGAGAGGAATTCCTGGCAGGCCACGTCAAACCAGTCACAAGACTGGTCACTTAAAAAAAATTATCATTGTTTATGTGGGTGGCTTCCTAGCAACAGAATGGACTCAGTTGTTTAGCTGTTTCCCCCGACATATTTTTCAAAGTATGCCTTCAGGAACAATTTACAAATTGTCATACAGAATTACATGGTGTTATGGTGGCACTGGACTGGATTCACAGGCATCAGAGTACAAGATTTCTCATCTGTTTTGACTCGCCAGTGCACGAAAAGTGTCCACCAAATGAACCGGGTGATCAAAAAGTCAGTATAAATTTGAAAACTGAATAAATCATGGAAATATGTAGATAGAGAGGTACAAATTGACACACATGCTTGGAATGACATGGGGTTTTATTAGAACCAAAAAAATACAAAAGTTCAAAAAATGTCCGACAGATGGTGCTTCATCTGATCAGAGTAGCAATAATTAGCATAACAAAGTAAGACAAAGCAAAGATGATTTCTTTACAGGAAATGCTCAATATATCCACAATCATTCTTCAGCAATAGGTGTAATCGAGGAATACTGTTGTGAACAGCACTGTAAATCATGTCCGGAGTTACGGTGATGCATTGGCGTCGGATGTCCCTAGAGATTTCAGTTGATCATGATACACTTGCGACTTCAGGTAACCCCAAAGCCAATAATCGCACGGACTGAGATCTGGGGACATGGGAGGCCAAGCATGACGAAAATGGCAGCAGAGCACACGATCGTCACCAAACAATGTGCGCAAAAGATCTTTCACGTGGCTAGCAATATGGGGTGGAGCACCATCTTGCATAAAAATCGTACATTCCAGCAGGTGTTTATCAGCCAGGCTGGGGATGATGCGATTCTGTAACATATCGGCGTACCTCTCACTCGTCACAGAAGTGGTTACAAAACCAGAATCACGCATTTCCTCGAAGAAAAAAGGCCTGATAACAGTAGATGTGGGAAATCGAATGCATACTCTGACTTTCTCATCATGCAATGGAGTTTCCACGTCAGTTCTAGGATTTTCGGTAGCCCAAATTCTGCAGTTGTGGGCGTTTACAGACCCCCGGAGCGTGAAATGAGCTTCGTCGGTCCACAACACGATACTCAACCAATCGTCATCTTCCACCATCTTTTGAAACGCCCACACCGCAAATGCCCTGTGCTTCACTAAATCGCCAGGTAACAGTTCATGATGGCGATGGATTTTGTACCGATAGCATCGGAGGGTACACCTAAGTGCCAACCAAACAGTAGTGTATGGAATGCCGGTGCGACTGCATGAGCGCTGATTTCCTTGTACATAGACGAACCTGGTACAGTGTCCATTTCTTCCTGAACTGTCTCAACAGCATTACGCCTTGTGCTCGATCGGCCACTACGGGGTCTATCGTCTAAACAACCCGTGGCTTCGAACTTTGAAATCATTCTTGCCACAGCTGCATTTGCCAACGGACCTTTACCCATTAAAATCCCCTTCCTATGGCGATAGAATGGTAATGCTGAACTAGCACATTCCCCATTCTGATTATAAAGCTTCACTAACAGCACCTTTTCAGGTAACGTCAACATGCTGCGACTGCTGGCGCATCTGATTGTCTCTCTCATTACAGCTCCTTTTATACACGATTGTCATGCGCAGTCACTGACGTTTTGCTGTCCAGTACCATCTGTCGGACATTTTCTGAACTTTTTTTTTTCCTAGTAAAGCTCCAAGTCATTCCAAGCATGTGTGTCAATTTTTACCCCTCTATCTACATTATTCCGTGGTTTATTAAGTTTTCAAATTTATACTGACTTTTTGATCACCTGGTATCTGGTATACGAGTTGATTCAGACTGATGACCTCGCCGTTAAGTTCCGAACCCCTCCTCAATCAGTCAGACAGTTGATTCATGTCATCCGTGACACCTTGGAGCAACTGCATCACTGTGTCAAGGAGGTGATACTTTGCTTGGTACCTGGGCATGTCAGGATACAGGGAAACAACATGGCTAACAAAGCAGTCAGAAAAGTGTGTCAGGGTGGTGTTGTACAACAATATGCTGTTGCATTCCATGCTGTCATCTCATTATCTGACAGATGAGTTGTTTGTCAGTTGTATATTGTGTGGTTGGAGGTGAAATTCATTGTACATATTTCCTATTAAACAGAACAATATGTTGTTGTTGTTGTTGTCTTCAGTCCTGAGACTGGTTTGATGCAGCTCTCCATGCTACTCTATCCTGTGCAAGCTGCTTCATCTCCCAGTACCTACTGCAACCTACATCCTTCTGAATCTGCTTAGTGTACTCATCTCTCGGTCTCCCTCTACGATTTTTACCCTCCACGCTGCCCTCCAATGCTAAATTTGTGATCCCTTGATGCCTCAAAACATGTCCTACCAACCGATCCCTTCTTCTAGTCAAGTTGTGCCACAAACTTCTCTTCTCCCCAATCCTATTCAATACCTCCTCATTAGTTACGTGCTCTATCCACCTTATCTTCAGTATTCTTCTGTAGCACCACATTTCGAAAGCTTCTATTCTCTTCTTTTCCAAACTAGTTATCGTCCATGTTTCACTTCCATACATGGCTACACTCCAAACAAATACTTTCAGAAACAACTTCCTGATACATTAATCTATATTTGATGTTAACAAATTTCTCTTCTTCAGAAACGCTTTCCTTGCCATTGCCAGTCTACATTTTATATCCTCCCTACTTCGACCATCATCAGTTATTTTACTTCCTAAATAGCAAAACTCCTTTACTACTTTAAGTGTCTCATTTCCTAATCTAATTCCCTCACCATCACCCGATTTAATTTGACTACATTCCATTATCCTCGTTTTGCTTTTGTTGATGTTCATCTTATATCCTCCTTTCAAGACACTGTCCATTCCGTTCAACTGCTCTTCCAAGTCCTTTGCCGTCTCTGACAGAATTACAATGTCATCGGCGAACCTCAAAGTTTTTACTTCGTCTCCATGAATTTTAATACCTACTCCAAATTTTTCTTTTGTTTCCTTTACTGCTTGCTCAATATACAGATTGAATAACATCGGGGAGAGGCTACAACCCTGTCTCACTCCTTTCCCAACCACTGCTTCCCTTTCATGCCCCTCGACTCTTATGACTGCCATCTGGTTTCTGTACAAATTATAAATAGCCTTTCGCTCCCTGTATTTTACCCCTGCCACCTTTAGAATTTGAAAAAGAGTATTCCAGTCAACATTGTTAAAAGCTTTCTCTAAGTCTACAAATGCTAGAAACGTAGGTTTGCCTTTCCTTAATCTTTCTTCTAAGATAAGTTGTAAGGTCAGTATTGCCTCACGTGTTCCAACGTTTCGACGGAATCCAAACTGATCCTCCCCGAGGTCTGCATCTACCAGTTTTTCCATTCGTCTGTAAAGAATTCGCGTTAGTATTTTGCAGCCGTGGCTTATTAAACTGATAGTTCGGTAATTTTCACATCTGTCAGCACCTGCTTTCTTTGGGATTGGAATTATTATATTCTTCTTGAAGTCTGAGGGTATTTCGCCTGTCTCATACATCTTGCTCACCAGCTGGTATAGTTTTGTCAGGACTGGTTGTCCCAAGGCCGTCAGTAGTTCTAATGGAATGTTGTCTACTCCGGGGGCCTTGTTTCGACTCAGGTCTTTCAATGCTCTGTCAAACTCTTCACGCAGTATCGTATCTCCCATTTCGTCTTCATCTACAGCCTCTTCCATTTCCATAATATTGTCCTAAAGTACATTGCCCTTGTATAGATCCTCTATATACTCCTTCCACCTTTCTGCTTTCCCTTCTTTGCTTAGAACTGGTTTTCCATTTGAGCTCTTGATGTTTATACAAGTGGTTCTCTTATCTCCAAAGGTCTCTTTAATTTTCCTGTAGGCAGTATCTATCTTACCCCTAGTGAGATAAGCTTCTACATCCTTACATTTGTCCTCGAGCCATCCCTGTTTAGCCATTTTGCACTTCCTGTCGATCTCATTTTTGAGACGTTTGTATTCCTTTTTGCCTGCTTCATTTACTGCATTTTTATATTTTCTCCTTTCATCAATTAAATTCAATATTTCTTCTGTTACCCAAGGATTTCTAGCAGCCCTCGTCTTTGTACCTACTTTATCCTCTGCTGCCTTCACTACTACATCCCTCAGAGCTACCCATTCTTCTTCTACTGTATTTCTTTCCCCTATTCCTGTCAATTGTTCCCTTATGCTCTCCCTGAAACTCTGTACAACCTCTGGTTCTTTCAGTTTATCCAGGTCCCATCTCCTTAATTTCCCACATTTTTGCAGTTTCTTCAGTTTTAATCTACAGGTCATAACCAATAGATTGTGGTCAGAGTCCACATCTGCCCCTGGAAATGTCTTACAACTTAAAACCTGGTTCTTAAATCTCTGTCTTACCATTATATAATCTATCTGATACATTTTAGTATCTCCAGGGTTCTTCCACGTATACAACCTTCTTTCATGATTCTTAAACCAAGTGTTAGCTATGATTAAGTTGTGCTCTGTGCAAAATTCTACTAGGCGGCTTCCTCTTTCATTTCTTAGCCCCAATCCATATTCACCTACTATGTTTCCTTCTCTCCCTTTTCCTACACTCGAATTCCAGTCACCCATTACTATTAAATTTTCGTCTCCCTTCACTATCTGAATAATTTCTTTTATTTCATCGTACATTTCTTCAATTTCTTCATCATCTGCAGAGCTAGTTGGCATATAAACTTCTACTACTGTAGTAGGTGTGGGCTTCGTATCTATCTTGGCCACAATAATGCGTTCACTATGCTGTTTGTAGTAGCTTACCCGCATTCCTATTTTCCTATTCATTATTAAACCTACTCCTGCATTACCCCTATTTGATTTTGTGTTTATAACCCTGTAGTCACCTGACCAGAAGTCTTGTTCCTCCTGCCACCGAACTTCACAAATGCCCACTATATCTAACTTTAACCTATCCATTTCCCTTTTTAAATTTTCTAACCTACCTGCCCGATTAAGGGATCTGACATTCCACGCTCCGATCCGTAGAACGCCAGTTTTCTTTCTCCTGATAACGATATCCTCCTGAGTAGTCCCCGCCCGGAGATCCGAATGTGGGACTATTTTACCCAAGAGGATGCCATCATCATTTAATCATACAGTAAAGCTGCATGTCCTCGGGAAAAATTACGGCTGTAGTTTCCCCTTGCTTTCAGCCGTTCGCAGTACCAGCACAGCAAGGCCGTTTTGGTTAATGTTGCAAGGCCCCTGCAACTACTGAAAAGGCTGCTGCCCCTCTTCAGGAACCACACATTTGTCTGGCCTCTTAACAGATACCCCTCCGTTGTGGTTGCACCTACGGTACGGCCATCTGTATCGCTGAGGCACGCAAGCCTCCCCACCAACGGCAAGGTCCATGGTTCATGGGGGGAGGCAGAACAATATATCAAAAGCAAATCTCAGACCAGATGAGAATGACCTTTCTCTTCGCCTTCTTTCTACTGATTGCAAGGAAGAAGTTACACCACAATTCTCAAAGTGCTAGGTGGGAGTCGTAGTACAAAACATTCTAAACTACTCCACATGTATAGGTAGTCCCTCGTGCACCATCCCACACTCTGTCCTTTCCCTCCTCCCCATGAGAAAGGCATGTTGACTAATCATCATGGTGCTGATAGGCCATGATATTGAGCACTCGACATCCAAAATCATAATTTTCATCATTGTCTTTTTTATTCATGTACTTTAGATCACCTATCAGCTGAAGTAATTTTTGGTCCCTTCTGGGTTTGACCTTTATTCTCAAAATGTTTCCTGTAGCATGGGCCAACTGGGGAAAAATGCCTTAAATAATGCTTGCTGCATACAGTGTTAAAGATTGTCTGAAAAACAACATCTGCATTGTCTCATATATGCCTGAAAAGCCAGTCCATCATGGTGGGTCGATGTGTGCGATTTCAGTAGGGCCCACGACACCACAAAGATCACACTGCCAATGCCTAGCTGTTAGCTGCCCACTCATGTCAAGGAATAGGTGCCTAGCATCTTGGGCCATCAGAATTCCTGGCAACAGTCTTCATGCCAGATGACTTTAGCTGCTGCTGTGTGGTGCCCATACAGAGAGTCCGTAATTGGGGTAGATGGCATCAGCATGAAACTTCCTGGCAGATTAAAACTGTGTGCTGGACTGAGACTCGAAATTGTGACTTTGCCATGTCTCCGCAATAACCTTTCTTTCAGGAGTGGTAGTTCTGCAAGGTTTGCAGGAGAGCTCCCGTAAAGTTTGGAAGGTAGGAGACAAGGCTCTGGTAGAAGTAAGGCTATGAGGATGGGGCGCGAGTCATACTTGGGTAGCTCAGATGGTGGAGCACTTGCCCGCGAAAGGAAAAGGTCCCGAGTTCAAGTCTCAGTCTGGCACACAATTTTAATCTGCCAAGAAGTTTCATATCAGTGCACACTCTGCTGCAGAGTGAAAATCTCATTCTGGCATCAGCATGAACTGTAGCAAATTAAATTAACACAGTGGCCTTCATGATCTGGTCATCTCAACAGACTGGTATAGATATTCCAATGTGTATAGCTACACTCCTGCCCCCATTGAAAGAGGGACAGAAGCGAAAGAATTCATCCAATACCTAGTATGTACTCGAACAGATGGAGATATTTCTATTGTGACAAAACCATTATTTTGTGTGGAACACATTGAAGATAAATTTGAAGAAGTTGTCATTGAGAAACTTAAGCAATGGATCATTACTGATTAAAGCCTACTCTCCTGCACAGTCCGCAGTTCTACAGGTGTGTGAACAACTGGGTGACATGCAAGTGTCCATTGCCCCACATAAAAATTTGAGTACAATTATTAACACCTCTAAAAAAATTCAAATAGCTTGAAGTAAACATAAGCTTAGGATCCTAAAAGAGACCTCTTCTAACTTTGACCTCTGACACTTCGAAATGTAATCAGGCTTGGGATCCAATATAAAGAATCCCATATGGTAAAGAAACTGACGCGACTGCTGTTGCATAGCTGTTGGGTGTGGCCCCTGTGGCTGATGCTGTTTTTTTAAAAAGAAGAAGAAGAAGAAGAAGAAGAAGAAGAAGAAGAAGAAGAAAAAGAAACCAGCAGTGGTTAAGCCACCATAGGCCATAACAGCACATTTGTAAAATTTTTCATGTGTAGACTTAAATGTTCTATAGGAACTGCTAACTATTTAATGCAAAATATGCTAGACTTAAAAGCAGAATTGAACCTGTTGCTTCAGTAGCATTTTGCACAATATAAAATACATATTATAAATTCTCTATAACATGAATCCTATCCTAAAAAAAGGTCGGACAAACTATGAACTTCACCAAAATTTGCAAAATGTGACAATGCTATAAAACTTGCATGTCATTATACGATGTTTTTTGCAGCCATTATGCAACAATTTTACTAAAATGATCTCCAGTGCTTTGGTGGTGCACAGCAAAATTTTGAAGTTTAAAACCTGTTTGATTGCGTAACAATTGTAGCAGAGAAGCAGGCTGTAATGTGTCATGAGGAATTGTGACAAAAAACACACTCAAAAAAAAAAGATTTTTCAAATTCTTCTGACTCTATCCCATTTCCAAGTCATCGGCATTTTTCATATTACCTTCCCCCAAAAGTACTAAGCAACTGTAGAATGTAATAAAAGAAGTAAGATTTGATTTGAATAGCAGTGGAGTAGACACAGTAGAGGTGCATCACCATCTTGCCGGCTATTTCTCTTGGCTGCCACCCCCCCCCCCCCCCCCCCCCATATGTTCACATTGCGAAACTAAATCTAGTTTCAGGTCGTTTAGAACATAATCTTCCTAATGAAAATGGTTTTTAAAAATTTGCACACAACTTTTTTTGGTAAAAATAGACTGCAAGTCGATGGCAAAGTTGCTGATTTTAATAAAAATGCTAAAGTTGGGTTTTTAAGTCAAAGACCTTGTGTTGGTAAAGTTGTTGCTAGCAAAGTTTCAGGTCTATCCCGCAATTATTTCCGGAGATATAAAAAGGTAAAATTCATTTTTTTTTCTTTAATAGGGTCTATGTCTTCTACCAATTTAGCTTCAAATTATCCATATGAAAATTGTTAGAAATCTTGTTTATAGTTTTGCATAACAGAGTGAAAAAAGGTGTACAAGATGGCCAAGTTTTGTTTCTTTCTAGAAAATATAACCAGAGATTATAAGTCTAAAATTTGCCGTAAGCTTGGGGTCACTGTTGAAAGCTGCACTAGGGCACCAAACAAATTACTATATCTCTGCAAGTATTACATTGGCAAAAGTAAAACATTATCAATGTTTATTGGGGACACTCGTGAATCTTCACACAAAATTTTATCAAAAACCGTGATGGTCACGCAGGAACGTCTAGCCCACTGTGCATGGAATGACTCTGCACTAATATTATGCAATAATACAAAGGAGTTTAGTGCCAAATGTAAAATTTGCCAGGTGTGTGCTGCTTAAAACAAATTGCAAAATTATAAGTCACACACAACTATTTGGATATAGAAACTTGAAACAGAAAAACAGGTTATAACTAAAACATGAGCATTCAGAAGAGAACTGACAAGACACAAGATGTGCAAAGTATGACAGAATTATTTTTCAAATGGAAATGATACATACTCATAATGTAGAATGCATATATGTGTTGTCTGCAAATAGAGTTTATCAAAATCTTCTTTTTACCAGAGTTCGAGTGACCCACCTGGAAAGAAACAAATAGCAAGTAAATAAGTGTACATATTTATCTCTAAGCAAATAATGCAAACAAATCGGAGGAAGTTCAAGCATGTTTCCATACACATATGGCAGAATAATACATATTCGGAATAACATAGTACATAATTTGTTTAGATTTCCTACAACTGTGTGCTGTGTGATGGTATACAATAGAAACATTGAAAAACATTCTAACTTTTGCGAATACATTGAAGAAACTGTCAAAATACTCATTGTAAATGAGTTTGTAAGGAAATAGCTGGAAAACATATTTTTTTTTAAAAAAAGATAATTCTGCGTAACTTGCAGTGTTGCATCAATTATTTCAGAAAAAACATTAATGAAATAGATAGATGGATATTCAATGATCACAGGCCCTGCAGACCACACACTGCTTCTACAAACTGCTTCCATTCCTTCCTCTTTTGTGCCCTGTTTCTCCAGTTGTCTTCATTTCCCAGGGCTGCTAGGTCCTTTGCGAGGTCGTCCATCCAGCACTGCCTTGGTCATCCAATGGGGCGTTTGGTGTTTGGTTTCCCCGCTAGTGCCATCTTTGCCTGTCGTCCATCTGGCATATGAGCTACATGGCCACACCCATTGTATTCTTTTGCTCTTTATCTTCTGTAAGATAGTCGATTGTCGCATCAGAAGGTAGATTTCCTTGTTTTTTGCAACTTCTCCATTATCTAAAACTGGCCCCCATATCTTCCTCCTTACTCTCCTTTCAAATATTAATAGTTTTTCTCTTTCTTGCTTAGTCATGCTCCATGTTTCTGAACCGTACATTACTGCTGGGCATATCACTGTGTTACAGATTTTCATCTTAATATTCACTGCGATTGATTTAGAGCCAAGCGTCTCTCTGAGGGATTGCATGCATTTCATTCCCACTACTATTCTTTCCTTGATGTCCATCTTTATGTTGTTGCCCATGGTAAACCAAGATCCTAAGTATTTGAAATTTACCTTATATTCACTTCAAGCTATTTGAATTTTTTTAGGGGTGTTAATAATTATACTCAAATTTTTATTTGGAACAATGGACTCTTGCATGTCGCCCAGTTGTTCACACACCTGTAGAACTGCGGACTGTGCAGGAGAGTAGGCTTTAATCAGTAATGATCCATTGCGTAATTTTCTCAATGACAACTTCTCCAAATTTATCTTCAAGTCATGCAAGTCTTGAACCTCTTGCCATCCATCTCAAGAAATTCTTCCTGCTCTTGTCTTCTTCCTGATTTCATGAACTCTTTTTTATCTCAATTCACTTTGAGCCCTACCTTCTGTGCATAATTGTCCATTTTCTGGTATATTTCTTTCAAGTCATGCCTTGATTCACTTAATAGTACTATGTCATCTGCATATGTGAGACAGTTGAAGTTACCATCAATCTCTACTCTAGCCCACTCCTGTTACCTACACTCTTTCATTACTTTCTCTGATATGACATTGAGAAGAACACATGAGAGAGCGTCCCCTTGTCTGAGGCCTGTCTCAATCTCGAATGTTTCTGATGTGGCTTCTTGGAATTGTACTGCTGCCTTTGGCCCTTCCATACAAGCTTGCACCATTCTCACGAGCTTCTCAGGGATTCTCAAGTCACACATTGAATTGTATAGGCTATTCCTGTGGATGCTGTCATATGCGCGTTGAAAATCGACGAACGGGCTGTAGATATCTTTATCATATTCCCAGTGTTTTTCAAGCAATTGTCTTAGTGTGAAAGTGTGATCTGTTGTTGATTGGTTTGATTGAAGGGAGCTTGGTACTCCTGTATGTTGTTCTCTGTGAATGGTTGCAATTTTTCGAGGATAATGATGGACAGCACCAATGTTACATTCAACAAACTGATTCTTCTGTAGTTACCACATTCCATTTTGCTTCCCTTCTTGTATATTGGGCATATTATAGCCAATTTCCATTCTTCTAGCAGTGTCTCCTTCCATATCAACTGGATCAGTTTATATATCACGAAGTGTAAGCTCTCGCCTCCCTCGTTGATTAATTCTGATATTCTGTCCTACCCTGGTGCTTTGTTGTTTCTGAGTCCTTTGATTCTGATCTTCACGTCTTCTTCACTAACTTCCCATTATTCTTCATCAGTCCTTTCCTCTGTAGTGTATGCAGGAAATATCTCATCTTGGTCTGGGCGATTCAACAGTTCTGAGAATTAGGTAAACACTAACGCGCGCGCCCACACACACACACACACACACACACACACACACACACACACACACACACACACACACACACACACACACACACATAAACAGACACAAGCAGACATATGTAAAGGCAAAGAGTTTGGGCAGAGATGTCAGTCGAGGCAGAAGTACAGAGGCAAAGATGTTGTTGAATGACAGGTGAGGTATGAGTGGCGGCAACTTGAAATTAGCGGAGGTTGAGGCCTGGTGGATGATGGGAGGAGAGGATATACTAAAGGGCAAGTTCCCATCTCCAGAGTTCTGATAGGTTGGTGTTAGTGGGAAGTATCCAGATAACCCGGACGGTGTAACACTGTGCCAAGATGTGCTGGCCATGCACCGAGGCATGTTTAGCCACAGTGTGATCCTCATTACCAAAAAACACTGTCTGCTTGTGTCCATTCATGTGAATGGACAGTTTGTTGCTGGTCATTCCCACATAGAAAGCTTCACAGTGTAGGCAGGTCAGTTGGTAAATCACGTGGCTCTGCCTTTGATCGTGTACACCTTTTGGGTTACAGGACTGGAGTAGGTGGTGGTGGGACGGTGCATGGGACAGGTTTTACACCGGGTGTGGTTACAAGTGTAGGAGTCAGAGGGTAAGGAAGGTGGTTTTGGGATTTCATAGTGATGAACAAAGAGGTTACAAAGGTTAGGTGGATGGCGGGAAGACACTCTTGGTGGAGTGGGGAGGATTTCATGAAGGATGGATCTCATTTCAGGGCAGGATTTGAGGAAGTTGTATGCCTGCTGCAGGGCCACATTCAGAGTCTGATCCAGTCCCAGAAAGTATCCTATCACAAGTGGGGCACTTTTGAGGTTCTTTAGTGCGAGGTTCTGGGTTTGAGGGGATGAGGAAGTGGCTCTGGTTATTTGCTTCTGCACCTGGTCGGGAGGGTAGTTGTGGGAAGCGAAAGCTGTTTTCAGGTTGTTGGTGTAATGATTCAGGGATTCAGGACTGGAGCAGATTCGTTTGCCACAAAGACCTAGGCTGTAGGCAAGGGACTGTTTGATATGGAATGGGTGGCAGCTGTCATAATGGAGGTACTGTTGCTTGTTGGTGGGTTTGATGTGGACAGAGGTGTGAAGCTGGCCATTGGACATATGGAGGTCAACGTCAAGGAAAGTGGCATGGGATTTGGAGTAGGACCAGGTGAATCTGATGGAACCAAAGGAGTTGAGGTTGGAGAGGAAATTCTGAAGTTCTTCTTCACTGTGAGTCCAGATCATGAAGATATCAATAAATCTGTACCAAACTTTGGGTTGGTAGGTCTGGGTAAACAAGAAAGCTTCCTCTAAGCGATCCATAAATAGGTAGGCGAACGAGGGGGCCATCCTGGTACCCATGGCTGTTCCCTTGAATTGTTGGTATGTCTGGCCTTCGAAAGTGAAGAAGTTGTGAGTCAGGATGAAGCCGGCTAAGGTAATGAGGAAATAGGTTTTAGGTGAGGTTGCAGGTGATCAGCGTGAAAGGAAGTGCTCCATCGCAGCGAGGCCCTGGACGTGTCAAATTTTTGTGTATAAGGAAGTGGCATCAATGGTTACAAGGATAGTTTCCGGGGGTAACAAATTGGGTAAGGATTCCAGGCGTTCAAGAAAGTGGGTGGTGTCTTTGATGAAGGATGGGAGACTGCATGTAATGGTTTGAAGGTGTTGATCTACGTAGGCAGAGATAAGTTCTGTGGGGGCTTGGTAACCAGCTACAATGGGGCGGCCAGGATGATTGGGTTTGTGAATTTTAGGAAGTAGGTAGAAGCTAGGGGTGCAGGGTGTCAGTGGGGTCAGGAGGCTGATGGAGTCAGGTGAAAGGATTTGTAGGGGGCCTAAGGTTCTGAGGATTCCTTGAAGCTGAATTTGGATAGTGTCTTGGTGAGTTGGATCATTAGGAGTAGGATTAGGATTATTTTTCTTCGTGGAAAAATGATATTTCCAGCGGAGAGTAAGAGTGTAGGACAGGAAATCTTTGACGAGGGCTGTTTGGTTGAATCTGGGAGTAGGGCTGAAGGTAAGGCCTTTGGATAGGACAGAGGTTTCGAATTGGGAGAGAGGTTTGGAGGAAAGGTTAACTACTGAATTGGGGTGTTGTGGTTCCAGAATGTGTTGATTAGAATTTTGAGGTTTTGGGGGGAGTGGAGCTGGAAGTGGGAGATAGAGTAGATGGGAGAGACTGGGTCTGTGTGCAATGAGAGGAGGTTGAGGTTTGCTGGAAAGGTTGTGGAGAGTGAGTGAGTTGCCTTTCCGGAGGTGGGAAACCAGGAGATTGGATAGTTTTATTTTTTTTATTATATATATATATATATATATATATATATATATATATATATATATATATATATATATATATATTAAAAACAAAGATTCCAAGACTTACCAAGCGGGAAAGCGCCGGCAGACAGGCACATGAACAAAACACACGAACACACACACAGAATTGCTAGCTTTCGCAACCGATGGTTGCTTCTTCAGGAAGGAGAGGGAAAGACGAAAGGATGTAGGTTTTAAGGGAGAGGGTAAGGAGTCATTCCAATCCCGGGAGCGGAAAGACTTCCCTTAGGGGAAAGAAAGGACAGATGTACACTCGCGCGCGCGCGCGCGCGCGCACACACACACACACACACACACACACACACACACACACACACACACACACACACATCCATCCGCACATACACAGACACGTGCGGATGGATATGTGTGTGTGTGTGTGTGTGTGTGTGCGCGCGCGCGCGAGTGTACATCTGTCCTTTTTTTCCCCTAAGGGAAGTCTTTCCGCTCCCGGGATTGGAATGACTCCTTACCCTCTCCCTTAAAACCTACATCCTTTCGTCTTTCCCTCTCCTTCCTGAAGAAGCAACCATCGGTTGCGAAAGCTAGCAATTCTGTGTGTGTGTTCGTGTGTTTTGTTCATGTGCCTGTCTGCCGGCGCTTTCCCGCTTGGTAAGTCTTGGAATCTTTGTTTTTAATATATTTTTCCCATGTGGAAGTTTCTTTCTATTATATATATATATATATATATGTGTGTGTGTGTGGGGGGGGGGGGGCACGCGTTAGTGTTTACCTGGCCTTCCCCCCCCCCTCCCATGCCACTTTCCTTGACATTGACCTCCATCTATCCAATCCCCAGCTTCACACATCTGTCCACATCAAACCCACCAACAAGCAACAGTACCTCCATTATGACAGCTGCCACCCATTCTATATCAAATGGTCCCTTGCCTACAGCCTAGGTCTTTGTGGCAAATGAATCTGCTCCAGTCCTGAATCCCTGAATCATTACACAAACAACCTAAAAACAGCTTTTGCATCCTGCAACTACCCTCCTGACCAGGTACAGAAGCAAATAAGCAGACCCACTTCCTCATCCCGTCAAACCCGGAACCTTCCATAAAAGAACCCCAAAAGTGCCCCACTTGTGACAGGATACTTTCCGGGACTGGTTCGGACTCTGAATGTGGCTCTCCAGCAGGGATACAACTTCCTCAAATCCTGCCCCGAAATGAGATCCATTCTTCATGAAATCCTCCCCACTTTGCCAAGAGTGTTTTTCCGCCATCCACCTAACCTTCGTAACCTCTTGATTCATCCCTATGAAATCCCAATACCACCTTCCCTACCCTCTGGCTCCTACCCTTGTAACTGCCCCCGGTGTAAAACCTGTCCCATGCACCGTCCCACCACCACCTACTCCAGTCCTGTAACCCGAAAGGTGTACACGATCAAAGGCAGAGCCACGTGTGACAGCACCCAGGTGATTTACCAACTGACCTGCCTACACTGTGAAGCTTTCTATGTGGGAATGACCAGCAACAAATTGTCCATTCGTATGAACGGACACGGGCAGACAGTGTTTGTTGGTAATGAGGATCACCCTGTGACTAAACATGCCTTGGTGCATGGCCAGCACATCTTGGCACAGTGTTACACCGTTCGGGTTACCTGGATACTTCCCACTAACACCAACCTATCAGAACTATGGAGATGGGAACTTGCCCTTCAATATATCCTCTCTTCTCGTTACCCACCAGGCCTCGACCTCCGCTAATTTCAAGTTGCCACCACTCATACCTCATCAGTCATTCAACAACATCTTTGCCTCTGTACTTCCGCATCGACTGACATCTCTGCCCAAACTCTTTGCTCTCTCCCTTAAAACCCACATCCTTTCGTCTTTCCCTCTCCTTCCCTCTTTCCTGATAAAGCAACTGTGTGTTGCGAAAGCTTGAATTTTGTGTGTGTGTTTGTGTTTGTTTGTGTGTCTATCAACATACCAACGCTTTCATTTGGTAAGTTGCATCATCTTTGTTTTTTATGTATACAGGGTGAGTCACCTAACGTTACCGCTGGATATATTTCGTAAACCACATTGAATACTGACAAACCAATTCCACAGACCAAACGTGAGGAGAGGGGCTAGTGTAACTGTTTAATACAAACCATACAAAAATGCACGGAAGTATGTTTTTTAACACAAACCTATGTTTTTTTAAATGGAACCACATTAGTTTTGTTAGTACATCTGAAGATATAAACAAATACGTAATCAATGCCGTTTGTTGCGTTGTAAAATGTTAATTACATCCGGAGGTATTGTAACCCAAAATAGACACTTGAAACCTCTGACGTTCAGTTGAGTGTTGTATCAAACATGGGCCACGGTCGGCGAGCAGCATCTGCAGGGACATGTTTACGATGACGACCGTGTTTAAGAGTGTGACTGTAGTGCACTGTTGTGGTTTAGTCTAGATGTTGCAGTGTCCGCATGTAGCGCTTGCTGCTGTTGTTATTCTGCCTTCGTCTCCACACGCAGACCAACTGTAGGACAGCGTGTTACCAGACGTCTGTGATAGTGTAGTGTTGTAGGAACTGTGACCATGGTGTATTCGAACTCTGAAAAGGCGGAGATGATACTCATCTATGGCGAGTGTCGACGAAATGCAGCTGAAGCCTGCAGGGTGTATGCTGAATGGTACCCGGACAGAGAGCACCCAACGTGCCGCACATTGCAAAATATCTACCGCCAACTGTATGCAACAGGTATGGTCATAGCACACAAACGGGTCCGTAAAGGCCCGTCACAGGAGAAGCGGGTGCAGTTGGTGTGTTAGCTGCTGTTGCCATGAACCCAGACATGAGTACACGGGATATTGCGAGAGCCGGTGGACTGAGTGAAAGTAGTGTCATGCGCATACTGCATCGTCACCTCTTTCACCTGTGATGACTTTAATCATCGAGTGCAATTCTGTCAATTGGCATTAACAGACAATGCATTGCAGTTCTACCTGTTTACCGATGAAGCAGGTTTCACAAACCACGGGGTAGTGAATCTACGGAACATGCATTACTGGTCCGTGGACAATCCTCGCTGGCTCAGACAGGTAGTGCGACAGCGACCGTGGACTGTAAATGTATGGTGTGGAATCATTGGCGACCACCTCATTGGTCCTCACTTCATTGCAGGAGCCCAAACAGCTGCAACATACATCATGTTTGTACAGAATGATCTGCCAACATTGCTCAAAAATGTCCCACTGGAAACGCATTGACGTATGTGGTATCAGCATGATGCTGCACCTCCACATTCCGCAATTAACACTAGGCTCACCCTTGACAGGATGTTCGACGGGCGTTTCATAGGACGTGGAGGACGCATAAATTGGCCAGCCCGTTCTCCTGATCTTACACCTCTGGACTTCTTTCTGTGGGGTACATTAAAGGAGAATGTGTACCAAGATGTGCCTACAACCCCAGAGGATATGAAACAACGTATTGTGGCAGCCTGCGGCGACATTACACCAGATGTACTGTGGCATGTATGACATTCATTATGCCAGAGATTGCAATTGTGTGCAGCAAATGATGGCCACCACATTGAACATCTATTGGCCTGACATGTCGGGACACACTCTATTCCACTCCGTAATTGAAAACGGAAACCACGTGTGTACGTGTACCTCACCCCTCATGGTAATGTACATGTGCGTCAGTGAAAAAGACCAATAAAAAGGTCTTAGCATGTGGATGTAATGTGCTGCTCCAGTCTCCTAAGGTCCATCACCATTCCCTTTGGATCCCTACGTAATTCGGTGCTCTGCGATACACACGATCGAACAGCGGAGGAGTGGTGCTCAAGCATCAACTTTAGGTTACAATACCTCCGGATGTAATTAACATTTTACAGTGCAACAAACGGCACTGATTACGTATTTGTTTATTTGTTCAGATGTGCTAACAAAACCAACGTGGTTCAATTAAAAAAAAAAACGTAATTTTGTGTTAAAAAACATACTTCCGTGCATTTTTTAATGGTTTGTATTAACCAATTACACTAGCCCCTCTCCTCACGTACGGTCTGTGGAATCGATTCGTCAGTATTTGATGTGGTTTACGAAATATATCCAGCGGTAATGTTAGGTGACTCACCCTGTATATGACAGGTGAGGTATGGGCGGCTGCAACTTGAAATTAACTGAGGTTGAGGCCTGGTGGGTAATGGGAAGAGAGGATATATTGAAGGGCAAGTTCCCATCTCCCAGAGTTCTGATAGGTAGGTGTTACTGGGAAGTATCCAGATAACCTGAACGGTGTAACACTGTGCCAAGATGTGCTGGCCATGCATCAAGGCATGTCTAGCCATAGGGTGATCCTCATTACCAACAAACACTGTTTTCCTGTGTCCATTCATACGAATGGACAATTTGTTGCTGGTCATTCCCACATAGAAGGCTTCACATAGTTAATTAATTAAACCATTAATTTTTATTAGTCTGTGATGTTATGTTTCAGAATTGTTACAAATAAGACTTTTGCCATTTTGTTGCTGAAAATATTAATATTTCAAAAGATTGTTGATGCAGCTTGCTAAGAAAATCAAACAATTAACCTTAAATTGTTCATTTCTTCATTCGCTTTTCATTTCAGTTTTTGTATATTTCCAGACATTTTCTCTGTATGTTGTTGCAGTCCTCAAAGCTTCACGTACACTTTTTTCTTCATAGCTCTTGTAGAATGAATTATTCTAAATTTTTTTAATGCCCTTGTTTAGTCCTGCTGTCAGTTCTACCATGACTGTATAGTAATTTTAATAAACACTGGTTTTGCATTTAATTTATGCATGGAAAGTCTGGAGAGTTTCCGTGATAACTCATTGAAATGTTACAGTTTCTTTCCATCAAATGAAAAAGAAGCAGTATTTCATCAAAGTTGCTGTTCTTCAAAGAGGAAATACGGTAAAATCTCTGCGCAAACTCTTTTCCCCTTTAACATTAAGTTCAATGGTGTCAGTTAGTGTTACTGATGTTCTGTATGTAATTAATATCTTAAAAATCAGGCCAATAAATCCTGATTGTATTACACATTTTAACCAAATTCACAGTGGAAAGAAGATACAATATTAGAATCTTGAAAAAATTATTTGTACGAAGTATAAAACTTAGTTTTAGATGACAAATCATCAAAATACAGACCCTAATACATTATTTTAAAAATCTACAGTGCTATCTTTCTTTTATATCTGAAGCAAAATTGATTTTTCAGTGAATTTTCATCACTTACTGTATTTATTAAGAGATTTGATACAAAAAGGTCTTGTTAACATAGCTTACCTTTTGAGGGAATTTAAAGTGCTAATCTTATCTTCTTATCTGTCTTTTATCTGTTTCAGGCATGGATGGGCAAGTGGAATGGGAGCGATACGGTCACCTCATGTCAAAGTAATTTGCCCAACGGCGTAAGTTTGAAGAATTGAGGCACATTAAATTTGTTGTCTACTCCAAACGGAATAATATTTTATAGCCATATTTGGAAAAGAAGTAGTAATACACCACTGGAATATATACATTGATAAGCCAGAACATTATGATCACCCACCCAACAGCCAGTATGTCTACCTTTGGCACAGACAACAAGTGGTGACGTGACATGGCAAGGAAGAGTGAGGTCTTGGGAGGTCACTGGAGGGAGTTGGCACCACACCTGCACGCGCACACACACACACACACACACACACACACACACACACACACAGGGGCATCCACCCCCACCGGGCACCCCGCAGGGGAGGTGGGTGCAACACACACACACACACACACACACACACACACACACACACGCACACACACACACACACAGGGGCATCCACCCCCACCGGGCACCCCGCAGGGGAGGTGGGTGCGGGAGCAGGCACCATCTTCTTGAGAACTCGCAGCTCCTCACGCAGATGTAATGTGCCAGTATGTTCCTCGAACCACTCCATCACACTTGTGGCCTTATTACGTGGCACATTATCTTGTTGAAAAATGCCATTGCCGTCGGGAAGCATGATCGTCATAAGGGGTATACGTGGTCTGCAACCAGTGTACACTACTCCTTGGATGTCAAGGTGCCTTGCATAAGCTCCACTGTACCTGTGGATGCCAATGTGAATGTTCCCACAGCAAACTGGAGCTGCTGTCAGTTTGTCTTCGCCCCACTGTACAGGCATCAAGGAGCTGTTCCCCTGGAAGACGATGGATTCACACTCTCCCATCGGTATTGAAGAAGGTATCAGTATTCATTAGACCATGCAACACTCTGCCACTGTGCCACCATCCAGTGCCAATGATCACATGCCTATTTCAGTTGTAGATGTCAATGTCATGGTATTAAAAAGTTTCATATCAGCGCACACTCCGCTGCAGAGTGAAAATCTCATTCTGGAAACATCCCCCAGGCTGTGACTAAGCCATGTCTCCGCAATATCCTTTCTTTCAGGAGTGCTAGTTCTGCAAGGTTTGCAGGAGAGCTTCTGTAAAGTTTGGAAGGTAGGAGACGGATACTGGTAGAAATAAAGCTGTGAGTACCGGGCATGAGTCGTGCTTCGGTAGCTCAGACGGTAGAGCACTTTCCCGCGAAAGGCAAAGGTCCCGAGTTCGCGTCTCGGTCGGGCACACAGTTTTAATCTGCCAGGAAGTTTCATATCAGCGCACACTCCGCTGCAGAGTGAAAATCTCATTCTGGAATCATGATATTAACATTGGCATGCATGGGTCGTTGACCGTGGAGGCCCATTGTTAGAAGAGTTCGGTGCACTGTGTGTTCAGACACTTTTTCGCTGCCCAGCATTACAGTCTGATGTTAGTTTCTCCACAGTTTACAGCCTGTTCTGTTTTACCAGTCTGCCGAGCCAAAAACATGTGACAACTGTAATGAGGCATGGCTACCCAACTCCGCGACATAGGGATGTTGTTTCTCCTTGGCTTCGCCACATATTGAAAACTCTCACTGTAGCACTCCTCAAACACCTGACAAGTTGTGCAGTTTCTGAAACGCTTATTCAGAGCCTCCAGGCCATTACAGTTTGCCTTCAGCCGTACTTAGATTGCACGCCTTCCCCTTTCTACACACGGATAGCACACTGAACTGATAAAACATGCACTTTGCTTGCGTCTAACAGTCATTCTTCGCCAGGTAACACTAGCACCTGGACAGGTTTATATTGATAGTAGGACAGTAGTCATAATGTTCTGGTTCAGCAGTGTATAATTTTATTTTGTATTTTTCCTAACATTTCCTTCTTGAATAAGAGTATATCAGCATTCTTTTAACTAATGATGAATCAGAAATCATTAATTTTCAGTGATTAAAATACAAATTAAATTAGAAGAAACACATTTTACTGTGGAATTCCCACATAAACAGCTTACTAAAAAAATATGTAAAGTAAGTAATCTGAAAACTGCAAACATGTTGCGTTATATCATGGGCCAACTAGCTGGTACACTTATATCATTGTTCAGTAACACATTGGCAAGAATTAAGAAATATTTTTTCCCTTATGTTACAGCCAAAAACATTTATTTTAATAGTCTAAATATAATACCTATATTAGTACAATAGCAAATATAAAATTACCATCAAAGAATGAAGAATCCAGGATGGAATGTAACATTATTATGAAAACGAAAGTTGCTACCCACGATATAACGGATTTGCTGAGTCACAGATAGGTACAACAAAAAGACTGTTACAAATATAGCTTTCGGCCATTAAGGTCTTCATCAACAATAGATGTACGTGCGCGCGCATGCGCTCACACACACACACACACACACACAACTGCAGTGTCAGGCAACTGAAACCACACTGCAGGCAGCAGCATCACTGCATGGAGGGAGTGGTGACTGGGTAGGGGTAGGGAGGAGGCTGGGGCAGGAAGGGCCAGGAATAGTATGGTGGGGGTGGCGGACAATGGAGTGTGCTGCAGGTTAGATGGAGGGCAGAGGGGGGGGGGGGGGGAAGTAGCAGAAAAGGAGAGAAGTAAAAAGACCACATGTTATTGTGGAATGACAGCTGTGTAGTGCAGGAATGGGAACAAGGAAGGGGCCGGATGGTTGAAGACAGTGACTAACGAACATTGAGGCCAGGAGGGTTACGAGAATGTAGGGTGTCCTACATACTGTTCCTGTGTTGTTGCTTCGCTCGTGGAATCCCCCCAAATGGCCTTACCATCAAATTACCCATCTCTAGCTGTGACCCCTTCTTCCACAATGACCTCCACCTATTCATATTCTGTCAGACCTTGGCCCCTCACCAACATAGTCCTGCAAAAACCATACCAACCAAGCCCAAACCTCCTTGCCGTACCTTCTCTCCATCCGCAAAATTGCTGTGCAGTCTCAAATTCCTGGAACCAATAACACACACTGAAACTCTTGCCCTGCAGGAACTTCAGCAACATGCACAATGCCACCTCAAAAGGATCTCCATCCTGCTCACACCCTACTCCCACCTTGGAGTACTACAGTCCACCACCGGTACACCAATCTATAAACCTCCCCTGCATCCCCTCATACCTGACAAACAGTGTCTCGCAGTCCTCCTACACTTACACCATCCTCCAAATCTCACTCCCACCACCACACAGAATCCAGAATCTAAACATACCCATAACACAGCCATCAACCTTTCATCCAGAAGTCTTAGGCCCACAGAAATATCAGTCCTTTCCAAAGGCCTCACCTGTTGTCCCACTCCCAAATTCAGTCATGCAGGACTTGTTAAAGACCTTCTGCCCTACTGCCCATTGCTACAGTGGAAACACTTTCACCACCGATCCTACCACACTAAACCAAAGACCAATACTGAACCCTACCTAATTCAGTTCACTCTTCCATCCAAGCGAAATCCACTTCCACTGCTCCCAAATTGCCCCCCCGTTACTTTCCAGAATTTCTTAACCTTGAACCTTGCCTCACTGTCATTCCCCAAATCCCTCAACATGCAAACTAACCTAACATTCACAGAAAGAACCGCAGTCCACCATCTAAAAACAGATCCTGATTGTATAATCCTACCTGCAGACAAAGGCACCACCATTGTTGTTTTGAACCGAAAGGATTACGTGGCAGAAGGACTCCCGTCAGCTGTCAGATACTTCCACCTACAAACCATGCCACATTGACCCCATTCCAGAAATCGAGCAGCATCTCCAGTCACTACTCAAATCCATGGGCCCATCCCAGAACCTATTGCCAGAGCCCATATCTCTACTCACCCCTACCACTCCCTCCACTTCCACCTTCTACATGCTTTCTAAGTCCATAAACCTCACCACTCAGGACACCCCATTGTGGCTGGTTACTGTGCCCCCACTGAGAGAATCTCTTCTCACAGACCAACACCTTCAACTCATTAACCGGAACCTAGCCTTCTATTTAAAAGATACCAACAATTTCCTCCACCGACTCTCCACAGTCCACAGTTCCTGTCCCCTTACCACATGGTGTCCTGCTCGTCACTATTGATGCCGCCCCCCCCCCCCCCCCTTTACACAAATAATCCTGAAGCCCATGACCTTACAGCTAGTCCCATTGCGCGAAAGTTTCCAAATCAAAACTTCCTTCCTAGTCACCATGACCAACTATATCCTCACCCAGAATTACTTCTCCTTAGAAGACATTACCTACATAAAAATCCAGGTTACGGCTATGGGCACCTGTGTGGCACCATCCTATGGCAACCAAATCATAGGCGGTCTAGAGGAATCCTTCCTAAAAACCCAGAATCCGAAACCCCTCATCTGGATCAGATTCATTGCTGACATCTTTGTGATCTGGATCAAGGTTGACAACACCCTATCCGCATTCCTCCGGAACCTCAACAACTTCTCCCCCATCAAGAAGCCACCTTGCATCTGCAGTGATGAGCGGTCCCTCCCGAAATATACTGATGGTCTCACTGAAGCCTCCACAGACTGTTATCGTCCCAACCTCGTATAAAAGCAAATTCCTGTGCCATATCTTTCCAGTCTCCCACTACCTCCCAAAGTCCCACCATCGGGCTACAGAGGAGCATTCCCCCCGTAACTCAGTACCTCCGAAGCCTGAAGTGACAGAACTACATTCTCCGCCAGGTGTTCGACTACCTCTTACCATACCCTGAAATGAGAAATGTCCTGCCCACTATCCTTCCCACCCCTCCCATAATGGTATTCCGCCATACATTGAAGCCCTGTTTCCAAACCCTTACCTCATGGCTCATATCCCTGTAAGAGACCTACATGCAAGACCTGTCCCCCACATCCTCCCACCACCACCACCACCACCACCACCACCACCACCACCACCTACTTCAGTCTGGTCACAAACATCACCTACCCCATGAAAGGCAGGGCTACCTGTGAAGTGAAACCAGTCATGTGATTTACAAGCTAAGCTGCAACCACTGTGCTGAATTTTATGTGAGCATGACAATAAACAAGCTGTCTGTCCGCATGAATAGCCACCAACAATCTGTAACAAAAAAAAATGATTGTGTGGTATTATTGGCCAGGAGGCCCCATCTGGGGAAGTTAGGCTGCAAAGTGCAAGTCTTATTTCAGTTGACACCACATTGGGTGACTTGTGTGCCAATGGTGAGGATGAAAAGACGATGACAACAAAACACCCAATCCACGAGCGAAGAAAATCTGCAACCCGGCCAGGAATCGAACGTTTGTCCCACTTCATGGGAGGCAAGCACATTACCACTTGGCTAAGCAGGTGGACACTGTGGCCAAGAAACAAGTGGACTACCCTGTTGCTGAACACACTAACAAAAAATAGATCTTTCATTTCCGTGACTGCTTCACAGCCTGGGCCATATGGATCCTCTTAACAACACCAGCTTTTCTGAATTGCGCAGATGGGAACTTTCTCTGCAATACATTCTATGTTCCCATAACCGTCCTGGCCTCAATCTTCGTTAGTCACTCTCCTCACCCATCCAGCCTCTTCCCTGTTCCCATTCCAGCACTACACAGTCATCATCCCACCATACATTCAGTCTTTCTACTTCTCTCCTTTTCCACTACTTCCCCCACCCCCCACCCCGCCTCCCGACCGCCCTCAGTATCTCCGCTATATGGTGAGTAGCAACTTTCTTTTTCATAATATTGTTACATTCCATCCTGAATTTTCCATTGTGAGTGGAAATATGCATTTTCAGTATTAAGCAGAGTGTAGCAGCCCAGTAGTCAGACACTGGACTCACATTTGGAAGGAACAAGTCTCAAATCCCTGCTCAAGAATTCTGATTTATGTTTCTGACATTTCCATTAATTTGATTGTAGTGGATTCCAGTATGATTCCTTTGAAAATTATGTGGCTGATATATTTCCCCAAGCTTTTTCTTCCCTTCCAGCCATACAAAAAAGTAAGGAAATTAAACCAGAACTGTAACATATCACATTGTGAATGTGAGAGAGAGGGAGAAAAAGTCAATTTGTTCAAAATTGGTTGTCTCATTGCTTTATTCATTTATTTTCTGGCATGTTATTAAATAATCACTTTCGTAGCTACTTTCAACATTATCCCATGCACTTTAGCAGAGGTATATGATGAAAAGGGGGATATAGTAGGGAACCAGCTGTAAGTTGTATATCTGTATGTTTGAAAGATTTTGATATTTGTTAATGTATATAAAGATTAAGAGATTTCAAATGAGTGAGAGAGAGAGAGATTTCCTGATAGTGGAGGTTCTTTCTTGTAACAAGAAAAAATGTTAGACATTTATTGTTATGTATTGTTATGTTGAGTACAATAATGTTAAGATGAGTCATGAATTATGGTAAGAGATCTTAGCATGCATATCATTATTATGAGTGTAATACATTAATCTTCATTCCATACATGTGCACTAGAAAATAATGCACACTTGATACATCAATGCTAGTGATATTGTCTTCACTAAAGAAGCTACTGCAGTTAATATAGCAATGCGGGATTAGCCAAGTGGTCCAATGCGCTACAGTCATGGACTGTGCGGCTGGTCCTGGCGGAGGTTAGAGTCCTCCCTCGGACATGGGTGTGTGTGTTTGTCCTTAGGATAATTTAGATTAAGTAGTGTGTAAGCTTAGGGAGTGATGACATTAGCAGTTAAGTCCCATAAGATTTCAAACACATTTGAACATTTTTTGAGTTAATATAATTTAGACACTTTTTTGTTTTTGTTTTTGCAGCCCCACAATGCCAGTTACACTAAATGGTGGATTTAGAATGCCGTCATGGTAAGTTTCAAATTTGTGGCATAAAATAAATGATTAACTGAACTACAAGTATAGGAATGTTTACTTGTCACATCAGTAACCATTGCATCTTAAGTTTACAATTTTAATGGCGTGCAAGGACAATTTTCCTTGGACTTAGTCTGTGAAGACCACATTGTTCCACAGAGGATACACTGTATCTATGAGAGAGCAAAATGCCACTGTTATAAGAATAGCTATATATTGAAAACAAAAAGAAAGGGTGTTGTCTAGTATTATTTGTTTGTTATTGCTAAATGTTCGAGATGTATAAAGAAAAGATATGTATTATGGAAGTCAACTTGCAAAGGTGATTATGTAGCTCAGTGAGGGAGTTCCAGCATAAATCAAAGTTCGCACTGTGTGTCCTATGCTCCACTCCCTAGCAGTCCACTGTCACCGTCATTAATTCCTTACTGCCCTTTCCCAAAATTCCACTCTGTGGCGCTACACACCTCCCTTTCATACCTTGCTGCTTAGGTGATTTCTCAATTCTGCAGCAATCACATTCAAAAATTTGAAACTTTTACCTACTTAACTTCAAATTTGGAAAATATATTTTTTGCTACAAATATTCTTCAATCTGTTTTGCATAAAAACTAATTAGTTCATTCCACAGGTTTGATCTACGAACTTTGGATGCTAATGGGCCTGAGGATGAAGAAGGTATAAAACGTGCAACAGAATTAGTGCACGGTATGATTGAACAGGAAGTAAAAGCTGGTATACCTTCAAATCGCATTGTCCTGGGAGGCTTCTCACAAGGAGGTGCCTTGGCACTATATTCAGCTCTCAAGTTTCCAAAACCACTGGCAGGAGTTATAGCTCTCTCTTGTTGGCTACCTCTTCACAAGCAGTTTCCAGCTGTAAGTTGATTACTTTGTAGTTATCCTGGCATGTATCGTCTGAAGCAGCTAATGGGACAAAATCTCGTCAGCAACTGAAGGATTTTGAGACCTTCTGTTTACTAACCAAATGGAACTATATGGCTCCAGAGACCTTTTGAAATCACATCTCAAACATCTTTGATGCAGCCAGAAGTGACAAATGAAAATTTGTTCCAAGGGTGGGGTTCAAATTCAGATCTCCTGCTCACTGGGCAGATCTGCTAACCCCTACACCACACTGGCACAGTGGCTTTGCACAACTGCACAGACTACCCTCCTCACTCCAAAGTCCTACCCGTGCCTCAGCTCACTAGGTATGTCCTCAAACTCGAAAAGCATTGCAGAGGCTTTCCAAATGTGTTACAATAGCACCTCAGCATCAAACGAAACGGAAGATCCTGTCTGAAATCCAGGCATACCAAGTGAGCTGCGCCTTCCTAGGAATTTTCATTGAGGAGGGAGGCCTGCTAGGGTATTCCATGCAGTTTTACAAAGCCACTGTGCCAGGATGACATAGTGATCAGCACATCGACCTAGTGGGCAGAAGGCCAGGGTTGGAATCTCAGCCTTGGTACAAATTTTCATGTGTCACTTCAGTTTGCACACACAAATCATTTCAGTGTGTTGTTTTGAAATGTAAACTTTTTATCAGTAAAAGAACTGTGCGCAGTGTGAGGTAATATGTTTTGTTCAGACTGCCAAATGAATAACAGACTTAGAAGTTGAGTTTTGTACGGGGGCTATTCAGAAAGTAGGGAACATTTCCATCTGACACCACTAGGCGTGCACCAATCGCATGTATTTTGGTATGTGCGTGTTCGAATTTGAAATGTGTGCTGCAATCGAAAATCCTGCCAGTTGCGAGTTGCCATCTGTGATATGGTTTTTGTTGGCAAAAAACCTAAAAACTATATAAATTAATCGTGAACTGTGCAAAGTGTACGGAAACAATGTAATGAGTGAATTTTCCGTCTAGAAATGGTGCATTCGGTTTAAAAATGGCCGAACCAATGTTCATGATAAAGACAAGAGTGGACACCCGAGCATTGTGGCTGCCAATCTTGTTGCTAAAGTTGATGAAACAATTCATGAAAACTGTCGCTTCACAATAATGGAGCTTTCACTTTCTTTTCTAAAAGTTTCATGGACTTTGTTTTTTGAAATTGTCACTCAAAAGCTAGGCTACCACAAATTTTGTGCACAATAGGTGCCCAAAATGCTTACAGAGCACCATAAAGAACAGCAAATGGGGGCAGCGTTGACATTTCTGGAGGCCTACCACAAACGTGGTGATTCATTACTGGATCGAATCGTAACCAGTGACAAGACTTGGGTGAAACATGTCAATTGACAAAATTACAGTCCATGGACTGGGGCACACAAGGTCCGTCTCCGACCCGCTCCCACCCTCACCCCCCCCCCCAGCCCCACCCCCCCAAAAAAAAAAAAAAATGTTTGCAAACCTTGTCAGCAAGGAAGTTGAGGGTGACAGTGTTTTGGAATAGGCAAGATGTGCTGCTTATTGATTCTCTCGAACGTGAAGCAACCATAAATTCTGCCCGTTACTGTCAAACTTTGCACAGCCTTAGAAGTTTCCCTCATCCACCCTACAGCCCCAATCTTGCACCAAGTGACTTCCACTTGTTTCCCAAGATGAAGAACTGGCTTGCAAGACAGTGCTTTGATGATGACGCAGAACTCCAGGTGGGCATGACTCGCTGTCTGAAGTCTCAGGCGGCAGAATTTTACAGCGGTCTTTCAAAGCTTGTCCACCGCTATGATAAGTGCCTCAATGTGTTTGGTGACTATATTGAAAAGTAGTGTATCAGTCGCTCTTTCAGATGTATATTATAAAATATATTTCTTGAACTTAGTCCCCCCCCCCTTTTTTTTAATGCCAAAACATTCCCTATTTTCTGAATAACCCTTGTGTTTGGCATTACAGAACTTCTTTAAAATATTATTGCTCATAGGGGTAAGAGAGGAGCAGCAGTGCATGCTTAGTAACATCTTGGTGTGTTTACATGTAAAGTTATCCAATAATATGTGGATCCTGCCGAATAGCTGGTTTGACATAAGGATCATTTATGTTTTACACAGAGTAATATGCATAAAATTTTTCACGTGTTCTGGTGATCAAAGGACCAGTGAATTTATGTATGCAATCTAATGCTTTGAACATTGACACCAAATTCACCATTTTGGGAAGCTGTTGACCAGAAACCAGTGTATATTCAAACTTCTGTGCACTGGACTACAAGCATACATGAACGACACAATTGGTGAACTGCTAGGGACACTTTTTGATGCAGTACAGGCAGCATATCTCTCAAGAAACTAAAATGGGCCGATACATTCAGCTGTTGAAGTAATATACGTAGGGCGTCAAAAGATTGTGGATAAATCACAAATTCACTCCAGAGTAATGTTACTGACTTAACAGCTGCTCTACAATAGTGGTTATCACCAGCTTACTGATACATTATTTGTGATTGTATTCTCTGCAACCATTTCTGAGCTGGTGACAATGACTAGGTGAAATTTTAAATATACTCTGTGTGCATAATGATTCACCATTGCTGCACTGTTATTGCAGATTGCATGTTAGACTGATGGTGAAATCCGCCAGCAGCAACATACAATTAAAAACACATTCCAAACACATTGTGCTGTATATGTCAGGGAAGGGGGGAGGCGGTTGTTACATATGCCTCGTGATGGCAGTGTGAGGAGGTCAAGCGGTCAGGACTTGAGAATGGGCATCCAGGGCTGCCGTTAAATGACAAAACAGGAAATTAGGTACAATAAAGAGGATATATTTCAATGTACAGTGTACAAGGGGCATGCCTAGGGTCAGAAGTTACCAAATTTGGGCAAGTCTAGGAGGTCGAACAATTAATTGAAATGGGCAACACAAGGGGAAGCGGTTCATGTTAACTTATGTTGGTAGCCGGTTGTGAAAAGCAGAGGCAGAGGCTCTGCCTCCCGAAAAGACGTCTGTTCTGGTCAAGGTCTGGATTACAAGAGAGAGGGAGAGGCAACTGTGTTCAGCACTGCAGAACACTACAGCGTCCTCACACATGGCCTGTATTCCACGCACGATGTGGATAAAACCATTGGCGTGAATTCGCTTGCAGTTTCAGCAGAGGTCTCAGGCCATCTCTTGTCAACAGCTTTAACTGGACAGACCTGCCTCTGTTTTGAAAGACAGGTAACTTGTCGCTTAGGCACAACATAAGTTGCTCTGGGAGAAAACTTGTAAAGGTTTCAATGGGCCTTTGAAATAAATTTTTTAATCAATACCTCAAAAATATTCCTGACTGGCTGACACCCTGTACAACATGGTATTATTCCTCCACTTATTCAACAGTCAGACTACTCATTTATAATTAGGAGACAAGGGTCTGAGTCATCACAGATACTTACTGTTTGTGAAACATAAGTGTGCTTATTGAAGCCCATTGCCGTTTGCATGAAACTGCGTTCTTTGTTGAAATAATGCATGATGTGGCAAGTACAGCCAGCTACGAGGGTGAGTCAAATGAAAACCTTTTTTTTTTTTTTTAATATTATTTATTATGTAGAAGTGGTACAAAGCAGTATCACTTATCAACATAATCTCCCCCACGCTCAATGCTAGTCCTCCAGCACTTACAAAGTGCATAAATTCCTTTAGAAAAAATTCTTTTGGTAGTCTGCGCAACCACTCATGCACTGAGATTGGAACTTCTTTCCTCCCATTGCATCTTTGAGTGGTCCAACCATATGGGAATCACTTGGGATGGTGGATGAGGAAGACACTCAAAATGCAGGTCTGTGATTGTTGCAATTGTTATACAGGCAGTGTGGGGCCTTGCATTGCCATGTTGCAAAGGGACACCTGCTGACAGCAATCCAAGTCGCTTTGATTTGATTGCAGGCCCCCGATAATTTTTTAGGAGATCTGTGTATGATGCACTGATGACAGTGGTCCCTCTAGGCATGTAATGCTCCAAAATGAAGCCTTTTTTGTCCCAAAAGAGAGTCAGCATAACCTTCCCTGCTGATGGTTCTGTTCGAAACTTCTTTGGTTTTGGTGATGAGGAATGGCGCCATTCCTTGCTCGCTCTCTTCATTTCCGGTTGGTGGAAGTGAACCAAGGTTTCCTCCCCAGTAACGATTCTTACAAGGAAGCCATCACTTTCTCGTTGAAAGTGCCGAAGAAGTTCTTCACAAGCATCAATACGTCATTTTCTTTTTTTCAGGAGTCAGCTGCCGTGGCACCCATCTCGCAGACACTTCGTAAAACTGGAGCTCATCATGCACAATGTAGTTGCTGACCCATGACTAATCTGTAAACATGCTGCAATGTCATTCAGTTTCACTTGGCAGTTTTCCGTCACTATAGCTTCAACTGCTGCAATGTTCTGTGGGGTCACAATTCTTTGTGCCTGACCTGGAGAAGGAGCATCTTCCATTGAAGTCACACCATTTGCAAACTTCATACTCTGTTTGTAGACTTGCTGCTGTGACAAACATGCATCACCATACTGAACCTTCATTTGTCGATGAATTTCAATAGGTTTCACACCTTCACTACACAAAAACCAAATAACAGAACACTGTTCTTCCCTGATGCAAGTCGCAAGTGGGGCGGCCATCTTTATATTGATACTGCGACGGTATGTGTGCATTTGCATATGCTACCACCGACAGGCCATTTTGGACGTTGTTGGTAGCACGCTTACCAACTTACAGGAAAGTGGCGCGAAATTTCGATTTGTTATTGCAAATTTAAGGTTTTCATTTGACTCAACCTCATACTTGTCCTGCTTCACTATCCACTACTCGCAACCCTGACAGGATGTGTCGTCCATCGTATACATATCTTGGTTTTTACTTGAGTTAGCACAGGAGCTGTTTGTGTATTACCTGGTGAGATATCTTTGATTCATTTTTATGTGAGGTTACATCACTGACACAACAACTGTATCAGCATAATATGTTCGAATGAGAATACATGGTACCACATTTTGTGCATAACATGTATTGCACTGTCAGTGTATTTCGTAATATACCGTGTGGTTATAATTAAATTTTCTCTATTTAACAAGCTGGCAACGGCCTTGCTGCAGTGGATACACCGGTTCCCATGAGATCACCGAAGTTAAGCGCTGTCGGGCATGGCCGGCACTTGGATGGGTGACCATGCGCTGTTTCCATTTTTCGGGGTGCACTCAGCCTCATGATGCCAATTAAGGAGCTACTTGATTGAATAATAGTGCTTCGGTCAAGAATACCATCATAATCCGGAAAGAGGCAATGACCACTTGCCCAACAGGAGGGTGATGAACTCACTGTTGCTGTGGCAGACTGTGCTGCATGCAATTCCCAGTCATCAGGCAGTGCACATGCTGTATCATGACAGTTGAACATCCTGTGGTCCACTGTATGGCAGGTGCTTTGAACCATTCAAAAATGGTATCCGTACGAGATCCGTATCGTACAACAGCTTGAACCACAGGACGCACACTTCACTCTCCACTGTCTCGCAAGAATTGAAGTTGATGGGGGCTGGCCCTGGACCCCCCTATGGACAGACAAAACTCATTTTTCTCTGACAGGTGAAGTGGACACACACAATTGCCGAGTGTGGGGATCTCCATCTCCAGTCACTGTGTATGAAGTTCCTACGTATGGCGAATGTGTCACCATATGGTGTGGCTTCATGGCTACGTTCATCATTGGCCCATTCTCCCTCCCCATCACCCCCTTCCCCACCCTCCAGTGGGCTCGCTGCTCTTCGGGGGGCTCCCTACTCTTTGGCGGGTTCATGCTTGGCTACCATGGGCCCCAACCTTTGCAGCATTTTTTCCCCTTCCATGCTGCATGTCTGTCCCCTTGCTATTCTTTTTCCCTTCACTTGGGAAACATGTCTGGGATGTTATAGTCTCACCTTTGTTTTTTGCTCCATTTTCCTTTCTTTGTTTCCCTTCTCCTCTCATTCCTCTGCTTCATTGTTTGAGTTTCCTCTTTTTCTTCTTCCTCCCTTTGCACTCCTGAAGGCTGGCACATGCATCTTACACGTAACAGGTGACTGGGTAATGAGTAATTCCCAGCCCCAGGTCGACAGGTAGGGTTCGCACATACCCCATGGTACAGGCCAGCCCCAGGGAGGGGTGATTGCCTGAGCTGCAACCTTCCCAAATTGCCGATTGGTCCCTCTGTCAGGCGTTCAGGAGGTGTGAACAATCACCGCAGTCAATGTCTACAAAACATAAACATAATGATTCAAAGACCCTTCCCCCCTGCATCACGGTCCCTTGTGGTGTCACTCACTGAAGACGGTCAGTCCTTCGCCACAGTAAATCCGTTTATTATTCTAAAAGGTGTTGCAATTGCCAGCCCTGTGAAATCCTGCTCTAATTTACAGAATGATACTTTGCTTTTGGAGGCTACTTCTGATTCTCACATACAACTACTGCTTGCTGCCTCACTTCTTCGTGGCTATACTGTTCATGTCGAGGGCCATAAAACGATGAATTCTTTCCATGGTGTAATTTACACCAGGCTGCTTGACGGTCTAACCGAGGCTGAAATCCAATCATACCTCTCTGATCAGGGTGTCATTGCCGTCCATTGTCTAATGAAAAGGGGAGATTCTTCCTTAGTGCCCACTCGCACTCTTTTTTCTCACCTTTGATAGAGTGGTGCTTCAGAAGGAAGTCCAAGACCAAAGCAGGCTGTGAAATTATCACAGTCCGGCCACCCCTTGCGGGTTCGGGGATAAGAATAGGTCCGCGGTATTCCTGCCTGTCGTAAGAGGCAATTAAAAGGAGTTTCACAAGTTTCGGTCTTTGTGTGATGGTCCCCTGTAGAGTTTGACCTCCATTCTTCAAAATTTTCCCAAAGATCGAGCCAGTTGGGGAAGGGCACCTTAAATGGTGCATCATGTCTATCATGCATTGAGATCGCGCTCGTTCACCATGTCTTTGGTGAGGACACCTTCCTGGGTGTGTTTTCCACCATGCACTGTGTAGTGTCACTTTCTGTATCAACAATGACTATGGACTTCTTAGCACCTGATCTCCAGCACGGTAGCCAGTCCGTTGTGGTGGGGTCGCCATGTACCCTGTTGGTTGTAGTCCTCTGACCACACAGGGATTGCTCTGCTGATGCCTGCGCCATTAACTCCCCACATGTGCCAAGGGGTAGATGACCATCCCCCTGGAGGCATCAGGACTCCCGGCAATGGCCGTCCTGCCAGGTGGCCTTTGCTTCGGCTGGGTGGCACCCGTTGGGAGGGTCCCTGGTCAGAGTGGGTGGCATCAGGGCAGATGACACGCTAAGAAGCATAGTCCATCATCTCTTGCTGGTGGTGAAACACCAGCAGTCTCTAAGGGTTCACGTGCTCAATTTAACGCACAGAAGTACGACCCCAAATCTTTCCCCTCCATGGCCACACCGTGGGAGGAATATCAGGCTGAGGATGGCAGTGGATCTTATTCTCCCCGCTACTTTGTATGTTAGAGAGCTGATGTGGAATCTTTCATGACGATGAAGACTCGGTTTTAAGTTGAGCATTTAGAGGACCAGTTAGAGGAGGTGGAGGGATTGTCCAAAATGAGATTTTGGTCATTCGTGATCAAAACAGCATCCTCTGCTCAGTCACAGGTGTTACTCACTTGTGACAATCTGGGGGATGTTTCTGCACCCGTCATGCCGCACAAGAGCTTAAATATGATCCAGAGTATCATTTCACAGTGACCTTCTTTTGCAATCTGACAATGAGCGGCACGCCACTTTAGAGTGATAAGGTATACATTTCATCTAGCATGTCCAATGGGGTCCAAGGGATACTCAGGTTTCCGCCGGTGCCTTCATCTTGGCCTACGGGGGTTATACATTGCCTGAGAAGGTCAAGGTGATCGTCTACCGCTGTGATGTAAAGCTCTATATCCTTCCCCTGATGCGGTGCTATAAGTGTTGGGGCCATATGTTTTCTCGCAGTACTTCCAACGTCACATGTTGAGATTGTGGACACCCATCACATCCCAATACTCCATGTGCCCCGCCTCCTATCTATGTCAACTGGGGAAAACACCATTCGCCTTGCTCGCCAGACTGCAGGATTCTCCAAAAAGAAAGGAAACCCATGGAGTACAAGACCCTGGACCGACTAACCTAAACTGAGGCTAAGAGAAAATTTGAACACCTGCATCCTGTACATATGACATCGTCTTACGCTGCCGCTACAACAGTTTTGGCACCATCAGCTCCGCCAACCCAGTCACCTCTCAAAGCCATAAGACTACACTGCCCCCTTGATGGTGGAGGGCATTTCCCTCCCTGTTGCTCCCGCACCACCTACTTCGGGAGCAATCCTCCCCCTCCCCCCCTTCCCCCCTCCCCAAACCATCGGAGACGTCCGTCCCCACTTCTAAGCCGGAAAAGCATGTCATCTTCGGCTTCTCTCACTAGGAAGGGGTCCTGTGGGTCACTCGCTTCCCAGGTTTCTGCTAGTGGGAAATATGACACCTGCCAGTGGCTGAAGAGCTCAAAAGCAGCCAGTTGCAGGGCTTCACGCTCGTCCTCAGTCTTGGTGACTGAGCCAGTGAAGTCCTCCCAGCTGGGGAAACCCAATGAGCAGCGAATGAAATCCAGAGAGAAGACCCCTAAGACCAAGGAAATTGCAGTGGCACCCACACAACTGCTACATACAATATCTGCGTCTGAGGATGGGGTGGAGATTCTAGCGTCTGATTTTTAATGCTGAGGACCTAGATCTCGCCAGACCCACAGACAAAGGATATAGACTGCTCAGGCTCTAAGTCGGTGGCAGCAGGTGACTCTGAGGTGTAAACTGCATCATTGAATGTTCCATGCCAGAAAGTCCTCCCCTTCACTACATGCCACAGTGAATCCTGTAATGCTCCATGTACAGAGTGGGGGCTCCTCAGTGCCCTTGCACATTGCCCCAACACATCTCCTGGGCCTCATGGTATTCACAGCCAGGTGATTAAACGTTTCTCCTCTGACTGCAAGTGACATATCCTCGTCCTCTTCAAACAGATCTGATGCGATGGCATCTTTCCATCACAATGGCGTAATCTGCTGGAACGTATGGCGTGTCGGCAATTGGTTTGGGTCCTGGAGTCACGTGGCCTTCTGGCTCCATGTCTACCACTGATAATCTTGTGTCCCTAGAATCTGCCATCCGAACAGCCTTTTCCAGATGCAAACACCTGGTTGCCATCTTTTTTGACCTACATAAAGCATTCGTCACGACCTGGTGACGACATATCCTTGCCACATTTAATGAGTGGGGTCTCCAGGGCCCACTCCCAATTTTTATCCAAAACTTGCTGTCGCTCCGTACTTTCCATGTCCAAGTTGGTGCATCCCATAGTTCCATCCATATCCAGGAGAATGGAGTCTCGCAGGGCTCCATATTTAGTGTGTGTCTATTTTTAGTGGCCATTAACAGTCTAGCAGAAGCTGTCAGGCCCTCCGTCTCACCCTCTCTGTATGCAGATGACTTCTGCATTTTCAGTACTGGCATTGCTGAGCATTGCCTACAGGGAGCCATCCACAAGGTGCAGTCATGGGCTCTAGCCCATGGCTTCCAGTGTTCAGCCATGAAGATGTGTTTCGTACATTTGTCGGCATCATGCCGTTCATCCGGAATCAGAACTTTACATTAACGACAGTCCACTCATTGTAGTAGAGACATATCGATTCTTAGGTCTGGTTTTTCAATGCTCATTTGACATGGCTTCCTCATCTTCGTCAGCTTAAATGGAAGTGTTGGTAGCACCTCAATGCCCTCCACTTCCTGAACAACATCAACTGGGGTGCAGATCACTCTACGCTGCTGCAGCTCTACAGAGACCTTGTTCAATCCTGCCTTGACTATGGGAGTGTGATTTATGGTTCGGCAGCACCTCAGCATTGCTTTTGCTCAACCCATTGCACCATTGCGAAGTTCGACTAGCAACAGTAGCTTTTAGGATGAGTCCAGTGACAAGCGTACTGGTGGAGGCTGGAGTTCCTCCATTGAAGATCCGATGTGCAGAGCTGCTCACCAGTTACGTTGCACATACTCATAGCTCTCTCGAACATGCTAATTACCGTCTTATTTTTCCAACCAGGGCAGTTCGTCCACTGCATAGGCAGCCCAGGTCAGGGCTAACAATTGTGGTTCTCATGCGATTGCTTCTGTCTGAACTGGAGTCCTTCCCTGCACCACCTCTGCTCGAGGTACATTCACATACACCTCCATGGTGTAGCTCTAGGCCAAAGCTTCGCCTGGACATTTCATGTGGCCCTAAGGATTCCGTTAACCCTGCGGCTCTCCGCTGTCAATTCCTTTTAATGCTTGAAGTGTTCAGGGGCTCTGAAGTGGTTTACAGCAACGGCTCGATGGCTGATGGTGGTGATGGCTTTGCCTTTGTCCACAGTGGCCATATTGAACAGCATTCCTTGCCTGATGACTGCAGTGCATTCACTGCAGAGCTGGTGGTCATATTTCGTGAACTTCATTATATGTGTTCATGCCCCAAGGAATTGTTTCTTCTGTGTACTGACTCCTTGAGCAGCCTACATGCTATCAACCAGTGCCACCCTCGCCATCTTTTGGTGGCATCCATCCAGGAGTCCATCTATGCCCTGGACCAGTCCCTTCGTTCAGTGGTGTTTGTGTGGACCCCAGAACACTTCGGCATCCCAGGCAACAAACTTGCCAACAGGATGGCCTAACAGGTTACGTGGAAACCGCTTCTGGGGATGGGCATCTATGAACCTGACCTGCGTTCTGACTTACGCAGTAGGGTTTTTTTGGCTTTGGGAGACGGAATGACATAACAGTACTCACAACAAACTGCGTATCATTAAGGAGACTAGGAATGTGTGGAAGTCTTCCATGCAGGCCTCTCGCAGGGAATCAGTTGTCCTCTGCTGGCTCCACATTGGCCATGCTTGGGTGACCCACATTTACCTCTTGCACCATTAACACCCGCCCCAATGTCGGTGTGGTGCCTGGTTGACAGTGGCCCATATTCTCATGCACTGTCCCACTTTGACTCCCCAGCGATGAAATCTTGTGTTACCAGACTTGTTGCCGCTCATTTTATCTGACAACGCATCATTGGCTGATATAATTTTAAGTTTTATTCATGAGGGTGGGTTTTATCATTTGATCTAAGTTTTAGCACGTGTCTTTTGTCCCTCTGTGTCCTCCTCTCTAGTGCTTTTAGGGCAGAGGTTTTAATGTGATGCAGAGAGGCTGGCTTTTCCTTGGCCAGCCACTGTAATCTGCTTTCTTGTTTTACTCACTTCTGTTTGTAGCATCTCTCTGTTGTTTTCTTGTCCTCTTTTGTTCCTTTTAGTGTTCATTGCCTTTCCTTCTTTCTTGTGGTTTTTCCTTTCTTTCTGTTTTGAATTATATGTCACATCTGCTTTATTCTCACATTTGTGGCATTATTTTATTAGGAACAAGGGACCGATGACCTCGTAGTTTAGTCACTTCTCCCCTCTTTTAAACCAAACAAACAACAGTCCAGCTCTATATTCTGAACCCAATGTGCTGCTACCAGTGTCATTTCAACCACACTAGAACATTTTTGTCGACACCCAGCCAAATGTGTCACCTGTGGCAGGGATGGGCATGAGGGCACTGTCTACCTCCTCCTCCCTGCTGTATCAACTGCAATGGCGGCCATGCCGCCGCCTCTCGGGATTGCTCCATGTATCTTGATGAGCGGGCTGTCCAAGAGATCCGAGTAAAGGAAAAAGTGCCTTACCCAGTAGCTCACAAGATACTAGCACCACGTGATACCTTAGCCCTGCCGGCCTCCGTGTCGCCCGTGCTCACCACCAACCATTTTTCAGTGTTGGACTCCACGGACCGACCCACAAGCAAGCCGATGCTTCTGTGGACACCATGGAGCAGGATCCACCGGCTTCTGTGCCCTGTAGTAGCGACTCCTTACTGGCTGTCACTCAGCAGCCACCGAGGTGACACCCATACATTTCTTCCTCATTATGACTCTCTTCCAAAGGAATATTCACGGCCTTCGGTCCCACAAAGAGGATTTATGGCTGTTCTTATCATCATAGCGTCCTCTTGTACTCTGCCTTCAGGAAATGAAATTGGACCCCCAAACCTCTTTGAGCTTTCACATTTCCTACCGAATCCGTTTGACTTCCCCCCTGAGGTTAGCATTCCATCTCGTGGGGGTGTCATGCTGATCGTACGGGATGACATTCATAGTCAACCCATCTTGCACACTACCCATCTTCAAGCCGTTGCAGTTCGCCTTTTCCTTCCCCACCTGACTTTTTTCCTCTGTACCATTTATGTCCCTCTGTCATTCGATGTCACCAGGGCAGACTTCCTTCAGCTTATTGGGCAGCTGTTGTTGCGGTCTTCAGTCCTGAGACTGGTTTGATGCAGCTCTCCACGCTACTCTATCCTGTGCAAGCTTCATCTCCCAGTACCTACTGCAACCTACATCCTTCTGAATCTGCTTAGTGTATTCATCTCTTGGTCTCCCTCTACGATTATTACCCACCACGCTGCCCTCCAATACCAAATTGGTGATCCCTTGATGCCTCGGAACATGTCCTACCAACCAATCCCTTTTTCTAGTCAAGTTGTGCCACAAACTTTTCTTCTCCCCACTCCTATTCAATACTTCATTAGTTATGTGATCTACCCATCTAATCTTCAGCATTCTTCTGTAGCACCACATTTCGAAAGCTTCTATTCTCTTCTTGTCCAAACTATTTATCGTCCATGTTTCACTTCCATACATGGCTACACTCCATACAAATACTTTCAGAAAAGACTTCCTGACACTTAAATCTATACTCGATGTTAACAAATTTCTCTTCTTCAAAAACACTTTCCTTGCCATTGCCAGTCTACATTTTATATCCTCTCTACTTCGACCATCATCAGTTATTTTGCTCCCCAAATAGCAAAATTCCTTTACTACTTTGAATGTCTCATTTCCTAATCTAATTCCCTCAGCATCACCCGACTTAATTAGACTACATTCCATTATCCTCGTTTTGCTTTTGTTGATGTTCATCTTATATCCTCCTTTCAAGACACTGTCCGTTCCATTCAACTGCTCTTCCAAGTCCTTTGCTGTCTCTGACAGAATTACAATGTCATCGGCGAACCTCAAAGTTTTTATTTCTTCTCCGTGGATTTTAATACCTACTCCGAATTTCTCTTTTGTTTCCTTTACTGTTTGCTCAATATACAGATTGAATAACATCGGGGAGAGGATACAACCCTGTCTCAATCCTTTCCCAACCACTGCTTCCCTTTCATGTCCCTCTACTCTTATAACTGCCATCTGGTTTCTGTACAAATTGTAAATAGCATTTCGCTCCCTGTATTTTACCCCTGCCACCTTTAGAATTTGAAAGAGAATATTCCAGTCAACATTGTCAAAAGCTTTCTCTAAGTCTACAAATGCTAGAAACGTAGGTTTGCCTTTCCTTAATCTTTCTTCTAAGATAAGTCATAGGGTCAGTATTGCCTCACATGTTCCAGTGTTTCTACGGAATCCAAACTGATCTTCCCTGAGGTCGGCTTCTACTAGTTTTTCCGTTCGTCTGTAACGAATTCGTGTTAGTATTTTGCAGCTGTGGCTTATTAAACTGATTGTTCGGTAATTTTCACATCTGTCAACACCTGCTTTCTTTGGGATTGGAATTATTATATTCTTCTTGAAGTCTGAGGGTATGTCGCCTGTTTCAAACATCTTGCTCACCAGATGGTAGAGTTTTGTCAGGACTGGCTCTCCCAAGGCCGTCAGTAGTTCCAATGGAATGTTGTCTACTCCGGGGGCTTGTTTCGACTCAGGTCTTTGGGTGCTCTGTCAAACTCTTCATGCATCGCCCTTGTATAGACCCTCTATATACTCCTTCCACCTTTCTGCTTTCCCTTCTTTGCTTAGAACTGGGTTTCCATCTGAGCTCTTGATGTTCATACAAGTGGTTCTCTTATCTCCAAATGTCTCTTTAATTTTTCTGTAGGCAGCATGTATCTTACCCCTAGAGAGATAAGCTTCTACATCCTTACATTTGTCCTCTAGCTACTTCCCACATATTTACTACTTGGTGACTTCAATGCACATCATCCCCTTTGGGGTTCTTCTAGGATCTATCAGAGAGGTGCCATATTGGCTGACCTCCTTAACCAACTTAACCACTTCGCTTTCCGACCCCTTCACACCTGTTCCCATTTGGACCTATCCTTCTGCACTGCCTAGCTTGCCCATCATCTTGAGTAGTCTGTTCTTTCTAACGCCTACTCTAGCGACTGTTTCCTGTGTGCTACCCATTTGCTGACTCCTACTCCAATACCTTGGTCCGCCATTTTGCAGATGTTTCAAGCTCTTCCAACTATCACCCTGCTTTTCTCCACTGGAATTGAGCAGTGGAGGCTCAGGCGATATCCTTCTCTTCTCAGAATCGTGAGTGCTACAATGCCGCATTTACTATGAGGGAGCTAGATCATGCTCTGAGTTCATCCCGATCCTCCGCCCCAGGGCCAAACGCAATCCACATTCAGATGTTGCAGCACCTTTCTCTTGCGTGCAAGCACTTTCTGCTCAACGCGTACAACTGCATCAGGGCAGAGGGCACATCTCCCGGATGTTGGTGTGAAGCCTCAGTCATACCAATACCTAAGCCCAGTAAGGACAAAAACCTTCCTTCTAGCTACCACCTCATCTCTCTTACCAGCCAAGTTTGCAGGGTGGCGGAACGTATGATTCATGCCGGCTGGTGTGGTGGCTCGAGTCTTGAAATTTGCTGATGAATGCACAGTGTGGATTTCAAGTGCGGCGTTCTGTAGTTGACTATCTCCTTACTTTGTCCAGCCATGTCATGAATGGCCATTGTCATTTGATAAGTGGTGCTACCCCACCACTTTGTACACATTGTGCCCAAATTTAAACTGTCTGCAACTTCCTGACAGACTGCCCATTTTTTAATTTTTACATTCCTGCTTGGGTTTGCCGTTTGAGTTATCTGCTGTTTTAGCAAATGACTTGCGTGCTGTCGACCGCCTTTTACTTTTTATCCACCAAAGCAATATGGTGAAGGCCATTTAATTTTTAGTTTTGGACCTCCATTTCTGTTTGATGTCTTTTTTCACCCTTTTTCATGTGCCTGTTTTTAGCTATTTTCTATTATGTCAATTGGGACTGACGTATAGTCGTTTTTTAACTTGTCTCTGTCTTCATTTTCTGCAGTTTTTACTTGGGTGCATAGGACCCCAGTTGCTTTTTTGCGCCCTAAAGCAAAACAAAACAATTAGCCCACTCTTTTTAGAAAAGGTTGGCACTCAAGGGCCAAAGACGTGCAATGTGACTGGCCAGCATTACTGCAGTATGCTTCGCCAGAATGTCGTACCTGCCCTACACAAGATAGATGTATTGAACTCAACAGTTTACATACAAGATGGGGCCCCACTGCACATCACTTATGAAGTTCACCTGCTTCTCCAAAACACATTTGGAAACTATCAGATTATCAACTGATCATTTCAAATGCTTGGCTGGCACAATCACCTTATCGATCATACCCTTTTGTTTCTGGTTGTGGGGCTACCTGAAGGACCGGGTTTACCAGGGGATCATTCACTCTTGTGCTGATCTGAAGAGCAGTGTATCAAGAGAGGTAGCCAGCATACCTGTAGACATGCTTTGTTCTGCTGTACAGAATGCAATCCTGCACTTTCAGACTCTTCTGGACACTGATGGCCACTTTATGGAGCCCCTTTCGTAGCAATAATGGTACTGGTATTTAGTAGTATTATGTACTATAGCAGCACATTAAAAGTGTTTCAGTTGAATTAATTATGGTTTATTTCTCCTCCTCATGTCCTTGACATTAATGTTACCAAGTTTGGTCCTCGCACGGTAATTGGTTTCCATGTTGTAACATGTTAAAATAGGGAAAAGTTTAATTATAACATAAAAGTATGTCCATAGGGAACTTTTGGCTTCTTTGTTGATAAAAATTTGCCCTATTTCAGAGGAAGCTTCTTGGTCTGTAAGGTTCAGGCATTTACATAGAAGAGGATTATTGGTGGTTGGGAACTACATTGTTAGGCATGTGATGGAGCTTCAGAAGGAAAAAATAGATGTATCCGTATACCTATTGTAAGGTATCAGTTGAAGGTTTAACTTTTTTTTGCATATTTTCCGGAGAAAGAGAATATTTTATTGGCGTGAATTTTGGACTAGGATTTGTTTACATTATCCTATACTGTAATTTATGTGATTATTTCAGGAAAGGAGAGTTTATGTTGTTAGTGTATTCTTACACACTATCCAATTGATCCTCTTGTAAGTAGCCAAAATGAAAAGTTCATACAGTATAGGATCAGTTCTTTGTTTACTTTTTGTTTTGTCACGTAAACAATACAGATTTAATCATTTCTGTTTATCTGAAAGTTTTTAATTAGTATTCGAACTTTAGGTCTAAATTTCCTAAGAAATTTCATATGTTAATTGAGTAGTCTAGGAAGTTATTGTTGTTTAACTTAGACCAAAGCTAAAATTTGTTTGTCGTGAGTGGGAAGTGTACGACTTGGTGTAGGATTGCTAGTTCCAGGGTGTGGTGTGAGGTTTGTGCAGTTTCTTCCATGTGAGTGACTGTAGAAGTGCGGGAATTGGGGAGATAAGCAAGGCTCATTGATTGTGTAGCTTTTGCCGGAGAGATAGGAAGATAGTGGAACAATAGGAGAAGTTTGTTGCCATTCAGGCAGAACTAGATAAAGCAAAACAAGATCTGGAAAGGTTAAGGGGGAAGAAGGGAAAAGAGAGGTGGAAATTGACAACAGGTTATAGAAGAAATAGGAATAGGACTTTCTCAGACTCTGTTGTTGTGAATGTGGAAAACAAGTTTGATGTGCTGTCACAGTTGGAAACTGATGAGCCACAAGTAGTAGTAGAAGTAGACAGGACACAACAAACTTTCAAAGAGTTTGAAAAGTAAGAAGTCAGAAAAAGTTATGAAGAAGAAGGTTTTGTTGTTAGGTAGTTAACATGCTTAGAGGTGTTGGCCAACTGTTGCAGGATGAATTAGGGTAACATCACAAGTTTTTTTTAATTCTTTTTTTTTTTTTTTTTAAAGCCTAGTGCAAGTCTGGGTCAGGTGATACACAATGTAGGTTCACTTTGCAAAGACTTCACAAAGGAAGGCACCATGGGTGGGGTGGGCTACGGCATAGACACGAACCCTAATTATTCTGTTGAGAGTGACCTGGTAAAGGTAGCTTCAGCAGCGTGAGACACTAGTGTTGGGCTTGTATCTGCTCTGAAGTGCCATTACCAGTCTCATTTAAACCCTTCTGTTAGAATTAATTTAGAGGTCAAACGGCCGCTTGGATCAGGTATAGAGTCACATATCGGTGTGGTTCCTGTTGACTCCATTGGCAGGTGAGACTATTCTAGGCATGGCCTTGGTAAAACTGGCAGCCAGAAAGCAAATTTTAATGAATACAATTCATGCAGACAGCCTCTGATTGAAACTAGAGGTACTCAAAAATTGACAAACAAATTAGATTCATCCAGTTGAAAATCAGCGACTGCACAAAATCAGTTACCCTCATTGCATCAGAATATCCAAGGACTAATGGGCAGGCTTAATGAGTTGCTTATTTGTGTTGAGCAAACTAGTAGATGTAATCTGTCTCTCTGAACATCATGTGACCACTGGTATAGATATGTTAAATGTTACAGGAATCAGGTTAGCTTCTTACTTCTCTAGAGAAAATATGGAGAAAGGAGGAGTTGACCCATTTGTCAGAAACTGTCTTGATTTCAAGAATATTGATGTTAAAAAAAATTTTGCTCAGAGCAGCACTTACAAGCTGGTGCAACAGTAGTAGTATTTCATCACAAGTCATTTATGATAGTAAGTACATACAGAGCACCTATAGGAAACTTTAACCTCTTCAGAAAAAATCTGGAAGCTCTGTTGTCCCATCACACAGTAAAAAACAAGGAAGTAGTGGTTGCTCGTGTTTAATATGGGTTTATTGAAAAGCTCTGTCAGTGAACAGTTATTGCAATGAGTAACGCTGTCATTCAATTTAGTTCCTACTGTGAACTTTGCAACGAAGATATGTAAATGCTCTGACACTGTTATTGATAATATCTTTGTAGACAAATCTAGGGAAAAAATTCATATCATAAAACCAATTGTAAATGGGCTGTCTGATCATTACATGCAGCATCTTGTGTTAAATGTTGAAACTTGTCAGGATAAAAAAAAAATCTATTAAATCTGAGTGCAGGAGGTTAATAAAATCGGTCAAAAATTGAGAATTTCAGGAGATTGCTCAAGGACATGAACTGAATAGTCGTTTACAATACTTCTGACTCAAATAGAATATACAAAGCATTCATTAATGAAGTTACTTCCACTTTTGAAAAATGTTTTCCTCTAAAGGTAAATCAAATCAAACAGAAGCCAAAAAAATAAACCATGGATTACACAAGGAATAAAGATATCGTGTGGGACAAAAAGGAGACTGTAATTACTATCTAGGAACAGCTCTGATGTTAACATTAAAATGCATTACAAAGAATACTGCAAAATATTGAAGCAAGTAATCCAGAAATCAAAGCAGCTTTATTATGAGAAAAATATAATTACATCAGGCAACAAAATAAAAACTGCATGGGGATATAGTGAAGACAGAAAAAGGTGGGGCCAAAAAGGAAGAGCTACAAATAACTTGAAAAATAAATGAGACATTGGTAACAAGTGCTTGTAGTGTTGCAAACCTCTTAAACTAGTACTTTATTTCTGTTCCTGACAGTTTGGGGTTTTCAGATTCAGTGTGCAGTGCAATGGAGAATCTGAGACCAGTCTTTAAAAATAACTTCAGTAAAATGGAAATGACACTCACGTCTCCCAAAGAAGTAGCATCCATCATAAAATACTTAAAATCTAAGTATTCTAGTGGATATGATAAAATATCAACCAAGTTAATCAAAGAGTGCTCATGAGAGTGAAGTTCTGTCTCATGTTATTTGTGTAATCAGTCTCTTATCAGTCGAACATTTCCAGACTGGCTAAAATATGCTGAAGTTAAGACTCTTTATAAGGGGGGGGGGATAAAGAGATACCATCAGACCATTGACCAATTTCACTTTTGCCGGCTTTTTCAAAAATATTTAAGCATCTAACTGCAAATAATATATTGTCCAAGTCACAGTTTGGGTTTCTTAAGGATTCTGATGTAGAGGAAAAAAATCAAATAATGGAAAATCCAGGATGGAATGTAATAATATTATGAAAAAGGAAGTTGCTACTCACCATATAGCGGACATGTTGAGTCGCAGGTAGGCACAACAAAAAGACAGTCACAAATGAAAGTTTCTGCCAGTAAGGCCTTCGTCAACAACAGACCACACACACACACACACACACACACACACACACACACACACACACACACACACACACACACAACGCAACTCTCACACGAGTGCAGTCTCGGGCAATTGCCATGTGGTTGCAGTTCTGTGTGTGTGTGTGTGTGTGTGTGTGTGTGTGTGTGTGTGTGTGTGTGTGTGTGTGTGTGTGTGTCATCTGTTGTTGACGAAGGCCTTACTGGCCGAAAGCTTTATTTGTGACTGTCTTTTTGTTGTGCCTATCTGCGACTCAGCATGTCCACTATATGGTAAGTAGCAACTTTCCTTTCCGTAATATTGACATAGAGAAAGCTATTTACCCTTTCAGTGAGAATGAACTTGATAGATAATAAATTAGAGGCTAGTGGCATTTTCTGTGATTGTGTGAATCACATCATTCTTTTAAGTAAATTAGAATATTATGATGTCACCGGCAATGCTGCGTAATGGTTTGAGTCTTATCTAACTAACAGGAAACAAAGGGTGTTATTGCTTTACAAATGATACAAACTTTGCTAGAAGTAGCAAGTCAAGTACAGGTTTAGAAATAGCTGCTAATCAAGTTTTCACTGACATTAATAAATGGCTTAAAGCTAATTCACTGCCATTAAACTTTGGAAATACCCACCATATGCAGTTCAGAACCTGTAAGAGATTTCCTTCCAGCATGTGTATAACATATGAAGACAGTCAGTTGGAAAAGGCTGACAGTGTTCAATTTCTGAGATTACAACTCGATAATAAATTCAGTTGTGAGAGGTATATCATAGAATTGCTGAAGTACCTGAACAAGTCTGTATTTGCAGTGAGAATGTCAGAGGTAGGAGATATAAATATAAAAAACTTGCATACCTTGCTTACTCTCTTTCTGTTATGTCATGTGGGGTCATATTCTGGGGTAACTAGTCAAACAGAGCAAAAGTTTTTAGCATGTAATAAGAATAACTGCTGATGTAAATTCAAGAACATCATGTAGAAACCTGTTCAAGGAACTTGGTATTCTAACCACTGCTTCTCAGTATATTTATTGCCTGATGACATTTGTTGCAAGTAATACATCTCTGTTGCCAACCAATAGCTCAATACATAGTATCAGTACAAGGAAAAAGAACAATCTACATAAAGACCTAAAATCACTTGCCTTGGTACAAAAAGGGGTCCAATATTCAGGAACACACATTTTCAGGTACTTTGTGAGCAAGCATTAAAAACTTGGATTCAGATAAAGAACAGTTTAAATTTTACTCTGTAGATGAATGTCTTAAAAGGGCAAATATCTTAAAAGAGACTGTTTGTCCAGCTTAAGTAGAAAATCTCTGTTGGATTTCAGTTTTTGTCATATCTTGGTCACAACAGTCAAGATTAGGTATTTTTTGTGTGATAAATTTATTAAAAGTGCATAACTGTGTTCCATTCTGACAGCGTATTGATTCTGTGAATATTAGTAGTTCCAACTTAATGTAATGTATTCGCCTATTTTTGCAATCTCTTGACAAATGATCAGGGTAGTAAGTATTATATTCAGATGTCTTCTTTCTTGTGTTATACTTTCTGACATGTTAACATCCACGAGAATCGTCTCATTTTTGGGTCTATGGAACAAAAACTGAATCAGTGCTAATCTACAAATATGGGTACAATCTCAAACAGAGCTGATCAAACACAGAATGAGGGTAGATATAGGAAACCTGACAGTTAGTCATAAATTGTCATGGCTGTGTTGGGAAACAACCAGGGCTCCAAGCACTCTCATAAAAAGCACTGAAGCAAAAATCTTTGCAGGTATTTACCAAGGACATAATAATGTTCAGGAAGGATAGACTAAATTCAGTTGCTGGGGGTGTATTTGTTGCTGTTACTGTGTAGTGAAATTGAAGTAGATAGTTGTGGAGAGTTGTTACGAATAGAAGTTGCACTCGACAACTGAAATAAATTAGTAACTGGTTAATTTTATTGACCCCCTGACTCAAGACCCAGTTACTGAAAAGGTCAAGGAAACCTGGTGTCTTTTCAAATAACTACCAGACTCCGGTAATTATATATAGTTGGCCGCGACTTCAGTCTACCCTCGATATGTTGGCAAAAATACACATTTGGTTGGTGATAGGTGCAAAACATTGTCTGAAATTGTGCTAAATGCTTGCTCCAAAAATTATTTTGAGCAATTAGTTCAAGAGCCCACTCCAAATATAAATGTTGCTATGAGGTCTAGTATGTTATCAAAACCAAACATTTACATCTACATCTTAATCTACATGGATACTCGGCAAATCACATTTAAGAGCCTGGAAGAGGGTTCATCGAACCACCTTCACAATTCTCTCTTACTCCAATCTCGTTTAGAGTGCGGAAAGAATGAACACCTATATCTTTACGTACGAGCTCTGATTTCCCATATTTTATCATGGTGGTCATTTCTCCCTATGTAGGTCAGTGTTAACAAAATATTTTCGCATTTGGAGGAGAAAGTTGGTGATTGGAATTTCGTGAGAAGATTCCGTCGCAACAAAAAACGCCTTTCTTTTAACGATGTCCAGCCCGAAACCTGTATCATTTCTGTGACACTCTCTCCCATATTACACGATAATACAAAATGTGCTGCCCTTCTTTGAACTTTTTTGATGTACTCCATCAGTCCTATGTGGTAAGGATCCCACACCGCGTAGCAGTATTCTAAAAGAGGACAGACAAGTGTAGTGTAGGCAGTCTCCTTAGTAGATCTGTTACATTTTCTAAGTGTACTGCCAATAATATGCAGTATTTGGTCAGCCTTCCGCACAACATTTTTCAAGTGTTCCTTTCAGTTTAAGTTGCTCATAATTGTATTTTCTGGGTATGTAGTTGAACTTATAGCTTTTAGATTAGACTGATTTATTGTGTAAACGAAGTTTAACGAAAAACTTTTAGCACTCATGTGGATGACCTCACACTTTTCGTTATTTAGGGTGAACTGCCAATTTTCACACCATTCAGATATCGTTTCTAAATCGTTTTGCAATTTGTTTTGATCTTCTGATGATTTTATTAGTCGATAAATGACAGCGTCATCTGCAAACAACCTAAGATGTCTGCTCAGATTGTCTCCCAAATCATTTATATAGATAAGGAATAGCAAAGGGCCTATAACACTACCGTGGGGAACACCAGAAATCTCTTCTGTTTTATTAACTTTCCATCAGTTACTACGAACTGTCACCTCTCGGACAGGAAATCACAAACCCAGTCACATAACTGAGATGATATTACATAGGCACGCAATTTCACTACAAGCCACTTGTATGGTACAGTGTCAAAAGCCTTCCAGAAAACCATAAATATGGAATAGATCTGAACTTCCTTGTCAATAGCACACAACCCTCCGTGTGAATAAAGAGCTAGTTGTGTTTCACAGGAACAATATTTCCTTATCCCATGTTGACTGTGTGTCAATAGACCGTTTTCTTCGAGGTAATTCATAATGTTCGAACACAGTATATGTTCTGGAGTCATGCTGCACATTGATGTTAACAATATGGGCCTGTAATTTAGTGGATTACTCCTACTACCTTTTCTTGAATATTGGTGTGACCTGTGCAACTTTCCAGTCTTTGGATACAGATCTTTCGTAGAGCAAACAGTTGTATATGATTGTTAAGTATGGAGCTATTGCATCAGCATACTCCGAAAGGAACCTAATTGGTATACAGTCTGGACAAGAAGACTTGCTTTTATTAAGTGATTTAAGTTGCTTCACTATTCCGAGGATATTTACTTCCTTGTTACTCATGTTGGCAACTGTTCTTGATTTGAATTCTGGAATATTTACTTCACCTTCTTTTGTGAAGGCATTTCGGAAGGCTGTGTTTAGTAACTCTGCTTTGGCAGTACTGTCTTTGATAGTATCTGCATTGCTACCGTGCAGAGAAGGCGTTGGTTGTTTTTTGCTGCTAACATACTTCACATACGACCAGAATCTCTTTGGATTTTCTGTCAGGTTTTGAGACAAAGTTTCGTTGTGGAAACTGTTATAAGCATCTCGCATTGAAGTTCGCGCTAAATTTCGAGCTTCTGTAAAAGATCACCAATCTTGGGGATTTTGTCTGTTTAAATGTGGCATGTTTGTTTCGTTGTTTCTAACCCATTTTGTGTACCAAGGAGGATCACTTCCATTGTTAAACTCCTGCACAAATATAGTGTGTCATGACAGATATAAGAACTAGAATCACAAGGTTGTTGCAATAGGATTAAATACCGTAACATCCAAATCCACCCAAAAAAAGTGCAAAAAAAAGCTATTTAAAAAATGTATAAAAGTTCGCTAGACATGTTCCTAAGAGACAGTCTCCATGCCTTCCATTCTAACTGTGTAAGCACTGACCAAATGTGTCCTACATTCAAAGATATAGTGTTGACAGCAATTGATAGGTCAGGACACTGTTGGAGAAGCAACAAAAATGATGCCAGATTTAAAGAATGTAGAATATCTAAGAATGGCAACTGTTTACAGACGGCCTAAATTTTGCATGGACTTGGTCTCAAGATCTGGGAGAAAATAGAGAGATTCTGGTCATATGTGAAGTACACTAGTGGCAAGACAGTCAATATCTTCAATGAATGGTACCAGTGGTAATATTACTGACAACAGAGCCTCTAAAGTGGAGTTGTTAAACATGGTTTTTTGAAATTGCTTCACAAAAGATGATGTAAATGTTCCAGAATTGAAATCGACAACAGTTGCCAATGTAACTGCTATGAAAGTAGGTGCCATTGGTGTAGTGAAGCAACAAAATCAATAAAAGCAAGTCTTCCAACCCAGTCTGTATACCAGTTATGTTCCTTTTAGAGTGTGCTGATGGAACATCTCCATTTTTAGGAATCGTATACAACCACCACTCTGCTGTGAAAATTGTCACTGTCTAAAGCATGGTTGTGAAATTCATACGGATTCTTCCAGTAACATGACCTTTGTTCACTGCCAGCCTACTTGGAGCACTGCAAATTTATCAGTCAAAAAGCTTGGTTTCTTATTGGGTGATTTGAAGTCATCCATATTTGTTTTGGTTTCATTCTAAATAGAAGCTGGTTTTATAGCATTGTGTACCTGATCACGATGCCGTGAGTGTATTGTGCTCTTTGAATTAAACTGTGAATAAGTCGTTCACATATCCTTGATTTTTGCCCACATCCATAACATTGGTGGAGTAAATGATTTCACATTGTTTTTGTTTCGCTTAAAAGAAACAGGCTTCATCACTTAGTGTTCTGCGGACATTTGGTCCTATTTATGCTTTAAATGGTGATGCTTCTACCCATCAGGTATACTTCATAGTATTAGTGACATAGTACATAGTTATTGTGCTATGTATTGTTGTGCACCAAAAATACTCTGCATCAAAGTGCATATTTCATATGGCATTGTATGGTATAGTGTGAACGTACTTCTTCTGTACTAAATGCTACTGTGTTTATGAAATTCTGGTTATACAGAATTCACTAACAGATCCAATTACAAAAGCATTAGACAGAGGATTATTTGCTATCAATTTTCTTTGGGTTTGTGACAGTGATGGTATTACATTGATTTCTCCTAAAATGTTTTGTTTGTAGTACCTAGAAATAATGTGTGAACACGTGTGCATGACTGCTATCGCACTTTCAGCCTTTGCAAGGATGAATGTATAAACCGCTAAAATTACAAAGCATACTCAGAAGCATGAAGCAACACCTTCAAAGCAAAAATACATACTCATTCCGGGACAAGATGTAATGAAGTGAGTACCAATTCAGTCAAAAGCCGCTAATGTGAAGTTCTCCTTTAAATGTGAGACAGTACAAAAAACTGATGCAAACTAAAATAAAGTATAATACAAGAAATATATTTAAAACATATTTAAATCTAGCAGTTCACACATGTATTCTTAAGCTGGAACAAATATGAGCACACAGAATACAATGTGACGAAACCAGCTTCTATTTTACACAAAAGAAAAACAAATATGGCATCATTTACTTTACACAATGTTACTGATGCATGCAAAAATAGAGCAGAGAACAAGCAACATATTCACAATGCAATTCAAAGAATGAAATACACGAGTCGTCGTCATCAGGAAAGCAGTGTGATGAAACAGCTCCTGTGTCATTCCATATTGGATGATTTTTAGATTTTAACATGTGCGAAAGCACACTTACCACTAGATAACGACCACTTTTGTACAAATAAGTAAGTTTACAGTCAAAAGGTGACCACAATATCATTTACAAAATTTTTAATTGCTGTTAGTCCCAGCTAACAGAAGTTAATCATTCTTTTTGATTGAGATTTCTCAAATATATCACTTTACAAGGTCACACAGCTTTTCGGTTTCCAGAGTTGCACTTTACTGCCACACTATAAGACCCACCCATAAAGTATACATGAAAAATACTGTAATCTACATTGCTTATTTAGAGTTAAAACTATGGATATGCACACCATATTTTCTTGTAATCCAGGTTCACTGCTAGGCCACTCGAATTGCTGTTATCGTTCTGTTTCAGTATCCTAACACAGGCCTTGTACTTATTATAATTTGGTGTTCTATGATCTGGCAGTTGGAAAGACACTAATGCGCCTAGTGATGAGGAATCTCGTGGTCAGATTGTCTAATTCAACTATTTTTCTGCTTACTTGATGAAATAGTTCTTACATTTCTGAGTGTTATCAGAAGTCATGAATTAAATGTTAGATGGTTTCCAATCTGGATGGCTATGTGATTCACGTAGATGGCAACCATTGTGTTTTGTGTAGTTGGAATATTGTTAATTTACAGGTTAAACAAGATTGTCCCCAGGATGTTGCCTTGAGGTATTCTGGCTTGAATACTGAGTTGTTGAGTGTTTGCTCTTAATGTCAGGGTTAAAACATCTGTTGATGAGATGTAATGGTATGAGACACAAGAGTCTGTCAGAAAAACCAGCATCACTAAATTTTTGGATGAGGCCATTGTGCCACAGGTGAGTGAAAGCCTTCTCAATGTCCAGGAACAGAGCCCCTGCAGCTTTGTTGGTGTTGTAACCATTTGTTGTGTGTTTTACTAGGCTGAGGAGTTGCTGTTGTGGGATGGTGATCGCTCAGTCCAAATTGCTCCAGTCTCAGGAGTGTTGATGCAGTGCGTAACAAGTTGTTTCATTATTACTTTTGCAACAGTCTTGCTAAGTGAGCTCTAACTCTGTCTGAGGGAATGGTCTTTTCCTGCCTTTGTGAACATCAGGACTGTGGCTGCTTTCCAAGATCCAGGGAAGTGTGTGTGTCATAAGATGACATTAATGATGTTTATTAAGTATTCTATAGCTTTATCCCTGAACTGTTTGAGGGCATAGTTTTGAATGCCATTGGGACCAAAAGCTTTTCTTAAGGTGAGACAGCTGGTGACCTCTTCAGTGTGGATGCACACCAGGCTGAAACTCTTATGGGAATCAGCGAAATGCTGCAAGTAATGAGGATAATGGACAAGAGGCACATAGTAGTGTGTGGATCAGTTGAGAATTTGGGTCTGACAGGAGACATGCTACGATAGTCCGTGCACTTGTGATGACAACTATGTCCGGGTGGCGTAGTGGTCAGAGCATCAGCCTAATGAGGAGAAGAACCTAATTGGATTGTTTGAATCTCAGTGTGGCACAAATTATCAACTTTCCCCATGGATTTCAGTCAATGCCCACTTGCAGCCAATGTCTGTAATTCCTTTGTGTCTTAATTCATAATGGCTGCTGACCATGACCAAAAGCTGCGCACGCACGCACGCACGCACACACACACACACACACACACACACACACACACACACACACACACACAGATTCATATGAAACAGCCAGTTTTGACACATGGTGGTCTGTGGACTTCGTTACTGTTTGCACAACTGTGTGTGAACAGCTATATGCATAGTAACTCTATTAAATTCATTCTATTGTATTTTTACTTGCACCCATTTTCTGTACTTTCTTGCTTTAATGGACAACTTCACGTTATCAGCTTGTGAAAGAACTGGTATTTAACTCATTGCATCTTCTCGCAAAATAAATGTGTAATTCTGCATTGTTATGATGCTAGTTTGCAAAGCGTGGATGTATATGTAGACAAGTATGATTTGCAGTCTTAGTGACTAGAGCATTCTGTTGTGGTTGGCAGGAGAGCCAACAGTGTTCCTTAAAGGAGGCCGAAATGCATGCGTCTCAGCTCATGCAGGCTGGCGTGAGGTCTGGAACATGACAAGGGAATTAGAATTGAGAAAAACGGACGTAGCTGGTGGAATACTTAACTTTAATCTACTAATGGAGAACGTCGTTCTTTATGGTACATGATTAACAATATCAATAGTACGAATACTGGCGCCTTGCTAGGTCATAGCTGAAGGCTATGCTAACTATCATCTCGGGCAAATGAGAGCGTAGAAGTCAGTGAACCATCACTAGCAAAGTCGGCTGTACAACTGGGGCGAGTGCTAGGAAGTCTCTCTAGACCTGCCGTGTGGCGGCGCTCGGTCTGCAATCACTGATAGTAGCGACACGCGGGTCCGACGTATACTACCGGACCACAGCCGATTTAAAGGCTACCACCTAGCAAGTGTGGTGTCTGGCGGTGACACCACACATTCCTCCTTACAGGTGCTAAAAATGCAAGAGTAGTTACGCAAATGTGTTCACACATTATTAATAGGTAGTATTAGCAGCACATTTTAGGTGAAATTGATGAACTTGGAACCATCCTCCCCAATGAAAAGCTTGGAGGCCACCATTATATGCAAGAAAGTATAAAAAATGAATGCAAAAAAAGCACAGAATACAAACCATTTGCTTTTGTTGCATTTAAATTGAGTAGTTCATACATGGATTCATAAACGGTGACAAATAGACACGGGTCCACAGAATATCAAGCGATGAAACAGAATTCTGCTTCATATGAAACAAAAAATGAATATGCAATCTTTTATCCCACCCATTATTACAGGTGTCAGCAGAATACAAGCAGCATATTTACAGTATGATTCAAAGAGTGCAATACACACAAGAAACACAATGTGATGAGTCCAGCTCCTGTGTCAAGTCATGGCAGATGATTTTTATATTTTTATACACACAAAAGCAAAATTATTTCCACTTCATAATGTCCACATGGTTGAAATTGCAATACTGCGTATTACAGATAAATAATTTTGCAGCCAAAAATTAACTATGATGTCATTTACAAAATTTTTCACGACTGTGAACCACAACTATGAGAAGGGAATCTCAGTTTTTGATTGAGATTTCTTGAATTGATTACTTTTCATGGTAACAAAATGTTTATACACACACACACACACACACACACACACACACACACACACACACACACACGCGCGCGCGTGCACGCGAGCGCGCGCGTGCACGCGAGCGCGCGCGCACGCGAACTTCACCAGCAGATTACCAAGTCCACCCATAAAGTATTAATCAAGACTCTTATCGTCTCACCATGTAGTGGAGATGTTGAGTCGCAGACAGGCACAACAAAACCACTGCTAAACAAGGAATCTATTGGCCAGAAGGCCTCCACCTGACTTCGACAATGTACACAGATTTCTGCAAACATAGCCAACACCCACGGCCACTGTCTCTGGCTGCCGAGGCCAGACTGCAAAAGTGCATGATGGGAGAAGCAGTGCAGATGGTGGAGAGGCAGAGGGATAGAGCAAGATAAAGTGCTGCTTGTAGGAACATACAGCGACGAGATAGGGAGAGTGAGAGTGTAGGGCAGGTAGGTGCAATTGGGAGTTTAGATGGGGGGGGGGGGGGGGGGAGGTAGCAGAGCAGAGAATGAAAGAGGTAAAAGACTGTGGGTGCAGAAGGGTGCCAGGAGGGTTATGGAAATGTAGGATATATTACAGGGAGAGTTCCCAACTGCACAGTTCAGAAAGGCTGGTGTTGGTAGGAAGGCAAGATGTGGCACAGGCTGTGAAGCAATGATTGAAGTGAAGAATGTTTTGTTGGGCAGCATGCCCAGCAACTGAGTGGTCCGCATGAATGGCCCTGAACAAACTGTGGCCAAGAAGCAGGTGGACCATGTAGTTGCTGCGTACGCTGCCCAACACAGCGAACTACCTCACAACCCGTGCCATCTGGATCTTTCCTGCCAACACCAGCTTTTCTGAATTGCACAGTTTGGAATCCCCCATGCAAAATATCCTACAGTTCTGTAACACCCCCCCCCCCCCCCCCCCCAGCCTCAACCTTAATTAGTCACTGCCCACTGTCCTTCACCCACCTATTCTCTTCCCTGTTTCCACTTCAGCACTAAACATCCTCCTGTTCTACCAAGTCACCCACAGTCCCTCTATTTCTCTCCTTTCCCACTCCTCCCCCCCCCCCCCTCCACCTGCCCACAATCTAGTCACCCATATGCACCTAGCTGCCTCTACCCACCATGTTCCTGTATGCTCACATAAAGATTATGTGCCACCACCTACCCTACAATTGAGGGAACATCTGCCCGCAACCTTTGCCGGCTGCTGGATCGATCGTGGTGTGCCAGTCACATGGCCACCACGACCACCCAATTCTCCACAGTCGATTTTTTCCTATGCAGGTATCTGAAGGGCCTTGTGTATGAAACACCTGTAACACCACCATAAGACCAAGATTGTTGCAGCAGCAGGATGTGTTAGAGATACACAGGACATCTTTAAAAGCGCACACTGCTCAATGCAGCATCATGTCAGGCGTGTCTCGATGCATCTGGACACATCTTTGAGCATCTCCTGTAGCGGGCGTCTATTTGTGGCATGTGAGTAAATAACTGCAACACTGTTCAGTAGCCCCAGATGGCTTTGGCGACCCGCGGTTCCTAAGTGATTACTAGGTACCGGAAAATGTAGCCTCTATTTTAGGTAAAATTCGCTTCTATTTTTGTCAAAATTCGGATTTATTTTCTTTTTTTGTAAATGATTAGATGCTCAAATTTAAAAGTTGTCACGCTACATGAGTGAAGACAGAGAGATTTAGTTCTTTAAAATTGACTGCTGAAAAAGGTGCTGATTGGGAACTTTTTGATTGGAATATTTGCTTTTGCAAAAACTTTAACGCCATTTTCTTCTGATATGGCCTTTGCTTTCTTCGTTTGGGTATATTTGTTCTGTTGAAAAGCAGCAGCATTTTTCCGCCAATTACATGAGTGCATCTCCAATATAAGGTATTTCTGGACATTATTTGTATTTTCCCGCCAAATTTGAAGATCAAAAACTCTATATACTACTAATTTCGACCTTTCGTGGGCTTTCATAGCCCTACGACCCATGCTTGACACGCTACAGATGGAACCGACAAGGCAGTTTGCGTAGAAGCAGAACCGAATGTACAGCAACTCGATTTTAGCGTTAAGGGAAGAATTTCGGTGCCATCGAAATATGTTACATATTTTGTTTCCCAACTGCTATAGTGCAGAGGCGGGCACTATGGGCTATAGTCGCAGATGGCCGTGAGCTTAAACAGAATAGAATTTTGACCGCCACATGAGAAGGAACGGTGCAGGTAAACAAACCCCGCCTCCATTTCGTTGGCCAGCAACAGCGGAACTAACACATTGTCACAGGATGTAAGGGTCGTAATCAACAACCAAGATGGACCAGGATTAGTCGCTTCACTTATTTCAAAAGAAAAATAGAAAATAACAAGCAACACGGAACATAAAGCATTCAGGGTCGGCTACAGTGTATGTGCTTGTGAAGTGAAGTGAGCAGAGTATTGTTAACAATGTAGTTCAGGCCTGACCTCGAGCGGTATTTGATGCAACAATTCAAAACATGTCATCTAATTTGCCACGTTAAAACTGTCCGCATTATGGCTTTGGGTAACAAACAAAGGTACGCATTACTTTCTTGTTAAATGCCAGGTCACATGGCTGAGTACTAAATTGCATTAAGCGATGTTTACCTTCGGTCCCTATTACACGATGCACGTAAACCGTACACCAGCGCCCCAGCGCCCCAATCATGCATATCTCTAAGTACAGGCTGGTTCATGTAGACCTATTACACCATCCACATAGGATATACCTGGCACACATACATAGTAGGCACTGATAACACGTAAAATGCAAACAGAACTGTCTGATTGCTTGCAAAGCCGTTTGTTCTACCGCAAGAAACACAAGGGGGACCATGTGACATATTGGAACGTCATTCGTTTAAATCATTTATATGACTCAAGGTTCCTATTTAATAAGAAATTGTTTATCATTATTTATTAAACAATTGTTATTCTCTCATGTAGGTTACTACTGTTTTGAATTACAGACTCTAACAATTAGTTTTATGTTATGACACTTCGCTACAAAGGTACATGTATTTATACAACATTTTGCACCTGGAGGACCCAATTGTTTTTGGAGCTATTGCCCTGGCAGTGACAGTAAATTTTCGGATTAGGGGAGAACGACAACGAAAACAAAAAGCCAGACGTTGTTGAGTTCGACCCTGGCTGAAAACAAGGGACAAAGGCAGGGGTTATATTCACTGCTTATGAAGGAACTTAGGCTCGAAGATCCGCATGAATTTCGTAGTGTCTTGAAGATGGACATGGCCTGTTTCAAGATGATGCTGTCTGTGATAGAAGGTGGAATTAGCAAGTGTGAAACAGTCATGAGGGAGGTTGTCTCACATTCTTGAAAGTAAGAATTAAATCGTATGTTTATATGTTTTGTGATCATACTAGCCTGTATCATGAATAAAATACCGGTAAATGCCCTGTTACGTTGCAGGCTTGTTGTAGCATTACGTTTCCTGGCTACTGGGGAATCTTTTAAAGAGTCTGACTTTTAGCCATAGAATAGCACAGCCCACCATTTCAAAAGCTGTTGAGGATATATGCACTGCAATTGCAACACTTTAAAGGACCAATACTTAAAGTGTACTTGTGTTATTTTTCACAGTTTGGAATATATATGCGTGTGGTTACTCAGTTTTGCAGTCCTCATCTGTCGCACAGGGCCAAACTGCACGGACTTTCTGCCCTATCACTGCCAGTTTCTCTTTTCTGGCATGCTGAAATAAAGCAAGAGATGCAATCGAATCAAACACGAACTTTCGTATACTAAGGTATTTCGATACAAATTGAAAATCACCGTATAACATTGTATGCTTATAACTCAGAAAGAAACAATTGCTGATTGGTACAAGGGTAATACATACACATACGCTTAACGCCTCTTACTCCATTTCATTTCCAGAATACGAAGCATCAATAGAAAAAAAGTACTTTCACTAACAGCTAGTATAAAAGAGTCTGCTGGAAAATTTTTTTTCTGCATTTATGAAACCTATGTGGAAAATCTCCAACACGAAAATCTGAAATTAGGCACTAGCCTCCTAACAAGAAGCGGACACCCAGTAAAAAGTACTTTGGTACACCCTTCTGCACATGTGCTAGTTATCGCTGCCTACTGCGCATGCACGGATTGACGGCAGTATAGGACTGATGTCTATTCTGGTACGCAGAAAACGTGTCTGCTAATTTTCATATTTTTCTACCGTTAGATCTATGTTGCTCTAGATCAGTACCGTTTGCGGCAGATCGTCGTATAATACAACCCCTTTACCTTAAACAGAGCATTGAGCACATAGACACAATCTAACATGTTAAACTGTGGCATTGATACATCGTTGAGTTCGTACCCTTTATTGTACAAGTAGGTTCTTGCACACATTATCTTTCCAAATTGGGTTTCACCAGTTGCCATACAATGTCAGTAACTGCTCAAATTTTCGATATTATATACAGAAAATAAACTTTCAGAATTCGCACCTAGTTCTCATTTATCGCAAAATGTGAATTTTTCCAGTCCCTAGTTATTACTTACCAATCCTTGTCTACCCAGATCACCATATCTGTATGTAAACATTTTTTTAATCATCCTGTATAGCTTAATGTGTTTGTATACATTTTTGAAAGTAGTTTTCCTAAAAAGATGATTAAATGTAGTAAAGGCAAGCCACTGAAGAAACCTTGGCCCAAAGTGTCAATCCCTTCTTAACTAAGCGGAGCAAGTAATGGACCAGATATACTTTCTTATTAAAATAGTACTATAACAGTTTAAGAAAAGCTGTAAAAAAATCCAAGAGTATACACATCTTGTATGGAATTGATGACACTATTTCTGTTAAAGAGAAAAGGAGCCTTATAAAAGCAGTCTATGTGAAGCAGGTATTTGTGACAATTACTGTGTTAAAGGTAGCTGAGAAAATTGATGCAAATAGATCAGATGAGAGAGCAAAACAGAATACTGAACAAGCAATACAGAGAACATTTAGTGAAATAAAAATTAACCCCACAACCTCATTTGAAATAAGGAACATTGCGATAACTCTAAAAACTAAAAGTTCATTTAAAATAGATAACACATCCAATAAGACACTAAAAAGTTGTGGGCTTGTAATATGTAATGTTCTTTTGCACGGAAGTAATGCTTCATTAAGTAAAGGTATTTCACAGATACCTAGAAATATGCCATTATTAGGCCCCTTCATAGAAAGGGAAACTCGACTGTTGTCAGTAACTATTCCCCAGTGTCACTCCTTAAGTAATTATCTAAAATATTTGAAAAGATAATGTACTGTAGGACTCTCGCCCACCTATGTAGTAATGGGGTCTTTAGACAATCACAATCTGGATTTCAAAAAGGCCGTTGTAGTGAGTCAGCTATTTATGCTTTCACCGAGCACATAATAAAATTTTTCAAGGATAAAATATCTTCTGTGGTTTATCAAAGACATTTGATTGTGTCAGTCATAATATTGTGTTACAGAGGCTTTATGCAATATGTAGTTTAGCAATTGCCTGGTCTAATTCGTACTTAGAAAACAGAATGCAAGAAGGTACCCTAAGCTGTTTGAGTAATACAAAGAGGGATGCCCCATCATATGCATGGAGTGAAATTACCATGGAAGTCCCAAAGGGTTTGATCATTGACCTACTACTGTTCATGCTTTTGTATTAACGATCTGCCATTTTATTGGAACCAGGAGCAGTGTACGTCCTGTCGGTAGATGATACAAGCATTGCTGTGAAGCCTAGCAAAGAAGCATCAACAGAGAAAATATAAATAATGTTTTTTGAAAGTTTGTGAATGGTTTTGCACAAATGGGCTACCTTTAAAATTTGAAAAAAATCCAGTTCATCCATTTTTGTAATGCCAAAATTGTTGCAGTTGCTTTTAATGTAATATACCGGCCAGAAATAATAAACAGGGTTGAAAATTGCAAGTTCTTTGTGTTTGTAGTAATGAAAACTTAAACAGGGGGGGGGGGGGGGGGGAACTATATAGTTGTTCTGTTAAAACATTCAGGTTTGGTTACTTTTGCCCTAAGAATAATTGCCAACTTTGGGCCATGTATTATCTTATAATATTCTGAGGTAACTCTTCACTTGAGCAAAGATTAGTCTTTGCATGCAAGAAAATAATTTGAATTATGTTCAGAATTTACACACATACATTTTACAGGTATCTGAGCAGTGGGAATATTAAGCACAGTCTCATAGCATGTTTATTCAATTGTGAAATTTCAAACAATGGAAGATCCAGGATGAAATGTAACAATACCAGAGAAGGAAAGTTGCTACTTACCATATAGCATAGATGCCGAGTCGCAATAGGCACAATAAAAAGATTCACACAATTTAAGCTTTCGGCCAGTAAGACACACACACACACACACACACACACACACACACACACACACACACACACACCTGCAGTCTCAGAGAGCTGAGACCAGACTGCGAACAGCAGCACCAGTGCAGTGCATGATGGGAGTGGCAACTAGGTGGGCGTGAGGAGGAAGCTGGGGCAGGGAGGGGGAGGGATAGTATGGTGGGAGTGGCGGACTGTCAAGTGTTGCAGTTTAGACAGAGGGCAGAAGAGAAGGTGTGGAGGGGGTAAGTAGAGGAAAGGAGAGAAATTAAAAGACTGGGTGTGCCGCTGAATTAACGGCTGTGTAGTGCTGGAATGGGAACAGGGAGGGGGCTGGATGGGTGACGACAGTGGCTAATGAAGGGGTTGAGGCCAGGAGGATTACAGGAACATAGGATATATTGCAGGGCAAGTTCCCACCTGCGCAATTCAGAAAACCTGGTGTTGGTGGGAAGGTTCCATATGGCACAGGCTGTGAAGCAGTCATTAAGATGAGGGATATCATGTTTGGCAGAGTGTTCAGCAACAGGGTGGTCCACTTGTTTCTTGGCCACAGTTTGTCAGTGGCCGTTATGCAGACTGACAGCTTGTTGGCTATCATGCTGGAACAGGTTTTGGTAGGAGGATGTATGGGACAGGTCTTGCATCTAGGTCTATTACAGGGGTATGAGCCATGAGGTAAGGGATTGGGAGCAGTGGTTGTGTAAGGATGGACGAGTATATTGTGTAGATTCGTTGGATGGCGGAATACCATGGTAGGAGGGGTGGGAAGGACAGTGGGCAGGACATTTCTCATTTCAGGGCATGACGAGAGGTAATCGAAACCATGGCGGAGAATGTAATTCAGGGAGAATGGAAAGATAAGGCACAGGAGATTTGTTTTCGTACAAGGATGGGAGAATAATTACGGTCAGTGAAGGCTTCAGTGAGACCCTAAGTATATTTTTAGAGGGACTGCTCGTCACTGCAGATGCGATGACCATGGGTGGCTAGGCTGTACGGAAGGGACTTCTTGGTATGGAATGGGCAGCAGCTGTTGAAGTGGAGATATTGATGGTGGTTAGTAGGTTTGATATGGATGGAGGTACTGATGTAGCCATCTCTGAGGTGAAGGTCAACATCTAGGAAGGTGGCTTGTTGTTGTTGGGTTGAGTAAGATCAGGTGAAGCAAATGGGGGAGAAGTTGTTGAGGCTCTGGAGGAATGTGAATAAGGTGTCCTCACCTTCAATCCAGATAGCAAAGATGTCATCATTGAATATGAACCAGGTGAGGGGTTTGGGATTCTGGGTTTTTAGGGAAGATTCCTCTAGATGGCCCATGAATAGGTTAGTACAGGGTTGGTGCCATGTGGGTGCCCATAGCCGTACCACGGATTTGTTTGTAGATAACGCCTTCAAAGGAGATGTAATTGTGGGTGAGGATACAGTTGGTCATGGAGACTAGGAAGGAGGTTGTTGGTTTGGAATCCATAGGGCATCTGGAAAGGTAGTGTTTGACAGCAGTAAGGCCATGGGCATTAGGAATGTTAGTGTACAGGGAGGTGGCATCAATAGTGATGAGCATGGCACTGTGTGGTAAAGGGACAGGAACTGTGGAGAATCGGTCAAGGAAATGGTTGGTATCTTTTATATAGGAGGATAGGTTCCGGGTAATAGGTTGAAGGTGTTGATCTATGAGAGCAGAGATTCTGTCAGTGGGGGCACAGTAACTGGCCACAATGGGGTGTCCTGGGGGTTAGGTTTATGGGCTTTAGGAAGCATGTAAAAGGTGGGAGTGCGGGGAGTGGTAGGGGTAAGTGGGGAGATGGACTCTGGGGAGAGGTTCTGGGATGGGTCTATGGATTTTAGTAGTGACTGGAGATCCTGCTGGATTACTGGAATGAGATCACCATGGCATGGTTTGTTTGCATGTTGAGGGATTTGGGGAATGATGTTGAGGCAAGGTTCGATGGAGGCGTGAATTGAGTTAGGCAAGGTTTAATACTGGTCTTTGGTTGAGTCTGATTGGTAGTGAAAAAGTGTTTCCACTGTAAGGACCAGGAGAAGGAGAGAAGGTCTTTAACTAGTCCAGCATGGTTGAATTTGGGAGTGGGGCAAAAGGTGAGGCCTTTGGAAAGGACTGATATTTCTGTGGGACTAAGGCTTCTGGAAGAAAGGTTCATGCATGACTGTGTTGCAGATCTGTTTAGGTTCTGGGTTGTGTGTGGTGATGGAAGGGAGTGGGAGTGGAGGGTGGGGTAAATGTAGTAGGTCTGCGAGACAGGTTTTGTCAGCTATGAGGGACCGGGGGGGGGGGGGGGGGGGGGTGGTTGTAGAAGTGGTGGACAGAGGTACTCCGAGACGGGAGTAGGAAGTGAGTAGGATGGAGAGCTTTTTGAGGTGGCGTTGTGCATGTTGCTCAAGTTCCTGCAGGGCAAGGGTTTCAATGTGTGTAATGGGATCCAGGAATTTGGGATTGCATAGCAGGAGAGAAGGTACTGCAAGGAGGATTGGGCTTGGTTGATATGGTTTTGCAGAACTATGTTGGTGAGGGCTAAGGATTGGCGGATTCTGAACAGGTGGAGGTCATTGTGGAAGGAGGGGTGGCGACCAGAGATGGGTAATTTGATGGTACGGCCATTAGGGGGGGATTTCATGAGCCAAGCAACAATGCAGGAACAGTATGTGGGACTGAGATCTGACTAGGAATAAGGAAATTTTCTGTATTGACTCAGATGGAAGGAGCATGGATCCATGGTGGTGCAAATAATGCGAGAATTAAGTCTGAAAAAGTATTCAAAAATATACCCAAATACGTGTGAAAATTACGAAAGGGATGAAATGGATGCACAAGGGGGGAAAAAACGAGATGAAATCTGAGGAAGAGGGTGATAGTGGAAGGCGAAAATTCACTAAAATTTGCGAGAAGTCACAGGGATCAAATTAGACAATAACTAATCAATAATAAGTTATGTATATTGCTTTGGGTAGCAGGTTTAAGGGTGGATAAACTTAATGGAGGTGGCAGATGTGACTGGAAGAGTTGGATTTAGTGGGTGCGAACGAGCGTAGGTTGGGAAAAGTGTGTGTGTGGGGGGGGTGGGGGGGGGGGGGGAGAGGTTCGTGGTTAGAGATGTAAGATCCCACATTACTCCTGCTGATATAATGAAGCCTATACCTTCAGATTGATCATGCTCCCTGTGTCAATTCCCGAATTTTCGCATGTTATCTCCCGCACTTTTCCAGTGCTACACAATCTAGCATTCCATGATACTTGCATGTTGATTTGACCTTTGGGCCGACTTACAAATAAAACAACACTTTTTCTTCTTCAGTGTAATCTTCGATTAAAGTAATGTCTTTAGGATACACCCCATATACACTTTTATGACATGCTTCATTAATAATAACACCGACAGAACACTGAGACGCCACTTTTCAACTGCACGTTTCAAGAACTTCCAGCTAAATAAGTGTGAGTAGACAATTGTTGGTGTAAGGGGAGAGACAACAATCAGACTTGTATATGCTTGCAGATGCAATTGTTAGCCTGCTGAAACAATTACCACAGCATTGTTTCGACAAATAATCATTAGCTAGTGTAATGTGGTGTGTTGCATTATGCAATTGGTATACTTTATTTGATTAGCCTACCAGATAACGCAGGTGTTAAAAAACGTACTTTTGACTCGTGTTTGTAATATTTTTTCCATAACTTCCAGTTGAATCTCAAAGTTGAAATTTATACCAAAGTATCATGAAGATCTATTAACTGTGAAATTTTCAGTTTTTTATCTGGTTCCTGAACAAAGATTCTGCAGGCCACAAAATGGAAAAATTTTTAAAAATATTTAATAGTGTATTTTTTTTTAAAGTGTAAGCTGCTCACCATTGATACTCAATAAACAGTAACTATACTATACAGTGTAATAGCAGAAAAAAGCTGAGAAATTAATCTTTCTTTGGAAAACTACTGCTCAAAAATTGAGTTGTTTTAATTTGTGGCTGATAACATTGAACTATTAAAAATATATTAAAGAATACATTCACCTAAGTGATAATGATGTTAATTTGTAGCCCAGTGTGTGTTGAACAAAATGCATTTTATCTAAAAGGCTTAGAACAATCCACTACTGAATAATTGTAAAAAAATGTAGATGATTGCAAATATGATAAAACGCATGTGGCTTGGAACAGATAAGGCCACCATTTCAAAATAATAAACAATAAATTTTTAATAAATATTTTTGTGACTACTAAACATTGGGAAATTCACCCAGCAATTATAAAAATTTTCTGAGATGGTCAAGCAACCAATTATTTTTTTCCTTGGACCAGTTGGTATGGATTGACCAGAGTAAGTTGTGCTGGTATCAGTTGTCAAATGAACATTCTCACATCTGTAGATCAAGTTTTGGATGTCCATGCAGCATAGACACCCACCAGGATCATCATATTTCAAGGGCAACAGTGGCTACCGCAGCACAGATCAGAGGGCTTGTGAACCCAGACGTTTCCATACTAACCATTGCGAACCAGTTATTAGCAGTAGGACTACGGGCACACACACATCTAGTCCGCCTTCCACTCATGCCACAGCATCACCATCTACGGCTCATCTGGTGCCACCAGAGGATCTCTTGGATGATGAAATGGTGTGACATGGTCTTGAGCAATGAAAGGATATACTGCCTGCATGCAGGTGATGGTCGTATGTTTGTACGATGTAGACGTGGTGAGAACCATCTTGGAGAATGCATTCGTCCAAGACTAACTGGCTCCATCTCAGGCCTTATTGTCTGGGATGCTATAAGCTACAACTCTTTCACCTTTAGTATTTCTGGAGGGGGCTTTAACCAGTGTTCGGTACATACAAAAACAGCAAACGAATGGGTCTAACAACATTCTGCAACAGGAAGGTTATGTGTTCTTCCAATAGGATAATCCTTGCCCACACACTGCCCACGAACCTGGATGTGCTCTGCAAAATATGCAGTAACTTCCCAGCCAGCACAATCTCTGGACTTGTCTCCAATCAAGCATGTGTGGAATATGACAGACTGAGAAGTGACTCATGCGACTCGTCAGCCAACAATGCTTACAGAACTGCATGAACAGGTCGAGCAGGTGCAGAATAATATATCCCAGGACAGTATTCACCATTGTACAACTGACTGGGTGCCAGAGTTGGCACCTTCATAGCTGCCAGTGGAGGCTATAACATGTACTAATATGGGTGTTTCGGCATGGGTCGATATCTGATACCTCAGAACTGCTTACGCTGTTGATATGTAAATTTAATTGTTACATGTACTCTATATGCACTGTTGCAACAATAAATCTTGAGTGAATTAGAGACCTCTAAAAGGGTGCACTTTTTCCAGTGTATTTTCAAATGTAGGTTAGAAATGTCACTCTGTAACAACTCTGCCTATACAATAGAGGAATTCTTAAGGAGAGATAATCAGTCATTTTCAAAGAAAAAATTGTAAATGGCCAGCTTGTAACCATGTAAATATTATTTTTATTTGTTTAGTTGTACGTAAGTATCCTGTGTTTGTTCTGTTGACACATTCCACCTCGTAACATTTGTCTTGAATTTGATCTATGGAACAAGAAACTAACTAACTACTGTGAATATCTTGTTTATTAGGTGCTCTGCAACTTGTATTTAATAAAGGAACTCTTATTCTGCACCACGAGTTACACTACGGAAGTATTTGCCACTGGTGATAAACTATATTTGTGAATACTAGTGTGTTATGTAGATACTTTTGAAATGCACCCCTTTGAGTACTAGAAGACATCTTCTATCATATTGTACTTTCTTGACAAAATTATTAATGTGTTATTCTGAACAGTATTTTTGTATTACTCTTTCTCAGTATTCTTTCATCTTGTACAATTTTTCTGTCAAGCACTGTATAGCACATTGGTATCATTTAATAGAAATAAGCAATTTGTCAAAGATTGTTTATTCTTTTATAGTATATTTTAAGTAATTCGTGGGAAAGATTAGGCGTCCAATATACATTTAAATTTTCCATAAAACCACAGGAATAACTAATGAAAATATTTCTGTTTTTTAATGCTTTTACACAGGCAGCTGTTGCAAACAAAGATATTCCTTATATACAATGCCATGGAGACTGTGATCCCATTGTACCTTATAAATGGGGGCAGATGACTGCCTCTCTCTTGAAACAATTCCTTAGACAAATTGAATTCAAGACATATCGAGGAATGATGCACTCATCGTCTGATGAGGTAACTGTCATTATTTATTATATGTATGAATGTATTTAATAGATATGTGAAAAATATATTACTGCCAATAATTAAACTAGAGAACTTAGTCAGTGATATCCAAAGGGTTAATGCCTGGGACAGTAATAGCTTTAATTTTTCAATAATTATGAGTAAATGAACAGTGTTTGAACATGGAAATAACCTATGTTGTGAATTTAGTTTCTTGGTTTTTTGTTTGCCCACAAGAGATGTATATTATGAAATGGTAATAAATAGATAAATGGTAGTCAGAATCCAATAATTTGCATTTTAAAACCTAATTTGGATATATTTGAGATAATTTCATTATGTGTGCACGTGCGCTGTCATGTATATGAGTGTGTGAAATTTTTTGACAAGTGATCACCATTGACCATTGCATGTTGTGACTCATTCCGTACCATCGTTGATAATTTTCTCTCTCTCTCTCTCTCTCTCTCTCTCTCTCTCTCTCTCTCTCGTGCACTCACAAACAAGTGATATCTTATATAAATAAGGAAAAGGAAGGAAGCTTAGGATTTCACATTGTGTAATTGCTAAGGTCATTAAAGACCACCCACAAATTCGGATAGGGCGAATAGGGGGAAGGCAGTCAGCTGTTTTCTTTCCAAAGAAAGTAACTGGCACTCACATTTCAGTGAAACCACAGGATACCTGAGTCTGGATCCCCAGTAAGGGGTTTGAAGCATACTGCTCATGAACCAGGGTCTAGTGCATTAACCACTGGGCATGCTCTGTTTGATACCTTATGTGAAATACTTGTGATGGCATAGTGGTGCTGGTTTAATAAATATTTTTAATTGAGTTGGCGTTACTCAACAAAGCCAAATGGTGCATCTGGTTTTGCACGACATAAGCTTGGTTATGTGTCAAAGTACAACAGAATTAAGGTGCAAAGGTTGCTCACTGCTCTTTTATAATTTATTGCTCAAGGTGTTTCATCGAAGCTCACAATTTACAGAATTTTCCTCAGAGCTGGTCGTGCATACTGGTTCAGAGTCAAGTGAAAGAATTGAACCAGAGACTTTTAAGGTTCTGTGACAAGCTAGACTGCTAATCTCTGGAAATGTGCCATTGTGTTACAAAGTGGAAGGTCCCCTTAAATGGGTCAGGTGTGCAGTACACATCAGAGGCTGCTAGTGAGGTAGCTGACTCTTTGTGGAGTGCACATGAGGTTTTTTTTTAGATCGTTAATCCTCCATCCAGCCCAGATAATAATAGCTGCAGGGAAACCATAAGTGTCAGTAAAGGATCTAAAGGAATACCATCTACAGGTAAGAGTATTAAAATGCTAGTGACAAAACACCAAAGCATTGACAACAAAGTGCCAGAGTTTGAACCTCGTGTAACAAGCAGTGGAGCTCACATATCACAAGGCACAGAAAGCTAAATTTACAGAATCAGAGTTTCCGGGAAAATTTAAGAATATATTGAAATGATAGGCTAATGATAAATGGAAGTGTGTATTTATCACAGTAGATAAACTTAGATCCAGTGGGATATAAATTCAAACTGAATGTGAAATTGTCATGACAAAACCAGTATTTTGGATCGGCATAAACTATTCTTCTGTTGACCATCAAACTCACCTCCAGATGTAAGCAAACACTTAAGAGAAAACTTAAGTTCGTTAGTACGAATTTCTCCTATCGTACTGTCATCGCTGGAGGGGACTTCAATCATCCAGCAATCAAATGGGAACATTACAGTTTTGTAGGGGGGGGAGGGGGGGGGGGTGCGCTTGATGAGATATTCTGTGAAACAGTAATAAACACATTTTTTGATAACCACATAGAATAGATTGTTTGGAAGCCCACTCATGATGGAAATACTTTAGACATAATAGCAACATATAGACGGACGTCTTTGAAGATGTCCACATAGAAACTGTTATTAGTGACTGTAAGCAGTTGTAGAAACAATGCTTACCAAAGTACAAAGGGCAACTGAAACAGGCAGGATGATTTGTGTGTTCAGTGGACAAGATAGAGATATAGTAACAGCATATCCCGTAATAAACTTGTGAAAGTATTTAGCTCTGGAGAAGAGCATTTAGAAGAACTGTGGACCATGTTCAGAAAAATAATTGACCAGACACTTCATAGATTTGTACCTGGGAGAATAGTTCATGATGGGAAGAATTTTCCATGGTACACAATCACTGTAAGGGAACAGACTACTGCATAGTATGTGTAAAACAGAGTGTAAGATTATAGACAGGGAGATGCTGAGTAAAACACATTGGGCAGTGCATGAAGCCTTAAATCTCTACCACCACAGAATATTATCGAAAGATCTCTCTCAAAACTCAAAGAAATTCTGATTGTGTATAAATGTACCAAAGTTGGTATCCAGATACTCATGGAGGAGATGGGGCAGGACTTAGGGTTAGCAAAACAAAAGCAGAACCAGTGAACTGTTTTCAAATATTCCATTATGAATGAAAATTCAAGAGTAGTCCCAATTTACTACCTGCACCTGTGCAGAGATGAGTGACACAGATAACAACGTCAGTGGTGTTGAGAAACAGCTGATACCGCAAAAATTAAATAGTCCCCGGGCCCATTGGATTCCTTGTTAGATTTTGTGCCAAGATTGTGGCTTTGTCAGCCACTCTTTTAACCATAATCTATCATAGATCTCTTGAACAAAAGACTATGCTTCATAGGTGGAAAGAAGCACAGGCCACAGTCATATACAAAAAGGGTAGAAGAAATGGTAAATAAAACTGTTGTGTAATCTCCATGACATGAATTTGTTTTAGAATCCTGGAATATATTCTGAGCCCAAATAATAATGAGTTGCATCAAATGAAATTGACCCCCTCCATGTCAACCACCAAGTATTTTGGAAACATTGTTAGTGTGAAACCCAACTTGCACTATTCTCACGTGATCTCCTGAAAGCTATGGATGAAGGCAGTTGGGTAGGTGCAGTATTTCTTGATTTCCAAACAGTATTAAACTCAGTGCAACACCTATGCTTCCATCCTCGAATATTAATCCCAGCAGAATGAAAGAGGATATTGAACACATACAGAGGAGGATAGCACAGGTTTGTTTGACCTGTGGGAGAGTGTCACAAAGATGCTGAAAAAACTAAACTGGCAGACACTTGAAGGTAGAAAGAAACTGCCCTGCAAAACGTACTCCCAGAGGTTGAAAAACCACCTTTAAATGATAAATCTAGGAGTACACTACAACCTTCTATGTATTATTCCTGTAGGGATCATGAGGACAAGGTTAGTTTAATTACAGTGTGCATGGAGGCATTTGAACAGTAATTCTTCCACACTCCATGTGTTTATGGAATGGGAAGAAGCTGTAATAGCGGGTACAGTGGGAAGTACCCTCTGCCATGCACTTCAGAGTAATTTGTAGAGTGTGAATATAGATATGGATATATACTGTGGTTGAACCTCAACTAATGCAACTTTGAAACATGTACCTCTTCTGTGCAAGTTTTAAACAAAGTTGTACTGTCCTCCAGAGTAGTCGCTAGCATTGTGTATAACCTGCTGCTAGCAATATGGAAGTCGTAGGATACCTTTAACAGCACTACTTGTGTTAATTGTGTGAGTCGAGCAGTCTGTTGCGTGATGAATCTCTGTAACATTTCTGGAAAAAATGCCATAAAGTGCTTTCTTAAGTTAAAGGATCAATTTGAAGTCTAGCACTAAAGTCCAGGGAGTGTGTTATGGGTGGAACAGCATTTTTCCGTTTCATTGATCAAACAAATCAACCACAATTTGCACCAGGTGCACCCCAAATACTGCAAAGTGTTGGGTGGGTGCTGCAGAAAGTGTTGCTGTTTCTTTCTCTTGGCTGTTCAATTTTAGAACACACCCTACAGCCAGCTTAGAGAAAAATGTGGAAACACTCTCTGCAGGATCTGCCTGTCATTTTGCAGGTTCCGTGTAACCTCAGCTTGATTCTGAAATTGAAGGAAGTACTTCATGGCATTCATTTCAGAACTGGTACAGAGTTTCGCCAGACAACAGTCTGCTCACTCACACTATCAACACAACTGGCACTGCAAAGGGTATCTTACAACTTCCCCAAATTGCTGGCAACAGGTTATACCTTGTATAAGTTATAAATGAATAGTTGCTATTTTTACAGTTCCAACCCCCATAGAAAGCTAGAACAGAAAATGCATTCAGACATACTTGAATGCTTACTGGTAATCTTTTATGTTAATTGATAAATAAAATAGAAGTAGCTGATGGAAAATATGACTTTATAAAATATAGATTGAGTACATTACATACAGTGAGAAGAATTAGAGTATTTTGAGAGAGGTAGGAAAAAATGATTAAAAGTGCTTAATGTAAGTATTCTGTGTTGATCAGCATAAATGTGTGCTAAGGCATCAGTTTCTCTGTTGTAAACCAAACAACAAAATAACTCTGCGTAACCTAAACTAGGTAGGCTAATACTTATAAAGTTTGAAGTTGAAAAAAAAAATGCTAGAGCCATTCCATTTTAACAGGTGCAGAATAGAGAAGTAACCAGAATTGTTAGCGATAAATACGATGATTTGACAAGTCTGGTAAATTTCCATGAAAGAATGCAACATTTTTGTTGTGCCCTTATGGTTGGTAAACGTCGTCATTCCAAGGATCGTATAAAGAATTTTAATAATTTACAGCACACAGCTCATTGTTGACAGCCATCTACATTGGACAGTGTATTGACTGCCATTGAAAATGGAGAAAACAGTGTTTCGTGCTGCCATTAAACATTTTCATTTGAAGGGTTGAACTGCTGCACAAATCAAAACAAAATTGGATGAATTTCACATGGACTCTGCGCCATCATTGAAGGCTATTTACTTTTAGAATAATGAATTGAAACATGGTTGGACAAGCACTGAAGATGAAGTCATCCAATTAAGGTCACCACAAAGGAAACCATAGACAAAAATCGATAATACAGCATACAAGATTGCCAAATAAAAGTTCTTGAGATGATTGATACTGTTGACTGAATACTATTCTACCCAACGATGAATTACCCCAGAATATGATGCCATACGAAAGCAGTGAATGAAAGTAGGCATCGTAAGCTAATTTACTGAGACTCTTATCACCAAAATTTGCAATAACCCTAACAGCATACGTAGCTGAACTCAGACCTTTCAGCAGACCATCAATGTGTTGCTTCCAGTTCAGCCTCTCATCAATGGGCACATCTAAAAATTTTGAAAATTCTTCCTTAGCTACAGACTTCTGTTCAAAGTCTATATTTATTACTGGAGTTGTGCCATTTACTGTACGGAACTGTATATACTGTGTTTTATCAAAATTTAAAGAGAGTCCATTTGCTGAGAACCACTTAATAATTTTGTGAAAAACATCATTTACAATTATATCACTTAGTTCTTGGTTTTTGGATGTTATTACTATACACGTATCATCAGCAAAAAGAACTAACTTTGCATCTTCATCAATGTGGAATGGTAAGTCATTAATGTATATCAAGAACAGTAAAGGACCTAAGACCGATCCCTGTGGGATCCCGTACTTGATAGCCCCCCAGTTTGAGGAATCGGCTGTAGTTTTAACATTACATGTTATCAATGCAGCAGAGACAACTCTACAATCAAGTTTCGACATTCACCTGCTTTACTTCTTTGTTGATAGTCCTCAGTGTTGACGTACTGCATTGTTATACTGGCTGAAAAATGTGGGGTAGAAGTTCAATGCTGACTACTGTAAATAATGTAGCCGAAAGTTACTATGGGACTTAACATCTGTTGTCATCAGTCCCCTAGAACTTAGAACTACTTAAACCTAACTAACCTAAGGACATCACACACATCCATGCCAGAGGCAGGATTCGAACCTGCGACCGCAGCAGTTGCGCAGTTCCGGACTGCGCGCTTAGAACCGCGAGACCACCGCGGCCGGCTGCATTTAACAGTTCTTTATTTTCACTGTTTACAACCTCCCAATATTACACAGTTAATATGGCCAGTTCACTATTGGTTAACTTTTGCTAAGCCTCATTAATAGTTTGCAGCCAAACGTCAGCATACTGCTACAATAGTTTACCATTTAACATCTATGAGCAGTAAAAGCCTAACCACACAGTTCTTGCAGAATAACACAGTAAGTGTGGCACTATTGAACAGACACTGTCATTTTAACATACGATCTCTTTGTGTTACACTTATTTCACAGTTCAGTTGATGCAGTGTTGTTGACATAACCATTACAGGTTTCTCGTCTGAAAATCGGCCATGGACTTACTGACTCGGGACCAAAAATTGGCCCTTTATATATCCTCACAATAATATGTACTGAAACTACACTTTGTTCAATGTTAAATTTACAGAAATTACAATTAAAACATAACTCATTCAGTTAACTGAATATATAGAAAAATTCCTTTTTTTTAACAATTTCTTCTACTACAAGGGTTAACCTGAATAATTTGTTTAAATAATGAAATTAACAGATATAGCCATGCAAACAATACTTTTGACAAACCTGGTAATTATTTTGGAATTAATTAAGGGCTGGCTTTGCTAACCTGTTTTCAAATAGAACCAAATAAATGCTTTAAGACTGATAGTAGTTCTTCTTCCAAATATTTATAATTAGTACAGAATTTAAATTTGTTTATAAGTCAACAACAGAATTTAAGTCACAAAACACTTGCTGATTTCACCCTATAACAAAAGATATTAACTAGGAATGGTCAAAATAAATTAGGAAATTGAATGGATACACAAAACTAAGCACACAATTAGATCTGGTGCTATATTATTTATGAGTGAGAGCCAGCCTTTTTCTTTTATGAAAATGTAGATTATACTCATGTATGTTAATAGTAATAAGTTAAAATCAATTTAAGGAGGCAGGTGGCAAAACAAGAGAGGATGTAAAGAGATCCCAGCTTGCTTCATCACAAAGCGATGAGAATCGCGATCTCACAACATACAATAATTGTGCAGATACTGCCATTGATACATCACAAGCTACATAGAAATAAACCTTAAATTTTATTGTCATGGCAAATCGACAATTCCTTTACTTAGACTGTGATTTATAGCTCAGTATTTACAACTGTACTTGATCAACACCAGATTCCTATCATATCCTTTTCTCTCTTCTCAACTGTAAACACAGTGGTGAGGCCATGCAGACAAAGTACAGTTTATCACGCCAAGTAATAGTGTATTGTTGTCATCGCTATAGCTTCATAGGTAATTTTATTTCCAGACATAGTGCTAAGCTAGTATAATTTGCACTCATACATGAGCATGATGTAAATGAGAGTGGTGTTCATGTAGTTTATATTTGTAGTTTCTAAAAATTGTTGCTTCAGAAAAACAATCTAATGTCGTTTCTTCCTTACAGGAAATATTGGACTTGAAAGCTTTCCTGGAGAAAGTAATTCCACCACAGTGAAGATTCATTAAAAACAAATTACTCTAGATGAATTTTTTCAGAAGCTGAAGCTAGAGGCAACTATGTAGTATTAAATTTCACATTTCACACAGCAGGCGAGGGAAATACTATGGAATGGATTTTAACGTAACTCTGAAGAACTGAGTACACTCAAGCCTTATAACTTCTCCTGCAACATAGTTTTTGCAAAAATGACACTGAACATAAGACATCCGTACCAGTTTTAAGACAAATGAATCTTTAGGCTACATATTCTACAGTCAGTTATATTGCTGAAAATATATGTAAGTAGAACTATCTTGCAATGCAAATTCTTTTACAGTGATGATTTTGTATAATTTCACAGTTTTTATATCTGAGTATTTTTGGAAATGCCTGTGACTAAAAAGAAAAACAAAATATATTTGTTGTAGAGTTATTAAAAGAAAAAAGAATTTCTATGAAGAATTTAAGACAGCAGTGTACATACAGCAGGTAAATAGCATTGCATTACTTCATTGAGGCATGAATCATTTTTAATACATTCTTTGGGGATGAGTAGTTTAGAAACATTAAAATTTTCTGATATTTTGGATAAAAATGGACATTAGTATGAACTAGCAGAAACCTAAAAATAAAAATGTATGACACTATACATTGATAGATGTTTAACAAGCATTTCAAATTGCGTGAACTTCTTAAATATGTGCCTCTGAAATTTAAAGTAATGCCTGTTTTTACCACAATATAACTTATTTTTGTTTAGTACAAATACACCATGCATTGCAACATTGTAATCATGGAACTTAATTGCATTGGAACTTTGTATCAAATCAGTAAATTAATTGTTGAATTAATTAGTTATTAACAACAAATGTAGATAATATACAGTTCATGCACCACTTCCTACCTCCCCCTCTCGGTTTGCCCCATTTGTCATATTATGGACATGTGCTGTAGTAAAAAGGTTCTAGAAAGCAACTTAATTGTCTTCCTATTACTGTTACATTAATTTTAGTTGTTCTTTGATGTAATTATAAAGGTAGCCCATAAAACATTAAAACAATTAAGTGAAGACATGTTAGGCAGTAATTTCATAGGGGTTTTGAGAGTTTGCTTTCACACTGCTAAGAGCACCTGTACTTGCTCACATTAACATTCTGCCATTACAGCACACTATTTAATGATGCACAGTTGTTATTTTATCCATTTACTGTTTCGAATTTAAGAAAATCAGAAATAAAGTGTGTTCTGATCATTGAAACAATGCTGCCTTACTTATTAGTGTCACTTCCGGATGCCAATATGTTGAACTGTGCACCCGCCTATCACTGACTTGGTATGTCATATGCTCAGAGATAGGAGAGTGTTTATTCCAATAGGAATAAAGCTGCACAATCTAGTCACAGTTATTTTTCCTTTTAATAAAGCATTCCTTGGTATTTTTACATTTGTGCACAGACCACTATCACAAAACCAAATATAAACAAGAAAGCTAGAGTAAACATATTGGCTGTGTACTTTATGCTAGTATGCCTGGGTAAGCAACTTCTGCTTATTTACAATATATATTTGAAAACCAAATATTTGTCAAAGTAATATTGTAATATTAGTTCAGGAACACTACAAAATTAAGCACTAAAACAATATTTATTTATTTACTTTCCTGACACTTCAGGGTGATTACATATTGCTTTTTGTAAAGAATCAGTAGACCCATTTGATTGAACCTTTGAGTCTTTTTTTACATATACCTGTATTACGGTCAAATGTACCTGCCTTTACAGCCTATAATCGACCTGCAGTATTAAGGACTTACATTGTAATTATTTACATAAATCTAATTAGCTGAGTAAGTTAGTAGTCAACAAGCACATTTAATAAATTTATTCATTGTTTGTCAGTAGGTGTATGTTTCTGTGGACATAATTACCACAGCAGGATTGTAAGTGCTGGCATAATTGTCATTAATTGCATTTTTTGTATAGCATGAATTTATTAATGCCACTTGTTTCATGATAAATTTCATTCAACAAACTACTTCATGTAAATTTATCCATATTTTGTAAGATTTTGTGGCTTTCATATGTTACAAAATTATTTGTTAATAAAATTCATGTTTGTGTATCAACATTTGTGTTCAGCAGAATTTAAACATCTGCCTTGTAATTAAAACAAAAAAATATTGCTGTGATCTGTACTATATGTTTACATTATTGTTCTTAAAATTTTGTTCCAAAGTTGTTCTAGTATTACAAATTAAAAGATTTTGTCAGTAGTATTAGTACATTGTTATATGGAACTGACTTGTTAACTGAGAGGTGTGCCAGAGCAGGAGAGAAAATGTAAAGGAGCAATAAATAAATATGTAATTTTTATAGACTTGTAAGAACACTACTGTAAATATGTTATGTATTTTTTGGAGTACATTCATTATCCCTAACACCCATTATGCTCTTTTCAGAACTGACCAAGGAAAAGCACAACTGTGGTTGAGTAGCAGATTGATAGTTTCAACAAGAGGTCAATATTGACTGAAAGAAAGAATATTTTTCAGGCACTTGAAAGCATTTGATAAGGCTGGTGTTTGGCAAAGACGGAACAGGAAATTGGTTTGAAACGTTGTAGTAAAGGCACTTGATGATAGTAAAGATGAATAGTTAAGATGTATACACTGTATGACTTCCTTCCTTCTACAAAAGCATAGATCTCTTACACAGAAACGGCAACTTGGTCATCTAACCTGGTTGCAGAGGGGAATGGAGGATGGATGAAAGAATAATAGCAGATTCAGACCTAAAAGGGGGGGGGGGGAGAGGAGACGGATAAAATTCTAGTATAGTCATGAAGGAAAGGTCATTGTGGCATAAAAGTATTAGAGAAAACTAAACTCAGAATAGGTGGATGGAAAGAGAATGGGATGGGAAAAACAAGAGGAACGATAGGAGCATTGACCATGCATGTATTGAAATGTGCTTCCAGGTATGTACTTGTAGAGGAGGGTGAGGTCGAAATTGGACACACAAATAAGATGATTATGGTTTAATATGTTGTGGATGACATCCTTTTCAGCAGAAATGTCCCAACATTTGCCTTCAGTGATTTGGAGGTACAAATGAAAAACTGCATCTGTATGGCCAAATGGGCATTTAAACTCCCCATTATTTCTGAATGCAAGTCCATTGCATTAGCCAAAGTCCCACTTGCTCATTAGAACAGTTGATGGCAAATATACTTGTTTGTATTTATCGTGGTTAGGATGTTACTGCTAGGAAGCTGATGAGACCTGCTTGCTTGGATTGATAAATGAGTGAGTGCTTTTCTGTTATTGCCTTGCACTGCTTCCAAGAACAATCATATGATGAAAAACCAGAAACTTGCCATTAGCATTATTTTTCTTTCTAATTTCTTCAAAGTTCTTGTCCAATTTTTCTGTCCTTTTGTATTCATATTCTTCCATAATTGTTATTGCTGTTGGAGTATTAGATAAGAAGACTGTACAAGGTATATGGTTTTTTAGAGTGGAACATGAAGACATGTTAAGTATTACACCAACAGTTGCTGGAAGCAAGGTGAGAGAAGAGAGTAGTATTTCATGTTTTCGTAACAATAAATTATTATTGGTTGAGTAATTCAATATTTGCTAACAAAAGTGTTTAATATTAAGTGTACTTGTAAAATGATTCATCTTTTTTCAGTACAAATAAGCACCTATATTTTGCTGTCTGCATGGTACTCATGTACAGAGTGTGGCTCCTAATTTGAACTTGTACATGTACAAATAAAATCAAACCCTGTGGGAAAATAAATTATCCAATTCTTGTTTATTTTCATTTGTTAAATTTGTGTGTAGGACCTTTTGTGGTTTCCTTTATTTAATTTTAAAAAATAGACAAAAAATTACACGTAGTGTGCAATGTAGTGGATAATCAACTAATCACACATTAATAGATGAAGTGTCGGGGGAGGGGGATAGACAAGCAAGTCACATCTTTTTTCCTCAAAATTGAGTTATTGGTACAGCTTGATTCAGACCGACTGGATGCATCTGTTGAGAGGTGAAAACTGGGAAAACCTAGGCAAGACCAGAGGTACAAGCATTCAGAGTTTCAATTTTTCAGGGGAAATAAGCAGGCAAGTCAGTGGTGATCCACCTGGCCACAAAAGGGCAAACTGAATTCTGATGTATTCTCGCCCTCCAGTAACTTGGAGGAGGTGGCTATTTGCAAAATATGTATCCTTGCCAAATATAGCAATCAATGATGTTTATTCTATGAGGCAATTTTGATGTATTGAGTCAGTATACATGTTCTTGCAACGTGATTCCCTTTTTGTTTATGCCAAACGCATTATGAAAAATGGTGAAAATGAAGTGATGTCGTTCCTTTGTCACTTCATCACGTCTTGGATGAAGACATTGAGAAGAGATCTGTACATAGTGTCCATGAGGAGTGGTCAATAATAGGGGATATGGCAAGAACAATCATCCTAAGCAAAAAAATTGTAAACATAGGGCTCTAAAATGCATACTGGTACCTTAACAGATGTGAGTACATCATCTTCAGTGCTACGGAACAAAACTTTTCCACTTAAGCTGTTTGCTTTCCATATTTTGGAATGAAATAGTATAGACCAAAGCAAGGAAAAAATTTCCTAATAAACATGGGTTCTAAAATGCATACCTTAAGAGCTATGAGAACTCATTCAGAAGAAGAGATGTTTAGTAGTGAAGATGGAAAAGTGCTCATAGATCCTAAGGTGTACCTTTTAGAGCCCGTGTTCATTAGACTTTTTTCCTTCTAGTGATAAATCCTGTCATATCTATGTATACTGACCATTCCTCCTGGGACACCCTGTACATTTGTAATGCTACTGGTGGTCTAGTAAAAATGTGTACTGTCTTCCCCTTCATTGATTATGTAACTGAAGATCAAAACTCACTGTGCATGGTCATTCATAATTAATGTGGTAAAAATGTTGGATTATTGAGCACAAAGAAAATGGTGAAACACATGAAGATTTCGAGGAACTTGTCAAAGCACCCAGATGTGTCATCTCTTAACCGTGGTCATTGGTAATCAAGAAATGGAAACACTATTGGACTCAAAGGCCACTGCAAAATCTCCTTTCAAAACTCAGCATATTCAGATACAATCATCTGAGTTCAACCACTGTTGTATGCTTACGTATCAAACAACTTATGACAGAGGAATGAAGATTGGAATCACAACAATGTCAGCCAAAGAATGAGCTGTTTGAACTGCCCATACCTGCTTGTAATGGTATATTTAACTTCAAAATTCCTTACTTCTCTAGTCTTGTTATCTTCCAATTGCTGTAATCTAACTTGAATGATTCCATTCTTTATTCTCGATTCTCTTCAAATTTCCAGGCTAAAATATAAAGATTTGCAAAGCTTGATTAAGTTTCTTCATCCAGGTGATACGAAGTTTTTCAGTCAGCTGCCCCACAGCTAAATATACGTGATAAGAGTATATTGCTATTGTTGCAACCAGGAATTCATTTAGTTGTGACTTATGGAATCATTGCATGTGTTTAACTTGACTTACCTGTTTCTTTTCTCTTGCAGAGTGACATTTGACTGCATTTTGGGAGTCACTCAATTCTGGGAATACACTATACCTCAGTAACACTTATTTCCACATTTGAGGCACTCAAGATGTTTAATTTATGAAATAAAAAGTATTTTATGCCATTATATATTGATGTTGTTGTTGTGGTCTTCAGTCCTGAGACTGGTTTGATGCAGCTCTCCATGCTACTCTATCCTGTGCAAGCTGCTTCATCTCCCAGTACCTACTGCAACCTACATCCTTCTGAATCTGCTTAGTGTATTCATCTCTTGGTCTCTCTCTACGATTTTTATCCTCCAGGCAGCCCTCCAATACTAAATTGGTGATCCCTTAATGCATCAGAACATGTCCTACCAACCGATCCCTTCTTCTAGTCAACTTGTGCCACAAACTTCTCCTCTCCCCGATCCTATTCAATACTTCCTCATTAGTTATGTGATCTACCCATCTAATCGTCAGCATTCTTCTGTAGCACCACATTTCAAAAGCATGTTTCTCTTCCATACATGGCTACACTCCATGAGGTCATTAGAGAATAAGCTGAAACTCGGGTTAGGGAAGAATTGAGAAGGAAATCGGAAGTGCCTTTTCAAAGGAACTATCTCAGAATTTGCCTTTAGCGTTTTAGGGAAATCTCGGAAACCTAAATCAGGATGCCAGCACGCAGATTTGAACCATCATCCTCACGAATTTGAATCTAGTGTGCTAACCATTGCACCACCTCACTCAGTAATGTAAAGATGGTGCAAGATGGTCGAAATTATGAGAAAATATGGATAAGCTGTAGGGAAAGTCCATACAAATACTTTCAGAAACTATTTCCTGACACTTAAATCTATACTCAATGTTAACAAATTTCTCTTCTTCAGAAACACTTTCCTTGTCATTGCCAGTCTACATTTTATATCCTCTCTACTTCGACCATCATCAGTTATTTTGCTCCCCAAATAGCAAAACTCCTTTACTACTTTAAGTGTCTCATTTCCTAATCTAATTCCCTCAGCATCATCCGACTTAGTTAGACTACATTCCATTATCCTCATATTGCTTTTGTTGATATTCATATTATATCCTCCTTTCAAGACACTATCCATTCCGTTCAACTGCTCTTCCAAGACTGATATACTGATGTCATTACATTCAAACATTAAAATCACTTTTTCTTGAGTTTACCTGGTTCTTTTCCCTAGTCCCTAAAATATTATTTTATACCCATTTTCATTATTATACCAAGTTAAGAGGTCCATTGGAGTTGAAATCCATGTCAATCGTCTCATTGCAGTTTTTCTACCGTCTCCACAAATCAATTTTAGATGAGTGTTGGAACGGAGCTTTAGCTGGTGGGTTAATCCCATACACAGTGGTCTAGCACTGGTTGCTTGACCAGCTCAGAAAAAAACTGATATTCTCTGGGTGTGTCCCTTCATGTTTGGTTGACTCAAAAACACTTTTAAAAAAATTTTATTAGTTAATAACACTCTGGAGAGTAAATTAAAAACCATGACCATCTAGCTGAATATATTCCATATTGTATTTTTAATGGCATAAAGTTATTTTTGCAAATTAAAAAACCTCAATTTTTGAATAGTATTTCTTTCAGAGGAGGAGTAATTTCTCAGCCTTAATTTTTTTTTTTTTTTTCAATTACACTACACAGTGTAGTTAATTTTTGGAGAGTATCAATGGTGAAAAGTGTGCACTTAAAAAAAATACACTGTTTTAAAAATGGATTTTTTGAATTTTTTCATTCTTTTGCATCCAATGTCTTTGTTAGTGGACCAGATAAGAATCTGAAAATTGCACACTCAGTAGACCGTATAAAATCAAACTTCAGTATAAATTTCTTGGATTAAATGGGAAGTTCTGAAAGAAAGTTACGAACATGAGTCAAAAATACGTTTCTTAACGTCTACATTATCTGGACAAATGGATAAAGTGTTACGTAATTTAAACATATCTAAGATCACTTTTTTAAATGAGCCACCTAATTACATTATCTTGTGCTCACCTCATTTGTTTTTATTAAATTGTTCAGGGAACAACAGAGAAAAATCTTCACTCAGTTTGGGCATTAGTTTGAAAGTTTGCCCAGTCACAGTTGTAAATTCCAAGGGAGACAGCTTCTTCAGTACATTTTTAACAGGCATCCAGACTTAACCTTTTCTACTTTTTTAAAAGGGGTCCTTGGTCCTGGTGGTTGGTAAAATGTAACATAGATGTCTTGCTTCTGACAATCAATAGTATCAACTTCAGCAATCTACCACTTTTCACCACTAGCACAAGCCGCTATGTCCTTATTTTAAGTGTCAGTACTTCAAGTTTTCCACATTGATGAAGTTCATTATCGGGATGTTGATGTTGATGTGAACTTACACTTCAGCAAATTGTGTGACTCAGGTGTAAAACAATGAAAATATCAGGTGGGTTTAATCTCCTGACAAGTGTGGAATCTTTCCTCCAAGACATTGGTGTAGAGCTCTGTATTTCCTCACATTTTACAAAAACATAGTAATCCTTTTACCTGTTCTTTACAGAATTTAAACATTTCTTGAAGTGTGAAGATCTGGTTCTCATAGGACTAGCTTTTGTGACAGCTCACTTTGTTCTAACCCCGATGCCATCACATGCATTCTTACCATGGCATCCTGCAAAAAAGTGGCATTCTGCTATAGTCCACGATCTTCTTTGTGAAAAAAGTTGTTAATAAAATTTTCTCTGTTTCTATACAGACTTGCAGCACCACCAGAGAAGTAGACGAGTTTGTTTGTGAAAGGGTTGTGCTGTTTTATTAGTTTGTTACTTGCAGTTGAAAAGCATGCACTGCTGTAGCGTTGTGTTAAAGTAGTAAAGGAGTTTTGCTATTTGGGGAGCGAAATAACTGATGATGGTCGAAGTAGAGAGGATATAAAATGTAGACTGGCAAAAATGTCAATTATGACAACAAAAACTGTGACTCTATAGCTTATTTTGGTCTTTATAACAGAACACAAATGGATAAATTGTGACATGTTTTGTTTACCGAGTGGTACACCTGTACTTTGTCGTGAACAACAATACCTCCTCATTAGTTATGTGATCTACCCATCTAATTTTCAGCATTCTTCTGTAGCACCACATTTCGAAAGCTTCTATTCTCTTCTTGTCCAAACTATTTATCATCTATGTTTCACTTCCATACACGGCTACACTCCATACAAATACTTTCAGAAGCGACATCCTGACACTTAAATCAATACTCAATGTTAACAAATTTCTCTTCTTCAGAAATGCTTGCCTTGTCATTGCCAGTCTACATTTTATATCCTCTCTACTTCGACCATCATCAGTTATTTCGCTCCCCAAATAGCAAAACTCCTTTACTACTTTAAGTATTTTTGGAATAATGATCAAACATTATTTCTCTCCGACCTCTTGTTACAGACTTAATATGTTTCTTAAAACTGTCCAAGCAAGATTGGCCAAAATGGTGATGAAATTTCCGTCAGTTTTTAGTTTCATGGTACTTTAGTTGAATTAACCTCTGAGCCAACACTCTTGGCTGTGCGACTGAAATCTGTCGATTGGAACGTCACTCTGAATAGTCAGCACGGACTAAGTATTCATCAACTGCCAAGGTTTGCTTTTTGACTTTCAGAAATTTACCCTGAGCTTTGGCAATAAAATGATGCATTTTCATGTTAGCTACCAACATTTTTAAAAAATCTCGTGGTTTCGTAATTTTCACCATTTCCATCCTATCTTGTTTCACCCATTGTTTGTATTCTGTATTGTCAAGCTTCAGATCATCTTCTTCCAATTCTTCAAACATGTCAAGTAAAGCTTGTTTGCCTGGGCAGTCCTGACATTTTCCCCATGATCATCCAAATGCAACTATCAGTACTGCAAACCAAAACATCCAAAAGGTCTTCATAGTCAATTCTAAGATTAACCCAATCCATCACCAACTTTACATTCTGGTGATACCAAAAAACACAAGCATTATGGGTGCCAGATGCCCCTACAACAATTCACCGTTTTTGTCTCAACATACAAAATTTTGACCTTCCAATTTTAATGTCAGGATTTTGTTTCTTGAATTCAGAGTATAGTTCATTTAAATTACAGAATATCAACCTTTCTTGCCAAGCTCAAACAGCTGTTACTGCCACCTTCATAAAATGTAATAATCTTTCTGATCGTGTTTTCATCTAAGAAATTAGGTTGCATTTGGGTCAAGCCACACCAAGTGGTCCAGCACTGTTTGCTGGATAATTTCATTCCATAATGTTTAGTAGTCACGAAAATATTTTTTTTTAAGTTTATTGTTCTGAAATGGCGGCCATACTTGTTCCAGGCCGCAAGCGTTTTTTCGTATTTGTGAGCATCTACATTTTTTGCAATTATTCAGTAGTGGATTGTCCGAAGCCTTTCACATAAAATGCATTTAGTTCAACACATTCTGGACTACAAATGACAGTAACTGCCATTTGATGTCTGGCAAAAAAAGACTGTTTCTGTGAAAGAAAATAGTTCTAAGATTCAATGACAAAAAAGGCTAATATTGTGTAATTTAAATGAACTATTTACTGAATTTAAAAAAGAAAATCCTGACATTAAAATAGATGGGGCCAATCTTAAGAGTTGACTGTAAAGACCTTTTTGGAAGTTATGGGAAGCAATATTGACAGTTACAATTGTATGATCAAGGGAAAACGTGAAGATTGTCCAGACAAACAAGCCTTACTTGACATATTTGAAGAATCCGAAGACGATGATTTGATGCCTGACAATATAAAATACAAACAATGGGGGACACAAGACTGTCATCATTTCACTTCTATCTTAAAATCACGAGAAGAGTTTTTTTGAAGTGTTTTGGTGGCTAACCTTGAAAATCTGAAATGCATCATTTTATTGCACAAGCTCCAAGCAAATTTTTTAAAGACAAAAAGCAAACCTTGGCAGCTGATGAATTCTCAGTTTTTGCTGACTTTTCGAAAAATTATTTCTTTGTTGTTCAAGATGAAGTACAACGGCACCACTGGGTAAACACACAGGCCACAGTTCATCCATTTGTATTCTATTACAAAGATGAAGATAAACTAATGAGCAACAGCTTTTGTGTCATAAGTGACTACCATGAACACAACACTACAGCAGTGTACATTTTTCAACTAAAATTAACAAACTACATTAAACAGCACCACCCTTCCACAAAAAAACTGATTTACTTTTGGGATGGGACAGCAAGTTAATATAAAACAAAAAAATCTTTATTAACATCTCCTTTCATAAATAAGATTTTGGGTTTGATGTAGAATGGCACCTTTCTGCTTCATGCCATGGGAAGAATGCTTGTGATGGTGTCGGGGGTACAACAAAGCGAGCTGTCACAAAAGCAAGTCTGCAGCAGACCGATGACAATCGTATCATAACACCTCAAGAAATGTTTGAATTCTCTAAAAAACGTATCAAAGGAATTACCTATGTTTTTGTACAATGTGAGGAAATACAAGAAGTCTATGACAGTATCTTGAAGAAAAGGTACATCACTTGTCAGAAGATTAAAGGCACTTGATCTTTTCATTGTTTTGCACCCCATTCACACAACTTACTGAAATGTAAGATCACATCAACTTCGCCTGATGGTGAACATCAGTGTGGAAAACTTGTACAACTGGTTCTTCAAAATAAAAGACATAGTGGCTTGTGTTTATGACGAACAGTGGTGGATTGGCGAAGTTGATAATATTGACTGTCAAAACCAAGATGCACATGTTGTATTTTTATCACCCTCCAGGACCAAGGGCATCTTTTAAAAAAAATGAGAAGGATCAAGTCTGGATGCCACTTAAAAATGTACTAAGGAACTGTCTCCCAAGGAATTTACAACTGTGACTGGGTGAACTTATAATCTAACATCCAAACTGAGTGAACAAATTTTTCAAATGTTCAAAGAGCGATGTGCTAAAAACAAATAACAAGAGAACAATATAATGTAATTAGTAGGCCTATTTTCAATAAAAAATAAGTAATCATAGATATGATGAAATTATATACTGTAACTGATTTATTTTATTCCTTAAGCCTAAATATCACAGGTTTTAAAAAACGTATTTTTGACTCGTGCTTCTAATTCCATCCCCCCCCCCCACGTAACTTCCAACTGAATCTCAAAGTTGAAATTTATACTAAAGTTTGATATCATAAAGGACTTCAACTGTGAAAGTTTCAGATTTTTACCTGGCCCCTCAAAAAAAAAATTTGCATGCTACAAAATGGGAAAACTAAAAAAATAGTGTATTTTTTTTTTTTAAGTGTAAGCTCCTCGCCGGATACTCTATAAAAAGTAACTATACTATACAGTGTGATAGCAGAAAAAATATTAAAGCAGAGCAAGTAATCTTTCTTTGGAAAAGTACTGTTCAAAAACTGAGTTTTTTTAAATTTATGGCTGATAACTTTAGCTATTAAAATTATTAAAGAATACATTCAGCTAAGTGATAATTATGTTAATTTGTAGCCCAGAGTGTGTTGAAGTAAATCCATTTTATTTGAAAGGTTTAGGACATTCTACTACTGAATAATTGTAAAAAAAGTAGATGTTTGCAAATACGAAAAAACGCATACAGCCTGGAACGAATATGGCCACCATTTCAAAATAATAAACAATAAATTTTTTAAAAAAATATTTTTGTGATTATTAAACACTGGGAAATTCACCCAGCATATATACAATTTTTTTGAGATGGTCAAGCAACCAATTATTTTTTTTCTTTGATCACTTAGTATGGATTGACCCATTTCTCTTTTGTTATGCACGTAAAATTCCCTGCTCATTTACTAGCTGTCTTGTTAATTTAACCAAACATTATGACACATTAAATTCATCACCAATTTTTACTTGACTCCAGTATTAAACTGATAATAGTAACTTAATCCTCTTTCTTTGAAATACAACATTCAGATTTAAGCTTTTCTATCAAATTATCATGTTTGGTTGGAGAATTTTTAGAACTTCCATCTGGATTAGTGCAACATTTCTTTTGAAATGAAACTTCTAAATTGTTTTTGACATTAGTTGCCACTTTCTTAATTCCTGCATTCAAAGCAAAAGGTACTTTTCTTCACTTAGTTTTCAAATTTTGCTAGCAGGCAATACACCTGTGATTTCAAGGGCTAAAGCCATTTTTTAAAAGTTTTTGATGAGTCACAAAATTCTTTATCTGAACTATTACCATCTCTCTCATTTTTAATGAAAAATGTCTTAAGAATAACATGTTGGACACGATGATTTTCCTGGTATTATATTGCTAAAGTGGCTATTATTTTTGGAATAATGATCAAACATTATTTCTCTCCGACCTCTTATTACAGACTTAATATGTTTCTTAAAACTGTCCAAGCAAGATTGGCCAAAATGGTGATGAAATTTCTGTCAGTTTTTAGTTTCATGGTACTTTAGTTGAATTAACCTCTGAGCCAACACTCTTGGCTGTGCGACTGAAATCTGTCGATTGGAACGTCACTCTGAAGTCAATCTTCACTCCTATAAATCAATTACAATAAGAATAAGTACAGAGAAAAACATTTGTCAAAGGACCTTATTTATTAATTGGGAAGCCAGATTTTAAACAGCCTTTATACAATTGCCTGATTACATGTTTGCTATTGAAAGTTTGATTACCAACTCTCACTTTTTCTGTGTCCCACATCATTCTAGACAAGCTCTTCATTCTTGGGAAGCCCAATGCCACTTCCCGAGGGACTCCATGGTGCTACAGACTCTGGAATACACACTTGTGATGATTTAAGCATGTTCAGTTGCGGTCTCACAACACCACCTGATATCAGTGGAGCACCTCTAACATACTTAATACGTAATTTTTCCTGAGGGCATGCAGCTTTACTGTATGATTAAATGATGATGGCGTCCTCGTGGGTAAAATAGTCCCCCATTTTGATCTCCGGGCGGGGACTACTCAGGAGGACGTCGTTATCAGGAGGAAAAGTACTGGCGTTCTAAGGAGCGTGGAATGTCAGATCCCTTAATCGGGCAGGTAGGTTAGAAAATTTAGAAAGGGAAATGGATAGGTTGAAGTTAGATATAGTGGGATTTAGTGAAGTTCGGTGGCAGGAAGAACAACACTTCTGGTCAGGTGACTACAGGGTTATAAACACAAAATCAAATAGGGGTAATGCAGGAGTAGGTTTAATAATGAATAAAAAAATAGGAGTGCGTGTAAGCTACTACAAACAGCATAGTGAACACATTATTGTGGCCAAGATAGACACAAAGCCCACGCCTACCACAATAGTACAAGTTTATATGCCAACTAGCTCTGCAGATGACGAAGAAATTGATGACATGTATGATGAGATAAAAGAAATTATTCAGATAGTGAAGGAAGATGAAAATCTAATACTCGTGGGTGACTGGAATTCAATAGTAGGAAAAGGGAAAGAAGGAAACATAGTAGGTTAATATGGATGGGGGGAAGAAATGAAAGAGGAAGCCGCCTGGTAGAATTTTGCACAGAGCACAACTTAATCATAGCTAACACTTGGCTCAAGAATCATAAAAGAAGGTTGTATACATGGAAGAAGCCTGGAGATACTGACAGGTTTCAGATAGATTATACAATGGTAAGACAGAGATTTAGGAATCAGGTTTTAACCCGTAAGACATTTCCAGGGGCTGATGTGGACTCTGACCACAATCTATTGGTTATGACCTGTAGATTAAAACTGAAGAAACTGCAAAAAGGTGGGAATTTAAGGAGATGGGACCTGGGTAAACTGAAAGAACCAGAGGTTGTACAGAGTATCAGGGAGAGCATAAGGGAACAATTGACAGGAATGGGGGAAAGAAATACAGTAGAAGAAGAATGGGTAGCTTTGAGGGATGAAGTAGTGAAGGCAGCAGAGGATCAAGTAAGTAAAAAGACGAGGACTAGTAGAAATCCTTGGGGAACAGAAGAAATATTGAAGTTAATTGATGAAAGGAGAAAATATAAAAATGCAGTAAATGAAGCAGGCAAAGAGGAATACAAACGTCTGTAAAATGAGATCGACAGGAACTGCAAAATGGCTAAGCAGGGATGGCTAGAGGACAAATGTAAGGATGTAGAGGCTTATCTCACTAGGGGTAATATAGATACTGCCTACAGGAAAATTAAGGAGACCTTTGGAGATAAGAGAACCACTTGTAAGAACATCAAGAGCTCAGATGGAAACCCAGTTCTAAGCAATGAAGGGAAAGCAGAAAGGTGGAAGGAGTATATAGAGGGTCTATACAAGGGCGCCTCCCCCCATGAACCATGGACCTTGCCGTTGGTGGGGAGGCTTGCGTGCCTCAGCGATACAGATAGCCGTACCGTAGGTGCAACCAAAACGGAGGGGTACCTGTTGAGAGGCCAGACAAACATGTGGTTCCTGAAGAGGGGCAGCAGCCTTTTCAGTAGTTGCAGAGGCAACAGTCTGGATGATTCACTGATCTGGCCTTGTAACAATAACCAAAACGGCCTTGCTGTGCTGGTACTGAAAGCAAGGGGAAACTACGGACGTAATCTTTCCCGAGGGCATGCAGCTTTACTGTATGATTAAATTATGATGGCGTCCTCTTGGGTAAAATATTCCGGAGGTAAAATAGTCCCCCATTCGGATCTCCGGGCGGGGACTACTCAAGAGGATGTCGTTATCAGTACAGCCATGTATGCAAGTGAAACATGGACGATAACTAGTTTGGACAAGAGGAGAATAGAAGCTTTCGAAACGTGGTGCTACAGAAGAATGCTGAAGATTAGATGGGTAGATCACACAACTAATGAGGAAGTATTGCATAGGATTGGGGAGAAGAGAAGTTTGTGGCACAACTTGACCAGAAGAATGGACCGGTTGGTAGGACATGTTCTGAGGCATCAAGGGATCACCAATTTAGTATTGGAGGGTAAAAATCGTAGAGGGAGACCGAGAGATGAGTACACTAAGCTGATTCAGAAGGATGTAGGTTGCACTAGGTACTGGGAGATGATGAAGCTTGCACAGGATAGAGTAGCATGGAGAGCTGCATCAAACCAGTCTCAGGACCGAAGACCACAACAACAACAAACAATACGTAACTAATTCATTCTAATAAATCCTCCGTGTCACTGACCACAATTACTCAGTTATTTAAAACGTGAAGGGTACAGGCCTTCTACTTACCCATTCCCAAATTATACAATAATTTTCTACCCTTACATTGGACAGTAACTTCCTACATCCATTCTGTGTGGGAATTTAAAATAATTCATGACTACGTGCAGCAGTCACACAGGTCTCTTCAACCATGCTGTATAACACACTCAGCAAATGGTTACCAAGTGTGCCTAAACTGAGCAATTCTTCTCCATCCATGTAGGTGTGCAGTCAGTTACGTAGCAGTCATCCTTACACAGAAAGTCACACAGTGAACAGAAGGAAGTTCATACACTGTCCAGTGTGTGTGTGTGTGTGTGTGTGTGTGTGTGTGTGTGTGTGTGTGTGTGTGTGTGTTCTCAACTGTAGGACTGGCTGTAGGGTAGGAACCTTAGGCTATGGATGCTGGTATAGGAATGTCATACATTTGGATAAGAAAGTTGTGGAGGTTACGAGGATAATGGAATGCCACTGTGACTTGTGTTGCGAAGATATCAAAAGCATTGCCTCATTTCAGAGCTCAACTTGAGAAATATTAACACTGACAAAACAATCTAACCAGACTTTCCAAACATTCAAGGCCTGGTTGATGCAGGGTGGTGGAGTGCTTCTCATCTCAACATATTTCTTTGTAAACAAGGTCAGTGGGGTAACTGTGTGAGAAGGAAGTCTGGCAAAGATTACTTTCCTCTATCTGCTTAACTTTCTGTCCCCCTCCCCCCTTTATCTTGCAACACATCTTTTCTTCTCACTACCTCCCCCCCTTCCTATCTCTGAAATTAGGGTAATGTTTACTAATGCATTATCTTTGTGCTCCTACTCTCTCTTATGACTTTTCCTGATCTTTGTTTCCCTTTCTCCTTGTAACAGGTGGGCCCTTCTCAACAAAAGGCCAAGAAGCCTCTACATATTCTACTAAACCCTTATTTCTCCCTTTAGAGGAGAACATTGTTCAGTTAAGAAATTTGCAAGTTCAATGACAATGTCCATGAGGAAACTGCAGTGTGCATCCATATTTGCAGTTACAGGTTATTTGAATAACAGCATGCCAAAGTAAGCAGTCAACTTGTCCTTAGTTGGTGCAGTTCACAAGCGTTTTACCTGTGTTTAAAATTAATATTTTACAGTCTGAAAGATATGATGGTATTTTCAGGAATCCTTTCCTTGACACTGGTATGAATTTCACTGGTACCTGAACATGTTTTCCTAACTTGTTTTCTCTTTGCTCTGATGTTAGTATTATAACCATAGCTACTGTAACCTGATACCTTACATTAATATTACACAGAGTTCCACTAAAGTCTTAATATGTCCATCAAATCTTACAATGGCAGGCTTCATAATACACTCCTGGAAATGGAAAAAAGAACACATTGACACCAGTGTGTCAGACCCACCATACTTGCTCCGGACACTGCGAGAGGGCTGTACAAGCAATGATCACACGCACGGCACAGCGGACACACCAGGAACCGCGGTGTTGGCCGTCGAATGGCGCTGGTCCAACAGCGCAGCATTTGTGCACCGCCGCCGTCAGTGTCAGCCAGTTTGCCGTGGCATACGGAGCTCCATCGCAGTCTTTAACACTGGTAGCATGCCGCGACAGCGTAGACGTGAACCGTATGTGCAGTTGACGGACTTTGAGCGAGGGCGTATAGTGGGCATGCGGGAGGCTGGGTGGACGTACCACCGAATTGCTCAACACGTGGGGCGTGAGGTCTCCACAGTACATCGATGTTGTCGCCAGTGGTCGGCGGAAGGTGCACGTGCCCGTCGACCTGGGACCGGACCGCAGCGACGCACGGATGCACGCCAAGACCGTAGAATCCTACGCAGTGCCGTAGGGGACCGCACCGCCACTTCCCAGCAAATTAGGGACACTGTTGCTCCTGGGGTATCGGCGAGGACCATTCGCAACGGTCTCCATAAAGCTGGGCTACGGTCCCGCACACCGTTAGGCCATCTTCGCTCACGCCCCAACATCGTGTAGCCCGCCTCCAGCTGTGTCGCGACAGGCGTGAATGGAGGGACGAATGGAGACATGTCATCTTCAGCGATGAGAGTCGCTTCTGCCTTGGTGCCAATGATGGTCGTATGCGTATTTGGCACCGTGCAGGTGAGCGCCACAATCAGGACTGCATACGACCGAGTCACACAGGGCCAACACCAGGCATCATGGTGTGGGGAGCGATCTCCTACACTGGCCGTACACCTCTGGTGATCGTCGAGGGGACACTGAATAGTGCACGGTACATCCAAACCATCATCGAACCCATCATTCTACCATTCCTAGACCGGCAAGGGAACTTGCTGTTCCAACAGGACAATGCACGTCCGCATGTATCTCGTGCCACCCAACGTGCTCTAGAAGGTGTAAGTCAACTCCCCTGGCCAGCAAGATCTCCGGATCTGTCCCTCATTGAGCATGTTTGGGACTGGATGAAGCGTTGTCTCACGCGGTCTGCACATCCAGCACGAACGCTGGTCCAACTGAGGCACCAGGTGGAAATGTCATGGCAAGCCGTTCCACAGGACTACATCCAGCATCTCTACGATCGTCTCCATGGGAGAATAGCAGCCTGCATTGCTGCGAAAGGTGGATATACACTGTACTAGTGCCGACATTGTGCATACTCTGTTGCCTGTGTCTATGTGCCTGTGGTTCTGTCAGTGTGATCATGTGATGTATCTGACCCCAGGAATGTGTCAATAAAGTTTCCCCTTCCTGGGACAATGAATTCACGGTGTTCTTTTTTCAATTTCCAGGAGTGTAAATGAATAAATGCTGAAGTCACTTTATCCCCCCACCACCTCCCCACATAAATTGCACTCAATAACCTAATTTTGTATGTTGTTATGATTAGCTAGCAAGTTTCATCACAGTTTCACAGAGCTTGATCTGTATTTTCAACTGCAGTTATTCAGGAGACACATCAAAACAACATAATCATGTAAAACATAGATTATTCATATGCATAATTGCTACAGCATCTGCAAGAATGAATATCTCAGATAAAGATACAAAGCTTAGTTATTGGTAAGGGGGTGATACAAAGTAGAGATATCTGCTTCACTTTTTGCGTATATAATTTATACTAAATTGCAGTATTTCTATTAGGAAAAACAGCAATAAATCAAAACCAAAACCCTTAACATAGAATATAAGCATATTTCAATTCAATTATTTCATATTTTCTTTCTTAGTTTCATACATGTAATCAATACAAACAGCATCACATCATAATTTGAAAAAGCTGACAAAGTTTTTGTACATATTCACAGAATGATTGATTGAAAAGGAAATGTTAAAAGGATGCTAAAATATACTGTTTCTTACTCTCAGCAATGGAAAGAGTTAAATTCACCATACCTGTACTGTCGGGTGTTTTATTTGGTAAAAGATTTCATGTCACACGGTGAATGTGAAGCATCGCATACCTGTACTGTTGACTGTTTTTATTCCTAACTAAAATCCAAGGTTTCAGTAGGTATGTAGATTTAATGAAGCTCAGCAAAGCTGGAAGTGGAATATATCCCAACCCCATTCCAATTCCATCACTAAATGAAAAACCACCTTTATAAATGAAACCTATTATTTCTCTACTGCAAGATTTCCTGACAGTCTTTGCATGGGGCATCCAGAGTTCACGCATTTTCATGGCATGTTCTTCCACTATGGACTTTGTGGCTGTAGTTTTTTCATCTTTCATTGTATCACTCACATTTTCACAATGATCCACATCAGCACTATTGCTATCTATCAGTTTCCTTTTCTCAGCATGTCTTTGCTTCCTAAGATATTTTAGTTTCTTCTTATGGTCATGTTGCAGTTTTTTTCTTTCCTGCTTTTTTTCGTCTTCATGGAGGGGTTCTATGGGTCCTGGAAATGATTCACAAGATGATAATCTTTTCAAGTCCTCATCAGTTGGAACACAAATTATAGAAAAATCTGTTGGAACTCCTTTATCTTTCAACACAACACATACTGGTACTAGGCATTTCTTGTCATCATCTGAATCAAAAAGGGTTCCTGTGTCAAAAGAAGGCTTTTTCTTTCTGCTGTTTATATGAAGTTCACATTCCATTTCATCTAGTTTCTTTCTGTCCCTTAATACATAAAATGACATCTGGTTTAAGTAATTTTTATCATGTTCATCAAAATTCTCATCACTCCACTCTTTTATAAGTAAATTCCATGGACATTTAAAGGGACTTACAATACCAAGTGTAGCAAAATTTGGTCGTTTGTCAGGTGGCAACCTGGAGAAGAAAAATAAATTATCACCCTTTCACAAGTATTCAACTAGAAAAGATATTTATAAGGCAGCAACTAAAATTAAAACTGTAAATGTATCTCATCAGTGGACAACATTCAACTTACTATTACACTTAGCTATGAAGGGAAGTTTGCTATAGTGGAAATGGAAATGTTGTGTGGCTAGGGCCACTCGTCGGGTAGACCGTTCGCCTGGTGCAGGTCTATCGATTTGACACCACTTCGGCGACCTGCGCGTTGATGTGGATGAAATGATGATGATTAGGACAAGACCCAGTCCCTGAGCGGAGAAAATCTCCGACCCAGCCGGGAATCGAACCCGGGCCCTTAGGATTGACAGTCTGTCACGCTGACCACTCAGCTACCGGGACGGACAGTTTGCTATAGTGTTAACTATCTTGTCGTACAGACATCACTAAACTTAACAATATTAAACTTCAAAGGAGATAAATAACCAATGTTCAGGTAACACCTCAATTTGATAATGATGTAATGAGGGATAAACAGTGTGAAGTGGACCGTATAATGTCCAAAGTTGAGACGGTCGGGGGTGCTTGGCAGTGGAGAGGGTGCAAACAAGGTAAGTTAGTAACTTGTTAGTTGCTGCTGGAAACTGTTAAGTGGCTAGGGAAAGAAGACCGAAAGAGAAATAGGATTAATGAAATATGTTACAGAAATTATGAATGAACATTGTAAACACAAACAGTTTAATGTACTGAAGAAATTGTAAATCAATGATGTTATTAGGAACCAAGCAAATGTTTGGATAGGATAATGAGGTTGAAGGAATTGGCTGTGCCCCTTTTAAAGAACCATGTTGGCTTTCACCTTAACAGACATGAGGAAAACACATTAAAAGAAATAAATAAATTAAGCAAAATGAAATGTGGGGCTCTAACAAGAAGTGCACACACGAGTTTCTAGAAAACTGGACCAAAATAGGTTTACAGAGCTTTTTTCATTCCAAAGTATCTCAAATTCAACGCAAAGTTCCAAATTGTTTTCACATTTTAAGAGACTAGGGGAGAAAATAGCTGTAACAGCTGAAAAACCATATCAGAACTTCTTTATTAATGTAGAAAGGCATTGCAGAGCCTCAGATATCAACTGCACACACTTTTGTTTTTAAATACTTTTTCTTAAATAGTGTTCAAAAACAATTATATTTGAACAAAGATTGCATGAAAACAAATCACTACAAGAAGATAAAGATTTTCAAACATACAAAATATTTGGAAATTCAATATTGGATTTTCCACAGTTTGATAAAATATTTCAGTCTGCTTATATTTGTTTCTATAGATGTGTTTAATTTCCTTAGACTACAATTCCATCCATCATTTAGCCACTGTGGATTACAGCCTGTGTATATCCAAGGGTCATTCCATAAGGCATGGTTTTTCATGTGAATGATTGGCATCACCATATTCACAGTAAATATCCAAAAACCTGCGGCAAACACTACCGAAATCAACTGACAGATTATGCAAGGATGGATCATTCAATGTGAATTTGATGTGCTGCAAGATGGATCGTGTCCCCCACCCACCTCACTCACCAGAACTCAGTCTCTGCGACTTTGACTTCATTCCACAACTGAGAAAACCATTGCAGGAGAGGCACTTTGCAAACAGGGCAAAAGTCCTTACGGCATTTTAGCAACAGGAGGCACACATTGATGGCAATGCCAATGGCATTCAACAGCTTCTCCATCATTAGCAATGCTGTGAGTATGCAATGGGGGACTATTCTGAAGAAAATAGTTGATTTTGATTCTTTTTCTTCCATTTGTACTCACGCACAATAAATTTACACACAGTTCCAATCTCTGTTCTTCATTTCAACCTTTACCACGACCTCTTGTACTGGAACTCTATTTTATATTGGCATTCAGATACACATCGCCATACCAGTTCCACGCATATAATGGAATTCTCATGTTGTCACATTATCACAAGATACACCATAGTTACAGTGACTTATGGAATGACCCTCATAAGAGCAACTTCAAATTGGAGTTTTACTGTAAAGTAGGTCATGGATGGTGGAAACAATCAAATAAACAAATGAAATTTTGATTTTACAAAAATACAAACCACAATATTTCTTACGCTACAGCAAAATATTGTTTATTAAGAGGTGTTGCCTATCGTGACTCAGCATCTCCGCTATATGGTGAGTAGCAACTTTCCTTCACAATACTGTTGCATTCCATCCTGGATTTTCCATTGTTTGATCTTGTGAGTTTGGTGTTCATAGAACTTAAGGGTTCATTTCTTTAATGGAAAAAAGGCCTGGGGTGAGGTAATGGTGTTGAGAACATCAAAGTTAACAACAAGCTAAACAATAAAGTGTGATATAAAATTTTGTTAGTTTAATACTGAAATAACATCTTGCTTATTTGTTCAAAAGCTGTTCTTTACATGAAAAGTAAGAGTAGCACTAGGTCTCCAGTTCCATGATTTTAACAACTTTGCTATTTGCTATTCTGTGCTGTGTAAAAGACAGGGATCTGTCAGTGCATTATGTCCAAGTTATTTCTAAATAACAGTAAGATATGAGACGTGAAGAATGTCTCAATCCTTTAGGGCAAAACAATAAAGAATTTACAGGTCCTGAATTGAATATTTTGAGATAAGCAAATAATGGTCAGAAATGGCCAGATAGTCTTTTTAAAGCCAAGAACTAACTTAAGCTCAAAGCAACTGTTCAAACTTACGACTACCAGTCTTGATGCAGGCGCTACAGTATACTCTACTGACATAACTGAATCTGGGTTCAAAATCACTTGACTCTACTGCTTGAATATGTTGTTTATGTAACTATTGCCCTATCAGAACTACTAACTCTGTGTTCTTTGAAGAGTGTATTCCATAGGTGCTTATTGATAAATCACCTCATACAATCCTACATTTAAAATTCTACTAAACGAACAATTATGTGTCGAGAGTCTTGGCCTCCTGTTTCTATAAGCACTTATAAATTTCTTCCATTTTGGCTTATGCGTAATCCAAAAACACTCCATCTTCGACAACCAACCACACACTGATAAACTTTAGTGTGGACAAATTACAGATATTTGTGTGTGGTTTTTAAAGGTAGCCTCATGAAAACTGATACGACAAGTGATTGTTCATTACAAAACAGTATATGAATAACTGCCTCACACACACAGCTCATTCAGGACCTTGTTACCACCCATCATGTTCATTTCCCTATCTCAAAATACTCAGTTTAAGATCCTGTCCAGTTTGTAAAATGTTTACCCATAAGGATTTCATCAATATGTGGTAGTACTAGCAAATGACTATACAAGTCTATTCTACTGTTTTTCTGGTTTCATGTCATACAACTGCATGTACAACAGACACAAAGTGTAGTACTGGCAGCCCAGTAACTAAAGCGTACCAATCAGTGGTGTTCCAGGAGAAAGAACATAATACTACCCAACTGAATTATAAAAATCTGTAAAGAATGGGGAAATGAGGCCATACAAAGGTTAACTAGAGAAGGCACATATTATCTGAAAAACAGAAGAGACCACAGCAGAACTAGAGAGATACTAAATTCCAATAACAAACGAGAAGTTAGAAGTGGCTTCAAATAAGGAAACAGGAAGTGTAATGACTACTTAGGTCCTGCTGCACACCTTGTTTCCTGTACACCATTACAGGCCCCATCTCCAAATATTTTTATGAACTCCTCTCATCGTCTCAATCCCACACTTACTTTCTTTCTTGTCTTTTGTGCCATTAATTTTTCTGTCACTTGCAGCTAAACAAGTTGCCGAGGGTACTTTGTATTATTATCGATCATTATCTTCCCTACTCAATACACAAGAGAAAAGTGACTGGCCATATGCTTGCACTTGTATCATAATCTCTCATCGCCACATGGCTCCCTTCCGTCCTACACTTCATGTCATTTGTCATTCCTTCCTTCTCTTATGTTTCACATTTGTTTTATCTCTGTTATTGTTTGTCCACATCTTTCCCTACATTTTCCTTCTTGCCTTTCTTAAGCAGACACGCAACCTTGACCAACATGGTCGCATGGAACTTTTGCAGCACCCTGTAGCATAGGCCATGACCACTTCGACTGTTCACCCATTACCTTCTGTTGAGTCCACGCAGCATTCCAACCCTGTGCTCCTGCTGCCTCACCCTCTTGCATTCTTATAATGAGCTTACTCTCTCTCCCAAACATCAGCCACCCTTCCCCACACTCCCACACCCCTTTCTCCCATCACTCACTCTGCCAAGATACAACCCCTCACCTCATTCAAGCTGCAATCTTGCCAGCACAATACAGTCATACAGGTGTGTGTGGGAGGGGAGGGGGTGTGGGGGGCTGGCTCCTAGCTCTAAAAATGTGTCTCTGAAAGCTAGTAAAGTTCTGTCTTCTTTACGTGCATTTCAGTCACTCAACATCCATACTATTCAGTGAATTGTTACCTTTACTACTTAAATTATTCTACTGCCTTGTCTTAATCAAAGTGTACAAAAGATATATTTTAATTTTTTTCATATTTTCTCCACAATACTGTCTACATTTATCAATAGTATTTCTTGTGATATGATCAGTCCCCTCCTACAAGTTCTCAATTGTGTTTTTAGAGCGCCTCATATTTATTCCCAGTGCATTTTGGATATAGTGAACCAAGCAGTAACAATGTTAATAGAACATCTCTCAATTCACTCAAATTGAAGCCAACTTTCAGATAATCTCAAACCTTGCAGCAGTAATAAGGAGTAAGTTGCATGGGAGAGATTCATATTATCTCCATCACTGATGTGTATAAATAAATAAAATAGAAAGAAACTTCCACATGGGAAAAATATATTAAAAACAAAGATTCCAAGACTTACGAAGCGGGAAAGCGCCTGTAGATAGGCACAATAAATAAAACACACAAACACGCACATACAATTTCTAGCTTTCGCAACCAACGGTTGCTTCTTCAGGAAAGAGGGAAGGAGAGGGAAAGACGAAAGGATGTGGGTTTTAAGGGAGAGGGTAAGGAGTCATTCCAATCCCGGGAGCGGAAAGACTTCCCTTAGGGGAAAAAAAGGACAGGTGTACACTCGCACGCACGCATGCACGCACGCACACGCACACACACACACACACACACACACACACACACACACACACACACACACACACACATCCATCCGCACATACTAAGGGAAGTCTTTCCACTCCCGGGATTGGAATGACTCCTTACCCTCTCCCTTAAAACCCACATCCTTTCGTCTTTCCCTCTCCTTCCTGAAGAAGCAACCATCGGTTGCGAAAGCTAGTAATTCTGTGTGTGTGTTTGTGTGTTCTGTTCATTGTGCCTGTCTGCCGGCACTTTCCCGCTTGGTATATATATAGTACATGTATCTTCTTTATATACAAATTACTTTGCATTTATCTATACTTAATGTGAGTTTTAATTCACCACACAAATTTATTTAAAGTCAGTTATAAAGCAGATTGACATTTTTCTTTAACTTTTTCAGTAACCAGTCCAAGATGATTGTTATGTTCTTACACAACTTCCACACAGTGAGAGTATTATTGGTTCTGTCACATTTCCTCAGTATTTGCTTGACATAATGAGCATCTACCAGGTGCTAATTGACAAAAACATTTTTTAGAGGTTGCTCATTGTCTACGGGACACAGCAGGTCATTACATCCCTTAACTGTCTGGTATTACTGAAAATGGTCTGCACTTCAGCATTTTTTTTCTTCTACCATCACTGCAATAGACTGAAGCTCAGAAAAATATTAATATTGCTGCGAGCTGTGCCACATGCGTGCTGACAGTTGCCAATTCAAACCCTACTACCAGTAATTATTTGTTATTTAGTATTTATAATTCCTGGAACGCTTTCAGAATTTCTTATTTTTGTAATGTTTGCTTTTCTGGAATAGTCAAGTTTTTTATAAATATCCGTCCAGGAAGCAGTTCCGTTCTCACGTTGGTAATAAAGGTGCTAATAGCTGCACTTCTCTGATGGCACTGCTTTCAGGTTCAGACTTGGGTGTGGTTTTTACATGACATTGTTCAGTGGAGAAGCCAGGTACTTTAAAAGACCTAAATAACTGTGGCTGCACATACAGCAACAGGTCCACTGCACACCAGGCATTCATCAGTGTTTTCGGGAGACTCTGATGGAACCTGAAAAATTGGCTTAAAGGGCTTAACTGATTAACCAAACACAACAGATGGGATGACACATTGTGTGTGGCAAATGTGTACTTTCACTCAGACAGCATAGCAAAGCAGTGGTTCAAGGACAGCAAACAGAAGCTTAATTGTAGGAACAAATTCCAAGCTGAACTGAAGATAACATTTAGTGAGAATCAGCAGTAAGTTTGCTTGGTGCATGAACATTTAAGAACAGGGCCTACTGCTATGAAGAAGTTACACAGTCCTACATAAACAATGTTTCGGCCCTATGCCACACTGTGAATTCCACTGGAATATGACAGAAGCCAACAAAATCTCAACATCTAATGAAAGGGGCCACAAATGACATATCAAGCTCTTCTGGTAAAGACATCATAACAACAGAAGAATTCAAGTGATGCCAGTGAATTGAGGAAATGCAACAGAAAATAATTGGATGAAAGAAGTACAACCGACTCTGAAATATTGTCACTATGGCAGGAAGACTATGACCTCATCTCTCTCACACTCCATGTAGTGATAAAAGTGATATAGCAGTTTACGGAGATCAGAACTGTTGGACTAAGTACACACAAGACATAACAGCCGTGAATGTCAAACCCATGTGTCAGGAGATAATAAAGAATGTTGAAGAAGAGGTGTATCGATCTTTAGCATTAATTTCAGATACCAGACGAATGAGCCAGCATGCCTCCATCCTTGCTACCTTCCCTGTTTTCCTTTCCCTGTTGCTTCATAACCTGGGTTGTGAGTAACTAAATCCACTTTCCCTTCTTCCCTTTCTTTCCCCTCTCTCCTCCCTGATGAAGGAACATTTATTCCGAAAGCTAGGAGCTTAAATTTTCGGTTGTTTTTTGTGTTTCTATCGGCTGTACTGAGCTGAGGTAAGTACTGGCCAGCCCCTCTATCTCTTTGTTAGTAATTGTTTAATAATATTTTGGCAGACGTGTCCTCAGTGTATGCTGACACGTAACAGAGAGATTGTAATACAGTACTGCCTTTGTGCTATTTGTATACCACATAGTGAACCAAGTTACTACAGGCTTCAAACAGTTGTTTCTGCTCCATGGTTGCAATGGATACACTGTTCCCATACTCAGGGTGACTATGAGGAATGTCTCATCACCAGGACTGAAGAAGTAAGACAGCTGGCTAACATACAGACCCTGGACACTAGGAGAAAGACAAAGAATGTTGCTGTGTGGAAAGATGGACTACCAGAAAAGTTATTAAAGCGTTATTTTGGTACTGTATCCTTTCTCACTAGCTGGGCACCACATACGAAGTCGCTGATTATGACTCTTATCAAGAAGACAAAAGTACAGAGACGCAATCTGTCCTCCATATGAAGCCCTACTACAGTTCTCAGGCACAGATTGATGTGGGGCTTCTAGTTCAAGAAAACAGAAGGCATGCTTGATGACCGCAATGCTTCAGGGGGGGAGGGGGGTTCCTTTGATTCTCATTCTGCAGTGATGGGAATGTGGCGATACAACCAAAATTTCTAATGTTTGTATGTTCTAGAATAGTCAACATCTGTATAAACAACAACACTCTCCTTCTGGGAGTTTGTCCTGTTCTGACCCTACGTTGCTTTTTGTAATAAAGAGCTTTCAGTGCCAAGTATTGTACTTTACTGATGACCCTGCTTTCGAATTTGGACATGAATGTGGTTACAAGACGAAAAAATTCGTTATAAATGCAATAAATTTGAAGCCTAATAGGAAGTCGGTCAAGGTCTAGTTCACTGTTGCTTTTCATCAGTTCCAATTACTTTTTACGACTGGGGACATTCATTTAATTTACTTCCCTACGAGTTTGTAGACTGGTCAAATAGTATTGGCAGGTTATGATCTTTCTACACGAATATTTTTTTTAAATGTTAATTTTGTTCCAGTTTTGTTTTTTTATGTTGGCAGGCACCAATGTGCGAGTAAGTTTTTGAAATTCTCGGTGATTTTACAGCAGATTTGAATGCCCTGAAAGATCTTTTCTAGTGGAACCTCCTTTATTTCTTATCAGCTGCACAAGAAATCAATATTTTTCAGTAAAGTTCTCTATAGTCTATTTAGCATTGAATGCCATAATGCCAATTTTTCCGAATTTTTTGAAATGTCGTTCAATGTAATTGTTCCTTGTAGAGTTCATCACCTTAATGCTTGTATGATAAGCAACATATGATGGATAACATGTTTCTTCTTACATTTATTATGCTCAAGTTAAATGTTCCAATTCAATCTTGTCGAAAGGACAGTAGTGGCTGTCTATGAAATGTAAATACTCCCCAATGTTTTTCAACAAAGTCTTCTTCTACACTGAATCTGTCTCCTACAATGAAAGTTCCCATGTTCCTTTGATTTTATTTATCTACTGAGACTATCTGTCAGTATTTTGTTTGCATTTTGTTTTCAGCTGGCTCATTATTTGCTTTCCTTTTGGTCATCCAAATTCAAGTTTCCACATTCAAAATGTCTTGCTAAAGATGATGTCAGTACAGACACTCAATTTGTACAGAAACAGTACTTCAAGAATGGCAAAGTAACAAACTTTCCTGTAGGAACTACAAATGTTCCTTTACGAAATATATAAACAGAAACGTACTGTTATACTGAATAGACGCCATTTAATGAGATTTCTCAAGTTTACAAGAACCATACTGTTATGATGAAATTTAGGAAAGCTAGGAGATAAGCTGACTGCAGATGCAAATGCCAAATTGGTGATGTGGCACAGTGCTATAAAGGACATATGAGGATGGAGCTACAAGAAACTATGCAAGAACAGGATATACTCATGCTAAATCACAGGTTTCCATTTATGTACACAACAGAGCAGGCCCCCAAACTAATGCGGATGATAGAATGGTACACAAAGTAACAACCAATAACAATAATATGATATTGCTCTATGTGAGTACATAACCCTAGAAACTGCAAATCCTAATATCTGACCAGGTGAAGAAACTTGATAGTCGATCAAGCTCAGCTCAGAAATATGTTTGAAATACAACAATGTTAATCCTTAAAAGCAGACGTGATGACAGTACAAACTTCCCGTGTGTACTTGACAATGAGGATCGAAGCTTGCACGGAAAAGCAGTGAAAATTGTGGAAATACACGATTTAGACAGTGTATCAAGTTTGGAATAAGTTCCTTCCTTCAGAAGAGTTTATCACTGTACCTGGACAACCACCAAGCAGCCAAGTCGTATCCAAACTGAACAGATTAAAGAATTTTTAGGATTTTGAGGAATGTGATCTGACATGTCACATTAATAACCCAGGTTATTGTTTATTAACAGGTGATGAAATAATTGTTGCTCTTATCAATTAACAAGACAACAAGGAGGTACCTAGCAACTAGGTCCATGCAAAGAAAGGACCATCCAGTGAGTAAGCTTTTCATTGCTCTGAAAATTGCTGTTAAGTGATTGGAACAGCAAGAAGAAAATGGCACTGTCCAAACTGTAGGCCTACTTTATAGGCAAACAAACTTTTCAAACTACAGTATAGAGTCAGTTCTCTGAGTTATTTGCAAGGAATGTGATCTAAAATATATGTGTGCAGTTTGTCTTTAATCCCATGTTTCTTTGCTTCATATTACTGTGAACACTGTTACAATATGTTTTCATAAACATTTGAAAACCCAATTAACCGAATACTCCCATCCCGAACTGCTTCAGATAATAGTTCCTCTATATAGTAGTATCAAGAGTGAGTGCAGAGCATTGGCACACTGAGCATGCATGATGACAGTGGAATGAGAAAAAGATCATGACACGACAATGTGGCGGAGCTAGAGGACCAAGAATCAACCCAAACGTCAACAACAGACACACCTACAGCAGAAGATATCTGTGGATGTCCCTGATGGGATGGTAACAGATGCCACATTTTCCCTTCCAGGACTTTACTAGAGAGCAGTCCCCTGACGTGTTAGGTGGGGAATCAGCAGACAAATCGAATGTTGCTTATTGGGAATACGATTTGCTGTAACTTCCATGCTGGTGGGCTTCATTAGCTTTCTCATGAACTAGGGATACCCATGTATATGAGACAGTACAATTAAATATTTCCTGTTCCAACATTCAAGTGACGTTACATTAAGCTGTGTGCGCATTTAGCTATCGTTATTACAGTGAAAGTGTTACTGATATACACATTCTAAGTATTGCAATGGCTGTCTAAACATGTTGGATTCCATATAAACTATCAGACTGACAGACATAAGAAAGTATTTCATAAGTGGTTTTTGGTGACAGAGTTAAGTTGAAGTCGGTGTAGCACATTTTATCCATGTCTTTCCTTATAAAAATCCAAATGTTTGTTCCACAAATTTACATGTATCTCAGCAACAAAATGAATTTTTTTGAAGGCAGTAGACGTATGACGTCAACAGATAAAAAAAGTGAACTGTCTGTAAGGAGCATGCAAAAAGAATTAAGCTGGAGGCTGTAAAATGAAAACAGATAAAGGGATCATAATGCTAATGCAGAAAGAAGAAGGCGAGTTCCATACAAGAGTGCTGAGGCACCAAATCCACCACTAAAGGGACATAGGCACACACCCACATGATGACAAAATGAGCATGTGCATGTATTGACAGTCCAGCCTATTCAGTAGTATGAAAACAGAGAAACTGAGGCTTCAAAATAAGAGCAACTGAGTGGAGTGCATTCCCTTACAGCAGGAGTGAGGGGAATGTGAATGTATCAAATAATGGCATAAGTGTACTGAGAGCACTACATGTCTGCTGCAATGGTCAAAATGTGGCAAAAGTTAGTCAAGGAAGCATGATTGGAGGTCACTGGCTGATGATGCATCATCTGGAATGCCACAACACATCACTAATGTCCAGCAAGGTGGATGCCCTCGTTACTGAAGACTGACAAGATACAGTGGCAGTCACAGCTGCAGAGGTCAGACTGAGTCTCAGAACTGCAACGGACATGAGTGCTACTCTCACGCTTGTGGCATACTTTGATGAATTTCCATTCCCTGCACTCCTTCTGCTGCAAAGAAATGCACTCCACCCTCTGCTCTTCTTTTGAAGCTTCCGCTTCTATGTTTTCAGAGTGCAGTGCAAAGTCAACATGTGCACGTGCTTGCTCTGTCCTCATGTCTTCCGTAAGCAATAGCACTTCAATACTGCCAGGTGTTTTCATTTCACAGCCTCTGGCTCTGGCTCATTTCATTTTGAGGGCCCCTTATATATTTTTTATACTACAGACGCTGTAGAAAGTGCTATATCACACAAGAGCTAGTTGATGACATCACCATTTGCTTACGCAAAAACATCTGATTACCATATATCAAATCAAACCAATTAACGTTCAAAGAGAACACCATGCATTCAAAAAGGAACACCTTTAACTAACAAATCTCCAAGATATCACTTCTCAGCAAGACAAAGATGGTGATTCTGAATCATCCAATAACACAAGCTCCTGTTGTTGACAACACAGAGAAAGTTATTCAATGTAATGCTGTATGACCGATGTGTGCACAAATGTGAATGCTTTTTATTCAGGGAAGGATTAGCTGAACTCCTACGTCTCACCAAACCTGTTCTGGACTTTTCTCCAAACAGAAAGCAATGATTGTCTCCAAGAATCTAACTCGAGACCTTTCGGTATCCAATGAACAACACTAACCACTGAAACTCAGAGATGAGATTTTTTTTTTAATGTACTTAACTATAGAGCAAGTGTCACTATTACTTATATGCTCCCACTTTATTGTTGTTGTTGTTGTTGTGGTCTTCAGTCCTGAGACTGGTTTGATGCAGCTCTCCATGCTACTCTAAACTGTGCAGGGTTCTTCATCTCCCAGTACCTACTGCAACCTACATCCTCCTGAATCTGTTTAATGTATTCAACTCTTGGTCTCCCTCTACGATTTTTACCCTCCACGCTGCCCTCCAATACTAAATTGGTGATCCCTTGATGCCTCAGAACATATCCTACCAACCGATCCCTTCTTCTGCTCAAGTTGTGCCACAAAACTTCTCTTCTCCCCAATCCTATTCAATACTTCCTCATTAGTTGTGTGATCTACCCATCTAATCTTCAGCATTCTTCTGTAGCACCACATTTCAAAAGCTTCTATTCTCTTCTTGTCCAAACTATTTATCGTCCATGTTTCACTTCCATACACGGCTACACTCCATACAAATACTTTCAGAAGCGACTTCCTGACACTTAAATCTATACTTGATGTTAACAAATTTCTCTTCTTCAGAAACGCTTTCCTTGTCATTGCTAGTCTACATTTTATATCCTCTCTACTTCAACCATCATCAGTTATTTTACTTCACAAATAGCAAAACTCCTTTACTACTTTAAGTGTCTCATTTCCTAATCTAATTCCCTCAGCATCACCCGATTTAATTTGACTACAATCCATTATCCTCGTTTTGCCTTTGTTGATGTTCATCTTATATACTCCTGTCAAGACAGTGTCCATTCCATTCAACTGCTCTTCCAAGTCCTTTGCTGTCTCTGACAGAATTACAATCTTATCTGCGAATCTCAAAGTTTTTATTTCTTCTCCGTGGATTTTAATACCTACTCCGAATTTTTCTTTTGTTTCCTTCACTACTTGCTCAATATACAGATTGAATAACATCGGGGAGAGGCTACAACCCTGTCTTACTCCCTTCCCAACCACTGCTTCCCTTTCATGGCCCTCGACTCTAATAACTGCCATCTGGTTTCTGTAGAAATTGTAAATAGCCTTTCGCTCCCTGTATTTTACCCCTGCCACCTTTAGAATTTGAAAGAGAGTATTCCAGTCAACATTGTCAAAAGCCTTCTCTAAGTCTACAAATGCTAGAAACGTACGTTTGCCTTTCCTTAATCTTTCTTCTAAGATAAGTCGTAAGGTCAGTATTGCCTCACGTGTTCCAACATTTCTATGGAATCCAAAGTGATCTTCCCCGAGGTCGGCTTCTACTAGTTTTTCCATTCGTCTGTAAAGAATTCGGTTTCTATTTTGCAGCTGTGGCTTATTAAACTGATTGTTCGGTAATTTTCACATCTGTCAACACCCGCTTTCATTGGGATTGGAATTATTATATTCTTCTTGAAGTCTGAGGGTATTTTGCCTGTCTCATACATCTTGCTCACCAGATGGTAGAGTTTTGTCAGGACTGGCTCTCCCAAGGCCGTCAGTAGTTCCAATGGAATGTTGTCTACTCTGGGGGCTTGTTTCGACTCAGGTCTTTCAGTGCTCTGTCAAACTATTCACACAGTATCGTATCTCCCATTTCGTCTTCATCTACATCCTTTTCCATTTCCATAATATTGTCCTCAAGTACATTGCCCTTGTATAGACACTCTATATACTCCTTCCACCTTTCTGCTTTCCCTTCTTTGCTTAGACTGGGTTCCCATCTGAGCTCTTGATGTTCGTACAAATGGTTCTCTTATCTCCAAAGGTCTGTTTAATTTTCCTGTAGGTAGTATCTATTTTACCCCTAGTGAGATAATCCTCTACACCCTTACATTTGTCCTCTAGCCATCCCTGCTTAGCCATTTTGCACTTCCTGTCGATCTCATTTTTGAGACGTTTGTATTCCTTTTTGCCTGCTTCATTTATTGCATTTTTATATTTTCTCCTTTCATCAATTAAGTTCAATATTTCTTCTGTCACCCAAGGATTTCTACCAGCCCTTGTCTTTTTACCTACTTGATCCTCTGCTGCCTTCACTACTTCATCCCTCAAAGCTACCCATTCTTCTTCCACTGTATTTCTTTCCCCCATTCCTGTCAATTGTTCCCTTATGCTCTCCCTGAAACCCTGTACAACCTCTGGTTCTTTCAGTTTATCCAGGGCCCATCGCCTTAAATACCCACCTTTTTGCAGTTTCTTCAGTTTTAACCTACAGGTCATAACCAATAGATTGTGGTCAGAGTCCACATCTGCCCCTGGAAATGTCCTACAATTTAAAACCTGATTCCTAAATCTCTGTCTTACCATTACATAATCTATCTGATACCTTTTAGTATCTCCAGGATTCTTCCATGTATACAACCTTCTTTTATGATTCTTGAACCAAGAGTTAGCTATGATTAAGTTATGCCCTGTGCAAAATTCTACCAGACGGCTTCCTGTTTCATTTCTTAGCCCCAATCCATAATCACCTACTATGTTTCCTTCTCTCCCTTGTCCTACTGACGAATTCCAGTCACCCATGACTATTAAATTTTCGTCTCCCTTCACTACCTGAATAATTTCTTTTATCTCATCAGACATTTCATCAATTTCTTCATCATCTGCAGAGCTAGTTGGCATATAAACTTGTACTACTGTAGTAGGTGTGGGCTTCGTATCTATCTTGGCCACAATAATGTGTTCACTATGCTGTTTGTAGTAGCTTACCTGCATTCCTATTTTCCTATACATTATTAAACCTACTCCTGCATTACCCCTATTTGATTGTGTGTTTATAACCCTGTAGTCACCTGACCAGAAGTCTTGTTCCTCCTGCCACCGAACTTCACTAATTCCCACTATATCTAACTTTAACCTATCCATTTCACTTTTTAAATTTTCTAACCTACCTGCCCAATTAAGGAATCTGACATTCCACGCTCCAATCCGTAGAACGCCTGTATTTTTCCTCCTGATAACAACAGCCTCTTGAGTAGTCCCCACCCAGAGATCCGAATGGGGGACTATTTTACATCTGGAATATTTTACCCAAGAGGACGCCATCATAATTTAATCATACAGTAAAGCTGCATGCCCCTCGGGAAAAATTACGGCCATAGTTTCCCCTTGCTTTCAGCCGTTCGCAGTACCAGCACAGCAGGGCCGTTTTGGTTATTGTTACAAGGCCATATCAGTCAATCATCCAGACTGTTGCCCTTGCAACTACTGAAGAGGCTACTGCCCCTCTTCAGGAACCACACGTTTGTCTGGCCTCTCAACAGATACCCCTCCGTAGTGGTTGTACCTACGGTACAGCTATCTGTATTGCTGAGGCACACAAGCCTCCCCACCAACGGCAAGGTCCATGGTTCATAAGGGGGGTGGGGGGCACACTTTATTGTAGCTTTTCAATTACAATAATGCATCACACAATGACCTATATGCTGACTGAATAATGGGACATTCTCTCTTATTGTTGCTGCTACATCATGGTCAAGGAATGACAGAGTTGTTTTGGGATTGTGTGTAATCACAAAATATGTACATGAAAGCATTCATACAGCATGTTAACATCTTGCAAACGTCTTGATGATACTAACCGAAAATGAATGTCTTGCAAATTTTTTTCTACAATGGTATCTTCTAATGCCCCGGACTTTGTATCAGGAGGCAGAATAGCAGTCCCAAAATCTTTCAGCCCTTCAAAGCTGAGAGCAGTGGCCTCTCTCAGTCCACCTACACGTGCCCCTCTAAATACCAGTGCCTGCCAGAAAGGCATAGCCCAACCAGCAGGAAGAATTATATCCCAACCACATCCAAAACCTGCAAACATGATAATAATACATCTTAGTCAAAAGGCTTACTTAAAGTCTGACAGCATTTAACACACAAGTAATGTGAAATTTGTAAACAAATTAGCTTTTGTAAGGGAAGTTCACTTAATGAACTAAAAATTTACTATTTGTCCCAATGAAAACAGCAGCAACATGTTACTCTATTCTGAACATACCTCTCTCTCTCTCTCTCTCTCTCTCTCTCTCTCTCTCTCTCTCTCTCTCTCTCTAGATATTCTGTTTATAAAGATACATTACTGCACTAAAGGTTTCTCAGGAGGTAAGTAACATGTCAATCGCATTGCCCAATTTCATAGCCCTTTGGATCTCATGAACAAATAGGTCAAGGTGCATCCTGAAGAATATCAACAAGTGGGAGCAATGTAAGCTTCTACATAAATCTTTAATCTCAAAAATAAATTAATACAAATAAACACAAATTGTATTTCAAGTTCTACAACAAATCAACATCAGTAACATGGATCTGTAATTTTGAATGTTTGTATAACCTTCCTCAAACACAGGTATTAGCTGCACGATCTATCATTTCCACTTACTAAGATTGTTCAGGACTCATCTTATCCTATTGACGTCAAACAGAGCAACTGAGATACAACACTGCCCATCACGACATTACCTTATAACACAGCTAAGCAGGATAATCGAGATTTCACACCAATCTCTCTCTTTCCTGGTCGTGAGGCCAAAATGACAGTGGATACAATCATATGAAACTCAGGGTGACTATGTGAAACTCCTCATTGCTAGGACCAGACAAGCAAGACAGCTGGCTCACATAAAAATCTTGGACTCCCAAGACAGGACTGAGAGCACTATAATGCCAATTACTGGCCAGTGAGATACAACCCAAGATACTTGGTATGGATTTTTACACCTGTGCAGAAAGTGAGACTTTCGTAAAAGTTGCTAGAATGCTATTTTAGGCTTTACTGTATCTTTTGTTGCTTGCGAGACATCACATACAAAGTCGAGGATTACGAGCACTCATCAAGAAGACAGAAGTGCAGAGAAATTCTCCATGCCCTCCATACGAAACCCTACTATAGTCCTAAGATGCATATCGATGACAGGGTTTTTTCAGTCGTTCGAGGAAACGTAAGGTCTGCTCGCAAACGCTGCTCACACACACACATAACCACAATGTCTGGCTGCCGAGACCAGACACTGAACCTGGTCTCGGCAGCCAGAAACTGTGGACGTGTGTGTGTGTGTGTGTGTGTGTGTGTGTGTGTGTGTGTGTTCTTTATGTTGTACCTATCTGTGACTCAACATCTCTGATATATGGCAAGCATCAATCAATTTTTTTCCTTATTGATGTAAATCCTAGAAACATTTTCACAAGTAATTTGAGCATAGCTTGAGGCAACTAATAGTATTTATTTCAACAAAACCGAACCAGGGAAAAAAGATATCAAAATTTAAAGTTTTAATGCAACATATTTGATCTTTAGAAAAGCTGTTTACTCTTTGAAGTCTGGACTGTATCATATTTGAGAAAATTCTTTTACTGATGGATATGTTCTAAAAAATACAATTCAATGTAATGTATACAATTCTTACACAAAACTCAACATGTTTAATCCACACTTCCATACTACTAGTATGAAATATGAAAATACGGTAACTGTGCGTTACATTAGAAGCGCTGAAACATTAAAAAATAAACAAATGAATTAAAAAAACTGCAAAGTTCTTCTACATAGTTATTGTTTTGTATTATATACAGACATTCAAAATTTTGTTAGTGTAAAGTCATTGTTACAACATGAAAAATGAAAGAAGTAATGGTAACAGCTAACCAAATACTTGAGGTATGAAACAAGACACGTAAAGAAGGCTGAGAATGTTTCTTGCTTTCATATGAATCCTGCTCCACAGCAGACAGAACACCCATTTTGCATATACACCTGCAAGGCTACATTATCCCAGTTGAATATTTTGTACCAGCAACTTGACTAGGGCAAGGGGAGGACTGTAAAAGGGTGGCTGACAGCTGGGAGAGAGAAGCAGCAAGCACATAGGATAGGAGTGTGGCATCAGTGAACTTGCTCAGCTACAGACAGGGGAGTAAGGTGCAGTGCACAGTGACTTAGAGGAGTTGATTAGGAAGTGATAGAACAGAGGAAGAGGGAGACAGTGGAGAGGAAAGGTGTGAGTGCAGGGTAAGTAAAGTTAAGGACATGAGGCAAGGGTGGAGGAGGGTGTGTGTGGGGGGTGGGGGGGGGGGGTGCTGGTTTTGGGGCTAGGAATGTAGATTGAGTATAGGAGGATTACAGAATTGAAGGATGTCATCTGAAGGATAATCATACATATAATTCAGAGAAGCTGGTGCTTACGGGAAGAATCCAATTAATGGTACAAGTTGTGAAGCAGGTGTTTTGTGCTCCAGCAACATGTTTTGTCAGTGCAATGGACAGGTTTTCCCCATGGATCTTCCACAAGAGAATGACCCACATGGCAAGGGTTCGTGGGTACTATGCATCCACCCAGCACACTCTAGTCCAGTCTAGTCACAAGCATATTGTGTCCTACCAAGGGTGGGGACATCAGTGAAAGCTTGTCATATTAAACACCAACTCTGCTGCAACTTCTACACATCTTTTTATGTAGGCATGATCACCAACCAAATCTCCAGCCAAATGAATGGCTACCACTAAATTGTCACCAAGAGCAGAGCTGACCACCCAGTGTGAAACACACTGCCCAAAACAACATGCTTAGTATCAATGGCTATAGTACGACTCTTGGTATCTGGATCCTTCCTCTTAACAGTAGCTTCTCTGTGTTATGTGTACTATTGTTCTTTCAACACACCCTTCAATCCCTCTTTCCTCCTGGCGGCAATCTCATCCCAACCTCAATCTCCACTGGCCCCTGTTCCATGATTCTAATTTCATCCATTATGCACTCATACCCTGCTCTCTGCAATATCCTTAGTCCTCTGCCTTATCTCCCTACCCCAACCACTTCTCTGTCATTGTACCTTGTGCACAAATCCCCGTTTGCAGCCAAAATGAGCTGTTCCCTCTTCTCCTAGTTGTCAGCCCCCTTTCCTTAGGTTCACCTCTCACTCCCTACCTCCCTTCTCCTTCACCCACTCCATCCGACAGACCCCCCCCCCCCCCCTCATACCAGTTGACTGCCACCATTCTCAGTCTTTTTTTTATATGCTTACCTGTGACTCAAAGCCTCAATTATCTGGTTATTTGTTACTTTTACTACTTCCATTATTTGTGTTACACTGAAGACTATCTATTACCACATATTATTATTATTATTATTATTATTATTATTATTATTATTATTATTACGCTTTAAATCTATGAGTTACCCAATCGTTTTTTAGCTCCATTCTGACTGCCAGGTCTCTGCAGAAGGAGAATGGGTACTTTCTGCCACGTAGGACCTTCCATTGATGACAAACTAGCACTGGTGTCTCCAGTATCATGCTCGTCAGCTGCCTGGAGTGGGATGACGTTATATGACCTGTTGTGAGCTATGTCAGTTGCTGATGGTTTTGATGTTGTGACAGCATCTCTCACTGCTGCTGTCCACAATGGGCTGACAACAGACTGTGGAGGCAGGGATTGTAACCCTGATCCGGGAAACTCCTGTGACCACAAGACTGTAAACATTTTTTTTTTTAATTTATACGAACATAGTATACTACTTTATTCATTGTTTTCTATTTGTGTTCACAGAAGTTAACTACATCACAAACAAAACTCATTTCTATGGGAATACGCAGGCAGTGGTGAAGATGTTTGGTTTGTCGGCATTCAACTGCGCAGTCATCAGTGCCTGTACAAAGCCCCTTTTTTTTCACAGTCCAATCTAGACATTGTCACAGATGATGATGATGATGAAATGATGAGGACAACACAAACACCCAGACACAGTTCCCAGGCAGAGAAAATCCCCAGCTCGGCCAGGAATTGAATCTGAGACACAGATGGTGGTCCATATTTTTAATCCAAAACTAGTTTTATTTTCCTTCAATACCCATCACTAGTCATTTCTTTGTAATGACTAGTTTCAGACAATCACGTCAATTTTCAAACCATGGCCTTAGACACATGTGTGTTCATACAGTTTCCAGCAATGTACATGTAACCAAAGAAACCAAGTAATGGTTATTATTGCAACTGTAATGGATACTGAAGGACAACAAAGATTTTAATAACCCAAGCTGCTCGTCCTACCCTCCATCAGTATGTTAGAATCTCAAAAACAGCTTGTATAAAATGCTTAATAACAACTGATGTGATATGACAAAGGTCGTTTGTAATGTAATTTGAATCATCAGAACATAGAGGGGTGCATACATATATATAAAATATATCAGACAATGACTAATTTCAGCTAATAGAGTTTTCAAAATTAAGAATCTCACAATTGTACTAAATTTTCAGTACATATGTAGCATCTGGTTACAATGATTTTTCCACCTTTTTTGATGCAATCAAATGATCTGTGGAATCTGCAACCAGTATTATTCACATCCAAGAAGTTTTTGTTCCGTAGTGTTTACATAACATCAATATTTGTTTACTGGCATTAGGTGTTTCTCTATCGACGCATGACACTTACAATGGAATATTTGACACTATCACTTGCATTTACATCTCACATGTGTCATACACACACACACACACACACACACACACACACACACACACACACACACACTGTTTAACTCACAAAATGTCAGAACAGAATCATCCAAGGACAATTTAATAATGGCAGTAGCTTGTATGTAGGCAGCTCTGTGCGAACTTCAATGAAGATGAGCTAGACTTTATAAAAGCACTTGTTTTTATAGTGGATGGCTTTTGATAAAAAGGGGAACCAGTCTACAACCATGGCTGACTGCCATAACAATTTCTTTCAAAACCAGTTTGAAGGTGTGTCACAGCCAGCTTCCTGACACACTATTCTTTGTTTTAAATTTTATGTCGTTCACTTCTGAAGATACTTACAAATCCTGACACAGTTTACATCAGTTTCCAATAGGAACAGGCGCTCACTACTTACATCATGCATCTGATTTTGTAGCTCTCTAACTTACTTCAAACCTCTATGTACAATCTGTACCAACGTATAGTGTCCACAATGAACATGAAGGATTCCAACAAACATGTTTCTTCATGGAATTATACTCCAAATTTTTCATGGAACCAGAAGTTGCACAGAGCATACATGAAATCATTTGTGATATTTTGTCAACACTTCTTACACCTTTAAATTAATAATACTTCTTTTATAACACATTTTTACACTCTAAAGTTTACTTACTGCCTTATTACAGAAGTAAAAAAACTTAAGAAATGAAAGCCAAAAAACTACCTACCTAAATATGACCAGCTGACAATTTCATATAAGAAAAAGAATGAATCAGTAATCTGCAGCAAATTAAATCCTTCCCCCCTCCCCATGGCCCTTTAAGCTCAAAAGAAGGTCCAACTCCATAAATTATTTGAACTGTCATAACATTTGCGTTACCAGATAAAAATGACGGCAGGTCATCAGGTATCAGGAAAACTGAGGCAGTGTCTTCTTGTCAACAAATAAAACACAGTGTAGATACGTTATACTAAAAAGGTTACATTGCACCACATACTGGTGGTTGTTTTAGTCAGATGTGTCCCTGATGTTAGATGCACCTTTCTTCAACTGTTTTAACATACTGTTTCACATATGACATGCCACATCCGCATGAAATGTGGTCCATACCCAGCTTTTGAAGACCTAGATCATCTTTAACATTACCTTTGTCGATTTGAACAAAAAACTCTGGATGCCTAGTTTCCATAAGAGTCAACTAATCTTTTCAGAGACTGGGCCAGCCTTAGGCAGGTAAATAATTTTTTACTTATTTTTTCTTCTCCGTCTTGATTGCAACACTGCTTAATTTGTGACCCTGAAATCCCATTCCTACAGAATACAATTCACAGATGTTATATTGGATAGATAAAAATACCTACTCACCAAACAGTGCCATGAGAACACACACATAAAAGAAGATTACACTTACGCAAGCTTCCAGAGGCAGTGGCTCTCTTCTTCTTCCAGCAAAATTGTTGAAGGGGAAGAAAGACAGGTGAAGGAAAAGGACAGGAGAGGCTTAGAAAAAGGGGTAGCTTTCAGAAAAGTCAACCAGAATTGTGGGTCGGGAGAGACTTACTGGGCAGGAGAAGAAGGAAAGAAAGTCTTTCCTTCTCATCCGATTCAGTGTTTCCCGATCCGCGATTCTGGACGATTTTTCCGAAATGTACCCCTTTTCCTAAACAGGGTTGCCACATGTTTCCCCAAGTGAAATTCTCTGATATTTTGCTGGTTTCCAGACATGTAGCAAGGCTAAGTAAAGACTTAAGTTGACAAAAAAATGTAAGGACTTCTATATGTCTTCCCTGTGTGAGCAAAAATCTTAAGTACATAAATTGACATCTTTTGTAATGAAGGGTGTTTTTAAATGGAGAAATCAAGCCAAATGGTATGTGGGTTTCATTAAGACCATTGTTGTTATTTTATTTCAATAAAACAGACCACATTTGATGATGACAATATGAATTTCCTTGGAGTCAGAAGACAGATTTGAAATACCTTCACTGATTTGAAAAATAACCTCGGAAAATTAATAATATATTTTTGTCCTCCGTAATTATAAGAATGTATTTTAATTCACTTGATGGCTCAGGGCCACAGAAATCCGTTTTGTTTTCATTTGAATTGGGAGCTATAAACGAAGAAAAGCAGCGAAATCACTTAACGTAAACACGGGTCACGTGCAGGTTACCCCCTCCCCACAACTCAACTCAGACAACTCTGTGCAAGCGCGAATCTGGCAGCTAGGGCGTGCGAGAAAAATTTTTCTCGTTTGCATCTGGCTGCTTGCAGCTACTACCGATACAGCTAACAGCCAAACTACAAGTAGCGCCGTAGCGGGAGAAGGTCCTGCTTATACGCGAGTCAAATGCGCATGCGCAACAGACCGCTGGCAATTGGTCAAACAAACCTAATGTGAACAGTTGTGACGGCATGCTCATAGCAAGCAGTTCATTGTTACGAAGAATTACAGTCTGCGCCCTACGGCCTTTGACATATTTTTGCTATTTGCAGATGCTTGTGCATGCACGGGGTTTCGTTGTAAATTGCACATTTCCTTTGCCACTAAAGTTTTATTTTTTTCCCTCTCGTTTATATTTTATTGCTGCTGCATCATTCTCCAGTAGCAGGATACAATAACGTTTTTCGCTAGAAAATCAATTCTGCAGCCAAAATTACAAAAATTTAACCGAAAGCTAAAACAATGAAAAATTCCCAGAATTCCGAAATATTCCAGGGTTTTTCCCGGTTTTCTACCGGATGATAAAATTCCTGGGGTTTTCCCAGATTTCCCGGTTGTCCCGGGTCGTATACACCATGAGTGTCCTTTTTTTTTTTTTTCAAATTTCCCTTATTTTCATGTTTGAAATTCCCTGATTTTCAGAACTTGTTGCAACCCTGCTAAACCTCTCCAGTCCTTTTTCTTCACCCCTCTTCCTTCCCCTTCCAATCCTTCTGCCAGGAGGAGGAGCCACTGGCTCCGAAAGCTTGAATAAGTATAACTTCCTTTTATGTGTGTGTTCTCCTGCCACCACATGGAGAGTAGATTTTGTAATCTGTCCAATTACATTATATTGTCAAAAACTGATTAATTCATAGGTGTGGTAATTCCTTCGTCAGGCTCTCCCTGAATGACAGTAATCAAGGCCTATAGACCTGAGTCTGTAGCACATGATTTCTTTGTGATCCATAATGATGGTTCAAGGTGTGGTTGTGTTTTCTGCATGCATTGTAACAAAGGGACCTTCCCATTACTTTCATAACAAGCATATCAAGGAAGTCTGATTATGAATTTAATGTTAAGATGCATACTGCTTAAATTATCCATGAACTGCCCCAAATTTTTTCAACCTATCTGGCCACATCACAAGTGTATCAACCATGTATTAGTAGAAACAAATTAGCTTGAATTTGACAGATTCTAGTATGATTCTTTCAAAGTATTCCATACATAGGTTTGCCACAAGGGGCAGTAACATACTACCCACTGCCACATCACCAGTTTGTTCACAGTATTTTCCGCAAAACAGGAAATAAACTGACTTGAGAATGTGCCTGAAGACTTTAGTGAAACAACTGTCAAACTTTTCTGCAATTATCTTCAAGATTTCAGAAAGTGAGACTCTCCTGAAGAGGGAGATCAAACTGAAACTGACCATGAAATCTGTATTCCCAGAGCTGTAATTAGCCGAGTTGGTTTTCAAATTAACAAGTTGTGCATGCAATGTTCTACATTAACAGCAATACTCCGCAAGCCACCATATGATGCGTGGCAGAGGGTACCCTGTAACACTACTTGTCATTTCCTTTCCTGTTTCACTCGCAAATAGAATGAGGGAAAAACCACTGTCTATATACCTCTGCACAAACCCTAATTTTTCTTCACTCGCAAATAGAATGAGGGAAAAACCACTGTCTATATACCTCTGCACAAACCCTAATTTTTCTTATCTTAAATTCATGGTTCTTACGCATAATGTATGTTGGCGGCAGTAGAATCTTTTGGCAGTCAGCTTCGAATGCTTCACATTTTCTCAACAGTGTTTCTCAGAAAGAACATCACCTTCCCTCCAGGGATTCCCATTTGTGTTCCCAAAGCATCTCTGTAATGCTTACATGTTGTTCAAACCTATCAGTAACAAATCTAGCAGCCCTTCTCTGAATTATCTCAATGTCTTCCTCCAATCCGACGTGGTGCAGGGAGATTTCATCTCAAATCATACAGGTCAAGAGTGAATGTGACACATCGCTATTTCAAAGTTTGCTGGAAAAAATATATTTCAGAGTTCAACAAGATACCTCTCCAAACTTATAATATTTTGATTTTCTGATGATTTGTCAAAATGCTACAGACCTCTCTAAATGAGAGTACATAAGAAAATGTCATAACGTAAGGGAAAATTGAAAAATTGTTATAAAGAAATGAAAAGTTTCTTCTTCTTCTTCTTCTTCTTCTTCTTATTTTTTAAATACACTATGAAAATTTGTAACATTTGCGAATTTCAAAATTATGCTTTGAAAATATGAATGGTCACAGGATGTTAACTATCTTCAGAAATGATAAAGTGGAAGGACTGCTAACTGTCAGCTAAGACATTAATGGATAAAATTCTTAATCTATCAAAATATTTGTCCATAAAGATGAAAGAATCTGAAATTTTTGGTTATTTAGGAATTATTTTCTCCAAAACCCCATCCTAAATGTTCCTAAAATTTCATGGTATATTAGTTGGTCATTGTGCTTAGGGAATGTACAATCAGAGTGGGCAATACTTGTCTGTACAAAATGTGAGAAATTTTTTTGAAAGACCTAGCTATAATCTCAAGGTCAAAAATCTCGGACTCTTAAATATATGAACTGATCGCTGATTTTAAGTAAATGTTATGCAAAACTGTTATTTCTTAATCAAAATAATTACTAGTGCTAGTCTCTCATTGAACGCCTCCCCAGGCAAAGCTCACCAGATATGGTGGGTGTCAGAGAAATAAAATACCCGAGGTGGACCAAACCTAGAGGCAGCTGCCATGTACTGAGATACTGGCTTATCAAAGACTAACAGAAGAAAATCTTGAGAATAAATTGCCTGGTCCTCCAGGTTGGGGTTTGTGCAGTGGGCCAGCTCCTCACTCATGTGAAAAAATTAAAATGCTAAAAAATCTAACAACATGCCTTGGAAAAACTTGAATCTTGGATGACAAATTGGCAAAGAAAAAAAAAGAATATGCCATTTGGATGCTGGAATGTGCAAGGTATCTCCACAAAACTGAGTATGTTACCCACAGAACTCAGCAGTTTCAAAATGGATGTTGTCATGCTCTCTGAGATCAAGAGGAAACACAGAGGAGAACAACAACTTGGTAACCATGCATATATTTGGAGTGGGGTGTCCAAAGTGGTAAGAGCCAAAGCAGGAGTCTCCATTACAATAAAGAAGGCATGTAAAAAGAGAATCACACACTGAAAATTAATTAATGAATTTATTATTGTGGTAGAAATGACTATTTGCCTGAGAAGTTGTAATTATTGGTGTATATGCACCCACGAGCGATACAAGAGATCAGGAGAAAGATACTTTCTGGGGAGTCCTTAGAGTGTCTACAGAAAAAACCCCAAGGAGGAAGGAACTGGTTATAATGTGGGATATGAATGGAAGAGTAGGAATTAGAGAATCATGTAAGATAGTGGGGAAACATGGAGAGACAGAATACAATGACAATGGAGAACGATTGGTTGAAATTTGTGAACAGTTTAATCTGAAAATTACCAGCACATTTTTTAAACACAAGGATTATCCATAAATATACTTGGCAACCAAATACTAGAGAACTTCATTCTATAATAGATTATATTATCATTACAAAGTTTCAAGGCAGCAGTTGTTAGATCTTATAGAGGAGAACTATGTGGATCAGACCATTTTTTAGTAAAAATGAAGAGTTTTTGGTCATGGAAGAATGCAAAGAATGATTCTAACAACATTAAAACGAATTGTGCTGAGAAAGCTCAAACTCTATACTTCAATATTTACAGCCTACAAGATGAAAGCATACGAACATTCTTTGGTGCCAGAATGGAAAAAACATTGGAAGAATCATCTAAAGAAAATGCTGAGGAAATGTATGATTACTTAAAATCCAATGTTATAAGTACAGCAACAGAGGTGCTGGGCATAAGGGGAAACAACCACAGCAGTACAGCACAATGGTGGTCAGAGGAAATAGAAGTGGCAGTTAAAGAAAAGAGGATTGCTTTCAACCGGTGGCTGAATGATAAATTGGAAGCAACAAGAACAATCTACTAGGAAAAGAAAAATGAAGCAATTAAAAAAATAAGGATTGCAAATAATGAAGCATGGGAACGGACTTGTGTCAATGTCAATAGCGAACTATGATTTGTGAGAGTCAAACAAATGTGATCAGTATTAAAAGGATTTAGACACGAGACAAAAGCCAAAACCAATCCTCAACTGATAACACCAAAAGAATGGGAAGAATATTTCAATAAATTATTAAATCAGGATAGCGAAGAGTATCTCGAGGAAGGAACAGTGGAAGAAAAGGAGCAAGAAGGGGAGGAGATCCAAATTTTACAAAGAGAAGTGAGTAAGGTATTAAGAACAGGAAAGAATGGTAAATCACCTGGACCAGGCAATATCAGTCTGGAGTTCTTAAAACATGGTGGTGACAAAACTGTGAAATTAATAACACAGTTATTCACTAAAATGTTACATGGAGATTCAGTACCAAAGGTAATGAAGCTGGGCTATATCAATACTACATTTAAGAAAGGGGATTGAACTATCAAGGAATTTGTGTTATAAACACATTAATGAGAATTTTTGGTAAAATAATTAAAAATAAGTTGGAATAAATTTTAAAATCCAAGCAGAACAATGTGACTTCACAGCTGGTAGATCACACTTAGATCATATTTTCACATCGCTACAGATCTTAGCGAAACATAGAGAAAAATCAAAAAACATAGGATTAATTTCCATAGATTTAGAAAAAGCATTTGATACTGTCCCAAGAAAACTACTTTGGAGAGCACTACATTTGGCAAACATACAAGTGTCATTTAATTAAAATAATACAAGAAATGTATAAAGATAACATATATCAAGTGAAAATTGGTAGTACACTTTCACAGATATTTAGAACAAGCAAGGGTCTGTTACAAGGCTGACCCATGTCATCAACATTCTATACAGATGTCAGTCTGACGACTTGGTCTCATAATTGCCATGTCGTGGGGCTAGAAATTAAAGATGGATTTTATTTACATCACCTACTATTTGCCGATGATCAAGTAGTTATAGCACAAGACGGGGAGGAAGCAAATTACATGTGTAACCAAACTGGGAATTGAAGATTAATTTCCAGAAAACAAAATACCTCACTAATGATCCTGATGAGGGAAAGAAAATTAAAAAGGTCAATACTTTCTGTTATTTAGGATCCATTTTAGAGTGGCAGGGAAACTTGGGGTAAGAAATTAATAAACGAATCAACAGTGGCAGGAAGGTCATTGGAATGCTCCACCCAATCTTATGGAGCAGAAATGTAATTAACCGAACCACAAAAAATCGTATATAAATCGATACTAGAGAATGCAGTTATGTATGGAGTGGAGACTTGGACTACGAATCAGAAACACCTAAAAAAACTGCAAGCAGTAGAAATGGACTTCTGGAGAGGATCAGCAAGAATTTCCAGAAAAAAGAAACTAAGAAACAATGAAATAATAAAGAGAATGGAAGTAAGAGAAAGAGTACATGATGTGATGCATAGAAGGAAGTTACAATGATATGGGCATGTAAGAAGAATGGAGGAAGCCAGAATCCAAAGACGATCCTGGAATGGGAACCAGAGGGAAAGACAAGAAGAGGACACCCTATGACCAACTGGCTCCAAAATGTATGATTAACAATGAGAAAACTTGGTACAGAGGAAGAAGAGACACAAAACTGAAACACCTGGAGGGATATCCTGAGAGGATAAATTATGATCTTATGTAAAAGATGTAATAATTTCTGGGTATTTGTTACGTTGGAGAAAAACTCAAAAATAATAAATAATTACTTTACAACATTATATGTGAGTGGGAAAACAATTCATAATTTTGTTCAAAAGCATTTTACAACAAAAATGAGATATATAGAATATTTATACCATATCTCTTTTTATATTATTCACAAATTATCACGGTCTTCTGTCATAATTTTACTTCTTCATGACTTTTCGCGAATTAAAATTGCCTACAATGTAACAATCAACACTGCACTGTTGAAAAGAGTTCACCTTTTTTTATCTATCTCTCACTGAACTGTGATAGGCGAGCTGAATTTGCATACAGACAAGGATGGTGCAACAGCAGCAGTACTTGGGAAATGAGAACTGCTCACTGGTCTTTTGATGATGGTCATTTGAAAGCATTAGCAGGACCATGAGATGTCACAAAGGAGACAGTTATATCTTGCAGCTCATGAGAGATTCTTATTAGCTGTCCCACCCACCACTGATCGTCATACACACAATAAATGGAGTGACTCACGCATCATCAGTTATCTGCTATATTAGCAGGTCCTTTGCCTCTCCATTTTCTGTGATCCATTGCCTCCTTTTTAAGGCTGCTGTATGTTGTACTGTCCGTCATGTCATCCAGTATCTGGAATCTCTTCCTTTCTCGCTTCCTTTTCCCTTCTACATAAACTTCTAAAACTGTTTTTATCAGTCTGTCATTCTTTCTTAATATATGCCCAATCCAATTCCTTTTTCTTCTCTTTATTACATCTAATAACTGTCTTTTCTCTCCCACTCTTCTCAGTACCTCTTCATTTTTTACTCTGTCCATCCAACTTATTCTTTCCATCTTCCGCCATGTCCAGATCTCAAAAGCATCCAGCCTTTCCCTGTCTTTTTTCCTCATAGTCCATGTTTCAGCACCATATAAAACAACACTCCATAAAAGACATTTTATGAGTCTCTTTCTGATTTCTCTGTCCAAACCGCTGCAGAAAATTCTCCTTTTCTTATAAAACACCTCTTTTGCCATTGCTATCCTTGTTTTAATTTCTGTGGTGCACTTCCAGTCAGTGTCTATCCTGCTTCCAAAATACTTAAAATTTTGCACCTGTTCTAGTATTTCTCCATTCAGTATAATTTTTATTTCCTTATTTCCTCCTAGTGCCAATACTTTTCTTTTATTTGTATTAATTTTCACTCCATATTTTTTTCCGTTAGTTGCAATGGTGTCCACCAAATCCTGTAATTCTTTTTCCCCTGTGGCTAGAAGGACCATGTCATCGGAAAAACCTCAAACACCCTACCCTTCTTCCTCCAATTTCTACTCCTTTGTCATCTAATAAGCATTGGTCAAACATATTTTCCAAGTAGAGGTTGAAAAGAGTACGTGATAAACAGCATCCTTGTCTTACTCCTTTTCCTAATCTGATCCAGTTTGTACTTTCTCCTCTCACTACAAAGTCTTATAATGTATACAGTAGTGTTTTTGTTACTAATGTTGATATGGTGTGTACAAATCCAGTAGCATCTCTTAAAACGTCAACAACCCAATGTTGGGTATTGAATCTCGTTGCAAGATATTTACAGAGACCTCCTAACCCCATCATATTAACTTTTTCCATGGCCTGTTGCTGAAAAGATCCATTTTTTTGTCTTAATTCCTGTACTACAATGTTGACCAAGCTCATAAAGCTGAAAGCAGTTTTTAAAATGAGATACTGCACCATCAGTTACATACATGTTTTGGAAATGCATAGCCTCTAGGTACTATGTCATCAATTATCTTGCTGACAGCATAGCATGCATGTGCACTGTCATGAATGAAATCTTCATTAGCAATAGCAAAACAGTATGATGTTCCAAAGAAGTGAGCAACACATATCAATATTGATAACTGTAATGTGTGCCAGTGGTAACTTTGAATTTCATTCTGCAAAGTTATCAGCAAAGTCAAAATGAAGAACTAATGTGTCAGTATTCTGAGATATGGCTGATTTTACTTCTGCTATGGCCTGTCTCTGAATCTTCCGGACGTGACTGTGAGCTGTTCCTTTCATGGCCCAATGCCTAATCTCTGTAACAAACTTCTCTTCCCTCCCATAATGCATAGGTTATGTCACTGTCAGTATCCTGAAGGTGTAATGCTTCAACAGTCTTCACTTCAGCACCAGGGCGCATTGCACACACCTGCAACCAACATTTATCTTGTGGCTCTTGACGAAGACATAAAAGCATCAGGTACATGTTTCCTCTGACACTGCTTTTCATTAGGAGATAAGCTTCTTTTATTGATCTTGTCATGTATCTTTTTACCTTTTTAACTTTTTCACCATTTTCACTAACAGAAATAATACCAACCTGGTTAGGACTTCACATGTTGTAATCTTTGCCATCACTTAGATAATATTCCACAGCAACATTAAATATATCATCTAGCATTGGATGCCCACAGTAAGAATCTGGGCATGCCCAGAGGAAGTGGGGACATACTCCTGCTGCTTAGAGTAGCTACCTCATATCAGCGTCAGTACTTATACCTTCTCAGTATAGGTGGCTGTTGAGACAGCAGTTGGTAGAGCACTTGCCCGCGAAAGGCAAAGGTCCCGAGTTCGAGTCTCATTCCGGCACACGGTTTTAATCTGCCAGGAAGTTTCTTATCAGCGCACACTCCGCTGCAGAGTGAAAATCTCAATCTGGAAACATCCCCCAGGCTGTGGCTAAGCCATGTCTCCGCAATATCCTTTCATTCAGGAGTGCTAGTTCTGCAGGGTTTGCAGGAGAGCTTCTGTATAGTTTGGAAGGTAGGAGACGAGGTACTGGAAGAAGTAAAGTTGTGGGGATGGGGCGTGAGTCGTGCTTGGGTAGCTCAGTTGGTAGAGCACTTGCCCGCGAAAGGCAAAGATCCCGAGTTCGAGTCTCGGTCCGGCACACAGTTTTAATCTGCCAGGAAGTTTCAGTAGTATATAGGTTTTGAAACCATATTTTATGCACATATCACTATCTTCAGGTTTTGCATCAAGTGCATCCACATTACACACTTCACAAAGTTTTGAAGATGTTTCTTGTGTAAAACTTGTTTCAATTTCTTCCACTTTTCTTTTTACATACTGTTTTCTTCTTGTGCTTCTTCTTTCCTGGACCTTTAAGGTGGGATATAGTAGGGGTTACAGCAGAACAACTTCACACCCAGGAATATAAACATCTGCACTGCCTTCTTCTGTTTCACATTTGAGTGATGGTGATCGTTCAGGTAGATTGTCACTAAATTTCTTCTTGTAGTGAGTGCAGCAATTCCCACACAATGGATGTGATTCTATTACCGTTACTTGAGGGTCAAGATATTTCTGCAATACCCCTGACAGATTTCCAACAACTGTTAAGTGTTTTTCACTTTTCTTAAACACCACCTTTTGTGCCTTTTTTCAAATTCTACACACCTCATTCTTTCACTACTACACTTCCTCACTGCCGTACAAAAAGTTCAAACCAAACACAAAACTCAATGCAGAATGGTCACTCCTTTGTTATAAACAGAAGAGCACTGGATAAGTGTTGCCAACACGCATAGTTTACAACTAGAAATTCAGTGATGCAAAATATGCCGAATGTTGAAAAATTTTTTTTAACACTTTACACAAAAAATATATCCACTGTGTTGACACTGACTACTAACATATTAGCCAAACACTATTTCATGTAATTCTAAAAAGTTTTCGGAGGGGCTTTGTGGGTACATAATTCGTTAAACCTTGTAAAAATGCAATTTTTTACAATTTTTGTAATAAACAGTTACGAAATACAGGTAGCTGGAGCAGAGAAGATACTGTTTATAGTTACAACAGTAGTATTTGGTAATATGACAGAAAAGGTAGCATTCTGTGACCTTCTAAATTAGAAAAAAAAGTGGAAAAATAACTTAAATTTCGTATTCTTGTCTTAAATTTACAAGTTACAGGAAGCCAATAAGTGTGGGGGTGTCAATTAAATTTCAGCACACTAAGAGGCAGCTTTAAAGCAAAACATCTGCCAGGTCTCCAGTACTTTTGGTTTATTAGTTATATTTTTGTTTTTTTCTCTATAGTTTTAAGAGTTATTTACAAAATAGACATATTTCAAAGGGCCTTACTAATTACAAATATTAAGATAAAACGAAAATATTTTATTTCTTAATACTTCTGATACAGAGGTCTAACATATATTTTTTCCCAGAAAATTCACAACTGTATGATTTGAGACAAGATGCCTCTATGGATCCCAAACACTCATGCAGTAGTCAAGAATGGGTCACATGAGCATGGATCCCAAACACTCATGCAGCAGTCAAGAATGGGTCACATGAGCATGGATCCCAAACACTCATGCAGCAGTCAAGAATGGGTCACATGAGCATCCTATATGCCGTCTCCTTTACAGGTGAACCACTCTTTCCTAAGATTCTCCCAATAAACCAAATTTGATCATTCACCTTCGCTACCACAGTTCTCACATTGCTTTGCAACATTACGCCCAGATATTTAAATGACTTGACTGTGTCAAGCAGGACACTGGTAACACTGTATCTGAACACTGCAGGTTTGATCTTCCTATTCATCTGCATCAATTTACATTTTTCCACATTTAGGGCTACCTGCTATTCACCACACCAACAGGAAATTTTGTCTAAGTCGTCTTGTATCTTCCTACAGTCACTCAACTTCGACAACTTACATACATGATGGCAGCATCAGCAAACAACCGCAGATGGCTGCCCACCTTGTCCGCCAGATCATTTATGTGTATAGAGAACACAGCAGTCCTACCATGCTTCCCGGGGCACTCCTAACGATATCCTTGTCTCTGATGAACACTTGCTGTTGAGAACAACATACTGGGTTCTATTACGTAAGAAGTCTTAGCACCACTGACAAATCAGTGAACTTATGCCATATGCTCATACCTTTGTTAACAGATGGACAAAAGCTTATCAGTCTCAAGAAAGTTTATTATAGTCAAACTCAGAATAAGCTCAATATTCTGCAGCAAACAGAAGTTAGGAATATTGGTCTGCAATTTTGAGGATCATTCTCTTACCTTTCTTATACAATGGAGTCACCTGCACTTTTTTCCAGTCACTGGGACTTTGTGCTTGGCGAGCGATTCACAATAAATGTAAGCTAGGTAAGCGGCCAATGCACTAGAGTACTCTTTGTAAAATCAAACTGGGATTCCATCAGGGCCTGGTGATTTATTTGCATTCAAATCTTTCAGTTGTTTCTCTACGCCAGGTACTACTGTCACTATGTTGTCCACAACGGAGTCTGCCCAATGGTCAAATGATTGTACGTTTGTACAATTCTCCTGTGTGAACAATTTCTTGAATGTGAAATTTTAAACTTCGGCTTTTGTTTTGTAATCTTTAACAGCCACATCAGACTGGTCAACAAGGGTCTGAATGGAAGCTTTACACCCGTTTAGTGATTTTATGTAAGACCAGAATTTCTCGGGTTCTCTACCAGATCTTTTGCTAAGGTGTGATGTTGGTAGTTGTATGCTTCTCCCATAATCTTGTCACAGACACGAATGTCTACTAACCTTCACTTATCATTTGCACGTTCCCTTTTGAACCAAGAGTGCAACAGCCTCTGCTTCCTCAGCATCGACCAAGTTTCGTTATTAAACCATGGTGGGTCTTTCCCACCTTTTATCCAGTTACTACACACTTAACTCTCCAGACCATGATTTACAATCTGCTCAAACTTTGCCCATGATTCCTCTACATCCATCGTACTGGCACTAACTAATGTCAATTAACTATCTAAGTGAGATGCTAGTAACTGCTTATCTACTCTATCTAGCATAAACACTCTCCAAGCCTTCTTGACTGATGTTCACACATTCCCCTGTATTCTCACATGCAGCTTTATTTTGTACATCAATAATATGTAATTTTACAATGGTTTGTAGACAAATAATGAGGACAGGAGGAGGGGGGGGGCAGTTATCTACCTGCTTTTGTGCATCAGTATACATAAAACATGAAGTCAATTCAAAATACACTAAGAAACATTGTTAAAATGTTATTAAAAGCACACTAACTTCTTTAACTTCTTGAGCTTCGTCATTCCAGAATTCATTTAGATAAGGTGGTAGCCTGCTTTATATCACATTCAAAAGATTATCTTAAGCGACTCTCAGCACCATAATGCATTATTATACTTGGATACCATATGAAGGAAGGAAAATTAGGATCTAATGTCTCATCTACATTATAAGCATTAGAGATGAAGCTTCCTACAATTCTATGGCAATGTCAAATGAGGTGAACTTCACCAAAAAGTTCAAAAAAACATTTTATGTTAAACAACTACACACTGGTGATAAAAATTCTTCTATTTTAGTTATAGTATTTACTGTTCAAAGGCTCTTAATTTGTGGGAATGGATAAATGTAAACTATATCGAACCTCTTTCTGAATGATAATTGTTTTCAGGTGAGCTTTTCTTTAACTTTTTTAATGAGCTAAAACTTTTATTCATGTGGCAGACATAAAACAACTTCTGTGTCTAGGTCATATACACCAATCTCTCAGAATGACAACTAGTGTAACAACAAAAGTTAATTATTATATTTACGTATTTGTAGACACATAAATAAAACTTTGGACATTTTCAGCGGAATATGTATGAAACTGATCATCTTAGAAATCTGGAGTGAAGTTGACTGCTTTTTCTAGCGGGGTTCTTTTACGAACATACATTCGTAAATGCAGCAATGTCAGCTAATGAACACAACAGTATGACACAATGGATGCAGCAACAATTTTCTATAAGAGTCTAGGCCTGGCCTCAGAAGGTCATTGTTGCAAATGCCCATGGGCTAACTTATGAATTTGTCACGTAGGCCACAGTTCTGTTCATTGCTTCATACACTTGACATCAAAAGAGTTGTCAGTGTGAAAGTGCCCGCATCTCGTGGTCGTGCGGTAGCTTTCTCGCTTCCCACGCCCGGGTTCCCGGGTTCGATTCCCGGCGGGGTCAGGGATTTTCTCTGCCTCGTGATGGCTGGATGTTGTGTGATGTCCTTAGGTTAGTTAGGTTTAAGTAGTTCTAAGTTCTACGGGACTGATGACCATAGATGTTAAGTCCCATAGTGCTCAGAGCCAGTGTGAAAGTGTCATGTGTGTACAAAGGTAAAACAGGTGAACTGAAGGAGGGTGGATGTTGTAGAACTGTCTCTCACAGAAATTTTAATTGGAGAAATCAGCATTAATAAGGCTGAGTGTGTAAAATTCCAAAAGGAACCCTGATAAACATGATTCATGATAAAACACAATGTGGGCAGCCAGTTTTTAGTGCTAAAAAAGAAAAGGGTGTACTGATGGAACTTCTCGGTAGTACAAACTGGGGAGATCTGCTTTCTACCATGAATCTTCAATATATAGCTACGACAGTCCGTGACAGAAGATGTGTTAAATCAAAATTTACAAATAAATTTCCGGGTCCTGACTAGGCAATAAGCTTCATGTCCCAACACACCAATCAAATTTGTGTTGACTTACTAACAAAATAAAAAGGACTAGAGTTGGTGTGCATCATTCTACATGTCAGATTTCCATGACAAACTTGCACAACCACTGGATAGAGCAAGCCCTACTTTTAACTATGATAAGAGCAACTTAACTGATCAATCTGGGAAAATGAAACTTATTTTCAGAAAAAGGGTCAAATACTCTGACAGAGAACCTTATTTTCAGAAAAAGTGTCAAACACTCGGACAATGTACTTATGTCAACGGAAATAACCAATTTTTGAAATTATAGTGTGATTGAATAGACATAAAACTTCTCACAAGCAGCAGCAGCAGCAGAAGAAGAAGAAGAGAACACATATAAATGTATTTAAATTAACAAGATTTCAGACCCAGTGGCTCCTCCTCCTCCTCCTGGCAGAGGGTTGAAGGGAAAGAATGGGGATGAAAGAAAAGGACTGGTGAGGTTTAGAAAATGGGGAGAGTTCGTAAAAGTCAAACAGTTTAAAAAGGAAAGGCTGGTTGTTGGAGACTGCAACAGTCAAGATATGAAAACCTGAGAGCTTAAAGCAGGAAGACAAGGTAATATACAAAACAGAGATTACTGATAAAACATTGTGCATGAGTTAATAAGAGTGGAAAGCTAAGTGCATAAAGTGTGGTAGAGGTGGGGAAAAATTGACAGTTCTGAAAATAAAATATACTGAAAATAACTGGTTATAGGTTCCACCCTTTACGCAAAACACAGTGTTTTCTTGTCACCCAAGCATGTTCTCGCTCATCTATGTCATCATTAGTGGGTCTTGTTCATTGAAGAACTGTAAAAAGTGAACATATTTTAGGTTATAACTGATCTAGCAAAATGAGGTGTAAGCACTGTCTTTAGGCTTCATTTTGTTAGATCAGTAATAACCTAAAATATGTTCACTTTTTACTGATTTTCAATAAACAGAACCCACCAGTGGTAGCACAGAGGTGCCGATCTACGGTTTGGGTAACAAGAAAAAAATAGCTTTTTTACCTAACCAATGGAACCTACAACCAATAATTTTAACTGCACACAAGGAAAAAAATACATGAGCTGCAAATCCGAAAGATGAAGGTACAGAAAACTAAAAGGGAGTGAACAAAGGAATAGTTACAGAGAAGAAATGCCAATAACAAAGACATTAATGTAAATTGAGGCCAGTTGGGTGGCGAGAATCAAGAACATGTTGTAACACTAGTTCCCACCTGAGGAGTTCTGAGAAACTGGTGTCCGGAGGAAGAATCCAGATGGCACTTATGGTGAAACAGGCACCAAGGTCCTGTCTTGTCATGTTGGAGAGCATGCTCTGAAACAAGATATTGTGTGTTGCCGGTATACAGCCTCTGCCTATGTCCATTCACCCTACCTGATAATTTAGTGGTAGTCGTGCCAATGTAAAAGGTCAAACAGTATTTGCATAATGGCTGGTACACAACTTTTATCATTTCACAGGTAACTCTCCCTTTGATAGTATATACATGGTGTACATGAAGTCCGGGAACACTTTAATGCACAAGAACCAAACATTGTACAGATATCATACATATATCACTTTGAAGAGAAACCCTGAAACCTTTTTTTTTCATGTATACTGCCACAGCGTGGTTTGGTAATTTGCCGACAGTCAGCGCTAGTCACGAACATGATGGTCATGCTACAGAAGAGGATAGCTGTTTCATGAAATGGCTCCCGTGATCACGAGGTCTCACTCCATGTGACTTTTTCCTGTGGGGACACATTAAAGATCTGGTGTATGTACCGCCTCTACCACATGATGTAGCAAAGATCCTGGAGAGAATACTAGAAGCGACTGCCACAGTCAACGGTGCCATGCTGGAATGGGTATGGCAAGAATTTAATTACCGTATTGATGTCCTCCGGGTCACTCATGGTTCGCACATTGAATGTTTGGGATGGGGGGGGGGGGGGGGAAGGGGGGGGGGGGGGGAACTTTCAGAGCTTCTCTTGAAAATGCAATATGTATGACATGTGTACCATGTTTAGTTCTTGTCCAATAAATAATTGAAAGCATTCCCAGACTTTATGTACAACCTGTATTTTGCCTGGCGTGTGGACGGTCACAGGGGTTGGAGCCATGGGGTAGGGAAATGGGTGGAGAAGGAGCATAGGATCTGACAAGCATAATGCAGAGATTTGGGGGGGGGGGGGGGGGCAGCAAAAAAGCTGCTCTAGGTGCGGTGCACAAAATGTTGTACAGAATGGACCTCATTTCAGGGCATTATTTTAGAAGTTAGAGCCTTGTCGAAGAAGCTGCTTTTTTCCCATAAATAACTTTTTTGTGTCATACATGCCACTTTTATGGTGTGAAACTCTTGTGTACTCATTACCTCTTCTTAATTCTGTCTGTTCTCACAATTTTTGTAGGAATTTTTATGATTTTTCCTTGTTTTCTTTTTCATCGCTCCAACTATCTCTGACGCTCCAATCCTCCTTTCTTTTCATGATAAATCCCATCAATATTACATTCGTTCCTACTGAAAACATGCTTTTACACTATCTAAACTGAGGTCCCACACACTGTTTCTTGAAACCTGATTATCTATGGGAGTTACTAACCAAGGCCTAACACTGAAAGACCCAGTTTCTGGATGCAAACCTACTTTACATCAGCCCCTTTTACAGTTTCAAATACAGCTGTCTCTTGCACCTACCCAGCTAATCAGTGACCTGTATGTCTCATGTGAAAATCTCCACTCCAGCAGACTTACATCCTTCTATAAAATCCTGCAGTTATCTTCCCCTCGTGTTTCCTTGGATGGTGTTGTCCACCAAACCAGCTTCAAACTGTACCAACAGGGCAGACTTCATCTCAAAAAGTTCACACACCTTCTCCTAATCTACCTCAACAGTAGTGCTTCCCTTCCCTTCCTCGCTAAACAGCCACACCATCAACAACCACTCCTCATCTACAAACCGAGCTTGGCCTACCTTCTTAACATCCCCCCGTCTTCACCGCTGTCTCCCAGAGCAATGACAACTCTGGATCACAAGAACCCGTCACAATGGTACTGTGATCTCAACCTCTCATCTAATGCACTCTCCCCTCCTGAATTACCTGTGTTATCCAAGGGTCTCACTTTCAGCCCTACATCTGTATTTAATCATGCTGCTTTGGTGAAACACCCACTTTCCTTCACACATAATGTCAGCTCACTTAGCAACATAATCCCATAACCTTTCCAACAGCAAACCTGAATTAACCCTGCCTTGAACAGTTCAAACCACTATTCCTACATGATCCACACCAATATCTGAAAATCACCCCTTACAAGTCTTCCAAGAATTCCTTACATCCAGCATTGCTTCAAATCCCTTCCTCAGGTCCCTACAACATGACTCTAAACTGTTGTCTGCAGAACTACAAGCCCTTTGACCCATAAAGGCTGATGACTCCATCACTACGCTCCAGCGGACAAGGGTCTACCTACCACTGTGAAACATGACAGACGAGAGTATGTAAGCACAGGTCTACACCAACTGCCTGACACCTCTACATACAGCATATGTCATCAAGATCCCATCCCTGTGACATGAAGTAACTTCCAGTGACATGAAGTAATTTCCAGTCCGTCCTTAAAACCTCAGGCCCCTCACAACTAACACCTCAATCAGGGTGTATACGTGGACGAGGAAAAAAAATTTCCGGATTTTTCCTGGAGGTCCCGGTTAAAAGTACACTTCCTCCCAGATGAAAAGAAACTTTTTCTGTGTTAAGTGAGAGTATACTTTTCCTCAGAACTGTAAAAGTTATCAGTCTTTTGAATGGTTATGGTTTTATACACCAGTGTAGAATTTCCCAGCAATTTAGCAAAAGAAACTCAGGTAAAAAAACACATTTTGGGAAGTTCTCTGATTTGCAGCAATATATACACTGTATTTTCATATTACGAAAGTATAAATTCGAATTCCGCCAAACACCGCATGTTACTTTCCGAAGCATTGAAATCGAGATTGCGATGCCCTTTTGTAAGCCAGTCATAGCTCACGCCACGTGATCTCGCCAACCGATAACAGTGGATATTCAGAACATAGGACACGTGATGTAGTCAGCCAATAGCAACATCACTGTTAAGTAGTGTGAACACACAAATAGGTAAAGTTAATGGTTTAGATTAATATACGTAGTGTTGCCACAAGAAAAGAAAAGCTTTCACATATAACTTGCCCCTTTTTTTGCACGTATTACACTTTAATATCCATCACACAAATGTGCCAGTAAAATTTTTAAGAACAACATAAATGTCAGATCTACAGGGCTCAAAATTATTCTAAATCATCGTAATCAACGAGCTGATTTTTAAATGAGAGTCAAACGCTCAGTTCTCACACACAGTTCATCTTGTGTAAAAGGAAATTTACTTTGAAAGAAACGGTTTTCAAACTATCATTCGCAATATTTTTCTGTGATCTGTTAGAAATAGGTTCATTTCAGTAGTTGCCAGAGAGCGCCAGATAACCAGCATCACCACACTTGCGCAGCTATGCAGGAAGCCGTTATGTTCATATGTGTAAAACATTAAAAGATCTTACATAATGCCATAAAAGAAACAAGACATTAGAGGATACTCCAAGAGCACGGGAATTTCATGCCCCATACAAAAATGCATAATTCGGCTGAAAGTGCACATTCGTATGTCCAGATTCGTACCAGTACTGTATTATCTCATGTCTGGTTCTTTATTATGGCATAATGCCACGTGTGCTAGAAGATGAAAACGTGCACTTGAAATCCAGCGAACAGTTGAAACTAGCCAATAGTGTGGAATTATACATTCCGTTTCGAATAAATTGGTAATAAATTGGCTGGTTCAGCAGAAAAGATAAGTAAAAACCAAATTTCTTTAGCAAATCGACAGAAATAACTTCATTGTTCTGCAATGCGATTAATGCTTGACTGTCAGAAAGGGGAAATAAAATCAAACCTGAAACTAATAACATATTTTTGCCTTCCGTAAGTATGTAATTCACTTGATAGTTCCCGGTCACAGAAATCAGTTTTTACAGTCATGGACTTTGCGGCTGGTTTCGGTGGAGGTTCAAGTCCTCCCTCGGGCATGGGTTTGTGTGTGTCTGTCTTTAGGATAATTTAGGTTAAGTAGTGTGTAAGCTTAGGGGCTGATGACCTTAGCAGTTAAGTCCCATAAGATTTCACACACATTTGAACATTTTTGAACAAATCAGTTTGGTTTTCATTTGATGTGAGAGCAATAAACGAAAAGGAAATAGCAAACGTAAACATGGGTCACGTGAGACACCCACTTCAGACTGCTCAGTAGATCTGCACCGGATGTAAAATATTTCCGAACCGGGGCAATACTGATCTGCACCGGATCTACGATATTCCAGAACCGGGGCAATGGGACAATTCTAGATAGTGCCGCCCCCCCCCCCCCCCCCCCCCAAGCATTTGAGGTAGGACACCAAATAACTCAAACGTGTAACATTTTGTAATGGGTGCCATCAAACTATATTCAATTTCCTGTGGTGCCTCTCCTGCTCCCAATCGGCCAGTTTGACAACCTGCAGCTGTTTAAAAAAAAAAAAAAAAAAAAAAAAAAAAAAAAAAAAAAAAAAAAAAAACTCACAACAAATACTGGATGGAATTATTTTTAAGTGGGAGAACAGGAACTCTTCACAAAATTTGCACTCTTCATTGCCTATTAGCTAATAACTTGATGTTTTGTGTGACATAAAATTAAATATAGGATACATAAAACTAGTAAAGACAACAGACCAGCAAGACAGTACACATTTCTACAATCTTTAAGTCCTAGCATTGCTTTTCTCACTAACCTTAGTGCAGTTTTACATAGCGTGCTTTTCTTCTGGGAAAGAATCCACTAGCTCATCAAAGTTCGTTAAAGCTTTTGCTACATGAAAAAACCGAATGCTGTTGTCTAATACTGAAAAAGCTATTAATACTTATGAATAGTACCCAAGACTGATGTGCTTTCTCGATCTGATTACGTGTATTTTGTCACTGTCTGATAGATTACACGAAATAGGTCTGCATTATATTGCAGCAATTGTAACACACACTGCCACTGTTTTGGCACAAATGGTCATTTTTATAACACAACAGAATATAATCACGAAGTACCAATATCAAATACTTAAGTTTCACGTTAGGAAATAGTTTCACATTTCATTCATACAGTCTAGCTTCTGAAGCATAAGATTGAAATGTCGTATTACAAATTTTTATATAAATTTGGAATCATCATATTCTTCCACAATTTGTGTGATGGGCATAGCCAGGGACTGTATACTAGCAACATACAATATCTTGTTGCAGAACATGATGCTCTACAACATGACAGTCGTGACTTCAGTGCCTGTTTGACCAGGTACCATCTAGATTCTTCCCCCAGATATCAATTTCTGAGAACTCCACAGGGGAACTGTCCTTGGTTCTCGCCACCCACCTGGCCTTAATTTACATTTATTTCTTTGGTCTTGGCATTTCTACTCTGTCACTATTCTTTTCTTCACTGCCTTTTAGTTTTCTGTATCTTTTACTTTCTGACATGTCTATTTCTCCCCACCCCTCACCCCAACGCCCACCTCCACCACAAATTTTGCACTTATCTTTCCGCTCTTATTAACTCATGCATGATGTTTTGTCAGTAATCTCTGTATTTCATATTACCCTATCTTCCAGCTTTAAGCTCTCAGGTTAATCTCAAATCTCAACTGTTGAAGTCCCCAACAACCAGTCTTTCCTTCTCCCTCCCGTCTATAGTGTTTCCCCTGACTCGTGGTTCTGGGCAACTTTTCTAAAGTCTCCTCATTTCCCAAACCTCACCAGTCCTTTCCCTTCACCCCTATTCCTTACCCTTGAACCCTCTGCCAGAAGATGGAGCCACTGGTTCTGAATGCTTGCTCATTTAAGTGCTTTTATATGTGTGTTCTCCTGCTGTGCTTGGCGAGTAAATATTTTTATCAATCCAATGACATGGACTAGTAGTAATCCAGTTCAAAGAGTTATGTAACCACTAAGATGTGCAATTCAGAAACATGTTGTGTATAATGCAGCCCAACATGTGATTGTTGGTGTGATGGAGGGCCAAAAGATGCCCCATTTTGCACAAAACAATGCTATTCAAAATGGTTGCATTACAATTGTACCACACATGGATGGTTTAACTCTTCCACTTTTAGTGATTGGTTCCAGAAAGTATTTTGCCTGACATTTCTTGTCCTTAAACTTTCTTTGTATGTTAGTCTGAAATTAGTAACAAAATTTTGTTTTTGCCAGATTTATTTTTCAGTTTCTGATACAGTTTAAGAACAATTAAAGTCCAAGAGCAGGGTTTTCCAAACTGTGTTCCACACAACACTGATGTTTCCAGAATGAGATTTTCACTCTGCAGCGGAGTGTGCGCTGATATGAAAGTTCCTGGCAGATTAAAACTGTGTGCCGGACCGAGAATTGAACTCTGGACCTTTGCCTTTCGTGGGCAAGTGCTCTACCATCTGACCTACCCAAGCACGACTCATGTCCCGTCCTCACACCTTTCTTCCAGGAGGGCTAGTTCTGCAAGGTTCGCTGGAGAGTTTCTGTGAAGTTTCGAAGGTAGGAGACAAGGTACTGGCAGAACGAAAGCTGTGAGGACGGGACATGAGTCATGATTGGGTAGCTCAGATGGTACAGCACTTGCCCGCAAAAGGCAAAGGTCCCGAGTTCGAGACTCAGTCCAGCACACAGTTTTAATCTGCCAGGAAGTTTCAACACTGACGTTCTGTGGGAAGTGAGTAAGTGCTCCGCAAAAAACTATTAATAAGATGGCTTTTTTCGATATTCTGACATTAGTAATTTTTTTTTAATTGCGTTAGGATTATGATTTTTGTGTTGTTAGTTATGATTCGAAATTGAAGTAATCACTGAATACAACAAATTTTTCTCCTTTTTAAATATAATTAACCTTTAAAATAACAACAAGGTGTTCCATCAGAGTACCAGGATTGTGAAAGTGCACCATAAGAGCAAAAAAGTTTGGGAACTCCTACCCCAGAGTCATAAACAATCCACATGTATCACATAACAGATAATCAATAAAATTTACCCCCAGATAGGGTGATGTTGGCCAAAAACAGGTTGCATTTTTCCTGATCTGTAAGAGCAAAAGGTAATAAAGACAAAAAAAAATTTCAGTACAGCTGAATACCCATCCCCTGACAGAAAAACCAATATATTGATTTTATTGACTTCAGAAATATTTAAATTTAAAGTTCAAAATAAGTCAACTTCACCTCGTTCAATGGTACTCCAAATGCAGTTTGAATTTGCAGGAAGTGACTCCATAATTTTAAAATTAAATAACATGGAAACAAAGATTGAGAGAAGAAAGCAAAAAATATTACGTTTATTGCGAACACTCTACAACTTTTTACAACAGTTTTGAAATAGTTACAAAAGCTATCAACAGATGCCATTATATGCTACTATGCAAGTCGTCTCCGCAAATAATTCGCAGGCAAGTGGTCCCAAAAATACTGCACTGCTCTGACTAGATAATAGCTGGTGAAAATGAATAATAAAATTTAGCATCACATCTTGCAGTGCCTCAAGAGAAATGGATTCAGATGCCCCAAAAATTCAGTCTCATCCAGCGTGGTGTGATAGCTCCGAAAGGCAGTGCCTTTCAATATGACTCACAAAGAGTGATCACAAGAAGTCAGACAGTGTGAATACAGAGCTCAATGCTGCCTGCACCAATAAATTTGGTATCATCCCATTTAATGACTATGCCCCAAGTACTTCATCAATAAAGCGGAATAGATGTTCAGTGCAATATTGTCGACTTCCACCTCACATGAACCTCCCTCTCTCTCTTTGATCTTCCAATGCTATGTGGTACAAATTGTTCCAAAATTGCAATTCAGTGTTCTTTACTTACCAATTATCACATAAAAATGGGCTGAAAATGCCTTTGCTGCATACCACTGCCCAAACAGTAATAATATGAGAATGTTGTGATTCACACAAACGGGGATTTTCCGAACCCCAAAATTGCCACTTTTGTTTATTCATGAATCCATTCAGGTGGAAGTGTGCTTCATCCATGAATCATGAAATCCTTCATTATCAATCACTGTGAGAATCTGGTTCACAAAATCAGTCTTTTGTCAAATAGCGAATGAGGGTATGACCAAAGGCTTTGCATTTTGAATGGAAACAGGTGTATACCGTTCCTCTGTACTGTATGTGTGATGGAATGACTTCAAACAAGTCTCTGCTGCCATTCTTTGGACATATTTCCTTGGAGGCTGCTGAGTAAGTCCAGAAATGGTGGCAACATTTTCAGGAGCAGCTACAGTTGGCCTGGGGTCAACATAACTGACTGGATTTAGCAATGGGCATCCAAATGGTCTTTTGCACTGGCTCCATCCGGAACATGAAACCATGTTTGAAAACTGCATCTTATTGCCATAATACTGTCTTCTACCCTTTGATGTTCCGGTACCAGAAATACATGTCATTGAAATGAAGTATACGATTTCAACCTCTTCCTTCAGAACTTTAACGTCTTTTCAAGTTTCAACAGTGGATCTGATCACTCTGGATTTCACAGTACTATTTACAGACACGACATACTGTGATTAAAGTGCCCCTACAGTAATCATGAAAGCATATCTTTCGTTGAATTCTTTGTTTTCCAGTTATTTAATTTCAAAATCACGGAGTCCTTTGTTGGGCACTGTGTCTAAGATTTATAGTTAAATATACAAAAAACACATTCTTATGATCTGATAAAACTTAAGCTTGTTAAGTGTCACTAGAGCAACGCATCACAGTTGCAAACAATGACACTCCTGCCTTTGAGCTGCTCTACTGGGACTAAATACTCTGGTTTCATAGAAAGTGCTTTCCATCTCTCTCAATATAGCTAATACATGTTTAAAATTGTTTGTAATTGAGCTAAATCTTGCTTACTCACCATCACTATCTGGATTACATTTCATCCGTTTAGCAGGCAAATATCGCCGTGGGTCTGTCACGATCAATGCCAGCACTGAATGAGGAGGAAGCTGTGCAGGTGATGCTGCTCCTTTCAAAGTTTCCCAGAGCTGCTTTTGTATCTTCACACATTCTAAACTGTACGTATCACTGCAAATATCATGCCACCATTCACAGTCGTAAATTGCACTTTGTTCACACTCCCTACTGTCCTTTGCACGTTCATCCACCTCCATATTGTCATCGTAACTGATAACGCACTTGGTCATATCAGACTGATCTTCAAAAGACTCAACTGACATTGGCCCCGTGTTCACATTACTAGTACTAATTCCAGCCACTAGATTTTCCGTAACAAAAGGGACTCTGGTATAACTGGTTGTGGTCATGCTAACAACGTGTAATGCATCTTGAAGAATGGAATGAGACAATGGCCCTGTCAAACTAAATCTGTTCAATGTATCCTTAAGAAAAGTCATTTTAACATGTCCACTACTGCTTTCAAATTTACGTGCTCTATTATAAAGTGCAACCTTTGAACCTATCTTTTCTATTTCCACCTTTTTTTCTGATCCCTTACGTTTGTGCTTGATGCTGCCAGCAGATGTTTCACTATGCACAGCATTTCCACCAAAAGCAGATGGAATTGTTTCAGTTATGTCCATATTACTTTCAACAAAATTAAATGTATCTATCAGTTCATCACAAAATTCTTCATAAAATGCTGGATGGATCCACAACCAGAGTGTTCTTTCATCAAGTTCTTCACTTGTCGCATCCTTGCCTTCAGAACTTACTATCTTTGAAGGTCTCCAAAGAAAACTAATGTTACCTATAGCACCATATGGATAAGACTTTTTTCTGAATACTGTGATATTGCCTTCTCTGCTCCCACTAATATAAACTTTAGCCGAAAATGTCAGACCACATGCTTTGTCTGTGTGTTGCTTCAGACCATCAATTATTTCATCCAAAGGGCCACATAATTCGATGCAACAATAATATGAAACGTCCTAAACAAACACACAAAAAAAGATTAATTCACACAATAGTTCACTCTGATCCCTAAATCTTAATCTAACAAAGTCAATTCAAGGACAAGGATAAGTAAACCTCATAGTGCAGATTCAAAGTAACAAATTAAAAGTTATTCAGTTTCTCAATTATACAAAAAATTAATTTACCACTGCAAAAATAAATTTGTTTTTTTATCTTAAACTATCTTTGCTGATGGAATAGGAAACTGGTATTCGTATGTCTCACTTGCTCTCATATGTTACACATGTGGAAGGAAAATCTTCAAAAACTGATTAACAAACCACTCAAAAGTTGAAGTACCTGCAGTAGGCAGTGATTAGCTGAAGCACGGTAGCATGCTCGAAAACTTTTATCGTTTGGAAAATTGGGCAATTTATAGCCCCATTTCTGAATCATGTGGAATCTCTTTGCATGCCAAATATGAGTTTCCAGCCATATAAATTTTCGTTGACGTCTATTGTATTCTTGCAACAGATTACTAGGTCTCCGTCTATATTTTCGACTTGGTCTCTTAGATTTCAATGGCAAGCCACTCTTTTCCATCTGCAAAGAAAAATATTGTTTTAATACCAACACACGTTGTTGTTGTTGTTGTTGTTGTCGTCTTCAGTCCTGAGGCTGGTTTGATGCACCTCTCCATGCTACTCTATCCTGTGCAAGCCTCTTCATCTCCCAGTACCTACTGCAGCCTACATCCTTCTGAATCTGCTTAGTGTAGTCATCTCTTGGTCTCCCTCTACGATTTTTACCCTCCACGCTGCCCTCCAATACTAAATTGGTGATCCCTTGATGCCTCAGAACATGTCCTACCAACCGATCCCTTCTTCTAGTCAAGTTGTGCCACAAACTCCTCTTCTACCCATTCTATTCAATATCTCCTCATTAGTTATGTGATCTACCCATCTAATCTTCAGCATTCTTCTGTAGCACCACATTTCGAAAGCTTCTATTCTCTTCTTGTCTAAACTATTTATTGCCCATGTTTCACTTCCATACATGGCTACACTCCATACAAATACTTTCAGAAACAACTTCATGAGACTTAAATCAATACTCAATGTTAACAAATTTCTCTTCGTCAGAAACGCTTTCCTTGCCATTGCCAGTCTACATTTTATATCCTCTATACTTTGACCATCATCAGTTATTTTGCTCCCCAAATAGCAAAACTCCTTTACTGCTTTAAGTGTCTCACTTCCTAATCTAATTCCCTCAGCATCACCCGACTTAATTTGACAACATTCCATTGGCCTCGTTTTGCTTTTGTTGATGTTCATCTAACACATAGCTGATACTAAATTCTTAAAACATTCCCTGCGACCCCTCCCACCATGTGTCCCAGTGCAACTCTCTCCATCCAACTGGCATGAGTTTCGGTGATTTCCCAAGATTGCGGAAGCGATTATTATGTCAAATTCTAAGCTGCAGAAGGCTCAAAGGAATATATTTATTTACCATGAGATAAATAATTCAATGTGTTATTGCTTCTTTTTGACCCCCTGGTGACCTCATGATACTTTTTCGTGCTGGTTTTCAATTGCTTGGCTCACCCTATGTCCTGATTGTTGTACTGCGCTCTTTTAGCGCAACAGATCACTTATAGTTGTTCATTACAATACACACACACCATCATTTGTTAGTGTTTGCTGACAAGAAAAACACACACACTGCCACTTGTTATTGTGAGCAACCACGAATATTTGCTTTAAGGTATGTCATGAAATACTGATTAAGGTTATGAGATGTAAATGGAAATGAGCCTTTGGCATCATTGGCCGGGAGGCCCCTTACGGGGTATGTCTGGCCGCCTTGGTGCAGGTCTTATTACATTTGATGCCACATTGGGCGGCCTGGCGCACGGGATGGGGATGACATGATGATGAAGACAACACAATACACAGTCCCTGAGTGGAGAAAACCCCTGACCCAGCCAGGAAAGGTTATGAGATGACTGACTATCTTCTACAATAATTATGGTTGGCCACCAGTTGTAAAGATGTTTCATAGAATGTTTAGCTAAAAATGGATCCATCTACTTCTTGGCAGCAACGAAACAAAGACACTGAAAACCATTAGATGAGGGGGGACTACCCAACTATATAAACTACTACCTAAATAAAAGTGATTCTAGTGACTCTCCTGCATATGACAATGATCCAGCTTACAATCCCCAAGATTCAAGATCCTCTCGTGTTCTGATGAGGTTCTTGATACTGTATGTAATTCCAATAATGGTAATGAAAAAGGTATCCCAATTTAGAAACTAACTGGGCACAGAAAAGCAAGAGCAATTTTAAATTAAGATTCAGAAGTTAACATTTCCACGCACTTTGACAACCCTTCTGACCTTTACTAAATGTTGGTAACACAAGACATATTTAACAATATGATGTTGGAAACAAACAGATGTGCAGCACAAAAAATGTCCAGAATGTCAGGTAAAAGAAGATCTCAACTAGCCAATTGGGTTGACACTTCTGAGGAAGAAATGCACAAATTTATTGGCATAATGGTAATTATGGGGTTAAAAGAGGTCCCAGAAATTTCACTTTACTGGCCAAAGAATCCACTGTACAAAATAAAGTTATAAAAGCCACTATGCCCCATGATCGATTTCTGGCATTATTATCTTGCCGGCATTTTGTTGATAATGATGCCCTAGAAATGTAAATGACAGGACTTACATAATACAGCTGTTAGTTGAACATCTGCAGAGTAACTTTATAAACACTCTAAACCCTGGAAGAGATGTGGTAATTGATGAAGCTAAGATTCCTTGGAGAGGAAGATTGATTTTTGGCCAGAATACTTCCAACAAGTCTAACAAGTATGCTGTAAAATTTTACAAAATTTGTACAGAGGAAGGGTACGCTTCTACCTTGCATATTTATTGAGTGAAAGATGACAAACTGCAAGGTGAAGGTCACTTTGAGGCTATCACTATGAGAATGTGCGACACCTTTTTGGGAAAGGTCACGTTCTTTATCAAGAGAATTTCTATAAATGCATTTCTCTAGCGCATTAGTTGTTAGATAGAATTACGCTTCTCTGTGGAATAATTCATTCAAATGGAACAGAACTTCCCAAGGATAATGTGGAGAAGCAGCTTAAAAAGAGGGAAGTATGTGGAGCAGAGAACAATAATGGAGTCAAAATTTTTAACTGGGTGGATATACGGAGAGTTCTAATGATTTCAATGGTTCCTGGATGTTTCAGAGAACACTGGGAGAAAAAACAGAAAACGAGAGGTTATAATGAAAGCAAAGATAAAAAGAGGCATTGCTCTCAGTGATCAGATGTCTTTGTATTATTCACCATGGACCTCTACAGTAAGCACTTGGATTCTGCACAGTAAAAAGAGCACTTCGAGGAGAAAAATGTCATTTCAAAGAGACAATTGCCTTGTATTTATGTTGATATGCTACCTGTGCCACACCTCCGTCAAGAAAGCAAGTCCATACTTTGGGAAAAATTGGGGGCACTGCACATTGTGCTACAAAAGGATTTTCACTCAGGAAGGCAAAACGGCAGCAGACAACAAAACCAAGAAAGTTACAACCTTCTGCGATGATGGCGCTGGACAACCTAAATTGTGCATCAGTTGCCTCAATGAAAACCACATCCAGTAACAACTTTTTAAGGTTGCAAATGGTGCAAAGGTTATGTTAACCAGTATTTTCTGTATTGTTTGTATACTTTGTTTGTGTGTTTTGCAAATAAATTTGTAGGGCAAAATGAATTTCAAAAATAAAATACCAAGAGACAATAAAATCAAGTATGGCGTTTAAAGATTGCAATTCTTAAAGAATGCCAAGTTTATGTGAAAACGATTTTTTTGTATTGTTTTCTGTAGGATATGTATGTATTTATCGAATAAAGCAGTATGGTAAAAATGTCCAACAAAAAAAAAAAACATTGTTTCGGTATCATTTCGGGGTCTAGCTGGCCACTAAAGCAGCCGTTTATGCAGTGATATGTCCCCTTTTTTATAGTTAGCTTGCTAAGCCACTACATGGTGAAGTGACATCATCTTACAATCGTACAATTACACTTGCACCATTTGGGATACCAATGACCTGAACTGCATTTCTGCGAAGTTTTTGGCTGGTCACCTGTTGGCCAATATGCAATATAGGTGAGACATCAAATTTTTCTCAGTAGGGAATGTGTTAACGCTTAGAAATGCAGTACCAAAATTGTAACCATTTTTAATCCTTAGGCAAAGAGTGTCTTACAATGCCATTTCTTCCATTATCCTATCTTGGTTCCCCTTTTGTTTCAGAGATACAGATTTTATTATTATGAGTATAAAATTCATATAGGGGAACAATAACTCCAAAGCAAATCCAGGAACTGTCATTTCCATTAGATGTGAATACAATGGTACTGGAAGTGAGCAGCAAATGCCTACAGCTAACCTGACTCCAGATGTCACATGTTTTTGCTCCTGTGGAACCATTCAGCAAGACGCTAATGACAGTATGAGCAGTGGACAAGCTTGCTGGCACCTAAAATGCATACCAGGGGCTGTATCACCCTCGAAGATGATACTGTGTTCACCTGTATCCGTATGAAATTAACACAGGTAGTGGCAGTTTACCTTTGTTAAGTCCACGCAAATGGTTGTGAGTGACGGTTCATTGTAGGTTCACTAGCCAGTCACCGCCCACTTCACACTGGGGATCCCCCACACAATTAGGTACTGGCCATTCCTGGCACCAATTGTTCTGTTTGAGTGTACAGAAAACTAGCATTGCTCAAAGTCATCACAATAAAGTCAACATTGCTGAAACAAAAAATATATAGGCTATAAAACCTGCCTCACTTTTTGGTAGATGGAATATCCGCACTATGGTGCAAGGCTTCCCGGACACTTGTGGAAGCCATCATTGTACTGGATTTAGCCAGACTTAACACTGCTTTAAAAGACTCGCAGAAAAACCAGGCTACTGTGAGGGTTGAATGAAAAGTAATGCCTCCACCTTAGTTCCTTGGGTTTAGATGGGAATATTTTAATAAATCAAATGCAGAAATAATTCTTAGAATGTGATCTTTAATTACCAATATTCACTTTTCCACATAATTACCAGCCAATTGGATACATTTCTGCCAACAATGAACAAATTTTCTGAAGAGGTCATGGAAGAAGTCGACACTGTTTCCGCAACCACAGTCTCACAGTTCTCTCAACGTCTTCATCAGAAGCATAATGATGTCCCCACAGATCGTCTTTCATGATCAGGAACAGATGGAAGTCAAAGGGTGCTAAATCTGACAAATTTTAAGTCTGTGCACTTTCATTTCATAAGCCAGCATCTGGTGTACCTATCGTGCACAGATCTTCCGAATAATGTGACCCACACGTTCTTGTGAAATGCCGATTGTGCTTGCAAGTTTTCTCTGAGTAATACAACGATTGTCCTGAATCAAACTGTCGACATTTTGCTTGTGAAACTCACTGTTTACTGTCACAGGATGTCCAACTCTTTGTTTGTTGCGCAAGTCAGATGTTCCCGTCTCAACATCTTTAAACACACTCGCCCAGTGACGCACAGTATTCACATCAACACGATCACCATAAACTGCTTTCATTCTCTGATGAATCTCCTTTGAGGTGACACCTTCTACTGTCAAGAATTCAATGACTGCACTTTGCTTAAATCGCATTGGCCGACCGTCTGCACAAGGTTCCATACTTTACACTGAAACAACACAACCGTTCAACACTAAGGATTCCTGCCAACTGGAACTGTAGAGAAGAGGCTTTAGAACAATCCAGTACCTGCTACATACCAATTCTGCCAACTGTTGAAGAGTTGTGAAGAATGAGGCACTACTTTTCAGTCAACCCTCGTAGATGACGGTTCAATTCAGGAGGAAAATTACACTTTTTTTTTTCTGGAGGGTAAAGGACATTATCAGACCCAAGCAACACCGCATTGGCTTTTGCCATTCGTAATGATCTGTTACCCATCACTGAAAGCCCGCTTGGGATCTCAGAATGCATTATAACTTCGCGTCTGTTAACTAGCTGCAGGCCAATGACACTGTATATATACCAATGCTGATCTTGACTGCAGATGTAAGAGTATAGTTTACCTTGCTATATCTAACAACTGCATCCTTCTGTCAATGTTCGGTGAAAAACTTACGCAAATATCATGTCCAATGTATCACACAGTCCTTGAAAATGGAGCTGTAGCTCCAAAATGCTTTGGATGGCAATCAGAAAATAAATTTGTGACTGATAACTGAATATTATTAATCAATAATCTCTAACCTAGAAGTTACAGCCACAGCCAGCCCACAGCATAATGTCTATTAATAACTTAAAGGATCAGTTTTACAAACACGTCAGCAAAATGGTGCATGGGGAGTGCACCTTCAAGATCAACTGTGTATTCGTGGTGGCTTCAGTGCCTCTACCAGGTGTAATTCTGCTGCTTGGTCAGAGTGCCAATGGGCAATATGAATGGAAATGGTTTATGGCTGCTTGAATTTGTGCAAAGCATCAATTATGCATCACTAAAACACACTTTAAAGGCAAGATGAGGCACAAGGTTTCCTGGATGCACACTCGCTCCAAACACTAACATCAACTAGATCTCATTTTTACCAATAGGAAAGATTTCCACCATTTTCTCCACACGTGCTCCTTCCACAGAGTTGACCAGGACACTGACCATGTATTAGATTAGATTAGATTAGATTAGATACTTGTTCCATAGATCATGAATACAACACTTCGTAATGATGTGGAACGTGTCAGGTTAATGAAAGATGTCTGTACAATATATTACATTACACAAAATATTGCATGACACTAATGCTTAAGTTAGTTTTTTTTCCCTCCCTTAATTTATATCTAAAAATTCAGCCAATGAGTAGAAGGAGTTGTCATCTAGAAATTCTTTTAATTTATTTTTAAATGTTGGTTGACTATCTGTCAGGCTTTTGATGCTGTTTGGTAGGTGACCAAAGACTTTTGTGGCAGCATAATTTACCCCCCTTCTGTGCCAAAGTCAGATTTAACCCTGCATAGTGAAGATCATGCTTTCTCCTGGTGTTATAGCTATGCACACTGCTATTACTTTTGAACTGGGTAGGATTATTAACATCAAATTTCATAAGTGAATATATATACTGTGAGGATCCCTAGATCCTTAAATAGATGTCTGCAAGATGACTGTGGGTGGGCTCCAGCAATTATTCTGATTACACGTTTTTGAGCAATGAATACTTTTCTACTCAACGATGAATTACCCCAGAACATGATACCATACAAAAGCAGTGAATGAAAGTAGGCATAGTAAGCTAATTTACTGAGATTCTTATCACCAAAATTTGCAATAACCCTAATAGCATACGTAGCCGAACTCAGACGTTTCAGCAGACCATCAATGTGTTGCTTTCAGTTTAACCTCTCATCAATGGACACACCTAAAAATTTTGAAAATTCTACCTTAGCTACAGACTTCTGTTCAAAGTCTATATTTATTACTGGAGTTGTGCCATTTACTGTACGGAACTGTATATACTGTGTTTTATCAAAATTTAAAGAGAGTCCGTTTGCTGAGAACCACATAATAATTTTGCGAAAAACATCATTTACAATTCCATCACTTAGTTCTTGGTTTTTGGATGTTATTACTATACTTGTATCATCAGCAAAAAGAACTAACTTCGCATCTTCTTCATCTATATGGAATGGTAAGTCATTAATGTATATCAAGAACAGTAAAGGACCTAAGACCGAACCCTGTGGGACCCCGTGCTTGATACACCCCCCCCCCCCCCCCACTTTGAGGAATCAGCTGTTGTATTAACATTACATGAACCACTTATTTCAACTTTCTGCATTCTTCCAGTTAAGTACGAATTAAACCATTTGTGCACTGCCCCCCTCAAACCATAATGATTTAGCTTATCTAAAAGAATTCCATGATTTACACAGTCAAAGGCCTTTGAGAGATCACAAAAAATACCAATGGGTGACGTCCGGTTATTCAGAGCACTTAATATTTGATCAGTGAAAGCGTATATAGCATTTTTTGTTGAAAAGCGTTTCTGAAAACCAAACTGACATTTTGTTAGTACTTTATTTTTACATATATGGGAGGCTACTCTTGAATACATTACTTTCTCAAAATTTTTTGATAGAGCTGTCAGAAGAGAGATTGGGCGATAGTTGTTGACATCCGACGTATCCCCCTTTTTATGCAATGGTTTTACAATGGCATATTTCAGTTTATCGGGGAAAACACCCTGCTCCAAAGAGGTATTACATATGTGGCTGAGAATCCTACTTATCTGTGGGGAACAAGCTTTAAGTATCTTGCTGGAAGAGACAAAAGTTCGCTTAACACCTAAAAAGATTCACACTGCTAATAAACTACGCAGACCAAGACAATCTTTGCAAAAACTAAGGACTACATAGCAATAGAAATATCTGGTGACAGCGATTAGAAAGAAGTTGACACCGGGGACCTAAACGTACCCACTGTTGAAGACTGGCAGAAGATCAAGTCACATCTTACTGTAACGACCAACACTACATCTGGTGCTTTGAAAGCAAAATCCCAGGATTCATTCCTCAGGAATATTGATGACCTGAAACCCTTCCTTGCTTGTGTCAGTCAACTCTGAACTGGCACTCAAACCTTTACAATCCTACCCACCTGGTCTACACAAAATATGTTAACTCGATGGAGTTATAAAAGGGAAGCTCTCATGACACAAAATTTAAGTCGACATTTGCCATTTTAGTAGGTTCTGATGAGAGTATTTTGATAAAAAATGCCAGCTTGCATTATTTAAAGGTGTACAAGTAATTCTGATTAAGTGAAAGTGAAAAGAAATCACATTTAATTCATAAGTGGATCGGTGATATTTTCTCTTATATACACAAACTTTTGTTGTGCTGGTTACTTTTACTTTAGTAGTGTTATTTCTGTAATTTGACCTAGATTTCCTATCAATACAACACAAAGAGCACTTTGCTTAAATGATGCGAGTAGGAAACACTGCCAACTGTACAGATATGGCAAAATATGTTCCCAGCACTTTCAGGAAGAGGACACAGACAGAACATCAGTTTCATCATCCCATATTAAGGAAAACGCTGGATTATGAAAGTAGCCTTTTCATACCACATACTTCTCTTCTTGGCTATTTGAAATGTATAACAAAATGAAAGTTATATTAATGAGGCAAAATGTGTCAGATTACTGGATCAAGTATGCCTTTTAGACCAGAAAAATGTCTGAAAATATCTTCCAGACACACTGTTGTTGACAAAAGCATTGTAATATTTACTACTTAGGAAAACTGTTGAGTATACACAACAGTAATTAAGAACAAGAAGCAACTGGAAACAATAGTCTGCTAGCGTTTGGCCCTACTAACATGGCAGTGCTGGCTTCAAAACAATGTACAGCTTAAATATGCGGTGCCACCTCCCTATGTTATACCTTCAAGTAAGATGTAGCGTCTTGCATTGCACCTAAGTAAGTAAGTAAGAGACAGAAGCAGGCAGACAGCTTTATGTGTGAGTCGTGTCTCTCACGGCAGGTGCCCTCAGATCCAGCAGCTAACTGCAAGTAGTTTTGGCTGTGGCCAAAAGGTGTCAGCATCTTATGGACTATGAAATTATCAAGTTGTTAAAACTGTATATTTGAGAAACAAAACTGTGTTTATTGAGGTTTTCATTAATTACTGCTAATTTGTGTACTTATTAGTGGTATGAATGTGAAGTACTAAATGAATGAATATTGTTATGTCTATTAACTAAGTATACAACAATGCAAGAACTATGTACCAACAAGGTGAATCATACTCAGCAGAAATTGTAAGGAGCAACTAGCCACTTTATGGGACATAGGAAACAAGATATATTTTACAATAATTGTGTTATTTAAAGGGGAAGTTATTTTGATATATGTGGACTTTATAAACTTGTTCTCTTTATAAACTGTTCATAAAAGCCATTAAGCTGTGATTGATTAAAAACAAAAGACGCAGCTTTACACGGTTTAATACTAATAGTGGATTGGTTATCATGTATACCAGCCAATCAGAGGACAGTACATTCGCATGTATTTCATGGGTTAAGAAATTGCTCTGTGAAGTCTAAGAGTTCGGTTTGGATCTCAGCCATGATCACGTTTAGACATGGATGTAAAGAGCTCTGAATAGATGTGAAAATTATATGGAATAATGATTAAGTCTTAACTGAGAAGTCTCGCAAAGTGGGCGCGAATCTGTGAAAAAGATGAACACATGAAATTCTGATTTTAATACATAAACTCTGACTTTTGAATACCCAAACCCGCATGGCAAATTATACAAGGAGTGACTGCAAACTGAACATTTGTTGTGGTCAAATTGTGTAATATTTGAGTGTGCTTTCTGTTGCAGACAACCCGTGTTTTAATCCTTTTGGTAAAAGGTTTGGTTAATTATCGTAAGTTGACTACAGAGTCCGCCAGAAAAATTTATATACACTTTAAGGAACAAAAAGTATAACTTATGTGTTTATTTTACATTTAGTAATTGGTCACACATGTTGTACAACCTTCAGTTTAGCACATGGTTACTTTAAATGTTCAAAATGTTCACTCTGGTGGCTGCTATACACACAACAGAACAACGAGTGGTTGCTGCAACTAAATCAGTCAGTATTACAGTGGAGATCACTGCACACGTCACTGTAATCTGCTGGCAAATTTCCTCCTGCATGTGTGGCTTACGTCGACATACATTATCTTTACAGGTCTCCACAAGTAGAAGTCCATAGGTGTTAAATCTGGCAATTGTGGAGGGAACTCAATGGGCCCCCTTCGTCCAATCCAATGCTCTGGAAAACTGTCGTCCAGGAAAGCTGGTAGGGATAGGTTGTAGTGTGGCAGCACTCCGTCCTGTTGGTAGAAGACCTCTTCATCAGCTCTGTAAAGTGCATATATACCTGGCAAAATTGATGTGCATAACATTTCCAGGTACACATCTCCTGTGACAGCAGCAACAAAAAAAGGTCCTACTAAGCCCATACATGATAGTCCACACCACACATGAACCCTTGGTAGACTGGCCACTTTATCCACATAAACAAGCAGATTTTCTGGAGCCCAGTACACACTGAACTTATGCCAATTCATGGTTCCATTAAGTTCAAATTATGCCTCGTCACTGCACACTACAAACTGCCTATTGGCTTCTCTCTCGGTTTTCTTGGGCCAAAGTTCATCTGAACTAGAGCCAAGTTCACGGCCACAGACTCGGCTCCAGTTCACTACCAGCAATGGAGGGTGAAGCTTTGACAATGCCAGCCACTCGTGGTGGCAAAACGTCAGTAAAATCATCAGAAGTGCGTCGGTTGGTTGGTTGGTTGGTTGGTTGGTTGGTAGATTGGCGTTTAAGGTACCAAACAGCAAGGTCATCAGTCCCTTGTGTCAAAGGTGGTTCATTCGGATGGATTTACATCTGAGAAGAGTCATAATGATAAAAGGTTAAAAAACATAAAAGTGCAGTCGTGTTGTCAACAGTGAAAACAAAAGGAGGGAAGTCAACAAGTGGGCAACCCCAAGGCTATGTTAGAGGCAGGAAATATCCCACCTCTGATGCAGTACAGACAAGACCACCTGCTATTCAAAAGCATTCAACCACTAGAATGTGAAAGTGTGTATTGTAAAAGGAGACTAACCAAATCTAAAAAGCGATAAAAATAGAGTAAAAGGGAGAGAAAAAAGGATATTGCCCATGGAGGGGAGTCTGGAATCTAAAAACACAGTTTACAGTGGGAGACACCCCAACCCTCACCGCACTGCCCCTATTCCAAAGGGAGACTAAAAACCTTAGAACTGAAAATAAAAACCACTTTCACAGAGGAAACTCAGAACAAGTTCAACCATGCGGAAATCGTCTGCCAATATTAAAGGTAAAGTGCGGGAAAGTCTGTACTTAGTACACAGAGCCAAAACAAGGGGGCATTCCACCAAAATGTGGGCTACTGACTGGAAGGCTCCACAATCACAATGTGTGGGTGGCTCATTAAGCAAAAAAAACAATCGGTCAGCCTGGTACAGTCTATGCGGAGACGACACAGGGTGGTCAAGTCCTTTTGGGAGAGGCAGAAGGAAGAACACCACGGGACAGGTGTCAACTTAATCGCACGAAGTTTATTAGGCAGGGAGGTAGCCTCCCAAGAGTTGGTCCGTGATTGTGCAAAGTGGGATTTGATGTGAAGCTGTAAATCCGCTACAGGAGAAGTTACAGAGAAGGGGGTAAGTGACTGCTCCCCCAGCCAAACGATCAGCAAGCTCATTACCTGGGATACTCACATGGCCCGGAACTCGAAGGAAGTCAACGGAACAAGCAGCATAGTGAAGATCAATGAGACAGTCGTGGATGGCATGACCAAGGGACGGCAGCAAAAACACCAGTCAATAACCTGAACACCACTCATTGAGTCCGTACATAACAAAATGCGGTTGAGTTGTGACCATTTAATAACGGTACGGGCCTGGGAAACTGCCACAAATTTCGCAATAAATACCCCACATGCAGCTGGCAGGAGATGATTTTCCACACCAACAGAAGACGTGAAGGCATACCCCACACAATCAGCAGATTTAGAGCCTCGGTATAAAAAACAGCAGCATCCCGAAACTCCCATAAAATTCGGCAAATCGGAATCTTTCAGACCTCGGCAGAGATCCATCCAAATCCGGGGCCGAGAAACTAACCGAGGGGGGGTGACGGACAGGAAACGTAGGATACAGGACAAAGACGGAAGCTGAAAATCAAGGCGAAGAAACCCAAGGCAGAGCCCAACAGGTAAACCCACCCGACGGTGGGAATCAGGTGGGTGATGTCCTTGGTCTGGGAACAGAATAGAAGAGGAAGGATGAGTGGGAGAGGAACGGACAGTGATTGCATAAAAAAGCACAAGCTGGGATTGCCAAACAGAAAAGGGGGAGGGGAGGGGGGAAGGATCCCAGCTTCAACCAGGAGACTATCAACATGGCTAGTAGGGAAGGCACTGATGGCCAAATGAATACCACGGTGGCGGACAGGGTCCAGGAGGTGCAGTGTGGTAGGAGCAGCCGAATCGTAGACTTGACAACCATAGTCCAAGCAAGACAAGCACTAAAGCCCAATAAACGTGGAGAAGAGTGAAACGATCTCCATCCCAAGAGGTGTGGGCACGGAAGCGAAGGACACTGAGTTTCCGGAAACATCCTATCTCCAGTAGTCTGATATGAGGCAGCCAATTGAACTTGTTGTCGAAAAGAAGACCCAGGAAATGAAACTGTGGGACCACAGGTAATCGTTGTGCATCGAGGTAGAGCTCCAGATCGGGGTGGACCGTAGAACGGTGGCAGAAGTGGACCACCCACAATTTTAAAGGAGAGAACTAAAACCCATGTGAGAGGGTCCATGCAGAGGCACGTCATATAGCACCCTGGAGCTGCCACTCTGCAGAGGCCACCGAAGAGGAACTAACCCAAATGCAGAAATCATTCACGTACAGAGCAGGGGTGACCAAAGGACCGGAAGAGGTCACAAGTCCATCTATAGCAATGAGGAAAAGAAGTACACTCAATACAAAACCCTGTGGGATGGCATTCTCTTGGATCCATGGAGAACTAAAAACAGTACTAACTCGAACCCTGAACGACCAATGGAACAGGAACTGGAGGATAAAAATTGGGAGTGGGCCCCAAAGACCCCACTCATGAAGTGTAAGAAAGATGTGATGGCACCAAGCAGTATCATAGGCCTTGCGAAGGTCAAAAAAGACTGCAACCAAATGGCAGCGCTTGGAAAAAGCCTGCCTTGGAAAAAGCCTGCCGAACTGCAGATTCCAATCGAAATAAATGATCGATCAGAGTCCGTCCCTCTCAGAAGCCACACTGGTAAGGGGACAATAGATCCCGAGATTCAAGGAACCAATTGAGCCAACAGACTACCATCTGTTCAAGTAACTTGCAAACATCATTTGTCAGACTAATTGGCCAATAGCTTTCGACAAACAGGGGGTTCTTATCAGGCTTAAGGGTGGGAACCGCGATGCTATCCCTCCATTGAGAAGGGAAGTCACCCTGGAGACAGATACGGTTAAGCACCCAGAGAAGATGTCTTCGTTGTAGAGCACTTAGACATTGAAGCAATTCGTTATGAACAGAGTCTGGGCCAGGGGCCGTATAATGAGAAGAAGAAAGTGCGGAAAGAAGTTCCCATTCAGTAAAAGGTATGTTGTAAGATTCTGACTGACAAGGGGTAAAACATAAGGCGGAAGCTTCTGCCCGCTGTTTCTGGCGAAGGAAAGCAGCCGGATAGGAGGTTGATGCTGATGCTGTTGCAAAATGGGTTGCAAGATCTTACGCGAGAATCAACAGATCCGTGCAAAGGCCATGTGGGAGGGCAAGGCCCAGGATGGTAGACTGTCGATGGCAACCTTGGAGAGAGCAAAGTGTAGCCCATACCCGTGATATAGGGACATCAGACATGTCCTGTAGGACGTTATCAATACAACCTGACAAAGAGGGAGAAAAAAATGACCTGTTCAGTATATAGAGGCCAATTGGCACGTTGAAAAGACCAACAAGGTAACCTGTCCATCGGAGAGCGGGAAGGGAACGAGAGAATCAATGGGAAGTGGTCACAGTCGCAAAGGTTGTTGTGTGGCGACCAGTGTAATGAAGGGATGAGGGAGGGAGAAGAAAGAGAAACATCAATGGCAGAAAAGGTACCACGGCCTACACTGAAATGGGTAGGGGAGCCATCATTAAGAAGGCACAAGTTGTGGTCTGCAAGAAACTGTCTATGAGAAGACCTCAACTACATGGAAATGCACTGCCCCACAAGGGATGATGAGCATTAAAATCCCCAATGAGGAGGAAGGGGGGAGGAAGCTGCTGAAGGAGGACAGTTAAGGCAGCAGCTGTAAGAGTCCTGTCAGGAGGGAGATAAAGATTGCAAACTGTGACCCCAGAGTCCAGGTGGACCCTAACAGCAACCGCTTCCATTATAGTTTGAAGAGGAATCCACATACTAGCAATGTCCATATCATCAGCAACACGAGATTCCCACACAAGCTGCGAAGTAAAACGAATTAAGGGATTTCAACCCCAGAAGGTGGCAATAATATCCATTACAATTCCATTGAATAACCACAGAACGATGATTCAAATGAGGGGTGAACAGGCTAAAGCCAGTCATGCCGCCAGGTCACCATCCGTCACAAACAAGGAGGGGGCGACATCCATAAAAAGAAAGTCGGAGTCAGGTTGCGAAGGCGGGGACGGGTCCTCTGCGCGACACCAGAGGCTCCTTGTCCCAGGACTTATGTTTCTTCTTCTTTTCCGTTTGAGATTGAGGAGGGCTGTGCTGGAAAAAAAAGCCAGCTGCAGCAAGATCTGGAAAAGAAAGCAAGCGGGCAACCTGGGGGCCCATAGACCGTGGTTCTCTTGGTCGTCATGTGGCAGCAGACCTTTGGCCTGGAAGGTGGTGGAAGGGGGATCCTGGAAGGGGCGCCCTCAACCTGCAGATGCTGAAGAAGTGGGACACTTCTCTGGCTGGGGAGGGGGAGGGGCACCCGGAGGGGAGTGGGAACCGCAGGGGAGGGGGAGAGGACAGGAGTTCGGGGCTGGGGTAAGGAAGGAGGAGGAAGGCGTGAAGATGTAACTAAAGCATAGCTAGACAACATTGACACAGGATGAAAATGTGCATACTTCTTGTGAGCCTCAGTGTAGGTTAGACGATCGAGGGACTTATACTCCTGTATCTTCTTTCCCTTCTTATAAGCCAGGCAATACAGTGAACACGGAGAATGACTGCCATTATAATTAATACACAGGAGGGGGAACAAAGGAACTCCCCTCATGGAGCGGATGTCCACAGTCACCATAGAGAAAGGTCTGCAAACAGTGGAAAGACATGTGTCCAAAACGCAAGCACTTAAAACATCTCATAGGTGGTGGGATGTACGGCTTCAAATCACATCGATAAAACATAATCTTGACCTTCTCAGGGAGGGTATCCCCTTCAAAGGCCAGGATAAAGGCACCATTATCAATGTCATTGTCCTTCAAGACCTTCTGAACACGCTGAACAAAGTGAACATCCTGCCGCCTTAGACTGCCCCTAAGTTCCTCATCAGTTTGAAGGATAAGGTCCCTGTGAAATATTACACCTTGAACCACATTCAAAGACTGGTGGGGGGTAATGGACACAGGAATTGTGCCAAGATAGTCACAGGCACGAATGGCCACAGACTGGGCAGCTGAAGCAGTTTTGATCAACAACGAACCCGACCGCATCTTGCTCAGAGTCCACTTCGCCAAACTTGTCTTCAATGTGTTCCACAAAATATAAAGGTTTGGTATTGGTGAAAGTATCCCTACCAGTCCTGGGGCAAACCACATAGCAGGGTAAAAGGTTTCACCCCTAGCAGACAAGCCTGACCCTCCTCCCAGGGGGTAGCCATGGAAGGGAAGGCCGAAGGGGCAGAAGAAGCAGCACTAAAAGAATTATTTCCATTCAAAGAGATGGCCATAGAAGAACGGCCAGAGTTCTGGATCTGTAAGCGTTTCATTTGCAAGGTGTCCGCCCTGATACAACCCACTCCAATCAGGGGCTCTCCCCACAGGCACCACAGCAAGGGCCGTCTGGCATGACGGCCATTGCAAGGAGTTCCAATACTCCATGATGACAAGCAACCATTCCTAGGCTTACATGAGGTGGTCACAGCTCAGGTATCAGAGGTACATAGCGACCCCACCACACAGACTGCCTACAGAGCTGGCAATGTACCCTAGCATCAGACAATGACGTGAAGGAAAAGATGGAAGGAACTAGGGGGGCACACACCAGAGACACTAGGTAAGGTGCTCTTCCCCAAATGGGTTACACTACGAAATAGAAATTTAGTAATGGAGGGGGACCAGAAAATGCCAAAAGGATGAGGTAATTACTCAACAAAACCAAATCGCAAAGCCAACATAACCAGGAGGATAGCGGGGCCAACATAAACAAGGACACCAAGAGAGGGAGAGGAGAGGGCGGAGGGAAAGGAGCAAGAACAGGAAAGGAGGGGAAGGGAAAGGAAATGCAGCCTGGGAAATAAGGAAGGCTGCAACAGCTCGGGGCCCCGTGCTCCCCACGCACATGCTCACGAAAGGACTGAGAGCCCCTGGGGTGACAAACGTCAACCAAAGAACCAGAGACAGAAGCCGCCAATATGCAGTGGGCATGAAAGCCTAGACAATTTTGTACTCCACACTACCTTCCTCACAAATTGTTCATCCCAATTTACCATTTGCTGATACCATTCGCAAAATTGCATTCGGCGATCAGAATCGTCATCATCAATCGAATGCAGTAATCGTGGAATGTAAACTTTCCACTTTACAGCTTTTAGAATTCTATGTGTACTTGTACTGCTAACCCACACTGCACATGCACTTTGCTTAGCAGACTTATGTGGAGAATTAACAAACGTTTCCAACATGAGAGCCAATGAAGCAGGACTGGTAGATGCCCACTGTCTTCCTGAATACCACAAATCGTTCCTCGCTATTCAAACTTGTCAATGATGAATTTCATTGTTAGGCAGGTTGGCAGTTCCGTTTCAAACTCCCACCTCCACTGACGTTGACTTCAACAGCATTATCAAGCTTGAAAAACCACTTCACAATACATTTATGTTTCTTTAATGCCAAGCGTGCTCCAACCATCTTGTTTCTCAATACTGAGATGAAAGTACTAACATCTCTTGAGCCAAAGACCATACTACAACACACTCCTGACTCAAATCGAACGAAAATATTGATATCTCAATAGAGCATGACAAAGAATGTATACATTTTTCTGCCAGACTCTATATTATGAGTGAGTGTGATTGCAGGTGAATGACAAAACTGTCAATTAAGATTAGCAAGGACTTGGCAGTGTTTTGTATCAAACCAATCACAATAAATTGAAGTTTTTACTCGCAAACTATCTTTCAATTAATCACTCAGCTAACCTGATACTGAAAAACATTTTAACGCGACCTGCAAATATGAGTAGTGCAGCAAGTTTCTGCTACAGCTTTTTCTAGCCAACGAACAATATCCATTTTTCTAACAGCGAAGGCGAGTGGACTGGACTGCAGAAGAAGAAATCACCACAAGGTGAATGGAACTGTTTTCTGTTGGACAAAACACAAATAACCATGCTGTTGCCCATAGTCAACACATACTACGAGAAACCTTGCACTAATATACAGAAGTGTGTCAATGCTGGGAACATCGACAGAGTGTATTTGGGTATCAAAAGAGGCCCTCTTCCCCAAGAAGACCACCCCACTTAAGGAGGTCGATGAACACTCATCACAGATTGTAATCGACAATTTCAACATTGAGTAGAATACTACGTAAGCCGTTGAGCATATAAAATAGTCTTAGGATTTCTGAAGACAATAAGGATAAATATAGGAACCAGATTGTGATTATGAGAGCCAGAAGGCATAAAAGCTAAGTAATAGTTGAGTGAAGCAGGGTTGTGATGTAATTGTAGTGTTATTCAGTCTCTACGAATAGCAAGCAGTAAATGGAAATAAGGAGAAATTCGGAAATTTTAAAATTTCTTGATGAAACTATAGTACTGAGACAGCAAAGGACTTTGAAGATCAGCTGAATGGTATAGGTAAGGCTTTGAAAAGGGGTTATAAGATGACCATAAATAAAAAAAAACAAGGATAAAGTAGCATAGTTTAATTAAGTCATATGATGCTGAAGGAATCTGATCAAGAGTGAGACACTAAAAGAAGTGTACAAGTTTTGTTACTTGACGAACAAGGAAGGTACGGTGATATACAATGCAGACTGTCAATTAGGAAGACAAACATTTATGAAAAAGAGAAATCTTTTAGATATGTTTAAAGGTCAGAAAGGCTCTTTTGACAGCATTATGTCTGGAATCAGCATTATATGGAAGTGAAATGTGGATAATAAACACAACAGCTACAAAGATTATAGAAATTTTTGAAATGTAGTGCTACCGAAGAACACTGTAGACTAAAACAGTACAAGTAACTAATGAAAATGTACTGAATCAACTCAGGTAGAAAAGAACTTTATGGCACAATTTGACTAAAAGAAGGAGTAGGTTGATGGGACATATCCTGAGGCGTCAAAGAATAGTTAATTTAGTAACTGAAGATAGTGTGTGTGGGGGGTGGGGGAATGGGTGGAAGTAAAAAGTGTACAGGGCTTGAATATAGTAAGTAGGTTCAAGCGGATATAGTTCTGCAGAGATGGAGACACTTGCAAAGGACAGGAAGAGATGCATCCAACCACACTGAAGACAATGAAGGAGCATGTGAAATATCATCTATTAAATCAATATTAATCATATTTCCATGAGCATGGGAAAGCTCTGAATTCTAGAGGCAAATGGATTTGGCACATACTTCACAGATGACACCTGCTGATTGGGGATAAAATTCAGGAACCAGATTATGACTATGAGAGTTAGAAGACATAAAAGATAAGTAAGTCGGTACTCGAAATGTTCTGTACGTTCCAAAACTTACACGATATATATTTTTTAAAATATAAGTAAACCCCAAAAAAAAAGACAGAAATCCAGAGATTGAAGAGAACACTAAGGAAATGAAAGAATAAGTCAAATTTTCACGAGTAAGAAGTAACACTTACATTGCCTTCTAGACTATTCATACATTCACTCCGCCATCCCATAGTAGATTTCATAATGTGAGCAAAAATTTAAATTTATGTTCAACAGGCAGCAGAATGTTGGCTGAAGACTAGAAGTTTTGAGGTAACAGTAATTCAGGAAAAGAGAGAGAGAGAGAGAGAGAGAGAGAGAGAGAGAGGGGGGGGGGATATTTTCATGGTACTACTTACGATGAAATTATTTCCAAACACACAACAGCTCTGGTTTTATAGTATTAGCTCTGGTTTTACAGTATAACATCTAAATGAAAAGATAACAAATTCTTCTCTAAAGTAAGTACTCAAAATGTTCTGTAGATTCCAAAACATATACAATATTTTTTTAAATATAAATAAATCCCAAAAAATACAAAAATACAATTGTGTTTATGTTTGTACCTATCCAATAATTTCAAATTGTACCTGTCGCAAATGTGCTTCTCGAAGCCTCCTTGGCATGCGTTTAACATTGTGGCTCATTATCCTCCTCCTCATGTGCTTAGGGAGTCGCTGAATTACCAGGCCACTTCTCTGAGGATCATCTGCAGAGCAAATTTTCAAGATGTTAAGACCACAGTTACTTGTTAATATCTTGAGAATACTGTTACCATTCAATGTCCGACATATACCTATGGCTTCTGTTAATGCTTCTATTTCTTGAGCTCTTGCAGAAATTATGTGCAATATGTTTACTCCTGATGGAAGGTGAGATTGTCCACCAAGCAGACTGTCAAACTGTTGCCTTGAACTTGCCATGATCATTTATTTGTTTCGAATCCTGTAGAGAAAAGACAATAGGCAGTTTTTATTGTGTATGTTAATTGTTCATGACATCAAATCCAACATCACTTTTGTATTTCACTTCTAGCTTACAAATTATTTTTTGTTTATAACCACATAAACAATTATTAATCTATCATGTTGTTATGACAAGGCTGAACTCATTATTTATTTATCATTGTAACCTACTTAAAATATTTTCCTGCACAGTTTTGTGTTGTTGACTGTTAAGCACACTAAAAGCTTTGAACTCACAAGACCTGAATTTGGCTGAACAACACTGAAAGAACTAATACACACATAGAACACATACATACGATGAGCAAGTTAGTTTATTTTTTACAGACCACAGTTAGTAAGCTTTAGAACTATAAGCTGCTGCATCTTTTTATACTGGTTGCCCTATTTCCATTTGTTAAACCACAGATACTTTCTCACCATCAGCTAACAGTCCGTACATTACAACAATGGCCACAGCAGAATCTGTAATAGGATTTGACAAACATATCAATTTCTATACAAGTACATCAGGGAATTGTGTATTTAAAGACGGTATGGTACATTTGACTACGATTCAAACCCTAAAAATGAACCATAGATACTAAACTGAAGGAACTACATCAATAAAATATTAAAAAGGGAACAATGGTAATTCCTGACAAGTTTTTTGGTCACAATACTGATTGATAGTCTAATTACAACACAGATGTTCAAATGAGTGTGAATTCCTAAGGGACCAAACTGTTGAGGTCATTGGTCCCTAAAGTTACACACAAAAACTAAATTAAACTAACTTATGCTAAGAACAACACTCACACCCTTGCCCGAGGGAGAACTCAAACCTCCAGCGGAAGGTACAACACAGATTAAGAACACTTGGTAAGAAAACTTATGGAGAGTATTTCATAATCTAATTCTGTCTTGTAAAATCTATAGACATGGCTCTTCATTTTCAAGCCAGTAGAATTATGCTGGATATACACAATACTAAAGTGAAGAGATATTTAAAACCATTGTGAAAACTGAAAAATGCAGTTTCTTTAAGTATTGAAATAATGACTAAAATGAAGGAGAGAGCTTTGGGAACTAAAATACTGTAGAACTGGTATAAAATACAAATATGTGAAATTACTGGAAGAGAGAAGACCGAGTGCAATATTATAGAAACAATGGAAAGTTTGCGGAAATCAATGGATCTTCTACATGAATACAACACGAATGTCATTCTGTTATACTGCAGTAACTCCAGGCTTGAAACATGCACACTCATAATGCACGGGAATCTGACACCTGAAAACATAAAAGAATCGCATATGCTCTGCTGCAGTAAGCACTGGAGAAACAGCAAGATAAATCACAGGCATTTTACAGTGAAAACCTGACTAAGACTTCAAGTGCACAGGCAATCAGGCATAGACTTATAGTAAAGAAACTCATTTGCAATTGCTGTACGACTACCTTGACTGTTCCAAGCATCCATACCTAACCACATATCATTTAAATGCTTAAATGTTCAAGTCAATGGGTCAGCTACAGATTATTAGGGCTTTAGTATAGCTACAGCATTACATCAAATGCACAAATCTTTAAAATTGCATTTAAGACTTTCTTAAACAACACAGAACCAAACACTTAACATATATACCCTCTTTCTGAGTCTGACATGCCTCCAATAAAAGAATGGCAAAATAAACAGTAAGCCCAGTAAATGTTGCTTTATCAGCATTCAAATTTCCTATCCAAACTATCTATCTTCTTTCTATTTCCACAGCAATCACTACTATCTTACTCTCATATTTGCAGTTGCCTGGACCATAATGATAACAAAAGGAGATAACTCGTACTGGTCTGCAAGTAAACAAAAAGTCAACCATTGTGCTGATAACTTTATGTTTCCTCAGTTCACAACTGTGTTAGTAAAATCAACTTATCAGCTAGCAGAGCAGGTGCAAAAGTACCTATATGGGCAACAGTCCTTTACTAATTGCAGAACTGAACAAATACTGAATGTTAACATCAGTTAACATCCCAATTGTATCTATAAAGAAAACTGACCTAATCATTCCTGAAACTGTATACCATTTAAATAAACCCAGTCATCAGATAAACACAAATGAAAAGAAGCAGCAATGATGCTTCTGCAGCTGTACCATGACAACAAGTTCAGGATCACTGCTGATAGTGAATCAGAGGTTTCTCAATTTGTTAAAATAATCAGACACTAGTGGGTTTTTCAGTTTGTCGAGATGACCAAAAAGTAGTAAATGCAGATTCCCAAAAGCAGTGTGCTAATGCTCACACTATTGTTGTTGTTGTTGTTGTTGTTGTTGTTGTTGTTGTTGTGGTCTTCAGTCCTGAGACTGGTTTGATGCAGCTCTCCATGCCAAGCTTCTTCATCTCCCAGTACCTACTGCAACCTACATCCTTCTGAATCTGCTTAGTGTAGTCATCTCTTGGTCTCCCTCTATGATTTTTACCCTCCACGCTGCCCTCTAACGCTAAATTGGTGATCCTTTGATGCCTCAGAACATGTCCTACCAAACGATCCCTTCTTCTGGTCAAGTCGTGCCACAAACTTCACTTCTCCCCAATCCTTTTCAATACTTCCTCATTAGTTATGTGATCTACCCATCTAATCTTCAGCATTCTTCTGTAGCACCACATTTCAAAAGCTTCTATTCTATTCTTGTCCAAACTATTTATCGTCCATGTTTCACTTCCATACATGGCTACACTCCATACAAATACTTTCAGAAATGACTTCCTAACACTTAAATCTATACTCGATGTAAACAAATTTCTCTTCTTCAGAAACGCTTTCCTTGCCATTGCCAGTCTACATTTTATATCCTCTCTACTTCAACCATCATCAGTTGTTTTGCTCCCCAAATAGCAAAACTCCTTTACTACTTTAAGTGTCTCATATTCTAATCTAATTCCCTCAGCATCACCCGACTTAATTCGACTACATTCCATTATCCTCGTTTTGCTTTTGTTGATGTTCATCTTATATCCTCCTTTCAAGACACTGTCCGTTCCATTCAACTGCTCTTCCAAAGTCCTTTGCGGTCTCTGACAGAATTACGATGTCATCAGCGAACCTCAAAGTTTTTATTTCTTCTCCATGGATTTTAATACCTACTCCGAATTTTTCTTTTGTTTCCTTCACTGCTTGCTCAATATACAGACTGAATAACATCGGGGAGAGACTACAACCCTGTCTCACTCCCTTCCCAACCACTGCTTCCCTTTCATGTCCCTCGACTCTTATAACTGCCATCTGATTTCTGTACAAATTGTAAATAGCCTTTCGCTCCCTGTATTTTACCCCTGACACCTTCAGAATTTGAAAGAGAGTATTCCAGTCAACATTGTCAAAAGCTTTCTCTAAGTCCACAAATGCTAGAAACGTAGGTTTGCCCTTCCTTAATCTTCCAACATTTCTACTGAATCCAAACTCATCATCCCCGAGGTCGGCTTCTACCAGTTTTTCCATTCGTCTGTAAAGAATTCGCGTTACTATTTTGCAGCTGTGACTTATTAAACTGATAGTTCGGTAATTTTCACATCTGTCAACACCTGCTTTCTTTGGGATTGGAATTATTATATTCTTCTTAAAGTCTAAGGGTATTTCGCCTGTTTCATACATCTTGCTCATCAGATGGTAGAGTTTTGCCAGGACTGGCTCGCCCAAGGCTGTCAGTAGTTCCAATGGAATGTTGTCTACTCCGAGGGCCTTGTTTCGACTCAGGTCTTTCAGTGCTCTGTCAAACTCTTCACGCAGTATCATATCTCCCATTTCATCTTCATCTGCATCCTCTTCCATTTCCATAATATTGTCCTCAAGTACATTACCCTTGTATAGACCCTCTATATACTCCTTCCACCTTTCTGCTTTCCCTTCTTTGCTTAGAACTGGCTCACACTATTATCAACGGCATGCATAATCAGGATGCCAATTAAAAGTTCATTATCTGTGGGTGGTTTTGCCATTTTCCGTTCTTCCCATCTTACAACCAAAGCTGACCACCAGGAGGCTGAAGAAATGGCCTAATCCAACTGGCTTTAGATTTATGAGAGTAAACTATTGGATAAATCTTAGCATTTCAGGTCAGAGTTTTAACCAACCACAGAACAAGGAGGGTGACATTGTTTTAAGCTTTAATGAATGTGTACATTTTCTGCACTTAATATTGAATATAAAACTAACCTGGGTTCTTCACCTTAAAGGTCTAAAAACAGACGTCATAAAATCATTGAATATCCATAAGTGGCTCTGTGGGAACACACAGTGTGCAGGCAGGCCTTGTTGTCTGTAGTTTCACAGTTAAAATATGTGAAATCATTTACTAAAGTGTGCCATCATTGTTAAATGGATCGCCACAATCATAAGCCCAACCTCAACATGTTCACTGCTATCCACCATGGGGTATCAAATCATGAACCTGGACCGATCAGATTAGTTTGGGCTTCGTGTGCAGAGCCTAATGAGTCACACAGCCCTTAAAATATTGGTATTGTCTCAGTCATCGAAATTTGGTGTGGTGGACCATCCAAACTTTGAGCAGATGTTCAGGAATTGGTCCCATGGAACCTACACTTTCGGGATGTGGGCTAATGATGTCTGATTGAGCTGAATACATCATACATTAAAATGAGGGGAATGGGATGGAACAAACTGTCACTTTTTTGTCTTCAGAGATCCGAAGTAATTTTAAGCTTAACAGAATGCAAGAAATCTTGATCTCTACTTTTTTTAAGAATTATTTTTCTTCAATTTTATGAGGAAATCAAGATTTTATAATCAAACGTACAGACAGACATGAGCAGGAGAACGCACTAAGTTGTTCATCTGCTTTCTGATAAGGTTTTCATATTTCACCAATGCAGGTCAACCAACTCTTCTCCAATGACGTATTATAGGTCCTCTGTTGTTTGTGATTCATATAAACAGTATAGAAGACAATCGGAGGATTTCTCTTACATTGTTCGTCAATGATGCTGTCATTTACCATCATTTAAAGTCATCAGATAAACAAAATGAGTTGCAAAATGATTCAGTAAAAATATCTTTATAATGCAAAAGTGGCAATTGATTCTAAATCATGAAAAATATGAAGTCATACATATAAGCACTATAAAGACTCTGCTAAATTTCAGTTACACAATAAATCATTCAAATCTTCAGGCCGTCAACTCAACTAAATAAATAGGTATCACAATTACAAAAAACTTAAATTGGAACGGTTACATAGCTAATACTGTGGGGAAAGCAAACCGAAGACTGTGATTTACTGACAGAAAACTCTGAAAATGTAACAGGTCCACAAAAGAGACTGCTTACACTGTGCTTATCTGCCCCCTTCTGGAGCACTGCTGTGTGGTGAGGGATCCACTTCAGGTAGGGTTGACAGAGCACATCAAAAAAGTTCAAATTAATACAGCATTTCGGGAAATAGGGGAGAGTGCTATGGATATGATACAGAAAATGTAGTGGCAGTCATTAAAACAGAGGTGTTTTTCAGTACAACAGGACCTTCTCATGAAATTTCAATCAACAGCTCCCTCCTCAGAGTATGAAAGTATTATGTTGGCACCCACCAACATAGAGGGAAATGATCATCATCATAAAATAAGAGAAATCAGAGCCCCACAGAAAAATTTAAGTGTTTGTTTTTCACGTGCACTGTACGAGAGTGGATCAATATGGAAGTAGCTTAAAGGTGTTTTGATGAACCCTCTGCCAGGCACTTCACTGTGAATTATAGAGTAATTGTTCATGTAAAAGTAGGTGTATATTCTGAAATATATGAATTCCAGCAGACACTGCAGCATGTGAGATATGATGTGAGATGCGCGAAAACTCAGCAAAAACTAAGCATTCATCAGCTGCCAAGGTTTGCTTTTTGTCTTTCAAAAATTTACTTTCAGCTTTTGCAATAAAATGATGCATTTTCAGATTTTCAAGGTTAGCCACCAAAACACTTCAAAAAACTTTTCTCGTGATTTTAAGACTGTCACCATGTCACTTCTGTCTTGTGTCACCCATTGTTTGTAATTTATATTGTCAGCCATCAAATCATCATCTTTGGATTCTTCAAAATGGTCTGCACAATCTTCACATTTTCCCTTGATCATACAATTGTAACTGTCAATATTGCATACCATAAATTCCAAAAAGTCCTTATAGTAAACTATAAGATTGGACCCATCTATCATCAACTTTACATTCTGATGATAGAAACAAACACTATGGGTGCCAGATGACCCTGCAACAATACACCATCTTGGTCTCAACTCACAAAACTTTAATCTTCCAATTTTATTATCACGATTTTCTTTTTTCAATTTGGTGAATAGTTCATTTAAATTACACAATATTAACCTTTCTTGTGTCTGAATCTTAGATCTATTTTCTTTCACAGAAACACTCGTTTTTTGCCAGACATCAAATGGCTGTTATTGTCATCGTCATAATACTTAATAACTTTATTGATTGTGTTTTCATCTACTAAATTAGATGCACTTTTCTTTTGTAATGGTGGTAAAATTCCCTGTACTTTTACTAATTGCCTTGTTAACTTAACAAGACGTTCTGACACGTTAAATTCATCACTAACTTATGCTCGACTCCAAGAATTCGGCAGTAAACTGATAATCTTAATTTTATCCTCTTTGTTTGAGCCACTGCATTTAGTTTTTCTGCCAGATGCAATTGTTAGCCTGCTGAAACAATTAAAACAGCATTGTTTAGCCAAATTATCATAAGCTAGTGTAATGTGGCGTGTTACAATATGCAATTGGTATACTTTATTGGATTAGCCTACCAGATATTTAAAAACGTATTTTTTACTCGTGTTTGTAATCTTTTTTCCATAGTTTCCAAATGAATCTCAAAATTGAAATTTATACTGAAGTTTGATATCATAAAGGTCTATTAACTGTGAAATTTTCAGAGTTTTATGTGGTTCCCCAACAAACATATTCCTAGCCACAAGATGGAAATTTTTAAAAAAATCCAGTTTTTAAAACTAGTGTATTTGTTTAAGTGTAAGCTGCTCACCATTGATACTCTATAAAAAGTAACTATACTATACAGTGTAATAGCAGAAAAATATTAAAGCCGAGAAATTGATCTTTCTTTGGAAAACTACTGTTCAAAAACTGAGGGTTGCTTTTTTTTTTCTTTTTTAATTTGTGGCTGTTCACTTTGAACTATTAAAGAATACATTCAGCTAAGTGATAATAATGTGCATTTGTAGCCCAGAGTGTGTTAAACTAAAAGTATTTAATCTCAAAGGCTTAGGACAATCCACTACTGAATAACTGTAAAAAATGTAGATGCTCGCAAACACAAAAATGCATGCGGCCTGGAACAAGTATGGACGCCATTTCAAAATAAAAAACAACAAATTTTTTAAAAAAATATTTTTGTGACTACTAAACATTGGCAAATTCAAGCAGCAAATATAATTTTTTTCTGAAATGGTCAAGCAACCAGAGCTAGACCACTTGGTATAGATTGACAAAAAAAAAACTGTCTTAGACCATTTAGAAATATCAATGGCGAAAACTGTATAGTATTTATGAAAAACCTTAAGCCCTCTCGTCACTATTGTCAGATAAAAAGGCTAAAGACGAGCTTGGTGAAGCCTGCAAAACTATGGGCCTGTAACTGCAAACAGATCTCAGAATGTAAATTACATACTTTTTCCAGAGTGTAGGCAAAACAAACCTAGGACGATGTGTGTATGGAAAACATACAAAAGATATATAGGAGAGCACTGCTTACTAAAATCAGGAACACAATAGGCCTGCAGAAATTACAAATATTATTGGCTCACGTCAGCAGCATTAGAAGGTATATTCCACACCTATGGGCTACCCCATTATTATAAACAGCTCGACATTAAGTTGGCTAGGAAATCAAAGAAAATCAAAATAATATCCCAGTCATCAAATAATTATGAGCCAAGCATTCTACAAAAAAAATAAAACCCATCTGAAACTTCTAAAACAGAAATTTTCAGGTTGAATTTAAGTGTGTCTTGTTTTCCCATCAAATGTTAGGTGTATCCAAAGTTTATCCAGTCAGTGGATAATTCTCATATTTTTAATCAGATAACAATTACAAACAAACAACCACATGAGCAAATAAATTATGAGGTCTATATGATTTTTACAAATTATCTGAAAAATATCCCATAATTCTGATCTACATAGCATTAGGGCCAAAATACATTCAAAAATATGTTTGCTGCACATAATCTTTTTAAAGTTACAGAGATCTGTGTGGTTTCACATTAAACACAACTACTTGAAATTATTCATCCAAAGACTTTAAAGTATTAGTTTTTAACAGCAAATACTTCTATATTCCGATCAAGAAGTCACGTAAATGTATTTGTATTCCCATTTTAGGGTTATGGCAATTAATATATGCATGCCTAGTTTATTAAATTTGGGAAGTAGGGCCTAATATGTGCAGTTTCATCTTCCTTCATTTCAAGCCACTTTGAGGTACATTAAATCAATCAATTACTACAGTTGTGTGCTTTTTTTTTGGCCTAGTGTTTTTTCATTGCGTATGATCTTGCTTTTCCTTCTTTTTTTTTTTTTTTTGGATTGTTTGTTTGGTTTTCATTATGAGGTGGAACCTCATTTTCTTGCCTTTGGTTATTTTTTTTGAAATTTTATCCAAAAGCATATTTTCTGTGATTTAGGGTTCTCTTAAGTCCTGTTTCCTTAAACCAATTTGGCTGCATTTTTCATGTGAATTAGTTTCTTGTTGTGAAATCTGAAAGGATTTTTCTTAATATCTTCCCTTCTTTAATCTCCAACCTTTCATCTGGGCCATGAATGGTGATGGACACAATGTTTCAGCTGCATACAGGCCTTCTAGTTTGATTACTGTATTGTAATTTCTTATTTTTGCATACCATATGCTTCATTCAACACTATACCTTAAAAAACATTTTTCTTAGCTATACTTGCACCACTATGACTAAACAATGTGTTAATTAACACTCATTATGCATACAAATCCTGTAAAATGATTCCTTCAACATTATATTGATAAAAGCATCGTTCATTCAAATGATCTATGGAACATATAACTAACGTATGTTAACAATGCCTGAAATTCCAATAAACGTCAATGTTGTTTAACTGTCCTGTAACATACTAACACTGAAATTATGAGTTTCTCACATAAGGTAAATACAATAAATTTCATCACTACTGTATTCAAACTCGACGGGGATCACAAAACACTACGTTTCTTCTATACTACATAATAGTTTACGAAGTAGGCCTGTACACCAGTGGTATATGGAGCACACAGGGAAAAAATCTGTATGCTATTGTTAAACTGTGTAGTAATCGGTCATCGTTTGCATGCAAAATGTAAATTTATCTGTAGAAAAAATAATTAACCCATTACAGATTTATATTTCGATGGGAATCGTGAAATTAACTCAAAAAGTAATTACAAATTCTTACAGTTTCATAAGATTTCTTTTCTCTGCGAACTGGGCAGCAGCTTCGTGTGATACAAAACTTGCCTAAATGTTTCAGAGCCAAAAGAGAAACAATAAATTGTATCCCCACATCAAACAACTTCTTCGAATCTGAAATCTTGCAGGTTAACATTCACATGCTCAATAACGCCTTTCCAGCTGTTGTAGCCAAGTTACAAACGAAAACATAATCATTCGAGTTTTGCAACACATCCACAAAAAACACGCCAAACGCACAATCTGATTGCATATCCACAACTTCTCCCGCGACCGTCAAAATTCCAAATATCTTCTACTCCAAAGATAAAAACAGCGACAGATAGTAGTCTACAATACTGCAACGCAGATTTCGGTAGCACATTTAAGAATTTGATAGATTTCGGATAAAAACCTTCTTTGAATTGCACTACAAAGGTTCTCTGACAGACATTTACTTTGTTTTTTTTCTGCTATGCGAAATATTGGCCCGACGCAAATGCCATCAACAAAATTATGTAGATTTTCAACGTGACCCAAATAATAATTATATTTTGCAAACATTTGGCTTGCGCTGAATATCTTATATTCTGTGCGTTAAGATAAATACGTGTTTCTTTATGTATTTGTTTCATGAGTTTCTCTGTAGTTTATTTGCAGTAGTAAGTTCTTATGTGTAGCCCCCAGTGGATTTCTAATCGTGCAAGGTACAATGTTTATAATTTACGATACAGATATTCTTAGATTTTTTAATTTCGTGTCTGCAATTCATTCACGCACTTTAAAATATTAATGATTTTGCATGTTTACAATCCTAAATTGTTACTGAGTTATGCCAAAAGTATTTAGTTTTATTGGTAGGAAAAACCTTCCTTCAGTGTGTAAATCTTTCTTTTTTTTGTATTTCATGCAGTGTTTGCCTTTTGTTTCTTTCAGTTACTGTTGGAACTGAAAATTTTATCCAAAAGAAGCTTTCAGGGCAAATTTCATGCGAAAGATTTTCTCATTTCCTAATTAGTGTATACGCTTAAATTATAGCATATAATATTTTAGTTCAGTAATATTTGCTTAATTACTTAATTGAAAGAGAGGAACTGCCCGCATCCAAGAGCTGCCTATTGCGTTACTACATGAATTAGCAAACAACTTCAGTAAGCTTCTCGAAGAAACTATAATTTTATTCATTGGGCTCACGCGCACATCTATAATACCCACGACACTATTTAAGCAGTTTATATCTGCCGCCAGGACCCTATAATTCGCACAGAACATAACAGGGGGTAGTACAAGCGGTCCAGAGAGTATGCAGATTTTAACCATGGAAGTCGCTGTATACCGTCATCTGTGAAAGGTTATGCTTTGAGTCGGCAATGGCGGTTGTCGTGAGGAGTGTTGGATGTGCGTGTTGAAAAATTGTCCGTGTTTTGGTTCATTCGGAATGACTGAAATGATTCGGTGAGAGTGATTTGTTTATTGCATTGTAGATCTTATGTGTGAAGTATGAACTGTCAAGTGGACAAAAGTTCTACGAATTCTTCGTCGAAGGCAAAGGATGGTGAGTTGTTGCACTAAAATATCGCTTTTCTTTTGAATTTAATGTTTAGTACGACTGTCATGTTACCAAAAAGACAGCTCAGTAGACATTTGAAGTTGCTTCTTCATGACTGTCAGCACGTCAGTCATAAATTCTTTGATAAAGTCGGAATGAAGGCTGCGTTCTGTTGTCGTTGCAACCCAAATATTTACATCGAGGAGGACGCTGTCCTTAAGTGTTGTTGATTATTTGACGGTCGACCGTGAATAGTGGGACTAGGTTTTGTAAAGGAATAGACCATTGCCATATCATATATTTGGTATTCTATGACAAGTCGCGAATTGCGACGTCTGACACGTAGAAAAACCAATCGACGGCAACAAACAGCGCACTATTCTCCGCACGCATTTACTTTGTGCTGAAACTGCAGACGTGCCGAGATCCGTACGTTCACATTTTTTTTTTAATAGTATTTGATAAGATGTTCATTTCATGTTGCCAGACAAATTCTCGAAGACCGGAATTAGCCTCATGATTTCCAGTAACGTAGTTATCAAACCTTTTGAGGAGGTGAATTGTATCGTTCTTCTCCTGGACTTATGTCAGACTGACAGGAATGACAGACTATTAACTTAAGTTAAAACTGAAACACTTAATAGAGATTAAGACTTCTGAACACTGTGTTATGGTAAGATGGTCAGATCGTGTCTGTAAAGCTGTTGGCCTAATCGTTTTTAGAGAATTTAGTTTGCACGTCGTAATGAAATTGTGTTGTAGATCGCATGTTGTTTATCTAGCATCAAATATTGTAAATTGAACTGCGCTTGCTTGCTAAAGCTGTTTGCCACCTCAGTAACATTATTCAGCTTCTATTTTAAACCAGGGTAGTTCACGTACTTTGTTTAGCTTAAAAGACGTCTGTCAGACAGCGTTGACAAAACACGACAACATGTGAAGGAAAAATCCTGTGTTAATACTTGTATTTGATGCATGAGTAGTTTGAGCGTTAGTGCCTAAAGAAAAAAGTTGAACCGTTTATTCTTGACAGCTTTAAGAAACATGTTTTCAAACAACTGCTACTATGCAATCCAATCTGTACTTATTTGCTTTTGCAATGGGGTGTGATTATCTTAGTACGAATGCTGAAAACTAGTTAAGTTTTCTCTTACTGTAATTTACTAGGGGTTCACGTTAATTGTCATTGTGCTTTCTTCAGTGCGTCACGAAATTTGTTATACTCGTTGAATAAGCTCTAGATCAGACCCACTGAAAACGTTGGCGAATGATTTTTTTAGAATTGCGGTTTTTTACATGTAAACAAAAATAATACTATAAGCTCCACTTACTGATATTTGCTGCTTTCGTGATGATGATATGACGACGAAGTCAATTTCTTACAGCTTAGCTATTTAATAACACCGATGCGCTGTAATAATTTTCTCCACGGCCTGTTATACAATTCGCAAGGTGAATACACTAATGCAAGATAGATTTAAACTTTACTAAATCAAAAAGGAGAACTAAAAAAGATAACTCTGAAATCTGACATACGGCTTACCTTTTGATTCATTTTTGACATTATTTTGTCTGTAAGGTGAATTCTACGGGAGTACGCATTGTAATGTTAAAGTGCGGGTCTATAGTCTAACGCTCCTTTTGTTTCTGCACCATGTTTTTATTAAAGCTGGAAAAATCGTTGAGACCCACTGAAAATTTTCAGCTCCAGTCTTCATTCATTTAATTCCAATCCTTTCACAAACTGACATTATAGTACTTTTTTTTTAAAAAAAAAAAAAAAAAAGAAAAATCACACATTCCGGTTTCCCCCTTACCTTTCAGGCTTGATCAGTAGAATTTGATAACGTGGCATACTATACAGGATAAATATTAAGTAGAAACGCAAACGCAAGGAGAAGGAGCAAAAGAGTTAATATAATCTGGTATATTATATTACACGTAACATGGTATTTATTTCTTCCATGTTACAAAAGATGTTCAAAGTGGGTGTCAAGGGATATTGCAATACAAGCCGCGTCATGGATCGCCTCACACTTTCGAATGCTCCATACAATAGAATAGCGTCACAGCATACACGACACTTTCAGATGCTCCTACAAGTCAAAATCTCGAAGATGATGAGGTACTGACGAAAAGTGATGCTAAAGTTGGCTGATGCTACGTTATGCGCCAGCCACATAATCTGACGAATTGCAGAAGGTACGTACTCCAGTAAAAAATGTAGTTTTCTGAAAAAAATTCGCATACTTGCGTCCATTTCGGCACTGTTACAAAACAAATTGTTGAAGTAGGTGGTCGCCAATAAACCCTGCTGAACGTGGTCGACAACTTCCCGTACAACACACCTTCATCAGCAAACGAACACAGATTGCTACTCACCCTGTTCGTCAGATCATTTACATATATAGAGAGTAAGAGTGGTCCCGCCACAATTCTGTGGGGGCACTCCTGACGATAACCTTGTATCTGATGAACACTCGCCTTCGAGGATAAAGTTCTGCATTCTGTCACTTGAGAAGTCTTCGGCCACTCACATAATCGGGAAACTTAGTCCGTATGTTCGTACTTTCGTGCAGTGGGGCACCTTGCCAGACTCTTTCCAGAAATATAGAATCTGCCTATGGCCCTTCAATCTTGTGTGGAAATACTTTATTCGCACTGATCGTTTAACTCAGTAATTGCAAAGGCGCTAATAACCATGTAGTTGAGCGCATTGAAACTTATACAGGGTGTTACAAAAAGGTACGGCCAAACTTTCAGGAAACATTCCTCACACACAAAAAAAGAAAATATGTTATGTGGACATGTGTCCGGAAACGCTTACTTTCCATGTTAGAGCTCATTTTATTACTTCTCTTCAAATCACATTAATCATGAAATGGAAACACAGAGCGACAGAACGTACCAGAGTGACTTCAAACACTTTGTTACAGGAAATGTTCAAAATGTCCTCCGTTAGCGAGGATACATGCATCCACCCTCCGTCGCATGGAAACCCTTATGCGCTGATGCAGCTCTGGAGAATGGCGTATTGTATCACAGCCGTCCACAATACGAGCACGAAGAGTCTCTACATTTGGTACCGGGGTTGCGTAGACGAGAGCTTTCAAATGCCCACATAAATGAAAGTCAAGAGGGTTGAGGTCAGGAGAGCGTGGAGGCGATGGAATTGGTCCGCCTCTACCTATCCATCGGTCATCGAATCTGTTGTTGAGAAGCGTACGAACACTTCGACTGGCAAGTGCAGGAGTTCCATCGTGTATGAACCACATGTTGTGTCGTAAAGACACATGTTCTAGCAGCACAGGTAGAGTATCCCGCATGAAATCATGATAACGTGCTCCATTCAGCGTAGGTGGAAGAAACTAAAATGAGCTGTAACATGGAAATTAAGCGTTTCCGGACACATGCCCACATAACATCTTTTCTTTATTTGTGTGTGAGCAATTTTTCCTGAAAGTTTGGCCGTACCTTTTTGTAACACCCTGTATAATCATCCTCAAATTCGAGTGTCACTGTGACCACTTACAACCTTTTTGTGTGTGTGGTAGAGCCAGTCACCCTGGTAACATATTTAAATTACTTCCACAGTAATTTGGAAACAAATTTAATCTCTTCATCTACAGAAATTAGTAACCAGTGTGATCTTTCAGACAGCGTTCTGTTAAAATACATTACGCACTGATAAGGCCATTTTTCCTGAGAAGGAGTGAATGCATCAGGGGACAATATCCAATAGAGGCAGAACAAGTGAGGTGATGCAATGGTTAAGGCGCTGGACTCGTATTATAGGGCCGGGCAATGTTGCGCAGCTGTAAAAAGACTCTAACGCAATAGATACGGCAGCCAATAAAACGATGACATTTTACTGTAGCAGGCGCACTGGGTAGCTCTTATTTCCTGGCTACGACAGTCATTAGAACACTGCGGATTGCACGGCAGACAGCTGGTTCCCCGCAGCTAGTTACGAGCAGGCTCTCTCGTGAAGGTGGTGTGTCGGTGTCTTGAATTCGCGCACTTGTCGAAGCAGCCAGGCCTTGTTTGCATCCAGAAACAAAAGTCATGATTACATCGGTACTTCTCCCGCCAGGTCTTTTTTAAGTGTATATTTTCTCAATTGCACAATCATAATTCGTTTGTGTTTACATATTTTGAGTTATAAGTCACTACAATCGTTTTAGTCACCTCTCCAAACCCCCCCCCCCCCCCCCCCGACCCACCAAATACTTTAAAATATTTTTTAAAAAACATATTTTTTCTGAAAGCAGGTTGGTTTTATTCAGGATTCCAATATACCCTGTTACTCTCCGGACTTTTTTTCAACATAATCTCCTTCTAGTGCGACGGCCTTACGCCACCTTACTGGTAGGGCCTGTACGCTCGCATGGCACCACCGAACTGGTTAACGTAGAAGACAACGTCTTGCTGCATCAAAAACCTCCCTACCATACACGTTCTGCTGGTGCTTCCCGTGGAGTGCAGTCTTCATGGGGCCAAGCACATGAGAGTTGGGGAGTGCAAGATGTGGGCTGCAGGGTGGATGTTGAAGAACAGTCCAATGACGTTTCGCGAGCTCCTCAAGGGTGCGCAGACGTGTGTAATGCCTTGCGTTGTCATGGAGAAGCAGAAGTTCGTTTTTGTGGGGACGAACGCGCTGAAGTCGTTTTTCCAGTTTCCTGAGGGTGTGTGCACCCGGCCAGCGAGAGGGAGGATACGTTTGTGCGACCTTGATGTCATGATGCCAGACGCCTTGCCCAACGAGTCGCCCTGCTTTTGTTCCTTGCCATGTCTTCGTAGACATAATGTACGAGAAGGTGTCGTCGTTGAGCGACTGTCTGAGGATACAAGATGACTTGGACAGGATTTGTGATTGGTGTAAAGAATGGCAGCTAACTCTAAATATAGATAAATATAAATTAATGCAGATGAATGGGAAAAAGAATCCCGTAGTATTTGAATACTCCATTAGTAGTGTAGCGCTTGACACAGTCACGTCGATTAAATATTTGGACGTAACATTGCAGAGCGATATGAAGTGGGACAAGTATGTAAATAGCAGTTGCGGGGAAGGCGGATAGTCTTCTTCGGTTCATTGGTAGAATTTTGGGAAGATGTGGTTCATCTGTAGAGGAGACCCGCTTATAAAAGACTAATACGACCTATTCTTGCGTACTGCTCAAGCGTTTGGGATCCCTATCAGGTCGGATTGAGGGAGGATATAGAAGCAATTCAGAGGCGGGCTGCCAGATTTGTTACTGGTAGGTTTGATCATCACGCGAGTGTTACGGAAATGCTTCAGGAACTCGGGCGGGAGTCTCTAGAGGAAAGGAGGCATTCTTTTCGTGAATCGCTACTAAGGAAATTTAGAGAACCAGCATTTGAGGCTGACTGCAGCACAATTTTACTGCCGCCAACTTATATTTCGCGAAAAGACCACAAAGATAGGTTAAGAGAGATTGGGGCTCGTACACAGGCGTATAGGCAGTCATTTTTCCCTCGTTCTGTTTGAGAGTGGAATAGGAAGAGAAGATGCTAGTTGTGGTAAGAGGTACCCTCCGCCACGCACCGTATGGTGGATTGCGGAGTATGTATGTAGATGTACAAGCGCCTATGAATATCTCCGATGCTCTAGTTTTCCGCCAAGAGAAACTCAGTGATAGCTCTCAGCTTGGAACTCAAACCCGTCACAGACCCCTTTTTGAAGTTTAGGTATAGCGCCGCCACGTATCGGAACTTCATGAAACTATAGGGACTGAAGCAGGAATATTTCACGATGTGCCACAACAAATTCTGAATTTTGTCAACCGAAACTGGCCGAGGGAAGAAAGTGTTCCATTCTTTACTGAAATCCCTTCTTATAATTTTTTTTTTCGAAGATCCTTAAAGTAATTTTTAGTAGAGTATAAATCCCGTATCTCTTTTTTGCTTTGAGTGTATTATGTGATAAAACGTAAACAAATGTAACATCTTCCAAGTCCGTCACGTCCGGCTGATCGATCATGACTGATCGTTAGCTGGCTGAGTAAACTGACTGCTCTACATTTCGGCTGCCTCAGCCAGGTTACCTAGCGCGTTATAGCCGTTAAGACGCTGGCTTCGCATTTGAATCCCCGTTTGGCCATCCAGATTTAGGATTTCTGTGGTTTCCCTAAGTCACTTAAGGCAAATGCTGGGATCGTCCCTTAACAAAATCACTGCCTTTTTCCTTCCCCAATCTGTCTCGTAATGACGGTAAACCTTAAACTTATTACCTTTTCAGTGCTTGGGATGACTCCATTTTCTTTAAGTGGATGGAAGAAGCAATGCTGTGGCCATAAAGGTTTGCTATCGCGCTGATTTTAAATGATGTCTTTGTCTTACATCGTTTCGTGCATAACATTTCATCAGAACCGAGAGTCGGGCAAAAACATCCACGTCTGACACCATAAGTAGCCGGCAACTGGACTGTTATGGGGAATCAGCAGGCTCAGCACAGAAGCTGGATATGGACCTAGTTCTGTAAGCACCCGTCGCCCAATGAAGCCTCTCATAATAAAGTTTTACTTAAAAGTCTTACTGATTCATATACCTGGCACTCATATGTTCTGAACTGTATGACATTAATATAACACTGGAGTGAACAGTCAGGTTCCCAAGACCTATGGCAATCAAACTAAATGTGAAGAACGCATGTTGCAGTGACTAAGACTGAATTGTGAGAGGGCAGGCTTATTGTTTTTGCTTTCATCGTACCACACTACAATAAAATAGTTTAGGGTAGGGTTGGAAAGAGCGAGGGGAGACCTGAAATGGGTACTGATGGGAGAGTTAAAGCTCATAGACGTTGGAACGGATTTCATGGTCTAGGATTGTAGCTCTCTAAGTTTTCTACATCTCTACATCTACATCCATACTACGCAAGCCACCTGACGGTGTGTGGCGGAGGGTACCCTGAGTACCTCTATCGGTTCTCCCTTCTATTCCAGTCTCATATTCTACGTGGAAAGAAGGATTGTCGGTATGCCTCTGTGTGGGCTCTAATCTCCCTGATTTTATCCTCATGGTCTCTTCGCGAGATATACGTAGGAGGGAGCAATATACTGCTTGACTCCTCGGTGAAGGTATGTTCTCGAAACTTTAACAAAAGCCCGTACCGGGCTACTGAGCGTCTCTCCTGCAGAGTCTTCCACTGGAGTTTATCTATCATCTCCGTAACGCTTTCGCGATTACTAAATGATCCTGTAACGAAGCGCGCTGCTCTCCGTTGGATCTTCTCTCTCTCTTCTATCAACCCTATCTGGTGCGGATCCCACACTGCAGAGCAGTATTCAAGCAGTGGGCGAACAAGCGTACTGTAACCTACTTCCTTTATTGTCGGATTGCATTTCCTTAGGATTCTTCCAATGAATCTCAGTCTGGCATCTGCTTTACCGACGATCAACTTTATATGATCATTCCATTTAAGTCTTTTGTTTAAAGAGGATGTGGAGTATGCATAGCTGTAGAGTCAGGAGGACGTGTTGGTACAAAGCTCTTTGTAATAGGACGTTACAAGAGAAACAGTTAAGTCTAGTGTCCAGCATACTCGGGGTCTCCATAGGTGTTCAGTGCGAACAAGGTGTTGAGAAGGGCGAATGTAATGACCTGCTATAATACTTACATGGAGAAGAAAAAGTGTGGACTTGGATGGAGTGCTACAAAGTTGGTGAGATGGGTACGGAGTCGACGTTGGTGTGGGGGAACATTGGTTTGGTCAAGGTTTAGTAATTGTGGAAGATGATGGTGTGGTCTAATCCCCATATTCAGACAGTTCGTGGTTTGCCGTTGTGTAATGGATGATTAGCAGGTACAGTTCATTACTAACAAGGAGAGGTCCACAGACGTGCGATCGACATTTTGAAACTATCTGTAAGATTATGTAAGGTAAGATCCCAGGTATCACACACTGCAGCCATTCACCCTGGTGGACCCTCGTTTGCGAGCAGTTGACAAAAAAAGAAAATTCGGCATTTTGTTTGATATTCAATAGCGTAAACAAATTGTCATATTGTCTAGTTACGTGGTACAGTGCATAGGGCAACAGCTTCATGTCCAGGAGATACAGGGATCGGAGCTCGTCAGATGCAGATTTTTTTTAAACTCCTTATTGAAATTACTTCGATCATTACTTTTATTCAATTAATTGTTTTACAGTATTTTTTTGTTTATATTCCTTTGTTAAATTATGCCGCGCGGGATTAGCTGAGCGGTCTGGCGCTGCAGTCATGGACTGTGCGGCTGGTCCCGGCAGAGGTTCGAGTCCTCCCTCGGGCATGGGTGTGCGTGTTTGTCCTTCGGATAATTTAGGTTAAGTAGTGGGTAAGCTTAGGGACTGATGACCTTAGCAGTTAAGTCCCATAAGATTTCACACACATTTGAACATTTTTTGTTAAATTATTTTAATCACCTATGAACTTTTTCTAATCAGAATTTTTGTGAATATTAATTTAATTATACTTACGTATTATCATATTCAATTATTTGAAAATTCCAATCTCTCAGTTTAAAAACAAAAGGCGAAATAATCTATTTGTATTTGTGCAAAGGTGTGAAGAATGTATTTTTGTTACCAGGCAAGAATGTTTTTTGCATAGTAATCGTCATCCAAAATTTAAAACATAACGGGAGTACCTACTGCATTAGGGCGACAAAATAAAGCAGATGGAAAAATGAAATGAAAGGTTTATAAGTAAAACAAAATTCGAGCAAAATGGGAAATATATACAATGAACGCAATAATGTGGATGAAAAACAAGGGTAATAAAACAAAAATAAATCGAAATTAATACATAAAATTAATTAGAAACACATGAAGGAATTAAAAAATTGCATTTAAATCAATTAATTGAATAAAAATGATCAGTCATTTCGATAAACATTTAAAAATGAAAAAGAACTTACTGCATCTGGCCAGATACGAACTCATAACCTCCTGCTTTGCATGTAAAGCTGTTAATTAACCTATCCATTACACCACGCATCCACACTCCAAAACGAAGTTTTTAACGCTATTGAATATCACACAAAATAACAAATTTTCGTTTTTCGTCAATTACTCACAAACGAGGGCGCACCAGGGCGAATGGCTGCAGTATGTGGCACATGGGATCTTAACCTACATTACCGTATAGATAAAAGTCGATCGCACTGCTGGAGACCTCTCCTTGTAAGTAATGACCGACGGTTAGTGCAAGGTATTTTAGTGTGTCAGATAGAATAGCTGTAAATGGTAAGTTAGAAATCATTATAGCAGTAGGTGATTTACTTCATAATTATTGCCTGGGTTTTGGAAGGATGTATGTTACGAGCCACTTGGTTACACCAGGAGGTAAACTGATTGGAGGGGCTGGCAAAGTGGAGGGTTTGTTGGGATTTCTGAAAATACATGAAACACCTGTTGGATAAGAAGGACGATATGAAGATGTTAGCCACGAGGTGACTGAAACTTGGCTGATATAGTCCGTTCCGCACACTGTGACTATCTTAAATGCATGGAAGTTTCATAGCACCCCAGCCAAGCGATGATACAAAATACAAACCACATAACCATTCTGATGTAAATGGCAGTTGATTTCAGTGGCCAAAGAAATCTTCATCTCTTGCTGCTATCCACGCGAAGGTAAGCTATAAAGTGTTAAATTTATGTCTACATCTATTCTCCGCAAGCGACATTACAACGTATAGCCGAGGGTACGTCTTGTACTACTGTCACTCCCACCCTTTTAACTGTCACTCCGACACTTCTAACTCTTTCAGTCCCACCCTTTTCACTGTCCCAGTCAGGAATGTTGCCCGTGAATAACGATTGTTGGTAATCATTGGTGGAGACTTTAATTATCCAACAATTAATTGGGCCAATTACAGTTTTGGTTGCTGCAGGCGTGATAAGACATCATGCGAAACATTTTTAAATCTCTTCTTTGAAAACTACCTAGAACAAACCCTACTCGTGATGGAAAAATATTGGATCTAATGACAACAAATAGACATGACCTCTTTGAGGATGTCCACACCGAAACTGGTACCAGTGACCATGAAACGGTTGTAACAACAATCAAAGTATGAAGGACAACTAAAACAGGCAGAAAGATATACTGGATGTGATTCAGAATTTTCAAGACTTAACTCAGAACTAGATATTTATTGGACATTTAAGTACAGCGGACTAAAATTCTTCAAAATATGATCCTTCAGCAACAACACAGCGCTGCCAGCGCGTCTTCCACTGTTCGTAGCCCTTCTGGAAGGCCTCGGGCGTCATACTGTCAAGGGCTCTCGCCGAACCCTGCTCGATGGAGTCGAATCGCTTCCCTTTTAGGCGTGTGTTGCGTCGGGGGAAGAGGAAAAGGAGCCAAGTCGGGGCTGTAGGGTGGCTGCAGCAGTGTTGTCACGTTGAACTTCAGCAAAACTTCGGCGGCTGCGCGCGACGTGTGAGCGGGCGCATTTTGGTGGTGTAGAATCCAATCGCCCTTGATCGCCGGGCTTCTTCCTTAAACACCTCTTGAATCATACGGAGAGTCTGCGTGGCGATTTTGTTCAGTCGCACGCAAAACTTAATCACATAACGCTGCTCCATTTTCGCCTCTCCCACTTTTCAACTGAGGTCAATGACACGCACTCACGCTGCAAGCGATGCGCACTCTCCACGGTTCTGGAGGCAACTGCTGTAGTGTCCATTGGTTCCCTGAGACCCCCACTACTTCCCCCACCCGACCGGCGGAACTGGTCCCCTACTCAAAAATGAATGTCTTGAAACTTCTGAATCACACCTTGTATATGTTAGATAAACTAGATAAAAAAAATCAGTAATGTCGTATCTTAATGAGGAACTTGAAACTTTCAGCACAGGCCAGGATCATGTAGAGGAAATGTGGCACAAATTTTAAAAACGTAGTGGACCACGCTCTGGGTAGATAGGCACAGAGTAGAATAGTTCGTAATAGGAGGCAACCTCCACGGTATACAGTCACTGTAAAGAAACGTATGAAGAAACAGAGATTACTGCATAATAGGTGCAAGGAAAGCTGGAGGTACAAAAATGTTCAGGGAAATTCAGGAATGCAGAAATGCAAGCTGCTGAGGAATGAAATGAATAGGAAGCGCAGGGAAGCTAAGATGAAATGGCTGCATGAAAAATGTGAAGAAATCGAAAAAGAAATTATTCTCGGGAGGACTGACCCAGCATACAGGAAACTCAAAACAACCTTCAGTGACATTAAAAGCAAGGGTGGTAACATTAAGAGTGCAATGGAAATTCCCCTGTTAAATGTAGAGGAGAGGGCGGATGGATGGAAAGAGTACATTGAAGGTCTCTATTAGGGGGAATATTTGTCTGATGTGATAGAAGAAGAAACAGGAGTCGATTTAGAAGAGATAGGATATCCAGTATTAGAATCAGAATTTAAGAGAACTTTGAAGGACTTAAGATCAACTAAGGCAGAAAGGATAGATACAATCCCATCAGAATTTCCAAAACCATTGGGGGAAGTGGCAACAAAGCGACTATTCACCTTGGTGTGTAGAATATGAGTCTGGCGACATACCATTTTCGGAAATATTGTGCTAGGATTATCGCTCAATCTGCTTAATAACTCATTTATCCAAGTTGCTGACAAGATAATATACAGAAGAATGGAATGGAAAATTGAGGGTGTGCTAGATGACGATCAATTTGGCTTTAGAAAAGGCAAAGGCACCAGAGAGGCAATTCTGACATAGTGGCTGATTATGGAAGAAAGACTGAAGAAGAAATCAAGACACGTTCATTAGGATTAGTCTACCTGGAAAACGCTTTCGACAATGTAAAATGGTGCAAGTTTTTCAATAACAAGAGTGGGCGACGAAGAACGAAAGGGTGTAAGACAGGCATGTAGTCTTTCCCTCTACTGTTCAATCTGTGCGTCGAAGAAGCAATGATGGAAATTGAAGAAACGTTCAGTAGTGGAATTAATGTTAGAGATGAAAGTATATCAATGATACGATTCGCTGATGACATTTCTATCCTGAGTGGAAGTGAAGAAGAATTACATAATATGCGGAATGGAATGAACAATCTAATGAATACAGTATATGGATTGAGAGTCAATCGAAGGAAGACGAAAATAATGAGAAGTAGCAGAAATGAGAACAGCGAGTAACTAAACACCAGGATTGATGGTTACGAAGTAGATAAATTAAGGAATTCTACCTTCTAGGCAGCAAACTAACGCATGGCAGACGGATCAAGGAGGACATAAAAAGGAGGCTAGCACTTGCAAAAAGAACATTCCTGGCGAAGAGAGGTCTACTAGTATCAAACGTAGGCCTTAATTTGAAGAAGAAATTTCTGAGAATGTACTTCTAGAGCACAGCATTGTGTGTAGTGAAACATGGATTGTGGGAAGACCGGAGCAGAAGATAATAGAAGCATCTGAGATCTGTTGCTACAGATGAATGTTGAAAATTAGATGGACTGATAAGGTAAGGAATGAGGAGGTTCTGCACAGAATCAAAAAGGGATGTATGGAAAACAGTGATAGTCAGTAGGGACAGGATGATAGGACATTTGTTAAGACATCAAGGCATGACTTCTATTGTACTAGAGGGATCTGTAGAGGACAAAAACTGTAGAGGAAGACAGAGATTGGAATACACCCAGCAAATAAGTGAGGACGTAGGTTGCAAGTGCTACTCTGAGATGAAGATGTTGGCAAAAGAGGAATTCATGGCAGGCCACATCTAACCAGTCAGAAGACTGATGACCAAAAAAATGTGTAAAACAAAGCGTTCGCCTATAGATAGAGAGATGCTAAATGAAACATGAGTGGCTGTCAAGAGAGCAATGCGTGATGCCTTCAGTGTCTTTCGTAGCAGAATATTGTCAAATGACATTTCACAAAAGCCAAAGAAATTCTCGTCAAATGTACTGTTAGCGGCACCAAAGTCAGTGTACAGTCCCTGGCGAATGAGACAGGAACTGAAATTGAGGGTAGCAAAGCAAAAGCTGAAATGCTTTACTTCGTTTTCAAATGTTCCTTTACAAAGGAAACCCGAGTAGAATTGCCCCAGTTTAATCCTTGTGCCACTGTAAAGGTGTATGAAATAAGTGTCAGTGGTGTTGAGAAACAGCTGAAATCGTTAAAATTGAGGAAATCTCCAGGCCCCTATGCAATCTCTATGAGATTCTATACTGAACTTGCGGTCGAGTTAGCCCCCTCTTCTCACTGTAATCTATCGTAGATCTCTCTAACAAAAAAACGTGCCCAGTTTTTTTGAAAAAAAATTAAGACACAGGTCACAACCGTCTACAAGAAGGGTAATAGAAGTGGTCCACAAAACTATCGTGAGCGCAAACATAACGAGATGAACAGTATGATCTCCTCAATGCCAACCAGCATGGTCTTCGAAAACATTGATCATGTGAAGCCCAACTTGTGTATTTCTGACATGACATACAGAAATCTTTGAATCAAGGCAACCAATTAGATGGCAGTGTTTCTTGATTTCCAAAAAGTGTCTGGCTTAGTACGACCCCTACTCTTATTGTAAAAAATACGATCATATGGGGTAGCAAGTAAAATTTGGGACTGGACGGAGTACTTGTTGTTAGCGAGGACACAGCATGTTATCTTGGGAAGAGAGCCATCGTTAGATGTAGAAGTAACTTCGGGTGTGCCCAAGGGAACTGTGTTGGGACCCTTGCTGTTCATGTTGTATATTAATGATATTGCAGACAACATTAATAATAAACTCAGGCTTTTGCATATGATGTAGTTATCTATAATGAATTAATATCTCATAGAGGCCGCATAAATATTCAGTCAGATCTTGATACGATTTGAACGTGGTGCAGCGATTGGCAACTAACTCTAAATGTTCAGAAATTTAAAATTTTGCACTTCACAAAACGAAAAAATGTATTATCCTATAACTGCAATATCAATGACTCACTGTTGAATCTGTTCCGGCGTAAAGTCAAGCGCCGGCAAGCCAATCGGGAACGTTAGAGTATAAATGGCTGTGAAGAAGACTTCAGCCAATAGCACGCTGACCGCCGGCCGAAGTGGCCGCGCGGTTCTAGGCGCTGCAGTTTGGAACCGCGAAACCGCTGCGGTCGCAGGTTCGAATCCTGCCTCGGGTATGGATGTTTGTGATGTCCTTAGGTTAGTTAGGTTTAACTAGTTCTAAGTTCTAGGGGACTAATGGCCTCAGAAGTTGAGTCCCATAGTGCTCTGAGTCATTTGAACCATTTTTTAAGCACGCTGACCGACTCCTCTTTATGACGACGTGATAGCTGCAGCCTCTAGACAAAGAAGTCATAAGCCCCGCTCCCCACTGGCCGCGGCCCAGTTCTACAGAAGCGTCAAGACCAGCTATCTGGATAGAAGCATCCACTCTATCACTTCACTTATATTGGAATCGTTGTACTGAAGAACATTGATTATAATGCATGTCGCCCTTTGCTTGCGACACATCTCTATATTTGTCAAACTTAAGTATTGTCATTGGATTCTTTCGTAATACAACTCTCTTATAGGTTTTGCTTGAATTGTTGTCTAGTGTTCCAAGAAGCATGTTTCCTAGACACCCCATCTTTGACAACTAGGAAGGATAAAACAGAATCGGCCAACTCATACAAATACCTGGGTTTGTTGGGATATGAAATGCAATGATCACACAGGTTCAGTCGTGTGTAAGGCAGATGGTCGACTTCGGTTAATTAGTAAAACAGTGGGGAAGTGCAATCAGTCCACAAAGAAAATTTCTTACAAATCACTTGTGCAACCCATCCTAGAATATTGCTCAAGTGTGTGCGACGCGAACCAGCTAGGACTAACAGGGGATGTTGAACGTATACAGAAAGGGACTGCACGAACGGTCACAGGTTTGTTTAATCCGTGGAAGAGTGTCACGGAGATACTGAAGGAACTGTAATGGAAGACTCTTAAAGACAGTCGCAAACTATCCCGAGAAAGTCCATTAACAAAGTTTCAAGAACCGGCTTTAAATGATTACTTTATGGATATACTACAACCCCTACATATCGCCCATACCGGGATCGTGAGGACAAGATTAGGATAATTATTGCACACAAAGAGGCATTCAGACAATCATTCTTCCCACACTTCATACGTGAAAAGAACAGGAAGAAAGCCTAATAACTAGTACAATGGGACGTACCTTCTGCCATGCATCTCACTGTGGTTTTCAGAATATGGATGTAGACTGTGTGAACGAATCCCTGTGATTTATGGCCATTTCGCAATATACACATAGGAGGAAGCAATTTAATCGTTGACTCCTCTAGGAACGCACACTTTCGGAATTTTGTCAGTAAACCACATAGTGGAGCACGCTGCTCTTCTTCGCGTCTTCTCTGTTTCACTTGTCAATACTGTTTGGTAAGGGTCCCAAACTGACGAGCGATACCCATCGTGGTTGGACAACACTTTCTCAAGATTATCAAATAAATCTCAGTTTGGTATCTGCCTTTTTTATGTTTGGTTTTATGTTGTCGCTCCTCTTTAAATCTTTCGCTGGCATACTTGCAGATGGCTGTGACTGCTTTCAGTGATCGTCTGGTATTCGTTTAATAATATGATAACGGTTATTTCCGCCTGTGCACGCACAGTGCGCTACATTTGTTTGTATTGAAAATCAACTGCAAATCCCTGCATCAAGCGTGGACCCCATGCAGATCTTCATGCACTTTGCTAGTTTTTTCAAGCAAGACTTGAACATTCCAAGTGGAAAAATAATTACAGGAATAAAAATGGGAGGAAATGATTAATACGATGTGACAAGGGAACAGAAATAAAAGAATTGTATTTACACCAATCAACTGAATAAAAATAATATTCAAAGTAATTTTGAGAAAGATTTAAAACTACGAAGTTTCAAAGCAACAAATGAAATTCGAACCCAAAACTTTTTGTACCTTAACCATTACGTTGCGCAACCAAGCTATTTAAAATTTCCACTTTTACAGTTATGAGGCGAAATCCAGATTTTTTTCCTTTCCGTCGATTATGAATAAATAATGTAAATAAGGCCCACGAGGGTGAATGGTTGTCTGATGTGATACCTTGGACCTTAACCAACATCACCGTATAGATGGTTTCTGAAGGTCGATCTCACCACTTTGGTCCTTTTCTCGTGAGCTCTCCACACAATTCGCGACGTGTCCTCAAAACTTCTTATCATCCAGTTCCTTTTTCCTACCTTCCATAGGTCCTAGGTACGAGTCCCTGCTCAGGCATACAGTTTTAATCTACAGAAAGTTTCAGATCTGCATGCATTGTGCTGCTGAGTGATAATTCGTTTGGGGTTCGCCGCGGGGCATGATGGGAATTAGTACGGTTTGGTTTAGTGATTAAGCCCAAGAGAAGTGTTTTGTATGTAAGAATATGTAAAGTCTTTGCTGGTTACGAGCGTTCAGCATACTTTCATAGCAAATATAGAATAGCTGCACCTTGTCACCGGAGCATTTTGCATGGGTTTCTCCAGTTTCGTGGTACTAGTTTCTGTCGAAATGAAGAAGCAGGTGGTGACCACATGTCTCAGACAAAACCGTGGAATGCAAGAGACAGAGGTTTGTGTGCAGTCCTTAAACTGACTGCCGACTCCTTGACTTTCATCCTTCAACAGGAGTGAGCTCCACATCACTGAAGCACAATTGACCGCACCTTTCTCACTAAGGAACTGCTACATCACTGGATAGGGCGCACTGGTGTGGGTGATGTTCCTGTTGGCACGGCATCCTAGGTCGCTAGATTACAAACCATGTGATTTCTTCCTGTGAGGTTACTTTAAAGACAAAGTTTGTGTAAACCCACTGCCAACAATGCTGCAAGAAATGAGGGAACACATCACTGCTGTTGTGATGGACATCGACGGAAACATACATGTGGACATATGGACGAAACTTGGTCACTGTTTGGATGTGTGCCGAGTGACGAAGGACGCACACGTTGAACATTTGTAGAATGTATTGAGACTTGCGAGAATATTTATCTTTTCATGTATCAACTATCTTTGTATGATATAAGGTGGTAAATAAACAGCGCTTTGAAACCCAATCAATCATTTAGGCTAGTCCTGTATATTTTGCATTACGAATGGATGGAAGATCGATATTTAAGGTCCCATCGATGATGAGATCATTAGAGATGGAGCGAGAGCTTGCTTTGGAAAAGAATGCGAAAGAAAATAGACTCTGTCATTTTCAAATGAATCATCCTGCTGTTCATCTTAAGCAGTTTAGGAAACCACATAATACGGGAGTACTGACTTGGTGGTAACGCTGGTTACAAACCTCTGTGACTATGTGAGGCCTGCAAGTTAAAAGCTATCATGCCTTGAGACAAGTTACTATTCTGGATAGGGATCCCCATGCTCCGATGCCAGGTAGACTGGGCTCGAAAGAATGAAGTTCTACAAGGTCCTACTCCATGCACTTCGGTAGGGAATGAAATATTAGTACAAAAAAAGAAAAAAAATTAAAAGAACGAACAGTCCTGATTAGGTTTTCTTAGCTGGGAAGTAGAGGGCGCCACCAGTCCTTTGTAACCGTAAGCCCTTCGTATACCCCAACAACAACAACAATATGATGGGGCGGTGGAACGTTGCGTATCACAGGGAACGGGTAATTTGGCTTAGCCGCAAGAATCGCGACGATTCCTCCACAAAAAAACCTAATCTTAAGATATGCTGCAAGCCAATGAGATGCATGGCTGCTGAGGTGGAACAGTCGTTAGTGGGCAACCTCTCTGTGGAAATTGCCACACCTTAGCTGTCTATGACTTACCCAGGTAAGTGAGGCTGACGTTGCATCCCTAGCTGCGAAGCGACTGACTTTCTTCCACTTGTAGCCACAAGGCCCCTGCATTCTCTTCATATGAAAAAGATTGTTTCAATGCAGAGAGATATGATCCCACAATATTTCCTTCCCTAGATCCACCATGGTAAGAGGGAAAAGCCAGATGTACGGGAGCGAATCAATGCATCTGATTTCCGCCCCCGGTAGCTGAGTGGTCAGCGTTACAGAATGTCAATCCTAAGGGCCCGGGTTCGATTCCCGGCTGGGTGTTGTCCTAATCATCATCATTATTTCATCCCTATCGACGCGCAAGTCGCCGAAGTGGCGTCATATCGAAAGACTTGCACCCGGCGAACGGTCTACCCGACGGGAGCCCTAGTCACACGACATTTATTTATTGCATCTGATACTTGGTTTGCACTGGGACTGATAAAGATTCTTTTACTGCAATGAAACCGTTCTTTTAGATTGAAAAAATGAAGACAAATCCATGAAGCTGAGTGAGGCCCACGAGGAAGACAGGCCGTGGCGCCTACGTCACGACGGTAGGCCCGAACTCTCGCTCGCTCGCTCAGCTCAGAAGACAAAACGCGTTTCTTAATCTATTAACTCGTAGCTGGGCGCTACGTACAACGAGAATTGCATCTTCTACTGGAACTTGCTGTTATGAAGTCTTACTAATTCACAGTACTACAACAGAATTCAAGATCACTACCCGAAATAAATTGTATATAGGCTTGTTAATAGCATTTAGTCTCTTCTGCTTAACAGTCCTCACTTCATACAAGAAATGGTGCCTTATGCAACTGATAATCATTTTGGCATGATTTTAATTTTGTTGTGCCCCAGTACAGCCTAACAAATTTTAAGTAGGCCTGTGGACTCCGATCATTGTAGGAGTAATAACAGTAAGACTCCATAATAGCGGATTCCACTACAAGATACAATTGTCGTTTGTACGTACACCCCTAGGTACGGTTTCACAGGTGTAGAAACATAGTTTGTCTGCTGAGTTGAGCGATCGAGCGAGCTCAGGAAGGCTATCCTCATGTGATCGTCTAGGTGACATACGAACGCCTGTGACTGTTGCCCCACACTAAACGTTGACCGTGGTCTGAGGTATCATCTCCCACAGATGAGGAGCTCCGAGCTAATATCCAGTAATGAGCTATTCATTTTATCATTCGTGTACACGAAGAGTCCATTGACAATCGTAGGGATACAGGCACCTCTATCTTAGTCTTTGAAGGTAATGTTCATTTGGTATGTCTTCCAGTTGTTTCTCATTTGTATGTATATTTCAAGTTCTTCTGGAATATTTAATAATCTGCATTTTTGCTTTATGGAGGAAGGTGACGTTGTGGTTAATGTCATAAGCTGAATGCTTGTATTGCCTTAAATTAGCGGCGAATGCTGTGAGAGTGGCTTCACAAACATTAATATGCTCTGTAAATCACATTTCTCCCCGTTTGCCCAACATAAATTTTATCACATTCACTGCATGTTGTTTTATATACTGATCAGCCAGAACATTATGTCCACCAATCTACTATCGATGTAAACCTATCCAGGCGATAGCAACGTTAACTGGCGAGGAATGACTGCTAGCCAAACAGAAGCACGGTGCATGTAGTATCAGTGAGTGTGCTGTCCATGTATAGTAATTGGAAGACGCTCGATCTATCTGAATTTGACCAAGGGCAGACTGTGAGGGCCCGGGAAACTTGGCGCGAGCGTTTCGAAAACTGAGCGACTTGTCGGGTGTTCGATGAGTGCTGTAGTGAGTGTCTTAAACACGTGGCGAAACCAAGGTGAACCCACGTTCAGACATTGTGGGGTTCGGCAACCTCCCCTCATTACAGACGTCGGACGTCGTAAGCTGGGCACAACTGCTAAAACAGTTGGCGGCGAATTGTGTCTGAACTAACATCAGACTCTGATGTTAGGCAGAGTACAAGTGTGTCTGAATGCAAAGTGCACCGAACACTCCTAACAATGGGCCTCCGCAGCTTGCATGGTAATTACAACAAAAATAATTTGAAGGTATGTGAGGCTACTGGAAAATGAATTTATTAAAGATCCGTTTCTTTTTGTATGCAATTCTGATAATATTAATTTATCGTGGTGACTGATAAATAGCTTTCTTTGATTTAGTTCATAAACTCAAACACCTTCTAAACTTTCCAAGCTAATTAAGGCCATAAAAGCATGATCTTTTCCGTATATATTTCTGACCAAGAGGCGCTTCTGCTTTCACATTAAAATGTTTTCGTAAAACTTTTCATACCTTAGTTCACCCCATTAGGGGTTGAATTTCCAAAAATATTGCAACACGTATTTTTTATTCTAACCTGAAGATCAGTTAAGAATTTTAGTAAATGTAGCCTCAAAAATGCTTTAATGTTCGTTAATAATGATATATTTTTTAAAAAATCATCCACTATGTCACCCGCTCCCTAAGTGTGGGGTTCTAAACATGTTGAAATACGTAGTTTTTTTATTTCTGATCGAGAAACCAAAAAAAAATCATAATTTTAGCTTCAAAATTACCTTAATAACGACGAATTTTCAAAAAAGACCTCACCTGGTCTGTTTCGCCCTCTTAGTGATGAAATTTCGAAAAATTCCTCTTCAAACGATGCCTTCAGCATAAGATCAACACCCTTTCCAAATTTCAAGTTTCTGTCCATAGCAGTTTGGGTTGGGCGTTGATGAGCCAGTCAGCAATGACATATCCTTTTATATGTAGAGATACGACGTTGTCTTAAATTGTTCGCTGTCCTGAAGCCAATTTCAAGTCTAGCTTTTCGAAACGACGACTTATTTTGTTGTAAATGTGAGCCCAAAATGGTAAGGTTATAAACTTTTTTTATACTAGATCGCTCTTTTCTAATGTGATCTGATTTCTGTTACTGCTAATACTATTGCCAAAAACATCGCTATTCTCGTTGAAGTAGAAAAGGTAGATTATTAAATATTATAGAAGAAATCGAAATATATACCCATATGACAAAACAATCAGACAATATACTTAATGAACAGAGTTACTGAGTAAGATGTGTATACCAATTTTCAACAGTGTTTTAACCAAATAATTTTGCTTTGGTGTCTATGCCTTGCTTGTGAATTTGCCTTATTTGACTTCATAGTTTAATATCGGTAATGCTGGAATTCAATATGGTGTTGGGCCGCCTTTAGCCTTGATGACAGCTTCCACCCTCTTAGGGATACGCTCAATCAGGTGCTGAAAGATTTCTTAAGGAATGGCAGCCCTTTCTTCACGGAGTGCTGCACTGAGGAGAGGTATCGATGTCGGACGGTGAGACCTGGCACGAAGTCTGCGTTCCAAAACATCCCGATGGTGGTCTGTAGGATTCAGGTCAGGACTATGTGGAGACCAGTCCATTACGGGGATAGTATTGTCGTGTAACGACTCCGCCACATACCGCGCTTTAAGAACAGCTGCTCGATTGTGTTGAAAAATTCAATCGCCATCCCCGAATTGTTCTTCAACAGTGTGAAGCAAGAAGGTGCTCAAAACATCAATGTAGGCCTGTGCTGTGATAGTGCCGCGCAAAACAAGGGGTGCAAGCCCCCTACGTGATAAACGCGAGCACACAATAACACCACCGCCTCCGAATTTTACTGTTGGCACTCCACACGCTGGCAGATGATGTTCATCTGGCATTCGCCGTACCTACACTCTGCCATCGGATGCCACATTGTGTACCGTGATTCGTCACTCCACACAACGTTTTTCCACTGTTCAATCGTCCAATGTTTACGCTCCTTACACCAAGTGAGGCGTCGTTTGGCATTTACCGGCGTTATGTGTGGCTTATGATCAGCCGCTCGACCATGGAACCCAATTTTTCTCATCTCCCGCCTAACTGTCGTAGTACTTGCAGTGGATCCTGATGCAGTTTCGAATTCCTGTGTGATGGTCTGGATAGACGTCTGCCTATTACACATTACTACCCTCTTCACCTTTCGGCGGTGTCTTGTCAGTCAACAGACGAGGTCGCCCTGTACGCTTTTGTGCTGTACGTGTCCCTCCACGTTTCCACTTCACTATTACATCGGAAACAGTGGACCTAGGGATGTATAGGAGTGTGGAAATCGTGCATACATATGACACAAGTGACACCCAATTACCTGATCATGTTCGAAATCCGTTGAGTTCCGCTCTAGGAATGAACAAAATATGTAACTCTGACCTGTCAGTTCCATGTTTACACAATATGACAGTTATGTCAAAAGTGATCAAAGATTGTCATTGCCTAAGATTTCACATTAACAACATACAGGACAATCTATATAATATGTGATGTGACGGATTTCACATTCTGTCGCAGCAGCGTGTCATATATATGTTTCTGTGTTACTAGATAAGGACTACAAGCGCAGGAAGAATACTCTAGAACTCATCCCATTAGCGTATTGTATGCGATTTCCTTTACACAAGCATTGCATTTTCTCAGTATTTTTTCTACATATGTAAATCTTACATTCTTTTTCTTCTCTAATACTGATTATGTCTTTGTCTCACTTCACGTTGCTTCTTAGCAAATACGTACACCAGGCGACGTGCTCAAGTCGTTCACCACTATTCTTGTAATCATATACTGTCAGGTTCTTGAATTTTAACCGTATCTAGTGAGAGCTACCACTCAGTACGTCAATGGAAATTTGGTCCGTTGTTGGTGACATACCGCATGACCGTCCATCGACGGTACTTTTCTGTAAACAACAGCATCATCAGCGAGCAATCTTACAGTGCTACAACCCCTATATGAAAAATCGGTTATGTATATCGTGGCAGAACCTTCCGAAACACAACTGGTGCACCGGACACCATTAAACAATTTTCCGTAAGCACCATAGGCAGCTATTAACAAAGCCATCCCAGTCCTTTTATTGTCTATATGACCAAATACTTAGGCTATAACGATTTTGCTGTCGGCAACACCTTTAATTTTTCTTCCCACCCCCTTCATCTCAAAAAGAGTGGAAAATTACAGGCGTTTTCGATTCTTTCACATCCCTATTAGTCAGTTATTTCAATGTCAGTAGCGTTTCAAGAGCATTACATTCTCGCTTTACTAATTCAGTACAAGTTGTTCGTATTATACCAAGTCTGTTGGAAACAGTTTCGTCCCGAAGCGTGACAGAAACTGCCATACGTCTGCATAGCAAGCACTCCAAGCGGCACCCAAGCCGCCTCGTCAATCTGGTGCTTTATTAGCTGTGATTGCCCTCTGTGTCTCCTTGCCTAAACGAGGTCACGACATCACAGCGCTGTAGACTCTTCTCGAATCTGCTGGCCAACAACAGAATGTACAGCTATCTTTTAGAATACGCAGACAAAGTTAATGTCGAAAAGATCACCGAACCCAATTTCGTAAGGTCGCTGTCGTGTTTCATTTTTAGGCATTCCGATAGACGACCTGCTTGTGTTTAATATGTACTCATAGTAAGGAGCTTGAGCTTTAAATTGTAGATCAGAAGGGGGAAAAATTGTATTACCAGTTTTCGATTGTAGCTGTTTATTAGGATTTCTTAAGGTTTTTCCCATTTGTTGTGAGATACAGAACTCGTCCTGAGGAAATGGTGATAGTACAAAAAAGATTAATCTTGAGTGTAAAACTGTTTGCACAATGGTCCAGTCGCTGTTGGGCTGTGCAACGCATGGGAAGAAAGATGCCCAACGTCACCGAGCAAATGTGTCTTGCATTGGTGTGCTAAAAATACGACTATTTAAAACATCACTCTCTGCGCTAATTTTTCTCGAAACTCTTCTTTTGCTACACTGTCCGTCGGCAGCTGCTGATGTATCGGCGCGATCAGTTGGAATCAGGTTTTTTTTTTTTTTTTTTTTTTTTTTTTTTTTTTTTTTTTTTTTTTTTTTTTAACAGGTCATTCATAATTTGGGACTTGTGGATCCCCCTTAAATAAGTCCAAATACTTCGTTTGTTAGTGGCAATAAGCAAAGTGTTTTCATTAATATGGACCCACAAATCCCATATTGTTTTCCTGCATACAATTATCAGGAGAAGAGGTTAAGGCCAGGTTCTCATTCAGAATGGTCGAAAATTCGATATTTTTATTGCGTTTTTTGAAAGGTATATGTATCTAGAACATTGGAACTAAAAGCTCTTTTAATCGGTGCGTTACAGAATTTCCTACAGCCCATTGTTCGTCGCAGTGTCACGACCGCCATGGGACGCTCGAAGCCGGAGACTCTTGCCTCAGATAGAAAACTTGTCATGTCGTGCCGCACGTTCACATAATCATTAATATTGCAGTGTTCCATGCAAGCAATTTCGCCGAAAAAGCTGACGGGCGACATGTGTAGGCCGCCGAACGCAGCGTATAGAGCTCAGCCAGATCCGACTTTCTCGCCAAGAAAGACGGGACTGCTCTCCAGGAACAAGTTGATATGGAGGAAGGGTTGACATACGGTCCTGGAATTGCAGACTAAACGTAAGTAACTAAAAAAACAACTTTGGGTCAAATTTTGGCTAAAATTCCTCAAAAAGTTACTTTTTGGTCCGCTATATTGGATTGCCCATTTTGAATTTGAAAATTCTAACTTCAGATTTGTGTTCAGCGACATCAAAAAATATAACTACGTGTAGTTTTCACGCAAATTGAACTGTGAATACATATAAAAGCTTTCCCTGAACTTGAAACAGTTTTTTTCGAGAGACGATTTTTCAAAAATGCGTGCAACATAAAACAAAAACTGTTTAACCCATTAACTGTGACCCCGAAAAGTAAAAACTTTTCTCGGGTGCTTGTATCGATAACATACGATTTTTTTAAAATCACCTGTTTTTTTAAAGCCGTAAAGATCAAAGTTAGAGTTAGCACCATATCGTTAAAGTTAAGGTTATTTCATTGTGGTCGGGAACAAGCTCCCATAAATTTAATGTAGTAGCGACTTACGTTATCCATTTCTGATTTCAGATAATTCCTGAGGGGCTACACTGCACGCAGTCTGCGTACTTCTAACTCTCTGGCCCTTGATCAAACCATAATTACGGGCGCCATTTTGTTTTTATTGAAAATCTAAAATAAAGTTCAGAGCATGGTCAATAATAATCCCCAAACATGTCCTTTGCATGTCTTTTCATTGTCTGAAAAATTCCGAAACTGTACCTATTTTTTGCTTATTTGAATGAGAATCTGACCGTTAGTGTACAATAATTGTATACAGTGACACATACGGCTAACGGAAATAAAATTTTTTTCGGCGTTACTGTAGGAGTTTCTATTTTGACGGCTGTGATCACTATATAAATTTCTCAGCACAGATTGTCCATATACACTCTAAGACAGATAAAAAACAATACCTGTCGAAGAAATTATCCGAGTGGGACGGAAATCAGTAGATGTCATGTACATGTACAGGCAGACAAATGATTACAATATCAGAAACACTGGATGATTTGTTCAAGAGCAAGAGCTCACAAATTGAGGAAATCAATACGCGTTGGCCCACCTCTGGCCATTATGCAAGCAGTTACTTGGCTTGACATTGATTGATAAGAATTGTCGAATATCCTCCTGAGGGATATCGCACCAGATTCTGTCCAACTGGCACATTAGATTGTCAATATTCCGAGCTGGTTGGACGGCTCTGCCCATAATGCTTCAAACATTCTGAATTGGGAAACGATGCGACATCATTGCTGACCAAGATAGGGTTTTTGTCAAGCGCAAACACAGCAGTAGAAACTCTCGCCGTTTGCGGGCGGACATTATATTGCGGGATGGCTTGGCATGAAGGGCAACAATACGGAACGTAGAGTATCGTCATCGTACTGCTGTGCTGTAATGGTGCTGTGGATGACGACCAAAGGGGTCCTGCTCTGAAAAGAAATGGCACCCCAGACGATCGTTCCTGGTTGTTGGGGGTTGAATGGCGAGCAACAGTCAGGTTGGTATCCCACCTATTTCCGGGGCGTCTCCAGAAACGTCTTCATTGGTCACCGGGGCCCAGTTAGAAGCAGGACACATCACGGTAGACAATTCTACTCCAATCTTTCAGTTTCCAGGCGGAATGTGCCTACCACCAATGAAAACGGGGTCATTGGTGTACAAATATCAGTGGTAAGTGGCGCCATGAGCTCATCGCCCTTTCTGTGAGCCGCCTATTAATCCTTGAATTATTGGGGGGGGGGTTTTCTTTGCAACCACATTTTCGTTGTAATTTAGTGAGTTATATTTTAATTTTTAATGATGTCTCCTTCGAGACTCCGTTCAGGACCTTACATACACGTAAGTATCTCATTAAAAAAGTGTGCTGTACGTAAAAGGCAACAACAATCAAAATATGCATTTTTTAAAATTTTTGTGGTGGTAATATGTTACGGAAAATGTGTAGCTATTGCTAAGTGCTCTAAAAAATATTTTAAAATTCTAGGCCGTAGTTGCACCTCACTACCTCTAAAAGTATGTTGTTATTTTTTAACTTTTCTAGGGTGGATATTAAGTACCCTCCCCACCCACTCCCCTCCCACCGGTAATGCGCGTTATGGAAAATGGGTTAATGGTCCTTGTCACTGAAGCACCCGTTGCACGTCGAATCGATGATGATGAATCCGTGCCTCTGAGTGTCTCTGAAGATTGCTCTGTCCTCGGTCCTCACGTTGTTTCGTCTCTCTGTACCGACCGCTTCTTTCTTGACATTGTGTTCGGCCATGGTTTGCCCATTCGTGCCAACATCGTCGAATAGTGTGGCATCGCTCGTATTCAAGTGCCGAGCGATTCGCCGATTACTACAACCGGCTTTTGAGCCCAACTACACGTCCTCTCTCAAATGCTGACATCTGCGTATATTATTCACGTGTCTGTCAGTGAGGCATAGTTACTGTCCAACTGAGCACACGGAATGAAATCCGCAGAGACTTCATGCGCTCGTACTAAGAGTTATGCTCTTCTAAGGTTGAATAGTTTTGGTACTTTACATAAATGAAGTAAATGATAGGATAACTGATAGTATTGGTAGGACTGGTAGGGAAAGAAACATAAATGAATGCGTGAGAGGAAGCTGGAAACCGACGACTTATGTTTGTTTGTTTGTTGGGCACATAATTAGAACCGCACATTGTCATTGTTATTCCCTTGTGTATTTTATATCCTTAGAAAATATAAATTACATTTATAAGGAACAAAAATTAGGTGATCGTTCACCATACCTTTTGCGCTTTTATGTAACCAAGTCAGTTACTTTTGAGGCAAGTAAAAATCTATATAATTATTGTTCTTATTGAGCTCAATGGAAGTTCTTTATCCTGAACAAAGGCAAGAGTTTCCTGTTATTATTAATAATTTCGAAAGTTGCTCATGAATATCAGAAACATCTTCTAAATACGTTCGACAGAGTTTGTGGTTTTTTATTTTGCCTTTTTGTGAAGAAATTGCGTTTTCTAGCGCTAGCGAGAGGGCGAACCAAAGACGATGTTTCATTGGGAGAATACTTAGACGAGACAACAGGTCTACTAAAGAGACTGGCTACACTAAGCTTCTCTGCCCTCTTACGGAGTACTGCTGTGCGATGTAGCATTTTCCTTTAGGAGATAGTATTAACGGAGTACGTCAAGAAAGTTGAAAAAGGGGCAGCACGTTTTTGTATCATTGAGAAATAGGAGAGAGAGAGTCACTGACATGATACAGGATTTGGGGTGAAAATCAATAAAACAAAGGCGTTTTACGTTGCTGCGGGAGCTTTTTACGAAATTTCAGTCACCAACTTTCTCTTCCGAATGTGAAAATATATTGCTGATGCCGATCTACATAGGGAGAAAAGATTTATTAGAATAAAATAAGAGAAATCAGAGCTCACAGGGAAAGATATACGTGCTCTTTTTTTCCGCGCGCTGTTCGAGAGTGGAATAATAGAGAAGTAGTGTGAAGATAGTTCCATGATTTGCAGAGTAGCGATGTAGATGATAATTTTGCGCAATCAGTTTTTGAATAAAACCTGAACTGAGCATTAACAATTGCAATTTGCTATAAATACTGATTATTTTTAAGTACCAGAGGAGGATAACTATGTAGAACAGAAATGTCCCGTAGGTTACTCGGCGCTTTATATATCTTCACTCAGTTTCCGAGCGGTTCGCCGCTTCCGGTTTCTTGGGGAATCTAGTAAGACACACATTGTATACGCAAACTGATGGAAATGAGGTAACGCCCGATTGGTCTGTAACACACCTGATGTACAGGTAAGACGGTTAGGATCTTAACTGACCAATGCTTACTTTGACCAAGACGGTTAGACGATTAGGATCTTAACTGACCAATGCTTACTTTTATAGTCTACAATAGAGTTAAAAGTGTACCTGGTATCGACGTGATTCCTGTTTACTACCCCTGTCAGCTGCGCGTTGAAATTGCGCTGCAGCGTCACACATTCATTGATCGGCCACCAAAGTTGACAGTTCTGCATTCTCCGTCGATATACCTGTTTGTGACAAATTCGCGTAACTCCTTCGTGGTGCATCTATTTCTTCCGTAGAGTGTGTCTCTGGTGCCATACAGTGATCGCCGAAATACACTGACGGAAGTGAATGGTGTTATACAAGGAATACCTTGACCGAACGCTACCAAACTGTTACTCTGCTATTTCCATGTCTGTAGAATATGTTGATTAAAATTTCATCCTTATGCTAACTTATTTGCAGTGCAGAAAATAAAATAGTTCATATAGAAGATGAATGGTGTGAGTACACGAAGGCTTTTGGGTGTGTCTGATATTAGAAAAACTTTCCAGATGGAGGTCGCGACAAAGCATGCAGAAATGACATTCACAGACATGTTAACGCCATTTTTCGGATTTCGCAAAACGTCAAATCATTGAGGGGAAGGAGTTGGGAGGGTCATACGAACAGATTGCAAAGAATATTGACAGAATTGCAATGACTGCAGAACAAATGGTGATGAGATGGACTCAGGTCAACAGTGTGGCGAGATGAGTGTATAGGGGTTTTTCCAGGAGAACAGCTCCACTAAAGTAATAGGATTCTTCGACTGTCACTAGCGAAGGGAGGCGTGACAGCAGGCAGAGTGTCACCGTGAACCGTCTGGAACAGGTTAGTGGAAGGTGGTTGAGATTTCGGGTTGCTATGCGTCGTTTACTGCTGACACCACACCATAGCAAGAGAGACTTGCATGGTTTACAGTCGTGGTCGCCACACGTTTTTAGTCAAGAACCAATACTGAGATGGTAGGCGGCACTTGGAAACGCATGTGTATCGATGTGTCAAATGTTTGAGCAGAGCGAAAACAAGACTCCCTGTTAATGATGCAATGGGCTTTTGTCCGAATTTTCACAGCCAAACGAAGAGTAGGAATTGAACAAAAGGGGTATCAAGCTGACCAGCTCGAGGTGTAGTTTTGCAAAACACTATTTATCTGTTTGAAGGTAATCAGTTAATGATTGGAGAGAAAATTGAAATATTTCACGTTTAGCTGCTGCTTGCTCTGTAAAGAAAGTGTCAGAAAGTTCAGCCATTCAAGGCCTAGCTATTTTGCACTTTAAAAAAATAAACTGATCTGATATTTATCCTCCAAAAAGGCTTCGTTCCAATCGGGTATTAAATTTAGCACATTTCTAGGACAGAAGATGCTTGGGAGACAAATGAGGTGTCAAAGAGGTAATGTCTACAAGGCGTAGCTATTATATGTAAAAAAAAAAAATACATTGCTGTGATATGTGATTCTTAAAGCGGCTACCTTCGAATCAGCACTAAATGCAGGACGTTTCGAGAACAGAGGACGCTAGGAAAGCAAATGAGATGTCAATAATCATGCAATCTGAACAGGTCTTGAGAAAAAAAATTGAATAATTCGATCATCCGTTTTGTGAAACGATTTGTTTTATACAAATAAAGTAAGAGATAAAATAATTTCAGAAACGTTTAACGCACTTTTCAATGACGCTCGAAGTCATGTACAGCAAATGAGGTACGTCAAATGTTTCGCTAGTCTATTTTATTTCTTAGTTTTAGACAAATCATTACAGAAAACATTCCACCGACTTCTTTTCAGAATTTTTTTACTACTAATAATCGATATAAATTAGTATGTCATGATGTCCCAAAAGACGCTGTGATATAGGTGCGATCAGTTGGCCGTCGATCGCTAACATTCGGCACCATTCGGAACGCTTCGTGTCGAATGTTCTCTTTCTGATTGCTCCCACCTTCAGCGAACCCAAAGCTCTGTCACTGTAATTACCTGACGAAGTGTTGCGTTGTCAGTGTGAAAGGATGATTGATTGATGAATAACAGTAATTGTACTTGTGTTTAAATGCATTATACAACATGAAACACGATCACAGATGTTAACTAATGTTTTGAACGTCCTTTTTCTATAGCTTATTTCGCAGTATTACAACGGCCTTCATTTGATTTCATATTCCTACCTGCAGATACGTACCGTATATGGAGATGACCGTTTCAGTAATGCGCTTTCACGAATCCATATTACTCCAGTGACGAAATTCATACCACAGCAGAAGGAACATCCGTCTTCTCGTAGCCCTATCACACGGATCTCATTCAAACTGAGTGAAATGTTGATAATGGCGTTTTTGTCGTCGCCTTAAAGGCATTCTTGACTTACATCAAATTACCACGTCCAATCTCAAAGGTCTCAAGAACATTACAGCATGTATTTAAAGTAAACTTGATTCGCGTGCTCATAGTGACGCTACTTGCTCCGCTATTACGCGATTGGCGCGAAATTGGAATTGACATCTTTCAGATGTAGAAACACATCTACTAACTTTCGTTTATGTGGCACAGCACATTTTTGGTGTTGCAATTTCTTCCGTAATTGTATTATAAAATAAGGCTGGAACTCACGGGCCCACAAAGTGTTGATTCGGGCCATAGTTGACGACCACTGATTATAGAGCCAGAGTCAACTTGGATATTAAATAGGACGCTGTGGTGTTCAACGACGTGTCTTATTTCTGGTTGTGGCGGTCAGATCGACATAAAACGTGTCTGTAGACGACCTGTGAAAGGTCACAAGAAAGTGATTCTCGGGACCCAAATCTCTCCAACTCCTAGAAACATGGTGTGGAAACCATTGCATATGAGGTGAGTTATTTGGTAAGTGTTGAAGGGGGCCTGAATTCTCCCCAGTATGTGGCAAGAATGGTAAACCTTGTTGACATACCGTTCACGATCAGGGAATGAAATGATATATTCCAGCAGGATAATGCAAGATCCCTCATGCAGTGCACACCACAAACGCCTTGAGTAATGGACGGATCGATGACTGGCCTGCCCGACCTCTTATGTGTCATCTATAGAGCTGATCTCGAACGCCTGTACCAACCTATAAGCATCAATATTCACGAACTGGAACAGCATCTGTTTTGGGCATGGAAAGAAATTCGTTAAGATTTCAATTGATGGCTGTTTGCTTCCATGTCGCAACGAATAAAAGAGTGTATTCGTGTCCATAGAGATCACATCGGATACTGATGTTGATATTAATTTCAAATGGAATGAAAGTTTAACCATTTAATACTCATTGTGTGATAAACTTATCCACAAAGCTCGGTAAATATCGGATTGGCGTAGCACTTTCCATTTTCCTCAGCGCATAACCAGCTACAGTGATGGAAGCAGCTACATCACCGTCACTAATAAAAACAATTGTAACTTACATGAATCAGTTTCTAACTTTTTCAGTAGTAATAAAAACTGAAACCTAGATGTCTCGAGAAAGGCAAGTCATTCTAGAAAGTTACTAGCTGAGTTTAATGCAGGTTAGTTTCTAGTAGCTTGCTTGTGGGTTAGGAAATATCTTGAACATTACATGTAAAATAATGATGAATTTACAGTTTTTTAAAGTAATGTGTGTACACTTTTTTAAAGGATAGTAACTACATCATTGTTTCAATCATACTGAAACGCCAGTACGGTCAGACGCCTTTATTTTCTTAATACTGCTAATAACATTATATACACCATCTGATAGTACTTACAGAAAGTAGACAGAAGTCCTCAAATTTGACACTAGCAGGATGCAACCATTTCTCACGGGAGAATTAGAGAAAAATCAGCCAAACAATTGGCAACAGATCAAAACCTAATTGATCGAAACTGCACAAACACTTACTCCTCTTCAAAAAAATGAAAAAGCGTCTTTGGTGGAATGAGGAATGTGAGCCTGCAATCCAGTGCTGACAGGATAAATGCAATAACTGGAACTGCAGTAAAATAGAGGACAACTGCAGAACATTCCTGAAAATGAGGAATGACACAGTCAAATTAATCTCAAAGACCATAGTGAAATGGGGAAAGAATCAACTAGTTGAAATCAAGAAAAATTTGGATAGAAAAAACACAGAAAATTTAAATAAAAGCTTCGATACTAAGCTCATAGGATATCAACCACAAAATCTCTGCTTCAAGAAAGAAAATGAACAGTTAGCTCTAAACAATCAAAAAAACTACGAGGAACTTGCTACGTATTCTACGGAACTGTTTAGCCGCCGAGAACGAACTCAGACTGCACCAAAAGAACCTAAGGTTGCTAATCCAAAATTATTTCCTGCCGGATGAAGAAGACATATCCAGACAGGGTAAAAGACAGAGAAACTCCTGAATCATCGAGCGAAGGTGGAATCAAAGCAGAAATTCTCAAATAAGTACGCTTAAGCATCATAAAAGAAATTACCAGAATCATGCACAAGGTATTCGGCAAACAGAACCAGTTCGAGAATATTTGGAAAAAAAAATGTTAATTCATTCGTTATACAAGAAGGGAGACAGAAAAGATGTAACTAGCAACAGGAGCCTCTCACTAATAACAACGGTATACAAAATTCTATTCCAAATTCTTCTCGATAGAGCACTGAGACAACTTCAACCAAAAATTGGAGACCACCAGGCAGCATTCAGTGCAGGCCGTTCGGGTTCATAGGAATTCTTGAAAGTACAGCTAATCGTAAGACATCAGAGAATTCGTAGCAAAAACGTAGTCTGCACGTTTGTTGATTTCAGACAAGCCTGTCAAACAGTCTTCCAAACATTAAAATAACAGAGTCTAGATATGTAACCGATATCAGTCATAATCCAGGGTTAAATTTATGGCGGAAATATCACACACTTTCGAAATCAAAACGGGAGTAAGATAAGGAGAAGGGCTCGCTGTCTCCATTATTTTTCCAATTGCGCTCTCGAGAAAGTGACAAAAGAATGTCGCGAACGGAAATCAGTCCTCCGAATTGACCAACCAATCTCTTTAGGTGGCGACAGGTCACCTATGACTTTGCTTAGCATTTGCAGACAATTTACCAGTCAACTCATGACATTTCATCAGTCGAAAATCAGATAGAACTACAGAAAAAGTCGAGCTTCAGATATTTTGTGAAAAGGCAGAATACGTGTCCAGAATACGTGTCCTGCAACAAACTCCAAAATTCATTGAGACGAAATACGGCAAAATTAAACGAGCTCCACAATTTAAATACCTCGGTGAAAGCATGTGGGAAAATGAAATCGAAACAAAAGGAAAAGAAATTAGATAGAAATTGCATACCGACGTACCTAAAATATCTACTGCAAGAAATGTATCTCCCAAGCACACAAAATTCAGACATTACAATACACTTATGAAACCAAAATGCCTCTATGGCTCAGAAACATCAATTTTGAACAGGAACAGACATATGAAACATTAATAAAAAAAGAACGCAGAATTGTAAGCAAAATTCTAGGCCCGAATCTTGTAGATAAATAAACCGACTTAGAGGTAAACAGGAAAACAAACAGAGTTCAAAAAGAATAACCAACGGAAAAATTCTCCTGTCGGAGTACATGAAGAGGCGAATACGTTTCTTTTTAACAGACTCGGACATAAGTGCGGGGAACCAGCTGCCTCAATTCTCATTCCGCCTACCCCGCCAAAACTTTTCGCATGCTAACATATTTGCGCCCTTTTAACACAGAACATTCTAAATCCTTATACCAAGTCTCTCTTTGTAGTTACGCCTTCTCACTACCACTGTCTGCATAATGTGCATGAAATGTATTTGCGGTTGCGAATAGGAACAGCCATCAGCTATACAAGGGAATGATGATAGTGAAAATTTGTGCCGGACTGAGACTCGAATCCAGATTTCCCCCTTTACGCGAGCTGTCGCCTTAACCACTTTGGCAATCCATGCGCGACGCACGGCCAGACCCAAACATCCATAAGCCGTTCCAGCGTCACAACCTGTAATCGTACACACATGTCATTTCCGTATAGGGGAGGATATTTTAACTGAAAGTCGCCGTCTGGCATCGTCTCAGGATCGACTTCTTATGGGAGTTTGGGTCTGGCCATGAGTCATGCACGGATAGCCAATTCGACTGAGGCCACTGCTAGCGTTACGGGGGAAATTCGGGTTCGATTCTCGATCCGGCACAAATTTTCATTGTCTTCATACCCTTTGACTGTTGCTGCTTGTTCCTATTTGCTGCCGCAAATACACGTCATATATTTCATAACGGCTTTAGTCGCCCCACTTCTCTTTAACAACAGTGGCACTTCACTATGCTGTCTATATCACAGCTACTGACTCGTTTCTCGCTTACGCTATCTCCTTTTGTCTTTCTTTCTCACTCTCACTGTCTCCTCCATAGTTCGGCAGCTCAAAAATTCTGGATTGTCCAACTTATCCTGTCCCGATACCCACGTGTTTAAAAATTTCGGTCCAAATTGTACCCTCCCCTTAAAATTAGCCGCTCTGGGGGAGGGCCTAGATTCCCCAAGCCCGTGTATGGCCTCCACTTATCTGTATTTTTCATTTCCACTGTCTCTTTCCTCTTTCTCTCCCGCTGGCACTGTCTCTCTGTTACTCTCTTTCAGCACAGTAAGCGCGAATATGTTCCCATGCCAAAATTTCTGATCTGAGGGCCTAATGAGGAATGAGGCAGCTTCTTCCCCAGTTTTTTATCAATCTTCTAGAAATGAACGTATTCGATTTTTTTATGCTCCGACAGGAGCATTTTTCCACTGGTTTCCTTACTTCTCCTTCTACAGCAGGGCGTACTACTTTATCTAAAACGAATTCTGTAGGTCAGTAAAGTTTTGATAGGTTCTTTATATACTTAGAGACATTTATATACTTTGACACAGTGAACAACAAAAAAGTTACGTATAAGTTTAATAAAAAACGGTTGGATGTATATTTTTTCTGGAAACTTCGCTTATCGCTCCCAGTTCATCGAAAACGCCCGGCTTATGACTCGTATCTTAAAAGAGTAAAAATATTATTAGAAATATTTAAATTTCATTTACACGTTCTCCAGTTTTACATAATTTTTGGCAGTCATTTGAAGTTCTTTTCAGTCCATTTCTTGTCACTGTCGTACCACATTGGGCAAACTTGTATAGGCGTGAAGTGCTCATTACGCGCAGACAGCGCATAATTAAGTTTTATTGGTGAAAGCTACAGACTGAAAACAATGTTGGGTGACATCAGAACAATTGCGATGACCATAGAACCATTTCGTATGTTCACTATGCCAGTTATACTACATTTAAGTTTCAGACAAGACATTACGTGCATAAGTACGGTAACGTGGAACCTTTGGATCTCGGTAGAATATCATGTTAAAAACATATGATAAAAGTTTCGACCCTGTGCCACGAATAGAAATTATAGAAGTGGCCATCACCACAATTGGTACTTTTCGTATCCAAAAAAATCATGATTTTCAGGATTTTCTCAGTGAACGTCCATAATCAAATGGTGTTTTTATAAGCCCTCTAAGGTCTATCCTAGAAAGCCGCCCAACGTCTGCTGTAGACCATACCTAATACGAAAGAACCAACCGATTTGCTTGGTCTGGGGGAAGTGTGTAATGATTACATTTTGACCCTGTACTATAGGATGGCTGCACTATGCCCGTTCTTCCGACAGGTATACAAATGGTCGCTGGACCGAGGGCTATTCAAAACACTTGACCCCTTATCTCTGCGATCAATAGTACCCGGGATATGACGCACTGAAAAATCGCATTTTCGAGCGTGGCTTTTTCGACCATATTGGTACCGTGCATCGCTGGCGTCATAAAAGAACCCATCAAAAATTACTGTGAATTTAATAGATTGATTTCCATTGTCTGGGGCAGCGTGGATAGGTGTGGTGAATTTAATAGATCGATTTCCATTGTCTGGGGCAGCGTGGATAAGTGTGATGTCTCATATCTGTGAAATCCTGGACTTGGCGAGCATGAAATATCGTACATTTAAAGAGTCTCATTTGCTGTAATTATGGCAAGATACTAACAAGAGGAAAAATCTAGGCAGAAGTCAGAAACAACATGGTATTTTCATGGTCCAAGTAGGCTAAAATTCTCACAACATAGTCGAAAACATTGCATTTGAGTCAGACGAAGAAAAAAGCTGACTTAAACACTGAATGAACGGATCATTTGCAAGAACTGAAAGAAATTATAAAATTGAGAAATGAATATGCATTGAAGTATAATCCTTCCTCCAGATATTTTTTCCTTCAATATGTACCCCTTTGAAGATTATGACTGGTAGTCAGCTACAATTTGTTCGTATCAGAGCCGAGCCTCTCGCTTTACAGAGGCTCGTAGACTAACCTGGACAGCTTTGGCTGTGGCGTTACCGTGCACGGATCGATATCCGTAATGAGAGAAAACGCAGGTTAAGATTCTAAGGCCACATTAAAAGCATGAATCCAGACAGACTTACAAAAAGAAAACGAATATCGTTTGAAAACAGAAGTAAAGCCTAAAAGGATACGATTAAATGAACTGTCGAGATCAGTACTGAACTAAATTGACAATAATTATACCAGAAGATGTCCAAAACTGCGAACACTTCAGGTCCAAAATTCACAAATGGCAAATTGTCTAGGGACACACCAATTAAGAGCTATAATCGTTGACAGTATTGTCATACTACTTTCAATAGTCGCAATTACGAGGACTGTCTTAAGTTTCAAATAAACTATAATAAACTGATATTACAGTATATCAGACATGAGAGTTTTAAATCATCGTCGTATTCATTACTTAAATATCACCGTAAAAGAAAACTACTTTGTATGGCTGATAGAAGTTAGGCGTATCCGATCTCGTTCATGACTATGCGAAGAAAGGGGCCTGATAAACGACAACTAAACAGAATCTTTGGATTCATAAGTTACGTGCTAGTTAGAATTTTGTGTAAATTATTTATGATTCTCGTATGTATGTTTCTGTTTCATACAAGGACCATATTTCGTGACTGCAAAGACCAGTGGGCACTCATAGCTCTCTTTTGGTAAAATTAAAGAGGCAAAATTCCGTCGATTAAGGGGTCACATTCTTGGTATAGGTAGTACATTCTAGATAGTAGTACTATTTCCATGTGAGTCGTCCAGCAGTAACGGAGAAGAGAATGTTCACGAACGAGCGCTTCAGGGCTTGATGTAACGTATACCGAACACGAAACCGGACAGCTGTGGCTCCCGTTACGCACCTGCTGGATGTGTTGGTCTCCTTTCACGAAATTCTTTAGAGAATCAAGGGGAACTGCACGAACCACTTGTGATGTAAGCAGTTTGTAAGTTACCTAGTACTTTCTTTTTAGACATCTTTAGTGATCATAATTGTCAGCATACAGGATATCTTCTGAATGTGCCATTATTTCTCTGTAAGTATTTCCGTGGCAAGGATACCTTCCATCCTGACCCAGCTTCATTATTAAAACTATTGGTTACGCTCAAAGTTGTGGGATATTTATCATGGTTGTTGTGGTGGTATCTGAACCTGATACCTTCCACCACATGATTCACAGATCATTTACCATTTTCTAGCCACCATGTCAATATTGTACTACCTGTGTGAAAGGACATTCCATAAAAGTGCGGGCCTTATTGGGTGGGTTCGAAAACGAATAGTTTAATGAAAACTTGACTAACATTTAAATGTGTGCCCTAGACTCCCTGAAATAGTTAGCATGCTTCCCACTGCGGCTGCATAATTACTTATTCTATATCCTTGGCGGTATTTGAACAAAAGTATATGTGTCTCAGTGAAATAAATGCGTCATAAATTATAGCAATGTCACATTACACCGACGTATAGTGGAAATCGTCTTTATACTGACAACTTTTGTCGTAATATAATCCATTATCTCATTAAAAGTACACGGACACCTATTAATGGATATTAATATGGGTTGTGCCCACACATTGCCTTCATGATGCGCTTGAACTCTGCTGGGGGCACATTCATTGTCTGTAGAAGAATGAAAGCCCAGAGAAGGTGAACACTGGAGTCGGGAGCGATGTCAACGTTCTAAATCAACCCAAAGGTGTAGCATTGTGTTCAGGTCAGGAGTCTGGACAGTTCAGTCACTTTCAGGAATGGTGGTGTTCGCTAAGCATTGCCTCCCCGATACTACTTTATAAGAAGTTGCTTTGCTATGCTAATATTATCGGTCTCTGAACTGTTCCTCTACTGTACACGGTACACAGTGCTGGCTCCATACTTCACTTTTGGAGCTACTGTGATAGCAGGGTGCGTTCTCTAGGCATTCGCCAAACCCAAACGCTTCCGTCATACTGCCACAGGGTATCATTCCAAATCACTTGTTTCCAGACATCAGTGTCCATTGGCGTCGTTCTTCCTATCATCTCAAGCATCACTGACTACTGATGTTTGGCTTGTGATGAGCTGTTCGACCACTATAACCATTCTTTTCAACTCCCTACGCTCATTCATCTTGCTAGCTGGGCAGCTGGTAGCACTTTGGAACTCACTGATTACTTCCGCTGATTTCATATGACGCTTTTTACAACCACCGTCTTCAGTGCTCAACGGCCCATGCGTTCAGTACATGAGGTATGTCTGGTCTTGGTTTGCGAGTAAGTGTTGTTACTCCTTCCCGTTTCCCACGCGACAATCAAATCAGCAATCGACTTGGGCAGCTTTAGAAGAGTTGAAATGTCCCTGATGGATTTATTACTCGCGAGACATCAAATGACCAGTCCACGTGCGAAGTCACTGACACTGAGCTTTCCTGACCCCTCATTCTGTGTTACTGCTCTTGTGTGTCACGCAATATTCGCCAACTCCTCTTACGCTGGCGGGTCGTAACATCTGACTTCGACAGTTCTGCTTTGCATAAGGGTGTCCGCTTACTTTTGATCAGGTAGTGTGTATGTCTCGCTTCGAGAAATACCTATTCTGCGGAATTCAAATCCGCGCTTGGCTCTCCGGATTTAGCTTTTCCTTGATTTCCGAATGTACCTCTCAGCGTACCTCTCATCCTCCCTCTCACTCTGTCTGTCTGTCTGTCTGTCTGTCTGTCTGTCTGTTTATCTATCTCACTATCTTCCCCCGGTGTTACTTCAAGTGTCCTACATTTCAGTTTAGAATGTAAGGGATAAGCCACTTGATATGATCATATATTTACCAGTTTTAATACTAGTAACGATGCCATTTGATGTCCTGGTGAATGGAAGCCTCCTTTAGATTTCTCCACACATTACTATGTTCAACTAGACACTTACTTGTTTCACTTTCATATTTTCTGATGTTATATGCCAACCTTCCATTAGGTCGTCTTGGGATTTTCGTATCTCTTTAAATGCAGCAAAGAACATCGTTTACCCATCTACCGCCCACTTCGTGGCTCTTTGTTCTGCTCACCGTCGGTTCATTTTTGATAAGATTGTAATTACATCTTCCGCTTCAGTCTTCGTTCTGTCTCTTTTAGTAATACTGGTGTACATACACTTTCCTTTTTGGTGTACTGATTATACATTATTTTGTCTTATTACCATTTGTAGCATTCTTTGAAATTATTGTGTTAAGCACTTCCATCCGTTTATTTTCAGTTTTGAAAAATCGGCTATGGCTTTCTTTAAACTGAAATGTAATGAATCAGTTTGTTAAAAAAATGCATTTGGCCCTTCTATGTGGGCAATAGATCGTGCAGAAAATATAGATTTTAAGAGATTAATTCCAAATTATTTACTTAGTGTTAATTTAGTTCTTGCGAAAGGCTTTGATATTGACGGGGAAACACGAACGTAGTCTTTTTTGTGAGAACCAGCGTGCTGAATGTTTGGTTTCACAACTTGCATAGCAAAGCAAATTGCTGAATGTTCAGTTTCTTCTCCTTTTTTTTTTTTTTAATCCTTAAGAATTAAACGTTTTTCTTCATTTTTTCCCTTTAGACTGCTATGTGGAACACCGGCTTATTATTGTATAATTAATGGAAACACAATTAGTAAAAACACGACTACCTTTGCGGTAGTGATGTTGATGTTTCGTGCGCCACGAGTGTCGTTCGCAGCACCAGAAGTCAACAAACAGCACGCTTGGTATTACGAATATATGTGTAAAATTTTCCATGCGTACAGTATGTGACTGAAGTCTCCATACACGTAGTGAATGCATCACACTATGCATCCTAAGGTACGTGACTTTAGTCACTTTGGATCGCTGTGCTAAACGCGTTTTCTGAGAAAATGGGTCAACGGAGAAAATTAGATTCGAACGTACCATGAGTGCATGCGTTTTTCTCAAAAATGGCTCGCAAGAGGTACACTTGAAGAGATTCATTGTTTGCGGGGGTAATGTGAAGGGAGAAACGCAAGGGAAACACTAATACCAAATTTCGTGGTGTGAGGCGTTAAAAGCTTATGACCCTCGGACGCTTAAACCGTACTATTCAGGCATTGTTGTCAGAGGACATTGTAGCAGATCAGATACAGAGAAAACAGCGTTTACTGCAAGCCCATCCACACGGGTCGGTATTTGTATGCCAACAGGTACCACCACTCAGCACAGAAATGGTCTGTTCTGATGACCTTTATATATCGAGCTGAAACCATCTGACGCCGAAAACATGCCGAGGGACTGAACCACTTACGTAAAGCTTTCAAGGAAAACGGTTACAACAGACAAATTACGCAAGCAGTTTCATCTAAGCCACGAAAGCAGAAAGCCTCCGAAGACAAATAGAAAACTGCGTTTTTATCGTTTTGTTCTCAATGAGAGCGAAAATGAGCTGCCTCTTGAAACGGGGTCCCTGCCGAAAGCTCGTGTGTAGTTAACCAATTGGCGCGGCTTGAAACCCGAGAATGTTTTATAAATGCTGCGAGAGACGCATTCGTACAGGAATTACGGTCGTAACATTTCAGACAGAATAGTCCATAAAGAGTCGATGTGACTATGTCGTCGTCGTCGTGCTACTGTCGAAAAATCACTGACGACAACAAATAACAACGCACGAAGGTGGAAGGGGGTGTGCAGACAACGTCATTGTTAGGTGGTGGAACAGAACTTAGAAATTGTAGGCCCAGTATACAAAGAAATGGCGGCGGCGAATCAGGGACGTGGCGTGGACTGGACATGAGCAAGCCACACCGAAGTGGCACTCTTACTGAGGCACTGGACATTCGTGCTACGAACAGATCAGAATATGTCGTCTTTATAAGATAAAAGTATTGCAGCGCTGGAACTTTTGTAATTCGTAAATGTTGAACAGCAAAGATACAGTTGTGGTTGGAAAAAAAGGGGGAACAAATTAGCACATTAGACATAATTAAAGAACTGAATATGTATCCTGAAAGTTCCCAGCATGTTTGCAGGACATTTCAGAAGTATTTTTGTATTGCGTTACACAGAGTGAAGAAAAGCAACGAAACTGGAATGTTGTAATTCCTGTATGAATGCGTGCTCTCGCGGTGATATCCGTTAATAAAACATTCCGGATTTCAAGCCACGTCAAGTGGTTAACTCCACACGATCTTTTGGCGGATATCTCCTCTGCCATTGTCAAGTGGTTGACTGTCGTATGGATGCCGCTACCGTGCTTGAGTAGCCGCGCGCGCTTCAACTCTCGATCACACGACCCCAGGTCGAACTTAGCTACAATCACAGTTTTTATTGAGGGTGTTGTTCAGTAGTTTCATTTCTACAGCTTCATTTATTACACTATCCCAAAACCGTTGGTCTTTAATAATGGAAGTCGAATGCAGTTCTGTGTCAGTTTTCCAGTGCATGTTACTCTAAATCTGATTACTCGGGGTAGTGTAGGCAGAAAGCCCTTTCATGTTCTATGTGGCGCTGTTCAATAGTACGGACAGCCTACCCAACATAAAACAGTCCACAACACACGGTATTTTGTATATTCCAGGTGTTCTGAGGCCTGCGACGTCTTTTAGAGTCTTCGTTAGTTGCCTGATCTTTGCTGTGGGCGTGAAGACTGTCTATTTTATGTCTCTTCAGGAGCCGGCTAATCTTCGCTGTGATTGAGACACAGAACGGTAAAAACGTAATTTTGTTTGTCTTCTTCGGAGGCGTAGTGCTTTCTTGGCTTAGATGAAACTGCTTACGAAATTTGTTGTAACCTCTTCCTTGAAAAGTGGTTCAGTTCCTCGTCGGGTTTTCGGCGTCTGAGACGGTTTCAGCTCGATACACCAATGTTCTCATAACAGACCATCGCTGTGCTGAGTTGTGGAAGCTGCTAGCTACAGACGGCGATGCGTGAGAGTGGGCTTGCGGTAAACGTTGTGACCGAGACGCCCATCGGGTTTACGGTGGACGAGGACATCCAGGAATGGCAGGCAAGAGTCCTTCTCCACTTCCATCGTGAACTTTATGTGGTCGTGGATGTTGTTGATGTGTTCCAGGAACTCTTCCCGCTTTTCATGACTATGAGGCCGTATGACGAAGATATTGACGACGTAGCGATAAAAACAGCTAGACTTTGCAGGAGCCGTGTCCAAGGCGATGTCCTCGAAATGCGCCATAAATAGGTTCCTTACAAACTTTATTACATATGTAGGCAGTTCATCCGTCCCGGGAATCGAGAGTCTCGACGATTTGCGCCTGTGCTCGACTTTCATACTTGCCACTTACCGGCCTCCGGAAGCTTAAGACTTCCGGAAATGTTTTAATTTTAAGTCGGATAACAAATGACAATTTGTTTTCGTGCGATATAATTACAAATCCACAAATTTTGGATTTTTCCCTTACCCTTACTGTCAAACCTTGCTTATTGGAAAATTTCATGATCCTAGGCAAACGGTAAGTATAGGTTTTGATGAGTGAGTTTTCGAGTATCAAATTATGTGACATAAATGACTTTTTATTTCATGGATTTCAATTTTTTATTCCGCCAACTGACAGTAGACATTAGCAAGTGACGTAAATTTCAACTTGATACGTCAACCGTTCCTGGGGAGCAGGGTTTTTAACAGTTAGACAGACAAACAGACAAAGTGATCTTAATCTTATAAGAGTTCCATTTTTACCGATTGAGGTACGGAACACAAAAGAGGTTTACTTGATAAGTGCATTATGTGGCAATCAGGTGAGCCTGTATGAACTTGGAAGGCGGAAGGGGTACCATGCGAAGGACATGTACCCGATTTTGTTGTAGCAACAGTGATATTCGGTGGAAATGGTATGATTATGTGGAGCAAATCTTTCTAGTTTGAAGTTGGACCATTAGTTATGATCTATAGCAAAATCAACATTACTATATATGGAAACGTTTCATGCAATTAACAAGTTAAAAACTTGTTGGCAACAGTTCGTGTCCACGAAGCGAGTAGACCTACTTCTGCATTGTCGCCTGAAGAATATCGAGAGGATTTGTAAGGCTGACGTGCGCAAAGGCCTGATGACACATCATGTGGCTAAGCCGTTCTATACTTAATCCTCTCGCCCATCAACGCTATCCTAGGAAGGTATTCCAGAGATCTTCTATGCAGTTAGGAAAAAATTCTTCACGAAAGCTATGGGTCGAGGTTTGAGTCTTAGCATCAGGAAGTTCGTCATGTCGTTTCCAGCAACAGCTCATGTTTCTGCGTGGAAGACACCTATTAACTTTGTAAGTAGACTTCGAGCAGACAACAGCCTCCACCCCTCCCCCCTCCTTCCCACCCACTCTACTGAACCTTCCCAAACACTCTACTGAAAAAAAAAGGAAATATATATAAACTGGAGTAGATTTAACTGAATTCGTTATCTTCTGATTCGTATAGAGTACGATGCGGTAGCTTTAGGTATGTGGTGATGTGAACTATGGCTTTGTAAGCACCTGTAGAGGTCGTGTCGGTACTACCAAGTTTACGAAACTGCCAAAGAGACTAATCCTTGTCCATGACGAGGTTCGAGTATGAAACTCAGAACACGAGAAGGGAGAGTCGATTCCTATGGCCATTATGTCATGTCTGTTTCAGCAGGGGGCACAGAACAGGGACACAGGCTGCCACCCCTGTGATAGGGAGGCGAGGGTTGTTGCCCCGCTCCGCTGAACCGCTTGGCGTGGCCGAAGCTCTCGTGTGTTCACGCTGACGGCCGATTGCCACGTTGTAGTGTCTCTACCGGAACGCTCGTTTGGGCAAATGCTGTGCTGGTCCACAAATTTCTCCTCATAATACGATACACAAAATGTTAAAATGCGATAGCAGTTAAAGAGAGGTTCACGCGATTCACAGACAGATGGCGCGCACAATCTTGCGCCCTGGTGTTACTTTCACGATTGTGGCGTCAGAAAGGGCATCCGGCCTCAAAGTTATATAATAAAATAACATTCGCTCCTGAAACAGCGGACTTCGTACTAAACTCTGGGGAAAAGAAAGTTGTCTTCTGATTGTCCGTCTTTCCTTCCTTATTGCAGGAGTCCTACAGCTGTCGCCGCGCACGCATCTGTGTTGCCAAATGCCTCGATCACGTCATTCTTCTCATCGTCTTCCATTTCTCTTCTCTCCATCGCTTCTTGTATATCACGTAGTCACTCTTTCCTTGGTCTGCCTCTTCTGCTTCCAGGAGGTTGCCATGAAATTACTCTCTGGGGCCATTGGTCTTCATTCATGCCCAGATCATCCTAGCCGTCTTTCTTCTATTTCATCCGTAATACTATAATGATTGTGTCTTTTCTCTTATTTGTTCGTTTCTTACGTGGTCAAGTCGGGAAATTCTACAGGCTGTTCTCAAGTGATCCTTTAAAGCCGTAAGTCTCATTTAATTTTTTTCTGTTAGTTCCCAGCACTCACTCCCATAGGTTGTTATTAGTTCGACGATGGATGTATATAAATGAATTTTAACCTTTAAACTCATTTTTGAGGACCAAAGTACGAGATTTAATTTTTAGACAGCCACCCTTCGCTGCCTGATCCGTTGTTGGATATCCTTGTTACATCTTCCGTCATGTGATAGGGGACTACCGAGAGACAGTTTAATAAGATGTTCGTCAATGCCCAGGTCACAATGCCCAGGTCACAACGTAGATACTCTTGTCTTCTCCCGCCCGACTAATCAGGCAAAGGAAACCTCAGGACTGTATCTAGGAACAACGGTACGTTGTGAGAGACTCTTCGTCTGGTTCCTCCGCAGTGGCCTGGCCGGCTGGTGAGATCCTGCCACCAGCTACGCTACCGCTGGTGTAGCCCTCCGCTTCATTAAAACACGCAAATCGTCTCGTCCAAACGGACGGTGCTGCGCTAAGTCGGTCTCTCCTGAGAGGGTAAGTCTGGACCGAATTCGGGTAGTATTTGAGGCTAATATAATGCCCATTTAGATAACACCCAGTGCGAATTTGCTAAGAACTTTGAACGAAAGGCAAACAAATGAGCATTTACAAGTTTTTTCGGCGTATTTGTCAACAGATTAAGCTTTTGGAACGTGACCCTAACTAATTTCTGTGTTCTCCTGATGTTTCGGCTGCATGGTAGCGTATGTATCTCTTCCGTTTTTCAAAGTATGTCCAGGCAGAAACTAAACAAGTCTTTCTCTCGGTACTGAAAATAAAAAATTTGTTGCTTACGCAGAGTGTAGTGTGGTATTTACGGTTTGTACAAGAACTCGCGTGCGTAACAAAATGGGTTGATCATACCATTTTTATAAAGAGGATTCACTGCCAACACGAGTTTAGACTTGGACTCATCGTGTGTGTATTGTTAATTTTTCCACTTTGTTAATGACGAAATTGTTTAAATTCCTCCTGTAACATAATCAGTAGAGTGGATTCGACCCGTATGTTCACCATCGATTCTTCCAAAAGGTAAAACGCTTCGTTAGTTACGAAAGTGGGGAAAAAACCTAAAAATTTAATAAAATATACGTCGGTGACATTACATTTATTAATGATTAATTTTAAGTACAACTACTGAAGAGATACAGTAATTCCCAACACTAAAACTTTCAATGCCATTTGACCCCACATTCTCAAGAGAAACATCAATAAGTAGTGGCAAATCATCACAGTAACCAGCTGACATGTTTATCATCTCTCCAGTTTGTTTAATACATTGTCAGTGGCTCTTGGCCATGACTAATTACGCAGATATTGTGTAATAGTAGGTTTCAGCCAAAAACATAGAATGCTACAAGAGGCAAAACCACTACGACCGGTAAACAAACTGAAGAGCCCTCCGCCGCATTTTCTGCCGTCAAAACAAATGCGTGTTATGCAGGGTGGTCCATTGGTAGTGACCAGGCCAAATATTTCACGAAATAAGCGTCAAAGGAAAAAAACTAGGAAGAACGAAACTCGTCTAGCTTGAAGGGGAGAACCAGATGGCGCTTTGGTTGGCCCACTAGAAGGCGCTGCCACAGGTCAAACGGATATCAACTTCGTTTTTTTTTTTTTTTAAATAGGAACCCCCATTTTTATTACATATTCGTGTAGTACGTAAAGAAATATGAATGTTTTAGTTGGACCACTTTTTTCGCTTTGTGATAGATGCCGCTGTAATAGTCACAAACATATGGCTCACAATTTTAGACGAACAGTTGGTAACAGGTACTTTTTTTTTTTTTTTTTTTTAATTGAAATACAGAAGGTAGGTACGTGTGAACATTTTACTACGGTTGTTCCAGTGTGATACATGTACCTTTATGAACTTATCTTTTCTGAGAAAGCATACTGTTAACAGCGTAGCCGACTGGAGTGACCGAGCGGTTCTAGGCGCTTCAGTGTGGAACCGCGCGACCGCTACGGTCGCAGGTTCGAATCCTGCTTCGGGCATGGATGTGTGTGATGTCCTTAGGTTAGTTAGGTTTAAGTGGTTCTAAGTTCTAGGGGACTGATGACCTCAGAAGTTAAGCCCCTTAGTGCTCAGAGCCATTTGAACATTTTCTTTTTTTTTTTTTGTTACAGCGTGATTACCTGTAAATACCACATTAATGCAATAAATGCTCAAAATGATGTCCGTCAATCTAAATGCGCTTGACAATATGTGTAATGACATTCCTCTCAACAGCGAGTAGTTCGCCTGCCGTAAATGCTGTAGTGACTGGTACATATACATCGGTATCATCATCATAATCGTCACATCCACTAAAGGCTATGCCGTGTTCCTGCAAACATTCACTTCTTTTGCATGGAATTCTTTTGATGTCTCTTAATGTATTTGTAGCTTTCACATCTCATGCTCTGCACAAGTTTGTCTACAGTCTTCTTTCTTGGTTTTCTTTCTTCCCAAGAATCATTTCTTCAAAACGTTTTTGGAAGCTGTTTGTGTTATTTCTCAAGATATGCTCTAGTTATTATTACTTAAATTTTATGGCCTTCATTGGACCACTCTAGCCAACTTTATACAATGTATTTTTCAGTTTCCCGCAAGCCCAGTACTTGTTCATCCCTTCTAATCTCATAATGATGGTTTTCCGCTTCCTCTGTGGTGCTTTTTCTGTGCTTCATACTGCTTCATCTGTCTTCCTTTCTGTTGTAGTGGTTTTTGTCATTCCCCTCCATCCACATCCATAACCATGTTTCCATTCTTCAAGACGTTTCACATTATTCTTATATTGTCCTTATATTTCGCAGGCACACAGGAACATAGTCGAAGCAAAATCCTTCCTTGTCTCGTTGCTGAAAACTCAGTTAGAAGCATTTTTCTGGCCTGCAAATGTTCTTCTAGCTAAAGCTATTTTTCTTCCAACCTCTACGGAACAGTTGTTGGCATCCGTAATTATCGAACATAGGCAACTGAATTTACTGTCTTGCTCTATTTTATTTCTTAAAATTTGCCATCACTTTTCTTCCTTTCGTAGCTAGCATGATATGAGTCTTGCTGACATTAATGTGTAACTGATACTATTCCAAAACATGAGACATGTAATCCACAATTTGCAAAGGCGCAGTTAATGTAGTTCGTTGTACAGAAATTGTATTTCACCATTCGTTGATGATATCTTCTTGTGCAGTCCAGTCCACACGCCTGACCTGTTAGTAGATAAATAATGTTCTTCGGCTAGAGAAAGCTGTAGCGGAACAAGCCGCACTACATACTCTGGCATCAAAATGTTTTCCGGTATCAGGTTAACAGAGCTATTAAACGGTAGATAGTTTGTTAGTGAAACCTTCAAATACTTGTATGCTATACTCCTGGAAATGGAAAAAAGAACACATTGACACCGGTGTGTCAGACCCACCATACTTGCTCCGGACACTGCGAGAGGGCTGTACAAGCAATGATCACACGCACGGCACAGCGGACACACCAGGAACCGCGGTGTTGGCCGTCGAATGGCGCTAGCTGCGCAACATTTGTGCACCGCCGCCGTCAGTGTCAGCCAGTTTGCCGTGGCATACGGAGCTCCATCGCAGTCTTTAACACTGGTAGCATGCCGCGACAGCGTGGACGTGAACCGTATGTGCAGTTGACGGACTTTGAGCGAGGGCGTATAGTGGGCATGCGGGAGGCCGGGTGGACGTACCGCCGAATTGCTCAACACGTGGGGCGTGAGGTCTCCACAGTACATCGATGTTGTCGCCAGTGGTCGGCGGAAGGTGCACGTGCCCGTCGACCTGGGACCGCACCGCAGCGACGCAAGGATGCACGCCAAGAACGTAGGATCCTACGCAGTGCCGTAGGGGACCGCACCGCCACTTCCCAGCAAATTAGGGACACTGTTGCTCCTGGGGTATCGGCGAGGACCATTCGCAACCGTCTCCATGAAGCTGGGGTACGGTCCCGCACACCGTTAGGCCGTCTTCCGCTCACGCCCCAACATCGTGCAGCCTGCCTCCAGTGGTGTGGCGACAGGCGTGAATGGAGGGACGAACGGAGACGTGTCGTCTTCAGCGATGAGAGTCGCTTCTGCTTTGGTGCCAATGATGGTCGTATGCGTGTTTGGCGCCGTGCAGGTGAGCGCCACAATCAGGACTGCATACGACCGAGGCACACAGGGCCAACACCCGGCATCATGGTGTGGGGAGCGATCTCCTACACTGGCCGTACACCTCTGGTGATCGTCGAGGGGACACTGAATAGTGCACGGTACATCCAAACCGTCATCGAACCCATCGTTCTACCATTCCTAGACCGGCAAGGGAACTTGTTGTTCCAACAGGACAATGCACGTCCGCATGTATCCCGTGCCACCCAACGTGCTCTAGAAGGTGTAAGTCAACTACCCTGGCCAGCAAGATCTCCGGATCTGTCCCCCATTGAGCATGTTTGGGACTGGAGGAAGCGTCGTCTCACGCAGTCTGCACGTCCAGCACGAACGCTGGTCCAACTGAGGCGCCAGGTGGAAATGGCATGGCAAGCCGTTCCACAGGACTACATCCAGCATCTCTACGATCGTCTCCATGGGGGAATAGCAGCCTGCATTGCTGCGAAAGATGGATATACACTGTACTAGTGCCGACATTGTGCATGCTCTGTTGCCTGTGTCTATGTGCCTGTGGTTCTGTCAGTGTGATCATGTGATGTATCTGACCCCAGGAATGTGTCAATAAAGTTTCCGCTTCCTGGGACAATGAATTCACGGTGTTCTTATTTCAATTTCCAGGAGTGTACAAATCACTGCCAAGCCCATACTTATTGTAAGTTACAGTTTCGACACTCACACGCTATCAGTCAGTCGCAACAGCCAGCTTATGGTATCTAATCGAACAGTTACCAAAAAGATTACAAAACAGATTCTCAGTGACAGAGTGATCGCTCAAATATTAGACAGGTTGACTACTACGAATGTTCAGTTCGCAGTCGTGACTTGTAATACACCGCGCGGATTTTTAGTTATTTCAAAAGTCACAGTTTACATGTAAAAAATGGAATTTCGCGAGTTCGTCTTTTTCATTCGTTCGCGACACTCCACTGTCCAGTTTAACCCACTATTCCGCTAATTCTCACATCTGTTCAGAGCTCCTTATACCCGCGTCCGAACATGGTTAGGGCTTAGTTCCGAACTTTCTTTTAGACGTCACAAAGTACCAAATACACGCGAACGTACGGTTCTCTGATTGGCTGAGGGACATTATAGTAAATCTCGTATCAGAGTTAAACCATACAATCCCGCATCTTTTACTTTTAACCAACTAATAGCTTTTATGAACAGTTTATTAATAGAACAAATTTAGAAAATCCACAAATATCAACATAACTTTGCAATTTCCCCTGAGCGTTTGTTCCCCCCTTCCCCTGTGCAGCGACGGTTCTCACACTGACGTGTACTCAGTTAATGTACGTAACAATATACATTTCTTACATTACTTCAAATTCGAATCAACAACTATACATATTTAATCTTAAATAATTAATAAAGGTCGTAATAGTCACCAGAGATAAGGTTTAGTTTTCGAAATATTTATTTTAGGAAGTTTAGGAATTTACTGTCTACGATTATGACATCTTTCGGTGATAGAGCTGTAACTACTTACAGGTACTGCTGGATCAGAGCGCACGTCTGCCATGCTAGAACCATGATTCATCGTCTGTATCTATCTGCTCGTTACCTTCGGATTCATGATCGCCCTGCCTGCGCAACACATAGGGAGCACAACTTTTTCCGTAGGCAATGCCATTACGATCACTTCAGCAGTTTATTTTACAGGCTCCAGCTTGTTGCTTTTTGAATGACTCCAACAGAATACTGTTCAAATGTGGGCGACCCACACGAAGTAATACTAAAGGGTATACTGATTGTTTGCAGTTGAGTGAGCAGGAATGGCCAGAAGTTTGCCACACACCAGGATGTCTTTGAAATCATGAAAAACCTGATCTACCAGTTGTTTCAAGATACTTACCAACTACGCAGCAAAAAATTACTTACAAATTTAAGAAACAGCATTAAGTGAGAAATTTAGGAGTGCACTACAGTCATGTATCTATCGTTTCCGTACGGACTGCGAGGACAAGGTTAATTTAATTTAGTACCCGCAGAGACATTTAAGAAATCCTTTACTTCCACGAATGGGGGGATGTAAAGTTCTCTCTGCCATGAACTTCCTAGTGGTCTCCTGAGTAAATACAGGGTGTATTAAAAAGAATCATCAGATTTTTAAAAAAATCATAATTATTATGTTATTTGATATATGTGCGTGAACAGCGTACTGTTAGAAAGACCAAACCCTCGAGTTTTACATGCTTCCCACTAGGTAGCAGCAGTGTGCGCCCACTTCAGTCATAGTAAAAATTGTGTTGGGACAACAGAAAACGTTTTGTGCTTTACGTTTACCGTAGTGCGGAGCAGTAATAACTTTTCAGCGTGACTTTCATACTAGGTATGGTGTGGATCTTCCTACAACACAAAGCATTAGACAATGCTATGAACTATTCCGAAAAACAGCTTGTTTGTGTAATGGCAAATCGCCGGGCCGTCCACGAGTGCCTGACAAAGACGTCGAACGCATTCGCTATACCTCGTTGACATATGCTGGGTATCTCCATGGGGGCATATTAAACTCCACTGAAAAGATATAAAAAACACTTTTCAGTTTCCCGTCCATCAAAAAACATAATTCATTGTATATGTTTATTAGTTTCAAAAAGAAAGACGTGCCAAATCGGATTTTTCTTTTTGAGACACCCTGTACATCAGAGCACGTGCAAACGATCGAACTGATACACAGAACTCATGCACTACACCTTAAGCGTGAAATCAGTTGCTGACACCAAAAGGAACATGCAGAAAATTTGAGGCGTGTCGCCTTGTATCCCGCCTATGTTGAGGTCTAGGGTCCATGTAACTTTGGTCATCGCTTCTCGATACGACGCTCGCCAGGCGATGATATCAAGCGACGATCGCCGTGTGTCCTAAAATCTGAACTTTGATTGACTGCTTCAAAAGTTCACTCCAGCAGTGCCGTACTGTTCGTTGTGCCCCGTTTCTCGGGGTCTATACACAGACGCTATTGTTTGTTGGGAGCTGTGGGGACAACATTCAGTAACGACAAAAAAGAGTAATGATTTTAAACCCACATTCAACCGTTTTTACTGTCACGTAGCCTTTGTATCTTTAGATTTATTTCGTAATATAAATACTATTCGTAAGAACTATGCACAGTTCTTCGAAAGTGGAGATAGTCGACCTAAAGCATGTAATTACTTAGACCTTGTGGTACTACACTTTTCTAGGACTAAAAAAAGGCATTGTCAGACTTAGATGTCCATAAATGTAATTATATTCTTTGACACCTGTCGTTTTTCATCTCCAACTACAAAAAAAATTAAATGTAATGTTACAAGCTTTTATTACAGTCCATCCACAACAGTCTCATCATAGATTAATTATTTCTTCTTGATCGAAATATGAAATGCACATTTACTAAATTGCAGGATGTGAACAACAAATAAATAATTGCCTTTATAATTTAAAGCGTGGCCCATTGTAAAACCATAGCAGATGACTGTCCAGAGTAACCGGGCGTCGCCGAGGTAAAAATACGTATATATTCGGTCTTTTTGAGAAACGAATCATTAAAATAACACGAGGAACGGACACCAGATCTGCATTGATCGGTAGTAAATCGTATTTGTATCCTGCATTGTCCGACCCTACGCTCAAAACTAAGCTGAACCCACGCGAACTCCGTAGGCTTGCGATCGCGGCATTGACGCCACTCATCAACTAGCATTTACTTGTCACCGGAGACAGAGATAAACGTCAGTACCAGTTCAAGGTACTTTTTGTACTTTTAGCTATATTTAATATGCAATAACATCTGCTGTAAAACATATCTCACAATAAGCTGCGCGCTCTCTAACTTTTTCACTACAAAATTTGTAAATCAAGTGCACGTGGTTTGCAAATAGCGTCATTTCACAATGGGTGTTATGTATTATGCAAAAGTAAAGGGTTTATTAAGGAGCTAAGATGCTACACTACCAAGTTTCCAAAAATGATACTGAGAGACGTTGCGGAACTAAAAGAAGCATGCGAAACCAAAGTAGGTGTTTTCTTTTTTCGAAAAGATAGTAAAGCTTTTAAGAAAAAAAAAGTTCATAAAACAACGTGGCGTAGTCTTTAAATCGCCAAGAGCTTTTACAACATGAAAATCAGAGGGGTAGATTTTTCCCTTCCTTTCGCCGCCGCGCAGCGAGAGTGCAGCGTAAATGCAACAAGGCACCAGGCGAGCAGCGATGTGCCAGCTGCCAGCAGCGCGGCTGCAGCACAAACGTACCCATACGAGGCCCCAAACTCGCTGTTGGAGGGACGCGTGCACATTCTCACGGGACGGCAGAGCGAGCACGTGCACGCGTTGAACTTCCATTGCAGTCGCAAGTAAAACCTACCCAAGATATGCCCTTCAGTTGGGATCGGCGTTGGGTATGTTGTGGTGTAGAGCAAAAGCCGGCCGCGGTGGTTTAGCGGTTCTAAGCGCTCAGTCAGGAACCGCGAGACTGCTGCGGTCGCAGGTTCGAATCCTGCCTCGGGCATGGATGCGTGTGATGTCCTTAGGTTGGTTAGGTTTAAGTAGTTCTAAGTTCTTGGGGACTGATGACCACAGATGTTAAGTCCCATAGTGCTCATAGCCATTTGAACCTTTTTTGTGTAGAGCAAAATAAGACTTTTTTGTACATGCCATTACAGCCATTTAGGGGGTGAAACTCCCCCTTGAAAAAGTTTAGTTTAATATTGAATGAATACCGTTGAAACGGTAACATATATTTTAAAAAATATAATAAAAGTCCTACGGTTTTTAATGTAGCTCCATTATAACTGTGCACCCAGGTTTGCGGAAAAAGTCGTTTTTTCTAGAAATCTCGTCCTCTCTCACTGTTTTGTTTTCATTTCTATATTTCTCATAATATCCTTAATTTCAAGCTCAGTCAGGCGCACTTCCCAGAAATACATACATCAAAAAAAGTTTTGCATCACCCCGGTTCCCAGAACTCCTGAAGATAGACGTTGACTGTGGATATTGTATCATAGACAAAGTCCCTTTGACTGTTCAGAGACGTCACTGAACCCGCCCAAAGATCTAAACAACCGTGCGCGAGCAGCGAATATTAGACGGAGGGTAGCCGGACAGCCGATCACTTCCAGTCATTCCACCAGGAAGGAGGTATACGGCTCGTGTTGTCTGTAGTTCATCCACGCCTAGACGGTCAGTGCCGCCGTTCAATCACGTCCGTATTGTTACTTTGTGCCAGGAAGGGCTCTCAACAAGTGAAGTGTCCAGGCGGCTCGGAGTGAACCAAAGCGATGTTGTTCGGACATGGAGGAGATAGAGACACGAACTGTCGACGACATGCCTCGCTCAGGCCACCCACGGGCTACTACTGCAGTGGTTGACGCTACCTACAGATTATGGCTCGGAGGAACCCTGACAGCAACGCAACCATGTTGAATAACGCTTTTCGTGCAGCCACAGGACGTCGTGTTACGACTCACTGTGCGCAGGAGGCTGCATGGTGCGCAACTTCACTTCCAACGTCCATGATGAGGTCCATCTTTGCAACCACGACACCATGCAGTCAAGTACAGATGGGCCCAACTACATGCCGAATGGACCACTCAGGATTCGCATTACGTTCTCTTCACCGGTGAGTGTCGCATACGCCTTCAACGAGACAATCGTCGTAGACGCGTTTGGAGACAACCCAGTGAGGCTGAACGCCTTAGACACATTGTCCAGCGAGTGCAGCAAGGTGGAGGTTCCCTACTGTTTTGCGGTGCCATTATGTGGAGCCAACGTACGCCGCTGGTGGTCATGGAAGGCGCCGTAACGGCTATACGATACGTGAATGCCATCCTCCGACCGATAGTGCAACCATATCAGCAGCATATTGGCGAGGCATTCGTCTTCATGGACGACAATTCGCGCCCCCATCGTGTGTACAGCAGCCCCACCACCTCTGAAGGTCTCGCTGTTTGGTGGTACAACCTGCAACGTGTGATTTTCATGAGCAGTAAAAAGGGCGGAAATGATGTTTATGTTAATCTCTATTCCAGTTTTCTGTACAGGTTCCGGAACTTTCGGCACCGAGTTGACTCATATAACTTTTTTTGATGTGTGAAGTTAGAGCATAACTTTTTTTTGATGTGCGTAGTTAGAAATATCTCTCTGTCGCTGTATGTACGCCTTGTCCGCTTTAGTGCCAGTTGTCGAGTTGGGTTAATACGTCTTTCCTGGATAATATATTCTAAATATATCATTCTCTCTATTTATTTTAGTTTTATGAAGTAAAAAAATTCTTTTGTTGTATCGGTGTTTTCTTTTTATATTTGGTATATTTTTTGTTTTCAAGTTGTAACCCTTTCAGATTTAATTGTATTTGAAATTGTTTGTACATTATCGTTATACCGCCATTGTAAATCTGTACAACAATGGAAAAGCTTAAAATTGTCCGGGTAAAAAAAGAAAATGCTGATTGTGCACTCCAATTTGCGCACTATACACATCGAGCAGTTGCAATTTCATGACTGGGGTCATTTTCTGGAGTACCACTTCGTCATATATGACTGAATTTGGTATTGACGATGCTATGCGTTTTACCATTTGTCAAATGTTCAAATGAGAATCACTTCGGCATTGCGGCGATTACCGCCGTTATTGAAACACAGTTCAGGAGCTTGCAGATGCGAATACGGACAACCATCAGCTGTCAAATGACGACAATGAACGCCGTACCGGGACATGAACCGTATTTCCCGCTTATCGGCCGGCCATAGTGGCAGAGCGGTTCTAGGCGCTTCAGTCCGGAACCGAGTGACTGCTACGGTCGCAGGTTCGAATCCTGCCTTGAGCATGGATGTGTGTGACGTCCTTAGATTGGTTAGGTTTAAGTAGTTCTAAGTTCTAATGGACTGGTGACCTCAGATGTTAAGTCCCATAGTGCTCAGAGCCATTTTTTCCCTGCTTATCGCGTGCGGTCACCTTACCATTAGGCATCTGAGCACGACTCAAGGCCAGACCCAAACTTCAATATGTTGTCAGCCATGTGTCTACAACCTTCACTCGTACATTCATCACGTATATTCTGGTACAGGGGAGACATTTTAATTGGAAGTAGTTTGCCCTGTTTCGACTAACAAATACGGCATTGAAGTCGCTGTGTTGTTCATGTCCGAAGGAGCATTGCATTGTACTTCTGAACAACAACGGCATTGCAATTCTATATTTATCCACACATCAGGCAGTGAGTTTCACTTGGATGATACATAACGAATGTAAGAGTGCGGGCTGTAGACACATGATTGACGGCATATGGAAGTTTGGATCTGGTCGTGAGTCGTACTCGCTTAGCCTAATAGTAAGGCGACCGCTCGCGATAAGCGTGTAATACGGGTGCGCGTCCCAATCCGGCACAAATTTTCGTTGTCGTTATTTCCTTATACAGATGATAGTTACTCGTATTCGCACTGCGAATACATTTCATGTACGACTAAGAATGTGTTTTGGTCTGAGGCAGCCGAAGGTAGGAAGAGCTCGGGTGTGTACACTACTTTGGTTGTGAGTGAGTGCCTGTCTCCGAGTTTTACATCTGCCGCCCCATTTTTACTTTTATTTTTTCCGAGCTTCTGGGACAGGCGAGCGGTTGCTGCTCCTTTGTTCGTCGCTGTAAGCCCGAGTGTTAGAAAAATAATCTCGTACTTCCGGAGCGTGATGCGGGCGGGGCGGGAGTAGATGGCACCGGGCGGCGCGCCGAAGCTGCGTAAAGAAAGGAGTGACGCGGCGACGGGCAGGGGGGTGGATGCACTCGAGCGGCTGCTTGTGGCGCAACATCTCCGCCAGAGGCAGCGGCGCCGGCCGTTAAATAATGTAAGCGAGCGCGCGCTGGCTGTTTGCGCGCGCCGTGCTCGTGTTTTCACCTCGGGGACCGCGAGCTGCCGCAAACAAAGCGCGGCGAGCTGCTCTTTTCTGGCTTCTGTTGTCGCGCGGCCCGGCTCAGCCGAGGGGTGCTGAGCGCGCGGATTCCGGCCGCGGCGGCCCTGCGTTTGCCCACTGATCTTACTACTCGCGACCAGGCTGTCTAGGCTGCAGCCGAGGGGCCCGCACTACAAAACTTTAAAAATAAGACTGCGGTGTGGACTGACTGATAATTGGAAAATACATAGAAGGAATTACTTACTTTGAGCTTACTACAAGTAATTTTTCAGTGTTCTCGTGATACTCATTGAGTCAGCATTAGCCTCTCAAACCCTAGTCTCGCAGCCGGCCGGAGTGGCCGTGCGGTTCTAGGCACTACAGTCTCTAGCCGAGCGACCTCTACGGTCGCAGGTTTGAATCCTGCATGGATGTGTGTGGTGTCCTTAGGTTAGTTAGGTTTAATTAGTTCTAAGTTCTAGGCGACAGATGACCTCAGAAGTTAAGTCGCATAGTGCTCAGAGCCATTTGAACCATTTGAACCTAGTCTCGCCTAGCAGGTTGTATTGCAGCTTTATAAGCTCCATTTTCGAATACGCGTGCGTAATTTGGTGACTGCCTTCTAAAACATACACTGCCCAGTCGCATTAATGTGACCACCGTGAGAAGCCTGAATCTGCCTTTTGCAGCGCGATACGTGAAGGAAGAGAACGAGTCAATGAGGTCCTGTAAGGTACCTATGAGGATGTCTAGCCATCTAGCCATGCCGACTGCAGCTGCGCTACATTTGTGGCTGAGTGTATTGGCCACTGCCCAAAACAATTTGTAAATTTTTTTGTGGGGAGCATGGGGGCTATGTAAGTAGGCTGTTCAGGTTTTTATCTTGGTAACGACACGTAGCTCTCTGTATGAAAATCACTGGCTGTGCTATGTGCCGTGATGACTGGGTGTTGTGTGATGTCCTAAGTTTAGTTAGGTTTAAGTGGTTCTAAGTTCTAGGGCACTGATGACCATAGATGTTAAGTCCCATAGTGCTCAGAGCCATTTGAACATTTTTTTTTTTTTTTTTGTGCAGTGTGCAGTCTGTGGCTATTTTGCATTGTTGGAATTTGCTATTGTAGTGTTGGGCAGTTGGCTGCTAACAGCGCGTAGCTTTGCGCAGTTAGAGGTAAGCCGCCAGCAGTGGTGGATGTGGGGAGAGAGATGGCGGAGTTTTGAAAGTGGATGATCTGGACGTGTGTCCATCAGAGACAGTTAATTTTGTAAGACTGGATGTCATGAACTGATACATATGAGATTGCGTTGTGCTAAAAATATTGTGAGTTTAGTGTTGATCAGAATCGGTAGAGAGAGAAATGTCTGTGCACGTTCAGTTTTGTTCAGCTGTTTGAAAATCAAATAATGTAAGAGGTTTATCAGCACAGTAATTCATTAATTTTTTATAAAGGGACGTTTCACAGTACCGTGCGGTACGTTTGTGGCTGAGGATCCATGGCGTGTACAGCACCTTCGAGGTGGTCTCACAGATTCTCAATTGGTTTTAGTTGCTAGGGGAGTACGGTACACTCATTCTGGTGCTCTGGAACAACGCACATGTACTGCGAGCGGTGGGACACGTTGCATTATGCTGCGGGTTGATGCCATCGTGCCGAAGAAAAACGAACTGCGTGTAGGGTTGCACATGGTCCCCAAGGATAGACGCATACACGAGTTGATTCATTTGTGCGTTACAGAATTACGAGATCACCCAGAGATGCGACAGAAACGTTCCCCAGACAATAAAGCTCCCTCCTTGTTGCAGTGTGTTTCATTTCAGACGTTTAACACGTTACACATCGACGGACGTCTGCTCGATGGAGCATAAAACGTCATTCATCTAGAAAGGCCACCTGTCACCAATTAGTGGATATCCACTTGCGGTATTGGCGTACAAATTGAAGCCTTCGTCACCGTTCAACAGCACAGGTGGACGAAGCAGGCGCGCGCTGCGGAGGCCTATACGCAGCAACGTTCGCTGAATAGTCGTTTTTAAGGCTGTTCGCCTGTACATATCTCCACAGCTGTCGTTCATCCCTGTCATTTGGTGCACCACAGTCGCATCGGCGCCGATTTTGGGTAACTCAATTTTGCCAGGCACGGTATGCTTTTAACAACGGCGGTACGCGTACAGTTTAAAAACTCTGCAGCCGGCCGGTGTGGCCGAGCGGTTCTAGGCGCTTCAGTCTGGAACGCGAGACTGCTACGGTCGCAGGCCCGAGTCCTGCCTCGGGCCTGGGTGTGTGTGATGTCCTTAGGTTAGTTAGGTTTAAGTAGTTGTAAATTCTAGGGAACTGATGACCTCAGATGTTAAGTCCCATAGTGCTCAGAGCCATTTCAACCATTTAAAAACTCAGCCAGTTCGGAAGTGTTTCCACTCTTGGCCAGATAAATCGCTTCGTTTCGGCGTTACAACGACTGCACTGCTTTCCGCGTCGCCCCTCTATCGCTACTGCTACCCCCTGCCATTTGCGTGGTTGTTGCTTACTGACTTCGAACGTAGGCGATGGTCACATTAATGTGACTAGACCATGTATAAAATGGCTACAAACCATCCAGAACATAGCTATGAGAAGAACTGTGCACCGACATTGTAGGTTGTCGACATCAGATCTAGATGCTGCTAAGAACATGGACGAGCTGGGAGAAATCATAGCGTGTAGGCTTTCACGGCCGGCGTCTTCAGTAATTAAAACTTCCGGGCTAAGAGGCCGTGGTCCAATATTAGAAATACTTCTCCCTGACGTTTCGTTGCCAGATGCGGGCAACATCATCTGAGGTGAGTTACGACTGGCTGCTAGGCCGTGGAGGTCCTGTTTATGTAGAGCGTGTAGAGGGCGCCGCCACTCGTCACGTGTTGTCAACAGTAAAACTATCTCTGGCTGGCGTCATTACTCTCGATCAAAGGTAATCGAATGTCACATCTTTGGTACAAAGTCGATCGCCATATCTTATATAACTTCAAGCCTTCTTCTTTCCTGTTAAAATTATTGTGGTGTTTAAAAATCTCTACAGCCTCTCTATACATATGTGCATAATAATGCGATGGCTTAGCTAGCACGCTCGTCTCGCCAAATTTCATTTCATGGTCACCCGTTTCAAAAACATGTTCCGCTAAAGCCGATTTGTCCGTGTGTCCCAGTCGACAGTTCCTTTTGTGTTCAGTTAGGCGAGTATTGATACTTCTTTTTGTGGTTCCAGTGTAAACCTTCCCACAATTCCGTATTTTAGGAAGTGAATGACAGGCAAACATTTACGGCTCAACAGCACCTCCCTCACTCCGCGCTCCCTGCCGTCAATTTTCCACTGGCGGCCGGTCAAAAGCGTGCATTATACTTCCGTAAGCAAAATCACTGCTAAGATTTTTAAAATGATGCTTAGTGGAATTTTTTCAATTTGATATGACGGAAAGCGATTTTTTCCAAACCTGTCTTGATCCAAAACCCTTAAATTTATTTAGGTTGTAGTTTTTCCCGCGTTTCATTCGCGGCTGCAACAGAGAAAGGGGGAAGTGACAGTGGTGAACGAAGTATCCTCAGCGACTCACAATAAGGTAGCTTGCGGAATATGAATGTATATGCAAAAACCATTCCAATGACCATTGCATTTACGAATTAGTATAGAATAAAACAATGTTTGACCGCAGATTACACAGTGTGCTAACGACCACCGTGCATCACTGTCCATTTTGTGATCATCACAGTATTATCCTATTTTTATGTCTCGTGACGGTGTCAATTATGGCTAGAAATGCTCTCTGCTACTTTAATTGAGTTTAAGGAGACAGCTGAAGCTGATGATGACCATAATGGTCGAAACCGGTAAGTGAACTAAATGAAGAAATTTGCGATCAAAGACTGTTTCGGTTTCTACGAATTCTTAAGTACTACGTCACTGCAATCTTGAATGTGATCATATCACCCTTCATTTCATTTACGCCATGCAGCACTCTACTCAACAACTTTACGAGATCCGGTATCGTCAGTCTTTACAACACTGGCTTGTGGGCTAAGCGGAATCCCCGTGGCATCGGGACCACTAACCGGTTCAGCTTGAGTGTGTGGGCGGGGATTGTTGGCGACCGCCTCGTGGTACCGGTCGTCCTTCCAACACGCCTTGCAGGCTTGTCGTCCATACACACAGCATCACCAACTGCGCCCTTGGCGATAGGGAGCATCACATGGTCCCTACCTGATAAACTACCGAGCGATGTGGCGCATTCGGGAAGAGTGGCCGCAAATCATCGTCCAACTATCCTGATTTAGGTGTCCAGTGGTTTCCCCACATAGTCTGCAAAAGGATACGGGCAGTATCCTTCCCAATCCTTGCCCTGTCAGAGCTTGAGGTCCGTCTCGCATGACTTCGCCGTCGACAGGACGTGCAAACCTATTCTTACTTTCGTCGTAACGGTGCTTTGCCCATGTTCACAGGGACACCTCAGAAACGTAATTTTCCCTTGTTGCAGGATTGTTTTTTTTAGTACTGTAACCATGCCGCCCCCTCCTCCCCTCCCACAGCGCTACAGACTGGCAATATGAAGACCGCAATGCTGAGAACTAGGAATAGTAGTTAATTTGCAGACATCTTAAGTAAAAATTTTACCACTCTTCCACTCATTACTGTACTTCCTTCTTAGTAACGTTTGTGCTATTCGAGAGGAGAGGAAGCTATGTCCTGCTTCCATCTCTATCATTATGTTTCTTCTACAGGTGTCTCGCGAAATGACCACGGACAACGAAGAGAAATTAGAGCTCATAAGGAGGTTTACCAAAAATCATTTTCTCACGCGACATTCGCGGATGGAACAGGAAGGTGGCGGAGGGGGGGCGCAATACTCTGAGGTTTCAAAAGTCGTGGGATAGCGCCATGCACATATACGGATGGCGGTGGTGTCGTGTACAAAATGTATAAAAGGGCAGTGCATTGACGGAGCTGTCTTTTGTATTCAGGTTATTAATGTGAAAAGTTTTACAACGTGATTAAGGACGCGTGACGGCAATTAAGACTGAACGCTGAATGGTAGTTTGAGCTACATGCATGGGACATTCCATTTCGGAAATCGTTAGGGAATTCAATATTCCATGATTCACAGTGTCAAGAATGCACCAAGAGTACAAAATTTCAGGCATTAAATCTCACGACGGACAACGCAGAACGCACCGGCCGACGGCCTTCACTTAACGACCGAGTACAGCAACATTTGCGTAGAGTTGTCAGTGCTAACAGACAATCAACACTGCGTGAAATAACAACTGACGCCAATGCGGGACATACGACGAACGTATCCGTTGGCGCAGTACAACGAAATTTGGAGTTAATGGACACTAGCGGCGGTCGACTGACGGCAGTGGCTTTGTTAACAGTACAAAGTCAACAGCACGATGTCGCCCGCAGCGCCTCATCTGGGATCGTGATCCTGTCGGTTGAACCCTTGACGACTGTAAGACCGTGGCCTTGTCAGATGAATCCCGATTTCAGTTGGTAATATTTGATGGTAGGGTTCGAGTGTAGCACAGACTCTGCGAAGCTATGGTTCCAAGTCATCAAACAAGGCACTGCACAAACTGGTTATGTCTGCATATTGGTGTGGGCTATGTTTACGTGGAGTTGACTGGGTCTGCTGGTTCAGATGAACAAATCATTGACTGGAAATTGTTATGTTAGACTATTTGCAGCCATTCATGGACTTCGTGTTCCCTAACAAAAATGGAATTGTTTATGGATGATAAGACGCCACACCACCGAGCCACAGTTGCTCGCAATTGGTTTGAATAACATCTCTGGACTATTCGAGCGAACGATTTGACCACCCAGGTCGCCGCACATGAATCCCATCGAACATTTTTGGGACATAATCGAGAGGTCAGTTCGTGCACAAAATCCTGCACTTCCGCAATTATAGACAATCGTAGAGGCAGCACGGCCCAGTATTTCTGCAGGGGACTTCGTCCATTCAACGTCGAGTTGCTGCACTGCGCGGGACAAGAGGTGGTCTGACGCGATATTATGAGGTATCCCATGACTTTTGTCACCACAGTGTGTAGTGATACCAGAAACACTGATAGTTTCACAACGTAAGGTGACTTGCAGAGTATATATGTAGATCTAGATTAGATGTATCTTATTCCACATAAGTTACAACAATAATGACGACGACCACAACGCTACCACCACCACCACCGCCAATATAATGACACTACACTTGTGCTCGTGACAATTGCCTCCATTAAACACTTACGGACGTCTGATACACAAATGGCTGAAATGGAACGCTTAGACATGACCCTGCACCACACAATAAATGTAAAAAGAAGACTGATAGCTATGTCTACAGGTTGCCCCAGGAGGACAGGCAGTATTCAAGGGTATGATAGGAACGACAATTCGAAGCTAAAATATCTGTAAACATGGACTCTAAACTGCTCACCTTAAGAGCTTTGACCATTTGTTCATCTTCGTTTCTGTGAAAGACATTTCTTCTACTAAATAAGTGCCCAGAGCTGTTAAGGTATGCATTTTAGCGCCCATGTTTACTAAACTTTTTTGCTTCGAATGAGTGTTCCTGTCATAACCCGAAATAGTGACAATTCCTCCTGGGACAACCTGTATATTAACTAGGAGCGTTGCCAAAAGAAGTGATGAGGACAGTTTCTGTTGATTTGTTGTAAAAATGACTTGACGTATAACGTCGAAATCTCAGTCTATTTTTAGTGATACTGTTGTATACGCCAAAAAACTCTTTCTAAATGCAGGAATACCTACCTGTAAGAGATAGATGCTACGTTGAACGACTGGCAGCCGATAAACATACACGAAAATAATGTGTTGCGTGTAACAAGGACGAAAGTTGTGTTACCATCTGAGGACGTCTTTGTCGATCAGTTGTTGCAAACAGTCACAATCGTGAAATAGGTGAAGAGCATGAGTCAACAGCTACTTAAGGACGAACAACTACTACTTGTAGGAAACTATCCAAAGAGCTCGCATTTCTCTTTTGTTTCCCTTTCCATGGTGCAGGTATAACCTCCACTGGCCTCACTTGAAAAAACACGGCGAACCAGGCTGGGTCCGTTTTTGTGAGCTGGGAATGTTTCGCCAACCACATAAGGCGTGATGGTTGATGGTAAAACGGTGGTTCTTGAGGAATGGGAAAATTGCCGATACCTACTGCATCGCCAGTATGAGACAAACCTCTCTTCTAGGGCACTCGCTGCACCACAGTTGTATTAGGCTTCACCTGACAAACAGTGCTCTGTCAAGCTATAAATTGACTTCCGCACGGTCTCGTGTCAGAACTGATTGATCATTAAACAAACTGTCAGTGGCTTGTGTGGGCCATCAGGGAGGGCTCGAACATCTTGTCCTCCACTGAATGGTGTAGATAAAAGAAAGTGTAAAGATCATAGGAGTGCAAGAATATGTATTTATTGATGTAGAGAGGAGTCGTTCGGAAAGGTGTATTCATTGTACGAGGGTAATCCCAAAAGTAAGGTCTCCTATTTTTTTATAAGTACAGAACTCTGTTTGGCAGTTGATCACACTGTTATGAAGAGTGCGGCAATGCGAATTGTGCCCAGTTATTCGGTTTTTGAACGCACAGGGCACTGCGAGATTGCAATCCATCGTCAATTGACGGAAGTGTGTGGTGAGTCGTGCATGGAAGTCAAAAATGTTGGTAAGTGATGTAGAGAGTTTGCAGCTGGTCGGACGGAAATTCGCGACGAACAAAGGAGCAGGAGACTGTCCGTTTCTGAGGAGATAGTGTTGAAGGTTGAGCAAATCATGCGTGAAGATCGGCGGATCACCCTGCATTGGTTTCTGACGTTTCCCGAAGCACAGCTCATAGAATTTTAACAGAAACATTGAAATACCGGAAGGTGTGCGCAAGATGGGTGCCACACATGCTGACTGAGGACCACATGCGGCAACGAGTTGATGCTTTCCGCGCATTTCTTCACCGCCTTGCAGCCGAACAGGACAATTTTCTGGACTCAGTTGTCACGGGTGACGAAACCTGGGCGTACCGCTTTACATCTGAGACCAAGCAACAATCACACCAGTGGCGGCATCATTTTTTGCCAAAGCTGCGGAAATTCAAACACAGTCTGCCGGTAAAGTTATGTATACCGTTTTTTGGGCTCGGAAAGGGGTATTGTTAGTCGACTTTATGCCCGCTGGGACCACATACACGCTGACAGGTACAGTGAGACTCTGAAAAAACTCAAACGGGCAATTCAGAACCGGAGGAAAGTTGAGCAAGGGCGTACACATTCTCCATGACAACACTCGCCCACACATCGCTCGGCAAACCGTTGCTCTCGTGCAACAGTTTCAGTGGAACATTGTAACCCACCCACCCTATAGTCCTGACTTGGCCCCCAGTGACTACCACCTATTCCCTAGGTTAAAAGAACATTTGGCCGTAAAGCGATTCAGCTCCGGCGACGAGGTGAAAGAAGAGGTTCATAACTTTCTGAACAGCATGGCGGCGAGCTGGTATGACATAGGCATACAAAAACTGCCACAGCGTCTACAAAAATTCATCGACAGAAATGTTAATTATTTCGAAAAATAACTAAATGTTCAAGCTGTATACTGATGTAAACCATTGTAGAAATAAATGTCTTTTTTTATAAAAAATAGGAGACCTTACTTTTGGGATTACCTCGTATATACATAACGATTCGGAAAATATTCTAGAAAATTTGATATTTCAGTTATGCAGTGATACTGTTTAGGTAGAAACTGCTACATATCGCCAGGGTACCTCATTACTGCTGAAAAAGAATATGGTCCAGTATGCCACTTACCCTTAACTTCAGTAAGGGCGTTGTAAGCTTTAAAGGTATCATGGATATGGACATAACAGAACTGCAGAATAAATGCGAAGTAGAGGGACTCACAGAGGTGCCTTCATTTTAACTCTCAGTTCGGAAAATGACGGGAAGTGCACATGAAATACGTACCCTCTTTGGAGTATGAATTGTCCTGTGTACATGAATGGGAAGATCAGAAAAGAAACGAGGTGAATTTGATACGTTGTTAAGCCATGTTTTGGACCAGCTGCAAGGAAGGCAGTAGCTGAAGTCAACGCCTTCACACAGATTGAAAAAAGTCTCCATCAGTAGTTATTCCTGTAAGTGAAGTGTAGAAGCAGCCGGATCGTAAGTACACAACCGTAGCAAATGAGGGCTTGGCGAAGGGGCTAACAGTTTATAGAAAGTGGCTTCAAAGACGCAACCAGACTTAAGTATACAAATTGCACTTCCTTCCCCACCAGTCTCACCACCAAAAACCAAAGATATCAGGGTAGAAGATGCAATAAAAGAACGCAAAAGCAACCCAATGAGGCAGATAATTAGTTTTGATATCGGATTCGGATGACTCCGACCTTCGTATAAAAGCATATGATTTAGTAAGCCCCATGCATCAGTCTCCTTTTCAAAATTCTTCATTGAAAGAAAGACAGGAGAAGGGCCAGTGTCTATGCTCACAATAAACTCTCTTTATGCCATATACATACAGCCTTCACAGCAAGAATGATTTGCATGGAGATAGCTCTAAGGGAAGAGTAGCAGTTTTAGCTAATAATTCGCGTCACTTCTCACATTTCCTACTAGTTACTAACTTGAAGGCGGTGTCTATAGTATTATGATTTGTTCTTAGTATCTCCCACCACAATATATAATTAATGCTCTGGAAGACACTGATTGTGAAGGTTCTAAAGATTTTGAAGTGCTTCAGTCGCAGATCGCGTGATGCATTTCTTCCATCTCATTAAATAATCTTGATCTCCACAAGAAAGAGAATCTGTTACCAAAACTGTTGGCAGTGTCACTTGATGAAGATTTAAGGAAATTAGTCGTGACTTAATAATTGTTCCGTAATACAGTTGTGGTGGTTTTTATTAACATTACTCCCTTTCATTGTTTTCCAGAAGTCTCTTCTATCTCGACTGGACTACGGCTTTACGATATTTTGAATAGCATAACCTTATTATCTAAGAATATTAGACAGCATTCACTATGAGAATAACTTTAGGTGCCGGCCGATGTGGCCGAGCGGTTCTAGACGCTTCAGCCTGGAACCGCGCAACCGCTACGGTCGCAGGTTCGAATCCTACCCCGGGATGTTCGTGATGTCCTTAGGTTAGTTAGGTTTAAGTAGTTCTAAGTTCAAGGGGACTGATGACCTCAGATGTTAAGTCCAATAGTGCTTAGAGCCATCTGAACATTTTTTTTGAAAACAGTGGATGCGTATTCCGGACGATGGCGGTTCAAATCCCCCTCACGCCATCGCGGTTAGGACTTCCCGTAATTTTCCTAAATAGCTTCAGGCACGCGAATTTTCTTCCCCGGTTCGAGCTTACGCTTCGTCGCTAATGATAACATCGGCGAGACCTTAAGCCCTAATCTTCCTTTTCGTCCTGACAAATGTAGGTGGGGTGCATATGAATGCTTTTATCCAACGTCGGAATAAACATCCGCCGTGGTTTCTAGTAAAACTGTATTTCAGTTTTAATAGAGCATTAGAAATCTGTTATATTAATTTTTAGACATGCGTTCCACGAATTTCAAACATTTACTGTAGTTTTAGGGCAGTTTACTCAGATGCTCCAGTCAGTCATAGGCGTTCGGCTGTTTTCTCTAACAGTGTTCACAAGTTCTGACTGTCAACTCAGTTTCCAATCCAGAGTTTCACGCCATCTTTCCCAACGTTCTAGCGCGAATAAAGAGAGATCGAAGTAGTACCTTATACTAAAAGTCTAGTAATCTGTAGATGTACTAAGGGTATAGTAATCTGGAGATATACCTAGTGAACAAAAACAGCCCGAATATCCAGAATAACATTCTTATTTTAACAGCTTCAAGAGATATCACTCGTTTGGATATCAGGGCACGTGCGAATGACAAAGCTGACAATGCAGAACGCAGCCAGGAACGCCTGTGAAGAACGTGTGGTGACACAGTGTGTAATTCCTGTACGCGCTATTACCTCACGCCTTAGAAGAAAGTTCATATGCCAGTGCGAGAACGAGTGACTGGAAGTACAATCCAATAATCTACTCCAGATGAAGCTTACTGCTACAATGGCAGACGTAATAACAGTCACTCAAACAGAAGTGGTGGTAACAAAATTAAGAATAGTGCACCTTCCTACGACACATGGCCATATCCTTAGGGAGAAGATGCTGCAGTTTGTAGTTATTGTGGCATGGCAGTGCGCCGTATCTTGTTGACGCTCCATATTAAGAAAGAAAAGCTAATTTTGTCGGTATTAAGCCAATCATATTTGTCCGATTTTTTCATATTTCCGAATATTTTCCTTTTGTTTTAGATTAAAACAAGACTCTGTGTTTTTATATTTTCTAGAGTCTTCTTGTGGAAATTTACATACGTTTTTCTAATCATATTATATATTTTTAGAATATGGGTGATAATAGCTGATATTTCTTGTCCCCAAAGCTCGAGCAGCAGCACTCCAAACGTAATATTTCCACCAAGGAAGTAGCTGATAAAACACACAGGCAAACCGATTCGTGAGTTATTAACCCGCGAGGACCGCAGAGATGCTCAACCTGTCCGATTAGGTCAGTGTAGACTGAGCATTATAGACTCTCTCTCTGTGTGTGTGTGTGTGTGTGTGTGTGTGTGTGTGTGTGTGTGTGTGTGAGGGGGGGGGGGGGGGTCCCGAGATTTTTTTCCTAGCAAACTAGTGCAGATAGTAAGACAATGGACTCGCACTGAAAATTGATAGTTCAAATCCCCGATCGGCCATCGAAGTTTAGGTCTCCTGTGGTTTCCCAGTATCATTCAAGGAAAAGTGAATGGTTAGTGAATATATTTTTGAATTCGACGGTTGGTTGCTAGATGCTGCTGTTATAAAATATGACTCAGAACTGCGATCTGCTCGAATATTTGATTGGGGCCGCAGTTTTACGACCTCTGGCCAAGACTGTGGCTAAGTCATTTCTCCCCGGTGTCCTTTCTTCCAGGGGTGCTATGCCTGCTAGCTGTGCATTGGAGCTTCTGACTAGCGTGAAAAATGGGATAGAAGTTGTGACAAACGCGAAGATCTGAGGGCGGGTTGTGGGTCTTACGTGGATAGCACAGTTGACAAGAACACTGCCACAGAGGCAGCGTCTTCAGTTCTAATCCCAGTCAGGCACAAAGTCTTAACCTACCAAGAAATTTCATAAGCGAACAATGCACACTCGGCTGCCGAGTGAAAGATTCAGTCCACGTATGTGAGTACTCTGCCCTGTACAGTGTAACCACAGCCATGAAAAAAGAAAACATTGTAAAATGACGGGAGACGCTAAAACCGGTTTTTGTAGGTGAGAGTCCCCTGGGTAAAACACTGGAATGAGAAACCAGTAATGTTACCGGGCTAAAAGAGAGTCCTGTTGACAACCATCAAATGCAGAAAGGCGATGCATGTGATAGATTTGTTGCAAAGAGAAGTATAAATTGTTTCACTTAATTCGAAAAGTGCTAAAGCCGTTGAGGAATAGGTAGCATTAGTATGTGCCTTAGAAGCATCATAGTCTAAACTGCCAACAAAATCATGGAATTGTGCTGCCATGTTGATAAACATCTATGAGTGCTATCCTTAGTAAAACTTTCCGTCTGAAAGAATAAGCATAATATACAGAAAACCTCGGTACGGTTCCTATTGCAGCATGCTGTAAAGTTTGTTCACTTTACTATTTCATAACATCTTGCTGATACAGTTGAACCAATCGATTATCTCTAGCAGAGAGGGAATAATACATAACAAATTTCTTAAGAATTAGCCCAGGACAAGTAATTTGTGTTTGGTAAAGAATATGACCTTAACTCCGGCCATTGTTCTTAAATTACTCATCGTTCGATATCTAAGGCGTTTCTACACGTCACTTGACCTCAGACAAGCTTTACAGTCGACTACAATGTGTGTAGGTTTTGGGTTATCTGAGAACAAATTAGATTTCGTCTGCGTGATTCACCAGACTCTTTGTCTAAGCCAAGGGGAACAATTCAGCTGCGCGGTCCATCTGGAGCTTTCAGTGTTGTTTGCATTAAACGATTATATATCAATGTAGTCAGAGATTTCTGAGGCAAGGAAATAATGCGATCAATAGACACAAAAGGTTACGGTGAGAATATTCTTCGAATGCTTCGATCGTGATATTACTTTTTGGACTGTGGTAGTGTCCTACTAGAATAATTGGGAGGCATCTTGGAAAGCCATTGTACGCGGCTTGAATTTAGGAAAATGATCCTCCGTATATGACTTGTGACGCTGTACGGCGAACGGAACAACATATGACCTGTGACGTTATGAAAGCTGAAGCGTTTGGGCTCATCCATATACTGTAGACGAGCTAAAGGTATTTTTCTGTGCGCTTAGATAAAACAAACTTTGTGATGTATCAGCGGTTATTTCGCTCTAGCTTGTACTGTAAGTCGGCTGCCTCGCTTCCGCGAAAAGTTTACGTTGTACAAGAGTTCTTTGCACAGTGTTTGATTCTACCCTGTTTACGTCTTATATTTCAACGGATAATAGCCGTCGCAGTTAACTAAAGACAATGTAAAGTTGTTAAGTTGGGTGTAGGGGTTAAAATCTGTAACCATGTACATATAGCCGGCTGGGGTGGCCGAGCGGTTCTATGCGCTATAGTCTGGAATCCTGCCTCGGGCATGGATGTGTGTGATGTCCTTAGGTTGGTTAGGTTTAATTGGTTCTAAGTTCTAGGGGATTGATGACCTCAGAAGTTAAGTCCCATAGTGCTCAGAGCCATTTGAACCATTTTGAGCTATGTGCGTGTATGGTACTGATAGTATTTCCAAGCTCGACTACAATACAAATTGATTATTATTCATATTCAGTGTAAATAATTAAAAGAACGCGAAAGGTTTACATTCAATAATTCAGTAGGATCAAATATAACAATAGTCACTGTTTCATAGACAGGCATTTCCTCCCAAAAGGTTTCAGTATGCACTTTTGCTCATTACTACTTTTACAACCCTACTGTATTTTTACTCTGGTTAGTGTCATACTGAAATATTCCCCATGAGAATCGGAAAAATTTGATGAAAACACCGCTTAGGACACTCCTGTTCCTTATTATTAACACACAAATGTTAGCTTAACCACTCGAGCCACTTACACTTGAAACGGTAACTCCTTAATATCTTTTCCGTGGTTGAATAACTAGGCTAAGTTACTGAGACGCAAGTTGCCGAAGTGACTACAATGTGAAAGACTTTTACCAGGGCACTGAACCACACGAAGTGATCATTTTACTACCACCTTTCCTCCGAATTATAACTAAATATTCTTCCCCCATCACATTTCTTCTGTTTACGTGTCATCTTCATTATTGTCAAATTTTATATTCGTTAGTGTTCCACATAACCCTGTGTCTCACAATTCTACACTCCAGCGAGCCACTGACTACCAAAATGACTCACTACTTGAAATCACTTGCGCGCCCGAATCTACAATTTCACATTGTCAACACTACAATTCAACTTCGCATTATCAGCTCTACAATTCCCTACGAATGTCCCCCTCCCAAAGAACTTGCACTCGTAGCTATGGAATACTTAGCAGTAGAGACAGAAACGAGTTACGGACCGGTGCCTGAGTGAAATTTGTAACTTCATCCCTATACTTTTTACACCGAAGTCAGTCATCGCCTGTTCAACTAATTCTCTCAAGAATTACGTCAATCTTAGTTCACAGCAAGTTAGGGAAGTGTTTCCTAAATTTTTTGCACATGTTATGGTTGCCTTTTCTTGCCAGTCTGTTTAGAGCGCCTGTAAGCAATAAAATACTATGTTTTTCAACAATATTTATCTGTAAAACAAACGTCTACGCTCTGCAGTGTATATTATTCTTCACTTTTTTGTTGTTCGTTGAGCCGTTCGTACTTGATCTGTTCTGAATCCGTAGGTCTTCATATGTATGTCTCTTTATAAAGGAGACGCCACAGCACTAAAACTATTTGGCAACTAAAATTCCAGGTAATCCTGACGGAGTATCAGTCAAAATGCACGATGGGCACGGAGAACAGTATTGGAAATATACGTTGGTTGGTTGTTGTGGAGGAGACCAGACTCCGAGGTCATCGGTCTCATCGGAGTAGGGAAGGACGGGGAAGGAAGTCGACCGTGCCATCCCGGCATTTGCCTTGAGCGATGTAGGGAAATCACGGAAAACCTAAATCAGGATGGCCGCACGCGGTATTGAACCGTCGTCGTCCCGAAAGCAAGGAAATATACGTTACTAGTCCGTGAAAACTCCTAAAAGTACTTTAAAAAATGCTTATCAGGAAATGCAATTAGCTTTCGAAACATTTCGAAGCCAAGTGAGGTATTTATCGAAACAGGATTGACGACAAGTCACATTTTTGGTACTTCTAACTTGCTATGTGTGCAAACAAGCTATTTGCCCGTGGTTTGGACCGCATACGCTTGTACCGTCACACATTAGTCATCTGTCTCTCCAGCGTATGTACTTGCAGGTTCCCTAATTCCGCGCAAGCGATGGTCACATCGATTTCTTCAGAACCGCCAGCCCTTGTTGCGGTGATACTTTCCCGCACCCAAGAAGTCGAAGTCGTTTCGAAAAAAAAAGGACTGTCGCTGGCAACTGTCTTATTCTCCGCCGTTTTAAAGAATGCGACTCTAGAATGGACGTTACATGTGTATACGGCATTCAGTCGTGTAACATGAACATCGGCCACGAAACAGACTGACAAAGTTTTTGGATCGCTGCAGTGCCCATTCTCGCGACTTGGTTGACGCATTTAATGACACAAACGAGAAACAGATTACGCATCACATTTATAAAATATGCCAAGTCAACTAATTACAGGAAAGAATTACCAACAGATTGTGTTCGAACATTTTTCCCTGTTATCACTACCTTTCTTGACCACCCCCGTCCATCGGGTGGATAGGAGTATCTCATTCTCAGAGAATATTAGTACAAATAATAAGTCGTTTAGCTACTAAATTAGGTGGAAATATCTCCAAGCACTGCTGAGCATTGCATTTATCCTCAGCCTCCTTCATAATGATGTTTAGTGCCTTAATATCGCAGTATTTTTTTCCAAGACAGCATTGATACACGTGACACGTTGCTGGCTTTCCACAGAAATGCCTACTCTGGAGGCGATCTGTTCAACAGTCATTTGGCGATCCCCCAAAACAATTCTCTCCACTTTCTCGATCATGTCGTCAGACCGGCTTGTGCGAGCCCGAGGTTATTTCGGTTTGTTGTCACACCATGTTTTGCCTTCATTAAACTGTCGCTCCCACGAACGCACTTACGACACATCCATAACTGCATCACCACATGTCTCCTTCAACTGTCGATGAATTTCAATTGGTTTCACACCACGCAAATTCAGAAAACGAATGACTGCACGCTGTTCAAGTAAGGAAAACGTCGCCATTTTAAGTATTTAAAACAGTTCTCATTCTCGCCGCTGGCGGTAAAATTCCATCTGCCGTACGGTGCTGCCATCTCTGGGACGTATTGATAATGAACGGAGCCTCATTTTAAAACAATGCACATGTTTCTATCTCTTTCCAGTCCGGAGAAAAAAAATCGGAGGCCTTAGAACTTGAATGCACCTCGTACACTGCGAATGTCCCATACTTTAGCGCCTGGACAAGTTTTCTGTCTGCTGGAATCGTTGCCATAATCTCGAGATCACACTTAGTGGCAAACGGAGGGCCCGTGCTACGACCTGCTATGTTTGACCAGTCACCAGTCGCCCTAGTATTCTACACCTCATAACGTCATCAATATGTGTTCTTTGAGCCATTTTCAACACACAGCCACCTTTAGCACGTCTGAAAACGTCAGCACACTTAATCGCTGCACCGTACTCTGACATGCACCAACACACCTCTGCATATGTGGACAGTTGCCAGCGGCACCGTGCGACGACCGCAAGTCAGATGCACCGCATGGTCATACCCCGAGGCGATTTAAACCCGCAAACCGCCACCAGAGCGTTGTTTCACCATGTATCAGCATTATCCTTAATCTATGACCATGAGTGTTTATAATAACTATAATAGGTGAAATAGTCCGAAGAAGTGAGGCTGTGATACTTGTCACTCTTTCGAATGACTGTCGCTATCTGGGAGTGTTCGAGAATATCATATTTCCAGAATGAGATTTTCACTCTGCAGCGGAGTGTGCGCTGATATGAAACTTCCTGGCAGATTAAAACTGTGTGCCCGACCGAGACTCGAACTCGGGACCTTTGCCTTTCGCGGGCAAGTGCTCTACCAACTGAGCTGTTTAATATCATATTTACATCATTACAGTATTCTGTACTTCATTTATAATACTAAAGTATGAAATGTGTACTGAACGCAGTAAGTAAGACATTGGAACTAAATACTTCATGTAAAAATTTAAAAAAAAGCGTGTTATGAAGATGTATCCGGAAATGCTTAGTTTCTGAGTTATGAGACTGCCACGCGAAGTATGTCAGTTGAAGCGATCATTTTGTTACAATTGCTACTTGCTACGTTTTACAAATGATTCACAACGGTTCACACACTGTGTTCAAAGTATCCACCTTCCGTCTAAATACTGCCTTCGATTTGTCGCACAATGAGTTCCGAACTCTCTCGAATACAGCTGGCACGGTGCGAAGTATCTAACTTAGTTTAAATGTCGCAGTAAAATACTTTAGGTAAATAGTAGTTGCTACAACAGCTCATGACGTATTAAGAAGCAACTGAAACTCCTGCGCAAATGAGATAGCAGGAAATCTCGTAACATACGAGGTGTTAGCAAAATAATGAGACTGACAACATAGCGAGTCATCTGGCAACGCTGTGTTGTACTTGCTTAGAACGGTGTGCTCATTCCTTCCAGATGCTCAATCAGAGCTTCAACTACGTACAGCCATCACGTGATTTTTGAGAGCGCCATTAGTGCGGTCGTGTTTCTGCTGTGTGTTACAAAAACTAAACAGCGGAATTCAGAGTAGCGTTATGTCATAAAGTTTCGTATTAGTCTTGGGGAATGCATGAGTACAGCCTTTGGAAAGTTGAAAAAGGCCTATGAGGAACATTCCTTATCAAGAGCACAAGATTTACGCAGTCACAAATCGTTTTTGGAAGGCCGAGAACAGGTTGAAGATGAACTTCTCTCAGGCAGACCTTCAACTTCAAAAACCGGCGAAGACGTTGAAACTGTGCGCGCTTATGCGAGATCAGAACGACGTTAACAGTAAGGATGATGGGTGACCTTTAATCAATTTCACCGTACATCACATTTTGACAAGTGGATGCTGCGTCATGACAGTGCTGCATGCCACACGGCCATTTCCATCACGGAATTATTGACCACAAAAGGCATTCCTGTTGGTCCACAGCCTCCCTGTTCACCTCATCTGAGTACTTGCGACTCTTTTTCTTTTCCCGAAATTGAAAAAGTCTTAAGAGGACGTCATTTTGGGTCTCTGGACAAAATTCAAAAGAATCACTTTCATTTTAAAATGCCCTAGGAATTGAAGCCTTTCAGCGTTGCTACCAAGACAGGGAACATAGACTGCGCCGGTGTATAGCTGCCGAAGAGAACTACTTTGAAGAGTACCGTATCGTTGTTTGAAAGGAACAAAAAGTTTTGGTAGATAAAAAATCAGTGTTATTACTTTACTCACACACCTCGTAGCCTGCAAAAGTAAAGCTTTTTCAAACCCACGGTGATATATACTTTCCTTCTTACTTTATGTGACGAATCCAATCGCTGTACACTGTATTTTCGAAACTCAATACGTAGACAGTCAACATGGATAAGAACTTCAAGCCGGCCGCGGTGGTCTCGCGGTTCTAGGCGCGCAGTCCGGAACCGTGAGACTTCTACGGTCGCAGGTTCGAATCCTGCCTCGGGCATGGCTGTGTGTGATGTCCTTAGGTTAGTTAGGTTTAAGTAGTTCTAAGTTCTGGGGGACTGATGACCACAGCAGTTGAGTCCCATAGTGCTCAGAGCCAAGAACTTCAAGATTTTGCTCTCATGTTTGTTTTGTACGCGGATATGAGGTAAAATTTCAGGTATAGATTTCCTCTTTTCACTGCGGCACCGACCGTTTCCTCTCCCCAGAAAAACTGATGTTTTCCGCCATGTGCAGGCGCTAAAATGATCTGTTTTCTTTTAACTTGGGCAGCAGATGCGCTTACGCGAAGTGTCGAACGGAGGGGTGAAGCGACATTGTTATTCTCGAGCGTAAGTTGCGCTAAATCTGTTATTCCTGTTTTATCAAGTGCCAGGCCGCGTGTCGCCCGTCGGCAGGGGACGGCCCCCGAGCCGCTATGATGGAATCATTTCCTGCAGGCAGGGGCCGCGCCACGGTGGGGATTTTGTTTATGCGCGTAATAGCGCCGCACCAGGGGCTGACCGGCAGCGGGCAGCGGGCGCGCTCATCCCGCCGGCGCCGCCTCTCGTAAAAACGCAATCCCGTGGCTCCAGCAGGCCGATTTAAATTCTTACGCACGCTTTTGCGCCTATGGCAACACGGTTATCGGCATCACACTTCTGCATTCTTATGTTTCCCAGTACTCCATTCGTGTTCCACATCTACGTAGGTAATCTGCAAACCACTATGAAGTGCTTGGCAGGTGGTACTGAGCATAGTGCCACATATGAAGGAAGATCGGAAAGTAACGCACAATAATGCGTTGTGCATACGGTTCTTGGGCCCCAACGTGGTATACGCGATCACAACGCACTCCAGCGTTTCTAATTCGTTCACTAAGAGGGCGCACGTTAGCTCTATTAAAACGCACATTTCCTCCATTGTCCATGTGCTTGTTTTAAGACGAAAAGAAAAGTGCCATTTCCAATCAATAAGGACACAGGCTTATAAAAGTTCCATTACAAACAGTGCGATATAAATTTGAAATAGTTCTCCACATAAGATAAACACAATTTCATCATTCCCGCATTTTAGTAAAACCCCAGTCATTCTTACTTCATCACTGTTCCTACCCAGGGCAGAATCTTTGCAACATGTGAATTACAAACGTATAAAGGTTTTTTGCTCCTTTTTCTTTTACAAATAGTGCAAGCTGTCCCGTAGATTAAGCCAATCGAACACACTCCTTAAAAAAAAAAAAAAAAAAAAAAAAAAAAAAAAAAAAAAAAAAAAAAAAAAAAAAAAAAAGGTGAACTTATATTTACATAACAATCAGATATAATATATGCTTATATGAAACTAATAATAAAGCATCAGAACCTATTAAAAACGCGGAAGGTACGGAAAAAAAACTTTTGACGTGGCGAGACGCAAAGCACCGCCGTAACAGTTCAGCTGGTAACTCTACTCACTGCGCTAAACAGAGAAGTTATTAGACAGCCAAATTTAGCGTGTTGCACCTTGCTAAAAGCTTTAATCGTAGCTAAGTTACCAATTGAAATTTGATTATAACAAATTGTACCAACAACAATGCGCTTTTGTTGCATCCTCAGTTTGTCGTTGCCTTCAAATGGCATACTCTCATAATACGTAAGTTACAATAATTCTTTTGCCACGAATATGGTGTTCCTCATTATTTTATTGCAACGAACCACACAGTTAACAAAGGGTTTTCGAGTGATTCTCAATTTGCTGGTGCTCAGAAACATCATATATACGTATAGGCTTGAAATGAATGCTAATACGGCGTCTCACAACTCCGTGCTGAGGGGACGTAGGTGGCTTTGTGTCATGTAGTTTGTCAAAGCTCAGAATATCTGACATTCGTGATATTGCTCTGCACGTTCGGAAAGACTCCCGAACGTGCTATTCCACGCTATGACGTCAGAAACGACACGCTCAACGTTCGGATGCAAGGTCCGTGTGCCGACGGCTTTACCGGCCGCTTGGAGCGTGGGGAATCGCTAAGATTCACACGGCCCCCTTGGGAGAATCCATACCACCTGGAGACATTGCTACGGTCTATGAAGTTGTCGCCATACACGCTATGCATTTCCCTGTGAATTTCACTCGGTTTATGCCCTTTTGGCCCACAAATATCGAACAACGCTTCGCTGCCCGTTACAAATTGACAACAGTAACATGCACGTCTTGTTTGTTTCATAGTAGAGGCTTCTCTCGCTATGAATGCACATGAAAACAACATACCCCTTGTAGCACAAACTTCAAACTGTATCTGCGTGAAATTATGGCATTCCAGCTGCAGTATCAGGGGATGAAAAAAAATTATTGTGCATTAATTTCCGATACTCATTCGTATTTGGGTTTCTTCCCGTTTCAAATGCTGGAGAATAGTTGCTTACCCCTTTCAGTAACGCTGGTGAATATACAGCCCCAAAATAAATGTCGCATATTCCTTTATTGTCATTCCAGGGTGTAATAGGAAACAAACCTCATTTTTTTCTGTCACGTTCACTCATAAGGAAACAATAAAAGATGATAAACACATTTCCACTTGATAAACACAAACAAAAAAGCTTACAAAAGAATCCTCTGCAGACACTACAATTTCTTCTCATAGTTGTTTTGCATAACACATTGTTTATGAACCAATTGGCCTTCCTCGCAACTGACGATACTTTTAAATGCAGGTAGGCATGCTCCTTACCAAATTGTCCAGATAAGCTTGTGCGATATTGTCCCATTCCTCCACAGCGGCTTCTAAGATGCCGTGTAAGGTCCCTGGTGGACCAGCTGGAGACCCAGAATATGTGCAAGGATGTCGTCCCAATACTTCACACCGGTCATCCTTCCATGGATTGGCACACGGGGTTCCCTTTGGTCATATGTGATTCCACCTTGAAACCTGACTGGACCACCTTGATCATGGTGGTGGTCTTTGGTACAGTTATGCCTCAACACACGTATATCAGTGTTCTCATGGTAGACAGTGATAAGGGTCTCATCAGGAAAGAACATTGTGTCCCACTACTGCCTAGTCCACAGAGAATAGTTTCGTGCCCATTCAACATGAGCCCGTCTTCGAACGCCATTTCAAGGAGGAGCCATGAGTCTTCTGGTACATAATCCCTCCTCACGGAGCCTGTTTAATATCATTTGTGTTGACACCTGCACTGCTGTTGCTATCGTCATAGACGTATATCATTGTAGTTGAGGGTCTGTTCGCTGTTATATGCATTTATAGATTCTGCACACTGAATGTTTTTCTTCCATGGCTTGTGTGACGGTACTCAACTAATCCTGCCACTAGAAACGTGCTCCTGATAAAGACGCATCATTTTGACTCACAGTGACATTCACTGTGACGTCCATCAATCTCATTCCCTGCTTCATTAGAGTGACGATACAGTCTCTGATCGTAGAGTACTGTAGTCCAAACTACCCTGAGGCAAAACAACTTTTAATGATACACAGCACAAGAACTGCAATGTTTACAGATGACATGGTTGCTGTAGACAGCATATACTACCCCTTCACGATAGAAACATGGACTGTTTCCACTAGAGTCAAATTGCAAACAAATCATTGCATCAGTATTGTAATATACATCAGTAGTAGGGTAACGGGGCTTCAACCTCAATTTTGATAGTAAATTGATTTACAAATTAATTAAATTGATCAATTAATTGTCCTCCCAACCACGTGCTCACCCTCATACTCATATGATGCCATATGTTCTCTACAGCCTCCATGTGGGTCCCTCTCCCTCTCGCGCACTCTCCCAACATTCAGTCTCACAGTATTGAAGACACGCCACGGTGCCCGCGGGCGTTTTTCGTGACACATCCGGCGCTAGGCGAACTACACAATTTTACATTTCAGAATATTTAAAACAAGGTGCAAATCTTTGCACCACTTCATAATCTTATCACGATCTGACTGGATATTTGTGAAGTTCCTTTTTCAGGTAAAACTGGGCAGTTCAAAAAGAACATCGCGAATATAAATGGTTATAACTCTTCATGCATAGCGATGCATGATCAGAACTACAGACAGTGTAAAAGAAAGTGTAATTTCTTTACATACTTTAATTCCATACAGTGGTAATATCTAAACGGAACTATTTCATATCATATATTCTAAAGCGTATATGGAGTCATCGATGCGAACGCAGTAGAAATACACATTCTGAACTCTGGAATTGTTTTCCGTAAAGGAGGCACACTCACAAGGACTTTCACATAACCTCAAAAAAAGAAATCAGTGTATTATCATTCATGTTGGGTGTTCCATCGCCAAAACTGACGGATAATGAGCGATTATTTGATACTATGTTTCTTAAATGACTCCACTTTACCTTTAGTGGTTAATTTTTTGTTTAATTACGCGCTATTGCACTATTTCGAGTACGGACCATTTTCAAGTATCATTCGCTTACTGTTTGATCATAAAAAATGTGTGATGACAAATATTCTCGTCTGTTCCATATGTTGCATATGAAACACGCCTCATAGTTTGGAACTTCTCAGTGCAGATGCATTATGTACAACTAAAAACATTTCACGGACATCATTGGTATCGTGGCGCGCCACGAGGTTAGAACCGCATCACGTCTCTGGTGGATCGTTACAGTTTCGATTTATTACCCCCTTAGTGCTCTGAAAATATCTGTACAAAAGTGCAGATCATACAGCGTGCTGTGTGTGTCTTGTTCGTAAACAACCGTTTTCTAATCACTCAGGAAACATGCTGTTGACAACGGAAATGTCCACTACACTCTTCGCCCTCAAATGCATTCACCTGCTCAGTTCTGTCGTGACTCTTTTTCCGGCTGTGTTATATGTACATAGCAGTAATACTCAGTAGTATGAATAGGTTTGCTGCTGGCCGATATCCACTTCGTATATGAGCTCAGTGAATGCAGTGGAAGAGCAGCACAACGATCGTATCCCGAATGTTGCCCAGTGACGCCAGTCACATCACAGTTGGTTTGGATTGTTTCCTTTCTCTGCTTCGTGTTGTACGTTCTGGTCATGTGACTAGGGCCTCCCGTCGGGTAGACCGTTCGCCGGGTGCAAGTCTTTCGATTTGACGCCACTTCTGCGACTTGAGCGTCGATGGGGATGAAATGATTATGATTAGGACAAAACAACACCCGGTCCCTGAGCGGAGAAAATCTACGACTCAGCTGGGAATCGAACCCGTGCCCTTAGGATTGAAATTCCGTCGCGCTGATCACCTTTTTTTTTATCTCTCTTTGTTCGTTTTCGTTCGTTGCCTCTGCTCGGGGCGGACGTCGCAAGACACCCGTTTCAGTTCGTCGTTGATTCATTACCTCAGTTTTTGTATTACAGAGTGCAAGTAACCCTCTGACCGAAAATGGAAATGATCGTATGGCATTGTTGACCGGGGAAGCCCCATTCGGGGAGTTCGAGACTTCCGTATTGCAAGTCCTTTTTAGTTGACGCCTCATCGGCGGCTTGCGAGTCAATGATGATGGACACACAACACCCAGTCCCCTGCCGGGAACACTCAGCTACCGGGGACGGACACGTTCTGGTGACTGCTTATTATAAGCTTTCTCATAGATTTGAAGGTATTTTCACAGAAACAAAACTCATTAAGATAGAAAACAAAACAAAAAATACTTTATAGTCTGTAACGACCCATATTGCGAAATACTCTGAAACTACCCCTGGATAAGCCCTGGATTTTATCAGTGGAGTTCGGATTCACTCTGCATAATGTGAAGCGACTCTCGGATCACGCTCTTACCACTCCCGTGCTTCTTTCGTGATACCAAGAACGATATTGCCATTTCTGTAAAACTAGGCAAAATCTATTGTCCGCAAAATTTGTACACCGTTTATCTCCATTGCGAATATAAATATTCATCATACCACCATGCGTTACAAGAGTGGGCGTAAAATGAAATGCGTGCTCGTCGATAGTGCACCTCCTGTTTCATTTCTGGGCACAAAAACTTGAATTTACTAACTCGAGTCTCACTTTAGTGAGAATCTCTGAGAATATTCAGTCGATATGACACTCAAATAATAGGTTTCTTTAGCAGGATAAGTTACCACCGCTACGGGAAGTAGTCGTCCATCAAGGAGTTGTCAAACATTTACCATCATGTTTCCAGTCTCTGTTACACTAGCAGGAAGAATGTGTTTAAAAAAAAAACGAAAAAAAAGAAAAAAAGTTCAAATGTCTCTGAGCACTATGGGACTTAACATCTATGGTCATCAGTCCCCTAGAACCTAGAACTACTTAAACCTAACTAACCTAAGGACATCACACAAAACCCAGTCATCACGAGGCAGAGAAAATCCCTAACCCCGCCGGGAATCGAAACCGGGCTCAAGAAGCGAGAACGCTACCGCACGACCACGAGCTGCGGACAATATGTTTCCAAAGCCGGTATGTTTCTTAATCGGGCCATAACCGTCTCTGTTTTAAGCAGGACACTACCTGCTAGGGCAGACCTTAAGGAACGTCACGGAAACCGCCGCCAAGTTTACGAAGAACCAAAATACCAAAAGACTATATATTTTTTCCCGTATGTGTATCTGTGCTAAATCACTAAAGGATATTTACAAATAAAATGCAGATACACCGACTGCAGCCTGACACTATAAATAAAGAGAAAATGGATTTGTTTGGCAGCCTTCCTCTTCGGTAGTTGCCATAATTTTTTTTCCTCGTAAGAATACCGGAAACTGAAAAACTCATCCACCAGAACGATTCACTTTAATTATTGTCGTTTTGGCCAATTACGGACCGTGTGACAATATCAATTCGTTCCCATTTGCTACTTCTTTTCCTTCGCCATTATTTCCTCTCATTATCAAGGCTCATTTTTCTTTCTTTAGGCAACTTCACGCCTACTTACTGCATCTTGTAAGCAAATGGGGGAGGATGGGGTTATAGTTCCGACTGTTTTTGCTGTTTCGTGTCCTGTCACAGTCGCCATGAAAGCGAATGGGGGAGGGTTTGCTAAATGTAACCACTCACCTCAATCCAATCGTCATTCGCTTCTTCCCTTGCAGTCTAGGAACAGCAGCTTGAGTATTGCTGTAATAAACGATAGCTAACAAGGGGAACAAAGGAGTGCCAATTACCAAAATTCAAGTTTTAGCCTAATAGAATCCATTGATGTATTTTTAACACTTGCACTACACAGGGCTGCACTGTTACACTCTTCACAAAATACAAATATGTTGATACACTGACACATACAGTAGCACTACACAATACATTATCCCACACTGCAATCCAGATGTGGCGTTCGTGGCAATATGGGTAATCCAGGTTTCATTTAGCGGCGCGGATGAGATGCTCGCGGGCATCTAATCATGTTCTCGCGATTGTTCTCGTGGTTTTTGACTTCGCGAACCACTAATTACGTCTCGTGAGGTACACGAATGATTACACAGCATCAAACATGTTTATAGTCACAAAATTTACTTGTTCTCTTAGCCTGATTCCTTAACATCTTCACACCAGACACACGGTTAAACACCACCACGTGACTCTCACGCTCGTTCTGGCGCGGAAGAGAGAGAGAGAGAGAGAGAGAGAGAGAGAGAGAGAGAGAGAGAGAGAGAAGCGACCATTGCGATGTTATCATAATCGATATCAGCGCTACTCGATACATGCTTACAATCTGCCCTGCATTGCTTCTAAATTTTGAGCTTCCTCCTGAAAATATCTCCTTAGGCTGTTTCATCTGCCTATGTGTTGTGTATTCCACAATATTTTTCAACTTTTTGGTTCCAGTTTGTTGACCGTTTCTTTTCCCGTATGCTCGTGAAGATCTGTTTCGGTAGCCTGGTGTCATTTATCCTGCATAAATTGTGCAAAACATATCAATCTCCTTTTCCTTACTACATTAATTTTCAGATTGAACTATATCTCATCTTTGCTTCATAATTTCCAGCCTACTTTGCTGCTTATCGTGCTCATGATTCTATTACCTTGTTTGTGATTTGTTTTCAGTCCTAGGCATTCATTTTTATCACGGTGCCGCACAGATGGTTATGCTGTAAACCTTTCGAGTAGATAATACTTTGCTTCCATAGGTATACACTTTCAAATAAACTGGGTTTATTTTGGTTGTTGTTTTATTTTTATTTAACAGGATAGTTTTTTCATATGGTTTACGTTTTGATACCCTGGTCTGCTTGAAACAAGGCCAACACACGTTTGTAAAGAAGCAGGTAGAGGAAAACTTTTTGATCGCATTCCTGTAAATATTCCTTTGCATTATTGAAGGTATAAATCTGTCTGCGAAACTACGAGAAATGCGTGTTTTTCGCCAAAGGAGTTAGTTATAATGATATAAAACATCGCTACTGGTTTGTAGTGACTCTTGCTGACAATTTGAATTTGTTTCTACATGTGAAAACAGATCATTGCAAAAGATGTTGATTTACTTACAGTATTTTATGCCTAGTTTTCGTCCATATCAGGAGATGTCGTCTGCTTGGACCTTTTTGAGGTGTTCCCCCATTTCTTTCTTAACCACTCTGGTTTGAAAAAGTGCATGCTACTTGATGTGAAACATGGCACAATGTAGCAAAAGTTCTGATTGTTTCCGTATCTCTGGATAAGACACAGATGTTGTTTTATATCAATAAAGCAAAACGCGTATGGTGACGATAATACGTATTGGCTTGTAGCTACACACTCATATTTAAATTACCTTCAATTATGTTAAAACAACTACGAAAAATACAGCATCACAAGTGCAAAATTTTCCTTAGCTTTTGGCCCGCCCAGCTAGGCTCCGCCAATCAATCGCCCAGCCATGATTTAGTAATTAATTTCTTGTGATTTCAGTTTCTTTTGCTGCAACTATCGGTTACCCTAATGGAGAATTGCGTTGTACACTTTCTCTTTGCCTAGTATATGTATTCATAGGTTGATACCTTTTAAACTATATTTCTGAGTAGGAGATTTGGTACCAACTTGGCAGTTGATTTAATGACAATGGAAAACTGTCTGTAAACTCTCCTGGGATTGGTCGCTATGACCGTAAATGCAGCATGCGGATTTGATCGGAATTTTTCTTATTTAGGTATCACAAGCCAACACAATGCACGTGAAGTCAAATGAATAGATTCGATGACGACAATGAAGTAATAGCAGAAGCTCCGTGAACCTTCACAGACGACGCCGTTGTTTGTATATTAAAAAAAAAAAAAAAAAAGAACCCAAGTAAATAGTTGTGAATTTTAGAAAAATTTACAGGAAACCAGTGGTTGGTGCTCTCCTTGTCATTACACATATTAGTTTATGCATACCAGTAGCCATACTCCATCTGTCGTTCAGTGACAGGATCGGCTATGAATCTCTACTCACGAGATGCATTAAGCATTTGTTTATGTAACCGTTCAGATCTGTTGAAGCTAGAAGGATCTCGTGTACCTTGCGGTTAAAAACTCCGTACAAGCTGCTTTTCAGTAGGGGAATTTTCGCATAAAGATTTTCGGGGTCAAAACATTGATGATGGTTAGAAGAGATGCACTTTGAAGTAAGGGGCAGTTAGTTGTAAGATGATATACCGCGTTATCAGCTCGAACTTAGGCATTATTGGTACTCAATGCAGTTCTCGATTAGCCTAAATTCTTCATATTCTTTGGCGACAGGGAGTTCGAAGGGTTACGAAAAACTAAAAGTACCCTACGCCTATATATTGAGATTGCCGATTGTTCTGAAACATGGGTTTGTTCTGAAACATGGGTTTTTTCGTACATTTTTGTATAGACTTGAACAATGATTTATGCAGCAACGTCATTCACAGTTATCACTTGATATTTTTTAGCCCTTTTATCCCCATGTCGTTGGTATAAGCAATGTATTATAACGTGTTTCGGATGCAGACAACCAGGCAATCTATGAGGGTCCCCGAATTCTGTTTTGATCCATTGTATCTTACTGGAAATTGGCCGTCAGCGTCATTTCAAATTGTACAGTTAATAAACAGTTTGATCAGACACTACGTAATCATGACGTAGACTTGGTTGGAACAGTAGGAATGACATCATAAGCCGCTATAGTGAAAGAAACTTTCTCAGCTGAAAAAGGACTTTGCTGGCTGGGTTTGTTAGCGAATGATGACAGTTGAAAGATACAGCTTAAAATTACGCTGGACGTCTTAGATTCTGCCAAATATCCTGGTGATAATCGTGACGACTGAAGCAGTAGGTTCTTCTTTTGTGCTGAATGATAGCCGGCCGAAGTGACAGAGCTGTACTAGGCGCTTCAGTCTGGAACCGCGACACCGCTACGGTCGCAGGTTCGAATCCTGCCTCGGGCATGGATGTTTGTGATGTCCTTTGGTTAGTTAGGTTTAAGTGGTTCTAAGTTCTAGGCGACTGATGACCTCAGATGTTAAGTCCCATAGTGCTCAGAGCTATTTGAACCATTTTTTTGCTGAGTAATGATAAACAAACATTACGCAAAGTCTTCAGTATCTTCGCAAACATAAAATCAGGTCATGGGCCCATAACTCTGGACAAATCAGCAACTTTAAGATATGCATATGCATATGCATTGGAGTTGCGGATATGGGATGGTATTAGATGGGGGCTAGATTTTGTGCCAAAATATTACACAGAAGTAAAAGTCACACACACACACACACACACACACACACACACACACACACGCACACACACACACACACGCACACACACACACACACACACACACACACACACACACACACACCCCGTAGGTACCTTTGAGGAATCAAAGCGCAAACAGGCGCGCACCGTGGATTTCCGTGCGATTGCTCAATCGATGTCGTCTTTCACAGGCGATATTCTGCCGCCGTAGCGACCCTCTCCACAGCGGGGTCGGCCGGCACTTGGTCTTAATTTAATAACATCCACAGAACAAGGGGTGCGCCGCATTAGCACATTTCGCTAATTAAAAAAGAAGCAGCAGCTGCGGGAAAAGCAGAAGCGACGGTAGCGGCAGCTAACTTCTTGGCCTCGGCTCCCCCGAGGAAAGGCCAGCGCGCGCCCTCCCTCATCCGGGCCAGCCGGTAATCCTCCAATCAGGGAGGCCTGGCCGCACGCAACCGTGATACATGGCCCTGCCGGAGATCCACGGCGCCGCGCCTGCTGCGGCACCTGACCGGGGATGGAACAACCGTCTGCGCCGGGAAATAGCTAGGAGCAGTGCAGATTTTGCTCCCGCCTAACAGGACTAAACTTAAGTCCCTTTCAGAACAGAATAGTTTCGTTGACATGTTGCAAGCGTATTTTTCGTGATTAAGTAACGTGTACCGGAGGTGGTAGGTGCATAACGTAGGTTGTCTTGTTGTTGTTGTGGTCTTCAGTCCTGAGGCTGGTTTGATGCAGCTCTCCATGCTGCTTTATCCTGTGCAAGCTTCATAATCTCTCAGTACCTATTGCAATATACATCCTTCTGAATCTGTTTAGTGTATTCATATCTTGGTCTCCCTCTACGATTTTCACCCTCCACGCTGCCCTTCAATGCTAAATTTGTGAACCCTTGATGCCTCAGAACATGTCCTACCAACCGGTCCCTTCTTCTTGTCAAGTTGTGCCACAAAATCTTCTTCTCCCCAATTCTATTCAATACCTCCTCATTAGTTATGTGATCTACCCATCTAATCTTCAGCATTCTTCTGTAGCACCACATTTCGAAAGCTTCTATTCTCTTCTTGTCCAAACTATTTATCGTCCATGTTTCACTTCCATACATCGCTAAACTCCATACAAATACTTTCACAAATGACTTCCTCACACTTAAATCAATACTCGATGTTAACAAATTTCTCTTCTTCAGAAACGCTTTCCTTGTCATTGCCAGTCTACATTTTATATCCTCTCTACTTCAACCATCATCAGTTGTTTTGCTCCCCAAATAGCAAAACTCCTTTACTACTTTAAGTGTCTCATTTCCTAATATAATTTCCTCAGCATTACCCGACTTAATTCGACTAAATTCCATTACCCTCGTTTTGCTTTTGTTGATATTCATCTTATATCCTCCTTTCAACACACTTTCCATTCCGTTCAACTGCTCTTCCAAGTCCTTTGCCGTCTCCGACAGAATTACAGTGCCATCGGCGGCCCTCAAATTTATTTCTTCCCCATAGATGTTAATACCTACTCCTTTACTGGTTGCTCATTATACAGATTAAATAACATCGGGGAGAGGCGACAACCCTGTCTCACTTCCTTCCCAACCACTGCTTCCCTTTCATATCCCTCGACTCTTATAACTGCCATCTGCTTTCTGTACAAATTGTAAATGGCTTTTCGCTCCCTGTATTTTACCCCTGCCACCTTTAGAACTTGAAAGAGAGTATTCCAGTCCACATTCTCAAAAGCTTTCTCTAAGCCTACAAATGCTAGAAACGTATGTTTGCCTTTCCTTAATTTTTCTTCTAAGATAAGTCGTAAGGTCAGTATTGCCCCACGTGTTCCAATATTTCTACGGAATCCAAACTGATCTTCCCCGAGGTCGGCTTCTACTAGTTTTTCCATTCGTCTGTAAAGAATTCGCGTTAGTATTTTGCTGCCGTGACTTATTAAACTGGAGGTTCGGTAATTTTCACATCTGTCAACACCTGCTTTCTTCGGGATTTGAATTATTATATTCTTCTTAAAGTCTAAGGGTATTTCGCCTGTTTCGTACATCTTGCTCACCAGATGGCAGAGTTTTGTCAGGACTGGCTCTCCCAAGGCCGTCAGTAGTTCTAATGGGATGTTGTCTACTCCCGGGGCCTTGTTTTGACTCAGGTCTTTCAGTGCTCTGTCAAACTCTTCACGCAGTATCGTATCTCCCATTTCGTCTTCATCTACATCCTTTTCCATTTCCATAATATTGTCCTCAAGTACATCGCCCTTGTATAGACCCTCTATATACTCCTTCAACCTTTCTGCTTTCCCTTCTTTGCTTAGAACTGGGTTGCCATCTGAGCTCTTGATATTCATACACGTGGTTCTCTTTTCTCCAAAGGTCTCTTTAATTTTCCTGTAGGCAGTATCTACACTCCTGGAAATTGAAATAAGAACACCGTGAATTCATTGTCCCAGGAAGGGGAAACTTTATTGACACATTCCTGGGGTCAGATACATCACATGATCACACTGACAGAACCACAGGCACATAGACACAGGCAACAGAGCATGCACAATGTCGGCACTAGTACAGTGTATATGCACCTTTCGCAGCAATGCAGGCTGCTATTCTCCCATGGAGACGATCGTAGAGATGCTGGATGTAGTCCTGTGGAACGGCTTGCCATGCCATTTCCACCTGGCGCCTCAGTTGGACCAGCGTTCGTGCTGGACGTGCAGACCGCGTGAGACGACGCTTCATCCAGTCCCAAACATGCTCAATGGGGGACAGATCCGGAGATCTTGCTGGCCAGGGTAGTTGACTTACACCTTCTAGAGCACGTTGGATGGCACGGGATACATGCGGACGTGCATTGTCCTGTTGGAACATCAAGTTCCCTTGGCGGTTTAGGAATGGTAGAACGATGGGTTCGATGACGGTTTGGATGTACCGTGCACTATTCAGTGTCCCCTCGACGATCACCAGAGGTGTACGGCAGTGTAGGAGATCGCTCCCCACACCATGATGCCGGGTGTTGGCCCTGTGTGCCTCGGTCGTATGCAGTCCTGATTGTGGCGCTCACCTGCACGGCGCCAAACACGCATACGACCATCATTGGCACCAAGGCAGAAGCGACTCTCATCGCTGAAGACGACACGTCTCCATTCGTCCCTCCATTCACGCCTGTCGCCACACCACTGGAGGCGGGCTGCACGATGTTGGGGCGTGAGCGGAAGACGGCCTAACGGTGTGCGGGACCGTAGCCCAGCTTCATGGAAACGGTTGCGAATGGTCCTCGCCGATACCCCAGGAGCCTCGCCGATACCCCAGGAGCAACAGTGTCCCTAATTTGCTGGGAAGTGGCGGTGCGGTCCCCTACGGCACTGCGTAGGATCCTACGGTCTTGGCGTGCATCCGTGCGTCGCTGCGGTCCGGTCCCAGGTCGACGGGCACGTGCACCTTTCGCCGACCACTGGCGACAACATCGATGTACTGTGGAGACCTCACGCCCCACGTGTTGAGCAATTCGGCGGTACGTCCACCCGGCCTCCCGCATGCCCACTATACGCCCTCGCTCAAAGTCCGTCAACTGCACATACGGTTCACGTGCACGCTGTCGCGGCATGCTACCAGTGTTAAAGACTGCGATGGAGCTCCGTATGCCACGGCAAACTGGCTGACATTGACGGCGGCGGTGCACAAATGCTGTGCAGCTAGCGCCATTCGACGGCCAACACCGCGGTTCCTGGTGTGTCCGCTGTGTTGTGCGTGAGATCATTGCTTGTACAGCCCTCTCGCAGTGTCCGGAGCAAGTATGGTGGGTGTGACACACCGGTGTAATGTGTTCTTTTTTCCATTTCCATGAGTGTATCTTACCCCTAGTGGGATAAGCCTCTACATCCTTACATTTGTCCTCTAGCCATCCATGCTTAGCCATTTTGCACTTCCTGTCGATCTCATTTTTGAGATGTTTGTATTCCTTCTTGCCTGCTTCATTTACTGCATTTTTATATTTCTCCTTTCATCAATTAAATTCAATTTTTCTTCTGTTACCCAAGGATTTCTAATAGCCCTCGTCTTTTTACCTACTTGATCCTCTGCTGCCTTTACTGCTTCATCCCGCAAAGCTACCCATTCTTCTTCTACTGTATTTCTTTCCCCCATTCCTGACAATTGTTCGCTTATGCTCTCCCTGAAACTCTGTACAACCTCTGGTTGTTTCAGTTTATCCAGGTCCCATCTCTTTAAATTCCCACCTTTTTGCAGTTTCTTCAGTTTTAATCTACAGGTCACAACCAATAGATTGTGGTCAGAGTCCACATCTGCCCCTGGAAATGTCTTACAATTTAAAACCTGGTTTCTAAATCTCTGTCTTACCATTATATAATCTACCTGAAACCTGTCAGTATCTCGAGGCTTCTTCCATGTATACAATCTCTTTTATGATTCTTGAGCCAAGTGTTAGCTATGATTAAGTTATGCTCTGTGCAAAATTCTACTAGGCGGCTTCCTCTTTAATTTCTTAGCCCCAATCCATATTCGCCTACTATGTTTTCTTCTCTCTCTTTTTCCTACTGCCGAATTCCAGTCACCCATGCCAATTACATTTTCGTCTCCCTTCGCTATCTGAATAATCTCTTTTATTTCATCATACACTTCATGAATTTCCTCATCATCTGCAGAGCTAGTTGGCATATAAACTTGTACTACAGTAGTAGGTGTGGGCTTCATATGTATCTTGGCCACAATAATGCGTTCGCTATGTTGTTTGTAGTATCTTAACCGCACTCCTATTTTTTTATTCATTATTAAACCTACTCCTGCATTACCCCTATTTGATTTTGTATTTATAACTCTGTATTCGCCTGACCAAAAGTCTTGTTCCTCCTGCCATCGAACTTCGCTAGTTCCCACTATATCTAACTTTAACCTATCCATTTCCCTTTTTAAGTTTTCTAACCTACCTGTCCTATTAAGGGATCTGACATTCCACGCTCCGATCCGCAGAATGCCAGTTTCCTTTCTGCTGATAACCCCATTCACTTGAGTAGTACCCGCCCGGAGATCGGAATGGGGGACTATTTTTTACCTCCGGAATATTTTACCCAAGAGGACACCATCATCATTTAATCATACAGTAAAGCTGCATGCCCTCGGGAAAAATTACGGCTGTAGTTTCCCCTTGCTTTCAGCCGTTCGCAGTACCATCACAGCAAGGCTGTTTTGGTTAGTGTTACAAGGCCAGATCAGTCAGTCACCTAGACTGTTGCCCCTGCAACTACTGAAAAGGCTGCTGCCCCTCTGCATCTGAAGTTATAAATGAAAATTTACGAGCTAGTTGCTTTAGGACGACAAGAACGTCTTCAATTAAAGTACATTTTTAACCATCAATATGACATATTTCGTCATTTTTACAATAAATTACATGAATAACTACGCATTTTCGAGAGCCCCTCAATGTGCTGATGTTTTGAAAAAACAGCATTTATTCACCGGACGTAAGTTAAATGAGCTGCCGCTTTAATTCGTCCGCTACACTGGATATCTAGCCTTTTTAATGGCAGATCAACTGAAACTAGGTTTCAAAGTTTCTAAAAATACTTCCTTGCAGACTTTGTAGAAATATATTGTTGCTGGACGGAAAATGACGACAAAAGGCTGTAAATGGTCTCGCGTTCACGAGTGACGATTGTTGACTATTCACGTAGTACTGTACTGCCAAATCTACATCTCATCTACATCTACGTGATTACTCTGCTATTCACAATAAAGAGCGTGGCAGATGGTTCAATGAACCACCTTATTTTATCGTGATGATCATGGGTGTGACTAGAATGTTTTTGCGATCGGAGGAGATAACTGGTAATTGAAATTTCATGAGAAGATCCCATCGTAACGAAAAACGCCTTTGTTTTAATGATTGCCACTGCAATTCGAGTATCACGTCAGTGGTACTATCTCCGTTATTTCGCGATAATACGAAACGAGCCGCCCTCCTTTGGACTTTCTCGATGTCGTTCGTCAGTCCCACCTGATACGGATCCTACACCGCATAGCAATACTCCAGAACAAGGTGGACAGGCGTGGTGTAAGCAGTCTCTTTGTTGCATCTTCTAAGTGTTCTGCCAGTGAATAGCAGTCTTTGGATTGCTCTACCCACAACATTATCTGTGTGATCGTTCCAGTTTAGGTTATTTGTGATTGTAGTCCCTATGTATTTAGTTGGAAGTTACAGCTTTCAGATTTGTGTGACTTTTCGCATAATCGAAATTTAGCGGATTTCTTTCAGTAGTCATGAGAGTAACATCACACTTTTCTTTATTCAGGGTCAATTGCCACTTTTCGCACCATACAGATATCTTATCTAAATCATTTTGCAATTCATTTTGGTCATCTGATGACTTTACAAGACGGTAAATGAAATCATCATCTGCAAACAATCTAAGACGGCTACTCAGATTGTCTCCTATGTCGTTAATATACCGGGTGATCAAAAAGTAAGTATAAATTTGAATACTTAATAAACCACGGAATAATGTAGATAGAGAGGTAAAAATTGACACACATACTTGGTATGACATGGGTTTTTATTAGAACAAAAAAAAGTTCACAAAATGTCCGACTGATGCGCGTCGTTTGGTGGTGATCGTGTGCTCAGCCGCCACTTTAGCCATGCTTGGCCTCCCAGGTGCGATTATTGATTTTGGAGTTACCTGAAGTCGCAAGTGTATCGTGATCGACCGACATCTCTAGGGATGCTGAAAGACAACATCCGACGCCAATGCCTCACCATAACTCCGGGCATGCTTTACAGTACTGTTCACAACATTAAATCTCGACTACAGCTATTGTTGAGGAACGATGGTGGACATATTGAGCATTTTATTTAAAGAACATCATCTTTGCTTTGTCTTACTTTGTTATGCTAATTTTTGCCATTCTGATTAGATGAAGCGCCATCTGTCGGACATTTTTTGGTCTTTTGTATTTTGATTTTTTTTTGTTCTAATAAAACCCCATGTCATTCCAAGCGTACCTCTCTACCTGCATTATTCCCTGATTTATTCAGTTTTTAAATTTATACTGACTTTTTGATCACCTGGTAGATGTGGAACAGTAGAGGGCCTATAACGCTTCCTTGGGGAACGCCGTCTATTACTTCTGTTTTACTCGATGACTTTCCACCTATTACTACGAACTGTGACCTTTCTGACAAGAAATCACAAATCCAGTCACACAACTGAGGTGGTATTCCGTAAACCCGCAGTTCATTTAGAAGACGCTTGTGAGGAACGGTGTCGAAAGCCTTCTTGAAATCTAAAAATATGAAATCAATTTTACAACCCCTGTCGATAGCACTTATTACTTCATGCTTAAAAAGAGCTAGTTGTGTTTCACAAGAACGATGTTTCCTGAATCCGCGCTGACTATGTGTCAATAAATCGTTTTCTTAGAGATAATTCATAATGTTCGAACACAGTATATGTTCCAAAACGCTACTGCAAATCGACTTTAGTGATATGGCCTGTAATTCAGCGGATTAGTCCTATTTACCTTTTTGGGTATTGGTGTGACTTGAGCAATTTTCCAGTCTTGAGGTACGGAACTTTCTGTGAGGGAGCGGTTGTATATAATTGCTAAATAAGGAGCTATTGCATCAGCATACTCTTAGAGAAATCTGACTGGTATACAGTCTGAACCGAAGGCCTTGCCTTTATTAAGTAATTTAAGCTGCTTTGCTACACCGAGGATAGCTACGTCTATGTTTCTCATCATGGCAGTCGTTCTTGATTGGATTTCAGGAACATTTACTTCGTCTTCTTTGGTGAAGGAGTTTCGGAAAACCGTGTTTAATAATTGCTTTAGTGGCACTGTCAAAAGTAAAAATCTCTGCATGCTGTACTGTTTTTTGTTTGCTCTTGGACCAGAGATAATCAAATCCTTGTTTCGTTAGCTATGCAGAATGGTAAGACGAATAGATAATGAGAGGTACAGAAAAATAACCTTGTGTTAATAACACTCATGTACAACATCATTAGTTATTTGAAATAGTTTAAGACGAAGTATTAATTATAATGAATATAAACTAAATCAAAATATCAGTTTTGTGATTACATCGTGTCCGATATTAAGACTCTCTCGGTTCTACACACATTTTTTAAGATACTACGTTGTATATTTATTCAGCTTACACATCTCTCTTGTCCTTGCTGCCTTCACAGTACTCTGTCTGAATTCAGTCATTTGACCCAACTTCTCTGTGCCCTCCTGAAAACATTTTTAATGTCCTTCACTGTTTGTGACAATTTCTCTGTAATGTCATGAATGCGTCGAAACGGCCTCTTTCCTCCATTGTCTTCAATTATGGAAACTTGAGAAAGTCACAAGGATTAAAGTTTGGAAAGTAGGGTAACTCATTCGTGTAAGTCCTATCACAAAATTACGCATTTACAAAGGTGAGTGTGCAGGCGTTGTCAGGGGAAAGGACCCATGGGTTGCCTTGGCATAGCCGTGGTTGTGTCTTTCCCTTTTTTTCTCACACAATAATTTAAAAACTCTCACGTAGTAATTACTGTTGACTGTTTGAGGCCCAATCCCATTGTTATCCAAAATGACTACTTGGCACACGTTAAAAGGTGGATTTGGCGGTCGATCTGAGCAGCTACTAGGGGAGCACGCTACACGTTCAGTGGCAAGCCGTTGTACGGTTAACATCGAGGATGCCAAGTGAGGCATTTGAAAGCCAATTTATATTGAAATTGCCTCGGATGTGGTTTCGGCTGTCTTATGGTGCTCTCATTATTATGGAGTGGCTCTAAAACGAGGATAATAAGTCGCCAAGAAGAATTTATAAAGAGCATTCAACAGCAAGAGTGTGAGACCAGATAGCCGCGACGTGCTTGCCACCATTATTGCGCCACTGCTCCGCCTGCTTCAGGACCCCAGATATGTAACATAGTATGGACCAGTATGTTTATGTGAGTGGTTTTCAATAACAATTCCAGTGATATAAACATGTGATTGAACCTTAAAATTGTCCTGGTCATGAAAGCAATGTAGGCTCCCATCCTAAACGAGCAGAAGACCGAGTATCCTGTTTCTGAATAACTGTTGATTTTTGTTTGGATTAAATGTGCCAAAGTTCAGTGCCAAAGTGTATAAATGTTGCTAGTTAAATTACCTGCATCTCAGGTGGTGGGAAAGGCACACAAATTGAACTTACACGAAAGTAATTGTGCTTCGATTTTTACTATGAACTATTTTCTGAAGTTAATTGAACGTAATATTTGAAATACTTGCTTTAAAGTATGAACATATAAATTGTTTCAATTGGGGTTAGAAATTAATATTGGCAAATTGCAGTTTGTTTCTGAAATAGTCACTGAATTTGCCTGTAAAGACAGTTTCAATTTGAGTCCCCACTATATTCTTTTCTGTTATAAGAAAAATAAACGGAATATTGCACTTGCTAAAGAAATGACACATTTCCATAATAGTGAGGGTATAAAAAATGTTTATGTGGTGTTATTTAACGTCAATTGTGGTGGTTGTGTGTTAGTTAAACCAGAGCTCTTGTCATGCCCAATTTTAGTCTCGTGATGTCTTGAATAACATTTTAGCTCTGAATTGGTTAATGATTGAGATAGTAACTATTATTGCTATGAGTGAAATATCATTTAACTTCCTATGATTGCTGATTTGTGGAAATAGTAACCACTGCTACCCACTTCTCAGTTCGTCCGGTAGTCTTGTGTATTCATTGCACAATTTAAAAGAAGTGTTAATGAAAGTCAGTTGCCTACTCAGTTTCATTTTTCTTTATACTTAATGTTTCAAATTATTATGCCTAATTAGGCTGGCGACCGTTTGTTGTTTCATTCACGTGAACTTCACTACTTTCATTATTTCCAAAATAAAGCGTTTCAGTTTTGTATTAATTCCCATAGTTACGAAATTGCTGTTCTATACCCCCTACCCATAACGTAAACACACGGTCAAAACATTTCTAAATTCCTCCCAGAGGGTAACGCTAGCTTGCTATGTAGTGTTACACGTGGTTTTTACGTATCAGAACTTACGGTTCAGTTACAAGGAAACTGCAGCTCACGTTATAAACAGTGCTCCTTTATCTCTACGGACGCTATACTAAAGTTCAGCTTAATAAAAGTACCTTCGAAACAAAAGCAGATATCAACAATAAAAAATACTGTGGTTCCCATAGGCTTAGAGATTTTGACGGATTTAGCAACGGCAAGGCGCTAGGACGTTTCGTTTATGCTATTAAAAATGTGTGCTATACTAAAATAGACGTAGGTCGTGAGCAAGTGAAAAAGCAGAAAATGGTCAAGTGGAAACATATTTTTTAGGAATGATTTGTAGGCGGTACACTGTTACTGTATGGTTCACGAGTAGCTGTTGACCTCGTTGCGAAGTGCACTCACACCTTAGGGTATAACTTACAGGAAGAAACAAAAAGTAACAGCTACATTAGAAATCAGTGTCCCACACAAAAAGTTACAACCTTCATAAGTTTTTACATCTCTCTGCTCTTCAAACATAATACCAGGCGAGGTGGCGCAGTGGTAAAGCACTAGACTCGCGTTTGGGAAACCAGGAGTCCTTTCCCATCCAGATTTAGGTTTATCGTGGTTTACCTAAAACTGCTTAAAGCAGGTACTACTATACTTCCTTTGAAATGGACACGGACAGTTCTCTTTCCCAACCTGATCTTGTACGAGTATTCCGTCTCTTAACGATCTCGTCGTCGACAAGACCTTGGACCTTGATCTACCTAGCTTTCGTATGAAGTCAGTGCTGGTACTGATTCGTGAACAGAGGAATTGTGCTGAATTTTAAAAAAGCGTCTACTGTCTGCCACATTACTTCAATATTTTACGAAATTACTTGTCCCTTATAATTGCAATTAAAGAACTTGGAAGTACAAAATTGAAACTGCTAGGAGTATGGTTTTCATATCAAATAACTAACTACAAAGATAACGCTTCAAATTCATTGTTTTTTTTCACTACGTCTCGTCTATAAATTAACAAGGAAAACTTTTTTTTTCCCTAGGCATCTCGCGACTATTTACGTAATTTATATTGGAGGGCTTTTCTCACTCCATGAGCTTCTGTTGTAGTGGTGGTAGCACTGGAAATAACCGAAGTCCATTTTTGTATGCCACTAGTAATTCCGCTGTTATGAGAACTAAAGCCTGACACATTACCGCCGTACTACTTTCTAAAAATGTATGGATTAACGATTCTTTATAAATCCTTCTCTCGGCCTTTCTCCGCTGCCACACTTTGCGGTTGCGTTATTTTATCGTCATAGTCAAACACGTAGATCCATTCTTCCTTGACATCGAATTCGGGAACCTACGTAATGTGTGAAACTAGTGACAAAATATTTCAACAGTAAGAATGTCAAGGGAACGCCATGCGCCGATCATGCTGCCCAATTTTAAGCAGCTTCAGTACGTCTCGCTCTTGTGCTGCAGATGGGACGTGAGTGCACTTACCATCATCTAAGAGGATTCCCGTTCAGCATCCACACCACCATTCGTTACAGTCGTGAACATACGTAGGCGTACGTGTGCCTAAAAGAGTCTGGCGCTGTTAAAATGTTTTAACTGGGCGATGTGGCGCAGTCTTTTGAAGGGGGGTGAGAGTTCATGAAGTTCGAAAATGCCAGTTTTCAGTTTATTTTTTATTGATTGGTAAAACTCGCGGACAATAAAGTCCAAAAGCTTAAATGATTAAATCGCATCCGAAGTGTGACGCGACCGTCCCGTGACGCCCACTTTATGAAGCAGCACTTCAATACTAGCTCGTGAATAGCGATTCAGAAAATCTAGCACGGGATACATCTAGAAGGATATGATATATATTCTTTGGTTTTATAGGTCATCTGTGACTGTTCCGCATCTTAGAAACGATAGCAAACCGACTGCTTTGATTACGAAGAGACAGTTCTTATTTCGCCACATTTGCATCCGCTGCAGTTGTTAGAATTCAAACTTATGATCCAGTTCTTGTATTTAATGATGGGAACGTAGGGGGAATGAATGTATTAAAGAGAATGGGCTATAAGACATTACGAGAAAAATAAATGTACAGCGCCTCTCTGCAGCTGTAAAGTCAGTTTAAGACTTGGTAAAGGAAAGAAGGCAGAAAAATAAGAAACCAGAAAAGAAGTCTTGAAGGAAATGAAGAACTTGAGTACAAAGCTCAAGCCTTCTGATGGGGTCATAAGCTGAAACGTGGTGTTGAACTGTAAATTGCATTTCACGGACATTATGTTTTTGAAAGTTTATGTATCTTTTTCTCAGAATTTATGAAGGGAGATTTGGGGCAAATTGCTTGGTATTTTGTTTGAACTTCGTTATACTTACATAATTATAATTAAAAATATTAAAATTCTCCTATTCGATACATTCAAAAAACTTCACCTGAGAACCTCACTATATGCAGGGAGATTAAACAGAGAAAATTTTGTAGACATCTCTTCAGTAGTTTCTGAGAAGAAGGTACATTTATTATTTTTCGAAAATAAATTTTTGTATTCCATAAATAGTCAAATATATATAATCCAAGGAATTTAACAGGAAATATATTAATTTCACGTAAAGCACAGTACAAAATTTCATTGCCGTATCTTCAAAATTGTGGATTTTGTGCATCTTTTAAATAGTGAGACCTTTTTACGTGAATGTCTCCCCTTAAATTACTGGACGCATTCGGAACGGCCATATGGCAATCCAAATTAAGATTTTTGAGGTTTTCCTTTATTGCTTCATTTGAATGCCGGGGTAATTCCTTTGATAAGGCGTGGGCAGTGTTCTCTGTCTCTGTTGTTCAGTCCGAACAAGTGCACATTCTCATTGACCTGGTTGTCAGTGGGACGTTAAATTCTAATCTTAATGGCATATTTATTCACGGCATTAAGCTAGATATATTTACGACTGTTTACTTCGACGGATGTATCAGAGTTATGAAAGTGATACGTTCTGATTTAACTGTTCTATATTAAGCGCAAGATAAGCTTGTCTGTAACTGTAGCGTTATTCACGAGACACGGTTTCAGTCTTTGAGACATACGACTGTGTTTCAGATTGCCTAACTTTCACCGCCAGGAGTAGCTACTGTAAGCATTAGCTTCTGGTGGAAGAATGTTAGATGTTATTTCTCCCAGCTAACTCGAGATGACGTATAGGGAACCAACCCGATGACTCCTTACCCAAAGCGACTTCCCAGTGTTGATGGCACAGCGTTGGCAGTCGCAACTCTTAGTGTTAGGCTGAAATACTATGCCTACATCAAGTCATTCAGCTTATCTACAGTGAGCCCGCGGCCGAAACATTCTTCATATGAATAGGTAATGGTTAGGTGTGATACGCAGCCTATCGCCAATTGATTTAGATCTAACTTTTATATTCGTAGCCAACCAACAGTACATTGCAGAAGTTGCATTGCTGACGTCTGAGGTGTAAACTCACTGTGTACACCTTGGTGTATTTATCTGTCCATTAAGACGCACTGACATTCGGGGAAAGTGACTGTGATTCGGGAGCTGCGGAGTTGAAATCCCCGACCCTTCACGAAGTATCGCCATGGAGGACACTCTAGCCACGTAACCGATTTCCCTATGCCGATATGCCAACAAATACTTCCTAATTTTTTAGTATTTTTTTCGAACATATCGTACCAGTGCTGGCCTGTTCCACCATGTAGGACCAACATAAGTTTGGTTGGTTGGTTTGGGGGGACGGGACAAAACAGCGAGGTCATCGGTCCATCGGATTAGGGGGGAGGGGGGGGGGGGGAGAGGAAGTCGGCCGTGCCCTTTCAAAGGAACCATCCCGGCGTTGGCCCGAAGCGATTTAGAGAAATTGCGGGAAACGTATACCAGGATGGCCGGACGCGGGTTCGAATCTTCGTCCTCCCGAATGCGAGTCCAGTGTGCTAACCGCTGCACCACCAAGCTCGGTAACAACATAAAAGTCAGTGATATTAATTGCTGATCATTGCTATTATAAATTTATCATTATTTGTATTTCTATATATCTTTGGTTTTTCGTTTACTGTGACTTTATCCTTTCTCGTTTTCCAAAAGTTAATAAAGTTTTCAACATAATTTTTGTGTTTGAGATTGATTTGTTCGTTAGGGGTATCGTTTGGAAGATTTTTTTTCTCTGTGTGTGTATATTTCTAATTCTTCCAAGATATTCATGGTATGTTCGTTTGGTATTCTGTGGAGAACCTGTGATTTATTTGAGATATTTCATAGTTTGTGGTTTTGATACTTGAGACGCCGGTAAAAACTTGATTGATTGCTATCGCAATTTCTTGTTCTTTGAATGTGATGCTAAAATGTCTTCCTGTTTGATCGAAATAGAACTTTGCGCAGTCGTTACACGAAATTTGTTTATGCTTGGGTTGACAAAAATGGGGGTTTTGGTTTTACCAGGTCAGATTCCCGTATTTAAATTGTTGCGTGTTCGGAGAGCTAGTTTCATGGTTGTTTTGTTTAAGACTAGTTTAATTCATTCGGTATTTGTCTCAAGTATGTCGTCGAAGCTTAATTTGCTTTTGTTTAGTTTTATTTTCTCTTATTATTTTGTGTCTTTCTGAATAGTTAATGCTTTAGGTTTTGCGTTTTTTCCTCAGAGTTTGTGAATTACATTCAGGTTGAAATTATTTTGTTGGGCTATGTATCCGCTTTCATTCTGCCAGTGCTCCGCATCACTGTAACTGTTTGCCCAGATAATGTTGTCTTAAGTTATCGAACCAGTTTGCCTAGCCAGGTTGTCTCCTCTCACTTCCATTCCGCCGAGAGCCTTCTGTTAAACGTACAGTTGTCTGCAGTGTCCAGGTGAGACAAAGGAACTGCTATTAATTGGTTCAAAAGTATTCAAATGTGTGTGAAATCTTATGGGACTGAACTGCTGAGGTCATCAGTCCCTAAGCTTACACACAACTTAATCTAAATTATCCTAAGGACAAACACACACACCTATGCCCGAGGGAGGACTCGAACATCCGCCGGGACCAGCCGCACAGTCCATGACTGCAGCGCCTTTGACCGCTCGGCTAAACCCGCGCGGCTATTAATTGGTATGGGGTAGTTTTCGCAACCCTCTTGTGGTAATAACACACTCAGTTATGTCAATTGCTTTACATTTTCAGGAATTATTTTCAGTTTTTTTCTGATTCAAACCCATTTTACGAATGTACGTAGTTTAATGTAGAAGTAGAAAGTGATGCATTGGTGCAAATATACCGTGTGGAAGAGATGATTCAGCAGTCCGAAAGAAATACTGTGGATGCAATAACTTCATCAACCAAAATTCGAAGATCACGAGTGTGTTTTACACGTCTCCTCCTAAACCACTTTCTGATTTCGACCAAACTTGGTACCTTACTGATAGTCTTCAATTGCTCTAGGGATAAGAACCACCTACCTATCAAAGGGGTGTGGGTGTGAGTGAAAAAGTAGCATAGCCCACGACGCCTCAATTCCCAGACTTAATTTATCTAGTATTTGATAATGAGAGCACTCGACTTGCAACGAACTTTACACAGAATTTAAAACGTTAAGATTTTTTTCTTGTTGACAACCCCTACAAAATGATGAAAGGAAAAATGTTTATCGCTTACTAAGCTACTTTTACGCTGCACGTGCAGTGAAAGTACCGCATTATGCATGACCTTATAATTTATTACTTCTTTACTCTTAACTGTATTCCCGACACTTTTTACGGACAGTATGTACATATACCACTAAATGTAGGCGTAAAAAACATATCATTGTACGACGCATAGTTCTGGAGATATGACGTCATATATAATACGCAGACAGTGTCCAGCTATGCCACTGAATGTACCTGCAATATAATATCATTGTACGACACATAGTTCAGGAGATATGACGTCATAAACAGTGAAATTCTTGAAAAACTTCCGCATTGTGCGTGATGTATAAATATATCACTTCATTGCTACCGACTCCATTCGCAACACACTTTGCTCACAGTATCCACATATACAGCTGAATTTAGCTACAAAATTATATTACTGATCCGCACACAGCGCACGGGTTAGCCGGAGGTCCACGGTGCCTTGCCACCTCGAGCATGGGTGTGTGTTGTCCTTAGCGTAAGTTAGTTTAAGTTACATTAAGTAGTGTGTAAACCTAGGTACCGACGATCTCAGCAGTTTGATCCCATAGGGACTTACCACAAATTTCCACATTTCCGCTCAGAGTGCAGTAGATGTAACGTAAACATTACACACAAGGCCAGGCGCTACGCGGTACTGCTGTGGATGTACAGCTATAAATAAATACTTGGGCAACGCCGGGTTTGTCCTCTAGTAATGTATAAGATGAGGTGACACGCTAACAATATAGCGTCCGTAGGCCTAATGCTTACTCTACCAAGCAATCTTGGACATTAAATTGGTATGTGTCCACAGTCCGCCTTTATAATGACTCAAACTCAGCTGGGAACACTTTCAATGATGTGTCTGAAAGTTTGTGGAGGAATAGCAGCCCGTTCTTCCTTGAGAGCCAAAACCAGAGAAGTTAATGAATCACATTTGACGGCGGGGTCTGGAACTACTCCTACACAAATTACTTCCGACCTTGCTGGCACTTCACGCCACTATTTATTTCTCAGACTTATTTCATGATGACTGCAGCCGAGGATAGATTGCAGTAACAGCTGAGAATTCTCCTATACGAGTACGAGAAATCACCACAACATTTATCAGTCTTCCCTCCCCGTCTCTAGGGGTTACCTTAACAATCTCCGGAAGAGAATACTTTTCACAATCGAACAGGCCACATTTTACGTCACTCTCTCATGAAATTTGCTTTATACATAGGACCAACTGTTCTTATTCCAGGTATTCAAGGATCCTGACCATGTGCAAACCGTAAATAGTGAGATGATAGCACATCCGACCAACTTTTCAGAATCGAGACACGTGTCCAGTAGACGAACCGAACAACCTGTGTAGGGCATTATGTCTTCATTTGCGATGCTTATTGGCTTCGCTATTTAACTGGCAGTTTTACAATATATGTCGTGGATTTTGTTGATAATTTCTTAAGTTGTGATATACACAAAATTTCCGATCGTTTGGAAGAATTCGTGTCAGACGACCAAACTGCAATTCAGTTAACAATTTGTGGATTCTATCCAGCAGAAGAGAATGGTTCCCACTTTACATTTTAATCGTACCCTTGATTGTTTATAGGTGTAATAAGTAGTCCTCCACCAACACACGGAAAGCCAAGTTGCTAGCTTAAATGGCTCTGAGCATTATGGGACTCAACTGCTGTGGTCATTAGTCCCCTAGAACTTAGAACTACTTAAACCTAACTAACGTAAGGACATCACACACATCCATGCCCGAGGCAGGATTCGAGCCTGCGACCGTAGCAGTCGCGCGGTTCCGGACTGCGCGTCTAGAACCGCGAGACCACCGCGGCCGGCTGCCAGCTTAAATTTAAATACATATAACATGTGTCGAAGTACCAACTTGACAAACGCTCAGTACGCGAGCGCCATGGGCAAGTTTTTCTTTCTTGTACGTAGTATTAATCGCGTGATATTCAAATCGGAATAGAGTATGCATAATTTCTCATGTAAGCATAATTTGGCTTTGAAGCTCTAAAAACAGCCATGTTTGCTGACTAAATCATGGGAATTTGCTAATTCAGGTTCATCTATTACACAAACAACAGTTCTCTTTAACGGCGAAGCAAGATATACCGTAAGGTAAAGAAGGTTCTACAAAAGCATTCTAGAAAATAAGATAATAATCACAATAGACATAAAACGTTAAAAACCTAATTTTGTCACAGAATTTCCATTTAAAGCATGTTCGCGTTTTACAAAACTAAAAGAAATAATACACATTTCTGATAAAACAACGGTATTGAAACACGTTCGGGCTTTAGGAGGGACGGTTTTTTTGCATAAAAAGCGGACTTTAATTCCCGTAAAACAAAGGGCGTTCAAAAAGTTTTGCATAGTAGTCTCTATTTTTTTGTGAAGATGCTTGGAACATTTTATCTATAAATTGAGCCTACTCAGTGTAGCCTCCATCAGCTGTGACGCATCTGGCCTAACGTTCTTTCCATGATGTAAATGCGTTTTGGTAAAATTCTGGGAATTGACTTTTACACCATCGCTTGACACAGGAAATATGGTCTTTGTCACTATCAAATGTTTTACCGTGCAGGTGGGCCTTCAGACGACCAAAGAGATAAAACTCAGACGGAGCCAAGTCTGGAGGATAAGGAATATTTTTCTAACCCATTTTCCTGATTTTCTCCTGCGTCTAAGGGCTGTATGGAATTTGACATTATTTATTTTATTTTTTTATTTACATGTCAAGTTCCGTAGGACCAAATTGAGGAGCAAATCTCCAAGGTCATGGAACGTGTCAGTACATGAACTTACAACATAAAAGTAATAACAGATAAAAATAAATGTTCATGAACCCGAAAGAAATTCAGTCCATAAGTTTAAGCAAATGCTATCAGCAATACAATGAGAATCAGCATAATTTTTCAAGGAACTCCTAGACAGAATAGAAGGCGTGACCCATGAGGAAACTCTTCACTTTCAATTTGAAAGCACGTGGATTACTGCTAAGATTTTTGAATTCGAGTGGCAGCTTATTGAAAATGGATGCAGCAGTATACTGTACACCTTTTTGCACAATAGTTAAGGAAGTCCGATCCAAATGGAGGTTTGAATTCTGCCTAGTATTAACCGAGTGAAAGCTGCTTATTGTTGGAAATAAACTAATATTGGTAACAAGAAACGGCAAGAAGGAATATACATATTGAGGGGCCAATGTCAAAATACCCAGACTCGTAAACAGAGGTCGACAGGAGGTTCGTGAACTCACACCACTTATTGCCCGAAACGCCCGCTTCTGAGCCAAAAATATCCTTTTAAAATGGGAAGAGTTACCCCAAAAGATAATACCATACGACATAAGTGAATGAAAATAAGCAAAGTAGACTAATTCACGTGTCGAAGTATCACTCACTTTCGATACCGTTCGAATAGTGAAAAATGGCAGTATTAAGTCTTTGAACAAGATCCTGAACGTGGGCTTTCCACGACAGCTTACTATCTATCTGAACACCTAGGAATTTGAACTGTTCAGGTTCACTAATCATATGCCCGATCTGTGAGATTAAAACGTCAAGTTTTGTTGAATTGTGTGTTAGAAACTGTAAAAACTGAGTCTTACTGTGATTTAACGTTAGTTTATTTTCTACAAGCCAGGAACTGAGGTCATGTATTAGTCATGGTGTAGTCTTGATGAGCTGACCCTGAAGCTGTGATCTGTAGGTCTTGATGGCACGTTGCTGCTTGTCCAGTGACTAACCGTAACCGTCCCTTTTGATTGTGGAGCCAGGATCCAAAAAGTCAATGAAATTTACAGCACACTGATCCCAGAAGAAGGAGGCCATCACCTTTCGGCCTGCTGTTCGTGTAAGTCTTGGGTTGTTCTTCCGAGGGGAACCCGAATGTCGCCACTCCATGGATTGGGTTTTGCTCTCAGTTTAGGACAAGAATAACAATGTTTTATCCTCGGTAATGACGCCGTCAAAACACTGTTTCCACTCTTCAGTAAAGGTCTTCATGAGACACTTGCACACATTCTTCCTCATCGTTTTCATTTCTTTTGTCAATAATCTAGGCACCCAATGTGCACAGATTTCTCTGTACCCTGGTGACTGTACCAGTGATACCACACTATCCAATGACAATAGTCATTTCAGCAAACTATCGTGTCGTCACATATCTGTCATTTTGGATGATTTGATCAATGGTCTCCTTATTCACATCACTCACTGCCGTCGATGGTTTACCGCGTCGTGGATTGTCCTGTAGAGGGAAATCACCTTCTTTAAACCCCTGCATCCAGCGCTGGATACTGCTGCGATCCACTGTGTCCTCCCCATAAACAGGAAGCAACTTCTTGTGAAACGATGTGGCAGAGTCATAGCCGGTCTTGGAGAGGAACTCCATTACCGACCGTTGTCGCAACCTGACATCTACTTCACGGTCCATTATGGCTCACCTGTAAATTAAACAAAAGATAATAGTTTTATACACCAACGTATGGCTAAATGTTACAAGAATGTTCACAAAAATTTCATTCTCCTCCTGCAAAAAATTAAAAATATTAGACGACAGTGCAAAACTTTTTGAACGCCCTTTGTATCTTAGAATATCCATCACCTCTCTCTCTCTCTCTCTCTCTCTCTCTCTCTCTCTCTCTCTCTCTCTCTCTCTCACACACACACACACACACACACACACACACACACACACACACATTAAAACACTCAGTGCCCGTTTCAACGGGACACTGCTCGGAACTCGAGCACAGCTAAAAAAGCATAACTCACGCGCTAGGAAACCAGCCTCCAAGCTGCGTTCCACGCCGTCTTATCATTTTCCTGCGAACGACGAAGCTTCCATTCATGGTTTCAATTAAGGTTAAGGAAAGCTCCGCTTCCCTGCACGTCCCAAGTAAAATACAGTCTGTAAAAAAAAAACACTTTTTGCGTATCAAAGCCAGGAAACATTTTAAAATAGGAAGCGCATTCTCGTTGAGCTGGAAGCTTCTCAGTTAACTTCAAATGCGGGGATCCAGTAAAAGCGGTTCTTTGTAACAACCACTTTTCATACGGCACAGCCTCGTAACCGCCGCCAAGTGAGAGCAGCTTATGACGCTTCAGAAAAATTACTCTCGCAATTTCAGCCAGCGACCCAATTCTCTTCCGTCTTCACTGCTGTTTCACTTGCATTTCTACCGCTGCTTTGATGCAACGTTGCTTCATTTAATGCTTTTGTGACGACAAATGTGGCGTGTAATTTGTTTATCTCGAATAAGAACATCGCTTTTAGCTCTGAGGAAGCAACATTGTAGACAGTTTTTTTCCATGAGTGAAGAATTTCCTAAATATTGTGTTAGAGTAATTACGGAGCAACATCTGCCTCAGAGGAGCTATCTACCCGAACGAAGAATGGGCAAATTCTTGGAATGTTATGAAAGAGTGCGTTTTTAGAAAGCACCCTGAGACTTTACACTTCCAAAAATGCCTTTTTAGCGTTCTTGTTCAAATCCGAAAAAGCAAATACATTGAATATAGATGGACTACATATAGTCCACTTGACACGTTATTCCCCATCTTAAACACATTAAAACAATAAACTTCGTTTCATAACTTATTTATAGCATCATCTTATGTCCGGACTGCATGTACATATAGGCACGTATGTGGTGTCATTCCCTTTGCCACACACCGCTGTGAAATGGCTCTTAATTTTATCTAAATGCGGCCATTTCTGCTAAAGGTAACACGAACAATGTTTACGTCCACACATCGCCTGTACTGTATACTATGACATTAATTAAGGACGCTCTCTCCGCCGTGAGGGGACAGATTCTCTTCAAACACAGTCATTGGGTTCCCGTTGAGATGGAGCGTAGTGCGAGGTGAAACAATTTGTAACCTTGAAGAAAGGGGTTCGATATGCCGCGAGGGCATCCTGATTTAAATTGATTTTGTTACATCACCGAAATCGAATGTCGAGAATAGTCTTTTAAAGAGGTTTCCAAATGAGCTAACACTTCGTCTCCATCCCTAATAAATTCAAGTGTAAAATTTCAGACAATAGAATTAAATACTTTAACAGAGATGCTAAGTGTACAGGAGGCTTTGAATCATAAGAGGGTGCAACCTTTTTTTGCGTATACAAAAGCACGGGAAAACATTGTTCTGGAGGGAACATACCTGTACAACTGTAAAACAGTATGGAGTCATATGGTGCATACAAAATGAAAAACGGTATATTTCATCTAATTTTAAAAGTAACTCACTTGAGTTATCTGTAGTCCTTTTTAGGAAGCAACACCATAGCGCTTTACTCAAGCGCAGCTTCTTGCTTCACTTCAGAAGTGAGATAAAGCTGCTTTATTAGTGCCTATGTATACATCAAGTAAGCTAGTTCTTACCAAAACATACTGTACTGTATTACAATGTCAACGAAACTAGTGAAAGACAGTTTTTGTTCTTACCCTGATTTTGCATTAGACGGTTTTGCAGGACTTCCACATACAGAATGCAAACAAGTTTCAAATGAATACCCCACACTCTGTAAAGGCGCATTATTTAACACATGAAAGGAACTTAACATGAAAAGGCAACACAAATAGCTAGAGTAACTCCCAAAAACACACAAACACACACACACACACACACACACACACACACACACACACACACACACACACACAACTTTACAGGACACAGAAAAACTCAAGACACGAGCTATGACCAAATGCAAGACACAACAGCGCGACAACACACACACAAGACAAAATGGCACATAATCACCTACAGTAACAAAATTGTCCACATAACATTCAACATATTGACGAAACAGGGGCTTCAAATAGGATGCAGGACAGACAACAAAACACAGAAAAAAATTTCAATATATCACGAATGTATAAAATCACATGCAACATTTTCTAGTGAGTATACATAGAACAAACATGAATGAATTTTAAAACAAGACATTCATAACACCTCAGTCGCCTAGAAAAGTAGTAGCACCCATAGCCCACATACAAAAGGCAAATGCAGAAAACAAACAAGTCTTAAGTGAATATACTACACACTGTAAAGGCACATTATTTAAAACATTTTTACAGGAAAGGCAACACAAATAGCTAAACGAGCTTACACACGCACGCACGCACGCATGCAGACAGACAGACATATTAAATGATCTAAAAGTGAACAAATTTCAAATTCGGCACCAAACTCACTCGGGAACAAATGAACGCCGATGGTGTTAGTACATACAATAAAAACGTTTCTACCGCGATTTGCGAAGTGAAAAGGCGTTTCTCAAACGAAAATTATGAAAAGTACATTTGATATGTGTGTGCAGTGCTTTCAGAACGCGAAAGAAGAAGGGTCTGGCACAACAAAACGTAAATAATAATAAATATATACGTAATACATGTCGCCACACCAAAATCAAGATTTTTAAATTCCAGGGGTGGATCAGCTCGCCGGTAAAATTCACATTTATTTCGTTTGGTGACAACCGTGTAACGGTAAGAAACGAGCAAAAACCTCATTTTCTTAGATCAGTTACATTCAAAAATATGTTCACTTTTTACAGTTTTTCAATAAACAAAACCCACCCAATTAATGATGGCACAGAGGTGCCGAAGGATGTTATGTATAAGAGGCGGAACCTACATCCAATAATCGGTGACTGAGTTTAAGAACATACCCAGGAGAGGGCTGCTGCCTCCCGCTCCCTCCCCCTCTCTCCTCCTAGAAAAAAAAAAAAAAATCTTTGCAGACTGAACTCGCATTGTGCCACGTCAGACAAAACTAACGTATCAGTTAAGTAGTAACAGGCTGAGGAGAGTCAGAGTATTTAATGGATACTTACTAGAGGCAAAGATACCCAGAGCTATTTGTCATTAAATCTCAAAAATATTTTGTCATTAACTGTGAAAATAACATGGATTTCCCCTCTCTCCTGCCCTCCTCCCACCCCCTCCTCCAAAACACACACACACACACACACACACACACACACACACACACACACACCAAAAAAAGTTTTGCATCACCTCGGTCCCGAGAGTTCCGGAACCTGTACAGAAAATTGGAATAGAGATCAACATAAACATCAGTTGTAGATTCTGTACAGGACTCAGCCAGCCATGGAACCCTGTTCAGTTTTAACGATTTCAGATGTTTCTCATCGACAGATACTGATCTGTTTCACTATTTTTGCAATTGTCCGATAGTAAAATTCATACAACACTCTTGAATTTTCCTTTGGAAGGGAACATTCGAAAACAGAGCTTAGAATTTCTGCATTTGCTTTGCTACCCTCAGTTTCAGTTCCTGTCACATCCATGAATGTACGAACGCTAAGTAGGCTAGTTCCAAGACGCTGGAACCAAGTACGTACATGACGACCAACAGGGACCTCTTGCAACAACGTAGGAAGTATGTCCCTCGGAAACAGTGGGAATTGCTGCACTAGGTCGAGTTTGCCTATCTTAAAATGTTAGCCACTAAAGCATATAATAAAAGAACTTATTACATCATGCGGACAAGAATGGACAGTTCCATTGGCAGAGTTATTCCATAGCACATTTGGTTTCGTAGTTTAGGACTCAGAGCAGGGTTAGTTACGTCAAACTGATAACTTTGCCTTTGTCCGTTGTACTTTGAAGAATTTGTGTGAAAAATGTTTCCGTAAAGATTATACATAGTGTAACGGGCACCGCAGATCAGCAAACTGACCATTCTGTTTAATGGTTGATGCTGTAGGAATATTCTACTGTGAAAATGCTCACACATGAATTAACATTTTACCACTAGGATTCCCAGACACTGTCATATTTAGCAAAAGATGAAGTACTGTTTTAAAATGTATCGTTGTGTCCTAATGTAAGATCGTTACGTAGACAAAACTGAAAGTGTTTTCCGTGTTGTATTGCTGTCAGTACGAGCTTTTATATCGCCGTGTCGCCGTGTGTTATTTTAGGATACGCTTACTGTATTATCAAAAACAAGTGTTATTACAGGCAGCGCATCGCTTCCGTCCGAAATGTCAGATGCAGTGCATTTGCTTTATTGACTTCGCGCTGTCTGATCCTCTCATAATACACAGTATAATGAAAAGCAAACGCTATTTTTGTTCAGGCTGTTAACTACGTCAGCCAGCGCTTTGTTTCAGGCAGTTCTCTTTAAATATTTGATCATTGGTAATGTAGCTTACTGATTTTAACAGTCGCCCTGGGTCGTCATATATCTGGATATACCATTAATTAGTTGGTCCACATTAAAGTACTGACATATGTGTATGTCATTGCCATACCACATTATACACTGATGTGTGAATTGGCTATAAGTTACTTCCAGTTTATGTACGTAGACACGATGACGGTTTTTTGTGTGCTAAAAGTTGTCTCTTAGCCTTTAAGTCACTGTAGTTCATATCAGTAACCAACTACACTTGTGTCATATGTTCGACAAAGCGCATTTATCGGTAAAATAATTATTGTTTACGTATTTTCATTTCTTTGTGCAAAGTCTGTGTCAGACAGCAAACATGCAAAAGAAGAAACTCCCTTTACGTTGGGTCTAAAAGCAGTATTACTTCTGATAATGGCCTACGTGTACTTTCATTTTTCGGATCTTGTCCCGCATATTATAGGTTGCGTAAACGGAAAGGGCGTAGGCCGCAGAATTTCGCCGGGAAGGTACTTAAATCATGGTAGGAGTTCCGTTAAGATACACTAATTTGACACCATGGACCATAGTACCCCAGAAAAATGCTTATGCTGAAATATTATGGTGAGTATGTTCTGGCTATAGTTGCTTTGGCGAGCTAAATTCTGCTGTGACAGTTTCCTTGCTAGATGCTGTAGCTGCCTTCCGGTGATCAGAAAACATTGCGGACTGTTGTGTAGGGTGTGGCTGTGAACCGATTCTGCTGCGCATGTCATTGGTGGTTTGAGATGAGAACTCTTGAATCTGTCATTTGATTTCATTCACTGTCATGTCATCAAATTATATTTTGTGGGCTTCAATTTTCAGATATGAACGTTCTCATGCTGGACCTACATTCTAACTACAACATTGTTACCAGAGAACTGTGAGTGTTGCTTGAAAGTTTTGATATTCATCAGTCGTAGAACTGTTACCAAATGGGGATGGGAGACTGGGAGGAGTTGACACTTCATCTTACCCTCGCCATATGCAGTTCACATCCACTAGCCTACCCCAGTGGGCTACGTTATCCGCCAGTTCCCACGATGTTCTTCCTTTGCCCTGTTACCGACGAAGCGCCTTTCTTACCACTTTTGTGCGTGACAGTCATTTTTTGATCCTTGGTTTTAGTTATTTTTTGCACAATTGATGTCGGACAAAATTTTGTAGCCATCGTTTTAAATAATCTTCTCACCTTTTCTTCACCACACGCCAAATGTATAGACCAACCTTGTCTATTTTCTCTTGTATCTTCCTTGCATTATTGGGTGTTATATGTGAAATTTTACCTAAATCTCACGAATGGAATAACAAAATCGATTGACACCGATAACCATGCCGTCTTCAGCTCTCGTCATAAATTTTCTTCAGCCACCGTAGCTGTATTAAATACTACTACTGAGTGGTTGGTTGAGATGTTGCATAGTGCTACTGTACTCCAGTGCTATCAAGTGCATATACCCACCTTTGCGTGCAGTGGCTGAGTTCAGCAAAGTGGAGACTCAGTAAACTGCTACTGAACGAGGCATCGTTTTGTATGAGACAAAATGGACTTATTTTGGAGGAGCGAGGTAGAAGTCAGTGCATGAAGTCTTCCATGGATCCTGTAAACCACTTCTACGGATTCTGCCGTATTTCAATGGGCTAGTTAACAGCCGCTTCCTCCCTCATCCTTTCACTGAGTAGATGCTCCTTTGCAAAAAGTTCCTAAAGAATTCTTTAACCAATTCATTGATATACAATGGGGAAATCGCCCCAAACGATACAGTTACAGACATAAATCATCACTTCACTAGGTCAAATTTTATAGTCTGCAAAAATCATGATTAATATAATTTACTGTAGTTCTGTTAAGCCAGTAATAAACCACAGATGACAGGGAATTACCATAGACTGGACATTGTTCCTCTGTTAGCTTAGTGATGGTAGTGATGATCTCATTGGTGTCACTCAGATCGTCAACGAAAGTAAGTGTTTTTGAGGAATGACTTCCAAGAGTATTTAGCAGCAGGGTGGTAGTGCAGAAAGTAGCCTCTGCCCTGTAATTTCTCCTCGCACACGGTGGAAAAGTTTTGTGCCTTTCAAGCTGTACAAAATTATTCGGAATGCATTGATGCATTTAGATAATATTGTGTTTCTAACAGCAACGATTGGGATCGTTGTGTTATTAAGAAGTGCAGTCAATAGTGAGACTACATTTAACTGACAACAGTTGTATTGCTTTTGTCACTGTTAACATCATTACGACCTTCCTACCATCACCAGCATTACCATCACTTTTGCCGTCCAGTGCCACCATGTCTGAAAAGCCATTGCTTTGTCAATAGAATAAAAGCATGAGAAACCGTCATTTTTGCCACAAAGGACAGTATCACCAGCAGTATTACTACCATCATCAGTAAAAGCACCACCGTCACCATCTCTGTCACCACCAGCAGTGTTAACAACGAAGTCACCTCTGGCACCACCATTGCTACCACTAGCAACACTCTAGCACTACCATTTTCATCAGTAGCACCAGTAATACCATCTGTGGTTGTACCACTGTCATCACCATTAACATCAGTATTACCACAACTAGTGCCAGTGTTGCCACCGCTAGCAGTAACATTCCAGAATGGGGTTTTCACTCTGCAGCGGAGTGTGCGCTGGTATGAAACTTCCTGGCACATTAAAACTGCGTGTCGGACCGAGACTCGAACTCTGCAAGGTTCGCAGAAGAGCTTTTGTTAAGTTTGGAAGGTAGAAGACGAAGTACTGGCAGAAGTAAAGCTGTGAGGATGGGGCGTGAGTCGTGCTTGGGTAGCACAGTTGGCAGAGCACTTACCCGCGAAAGGCAAAGGTCCCGAGTTCGAATCTCGGTCCGGCACACCGTTTTAATCTGCCAGGATGTTTCAGCAGTAACATTGTCAGCACAAGCAGTGTTGCAAAAACTGCCACTGTTGTCACCAGTAGCACCAGCATTGCCAGCTCTAACACCAACAGTCCTGCGTGTGGCACCTCTACTATTACCACCATTAGTACCAACACTGCCTCTGCTAACACAAACGATGCTTCCGCTAATGCTAGCACTTGTCACTATAGCCAACACCAAAATTACAAGCACTAAATACAACAATACAGCGCGTGGCTACGCCGCGATCAACACAACTAGTGTCGATGCTGCCAGGGCTAGAACCACTAGCACTATGTCTAGCACCACTAGCGCGATCACTGCCAGCACTAAGGCTCTGTTGCTGCTGATAGCCCTAACAGTCCATTGCCGTTGCTATTGCCATTTGTATCAACGCTACCACCATGTCGCCTCGTTGTATACCGCAGCGCTGCAGGGCGTGGCAGTGGCGGCTGCGCTCCGGTATTTACGGAAGCGTGTGGTGGCGCATTCCAGCGGCAGACGGCTCACCGCAGAGGAACGCAGACGGACGGTGCCTGTCCACCGGTGGCGCCTGTCGGCCCATTCGTCTCTCCATCGGACGCCGCCGCAGAGGGCCGCACTGTGGCCGAGATGAATGCCTCCTCTCTCACTTGTTCTCTCTTATTTTTCCCGGGCTTTTACGGTTTTTGGGCTTTTACAGTTTTTCTGGACCAGTTATTTTCATTTACCTGTCCGTTCGGTCTCCTGTTTTTTCCTAATGTATCTTATTTGGTCAGCAAAACAAGTCTACTTATATAAATGGTGCTTTAGTTATTACTGCGACAAGACGCATTATTATGCTTTTTATAAAAATAACATTTTTCCTTGCATTAGGTAGTTTGAGCCACTGAAGGCTCATCTTTGTGTGGTTTGTATGTACAGGCACTTCAAGGTGCAACTAGTAGCAGGGATTCTAGCGACGCTATGTATTTCCTGAAGCTGAAGGTCTAAATTCAGCACTTTAAAACGACCCATACACACCAGCGTGGAAGACACAGTACTGAGATGAACTTGGTTTAACTTAAGCGTAAGGTGCGTCTTAGTGCTGTCTCTTCCACGCTGGCGTGTAATGGGTCGCTTACACTTAGTGCTGTACTTAGAATTCCAACTTAGGAAATTCTTAACGTCGCAGCTACTAACTGCATGTGTTAAGTGCCTCTACATACCACCCATACGAAAATGAGCCTGCATTGGCTCGGAAACTACCTAATAGAGGGATAAATGTTCTTTAAAAAAGGAATATGTAAAAGACAGTCTTTCGCATGTTGTGCAGTTTTTCTTAAAGCGCCTTTCATTGTTTAGTTTACGTAATTTTTGCAAAGCCCTCGTAAAGATACAAAATGGTTCAAATGGCTCTGAGCATTATGGGACTTAACATCTGAGGTCATCGGTCCCCTAGAACTTAGAACTACTTAAACCTAACTAATCTCAGGACATCACACACATCCATGCCCGAGGCAGGATTCGAACCTGCGACAGTAGCGGTCGCGCGGTTCCGGACTGTAGCGCCTAGAACCGCTCGGCCACTGCGACCGGCGTAAATATAGCAGACAAGTCACGAAACAGTGCGCAGAGAAAAATGTATCTGCCTGTTAAGTAATTTTCTCTGCTCGGAGTCGTTGTCACTTGTCGACAGTAGGATAAATTATAATTTTCTTTGTGTATTATTTCGTTTACATTGTACGTCAGAATAGACATGAATCGACGTTGGCCCAAATGAAACATGTAGGATTGTCACTGGGTGTCTGAAACCATCCTTGACAATTCGTTATAGTTCTTGCAGGCATAACTCCACTTGACATGCGACGGAGACTGTTGCATGGGCGGAGAAGTTCATGGGACTTAACTTCTGAGGTCATCAGTCCCCTAGAACATAGAACTACTTAAATCTAACCCACCCAAGGACATCGCACACATCCATGCCCGAGGCACAATTCGTACCTACGGTTCCAGACTGTAGGGCCTGGAATCGCTCTGCCATTCCGGCCGGCAGAAGTTCATGGTTTTCGCCTGACCCGTTTACCCTCCCCCCAGATCGTTGTTACTTGACGGCAGGTGATGACGGGCTCACAACAACAGCTCATAACGCAGTAGCAGAGAAAAGCAGAGTAGAATTACGGAGCGTGATTTAAACAACCATCTGAAAAGTACACGCCTTGAAGAAAGACTATCTCTTTGTCGTGGACTGTGTGGAAATTACTCAACGGGCAGCGAGATACAAAACAAACCTGAAGAGATGCGACATTCCAGAGGAGGAACCCACCTACAGCGGATGTACAGAACCTTAGACAATAGTTCGCATGGTGAAACTTCCCTGAACCGTGCGACTGCTACGGTCGCAGGTTCGAATCCTGCCTCAGGCATGGATGTGTGTGATGTCCTTAGGTTAGTTAGGTTTAAGTAGTTCTAAGTTCTAGGGGACTGACGACCATAGCAGTTGAGTCCCATAGTGCTCAGAGCCATTTTTGGTGAAACTTCTTTTGTACCCACGTAAGTTTACGCAATTGTAATTAACTGGGTCTTGCCCCAGTTCCAACTGTAGCCTCATGTTGTTGTGGTCTTCAGTCCAGAGACTGGTTTGATGCAACTCTCCATTCTACTCTATCCTGTGCAAGCTTCTTCATCTCCCAGTACTTACTGCAATCTACATATTTTGGATTTTGCTTAGTGTATTCAACTCTTGGTCTCCCTCTACGATTTTTACCCTCCATGCTGCCCTCCAATGCTAAATTGGTGATCCCTTGATGCCTCAGAATATGCCCTAACAAGCGATCCATTCTTCTAGTCAAGTTGTTCCACAAATTTATCTTTTCCCCAATTCTATTCAGTACCTTCTCATTAGTTATGTGATCTACCCATCTAATCTTCACCATTCTTCTGTAGCACCGCATTTCGAAAGTTTCTATTCTCTTCTTGTCTAAAATATTTATCGTCCACGTTTCACTTCCATACATGGCTACACTCCATACAAATACTTGCAGAAACGACTTCCTGACACTTAAATTTATACTCGATGTTATCAAATTTCTCTTCTTCAGACAAGCTTTCCTTGCCATTGCCAGTCTACATTTTATATCCTCTCTACTTCGACCATCATCAGTTATTTTGCTCCCCAAACAGCAAAACTCATTTACTACTTTGTCATATTTTGTATTAATTTGTTCACATGTCATCATAAAAAAACATTAATTTTGTATTTATTTTTGTGTGAATGTTTTTCTCTCGCGAAATTGCGATCTAATCATTTAACACTTTATATTTTTCCTGTGTTGAGCTGTTCAAGAGGTAGTTATGATTTGTTATCGACTTGATTAGTCTAATGTGTGTTTCTGACACGAATAAAGCAAGGCTTTGCTCAGTAGATGAAAGTAGATGGCGATGTACGAAGACAGTTTCGGTGACAGGTGTCGTCATATTCATCGTGGGAGATTCGTTGCCCATATCATCCATTTTTGTCATGCTCTACTAGAAACCAATTTCCAAGTAATACATTGAACACTACAACCGTCTTCGATAATAGTATCTCCATCACTCCATAAGTGGTTTGCGTGCAGTGTACCTAACTACGTTCAGCACCGTCTGTAAGGCTAGAAAGGTCGAATGGGGAAGCCAGCAACACGCGTCCAACGCAACCAAGGTCGTAAGCTGCGGGCGGCTCTTAAGGAGATAAGCGCGTCTTAGGCGCCTTGTGTGCGGTAGCCATAATTCCGTTTACCTACGGCGCCTCCCAGCAGAATCGCTGTGATATCTGCGGTGTAGCCTCATCTGGTATCCGCTACGACCCCACAGGCGAGCACCCATGTGCGGCGCATAAACACTCGTCTGTGTACAGGACTTCCGTGACCCGCGCGCATGGCTCCGTGTGAGGAAGGGGAAATGCTAGGGGCACTGACTGCCGTCAGGAAATGAAAGTAATTATCGCCCTTTAGGAACGCTATATTTGTCGTTGATAAAAACGGCGCCAAAAATGAAACCCCAGAAGCAGCTCTACGTTTGCATGTCTATTATGTAAAGCAGAGGGTGCTTTTTTATTGTTCTAAACTTGAATTGTTTCCTGTTCAGTTAACTAGTGGAACGTGCAAAGAAGGATTGGGGGTCCATCATTCTACGAACCGTTATTAGTCTGATTTTGTCTATTACGTAAATTGAAGGTGGAGGGGGGTGGGGGGAGGGAAAGGAAAGTGAAGGAAGTATTCATGTCAGATGCATCGGGACTTCAGCCGGAATCAGCGGCGACGATCGAAAACGTGTGCCAGTCCGAGATTCGAAGCCGGAATCTCCTGATTATTAGGCAGTTGCGTCAACCACTGCGCCATCCGGACACAGTGTCTCTCGCAACTGCCTAATAAGTAGGAGGTACCGAGTTCGAGTCTCCGACGGGCACACATTTTTCACTCGTCGCATAAAGTCACGATGCAGCTGACATCAATAGTTCCTTCCGTTACTTTTCCTTTCCCTTCTTCCCCCCTCACCCTCAATTTACATAATATGTATCACAGTTGTGGATTCCGCGTGGTATCAGTTCTTTCCGAGATGTCCGAAAGAACAGACATCACACGTTAGTATAACTAATTTTACTTCTATGATTATCAGGCGCACCGTCTGGGATAGGGGAAGGCGAGCCTACCCTGGTTCCAATCCAACTCGCGCATTTACGACGGGTGCTGGTCAGCCGGCTACTCTGGATGATGTTTCTTGGCGATTTCTCGCATGCGACTAGGTAAATACCAGTCTGGCTCCCAAGTTCGCATCAGATATACGCTACACAAACCTGTAGAAAACGTTCTCACATTTGAACATGAGATTTACTCTAGAGGCAGACGGCTGGGTAGCACACTTAGTCCCAAACGGGGGGGGGGGGGGGGGGCAGGTGGAGGAGGGTGGAGTCAGGCAGGCGTCCGACCATCAATTATCACGAATAATTGCCACAACCCGTATAACAACGCCGCACCCGTAGAGAAACAGGAAAGGGGAAAAGAATACTATGAATAAAATACATACGGGAGTTGCGCAAAAATATGGAACACCGCGATAAATGCCTGCTTGAACATAAAGACAGATGCTAGCCAAGCCTGGACGTTGCATTCTTGTATTTGAGACGAACAAAACCTGTGCAATGTTCTTTATAAGTTGCAAATGCCAGTCGTGGTCGGAACGGTGTTCTGTGTAATCGTGAGTGCATTAGGTCGAAGCAAAGTGAATTCGAACGCGGGCAAAGTGTTTATTTTCGTATAGTGGGTGCCTCTGTAGCCAAAGCAGCCGAAGTGTTCGGTGTTTCAAGGGGCACTGATCGAAGGTTTATACTGCATACATGGAAGGCGGTAAAACGTCACTCACTGAGTCATAGCAGCACCAAGACAACACAAAAGGAACTGCAGAGGCAGAGAATTGCAGGGCGAGCTGGAATTCCGAAACCACTTACCAGTGATGCAAATGCTTATAGAAAGGAAATACGTGGTGCCAAAGCCATAAGGGATGGACTATGGGGCAATGGAAGAAAGTTATTTGGTCCCGTAAGTCTTGTTTTACCTTGCTTCCAACTTGTGCCTGAGTTTACGTCCCAAGAGTGAAGTGGTTCGGTGGTGATTTGGGCAGCTGTATCGTGGTATTACATGGGCTTCATGCTTACTCTGCAAGGTCGCGTTAATGACAAGGATTATGCGGTCTTTTGCCGATCAACTCCACCTTATGATACAGTGTTTGTTCCCCAGTGGTGATACTATGTTCCAAGACGACAGCGTCCCTGTTCACACAGCTCACATCTTCCAGAACTGGTTTTGTGAGCACAAGTGTCACGTCTGCCCAGGCCACCACCGTCACCAGATCGCAGTATTATTTAGCCTTTGTTCTCTATTTTAGAGAGAACGGTGCTTGATCGCTCTCTACCTCCATCACCGTTAAGCGGAACTTGCCACTATTTTACTGAAAGAATGGTATAAGGTTCCCTTGAAAACCATACAGGACCCATACTTATCCATCCCGAAACGATTAGAGGCTGTTTTGAATGCCAACAGGTTCTCTACACCGTGTTAAGCATGTAATGTGTTGTAGGTTTGGTGTTTTCGTATTTTTGTTACCCCTTAGAGTTTTGTAACCAGGTTGTCGGGAGATCAATGACATCTTTCATGGAGTATTTACCAGTTAAAATTATTCATCAGTTCTGCTAGTCTCTTGCGATTCAAATAAGCCTCAGAGCATTCGCGCTGTCTTTCCTTGTGCACGCTCAGTATCTGTCTTTGATTCGATATGATATAGATTTTACACACCTGTAGTGTATTCTAGTGTGGGCTATGCAAATGTTCACAACTGTAGCGTACCAGTACCTTACAAATAAGCCTAAGCCTGAAGTTCGCTTTACATGCAAGTGAGTTTATGTGATCATCGCACTTCAAACCTCCACTCTTTCTTACTCCTAGGTCTTCCTAGTGCATAATCGGCTCTGATTCTGGGTGTGACTCATTAAGATTTTAGTGCTACGTTTTTACGTTTGTATACGTAACAGCTTTGAACTAGACTATCTTTTTCGCAGACTTGAACTAGACTATCTTTTTCGTTATCTAACTTCATTTTACTCCATTTTTATAGCATAAAACATCATAGGTAATCATAGCATCCGTGAAAAGTCTGATGAATAATACAGTATCAAGTCACATTAATGTGATCACCTCTCAAAAGCCTGAAGGACAACCTTTCGCAGCGCGAACCGCTGTGTGACATGCAGAAAGAGTGTCGATGAGGTTCTTCAAGCAGCTGTGCCGACTACAGTGCCGTGGTCAGCTGCTCTTGTTTGCCCGGGTGAGGATCCATGGCGTGTACGATCCTTTCGAGATGGGCCCACTGATTATCGATTAGGTTGAATTCGGGGAGTTTAGTGCCCAAGGTCAGGGATTTTCACCTGCCTCGAGTTGACTGGGTGTCTGTTTTCCTCATTATTTCACCACCATTCATGAAAGTGGCGAGATTAGGCTGGGCGAAGGTTGGGAATTTGTATGATAACCGCGCAGCTGAACGCCCCAAAAAAACCAATCATCATCATTATATAGTGCCCAAGGGAGTAAGGTAAACACGTACTGTTGTTCTTAGAATCACGCGCGTACACTACAAGCTATGTGACACATTGCACTGTCCTGCTGGTAGATGCCATCGCATCGTTCCGAAGAAAGGGGTGAAGGTTTTCCCAAGGATAGATGCATACTTGTGTTTGACCCTTTGTACCTTCCAGAATGACGAGATCACACACGAAATTACACCAAAACCTTCCTCATAACATGCCGCTCTCTTCTCTGGCCTGGATCCTTGCGACGAATGTTGCAGGGTATTGCTCTCAGACGCTGCACGCGCATTCTGTTCTATGGAGTATAAAACGTGATTCATCTGAAAAGGCCACTTGTCGGAACTCAGTGGACGTCCAGTTGCGGTATTTAGCGTGCAAACTCCAACCTTGTCGCCGATGAACAGCAGTCAGCGTGAGTACATCGACCAGGTACCTGCTGCGGAGGTACGTTCGCTGACGTTCGTCTGGACCGTCAGTTGCTCAGCAACAGATGCCTCGTCGCCGGTTTTGGATGACGCGATTATGCCATGCAAGGTATACTTGAATTACGGCGGCATGCCAGCAGCTTACAGACTTAGCCATTTCGGTAACGCTTCAGCCCTTGCGCTGAAAGACAATGATAATTTCCTTTAGGACGTCACAGGAATCGCTTCCGTTCCCATTACGACGACTGCACTGTTCCCGCGCTGCCCCGACACGCTTTATGTACCCTCCACCGCTAGTGCTGCCACCTGCCGTCTTTGAGTTGTAATTTCACGTTAACGTCCAACATAGGCACTGGTCACATTACTGTGGCTAGACCGTGTACCTTAAGCTTTAAAATATAACGTTAGCAGTAATGGTTCCAGCTCACCTAAATTTTTGATCCACTCACAAACCGTGTCGGGTATCCCATACGAACATGTATTCTATAGAAGACGACGATGTCGTACTGAATCAAAAGTCGGATCAACCCAACTACCTCTGTCAGTAGCTCCTGTAGTAGCAAGCATAAAGAGCTAAAGTTGGGCTTAGCATGATCTATGTTTCTGAAATTTTTATTTGCGTCAGTAAATAAGGCCGACTTCTTGAAGATAGACCATTATGTTTGAATTCGGAATACGTTCCAGAATACCGGTACCAACAGAACCATGTTGATATCAGTGAAACATTGTTTATGATGTAGTCGTAAGCATATGCACCGATATCAACATTGTGTTACGAGTTCCACCGCTTTTCGTCTTAGGTCACTAGATTCTACTGCGCGCAGAACGTAAACCATGCCATTCAGCGTAGGATTTTTTTATTCGTGGCGATCCACCTGCGACAAAAGTCTGTCTGCTATCGTTTTTTTTCCTTTTTATAATACCTTTTTCTTCACAAATCTTGAATTGTCTGAAGTATCAGCCAGGAAGTCGAAGTCTTTCATCTCTAAATTTATGAGTGCGACAAAGATAAAACAAATATCCTTTCTGACTAGTCTAACGTTACTTGTTCCCTGTTTACGAACTGAACTTCAGCGTCTTTAATTAAAAAGTGGACACTTATTCTTTTAATAGTTAGCGAGTCGTTGCCGACGTTTACTCCTCCCACTTGAAATAGGCACTTTGTTTATCGTAGACGTTTCATTTCTAAAGCAAAACGTATGCCTTTGGACTAAGCAAAGCTGTTCATGAAATCGTCACGTTTACCAACACACACGACTGCCATCTACTCATTTTGTTTAGAGTTGATAGTTGATACGTACTTCGTTTTCCTTCACGCTCCCCTGATAAACCTGACACAGAATGCTGGTAATTTCTGTAACCTACCGCTTCTGCAGTGACTTGCATTGTTCTGAAAACGTCTCCAAAACATTGAGCATAATATTTGCAGCTGCTTTTTTTTATGGTTTTCCATACCTGTAACTCAGTACAGACCACGAAGTGACTTAATAGAAATGCACGGAAAAGTACGAACGACGCGAGCACATGTGCACGACACAGAAGAAAGCGATGTTCAGTTTTGATTTGGAACAAGAGTCACATGCGCCAAACAGTTTAGCTCGTTAATCAGCAAATATTCTGAATACTTCGACTTGTTTAGCGGTTAACAGAGTTTCATTAGATCTGAAATAACAATTAAGTGTCTTTCACTTATCCTAGATCTACTTTAAGTGACGTAACAAAATCTGGTGGATCGCCAATCGCTGTGACTGCATTTACTTGCACGAGTGATTTACGATGCGTAGAGTATAGTAAATCACTGTAGTTTTAAACAACGCATGGTTGATGACTTCTATATTTTTTCTTGGTGGCTTGTGGTTTGAGGCAGTTAGGCGAAGAAAGTAGCTCATGTTTCGGAATCCATACTGTCATCCACCAAGTAAACACCGGCTGTGAAAATCTACTATCCTGATTTAGGTAGAAATCAAAAAAGCCCGTAAGCATGGCGTTTTTTAAATCAGTCTTGCAGTGCTCTCCTATTTGAACTACTTCTTCTAATGAACAGCAGACACATTCTTCCACTTTGCGGTAAAGGCAGTAATAGGTTTTTACTGTTGAAGATATTTGTATTATTATTATTTCTTTCCTTTCTGAGACGTTATGTCTGGTTAAAAATGGAAAATGACGCGGACCTTGATCATGCGTGACTTCCCTTTAACTGTACGGTATATGTTACATTGCATTTAGGGACTTTCGGGTAATTGAACATGTATCAATAATTACAGCTTTCTGTAGTTGAATATATAAGTTTGGATGTAGCTGTATTGCGTTGATGTACTGGTGGATATTGTGTGGTATGACTTCTGTAGTTCATAGTATAACTGGTATAATGTCAACTTTATACTGATGCCACGTGTCCTTGACTTCCTCAGCCAGTTGGATGTATTTTTCAATTTTTTCTCCTGTTTTCTTTTGTATATTTGTTGTATTGGGTATGGATATTTCGATTAGTTGTGTTAATTTCTTCTTTTTATTGGTGAGTATGATGTCAGGTTTGCTATGTGGTGTTGTTTTATCTGTTATAATGGTTCTGTTTCAGTATAATTTGTATTCATCACTCTCCAATACATTTTGTGGTGCATACTTGTATGTGGGAACTTGTTGTTTTATAAGTTTATGTTGTACAGCAAGCTGTTGATGTATTATTTTTGCTAAATTGTCATGTCTTCTGGGGTATTCTGTATTTGCTAGTATTGTACATCCGCTTATGATCTGGACTACTGTTTCTATTTGTTTTTTGCAAAGTCTGCATTTATCTGTTGTGGTATTGGGATCTTCAATAATATGCTTGCTGTAATATCTGGTGTTTATTGTTTGATCCTGTATTGCAATCATGAATCCTTCCGTCTCACTGTATATATTGCCTTTTCTTAGCCAAGTGTTGGATTCGTCTTGATCGATGTGTGGCTGTGTTAGATGATACGGGTGCTTGCCATGTAGTGTTTTCTTTTTACAATTTACTTTCTTCGTATCTGTTGATGTTACGTGATGTAAAGGGTTGTAGAAGTGGTTATGAAATTGCAGTAGTGTAGCCGATGTATTTATATGAGTTATTGCTTTGTGCATTTTGCTAGTTTCTGCTCGTTCTAGAAAGAATTTTCTTAAATTGTCTACCTGTCCATAATGTAGGTTTTTTTATGTCGATAAATCCCCTTCCTCCTTCCTTTCTGCTTAATGTAAATCTTTCTGTTGCTGAATGTAGGTGATGTATTCTATATTCGTGGCATTGTGATCGTGTAAGTGTATTGAGTGCTTCTAGGTCTGTGTTACTCCATTTCACTATTCCAAGTGAGTAGGTCAATATTGGTATAGCATAGGTATTTCTAGCTTTTGTCTTGTTTCTTGCTGTCAATTCTGTTTTCAGTATTTTTGTTAGTCTTCGTCTATATTTTTCTTTAAGTCCTTCTTTAATATTTGTATTATCTATTCCTATTTTTCGTCTGTATCCTAGATATTTATAGGCATCTGTTTTTTCCATCCCTTCTATGCAGTCGCTGTGGTTATCCAATATGTAACCTACTTGTTTAGTGTGTTTTCCCTTGACTATGCTATTTTTCTTACATTTGTCTGTTCCAAAAGCCATGTTTATATCATTGCTGAATACTTCTGTTACCTTTAGTAATTGGTTAAGATTTGCCAGTAGTTTTAGATCATCCATGTATAGCAAATGTGTGATTTTGTGTGGGTATGTTCCAGTAACATAGTATCCATAATTTGTATTATTTAGCATGTTGAATAGTGGGTTCAGAGCAAGGCAGAACCAGAAAGGATTTAATGAGTCTCCTTGTATATTCGACGCTTAATCTGTATTGGCTGCGATGTGATATTATTTGAATTTGTTTGGATATGAAGTATGGTTTTCCAATTGTTCATTACTATGTTTAGGAACTGTATCAATTTAGGGTTTACTTTGTATATGTCCAATATTTGTAGTAACCATGAGTGGGGTACACTATAAAAAGCATTTCGGTAACCAATGTATGCGTAGTGTTGCGACCTTTGTTTAGTTTTAGCTTGATATGTCACCTCTGCATCTATTATCAGTTGCTCTTTACATCCTCGTGCTCCTTTGCAACAGCCTTTTTGTTCTTCATTTATAATTTTGTTCTGTGTTGTATGTGTCATTAATTTCTGTGTAATGACAGAAGTTAATATTTCGTATATTGTTGGTAGGCATTTTATGGGGCGATATTCTTTTGGGTTTGCTGTGTCTGCTTGATCTTTAGGTTTCAGATACGTTATTCTATGTGTAAGTGTATCAGGGAATGTGTATGGGTCTGCAATGTAACTGTTAAATAATTTAGTTAGATGTGAATGTGTTGAGGTGAACTTCTTTAGCCAGGAATTTGCTATTTTATCTTTGATCAGGGGTTTTCCAATTATGCGTAGAATTAATTGCTCAGGTGATTTCTTGTTGCAAAATTATCACTTCAGGCATTTGTGGTATCATCTTGTATATGTCTGTTTCTGCTTGTATCCACCGTGCATGTCTGTTATGTTGTACCAGGCTTGACCATATGTTGCTCCAAAAGTGTTCCATGTCTGTTATGTTTGGTGGATTGTCTATTTTAATGTGTGTGTTATCTAGTGTCTGATAAAATTTCTCTTGGATTGTGTTTGATTTTGTTTCCATCTATTTTCACTTCTTTTGTATCTTCTCAGTCGTTTGGCCAATGCTTGTAATTTCTGATTCTTTTCATCTAATTGTTCTATCGCTTCTTGTTGTGAGATTTTACCTAAGATTTTTCGTTTATTGTCTGATATTTCATTTCTTATAAATTGTGTTAGCTGTCCAATGCCTTTTCTCAGTTTTTCTATTCTGATCTGTAGCCTGTGTTGCCATGCTGGTTTTGTGGGTTTCTTTTGTGTGTTGGTTGGTTCTGATCTCTGCCTAGTGTGTATATTTAGTGTAGTGAGTGCTCCTACATAAACCAGTAGCTGTAACTCTTCCATAGTTGTATTTTCATTTATTTTGTTGTGTATGAATGTGTTGATAGTTGTTATTGTTGTTTTAACTTGTGGGTTATTTGGCGGTCTATGCAAGAATGTCTGTATTTGTGTCTTTGTATTCTATATGTGTTAGCTGAAAATTTTCTTCTTCTGGTTGCACATTATTTTGTTCCAGTATTTGTTGTACTTGTTGTTTGATGTTTTCTTTTTCTGACTGGGGTATCCTGTTATTTTTTATTATTACACGAATCTGATCAGCTAGTCGTTGTTCTGTTAAAAATTTTAATTCTGAGTATCTGGTAATAAATGTTGTGTATACTTGTGATATGTATCCAGTTGCGTTGGTTCCTAAGTTTGTTGCTTGGTAATAACAGAACATGAGGTGTTGGTTAACTTCCTCTGACCATCTCATCCTCCGTCTTTATTTTCCTTCTAAAGTGGTTGCAGGAAGCATATCCTGCAAAACACCTCTATTTGGATTTAAATCATTTTCCGTGTGGCTAGCAGTGTCGTCACCATTGTGGACGGACATAGGGTTCAAGCGTCGTCCCCGACCATGACAGCGCTTGTCCGAGTCTTCATTAGTTCTGTCCTGAACCAACTAATCACACTAAAAGGGGAGTTAGCCCTATTAGTGGTTTGTTCTTTTCGTCGCCTTTTACGACTGGAAGAACATACAGGAGGCCTATTCTTTTCCCGGGCCTCCACGGGGTATTATTATTATTATTATTATTATTATTATTATTATATTACACTACACTGTTACGACGCCCTTCGTCCCCTTCTAGAGCTGTTAATATAAATTTTCAGCCAGTGCAGTTGCTAGATATTTTCATAAAGGTAATTCAAAAAACAATTCGTAATTTTACTAATTTACATACAAATTTGTTTTTTATCATTTAGTATTTTCGTAGTAATATTGTAAAGAATAGAGGTAGTGGGAAGTCATTAATTTACAAACGAGTAGCACAGATCAATTTGTTCCCATTGAAGAACGTGCCTCGACTACTTAAATCATTGTATATGTTGTTATTGTAAGACTATCGGATGCAGATATCAGCCACCAACTACAACAGCAGCGACAGAGCAGAGGAAGGTAACGCTTAGTTTAGTTTGTGTCGCGTCGTATATGTAATTCTGGCTAAAGGCAGTGGCAAGTGCGCCAGGGGCTGCCCTCGCGTTAGGGAGAGCGAAGGCTTATCGCAATTAGTTGCAGGTTATGTGTTTGATCTTAAAAACTCGACAGACTTTTCTTTTTTGCTTTCATAAACTTTTTGAATCGGTTACCAAGCTATGCAGATCATAACGTTTCTTTCTTAGAGAGAGAGAGAGAGAGAGAGAGAGAGAGAGAGAGAGAGAGAGAGAGAGAGAGAGAGAGACGCTCAGTAATTTTGATGACAGATTCTACGGTTAATGGGCAAGTACCCACATCCGTTCAGCCGACTCCTTCTTAAGAGAACATTTCGAGTTGTTTACTTGGAAGTTTGTACCCGCCTGTCTTCAGGGCATGTAAACATGTATGGGAGTAACATACTCCTATACGAACCGAAATTGTGTACTGTTCTTAGCATATTAAACTGTCTCATTGATAAAAACTGTTTAGGGGATCGGTTGTCGAACCGAAACATTGCTTTCCACTAGAAATGCCCTACCTGATTCATCTGATCATGCTTTACACCCCGACTTAAAGATTCAACATGTCAACGAAAGGCAAGGTGTCACTTTCAGGTCCCGATTCAGTGTGACTTCAGTCCGCCCGGAAATTGCCTTACGCCGAACATCTTGCCTCAGTGATACGACTTAATTTTATATACATGGTGTCGTTGGTCTGTAATGGAAACATCGAAGCGACCGCTACGGTCGCAGGTTCGAATGCTGCCTCGAGCATGGATGTGTGTGATGTCCTTAGTAACATCGAAACGCATTGGCGGTTACTTGCTTATCCGTAAGGTTTCCGTCGTACACGAGGTGAAGTTTTTCACAATACATAAACATCTCGTTTCGATGCATTATGTTCACATTGCATTGTGGTTTGAGGAAGTTAGGCCAAAAAGTAGCTAAGTTCCGGATTCCATACTGTCATCCGCTAAGTAAACACCGACTATGAAAATCTACTATCCTGATTTAGGTAGAAATCATCATGTCGCTTCTCTCCGCCTATAAATTCACTGCTCATTTTTTTGTTTTCACCCTAATAATGTGTATTACTTTTTGTGTGATTACTGAATGTAAATAACAATAATGGAATCAGTTTGTGAATTCATTGGGGTGTTGTTATGGCCTACAGTCCAGAGGCTCGATTGATGCAGCTCACCATGCTACTCTACCCTGTGCGAGCTTCTTCATCTCAGAATACCTGCTGCAACCTACATCCTTCTGAATCTGCTTAGTGTACTCATCTCTTGGTCTCCCTCTACGATTTTCACCCCTCCACGCTTCCCTCCAGTACTCAATTGGTGATCCGTTGATGCCTCAGAATGTGTCCTACTAACCTACCCCTTTTAGCCAAGTTGTGCCACAAATCTCTCGTCTCCCCAATTCCATTCAATACCTCAATAGTTACGTGATCCACCCATTTAATCTTGAGCATTCTTCTGCAATACCGCATTTCAAAACCTTTTCTCTTTTTGTCTAAACTATTGATCGTCCATGTTTCACTTCCATACATGCCTACACTCCATACAAATACTTTCAGAAATGACTTCTTGACACTTAAATCCATACTCGATATTAACAAATTATTCTTCTTCAGAAACGCTTTCCATGCCATAACCAGGCTACATTTTATATCCTCTCTACTTCGGCCATCATCAGTTATTTTGCTCCCCAAGTAGCAAAACTCATCTGCTACTTTAAGTGTGTCATTTCCTATACTAATTTCCTCAACATCATCTGATTTAATTCGACTACATTCCGTTATCCTCGTTTTGCTTTTCATCCTTTGCTGTCTCTGACATAATTACAATGTCATCGGCTAACATCAAAGTTTTTATTTCTACCCCATGGATTTTGACTCCTAAACCAAATTTTTCTTTCTTTCCTTTCCCGCTTGCTCAGTATACAGATGGAATAACTTTGGGGATAGGCTACATCCCGTCTCTCTTCCTTCTTTATAACTGCCGTCTGTTGGGGTACATATTGTCCAAATCTTGAGTTTTTAAATTATTCTCGTAAAACTTCAATACCTGTCGGGATTGCTAACAGAAGTTAACATGATGAATATCGTCTCATTCAGATCGAATCGTGATGATAGAATAAATCTTAAACGCCAATAATTCGCCAGGAGGAGTTGAAGTAGCGACACTAAGTTACTGATCACCAGAATTAGTCGCCAGCGTCCTAGGTGCGATGTCTTATAAAAGTGAGGACATGTGACAGTATTGGCAGCCATCCTTTCGCTGACGAAGATGCTGAGTTTGGTTGGCGCCCATGCTGCTATTCTAGGGGAGGAGGTTATACGTCAAAATCGGTTATTTCACATTCCTAACGTTTCACAATCTTGTAAAACAACAATAGCAAAACAATACACTACAGAAGCATTCAAAAGCCCCACCCCCCTTCCCCTGCAGGTCCTGGGGTTAGACTAGGCCCGGGGTATTCCTGCCTGTCGTAATAGGCTCACCAACTACCTCACTACTAACAACCTACTAGACGAATACCAATCAGGTTTCCGTAAACATCGAAGCACAACATCTACTCTGATAAAGGTGACAGATGACTTGAAACTTGCCATGGACAGACAAGAAGCGACTATCATTTGCTTCTCAGATTTCAGCAAAGCATTTGATACTGTCGACTTCGACATCTTACTGGCCAAACTTAACTGTCTAAATTTCTCACCAAGCGCAGTGCAATGGTTTCGCTCATACATGACGTCTCGTCAGCAACGCGTCCTATCTGGGAATATAAAATCACAATGGCGGCAGGTAGTGTCAGGCGTTCCCCAAGGCTCAGTATTAGGTCCTATACTCTTCTCTCTGTATGTCAACGATGTGCCATCGGTTCTGACCTATTGCAAATACCGTATGTATGCTGATGACCTTCAGTTGTATCTAAGTGCGAAACCAAGCAATCTCAAGTAAGCTATTGAAAATTTCAATACTGACCTCGATGCACTGTCAAAATGGGCACAGGACATAGGTCTAAAACTAAACCCATCTAAAACACAAGCGGTACTTGTTGGTCACTCTAAGCTCATTAGCCCAAAACCTCGGGAATCCTTACCACCTCTTATCCTAAATGGAACAAATATTAACTTCTCTCCCTCAGCAAAGAGTTTGGGAGTAATAATAGATGAAAATCTAAATTGGACAGAGCACGTAACTGCAGTGTGCAAAAAAGCATCAGCATCCCTTCATGTCCTAAAAAAATATAAAAAACTCTTCCCTTTCGATCTGAAAAAGAAATTAGGACAAACGCTTATACTCCCAATCATTGACTACAGCGATATTATCCTACAAGGCCTCTCTCAGGAAAATTCCCGACGTCTAGAACTGGTCATGAATGCCTGCGTCCGATATATCTGTGACGTTCGACTTTTTGATCACATTTCACCAGCATATGCAAAATTGTCCTGGCTGCGTGCAGACAAACGCAGAGATTTCCATACACTCTGTCTCATCTACTGCCTTATAAATGTAAACTGTCCCTCATATCTCTCCTCGTCCCTGCTCATGTCGGAACAACATGACAGAAACACACGTTCCCATTATAATAAAATCCTCTCCTTTCCACTGCATCACTCAGTCACCTTCTCCAAGTCCTTTACAGTAGCGGGAACCCGCCTCTGGAATAACTTCCCTCGTTATGTTAGAGAACTTAAAAACATGTCCAGCTTCAAAACACAGTTAATGACGTATCTACTTAAGCGACAGTAATGCCTTCCTCTGTACATGAATGCATTTCACCTCATACTTCCCTCTTTCCCCCTCCTTAAATCCCCATTCCCCAAAACACGCTAAACTAGTAAACATCTACTTTACACACCAAGATATTATGTACATCTGCACAAACCTTCGTTACTATTGCCAATCCTTCTCATGTTTGTCATTATTATTTGATTTTTTTTACTGTTATTATTATTGCTTATTATTACTTTTATCATAATCTGTATGTATAGCACCTGCTTTAAAAATACTGCCAGCATTTAATTTATTAAGTCTTAGTCAGGTTTATCATTACATTTCATTATTGCTTTTATCATAATCTGTATGTATATCACCTGTTGTAAAAATGCTGCCGCATTTACTTAATTAGGTCTTAGTCACTACTCTTTATTCATATTGTCAATAGAGTAAGCTAACATTCTCATTTAAACTATTGTCATGATGTAACTCCGCTGTGTGAAATGCTGCATGTGTGGAACACTGGTCCGATGTAAGAGAGGGCCTGATGGCCCTAATCTGATCAAGTTAAATAAATAAATAAATAAAAGGAGTCTTACACTTTACAGCCCTATGCGTTCAAGTCCCATTCTGTGGCTTGATCTACCACTTTCAAAATTCTTTCAGAAGTGGGAGCCATATGGGGAAGAACGCCTTACGTGGTGCACGAGTTATCCGTAGTGCCCTTAGATTCGATCTCCTGAATCTCTTGTCATGGCTTTGCATCTCCACCTGCAGTTCAACTATTTGGCCGGAAACACTTTCCGGGTTATGCCATCTTCTTCCATTGTCTCCTGTCCTCTTTCGCCCCCATGACAATATTGGATTTCTCTGCACCCAATATCCAGCACGGTAGTCAGTCCGTTGTGGTGGGGCCGTCATGAACTCATTTGGTGGTAGCCCCCTGACAACACAGGGATCGCACTGCTGATGCCTGAGCTGTAAACTCCTCACATACGCCAAGGATACCTGTCTTCCTGGGGCATCAGGACTCCCAGCAATGGCCATCATGCCAGTTGGCTTTTGCTGTGGCTGGGTGGCGCCTGTGGAGAGCGCTCGTGATCGGAGTGGGTGGCATTAGGGGGGATGGCCCACAATGAAGCGGACGAAGTTCGCTCTTTCTGGTGATCGTATGTCACCAGCAGTCTACATCTACATCCATACTCCGCAAGCCACCTGACGGTGTGTGGCGGAGGGTACCCTGAGTACCTCTATCGGTTCTCCTATTCCAGTCTCGTATTGTGCGTGGAAAGAAGGATTGTCGGTATGCTTCTGTGTGGGCTCTAATCTCTCTGATTTTATCCTCATGGTCTCTTCGCGAGATATACGTAGGAGGGAGCAATATACTGCTTGACTCTTCGGTGAAGGTATGTTCTCGGAGTTTTAACAAAAGCCCGTACCGAGCTACTGAGCGTCTCTCCTGCAGAGTCTTCCACTGGAGTTTATCTATCATCTCCGTAACGCTTTCGCGATTACTAAATGATCCTGTAACGAAGCGCACTGCTCTCCGTTGGATCTTCTCTCTCTCTTCTATCAACCCTATCTGGTGCGGATCCCACACTGCAGAGCAGTATTCAAGCAGTGGGCGAACAAGCGTACTGTAACCTACTTCCTTTGTTGTCGGAAGAAGAGCAGGATCGAATACAATGCCGACAGGTATGACTCTAAATCGTGACCCTTCCTCGCTACACTATGGAAGGAATGTAGCGCTACAAAACGAAGAGAGCCATATTCGCCTCAATTTTTAGTCTGTAGTAGAACTGATGGGCACTCCTTTCTACCTATGAAGCCTCAATTTTTCGTTGAGCACCTTGTGGATAAGTTTGGAGACGCGACAGCACTGTTCAAGATGCGAAACGGTTTAGTCTGGATTCATACAGCATCCCCAACCCAATCCCGAGCGTTACTCGCCTGTAACAAGCTGGGTGATATTCCTGTTTCCGTCACTCCTCATTAAAGCCTCAACGTGCTCTAGGGGATCATTTTAGATCGCGACCTCCTCCTTGCAGTCTGACGACGAGCGTCGCGCCAATTTAGAATGGCGGGGTGTTTATTTCATCTGTCGCGTTTACAGGGGACCCAAAGACAACAGGGTTGCTACCGGTGCCTTCATCTTGTCCTTTGAGGTGATTCATTGCCTGAATAGGTCAAGGTAATGGTTTACCACTGTGACATTAAACCATACGTCCCTCCCACAATGTAGTACTTTAAGTGCTGGAAGTTCGGCCACGTGTCTTCCCTCTGCACTTCCACCGCCACATGTCGAGACTGCAGGCGCACATTGCACACAGATACTCCATGTGCGCCTCCTCCAACTTGTATCATCTGTGTAAAGCACCATTCCCCCTGCTCGCCAGACTGCTCATTATTCCAGAAGGAGCGGAAAATCATGGAGTACAAGACCCTGGACTGGTTTACTTACACAGAGGCTAAAAGTAAATTTGGAAAAATTACACCTCATTCGGTGGACGTGAACATATGCTGCAGCTACGTCACCATCACCGTCCCAAGTGCCAGTAGTTCCTCACTCTGTGCCACCATCAGTGGGCCCTCTGGGCCACCATTGTACGTCCGCCCGCTAGATGGTAAGGGGCAAAACTTCCTCTGTTGCTCCCAAAGCACCTACCTTGAGAGCAAGGCCCCCCAAAATGCGGGGGACATAGGTCCCCTCCCCCTGTTGGAGAAGCTACAGTCTCCTCTGAGTCCTCTCCAGCGAAAGGGGTCACTTGGGCCCTCTCTCCCAAGGTCCCCACTAAAGCCACGGCGGACACTCTCCAGTGGCTCAAGGAGCAAAAAGCTGTTGGAGAAAGAGTTTCACTTTCTTCCTCCGTGCCTGAAGCTACTTCGGAGAAGTCCTCCCAGCAAGCCCCTAAAGAGAATCGAGAGGGCGAGCAACCAACGAAGTTGGCTAAGAAAAAGGACCCTCCATTGGCTCCAACACCACCACTCCCTACAGATTCTGCATCTGAGGATGCGTTGGAGATCTTAGCGTCCCCTGCATACCTGGATCTGACTGATACCTCATCCACTATAAAAATGGCTACAAATACTCATTCGGTGGTAGCAGGTGACCTTGAGGCATAACCTACCTCCTTGCACGCTTCATGCCTTCCAAAGCCTTACGATAACGTCATCCCCCCAGTGGAATTGCGGCGGTTTTCTCCACCACCTGGCTGAGCTAAAGCAACTCTTAAGCTTTACACCTGCTTTCTGTATTGCCCTCCAGGAAACGTGGTTCCTGGTAATGTGGATCCCTGTCCACTGCCCTCCGCAGCTGTGGGGGATATTGCAAGAACCGTAGTGACTAATATAGAGTGGAGTTTGTGTCTATGTCCTGAACTGAGTATGCAATGAAGCTCTGCCCCTCCAAACCCCTCTTGAAGCTGTGGCTGTCAGGATAAGGACGACGCAGGAATTAACTGTCTGTAAAGTATATCTTCCTCCAGATGGTGCAGTTCCCCTGAACACATTGGCTGCACTGATTTTTCACCTCCTTAAACCTTTCCTACTTTTCGGAGATTTTAACGCTCATAACCCCTTGTGGGGTGGCATCAAGCTTTCTGGCCAAGGCAGAGATGTCGAAAATTTACTGTCACAACTCGACCGCTGCCTCTTAAAAACAGGTGCCCCACACATTTCGGTGTGGCACATGGCACGTATTAAGCCATTGGTCTCTCCGTTTGCAGTCCTATCCTTCTCCCATCTATCCAATGGAGAGCACATGACCACTTCCCCGTCTTCCTGTCACTGCCCCGGCGTCAGGCCCACGGACGCCTGCCCAGATGGGCTATAAACAAGGCAGATTGGGATGCTTTCACCTCTGCTGTCACCGTTGAATCTCCCCCACATGGTGACATCGATGTGGTGGTTGAGCAGGTAACTACAACGATCGTTTCTGCGGCGGAAAACGCGATCCCTCGTTCTTCAGGGTGCCCCCGGCGAAAGACAGTCCCTTGGTGGTCGCCAGAAGTCGCTGAGGCAATTACGGAGCGTCGGCGAGCTCTACAGCGGCATAAGCGTCACCCTTCCCTGGAGCATGTCATAGCTTTTAAACGGCTCCGTGCCCGCGTTCGCCAAGTTGTCAAAAGATGGAAACAGGAGTGTTGGGAGAGATATGTCTCGACCATTGTGTGCCATACATCACCTTCCCAAGTCTGGCAAAGATCAAACGTTTTTTTGGGTACCAGAACCCAACAGGTGTTCCCGATGTTCGCACAAATGGCGTGTTATCTACCGACGCAAACGCGATTGCCGAGCACTTTGCTCGAGCTTCTGCTTCGGAGAGATACCTCACAGCCTTTCGCACTCAAATGGCGGCTGGAAGGGAAAGTCCTCTCCTTCACTACACCCCACAGTGAATCCTATAACGCCCCATTTATAGAGTGGAAGCTCTTCAGTGCCCTTGCACATTGTCCCGTCACTGCTCATGGGCTAGATCGAATCCACAGCCAGATGATGAAACATCTCTCGTCTGACTACAAGCGACATCTCTTCGTCATCTTCAACCGGATCTGGTGCGATGGCATCTGTCCAACGCACTGGCGAGAGCGCACCATCATACCAGTGTACTCAAACCCGGCAAAAACCCGTTTGATGTGGATAGCTATCGACCCATCAGCCTTACCAACGTTCTTTGTAAGCTGCTGGAAAGTATGGTGTGTCGGCGGTTGGGTTGAATCCTGGAGTCACGTGGCCTACTGGCTCCGTGCCAGGGCGGTTTCCGCCTGGCTCGCTCTATTACTGATAATCTTGTGTCCTCGAGTCTGCCATCCGAACAGCCTGTTTCCAGACGCCAACTCCTTGTTGCCGTCTTTTTTGATTTACGAAAAGCGTATGACACCCCCTGGCAAACATCATATCCTTGCCGCATTAAACGATTGGGGTCTTCAAGGCCCACTCCCGATTTATATCCAGAATTTCCTGTCGCTTCGTGCTTCAGTGTCCAAGTTAGTGCCTCTCATAATTCCCCCTATATCCAGGAGAATGGGGTCCCGCAGGGCTCTGTATTGAGTGTATCTCTATTTTTAGTGGCCATTAACGGTCTAGCAGCAGCTGTAGGGCCGTCCGTCTCACCCTCTGTGTATGCAGACGATTTCTGTATTTCATACTGCTCCACCAGTACTTGTGTTGTTGAACGGTGCCTACAGGGAGCCATCCACAAGGCGCAGTCATGGGCTCTAGCCCACGTTCGTCCGCAAAGTCGTGTGTTGTGCACTACTGTCGGCGTCGTACCGTTCATCCGGAACCAGAACTTTACTTACTGACGATCCCCTCGCTGTAGTGGAGACGCATCGATTTTTAGGACTGGTTTTCTACGTCCAGTTGACTTGGCTTCTTCACCGTCGTCAGCTTAAGCAGAAGTCCTGGCAGCACCTCAGTGCCCTCCGCTGTCTGAGCAAAACCAACTGGGGTGCAGATAGCTCTACGCTGCTGCAACTGTACAGAGCCCATGATTAATCCCGCCTTGATTATGGGAGTCTGGTTTATGGCTCTGCGGCGCCGTCAGCATTGTGTATACTCTACCAGTGCACCATAGTGGCGTTCGACTAGCGACGGGAGCTTTTAGGACGGGTCCGGTGACCAGCGTCCTGGCAGAGGCCGGAGGGCAGGCGTGCGCAACTGCCGGACAGTAACGTTGCACCCGTTCGTAGTTCACCTGCACATCCGAATTACTGTCTCCTTTTCCCACCCACTGCGGTTCATCTCCCGTACTGACGGCCCAGGTCAGGGCTTACAATCGCAGTTCGCGTCCGATCCCTTCAATCAGAACCGGAGTCCTTGCCTTTACCACCTATACTCGAGGTCCATCAGCATATAGCTCCGTGGTGTACACCTAGGCCGCAGCTTCGCCTTGACCTTTCACATGGCCCAAGGACTCAGTTCACCCCGTGGCTGTCCGCTGTCACTTCCTCTCGATTCTTGTTATGTACCGAGGCCATGAAGTGGTGTACACCGACGGCTCAATGGCTGATTGTCACGTCGGTTTCGTGTATGTCCATGAAGGACATATTGTGTAGCATTCCTTGCCCAATGCCTGAAGTGTTTTCACTGCAGAGCTGGTGGCTATATCACGTGCTTTTGAGCACATCCGTTCCTACCCTGGGGAGTCGTTTCTTCTTTGTACTGACTCTTTGAGCAACCTACAAGCTATCGACTAGTGCTACCCTCGTCACCCTTTGTTAGCGACCATGCAGGAGTGCATCTATGCCGTGAAACGGTCCCGTCGTTCGGTGGTGTTTGTGTGGACCTTAGGACACGTCGGAATCCCAGGCAACTTGCCAGTATAAAAGAAGGCGAGGAATACTGTGTTGTCAGTAGAGACGTAGAACAGCAGATTATGGCAGATGGCTTTATTTCAACCTTTAGAGGAAAACTAATGAACTGGTTACGATTTTCTCACACGTTCTGTAACGCCATTAGTAACGAAACGGTATTACGTAGCATACGGCCAGAAATGAGCACGAAAGGATAAGCGTTGACACGCTGTTGTTGTTGTTGTTGTTGTTGTCTTCAGTCCTGAGACTGGGTTGATGCAGCTCTCCATGCTACTCTATCCTGTGCAAGCTTCTTCATCTCCCAGTGCCTACTGCAACCTACACCCTTCTGAATCTGCTTAGTGTATTCATCTCTTGGTCTCCCTCTACGATTTTTACCCTCCACGCTGCCCTCCAATACTAAATTGGTGATCCCTTGATGCCTCAGAACATGTCCTACCAACCGATCCCTTCTTCTAGTTAAGTTTTGCCACAAACTTCTCTTCTCCTCAATCTTATTCAATACCTCCTCATTAGTTATATGATGTACCCATCTAATCTTCAGCATTCTTCTGTAGCACCACATTTCTAAAGTTTCTATTCTCTTCTTGTCCAAACTATTTATCGTCCATGTTTCACTTCCATACATGGCTACGCTCCATACAAATACTTTCAGAAACGACTTCCTGACACTTAAATCTATACTCGACGTTAACAAATTTCTCTTCCTCAGTAACGCTTTCCTTGCCATTGCCAGTCTACATTTGATGTCCTCTCTACTTCCACCAACATCAGTTATTTTGCTCCTCAAATAGCAAAATTCCTGTACTACTTTAAGTGTATCATTTGCTAATCTAATTCTCTCAGCATCACCCGACTTAATTCGACTACATTCCATTATCCTCATTTTTTTTTTTTTTGTTGATGTTCATCTTATACCCTCCTTTCAAGACACTGTCCATTCCATTCAACTGCTCTTCCAAGTCCTTTGCTGTCTCTGACAGAATTACAATCTCATCTGCGAAACTCAAAGTTTTTATTTCTTCTCCATGGATTTTAATACCTACTCCGAATTTTTCTTTTGTTTCCTTCACTGCTTGCTCAATATACAGATTGAATAACATCGGGGAGAGGCTACAACCCTGTCTCACTCTCTTCCCAACCCTCCACACCAGTAATGAGAGTCGAGGGGCACGAAAGGGAAGCAGTGGTTGGGAAGGGAATTAGACAGGATTGGCACAATATTAGGAAAAAATGTTATTGCCATACCAGATAATGTTATAGATTTTCACATTAAATAAAGGATTTGGAAATTGTTGACTAAAGCCCGGGAAACGTGACCAAAAATCGAATGAAAAACAGGCAACTTAATCGTGCTGAAACAAGGCGAATTTAGAAATGTTTTGTAAGCGTATACTACGTGTTACAATAATAATCATACGGTACATTAGCGTGCCTTCTCAAAGCGGATGAGTGACGCTGAGTCCGACTCGTCTGCCACTGATGCTTTCACATCTGACCTATTCCAGCGCCGGCCGTTAAGAAGATTACGACTGCCGCCAGTAATCCGTGCGGACCGCAGCTCAGAGGGTTCCTGCGGTCACCACTGTTGCTATTACTTCTTCTCTGGAGGGCAACAAACACTTGACAGCGTCACGTTTTCTGTCACGAGAGCGCAGCATTTCAGGGATAGCGATTACTTCATTTTGGTGTAGGATCTATCTTCGAGTGTAGCTATGATTCTCGAAAGGAGAAGCGTAGAAGGAATCTGTGTTCATTTAAGGGGAGAGGCCTCATGTATAGATAAGAAAGACGCGATACTTGCGTACCGTAGTCATTGTATCACATATCAAAACTGTCCACACCTTTGCGGAACTTTGTAACGTTAAATATCCATTTGACTTTCTTTGAATCGTTGTCTGCATATATGTCGTGGAGTATCTAATAAAGCATTTTTAATGTAGTTACTCTGAGCTATTTCGTCGACCTTTATAGAGTGTCACGTTTTTGTGGGTATTTAGATTTACTGTTTGTTTCGTAGAAGAGGTAGCAGTTATCCGTTCATTGTCACTTTTTAGCTGTACCAAAGCTATTCGCATTAATTTAATCAAGGAATTAAATAAATGTAGTGGGTATTTCCAAAATTTATAATAGGATAGTTGTGCTCAGCTTGTATATTTAATTGGAAGGTGTATTTATAATTTGTAATTGCAATTCACGGTGCATACTTAAAGATGAAGTCACAAAATAACCCAGGAAAGGAAATAGGAGTAATCCGGTGAATTACAGATCCCATCATTAACGTGGATTTGCAATGAGATTTTGGAACATACACAGTGCTCAAACATTACGAATCACTTCGAAGAGAACGACTTGTTGACGAACACACATAGTCTCAGAAAATATCGTTCTTGTGAAACTGAACTAGGTGTGTATTCTCAGAAAGTAATGATCGCTAATGACGGGGGATATCAAATTTATTCTTGAGTTTTAGATTTCCAGCAGGCTTTCGACACCGTTCCTCACAAGGGGCATCTAATCAAACTGCGTGGGTGTGGAGTATGGTCCCTGTTGTGTGACTGGAGTCGTGATTTCCTGTCAGGAATGTCACAGTTCAAAATAATTTACGGAAGTCATAGAGTAAAACAGAAATAATGCCTGACGTGTTCCCTAAGGAAGTGTTGTAGGTCCTCTGTTGTTCCTGATTACTACAGAAACGATTTAAAAGACAACCCGAGCAGCCCTCGTAAATTGTTTGTAGATGAGGCTGTCATATTAAGACATCAGATTATCAAAACAAATTGCAAAATGGTTAAGACAAGATATCCGTAAGGTGCAAAAAGTGGCAGATTGATTCTAAACCATGAGAAGTGTGACCTCATACACGTGAGCACTAAAAAGAATTTGCTAAATTTCACTTACACGACAAATCACACACATCTGAATGCTGTAAACTGAGCTAAATACTTGGGGATTACAGTTATTCATAACTTAAATTGGAACGATCACGTAGATAATGTTGTGGTCAAAGCAAGCCAAAGACTGCGGTTTATTGACAGAAAACTTAGAAAATGTAACGGATCTACCGGAGAGACTGCTTACACTACACTTGTCCGCCCTCTTCTGGAGTATTACTGTGCGGTGTGGGATCCGCATTAGATAGGATTGGGGGGGCGGGCATCGAAAAAGTTCAAAAAGAACAGCTCATTTTATATTACGAAATAGTGGAGAGAGTGCCACGGACGTAATACACGAAATGAGTTGGCAGTCATTAAAACAAAGGCGTTTTTCACTGCGACAGGACCTTCTCATGAAATTTCAATCACCGGCTGTCTCCTCAGAGTGTGAAATTATTTTGTTGGTGCCTTCCTACCTTGGGAGAGATGATCATCATAATAAAATAAGAGAAATCAGATATCTCAACGGAAAGATCTAAGTGTTCGTTTTCCCCGCGCGCTGTTCGAGAGTGCAGTTAGAGGTTGTTTCATGAACTGTCTGACGGCACTTGATTGTGAATTTCAGAGTAATCATGTAACGGTAGATGTTTGTCAGGACATATTATTTCGACGAACGTTATTTTTTTTTCTCACATGTTATTCTTTCGCTTCGTATTTCATCGAATATGATGATTTTGTCTTTTATGAAATTGTTCGATTGTAAGCGTTACAGACCGTTTTGACTCATTGTTCTTTGAATATTCATTTTTCGTATTGAATTCAGGCAGTTATATGTAATAACGACTGTTTCTAACTAAATTAATTTGTTGAAATTAATTGCACTTAACTGTTTTTCTTTCCTTTACAGGTATGTTCGTACACTAAGTAAACAATGTCAAAGGACGCGGACTCAGCTGTGCCTGGTATGTGTTTCTTATATTTGTGCATAATCTGTTGATAATATTTTACTTTCTGTAGGATGTGTAGAGTATGTGTATATGGCACTTTTCTTTCATGTCAAATTAGAAGTATGTGGCAAATCAATTTTCAATTCATGGCTATAAAATACTGATTTTCTTGCAATAAGGAAGTTGCATTTTCTTTTTGTATTTTTTTACTGTGTGGCTTTTACATGGCTTAAACATTTTTTAATTTACTGAGCAACCTTCAAATTAATGCACAGCAAAAGTCATTTTTTCTAATTTCATATTTCTGCTTGATAGAATATACTTGTTAAGGAAATCATCTCATTGAAACAATACTTATTATGAGCGCAAATCTTTTTTACTATATCACTTTGTTTTATCTATGTTAAACCTGAATGACTCAAACCAATTCTGGCGAAAGGCGGTGTAACTTTTAAATCATTACCATTGATATAGAGCGCATTATTGGCTCAGTGCTTTGGCATCGCGCTACCTAAGAACTCACAAGTAGGAAGATCGAGACCTGTTTGGTTCTAAGCTTATTTCTTCCTCGTGGTGAACATCAAGCTGTGGCACGGCTGTGCGTTGGTGGAGTGAGGAGGGGTGGGGGGAGGGTCACATGGCGACTCGTATTCCACTTCAAGCCATAAGAGGAGTTCTTAGACACCCACTAAAGCAGTACGGTGTTGGAATGCACCATCCAGCCAGTTTACTATTACAATATTAACGACTTTTGATGAAATACTGAGTGATGTTCTCTACCCTCACTCCAAAAGGTATTTCACATTTCTCTTTTCGATGTCACAAACTACTTTCTCCGTTACATAAAATCACATGATAGCGAGGTTGAATGTTTCGTCTAAAGAAACTTATTAGTTATCACTTTAAGTTGGAAACCTTCAACGCAGTTGGCGCACACCCTATTTTTTGGTACGTTTCATAAGGTGGATAGTTAAAAGTTAGCAGTTAACGTTGAATTGTGGTAACACACATTGTCATCGTATCGGTAACATATGCCGGTACATAATTAGAAAAAAAACATCTTTGTGACTAATTCAGGTGGTTTAAATGTACGTCAATAGCACTTAAAGAAATCGACAAAGAGGATGGACTATTTTATGGTTATAGTTATGGCGTGTTCAAAGGAAATAAATACTTGTAGAATAATGGTTCTCACGAACGTGTTATAATAGGACTTGATTTCCTGTCGTAGTATGAGCAAGCAGAATGCGTGAACGGCAAAGCAGCAGCGCATCCCGAAAACACTTACAGTGTAATACACCCAGAACGACAGAATTATTAATTCTTCACTCTTCGTTTGTGGCTACACCCGCAGTGACACTCTCAATCACACGACTTCGTCTAGGGTGCCTCACCCTCTTATGTAGTATATTTATTTTTCGACGTTATGGCATAATTATGGCGACGAAAGCTTTTTTCTCAAGTTCCTGTATTTTTAGTGATATTTATTCTTGGTATTACTCCGTTTTTGTCACTGGTGCAAATAAGCATCTTACTCGTGTAAACATTAGATTAGCCTTTGAAGGGATACTAATTTCATATTTTCTTGTCAGTCAGTGGATATACAGGGATAAGCCGAATTTCAGCATCAAAATTTCGGTTATTCTGGGATATTTTCTGTGCATTTCGGTATGAGGGGCCCGTAGTCTCCGGACCTGTATTACACTGGCGCTTGGTGTTCGCAACAATACGCCCATTTTATTCTACACCGTCAGTCTTGCATTCACTCGTCGGTGGTGATTTTTTTTTTTTTTACAATTCTACGTTAACAGTGATGGACAGCAATGTGGATAAGTTGATTACTGAACAGTTGGTCGACGTGCGCCTTGATCGTTGGCTCAGTGAATGCTGTGGGAGGGTGGCACGTCGGCGCTGAGCCGCGTCGTTCCCGCAGCAACGGCAACCACATTGCAGTAGTTTCGCATATGTCGGAGGGTTGTTTCCTTACTGTTTTTTGTATTGTACGTTCTGGTGGTTGCATATTACAGGCTGTCTCACTGTTTTGAAGGTATTTTTACAGAAACAAAGGAAATGAGGTAAGAAACCGAATAAATCATAATTGTAATGCTACTATGTAACAAGCTATCGTAGACCACTGGTCCCTTATAACAAAATACTCATAAAATATTCCTAAAGAATCTCCGAAATTTTGTCTATGAACTTAGAGTTCACTTTGTGAAGTACACGATGTGGCAAGAATACGTGGGGATCGGAACACACTGCATTAATGTTGTTTATAGAGTTTTAAGATTTTCCATTTGTTCCGGATTTATCTGGTTTGTCATCTAATTTTGGTACTCCTTTTTTTTCTTTCCGTGGACTCACTAATAATATTTTTTTTAAGTTCGTGTTCGTGCCAATACTTCCCTGAATTCCAAAAGAACATAAACGCAAGGGAACCATAACTTGGTTGTTTGCATGCCTGTACGTTTAATGAATGTTCATGGTGGTTACAGATATGTGTTGGTAACACAACCAATCAATTCTTGAGAATAACTGCATAACTATTTGCGTCAGACTAGTCTGCGCTTGGAGCTGGCGTTTTGCCATTAATCTGGTTGAGACTCTCCGGTACAGTTGGTGACTTCGAGATTACAACAGGTTGTTTTCTGCGGACATCTTTAGTGATTAAACATTTATTGTATTACAAAAAGTTTTATTTAATCGTATCTCTTACTACACATAACTTCCTCACATGAACATTAAAATCCCTAAAATGTACTTCCGGAAAACGTATTTACGTCCGTGTGTCATTTCTACCGTAGAAGGTGATCGGTTTGATCAGTTTTGTGAGATAGGCGTAGGTAACAGTGTACGAGGGAGAGAGAGAGAGAGAGAGAGAGAGAGAGAGAGAGAGAATACTTCCTCCTCCTCATTCTCGCCGAGTCGCAGCAACAATCACTGTCGCTTCCTTTCCGCATGTCATAGGCAGGGCTACACGCACAGACTGCTGCAGCCACAAACTATTGTTGCATATTGTCAGTATTACCATTGTCCGTTCACCTGTAGAGAGAAGGAGACGAATTTCCGATTCAGTGATTGTCTTGGTAGACCAACTGAGTACACATTCTCGTATTTTCACCACCAGTATCGGACAAGGCAATTTAGGTATCAGCATAATAGAGTGGCTGTTTTAATTTGTTTTAGAATCAGCGAAAGTGTAACTGGAGATTCGCACAATACCCCCTCCCCCAAATAGAAAACTGAAATGTAAACACACTGAATTGTATCTGAAGATGGGGAAAATACGTTTCTTTGGTAAACCGGGATCGAACGAATATCGGGCATTTTGTGTTTCATGCAGAAAGGATTTTACCATTTCTCACGAAAGACAAAACGAGTTGCGTCAACACGCACAATGTAAGGGTCATGCATTAAAAGAAATATGTAGTGATGAATCAAAGAAACTGCAGAATTACTTCGCTTGTAGAAAGAATATAGCGGAACATCAATGTCGCTTCAAGTGAACTGGCATTAGTGTGACGTGCAGTGAAAAACAGTCACAGTTACTGCAGTTTGGATGGCGGAAATTAGCTCGTTTCACACATTTTCGAAGATTCTGTTACGGCTTCAAAAATTTCTTGTGGACTAACTAAAGGGGAAATGTTGGAGAAGAACGTACTGCTTCTTAAAAGTAATGGATTTTTAGACGTTTTAAGAGGCTCAGAAAACCTCAATTTTTTTTTCATTTGCAACAGAAGGATGGTCCCCGTTTGCATTCGCTATTTTGACCTCTTTAAAGGAGTAAAAACCAAACTTTTGAGTTTCATTGAAAATCGGTGGTCGGCAATGAAAACATGGCAACTCCATCTGTCTGCGGGAACCTCGTAATTCCAGTAACCAGCAACTCCATGATTAAATACAGGTTAGAAAGTGCATGGATTTCTGTAATATATCAATAACTATACTTCTAATATATGGTTACACATGTAGCATCTTTATCTGTATCACTTCGTATTGTTTTTTAAGAAACCAGTTTACTTCGCGTGTAAAATTTTAACTAATCGATGTAATGAGATTTTCATTGCTCACCATCGAAATGCTGATGAAACCTCTTCTGGAGCAACTGATTGCCTTTGTGAAGTTCAGTTATCCACAAGTTGGGTGTAAATAAGGTTTCTTTGTACGGTGCTGATAATACAAGCGTCAATCACTTCTCAATAAGAATAAAGATATAAAGGTGAACTGCATTAATCATGCACTTCCCTCTGCAGTTAATCATGCAAGTGGTAAATTAATTATCGATGTGCAAAGCATAGTTCTAAAAATTTGTAATCATTCCACGCTTTCTGCAAAAAGAAGAGAGGAATTGAAATCTTTTTTTTTCCATTTCGTGGAGCTGGAATGTACAGAGATAGTGAGACAAGTCCTCACAAGATGGCTTTCTTTGACAACAGCTGTGAACAGGATTCTTCTGCACTGTATGCCATCAAGAGCTATTTCCAAGGTACTGATGAGTGTCCAAAATCTTTGAGGTCAGTATTTCTAAATGAAAACTCTGAGCAGGATATCATGCCAGAAATATACCTCCATTTTGTCAGCAATGTTAGGAATCTTTTGGATACAGTTAAGAGAACATTAGAAGGTTGTCATTTGAGTGTCTTGGAGACTTATTTACAAAAGAAATTTCATCGCCAAATGGATTTTACTGTGTTCTACGTCAGTATCTGGAAAAAAGATATTACCGCCAGTAATCGATATGGAAGCAAGCTGGTTTTTTCTTGGAGAATGAAATTGAATGTGAAGTATTTGAAACTGCAGTGGAAATTCGTAACGTGAGAGATCACGTTTGTATTGATAACTTGCATAAAGAATTCTCTGAAATAAAAACTAACTTGCTTGAAAGTGTGAACGACGACGCTAGTGATGTATCGAAGTGTTTACGTTCCTTTTCAGCTGTACAAGAACGTAAAGTGCTGTATATGTATAAAATAGTGGGATTCTTGTTCAGTATGGCAGCATCTAATGCTGTTGTGGAAAATAGGTTCTCATTAATGAATAACAAGCGGAATGAGTTAAGAAGTAATGTAGTACAGAACTGATCGACACATTGTTCCAAATTACGGTGAGTTTTAATCAGTCATGTAAAGAATTTTTTTAATACGTATATGGAGATCTTGCGTTTTTGAAACATGTGAAAACATCTAAAAAACATCATTAGAGGTTAGGTGAATTTGTATAAGTGTTTTTCGTATTTGTAAATAAATCTCATTATTATAATACAAGGTGATAATTACACTGTACAACAAAAATAAACTTTCTCAGTTACAGAGAGAAAACATGGTGGACGTAACTAATTTGGACTTGCTGAATCTAAAAATTCAGTTAGATTTTCGCCATCACCCTCCATTTTTTTTTATTTAACGGAGGTTTTTAAAGGCCTGTGTTTAAAAACAGAGACTAAGGTGGTCTACTGGTCTACTCTAAATTTAGACAATATTTAGACAATATATAACATACTTAATGCCATAAAACTATCTTACTCTAGTGTCCTGGACCTAATGTACATTTTTACAAGAAAAATTGCAAGATTCATTTGCTCGATGATGATGTTGATGGTGGAGGGTTGAGTCTTTTTGATGACAACTTCCTTCTGTGGGATATATATATTCCACGCTTCAAAAATCGAAGTTCTTATCCTGCATTAACTTCCTAATTTGTGGCCCAATAAAAATTCCCTCTTTCAAATTGTCGTCACTTAATTCAGGGAACATTAGCATTTTTGTCCATTTCCTTGACAAAATTCTTCATAAGGCCGAACTTAAATTGCAGTGGGGGGAAGAAAATATTTTGAGAATCCACCAAAGGTACACATTTCACATTTACCCCTCCCTCAAGCCAATTTCTTTTGTGGTGGCTACTGTTTAGCTGTATAATGGTTATCTGTTGCACGGCTGCCGCAAAGACAAAGGAATATTTTGTGGAACCACTATGGAGGCCAATTAGTAAACCAATCACCACATATTTTCCTATTTTCTTCAAACTGATCCTAGAAGATAGATTAAAGAAAGGCAAACCTACGTTTCTAGCATTTGTAGACGTAGAGAAAGCTTTTGATAATGTTCGTTGGAATACTCTTTCAAATTCTGAAGGTGGCAAGGGTCAAATACAGGGAGCGAAAGGCTATTTACATTATGTACAGTAACCAGATGGCAATTACAAGAGTCGAGGGACATGAAAGGGAAGCATTGTTTGGGAAGGTAGTGAAAGAGGGTTGTAGCTTATCCCCCGTGTTATTCAATCTGTATATTGACAAGCAGTAAAGGAAACAAAAGAAAAATTTGGAGTAGGAATTAAAATCCATGGAGAAGAAATAAAAACTTCGAGGTTTGCCGATGACATTGTTATTCTGTCAGAGACAGCAAAGGGCCTGGAAGAGCAGCTGAACGGAGTGCCGCAGGGAAGTGGGATAGGATCGCTGTTATTTTTTCTATACATAAATGATCTGGCTTACAGGGTCGGCAACAGTTGTATGGATGTTTGCTGACGGTGCTGGGGTGTATGGGAAAGAGTCTTTGTTTAGTGATTTTAGGAGGATACAAGATGACCTAGAAAAAATTTCTCGTTGGTGTGCTGATTGGAAGCTGGCTCTTAAAGTAGAAAAATGTAAGTTACCGCAGTTAAGTAGGGAAAAAAACCTGTAACGGTGAATTATTAGGGTTTTGCTTGACTCAGTCACGTCTTTTAAGTATCTGGGCGTAACGATGCAAAGCGATATGAAATGGAATCAGCTTGTAAGAATTGTAGTAGGGAAGGCGAATTGTCGACTTGGGTATATTGGGTAGTGTTGATACGCAGTTTCCTGCTGCGGTTCAACATCCCCTGTAAGAACTAAAAGCCACGGCCTGATAACTCTGCAGTGGAATGTGGTGACAATGGACTCGCAAACGGAATAGGTTTTTAATCTTTGTGCATTCATCCACATCTAGCTTTTCTGTGATATCTCTAATAGTTCATACAATTCCGAAATGGTTACTTATACACTGAAACGCCAAAGAAACTGGTATAGACTTTCGTATTCAAATACAGAGATATGTAAACAGGCAGAACACGGCACTGCGATCGGCAACGCCTATCTAAAACAGATGTCCGGCGCAGTTGTTAGATCGGTTACTGCTGCCACAGTGGCAGGCTATCTAGATTTAAATGAATCTGAACGTGGTGTTATACTCGGCGCACGAGCGATGGGGCACAGCACCTCCGAGGTGGCGAAAGTAGGATTTACCCGTACGATCATTTCACAACTGTACCGTGAATAGCAGGAATCCGGTAGAACATCAGATCTCCGACAACTATGGGGCCGGAAAAAGATCCTGCAAGAACGGGACCGACGACTACTGAAGAGAATCGTTCAACGTGACAGATGTGCAACCCATCCACAAATTGCTGCAGATTTCAATGCTGGACCAGTAGCAAATGTCAGCGTGCGAACCATTCAACGAAACATCATCGATATGGGTTTTCAGAGCCGAAGGCCTTCTCTTTAACCTTTGATGACTGCACGCCGCAAAACTTAACGCCTCGCGTGGGCCCGTCAACACCGACATTGAACTATTGATGACTGGAAACACTCTGCCTGGTCGGACGAGTCTCGTTTCAAATTGTTTCGAGCGGATAGACGTGCACGGGTATGAAGACAACCTCATGAATACGTGGAGCCTACATGTCAGTAGGGGACTGTTCAACCTGGTGGAGGCTCTGCAATGGCGTGGGGCAGGTGCAGCTGAAGTGATATGGAACCCCTGATACGTCTAGATATGACTCTGACAGGTGACACGTACGTAAGCATCCTGTCAGATCACCTGTATCCATTCATGTCCATTGCGAATTCCGACGGACTTGGACAATTCCAGCAGGACAGTGCGACATGTCACGAGCCCAGGATTGCTAAAGAGTGGCTCCAGGAACCCTCTTCTGAGTTTAAGCACTTCCGCTGGTCACCGAACACCCCAGACAGGAACATTATTGAGCATATCTGGGATGCCTTACAACGTGCTGTTCAGAAGAGATCTCCACCCCTCGTACACTTACGGATGTATGGACAGTGTTGCAGCATTAATGGTGTAAATTCCCCCCAGCATTACTTGAGGCATTAGTCGCGTCCATGCCACGTCGTGTTGCGGCACGTCTGCGTGCTCGAGATGACCCTACACGATATTAGCCAGGTATACCAATTTCTTTGGCTCTTCAGTGTACAAGAGCACAGCTGATAAAGCTCCCTCGTCCTTGCCCGTTCTGAACTTGGGTCCTGTTTTTAATAACATCGTTGTCGTCGGGATGTTAATTTTTAATATTCCCGTCGCTATACGATACTGTCGATTTCCCAAGAACCAATCATTCAGCGACGTTCGAATACATTCACATGTTGACTCTGCGCTCTTGCTTTCATCGGGGGATACTGGCAATTGTTTCATGTTCCCATCTCAGTTGACAAGTCTTGACTGGCAAGCTGTAATAATACTGACCTTAGTCGCCGCACACTAAAGGGCGTTACTGTATTTACCCGTACCCCAGTTTACTAAAATAATGATATTTCGTCACTGGTAGTCGGGGTCTCCCGGTTAATAATGACATACGATCATTCCATGTATATTTATTTTAGTTCTACATGTGTTCAAAATTTAGGCTCTCTCAGGCCAATATTTTTGTGCGCTAAAGTTTTCGCAAATAGTGGTACATTATGTTGAATGTTGGTGCTGAGATATGAATTTTCAATTCACCGATACATTTCGATGTACAAACAGAACATGTGGAAAGTGTGACAAGACTGCCGGCCTATCAAAAAAGAAAGATTACTGTAATTATTTTTGCTGCTACCCTCCGCCATTCACAATTACTCCGTGTAAGAACAAGAGTAAAGTTTCGAAGTCGCAGAAACTGTGTTTATTTCAAAGCGTAATAGACGTGCAAAGAACAACAGCTTCCCCACTTTCCTGTCTCTTCCAACTCTCTCAAATCGACAGTCGAATTAGCGCAGGACCTCTACACAGAGAGAAAAGTAATGAAAGCACCAATTCTCGAAGTTGAAAGCACCATTGTAAAGGTACAGAAGAATAAAGATTTAGAGCCGCCTCTGTGCAACCAGCGAAACTTCCGTTGCATACTCGAAACTACATGTCAACAAAATGCCCGCCCACATGTCGCCAAGGTTGTTTCGACTACGCTGCGGACGCTTCGTTGCGAAGTCTTCACACGTCTTCCATGCAGTCCAGATCTCTCCCCATGTGATTTCTATATTTTTGGAGCCCTGAAGAAATACGCTCGAAGCCGTAGATTTGCTCCGGTCGAAGAGCTGCACGCGAGACAATCATGGTTCCGAAGGCAACCGCAAACATTTTTCCATCAAAGCATAGACCCTCTTTTCTCACAGTGGGATAAATGTAATAAAATTTATGGAGATTAATTTTGAAATAATACACAATTATTTTCCTTTTTTCCATGTGCCACGTTTTCGTGTAACTGCCTCATATATCACTGAAGCGCAACTGTGGTGCAGCTCTAATGTTTTCATCACACCCCGGAAGACGCCACAATCACCTAAGACATATGACGGCAGCTGAAACTATACAACTATCTGTCACTATTTTAGCAGATGACATAACAGCCGCAATCCTTCTAGTTCACTCTCTATGAAGGAGTGGATTCTACACGTCAGCACTGTGAGATGTCGGCTTAGGGGGCGGGCAGGGAGACCACTCGCTGCCCAATCCGTTATCTTGAATCCGGCGGGGACGGCAAAACATCTCCGTTTCTATCACTAAACTTTAGACACTATATAGATACACAAGGCTGTCATTTTAACTTCTACATAGTGATCTTAGTTGTAGCCTGAATTTTGGTAGGCTAGTTAACCAGAATATATAATAATTCCAATTCCAAAGAAAGCAGGCGTTGACAGATGTGAAAATTACTGAACTATCAGTTTAATAAGTCACGGCAGCAAAATACTAACGCGAATTCTTTACAGACGAATAGAAAAACTAGTAGAAGCCGACCTTGGCGAAGATCAGTTTGGATTCGGTAGACATATTGGAACACGTGAGGCAATACTGACCCTAAGACTTATCTTAGAAGCTAGATTAAGGAAAGGCAAACCTACGTTTCTAGCATTTGTAGATTTAGAGAAAGCTTCTGACAATGTTGACTGGAATACGCTCTTTCAAATTCTGAAGGTGGCATTGGTAAAATACAGGGAGCGAAAGGCTATTTACAATTTGTATAGGAATCAGATGGCAGTTATAAGAGTTGAGGGGCATGAAAGGGAAGCAGTTGTTGGGAAGGGAGTGAGACAGGGTTGTAGCCTCTCCCCGATGTTATTCAATCTGTATATTGAGCAAGCAGTAAAGGAAACAAAAGAAAAATTTGGAGTTGGTATTAAAATCCAGGGAGAAGAAATAAAAACTTTGAGGTTCGCCGATGGCATTGTAATTCTGTCAGAGACAGCAAAGGACTTGGAAGAGTAGTTGAACGGAATGGATAGTGTCTTGAAAGGAGGGTATAAGATGAACATCAACAAAAGCAAAACGAGGATAATGGAATGTAGTCGAATTAAGTCGGGTGATGCTGAGGGAATTAGATTAGAATATGAGACACTTAAAATAGTAAAGGAGTTTTGCTATTTGGGGAGCAAAATAACTGCTGATGGTCGAAGTAGAGAGGATATAAAATGTAGACTGGCAATAGCAAGGAAAGTGTTTCTGAAGAAGAGAAATTTGTTAACATCGAGTATAGATTTACGTGTCAGGAAGTCGTTTCTGAAAGTATTTGTATGGAGTGTGGCCGTGTATGGAAGTGAAACATGGACAATAAATAGTTTGGACAAGAAGAGAATAGAAGCTTTCGAAATGTGGTGCTACAGAAGAATGCTGAAGATGAGATGGGTAGATCACATAACAACAAGGAGGTATTGAATAGAATTGGGGAGGAGTTTGTGGCACAACAAGAAGAAGGGACCGGTTGGAAGGACATGTTCTGAGGCATCAAGGGATCACAAATTTAGCATTAGAGGGCAGCGAGAAGGGTAAAAATCGTAGTAGAGAGAGACCAAGAAATGAATAGACTAAGCAGATTCAGAAGGATGTAGGTTGCAGTAGGCACTGGGAGATGAAGCTTGCACAGGATAGAGTAGGATGTAGAGCTGCATCAAACCAGTCTCAGGACTGAAGACCACAACAATAACAGTTAACCATTCGAGTTCCTAGTACAAAACGAAAGTGATTACTCTTTAAAAAATTGACCAGATACGAGTAGTACTCGTGCACTAAGGGTTCCGTAAAAAATTAATTCTGTGTATAGTCAGTTAATCCATTCCTGGAATCATGAATCTCGACAGTTTTTGCCTTTTATCGACATTGACATTGGTAAGATATCGGTCGAGAGACTGCAAGATTTTCTAGAATGTTTTAATTTCAATAATATAAATGTGACATCAAGTCAGTCAGGGGGCAGGCGGCCATTATTTCAATGCTCAGTAGTTCTTCATTCTGCAGACCGGGTCTCTATGGTAAAAGTCAAACATCGGGCAAGGTATGACTTTATTGCTCATGTCAAGCGTTTCGTAATTTATTCATCATCAAATAGCCAGACTAGTCTGCGAATGTTTGTTTCGTATACATCCTGAAGCGCCTTATCTGCGTGCAGCAGTCGCTCGTCGATATCTGGTGATGGATAAATTCCGAAACACGTCATATACGCAACAAAGTCATTCCTTGCCTGATATTTGACTTTTACTATTGCGACGCATATTGCCTGTATGCAGATGTACTGATGGTTTCAATTTCAAGTGTAACGTCCGATAACAGATGACAAAAGAAATATTTTTTCGTGTGATATAATTACAAGTTAAGTCTTAGGGTTCTTTCGTTTACTTGTACCGTGAAATGTTTCTTTTTGTCAAATTTCATGATTCTGGATCAACGGGCGCCCTGTAAGTTATGTGAGTTTGCGTGTATCGAAGTTTCAGACATAAACGGCGATATCTTTTGATTGCATTGTCTTAGAAGCTTAAATGTTTTAATCGCCAAGGGACCGTTAACCTTAGTGAGTGACATAAATTTCGACTTGATATCTGTAACCGTTCCTGAGAAAAAGGGCTTTTAACAGTCGGACAGATAGATGGACAACAAAGTGACACTATAAAGGCTCCGCTTTTACTGTCTCGCACGCCATGAGGCGGTGGACGGACAAACTATCATTCATTTCAGTTGTTTTACGTTTACTATCATAATCGTCAAGCTCTCGTACATCGTGACAGGGGAAGTGTATGGCAAGACATATGGAGCATATTTCAAATCTTTATGCGTACTAGTATACAGAGGAATGAAACGAGAGGAAGTGGCGAAAAGTGTCACGACAATCCAGTATTGGGACAATTATTACCATCCAGTTTCACGGGGAACAGTATCATTGTAGTGTGCTACATTTCAAACTGTATATGCTGTAACTCATGTACGCCCTTAGGTACAGCGTGGCAACTCAGGAGTCGTAGAAGAAAGCCGAAACTGTCAGTGATACCCGCCAATCCGACCTCCTTGCGATCCGGTTGCTCTTGACCTGTTCCGAGGCTTTGCCGCCACCAGCGGCACCTGTAGGAAGACGCCTTAGCACTGTAACTAGCCTGAACTCAGGTAATAATACATCTTCTGAAGGAAACGGCAGTATGACACTCCATAAAACATCGAAAGTAGCTTAAAACACTGGTTTCCAAACAAAAAAAAGTAAAGTTGGCAGAGACAACGCTAACTCGGAAAAATATTACAGTTTGCTACACACAATAACAGAAAAGTTAAACATGAAAACACGTGTACTGACAAAGAAACGCAACGCGTGCTTAGAGCATGTTATTAAAATGTAGAAAGCGCATGTTCCAGATTGATATATAGGATGTGTAAAGTCACAGCCGAATGCGATTACCCACATAAAAAGGAAGTGTGATGTTGCAAATTATGATGATGTCTTGTGAGTTCCGTAGGAAGTGAGTACTAACGTCGCCACACTCCAAAACTGAGCTGACCGTGGTAAGGCTCTAGGGAGCAGAACTGCGAACGGTAACACGCCTCTGGAGAGCGTCGCAAACATACCCCTAGAAATTATTAATACACTGGTGTGCAAATCATGTGTCACTGCCAAGTACCGTAACATAGCTCTATAGAACTTATACCCTACATAGAAAGAACGGCTACAGTGTAGTGCAAAGAGGTAACAAAGAAATGTCCAATGAGACGAAAAAATGACATCTTCATTAAAGACAATAATTACATTGAAGTCTCCCCTATCCCCTGGGTACACGATTCTTAATAGAATGTGAGATCAACATGAACGGCAGTGCATGCTCTCATGCTGAAAACAAGCTCGATACCGAGTTCTCGTGATAGTCATTCCATTGTTCCACCAGTACGGTTGACGACTGCTGGGTGGTGGTTGGTGCATGTGGACGTGCATGGAATATTTCTCCCCAATGCATCCCATACGGGTTCAGTGGGATTTAAAGCGGGAAAAGGGCAGATCAGTCCATTCGCCGAATATCCCCTCGTTCCAAGAGCTGCTACACCTGCGCAGTCCGATACGATCGCACGTTGTCGTCCATAAAAATTAAGCCCAGGGCCAAATGCAGTCCTGAAAAAATTCACGTGGGGAAAGAGAACTTTTCACAAATACATTGAGCAGTGTATGTTCCGAGTTCAAAGATTTGGACGTTACTACACCGACGCACCATTACCATCTCTTTCCACACCAAACCGACTTTGGACAATGTACGTGGGTGCATTACCTATTCCCATCTCTGCCATACGAGAGTGAATCACTACTTAAACAAATTCTGCTCTCATCCGAGAAAAGCTCTTGACCTCACTGCTCGTTGGTTCAGTCCCTATACTGTGGGCCCATCACAAACGGTGCTGCCGATGCTGGTGTCAGCGGAACAGAACATCCTGGTCGTCGAAAAAAAAAAAACACATGTCGTGCCATGCAACTGTGGAGCAAGAGATTTCACATCTTCCACTCCTTGCTTCCAACTCCCATTGACGTGGGGTCCCTTCTTGGCTGTTGCACAATGTAGCGGTCAACTGCTGACGTAATTGATCATATTCGACCGACCACCACCTCTCCTTCGGGCAGAATGCCTCTGGTTCCGAAGGCCCCCCATGTACATCAAAGAACGCTGTGAGCAATACCAGACTCCAGGGCTTCACGGGTCTGACTACGTCCTTCTCCCAGTTTCCCGATGATTCTACATCTACATCCATATTCCGCAAGCCACCTGACGGTGTGTGGCGGAGAGTACCCTGAGTACCTCTATCGGTTCTCCCTTCTATTCCAGTCTCGTATTGTACGTGGAAAGAAGGATTGTCGGTATGCTTCTGTGTGGGCTCTAATCTCTCTGATTTTATCCTCATGGTCTCTTCGCGAGATATACGTAGGAGGGAGCAATATACTGCTTGACTCTTCGGTGAAGGTATGTTCTCGGAGTTTTAACAAAAGCCCGTACCGAGCTACTGAGCGTCTCTCCTGCAGAGTCTTCCACTGGAGTTTATCTATCATCTCCGTAACGCTTTCGCAATTACTAAATGATCCTGTAACGAAGCGCGCTGCTCTCCGTTGGATCTTCTCTCTCTCTTCTATCAAACCTACCTGGTACGGATCCCACACTGCTGAGCAGTATTCAAGCATTGGGCGAACAAGCGTACTGTAACCTACTTCCTTTGTTGTCGGATTGCATTTCCTTAGGATTCTTCCAGTGAATCTCAGTCTGGCATCTGCTTTACCGACGATCAACTTTATATGATCGTTCCATTTCAAATCACTCCTAATGCGTACTCCCAGATAATTTATGGAATTAACTGCTTCCTGTTGCTGACCTGCTATTTTGTATCTAAATGATAAGGGATCTATCTTTCTATGTATTCGCAGCACATTACACTTGTCTACATTGAGATTCAATTGCCATTCCGTGCACCATGCGTCAATTCGCTGCAGATCCTCCTGCATTTCAGTACAAGTTTCCATTGTTGCAACCTCTCGATACACCACAGCATCATCTGCAAAAAGCCTCAGTGAACTTCGGATGTCATCCACCAGGTCATTTATGTATATTGGGAATAGCAACGGTCCTATGACACTCCCCTGCGGCACACCTGAAATCACTCTTACTTCGGAAGACTTCTCTCCATTGAGAATGACATGCTGCGTTCTGTTATCTAGGAACTCCTCAATCCAATCACACAATTGATCTGATAGTCCGTATGCTCTTACTTTGTTCATTAAACGACTGTGGGGAACTGTGTCAAAGGCCTTGCGGAAGTCAAGAAACACGGCATCTACCTGTGAACCCGTGTCTAAGGCCCTCTGAGTCTCGTGGACGAATAGCGCGAGCTGGGTTTCACACGACCGTCTTTTTCGAAACCCATGCTGATTCCTACAGAGTAGATTTCTAGTCTCCAGAAAAGACATTATTCTCGAACATAATACGTGTTCCAAAATTCTACAACTGATCGACGTTAGAGATATAGGTCTATAGTTCTGCACATCTGTTCGACGTCCCTTCTTGAAAACGGGGATGACCTGTGCCCTTTTCCAATCCTTTGGAACGCTTCGCTCTTCTAGAGACCTACGGTACACCGCTGCAAGAAGGGGGGCAAGTTCCTTCGCGTACTCTGTGTAAAATCGAACTAGTATCCCATCAGCACCAGCGGCCTTTCCTCTTTTGAGCTATTTTAATTGTTTCTCTATCCCTCTGTCGTCTACTTCGATATCTACCATTTTGTCAACTGTGCGACAATCTAGAGAAGGAAGCACAGTGCAGTCTTCCTCTGTGAAACAGCTTTGGAAGAAGACATTTAGTAATTTGGCCTTTAGTCTGTCATCCTCTGTTTCAGTACCATTTTGGTCACAGAGTGTCTGGACATTTTGTTTTGATCCACCTACCGCTTTGACATAGGACCAAAATTTCTTAGGATTTTCTGCCAAGTCAGTACATAGAACTTTACTTTCGAATTCATTGAAAGCCTCTCGCATAGCCCTCCTCACACTACATTTCGCTTCGCGTAATTTTTGTTTGTCTGCAAGGCTTTGGCTATGTTTATGTTTGCTGTGAAGTTCCCTTTGCTTCCGCAGCAGTTTTCTAACTCGGTTGTTGTACCACGGTGGCTCTTTCCCATCTCTTACGATCTTGCTTGGCACATACTCATCTAACGCATATTGTACCATGGTTTTGAACTTTGTCCACTGATCCTCAACACTATCTGAACTTCAGACAAAACTTTTGTGTTGAGCCGTCAGGTACTCTGTAATCTGCATTTTGTCACTTTTGCTAAACAGAAAAATCTTCCTACCTTTTTTAATATTTCTATTTTCGGCTGAAATCATCGATGCAGTAACCGCTTTATGATCGCTGATTCCCTGTTCTGCATTAACTGATTCAAATAGTTCTGGTCTGTTTGTCACCAGAAGGTCTAATATGTTACCGCCACGAGTCGGTTTTCTGTTTAACTGCTCAAGGTAGTTTTCAGATAAAGGACTTAAAAATATTTCACTGGATTCTTTGTCCCTGCCACCCGTTATGAATGTTTGAGTCTCCCAGTCTATATCCGGCAAATTAAAATCTCCACTCAGAACTATAACATGGTGGGGAAATCTACTCGAAATATTTTCCAAATTATTCTTCAGGTGCTGAGCCACAACAGCTGCTGAGCCCGGGGGCCTAGAGACATCCAATTACCATGTCTGAGCCTGCTTTAACCGTGACCTTCACCCAAATCATTTCACAATTCGAATCTCCGTCAATTTCCTTCGATACTATTGCACTTCTTATCGCTATAAACACGCCTCCCCCTTCACTGTCCAGCCTATCTCTGCGGTATACATTCCAATCATAGTTTAGGATTTCATTACTGTTTACGTCTGGTTTCAGCCAACTTTCTGTTCCTAGTACTATATGGGCGTTGTGACCGTTTATTAATGAGAGCAGTTCTGGGACCTTTCTATAGACGCTCCTGCAGTTTACTATTAGCACATTAATATTGTTATTCCGTGTTGCATTTTGCCTACTCCTGCCTTGCCGCGTCTCAGGAGGCGTCTTGTCGGGCCTAGGGAGGGAATTCTCTAACCTAAAAAAAACCCATGTGCACTCCACACGTACTCCGCTACCCTCGTAGCCGCTTCCGGCGTGTAGTGTACGCCTGACCTATTCAGGGGGACCCTACATTTCTCCACGCGATAGCGGAGGTCGAGAAATTTGCACCCCAGCTCTCCGCAGAATCGTCTGAGCCTCTGGTTTAAGCCTTCCACTCGGCTCCAAACCAGAGGCCCGCGATTGGTTCTGGGAACGATACTACAAATAGTTAGCTCTGATTCCACCCCGCGAGCGAGGCTTTCCGCCTTCACCAACTCCGCCAACCGCCTGTACGAACTGAGGATGACTTCTGAACCCAGACGGCAGGAGTCATTGGTGCCGACATGAGCAACAATTTGCAGTCGGGTGCACCCAGTGCTCTATCGCCGCCGGTAGGGCCTCCTCCACATCTCGGTTGAGACCCCCCGACAAGCAGACAGAGTGAACACTGGCCTTCTTCCCCGACCTTTCCGCTATTTCCCTAAGGGGCTCCATCACCCGCCTAACGTTGTAGCTCCCAATAACTAATAAACCCCTCCCCCCGTGTGCCTGCTCGGACCTTGCTGAAGGAGTGGCCACATGTCCACTCACAGGCAGAGCGGGCGATGCCACACGGCCAGCCTCCACATTGACCCTCCGCCTCGTGCGCCGCGAACGCCGCTGAACCTGCCACTCCCCTTGGGGAGAGGGTGGCCCAACCGCGCCCGGTACCCGCGAAGATGTCTTCCCTGAATGAAGTCATCCAAATATCTCCGGGTTGTGTTGTACCGAAGAACACCATCAGAATACACCGTAACTGCTCGCTTAATGGTACACACTTTATTTTCCCGTTCCTTCAACAGCCTCGTGTTGCGGGGCCAGCCCCATTTGGCGCTGTAGGCACGCTGATCCCATAACGTGTGAGGTCCAGATTTCTGTGTACGACTGGTAGACTCAGGCAACGTGCTCCCGCACTTTCACTCATTTCCACAGAATTGTTAAAATGTTATGTTTGTTTGTCTATCTTGTCCTTACTGTTGCAGACTAATGTATATTGTGCACCTAGGTAGGGATTGGCAACTTTTTGTTCCTGTGGGCCGCCTATAAGGACTTGAAAATCATGTGGGCCTCATATGTTTCCAATTTAGTATGTTAAAGGTGTTGGATAAATAATAAGTGAAAGCTAAACAACCTATTTATTTTGCTAGTAACGTTGTTAGATATAAGTATAAAATGAAACATGTACACTAATGTAGTTAAAGAAACAAATGGAACGTATTTAACGCTAGATTACTAAACCCTCGTAAAACTTACAAATGTTGTAGGGCATAAAACAGGACATTTGGTATGTATCATACTATTGGAGATATAATAATGGTAATACCTAACGCATAACTTATAAATTATGACTACCTTTGAAAAAAATGTGGAGTAGTGAACTTAACGATACCTTAATAGCAATTTAATATTTTCTCCGCTTAATGTACAAGGGTTAAAGAAGGAAAAAATTAAGAACAACGTATGAACAACACTGGCAAGGTTCTTGACATCTCGCATAAATATGATAAGATGTACATAAGCATTGCATTAATGAATAAAGTTCCTTGGCGGTTTTGCCTCTCCTTAATGGAGGGGTTAGGCACTAGGAGTGTTCCATTTCCACATCGTTATCCTGTTTAACACTTCGCTTATTGCACTGACACAAGGCCGTACGCTCCACAGCGAATGGCTCCATATCTGTCGTTACATTGATGTTTGATGGATTATGGAGGGTTCCAGTTAACTGTATTTTACAAGAGAAGCTGGCACTCTTTGTTTGCGGGATCGGTTCTCTTGTGGTACCTAGCAGGACGAGATTAGTGTTCTACGTTCTGTCGATAACCAGATCACTAGAGACGGAGCACAAGCTCGGATTAGGAAAAGATGGTGAAGCAAATCGGTCGTGCCATTTTCAGAGGAAACATCCCGGCATAATCTACATCAGGATGACGGCCATCCTCCCGGATGCGGCTCCAGTGTGCTAACCACTGCGCCACCTCGCTCGATTGCTGTGTACCTGCTAGGAGGGCCGACTCAGAAGCTACATTCTGTGAGCAGCGTTGATGAGTGGAGCGCACAAGTGATTGGTCAGTTCCCATGAATACCATCCTCATGTAGCCTGCTGTTCATTTTACTCCATAATGTTAGACGTCCAGATGCAAAGCCAGACCATACGTGGGATAGTGTATTCCTTCGAGAGCTGATTCGGTCATTGCCGCGCCTTAGCCCTATGTTCACCTTTGATTGAACCTGTGGCTACTGATCTGCGGCAACTACTTTATTATAACTGAAGAACACGCATTTCATGAGCTGATCACTTCCGAGTTGAACCTCCCTCCTTTCTGCCATCAGAGCAACGTTGTAATAGTAAATAAAGTCTTGTGGCATTTTTTTTCCTTTTATTGTGCACGTTGGTATCTGCCTTCACGAAATGTATTGCATCGTAAGAATGGTCGAGACCAGTGAAGGTCAAGGAACGGCGGCTGACATTCCAGCCTCCCCCCCCCCCTTCCACCCCTCCCCCAGGAAACCTTCGTTAACCGAAGTTTCATCCTGTCCCGCCAGATAGACGTATCAGTTTGAAAAGAGCCAGAGCATGTAATGGATACTGACTGGTAACAAACACACCTAGAGCCTTTTTGGCGTGAAATCTCAAAACTATATAGTCATCCATCATAAAACTGCATACCCCCTTCTCCCTCGACCCCTCTAGCACAGTTCCTGGGGCGTAAATCCACACATTGAGTGAATGTGACAATGGTGTGTGCGTATGAAGTTGGTGTCACTTTGGTGTGTTGTATAGGCACAGAGAGAGAGAGAGAGAGAGAGAGAGAGAGAGAGAGAGAGAGAGAGAGGATGAAACTCGGTGCCTGCAGGTAGCAGATGGGCTGTAAAGGTTATATCTGTGTGTGTGTGTGTGTGTGTGTGTGTGTGTGTGTGTGTGTGTGTGTGTGTGTTCGCGTGTTCGCACACGCGCACCTGTACAACACACGAAAGTGACAGCAACCTGTGTGTGTGTGTGTGTGTGTGTGTGTGTGTGTGTGTGTGTGTGTTCGCGTGTTCGCACACGCGCACCTGTACAACACACGAAAGTGACAGCAACTTTATACGCATTCACCATCGTCACATGCACTTGACGTGTAGAGTTACGCCCCGGGAACGCTAACTGAGCTAGAGGGGTCGAGGGAGAAAGGGGGTTATGTGGTTTTGTGGTGAATGACTATATAGTTTTGACACACACACACACACACACACACACACACACAGATACCACGTAGTAAGCTATGCAAATACATTACAAAGTCAGTGGCCTGTGTGTGTGTGTGTGTGTGTGTGTGTGTGTGTGTGTGTCATCGGTCTTCTGACTGGTTTGACGCCGCCCGCCTCGAATTCCTCTCCTGTGCCAACCTTTTAATCTTGGAGAATAGCACTTGCAATATACATCCTCAGTTATCGGGCTTGAGGTATTCCAATCTCTGTCTTCCCGTACACTTTTTACCGTCTATAGGTCCCTCTAATATTCAGTCACTCCCTGATGTTTTAAAGGAAGTCCTTCATCCTGTCCTTTATTCTTGTCGGTGTTTTCCATATATTCCTATTCTCGTTGATTCTGCAGAGAACCTCATCGTTCGTTAACTTATCAGACCACCTAATTTTCAACATCCTTCAGTAGCACCACATCTCAGATGCTTCGATTCGTTACTGTTTCGGTTTTCACACAGTCCATGGTTCACTACTATACAATTCTGTTCTCCAAACGTATATTCTCAGAAATTTCTTCCTCCTTGATATAGTAAAACTACTCTCGTCCAGGAATGCCCTTCTTGCCAGTGTTAATCTATATGTATGTATTTATGTATTGAACTGGGGACCTAGAAATGACGGAGAGGCTTCGTCCCCACCACAACCACACAACAGGCCACAGCAGTCCACTCACCCCATACCGAACCCAAGGTTATTGTCCGGTTCGGCCCCTCAGTGGACGCCCCCCCCCCCCCCCCCCCCCCCCTCCCTCCGGGAACGTCTCATTCCAGACGAGTGTAGCCTCCAATGTTTGCGCGGTAGAGTAATTACGGTGTACATGGAGACAGTATTTGCGCAGCAATCGCCTTAAAAACCATCCACAGGATTCCCCCCCCCCCCCCCTCTGAATTCTAATACTGCACTTGAATCTTCCTTTTATTTCCGTCATTGCTGCTTCGCTGTGTAGATTGAACAATAGGAGCGAAAGGCTACATTCCTGTCTTACACCCTTGTTAATCCGAGCAATCCGTGCTTGACTTCCATCTCTTATTTTATTTGTCCCAGATTTTAGAGAAGGGTATACAAGAATTTTGCTCTCTGTGACCTAAAAAAATAATTGTGGACTAAATATTTAAATGATGAGGAGTTACACTCCCCCCTGCCTTTCCCCCGCTAAGTAACAAAATTACTTTATTGAAAATGGCGTCAACCGCATTTGTGGTACTGTATTGATATTAATCCCGGTTCCCTTATATACGTGGTTGCTTCGTGAAGTCCATTTCAGTAGTAAGTAGACAGTCTGGAATCTTCCGTATAATCCTTTCATCAATTGGTAGTTCCAGCTCATTATTATGCGCTGCATGATCATTGGTTCACAGTTTCAAGTGTTTTAGACATGGACGCTAATTAATTATCGTGTGCATCATTGCCCGAAAATTAAGTAACTACGAGGTACAATTTAAAATTTGAGTTTGTGTGGTGGAAATACATGTCACAAGGAGAGGCCCTAACGATAGGATCGACTTTTTGAAACCAAACGCTTAAAGCATAATCTAAAAACCTATTTCATGATGGACAAAGTAAATCAGATGAAGATTTAAATGAAATACGGTTTTATAGGTAAACAAAATGGATAACAGATGTAAAGAACGCCATAATGTGAACGAAAAAACAATGCTGACAAAACAAAATAAATTAATTCGAAACTAATACATAAAATTAATTTAGAACATATGAACTAAGATTTCAAGTGGGAAAAATAATAAGAAGAAAAATGAGAGCAAAAGAAGTAGTTATGATTAGAATGATGTGACAAAGGAATAAAAACAAAAATTACATTTAAATTAATTAATTGAATAAAAATAATGATCAAAGTCATTTCGATGAAGATGTAAAAATAAAAGATCTACTAAAGCTTGCGATATTCGAACCCACAACCTCCTTCATATAAAACTACTGTCCTGTCCATTATACCAAGCAACCAAACTGTGAGATGCAATCTTAACGCAATTGTCACACAAAATTCCGAAATTTTTTTCCTCAATTATTCGCAAATGAGGGCCCACCAGGGTAATGGCTACAGTGTGCGATACCTAGGATCTTAACCTACGTAACCGTATAGATGGTTTCAAAAAGTCGATCGCATCGCGGGGGACGTCTCCATGTCAGTGCGAAACAGACTCTGCACGTTAATCAGCGGATAGCAAAAGGAAATTGAAGGTTTAACATTAACAGTGAAATCATTAGAGACAGAGGATAAGGCAGGATGACGGCCGAAGGGTAACCAATGGAAACACCCCAAAATTCACCTTAAATAATCTATCCTTAGAACACGATGGACCTAAATTGAAATGTCTGGATGAAGATTCTGAATACAGCTTGTTCCCAATGCGAATCCACTGCCTCAACCACCACACCATCTCTCTCGGCATAACCGATAAGAGTACGTAAAACATCATGCAGTACCGAAAGGGAAAGGAAAGGAAAATGCAAAAAAAATTAATTTGACAGAGAAGCTACTCTGCGGATGTTTTTCTTTGTTTTGCAGATTTTCATAGGCTTGTAGCAATGAATCTCACATGCCACTGGCACACTCAGAAGAATACACTGATTTAAGACGACCGTCATAAACTAGTTTGAATCACGGAAATGTCTGAGAAGAACTCAAACGTAAAAAAAAATATGGACTTCTGAGTTACAAATATAAGACGAGCAGTCCATCGTTTGTGCAGTTTGGGAAAAAATAGTTAAGTTTATCACAGTCAATTAACTGTGGAAAGTGATCAAACAAGCAGACGACTGCAGTACCTTAATATATATATTACAGCACATTTAGAAGAATTGCGTTACAAGATTGACGAGGTTGCACACAACTGTCTGACGGTCATGAGGTGAAATAAACTTTACTCTTAAATCAGTTAGCAAGAAAGTTACATAGACACAAATAACATCCTTTGTTTTATGGGGCTGTAAAGCTTTTTGCGGTTAATAGGAAGAGAAGCTAAATGGTCCACGTAGCGGTGGAAGAACATAGAGAAAGGCCTTTTGGATACGACAGGGCGTAGTGGTGGGAAATAAGACACAAAAGAAGTAAATATTAACTTGGACAGGACCCAAGATATTACCTGCGTTGTTTGCACAAAGGAAGCAACAACTGCTATACATATACATCCTGGTACAGATGATAGCAAAAATTCAGTGTTCTTTACTAAGAGGTAAATTATTTTGTCTAGTAAGTGTGGTAGATCTGTTTCAGAAGACTTGAGCTGGGGAAACAACGATACATTGCCTCCTCGAAAAGATTTCGCAACTTATATTTCTACCTCTGGCAGTGATTTGTTAATGTGAAAATGATAAGAGTTGCAACGCTGTTTGGAGTCCAACTTTAGTAGGTACCCCTATCAATGACGGGGCAAGTTAGTTCGAAGTTCGCTGGAAGGCAGGTGCCAAGCAAAGCTTTGCTATGTACAGCTTTCTTATATTTTAATTTCTGTAAGTCGAAAATAGATTGCTGCATCATAATAAATAAGCGAGACACATTTTTGAAGGTTCTTCTAGACAATGATCCATAATTAACATGTTGCTGCACTTCGAAAGTTATTACTAATTATACACAAATAATCCAAGATCTAAATTTGAGAACGATCCAAATGTGAACAGTACCCTTATCACTCGCATCACATGTTTGGAGCGAATAATGGCCTGACTAACAAAGGAAATTGTCCGGCAATATGCTGAAAATAACGTCAAAGTCGTTTTAAAACAATAAAACATTTTGCACCCTGAAATATGGAAAAAGTAATTGCTCGGTAGTTATCTTGAACTGTATACTACTCATGAAAGACGAAAAAAATAAGTTGCCTCCTGTGAGGTTTGAACTCACGACCCCTGGTTTACGAGACCAGTGCTCTACCACTGAGCTAAAGAGGCAGATGCGAGGGGAACGTTATACGCGTAACTTAAAGTGGTACTGGCATGCATGCAGGAAATTTTACTTACGTGATGTCATGGTGAATTTTTAATGCGTGATCATTATTTCTTAGTAATTTACGCCAGTAAACTTTTATAGTGATTAGTGCCCTTAGATTTGTATGGAGAAACTTAAAGGTCAACATTTTAAATATCTTACCTTCGTCTGCCGAATCGGCGAATAGCTAAAAGTAATACTAGCAAGCTAGAAACCAGTGTTTGTATAGATGAGCTAATTAATGAATCGAAGCTGAATATTGGAGGAACGTATGTTGAGAGTACAAAAGTGCCATCACCAAATAGTTCTTTGGTTAGTACATGGTTTCTCATCTTCGAAGTATGGGAAAGTACGGCCGAGGGTTTACCGAACGCCATTTTTCGGCGGAGCTGCACTATTTGAAACGTCTTTATTAGCAGAAGGTAAATGTTTGTTCATCACCAACGCAAATAAACTTTTTCCTCGTCGTATTTGTTGCACATTGTGCTGAAAATAAAACTCTCCCTGGAATTGCGCACTAAACACATATATTGACATCCTGCAACGGCTGTTCAGTGTGCTACAAAATAATGAAGATTTTCTGATGTATAATATCTCGACAAACAGAACCAGACCTGATCTCAAGAAATGAAATGGAGGATTCAAATATCCAGTTGCTGCTTCGTTCGGAAACCCCCATCAGAACGTAATACGCGCAGGAACATACGGAAGCTTTCCCGTCTAACGCATGCACAACAGTAAGGATAAGAATGCTGTTCCTTTTTGATAACGTTCTTATACAATGAGGTCTTACTTCTCACTTACACAGCCATCAGGCGTTGCGATTTTTTGGAGATTGTCAGGCTGTCCTTAATTTTAACCATGTTTGCTGTTCGGACTAGTTCTTGATGTTTTTCTCTTTTTTTGCTGTTTAGATTAAGTTGCCACAAAATCCCGAAAACACCTCTTTGAGCCAATTATATTTTGGGTACCTTGTAGTACATACTAATTCCTGTCAATACCATATCATACATTCCACGCCTCGTACTCGGCACAAATCCAGATAGGAATCAACATATCGGAAGGTGAAGGTTTTAATGATACGCGGGAGTGCATGTCTTAGAAGTGTTTCAGCTTTTTAAATTATTCAGTATTAAAAACTTCCGATCATGTACTTGTGTTAAAATCAAATTACTGTCAAATATTAATGATCTAGATGAAAGTAAAAGTCCCACTAATACGATTCACAACGAGGTCGACGTTTTGTAACTGTATTTTAACATGCCGTCACATAGACAACTAGACATAACACAAAGAGCGTTCAGAGTGGTGTCGAGAGATTTTGGTTCTTAGAGTGCATTCGTAATTCGACCTCTCTGAATGAAGCGCCAAAGCATACATTTCCAGCTGACGGAAGTGTTATTTCATTGATAATACGATGCTCTTCAGAAGAGCAACCGAGTCTACATAGGCAGATGATACAAGTTGTCGGTAATCGATAACCGCTTTGAGTTTACTCCTTTACGACGAATTTAATTTACAGGCTGCCGTACGCTTTTAATCTATGTACTTTTGTGTGGAATGACGGTTACTACACAAAAAAAGTCAGTTCAGCAATGCCACAAATAGATTCGCACAACAAACATCGTTGTAGGGCACTCCTTTGTTTATTTTTCGCCTGTTCAAACCGAAATGATTTCCACTGTTTTTTTTTTTTTTCTGAATCCGTGTTTGAGGTCGATCGTTGAGCCTTTGCTCTCCCGTAAGGCATACACCATGGCACTGACGTTCATAGTTGAATATCTCCTTCCATACACAACGTAAAACAGTGTACTGTGCCGTACTGTGAACTGTTAGAAGTATATAAAAGACGGCTACAGTGGGCATTTGAACACTGATTTTAGTTAAACTTCTAGCAAAGCATGTTAATCGTTACACTACACGGACATGATGCTGAACATGTCCCGCTTCTGATACAACTCCGATTACGAGGGACACAAACATTTCAGTAGATCATTTAAAAAACAAAAAAACCGTGCTTTTCATGGAATCATTTCAGTTCGGTAACTGAACAATGCTTCTTAAAATATTGCTTTAATATTATTATTAATATAAACAAATTTTGCTTGTTATGAATTCCATGCTATGTTTTGTAAAAAAGCTTTTTTTTAAAAATGTGACGTTTTGTTTTTTCACGGAACGTCTACTTGATTTCACTGGACTCTTGAGGTCGTACTTAGCCGAACCTGCAATTTAAACAAATTTCGATGTTTCTGGTGGGACAGCTTCTCATTTTCTTCTTATTCCATTAAACAACCCGTATGGTGCTGTATTAAAGTTAGCCAGCGCTATCCTGTTGGGAAACATGCCCTGGATGCTATTCATGAATGGCAGCACACCAGGTCGAATCACAATGTTGACGTACGAATTTGTAGTCACGGTGGGATAACAGCGAGAGTGCTCCTGCTGTCATACGAAATCGCACCCCAGACCTTAACTCCAGTGTGTCTAGCACGCAGACAGGTTGGTTGCAGGCCCTCAACTGGCCTCCTCCTAACCAACACACGGACATCACTGGCAGCGAGGCACAACCAGCTTTCATCAGAAAACACAACAAACCTTACCCTGCCCTCCAGTAAGCTCTCATTTGACACCACTGAAGTCCAAATGGCGGTGGTTTGGGGTCAGTGGATTGCACGTTAGAGAGCGCCTGGCTCGGAGCTGTTCTTAAAGGAACCGATTGGTAACAGTTCTTTGTGTCACTGTGGTGCCAACTACTGCTGAAATTACTGCTGCAGATGCAGTACGATGCGGTGGAGCCATACGTCGAACACGATGGTCTTCCCTCTCGGTAGTGCCACGTGGCCGTTTGGAGCCCGGTCTTCTTGCGACCGTACATTCTCGTGACCACCGCTGCCAGCAGTCAGGCACAGTGGCTACATTTCGGCCAGGTCTTTCTGCAGTATCACAGTAGGAACATCCAGCTTCTCGTAGCCTTATTACACGACCTCGTTCGAAGTCAGTGAGGTGTTAATGATGGCGTCCATGTCGCCTAAGGGCATTCTTGGCTAACATCAGCTCACCATGTCCAATTTCAATGGTAAGTAACGCTCACCACTGTTACAGCGTGTTTTTAAAGCAAACTTGATTTGTATCCTCATAATGGTGCTCCTAGTGCCAGTCCCATGCGACTGGCTCGAAATTGCTATAGACATCATCTTTCGTTTATATCGCACAGCCCCTTGGTGCTGCTATACTTTCCGTCATTGTATAAATGGGCATCGGCTGCGAAGGGAGCCGAGTTATTGAGACGACTATTGTCTGCACCTGAAGTGGCAGGGTTGTACACAATAATTCTCGAGAAGCTAATGTGCAAGACACGCGTTACTAACCAATGCCTTTTCTATTAAAAATGTAAAAAGTCTCATACGCCATAGAGTATGAATATCTATGTGGTATTTAGAATGAGATTTTCACTCGGCAGCGGAGTGTGCGCTGATATGAAACTTCCTGGCAGATTAAAACTGTGTCCCGAGTTCGAGTCTCGGTCGGGCACACAGTTTTAATCTGCCAGGAAGTTTTATGTGGTATTTGTTCAAGAATGATTTTATGTGGATATATGTAAACGTTATGTCTACCAGTGGCCGATTCTTATATTCCAGACACATTATTCTTAAATCCTACGCTAATTGCAGCAAGGGAAAGAAGCGAAGAATCATGTTAACCTAGCGAAGGTAAAGCATTGGTAAGGCAAGAGGCTTGTATCCCGGAAGATGTTTCAAATCCCCGTCTGACCATGCAGGTTTAGATTTGCCTTGATTTTACTAAATTGCTCAAGGCAAATGTCGAGATGTTTCCACGATTTACTTCTCCAAAGCGAGCTTGAGCTTCGCGTCTGTCGTCATCGTCGACAATGACATGGGAAACCCTGATCTTCGGCCCTTTCTCTTATAAAGGTGCCCCACAAAGAGATTTACACTGTTTGAACATAATGGAGGAGGTATTAATGATACCCCGATCAAGTTGTGATTACGCATTGTCCAGTCAAATCAGTGTGACCACATGTCAAAAGCTGGTAACCACCTTCTGCAGCACGGACCGCTACGAGATGTGCAGGAAGACGTTCTGGAAGGTACGGACAGGGATGTGAAGCCATACCGACTCCAGTGCCGTGGCAAGTTGGGCTAGTTTCTCTGTTGAGGACCCATTGTGCGTACAGCCCGATCGAGGTGGTCCCACACATTCCCGTCGGGGTTTAAACCCGGCAAGTCGGGTGTCCAGGAGAGTACGGTAAACTCATCTTGTCGCATTTCGAACCACGCACGTACATTACAATCTGTGTTAAACATTGCATTGTCTTGCTGGTAGATGGCATCATGCCGAGGGAAAACAAACTGCATATGGGCCTGGATATGGTTCCTAAGGATAGATCCATACATATAATTATCCGTTTTCCTGTCCAGAACTACAATATCACCCAGGAAATACCAAGAAGACATTCCACAGACCATAACGCTCTGGCCTGGACCCTTCCGAGGATTTCAGATGTTTCACGTCATACACGGCAACGGCCGTCTGTCCGATGGAGCATAAAACGTGATTCATCTGAAGAGGACCGAGCGAGGTGGCGCAGTGATTAGCACACTGGACTCGCATTCGGGAGGGTGACAGTTCAATCCCGCGTCCGGCCATCCTGATTCAGGTTTTCTGTGATTTTCCTAAATCGCTTCAGGCAAATGCCGGGATGGTTCCTTTGAAAGGGCACGGCCGACTTCCTTCCCCGTCCTTCCCTAATCCGATGAGACCGATGACCTCGCTGTTTGGCCTCTTCCCCCAAAACAACCAACCATCTGAAGAGGCCACATGTCGCCTCTCAGTGGACGTCCAGTTGCGGTACTGGCGTGTAAATTCCATTCTTCGTCGCTGATGAACAACAGTCAGGATCGGTGCATGAACCAGGTGCATGATGCAGAGGCCCATACGCAGCCAAGTTCGCTGAACGGTCGTTGAGAGAACACCGTTGGTAACCCCTTCGTTCATTTGAGCGGTCAGTTTCTCAGAAGTTGGCACCTTAATTCGCAGGTACACGTCTCCGCAGCCATCGTTCACCCCTGTCATCTATGGCTCCCTAGTGCGCCATAGTTGTCTCGGTGCCGGTATTGGACAGCGTCATTTTGCCATAAACGGTATAATTTAACCACGGCGGCACGCGAACAGTTTACAAACTTAGCCGTTTGGGAAATACTTCCATCCTTGCACCGAAAGTCACTGATAATGTTCTTTCGACGATAGATAAATCGCCCCCTTTCCGCATTTTCTACACTGTTTTCGGCTTCTCCTGACACGCTTTATATACGGTCCACTTCCAGTGCTGCCATCTGCCGTCTGTGGAAGTTATTGCATGTTGACGTCACACGTATTTACAGTTGCCAGTAACTGTACGTAAATAACAATACTGGTGCAAACTCGTCCTTCAAGGAAAGAACGGGAACTTTAGAAGTCAGTGTGCTTGATCTGAGAAAGGGGCGGTGTAGCACGAAGAAAACACAGCAGTCAAAAGAGTGGTAGATTCAATGCTAAAAACTTCCACAATATCCCCCAAAGTATGTCCATGCGGCAAGCTGCGCATGAATGAGATGTAAGCAAATAAAGTGTTCAGCGCATTTTAAGGTAAGCAAAATGGAAACCCTACATTCACAAGTTGCTTCACGCGATGAATGAGCACGATCCTAATACGTGCCTTGAATTTTGTGACTATATTTGCGATACTGAGCAGTTCACTGATGTCATTGTTTCGTTTGATGAGGCGGCGTGTAATTTGAATGGAACCATCAATCGTCATTACTGTGTGCTCTGTGCAAGAGCGAATTCCCATGTTACAGATCAACGAACTGTTGATTGTCCTGGATTATCAGTGTGGTGTGGTATGTACAAATATGTCAGATGACTTGCAGGGCCATTTTTTAAAGTAACAGCGACAGGTGTCAAGGATCTTAAACTATATTGAAGGAACGAATTATACCAACTGTTCTTAAATTGTACCTCGATAACATTTTTTTTAACAAGACGGTGCACCGTTATATTGCCACCATGTGCTGTATGAAACATTTGTTGGGAAGTGTTCCACCCAGATCTTCGAATATAACGCTATTAGACTTCTTTCTTTGGAGAACTCTGAAGGACTCAGGGTTTACCACGAAGCCACGTAAGGTGCATAACGTGAGAGAGGCGGTTATGACTGCCTGTGAATCCGTTCCGATGGCAATCATAAGACAGGAGCGTCGATCTCTTTTGCAGCGTTCCAGACGCTACATTGCTGCCGGTCGAAGACATTATGAACTTCAACAGTAAAACCCGTGTGACTCAAAAATTTCTAGTTTTTATTACATTTGTTCTAGTATATATTATTTTACTATCTTATTTTTTCTTTATCAATTTATGTTGCCAAACTACATATACAGTATTTGCATCGCGTATCAGTGTAATTGGAAGAGTGGATCAATTTCATTCGGGACGGGTTGGGCCGGTGACAAGTGACACATTGTTCGGTGGCATTAAAGGCACTGGTTCGCCACAGTGCAACGCCTCCTCCGCCGTTAGCCCCTGCGAGGTCAGAGATAAGCCCTGCCGCTCAAAGCACTCGTTTGTCTGCCTCTGTGTGCCAGGACGCAGCAGAGCCACTCTCCCCCCACCAGTTGTCTGTGAACAGGGTGGCCCCTTACTAATAGTGACGTAACAACATATTCCTAAAAGACCAGTTAAATTAGAGGAATACTTTCTGTTCTGAGAAAGAAATTACGTTATATCACATCTTACCATACTATGAAGTGTGCCATTGCATTGTTATTCCTCTTAGGAGATTTACATATTTCATGCATATAATAATAATAATAATAATAATAATTTAAATCCAAATAGAGGTGTTTTGCAGGATATGCTTCCTGCAACCACCCTCGAAGGAAAACAAAGGCAGAGGATGAGATGGTCAAAGGAAGTTAATCGACACCACATGTTCTGTTATTACCAAGCAACATACCTAGGAACCAACACAATTGGATACAGATCACAAGTATACACAACATTTAGTACCAGATACCCAGAATTAAAATTTTTAACAGAACAACGACTAGCTGATCAGATTCGTGTAATAATAAAAAATAACAGGATACCCCAGTCAGAAAAAGAAAACATCAAACAACAAGTACAACTAATACTGGAACAAAATAATGTGCAATCAGAAGAAGAAGAAGAAAATACAGTAATGGACTCAAACGTCCCAGAGAAAACAAACAAAGAACACCATGCATCAATTAAACAATAAGAGGAAAACGAAGTCTTAAGACAGCCATCAGAACAAGCACAAATAGAACACGAAGTGACACAGATGTCAGATATAGAAGAAAAATTTCAGCTGACATATATAGAATACAAAGACACAAATACAGACATTAGACCATTCTTGCATAGACCGCCAAATAACCCACAAGTTGAAACAACAATAACAACCATCAACACAATCATACACAACAAAATAAATGAAAACACAACTATGGAAGAGATACAACTACTGGTTTATATAGGAGCACTCACTACACTAAATATACACACTAGGCAGAGATCAGAACCAACCAACACACAGAAGAAACCCACAAAACCAGCATGGCAACACAGGCTACAGATCAGAATAGAAAAACTGAGAAAAGGCATTGGACAGCTAACACAATTTATAAGAAATGAAATATCAGACAATAAACGAAAAAGCTTAGGTAAAACCTCACAACAAGAAGCGATAGATCAATTAGATGAAAAGAAGCAGAAATTACAAGCATTGGCCAAACGACTTAGAATATACAAAAAAAGTGAAAATAGAAGGAAACAAAACCAAACATTCAACACAAACCAGAAGAAATTTTACCAGACAATAGATAACACACACATTAAAATAGACAATCCACCAAACATAACAGACATGGAACACTTCTGGATTAACATAACAGGAATGCACGGTGGATAGAAGCAGAAACAGACACATAACAAGATGATACCACAAATGCCTCAAGTGATAATTTTGCAACATGAAGTCACCAAAGCAATTAATTCTACTCACAATTGGAAAGCCCCTCGAAAAGGTAAAATAGCAAATTTCTGGCTAAAGAAGTTCACCTCAACATATTCACATCTAACTAAATTATTTAACAGTTACATTGCAAACTCATACACATTCCCTGATACACTTACACATGGAATAACTTATATGAAACCTAAAGATCAAGCAGACACAGCAAACCCAGAAGAATATCGCCCCATAAAATGCCTACCAACAATATATGAAATATTAACTTCTGTCATTACACAGAAATTAATGACACATACAACACAGAACAAAATTATAAATGAAGAACAAAAAGGCTGTTGCAAAGGAGCACGAGGATGTAAAGAGCAACTGATAATAGATGCAGAGGTGACATATTAAGCTAAAACTAAACAAAGGTCGCAACACTACGCATACATTGGTTACCGAAATGCTTCTTATAGTGTACCCCACTCATGGTTACTACAAATATTGGACATATACAAAGTAAACCCTAAATTGATACATTGATTATGGACACAATATTACTGGAACAAACCCACACAAAATCACACATTTGCTATACATGGATGATCTAAAACTACTGGCAGCAACAAATCAACAACTCAACCAATTACTAAAGAAAACGGAAGTGTTCAGCAATGATATAAACATGGCTTTTGGAAGAGACAAATGTAAGAAAAATAGCATAGTCAAGGGAAAACACACTAAACAAGATTATTACATATTGGATAACCACAGCGACTGCATAGAAGCGATGGAAAAAACAGATGCCTATAAATATCTAGGATACAGACAAAAACTAGGAACAGATAATACAAATATTAAAGAAGGACTTAAAGAAAAATATAGACGAAGACTAACAAAAATACTGAAAACAGAATTGACAGCAAGAAACAAGACAAAAGCTATAAATATCTATGCTATACCAATATTGACCTACTCACTTGGAATAGTGAAATGGAGTAACACAGACCTAGAAGCACTAAATACACTTACACGATCACAATGCCACGAATATAGAATACATCACCTACATTCAGCAACAGAAAGATTTACATTAAGCAGAAAGGAAGGAGGAAGGGGATTTATCAACATAAAAAAACCTACATTATGGACAGGTAGACAATTTAAGAAAATTCTTTCTAGAACGAGCAGAAACTAGCAAAATACACAAAGCAATCACTCATATAAATACATCGGCTACACCACTGCAATTTCATAACCACTTCTACAACCCTTTACATCACCTAACATCAACAGATACGAAGAAAGTAAATTGAAAAAGAAAACACTACATGGCAAGCACCCGTATGATCTATCACAGCCACACGTCGATCAAGACGCATCCAACACATGGCTAAGAAAAGGCAATATATACGGTGAGACGGAAGGATTCATGATTGCAATACAGGATCAAACAATAAACACCAGATATTGCAGCAAACATATTATTAAAGATCCCAATACCACAACAGATAAATGCAGACTTTGCAAACAACAAATAGAAACAGTAGATCACATCACAAGCGGATGTACAATACTAGCAAATACAGAATACACCAGAAGACATGACAATGTAGCAAAAATACATCAACAGCTTGCCGTACAACATAAACTTATAAAACAACACGTTCCCACATACAAGTATGCAACACAAAATGTACTGGAGAATGATGAATACAAATTATACTGGAACAGAACCATTATAACAGATAAAACAACACCTCATAACAAACCTGACATCATACTCGCCAATAAAAATAAGAAATTAACACAACTAATCGAAATATCCATACCCAATACAAAAAATGTACGAAAGAAAACAGGAGAAAAAATTGAAAAATACATCCAACTGGCTGAGGAAGTCAAGGATATGTGGCATCAGGATAAAGTTGACATCATACCAATTATACTATCAACTACAGGAGTCATACCACACAATATCCACCAGTACATCAATGCAATACAGCTACATCCAAACTTATATATACAACTACAGAAATCCGTAATTATTGACACATGTTCAATTACTCGAAAGTTCCTAAATGCAATATAACATATACCGTACAGTTAAAAGGAAGTCACGCTTGATCAAGGTCCGCGTCACTTTCTACTTCTGACCAGACATATCGTCTGAGATAAGAAAGCAATAATAATAATAATAATAATAATAATGACTTTTTTCTTTTTACTGTCATTTCATTCCTGTCCCCTTGGCGGACTGGCAGGTTCTACGTTGCTGTTCTTCAGCCTACAGCTTGGCCGGCCGCTGTGGGCGAGCGGTTCTCGGTGCTTCAGTCTGGAACCGCGTGACCGCTTCGGTCGCAGGTTCGAATCCTGCCTTGGGCATGGATGTGTGTGATGTGCTTAGCTTAGTTAGGTTTAAGTAGTTCTAAGTTCTAGGCGACTGGTGACCTCATATGTTAAGTCCCATAGTGCTCAGAGTCAGCAGCTTGTAAAATGTAAACGTGGTTTTAAAAACATAAAAAGATGAGAAAAATACGATACTAAAAACAAACTGATACTGTGAAATTGACTTTATTTGTCGAATTGCTCAAAGGCGGTAAGTCGCGGAAAGTGATGCTGGTGTCTCTTCTTGCTTGACGACAAGCTCCAGAAAATGGGTAGTTGGGGAGAGAGAATGGTGGTGAGTGGGCGGAGGATCAGGAGAGTTAACTGAATTGGAGTACGTGACAGTGGAATTTAAATGGAACGTGGACTGGGTAGTCTGAGAGACTTGATGGGGAATATGTGAACGCTCAAATGGACGGATATTTATGAAGGACAGTAACGAAGGGGATGATTTCTTCAGTTGGGGGAGCAGGACATAATGAGCTTTCTGGTTGAAGTGATGATTCGATGGGGCAGATTGGGCGGTCAGCCCAGATTTGGTGACGTGGGATTCTTTGCATGTGTTACAGAGGCGTAGGGACTGAAGTTTCTTAATGTCCGTAATACAGGTGGTTGCCTTCGCAGTGAGGCATGTGGGTGAGTTTTTCCATTCAGCAGTTGAATGGCCGTTGTAAATGAAGCAGTTCTGACAATAGTCAGTTTCGTATGTTGGGTTTACAACTGTATACAAATAAGACTGCAACAATGAGAAATCTTTGATGTTAGATTCAGAAGCATCTGACCCACCTTACATTTCAAGTTGTTGGATTTCTCAGTACTGTTAATGAAAGAAATGAATGAATAAATAAATAAAAAATAAATATTGCCGTCTCACATCCGCCATATTCGCCCCACCTTGCGAATTTTTCTTGTTTCTGCGAGTGGAAAGGCGACTGAAGGAAAAGTTTGGTAAACATATCGCAGACATCCAACGGGCTGTGACAAGTGAGCTTAAAAGCATCGCAGTTGAAAATTTCCCTGCTTGCTTGCAAGACCTGCAGAAGCGTTGGCAACTGTGCATTGATAGCCAATGGGAGCGCTTCGATAGGAGCTAGGATCGCTACCTGGTGAATGCAATTTTCTATTTCTTTTAAAATAACTGTCCTGGTAGTTTCCTAACAGAGGGAGTAGAAGAACGTAGGAATTTCTAAAAACGAGATCATTATGTCAAATCAGATATTTAAGCATGAATCCACTAAACATCTCACAAATACGTCACTTAATCTAATAAATCCTATCGAATTCACATCACACTGCGTTCTTTTTTATCAGTGTGCGTGCACAATTGATAACTAAAGCTCTGTGAATGAAATGAATGCTGCGAACCAAAGATTACGCTTGTCTACTAGCCGTTTATTTGTTATAGCGGTTACTTGACTCAATGAAATTTCAGTCGTAAAGAGATGTGTATAACATAATTTTTTTCCAAGAGAACTTTATTTGCCCATATTGCAATAAATACATATGTAGACAATTAGTCCCGGCCAGCTAAATTGCCATCCTTCCGATCATGCACGTACAAAGACCATTGTGCCATTCTTTGTAGTGCGCTGTCATTTAGTCATTGACATCTTAGGGACAACTCGTTGAAACATTATTCACTGTACAGTAAAACCATGATTGTGCTGAACACGCATAAACGTTTTCAGTCAAATACATCTGTGACATTCTTTTCATAGGACACTTTTAAACAGTGTAATTTCTTTTCCAGTCTGAGAAAACTAAGAGCCTTTTCTCTAAGTAGTTTCACTGCTTTTAATAATATGGATTTCTATTTAGTGGTTACTGTGTACCGAACAAAGCCAGTAAAATTGGAAATCAGCCATTATTATTTCGACAATTTATAACACGTCGGGTTTGCCGGGATTACTGTAAAAGAAACGTTGCTCTTAAGCCCCAACTGTGGTTGTTGATCGCCCATAAACTCTTAAATATCAAGATCAGGAGCTGAGTGGGTGGCGAGTCCGACTGTCATGCCGAGGACATAGGTTCAGTCCTGGGGGGGCTCTTTCCTTGGTGAGACAGGGTAGCCGGGAATTCTCAGGCAATTACCTTTAAGCTGGAAAAATCGGGGAAATCTCAGGAATTTTGTAAAATATCAGGGAAGCCTATATTTTTAAACTAAAACTGGAATTTAATTTTATTGAGTTTCATAAAACACAAATTTTGAAGTATTTAATATTTCAAAGTGCGTTTATCATATGAATGTTAGTCCATATAAATTACAGGTCTTTAAAAGTTGTGGTTAAACTACAGCTAAGGGAAAGAAAAGTCGTTATTTTGCGATGCACAACCTCCACCCTTCTTCCGTATACCGTTAATTTCTCATGAGCTTCTTATGACAACATCCTCCTCCCCATACCTGAAAGTCTCAGAATCTTTTCTTTCTTCATGTTTGAGTAGCCGCCCTTTTGAGGACTGTAACAGGGTGCATCCAGTCTCGTGAGGCCAGCTGAGAAGCTACTTGAATGTGAAGTAGCGGCTTTAACCTTTAAAAAGATAGCGACGTATGAAACCGCGTGTTACTTACGACTATTATAGGACATCTCCTGACATCAGAACATAGTTGAAGTCCTGATCCAAGGCTCCTCCAAATATCACAGTAAAGCTGTAATTCCTAATTCAGAAGCTGTAAACGTTAAAAATTAAATGCGTGCATCGGAAAAGTCACCTTTGCGCCCACTATAATTAATGAAAACAATGTCTCAACATATTACTCGCTTTGGATATATACGAAGCCTGTTTTAGCTTCGTCGTGCTGTATAAAGGGTATCACATCTCCTGCAAAAGATTACTGTTGAAATTCATTAAGATTGTAAAATTTTGTTTTAGAATAATGATGCGAAAATCAGTCGGTTTAGCAGTAACAAATATTGGATAAAGTTATAAAAACGGGCAAAATTTACCAGATCCCCATACGGACACGGGGTATATAAGTTGCGTACATTACACTGTGGTGACAAAAGTCATGAGATACCAGTATCGTGTAGGACCTCCTTGTACCCGGACTAGTGCAGCAGCACTACATGCCACGGACCCAACAAGTCGTTGAAAGTCCCCTGCAGAAATACTGAGCCTGCTTGCTCTATAGCAGTCCGTAACTGCGAAAAGTGTTGCCGGTGCCGGATTTTGTGCACGAACTGACTTCTCGATTATATCGTATGAATGTTCAGCGGGGTTCATGTCAGACCATTCGCTAGAATTATCCAGAATGTTCTTCAAACCAATCGGGATTAATTCTGGTACGGTGTCTTGGCGCATTGTCATCCACAAAAATTCCTTCGTTGTTTGGGAACTTGAATTCCGTGAATGGCTGCAAATGGCCTACAAGTAGCCGAACATAACGGTTTCCTGTCAATGATCGCTTCATTTGGACCAGAGAACCCAGTCTATACCACGAAAACACGGCCCACACTCGTATGGAGCGGTTACCAGCTTTCACAGTGCCTCGTTGACAACTGTAATCCATTTCTTTGTGTTCCCGAACGGTACCATCAGCTCTTACCACCTGAAATCGGGATTCATGTGACCACGACACGGTTTTCCAGTCGCCTGGGGTCCAATTGACATGGTCACAAGCCAAGGAGAGGCACCGCATGCTATGCCATGGTGTTAACCAGGGCACTCGCGTCGGTCGTCTTGTGCCATAGACTATCAACGCCACGTTTGAGCGGACTGTTCTAACGGGTGCGTTCGCCGCACGTCCCACATTGATTTCTGCGATTATTTTACGTAGAGTTGCTTGTCTGTTAACACTGACGACTCTGCGCAAATCTGCTGCTCTCGGTTGTTAAGCGAAGGCCATCGGCCACTCCGTCGTGGTATTCTCGAAATATTGAATTCTCTAACGATTTCCGAAATGAAATGCACCATGCGTCTAGCTGCAACTACCATTCCGCGTTCAAAGTCTTTTTAATTCCCGTCGTGCAACCACAGTCATGACGGAAACCTTTTCACATGAATCACCTAAGTACAAATGAGAGCTCCGCCAATGCACCGCCCTTTTATATCTTGTGCACTGCGGCTTTATACCTTGTGTGTGAATGTGCATATCGCTATATCATGACGTTTTTCTTCTTTAAAGACAATTGCTTCACTCTGCACGGTCGTTATAAGAGTCTGTTGGGGTTGTGAGATACGCGGAAGACAACTGAAAAATGCGCGCACGAGGCATCAGGTAAAAACATCAGTCGCAGAGGCACTTGAATTATGTAAACAGGGCGCAGCGCACGTGCTAAGCAGCTGTAAACTGTTAGCAGGCGGGCGATAAGCTGCCTTGTGTTGTGCATTTCAGTTTTCTGTGATAACCGTTCAGTCAACACCTCCCGCCTGCAGCGGTTTAAGTAGTAGGTGTCCCAACTTGGAGGCGACAAAACGTTCACAGTTCATTTTGCTCTACAGTAAAAATTATTTCGTACACCACAAAGTTCTGTACTGGAAACAACAATCAACAGCAACTAAACATTCCAGTCCGTCTGAGTGAATACTTTCTGTAATTCTTCTGGAATTAACTAAACAAACGCTCATGAGATCGTTATCAGAAACGTCAGTCCAGAAAATGGGTCTCTCAGATTGCAGAATGTACTTCGGCTTTCGGTACAGTGTCAGCGCCGTTCAGTGACTCAAGTTATTCACATCAAACATCTGCCAGTCAGTTGATTCGAATGACAAATTGTGTTTTGTCCTTCTTTCAGCTACTTTTAGTTTCCCATTAAATATGTGAAATTTCGTCTCGTACGCTAGTAGGGTCGTTTCATAGAACGCACTAACCGCTTCAGTGGTGTTCTTGTTGTTATGGTCTTCAGTACAAGATTGTTCTTCACGCTAGCCTAGTCCGTGCAAGTGTCTACACCTCTGCTTAACTACTGAAACCTAAATCCATTTGAACCTGCTAATGTAATTAAGCCCTGGTCTCCTACAACTTTTACCAACCACGCTTCCTCCCATTACTAAACTGACGATTCTTCGATGACTCAGAATTGTCTTGTAAACAGTACCCGTCTTTTAGTTAATATGTGCCACTGACTTCTTTTTTCATCATCTCGAGTCAGGACCACCTCATTTATTTGATGTACCCATCTAATTATCGGCATTCTTCTATAGCACCACATTTCCAAAGATTATATTGTCATCTTGTCTGAACTACTTATTCCCTATGTTTCACTCCCACACAAGGCTACATTCTAGACAAACGCCTTCAGAAAAAAAACTTCCTAACACGTAAGTCTATATTCGATATTAACAAATTTATCTTCTTCAGGAGCACGTTTCTTGTAATTGCCAATCTGCGTTTTATATCCTCTGTCTCTTGGCCATCAGTAGTTATTTCGCAGCCCAGTTAGCAAAACTCATTGGCTACTTTTGGTTACAGAGTACTTTTGAATGACAAAAAATCATGGTTTTTAACTTTATAATGATGATTTTTATAACTTTATTAAATTAATTAAAATATTAGTCTTTCCTGATTGCACTGATGTACACTTGATTTGGTTTAGAATGAAGTATGACCGCTATATACTAAATAGAAAACTATTAGTATTTCTCAAACAACAGGAATTTTTTTTTTAGCGGTTCTCTTGGGGATATACTGTTCATGTTGTTAACACTGCTGGTTTCCCACATCTGTAAATAATCATCTTTACCCTTGTTTAGTTTTGCTTTGGTAAAATGTTTTGCGTACATCCTACTGAAAGTTTGTTGCCTACGTGCTACAAGTATTTTAGATTGGAAGTGTTGAGAAATTTGGGCATAAAGTGTCTCGCAATATGAATGATCTATCGATTGCCTGAGATGAGCTACGGTGCAAGAAGTTCAAAGATTTGCTATTTGTCACAAAAGAAGCCAGAAGAGGATCCTTTTAAGACAACGAAATGTAGCAAAATGGAAAGTACACTTCAGCAATTTTTCTCAGGCACGGTTTAGTAGAATTATATCTTCGTTTGCAGTTATCCGGAAGTTGTATTTTTCAGAATTTAGCGACACATATCTCCTCAAGTTTATAAAGCATAACTGTCTATCTCTATCTAGTAGAACTAAGCTTTATTGCAGTTTCAACTAAATTACAGAGAAGTAATTTTTTTTTTTTACTGGTGAATATACAAGTACGTAATACGCAGAAACATAATACGCGAAACTGTATAGATCTGGTATATCAGATATCTTTTTAAAAAAATTTCTCCCTCATACCTGTTTTTTGGAGTGAAGTGACACCTGCATTTGGAAAAGCGTTTTAGTGAATTTTGTACATAAATTATTCTGTTACTAGAATGAGATTTTCACACTGCAGCGGAGTGTGCGCTGATATGAAACTTCCTGGCAGATTAAAACTGTGTGCCCGCCCGAGACTCGAACTCGGGACCTTTGCCTTTCGCGGGCAAGTACTCTACCAACTGAGCTACCGAAGCAAGACTCACGCCCGGTACTCACAGCTTTACTTCTGCCTGTACCTCGTCTCCTACCTTCCAAACTTTACAGAAGCTCTCCTGCGAACCTTGCAGAACTAGCACTCCCGAAAGAAAGGATATTGTGGAGACATGGCTTAGCCACAGCCTGGGGGATGTTTCCAGAATGAACTCATCGGTGAAGTGAAGGTCTGCTACTGATATGCAACCCAGTGTACGCCTTGGTATGTCCATTACAAACGATCTTTCCTCCAAGGAACCACGAGCAGAACGCACATGACTGGTGCCTTACCGTAGACAGTTACACACCACCTTTCTGAAGCTTGCTGGGCGCTATACTCAACGAAATCAGCCTCCCAGTTACTGCAGCAAGGGCACACCGTAATATGAATTGGATCGCAAGTACTACTCCTTCTAGTTCATAAAACCGTTTGCACTTGAATCCTCTGACTGTCAAGCTAGTGATTATAGACAGTTGACGTAGGCTGTAGATAACAGAAGGAAGAACATTTAACAAAGCCACCTCTAACTTTTCCTCGGCTGCCTCCAGTGTTTTCCGTATAGCAATCAGTAGTAAAAAAAAAAAAAGAGTCTTCCAGTTGCTTCAATGTATTTTACGGCCCTGTAATCAGGAGGGTTTTGTGTGGCGCAACATGGTCATGTGTCACACTTCCTTCATCTTTTGAGTATCTTAATTTACACGTAAATCAGCTGCGACATATTTTCATACGTTCTTGTTTAATGATCTGATGTCAACGAAATGCTGAACTTAGCTTCCGTTCCTATTCTATTACCCGAAGTCATATATAATTTTTGGCCAAATCATCTGAGTATCGTAGCGAAGACATTAGTTATTTTGGGTAACAAAGAAAGGTATTTGTTTAGTTACTATTGAGTGTATATCACAGTCGTTTTGCTTTACAAAGTCGCAAATGTAAAGTTATAAATGGTAACAGCATGTTAGAACTGGAGTAATAAGTTACTTGTGTGGTTTTCGTATTTCCTTATATGACGAGGTGTACTGAATTATGTACAATCGATCGTACTACTTTCACTGCACTCGCACTTGGAGCGAAAAGTATAATCACCTGTAACGCTTGTCAAATCATTTGATGAAAGGTTTCCGTGACAACAGCTTGCAAAGGAATCAAATGTTAATGGCAAAAGCATTGTGAAATAGGCGGTCAATGGTTCCTACTACTTTCAGAGCGTCACCATAGTAGCGGTGGATGCCTTCATCGTCACATTTACCATTTTCCCAAGATACTTTTCTAAAAAAGTAAAATATTTCTAATTTTGGATTGTATAATTGCTCACTTCGTTTTTAGAACTTCATTAAGGCTATAGTTTCAAGAAGAATATAATAATTCTAACCCCAAAGAAAGCAGGTGTTGACAGATGTGAAAATTACCGAACTATCAGTTTAATAAGCCACAGCTGCAAAATACTTACACGAATTCTTTACAGACGAATGGAAAAACTGGTAGAAGTTGAGCTCGGGGAAGATCAGTTTGGATTCCGTAGAAACGTTGGAACACGTTGGAACACACCTTACGACTTATCTTAGAAGCTAAATTAAGTAAAGGCAAACCTACATTTCTAGCATTTGTAGACTTAGAGAAAGCATTTGATAATGTTGACTGGAGTACTCTCTTTCAAATTCTAAAAGTGGCAGGGGTAAGATACAGGGAGCGAAAGGCTATTTACGATTTGTACAGAAACCAGACGGCAGTTATGAGTCGAGGCGCATGAAAGAGAAGCAGTGGTTGGGAAGAGAGTGAGACAGGGTTATAGCCTGTCCCCGATGTTATTCAATCTGTATATTGAGCAAGCAGTAAAGGAAACAAAAGAAAAATTCAGAGTAGGTATTAAAATCCATGGAGAAGAAATAAAAACTTTGAGGTTCGCCGATGACATCGTAATTCTGTCAGAGACAGCAAAGGACTTGGAAGAGCAGTTGAATGGAATGGACAGGAATGTAGACGAATTAAGTCGGGTGATGCTGAGGGAATTAGATTAGGAAATGAGACACTTAAAGTAATAAAGGAGTTTTGCTATTTGCCACAAACTCCTCTTCTCCCCAATTCTACTCAATACCTCCTCATTAGTTATGTAATCTATCTATCTACTCTTCAGAATTCGTCTGTAGCACCACATTTCGAAAGCTTCTATTCTCTTCTTGCCCAACAACTTATCGGCCACATTTCACTTCCATACATGGCTACACTCCATACAAATACTTTCAGAAACGACTTCCTGACACTTAAATCTATACTCGATGTAAAGAAATTTCTATTCTTCAGAAACACTTTCCTTGCCATTGCCAGTCTACATTTTATATCCTCTCTACTTCGACCAAATAGCAAAACTCCTTTACTACTTTAAGTGTCTCATTTCCTAATCTAATTCCCGCAACATCACCCGACTTAATTCGACTACATTCCATTATCTTCGTTTTGCTTTTGTTGATGTTCATCTTATAACCTACTTTCAAGACACTATCCATTCCATTCAACTGCTCTTCCAAGTCCTTTGCTGTCTCTGACAGAATTACAATGTCATCGGCGAACCTCAAAGTTTTTATTTCTTCTCCATGGATTTTAATCCGAACTCCGAATTTTTCTTTTGTTTCCTTTACTGCTTGCATCTGATAGAAATTCTCGCAAAGGTTTCCCACAATCGTTATGTAAACCAGCTAATATTGGTAGAATTGGTAGACCAAAGAATGTCTGTAGTTTCGTAGAGTCAAGTTCAATCCAGCGTTCAAGATATCTGTGTAGAATTTTACTGTCTTCTGCACGATTTTTGGTGTGCATTACTGTTACTTTGTGATTGGCAATAAAAAGTCCGAGACAATCTCCCCTTTTCTGTATTTGTGGTCTATGGCAACTTGGAATATGTCCTGTTCCACGTATTATACTCCTGGAAGCCTGCTTGCACAAATCACGTGGTAGTATATCATGTGTTACAGTCCACTTATAGATACAAGAGTAGGCGCACCAGTTTCCCGAATACCTTTACAATCTTCTTCACATTCATTAACACTCATCTCATATCTGACCTGTATCTTCTTGTCACATCATCAGCATCACTCTCATCCCCATTTGCAGAAATGGATTCATTATCACTATCACTCTTACGTATATCTGTTAAAACCTGCTCGAGCCTGTGGCTTCTTTCAAAGCGTGTATCATGATCCATTATGAGCAAAATATAACACCACGCCTTACTTCAGCAAAATGCAATTCCTAGCTACGAATTGGTTACAGCAGTGGACATATAATAGTTGGTTGAGAAGGTGCATTGTTGTCATGTTTTTATTTTACAAAGATGAAATATAACATTGATAATCACATGTTATATAACTGGGGTATTTTCTGACCCCACTCGAACAATTTCAAATTGTTATACTATGAACAGTGATGTAACCATAGATATTGTGCCCAAATAATAAAATGTCCATAAAAAGCATATCTAGAGAATGAGAAAAATATATCCACGCTTAAACTATTCCTTTATAGTTAAAAGAGCTTTGGGGTCTAAAAAGACCGCTGATATAAAGCAAGGGTAATGGAGAACAAAAAGTGAGAACTGGAATGATCAAAAGTTATACTGAAATACGGCAGTGTTTCTTTTTATATTAACTTGTGTGCTTTTTTAGTGTAAAAATACGAGGATAAACTGATAGATTAATGAAACATGTGCATCACGCATTTATCTAATTTTAAAAGTCTAAAACCTCTTACTGAAATTGAGTTAGAATTGGACACACCACAGTGAGTCTACTAGAAAGTTCACATCAGCGAGCGGCGCTCTCTCTTCAAGCGAGCGCTTCTGCACGTGCGAGACATATAGACGTGTTAAGTAGCAGTGTAAATAGTTCGACGTCACGTCATTCACGCAAGTAGCTGCCAAGAGAGGCACGGCGCCTGAGGTCAAGGAAATCAGTGCGTCAGCCGCGGCGGAAAGCGGGCGGGCCGTGACGCAGAGACCCGGGACGTCACGGTGCTCTGTACCAAAGCGCTGCGCCTACACCATTTGTTCCACGCCATTAGCCAGTGGAAGTGGATGTTCACAATATCTCACAAACACATATTTGGCACTTCGAATGTGGCTATAAAGTTTATTAGGATGAAACAAACCGCGATAATATCTACATTACTAAATAACTAACCCAGAGCACTGTACTTGATCCTACTTCAGGTTGTCCGCCTTACGGCTTCCAGGCCGGCCGTTGGTGGCTGTGCGGTTCTAGGCGCTCCAGTCTGGACACGCGCTGCTGCTGCGGTCGCAGGTTCGAATCCTGCCACGGCAATGGATGTGTGTGATATCCTTAGGTTAGTTAGGTTTAATTAGTTCTAAGTTCTAGGGGACTGATGACCTAAGATGTTAACTCCCTTAGTGCTCAGAGCCATTTGCACAGCTTCCAGGGGCAATAAAAATTTGATTTTTAATATTTCGTATAATTATAGACCAAATCTAAAAATTTAAAATTACTCATTAGCAGTTGTAATCTTATGTTACAAGTTTAACACAGTAAAACAAATATTAACTATTGTTAGTATTTGCAGCCATTTCCCTCGGCTGATAACTGTAGTTGTTTCTTATCATACGGATAAGAGAAAAGTCCGTCTTGGAGCTTAATTTATTATTTGGTTTGCCATACGTTTCCGCATATTCATGCTAGGTATCTTCAGTGGTCTGTAATACAAATAAAAATCATTTAATGATTAATATTTCGATAGGAGATTTGCAGTGATTATTTGGCAGTTCATTTTAAATATTGCTATTTCTTCTCCAGCTACGGAGATGTGTTTTTTACTTATATTCATTTCATGTCCTGTTCATGCGTCCACTTGTTGTTGTATATGTGCTAAATGCACATAGTACGGGTCCACATAATCTACCCTCTACCCTACTACATGCTGCACACTGCTAACGGACTTCAGTGCTGTCTGAGGGTTCACGTACAGATGTTCAGACGATATCATAAGTCTCATAGATGTACCACAAGAACATATAAATAGTTCATACAAACAGATAAATAACATACAACACAGCCTTCAGTTTACTATGCAAACAGAAACGGATGAGGCAGTACTTTACCGCGACCTCAAAATCATAAAATCTAACAACGTTTTTAGAAAGGAAGGAATTACAGGCATGATAATTCACAAGCAATCAACTCACCCGCATTCGAAAAAAAGCAGCCATCAGACATATGGTATACAGACTGTGCAGAATAACACTAAGCAAAAAAAGAACTAGCAAGAAGAATTAAACAAGATCTTCTACACTGCACAAAACAATCTATACAGGAGCGACATAGTACACAAACTGCATGGCACCAATAAAAGGAAAATACGGACAGAAGGCGATAGAATTAAAAACATCCCACATATACCAACAACCAACTCACACAAAAGATTGGTATCATCTCAAAGTCTTCAAGACAAAGAACACAAGACAAAAAACTAAAAACTGTGACACAAGGAAAGATGAATACAATAGTTCAGGAATAAAGGAATTACCGAGTAACAGCTGCAACTCTTTAAGTATATTGGTGTGACTGCAAGAAATTTCAACATGAGATACAAGGAACATATTAGAGGGTTTAAGAATGAATTTACCCATACTCCCTCCAGATACGCAGAACATATAATAAAAGATCACCATGAAAAAAAATTGTGGCAGTCTTATGCCATAAAAGCAAGAGAAAGGGAATGAAAATGTTCAGTGACCAAAAGAGTAATAACAGAAGACTAGTACAAAAACTCACGCTCACACACACACACACACACACACACACACACACACACACACACACACACACAAAGGGTGCCCCACCAGCCACCCTTCCTCCATCCCCAACCCACTCCACTCTCCCCAACTACAGCTTCCGTCATCCCTCTAGTCAGTTCTAAAGCATGTGAGCAGTGCGTAGTGTGCTACAGTTCAGATTATGTGCAAATAAATGTTCAGAAGAAACCTGTGCTATAAGGGGCAGTGAAAGAGGCATATTGGAGAAAGTAAGTAAACTGTTTATTATTTCAAATGAAATCGCCATAGCTCGTAATACACTTATTCCACTGTGAGACAAGACGGTAAATGCCTTCATGGAAAAATGTTTGTCGTTGACTACTGAACCCTGATAGCACCCAGGCGTGCACCTCGTCGCCCAGAGTAAATCTACAGTCACTAAGGTCTTTCTTCATAGCTGCAGTGATACAGAAATCGCATGGGTAGATACGGGCATTGTGCGGACAATGTGTAAGGTCTTCACAGCGAAACTTATGTGGCACACTCGAAACGACGGCCGAAGTGGCCGAGCGGTTCTAGGCGCTACAGTCTGGAACCGCGCGACCGCTACGGCCTCAGGTTCGAATCCTGCTTCGGGCATGAATGTGTCTGATGTCCTTAGGTTAGTTAGGTTCAAGTAGTTCTAAGTTCTAGGGGACTGATGACCTCAGAAGTTAAGTCCCATAGTGCTCAGAGCCATTTGAACCATACTCGAAACAACCACATTGTGCCAAGATTGTTTCAAGTACGCCGAAGAAGTTTCGTCGGGATGCCCTTACACATCGTTCACACATGCAATTTCGATATTATTGGAGCTCTGAAGAAAGACGTTAGTGGCCGTTGGTTTGCTGTGGGTAGAGGTGCACTCCTGAGTGTAATCATACTTCCACAGGCAGCCACAAACATTTTTCCATGAAGACATTGACCGTTTTGTCTTACAGGGGATAAATGTATTAACAGTTACGGCGATCACATTTGAAATACTAAACAGTTTACTTTTTTTTTTCATCTGCTTCATTTTCATTTCACTGCCCTGCATATTAGCATGCAGCGCATGCAGAATAACAAATGGGATGCATGATTAGGACATGAAATTAATGTAAGTAGAAAATGCACCCGTATAGTTGTAAATAGAAGTAGCTAGATTTAAAATGAGGCGCCAAAGAATCAGCATAAATCTGATATCAAAATACGTATAGAGTAAAGTAGGGCAAGATTGCAAATATAAGGTTTAATTAGCGATATACTGATGGAAACTCCACAAACTACTTTATATTTTAACTGTCAAGTCATATGAATTTTTCCTACATAACAGAGTCCGAAAGTCTTATGTACAATATAAACTGTAATTTGCACTTATTAACAAAAGTAATTCAAATGCGCAGCCCTACCCGACCGTGAGTTAAGAAAAAAATGGCTCTGAGCACTATGGGACTCAACATCTTAGGTCATAAGTCTCCTAGAACTTAGAACTACTTAAACCTAACTAACCTAAGGACGTCACACACACCCATGCCCGAGGCAGGATTCGAACCTGCGACCGCAGCAGTCCCGCGGTTCCGGACTGCAGCGCCAGAACCGCACGGCCACCGCGACCGGCGTGAGTTAAGAGTGCGTTTCTAGTGGAGTAAATTTACGTATTATTATTAAATGAGAAAACATGTGCCATTCAGATCTTCTTTATTTAATTTATAGAACGCGTAAACATAATATGTCGTGTTTCTCAGCATATAGCAGTTACTGTTGATACAAGATTTGATGTAATGAACAATTCTAGGGTCTGTGAACAAAAACCTGCAAAAATTTTCCAGTCAGAGCAAAAGTTGCTTAACAGATATCACAGATGGATTGTCCAGAAACGTCATTACAAGAGCAGGATTCGTACCACCACTCTTCACATTTGAGACATTGAAACCAGCCTTCTGTTGGTGGATTATTGCGCTTCTCAGTACAGCCTCGACACTGAAAAGTTAGTGATATCCAGTCGACGTATTAAATTTTTGCAGTGCTTCCTTGTTGTTTGCTTCATCTGAATCAAACAGTTTCCTCTTTGATTTCTTTATTTCTTGTTCTGTAAACTGGGATTGCAGTTACTTCGTGTATGGAGTCCCGGATACTATTTTGACTTCTTCTCTTTCTTCTGTCTCTTTTGGCAATCTTTTCTTCGTGACAAAGGAATTATTTCTTTTGGGAAAACGTAGGCACTTGGTCCTGGTTGTGGTTCATTTGTAATGTCTCTGATCTTCGGCTCTGGAGAGATCCAGTCTCAACTGGGGATGCAACTTTAAATTTGTCATTTTGATCTGTAACAATGAAAGGCAGGAAATCTTCCTCTTTGAACATGTGACGATCGATTGGATAAATTCCACAATCCTGAAAGTCTTCGTTGCCGTCGTCACAATGGCCATCCCTCGATAAGCGTTTCCAAACAGTCCAGCAATAAATTCTTGCGTAATTACATATCCTAGGTGGTTAATGAGCTACTGGTCGCATTCTTGTGAATGTGAGTCCTTCAGCGGCTTGGAAAAGCAGTGTGTGACTGCTGTCTGGGGGAATGATTAGCACATGAATGTTGGTCCCTGCAATAAAGGACGACATTCTCAGACGTGAAGAGTGACTGTCCAAAATTAACAAGACTGGATTTTCTTCTTATGGCTATGTATGTTTCTCGACATGTTGTAGGGATCTACATCTACATTTATACTCCGCAAGCCACCCAACGATGTGTGGCGGAGGGCACTAAACGTGCCACTGTCATTAACTCCCTCTCTAATTTTACATTCGTGATCTGCTCGGCAGGTATAAGTAGGGGGAAGCAATATATTCGATACCTCATCCAGAAACGCACCCTCCCAGGGATGTGAGATACAAGATCTGAGTTGACGAACACAGCGTCCAAACACATCATTAGTGCCCCAGGAGGAGTACCATTCTTCAGACTCCCCTTCATCCATTTCCGAGGAAATATTATTCCTGGAGGAATGTAACTTCCCGCACCTCCCATAAAACATAAAGCCGTTATCAACTGACCACTTCCTCCAGATGCAATTTTGCCTATGTGCTTCTCACCACATGTTGCAATCACTTTCGGAACTTTGTTAGGTACAAATATAATCTTTGACGCATACATGTTAAATACGTGATGAGATCCAAATTTATATCTCTTCCTTAGCGACCAAAGATTGTCAGAGAAGATGCTCGTCTACTGTTTGTTGAGCCCCATCACATGATCAAGACTAGTTTTCTGTGGTATCTAAAGGCTAAGATTTCGACTCTGCAAGAAACTATAAGCCCAGTCCTTTCCGGCCAACTTAGTGTGTCAAATTTTGTTTTTATGTTATTCCTCCCAGAGAAGTCAGGAAATAATCTGAAATATTTCAGTGTCTTGTTTTTATGTTATTCCTCCCAGAGAAGTCAGGAACTAATCTGAAATATTTCAGTGTCATACCACAGTAAAATCCGTCCAAAGATCTGCAGTGTTCGGTGAGTGCCAACTCCTTCTCATCATTAAAAGTTCTTGCGAGTCGTGCCAGTTTGTTTCCCCCAAAATCCTGAAAAAAGTAAGTGTAGGAGTATTACTTTTAAGCTTATCTTCACGTAGGCAACAGTGCGCCAGCTTCACTTATTCCAAGCTCCCTCGCTACTTGTGTTTAGACTTAACATTTTTCAAGCCCTCTTTTCCAGCTTCCAGCATTTGTGGAGTGCGTGACTTCCATTCGGTTTTCCCTTTGCAGAAGGTAAGATAAAAAAAAGACTCTTTGAAGACTACGATTAGTGTGTAGAAGACTACGATTGGTGTGTAATGTCCACTTGTCACGTTCATAAACATCTCGAGCTCCATATCAAGGAAAAAGGTGGTAACTATAACGGGATGGTACGCGCCGCGCAGTTTTACCCCACCTGCGACACGTAAAATTGTCCCGTACTACGAGACTGCAGCTTTCGTCTGCGCATGGAAATGCGTTGTAGGAATGTCGATGTGATAATATACTGTATCACAAGACTGACAATACACCGTAATACACAGTGGAATAAAGTTGAAATTCGTGAGCCCATCATTGCCTCAGTTTTAGTTTATTTCTGCAACATGGTAAAACAGTTCTTACCGTATTGCGCAATCGTTAACTCCAGGACAACAAACTCACTACGGCAACAAAGCGTCAGGCACAGGCTATTTCGTGCCCTGCAGAGTAGCCAACTTCTGGGTTATCAAAACTGATTGGCTGGTTGATTTGGATGAGGGGACCAAACAGTGAGGTCATCGTTCCTGTCGGATGAAGTAAAGATGAGAAGGAAATAGGCCGTGTCCTGTCAAAGGAACCATCCCGAGGCCGAGCCCTGTCAAAGGAACCATCCCGGCATTTGCCACAAGCTATTTAGCGAAGTCACGGAATCCCTATATCAGGATTGGCGAACGCGGGTTTGAACCATCATCCTGCCGAATGCGAGTCAGTCTGCTAACCTCTGCGCCACCTCGCTCGGTATTAAAACTGAGACACAAGCGCTGCGCAGTCTTATCTGCCGCGCAGACTTATCCCATTCTACTCTGGTTAAATAATTTTCTTTATATTACAAATCACTGAAAAAGGGGCCTGGCATGAAGAGGCGAAACATTTATTGTACACGCAAATAAATTCACTTGCAAAAGACGGAATTCTTCTTATCTCTTTGATCAAGCAATTACAAATACTGGAAGTAGACACTGTGTATACGGGGTGAACCAGAACGCCGCCAACAAACGTCCGAGTTGGCAGTATGGACCGAAACAAGAAAAAAAGGTCAAGTAAACATGAGCTCCAAAATCCATACGTTAAGAGCTACGAGCACTTATTCTTCTTCCCTATTGTGAAACACATCTCTTTCACTGAACAAGTGCTTATTTTAGATTCCCTGTTTACTTGACATATTTTTCTTGTTTTGGCTCATACTACCACCTCCGAAAGTTTGTCGGTGGAGTTCTGGTTCTCACTACATGTGTCGATGCTGCGTAACTCACGGCAAATTATTACCTCCACTTATTAATTCAATATGTGAGATTGAGAGCACTTACCGGCTTCCAGCAAACTTCCCAACGGTTTGCAACCATTTTACAGACAATATCCAGATGTATCAATGAATATACCTGCAAAATTATTTCAGTGTACGAAACACAATTCGGCAATTACGACGTTTTATATACGGAGTTTCGATTCTTTAATCCTTTAAGTATCCATTTTTCCGGCGTAACAGTGAATTACACGTCAGGATGTATTCATTGAGAACATGTGGGATGAGTTGGATCCAAATATTGTTGGTTGCTCCAGTGTGCTCGTAACTAAAGATATATGAAAAATGTTTTAATAGCATGAAATTGTGTTGTCACATTTCGGGGTACTTTACGTATTGTTTTGCCTCTGTATTTCCGTTTCGACATCCATTGTTATTTAAGGTGGTACTGCGTTTCGTATTTCCTAGTTACAAATCATGTGTTTCTCCAGAAAACTACACAGGCGTCGCAGTCGGGAGCACAGCGTTTGTAATCCCCGTCTGGCCATACAGACGTAGGTTTTCCTGTTTCGTCAAAGGCACACACTAGGATGGATCCTACAATAACAAAACTAGGTTTTCCTTCCCATCCGTCCTCTCTCCTGACTTTTGCTCTGCCTTTAATGACCTTGCCATTCACACATCGTTAAAGCCTAATCTTCATTCATTCCTTTCTTTCTTCTCCAGGAAACAATATTATCGATGTAGGTATCCATTGGACTGAGGAAGGTCAACTTAAAGATAGCCAGCGCCACATCATCTGCGATGAAACAACGAACTTCAGCACCAAAATCCCAGGTGCAGTGAATATTGTTTCCTGTGCTGTGTTTGTAGGCTATCATCTTTGTACCTCACTCTAATTAGTATGTGCTGATTTACTCCAGTAAACAATAAAGGCAATACAGAAACATTATTGCTTTCTATGGTAATGTCTTGTGCACACTTCCTTAGTTGGGGTAGGACATAAAAGGGATAGAACGTTCAGTATCATTTTACTGTAACCGGAAACAGCATTTAGCTGTAATTTTCTAGTTTTCCGGCTTCTCGGTGTACAACAGCGTTATTCGCGAACAATCTCCGACATCTTTCAAGTTATCGACTGAGCAATTTATATATTCAGGTTTGTTTTTCCTACCGTGGTTATGGAGTCTCATTCCCATAATATTGTCTGAAATGTATTAACTCATAGCATAGTACAGACTGACGGTGTCGGATCTCGAATGCGGAAGCCTTAGGAAACGAACAGAACGCCTCACAAGAAAAACTGCGCCGGCTGGCCTGAGCTGTTCGTGCCGCTTCAGGCTGTTGAGTCGACACCGCAGCCTTGCTGTCGTGCATCTGAATTGGTAATGCACCTAATGGAAATAGAAATGCTCATTTTCGATTCGTGACGCCGTGTGACGCAGATACACTTCTTCAGTTTCGATGACTGGGGGAGATTTCATGCCTGGAAGCAGACGTGTTTATTGGTGCCCTAAAGTTAAGTATTGTTATAAAACTCGTTAGTATGCTTTGTTTGAATGTCTGTCTAGCGAACCGAATATGTAGTCTTCCTAGACACGACACTACTCGCACTTACCCGTATTTTTTTGTTTATAATTACCAATTTTTTCGAGTAATGCGATGGAGCTCTCTGTGTTTAAGGGGCTACATTCGTCTACATTCGAATTTCCAAGGAATTAATTTTTTGCGATCCCGACACTTTCCATTATAACGATCAAATACAACGAGGTGCGTGAGCTGGCACATCCTGGTGTCACAGCTGTGCAGTGGATGGCGATAGAGGTCTCCTCCTGAGGATTTGGTTTGAGTACCTCAGATTAATAAAGGACGTATTGTTCTGTGATTGTGTTGTAACCAACTCATCTGCTCGAAAATTCTTTTCGAATGCTTTCCCGTTTTGCTATAGTTCTTCTTCTTTTTCTTTTTCTCCTCGTCCTCATCATCATCCCTAAGTTTTGCGCATGGAATGATAGCTTCTCCGATGCTTCCTCTGTAATGTCATCTTCTTGGTTTGGTGATACGATCGTCCCTTTATGAGATTATTAAATTAGTCTCTAAGTTTTCGGCGTGCACTTATTTTTTATGCGTCAGTAATTTTCGTGCACCAATTGGTGCGATGCAGGAACGAGCTATGTTTTCTTTATTATTTCCATAGGGCTTCGTGTTTCCTTCATTCTTTTTAAAATCTATTTCTCACCCAGTGTATCCATGCTATCCATAGTGCTCGTTCCACAAGATGAATAAAAAGGCCATAGTTTTTGTGCTCAGTACGCTACTAACTTCGAGATGGCGAGTGGGATACCTGTTGGTCAACAGCGAAAGGAAGGTACCAAGATCGCAGAGTGACACATGGATCAGCAAAATGAGTTTAGCTGACGATTTTTGCATTGCGGACATACTATTGTAATCGCGTAAGTGATATGATCGGTTCTGTGGGAAAAAAAAGAATTAAAAAGCGTGGTTCGGAAGCGAGCGCGATGCATTTTCACTGAATTGTATTCCGCCATTAACGGGGACAGTAGTTCACGTCCCCACCCCTGCGTCGTTTAATCAAATACCGGCCCGCCACGCGCATGGTTCGTTATGAATGCCGTACCGATAGCTGGCAGAATTTGCGTTTTGCGATTAGTTACACTATTCTCTGACATGAGAGCACCCCTGTACCCGTAGCCAAGAAATTCATTTGCGTGTTTAATTAACGTTAGAAAGCGCGCAGTCCGTATGTATAGCATCAAAATTTAAGATGAAATTTTCACGTTTCCCGTCAAGAATACAATACATCGCATTTTGAATAGTGAAACAAGCATTGTAACGCAAGATTCGCACCGTGAACCTCAGTATTGACTTTTATTTCAGTACGTGTTCGCGCGCTTCAACTGCCTGCTGCCCGTATTAGCGCACAGCCACCCCCCCCCCCCCCCCCCCCCCGGATGTTGAAATTGAAGACAATACTGTAATACTGTGTTATAGGCTGTTGAGACAAAAACTACATGCATTATATATATACTGGCAGTAATATCTGTCAACCTGCTGCTGGACGCAGAATATCCCGAAACGCCTTGCGGGATTGTAAAATACACTGACGGAAAAAAATCATAACACTAAAAAATAATTGAAGTAGAATAACGAATTTGCCTAGGTATCATGTTTAAGTGATTAACAATAAAATATCACAGGTTAACGTAAGTACGAGGTAAGCCACTGCAAATGTGAAATGCTGGCACATCAAGGATGTAGACACCGGAAAGTTTCAGATTCATTGTATGATGGTAAGACAGAGATTTAGAAAACTGACTCGATATCTTAAGACATTTTCAGAGGCAGATGTGGACTCTGACCACAGTTTACGGGTTATGACCTGCAGATTAAAACTGGAGAAATTGCAAAGAGGCAAGAAAGTAAGGAGATGGGACCTGGATAAGCTGAAACCAGAGGTTGTTCAGAGTTTCGCAGGGGGCATTAGGCACAATTTTCAAGAACAGGGGTAAGAATAGAAGACGAATGGGTAAGTCTGAGAAATGAAATAATGAAGGCAAAAGAGGACCAAATAAGTAAACAGACAAGACCAATTAGACGTCCTTGGATAACGCAGGAGATATTGAATGTAGCTGTTGAGATGAGAAAATATAAAAATGAGGTAAATGAAGCAGCCAAAAGGGAATATAAACGTCTACAAAATGAGATTGACGGAAAATGCGAAATAACTAAGCAGGAATGGCCTGAGGACAAATGTTAGGATTTAGAAGCATATGTCACTAGGGGAAAAATAGTTATCGCTTGCAGGAAAATTAAAGAGGTCCTTGAAGAAAAGAGGAGCAGCCGTTTGATCATCAAGAGATCAGATGGAAAACCAGCCCTAAGCAAAGAAGGGAAATCTGAAAAGTGGAAGGTGTATGTAGAGGGTCTATGCAAGGGAGATAACTTGCGGACAGTATTATAGAAACAGAAGAGGAAGTAGGTGAAAATGCAGTGGGAGACATGATACTGCGTGAAGAATTGGACAGAGCGCTGAAAGACCTAAGTTGAAACAAGGCCCCAAGGATAGACGATATTCCGTTAGAACTACTGATATTAGTGGGAGTGTCAGCCGTAACGAAACTCCTCTATGTATGAGACAGACGAAATACCCTCAGACTTCAAGAAGAATGTAGTACTTCCGTTTTCAAAAAAGCATGTGCTGATAGGTGTGAATATTGCCAAACTATCAGTTTAATTAGTCATGCTTGCAAAATACTAACACGAATTCTTTACAGGACAATGAAAAAGCTGGTCGAAGCAGACTTCCGGGAAGATCATTTTGGACGCTGAAGAAATATACGAACACGCGAGGGAATACTGATCCTACGACGTACCTTAGAAGATAGGTTAAGGAAAAGCAAACCTATATTTATAGCCTTTGTAGACTTGGAGAAAGCTTTTGACAGTATTGACTGGAATAATCTCTTTCAAATTCTGAAGGTGGCAGGGGTAACATAAAGAGAGCAAAAGGCTATTTATAGTTTGTACAGAAACCTAAAGGCAGTTATAAGAGACGAGGGCCATGAAATTGTAGCAGTGGTTAAGAAGGGAGTGAGATAGGGTTGTAGCATGTCCCCGAAGTTATTCAAGCATATTGAGCATACAATCTCCGCCATCATCGTCAGGAGTTCAGTCAGTAAACTCCTGACGACGATGGCGGAGATGGTCATCGAAAGCTCGAGGATTTTATTCGAATTGACGCGGCTTGAAAACTGATAACGTTTTATTCAAGCACTCATTAGTTCGTGACTTAACAAAACCACGAAAAACTAAATATAATTTATTTTAACTTCAAAGAAAATTCTTTCATGTTAAAGTTTAGTTAGTCGCAAATGGGCTGATATTAATGATGATGAGGTAGAAGGAGGGGGTACTAGGTAATGTCTGGTCCCGGCACTAACGGAAGTGTATTCCACGAACTTGCTACATTTGAAATCCGTCATCATTTTGTAATTCACTCTCCCTCTGGGACGAGACTGTGTGATTCAAGAAGCACTTTCGCCACCAGGGCGTTGACTGTCGCTGCCTTCATGTTAAGCCGGGGTCAGACAGTTAAAATATGTGAACTACCAGATTATAAAGCAGTTTAAATTTTAAGGAAAGCCTTCACTGCGTGAGCGTGCATATGAAGGTCAACATGTAGCTGGTTAGACTAAGAGCACTAAAAAAGCAAAAATGGAAAAGAAAACAAGCATCTATGTTGTTGAAGTAACCATCGTGGAACTCGCCGGAGATGGTTTAGGAATGTAACGGAAAACCTAAAAAAAAGGATCTGTTCATGATGTAGTATTCGTAACGAACCTTTCACTTTCCGAATGCCAGCTGATTGTCATGACCATATTACTCGTCGGTTAGTTTCCTGTCAATTTTAAATCAGATGTGATTTTCGCTTGCTTTCATTAAGGCTGCGTAAACCACAGATACCCGTACTATGACATTTTGGTAAATTAAGCCGACGTTACACGACGAGCGAACGAGTTAACTTCAGTCCTGACCAGTAGTTTCGAACTGTGCGTCGCGGCACCGGGAAAATATCGCAGCAATTAGAACCTTCTGCCACAGTTACGGAAACAGAGCAGACAGTTATAAACCCACTTACTTATGTTCGCGTTTAGGCCGTAGACAATAATAGGGATGCACATTAAGCATGGAAGCGAGAAGTTTAGGAAAAGTTTGAAATTATGTTCAAAATTTGTTCGAATTTGATGTATACTCTTTTACATATACTGGATAAATATAATCTGGATAATTACGCATCTTCAGGTACGCTGCCTAAGGGCATACACACAGAGTAACTATAATACGTACGTTAATGCGTTAAGCCTTCAACATAGGCTTATTCCTCTTAATGAGTGTTCTATGACAGTATTGTAAATTTTTAAATTCGATCAGTAATTATATGAAATACTGAAAATCAAATTTTTCTTGTTTATGAGAAGCCCTTAGGCAGGCAGCCTACAAATGGTTCTATGAATCATGAACCGAATTAGCTTTTAATATTATAGGTGCCATTGTGAACAGCCTTCACTATTGTAAAAGTATCACTGCAAGTACAAAATTCAAGCAGGTAATATCAAATTGCCGTGGAGTCTTATTGTTCCCTTGCGTATGGATCGTTATTGTCTCGCAGTGGTAAACTAAAGACAAAATTTAGTTGCTTGGAACATAACGTTTTTTTTTGGATATCTTCGATAGATATCCGCCGCTCAGCAGTAAAAATCGACGAACACTAATTCCATTTGCTGTGGCCCGTTTGTGCGAAACTTGTGGTAAATGAGTAAATACCATGCGAAAATTGATGTGTAACAGGAAATAAGGGTAGTTGTGTCCAGTTCGATTCCGAGACTTGAGAAGCTGTGTAGTGAAGAAGCTCATCCATCACATTAATTACACTCCAAGGGGAAAAAAGACACTACGAACCACGATGGATTTACTCGAATGGGACGGAAATCGGTAGATGTGATGTACACGTACAGACAAACAAATGATTACAGTTTCAGAAGCAATGAATGATTTATTCAATTGAGAAATTCAAAAATTGAGCAAGTCAATAACGCGTTCGTCCACTTCTGGCTACTGTCCATTTGTTATTCAGCTTGGCATTGATTGTCAGAGTTTTTGGATGTCCTCTTGAGGACTGTCGTGCCAAATTCTATTCAGTTGGCGCGTTAGTTAGCCAAAATTCCGAGCTAGTTGGAGGGCCCTGCCCATGATGCTCCAAACGTTCTAAGTAGGGGGAAGACCCGGAGGCCTTACTGGCCGATGTAAGTGTTGGCAAGCACGAAGACAAGCAGTAGAAACTCTCGTCATGTGTGGGCGGGTATTGTCTTGCTGAAACATAAGACCAGGTTGGCTTGCCATGAAGGGCCATCAAATGGGGCTTAGAGTATCGTCGACGTTCCGCTGCGCTGTAATGGTGTCGCTAATTAAGTGTATATTAATGATAAATCTGTTCAATAATTATTTTATAATTTCAAATACGTTTAAATAATTATTACGTGCCTCGCGGGATTAGCCGAGCGGTCTTGGCGCTACAGTCATAGACTGTGCGGCTGATCCCGGCGGAGGTTCGAGTCCTCCCTCGGGCATGGGTGTGTGTGTTTGTCCTTAGGATAATTTAAGTTAAGTAGTGTGTAAGCTTAGTGACTGGTGACCTTAGCAGCTAAGTCCCATAAGATTTCACACACATTTGAACATTTTTGAATTATTAAGTTTTTAAACTAACCTAACATCATCAACAGAGCACTTCAACTGCCTTAGACATACGAGTGCTTTGATTTGGGATGCAGTGGAAAAATTATGATACGAGAGTAATCCCAAAAGCAAGGTCTCCTATTTTGTAAAGTACATATACCTGTTTATTTCTACAATGGTTTACATCAGTTTACAGCCTGAACATTTAGCTGTTTTTTGACATAATCACCATTTATGTCGATGCATTTTGTTGACGCTGTGGTAATTTTTGTATGCCCAGTTCATACCAGCTCGCCGCCACGCTGTTCAAAAAGTTACGAACCTCTTCTTTCGACTCGTCGTCGGAGCTGAATCGCTTTCCGGCCAAATGTTCTTTTAACCTAGTGAACAGTTGATAGTCTCTGGGCGCCAAGTCAGGACTATATGGTGGTTGGGTGATTATGTTCCACTGAAACTGTTGCAGGAGAGCAACGGTTTGCCGAGCGATGTGTGGGCGAGTGTTCTCATGGGGAATGTGTACGCCCTTGCTCAACATTCCTCTTCTCCGGTTCTGCATTGCCCGTTTGAGTTTTTGCAGAGTCTCACAGTACCTGTCAGCGTTAATTGTGGTCCCGGCGATTTAGCTCCGACAACTAGGTGAAAGAAAAGGTTCGTAACTTTCTGAACAGTATGGCGGCGAGCTGCTATTACATGGGCATAAAAAAAACTGCCAAAGCGTCTACAAAAATGTATTAACAGAAACGGTGATTATGTCGAAAAATAGCTAAATGTTCAAGCTGTAAACTGATGTAAACCATTGTAGAAATAAACAGGCCTATGTACTTATGAAAAAATAGGAGACGTTACTTTTGGGATTACCCTCGTAGTATTAATGGCGCTGAGAACAAAAAAAAGTTCGGCAACCGCTGGTCTAGATCGTATTTATACATATCGTGTAAGCTAGGCAGTAGGCACACAGATTTTGAATGCCCTCGCGAATTAACATACCACGTCGAAATGTTGTCTACCTTATCATTGCCTCGTTCTTTATGATTCTTCAGAGTATTTCTGAAGTAAAAGCTACATATAGGCAATTCTGTGCAATACTGCTAGTTGATGGAATGCTGAACACAGAATTTTTTTTTAACTGAGAACTGTACGGAGCTATATTTTAGAAGAGGAATACTTACGGAGCAGCAAGTTCTTGACGACGAAGTCCAAAAAGACATAACGATAAGTCCAACGTGGTACGCACTGTCTTTTTTTTCCCTTTCTGAACCCAAAATTATACAAAGTTTTTCCGGTGTGGCTGAAGGTGTGTCGTTTCCGTGTGTGGTTGTACAAGATTTCATTTCAGTATACACTGTACGATAGAAAGTATCCGCACGCCCCTATATAATGCGGTATGACGCCTAAATGTCACGAAGTACGGACCCGACAGTATAAAAGAGGCAGGGACTGTTGTGTTGATGCAGTAAAAACAGAGTGGGGCGGGCAGGAGAGCTCATTGACTTCAGACGGGAACTAGTCGTTGCAAGTCACCCGATTAACAAATCCGTCAGGGACATTTCAACTCTTCTAAAACGCTTGTTGGTAATGTGATTGTGAAGTAGAAACACGGAAGAACCACCATAGAGTGTCAACAACTGCGGAAGGTGGTTGTAAAACATCGCATAAAATCAGCGGAAGGAATCACTCGTGATTTCCAAAATACTAATAGCAGTGTGCATAGAGAATTAAAAGGAGTAAGTTACAATAGCCGAGGCAGCTCCTCATAAACAACACACATTTAGCAGCAATGTGTACTGCGTACAGTAAACGAACCCTTTGCAGACGATGATTGGTTGTATCGGTATGACAGTACGCCTTGTCATAAAGCAACGCCTGTGAGGCAGTGTTTTGTGGACAGTAACGGTCCCGACCTAAACCCAGTGGAACAGCTTTGGGATGAGTTGGAACGTCGGTTTCACTCCGGACCCCAGTGTCCCTCACTACTACCTTCTCTGGTTTCGGCTCTCGAGGACGAATGTGCTGCCATTCGCTTGGAGACACTCAGACAGCTCATTTAAAGTATCCCGAGCAGAGTTCAAGCCACCATAAAGGTGAAGGGTGGTCACAACCCATATTAATGTCTGCTAATATGTGTCTAAATATTTTTGATCAGGTAGTGTGTGTTGTTGTTGTTGTTGTTGTTGTGGTCTTCAGTCCTGAGACTGGTTTGATGCAGCTCTCCATGCTACTCTATCCTGTGCAAGCTTCTTCATCTCCCAGTACCTACTGCAACCTACATCCTTCTGAATCTGCTTAGTGTATTCATCTCTTGCTCTCCCTCTACGATTTTTACCCTCCACGCTGCCCGCCAATACTAAATTGGTGATCCCTTGATGCCTCAGAACATGTCCTACCTCCCTTCTTCTAGTCAAGATGTGCCAAAAACTTATCTTCTCCCCAATCCTATTCAATACTTCATTAGTTATGTGATCTACCCATCTAATCTTCAGCATTCTTCTGTAGCACCACATTTCGAAAGCCTCTATTCTCTTCCTGTCCAAACTATTTATCGTCCATATGTCACTTCCATACATGGCTACGCTCCATACAAATACTTTCAGAAATGACTTCCTGACACTTAAATCTATACTCGATGTTAACAAATTTCTCTTCTTTAGAAATGCTTTCCTTGCCATTGCCAGTCAGCATTTTATATCATCTCTACTTCGACCATCATCAGTTATTTTGCTCCCCAAATAGCAAAACTCCTTTACTACTTTAAGTGTCTCATTTCCTAATATAATTTCCTCAGCATTACCCGACTTAATTCGACTAAATTCCATTACCCTCGTTTTGCTTTTGTTGATGTTCATCTTATACCCTCCTTTCAAGACACTGTCCCTTCCGTTCAACTGCTCTTCCAAGTCCTTTGCTGTCTCTGACAGAATTACAATGTCATCTGCGAACCACGACGTTTTTATTTCTTCTCCATGGATTTTAATACCTACTCCGAATTTTTCTTTTGTTTCCTTTACTGCTTGCTCAATATACAGATTGAATAACATCAGGGAGAGGCTACAAACCTGTCTCACTCTCTTCACAACCACTGCTTCCCTTTCATGCCCCTCGACTCTTATTACTGCCATCTGGTTTCTGTACAAATTATAAATAGCCTCTCGCTCCCTGTATTTTACCCCTGCCACCTTCAGAATTTGAAAGAGAGTATTCCAGTCAACATTGTCAGAAGCTTTCTCTAAGTCTACAAATGCTAGAAACGTAGGTTTGCCTTTCCTTAATCTTTCTTCTAATATAAGTCGTACGGTCAGTATTGCCTCACGTGTTCCAGTTTTTCTACGGAATCCAAACTGATCCTCCCCGAGGTCGGCTTCTACCAGTTTTTCCATTCGTCTGTACAGAATTCGCGTTAGTGTTTTGTAGCTGTGGCTTATTAAACTGACAGTTCGGTAATTTTCACATCTGTCTATGCCTGCTTCCTTTGGGATTGGAATTGTTATATTCTTCTTGAAGTCTGAGGGTATTTCGCCTGTCTCATACATTTTGCTCACCAGATGGTAGAGTTTTGTCAGGACTGGCTCTCCCAAGGCTGTCAGTAGTTCTAACGGAATGTTGTCTGCTACCGGGGCCTTGTTTGGACTCAGGTCTTTCAGTGCTCTGTCAAACTCTTCCGCAATATCATATCTCCCATTTCATCTTCATCTACATCCTCTTCCATTTCCATAATATTGTCCTCAAGTACATCGCCCTTGTATATACCCTCTATATACTCTTTACACCTTTCTGCTTTCCCTTCTTTGCTTAGAACTGGGTTTTCATCTGAGCTCTTGATATTCATACAAGTGGTTCCGTTTTCTCCAAAGGAGTATTCAATTTTCCTGTAGGCAGTATCTATCTTACCCCTAGTGATATATGCCTCTACGTCCTTGAATTTATCCTCCTGCTTAGCCATTTTGCACTTCTGGCGATCTCGTTTTTGAAACGTTTGTGTTCCTTTTTGGCTGCTTCATTTACTGCATTTTTATATTTTCTCCTTTCATCAATTAAATTCAGTATTTCTTCTGTTACCCAAGGATTTCCATTAGCCCTCGTCTATTTACCTACTTGATCCTCTGATGCCTTCACTATTTCATCCCTCAAAGCTACCCATTCTTTATCTAGTGTATTTCTTTCCCCCATTCCTGTCAATCGTTGCCTAGTGCTCTCCCTGAAACTCTCTACTAGCTATGGTTCTTTCAGTTTATCCAGGTCCCATCTCCTTGAATTCCCACCTTTTTGCAGTTTCTTCAGTTTTAATCTACAGATCATAACCAACAGATTGTGGTCAGAGTCCACATCTGCCCCTGGAAATGTCTTACAATTTAAAACCTGGTTCCTAAATCTCTGTCTTACCATTGTATAATCTATCAGATACCTTCCAGTATCTCCAGGCCTCTTGGATGTATACAGCCTTCGTTAATGATTCTTGAACCAAGCGTTAGCTATGATTAAGTTATGCTCCGTGCAAAACTCTACCAGGCGTCTTCCTCTTTCATTCCTTAACTTCATTACATTTTCACCTACTACGTTTCCTTCTCATCCTTTTCATATTATCGAATTCCAGTCACTTATGACTTAAATTTTCGTCGCCCTTCACTACCTGAATAATTTCTTTTATCTCATCATACATTTCATCAATCTCGTCGTCATCTGCGGAGCTAGTCGGCATATAAACTTGTACTATTGTGGCAGGCGTGGGCTTCCTATCTGTCTTGGCTACAATAATGTGTTCACTATGCTGTTTGTAGTAGCTTACCCGCATTCCTATATTTTTTATTCATTATTAAACCTCTTCCTGCATTACCTCTATTTGATTTTGTATTTATAATCCTGTGTAGAACAGACCAGAACTCTTGTTCCTCCTGCCACCGAACTTCACTAATTCCCACTATATTTAACTTTAACCTTTCCATTTCCCTTTTTAAATTTTCTAACCTACCTGCTCGATTAAGGGATTTGACATTCCACGCCCCGATCCGTAGAACGCCAGATTTCTTTCACCTGATATCGACGCCCTCCTGAGTAGTCCCTGCCCGGAAATCCGAATGGGGGACTATTTTACCTCCGGAATATTTTACCCAATAGGACGCCATCATTATTTAACTATGCAGTAAAACTGCATGCCCTCGGGAAAAATACGACTATAGTTACCTCTTGCTTTCAGCCGTACGCAGTACCAGCACAGCAAGGCCGTTTTGGTTAGTCTTAGAAGGCCTGATCAGTCAGTCATCTAGACTGTTTGCCCCCGCAACTACTGAAAAGGCTGCTGCCCCTATTCAGGAACCACACGTTTGTCTGGCCTCTTAACTGATACCCGTCCTCGTTTTGGAGATTAGCATGTTCAAAGAGAGACAGATTTTTTATTACTTTATATTTTATACAGATTTATTATTAGCAAGTCTTTTATGCTAATAATAAAGCTGTAAAACAGCCCTGTCTCTCTTTGAACATGCTAATATGCAAAACTACTTGACGAATTTTCATGGGATTTCCGCAGGTAACGTGAGCATGGTTTGGGCCACAGTATAGGCTTTAGTTCGTTAAAATTGGATCACGAAAAAAAGATATTCTGATTTAAAGTTTTAGTAAAACTTTCTAGTGTGTCTGAACCCGATGAACTTCAAAACTACTAGATGGATTTTTATGGCGCTTTCACTGGTAATTTCAGCGTAGCTAGGGGCACCGCATAGGCTATATTTCATCAAAATCGGACCACGGAGAAATGATATACATACATATATAAAAATGGATGTACACATGTTTGTGTACTGCACATCTTCACCCAAATCACTGGAACGCTTTCAAACATATTTGACACACACATCACTTACTGTGTGCAAAGAATCGCTGTGGGAATAAGAACCACCTACCTAGCAAGGAGTGGGGGGGGGGGGGTTCGGATGATAAAAAAGTGTAAGCCACGACGCGTGAATACTCATGTTTTATTCATCCACTATTTGATAACGAGAGATCTTAGTGACCTGTAACAAACTTTACACATAATTTCAAACCTTGTCGTAACTTTTTCACACTGACTCCTCCTCCCCCCGCCCTCCCCCCCCCCCCCCCCGCATAATGACGAAAGGAAAAAAGTTATCGGTTATTACATTTTCGCTCTTCATTTTCGCATGAGGCATAGGCATGACGCTTTAATGTATGACTACTTTACTGCTTATTGTATTTGCGACGCATTTTCTATCAGTATACACACATGCAGCTGAATGTACCTGCAAAATTATATTATTGGAAGTCACATAGTTCGTGAGATATGAGGGGAGGAGGAGATGGGCAGAGAGAGGGGGAGAAGAAGACGGAGAGAGAAAGGGAAGAGTAGAAGATGGACGGGGGAGGGGGGAAAGAGGAGTTGGAGATGGAAAGGATAGAGGAGGAGATAGTCAGAGAGAAAGAGAAGCGTAGGAGGAGAGGGGCAGAGAGAGGGGAGTAGCAGATGGATGGCGAGAATGGCAGGTAGAGGAGGGACAGAGAGAAGAGGCAGAAGGAAATGGTGAGAGAGGGGGAGAAGGAGGAGATGGACTAATAGTACTTAAGTAAATACGTACCAGGACAATGCCGGGTACTCAGCAAATCCATAGTAAGACACGAAGCAATCGACATTATTTGGACAGCTTGCTTACTGTATTGAAGAGCTGACATTACCAACTGGCAGTAACGCGAACAAATACGTAAAAGACATAGAAATCCACTGAAACGGTGTTTATTTTAGTTGATGGCATTCACAACTCCTAGAGGTTTTTTTCGTGAAAATATCGCCAGCATTCTCTGTTGTGCCTCTTAGAAACAGCCGATGGACCTGCAGTTCGCTCGTACTCACAACGGACATGGCTTTTAGGACGAATCCCAGAATCGACTGAGAGTATAGACGTGCCCGTAGCGGCGGCTGCGTATTCCCACAGGCGTCCGAGAAATCCCGGCGGCGACGGTTTCCCCTCCCCTCGATTGGCGCCCCCACTCCTGGACCCGCTGCTCCCTCTCTCTCGCTCTGCGACGTGCCCCCTCCAGGAGCCGGGCGCAGTAATGCATTCTCATTGGATGCCAGCCGTAACAAGGCGTCCGTGCGGCTCGCTCTGTGAATTAGGCTTAGCCGCGCGTTTAGTCGTTGTCTGACTGCGGTCGGCGGTAGTACGTTGGTTGCATTCTCGAGAGGACAGGACGTGACCTGCCCGTTCGTTTCTGTGACAGCCGGCGTGTCCACATCTTCGCCACGTACTGCATATGTAAAGCGGGAACGCGCCAGCAAGGTTAGTCTCGCAGCGTATACTGTCTGTGGTTATCGACGTCAAACAGTGCTTGTGGTGTGTCTATGGCAGCTGTTTTAACGTTTAACATAAGTGTTGCAGTGTGGATTTCCTTATACTATATCTTCTTTTACTTCAGTGTCAAAGTTCTCCACACAAATTTAAAGGAATTTTCGATCATTATCGAAAGTTTAGTAAGAGTGCTAACTATTGCCAACCACTCCCGCACAAAAAAATCGCCTTTTGTTTTTCTATGTTGTAAATCGATAAGCATTTGTAATGGCTCGCGCATCATTTCAGTCTTCTGGATAAAACTCCTACCTTTTATCCGTAACGTGTTTGTTACCTGTTGAGCGTGCGTCTCAGCTTACTGGTCTTTCCAAGTGGCACTTTTTGTAATGTTCCATCGGAAATACCACATTATTCGCTTTCGACGTGGCTTTGTCATGTCTGCCCTACAGCCACCGTTTAATTAAAAAAAATTAAGCTCTGCCATTTGTGCAGTAGCTTTTAAGATATTGGATACGAAGACATGCTTTATCAGCATGACCACAGAACTTTATTTTTAAAGGCTGTTACTTTTTATGATAGAAGATAGCAAAAAAAAGTGCTGCTCATAAAAATTACGTTTCCTAACTCACTTCATAACATCATAGTTGTCTACCTTACTGCCCACTAGAGACGCACCAGAGGAGCCATGTTCTGTTATTGTCACATACAATAGCCCTTTTTGCTTAAATATGCATAAATCAGTTGCTATTTTGCTGCCTTTCTAATGTTTGTTTTACGATGACCTAGATGCTGACGGATGCTACAAGCGTAGAATAATTTCAGTGTTTTCGTTATTTGTGCGTCTCCAAACGCACTACCAACAGCAACAAGTACTAGTAATCATCATCATCATCATCATCAGTACTGGTAATGAATAAAGTAAATCTGTTTGCAGTTTACGTTAGATTCTTAAATCCCAAATAATATGAAAAAGTCATCATTCGTTAATGCTCATACCCGTAGCTTGGGTAGACCAGACACAATGGATGCAAAGTTAATCCAGCTTCCTGTGTTCGCTGTAATGCCTAGTAAAAGTGTGGCCGCGACGAGGTTCGTCATCGGAGATGACAGTGTGCGTTGCTTCCACCTCCAGGTGAATCACTTGGCTGGTATTCCAGGTGAGTGAATTCACGGGTAGTGCAGCCCCCACCCACTCTTCTCCTGTAGCTCTCGTCACACAACACCTGCGAGGTAGGCAGGCCACGTACCACACACACACACACACACACACACACACACACAAGGCCACCACTTGCTTCCTGTCAGGCCGGAAGCCACTACCAGCGAGGGGCTCTGTCTAAGGTCATCGTTCCCACGCATGATTGGTTAAACAAGCGTTGTCTCGTATGTATTCCTGCCGGCGTTTTAAATAGCTAAGGCTGCCGAGAACGCTGGCGGCATAAGAACGTGGACTGCATTTGAATTGAATGTAGTTGCAGTTTTTAATGGAAATGATCAACTGCAGAGGTCATAGCGTGTCAATTTTGGCTCTTGTGTTGACCGCCTGTCTGAATGAGAAACCAGATAGATTCGTATTTTGGCTTTGCAGCCAGCTACGCCACGTTTTCACAGTGGTAAATACTAGTTTTGTGCTAGAATTATTGTTATGTTTTAGTTGATTCTGGGAACATCGTAACCCCTCTGATTCCGTTATTTTGTTTCCCTCCTTTCTTAACACCAGTTGTAGATAAGCAACGTCTTTGACAAAGTATCATGCTACAAGGGACAGTCAGCGAGCACGCAGATGTCTGCACATTAATCCTTGCAGTACTGCATAAGTAGCAAGTCATGATCCAAATGGCTCTGAGCACTATGGGACTTAACATCTGAGGTCACCAGTCCCCTAACTTAGAACTACTTACACCTAAATAATCTAAGGGCATCACATACATACATGCCCGAAGCAGGATTCGAACCTGCGATCGTAACAGACGCGCGGTTCTGGATTGAAGCGCCTAGAACCGCTCGACCACCACGGCCGGCAAGTCATGATTATCAGTTCTATGTTATAATGCGTAATCCCAGGTAAGCTGCTGATAGATTAATTAGTACTGTTTCTTTTGTACTACGAGCTTGTTTCGGCTATACCGTATCTCTCACACAAAGATCTAGTTGAAACAGATGCCCATATTGCATCAGTGAGTAAACTGTCAACTGTTTGTTATAATCATGCAGCTGTCAAAAGTATTTTACGAAAATATTCTCCAAAAATTAATATGTGATTATAACAATCGACAACTTGTTCACTAGTGCAACATGGGCATCTATTCCTACTAGATGTTTACATGAGAATGGCGATATTTTCCAGACAAGCTTGTAGTAAATAGCAAACATCACTTATTAGACTATTCGCAGTTTAGCGGCTAGAATTATTCGTTATAAAATAAAATGTGACGTATTCCATGCTCCAGGCCTGGCCGAAAAGAAAAGGTAATTAGTTCATTTGAAAATCAATTAACGACGAACTACGGGTATTCTAGGTTAACAGTATTTCGCAGCCAGCCATTGTTCATTATATTTTCCACAAGTCGTTTCCATAGTGCTGGCCAGGCAGTGTTGATTATTTTTTGGTGTGCTGAAAGTTTCTTAGGGCAGTGGTGCCGTACAGAGAGTAGCGATATTGGAAAAATTATTCCTTTTCATTTTTAACAGGCTTAACGAACACTTTCAACATCGCAACGAACTTTCTGTAAAGTCGGCGAAATCTTCTCTGCTACTAACGTCGAAAATCCTTATGTCTGTTATTGAAAGGTGGAGAAATCAGGCGTATTCAACCTCAGAGACAAAATTTCCTGCTGCACTGTAAAGGCTAAAAAAGCTAGAAGCTTTGAGGTTCCATTTAAAAAACACATGGACATACATCTGCATCGCAACCAGCTCTCAATTGATATACTGTCAAAAACATTAAGATTATGTGCGAATATTGCATTATCTTGAAAAAGCCAGCCTCATTATTATCGTACAGGACATGGAAAATATACACACACAAAATCAGATCGCCACAGTATCCTCTTAGTGACCAAAGTGAGCTACCCAAGAGAGAATTTCTCTGTAACTTCGTCTACTTGCTCTTTGGCTTAAAACCTAAGTAAACAACAGTGATACTAGAAGAATTCCGACAGTAACATAGTGCCTAGTCCACTAAGCGTAATTTTCTTTCAATTTGTGTGGCCTATGTCGTAAAATGAAACATTATGTAAAAGTCTGAGAACCACTTGGCCTAACATTATATTTATGTATGCGGAAATGTTTTTCGTCGTCTGTTTATCTTAGCTTTAACTAATGATCATGTGTATTACACATACATCACTAACCACAACTGTTGTAAAATGGCTGTATCAGATTTATAATTCGAAGAACGTTGCCACATAATGCCTAAAATAGTGCTTATAAAACAGTGCGCGTGTTTCCAGAAAAGACTTTCGCATATTTCCAATAAATAATCTAAATATCATGTCAGTATCGTTGTGTGGAATTTATTTGACGTATACTGGAAAATTATGTCTAATGTAAAAGTGCAGGCTTTCGTGGCGGTTGTCACTGAAGGTAAAATCTTCTGCGTCGTGAGGCCGCATCGTATTTCTTCTGTACGATCGACATTTCGATCCATCTGCTAGAATCGTCTTCAGAATCTTGCGGTGTCCATAGTTGACTAAACACTGTCTCTCTTAAGAGGGAGTTTTCCCGCGCTTATGCTGGAGTAGTGGTGTCACTGGATGAAATTCCGGTGGGTGTCATTGAAGGGCCATCTTCATTGGATAGGAAGGGACTTGTGCCGCTCTAAAGTTGAAGAAGAATGTATTAGTTAAAATTCTTTCTGTTGCTCTCTTGCGCTATCTTGTTCGCTTCTATCCGTTGATAATGGACCACCAATAGCAGCAGGAAGAATGGCAACCAATATGCACTATGTGATCAAAAGTATCCGGACACATGGCTGAAAATGACTTCCAAGTTCATGGCGCTCTCCATCGATAATGCTGGTATTCTGTATGCTGTTGGCCCACCCTTAGCCTTGATGACAACTTCCACTGTCGCAGGCATACGTTCAATCGGGTGCTGGAAGGTTTCTTGGCAAATGGCAGCCCATTCTTCATGGAGTAATGCACTGAGGAGAGGTATTGATGTTGGTCGGTGAGGCCTGGCACGAAGTCGGCGTTCCAAAGCATCCCAGACGTGTTCTACGGGATTCAGATCAGGACTCTGTGCATGCCAGTCCATTAGATGGATGTTACTGTGGTGTAACAGCTTGGCCGCGGACTGTGCATTCTGAACAGATGGTCGATCGTTTAGAAAGATGCAATCGCCATCCCCGAATTGCTCTTCCACATTGGGAAGTAAGAAGGTGCTTAAAACATCAATGTAGGCCTGTGCTGTGATAGTGTCACGCAAAACGACAAGGGGTGCAAGCCCTTCCATGAAAAACAGACCACACCATAACACCATCGCCTCCGAGTTTTACTGTTGTCACTACACACGCTGTCAGGTGGCGTTCACCGGCCATTCGCCATACCCACACTCTACAATCGAATCGCCACATTGTGTACCGTGATTCGTCACTCCACACAAAATTTTTCCACTGTTCAATCGTTCAATGTTTACGCTCCTTACGCCAAGTGAGGCGTTTTTTGGCATTTACCGGCGTTATGTGTGGCTTATGAGCATCCGCTCGACAATGAAATTCAAGTTTTCTGACGTCTTGCCTGACTGTCATAGTACTTAGAGTGGATCCTGATGCAGTCTGGAATTCCTGTGTGATGGTCTGGATAGATGTTTGCTTATTATACATAACGACCCTCTTCAACTGTCGTCAGTCTCTGTCAGTCAACAGACGAGGTCGGCCTGTACGCTTTTGTGCTGTACGTGTCCCTTCACATTTCCACTTCACTGTCACATCGGAAACAGTGGACCTAGGGATGTTTTCGAGTGTGGAAATCTCGCGTAGAGACGTATGACAGCTGTGACATTCAATCACTTGAAGTCCGTGAGTTCCGCGGAGCGCTCCATTCTGCTCTCTCACGATGTATAATAATTACTGAGGTCGCTGATATGGAGTATCTGGCAGTAGGTGGCAGCAAAATGCACTTCATATGAAAAACATATGTGTTTGGGAGTGTCCAGATACTTTTGATCACATAGTGTATCTTCTTCAGCATAGGTGCGGGAAAACTCCCTTCTATAAGACAACGTGACGGTGTCCAGTGCACAGAACAAGATCCTGAACAACCTCCCAGCAGAGGAGCCGAAACGTCGAAGCGCAGAAAACTATGACGGGGCCTAAAAACTAAAAAGATTTTACTTTTAGTTTTCATCTTTTTCATTTCTTAAGTAATTCAAGTAAAGTTTTGATCACGCCGCAGTCAGTTCATGTCTCTTCCTTTACACATTTCAACACGTTCATCATCATGAGACTCTGTGGTAAACCTAAACAACGAAATAAGTACAAAATAAACGAGAATCCGAAGCTCTTAAAGGTTCATCCACGTACACATTCAGACCTGCATCGACTTGGAGAAAGCAAGACATTAAATAGCCCAGCTTGCATAAAAAAGACCTACGAAGGATGTAATACGTAGATCCTGTCAATGAGAGACTGGCTAAGCTTGGTACCGTACCCAGAAGAAAGTCGTGTCTTCCGACGGATGGTGTTAACATATGAAAACAACTCAGAGTTGTAAGAGAAATACTGTTACGTTGTTAGCTTTGGTCGTAATATTTATGCCCATGTGCGAATTCCTTAGCAGTGTTTTGCCCGTAGTCCGTCAAGCGTTCGCGTAGGTCGAAGTGAAATCTGGTGGTGTCTCAAAATCTGTGAAGTGTAATTTTTAGCTTACTGTAGCGTACAATATAAATGCCTCCCACAGCAGACACCAGTTCCGCAGGAACAATGTAGGATTGGCTGCCGAAACAGAACAAAAAAAGAAGTCACTTATCCACTTACTAAGCTACTTTACATATACACACACACACACACACACCAATAAACTCCCCTCCCCCTCCCAACTTCCCCCGCTGGTACTCACTTACACAGAGTGCTCAGCACCATATAAATAATATAAAGTAACTGTGTAACTGGCCTATATTTTGAAAATTAATATAGTAATGTACAGTGTCTAGGTGATGTTTACTTTCAGTAGCATTCAAGTATTCATGCAGCCACTACCTCTCTCGTAATAATGAGGCATTGTATTCCTTTTTTCACTTAGTTACCATCCGTCGAGTAAACAAATTGAGCTGTTAGTTTCGAACATTTTATGTTTTTTAGTTACGATTATACAAGGTGGGCATTAAGAAAGCCGACAAACTGCGGGATTGGTCTCTAACTGGAAATGGAGGAAACAAGGCTCTATGAACACGTATCCGAAAATGGACGATGTGCGTGCAACGACAAGTCGTCCCAGATCACAGTACAGAACTGCATCGCATCCACTTCAGAACAGATGTGCTCCATGAGACTGCACGTGATAGGGATAGTAGCACTTGTCATACAGGATACCCATAAGCGTATTTTGTCTTTCACAGTGTTGGCGGGCCACTTGCCTAGAGCTTGTGCTAGGGTTCGTTGAAATATCCAGTAGAACTCTGTTCTCCAAAGCTGGTGTATGCACAATCTGCTGCCGCCTTGCACGTTCGGCTGTTTGGAAGGATCCATGATTACACAAACGCCCCAAAAGGACTTAAAATGTTGTGTGATGTGGTTTGCGTCTGTGAGGGTACTTGTTTTGGTATAGCCGTGCAGCCTCTCGACCGTTTCACTCCGCTTGGCCTTAGACACTCATGATCTTGGCTTTTCCCCGACATAAATACCGGACCATTCTGCTGCTTACAGAACGCTGCGTCAATCACACAGCCTCCAACACAAAACGAACACGTGGCTCGTGTTAAGAGGAATTGTCATTCGTCACAGCAATCTACCGTGGTGACGATTCACTTCCGGACACACGTTCACAGGACCTTTTATACTCTATTTCCAGCTAGGAATCCGTCCCTGCAGTTTGTCGGTTTTATTATCGTCCACCCTATATAGTAATAAGCCGCTTGTATTTGGAAATTTGTTGCAAATGTTGATACAATTTCTTTCGGCATGTTAGTAACATCTTCCTGCGTTGCGAATTTGAGACTATCATAAAACATGATTTGGTGCATGTTCACTTTATCAGTGATTAAACGTTGCAGAAACAGTTATTTAACGCCGTCATCAAGTTGTAATTTCTCACACTGAAGAGCTAAATACGATACTGCGGTCTGAAAACACCGGTTGACTCTTACTATTCAGTAGTGGCTGTGAAAAATAGAAAAGCATCATTAAAAAATATTTCTCCCCTGCTGTTTGGTGTCTTTCAAGGAGAAGTAACAGAATATCATCAGTAAATACACAAAAAATAATGTAGCAAAGTTTGCGTCACGGAATCACATTTTGTTATTGATAAATTATATGGCTTCGTTTCAGAATGAAAGAATTTTCTGAAACTTTTTTTTTCCATTTGCAAGTCGTTTAACATTGTGAGAGAAGCAGTGGACGGTACACTTTTCCTTCTCTTCTTTGATTTGTTGCTTGACTCTCCTTTAAGGAGACAGTCTGCTTTTGTATTAGAACGATGGAACTAAAACAACATGGGAATTAAATCATTCATTTGCTTATCTTTTTTTTTCCCCATGAGTTAGAGTTTGGTGACAATATCAATCACATTTCTTATACGTGTACTGTTTTTCTAAAAAGTCTTCATCACGTTGTAACGCCTTACGCCAGCGTTGTGTAAGAACACGTATTTCATATTTGTAAAAGTTCGTATTCTGTGCACGTAGCCATATCTTCACTGCATGAATTACGCTCTCATTATCTTCAAAATGTGTCTCCCGTAGAGAATTCTTAAGTGGCCGAAACGGATGAAAGTCCGAGAGCACCTAGGTGGATGAGGCAGTGATGTCCAACCCAACAAGACGGTGTGTTTCCGAGTTCTGAGACGCGTGTGAGGGTGTGAATTGTGTAGGAGCAAGATTTCTATTGGATTCCTTTCAAAGGGGTCACGTTGGAAACTTCGCTTGGGTTTGTTCAGGGTTTTCACATATGCCTCTGAATTAATGCATTAAATGTACTCGCAGTTCCTAATTCGGATAACTATGAACTACATAAGGGAATGACGACAATGAAAATTTTTTCCACGCCGGGAATCGAACCTGACTTTTCCGCTTCACGCGAGCGGTCACCTTAACCGCTATTCTATCCGTCCACAACTCACGACCAGACACAAACTTCCATATTTCGTCGATCCTGCGTCACAACCTGTACTCGTACCCGCATTATGTAATTTCCGTACTGGGGAAGACATTAGAATGAAAGTAGCTGTCTGGTGTCGGCTGATAAATACGATACTGCAGTGCCTGTGTTAAGAAGAACGATGCACTGCTCCTCCTGTCACCAATTTAGTACTTAGTACTGGAGGAAAGTGTCGGGTGTTAAAATCGTAGAGGGAGACCAAGAGTAAGCAAGATTCAGAAGGATATGGGTTGCTGTCGTTCCTCTGAGATAAAGAGGCTTGCACAGTAAAGAGTAGCATGGAACATGGAGAGCTGCATCAGATCAGTCTTCAGACTGAAGATCACGACGACAACGAACGATCCATGGCAGAAAGGCCTCAGACTATTCCAACAGTTTCTTTGAACCCTGTGGTCTGTTGTGAGCATTCGATGAGCCCATCTTCAGCACACCTTTGAATATCCAAGAGTCTCAATCATTGTACACACTCTTCCAATGCTCACCGATAGATGTAGAACCAATCGTCGGATTGTGTTACACCGGTGTGCGCGAATAATGGCACCTGCGCGATTCGCAGTGTCTGGATCAGTGGCTGTATCAGGACGTGCCGAACGTGGCCGATCGTGGAACACAGTTCCTGCATGTCCTGACGATTTAACGCTCTTTAATCCTCGCTGAGCATTCCTGTAAACTACATCACCACTGCATGCATGCATGCAAACGTTTGTGGATGTTTACCGAAGTTTCTTTTTCCCCTACCAAGAATTTAACTACAGCACGTTGCTTGTGAGCAACGAGTGTCTTGCACAGACACAGTTTTGATGGTTCACTGCGGCTCTGCCATCTGTCGGTATTGTTCGAAACTTGCACACGTGCAGAAGAAACATCAGAGTTTGAAGCATGTATTAACGGCTGTAAAGAACGTGGGGCATTGTTTAATGAAGCATCCAGAACAAGCTTCCGTGTTGTCTCCCATAATTCACTGAAGGAGTAAGGCGGGACAGTTCCATAGAAAAGGACACAATGGTATTATGTTTTCTTCAGTGTCAAGCTCGAATTATGTTCTGCCTTTACTGACCGTATCTTCCGCGCGATGAAAATCCGAAAACCCATTTCATTCCTTCAATTAGGCACACTTTTGCGTGTGTGATTATTTTTGTTGCAGTGATCATTAAAAGTGATCTTCAACGTTTTCTGGGAACATCTGTGAGGATTTCAGTATGTAGAAGTAGTTAAGAAAAAAGTACTTCAACGTTTCACTGCATCTCGTCAGTGGGAAATTCCCATGAGATTACAAGTGCAACTCGAAAGCTTGTTACTAGTGTCAACCGCCTTCGACATCAACAGGTTTCGATAACTTGTATTACGAGACAACTATTGACGTCGTGAAGTTGTCTTAGTACTGCGAACATACTTTCGTGTGTTACCATTTTTTTATTGCTGACACATTTTTGACATTTATCGAGTGATTTTTCTCGCGCTGTCTTCTTGATTCTCTACTATATCTATAGATCCCCCAAAGCTGTCAGGGGCCATTTTGTTTTGTACTTCGTTATACTGTCACATATCATAAAGTACTATTTCCTGAGTTACTTCATAGAACACTGATGAGCCGAAAAGTACATTTGGAGTAGTAGAATGGAATAAATAGCAAAAGAAAATATAATTTCCCTTCAGTCACAGAACTGATCACGCTGCAATATTAAATATGAATAACACAGCTGTAAGAAAGGTTCACATTTCATTCAGCTGTCCCGTCAGCTACGTTGACAGTATTACTTCTCCACTAACAAAGTTTATACCGCTGCTCCTTTTAAATTGGCTCGGCGTAGCTTGCTAGGTGAGCATGCAGTTTTCTATGCGCCTGTCCACACTGAGCGATGCGTGCCGAACAGAGTTTCAAATATCGTACGCTTTTTCCATAGTCTTTCTAAAGAGATCGCTAACGAGGGACATGTTCTGCTCTTTTTTTCATTCGTACTAGACTGAATAGCTACATTAGAATGGCGCGGATGTCTTAGGCCGTAAAAGAAACAGAAGACGCATCTTGAGATCGTGTAGAAATATTATATGACCAAGTGTCAATTGAAAATGAAAACAGTTTCTCATTTTCAGAAGACACCTTTATGTTCCTTTTGACTTCTTCTTAAAAAGTGAAGTTATCAGTATTCAGGGTAAAAGCTTTTCCAAAATATGTACACGATCGATTAATTATAATATGTACTTAAAAATCTATGCGTAGCACCAAAGTCAAGTATCTATACCTGTATAAGTAGGAAACATAGTTCGGCTACTCACTTTGTTTTAGCACAGAAAATCGTGCGCAGTTCGGATCACATCGCTGTGTAGCGCAGATGTGATGCCAGCAACAAAAATCTGTCCGTCAGATGACTTAAATGCTCAGAAATCTGTCGACAGCTACTTCTGTTATGAAATAGCCTCCGATGAAACCAACCTCATTATTCAAATAATTAAAGACTAATTCGAAAATGGGAATTAACATAAGAGGCTTGTGGGCTCAGACAGTCGTGGCTAGTATAGCAGTTAAGCCAAACTATTGCTTAGTAGTTAATGGAAATCCTAGATTCATTTTCTTCTTAATATTTGAAATGTTTCTGGAACTACATCTTCCGAAGGAGCAATGGTTGATTTCTGTAAGGTGAACAGTGAGCTCATCTCTTGACTCGTAGAGGCAGAAATGGCATCAAATGTAGTATCGTAAATAACATCAAAAACAAACATCACTTTCTAATTTATCTGAAGCTCAATTCGGTTTTGTGGAGTCACGATGGGATTTGCAGATAGACACTGTCCTCGGGTGAATTGTCCTGATACAAAAAGTTGCTTATATCTACTGTGGCATTAAGATCAACAGATGGTAATGGAAGAAAGGATATAGAAACTGTGGACTTAAGTTTTCATTTAATATTTATTGTGATTCCCACTTGGGTTTCGCGAAAATACAGGTACGGGTACAGAAAAAAAATGGTTCAAATGGCTCTGAGCATTATGGGACTCAACTGCTGTGGTCATTAGTCCCCTAGAACTTAGAACTACTTAAACCTAACTAACCTAAGAACATCACATACATCCATGCCCGAGGCAGGATTCGAACCTGCGACCGTAGCAGTCGCACGGTTCCGGACTGCGCGCCTAGAACCGCGAGACCACCGCGGCCGGCAAGGGTACAGAAAAGTAGTACCGACAATAGTAATAATAACCATAAGAGAAGGAAAAAGGAAATGCAGTGGCGTTTTTTAACTTTGGAAACTCAATATGACTTTTTGTTTGGCCGCTGTTCATGTAAAATACTGAGACCTCATAAATAATATTAACCCTCCGTTGTTCGCGCAGATGACACTCGTCATCCACACGACTTTCCCGTCAATTTTGTGTGACAGGAATGGATTGAGTTCGCGCCATTTTCAGTACCTTTCTGTTAACTCTCCGGCTGTTAGCTCCAATCATCGTTGTCGTTCAGTGACGAAAGATACATAGTCTATGAAAGATTATTATAGTCTGGAGGACACTTGTCATCCGCGCGAGTTCTGCTGCTACAATCTGAAAAAAAGTAAGTCTGTATTACTTCATTACTTTCCTAGATTCAGTCGATCTTTCATGTGCGTAAATTTAGACATATTGAAACTGATGGCTGTTTCCTTCCATGTCACCTAGTATTCTATTTAATTTTAAATTGTGGAAGAAATGTCAAAGGCAAAAACCTCGGGCAGAGTTTAGTAGAGATCCTAATGCATGGATGGAATGGTTTAATGAGCTGAGTGATGAAGATCCACACAGTGATAGCGCTGACTCAGAGACTGAGGATTCTGTTTATGAAAGCGGTCACGATTCAGGAATAGAACAAGAAGTGTTAGAAAATAATGAATATGAGTCACCGGAAGAGGTAACTGAAGAGGATGCATTTTTAGGGAAAGATGGAATAACTAACGGAGGAAAAATTAATGTGCTACCAGTGTTAGAAACAGATCTTGTAATTTTATTACGCATTTGCCTGAACCAAAAAATCAAGCTCGTATAAAACAGACAGAAATAGAAATTCTAAATTTGTTCTTGGATGAAAACATAATAAACATTATCGCAACATGCACTAATATATACGTCAATTAAGTTCGTGGTCACTTCTCTAAGGAAAGGGACGCTAAAGAAAGGGATGCTATAGAGATCAGAGCTTTCATTGGTTTCTTATATCTATGTGGATCTTTGAGATGTTCTGGGAAGAGTATATCGAAATTGTGGGATAACTCAAAGGGAAGCGGACTTGAATCAAGTTATTTATGCATAAGTGAAAACCGATTCAGGTTTCTGTTGAGATGTCTGAGGTTTGATAATATCCGTGATAGAGGTGTTCGCAGAGAGATTGACAAGTTGGCTGCTATCAGAGGGGTACGTAAACTATTCAAGAACAATTGCCAAAAATATTTTTCACATAGGGAATATCTTACTGTCGACGAACAGCTTTTCGCATTTAGAGGAAACTGCCAGTTCAGGCAATATATTCCTATCAAACCAGCAAAGTATGGGTTAAAATTGTCCGCTTTGGTTGATGTAAAAACAGCTTACACTTTGAATTTAGAAACGTACGTCGGTAAGCAACAAGAGGGACCACGTAATGCTAGTGATTCAGCTGAAGATATTGTTCTTCAAATGGTAAAACTGTTTCAAACGTTAGAATATATTATACTGTGTACAAATATTAAATGTATTATATTTATATTTAATAAAAAAATCATAACCAGTCATAAAGACTGTTCAGAGTGTACAAATAGACCGCTTGCTTTTTGGTTGACACCAGTCATCCGCGCGAGTGACGATGTCACGAATTTTCGCGCGAGTGACGGAGTTAAGTCAGGGCCTTTGGCTGAAGCTGTTGGGGAAATAAAAAACTTAGATTGGCTATAGTTACCCATTCAGTGACGGGGGATGCATTTATATCTACAGTCTATTGAAATTCTTGAATTGTAATGTATGAAATTAAAGGTAATGTATTTCTCAAGTGTAGTTACGAATTCACCTTAACGATTTGGATTTTTCTTCTTCTGTTGCTGAGTATGTTTTAGAGTTCCCATTTGAGTTCATCGAATGTTAATTGTGTCTCTATTTGAGCAAAATTTATATACAAGAAAAAATCTCACACTATGCAGCTCAAAACACCAGATCTTCTTTCCTCTAAGACAGCCTTTATACTTTTGCATCATTACTGCACGTCTTACAAACTATTAGTTACTATGCTTAATATTCCTCTCACAACGACGATGTAGCAATGAAGTAAACGGTATTTTTCCTCCAGTTCCTACATTTTGGCTGAAAGTTCTACTAAGCGATGTCAGCGTTACGAATAATAAGACAGCTCCCTTCGTCTCGTGAAGTTTGTACGTGGATTAATGTAATACTGAAACACACGTCCTGAAAACACTGTTTGCTGCCTTGCACAGGGACAAAGGTCGTGACAGTATTGACTAGACTAAAACTAAACGGCCAGCCAGTTCGAATTTCACCACAATGTAACATAAACAAAGTTTTGCTTGAAACCCATATAATTAAATGATAAAATGATCCATTTTAAGAAATCCCTTGTATCAATGTTCCTAAAATTATCATAGTTATTGTGAAAATGACTTATCTTAACAGAATGTCACTACCTTCTACTTTAAACCGAGATTATGCTGAAAGTCAGATTTTAATACACTGCAGCGGCGTTCATTTCCGCATAGCGGTTCATTTTTTTGGCAGTAAAACTCGCAGTGCGTAAAAAATGTAATTAAATTCCGGTAGCGGTGGATGCCTAAGTCTGTAGCGCTCATTTCTGCGGAGCTTATGCTCAAAATATGACTGTTACATTGTTTCTCGGCGAACGAAAATTTGATATTCACACACATAACTGAAAGCTCTATATAGATAGCAGAAGAGTTAAATGAATGTCTCCCATTTTAATGACAATGCAAAATATTACGCAGTTATTCTGTGATTTGACAATACTGTTGTTAATTATGTAATGAATGCCCTTAGCAGGTACAAGAATGCAGTCTGTAAACACCAGTACCAGTGCAGAGATCGTATCTCTACTTGCTCCAAACAGTGGTAGATATTGAACTTCTTATGTGAGCAAAGTGACACACTTGACGCAGCAGTAACTATTTATACTCGTTGTTGAGTAAGTGGTAGTAGTAGTTCACTGTAGGATTGGGATGAAAGAATTGTAGTACTAAAATTCGTTATAAGGTTAAAAACTTAGTAAGGTTTTAAAACGTAACCGACTTCAGATACTAATAGCTGATCATATCACACCGTGTTTGCAAATAACATAAAAGTCAAGTCAGTTCTTGTTGATTTTTGTTGTGCAGAGCTTTCGCCGTCGTGTTAGATTGCTCGCTACTGTCAATCAGAAACCATCACGCGTTTAAGGCTTTGCTTGCGTACCATTCTTCACTAGCCCCAAGAAATATCAAACCCAGTCCTCTGAAGGGGAGGTTACGCTGCCATGTATTTTTTTTTTTTTTTGACATATCCGATACGCAATTTAAATAAAACGACGCACACTTCCTTCCCCCAAGTGTTTTACGTATTTCTGAGGCGTTTCGCAGAGACACATTTGGAAGGACGATATTCCGTGATTAATTTGAGGTTTTTTGTTCCGTTTTTTATCCTTATCAAATGCACCGCGGACAATGAAGTACAGGTACCAAAACTTTTACAATAAGAAAAACTTTCTCAAGTTGTTTAATTTCTATACATTCTTGTGATGGGCAGCTCTTGAGCACTTGAGTCAGGCACGTATACGTAATAGTGCGTGGAATGCGTTACTGTGGCGTTCAGTACTGTGGGTCTTACCGGGGTCGCCACGTTACCGTCCACCTCATATGAACACCTTCACTATCTGCCGGAGCGACGCTCTTCTGACGGACGGAATGCATACCTCATGTGGTTTTCGACATATTCATTCCAGCAGCGTGTCAAAACGTGTGCAGCGACCCATTTGTCCAGAAAACCCTTCCCGTGCGTCTAGAGTACAATAGCGACACTTGGAAGGTAATTGTACGATGTGTTTAACCCGATTTAAGTAATGGCCCAATGTTACTTCTTAAGTTTCCTGTGGCGTAAGTGAATCACTGAGTTGTTCAAAATGTTTTTTTTTATTGCAGATTTCTAATTATTTTTACTGTAATTTGATGCTCTGAAGTTGCCAGACTGATTCGTGAGATACATTTCCTGGCTGTACTGACAATACCGTATACATATGGGGGGGGGGGGGGGGGTTCGCTGATGCTTTTAGTACTTTCTTCCCTGAGGCCTATGATTTTTCTCTCACGAGGAGACTTCATGGACCAAACCACTTAGATTTCCTTAATACTTACAGGACCGAGCGAGGTGACGCAGTGGTTAGCACACTGGACTCGCATTCGGGAGGACGACGGTTCAATCCCGTCTCCGGCCATCCTGATTTCCGTGATTTCCCTAAATCGCTTCAGGCAAATACCGGGATGGTTCCTTTGAAAGGGCACGGCCCATTACCTTCCCCATCCTTCCCTCACCCGAGCTTGCGCTCCGTCTCTAATGATCTCGTTGTCGACGGGACGTTAAACTCTAAGATCCTCCTCCTCCAATACTTACAGGATTGTGTGGTCATCGTTCCGGATATCTTTCCTAGCAGTACGACGCAATTACAAAAAACTTCGAAAAAATGGAAATTTTTGAGCTCTGTGAAGTAGAAAACATTTCGAGTAAGGTAATAGAGCCGCTGATAGCTCAGTACATGAGCGCATTTTTATTCCGAATTTTAATTAATTGCGAATACTCACATTTTTATGCCATTATTAATTAAAACTAAAAGTTTTATTTTCATAAAAATGATTCCATATTTGAAAATTAACATTCCAATTTGAAAATAAATATATAATAAAAATAAAAGTAAAACAATGTTGTCATAAGGAGAATCGACCCTGCGACCTCGCGGGTACAACACTAATGCACTTGACGCGCTAAGCTAACACCGACGCTGCTAAACTGCTTGAAATTTTTCTGCTTCACACCACTCCAAAATCATCGAATTTTCAATGGCCACCTTCTCGAGTTTCTTGTACATTTGATGCTTCGCAGCATAAAGAATTTGCAGGTATGTCAGTGGTACTCAATTCGAGTTTGTTTGAGAACTGCATCGTATTGCTTAGGAAACTGATGTTTAGGCATTGACCATAAAATCCTAGAAGAATGAAAAAAGTCGAATAGGACCAGTCCGTGAAGTAGTGCCCGTGTTCGTATATTTTTCACGTAGACTTGGCTGTGTATCGAAACACGGTTGTAATAATAGGGACGAGACGTTCACCTACAAATCGTGGATTGCATACTTGTCCACGTAGATTATGCTGCAGAATCTGTAACTCTTGTCACCTAGGTACGAGAAAGGATGGAAGGAACACGGGTGCTATATCGAAAACCGTAAGTTAGAATTAGGTAGCATCACGAAATATTTTATTGCCCTGTATCGTATTTTTGTCAGAGACGCCGATTCTTCGCTTCAGTTTGGATTTAATAAACAGGCAGCAGTTATTAACATGTTAATCCAACTGCACGTAATATTCGCGGTTGGTGTGCGCTGGAAATCACTTGTATTTTATGCATTCGAGAGGTCTTTTTTTCACATCAAAAACGACACGCCTTTTTATTTGGTGCTATTGTTACTGACTTCATGCTGTAATTTGCATGCAGTATGATGCACACGTTTTCACGGTCAAAGATCAAAAAGTGCACTTTTTAATCTACCGTTGTGGGCTGTAGGATATAAACGTTCGGAATGACCTATCACAGGCGAAAGGGCGAAAGGTGGATCACAAAACATCTTTTCGCTCTTTACCTTAGCAAACAAATTATTCTTCAAAATATAAACGGACGTTCAAAATTCATGGGTCAACAATACACAAAATAATCATGTGACAGTCTGTTATCGAACTCTGTTACAATTCCATGAAGAATATTATCAGAATTTGAACGCAGGGTTCTGTTTCTATAAGTGTTTCGACTTCAAAAATTCCTCAAACTACTCTGCTAAGAGTGTACAGGGATTATGTCTGTGACTGCTTGGTTCCACACCAACAGTTGTAAATGCGATGAAAGAAAGCAAAAGCCTTTAATAGCAATTTATACTGAAATGGAAAGAAATCAATCAAGCAAATAGGCTAATAATAAACGGAATCCTTACAGACCAGTTTGAGGAATATTGTATTAACGTTGCTACGTAGCCTTACCAAATGGTATTAAGAGTAAGGAATAAAGTGAAAACCTGTTGTCAAACAGAATCTGTCACAAAATTGACAAAAGCTGTTCGACAGCTTACCTTGTCCTGCGGCGACGATTTCCGTCAGTATGTAAGTCATTAACGAAATGTGTTTAGTCCAAGGAAGAGGTGTCAATAAACACAGATTATATCTAAAGAGAGGGAATGTGGTGCTAATATGCTAACAGCCTCCAGTATGGTAAATTAAAACAGTAGGCGGTGCATCACAAAAATAATTACTCTTAAGACAGAGAAGACAAATACTCAGAAAACTCCAGGAACGTGCCACTACGTCCCTCCTGCATAGTCAGTAGTAATCATAAAGGTATAAGTACTTAAGTTTGATTCCTACATGTAGGCAGTGATTATTCTCCCGTTCCATTCGAGAATAGGATACGAGGGGGCAGTAATGATCGTCATATACTGTTATGCAGTAGCTTGTTAATTATAAATGTGGATGAAACTATAGACGTTATTGTATCTCCCCTAGTATAATTAAATGACGTAACAGACGTGATTGTCATACATAACATGCTCCCTCAACTGCGAAAGCAAATGAGCGTAGTAGTTTCTTCATTTGTTCCTTTTTTGTCGTGAGACGTCTGACACAAATGGCTCATGGAATGAGTTACTGATACGAAATTCAAAATGTGCTAATCGAAAATAAGTAAAAAACGGCGAAGGTGAGCAGATGCATCAAAGTGTCACAAGACAGCAAGTACCTCCTGAACTCATGAGAAGACCGGACATACAAAATGAAATGAGTCTGCTTCAAAGAAGACTTTCATCTTTTCTTTTCATGTCTAACTTTTATTACCACAATTTTCAGTTATGCTGGAAATGTAAAGTTCAGAATACTCTACAGCTATCTGTACGGTGATTAAGGAAATGTTATCGAAATGCAGTAAGATTTTTGTGTCTAGTATTCACAAATTATTTATTCTAGTTACTTTTGATTAGCCACATACTATGGGAGGCGAGTCCCATAAGAACTTACACGTACAGGAGTGTCAAACATGAGGGACACGAACAAAATTCGCGAACTGAAATAACGAACCGTTCTCGTTTCCCTTCTGCATGAATGCACAGTTTCCTCAAGTCGTGCTACCCATATAACTTAGGTGGTGTGGATGCATAGGAGGATTTAATCGCAAAGAAGAGATTTTTTTCAGTTTCTACTTGTACGTGACTACTCCGCAATACAAACCTAAATGTTTGGCAATGGGTTCATAGAACAACATTCAAATTACAGGTTGTCCCAAAATAATGTGTACACTCTTTGAAACTGGACATCTCTTTAATGAAAGGGGTTAGAAATACAATTTTAGTGGTGTTTGGTGCCTCATGATCCGACTTAAGATGGTAAATGTTCAAACTGGTGTTCGAAAATCGCAATACACCGTCGACAACGACTAACGACTGAGCGACATGCCAACTTCGTTTCCAACGGAATAGCATCACAGGCTTGCTCAATTTGCACTCTAAGATCATCCAGTGTGTGTGGCCTCGCAGCGTAAACTGTGTTCTTGAGAGTACCCCAGAGAAAGAAGTCTACAGGAGTTCAAATTGGAAATTGAGCGGGATACTCCACACTCCATTTTCGTCCTATCTATCTAGCACGGAATATACGATTTAGAAATGCTAGGAGTTATCATTTCCTATATTTCCAAGTACGAGTCGCCCGTGACAGTGTTGTCAAAGAAGTACGGCCCGATTCAGAAGATAGACAACACCAGGCTCTTACTTCTGGTAGATTAACATACCTTTTCTCGGTTACGTATAGATTCTCCCTGACCCAGTACACGCAATTATGGAGGCTAATTGTTCCATCAAGTTTAAACGTCGCTTCATCTGACCAAAGAATTCGATCTTGGAAACGCTGCTCTTCTCGATATCTGTTAATGAACCACTCACAAAACTCGCTTCGCCTATCAGGATCATCCTCGTTAAGAGCATGGAGAAGTCTTGGAATGTAAGGTTTAAAGTTCTGAGACCGCAAAATTCTATGAACACAATGCTTCTGCAGATCCCATTATCACGAGAGCATTGCCTCAAAGATTTCTTTGGGGATTGTGTGTATGCCTGGATTACTGCATCAACACTCTCATTGTCTGTTGAACATCTCTTTCGTCCGCTATGCTCTTTCTTCATATCGTGCACCGGTCTGTGGTGGTGTTCCAAATTCAACTCTCCAACGTCGGCGTACCGTAGTCACATTCTGCTTTCCAGTAACACTATAGCACCAATTTCCGTTGTTCAAATTATTACGCCACGTTTGCTGACAATCCTGAAACAAAAGAAAGAGTTGTTATATTTTTCGCCGCCTTCTAAATTATTAGCCATAAAAATTGTATTTCTGTCTCCTTTAATTAAAGAGATACTCTGTTTCAAAGAGTGTATACATTGTTTCGGGACACAGTATATTTCTCGACCTTACCGCTCTTCGAGTATCACGCGGGAAAAACGAACACCTAAATCTTTCTGATGCGAGCTGTGATTTCCCTTATTATGATGATTATTTCTCCCCTGTGTAGGTGGGAGTTAAAAAAAAAATTGGCATTCGGAGGAGAAAATTGGTGATTGAGATTTCGTGAAAATATCTCGCCGAATCGCTTTTTTTTAAAATTATTATTAACCATTGCTACCCCAACTCGCTTTCCATATCTGTGACACTGTCTCCCTTATTTCGCGACAATACAAAACGACCTTCCCGTCTTCCAACTTTTTCAATATCTTCCGTCAATCCTGTCTGGTAAAGATTCCACTAGTTTCTCCAGTAAATTTATTGCGGCTTGTAAGTGTTCGGCCAGTGACGCAAACTTTGGTTCGCCTTCCCCACAACGTATTCTACGTAATAGTTTCGATTAAAGTTGTTGATTATTATAATCCCTAGTTACTCAGTTGAATTGACAGACTTCAGGTTTGTGTAATTAACGTGTAACTGAAATTAACCTATGTTTTTTAGTGCTTATGTGGAAGACTTCACACTTTTTTAGTGTTTAGCGTCAATTGCCACTCTTTGCACCACACAGATATGTTTTGTAAATAATTTTGTGATTCGTTTTGGTCTTCTGATGGCTTTTCTACACGTTAAACTACAACATCACGTACAAACAATCTAAGAGGGTACTCAGATTGTCTCCTAATTGGTTTGTATAGATTAATAGCAGTAGGGGTCCTATAAGCCTTCCTTGGGGAACTCTGGAACTTCGGTTTCACTAGGTGACTTCCCGTCACTTAATATGAAGTGTGACCTTTCTGAAATTACGAAACTCTTGCACAACTGAGACTGTGCTCCATAGCTTGGAAGCTGATCAGAAAGAGCTTGTGAAGAATAATTTCAAAAGCCGTCTGGAAATGTAGAAATGTGGAATCAGTTTGAGATCGCCTGTCGATGACGCTCATTGTGTTTTACGAGAACCATATTTTCTGAATCCTTGCTAGTTATGTGTTTAAATATTTTTATCTGAGATATTTCATAATATTGGAATAGCGTATATGTTCCTGAATCTTACTAGAAATCGATAACAACGATATGGGTCTATAATTCAGCGGATTGCGTATATTTCCTTTTTTGTGTGTTGGTATGACATTCGCAGATTTTCAGCCTTTAGGTACAGATCTTTCGTCAAGCAAAATCTCGAATATTAGATGCGCCTTCGTTGGTGAAGGAATTTCGGAAAAACGTGTTCAGTAACTCCGCTATAGCGTCGCTGTCATTAACAACATTACAGTTAACGTCGCGCAGTGAAGGTACTGATTGTGTTGGTAGTTTACTGACATTGTTATTATTATTATTATTATTATTATTATTATTATTATTATTAATAATAATAATTACTATCATTTTTGTTTTATTTTTATAGAATAGTCTTTTGTAGAACAATTAGTCCCGAATTTTAAAGAAACACTGTTTGTTCCGTGTAAGAGTGTGTGAAACGGTAAAGCGGTAATCTCAACGAGGGCACCTTATAAATAGTGATCGTTGGTCGCCTCCATAGAAGCGAGGACTGGGACGAGTGCCATTAGTCGTCAGCCGAAGGTCGGGGGCGAGTGAAGGCAGTGGATTTCCTGTGCGAGGGCGTGGCGACTGCGGGAAACAGCCCTCTGCGGCTTGCATGACTGTGAACAGACACGCGAATCTGCCGTGCCGACCATAGCGTTATGGTTATCTTCGTTACGCTAATGCTTTCCTTTGCCGAGCCTCATTAATTTGGCGTGCATCTACCTTTTATTTATCGTGTGGCTGTTCATCGGCTGTGTAATTGTTACAAGCTGCTAATACTGTATGTATAAAATAAATCTAAATTTAGCTGTGTAGTCATTAGATGACATTATGAAGGTTCGTGGTTGCATTATCTGAGATGTTTTCAAAAACAGCGACCAACCACAAACTGAGTAATGTTTTTTAACGCATGTTACTGTTCCTTGCCACTACCGGTTACGGACGTTTTGTTCATTATCAGATGGCTGAATTGCGTTTACAAAGTGAACTATTAATCACCGGTTGAATGCACTGAATGTCACGCAAACGTGAAAACATTTCAAATTGATAAATTTTCGTAAAGAACATGAAAACAGAGTACAAATTCAAGTTGGAATTTTATGAAAAACATATAGCACATGTAATTACAGCGAATGTGTCGTCGTTGCTTTGAAAGCTTGCATTGTTTCCGTGTAGCGCGAAATATTGTACTGCATAAACATACAGGTACCGTTGTCTTACGTGTTTTTTCGCTAAGAATCGTCAATGTACAAAATTAGAAATACACTCCTGGAAATTGAAATAAGAACACCGTGAATTCAATGTCCCAGGAAGGGGAAACTTTATTGACACATTCCTGGGGTCAGATACATCACATGATCACACTGACAGAACCACAGGCACATAGACACAGGCAACAGAGCATGCACGATGTCGGCACTAGTACAGTGTATATCCACCTTTCGCAGCAATGCAGGCTGCTATTCTCCCATGGAGACGATCGTAGAGATGCTGGATGTAGTCCTGTGGAACGGCTTGCCATACCATTTCCACCTGGCGCCTCAGTTGGACCAGCGTTCGTGATGGACGTGCAGACCGCGTAAGACGACGCTTCATCCAGTCCCAAACATGCTCAATGGGGGACAGATCCGGAGATCTTGCTGGCCAGGGTAGTTGACTTACACCTTCTAGAGCACGTTGGATGGCATGGGATACTTGCGGACGTGCATTGTCCTGTTGGAACAGCAAGTTCCCTTGCCGGTCTAGGAATGGTAGAACGATGGGTTCGATGACGGTTTGGATGTACCGTGCACTATTCAGTGTCCCCTCGACGATCACCAGAGGTGTACGGCCAGTGTAGGAGATCGCTCCCCACACCATGATGCCGGGTGTTGGCCCTGTGTGCCTCGGTCGTATGCAGTCCTGATTGTAGCGCTCACCTGCACGGCGCCAAACACGCATACGACCATCATTGGCACCAAAGCAGAAGCGACTCTCATCGCTGAAGACGACACGTCTCCATTCGTCCCTCCATTCACGCCTGTCGGGACACCACTGGAGGCGGGCTGCACGATGTTGGGGCGTGAGCGGAAGACGGCCTAACGGTGTGCGGGACCGTAGCCCAGCTTCATGGAGACGGTTGCGAATGGTCCTCGCCGATACCCCAGGAGCAACAATGTCCCTAATTTGCTGGGAAGTGGCGGTGCGGTCCCCTACGGCACTGCGTAGGATCCTACGGTCTTGGCGTGCATCCTTGCGTCGGTGCGGTCAGGTCCCAGGTCGACGGGCACGTGCACCTTCCGCCGACCACTGGCGACAACATCGATGTACTGTGGAGACCTCACGCCCCACGTGTTGAGCAATTCGGCGGTACGTCCACCCGGCCTCCCGCATGCCCACTATACGCCCTCGCTCAAAGTCCGTCAACTGCACATACGGTTCACGTCCACGCTGTCGCGGCATGCTACCAGTGTTAAAGACTGCGATGGAGCTCCGTATGCCACGGCAAACTGGCTGACACTGACGGCGGCGGTGCACAAATGCTGCGCAGCTAGTGCCATTCGACGGCCAACACCGCGGTTCCTGGTGTGTCCGCTGTGCCGTGCGTGTGATCATTGCTTGTACAGCCCTCTCGCAGTGTCCGGAGCAAGTATGGTGGGTCTGACACACCGGTGTCAATGTGTTCTTTTTTCTATTTCCAGGAGTGTAGGTCTCCATTTGGACTAATACGCTGAAAAACTCTTGAGTTTGTATTAACATCACGCCTTCGCCGTCTGTCTTCGCTTTTCTGTTTGGTGTCATTGCATGTATATTATGTGGTGGCAATGTAAAATCAGGATGTTCAGTCTGTAAGTGCAAATGGTGATATATTTTTAACTCTACGCATTCGTGGTAGTGGTTACGAAACAGGTAACATAGTAGTAACGTTCATTCAGTACAGCATTTCGCGCTACACGGAAAAATACAAGCCCTCGAAGCAACAAAGGCACAGTGTGTGTTAAGTATATATGCTATACGTTATTATGCAATTCCGACTGGGATTTGTACATTTTCATTTCTTTTTCGAAGATTTACAAGTTTGAAATGTTTTCGCTGTAGACCACGATGGCCTCCAAAGTATTCAACAACGATTAACAGTTCGTCCTGTAAATTCAATGCAGCCCTCTTATGATTAACAAAATGTTCGAAACCAGTAAAAGAAAGAAATAAGAAAATGTTTTGAAGAAAAAGTCCTCAAAATAGTCGTTGGTAGCTGTTTCTAAAATATCCTGTAAATTAAATATTTGCATTAAACACGTGTTGTTAAGTTAAATACCACATAGGTGATTATCACGCTGATACCAAACTCGCCTTACTTACATGATTCACCAACTATTCGAACACGTCTCACACTTTCACATGGGATAACTCTAGATACTAGACGCCTACAGATTTGGCACAAATTCCGTTCTGGACGGGCGGTTGGTGGTGGGGATCACGCTCTTGCCAAATCCAAATTAACATGCCGACCCTGTGAAACACGGGATAAGGCCTGTAAGGTGTAGTTCCCTACGATACCTAGATTTTAATCTGATTCTCTACGCTCTTGTTATGGGCAGTACTGTACTCTGTACTCTAGCGCTTCTAAAACACGGCGTACATTCGTGACAGAACGCACAAAGTATGCATTTCAAGTTATACAGTGCTTGGTAAGCGATGTGTTGTTTAGCCACTCGGAAGCTTTTTATGTGCTACTGAGGCGCCACGTCCAAATGCTAGAAGGTGATAACTTGTCAAATGAACGTCAAACACTGTCAAGTGGTTGATAAGGGCCCAAGTTTCATGTACATATCACTTCTATCTCCATGTACCGATCGATGTTCTTAAGACTCTTCAAGAGATGCAAGGTTCGACCCCTGTACGAATAATCTGGTGTGTGATTTCTGCGGTTTTCCTATATCATTTGACATGAATACGCCATGGTTTTTCAGTGACTACCACAGCAGATTTCACTCGTCATATCTGTCCAATCGGATTTTATGCGACGGTTTCTGATGAACACCATATTAGCGGGACGTGAAACTGAAATATCCTGTCTTCCATTGTTCTATGACTGGCATTCTTGAAGGAGAAAAACTTCAAATGTGTGGTGATCGTTGGCTGTTACATAGTCATCAACTTTCTGGGGGCACTGTCAGGCATGTTACAAGAATATAAATTGAATAGGAAAGAACCACCTCGCTACCTGTCGTATAACAGTCATTTTTTGTGAAATGAAACCTAATTGAGAGCTTAGTGTCGACAAAGTAAGCAATCTCTTGACAATAATATGACATAAATTAGTGGACTAAATTACGTTGCTAATAGATAACTATTTAGTTTAGTAAAGTTAGTGAACAAATACCTTAAAACTACGTTAAGTTTTCGCTTTCCTTCTACGTATTTCAAGAGATAAAGCTTCCCTAAACCCGAAATTTGATTCGAACGCCACATTGCTTTATTAGGTAATATACTGGTTAAGTAGTTTCTCAGAAAACTTTATTCCTTTATAGATTTTTATGATTGTTAATTTTTATATTTTGTCGTTCTTCTAATGTGATAAACACGTTGTCGAGTGGTTCTACGTTAAATGAGTGTCGTGAAACCTTCATTTGCGTAAGAACAGCATTAAAGCAGTTTACGGTCCGAAGTTTGGTCGCAAAACGTTATTCCTTTGGGGTCCACTATCTCATTAGTATTCGGACAGCCCCATGTAATGCGGTACTGACATTTAAATGACACGAGAGGCGGTCCCGTTATTACTCGTATAAAAGGAAGCGGGGAGCATCGTGTTGTCAACGCCAGAACAGGTAGGACAGGTAACTTCGAACTTAGACTAGTCATTGGATGTCAGCTGACTGGTATATCCACCACGGACATTTTATCATTCTAAAGATTTCTAGTCGACTATTGGCGGTATTATCGTGAAGTGGAAATGCAAAGGAAGAAAAAGAGACAAACCAAGATCAGGCAGACATCATATACGGCACTGACGGCAGGTATCGTCGAGCGTTTGGGGTGGTTGTAAAAAAGCCCGCACGAAGTCAGCGGAAGGAATCGCTCGTGAGTTCCGAAATTCTACCAGTAGTTGAACTAGCACTGTGAGTGTGCGTGGGGAGTGAAAAAGAATTGGGATACATTTATCGAGCAGCTCCTTGTAAGACGTAAATTCCTGTAGCCTAAGCTAAGCGAGGCTTGAGGTAGCGTAAAGGTCGACGCCACTGAACAGTGTATGTCTGGAAGCGAGTGATTTGGAGTAATGAATCACGCCATACCCTGTGGCAGCCTGATGAAAGGTTTGAGTTTGCCGAATCCTGGAGAAGGTTACTTGCCAGTGAAGTGCGGAGGTGGTATGAGACTGCTTATCGTGGTCAGGGTGTGATTCACAATCCGGAACGATATGAACGCGTTTTACACCGTTGTGTATTGCATACAGTTGAGGAAGGAATGCAACAACTGAGAGACACAGATTTGTGGACAGTAACATTCGTGAAATGGACTGGTCTGCCACTGAGCCTAGGGGAACACCTTTTAGACGAGTTACAACTTCGACTACGATCCAGACACCAGCGTTCAGCATTATCTTCTCTGGTTTCGGCTCTTGAGGTAGGATGGGCTGTCATTCCTCCACAAATGTTCCGAAACCTTCGTAAAAGCGGAGGATACACACACCCTATGACTTTGTCACTATTAGATGCCCAGATTCTTTTCATCATAAAGTGCATGTGTTTCTACTGGCAGCAGGACGTTCTTTGCTAAGTTAAGTGGTCTTTCACCAGTTCTAGGGAGGCTTAAAGTTTTCCATGGAATCCAGGCAGACATAAAGTAAGTCTTGTCAGCTGTTACTTTTTTTTGGTATCTTATGACTGGTTGTGTCCGAGAACTGCAGTGAAATGTTTCCAGGATCGGAAAAACACACACAGCGCCAGGACGAGATTGTGCCGGATCAGAAGGAAGTCACCAGAATTAAGAACGAGTTAGGTAATTGTACGCGTAAGCGCAACATAACAACAAAAATGACTGGTTGGGGATAGGTCGCCGAATGTGTTTACTTTCAGATAGTGCTTATCGCGTGAATAAAGAGTCTAAATTTCGTAGACAGCCATCCGACGTCTTTTCTCTCTCATCGCTATTGAAGATTGCCGAGTTAGCATGGCCAGTATTGTCTGTATCGGAACACACAAATACTCTATGGCTCGCTCTCAACATTGAACGACTGCCTGCATTAGTTCCACGTTGACATTACCACCTACTTTCGTTGTCCATCTAACATCCATTGTTCGTTCCTCCCTGACGTGAGGCATTTGCTTTATTTATCTTTCCAGTGATAACACTCGCAAGTGACAAAGACAAGGAAATCGAATGACGGCAGTGAGAGCATTTCAGCGGAGTAAAGTACTGTGAAAACATTTGCTGTTAGACTTTGCTGAATGCTGTAGCTGCAGCTGTAATAAGTACAGGTGCGAATCATATTGCCTGAAGATGGTCTTGACCTCTCATTCGCTACTGTGTAGTCTGGTTTCCATTCCATACGGGTTGACGAGAGATACGAGAAGTCCGTTAATTTCTACAGCGTGTTCGCTCAGTCCCCGTATTCATCAGCTGACACTGAATCACCGCGGTCACCAGTGCACGACCACGTTAAAAAAGATTTGAAAATGAAAGGAGCGATACCGGTGTTTGCGAATGAAGTATCTGACTACGACGTGTAGCAGCGAGTTGAAGCTCGCCGTGCCTAGCTGCCACAATTTCCAAATGCCTGTCTTGCTACAAAGTTTATTGAAGGACATCTTCTAAACACTATGGACTGTACTTGAAACTTTATTTGCCAAACCGATATTGGGGTGTATAACCCATTGTCAGTGGCATATTAAGTATCTCTATAGCAATGACATGCGTGTCAGTTACTACGATAGGATATGAAATCTGTCCTATGGTTTACACTGTATAACCTGTGTGTAGGAAGTGATCAAGAATTGTCACTGCCTAAGATTTCACAGCAATAACGTACACGGCAGCCTGTGTACTATTTGATAGGACGAATTTCTTGTTAACTTCCACGCATTTCATTGCTAGAGAGATACATAGTAATCCACTGACGATGAGCTGTAGACTATAGACCCCTAATAGCGGTTTGGCAAATAAACGTTTCAAGTGTAAATGGTTCAAATGGCTCGGAGCACTATGGGACTTAACATCTGTGGTCATCAGTCCCCTAGAACTTAGAACTACTTAAACCTAACTAACCTAAGGATATCACACACATCCATGCCCGAGGCAGTATTCGAGCCTGCGACCGTAGCAGCAGCGCGGGTCCGGACTGTAGCGCCTAGAACTGCTCGGTCAAAGCGGCCGGCTATTTCAAGTGCATCCCATTGTGTTTAGAAGATGTGCTCTGATAAATATCTCAAAGCGCGGGGCACCAAACACTCAAGATTTTCTCCAAATATGTTATATCTGGTAACTGCGTGACGTATCGCAGTTCGCGCAGAAGGGATGTGTGGTTTTTTTATGTACAAGCATAATCTCCAATACTTGCAATTGTCGAGAAACGAACACGTGACATGTTACGACACGTTCTGGTATGCCACCACTATATCTGCTCAGCCCATGTTTTTGAAGGGTAAATGAATGGATGTTCTTATTTGGACACGTTTAAAACGTGGTTAATACCTCAGCTCGAAGAAAAGGAAATAACGGTTCACGTGTGGTGACAGCAGGACGGAGCTCACCAGCAGACTTCACTCTTCGGATTTGTGAGTTCGTTGGTAAATAGTTTGGAGGCCACTGAACACTGCAGTGGTTCAGCAGCATCTTCAGCATATCATGGAAAATAATCTAGTCTAATGTGGGTCAACTTTGGCACAACACTAATGACGAAATGCGCGAAAGTGTTGGAGATTATCAGTAGCATACCTCCTGGCATACTTCGCAAAATGTAGACGAGGGCATGTACCCGCGTTGGTCGCTGTGTAAGGCACAATGGTGCGCTTACTGGTGTCGTACAAAACATTCGAAAATAAAAATTCAGAGCAAGTTGTAAGAGTACTGTTGTATCGCTGACCTAGCGACTGTCACCTCTCTGGCGATTGCAGATCGCTTCAGTCAGTCGTAGCGTGGTTACAGTGGAGCGATGGCATCGTACAATGTTGATGCCGTGGCTGCAAGCACACATTTCCCAAGTTACTGTGATATAATTATGTACATTTCGTATCAGTTTATAGCTCAGTATTAATGTTTATCTAAAAGGTGACGATTTTCGATTTCGTGTGTCTTGTCGGGAGGTCAATAACCAACCGCGTCGGCACGGTTACGGGAAGATAACGTGGACTGGGTTGACTCTATTCACAGGTTCGGAGAGAAAGAAACACATATGGCTGGACTGTTTGAATATTCCCAGAGCGAGTAATTATCGTTTCAAACATCGCATACCGACTTTTAGAAACGTCCGTGTCGCGATTCGGTCACGGGCGCGCTCATGTAATGAACGAAAGAACTGTTTAGTACTGACTGGAAGAACTGCTGTTTTCGTCGACTTTAAAACACCTCTTGAACAGTGAATTTCATGTTATGTGTTCTGTGTTGCACATATTTGAGTTGAATAATATTATTTCATCAACAACTTTAATAAATCACAACGGACTATGCGTTTGGATGCAATGCAAATACCTGCAATTGTGAAATAATGTTAATTGTGAACAGTGCAGATCAATCCCGTGTGTATGTGTTTAACGGAATATACTAAATACCACCAGGCCAAGTTGGCAGTTTACGAGTGAGCAGCTCTGTGCCCTGTTAGGTAATAATTATTACAGAGCACATCGAAGCAGGCAGTGCAAGGAGAGAAGAGCAACCACTGCGGGATAACCGGGTACGTGAAGTTTAGGGACGCTGTCATTAAATATCTAGCCCCCGTTCTTGTGTTCAGGGAGTGTGTGTGCATGTGTAAGTATCTGCCGGGCACGTTACAAAGTACACTTTTCTAGTTTTTATCGCTAGGTATGTGCAGCTAATAAGTAGGCGAGAAGGGAAATCGCTCAGCATCTGCATCTTGTTGCTCCTCAATGACTTAGCGGCTGATTGTGATATGAGTCACGAAAATTTGCGTTCTTGAGTCTAGGCAGATGTATCGGGCTTCATTGTAAGATAAGGACACAGCTGCGTGATGAAACCGTATGCTTCTGTCTGATTAATCGTTTACACCTCTCATATAGTAATTTATAACAGTCCCAAATTAGAGTACAAGGAGGGTTTCAAACAACCATTGACTCCAAAAATCCCGGCGGAGGTTCGAGTCCTCCCTCGGGCATTGGTGTGTGTGTGTGTGTGTGTGTGTGTGTGTGTGTGTGTTTGTCCTTAGAATAATTCAGGTTAAGTAATGTGTAAGCTTAAGGACTGATGACCTTAGCAGTTAAGTCCCATCAAATTTCACATACATATGAACGTTTTTGATTTGACTCCAAAAAACAGATCAACTACTGCTCTCGCCTCGCATCTCACGAATACTTGTTACACGAATTTACAAGAATAACAGTACAAGAATTTTAGTACAAATATATGTATATACAATCGATCGAACCGATATAACGAAGGAGATATATTGTGGTAATATTTCGTGGCGAAAAATATGAATCTACTAATCTATCTTTCGTAATAATTATAAATCAAACTTGAAATATTTATGACTTCAAATATAATTGTGACTAAAATATAACGAAAATAAAAATCAACTTGTTTCTCATAAGGTAATCAATCTCCTGTGAGTTTCATACTTGGTTTCATGTTTATAAAACATGCGAGTTGTGGTTGTAACAACAAAATTAAAATAAACGCAAAATTACAATTTCGATCTCATTGGATCGCGTTGTGAACTAATTTGTATCGGATTGTACAATAAGTTATGAAAAAAGAGGTGCGCTGACCAGTTCCATTACAATATATAGCGTTTATATGAATGTACGGCAATATACTGTTTCAACTAGGAGTACGGGTTCTTCTGAGATACATCGTACCGATAACATTCTTCCCCTGATTTCATCCTATCAGAGGCAGTAAGCTTCGTACTCTTAAAGCATAACGCATGCAGGCATAAGAAGACGGAAAAAATAGCACGGAAAAGTACACCACCGTCACGAAATGGCAGAGTGGTGGACTGGGAACTGATGTTGTAGCAGCATTGAGGGGAGAACTTAGAATCTTTTTGGATTTATCTGGAGGCGTTTTGGTTGAACGGTTCTCCAAGGAATGTGCAGGTACAAAACGAATCTCGCTGGAAGCAGATAGGAGACATTTATCTGAACGGTTTGTTTCCGGGCTTACTGGGAAATCTTGGTAGGAGCTGTGGCGATAGGCGCGGACAAACAGTTCCGGGTCGGCGGCGGTTGCGACGCGAGTCCCACGATAAGCGGTGGGTAAACTGCGGCGGTGGGGCGTGTTTACCGCCCCCACGGTCGGCCCGGGTCACGCCACCGGCTTAGTGCGGGTCGCGCCTCCGCCGCCGCCCTCCCAAATTACTAATTTCCTTCAGACAACACCTCACCTCACCTCACCTGCACCCCAGAATGTTTGCAGCGCCTGCCCGCTGACCCCAGCGACGCTTGCTTATATCGTACTCCAGAATATACTGTTCCCTGCAGTGTGCTACTGTATAGTCTATTGCCTAGAGGTGCCTCCTCCTCTTGCGTCTGTAAATGCCTCGTACATACCTAGCGACAAAGTCGCAGAACACGAATCGCGGGGTGTCAGCTGCCGCGATAGAGATGTCGCAAGTCTCAAGTTGAGCACCGAAACGGGGAACACGTGACATTGCTCTGCGACTTATTGTAGTCAGTAGATGTTCCGATGTAGCGTCGTTGGATGACGTTTCCGGGCAAGGGCTCCTATCCCCGATTCGTTGCTCAAGAGGCCACCCACAACCGCTCGAAGTTCGTCGCAACATTTCTGGAACATCCTGTATATATAAATTCTAACTTTGATACTTGACATAATGTGTTAAATCCTTCATGGAAGATTGTACCTCTTAGTGACTACTTTCTGACAGCATTTTAAATTTTTAAATTCGGTCAGTACTGAAGAGCAATTTTATGTGTCCCATGGAAGCCTTTAGATAGGGCCGGCCGGTGTGGCCGAGCGGTTCTAGGCGCTACAGTCTGGAGCCGTGCGACCGCTACGGTGGTAGGTTCGAATCCTGCTTCGGGCATGGACGTGTGTGATGTCCTTAGGTTAGTTAGGCTTAAGTAGTTCTAGGGGACTGATGACCTCAGACGTTAAGTCCCATAGTGCTCAGAGCCATTTTTTTTCTTTAGATAGCAAGTACCACTGAGACCCTTGTACCGTTTTAGCCGTATAGTGATACAGATGCTAAAGCGACCGTAATGGGAGACGAATCGCTTTCATTCGGACGCAGCGTCTCGCACAGGAAGTGCAAACTTACGTTACGCCTATAGTAAACGAACTGCTTCCATTATGAACAGAGTAATACCGTTTCCTTATCGATGTACGTCAGTGATGCATTGAACGTGTTGCGCTGAAAATGTTTGCGTTTCTCATAAATCACATCATTGTTTATCTGCAACATTTTCCAGTAAGATGGACATATGTTCAATGTTCAGAGAAAGAAAAAGAAGTCGGAATACTGCCCATTCATGCGGGATACCGTCAACACAAGATAATGATGCCTGCAGTACCTGTGGAGGAGGGAACGCTGACAGAGGGCTGAAGGTACCGCTACGTGCAGCTCGGCTCAGCGTGAGGCGTTGGGTAACAGAGCGGAACCCACAAGTGCACTTTCACTGCCGCCCAGCGTCTCAAGAGGCCGCACTCGATACGTTATAACGCGAGGAGCGCCCTTTCCGAGCAAGACGAAGCACTGATGATGACTAGGGATGAAACAAGCGCGATATTTGGGCACACATCTCGGTGAACCGTAGAGCTTCGCGGTACACATCGGAGAAATGGTCGTCCGCACAGTGAAATTCTTAGGCAAGCAGACAGCAATACAACAGAGATTTTACTTTTCATATTAGTTCATCAGGTGGTATCATGGAAGCAGTAGTCGAGAAGGGAGTGAGTGAGTCAGGTCTGTAACCTGCCTCCCATGTTATTCAGTGTGCGCATTGAGCAAGCAGTAAAAGAAATCGAAGAGAAATTTTGAAAGTAAATTGAAGTTCAGAGGGAAGAAATAAAAACTTTGCAATTTGTTGATGACGCTGTAATTCTGTCAGAGACGGCAAAGGACTTGAAAGAGCAGTTAAACGGAATGGACAGTGTCTTGAAAGAAGGATATAAGGTGAATTACAACAAAAGTAAAGGGAAATGGAATGTAGTCGAATTCATTCGAGCGATGCCGAGGAAGTTAGATTAGGAAATTGGGTATTAAATGTAGCAGATAAGTTTCGCTATTTGGATGTCGGAAGTAGAGAGGACATAAAATGCAGACTGGCAATAGCAAGAAAACTATTTCTGTAAAGATAAATTTAACATGGGATATAAATTTAAGTGCTAGGAAGTCTCTTTCTGGTGGTACTTGTACGTATCATAAACATGTATGGAAATGAAACGTAGGCGATAAACAATCACGACAAGAAGAGCACAGAAGTTTCTGAAATGAAACGTGGTTCTACTGAAGAAAGCTGAAGATTACGTGGGATGATCGAGTAACTAGTGAGATGGTACTGAATCGAGTTTCAAAAACAATAAATTAATTACAGGACGTGACCAAATGAAGGGTTTGTCTGATTGGACATATATTGAGGTATTAAAAAATTATTTGTGGCCGTGCGGTTCTAGGCGCTTCAGTCCGGAACCGCGCTGCTGCTACGCTCGCAGGTTCGAATCCTGCCTCGGGCATGGGTGTGTGTGATGTCTTTAGGTTAGTTAGATTTAACTAGTTCTAATTCTAGGGGACTAATGACCTCAGGTGTTAAGTCCCATAGTGCTCAGAGCCATTTGAAGCCATTAAAAATTGTTGGCTTGGTACTGGAGGGAAGTGTTTGGGCGCATGTGGTGGGGGAAGAGAATTGTATAGGGAGACGAACACTTCTTTAAAAGAAATTTAAGCGGATGTAGATTGCAGTAGTTGTGCAGAGAGAAAGATGCTTTTACAAGAAAGGCTAGCATGGAGAGCTCCATCCAAACACTCTTTGGACTGAAGACAGTAACTCCTTGTCATACTGGCTAACTGATGAATGATTATGAAATACGGCTCCAGCTTTTGGGTGCGTGGCCTCAACTACGCGAAACTCACTGAGGGGAAGAAACGTGAGTATGGAGAGTAGCGTGCATCGAGTAATCAGCAAGCAGACCCTTTTTGATTTATTTCTGTATAAATTTTCTGTTTTTTAGATACTTTTCATTCGCTACCCCTAAAAGTAGACTGCAGATTCCTGGGTGGGAGGCCATGGTCGATATATAAAACTACTTCCTGACGTTTCGTCTTCGACTGCGGGAGAATCTTCGGAGGTAAAACGGCAACAGCATCAAAGGAATGAGGGGCCCTCGAATTTTACAGAAATATCGAGGACACCATCATTCGCCAAGCGAAGCTGGCGTCATCGCCGTCAATTAACAGTAATAGATTGTTATTCCAGTGGGCCAAAGGCGGCGTCATATTATGCCATCCATAGATAATCACGCACTCAGCTTCACGGGACGAATGATGGCGCCCTCTTTACAGTTCTCTAAAATCTGGGTCCCCTCGAGCCTTTGATTGCTGTTTAACCTCCGAAGATATCTCCCGCAGTTGGAGATGAAACGTCAGGTACTAGTTTTGTATGTCGAATACGGCCTCTCCGCTCTTAAGTTTTAACTGAAGTAAGTATAGATTTTGAAAGCCTGTAATGTGGGACTTTCTGACGCAGTTTATTAAAAAAGTAGCCTTTACCGTTCCGAGATCACCACTCATCACTTGACAGCGTTATTTTCATGTCTTTTACGTTAGTAAATTCTTAGCTGTTGCTGAAACGCAGTTCTGTGTGCAGTTATTCATGGCGCGTGTAGTACCCCGCATTGCGCCACTGAGCAACAGCTCATTTGCTATCCAGCTTGGCCTGGCGAAAGCATACATTTCTTCATGTCTCCTGCTTAAGGGCTTGTTCACTAAAAGACACGTGGCGTAGCCACTCACACATTCACCTCGAAGTCCTCGCCTCACGGTTTTTGATAGGGCGAATGGTAGATACTTAATGCGCCTGTTATTCCAGGTTTGTTTTATTTTATATGTATAAGTGTTCAACTTCGGTAGATTAACATTTACACACGAGGTGTTCATCCAGACTCTGAAACGTCCGAGGAAACGTTTAATCCTCATGTCATTCAGCATTCACGCCTGATGAATTACAAAGATCACGGAATACTCTTGTGTAACTCTTCTACTTTCTCGTTATTCCCCTGTGTCGTACGTCTCAACAGTGTCTTCACCTTGGGCGCGTTCAGTATTTTATTTCAGGGGAGTAGGGACGGATATTGATATCTCCAAAGTCATTCAGCTGGCTGTTGGTGTTAGCATAACTGGTTTGTTTTAGTCATTTACGCCTTAATTATTAAAAAAAATAGTAATTGTGGTACGTGAGTTGTCAACTCTTAAGGGAAATGTAGACATCTTAGTCACTTAGCTACTCATAATTGTAGATTACTATTTGAATTCTGCGTTCTATATGTCACATCAAGAGAGATGTCCGCTCCCGGTAGCTGAGTGCTCAGCGCGACAGAATGTCAATCCTAAGGGCCCGGGTTCGATTCCCGGCTGGGTTGGAATGTTCTTCGTTCCGGGACTGGGTGCTGTGTTGTCCTAATCATCATCATCATTTTATCCCCATCGAAGCGCACGTCGCCGAAGTAGCGTCAAATCGAAAGACGTGCACCCGGCGAACGGTATACCTGACGGGAGGCCCTAGTCACACGACATTTATTTTTGTATGGAGAAATCGCAACGTTTTTTTGCAACCAAAGTCCTCGATCCCTTTGACATTCTCAAATTTAAAGCGATCATAATGTAATTTTTTGTGATATATTTTATTTTTTCCCGCCGCTCAGTCTTGTTTAGATTGATGTGTGATCATTCGACGTCCTGTATGTAATGTGTCTCACACTTATCTTATTCTTCAAAATAAAATTAATGCTAATTAATAAAACACCATACTCAAATAGTGTAGGGCAATGGTTGGTCTCCAATTGCGATAGAATTTTGAAGAAGCTGTGACTAACCATTTCATCTTGTCAAGAATACCTTCGTGCTGCTATTTGTGAAACTATCGTCAGTGGGTTTAAGAAAACTGTAATTCATCCTTTTGATTCTGATATGTTTCAAAACCGTGATTTCATAGGTCAGCACTTTGGATAGCCAGAGATACATGGCAACGGAGGTAATGATGGCAATCAGAATGTTATAGCTCCAACTCACATTATCAGTCCAAGAGCCTTCTCGGAAGAGCGGCCGGCCGCGGTGGCCGAGCAGTTCTAGGCGCTTTAGTCATGAATCGCGCGACTTCTACGGTCACAAGTTCGAATCCTGCCTCGGGCATGGATGTGTGTGTGATGTCCTTAGGTTAGTTTGGTTTAAGTAGTTCTCAGTTCTAGGTGACTGATGACCTCAGATGTTAAGTCCCATAGTGCTCAGAGCCATTTTTTCGGAAGAGTGACAGAAGAAACAATCCCAATCAAAAGCCAAAAAACATATCATCCTATGAAAGTAAAGATCGCCTGGAACATAAACAAAACCTCCCAAAACGAAAACAAGCGACGCAAAGTATGAAACAATATGTCGGTGTCCATCGATGACGAGGGTAGTTCATGTGATGAAGATGGCATCGTGTGTGCAGCTTTCAGCTTTTCCCATGTGAAACGGAAGGGGGGGGGGGGGGAGAGATAGATAAACAGTTCGAAAGAGTCGACTGGTGTTAAGAGATAGGTTCTTAGTCAAGAATAGTGAAAATCTTAGTGGTTTCGTGCGGATGCTGAGTAAAAATAGACTGTTTTTCTTTTACCTCTCAAAAAATCAAAATTTAACAAGGCGAGGTCACGACGTTGGGACCACGGATTTACTTCAAACTTTGTACATCTTTAGTAGGCCATTAAAATAATGTAATGTGGAAGTAGCACGCACTACTCTGGTAATTCCGAGAAAATCGCAAGAGAAGTTACACGCGTCTATTATGTAACCCATGTATCTGTTCAAAGTGGACGGCGGTATGAATCCATTGTCGTCATGTAGTTAGCGTTTGCGCATTACAAGAGGATCATGAAAGAGGCGGCGGCTCGAACTCTGGCAACACTTATTCTTTATCTGTATCTTTTTCATTACTGGTCTCATTTTATGTATATGACATTTGAGAAGTAACATAATGAAAAAACCCACAAGCAGGCTCATGAAGTAGTAGTGAATTTCATATGTTGTTTGAATATTTACTACTTGCAATTAAATTTTCGAGGACGAGGGACAAACTTGGAATGTACAAGTCAAATCTCTATAAATAATAATGCAAATGACGTTATTCACACTCAGTAATACAGTAACTCACAATGTGACAGACCGAAATCGTAATGCAGAATTACTTATCGCATGTGCTCTCGACATCACACGTTGCTGGATGTTATTTGTCATAGAGATATGGAAAAATCCGTGGCTTCCCCTTGTAAAATTTTCCTTGCTGGTATGATGTATGGGCACCTGATCTTTTCTAACCGTCGTAGCACTTCATGAAAGCGATTCACTGCTTCATATGGATCAGATGGAATGACGTTATGAGCAGAAAGAAGAGGGAGACCACACAGTCTATTTTGATTTGTTCTGTTTCAATTGTAGATTATAAATGTTTTAAAGTAGACGCCTGTGAATCATGTTGTGGCACTGTTTTCTTACGTAATGCAAAAGGAAGAAGAGAGTACGTGTACCAATGGGTGGTGGTGGTGGTGGTGGTGGTGGTGGTGGTGGTGGTGGTGGTGGTGGTGGTGGTGGTGCTGCTGCTGCTGCTACATAGCCGAAAGTGCATTCGTCCAGCCGTACTCAGATAACTTTGCTAATGGGGCCTCGTATAGAAAAAGATTTGGAAAGTGGGGGTGGCGTTCAAAAATAGAAAAGGAGGGGGGGAGAGTGGATTACGCCTTGTATCCCATACAGAAAAATAATTGCTTGGAAAGTATTCCTTGACAGTGTAGTTCAAGAGAAATAATGACACACAGCGCCCACCAGAAATGCTACTTGCTTGGATCCTTCATAGATGGAGCCGGCAAGAGGAGCCGTGGAAGTGAAATAAATAAGATTGTCTGGCAGAGTCGTTGGCGACTAGGAGCAGTGGTGAGAAGCGGTGGTGCAGACCAAAGAGGCTGATCGAAAACAGCCGCGGACTTTTGTTCGAAATTTTAGACAGATTTGGATGTAGAATTCTGTAACTCTGTAACATAATATACGTTAACACTACGTTAACCAGGAGAGTATTCGACATTTTCAGGTATAACCATGTTGTCTCTAGGTCATATCTGTGACAGCTGATTTTGCTTGTCAATGAAGCAGAAGAAGAAACTGTCACTTCTAAGTGTTTTTGCTTTTTAAAACTAATCACTACAAATCCTCAGATGATGAACAGCAATTAATACAGTTCGTTCTTGGATTTTGTATACTTCAATTTTTCCCACAGAAACCTATCCAGTATTCTACATGAATTACGTACTCTAGATGTCACTGTGGGATTTCGAAAGCTTAAACCGATGCTTTAGCAGCTATGACACCAAGTGAACACACACCTTCATTTCTGGCCCTAGACCCGCTCGTCAGTCACCTGAAATGTAATATCGTTTAATAGAGAGAAATATGATCAATATTTTATAATTTTTCAGCCTCAGGTGTCGTTGTCCGATCGTGTTAGTGGTGGAGTATCTTCCCCTCCTGTACGGAAGGTCCATCAACAAAAGGTGACTATACGTTGATACCTTGGTTGTCATTAAAGTGACTTTCCCCATATGTTTTCACGATTGTAACAAAAAAAGAAAAAAACATGCTAAAACAGGTAGAACAAAGTTCATTTTTGCCGATAACACATATTTCGTACTGAAGTAGACAGTACATCAGTTTTTCAGTTTTCCAAATGATGAAACCTTAACTTCAGTTCCTAATACGTATCTTTCGTACATTCGTAGAAGTCGTGTGATACTTAGTAGGTGGAGGCCAAGTCGTTTACCGGAATTTTGGTTGTATCTTCCGGCTTAACAAATATTTTTCCCGCATCAAAATGCCTAGTGAACAATGTCTGGATGGATATTGCATTTTGCTGCCTTTCACAGTTCCTCTTCTGTTATTACTACTTCATATGAATATAGAGGAATTGCAACAGTATTTTAAGGGGTTTCTTCCCTATGCTCTAATTAGAGGATTTTCTATCAGAGCTGCGAATAATGCATCAGAATTATTATTTTTATCCTGTAGGTAGGAACGAACATCCGTCTTTTGCAACTGAATGTTTATTTTGTTTTTAATCTAACTACGTGGTAAACAAAATCGAAGTAGCAATAGAGAAAGAATGCTTGTAGATATAAACATCGCGTGTAGTTCATTAAATCTATTCAGTTGTTTGGATTTTATCCATAGCGGAAACTGTTGAACTCCGTGACTGTTCCTTTGTAGGGTGTAGAAAAATTTCTGCTACCAGTCTCAATACAAGGTTTTTTATTTGTCACACGACCGGTTTCGGGCTTGCACCCATCCTCAAGTGTTTATACTTCCATGTACATGTCTTTATTGCTGGTGATCACTGTATAAATACAAATAAAATTATTTGCTGGTGACTAAACAAATACAAGTGGGATAATTGTAAGTGGCAAGGCAGCACTTGTCGAAAATATATCTGTATTTACATAAAGATGAAGCATCACTTCCACTTGGTTGCACACTTATCATTTTCACGTCCATATTTCAGTGTTATAAAGTTTAGCTGCATATTTCACTACTACGATGTGCACTTTCGAAATACACTGTGTTTACATACAAACATGTGGGCTATAGTAAAAGAATTTAGACATAGCAGGTATAAAGATGTTGGTCATACAGAAACATGTAGGCTATGGACAAAGAACTTAGCCACAGGAGGTGCAAGGGTGTTGCACATATAGAAACTTAAAAAGCTGTTATAGACTGCGAAGTTTTTTGATACACGTTATGAAATTTTTTATCCATATTTTTGTCGAAGTACTTACATCTAGGAAGTACAATGATGTTACACACATGAAATTTTGAAACCTATTACAAATTATACTATGACAGTTACAGTTTGTGTTTACAATATGACTTACAAATTCCGATAGTTTCACTTGAACTGTTGTATGACTGCTACTTTGAATTTCCATAGAATATTACTTTGTTATGATGTCAGAGGATAGTTAGTTTTGTTTTTGACTAATTATCCTCTGACATAACATATGTCATCACAGCGTAACTACAATTATGATGATGCTTCATCTTTATGTAAGTACAGATATATGTTCGACAAATATTTTTTTTGTATTCATACAGTGATCACCACCAATATAACCATGTACATGAATGCATAAACACCTGAGGATGGCCGCAAACCCGAAACAGGTCGTGTGACAAATAAATAACCTAACTCTATTCAGTTTTCGCTCCCCCCCCCCTCTCTCTCTCTCTCTCTCTCTCTCTCTCTCTCTCTCTCTCTCTCTTCCTCTTCCTCTTCCTCCCCTGCCCCATCGCTCTTCTTAATCGCTGACTCACTAGCCTTCGCAAAAGGCTCAAGGCTCATAGCGACCTTGCGTGCCATTTCGTGTGCAGATAAGTATTTAAACATGGTGGGGGTACCGGCACAGAAACTTATAAAAAGCAGCTTTGTGCCAAGAACTGTATCGATCCCCTGAATAGGCCTTGACTGGAACATGCAGACGTTGCATGTTACTTAATTCTAATGAGGCTGAGTCATGAATACAATTCTTGTGTGAACTACAATACAACGAGGGTTGCACAGTGAGCTACCACTGTTTTTACCTTGAAAAAAAAAAAGTGATCAGCAAGTAAATGATAAAACCGGCAGTTTGAGCTTTGGGAACTACATGAATGCCCCCGTCAGTCCAAAAACTTCAATGCTAGAGTCATAAATAGAAAAAAGTTAATATGGTGGTTTTCATGCTTCAGGTGTACTATATAGTCATTTTTCCACGCGACTACAACGTACATAACGTTAATAAAACTTTATGAAACTGTCAGAGAAGTCCTCGTGTGGGATGTTGTTCAATACGCACGCCTCTCTGGCTTGAATGTCGGTACTGCAGCCAGAGCGTTCACCTTTCATGTGGATTTCTGCATTTTGTCGTTTAGTGGTAGGTTCGTATTGCTAACACCAAATCTCGTCACATGTGATGATTTTTTGTAAAGAATTGTGCGCTTTTGCATTTGCATCGAGTCGCTCCAAGCGTCCACGCGTCTTTGTTTTTGTTAGGAGCCGAGGTGTGGGGGACAAATTTTTGCACACACCTTTCTGTTTTTCAAAACATTCTGGAGAATGTGTTTACCACATGATTTAGAGATGCTGCTCCACTGCTATGTGTGACACAACAACGTTGACACAGTGCAGTCGCTCGTCCACTACATAACACTGCCTGCTCACAACTGACTGGTGGAATGCACAACTGTTATTTACCGTTATTTGTTCAAGCTGCTACCGTAGTTACTGCGCTACGCGAGGCATAAAATAAGTCTCGGACGCTGTAGAAAATTAAAATTACGTGTGCGTCAGAAAACATCGATTAGAAGTATTCAAGTTTAAATTAATAGATTCCTCTGAACAGAGCCTTGCAGATGAATTATTTAATTTCAAGTCAGCTTCAGACGGAAGGAGCTATCAGTGTATGAATCATTAGTTGAGATGTTCCATAGTGTTTTAGTCGTACCTGTGCTACCTGAAGGACATTTCTCGTTGTCATTTCATCAAAATCTTAAATTAGTACGTAACACGAGAATAACGTGCAGCCAGGCGACCAGAAATGACTTTTTTAATGCCTTAAAACGCCGCATTGAATCATGTTTACATAATTTTTTTTTATTTTCCTAATGGACGACACGACAGAGTTTGTAAACCCTGTCTCCTGCCACAGCAGTGGGATTGCTGCCCCCCTCCCCCAGTAAGCCATAAATGGGCTCCTACTAAAGACAAACCCACCGAGTGAGGTGGAGCGGCGGTCAGCACACTGGACTCGCTTTCGGAAAGACGGAGATTCAAACCCCATCCACATTTGGGTTTTCTGGTCGCTGAAGGCGAATGCTGGGATTGTCGCTTTGATAAGAACACTGCCGATTTCCTTTCCTAATGTGAAGCTGTGCTCCGTTTCCGATGACCTCGAGCTCCAGAGGACTATTTCTACGACTGTCGTGTGTAACTTTGTTGTTTTATACTGCTACTTCATTTTATTCAGTTAACAGTTTGCTACGCTTTTGTAGCGTGTTTAGCTTATATCCAGGCGTTTTTTATTGCATACATGTGAAAACAAAAGTTACTGAAATGACCTAAAATTAACTCGCTGATAAAGTACAAACTACGTCTAAGGTTGGTCCTTGTCACAAAAAGGGGTTTGGTAATGGAACGGGAGGTTCTGGCGTCAACTGTTGCTGTTGTCGTCGTCAAGTAGAGCTGCATCTCTTAATTGTGGCTTTTCTTATGTTGGACACATGACAAAATTTTGGCGTCATTTGGCATGTCGCGTTAATTATTTAATATTATCTCTACATTTCAGAGGTTTTACTTACGATTTCTGCGTTCAAGTTTTATTTTTTGATGGAACCACTTTATAAAATTGGAAAATGCATCACAACGTTGTAGGCATTGAATACAAAACAGGGTGTTGCAGAATTTTCTGAAATTCGCTTCAGAACTCGTTTAGAAGTTGTGGGTGAACATTCACAGCATTATTCCAATGTATCGGACATGAAGTTTGTGTCAGTACACCATTTCTGTCAACGTCGATCTTTACGGAAAAAATAGCACGGTAGTAATTTTACATTTATTGCGACTCATTACCGTAAAGATCGATGTTGACAGAATCGATAATTCACATCTCGTCGCAACTACCGGTTCACCATATTGGAGAATGTACAAAAAATGGTTCAAGTGGCTCTGAGCACTATGGCACTTAACTTCTGAGGTCATCAGCCCCCTAGAACTTAGAACTACTTAAACCTAACTAACCTAAGGGCATCACACACATCCATGCCCGAGGCAGGATTCGAACTTGAGACCGTAGCGGTCGCGCGGTTCCGGACTGTAGCGCCTAGAACCGCTTGGCCACCGCGGCCGGCGGAGAATGTACAGTTAGAAACAGAATTCTGTACTGAATTTCAGAAGATATTGGAGAAAGCTGCTTAGTGCTCAGTCCTCGCGATGTTAAGATACAAAACTGCAAAATAATATATCGACTCCACCTGGAAATACGGGACAATTAAGCTTCTGGCGTTTCTCAGGTGAAACCTCTGACATATAGATAGAATGTTAAATACTTAAATCAACCTACTGATGCCAAAGCATCGTCATGCATCCAACATTGCCATTTCGACAATCAACAAGATGCAACCAAAAAGAAAAGAGCAACAACAACAACACCAATAATACTGGATGTCGCTTTCTCTTCTGCCTCCCATCCCATTTTCTCACTAAACCCGACAGCTTTAAGATTAAGCTATACCCGGTTTTTTACATTTTCACGTTGTAATTTTAGATTTTTTCGTAACTTTTGGTTTTCATGCACATACAACAAAAATTCCTGGCTATGGGGAAAAACTTGATCTAAACGCGTAGGAGTGTATTGAATAAATTACTAAATGAAAAATATTACTGTTAGAAGCAGAAAACCGATAATTCCTTCTTTCTGGTTAGACTCATTTGAAGCTGACGAGGAGAACTCGCCAAATGTCATAAACAGATTTCTCAGTGGAATAGCAGTCAAAATAAGCGAACACGTATCTCGGCTTACCCATAGATAATCGACCGTTTCTGAAAAAGAAACAACGTTTTCGACTTCATTTAGAGGACGTAACAGCGCGCTGTAATGTGAGTTCGAAATGATGACGCAGTGGCTAGCTTTGCGTCATCTCGCATTTGCACCCCGTGTTTGAAACGGGATTATTTATTACATTTTATTTTGTTCTTGATTTATCTACCCTGTAGCTTAGTGCCCGCGCTTCGCTTGCGTAGAATGTACGGCCTGCAGAGATTCTTTTGTTTTGTTTTCATTTAATCGATTTTTTTTATATTGTTCACCGATTGCAACACCTGCTAAGCTTGCCACGCTAATTAAGGTATATGAGCATGGTCTTTTCCGAATGTTCGTCCAAAAAGCGCGAATTTGATAGTTAGAGTCCAAGTTTTTTGCTAATCATATCTTTTGCGTTGTTTTTGAGATATTTTCATTAATGAATTTAAAGTTTTTCGATTGTAAATAAATATTTGCTTAAAAAGTGTCCCCTAATGCGCTCCCTAAGGGGTTCAATTTCCAGAAACACTAAAACACGTATTTTTTTAATTCCTAACCGAGAGGTCAAACAACAATCGTCATGGATGTAGCCTTAAAAAACTTTTAATAGGTCTTTAGTAATTATTTATTTTCAAAAAGACTTTCTCCCACTATTTTATCCCCTTAGTGATTGAATTTCCAAAAATGTTGAAACACTTATTTTTTATTTTCTGACACAGAAGTCAAATATCAGTTTTCTTAGTTGTAGCTTCAGAATTCTCGTAATAACGAAATACTTTCAAAAAGCCTTTCATCCCATATTTCACCCCTTTAGTGTTAAACTTTCGAAAAATCCCTTCTTAAACAACGCCTACAGTATAAGATCTACACCTTGTCCAAATTTTAAGTTTCTATTTTTAGCGGTTTAGACTGGGCGATTAGGAATCAGTTAGGACTTTGCCTCTTACGTATAGAGGTGACCGTAGGAGGTTATTACACGAATGTTTCTTATCAGGTTAGGGGATACAATGGCGGTACATTAATTCTAAAATTACAACTGCGTTTCGCAATAAGTGTTACACATTTATTATGTGTTGCATGTCCGTGTGGTGTTTTTCGAGGTTTACAATTTTTTTTTTAATTCCCATATTATTATATTTAATTCGTATATCAATTTTATATTAAGTCTTGTATTTTATTTTGTCTATTTTTCAGAAGATTTCGTGTTTTCTGTTGGATTATACTGATCATAAAATCGTTCGAAGCATAGAAATTTCGAAAACCACGTACATCACGCGAAGGCAGGTTCACTACAGTGATACATCGTCATAAGAATCTCATTGCGAAAGAAATGTCGTTAACATTGCAAAGATTTCACGCGTTGGCAATGATGTCGGGCAAACCACCCATAACGGATCAGTTTACAGAAAACGGGCGCTTGCAATTGATACGAATCAAAATACAGTATAGGACTTACACCGAAAAAATTTCAAATAATTCTCTCATTCATTTCTTTTTTGTAATTATTCATCAGACATACAGCTAGTGGACGCACAAAAAAACGTCATTCTAATATACATTGGAAAACATTCGAGTAGTAAAGTTTTGTGCACAAAAATAAATGAAAACCTAAAATAAAAATAATAATCGGTTTTCGAGCACGAGACGCAAAACTGTGAAGCCGTGACGAAAGCCACTCTGCCACCGCTTCGGTTGGGCTGTACTCTCTAAAATGCACATAAAGTATCTACAAAACATTAAACGTCATTTTCTTAGAAACGGTCGAGCATCTTTGGATAAGCCGAAACTCGTGTTCACTTATTGTGGTCCCTCCTCCACTGAGCAAAGTTTCTGGGAAATCGGGTTATGGCACTTGCCGTGTTCTTCTCGTGCGCGAATGAAAAGAAAGGCACAAATTACCTGCCTGTGGGCGCTGTGCCACTGATCGTAGCGATCCGTTCGGTGTGGATCAGGAAGCCAGAGGCGCGGGCGACACGTGCGGCAGCCGGCAGCGCGTGTTTAATGAGCTGCCCTGCCCGCTTAGAGACGTCCGGCGAGCCGCCAGAGAATGTCGCGGCGCTAATAGAGTGACAGAGAAGCAGGCTCCGAATGCCCGCTGAGGCGTCAACCGGCCGCCGCCGAGGCCGCTGATCCCGCTCCCTCGCGCGCGTGTGCTTCTGTCGGCAGTTTAGCCGTGCCACAGACTACCCTGGGCAGTCACAAGGGTTCAGTTTCTAACAACCCTGCCACAACAAAGGTCAAAATTTAATAATGATTGTGGTGTTGCTCACGGTGCTAAATACTGCATTTTCGGGCAACAACAAAGTTATTATGTGGCAGGTGTCATTACAGCACAGTTAATAAAGTCATTTCATGTAATAATGAATAAACTAGGCACTCATCTTTTCGTGTTTCCCACGCCGGTCTCGTTGTAAAATCATGGCTCAATCGTCGAAAATCTAGGTGGTGGTGATTCCAAGCTCGGATGCAAAGAGGCCTAGGTTTTATTATGCGATATTAAAATGTTTTATAGATATATTTCACAAACCATTCTTGAAGATTACACTTTTGCAGGACAATGGTGATGTAAAAAAGTAATCAGCACTCCGAATTTAAGGTACACTTCTTTTTTTATTACTTTTGCTGCAATATCACGTAACTCGTTCCAAAAAATCACTTCACAATATAAAACATACTTGAAAACATCTTCCTCACTGTTAAAGTTCACATTTTATGAACTGGCTACAATATGCGTCTTTTCAACATGACGATAAAGACTTGACTTTCTCAAGGTCCAACTCTCTAACAACTAATTGCTTACGCGCCCAAAAATCAAGAGTTACAAGTACTTCAAAGATCATAGTGACAAAAGAAAGAATACACATAAGAATAATATCATTGCAACATAAACATATCGATGTATCAAAGTATCTCTATATTAATGAAATCAAATCTGAATGTTGTCACAGAAATATGTTAACTACTTATCAGAAACACAGTAGAATATTGCTGGTATCGAGAGGATCAGGTGAGGTACCATAATGGTTACGTAATTAAAGTACCATTACAAGTTGTCCCCTCGAAACAATCAAACTGCAACCAGGAAACGTGGTGATGGTGTTAGACCGTCTCTACGCATTCAGTGCGACACATTTTTCCCATCTGTGGATGATGTGGCGGAGACCTTAGTTGTAGAAATCTGGGTCTTGGACACTAACGAAACGTTCCACTTCATAAATCACGTATTCGCTAATCTGCAAATGCCTGCAGCGCATTGTTTTCGAGAGAAAACGTTGGCAGGGGATGGGCCGCTAAGGTAAAGCGTGGTAGCCAGAACGCACACCATGAGTGTCGGTATACTGTATGGAATAAACCGGGACGTTGACATGGAGCGAAAACACTTTCATCGACAGCTTCCCGCTACACTTCATCTTGACATCCTTCCGCAGTCACCTCAGTAGACTGAGGCAGTATGTCCTGTGACGATTTGCTTCTTACCAGCATTGTCTTTCGGCACATCACAACGGCAATCCAAAAAGCACGCAGCATCACCTTGCCAGATGATGGTTAGGTTCAAATGGCTCTGAGCACTATGCGACTTAACTTCTGAGGTCATCAGTCGCCTAGAACATAGAACTACTTTAACCTAACTAACGTAAGGACATCACACACATCCATGCCCGAGGCAGGATTCGAACCTGCGACCGTAGCGGTCGCTCGGCTCCAGACTGTAGCGCCTAGAACCGCACGGCCACTCCGGCCGGCTTATGGTTAGGTTTTCGCCTTTTTCGACAGTGGCGAATCCACAGCTAACGTTGCTCCTCTATCTTTGGGTTATACTGATACACTCATCACTCATTCATGGTGACTAAGCGGCTAAAGAAGTCTGTTTAGGCCTAACCAACATAACTGCAGCATTTTCGCTGCTGCCATGGTTGAGCGGGCTTTTAAATCTTCGTGAGCAATCCCGGGACCCAGCGAACGACGACCTTTCTCAAGTTCAAAATGTTGTGAAGATGTTGAAAGCTGATCTATAACTGATTTTCATTTGTAAGCTATCTTCTCCATTCTGACCTACCTCTCTTGGAGCACCAGGGCTTAAGGGCACCCATGCCCGGGGACAAGGGGGACGCGCTGCGCTGCCCACCCCAAGCTGTTAAGAGAAAATTATTTTTAAGGAAATGATTTGAAAGTCGGTAGTAAATTAGGTTTTTAACAGGATCAGAAATATAACTTTTTTATGGGCATCCTTCTTCCAAAATATTAAAAATACTCCATATTCCCACGTTTGACCCACCCCCTCCCCCGCTACACTATCGTATAGACACCCTTGCCAGGGCTGTCCACTTCTGCGATTTCAGGTTCTTCACTGAAGGGACTGTCTTCCACTTCGTTCTTCTTCTTCTTTTGTTTGATCACACAGGAAGTGTCGGCACCATTCAGTCACAATGTTATATGATGGTACATGGCTGCCTACACTTACCAACTCAGCATGGGCTGTTGCAGCGTTGAGGCACTTCAGATGAAGAAAACGCGTAACCGCACGATACTCCACTTCATTACTGATGTTCACCATTTGTTTTGCCCCCTCTAGCACCCTGCTTTATGACACCTATCGTAAATTCTTCTGTTATGATATTTTGTCTGACATTGGATACACACTCACCTTATCTTGAGTTTTCTCATTTACTTCTTCTTTTTATTTATCACCATTTTCATCCTCTTTGTCACCATTCATTCCACTTGTGACATGTTGAGCTAACGATGAACAGTCGCCCATTTAAAGTTCTTTTAGTTTAAATTCTGAGTGCATATTCTTTCTGTGAATCGTCTGAACTTGTTTCACTGGGTATTCGTATTTTAACTTTCTGCGATGATTGGTAGTTGGCGATGGGGAGAGTAGAGAAATGCTGTACTGGCCGTGGATTTGCCTAGACAAGTGTGAAAAACCGACTCGAAACTACATATGAGCCAGACCTGCACAGACCTGTTTACCAGTCCAGTGACCTTTAATAAAGGATGTGGATATGGTCCAGGCCTCGCTCACCTCCCTATACCCTGCTTCACAAGCGTTCTACCAGTTGAGAAGATCAAACCACACATTTCTACACGGCGAACTAAAGCGATATGGAACATGTAAGATTCAGCAATTACCGAAGTTTGTTTACCGGTACAGACGATTAACCATTGACGTTAAAGGAGTTGTCAAACGATGTAGTTTTTGCTAATCACGTAAGCATTTTAATCAGTGTCTCAAATTAAATTGTAACCGGTACTTACTCACTGATCAGCCAGGACAAGATGACCACAGACCTACTATCGATATAAAACCACCAAGACGACAGCAGCGTCATCTGGCGAGGAATGACTGCTAGTCAGACACACGCACGGTGAATATAGTATCAGTGGGCGTGCTGTCCGCGTGTAGAATGTTGAAGGCTGGCGATCTATCTGAGTTTGACCGAGGCCAGATTGTGATGGTCTAGAGGTTCGGTATGAGTACTTCGGAAGTTGCACTCCTTGTCGGGTGTACGAGGAGTGGTGTGGTGTCTTCAACTCGAGGGGAAACGAAGGTGAAGCCCCCGTCCAGACGACGTGGGGTTAGGCGGCCACCCCTGATTACAGGTGTCGGACGCCGTAGGTTAGACAGACTGGTAAAACAGGAATGGAGTCTAAGTGTGGCGGTACTAACGTCAGCCTTTAATGATGGGCAGAGCACGAGTGTGTCTGAACACACAGTGCACCGAACACTCCTAACGATGGGTCCATTGGAGCTCGTGCAAAGAGTATCGTACACTGGTTGCAGACCACGTACACCCCTTCATGACGAAGTGTTTCCTGTTGTCATTGGCATTTTTCAACAAGATAATGCACCATGGCAGAAGTTCAGGGGCGTTTCGAGGAACACAATGGCGAGTTCCAATTGATGTTCTGGCCACGCAACATGCCAGATCTGAACCTTATCGAACACACCTGGGATGTGATTGAACCTGGCGTCAGAGCTCATCGCCCACACCTCTTGAATTTACGGGAATTAGATGACTTGTGTGTGCAGATGTGGTGCCAACTCCCTCCAGCGACCTACCAAGCCCTCATTGCTTTCATGCCACGAAGCGTCGCGGCTGTTATCCGTGCCAAATGTGGGTATACCGGCTACGTGGTAGATGGTCTTAGTGTTCTGCCTGATCAGTCTATGCAAATACCTGCACATTCTTATAACTGGAGTAAATTATTTATATCTTAACTCAGTGAAACACAGTGTGTGACATTCCTGACTCTTGATGTTTATCAGAAGGGGAAACAGATTAAAACAGAGTCGCACATTGGTAAAATGAAATATAAAAAGGGTCTCGTCTCATCTTTACCTGAAGATAAAAGTGGTAAGCAGACTTCCCCTCGGATAATCCCACCGAAAGATTTTATGGGGTAGTACATTAATTCCAGTAAAGAATGTATTTTCTTGGATATATTAATTCCGTACTGGTATTTGTAGCCATAAGTAAAAACCAGTCCCTTCGATTTACACAACTACACAAGAAGACAGAAAAGTTACTAGAAGTGTAGATGTTGATTTATGTATAGTTTAGAGTGGGTTTCTATATGCTACGTTTTCATTCTTCGTTAATCGCAATGTCCATAGGATGTGAGGAACGACTCCGTGATGCAGTTGCGAATTAGATGTTCGCAGTTGTACGAGGAGGAAACCTCGTAAAAGCAAGCGTAATGTGAAACATCAGTTTGAAAGTATTTTCCAGAGACAGATTAGAGCATGCTATCTCTTTGGTGCCAGAGGCGAGACGGATTATGTTTCTCAGTATTGCCAGCACTGAGCCATTTCGATTGAGTCTACTGTTCCAAGTCGTCTCGCGTGTCTGTCGCATTACAGTTCTCTTCCGTACAGTGTTGCCACGCGCACGTTAATTAAGCTCTCTATGCCTTGAATTCCGCTGTTATTCGGCCTCTTGTGTTACATCATATTTGCTTGTTAGTTTAGAGTAAGCAGTGTGTTACCGGGTATCATCAGCAACTTTTCAAAGTGAAATAATTTTATTTCTTTTACCGTAACGATTCTCTGAAACAAGAGATCAGTGACTAACTTAAGCTTGCGCTTCCTACATCTGTCTTTCAACTGACAAGGGGACAAGAAAGTCAACTATAGCATTTAATTTCTAGCGTCTGTGGACAACAGCAGAAGTTGACTGTGGTGTTAACTGTACATCACAGCCCCAATTCCCTCACCTTCGCCCCATAAAAAAATGTGTAATTCTTCCTATGCAAAGGAGTGACGCATGTCTTTATCGTTTAGAAGGAAAGTGGGACAAAGGGGACCGGCGCTAAGTACGGCGCTCGGCTTCGTGGCTGTGGTCACCAAGTATTCGTTACTGACTGGCTTTCTATCCGAAAGTATTCCGTTCGAGTCCCGACAATGTTAAGAATTCACGCCCTTGGAAATTAATTGGTAACGAGTAGGTCCGACAGCATGCGCTTTCTTCATACCCAATTCGCACCCACTTGCATTCAAGCTGCCGGCTGTAGTGGCCGAACGGTTCTAGGCACTTCAGTCTGGAACCGCGCGACCGCTACGGTCGCAGGTTCGAATCCTGCCTCGGGCATGGATGTGTGTGATGTCCTTAGTTTAGTTAGGTTTAAGTAGTTCTAAGTTATATGGGACTGATGGCCTCAGATGTTGAGTCCCATAGTGCTTAGAGCCATTTGAACCTTTTTTTCATTCAACTTCCACATATCTTGGCACCGCAACATGAAACGAAAGTAAAATGTATCGTGATTTTAATCCATTCGTTGGTTGAGGAAATTAAACTTGGCATTGCTGTTGGTATTTTTCGTCATAAAAAGGCCGTCTTCAGATGTCAGAGGGACTTCCATATCATCTCCCGTCTCCACCACTATTAACACTTCAGTTACAGCAGAATACATTCTTTCATTACTGTTATTTAGTGCAAAAGAAAATTAATAGTCAGCCTAATTCGTATCTTGATAGGAAGGTGCCACTTAGTGACTAGTGTCAAATTTAATTTTACAGCATAATCACCAGCTACATTTGCTATACGAATTGCATATTTTCATACGGTAATACGAAGTCATTTTATGTATTTTGCCCCACTGTCACGTTTCACAATTAATTCATTGTTGTATGCTTTCCCGTCGTCTTCGAGGCAGCAGAAAAGGCAGCGAATACTAGTGATAAGCTTCAGGTACTAGAAAATATCGCTTTCTTGACACTCAAAAGGTATAAAAAGTTACAAAACCATGAGAGAAGCGAACTGCTACACTCTAGAATGGATTATAGAAATAACCATTTTCTTTGCACTCTTGATCCGTATTAAAAATTTATTGTACGTATTTCTACCTTCTTCAAACGTTTTTCTCTCTGCATTTTACAGTGATAGCTCGTCTAGTCCTAAAACAGCCAGCAGTTTTCAGGAATGTCATATTCGTTCTTTATAGTTTATCATCGTGGTCGATGCATTTAATAATGCCTATGAGTGATTTTATTTCGCGTTTAACTTTGCTGAAGTCCTAGGTATATCTTAGCTGGATCGCGATACTATCGCTAACTCACTATCTCCTAGAATATTGGCATGTTCCTTTTCTGTTCGACGATTAATCGTTGTGATATGTTTTCTCAACATCCAAGTCATATACTCGATTTAATTGGCAATGGAATTACTTTACCAATAAAAAACACGTTAATATGTACTCGAGCTCCTTTATAATATTGCGACCCTCCGTGTCTCAGATAGGATAAGCAGGGCGAGTACATGTGATCTTCAGTAAGCATAATTTTTTAGTAATTGTTGCTTCCGCACACCTTCTGATCAGCTTAACTGTTTGGCAACAGTATGGCCTCCTTTCATCTTCGTGACTGATACATCCAGATTAAAAAGCAACTATCTGCGTTTCTTGACGATAAGATAGATGGTCCGATATGGCCGAGGCTGAGTCTTTCTGGTTCATTGCACATATTGCTGTAATCATATCGTGTCATCCTCGTTTTGTTCGTCGACTTAAACGAGGTCAGCCGAACTATGACGAAAAATATTTTAATATTAAGTGGAGGAATTCAACTTTTTAATAATTGCCATAATCTATCACGTCTGATGATCAGGATTTTATACTTCGTTAAAAAATTGAATTTGGATTTATGACTCACCAGTGCTTTATTGCCACTTTCATATCTCCATCACTACATACCACTCTCCCAAATAATCCACAGTTTCCTTAAAACCTCGAAATAACCAGACGAAAAGTCGGGGTTGTGTGCTTGAAGAGCGAGGAGCCCCTTGTTTAGCTTGCGATCCTCTAACCGTGTATAATCAAGTCTTGCCTTGCAACGAAGTGACACTTACAGGTCTTTGCTCGTGAGCGCATGTCTTGTGTAACTATGAAGGATTGCGGATTACCTGGTGGATAGATGCTCTCTTAGTAATGGGTTCTGTGAGTCAAATTGTAGCGTGAGCTACACTTTTCAAGCGTTCAGGTGGTTTACGAAGAACAGAGAGGCTCGCACTATGCCGTGTTCTTCTGCAGCATCGTCCCTTTCGTTAAAGAGTGCATGGGACTAAACTAAGACGCCGACACACGTCCATTGATGTTCCCCATGGCATATCGCTTTCTCAATTTTCGCAGTATTTCAAATGGCATTCATTTCGTCTATTTGCACTTTCTCATTACTGTGAAATCCATTTTGTGTCTCGAATTTTCATGCGCCAATGAACGTCAGTTGTTGAAACAACTTTGGTGGCTTGTATATCGGGGAAAGCAAGGTTTCAGGTCCAGTCTGGTATTACTGAATTTATTATTCTCTGATACTGCCAAGTCGATGGCCATAGTCGTCTAACAGGTAGAGCTCTACTTTCCGATCTTGGAGGTACCGGGTTCGTGCCGGATATGGGGCGGAAATATTTTCCAGTTCCTCAAGGACGGCCATAGGACCATTCAGCCCGTAATTATCAAATAAGTACCAGAGATCTTTCAAGGAGGTAAACGGCGGTTGAGGCGATGGGTCCGCCTCCCTCTCTGTCCTAATGCGCGGCGAAGAAAGGCTGCAATCTATCTGCAATCTGGCCAGTAGCCCGTTCACGGATTTGCGCCACAGACTCCCGTGTTACTTTACACAAATACTGTATTCATTTTTTTTTTTACGTAACCAACACAGTTGCCTTCCAATTCCTTATCGAATCTAAAATAGCGTTCCAGTGATTCATCATCATCATGGGCGGCTGCTGCTGTTCTTGTTTTCAGTCCGAAGATGGATTTTGTTGCAACTCTTCACTCTGTCCTGTTCTATCACTCGTTAACGAATATGTCTTTTTCTCTTGCGGACGTCAGGAGCACGTTGTTTGTCGGTTCTCTGGGGCTATGTAGGCCTATTCTCGTGCCGCTAAGTCATCCACAATGTTGACAAACTTGTACTTCTTTGTTGCATATCGCTTATCCATTTCTTCATGATTTCGACGTGGCTATTGGAAGTGTCGTTGGCCTTCATAAACAAGTCTACGCGATACTTTCAGATGTTGTAGTGTTCCAGTTTTCAACAATAATAAAGCATTTCTGCATCTTGCATTTCAGTGCATCCTTATACCTTTTACGCTGTGCGCCATTGAAGTTTTGCGTCTCCACACCTCCATCTCTATTTAACCTCAACATCGACAGGCCGTTAGACTTCGTCTTTTTCTACCATTGGCGTTTAAAGTTTGCACAATACGCGGACCAGACAATAAGTTTTCAAGTTTTCTCCCATTGCGGCGAGGGACTTGATTTTCGCCACCCTATTTCTTTACCGCCCTCGTCGATGGCAACCGCCTTTGGTCTGAAGGAATTGTAAGGAAGAAAAATCAAAATAAACGTCTCCCATCATGGATTAAGTTTCTAAAAATAAATTCCGTTTCTCTACAGTACTTAAATTTCGTAAACTGAGATGCGTTTACCGGAATTTCATTACGGATGTCGTTGCGTTTGTTATGCGCTATATCATTGTTCACTCCAGTGGCGTTCTTTAAGTCGTTGTTTTCTTTAGCTTCCTCTGATTTTCTTTTCAGCCGTTCAAGGAAAACCATGTACTTACTCTGCTTTGGTTTTAATGAATTCAGTTTTAGAATTTTCTGTACAGTTGAAAGTAATTTCTTGTAGATATCGTTAATGAATTACATAAACCTTACAAACGTGATGGCTGAGTGTTGTGTGATGTCCTTAGGTTAGTTAGGTTTAAGTAGTTCTAAGTTCTAGGGGACTGATGGACCATAGATGTTAAGTCCCATAGTGCCCAGAGCCATTTGAGCCAAACCTTACAAAAGTCATCAATTTGTGCCGGATTGTGAGGACGATACGTAAAGACATACAGCAGCATTGCCTTAAAAATTAATATTCGATCACATAAACTAAGTATCAGATTGCAGTTACCTTGAAAGTTTACGACCAGAATGAACAGCACAAACTTTCGTCTTACAAACAGCGTCAATTGTCTTCCAGCTAACGCGAGAGCTAAATGCAGATGTCAGTAGAAAATTCCACTCGTATGAGTTGTACAGTGTGCCTGAAGGGGAAAAGCGGGTTGAAAACGAATGTATAATGGAATTACTGGCTCTTTCCACTATAGGACCAGAGCCTCTTAATTAACTTGCATTTATTGCGAATCTCTCACACAGAGCAAAGTCTTGAAAAAAGCGGAGGTGTATTTAAGCAGGGTAAAAGAACGGACTCGCAAAATTAAAGACCAATATCCGCAACGTCGATTTGCTGCAGAATTCTTGAGCATATTCGAAGTTAGAATATAATAAGTTTCCGTTAGACAGAAAAGCTTCTGCCCACAAATCAGCACGGATTTAGAAAGCATTCGCTCGTGGTTCATACGAAACTCAGCTTGTTCTTTTCACGCACGATATTCCGCGAGCCTACGTGAGTAGCTCAGAGACTTTTTACGTAATAGAATCCAATACGTTGTACTGTAAGTCGAGTGTTCATCAGAGACAAAGGTACAGTCAGGAGTGACCCAGGAACGTGTTACAAGCCCGCTCTTGTTACCTGTGTACTTAACCGATCTGTCGGATAGGGTGAGCAGCAACGCACGACTGCTCTCTTCGTTAAGTTATTGTAGGATACAGGATGACTTGGATATAATTTCTGTTAGAAATGATGATTGGCAGGTTGGTGAAAATGTGAAAAAAATGAGCTGATGCAGAGGAGTAGGAAAAAGAATCCTATAATGTTCGAATACAATGTAAGTGGTGCTCTGCTTAACACATGGCGTCCAGGGGTAAAGTTGCAAGTGGGCTTGAATTGGAACGGCATACTTTCGGCTGCAGGAAGCGAATGGTCGACTTCGGGTTGTGTGGATAATTCAAGGAAAATGTAGAGCGTATATAAAGTAGACCGCTTGTAGATCCATTCTTGAGCGTTGATAGTTTGAGATCCCCACCAGATCGGATTAAAGGGACACATCGAAGCAAATCAGAGACGTCCTGGTAGATTTGTTGTCGTTATGTTCAATTAACAAGCGAGAACTGCGGAAATGCTCCGTGAATTCAAATTGGAATCCATGACTCGAAACACTGTGGACAAAACTTCCCCGCGAAAGGCAAAGGTCCCGAGTTCGAGTCTCGGACCGGCACACAGTTTTAATCTGCCAGGAAGTTTCAATATGGACAGAGTTTAGAGAACCGGGATTTGCGGCTGACTGCAGAACGATTGTGTTACCACCAACGTAAGCTAACAAATCGGGGCTCCTACGGAAGCATATAGATAGTCGTTTTTCCATGACTCCATTTGCGAGCGGAACAGGAAAAGGAATGACTAGCAGTGGTACAGAGTACTCTCAGCAATGTGTCGTATTTTGCCTTGCGGAGTCTGAATGTAAATGTAGACAGAGATTAATGCGAGAAAAGCTGTTCGCGCCGTCGCTCAGATCGTGCATACAGTTGTTCTCTCTGCTACGACAGAAAACGCACGAATGCTTTACGCTTTCCCATCGGATCCTCACTGGTCTATGCACGTAATCATCAACCATTTGACGTCCCCTGTCGAACTCCTCCCGACTTTTCCACACATTACTGTTTTCCGTTGCATGCATCCATGTTGATCCAGCAGATTTCTTAATGTCATCTACCACCATTCGTTAGGTAGTCTTTCCAGTCTTTTCCATCTCTTGGAATGCAGGGAAAAAACTTTCTTGATGCACCTAGGTCCATTCGCTTGAAGTTTTAGATGAAAGTGAAAACTGACGTAAGAAACGAACTGCAATAGCCAATTTATTTTATGGATATCATGAAGGTACTAACGGATTTGATCTACCGAAGAACACGCCCATCGACTAAATGCAATTAAATGGGAAACTAAAATGACAAATATTCAAATCAGAATACAGTCTCCGACATCCAGCAGTAGAACACTACACAGACTCAGAATGATAGGCATCAATTTCTTGCTACACGGTACAAAATAATCGGTCATGTAGGACGAAGCATGCAGCTAAAGTGAGTAAGTTAAGTGTTTCGATGTTTGCACATCTAGAATATGTAAAACTGCTAAGTACCAGAGCTCTCTCGCAGACGGCTGATTCGAAAAACCACGAAGTGATCATTGCTTGAAACAATAATGTCAAATAGTACTAAGAGATAAGTATTGATCACTGAAGCCTCAGTACCGAGATTGGTTTGTACGTGACAATTAGAAACTGACACCGTCATTGTCTGTCGCTGGGGGCGCTACTCCAGAGCTGAGCGATATGTTTATTTTGAAACTCTGCACCCTCGGAGTAGAGAGCAATTAATATTCCACAAATGGTACTGTGTGTTATCTGAATAAAGAATAATAATAAATGCCTCTAAGTTTTACAGAGTTTTTTAAAAATAAGTTGCAGGACCACAGAACATTATGGGCAGACACTGGACGTTAAGTGATGTTCTCTATCTTTTCGGCACAGAACTGTAGCGCGGCAGTTTCCATCGACCTGACTCATCTCGTTGTTTGCAGGTAATTGACGCAATTGAAAACGCTCCGGTTGGCGGGCCCGTTTACGTTAATTGCCGCATTTACTGCAATGTTCGATTGCAGTGAAACTGCAGACACTTTGGCAGTTGTTTCGGCACGTCAACTTGTACACGCTGTAGGGACGGGTCCAATGCCTGCTTATTTGCTGACAGAACTGTCAAGAGGAACAGCGGCGAGGATGTGACAGCCTGCATGCATGGTCTGTGTTCGGCGCTAGGTGCCTGCTCCCCTCCCCCACCGGTTTAGTGCGTGTGTAACGGGCCGTGCCGGTCGCCCCACGCAGCTCGGAATGTCAGTCGAGTGTGGGCGGCGCGCCGCCACGTGGCTCGCCTTTTAAAATACCACCACGCGTCACCGCTGCTGCGTGCTGCGTCTGCTCTGAGAGAAGTACGAGTAACTCCAGTGGCCTTCCCGTATTAACGATAGCTCCAGTCTCGTCACAGACAGCCAAAAGAGAGCTTGTGGGCTCAGGGCACAAGGCTGTGATGTGTTGTGTTGCGGAGGGGGTCACGGCTCGATACGACGTTTCGGTACATACTTAAACGGAGTGCGCGTAACATTCTGACGAGACAGCAGCAGTTGACTTAAGTGAGGCCGTGCCCTCAATTTCAGTGAATGACGAGGCGAGTGTGGTGTGCGATTTAAAATTCTGTCAAATTGTCCGGATCCACACTAAACTTTTAGTGTGGAACTGTTAATGTTTTCCTGAGCGGCTGGTTCAACCTTTATTAGTCCAGTGATCGGCCAACCACGATTTCACTGTACTGCTTTACATCTTTAAAACTGCTCCTATCACCTCTTAATAGCTGTAAAGTTCATGATTGCATTGCGTGTAGTCTATTATGTTTGTGTTTGTGTGCGACTGTGATCTAGATTTGTTACTCATCTTCAAAAAAATGATCAAATGTGTGTGAAATCTTATGGGACTTAACTGCTAAGGTCATCAGTCCCTAAGGACACACACACACACACACACACACACACACACACACACACACACACACACACACACACACACACACACAAGACCGCTGGAAGACTCGAACCACCGCCGGGGCCAGCCGCACAGTCCATGACTGCAGCGCCCCAGACCGCTCGGCTAATCCCGCGCGGCTCAATCATCTTCAGTTAAAGATTTGTTGAGTACATAGTACACGAGCGAGGAGAAGATAGAAATACTACTCAGCTACGGAGACTGGAAGTGCAGCAGAAGACCAACTACAGTATCAGTGTCTTATTTACAATTCGGGTACGTGCAGCACAGTACTGCAGTACTTTCAAACGATGTGTTCTTTACGGTACTGGCAGTTTGTGATTACTCACACAAATCTTCAACTGAAGCAAACCACGTTTGCTACTCGATATAGTAGTGCCTGTGTCGTCAAGGAAAGCAGTGCCTTGTTAAGAATAGCGCCTGTTCCTTCGGGCATGTACGCATGTACGAAGAAATAGGCACTGCGGCGACGACAGCCGTTATCAGGTACTTGCGGCTACACCCAAACTGCCATATGACATCAACCATGTATCTACAACCTGCAGTAGAGGCATTTTAATTGAAAGTTGGTTGCCCGATGTCGGCGGATGAATACGATATTGCAGTTGCTTTGTTGTTAAGAAGTATGATGCAATGTTTCTTCGGACATGCATACAGCTCCGAAAGAGCAATGCATCGTTCTTATTAACACCACACACACACACACACACACACACACACACACACACACACACACACACACACACACACACACTGCAATGTCGTATTTATCCGCGGATGCGAGGCAACGACTTCCAGTTAAAATGTATTCCCTGTATGAGAAGTACATAATGTGTGTACGAGCACAGGAACGACAATATGTGGGAGTTTGGGTCTGGCCGTGGGTTGTGCACGGGTAGCCAAAGTGGTTTAAGGCGACCGCTCGCGTTAAGCGGGAAATCTGATTCGAGTCCCAGTCCGGTAGAGATTTTCATTGTCGTCATTCCCTTATACAACTGATGGTTGTTCATATTCGCAACTCCGGATGCAATTCATGTATCGCTTGCTATTCCGTAGGCTAATTCCCTCAACATTTGCTTAGCGCCACGTTTCACTCAAAACAGTCATATAATTTTCTTTACAGTATACAACAGTTCGACGTACAACAATGTAGATGTCATCTTGTATAGAAACTGCAACATAAGGTAAATAACACGAGTGATGAGTGTGAAACACAACCGAAACACGTGAGCGTAAAAGCGCAAAGCAGTAAAACTGTCACGCTAGGAGACATCCCCACAGTACTTCAATAAAATGCTGTCCGTGCTCCGTACGTAAATAGCTCTAGAGGTTACTGTCCAGCTGTTGTATGGAGAGTCGTCAGACTAACAGCGTCTACCTGCGATTTGCAAGGACGAGGACCAACCTGTTTCGTGTAATGCTCTTATAGGCTACGAGGCAAGGTAGGCCTTTCATCCTCCTGCGAATCAACTCTCCCGATGATCCAACAAGACGTTCTCCATACGTATGAACAGCAGTGAACCCCACGCAGAATAACGAACTGCCTGTGAAACATCTAGTGAGAACGTCATCCCAAACCATCTCTCCTAAAGGTTCATAATAATCCGTTTTAATGGTCTTGGAGCGGTGATAAAATAGCCACAATTGTCTCGTCATTCACAGTGGAGAGAGAACCGCGATTGCGTTTTCAAGTTATTTATCTGCCACTTGCAGTGTGCCCATTTCGAGTGTTCTATGATCACTCTTAAATGCTATTCTAACCACATACCAACATATTTTTAACTTTAAGTATACGTCAGCAAACCGTTAATGGGGTAGCTGCATCCATAAAGGGGCCGCACACATTCAGTATTTATTGACAATATTAGATTGTCAATCCCTCAGTATACTGAACCGACCCTCACACTGTCAATAATAGCGATATTTCTAAAGAAAAGAAAGTGTTGAAACGTCCTTTTACAAAAAATTAAAAATGAAATTGAAAATCAAATGACTAAGAGGTTTTCCAGCAAACAGCTGAGCAAAACTGAAACGTACTCAGACATTTCTCTCATTACTTTGATCATCACTAAACTGACACACAATATTTTTAGCGCAACGCAGTCTGACTTTCAATAATCCCTACAAAAGAATGGCGCTGACTAACAATAACCTATGCCTTTCATGAATCACTTACCTCACAAAAATCTTCGTTACTCAAACTACTGCAATACAGCAGCGCCAATACTGCCAGCTAAATATAAGATTCTAATTACTGAAGGCACTAACTACCGATAGGCATAGTTAGCAAATGAAGGATTTTTGATAGAGGACAATGTATTTAGCTTAATAATGTTCAGAAGTCATCAAATATCAATTCATGACCTCCATCTTTACAAATTTCCTTTTTCGGGCGGACACACGTCCAGATCGTCCGCATATAGTAGCTTCTCAAAACTCTGGCACTTCTCTCTCTCTCTCTCTCTCTCTCTCTCTCTCTCTCTCTCTCTCTCTCAACATCCACCACTGCTCGCGGCTCACCTCCAACTGGCCAACGCTACGCGCTGTTCACATCCAACTGCCCAACACTACAATAGCGAATATACCAACAATGCCAACCAGCCACAGAATGCACACAGCACAGTCAGTGTTTTCATACAGAGCGTTACGCGGTGTTACCAACATAAAAACGTAAACAGCCTGCTTACAGTGTGTGCCGCAATTATTAAATAGCTAGAACTAGTAACCAGCAGGAAACAACGAAAAACAGCAAATGACTCCGAGAATGGATGAAAAAAGAGCAACTTCCTGACTAAAACCACCACGGACCTGAAAGAATTCTGAAACTATTTTCGGATGAGTCCTGCAGCTGACTACAAATTATTGTTGACGCTATGTAAGGTAGAGAAGCATGATACGTTAATGTAAGAGGCAATCGCAGTCTAAGAGAGATTAGGTATAACTTCGATATTTTTGCAAACAGGCAGGTCATTCCAATGGTTGAGGTTTAGTGCAGTAATATCAGGAAACGCAGTTAGTAGAAATGTTATTGAAACATGTTAAGTAATTACATCTGCTCTGCAACGATATATTCAGATAATTAACGTAATTTATTATTTAGCGTATGGCTAATACAGACACATCAAAAATTACATTTACATATGTAGATATTGACACACAAGAAACTAAGTTTGTCTTTACAAGTCCTTAATGCTTTCGATATTCAGTTGAAGGAGTCTGATAGTTGACAGTCCTGTGTTTCTTGTTAATGGACTCTGAAAAGAACTGTTTCTGCTATTTAGTTGATATGTCATTGCCAGGAGATCCTCTGGATAGTCTGGCTGCCTGTAATCACTTTTTTGTGAGACTGTGGTGAGACTGACTCATACCTTGCAGTTATTGCATATACAGGGTATCTCTCCTAAGAGTCGTCAGCCGCAGTTTCTTTGCTGTTTCGGCAATTTCGTTTTTGCAACTTGTAGCTGTAATCAGTCCAAATAAATCCTGCTCTTTACGGCTTTCACGCAACGCCCAGCGTCGTGGAAAGCGTCGTTTTGTTACCCCTTACACACAAAACAATATTTAAAGTGGAATTTTACGTGCGCATTCGTCAGAGCGGTTCCATATTAGTCTAGTGCGATATTCGTTTTCTCGTTATGTGTTAGCAGGGACAGTAAAACACGAAGAATAACCTCTACTGCAGCAGCGACAGCACCGCCGTGGTCCGCGCTGACTCCTACAGCCCTGCAGAGGTGCTGGTAAATCGCTGCTGGAGTACTGAATATTCTCCGTATTTTACTATTTCTGTTAATACAAGCCGATAAAACGAATAACACTCTAGACTAATATGAAACCGCTCCATCGATGGGCATGTAAAATTGCAATTTAAAAATCATTTTGTTTGTGATGAGAAACAAACCGACGTTCTTCGTCGACGCTGGGTGTCGTATGAAAAACATGTTGAGCAGTACCAGTATTTGTTTGGGATGGCTATAGCTACACGTAACAAAAACGAAATTGCAACTGTCTGGCGAAACACCAAAGAACATGCGCTTGACAACGCATAGGAGATACACCCGTTATATGGCAAGGCGTATTATGTTTTCAGATTGATAACGAAAGGAATGCCGTAATAAGTCCTCCACTGAACACATTAAAGTGGTAAATATGACGACTATTGCTGAAATTTGGTTTATGGGCTTAAGGCCGTGGTCGCTACTACTACCATTTCCTACAACTATCATTGCATGATCATAGTAAAACTATCTTGTGCTAAAAGACTACTTGAAAAAGAGAGCTGAGTGATGTTATGCACAAAGACGAACTGAAAACATAAACAGTGCACACTAACTCCGAGTGACGGGTTCGTGAAGCTCTATCAACATCTGAGTGGGAAATATTGTGAAACCGATAATGCTCAACTTTACACGCTCAGTCCGTATTGACGATACGGAGAATATTTTTGGAGCTACCAATAGTGCCCTCCAGTATTTCTAGTATTGACGGTATGTCAGTACGCTCTATCAGACCGTCAGTGTATTGACTGGCTGGCTCTGAGCACTATGCGATTTAACATCTGAGGTCTCAGTCCCCTACTTAAAACCTAACTAACCTAAGGACATCACACACATCCATGCCCGAGGCAGGATTCGACCCTGCGACGGCAACGGTCGCGCAGTTTCAGACTGAAGTGCCTAGAACCGCTCGGCTACTGCGCCGGCCAGTGTATTGACTGTTTGACAATAATATTTGGACGTAAGTGGGACCCATAAGTCTACAGGTAACTTGTTTTAGACCGGATAGTATTTCCACTAGTGCTCACTGGAGTGGATCAGTCATCAGTGAACGACATTAAAAGCTAATATGACTGTGCAGATGGATATTATAGACATAAAATGTCGTATAAAATGACAACATTGACCTGGATGCAAACTCGTAAACGTGGAGGTTAACTTCAGCAGTGTTTGGCCCATTTCAAAGCGGGAGGAGGGGGGAGGGGGGACCAGTGCAAACACTACTGTGAAAAGTGTGATTGTCGCTAGTTGCTTTTTTTCTCAATAAAACTAGAAAATACTTAACAGGTAGTTCGAATAAAAATAATTAGAACGTGTGGCTACGACAACTGCATGAAAGAGGTGATTGTAATGCTTGCGATTACACTGGGCAGGGCTGCGTGGGTGAGTGGTGGAGCCGGTCTGCGCGGCGGTCGCCGGTTTACCTTACGATGGGACGGAGAAAGTGGTGGGCGCTGTGGCCTCCATGTTAGGCTGTCCCTGCAGCGAGTAACAGGTTGCTGCCACCGACTACGTCATACTGCACCTGCACTTCCGCCCGCCGGCTTCTTGGCTTACGGGAACTTAACCAAAAGAATCGCTTACAGCCTCCAGCCTCTCGTACGTACTAAGGCCACATTTCGCATAACTGAAGGCTTTTTGGTGACATTTTTATGAATTTTACTGTAAACGATGACCGCGCCTCGTCCTTGTCTCTCTGTCCTATAACAAAATTATATTTTCACATAGCGTAGGACCAAACTATGGTGCACACTATCCTGTATGATCGTATTGTCGTTTGTCAACCCGAATGTAGTGCACCAATTCGTTTTTTTGCTCAGCAATTATTTATTTAATACAGTGAAACGTACACACAAGAAAAAATTTTGTTTCTGGTACACTCCGTCTTATTCCACGTAATATCCTTCCCGTTCTATGGCCTCCCTCCAGCGAGACACAAGGGCGAATATGTCCTGTAGTACCACTCCTTGTTCTGGTCACGAAGCATTCACACTTCCTTTGCTGACTGACAGCTTCAGCGCCAACTGTCGAGTCGGTAAACATCGGTTCTCGCGACTGAGCACATCAGCAAGCTACAACATGTCACTTGTGACGGCCGTGGATGGCCTCCTCGAACGCTGCAAATCTTGCTCTGCCGAATCGCCTTCTCGTAATGGCCTCACCCTCTTCACCTAGCAGTACTTCTGTCGCCGGCAGGTGCTCCATAAACTGCACACAAACGTTTTTGAGTGTTCCGAGCAGTTCCTTATTCCGCAATGAGAAATTCAATGACGGCACGCTGCTTGTAACTGGGGCCCACGAGATATACGGGTCCTGGAACGAAGTTGTGACGTCACACTAGTCGCCTTGTCCGCCACACTTCGCGAACGCACGTGTCCTTACAGGGCTCCAGGGAAATCAATATGCAATTGAAATTGCATCCACTAAAGGTCTTAACTCTGTCGTGTGCTATCGAGAGCTTATACACTAAAACGCGCAGTCAAGAATTATTAAACTCGTCTGAAATAGTTAATCGCTCCGCGCCGGAGACGACTGCTGGCACTCGTAAGACCTGCAGTGTCACGTGCTGTGACGTACGCGCCGCGGCCTGTCTTGCTCGTGGCCCTCGGCTTGTAGCTTACATCAGTTACAGACGCTATTTTGGAACATTAATGCAGACACTTTATCTGTCGGAGGAAACGGAAAATTTGGGCATGCGCTCGGGAAACTTCAAATAATGCATACTTAATGTTTCCCATTCGTACCATCGTTCTTGGTGGAGACAGAAATGTTGTAGTCTACATTACTTTATGGGCGACCCACATAGCTCCATTCTCTTCTTTGCCTCCATGTGCTTTGCCTCCATGTGAAAAAACGGCAGTTCTTTGGAGTGGTAAAACTTCTTCAAAAATTTTCATCGTAATGAAAAAACCCTAACCGAACAAATTCAGCGGTTCTGCATGCCAATGATACTCTCGATTTCCAAACTGCACAAGAATTTGCGGTCGCCATGCTGAACTCTCTGAGACTTAATCCGATGACTTAGCTGCAGTGCATCAGATCTGGGTTTGAATCCCGGCCAGCCACATAGCATCAGCTCGCCACAAATGTTTATCGCTTTTTATATTATACCCCTGGCTTATGTTTGGTAATAAGTGTGTAAGAGCGGAAAATTGAGAAATTCCGTGTTTGAAACAGCCCTGCGGCTGTGCAGAAGTAAAATTCACTCCTATCCTTTCTCGTTAGGACAGTACTTGGATGGCCCGACAAGAAACTTTTGAGGAGTTTGATAGGAAATGAAAAGTTACAGTTAGAGCTCTAAACTTCCAATCATTCGGCGATGAATAGTGGATCAAACTGGAAGGCAATGGACACGAAAGGCGGATCTCTCGGTGCCAAATTTTAATTTGTTACTAATATTTTACTATTATGCGGGTTACGAGGCTTTATTCAACATTAGTAATAGTGGTGTTTTGTAGTCACAGCAGAAAGATAGTACTTACAAGCACAACACCCAACATCGTCCCAATTTGCCTCGGGACTATAAAACTTGAGTTTTGTTCATCACTCTGAAACCCTTACCAGTTAGGACTGATAGAAGAGGTAGAGAGGATCCAACAAAGAGCGGCGCATTTCGTCACGGGATCGTTTTAGTCGGCGTGATACCGTTACCGAGATGCTCTGGAAACACTATTGGTAGGAGGCGCTGTGCATCACTGTGAGGTTTACTATTGAAATTTGGTGACCGCACTTTTTAGGAAGAGTCGGCAGCATATTACTTCCTTCCACATACATATCGCGTAATGACCACGACGATAAAATTCGAGAAATTAGAGCCATTACAGGGGCTAACCGACAGTTATTCGTCCCAGTGGAAAAGGTTAAGGGGACTCAGTTACTAGTACTAGAAGTACCCTCTGCCACTATTAGGTGGCTTTCGTAAGTATGATGTAGATACAGATGAAATCATGTATGGTCAAAGTTCCTGTCTCTCTCGTTTTAAGGAATTGGTTGGTAAAATTTCGGTCTCCCATGCGAGAAGTGTCCTTGACTGTGGTTCTAAATTTATTGTGAGTAGGATACACAGTCATCACCCACTAGTTTATTTTGGCGTGATTATTAAAGATAAATTTCCAAACACTATCACCGTTTTTCAGTGCGTCATTATGTACCGTCGCAGTATCACAATAAATTGTACAAATGTTTTGATTTTGCACATTCGAGAACATCCGGCACGTGTTAATGCAAGTGATGTAATATGTAAATTTGCCATATGGTAACTGGGTCACTCTTAGAAAGATGCTATGGTCGGGTTAATGAGGTCGGGTGAAGTGTGCTCGAGGAAGATGTGAATTAATCGCAGGTAATAGATCAGGGAACCTGTGAGTTCCAGTTAGCTGTTACCAAGCGCCACGCAACACAGTTCAGTGTATGCAGAAAGGTGGGAGAAGCAAGAGACGCAATATCCCCGTCAGTCGACTAAACCGGAAGATCTCAAGCAAGATATTATTTTAGATGCCTTTATAAACGATGCGATAGATGGAGAAAGGGAATAGAAACCACAGGCGATGTGATAATAAGTCACAGTTGCTTTGAGTAACTGCAACTGTTTTCTCGTGGACGTTATTTTGTAGCCGTGCCGTCGTCAGGAAATTGCGACGACGATTTCGTGGGATGAGGAAAGTGGGAAAAGTGTCCGCAAGAAGACGCCGCCCGTATTGTGGGCGGGACGAAAGCAGCAGCCCTGGGGAGTGCAGGTGACGTAATGGATTGGCTGCAGTCGGCAAGTTGCCTCATCCACAGCCTTTCTCGCCGCGCTTGTTCGGTGCCATTTCATCGACTGGAGCTCTCGGAGGAGCATTAGCAGTAGCGATTAAGTGTCTGCCCTACTGCTCTTACGGTTATTCGTTTCACTCTGTCTGATGTTTCCTTTCGATTTCGTTTCGTTGGAACAGATCGTGTATCAAACAAGCATCGTTATTGCCTTCGCTCTTCTCTCTGGCTGCTGTAGCGTAAAGAAAGAGGAAACCCCTTCAATATCCCATGTAAAGATAAACTAAAGAATCATCAGAAAGAGACTGAATAATTTGCAGTCCACTTCAAAAGAAATGCTGCTCTTGTCGTATTGAGATCCCGGGTAATCTTCTCACGCGCCTTCCGGCAAGTGCCCGAGCAAAACTGAAGCATTTAGAAAAGTATCGCTGAAAACAGAATCCTCGTGGATCTCATTTCGCGTAATTTATATGTGCCGCTCTACTACAGTTGTAACAGGGAGTTCGTTAGATGCCTAATGTCATCAGAGATGGTGCCACGCGGTAATATCTAACTAGTTTGGAAAGCGAACAGCCAAATGGTGCTAAAGAAACGGCCATGAAAGATCATGATACGGATTAGATCTTTATAGCATGTATTGTGTATGTTGGTACTCTTCTCACAAGAATAAGAAATAAAGTTACGTGGCGCAGAAGTTGCGCAAGCGGACCCGTTGCAGGCGAAAGTCTGAATAGAAGGGACTGTTTCCTACCTTCATCCAGGACCGAACTATTATTCTATAAAATTATTTTTATCAGAAAGATATTAATCGCTCCTCCCTTTTATAAGATTTGTGATACTTTCGCTTCAATTACGTGGTTCTCGGAATATTATGCAGACAAGAAACCCCTTGAGTGCGAGATCGCAAGTTCAGTCTTTAGTGAGACTCATTTGAAAGTGTTTTATTAACAGTTATGACAGGAAAAAATATTAGCTGCTAATGACTCATAATGTGCATCGAGAGGGCAGCAGAAACTGAGTGTCCGGGAGGTGCAGAGATCAATTTCCTATGGGATGTATGAGTTACACTTCGAAACATGGACATCGTTGACATTCAAAAAATGTTCAAAACAATTAACTTGCACGATGAACACTGAATGAAACTTGACGCGCCACAGTGATCACAAAGTTTCGCACCATCAAGATCGAAAACGAACTCATTGAGAGTTACAACGGTGTAGGACATTCAGCTAGGTATCCACTCCTAAGAATGCATATGGAATCTTTTTGGTGTGACGGGCTGATGAGAACTAATGGAATGTGATGATAAGCAACCGAATGCGAAGCAGTCTGTCGTGGAACTTATCGTGAAACTTTGTCCTTCAATTCGTAGCTACAGATAGTGCAATAAAATGTTTTATACTAAACCAAACTCGTCCCGTTCAGGCCATGAAGGCCCAACTTTACCGACCAATTTGTTTTACAAGCACAGAAAAAACATTCAGAGGCTGAATTTGCCATGGGCTCCAGGTTGTATGAATGAAAGTGCCACACACGTTTCAGGAAGGATAGGTTGCTCTAAAGGAGTATGACATTTGTACGCAGACCAGGAATCAAGCAAAAGCGAGTTAATTTGATTAGCTATTGGTCAAAGGGAGTGATCATACCACAGTTGTTCTTTTACGCCAATTTTCCCACTCTTGCGTGGTGTGACGTATATATTCCCTACTGCCCATGCAAGATCTCACACATGAGAAAGAATCTTAGGGGTCAGAGCACACAGACATCTCGCAGCACAATAAACTTCTTATTTACCATCCAGATTAACAGTCGTCATAATTGAATACGAATGCGTTACGGCATTGGCGATAGTTGATATTGGCACAACTCTTTTGATATCTGAAATTTCCATGATTTCTTTCATATGCATTCCTCCTAAATATCGATTGATCGGAGTTGAAAACAAATTCCTTATTGAACAATGGAATACTATTTTTTATTTTATCTATAAATTTTCCCGACGATTCCGCAGTTCGTTGTGCATCATCAGGTTGACGCTTTGTTTGAAAATTCGTAATCTTAGGTCTTCCAGTTCTGTAGCACTGTACGAAGGTACGCAACCATATACTGCTTCCCGTGAACTCACTGTAATCTATGTCGCGCGCAGTATGTCCTGCACGGTTTGCAATTCGTAAGGAGTTCGCCTTCGATCTTGATGGTGCAAATCTTTTGTGATCTCTGAGGCGCGCCATTTTTCATTAGGTGTCCATGAGTTAATGGTTTATTTGAACATTTCTTGAATGTCGACGATTTCCGTTTTGTGAAGTACAATGTATATATCCCATAGACGATTGATCTCGGCACCTCCTGGACATTCGTTTTCTGTCGCCCTTCTGATGCACATGGCGACTCATTTACTCTGTCAAAATTGTAGAACAACTCTTTCAAATGGGCCTTACTAAAGATCGAACTTGCGACCTCGCACTCAGTGAGTTCATTGTGAGTGAAAAATATCCTAAGTAACTGAAATGTCAGATTGCGATTTTGTACCTTACATTATTGTTGCGAATACCTTTTTAGCCCCTTGGACATCGATTAACAATGTTAATTTCTGCTAATGGAAATAAGTACGTTTAATGTTAAGTGATCCTCCCTTAATTTATTTCACTTGTTACGTCTTAATGTCAGTCCTGTGAGAACTTTCCAAGGTATGCAAATTGTGAGATTTTAATGTCATTATGGGATATGCTACACCAATTACAAATTGACTATATCAGAGAGTGACTGCTGCTAATATATATATATATATATATATATATATATATATATATATATATATATATATATACGTTTTGTAAGAGTTATTCAGATTTGACACATAATAAAGTATCTTTCGAACCCGTTTCTTACAGCCTTTTCCTAGGCAGTACCCGTGAAAACAAATTAGCTTTTCGAATGGTGATAATCCTCTGAAAATTGTTACCAGCACCGAGCCTAACAGCTGCTAAATCATGTTCTTGCTTCTCTTTTATGTTAAAAAAATTTAATTCCAAGGAAATCAAAACTTGCAGTTTTACCAGAGTTATTATTATTATTACTATTATATTATTATTATATGGGATCATAAAGCTGCGTGGTGTACTGTTACGACTTAATAGTAGCCCAGGCGTGACATCGAAAACATCTGTAGATTCTGCTGAATGGAAACCCCTCTAGGAACGCAGTACGCGCCGCAGAATATCCTGACTACGGTGCACAGCTTTGTTACTCTTTTTGTTTTCTTTGTGTTAGTGATACTAAAAGCGAGGTCATCTGTTTCAGGAGTTACGATGAGAGAAAAGAAGGGCGGCGCGCTGAGTCGCGTCCAGAAGCTGAAGAAGAGGCTGAGCCACAGCTTCGGAAGACTATGTGAGTACAGCTGTCTGCCGCTCGCATTTCAGCCCTTCCCGAGATTTTCTGTGATTCAGTACCTGCTCCACTCCCACCCGTCCAAACCTCTTCTACCACTCTCTCTCCATTCCTCTCTCTACCGAACGTACGGAAATTAATTTCTTCATGTACGGATCCACAGCCTCAGTGCATAGTCTAAATGATGAAACCATTTAACCACTGTCAGTTTATTTGTGTAATGACAAGCATACAGGCAATTTAAGCAATGGTGCATAAAACTGAGGTCATTTTTAAAAAGATGTAATAAGACCAAGTAACGTCATTGCAGCAATAACGAACGTTTAATTCTGCCTGTTATGATTATAAGTATTGTCAAAGTCCATCGTGTAAGAAGCTTACTACAAACTAACGACATGTATGTAAGACTGATCACGTGACTGCAGTTCGCTCTGGCGATAACTTCGTCTAAGCAGAATGACAGCTTTCAGCATGATCTTTGGTTGATACATGTTTGCCATGGTTTGTAAAAGATTTGTGAATGTGCGAATGCGGAAAAGTAGACGGAATGCTCCTAAACGAATGTGCAAGGGCCGGTGATCCACCTATTAGTAAGATTTTTGCCTACATAACGTGTTGTGCAAGTTGTTGTTGTAAGCTGATTGGTATGAACAAGACTGTAATATTCGACGTGTGTGTGTGTGTGTGTGTGTGTGTGTGTGTGTGTGTGTGTGTGTGTGTCCACGGACACATTACCAATATCATGTAAGAAATATGAACAAAAATTGTAATGCTCAAGCGTAATGTTATCCACTAATAAGCCTTACCTATTTACTGTACTTTTGGTATTACACTGTAGACATTTGATAATGGCCTAAGGCCAAACTGGCCAGTAATGTAATTTATATGCACGGTGCACTAAAGGAGTAAACAGTCTGCAGTGGTTAAAATAGTTCCATGATTTAGATGGTACAGAAATTACTCTGAGAAATGTGCGTGTTGTTTGGAAGGGACCCAAACTCGTCTCTTCTTCTTTTTCTAAATGCAGTGTTGGTGACATATGACCATATTGTAACTTCCAGAAGTTGCACAAAAATATGTAAACACCCCGAGAAACGCATGCTTGAACATAATTGAAGATACTAGCCGGTCCTACAGGCTGCGCTGTGTATTTCATCATGAACAACATCTGTGCAGTATCCTCAGTGTTGCAAGGTTCAGTCGCCGTCAGAAGTTGTGGGTGCGTTATGGCGGAGCTAACTGTATTCGAAATTCGACAAATTATTTCTGCTCGTGTGGTGAGTGCTTCTATAACCAACGTAGCCGAAATGTTTGTTGTTAAACAGGCACCGCAACGAAGATTTCTACTGCAAGCAGGGAAAACGGAAGAACATCATCCGCGAAGCTACAACGAGGAACGATGTTTTCGGTTGTTCTGCCGTGTTCCCCGACATTGTCCTCAGGGTAGGGTTTCCAGAGCTGTTCCCAGTTTATTACGCAGAACTGTATGCTATCCCGAGGGCAGTGGAGCAGATGAGAAGGCGTCGTGACAAAAAATTTGTCATCTGCTCTGATTCTCAAAGTGCCCTTCTCGCTGTTGGACAGATGTCCCAGCAGATCGGATGGTGCAACAGGTACGGGACGCTCTCCTCCTCTTACACAGGCAAAACAAGGAAACCATTTTTCGCTGTGTTCCAGGGCACATAGCCATCCAGGGAAACGAACTCGCTGCTGCTGCTGCTGCTGCTAAGGTGGCTTGCTCCCTTCCTCCTCCTGTCCGCTGTTCAGTCCCTCTATGGGCTGTCACTTCATTTGTGACTAGGAAGGCCATATGTTGGTAGGAGTTCCAGTGGCTGGAAGTGAGGAACCATAAACTACATCTATCAGGAATTCAGTGCAATCATGGATCACCTCTTTCCGCTTGCGACTGTGTGAAGAAGTAGCCCTTACTCGGCTTAGAGTGGGACATTGCAATTGACACGCAGCTTTCACTTACGTCGGGAGCAGCACCCTGTGTGTCAGAGATGCGGGACACAGCTGAAGTACGACTTTTTTTAACTGAGTATGTGTTATATGGCGACCTGAGGGTTGAACTGGGTCCCCCACAGGATCTTCTCTCTATTTTAACTGATAAGGAGGCGAGAGTCGTTCGTGTCTTAAAATTTTGAGTGGCGTCCGGAATTCTTCCTAAAACACTTGGTGTGCGATCTTAATGTGTCACAGAGTGGCTGGGTCACGTATTATTTCTAAGTCGTCATCCAGCCACGCTTATTTGTCCCTTTTTTAACAGCGTCTTTGTAGGTATTTTCTCCATGATTTCACTTAGTTACCCTGCTGTGTCGGGTTTTATTATGGGCTTTTCTGAACCTCACCTTCTAGGAGTTGCTTTACATCTCCTGTGTTGGGATCGAACGTAGTTTTCCAATTTATTGATCTGCCTCCATAGATTATGAAAATCTTCTTCGGTATAACATTAATGCAAGGGCGCTGATGACCTAGCTGTTTAGCGTCCTCCTCCATAAATAATCGTCATCTTGATCATCACAACGCGGACGAAAGCGTGTCTTGATCGATCGTGACAGACGATTATTGAAGAGGATTCTGAGGAAAAATAAGACGAAGATAGCTATAAAAGTCATTGCGGAAGTGAATGTCATTCCCGCAAACCCTGTCAGAACCGAAACAACAGAAAGGGAGCTCCAGAAGCAGGGAATTGCAGGGCGAGCTGGAATTCCAAACCTACACATCACTGATGCAAATGACCATAACATGAAAACTTGGTGCCGAAACCATAAACCCTGGGCTATTGAGCAAAGGTCGGATGATTCTTGTTCCGCACTGTTTCCAAGTACTAGTCAAGTTTACGTCCCGAGAGGGAAAAATGACAGGGGTTCGGTGATGATTTGGGCAACTACATCGTGCTATTCCAAAGAACCTATGGTGTAAGACGTTGTGGTCTCCTGACCTTCATTGCTTACATATTCCGCCCTCACAATCATATTCCGCACATCAAGATGCTTCATTCAAACCCAAACTCGATAAGATAGCCAGTGTTGTATGAATTCATGTAAACGATATGCAAATAACAAGTAAGCGCACCGTGGTTGAAATACTCGAGGCTGTCGTACACACATACATTCCACACACACAACTGTCACAGGAGCTTATCGTTCGGGAGACGCAAACCGCACGCCGGGGGACCGGTCCCTTCAGAGGACGACTCAGCCTATCTCTGTTGGCCGGTGACCGCCTATAGAGCAGACAGCGTTTGCCCGAGTGAAAGAAAGAATGACCCCGTGTTCAGCTTAAAAGCAAATTCTGCTACATTGTGTGGGAGCGCCCAGCCTACGCATTCTTTACAACATAGGACGCAGTTTCAGAGATTTTCACAGCGAGACAGCAAATACCAAACGCCGATGCTGCAGTTTTCCAGATTGGTCACCTTAAACGAAAAGTCATTCTCCCGTTTTAGAAGAGCAATGCTGATTGGCAGACGATATTTCTGACGCCTTGAACTGAAGGAGTAATGGAAGAGACTGAAAGATATACCCCTTCACGCCTGGCGTGGATAGGGGCCATTCCATTGTCACTCTTCGAGCGAGAACACATACGTGCACTCAAAGAGCGAGTAACAAGTATCTCCTCAGTACTTCACTGGGAGAGCACCTCTGTCGAGAGCGAATCGGAGTGCGACTCTGTATTGAGTCCTTGCGATTAAGCGTTGTTCACTGTGTTGGCCGACACTTATTTTGCGGTGTGAACGGACAGATTTATAGTTAAACGGCTGCGAGCGATTTTTTTAGTGGCATCGCGGCGGACTGTTTATCTTACCAGTGTACCACGCCAATAGTTAGACTAGGGACGAATAGGAGTCTTTGACTTCATCAAGGCGTAGGGAGAGTTTGATTGGCGAAGGTCAATCCAGATAGAACGAGAGTTATCTTATTTGTCAGCAGTGAGTGGCGCAGACAGCAGTCATCGCAGCTTACGGTATTGTGCGCTACAGCTCTTGTCAGCCCCACATTTCCTCCACAACAGTACACTTCACTGCATTTCACACGAGACAGCCTCGACTGTACCTAGCAACATTCTAACAGATAATTATTCCAGTTGAGTTGGCGCGGCTCTCAGCCGTTCTGCCAAGTCAATAACAATCTTAAACTTTGTATAGAAATTTCATTAGCGAATCCTATCCTTGAGAGTTAACTTCACATTCCGAAAAGAACCCGGAAATAAATTGTTCAGTTCATAACTAAAAGTGCCATTGTGATTTCTCAGAATTTTTGCAAAATAAAATAATAATTTTCGTTAGTTTCATGTTTTTCTTACACTAACTAGCACTACTCCAGTACCCAAGCCATTTCTCTTTAGAACGTTAGGAGCGTCGGGGATGAATTTTCGCATCTCCCCGGGCTGCCAGTGTCACATCACCGTCACCTGAACTTCGCGCTATTTGCAAAAAAAATGCTAGATTCTCATGAAACCGTACAAGACCTGTATCATCTATTTCGAGATGACTGGAACCTGTTTTAAATGCCAAGGAAGGCATGTTAGTGTGTTGCATTTTGCGCCTTTCCCTATTTTTGTCCACCCACTGTGTGTCAGTGTCAGTACCTTCCCATCATTGTACCGGTCGACGTCATACTGCGATAAGTCACCTAGCACAATTATGTTTACCGTTTTGTCAAGCGCTGATTTAAGTCATGCCAGACGAAGAAAACGAAAGTTATAAATGATCACTGTTTCCCGCCTCCCTTATGTTTCGATATAAGTCTTATTACTAATGCTGATTCTACTAAATGCCGTATGTCCTATACCTTGTGGAAACCGTCATGCATATATTTCCCATTCGTGAAGAAGTGACTTTGAAACCAGCGCTGGCACCGGAAGTAGTAGTTAGTTTCGATATGACAAGAAGCATGAGCGGAAATGGAGGCTGGGAGCGCCAGCTTGTTATCGGAGACCGGGTGTAAACAAGGCACGCACCCGCGCCGCAGTGGGAACGGAACAAGGTCATCGCTGCGATGATTCATCGCTGCGGGCGTGGCGGGATTCCCCCCGACACAAGCGGTTCCCGTGAGACACCGGGCCACCTCATAGGCCACTGGCTTCAAGGAACCCATGATTGCTCCTATCCCAGAAACGATGTTAACTGCTCTAGAATAGCCTCTTTAACGCTAGAAATATTTTTAGGGACGGGCTCGGCACTTCAGCCGTATGGCTGTGTAAGGAAAAGCGTGAGACACGTCGAGTAATGCTATAAAAACCTACAATGTGCTCATTTCTGTAGAATCTGAGTCACTGGTGAAGAGGGATAGTCCTTTCCTTATTTGTCTGGACATTTTCAACGTTACTATTTATATTCTAAAAATTGTTTCCTCTGACTGTTTATAGCATTCACTCTTTGAAAGATCACTGTTGGATGCGCAAGGGAAGTACAGGTTTTTCTTAAAGCTGTGAAAGGACAGTAGAAAGGAGAGCTTTTCATTATCACACTCAATAATAAATCTTTTTACGAGCGTATTCTTTCGGTACTTGCTAAATAAATACTTTGTTCCTGCCTTCCATCTAGACAAAGATATATCCGATGGTAACCATAAGTTAACATAAATTAAACGTCATATGTAGACAGTAATCAGGACCATTACAATCCTAGTGTCAAATACTGTCACGTATGTCTCAACGAGAAAATAATTTATGTGGTAAGAGACGTCTGGAACAATTCTGGAACATTCCTATACGGATATGGGTACATTTCCTTAAATAAATCAAAATATACGCCATCTGTGTTAGCACTTGTCGGCATCTTTATGTAGTCATTATTTTAACTGTTCTTGGCTCATTGTCATTTCCTGACAAAATTTAAAAGACGATGAGTTGTGACTACAGTTAAGCTATGACCAGTCATTTGTTTGATTCGAAAAAAGTATTACAGCATCTGTGCAAAGCCAAACGAAAACGAGATATGCCGTGAAACTGTGTCCCAGTGAGAGACGTCTGGGGAGGGGGGAAAGAGGACAACTTGCACACTGAGAGAGAGAGACTGCTTGTGTTAATTTACAGGAACTACACTCCTGGAAATGAAAAAAAGAACACATTGACACCGGTGTGTCAGACCCACCATACTTGCTAAGGACACACCAGGAACCGCGGTGTTGGCCGTCGAATGGCACTAGCTGCGCAGCATTTGTGCACCGCCGCCGTCAGTGTCAGCCAGTTTGCCGTGGCATACGGAGCTCCATCGCAGTCTTTAACACTGGTAGCATGCCGCGACAGCGTGGACGTGAACCGTATGTGCAGTTGACGGACTTTGAGCGAGGGCGTATAGTGGGCATGCGGGAGGCCGGGTGGACGTACCGCCGAATTGCTCAACACGTGGGGCGTGAGGTATCCACAGTACATCGATGTTGTCGCCAGTGGTCGGCGAAAGGTGCACGTGCCCGTCGACCTGGGACCGGACCGCAGCGACGCACGGATGCACGCCAAGACCGTAGGATCCTACGCAGTGCCGTAGGGGACGGCACCGCCACTTCCCAGCAAATTAGGGACACTGTTGCTCCTGGGGTATCGGCGAGGACCATTCGCAACCGTTTCCATGAAGCTGGGCTACGGTCCCGCACACCGTTAGGCCGTCTTCCGCTCACGCCCCAACATCGTGCAGCCCGCCTCCAGTGGTGTCGCGACAGGCGTGAATGGAGGGACGAATGGAGACGTGTCGTCTTCAGCGATGAGAGTCGCTTCTGCCTTGGTGCCAATGATGGTCGTATGCGTGTTTGGCGCCGTGCAGGTGAGCGCCACAATCAGGACTGCATACGACCGAGGCACACAGGGCCAACACCCGGCATCATGGTGTGGGGAGCGATCTCCTACACTGGCTGTACACCTCTGGTGATCGTCGAGGGGACACTGAATAGTGCACGGTACATCCAAACCGTCATCGAACCCATCGTTCTACCATTCCTAGACCGGCGAGGGAACTTGCTGTTCCAACAGGACAATGCACGTCCGCATGTATCCCGTGCCACCCAACGTGCTCTAGAAGGTGTAAGTCAACTACCCTGGCCAGCAAGATCTCCGGATCTGTCCCCCATTGAGCATGTTTGGGACTGGATGAAGCGTCGTCTCACGCGGTCTGCACGTCCAGCACGAACGCTGGTCCAACTGAGGCGCCAGGTGGAAATGGCATGGCAAGCCGTTCCACAGGACTACATCCAGCATCTCTACGATCGTCTCCATGGGAGAATAGCATCCTGCATTGCTGCGAAAGGTGGATATACACTGTACTAGTGCCGACATTGTGCATGCTCTGTTGCCTGTGTCTATGTGCCTGTGGTTCTGTCGGTGTGATCATGTGATGTATCTGACCCCAGGAATGTGTCAATAAAGTTTCCCCTTCCTGGGACAATGAATTCACGGTGTTCTTATTTCAATTTCCAGGAGTGTATTTTACCGTTTTGATACTTAGATTTAACCTATGTTCTGACGCATGAGATAATTTCAGTGCGGATAACTTGTGTTTAACAAATTTTCTAGTATATTCTGCCAGAGAAATTTATGCCGAAAGATACATCAGCATACCGATTTACATACCCAGAACGTCAGTGGACTTGTGTATTACTTTGCGTGAGCTACATTAGAAAGAGGGTATTAGTAATTTACATGAGGCTTATCTCACATTATCTCTTTACCGTGCTCTAAATAGATAACTACAGATACTTTTGCAGCGAAGAAGTAAATTACGGACTGAAATATTATGATCAATGAGCTGTTTCCAAATATACGCTTCACTGTTTCAGAAAACTGCTTTGAAATGTCAAAGTCTTGCTCCAGAGGATGGTGCAGGATATTTCGTCTTCATCTATGAACCATTTCACTTACTATTGAGTTGCCAATGAGAAATTTGTTATGTTGTTACTAGAAATGTTGATATTTTCCGTAGAAAGTAGATATCGTTTTTACCTCGTCTGTTCGTCGTTATGTGCCATTCACACCGATAACAAGTTGCTGATATCGAAATAACATATCAGTAAATTGAAAGTGTCCTGAAACGAGAATATTATTTTGTTCGAGTTGCACAGGACGAGAAAATTAAGGGAGAAAGGGAGTAAGGACCAAGAACACGTGCGGCATAGTTTATTCCTAACACTCAGATAATGACCTAGTTCATGAAACTATAATTTATTCGTAGATCGCCAAAAAAAAGTTGGCATGTTTCTTAGTGTCACAGAACATCGTGTTCACGCACAGCTACGGCCAATAACGCCATTCGATCATTTCAGTATAGGCGTATTAGATGTCTGAATTTAAGTCAAGAGATTACGTTTCAAAACCATAGCTAGTTAGAACACCATAATACAACAATGTTAGTTTCGCAGTCTACAGAGCCCGAGAATCCGTGGAACTAACTGATCCACGATCTTGAGTATGTTTTGTTTTTCCTTTTAATTTTTAAGTAAATGAAGCATTATAAAAAAATTCCAAGTTACACCGTGGTTCGAGGTCAGTGGCTCGGTATGTTAGCATAGAGGTTGGAGGAAGGGAAGGCCGTGCTACTTCCAATAGGACCATCCCGTGAAAAGCACCTGCATGTTTAAACTAACTTTCAGATTTTTGACACCTATACATTTTTCTCTTTGTGTATGAAATTCCATTGCACTTACAGTTTCAGAAAACGTCTGCCAAACTACTGACGGTAATTTTGTAGCTTGCTCGTATAATTTCCTGTAACATTTTCAAGAACTGTTGTTTGCTTTGTATAGCCTTACTGTGTTTCCGGAAATTCAGAAATTAAGAATCTTAGCCTCGTTCAGCTGTGTTATATATCCTCCGTGTTGTAGATGGGACAGTGAACATAGCAAAAATTATTGTTATTATTGAGGTAGCCATGGACGCCGCTCTGTCTCATGAATAACTACGAGAAAAAATGAAACAAAACTATAAAGAGCGACGTAATAGTATATGCGTAATTTCTCAGAGCAGCGCCTGCGCTCGCAACCTGATGATCGTTGGATGTAGATGCATTGTAATCAACAACAGTTCCGCTTCATCTAGACAATGTTTAGCCATTCCTGACGTAGATATACGTTCGTAACTGTAAAGTATTAGCATTCAGGACGAACAGTATCTTCAACTAACTCTATCTTTCTTCGTCATAACAATATACCGTTTTGTTTGTTGAAATTATCCCCATGACTGTGTTCCGGACGTATTTATGCTGGTCGTTTATAGCAAGAAAATTAGTAACTCCTCAGAATTCCGTTGAGGTTACTTGATGCTGCTGTTTCCGTTGGTCAGCGATTGAATGGTTTTGTATTCAGCACGTATTTGATTAGCTACAAGTTGGTCAGTGACCGTCCTGTGTACTCCAGAGAAGCTGGAAGTTAACGTTAATTACTATCTACCCTTAACTGACAGCTATTTTAGAGATGTTATTCATACTGAATAAATTCATTGTCTGTTAGCACTTGCAGATCGTAAATTATTCCAATTACAACTTTAGATGACGATAATGAGTATAAAGTTACTTCTGCAGACATTTGAATGTGATGCAGAGACCGCATGTTTTTCTTCCAGATCTTTAATTTCTTTTACCCTTTTTATATCGCACCATATTGAGAATTACTTCAGATTGTTCCCGAAATAGCCTGTGAGAGGAGTAATTGGGACTTAAGATTTTAATTAGAATTGCACCAGCTGCTGTAGGCTTACGAGGAGGGCAATTCTAGCTCCCGGAACGAGTTAATGAGACTCAAGCATGTTCATAATGTAAACAGAGTGCCGGGTCCCGCGTGTACCGGAGGACGGCAAAGGCGGTGGACTCTGAGCTAATGAAGCCGTGCAGCAGAGTTCTGCGCAGCTTTTCCCAGCGGCTACACGACCAAAGTAGCAATTAGGGCGAGCTTATCTCACGTCGACGCGGACCGACTGAAATAGGAAGTCAGCCGTGGGCCAGAGGCTGCCGCTTGCAATTCCGATCACTCGGCCCCTGCTCCGCGCCCGCTGCTGATGTGTTCGCCAGCTGACGTCATGGTCCGCCGCCCGTTGCGCTCTGCAATGCAGTGCAGAGCAGGATGCTGTGTTTAGCGTAACTCTGCGAGCTAAGGATAACATGAGATTAAATCATTTTAGTAATAACAATAAGTAAAAAAAAACTGTTTGGGTCAGCAGTCTTCAGTTTGGTTTGATGCGGCGCTCTACGGCTTCTTCTCTTGTGCCTACCTCGTCATCTCAGAGGTGGGGGCTAGACTCTATAATTCCCGTTTTTGACACAAATGAGTTGTTCAGCTTTGAGACATGTGATGTCATAAGAAATAAATTTTATAGGTGACACTAAAAAGGCATCAGTTATTTGTAGGATGTATTACACTGACTTGACAAAAGTTATGGGATACCTTCTAATACCTTGTCCAACTTCCTTTTTACCAGCGTAGTGTATCCTCTCGACGTGCCATGGACTAGGCAAATCATTGGAAGTTCTCTGCAGAAATATTGAGCCATACTACCTCTACAGCCGTCCATAATTGCGAAAGTGTTGGGCGGGTTTAGTGGCAACTCTGAACAGTCAAAGGAACTGTCTCTGTGATACAATATCCACAGTCAAGGTCTATCTTCAGGAGTTCTGGGAACTGGGTTGATGCAAAAGTTTTTTTGATGGGTCTATATGAATATCCCTCTGTCTCCCTCTCACTTATTTTTTGAACTTGCCTTAAACTACATGCTTTTTTGTAACGGTTATAATGACCAATTTTCCGTACGTATGCAGGTAATGAGCACGGTGCCATAGCAACAGGGTCCCATGTTTGTTTTTCTGGTTTCCGTATATATTTTCTAGGTGTCTTCGTGCCCTCCTATCTGAGTGAATACCATGCGGCTGCGGCAGACCGTTTGCAGTCGGACTCTAACAGAAAAGAGACAGTTTTAAATAATAGAACTTCATTAATTCAAAATTGTCACGAAGGTATAGAATGTCGGATGATATTTTTGTATATAAAAGGGTTTAGAAGTTAGTTTTATCTCTTGCATTATGCATCGTTTTTGGACGTAAATAGTTATTGGGGTGAACGCCTTGGCCACCTTACGTGTATTGTGGCCACGAATGTTTACTAAATGCTTTGATTAATTTTTCTTTTGTTCATTGTATTGTATTGTATTAAAAGAACCTTAATTTAACTGCACATTATTTGCTACAAATATGTATCAAACTTGAAGACAATCATCTCTGTAATGCACATTCACGATTCCATGTTACTTCGGATTGACATTTATGCCGTAGCAGATGATAAATGCTAGCTGTGCACGCTCATGAGTTGTCAGCATTGAAAATTAAGCCATAGAACTTTCCCCTGTAACTTCTGTTAACCCAGCAGTTTCTATTAACCCTCCAGTGGTCGCTATATACACCACTCTGCCCCTGACGTAAACGGCAAACTTAACGTACTTGATGGCAGGATTCACCAACGCCAAGTAAAAATGAAGCACATAATAAAATTACTATATCTGAAGTGTTTTTGTTTGTTAGTGATCAAGAAAAATATATTTTTAAGTAGCTCTTTACATTATTCCACGTTTTTGGATTTGGCTGTTAGTCGCTTGATGCATTCATGCTGTTATAAAATACGGCTGGTAACAGCGGGCCGCACAAATACTTAATTCGGAAGCATGCTGCCCGCCAACCGCAGTTTGACGATCACTACTTTTAGACTAATCATTCCGTTCCAAATGTCCTGCAATTGTTTCTTGATTTCATTGAGGATATCAATGTCATCAGCTAATGTTATCAGTGATTACCGTTCATCCTTAATTGAAACTACATTCCTGTACTTTTCTTTTATGTCCGCCAATGCCTCTTCAGTTTACAGCTTCAACCATAACTGAGAAAGAGTGCATCTATGTCTATTTAATCAGTCTGATTGTTTATTGGTCTTCTGTTCGTAGATTATTATTTCCTCTTGGTTGGTTGATTTGTGGGAGGGGCCGAAACAGCGAGGTCATGGGCCCCTTCAGATTAGGGAAGGATTGGGAAGGAAGTAGGCCGTGCCCTTTCAAAGGAATCATCACGGAAATTTCCTGAAGCGATTTCGAGAAATCACGGAAAACCTAAATGAGGATGGCCGGCCGTGGGTTTGAGCCGTCGTCCTCCCGGTTTCCTCTTGGTTCTTGTACGTACTGTGTATTATGTCTATTTAATCAGTCTGATTGTTTATTGGCCTTGTGTTCTTAGATTATTGTTTCCTCTTGGTTGCTTGAGGTCATACATATAGTTTATATCTTTTTTTCTGAGAATTTGAAACGTTTTACTTTTACTAATTTTGTAAATCTTTCGAAAGTCTTCATTTTTTCTAATTTCTTTCCTCCATTATTAAGATCAGTGTCAGAACTGCCACTTCCTAACCTCCTAAAGGCAAACTGGCTATCATCTGACTGCTCTTCAGTTTTGTTCTCCATTCTTGTGCGTGGTTATAATTCCTGCCAGGAACTTGGACGTCTGAGCTGTTTAGCTTGTTGTGCACGGGTTCTCGCATGTACTTGCTCTGTCTATCTCCGGAATTGCAGTAAACAGTAAGTGAGCAGTGCAATAAGTTTCGTTTCCTGAGAAGTACAACCTGATTTTGTTGGACGCGTGAAGCCAATACGGGCATATGATTCGTAGCAAACAGCTGGGATAAATATAGGCAAACGGAAACAGAGAAACCCGCTGTGTAAATATACTTACACAGCTGCAGTCGTGTGATGGGGTGATGAAACGGCGCCATCAAATGCTTCCACAAACCAACGACTGCATATTTACGGACTTCGTTCAGTTCTTTGTTTGTATTCAGCCTACATCTACGTTGTTATACTGGAACATCACAGTTTGTTGTAGATGGACATTTCCTTATCGGACTTACGGCAGTTGTGGTTCTCGTTTCACGACTGCATATTCGCGCCGACACTGACTGTGTCAAAACAACAATGATGCGTTATCGCCTAGATCGTAGCAATGAATTTGAAGATTTGAAAACACACAGTGCGCTGAACTACGCAGTTTTTGTAAATGTCAACACCTAAATAACATCTACGTTTAAATCTCGATTGTGCAAGCAACATAGAGGTACGTGGCGAACAATACTTACAGCAGTGGACCCCGTTCTTGTTCCAAAAGCGGATAATATGAGAAAATAACCATTCTCAGAATGGTTCGGCGTAAGATCTTATTTTTTTCAAACATTCCATCATGCTCATTGTACAAGTTTTCTGTGGGAAAAAGTCATTCTTACTTCGTCGTGCGAACTCAGAATTTTAAGAATTAATGTTTAAACTTCGCAGCGGTGATTATGCCGTGAAGAAAGCAGTGGTATGATTCACTGAGTGACGTTCCGCAGTGGTTAGCACACTGGACTCGTATTCGGGAGGACGACGGTTCAAACTCGCGTCCGGCCATCTTTGTTCAGATTTTCCGTGATTTCCCTATTCGATTAAGGCAAATGCCGGGATGGTTTCGTTGAAAGGGCATGGGCGACTTCCGTCCCTAATCTGACGGGAACGGTGACCTCGCTGTTTGGTACCCTCCCCCAAATCAATCATCATATGATTCTTCGTTTGTGGAGGTCCATCTTGATCAGATAAGTTACGCAATTCAAAGTTACCGGTACCGGCTGTGGCCATTTTTAGATATGCGAAAAACTGAATTCAGCGGGCTATATCTAAACCAACAAAAGGTCGAGGAATACATAAGAAATTAGAAATAAAAGATAATCACATGATTAAAGCCCATCTCATACGAGCCACCCATACCATTAAAATATTGTAATAAAAGTGTCAGCATTGGTAGATGTTTTTATAAAAATGATTGAGGCTAGCAGAACATTGATATTAGGATAAAAGAGAAATCAGGTCATTAATTCAATAATTAAAATGCATTCTACGTAGGCAATAATTAAAATAATTTCATAAGGCAAAAAGCGCGCCTGAAAATAGAACGTTAAGTGACATTAAACATAACCGTAACAGGAAAATAATTAACAAGGCGATAAAAATTTACTTACAGTCTCCTACGAGGTGGCGCAGTGAGTCCACTCTGAATGTCTTATTGACTATAGAGTCTTTCTTTAATCAGTCATTGTCTTGTTGATTATGTACCTACGAGCTGGCCGTTGTGGCCAAGCGGTTGTAGGCGCTTCAGTCCGGAACCGCGCGACCGCTACGGTCGCAGGTTAGAATCCTGCCTCGGGCATGGATGTGTGTGATGTCCTCAGATTAGGTAGGTTTAAGTAGTTCTAAGTTCTAGGGGACTGATGACCTAAAAAGTCTCATAGCTCTCAGAGCCATTTGAACCATTTTGAACCTGCGATTATATTTAATTGCTTCGCCATGCAGGTTTAATGTGCATGTCCATTGTTGTTTCATAAACGGGTCAACACAATGAAAACAAATTGTATAAATATTAGTGTACAAAGAGGGATGTATATTCGTAACGTTTGTATGTACCCTATATTTTTTTCGGGATGAAAAGAGTTATTGAAAATAAGAATAGTTACAGTACTATTGTTACCATCGCACATAAAATATTCGAAACGATAGCCGAAGATGATAATTGCTCTTCTGAATAGTGTAAATTGTAGGAAAATTGGTTAAGATATCTAGTCTTTATATACACTAGTGATATGTGCGATATCCTGTGTGTTGAGTGCTGTTTGAATACTATTCATTTCTCGAAAGTACGCTGTCCTGTTTCGCTTTTCTCAAACAGAACTACGCGTCCCAGCAGTGAAAATTTTCGTTGTGTTTTTGTACAGTTGATGCATTCACCTACAGAGAAGTTGGATCTTATTGAAAATCTCATTATGAGCTGATTTATTACTTGCTATGCCGTATTCGGCTTACGTTGCGCACCGAATCGAATTACAGCTTTTAACCTCTCACCATTTTAAAATAAGTATCTCTGTTTTTTATCCTTAAAGGAGAGAAAAACCTATGTAGTCACATGCGCGTGATCTCTGTTGTCTTAAAGCAGCGACTTTCCAAATGGTATACGGCAGCAGACTATGAACGTCGTCGTGCAGCGACTGCAGTATATGGTTATGGAAGGTCGGGCAGCCTTGGCGTGAACTAGTTAGCACGCCGGCTGCCCGGCTTGTCACCGCTGGGGCCAAGTGAGGGCCGGGCAAGGGCGCACGCACCAGCTGCCTCTGCTCGCCACTGCTAGCTGCGTTCACTGCGTAGCTGATTGCTTTCGGGACTAACCTACTTTCACCATTTTGACCGATTGTTTCTAAATACGCTACTAACACCCCCGCACTTTCGAGTAGCTTATAATTACTTTGGCTGTGGCAATTTCCGCCCTTTTACTAGCGCGTTAAGTGCGCACTAATGGCGAGGTCGAAAGAGAGTGCATTTATACCGACCGGGAGCAGCTCTTTCGCCTTGGTGGAGTCAGTGTAGTCCGGAGTATCGCACATTCTTTTTTGCAGACTGTGGGCGGCAATGCTATTTTTTTTAACGCTTGACGGCTCGAAATAGAGGAACTCTTCAGGCAGGAGAATAGCAGTTGCTGTCAGATTATATAGCCCCGACAGCGTCTCAGTGTGATGTGGCTTCCTCAAGTTCGTCTACGAAGTTGCGCTTTTCTGTCAATTATTCTCCTTGATTAAGGTTTCCAGCTCGGCAGATACCACTGAATTGTATTTTAAACAGGCTGCTTCCAGTTGCATGGTTATTCTGTCTGCTGCGCGATATACCTGCTCTCTGTCCTGGATAAAACGTTAATGTGAGTAAATCTGTCACCAATCGAATATAGTGTTGAGCACCACAATGCTGAACCAGGAATGACCCTGTTCGAGGTGACACGCCCTTACTTACTTCGAGCCGTGTACCAACTTACAAAGTCAATCCTGAACTCATCATTTAGCGTTTTGGCCAGTGCGGGAAATTCAGAAGTGCTGTCCTCTTCAAGGTTAAAGATAAATTGCTAAAGTAAGGCTCTGGACTGCTATTAGAGACGGGAGTTCAAATCGATGTTTACTCGTCTTCCGGTGTTTCTATCTAAGTAATTATCTAAATCGACTAAAGGTAATTCCTGGATGTTTCGATAAGGACGCCATCGGTTATATTCCTCTTCTTTTTCTTTTTCCTAGCCTAGCTTTTGCTCCATCTACAATTACTTCATCGTCGACGGGAGCTCTCTTCGATGACAAGACGTTAAACCGCCCCCTCGCCCTCTCCCCCCCCCCCCCCCCAACCCCCAGTCTTCTTTCCTCACATATATCGTGATGTGTGTGTGTGTGTGTGTGTGTGTGAGAGAGAGAGAGAGAGAGAGAGAGAGAGAGAGAGAGAGAGAGAGAGAGATGGCTGGTGCACGTAGGGTTCTCATTTCGCCATATCGGAGCAATATGGAATGTAGCGCATGATGTTGGCGCATACTGTGTCCAAAATTAGGAATTACATATCCCTCGTCTTGTGTCCTTGTTGACCAAATTCCGGTGTCAAAAATTGTTTTCTTAACAAGTATTCGTATTGTCTACATTCCAGTTTCACCTCGACAGTACTGTAGCAACTGACTATGGGAAAATCCGACTTCGCCGAGCCAGTTACCTAGTGTCGAATATGCGTCGTCAGTATAATTTTTATTTATCTTGGCGCTAGTGCGCATGACCACCGAGTGTACTACAAAATACCTGTGTTAGTTATTTTCTACAACACCGTGTTCACACACGGATGACTACTGGAGAGGCGCTAGTATACCTTCTTGTGCTTATAAAGTATGACTATCGTAAAGACTGGAGCAGCTATACAGGTACCTTATGGATATGAGGCGTTCGTGGGACTCGGCGCAGACGTACCTCTCCGGATGCAAGTATCAAGTTATTGATTGCTTACTGCTATATGTAGTACTGAAACTTAGAAAACCGTTTGCAGAGCACCAAAGAATTTTTCTAAATAAAAAGAAGCTGTTACGTGCTCTACATTTGTTCTAACTAGGCACCAGTGCGTTCACAGGTGTTTCATGTTGTTGTTAAAATACGCTTCTAAAGGAGGTTCTTGATGGTAGGTCTATTGGTGGACATTTTCCCCGCCACGGAATCCACATACTATTTCAATAGGAAGTGGTGAGGCAAGCCTGTTCAGTGGAGAGGATGCGTTACTCTGCAATTCACGTGCAATCCCTGTAAATCTGAAAACTCCTATCACATTTTCTGCATCTCCAGTCCCCAACCAGGAACAACTATAATGTCTTCTGCGGATGCCCAGTGTTGTCATCCTGGGCGGAAATAGCCTCATATCTGTAACTCGACAGGGCGGAAAAGCTCCCTGACAGCTGGCAGCACCGTTGCCGGCTTTTAACGGCAAAGTGCAAAAATGTCCTTAGGTTAGTTAGGCTTAAGTAGTTCTAAGTTGTAGGGGACTGATTACCTCAGATGTTAAGTCCCATTGTGCTCAGAGCCATTTGAACCATTTTTTGAACACTCCCAAGGAACCACTAGGCCGAACGTCCGTATACAGTAACGAAGGAAGACTATACCATTCATATTCTTGCGGAAAAACAGAAACATGAAGATGATCGTAATCAGAATATTCTGCCATCACAACTGTTACTGGTATTCTCAACACCTGATGGAGAAACTGCTGTACTTCGTATTGTTTCTTTTTGTATGCCAGCTTCTTCGTTCGATATTTTGATCTCATTCCAAACGTGGTTCACAAAGTTCTTTCATTTCTGTGGAGCTATTGATGTGACAGCCATGTCAACCAATTTCTGCATATAGACGTTTAATTTCGCCCCGCAGCATCAGCTTGAATTAGAACACAGGCAGGGTCAATGTCACTGTGGTATTTTAGACGCCGTATATCTTTGTGACTACGGTTTTGTGCTAATAGGTCGATTATGTACTTTTCACCCATCTTAAAATTTCCACCTTTCACACTCTTTTTTTCAAAACTATATTTCTTTTCTTCAGATACACCAAAACTTAAACTTTCGTACTTACAAAAACTCTACTACTGCTGACACTTGGTAGCAACAGAATATTCAACCAGTCCTTAAATTTATCAGCATTAATTTCTTCTTGGTAAACTATATTTTAAACTAAAAAATCAACAAGCCAGCAAGACCAGTGAAATATGCCCCTAAGGTCAATTTTCGTTTAAACATTGGAAAGTCTTTTCATACTGCCTTCGAAGAGATGGCTTCCCGAAAGTGAAACGATTAACTTTTTAAGTGTCAGGTATTCATTCTTGGCGCAATACGGTATTGTTGCCTTTTGTTATACCTATCTAATCTGAGGGAAGTCATTTCCTTGCGAAGGTTCTTTTTATTTTTGAAATAATCACTTTATGCTTTAGATGGTCGATAATTGTGTCTCCTTGAGCGTTTTGTGGCTACCTGGTAATAAAACACAATTAAGAACCACAGCAGGTTCAAGGACAGAAGCAATAAAATAAAAATATACTCATAAAATACTGTACGCACGTCTGTTCCTTGTGTCACAATGAAAAACCATATTCGTGTAGCATCTTACATTCCGTGCATCCATCTGTACGGAGAAAGCGCAACATCTGATGGCGTCGTTAATAACTAGGTTAACCTGTATGTACATCACCATTCAGCATAACTCCTATTAAAACGGAACAATTATGAATTCATATTTATTTCATACGTGAATTCTGTAAGCAAAAAGAGAGAAATGAGATCCCTATGTAAGTTTTGTCAATTTACCGGAGTACAACACATTAAAATGCATTAGTTTCACATTGCAAATGGAACTAGTCCTTACTTGATTGCTTAAATGCATTTCATCAAGATTGTCAGTGTCTGCTGTAGGGCATGGGGAGAGATCAGGACTATAGCGCGGGTGCTCGAGTGTCTCCCATTTGGAGCTGGCTAACTTCTCGCTTGCGGAGTTGGCGCTGTGGGGACGTGCATTATCCTGAAGCAGCAGCGACCTTCGGCGCACCAGTGCACAACAGTGGTTTTCGACAGACAAGCTGTCCCATAACATTCTTCATTCGCCGGTGGACGTCTACTGGCATTTGTCCTTCAGCAGCCAAAAAAGAATGACAGCATGTTGGTCCTGATTGGACGCTTTTAGTAATAGCCTCGCTATCGTTCGTTTCCGCATACGCACGCTCGTCAGAAAGACGAATGGCACACCAATCCCTTGCCTACATAACGGCGCTTGCATACCCGCACCGGAGCCGCTTTACGTTGCATATTCCCTGCAGCAACGCCCACATACGGAAACTTTTTAGCTCGCCCCCTTATACTACAAGTAATAGACAGTTTCATTCTGATTTAATAAGCCATTGTGTTCATAATCCCGATAACAAACGGTATGGAGTTTCATTGTCTTGCAGGCGAAATCTTTGCCTCATTATGCAATAATCGCTTTTGGACAATAATAATAATAATAATAATAATAATAATAATAATAATAATAATAATAATAATAACGAGCAGAAACTAGCAAAATACACAAAGCAATCACTCATATAAATACATCGGCTACACCACTGCAATTTCATAACCACTTCTACAACCCTTTACATCACATAACATCAACAGATACGAGGAAAGTAAATTGGAAAAAGAAAACACTACATGGCAAGCACCCGTATGATCTATCACAGCCACACGTCGATCAAGACGCATCCAACACATGGCTAAGAAAAGACAATATATACGGTGAGACGGAAGGATTCATGATTGCAATACAGGATCAAACGATAAACACCAGATATTACAGCAAACATATTATTAAAGATCCCAATACCACAACGGATAAATGCAGACTTTGCAAACAACAAATAGAAACGGTAGATCACATCACAAGCGGATGTACAATACTAGCAAATACAGAATACCCCAGAAGACATGACAATGTAGCAAAAATAATACATCAACAGCTTGCCTTACAACATAAACTTATAAAACAACACGTTCCCACATACAAGTATGCACCACAAAATGTACTGGAGAATGATGAATACAAATTATACTGGAACAGAACCATTATAACAGTTAAAACAACACCTCATAGCAAACCTGACGTCATACTCACCAATAAAAAGAAGAAATTAGCACAACTAATCGAAATATCCATACCCAGTACAACAAATATACAAAAGAAAACAGGAGAAAAAATTGAAAAATAAATCCAACTGGCTGAAGAAGTCAAGGATATGTGGCATCAGGATAATACACACAATATCCACCAGTACATCAATGCAATACAGCTAAATCCAAACTTATATATACAACTACAGAAATCCGTAATTGATACATGTTCAATTACCCGAAAGTTCCTAAATGCAATATAACATATACCGTACACTTAAAAGGAAGTAACGCTTGATCAAGGTCCGCGTTTCTACTTTTGACCAGACATAACGTCTGAGATAAGAAAGAAATAATAATAATAATACAGGGTGTCCCAAATAAAACCAGTACACCTCACGTACCGGTTAAAAATTTCTAGTCGAATTGCTTGTGAAAAGTGGCAACACTGTCTCGAAAGTTGGCTACACTGCATTTTATCGGAAAATCGAGTGCAGCTGCGTGTTCGTGCGCCACTTTGAGAAGCTCATATTGTTGAGTTGTTATAAAAATGAGTCAGTTTGCATTAGAACAGCGAATTGGCACTGTGGACTGTTACATAAAGACAGGCTCCATCAAGGAATGTAAACAAATGTTTCAAGCAAGCGAAGTATGCAGTGGGTCACTCCCCACGACCAGCACTATTCAAGATCTGTGCAAAAAATGGAGTGTTATAAAATCCGTTCAGAATGTGCAGAAGAATAGACCGACAGTGAGATCTCCCGAAACTATAGACAGCATTCGGATGTACATTACAAAAAGTCCGCGCAAGTCGGTAAAAGAGGTTACCGCAGGAGTTTGGTGTATCTCGTACATCGTGTCATCGTGCATTAAAAGACACGAAGTTAAAAGCCTATCGTGTGAGTGTGGTGCAAGAGTTGAAATATGGGTAGTAGGAGAAGAGAGAATAATACCTGACAGTTACTTGGACGCCTTGCTTTACTTCATGTCAGATGATTCTGGTTTCATTTGTTAGTTTGCGTAAACTCCCAGAATTGCGGGTATTGGTCACAAGACAACCGATCTTTTATGCATGAAGAACCTCTCCACTCGGAGAAGATAAGTGTTTGGTGTGCGTCGTCTAGCATGCGCGTTATTGGCCCCATACTTTACAGTTGCACCTTAATTAGTGCCAGACATCTAGAGACCTTTGATTTTTTTTCTATGCCCAATTAGCAGATGCAGTACTCCAACAACACTGAGCGACTGCTTACACATCCAGCCACAGTGTGGGCCACATCAATAACGTGCTCCCTGAAGACAGGCTTGTGAGCAGAGGCCTCTGGCCCTCAATATCCACGGATTTTTGTTTATTTATTTAATTTTTATTTATGGGGCACACTAAAAGCAAAGTGTATGCTGACAATGTCCACACACTAGACGATCTAAGGCAGAACATAACTAGAGAAATTAATACCAAGCCTGCAGAAATACAATGTGTTGCTTTATAAAGTCTTCAAACAAAGTCAGCGATGCTTGGGTACTCAGTCCACTACTTCCAGCATCTCTTATAAACAGAAAACTACTTTTTTTTAAAAGTTAGTATTCTGTTCTTTTTTAGTTGGTTCATTGTTAATTGTACGTCGGGTGTGAGGCGTAATGGTTTTATGAGAGACACCGTGTAGTAATCTTTAGGTGTGTAATGCTCATGATACACTGTCCATGCGCGTTATTGCATCATACGCCAAAAATTTCACAAATGCTAGGTTTTCCCCTCTCCGGTTTTTTTTAAGTACACACACGGTTTCCTTCGATACAGGTAAGCCATAGCAATTAAATAAGACAATTCATAGCTTAAAGTGAACACGTGTTGTCTGGCTTCATCAGCAGCACAAAATTCATCGTCTTCCCGTGGATGATTTCAATCAGCCCGTTCACAAGGGTCTGCCTAAACCGGATTTCGTAAACTGATTTCCCAATACCTCTTCTGGGTGGTCACTTAAACACTTCAAAATCGAATCTGGAAATCCACTTCTGGTTGCCGGTTTCCCAATTCCGCAATCTAATTTCGCTCCCATGTAAACGCAACCGGTTTTAAAACGTGCTTCGGCTGTCAGGTTTCGTCTTGTTTTTAAACAGTTTCGGCTAGTACGGACGGAGTGGGGAATGGCATTTCTTACAGTGAAGGATAAGTAGAAATATTAGAGTGAAGGAGTTTACAAAAAAAAAAAAAGTTCAAATGTGTGTGGATTCCTAAGTCACCAAACTGCTGAGGCCATCGGTAGACTTACGCACTACTTGAACTTACTTACTCTAAGGACAACACTCACACCCATGCCCGAGGGAGGACTCGAACCTCCGGCGGGAGGGGCCGCAAGATTCGTGAATGGTGCCTCAAATCATACGACCAGGTGTTTATACACCTGAAGAAAAATAGCGATTTTGGTGACTAAACCATAAACTGTGGCGGCTGATTTCCAATCGGCATATTTAACAGTGGTGGAAAATCTGCCTCAGACCGTAACATGTATACACGACAGCGAAAAACGATTTCCGAAATTCGATTTTTATCTTCCGAAGATGTGTGCATGTAAATGTAATGTGTGGAACAGCTGAAATGATGACTGTTAGTTGACGTCTTTTGCTGTAATTTCTGCTTTCCTTTGTGCTGTTTTAGCCTGTAACCTGTCATCTCCTCCCACCCTTGCCCTCCCTCCCTCTCCCCCCCCCCCCACACACAATAAACGTGCGTGTTTGGTGGGGGGGGGGGGGGGGGAGGAGGGATGTGAAGCAGCGATAGTGGTTTTGTAAGTGGAGCGGAGCCGTGGCAGAGCGTGCTGCACCTGGGGCCAGCCGGCCCGGCGCGGCCGCATTGACCTGCTTCCCCGGACGGCCGGGCAGCGCCACAGCCTTTGTGGCCGGGGGCGGGACGGACACAGCACACGCAGGAATTAGTGGCCCTAACGTTGAGTGTGTGGCACGGAATGGCAGCGTAACCGGCACTGCGCTCGGCTCACTTGTATAACCCCAGGAGACACCACGCTAGTACCTTATAACACCATCCTTAGCCTTCATGAGCCCAGAAGTTTCTACCGGTACGTCTTAGTCAGTGCTGATTAGCTCCCATAAGCACTGAAACGCCAGAAAAACTTGTATAGGCATGCGTATTGAAATACAGATATGTAAACAGGCGAAACACGGCGCTGCTGTCGACAACTGCTATATAAGACAAGTGTCTGGCGCAGTTATTCGATCGGTTACTGCTGCTATAGTGGTAATTTATCAAGATTTAAGTGAGTTGAATGTGGTATTGCACGAGTGATGGGACGCAGCATCTCGGAGGTAGCGAGGAAGTGGGGATTTTTTTCGTATGACCATTTCAAGAGTTTACGGTGAATATCAGGAATCTGCTAAATCATCAAATATCCGACATCGCTATGGCCGGAAAAAGATCCTGCAAGAACGGGACCAAAGACGACTGAAGAGAATCGTTCAACGTGACAGACGTGCAACCATTCCGCAAATTGCTGCAGATTCCAATTCTGGGCCATCAGCAAGTGTTAGCCTGCGACCCGTTGAACGAAATATCATCGATATGGGCTTTCGGAGCCGGAGGCCCACTCCTGTACCCTTGATGACTGCGCGACACAGATCTTTACTCCTCGCTTTGGCCCGTCAACATCGACATTTACATTTGGTTACTGGAAACATATTGCCTGGTCGGATTAGTCTCGTTTCAAATTGTAACCAACGGATGGACGGGTACGGGTGTGGGCGTGTGCAGTTGGAGTGATATGGGACCCTTGATAAGTCTAGATGCGACTCTGACAGGTGACACGTACGTAAGCACATTGTCTGATCACCTGCATTTATTCATGTCCTTTTTGCATTCCTACGGACTTCGGCAATTCCAGCAGGACATGCAGAATTGCTACCGAGCGGCTCCAGGAACACTCTTCTGAATTTAAACACTTGCTCTGGCCACCAAAGTCCCTGTACGTGAACACTATTGCGCATATCTGGTATACCTTGAAACGTGCTGTTAAGAAGAGATCTCCACCTCCTTATACTGTTACGGATTTATGGACAGCCCTGCAGAATTCATAGTGTCATTCGCTCCAGCACTACTTCAGACATTATTCGAGTCCATTCCATGTCCTGTTGCGGCACTTCTGCGTGCTCACTGGGCTCGTACACGATATTAGGCAGGTGTACCAGCTCCTTTGGCTCTTCAGTGTAGTCATCACGTTATGGTGATTGTTAGTATTATGTTTCAGTCTTTGTTCCAAATAATCCCAGACATTTTCTGTACGACAAGGATATTAAGATTGTATGTTTCATCAGGTGCAGTAGGATGACAAGGCATTCGTCAAACCGCGGATACAGCTGATGCCTTGTTCGAAGACGGGAGTGTCCACAGCATAATCACCGTGAAGACGTACAAGAATGGGCAACACTTGCTATCCGAGAATTTGGAAGTGAACGTCCTGGTGCATGTTCACAGTAACCCGAATGACTGGAGCCAAGTTGTGGTACGAAAAGCACCGCCAAAATACCGCAGAACTGCTTCCGGCACGAACTACAACTTTCCACACATTGTGGGTTGTATACCTTATTGCGCCGTCGATGCGCTCAACATCTACCATTTGAAAAGAGACAAAATCGCGACTCTTCGGACCACACTACACGCCACCATCCAGCTGCTCTCCAGTTGCTGTATTATTTAACCGACAGAAGACGCGCACCCTTATCTGCTGCTCTGAACAGTGAACTTTTGCGAATTGTGGACTTGAAATGCCCAGTAGATGCAGTACCCATGGCAATGTTTACTCTGAAACTGGTCGAGGTTGACGTGTGTTCAGTGACAGCAGGAAATTCCTTTTGGGTTTGAAACAGATTGTCATTGACAATCTCTGACACTGGTTTCTAGTAACATACCTGACGCTCAGGTTACTTCTACGACCAATGTTCTTCACCGTGTTACGTGCCTGCGAGTGTCACAGCATTCCTTGTAGATACGTTGGAGAGTCTACGTTAATACAGCAAAAAATCGGGTACCTTCATCCACAGTTTCGTCATGGGCTCTTCGAATCACGAAAGCTCCTTTTCCCCATTTTCCATGTCGACCTGTCTTACTCCATTGATTGCTTACAGCTAACTGGCAGAAACGCAGCGCTTAACTACCATGTGGAGGGTGATACGACTGCCAGCTAGCTCTCCTATGTTTTTTACAGTGCGCATGCGTGCTCTTTTAAGGAGGTGAGTAATATTTTGTTCGGTGAGCCCGAATTGCAATCAAGAGGCGCGGTATATCCATGTAACGCGCATGTGGGAGGTAATAACTCGTTGCTGTTGGTTGAAGAAATTTTTGTCGCCCACGTTTGGCCGGTTAGGGGCCATAAACGATGATGTACAGTTTCTGATCTACACACTTCGCACCACTGACCCACTCAAATTCGAAACCCCTCAAGAGTTGATAGGTCATGTAATATTGTTGATGCCAATCAGTTAGTTGGAAAGCGTCGCTCGGTGGGCCCCTTGGCGCTCCTCAGGATTAGTGGGCAGTGTGCCACTCATGCTTCCATCCACCACAACGCTACGCAGTACAAGCATTCATTACTGCCATCCACACGACACTGGTACACTCCTTACACTTCACAGTAGTTCACGGGAAGGTAACGGCAAACCACTTGTACTAGGTCGTTGCCCAGGATGACATTGTCAGATACACGCCTGTGCCTCCAACACTGATATTCTTTGGTATGGGACACACTTTGACATTTACTATTACTTTATTGTCGTGGCAACTCTTGCCTTACAAGTAGCTGAAGTGGAATCTTTTGTATTAGATGGCAATGAGGGTATTAATGTAGTCTTTAGTGAGGAAGTTAACAGATATTAGTTTTATGTATCCAGAACAAGCAGTACAGTTCTTAAGCATGTAGAATATAAAATATTAGTTGCAAAACTACAGAACTACTTGAAATATGACCACCCGTTTTAAATTCGATAATGAGCAACACAGGTATTAATTTTCCGATGATTATTGCCAGCAATTGGAGATAAACCATTCATTGAACACTGTTTCCCCGAGGACTTGACATAAGCACAGAATTAAATACGTGAGACCCTCAGTGGTCAAAAATCAGGGAAATGTAACAGATTTCGTGTAGACCGTCGGCTATTCAAGAATATGCAATGTATTTGTTTTCCTACAGTCTTGGTAGAGGTAGGTTGCTGGGGCTCGCATTCAAATTGGCCGTGATGGAGCTGACAGCTACATCCTCGATCGCCTTCTTGGCTCTGCTGAGCCGAGGTAAAATCCGTTCGTCAAATGCTTGTGCGACGATGTAGAAATGTCTTCGCGACATTGAAGGTACACCCTATACTCTACTAACCTCGGAAATCCGAATTCTTGTATAATCCGTGATGTGCTGTGGCCTATTCGTCGTGACCTAATTGTCATCCCACGTTCATAGTTGGTTAAGTCGCAACATGCTGAAACTTGTCTGTAACAGTGTGTCCACGTATAGTGCGTACACTGGCACCATTCACAGCAACATTCGGGCGTTTATACGCAGTGATTCTTCAAATGGAACCATCTTTACCGTCCCTTTCGGGATCCTGGTTTATGCTTATAAGGTTTTGTAATGTCCCCCTCTGATTTCTTACGCATGTTTAATTGTTGAAAGGCTAGCTGTTTTAGGTGTCGGTAATAGCACAGTATAAGATGATTTCTCATACTGTCCACATGGACTTCAGTTACTACTCACGATAACTGATTCTCTTATTGCGACTTAACTCCTTGAAAGAAATCGCCAAAATGTGAATAACTACAAGAACAGAGAAGGAAAGTGCACGGATCTAGAGAAGCTTATTAGTCGGTTCACACATGGGGCACAGTAAATTAATTTCCCTGAAAGGAACAAGATGTGAAACGATAACGTTTGACATGACGAAGAAACATATTTAAATCCCAATCTGTTTATTCTCCTGCATGTTTTATGTGTGTATTCTACATTACTTCTGACGAATTTTGCCACTATTTCTTTAACATCGACACGGCAGATTCTTTCCCACAATCTTGTGAAACTAAGCTGGTGATGTCTTTGATGACTTCCTCGAAGAACTGCAATGAAGTGTTAGCATATTTGTTGTAATTTCTGCCGTTCGTTCTCCATTTAAAATGTGAACGCACACTCATTTTCAATATGAGCACTTCCCCTGACTGTTCAGTTGACGAGTTGCTTTGAAACGTTTTCAAAACATCCGATGATGACTTCGTAATCAATAGTTACCGATAATCATGCTGTACGTATAATCTGAGCCTGAGTACCGTTTTGAAATAAAAATAAAACAAGTGGACTTTTCTTAGCACTTTTACTTACACACGAAAGCCTGTACTTTAACCTACTTTGCTACGTAATTCACGCCAATATTACGGCGCTTACCGTATCGTACAACCAGTTTTGAATACCATCCTCGTAGCAATCTGCCACAAGAATATAAGTTCCTATGATTTTACCTTCTGTAACATCGCGTAAAGCATACATTTTGGCACTTGAGAAAAGTCACCACATAACGTCGAAATCGTAAAGCGTCTGCTCTCTCTCACTTAGTCATAAAGTTCCTGCATCAGATCGTCAGTAATGACTGAAGGACTCTCACTTCGTTTTTCGTCACGCATATTCGCACAGACTTTGTTAAAAGCTCTCACCCACTTTCGTACCACGCCATCGCTCATAAGTGTCAAGAAGTGTGCTTCATGTGATTGTTACAGAACATATAAATTATCGAAAATTATGCTCCGGCGGCAGATTTCTACGAGGGTGGTATTCAAGAGCTGATTGTATGATATGGTAAGTGTCTTGATATTGGTGCGAATTATGTAGAAAGGTAGATTAAATTATCCAGGCTTTTATGTAAAAATAAAATTGCAAAGAAAAGTCCACTTTTATTTTTGTTTCAAAATGGTACTTAAAAAACACACGCCGTTTAAGAATACCGAAAAGAATAGCGGAATCAACTGACCGATGACGTACGGGGATTTTCTCCCCATGTGAAAGGTACTGTATTATCAACATAGCTGGAAAACGTTAATCAAAAAGTGAACTTCGCAAGTTGTTAGTCCGTTATTAAAAAAGGTAATTTCTTTAAACGTTAAAGGATTACATAAAGGAGATTTATCGGAAGTTAAAGTTAATCGTGTATCGTTAGCTCGTTCACTGTGCATTGGTCCACATTAGCTTGAGACAAACCGCTACCAGTTGCTGCAATGCTAAAAGACTTTCCAGTGTTTCTCTGTCGTGTTCCTTTAACCGGAATACTGCTACCTGTTTCGCTGTTGACATCTGAATGCCCAGGATTGATTTTTCTTTTTGGTTTTGCTCTGCCGGTCCGCGCGTTCACTGTTTCTTCAAACTGCATATCATGATCCATGATTCACGTGTTCTCCTTATGCTTTGCTTCAAATCGTTAAGGCTCGAAATATGACCTCTAATTACTGTTTTTATTTTTTTAAGGCAAGCACAATAGACAGGCGAAAAGTGTTTGTTCTCTGGATCTAGATATAAAATAAACGTAATCACTTAAATGCAGCCACGGATTTTGATGAGTTGAAGAGCTAGAATAAAATTCCATGATTTCGTTTCCAGTCAATCAGCTAACAAAAGGTAGTACTTACCGCAAGCTCTGTAAACAAACTACATTGCACGGCCAATACCTAGTTATTCTCTCTCGTACTCGATTGTTTACATCAGTTGCGCGGACCCGCCCAATATTCACACGCCTACTTAACACGAACTCTACCTAATACGATTCCGCGGGCGGCGCAGCATCATTTTTTTCATAAATAGCAGGTACCTAATTAACGATTGACGGACGCAAATAAAGTTAACGGCAGTTAAAAAGTCCTTTAACGTTTTTTTAATTACGTAAAGTTAATCCGTAAGTAGATAAGTTAACTTTATTACACTACTGGCCATTAAAATTGCTACACCACGAAGATGACGTGGTACAGACGCGAAATTTAACCGACAGGAAGAAGATGCTGCCGGCTGGGGTGGCCGAGCGGTTCTAGGCGCTACAGTCTGGAACCGCGCGACCGCTACGGTCGCAGGTTCGAATCCTGCCTCGCGCGTGGATGTGTGTGATGTCCTTAGGTTAGTTAGGTTTAAGTAGTTCTAAGTTCTAGGGGACTGATGACCTCAGATGTTCAATCCCATAGTACTCAGAGCCATTTGAACCATTTGAAGAAGATGCTGTGATATGCAAATGATTAGCTTTTCAGAGCATTCACTCAATGTTGGCGCCGGTGGCGACACCTGCAACGTGCTGATATGAGGAAATTTTTCAATCGATTTCTCATACACAAACAGCAGTTGACAGGCGTTGCTGGTGAAACGTTGTTGTGATGCCTCGTGTGAGGAGGAGAAATGCTTACCATCACGTTTCCGACTTTGTCGGATTGTAACCTATCGCGATTGCGGTTTATCGTATCGTGACATTGCTGCTCGCGTTGGTCGAGATCCAATGACTGTTAGCAGAATATGGAATCGGCAGGTTTAGGAAGGTAATACGGAACGCCGTGCTGGATCCCAACGGCCTCGTATCACTAGCAGTCGAGATGACAGGCATCTTATCCGCATGGCTGTAACGGATCGTGCAGCCACGTCTCGATCCCTGAGTCAACAAATGGGGACGTTTGCAAGACGACAACCATCTGCACGAACAGTTCGACGACGTTTGCAGCAGCAGGGACTATCAGCTCGGAGACCATGACTGCGGTTACCCTTGGCGCTGCATCACAGACAGGAGCGCCTGTGATGGTGTGCTCAACGACGAACCTGGGTGCACGAATCGCAAAATGTCATTTTTTCGGATGAATCCAGGTTCTGTTTACAGCATCATGATGGTCGCATCCGTGTTTGGCGACATCGCGGTGAAAGCACATTGGAAGCGTGTATTCGTCATCGCCATACTGGCGTATTACCTGGCGTGATGGTATGGGGTGCCATTGGTTACACGTCTCGGCCACCTCTTGTGCACATTGACGGCACTTCGAACAGCGGACGTTACATGTCAGATGTGTTACGACCCGTGGATCTACCCTTCATTCGATCCCTGCGAAACCCTACATTTCAGCAGCATAATGCACGACCGCACGTTGCAGGTCCTGTACGGGCCTCTCTGGATACAGAAAATTTTCGACTGCTGCCCTGGCCAGCACATTTTCCAGATCTCTCACCAATTGAAAACGTCTGGTCAGTGGTGGCCGAGCAACTGGATCGTCACAGTACGCCAGTCACTACTCCTGATGAACTGTGGTAACGTGTTGAAGCTGCATGGGCAGCAATACCTGTACACGCCATCCGGGGCGTATCGAGGCCGTTATTACGGCCAGAGGTGGTTGTTCTGGGTACTGATTTCTCAGGATATATGCACCCAAATTACGTGAAAATGTAATCACATGTCAGTTCTAGTATAATATATTTGTCCAATGAATACCCGTTTTCATCTGCATTTCTTCTTGGTGTAGCAATTTTAATGGCCAGTAGTGTAACTATTAACAGATTAACGGTCTTCTGCCTAGCAATGAGTACCACAATATGCATTTTACTGGAAAAGGATGACAGAAGTCATCGTAACGAGCGAATGCCGAACTTTAGGAAAAGGTTAAAGTGACACGCAATTACAGCGCTTGGTGGAGCGTTTTCGTTGGTAATGCAGTGTCGGTCCTTAGGACGGCGATGAGCACACGTGTTGGGCGACGCGTTGCTGACGCTGCAGCGAGCGGCGCGGCTGGCCTTGGGCGCCGAAGGCCGCGCCTCCTGCCCACATCGGCCGCGGGGGAAACGCCTGCGCCTGGCGCCGACCGCTGCATTCTCATTCCGCACAGGTGCAGCTGCGTCCCCAGGCCAAGGACCGCAGCTGCCAGCGGGTAAAAGTGACGCGCCGCAGAGAGACACAAAGAAGGATATGTGAACGAATTAAACTGGATGTACGTCACACATTACGTACGCGACGGGACAAGTCATGTCTGACGTTGAGAGTTCAGTATTGGAACCCTCAAGCCCTGCTATCAGCGCTTATCCGGACACCACTCTGTAATGCTGCGGCCGGACAAATTGGGTGACTACCTCGCTCTATGTCTACTTCACCGACTCCTCGTCGCCCAAGCACCCCAGTATCTTGCTTCAGAGATTAAACACCTTTCATGCCATCATAATCAAAACACGAGGTCACTCTTATTTGGTATCCTAACTGTGCCCACTCACAAAACAAAAACTTTTGCAAACTCCTTCTCAGTCGCCGCTGTCCGCCTCTGGAACAAACTGCCCCTTACTTTGCGCAAAATTCAATCCCGTGCTGTTTTTAAGAAGAAGTTGAAGCATTTCCTACTATCATCCTCATAACGTTTTCCACAAAATTAATGTACAAGGCCAGTCCTCGCCTCTGTCAAATAGCAAAGCTAGCGTCTCCTGTCTTGCTCCTTTCTCTTCTTCCTCTTCATCTATCTCTATTAACCACACAATCTTCTTTTCCTTTATATTCCCTTATTTATGTTACATCACGTCACTATTCTTCTCCTCCCTTCACCATCAGTCTCCCTCATACTCCCTGGTGCTAGCACTCCTATCTAAAATCTGTCTGTTTCATAATGTCTAATTATAACAGTACTTTTCATCTACTAATATAAACTATATGTATGTATTTGTACAAGCGTGCCTTTGTAATTGTTTATTTCCCTTTTTGTACTAGATGTAGTTTAGATGCCTACTAAAACATATGAATGTAAAATAAGTAGAATGCCTGGTTAGATGTAAGAGAGGGCTTGATGGCCCTAATCTTGCCAGGTCAAATAAATCAATAAATAAATAAAAAATAAATAATGCAGAACTGACCACGAGAACGAAACGTTAATCCGCCAGTATACGAGAAAACGGAGTATTGTACTGTCCGTAGAAGAGGAGCGGTAGCGGGAATGGGTCGCTCATGATGGCTCAGTGACTTTGAGCTCGGATGTCACCTGAGTGACAAATCCATCACAGGCTTTTGAGCCCTTCTAAATTTGCCGAAGTGGACTGTGGGTGATTTGATAGTGAAGCGGAAACGCGAAGCAACAACCACAGCTAAACAACGAGCAGGCAGACCTCATGCACAGACGGACTGGGGCAACCGATCATTGCGGAGGGTAGTTGTAAAAAGCCGCGTGAAATCAGAAGGAACAGAAGGAATAACTAGTGAGTTTTGAAGGGTTACCAGACGTCCAGCTAGCACAGTGACTGTGCGTATCATGTCAGCTCCTCATAAGCCAGATATTTCTGTAATCTTCGTGATGCAATAATTTACCAACAGCCGAATGTAGTGTAGAAATTTATTTTATTTTGTGAACTTCTATGTGCTACCAGTTTCGGCATTACATTGATGCCATCTTCAGGCCCCTGTACAATGAGTAGAAGAAATGAACTATTATAAAAATTATAAAAAATAGAACATACGTTAACAATTGACAGGTATCATGATAACTATGTAATTGGCTCAAGGAGATATATTGTATAACATTAAAACTATATGTAACATTAGGGCACATACGATTCTGCCTATGTCATGCTGTTGTTAATAGTTTTCCCTGTTTTACTCAAATAATGCATGATATATGAACATATGTGTACACTGTTATTCACAAAACCGTAACATACAGTTGTAATAGGCCATGCAACGCATCAGATGTACTGTATACATTCGTATGTCCAGTGCAACAGTGGAAGAATTTATTTATTTATTTTTAATAAAAATTGACTAATATGCATCAGTACATCTGATGTGTTGCATGGCCTATTACAACTGTGTGTTACGGTTTTATGAATAATAGCGTACACGTATGTTCATATATCTTGCGTTATTTGAGTAAAACAGGAAAAACTATTAACAACAGCATGACATAGGCAGAAACGTATGTGCCCTAATGTTACATATAGTTTTAATGTTATACAATATATCTCCTTGAGCCACTTACATAGTTATCATAATACCTGTCAATTGTTAACGTATGTTCTGTTTTTTTTATAATTTTTATAATAGTTCCTTTCTTCTACTCATTGTACGGGGGCCTGAAGATAGCATCAGCGTAATGCCGAAATTGTTGGCACGTAGAAGTTCAGAAAATAAAATAAATTTCTACAATACGTACGGCTGTTGGTAAATTATTGCAGCAAGAAGTTCATGCCGGCCGTCGTCCCACGATCCATAATGGGTCAACGAAGATTACTGTAATCAGTGCTAAGCGATGCTTGAGGTTCGGCAAAGAGCGTCGCCACTTAACAGTATATGGCTGGAGATAAATGATTTGAAGTGGCGAATCACGCTATACCCTGAGATAGTCCGCTGGAAGGATTTGGGTTTGGCGAATGCCGCCAGAAGGTTACCTGCCACCATTTGTGGTGCCAACATTGAAGAACAGAGAAAGTGATGCTACGTTATGTGTTGGTTTCTGTGGTTGGGGTGTGCTCCACTTATGGCCTTTACGAAAACGGTAAGTGCGGGAGGATATGAACACATTTTACAACATTATGTACTGCTAAGAGTAGAGGGACAGTTCGTAGACGATGATTGATTGAACCAGCATGGCAATGCACCCCCATCGTTAAGTAGCATTTGAGAAGCAATGGCTTTTTTCCAACAACATTCGTGAAATGGACCGACCTCTCCTGAGAGTGGGCCTGTACCCGAGTGAACACCTTTGGGATGACTTCCCTCCAGACCCCAGCGTTCTGCTTTTGGCTGTTGAGGAAGAATGCTCTGCCTCTCTTCCAAATACATTCGAACCTCATTGAATGTATTCCCAGCAGAGTCCAAGCAGTCATAAAAACATATGCTGGACACGTCCTCTGTTAATGTCGACTAATAGGTTTCATATGCTTTTGGTCAGAGGATGTGTCATTAGCTGCCTCGTCCATTGTTCAAAACGGTTCAAATGGATCTAAGCACTATGGGTCTCAACATCTGAGGTCAACAGTCCCCTAGACTTAAAACTATTTAAACCTAACTAACCTAAGGACATTACACACATCCATGCCCGAGGTAGGATTCGTACCTGCGACTGTAGTAGGAGCGCGGTTCCGGACTGAAGCGCCGAGAACCGCTCGGTCACAGCAGCCGGCTGCTCACCTGTGTGCTCGTTCTGGTTATCCTGACCGACGGTGGGTATCCAGAGGACAGTTTTCCCGCAATTCAGTGTTTTGCAACCTTTTCTACAGGATATCTCGTAACGCCCCCCCCCCACCCCTTTATTTATTTATTATTTTGGTTCCTTCGAAATACTTCATTTGGGGTCAATAATCTGAAGTCCTCTCTTTAGTAAAAGAGGGTTATCAAATGTAGAGTAATAAAAAAACTACAGTATTTCAAAGGACCTGGTAGCCAAAATGGAAAAATCTTTGTCTCTACTAAATATCTAAAATTATTGTTTTCACTTGAACAATACTTTTACGGTGTAACTTTTTTTTCTGATGGAAGTCACAAGAAAAATTTGGTACAGCGGTGAGACGGTTGAAATTGTTTTTCTTCAAGCAAACACTGAAAGTTTGATTTCAAGCTAAACAAAGGACATCCAAACTCACTCTCCGCCTTCGGGCGACTGTGGTGTTTTGTTTTTATGATGGCAAGTCCAATTTCATGTTATATAAATAATTTTTCCCCAACAAAAAATCTTTTGGTTTATTTCTCAATGCAAGGTCAGTTGTTCGATGACGTTCTAGAAGCACAGTCCTCAAGGAGTCTTTACTGCGAACATTCTGACACATTGGACGTTGTCTTTTTCAATAAATGTTAATCCATACCTAATATATTTTGCAATATACAGTCTTCTTTTAGCAGACATCTTCACTCAAAGTACAAAACCAATAAAAATGCCATTACTCCTACGGAGCAAAACAGGCGTAATACTGATCAAAGAATGCAGAGCGCAGTCTGAAGAATATGTTGTGTCAGCAATAACTTGGTGAGACGCGGGGCAAAGCTGATTCTGCCAACTCTGCAAAAAATGCACTCGCTAACTATAATCACAATTTAAAATTTTTGGTTTTTCTCACATCATGTTTGTGTTGAACATCTGAGCTGTCTACGTGTGTCCTCCTCCCCCCCTCCCCCCCTCCCCCCAACAAATCTACGCCAGAACCCCCGCCACTTTCCGTTCACGAGGGGGCGCGCTGCCACAATCCATTTACGGTTGTGGTCAAGGCTTACTATATTGACATAAGGGCGAATTTTTCCCCCATAATGACATATGTGTTCCTGCACTTGGTGGGAATAAAATTCTGGTAGTCCTGGCAAGGAGCAGCAGTCTGCAGAGTAGTGTTGTTAATGGGAGCGGGAAGAGCACAGTAGAAATGCCTGCTATTTAGCTCTTGCAGGTGGTTGACAGAGTGGCTTGAATGTTAAAACAGCGGTCTCGGTGCGATATCTAGCTCACGGCTACGGCTGCCAGTCTCATAGGGTGTTGGAGGCTAGCCGTGGGTGTGGGTCTGAGCGGCGGAGCAGGTGTTTAGAACTGTTTAAAGATCTAAAATTGGCAGTCGGTGATTCTTAGTGCTCAACGAAGTTAATTTCAAACACCGATAGCCTGCGAAAATCCGAAGTGCTTTACTATGCGTGGGAATTAGGGATAGGAAAACCGAACGGATAAAACCGATACCGGTATTTTAGTTCTGAATAACCAGTATTTTTCGGTATTTGCTTGGTCTCAGTTCTAACAGGCTTTTCTAAATTTTTATTAATAGCCATGTAAAAAACGAAAATATATAAATTAGCCATAATAACAGTGCTAAAAAGTTTTGCTTTATGTAAACCTGTTGGTAAAAACGAATAATTTTTATTCCTAAAATTTGAAATATTGCGTTATTACAGAAAAAGGGCAAAGTGAGCAGTGCTATTTTAATAACAATGCCGACAGAAACGAGCAACTTACACAAAGCAGAAGCATTGGTGCAGCTCTGCTCAGATAGTAATGTACCTGTCATCATGTGGCGTGCCCTATTAGATGGTACTCGGGTACATGTGGTGTGCAAGACTTGCCCAATGTTGTATATGGTAGTTTCGCGCTGCTGCCGTCGGACATTAGCTGTATTACAGAATTGCACCATCCGTAGTCTCGAAGTATTTGACGAAGTACGGCATAATAAAGTTCAGTGTTCAACGTGATTTTAAAGATTCGGAACGGGATGAGCCACGACAAATTTGAGACTTCATGTAATTAGAACTAAACAGGTCATTCATTGTTTACAATGAAAGGAAAAAGTAGCTCATCTGTTGTCTGTATCTGTATAATATACCTTTATCTGCTTTTAGCTTTTGAAAACGAATTACCATGAATAATATAGTCCTTCATCTTTGGTTTTCACCCTTTAGCTCTGACTATTTGTAATGCCCAAATAGTGATGTGGTCCTCGATTGTAATATGATTTTTTAGGAGAGTTTCAAAAAATTAGAACCATTGGGAGAATACTGGTGATTTGTTGAAGTGTTCAACCACTTATCACGTGTCGAGAAAAGCAACAAACGGTGGATGGATGAGGTTTACGTTGTTTGCCTGTTTCATTTAATATTTTGATTTTGTGTGTCCTGAAACTGAGAGTCAAACTTTTTCAGTCTTTGTTCGCTTTCTAATTTTATTATAGGGAATAATGGAAATAAAAAATCGAAAGTCGGTTATTTTAGAAACCGGTTATTTTGAGCGGTCTTAACGCGCACGTTAAACTGGCGTTGAAAACACCTGATATAACCGAAAACCGGTTATTTTAGCGATAATCCGCCATCCGTAGTGGGAACGTAATTCTGAGTGAGGCATTTCCGGTTTTCTGGGTGACTGGGGCGAAGTAGTGAATGAGCACATGTTAAGTAGGCAGAGGTCTCGTATCAGATCGCGAAGCCAGTGGCTGATATTGTTTAGAGGTGATAACTTGGCGAGGTATAATTGAAGTCAATAACTTTCAGTTGTTTCCATGGAAACTTGGAACTGTGTTTTTGCCTGATTTTCACCTGTTGACTCTGAACTGTAACGCTTTTGGTCTTCATGGAGTTTATCGGTGACTGCCGAGCACTCATGTAGCGCGCCGCTTTGGTGTGTGTGTGCTTCCGCGCGACTACAGAAGCACCTTTGTAAAGGACTGCTGTATTCAGTTACGTTAAAGGAGTGACACTGACCAGGCCCACGCCTACTACCGCTCGGCTTGTGTCGTCACTAGCATCCTTTCTTTTAGGAGCGTTTGGATCCTGGCTGTAGTCACGAGTGAAACTTTGCGCTAAGCCAAGGAAGATCCGCGGACGGACGAAAGCAATGTTTCAGAGTCATCAAATGGAGTTAAAGGGCGACTAGATGTGATCGTTAGGAAATCTCCCTCCATTTGCTACGTATCCGAATCTACGAAGCATCAGCTGAAGTTGCTTGAGAACAGGAGATAAAGGGCCACATCACACATGCATTCTATGGCTGAAGGTGCAGGAAATGGATACAGTGCCACCTGTCGTTCTTCATAGAATAGGCGCTACGTCCGACAGGATAATGTTCTCTGAAATATGACATCTGTACTGTATTAAGGAGGGACAATACATCGGGATCTAAAACCTCCCTGCCTAATCAGCTGTTGTTAAGGTTGCACTCAGTAGCTAAGGAAGAACAGAATCACACATTGTACCCAAAGACAACGCAACACAGAGTAGATTCTTTGTCGGTGAACAGTCCCGGTCGCCAGATTCATGTTAGTAAGGCAGCATGTACGATTTGTGCTGCCATCACCGATATACTAGATTTAGGACCTGCTGGGAAAGCCTTAGCTTTGTCACTCGGGGCCGTCTACAGCGGTTTTCACGCGCTGTTGATAAAGCCGCACGCCGTTTATAGATTTATGCGGGTTCTTGAATAGTGGCTTCTTTTGAATATTGTCGTATTGGTGTGGCATCGGACTCGATGTTGACAGCATTGGCAGATAGCTTTACTCTCAAGATATTACACGGTAATAATGTTGCTAACTGTGCGTAAGTGCCCTATCAAACTTCTACCGACAGTACTCCACATAGCTGTCTCAGTAACACATAAAAGTAATGGGAAAGTTCTCTGAAATCAGAAACATTTTGTACTAAACACTGAATTTATTATACTTTAATTTCTTAGAAAACGTCCCTAAGATGTCTAAAGTCCATTCACAGGACATTAGTAATCACACAAATCGACTCAACTGAGCTATTCCTTTATGTGGTTCGGTCGCCGTAAAATATTATATGTTTTAATTTTTCATCGTCGTGTGCGCTGATGTGAATTTCCCAGGCAGAATAAAACTGTGTGTCAGACCCCGACTCGAACTCGGGACCTTCGTCTTTCGCGGGAAAGTGTTGTACTGACTGAGCTACCCAAACACGACTCATGGCTGTCATCACAGCTCTACTTCCGGCAGTATTGGCGTCGAGCTTGGGTAGCTCGGTCGATAGAGAATTTGCTCGCGAAGGCAAAGGTCCCGATTTCGAGTCTGGGTCTGGCACCCAGTTTTAATCTGCCAGGAAGTTTCATATAAGCAAACACTCGACTTCAGAGTGAAAATTTCATTCTGGAAACATCCCCAGGCTGTGGCTAAGCCATGTCTCCGCAATGTCGTTTCCTCCGGGAGTGCTAGGCTTGAAAATTTCGCAGGAGAGCTTTTGTGAACATTTGGAAGCTAGGACATGATGTACTGACGGAAAAAAACTGTGAGGACGGGTCATGAGTCGTGCTTGGAGAGCTCAGTCAGTAGAGCACTTGCCCGCGAAGACAATTGTCCCGAGTGCGAGTCTGTCTGGCATACAGTTTTAATCTGTCAAAAAATCCCAAACAACTCTTGAATTAACAAGAATTGTTCATGTTTTCGCCTATTTTCCGCCGTACAGTGTCTAATTGTGCACACCGCACTCGCCGAAACTCATTGTGCAGAGTCCCAAATGTCGCGCACCAAGTCGGCAGGCGCCAAACCGCTCCTCTTATTCGGGTGATGGGGATCCATGCATCAGCTGTGGGCTCTGGTCCGGTAGAGCTGAGCAAGCTCAAGGTTCAAGTACGTTGTAACTGCCTCGCTATCTGTAACGTCTTCGAAGTCTCGAGCGTTTGTGTTTTCTGGGCAGTGTAAACCAACGCAATTAAAAGCGTGATACTGTACCAGTCTATGCCACAGCACTGTCGCATATCAGACTGACAATTAACACCCGTTGCGGTGCCCCAACGATAAGCCCATACTGAGGACGGAACAGTACGGCCCGTTGCGTGATGTAACGATATTACGAGCCTTGTACTGTGCATGGCCTTCTCTTATTCATTAGTTCCATACAAGCACCATTGTAGTAGCTGCGTACCCTGTACAGATAAAAGTATTGTAGTTTGCCATGTACGAGGTTTGGAACTTAAATAGTGGCATCTATTTATTTATTTATTTATTTATTTATTTATTTATTCACAATCGATACAAAAGAGTTAAAGGTTTATACCTGTTGCTGATCTTCAAAGTAGTCACCAACGTTGTGTAGAGCTCGTTGCCAACGATGTGGAAGGCGTAATATACCGTTTGCAGAGCCTGTTCTGTTGATGGTGCGAATGGAGCGGTCTACTGCCTGTCGAATCTCTGAAATAGTTCTGAAGCGAATGCCACGAAGTGCATCTTCGGAATCACCAAATGGTGGATGGTACAGTACTTACCAGTCGCATCGACCGAACCGAGCAGCCACGGCTTGCGCTGTATGCGCCCGCGCATTGTCGTGCAGAATGATGGGTGGGTTGCGCAGAAAGTGTCGCCGCGTCTTTCGCAAAGCTACTCGCAGGCGATGCTCCAAAAATGAACAGCAATACGACTGAAGTCCTTGTGACTTTGATTTGATTCCGAAAATGAAGGAACATCTTCGTGGCATTCGCTTCAGCACTGTTCCAGAGATTCGGCAGGCAGTAGACCGCTCCATTAGAACCATCAACAGAACAGGCTCTGCTAATTGTATACTACGCTTTCCACATCGCTGGCAACGGGTTCTACACAACGCTGGTGACTACTTTGAAGGACGGTAACAGGTGCAAACATGTAACTCTTTTGTATCCGTTGTGAATAAATAGTTGCCACTATTTAAGTTCCACCCCTCGTACATAACCAGAGGACCGTCCTATGTGGCCCGTTTAAACGCAGACATGGTGATATTGTGCCCTTTGACGTTGACGAAGCAAACTTCATGATTATTCAGTGACTGTGGTGGCCACGACACTGACCTTTGTAGTGACACGAGAGTGCTGCTGAACCAACACTGACGCCTAATCGCTGCATCATTAATTTCTGTTTGCTGCAACACTGTGCTGCACATTCTCACTGTTTGGATTCATCGGGAGCATTATTTACGGGTTTTGCAGTTTTCACGACTGCAGTGTGTAAACATTGGAAGTACATGTGCATTTACATCCACAACCCACTACGCAAGCCATCTAACAGTATGTGACAGAGGGTACCACTAACTGGTCCCCACTTCCCTGTTCAGCTCGCCAATGGCATGTGACTGTCGGTAAGCCTGTGTAATAGCTCTAATCTCTCATATTTTCTCGTCATGGTCATTTGGTGACATGTATGTAGGAGTAAGTAATATGTTGTTCGACTCTTCTTGGAAAGTGAAGTAAATGTGAAAATCGTGTAACAGTTTCCACTTTTTTTTTCGGTTGTTTATTCTTCCTTCCCATTTAATTCACGATCTAAGTGCGGCCAGAATAGTTACTCATAAGCTTCTGTAATTCCTGTTAATAGCGTAATTTGATCCCACTGGACTCAGTAGGATTGATATGTTGGAGACTGATGACTATTCTCTCCCTCTTTCCTGTAATGGTGGTGCAAAATTTTTAACTTGTATATAAATTAAATATTTTGCGCCCGTCGTAAGAATTACACATTTCGTATATTTTTATTGAAAACTACTTTCTCAATAATAATCTGACTACAGGAATCACTACGTAAAGCCACCTGTGTAATGGAGGTAAGAATAAACTTTCATTCTCAGTGGACTTACGTAGAGCGCGCTGTGTCTCTAATCATGAGCAGTAAGATGGGGCTAGTGTACGGCTTCCCCGTTGTCAACGCACCTCGAAGTCTCATTTCAAGATCAAATGGTGTGCACATTGTCACTTCGTGGATTGAAGAATTGTCAGCATGGAATGTTGGCCACCGAATTGGCGTATGCCATAGCGACGTCATTCGCATCTTCAGCCATTATCGGGAGGCACAAAACACTGAAGATCTGCCTTACAGTGGTCTCCATCTGTGAAAGCCATCAGCTGTACACTTGGCTGATACAAGGCCCGACTGGATATTGATACGCCTCAGATGGAAGATTCCATTTTCCTCTAAGTGATTACTGTGTAACATCAACAGTAATGACCCTATCGCACTTTCCTGATGAAAAGCTCAACTAACTTCAGTAACTATAGATAACTCTTAGTATAGAATAGCGTTCTGCGTGTCTGCTTCCGGGAAATTCCAACATTTTTATTTTTTTTATTTTTTAGAGTGGATTGTATGTCTTTCTCGAGGAATGTGTAATAAACATCCAGACACATAAGTGAAATTACGGTAGAATTTTGTCCGTGCGTAATCCGATTGACAATCCTTATAGCAGGTTTTAGATTAGGTTTGCTGGAACATAGTAGTTCGTTCTCAGAGGCGGCGGAATTATTGTTGTGACTTCGTCTTCTCTAGTATGGGGTTTTCGTCTTCTTGTGACTTGACAAACCTGCGTGGATCTTTGCCTTCTTAACGATTTCCTTCCATTCTGCTTTCACCCTTATTGCCCTTCTCCAACCTCCGATTCCTAAGGCTCTGATTTTTTTTCCTTGTCGTCCAGGCGTCGTTTACGTGGTCGCCCTTTTAATCTTCTTCCTGTCGGTTTCCATTAGAAGACCACCTTTGTAGTTCTTGTGTCCTTCCTCCTTAGGACTTGACCTAGTCAGACTACAGCCTTACAGTATCCGCTGCTTATATGAGACAGTCCAACTCATAGTTGGTTCTTGCACTCTGGGTACCATCATTATTTGGGATCCCTCCATAAATTTTCCGCAGTGTTCTTCGTTCAAATATGTTGAGTTCTTGTTCATCAGTACTGGTTAGTCCATGTTTCGCATCCATATGTAACCACTGGCGTAATCAAAACCTTATATATAGTCATTTTGAGCTGTCGGTTTACCAAGCTATATGTCGTTAGCCTTGTAAATCTGTTACCACTTACGTTGCTGGCTTTTTTTCAGTGGACATGGAATTTACTTTATTAATATTAGCCACTAGGTATTCAAAATCCTCTACATGCTGAAAATTAAAACCTACTGCTGACCTGTTATCAAATTAATTGTCCCCTGCTGTACGGAGTTCCATGTATTTAGTTTTTGATTCGTTAATCTCCAGTCCCCTTTGCTATGCGGCTTCTTTAATTTCCACCACTACTCTCTGCAATGACATCTTTCGTCTATTGGTCCTTATATGTATGTGTCCAGATATTTTCAGTTTTCGTATAATTGCTTCTAACGTCATATTCAAAAGCATTGTGGAAAGAGCGCCACCCTGTCTAACTCTGTTATTTATATTGAAACTTTCGATTAATTCTCCATCCACTCTCACCATTATTTTGGATCCTGCCAAGTTTGCCTTTGTAACCAAAATGTATTTGTATGGTGTGCCAAGCAGTTTTATATCTTCTAATATATCTTGTCTGTTTAGACTATCGAAGGCCTGCTTGAAATCCACGTAAGCATTGTTGTGTTCTATATTTCATTCATATTTTTTTCCGGGACGTTAAACACTAACAACCACCACCACCCTATATTTGTCTCTGCACGAATATTTAGTCCACTGTTAATCTATTAGGCGTAAAGTCACAGTGATAATCACGCAGTATAATTTCCACATATGGGGCTAGTAAGTTGTACAGCATTCCGAATGAAACCTTCTATGCAACATTTAGCAGAGGTATCTCTCCATAGTTGGAGCAATATGTCTTGTTACTTTTCTTATGTACGGTCTCGATTGCATCTGTTGTCCTTTCATCTGGAATTCATTCTTGATTCCAGATAAACAGCTACGTTTGTGTATCCGTTTGTGTAAAGTAATGCCTCCTCTCAACAGCTCTGCAATTAATCCATCATTTCCTCGAGATTTGTGATCTTTTTGAGAATTCAGTAACTTCCGTATTTCTGCAAGAGTAGGCTCTTCAATTTTTGGCCCCACTGTACGGTCTATAAGTACACCCCTCGGTGCCATCAACCGACAGCATTTCTTTAAAATATTCTCCCCAACTGTTTATCGCTTTGCCCTTTGCTGCCAGCAGGTTTCCATCTTTATCCTTGTAGACTACTATTTTAGGTCTATATCCTTGCGTTTCTTCTTTTAACTACTTACAAAATTTTCGACTCTAACTCCTATTGCACCGCTTTTCATGTCTTTTGTGTTTCTTTTTAAGACTTATCTTTTGTTTCTTCTGCATGCCCTTTTCGCTTCTGTCCTCTTTTCGTTATACTTAGTCTGTTTAATTCTTGTATATCGTTGGAGACCTTCCAATCTTGCTTCTTTCTTTTATTCATTATCGTATCATTCCTCACTTACACCTGTTACCTTTTTTACCGCAGTTATGATATGAAATACAGACCCATTCTTTACATCATTACTGTGCTCCAATACATGTAGTTTCTATTTCAGTTAATTCTCCTATTCAAAAACTGTATCTTTGTCTTCCAATTTAGCAACATTCCATTTCAGAATCCCAACATTTTTCCCTTTATGTGTCATATCATTCCTTTGCCTCATTTTTGCAGCTATGAAGTAGTGGTTCGAGTCTGAGTTTGCTCCCCGAAGCGTGCATACATTTTCAGTGCCACTTGCTTGTCTTTTGATTACCAATATATGGTCAATCACGTTTGCATCATTCGTTCCCCTTTCTGAATAATTTTTCGTGAGAAACATATGCTTACTGCTTTACGGTCATTGGCAGCCTCAAACTGCATAGCTGACAACCCTACCAAAAAGGGCGTGGAAAGGTTCTTCTTTACCAAGCTTTGCATTATAATTCTCCAGGACTATTCTTGGAACAGGTGCAGGTATCCTTTCACAGACTTCATGCAGATCCTCATTGGTCTTTCTGTTGAAGCGTATATGTTTACAAAAGTCATGTTATGGAATCTTCCTTTTATTCTGTGGGTGCATATTCTGTCATTATATGGCGCAAGGGCAAGGATAGATTTGCATATATTTTTTGCTCCAGTGACAACAATACCATGATCTCCTTGTCTATCATCTCTCCCAGAGTAACATAATGAAAAATTTTGCTTCCTTATCTCTTCTCTATCCTTCCATCTGATCTCTTGGAGCGTAACTAATTCCAGTTCGTAATTCAACACTTCTGCGGCTACGCCTTTCATTTCCTCTGGTTGCAGGTGGTACGTATATTCCATGTTCCAAATTTTAGAGTCCTGTTCATATCTTTGTTCCTTAGCATATTTCGTCTTCGGGAGGGCAGTCGTGTTTTCTCTGTTAACTTATTGACAATAATATTTTTGCTCCAAGACAGATGTGCAGGCTCTGCACTCAACTCCCTATTCTTCGGAGGACCTGTTGTCCCGCTCTCGTTTGCCCTGAGCGTGTTTCCCACTGGGTTTGGGTACCCAGTCTCCCACACGGTTGTTCCGGTTCCCGGAGTTCGCCACCTTGGAGATGATAGATGAGATTGAGTAGCCGAGGCTGTGCGACTTTTATCTTGCGTGAAGTCGTGTTTTACGCATCACTACCCCCTTTGAACCACGTTGTACGAAGATGCCTTTCTTAAATATGTTATATGTCACTTGTGTTTCTTCCCTAATGACATTGTCCTCGACGGGACATTGAATTCTATCCTCCTCTTCTTTTCCGTTTCTATATCGAGGCAACATGATGGAGGGCACCGTTATTACTAACGCCACATAAAAACCACAGATGGACAATCCATTATTGCAAGAAAATTCTCTGTCCAGCCTATAAGGTCTCGGCGTAGTGTCACTGCCTTACAAAACTGGGATCGCAGAGTCGAGTCCCATCTGGGTCCATGGTGTTAGTTTTAAATGCGCTGTTATTGTATACAACGACCACATTGGCAGAAAATAATGACACAGATAAATTGTAGCATCTAGATCGACTGTGTACATATGGAATAGATATTTTCAGTGCCAAACTATCGTCCCATCTTCGAGTTTGCCATAGGAGTACCCAAGAAATTGATCACAGTACATGTCATTCGATCATAACCGTTTAATAGATAGAGGAGAACTCGCTAGTAACGCATTTGAGAGATATTCAGTTTTTCATCATGGAGAAATATTAGTGTTTCCTGTCTCCTTTTCGCAGAATCGTTACACAGCATTACGCTACGAAAATTAAGATGTAACTGATCCGAATATGAACTTGAAAAGGACCGAAACTAATTAATGGCAATAAACAACTATTCGTAAAAAAATACTGTTGTAGTTTCCTGTATTCATATTCAGTAACCCATCATGTGCCCTAAAATTCCTTAATGCATAAGCTTAAACTAAGGCCCCACATACACATTACACCCCCCACTTCCCCCGTAACCACACGCCACAGACGCATACCTAGTATTAGTCACACACCATTACATTCAGATTACATATTTCACAGATCCTCAATACCTATCTTTAATAGTAAGACATATGCCTATGAAGTGACCCATTTGTATCAACTCAAATCAGCATATCACGGCTGGTATTAGCGAAATTAGCCGTAAAATGGCTGTGAAGTTGCTGCTGATTAGCTTTAACCCTGCGGCGGGCGCGTGGTGGGGTGACATGGGGTTTCCTAACGTTGGGTTTCCTACTGTGTGGATTCCTACGAGCAGTGGCACACTAAACCTGTCAGAGGCCCAGGCCGGCAAAACAAATCGAGGCTCCCCTTGCTGCCCCCCTCCCACCCTCCTCCTTCGTCCCACATTGCTTATCATCTTCATTTTGTGTCGTGATGATTTACAAGGTATAACGTTATTTTACGTAACACTGAAAGTGACTTCTCTCGTAATCTCGTTACTATTATTTAATAGCTATGTTGCCCCTTACACGAAAGAAATCATTACATGATTTCTGTTCGAATGTGTTATTTATGTTTCGCAACTAAGTCGGCATAGAGCGAGCGGAGTGTATAAAAATGAATTCCTATTTCCCAAACCAAAAGGAAGGTCACTGTCGACATAAAACTTCGTTCAGTGCATGGTGGAGGGTACTTTACTTAACGGATTTCAACAAAAGCCACAGTGTTTTGCAATCTTGATGAAATGTTGTACATTTGATCTTCAAAACAATGGGACCCTCACCGTCTACGTGAAAATTCATATGGTGTGTGGCGGAGGGTGCCTTACAACAAAATTACACACCATTTGACTGATCAGCTTGGGAGTTGGCTCATGTATGTATGTTTTCGTGGTGAATCCATTTACACAAGCCAACGTATGCTGGATGGCGGATGGTTGGCCTACCTTTAGATAAATTCAACATCGTCTCGTCAATCAGCATGAAAGTTGGCTGATACACTTATTTTTTCATAGACGGAGAAAAAGGAGATGGCATGACAGAGGCGGAGGAGGAGATATACGGAGAGAGGACAACGTGATGGGGGCGGGGAGGGGGGAGGAGGTGCATCCAGAGAAGTGAGAGAAGCAGATTAAAAGAGAGATGGAGAAGCAGGAAAACAGAGCAAGGGGGAAGGTGATGAATGACTAATTGAAAACACTGTAATAAATATATAAATTAGGGGTGTTATTGTGAACTTGATGTACTATTAGAAAAAGTGGAGGTGGAGTTGGAGTTAGACAGAGACGGGAAGATGGATGGAGAAGGAGAGGAGGATGGAGAGGATGAGGAAGTGTTGTGAGAGAGGGGGGGGGGCATATGGAGGAGATGGAAAGAGAGACGGATGGGCGGAAGGTGGAGGTGGGTAGAGAGACGAGATAGGACTAAATGGACAAGAGAAATGAGGGAAGGTGGGATGAACTGACATAAAACTGTTGTTGTTGTTGTCTTCAGTCCTGAGACTGGTTTGATGCAGCTCTCCATGCTACTCTATCCTGTGCAAGCTTCTACATCTCCCAGTACCTACTGCAACCTACATCCTTCTGAATCTGCTTAGTGTATTCATCTCTTGGTCTCCCTCTACGATTTTTACCCTCCACGCTGCCCCCCAATATGAAATTGGTGATCCCTTGATGCCTCAGAACATGTCCTACCAACCGATCCCTTCTTCTGGTCAAGTTGTGCCACAAACTTCTCCCCAATCCGATTCAATACTTCCTCATTAGTTATGTGATCTACCTATCTAATCTTCAGTATTCTTCTGTAGCACCACATTTCGAAAGCTTCTATTCTCTTCTTGTCCAAACTATTTATTGTCCATGTTTCACTTCCTTACATGGCTGCACTCCATACAAATACTTTCAGAAATGACTTCCTGACACTTAAATCTATACTCGATGTTAACAAATTTCTCTTCTTCAGAAACGCTTTCCTTCCCATTGCCAGTCTACCTTTTATATCCTCTCTACTTCGACCATCATCAGTTATTTTGCTCCCCAAATAGCAAAACTCCTTTACTATTTTAAGTGTCTCATATTCTAATCTAATTCCCTCAGCATCACCCGACTTAATTCGACTACATTCCATTATCCTCGTTTTGCTTTTGTCGATGTTCATCTTATACCCTCCTTTCAAGACACTGTCCATTCCGTTCAACTGCTCTTCCAAGTCCTTTGCTGTCACTGACAGAATTACAATGTCATCGGCGAACCTCATAGTTTTTATTTCTTCTCCATGGATTTTAATACCTACTCCAAATTTTTCTTTTGTTTCCTTCACTGCTTGCTCAATATACAGATTGAATAACATCGGGGAGAGGCTACAACCCTGTCTCACTTCCTTCCCAACCACTGCTTCCCTTTCATACCCCTCGACTCTTACAACTGCCATCTGGTTTCCGTACAAATTGTAAATAGCCTTTCGCTCCCTGTATTTTACCCCTGCCACCTTTAGAATTTCAAAGAGAGTATCCCAGTCAACATTGTCAAAGGCTTTCTCTAAGTCTACAAATGCTAGAAACGTAGGTTTGCCCTTCCTTAATCTAGCTTCTAAGATAAGTCGTAGGGTCAGTATTGCCTCACGTGTTCCAGTATTTCTACGGAATCCAAACTGATCTTCCCCGAGGTCGGCTTCTACTAGTTTTTCTATTCGTCTGTAAAGAATACGCGTTAGTATTTTGCAGCTGTGACATATTAAACTGATAGTACGGTAATTTTCACATCTGTCAACACCTGCTTACCTTGGGATTGGAATTATTATATTCTTCTTGAAGTCTAAGGGTATTTCGCCTGTCTCATACGTCTTCCTCCCCCCATGAACCATGGACCTTGCCGTTGGTGGGGAGGCTTGCGTGCCTCAGCGATACAGATGGCCGTACCGTAGGTGCAACCACAACGGAGGGGTATCTGTTGAGAGGCCAGACAAACGTGTGGTTCCTGAAGAGGGGCAGCAGCCTTTTCAGTAGTTGCAGGGGCAACAGTCTGGATGATTGAATGATCTGGCCTTGCAACATTAACCAAAACGGCCTTGCTGTGCTGGTACTGCGAACGGCTGAAAGCAAGGGGAAACTACAGCCGTAATTTTTCCCGAGGACATGCAGCTTTACTGTATGATTAAATGATGATGGCATCCTCTTGGGTAAAATATTCCGGAGGTAAAATAGTCCCCCATTCGGATCTCCGGGCGGGGACTACTCAGGAGGATGTCGTTATCAGGAGAAAGATAACTGGCGTTCTACGGATCGGAGCGTGGAATGTCAGATCCCTCAATCGGGCAGGTAGGTTAGAAAATTTAAAAAGGGAAATGGATAGGTTAAAGTTAGATATAGTGGGAATTAGTGAAGTTCGGTGGCAGGAGGAACAAGACTTCTGGTCAGGTGACTACAGGGTTATAAACACAAAATCAAATAGGGGTAATGCAGGAGTAGGTTTAATAATGAATAGGAAAATAGGAATGCGGGTAAGCTACTACAAACAGCATAGTGAACGCATTATTGTGGCCAAGATAGATACGAAGCCCACACCTACTACAGTAGTACAAGTTTATATGCCAACTAGCTCTGCAGATGATGAAGAAATTGAAGAAATTGTACGATGAAATAAAAGAAATTATTCAGATAGTGAAGGGAGACGAAAATTTAATAGTAATGGGTGACTGGAATTCGAGTGTAGGAAAAGGGAGAGAAGGAAACATAGTAGGTGAATATGGATTGGGGCTAAGAAATGAAAGAGGAAGCCGCCTAGTAGAATTTTGCACAGAGCATAACTTAATCATAGAAGCCTGGAGATACTAAAAGGTATCAGATAGATTATATAATGGTAAGACAGAGATTTAGGAACCAGGTTTTAAGTTGTAAGACATTTCCAGGGGCAGATGTGGACTCTGACCACAATCTATTGGTTATGACCTGTAGATTAAAACTGAAGAAACTGCAAAAATGTGGGAAATTAAGGAGATGGGACCTGGATAAACTGAAAGAACCAGAGGTTGTACAGAGTTTCAGAGAGAGCATAAGGGAACAATTGACAGGAATAGGGGAAAGAAATACAGTAGAAGAAGAATGGGTAGCTCTGAGGGATATAGTAGTGAAGGCAGCAGAGGATAAAGTAGGTACAAAGACGAGAGCTGCTAGAAATCCTTGGGTAACAGAAGAAATATTGAATTTAATTGTTGAAAGGAGAAAATATAAAAATGCAGTAAATGAAGCAGGCAAAAAGGAATACAAACGTCTCAAAAATGAGATCGACAGGAAGTGCAAAATGGCTAAACAGGGATGGTTAGAGGACAAATGTAAGGATGTAGAAGCTTATCTCACTAGGGGTAAGATAGATACTGCCTACAGGAAAATTAAAGAGACCTTTGGAGAGAAGAGAACCACGTGTATGAATATCAAGAGCTCAGATGGCAGCCCAGTTCTAAGCAAAGAAGGGAAGGCAGAAAGGTGGAAGGAGTATATAGAAGGTTTATACAAGGGCGATGTACTTGAGGACAATATTATGGAAATAGAAGAGGATGTAGATGAAGACGAAATGGGAGATACGATACTGCGTGAAGAGTTTGACAGAGCACTGAAAGACCTGAGTCGAAACAGGGCCCCCGGAGTAGACAACATTCCATTAGAACTACTGACGGCCTTGGGAGAGCCAGTCATGACAAAACTCTACCAGCTGGTGAGCAAGATGTATGAGACAGGCGAAATACCCTCAGACTTCAAGAAGAATATAATAATTCCAATCCCAAAGAAAGCAGGTGCTGACAGATGTGAAAATTACCGAACTATCAGTTTAATAAGCCACGGCTGCAAAATACTAACACGAATTCTTTATAGACGAATGGAAAAACTGGTAGATGCAGACCTCGGGGAGGATCAGTTTGGATTCCGTCGAAATGTTGGAACACGTGAGGCAATACTGACGTTACGACTTATCTTAGAAGAAAGATTAAGAAAAGGCAAACCTACGTTTCTAGCATTTGTAGACTTAGAGAAAGCTTTTGACAATGTTGACTGGAATACTCTTTTTCAAATTCTAAAGGTGGCAGGGGTAAAATACAGGGAGCGAAAGGCTATTTATAATTTGTACAGAAACCAGATGGCAGTAATAAGAGTCGAGGGGCATGAAAGGGAAGCAGTGGTTGGGAAAGGAGTGAGACAGGGTTGTAGCCTCTCCCCGATGTTGTTCAATCTGTATATTGAGCAAGCAGTAAAGGAAACAAAAGAAAAATTTGGAGTAGGTATTAAAATTCATGGAGACGAAGTAAAAACTTTGAGGTTCGCCGATGACATTGTAATTCTGTCAGAGACAGCAAAGGACTTGGAAGAGCAGTTGAACGGAATGGACAGAGTCTTGAAAGGAGGATATAAGATGAACATTAACAAAAGCAAAACGAGGATAATGGAATGTAGTCGAATTAAGTCGGGTGATGCTGAGGGAATTAGATTAGGAAATGAGACACTTAAAGTAGTAAAGGAGTTTTGCTATTTAGGAAGTAAAATAACTGATGATGGTCGAAGTAGAGAGGATATAAAATGTAGACTGGCAATGGCAAGGAAAGCGTTTCTGAAGAAGAGAAATTTGTTAACATCGAATATAGATTTATGTATCAGGAAGTCGTTTCTGAAAGTATTTGTTTGGAGTGTAGCCATGTATGGAAGTGAAACATGGACGATAACTAGTTTGGACAAGAAGAGAATAGAAGCTTTCGAAATGTGGTGCTACAGAAGAATACTGAAGATAAGGTGGATAGATCACGTAACTAATGAGGAGGTATTGAATAGGATTGGGGAGAAGAGAAGTTTGTGGCACAACTTGACTAGAAGAAGGGATCGGTTGGTAGGACATGTTTTGAGGCATCAAGGGATCACAAATTTAGCATTGGAGGGCAGCGTGGAGGGTAAAAATCGTAGAGGGAGACCGAGAGATGAGTACACTAAGCAGATTCAGAAGGATGTAGGTTGCAGTAGGTACTGGGAGATGAAGCAGCTTGCACAGAATAGAGTAGCATGGAGAGCTGCATCAAACCAGTCTCAGGACTGAAGACAACAACAACAACATACGTCTTGCTCACCAGATGGTAGAGTTTTGTCAGGACTGGCTCTCCAAAGACCGTCAGTAGTTCCAATGGACTGTTGTCTACTCTGGTGGCCTTGTTTCGACTCAGGTCTTTCAGTGCTCTGTCAAACTCTTCACGCAGTTTCGTATCTCTCATTTCATCTTCATCTACATCCTCTTCCATTTCCTCTTCCATTGTCCTCAAGTACATCGCCCTTGTATAGACCCTCTATATACTCCTTCTACCTTTCTGCTTTCCCTTCATTGCTTAGAACTGGGTTTCCATCTGAGCTCTTAATGTTCATACAAGTGGTCCTCTTTTCTCCAAAGTTCTCTTTAATTTTCCTGTAGGCAGTATCTATCTTACCCCTAGTGGGATAAGCCTCTACATCCTTACATTTGTCCTCTTGCCATCCGTGCTTAGCTATTTTGCACTTCCAGTCGATCTCATTTTTGAAACGCTTGTGTTCCTTTCTGCCTGCTTCATTTACTGTAATTTTATATTTTCTCCTTTCATCAATTAAATTTAATATTTCTTCTGTTACCCAAGGATTTCTACTAGCCCTCGTCTTTTTACCTACTTGATCCTCTGCTGCCTTCACTACTTCATCCCTCAAAGCTACCCATTCTTCTTCTAGTGTATTTCTTTCCCCCATTCCTGTCAATTGCTCCCTTATGCTCTCCCTGAAACTCTGTACAACCTCTGGTTCTTTTAGTTTATCCAGGTCCCATCTCCTTAAATTCCCACCTTTTTGCAGTTTCTTAAGTTTTAATCTACAGGTCATAACCAATAGATTGTGGTCAGAGTCCCTGGAAATGTCTTACAATTTGAAACCTGGTTTCTAAATCTCTGTCGTACCATTATGGGATGAATAAATGCCGGGAAACGCCGGGTTTACAGTTAGTAATTAGAGATTTACACGACAGTGGGCTTGTTCATCTGAAAGAAATTAGAGAATATTTCCTTTTGGTTAGATGGGGCGTATAAAGTCTCGATAACTAGAGTGTTGGTCTTGATGTCTACAGATGATAAAATTCGTTGCTTAATATAGATGACTCCACCAAAGTTCACCTAGTTGGAATTTCATCATTATAAAATGAACTACATAATAATCAGCTGAAAAATGCTTCTGTTGGAGCACAATAAAGGCAAATATGATCGTGTTTAAAAGTCTCTGGACAGAAAAGTGGATAACCAGCTGTCTGAGTCCTCATTCCGCCTTGCTCACCAAAAATTCTGGAAGCTTCACAGAACGAGTGACCATGTTAAGTTAGAAATTTACCAAGTAAAATTTCAGTTTTGTTGAGATAAAAATTCAATATATAGCAGATTGTGTATTAGAACTTCAGAAATACCGTTAAAAGCGTACTTTTGTGAATGAGATCCGCCAGATACAAATAATTAGTTACGTAAGACACATATGACGAAACTCCAGAATCGGCAAGTTAACTTTGCGAAATTATTGATGCTGATAGACGTCGACACTGCCTGAGAAACGGTGACAACAGCTGCACTGAGGGTGAGCGACTGGCGTAGACAAGCAGTGGGGGAGACTCAATTCGGAAACACCTCGTTAGGGAACCGGTTGCTCTGGACAGCTTCGCTACCTGCTGAACCCTTGTAGGAAACCGCACGATAGGAAGGTGTCCGGATAGTTGCTACGCCGGATATTTGCCACGATTTTACCTGTTCTGAAGGGTTGGGTCCCTTGTCTCCCCCACACCCCCTCCTCTTCCTCCTCCGCCTCCTCCTCCTCACCCGGCCGCCCAGTTTGCTTTCGAAGTTCCTAACGTGACCATCAGTATGGAAGTTATTACAACGAAAAAGGGAAGGACTCCTGCTCATTATAAATGTTACGCGTATCTTAAACAGAGGGAATCTAAAGAAGGTGTTGTTACATGGATGTGTTTACGCCGAAAAGGGAATCATTGCAAGAGAAAGCTGCTTTCGAGGAACGGAGAAGTGTTGAACGTATTAGAACATCTGTGGACCACCTGACGATGCGGCTCTGAAAGTGAGAAAGCAAATGGAAAGAGCGAAGAGAAGGTCTCGAGAAGAAATTACACAGTTATCGGAGATATACGCGGATGAAATTGGAAATCTACATAATAAAGTTAATGACTTTGTTACAGTGATGCCTAATTCAGAATCTATGAAGAGAACCATGCGTCGTCGATGGAGTCAAGAGCGGGGGAATCAACAAGAGCTCAAGAACTCTTATTATCTTCATGAAGATCTATTAAAAATGGGAGATGACAGTAGTTTTCTTCTGGAAGACGATAGATGAGAGGCGAGAATAACGATTTTTAGTGGAAGCAAAGGAAAAGAAAGTTTAAAAACATGTTCCCATTTTTTTATGGATGGAACGTTTAAGAGATGCAGCAAATAGTTTGCACAGATCTACACCATACACGTAGACTTAGGAGGCCCGATTAAATAAACAAACATTCTTCCTACTGTATTTGCACTGCTCTCTAATAAGATGAAAGACACATACGTCCGTCTGTTTCGTTTAATAAAACAGGCAGTCTATGAGTAGTGTCCTAAAGAAGAAAAGGTGGAGTTCGAGTCAGCTGCGATATCGGCCATTCGTCAAGTTTTTCCCACAACTGAAATAAATGGATTCTATTTCCATATGAAGAAGAGTTTATGGAGAAGAATTCGAACTCTCGGTCTAACTCAGGAGTACCGCTAGAACGAGGATTTAAGCCTTCACGTCAGCATGTGTGCAACGCTGGCAGTTGTAAAACCCGAGGATGGATGGATTGAGATTCATGCAGAAGCTCCTGATAAAAGAAGGTTATCTCAATTTTTGACTACTTTGTGGATAACTGGCTAGAGAATGAGGATATCGCAATAGAAATGTGGGACTGTTACGGAAAAAGGAACCGAACGACGAATGCTGTTGAAGGGTGGAACAACAAAATAAATATTATTGTGGGAAACCCTCACAATAGAATCAACTATTTGGTGGAGTGCTTGAAAAAGGAAGCAGAGCTCACAAACTGTATGCACATGAAACTGGAAATGAATCTTGAAGGTAAGAAGAGGAAGAAGTAGTACTTGAAGCTGGACGACAGGATAGAGATAATCGTAAAGAATAATGAGACAGACAACATTAGGCGTTGCTTGAAAGCCATTGCCCACATGCAGAAACTGGACTAAAATACGTTAAAAATAATGTATTAAAAATTTAAGAAGACCACTGAGTCCTCACAGACTACTTAGAGATAAAATTATCAAAACATTGAAGCAGCATTATCGGAGCTAATATTAAGCTGTAGTTGCAAATAGAGTGTAGTTGTAAATAGCGAGTGCTCTACCATCTGAACTACCGAAGCACGACTCACGCTCGGTCCTCACAGCTTTACTTCTGCCAGTGCTTAGGAGACGAGATACTGGCAGAAGTAAAGCTTTGAGGACCGAGCGTGAGTCGTGCTTCGGTAGTTCAGATGGTAGAGCACTTGCCCGCGAAAGGCAAAGGTCCCGATTTCGAGTCTCGGTCAGGCACACAGTTTTAATCTGCCAGGAAGTTTCATATCAGCGCACACTCCGCTGCAGAGTGAAAATCTCATTCTGGAAACAATATTTTTATTCGTCCTTTGGTCATTTAAAAGATATGTACGGTATTTATATAATTTAACATACATTTTCCATCGTAAATAATAATCTTATCAAACTCCTAGAAATGTCGTTGAAGATGTTTCTTAGATTTCCGTAATTCTAGGATTATATTGTTTCTGATTTACGTTATGTCTTTTGCGCTTTACTTTACAATTTTGAATAGTTCACATGTAATTATTAAGGTATATATTCACAACATGGCGTGCCTGTGTAGCTCCACAGGACTATTTGGGGAACTTTGCGGGCGGGGGAAGGTATAGGGGCACGCGAAGCTCCCCGTATATTCTTCAGGTATCTGAGCCAGGGTGGAACCGCAATCTGGTGGAGTGCCGCAGGATTCCCGGGGGAAGCGCAAGGTGGAGGTGCCGTTATAGCTGCTGCCTTGACATGCTCTGCGTGTAAGCCGGTGGCTGTCTTTGTGACGGATTTTTTCTCGCGAAACGAGGCACTGTTCGTTTCACTATAGGCAATAATGTGATTTTTTTGAGTTTTGGATCGGAGAGAAGTGCAAAGTTTTGCGCGGTCCCTTGCATTGCCATGGAATGTTATAAGCCTCTTAAAAGATTTCGCTGAGTAACGTTAACTCGTACTTTTACATAAAAGAGATTGACTACACTTTCAAAGAGCATTTTCTGTATGATTGATCACTGCTAAAATTTACACATTTTCTTTCCTCCTCGAGACAGAACTCGTTTTGATACACATCGGGGTAGAATGAAATCCCAAGCAGAAGACATTAGGTAGGAGTGATAAAATTTAAGCCAAGCGATTGCCTTGTTTACTTATTTATTCGATTCAAGTTGCCTGATCACAGAAGGAAATGTGGAATGATGGTCATTTAATAACCACTGTAGCGCTCTAACTTTTGAATTCGCGCTTGCAAACGTGCGTGCCTTGTTTACTACAGCTCTCTTAGGCAATTTTGTAGTATGCTGTTCCATACCTGTTAAACTTGAGCAGTATTAGAAGCAACTGTGAGTGGTGGTACTGGATGACACTGGATTTGTCGTCCCATAATGTCTTATACGTGTTCGGCGGGAGAAAGGTTTGGTGATCCCGCAGACCAACGCTAGTGTCCGATGGTCTGAACAGTACGTTGGGCGACAGCAGCGGTCTGACGATGCGCGTACTCCTGTTGGAAAGCACCCCATTGAATACTGCAAATGGATTTCAGCACAATCTGTTCAGTTACTAATCTGGTATACAGATTTCCTGCCAAACTTCGTCGCGTAATGAAAGGGGTCCACCCGCAGTCGGAGGAAATCGCTCCTCAGACTACAACGCCTGGTGTAGATACAGTGTGTCTACGCCATAGACAGCTTGGTCCCAAGCGCTCATCTACTCAAACTAACTTGTAGCATCATTGGCACTAAGACAGCAACGGCTGTCATCTGAGCAACACAAAAGCTGAATCAGCATCTTCTTCCAGATGTGCGAAAACACTTCCAAATTTCGTTTAACGAGCACATCTTCTGATTGTTGGGATTTCATTTTCCGTGGTGTAGTTCATTATTATACAGTGACTGCGAATGCCGTATACTTTATGTACGAATTTAACTGCGTTTATAAAACACACATCCTTATTATTGCCGTTAAGCATTTAAATTTCTAATCCGTTTCCTAATGAACTCACTGAATTCGTGTTCTGGAGGAGGTGGTTTCAAAGTCTCTGCCGGTATGCTTCAAGCAAGCCTGTGATAGATTCCTTAACATCTTCCAACTGTGCCAGCGATTCTGTCTAATTATCTCACCTATTCAGCGTTTTGTCATGACACTGGGATCGAAACGGACGATGACGGAGCGAAGGCCAAGAGACCGTGATGCTTTACATGTTCGAGCAGCCGCTCACCTATGTGACGGCATATCGGGAGATGACCATCGACCTGTTGTAACAAGAAAAGTGATACATCTGATTAAGCAACATATTTCCATTGAGCCAAGGTACAATCTCAATGATACAGTGCCCATTGCAAAAATAATTGATAATGTTACTGGACCAACATCGGGGGCGTCTGCTGCAGACCTCAATGTTCAACAATAACTGCTGAACAGTGCGCTCCTAAACACTTGCGCCCACACCAGCATTGTTCTGTGTCTGATCTGCCACACACTGCCGCCTGTCCAGTTTTACAGAGCGGGCAGGCTCTAATCTCCCCGTTCCTTCGTGAGGCGTGGACGCCCAACAACTTGTCGCCTGCTCTGTGTTTCAGCACTCATTTAAGTATTTCCCACAATGCTCACGATAGTAGCACGCGAACAGCCTACCAGCTTTGCCGTTTCCAAGACCAGAGACACCTCCCCCCCTTTTGCAGGTGTCGAACCAAAGCGAAGTCGTTCGTGTCAGTGGATTTTCCACTTGCGACCAGCGTCATCGCTAGTGTAATACCTCATTCGTCTCGGGCCCACTTACAGACCTTCTTTATCGCGTCAAGTGGCCGCAACACCACTATAGGGCATTCAGTCTCTTTGTGAGTAATGATCATAATGTTTTGGGTCTCATAGTATACGTTCATTTGTCAGTAAACCATCAAATAAAATTGTTTACTCGTATTTAAATGTTGTGTGTAATTTCTGTAGAGTGGGTGACAATGATTAACTTGTTGTGTGTGAGGAATCGGTTGGGCAGGAAGGTTAAATCTTATGCAAAAGAAATTATATGAAAAGATTATAAACATAATAAGTTAAAACGGATGTTGTACAGAGAAAGCTACTTTATTCTTATTAAAATGACACGCAGAATGCGAATTGGTTGTTTATGTTCGTCTTCGTCAGTGTGAACACTGGTTTGATGAAGCTCTCCGCACTAGTCTATACCTAAGCGTCAGACCTGAAGATGTAAACACTGCACTTGCTCAGATGAATGATGATCTGTCTTCAGTAGTGACATGGGCGAAAAACCTGGGGCTTAAACTAAATGCAAAAAAAAAAAAAAAAAAAAACCGCAAGTAATCTTAATAGCCCATCAGAAATTAATAAGTTCAGATTTCCGCGAACGGCTACTTCCTATTCTGCTCGACGGTACTCCAATACCATATCAGAAAACAGTGAAGAACTTAGGTGTAACTTTGGATGAGCATCTCAACTGGGCGGAGAATACAGTCGCAGTGTGCCGAAAGACGTCTGCTTGTCTCTATGCTCTCAAAAAGTTTCTGAACATATTTCCACAGAACTTGAAACGCCAGCTCGTGCAAGCACTCGTTCTACCGAACCTCCACTGTTGTGATGTGATTCAAGAAGGCATGAGTAGTGAAAACAAAAGACGGCTAGAGCTAATATGAATGCCTGTGTGCGTTACACCTGCAACATTCGCCGATATGATCATGTTAATGCTTCATACTCCCAGCTAGGGTGGCTGCGGCCAGACAAATAGCGTGACTACCACACTCTGTGTCTACTTCACCGACTCCTCGTCGCGCAAGCACCCCAGTACCTTGCTTCAGAGATTAAAAACCTGTCATGCCATCATAATCGAAACACGAGGTCACTCTTATTTGGTATCCTAACGTGCCCACTCACAAAACAAAAACTTTTGCGAACTTCTTCTCAGTTGCCGCTGTCCGCCTCTGGAACAAACTGCCCCTTACCTTGCGCAAAATTCAATTCCCTGCTGCTTTTAAGAAGAAGTTGAAGTATTTCCTACTATCATCCTCATAAAGTTCTCCACAAAATTAATGTACAAGGCCAATCCTCTTATCTGTCGAATAGCAAAGCTATCGTCTCCTATCTTGCTCCTGAGATGCCTTCCTCTTCATCTGTCTCTATTAGCCACGCAATCTTCTTTTCCTTTATATTTCCTTGATTATGTTTCATCACGTCTCTCTATTCTTCTCCTCCCTTCACCATCAGTCTCCCTCATACTCCCTGGTGCTAGCACTCCTATCTAAAATCTGTCTGTTTCATAATGTCTAATTATAACAGTACTTTTCATCTACTAATATAAACTATATGTATGTATTTGTACAAGCGTGCCTTTGTAATTGTTTATTTCACTTTTTGTACTAGATGTAGTTTAATATGCCTACTAAAACATATGAATGTAAAATAAGTAGAATGCCTTGTTAGATGTAAGAGAGGGCCTTATGACCCTAATCTTGCCAGGTCAAATAAATAAATAAATACACTTTGCAGGTAAAGTCATCACTTCAGTGTAACTATTTCTACCCTCTACATCCACTTGAACCTTTTTACTGTAGTTAAATCTTGCGCTTCCTCTACAGTTACTCTTGTCCCCGCATTCACTTGTATTCCACCATTACCAGATTAAATATTTCTTGATCCCTCAGGATGTTTCCTATCAACCTATCCAAGTTGTGCCATGAAGCTCTTCCCTGCCCGATTCAGTTCAGTATCTGCATTGGTTTTCTGCTCTGCCCATCTGATCTTAAGCATTCTTCCGTAACAGCGCATTTCAAAAGCTTCTGTCCTCTTTTTGAGTACAAGGTTACACATCATACAAATACTTAAACTGGTACTCCATGTTAGCATATTCCTATTTTTGTTTAATAGCTTTTCCTCGTATTACCTGCCTACACTTCATATTCTTTACTTCTGCCTTCATCAATTATTTTTCTGCCCAGATAGTTTTTCTAATTAATTCTCCGAGCATCGCCCGACTGAAATCGCCAATACTCCATCACCTTCGATTCATGTTTGTTGATCTTTATCTTTTTGAAGACAACGGCCATTCCGTGCTGCTGCTATTTCAGTACCCTTGCTGTGACATAATTAAAAGTTATCAGTAAATCTTAAAAGTTTTGATTTCGTGTCACTGAATTTTAACTTCTTGTAATAAATTTATTTTTAGTTCATTTTACTGCTTGCTCTATCTACAGACTGGATAACGCTGGGAAATGGAGAACAACCCTGCCTCAATCTATTCTAAACCACCGATTCCCTTTAGTGACATTCAACTTGAATACTGCTGTCTGGTTTCTGTAAAGACTGTAGAGAACCTTCCTCTCACGATATTTCATCCCTGATAAATTCATAATTTCAGAGAGTCTATTTTAACTTACGCCGTCACAAAGTCTTCCCCAAATCTTCAAATTTTCAAATTCTGTGCATTGGTATGCTATGATATACAATCCTCCTACATTCTTTTCCCCAAGTTTCACATCTGAGTATAGTTCACGTCACGCCGTAGTAGTAGTGATGGTTGTTATTGCGACATTGCAATAAGAGAGAGGATTTTTGTGGCGTAATTATTGTCCGTAGTAGTGTTTCAACAGTACATACTGTCCAGTACAGTTTACCAAGTATTATTTCCCAAGCATTATGTTGACTGCAGTAGTTCCTATACATTGAGTGTTTCTAGTCCGCGAAAAGTCCTGGTCGTCCATAGACATGGAATAAGATCAGTCTGTGTGTGTAAGGAGCTAAAAAAGTCGACAGTGCGAGCCAATAGCAAATAAAATAGACCACAGTCCATGGTATGGTGTATTTCCGAAATCTATGCAAATGGCAGTTGGATGGAAGTTAAGGTCATCGACCAGCAAAACGTACTTTCTTCTGCATGGAAAACGCAGTTCCTGTCAACAAAGACTATGGAGTCACCCGCCAGTTGGAGTTTCCTGTTGAAGCAACGTTTCACCCGATCCCCAACGGTTTGGATCTAAGGCACAGATACCCCAGGTCATTAAATTTTCTGCAAGGGACAAACTCGCCAGTAGTAATAAATTGTTCGCACTGAGCTGTCGCCAGTGACTGAGTTCCCTCTTTTCCACAGAATTTAATCTCACTCGTCTCGCCCAAGTGTGTGGTGTGTACTGTCTTACCATTTGAAGATGATCGTGCATTTTATTTCTGAGTAAAGGAGTGGAGGCGAACAGAACGGCCCAAATATTCACGAGGAATTAGTTTTCACTTTGGTTTCTGACGGCATAAAACAAATACGTCTGTCATCTCCCAGGAAGCTTTCTCTTAGTTAATTCCTCATGTAAAATATACCGTAAGCTGCCTTCTGATATACAGACGTCAACTGTTCCATACGCCTTTCGTAGCGGATCGTGCAAACCGTGTTGTGCTCTTTCTCCAAATTATCATCAGTGATTGCGCACAACCTAGACGTGGATCGTTTTCCAGAGAAAAATGGCTAAGTTTGATCGCGCCATCCATTCTTCCACAGTTGAAATTGACGGAACAGATCTTCTATAAAGCGCCACGAACCTTGGATGAATTTCAATTCATGATTTGCAAACCGAATTAAAAATATTTGTGACGACATGATATTCCAATTTGTGCATTGAATTAAACTCTCACAGCATGGCTGCTTCAAAAATGTATACAAGCAAAACCATTCGGAAGATCAGCTTGAACTTAATTGACGTTATCACACAACGTGTATAAACAGAACAATTAAAATCGTTGATATCAACGCCATCTCTGCACCAGACAGAGAGCTTTACCCTCGTATGTGCTCCCTCTAGGAAGTGTGTGTGTGTGTGTGTGTGTGTGTGTGTGTGTGTGTGTGTGTGTGTGTTATATAATAAATAAATACAGAACCATATGTAGTTTGTGTTCGGTACTTTACGTCCTTTCTTGGTATGCATTCGAACAGACGCCAAGCGATGGGAGCCTTCGGTTTCGTAAGTCCGTCGTTGAGGACACTGTCCGCTCTGTCCCAAGGTAAACTACTTCTCTTGGCTGTCGCCTTTCGACGCCCTTGGTTGCAGAGACTAGATACAATTCCGAGCTTGTACAGACCATGTTAATGTAGAACATAGTGTGCAAGAGAAATTTCTTGGAGCAGTAGCATTATGCGAAAATCGACTATATACTCGTTTATTAGTTTTTATTGAGCTTTGTGGTGAATTTTCTGCAGGTCTAATTTTGTAAATTATTGCGTGCGCGGTTAGAACTGTAACTTGCAGCACTACTAACAGAAGCGACAGTGTCTGTTCTTGTTGCTGCTCTTCACTATTGTTTCCGTAATACAGTTTTTTGCTGTGTACTAGAATTCATGATTGTTGTAATCACCTCCATAAAGTCGGTTTTTAACGATAGAAACTTTGTACGATGATGGTATAGTCCAAAAAAATAACGTGTAAGATTGTAAATTTTGAAGTATTTTTCCGACAGGTCGCAAACAGAAATGTGACACAGGAAACAGAAAATATCATACGCACTTTTCGAATTAAACTATATGTTAGTACATGTTGTCATAAGCAGGAATTGCTGTGGTCTTTGGTAGTTAAAGAATAAAGTTTTCTTTTTAAGTTTCTTCATTATTAGTCTGGCTCACGATATGTCGAAGAATGTCGTAGTGGGTACGCAGCCAGGGAAATGAGCCCTTCACTAATGGTAGTTGGCGGTCAGATTATGGATGGCACCGTTAAGCTAAATTTGAATAGAAGAGTAATAATATATTGATTATAATAATAATAATAATAATTATTATTATAAACATTCACACAATAATTTACTTCTTTTTACACAGCTTAATAGTAGTCATGTAACGGGTAGGTGTTTCCTTGTTTTGGCACCCCAGCGCCTGGAATTGTATGCTAAACTCAAGGACACTCCAAGTTGTTGTTGTTGTTGTTGTTGTTGTTGTTGTGGTCTTCAGTTCAGAGACTGGTTTGATGCAGCTCTCCATGCCACTCTATCCTGTGCAAGCTTCTTCATCTCCCAGTACATACTGCAGCATACATCCTTCTGAATCTTCTTTGTGTATTCATCTCTCCACACTGCCCTCCAGTACTAAATTGGTGATCCCTTGATGCCTCAGAACATGTCCTACCAACCGATCCCTCCTTTTAGTAAAGTTGTGCCACGAACTCCTTTTCTCCCCAGTTCTATTCAATACCTCCTCATTAGTTATATGATCTACCCATCTAATCGTCAGCATTATTCTGTAGCACCACATTTCGAAAGCTTCTATTTTCTTCTTGTCTAAACTATTTATTGTCCATGTTTCACTTCCATACATGGATACACTCCATACAAATGCTTTCAGAAACGACTTCCTGACACTTAAATCTATACTCGATGTAAACAAATTTCTCTTCTTTAGAAATGCTTTCCTTGCCATTGCCAGTCAGCATTTTATATCATCTCTACTTCGACCATCATCAGTTATTTTGCTCCCCAAATAGCAAAACTCCTTTGTGTCTCATTTCCTAATCTAATTCCCTCAGCATCACCCGACTTAATTCGACTACATTCCATTATCCTCGTTTTGCTTTTGTTGATGTTCATCTTATACCCTCCTTTCAAGACATTGTCCATTCCGTTCAAGTGCTCTTCTAAGTCCTTTGCTGTCTCTGACGGAATTACAATGTCATCGGCGAACCTCATAGTTTTTATTTCTTCTCCATGGATTTTAATACCTACTCCGAATTTTTCTTTTGTTTCGTTTACTGCTTGCTCAATATACAGATTGAATAACATCGGGGATAGGCTACAACCCTGTCTCAATCCCTTCCCAACCACTGTTTCCCTTTCATGTCCCTCGACTCTTATAACTGCCATCTGTTTTCAGTACAAATTATGCGTTATTTATGTAACCTGGTATGATTAGGGTCATTAGGTCCTCTCTTAATCTAACCAGGCATTCTACTATTTCGTGTTAGATATGTTTCAGTTAGCATTTTATAATAAACTTAGAAATTAAAAATACGGCAGTGCAGGTAAAAAAAGACATACATACACATTTTATGCCCGTAAATGGGAAGTGTAGGAATAGCTAGAAATTGTGATTTGGTTTGGTTTTATTTATAAGTGCTAGCAGCAGTGGGCAAGAGGGACAGGGATGGAGGAAGAAGGGAAAGAGGAACATGGTAACATACAACTAATGAATATATGTCGTGACTCACGGAGAAATGATCATAACTGGGAGAGGATAGAAGCATTGGCTTTGCTATTCGAAAGAGGGAAAACAATGTGGAAGGTAACAGAAGGAAGTGCTTCGACTTCTTCTTAAAAACAGCAGAGCGCAGCATAACTTGTTCCAGAGGCGGACAGCCGCGACAGCGTAGGTGTTGGAGAATGTTTTTGTTTTGAGTGGTACAGTGTCTCCCTTCCTTTGACTGATTTACCTTCATCAGTTGTTTGTTTACAGAATTTGGTAATCTCTAAAACGCTTGGCTATGTGTAATTCACTTCGCTTATAGAAAACCGTGTGTACCCTAAGGCAGTTGGAGAAATAAAAGGGAGGGGGCAGTCACTGCAATGCGACACACTAGAATAATAATGACACATGTAAATGATTATTAATAACAATAAAAAGGTTAACCGTCGCTAGCAGTGTTAGCTTTAATAGCGTTAACTAACATTCGGAAAGTATTAAAGTCACTCGTAAGTGATTTGCAAATGACATTAAATGTAAACCGCCCCATTAATCATAAAAACACCTTGCAAATGCATAACGAAAACACCGTAACTAATTATCATTTCTTCTGCAAAAGAATCGGACACCAAATTTTACAGTTACTGAGAACAAACTCTCGTTTACTAATCAGTACAACAAAATGGGATTCCTTAGGCCATGTGAACCGTTAATTAATTGTAGGATCTCTTTCTGGCTTTCAAAACGATACATCTACAAATAGTAGCATGAATAACTTTTTGGGAAGTGAGTCTAAATTGCATTCTTGTGAAACTGAATCAATCATTTGTCAGTTCACATTAGTATCCACTTCACTGTCAAACAAAATAACTTTCACTTTCTCTAAGTCCACATTTGGCTATCATTTAGCTTGACAGTAGTTTTATCATGTTAGTAGAACTCTTTGAGCTTTCTCTAGCAGTATTTTGTTATAGCTATATAATAAAATTAGCTTTTTTAAATGGTTAAGAAAATCTGAAATACGTCTTTATTATTTCAAGGATATTACGATGATTGACACACACTTTTCATAACAGATATTAATTGCACCATTTTTAATTATGTCAACGAGAGAAGCGAGTCAATTGAATTGTTTAGGAAGGTTCAACTGTAGTACAATTGAAGAAAGATGCACTTACGGATCCATACTGTCAACAAGGTACTGTGCAAGCTGGTGAAGGCTACAAGATGATGAGGGCTATGTTTACATGGAATGGAGTGGGTCCTGTGGTCCAATTAAACCGATCACTGACTGAAAACGATTATGTTTAGTTACTTGGAGACCATTTGCAGCCATTCATGGACGCTATGTTCCAAAATAGCGATGGAATTGTCAGCGGGCTTCAGTTGTTCGCTGTTGGTGTAAAGAACATACTGGACAATTCGAGCGAATGATTTGGCCTCCCACATCGCCCGACACGAATTCCATCGAACGTTTGTGGGACATAATCGAGACGTCAATTCGTGCACCATCCTGAAGCGGCAACACTTTCTCAATTATGGACGGCTGTGTAGGTAGCATGGCTCAATGTTTCTTGAGGGGACTTTCAGGGACTTGTTGGGTCCATGCTACGTCGAGTTGCTGCACTACGCCGGGCAAAAGGAGGTCCAACACTATATTAGGAGGTATCCCATGACTTCTGTCACCTCCGTGTCAGTTCGTCAGTCATTGTCTCGTAAACCTCAGAAGTACTACTCACGCGCCTAAAATCACTCCAGATGTATATGTACATTTTTCCCGAATTGTTCTCGGCTGTCTTGCCAACTGTATATAAGCAAAAACGTATTAATTTACATAATGCATAAGAAAAATTGCTAGAGAAACTTTCTCTCATATATATATAAAGATGGCATGTGTTCTTTCGGACATGTCCGCCGGAAATCGGCAAAAAGCGACGAATAATGAGTATAATGGGCAGGGGCACTATGAATATAGTGCAGGACAATACGTTGAGAATGTGGGTCTCACGGGAGGCCTGCCAGAGATGTCCTTGCAGTCGCCCTGTCCTTTGTGGCCTCGGTGGCTCAGATAGATAGAGCGTCTGCCATGTGAGCAGGAGATCCCGGGTTCGAGTCACGGTCGGGGCACACATTTTCAACCGCCCCGTTGACTTATATCAACGCCTGTGTGTAGCCACTGGTATTCATTTCGTTGTAAATTCTCACCCATACTACATATGCGTTTTGCACTTCGTTAGACAAAAAAATGGCTCTGAGCACTATGGGACTTAACATCTATGGTCATGAGTCCCCTCGAACTTAGAACTACTTAAACCTAACTAACCTAAGGACATCACACAACACCCAGTCATCACGAGGCAGAGAAAATCCCTGACCCCGCCGGGAATCGAACCGGGGAACCCGGGCGCGGGAAGCGAGAACGCTACCGCACGACCACGAGCTGCGGACTAGACAATTAATATTGTTTTTCCAAAACATATAACTTTAGATCACAAAATACATTAAGTACAGTTGACTCACATACATCTTATTTAGACATATTTCACAAGGATTATTCTTTCTTGTTACAATTGTTAATATACGCTGTTGCCGATTGGTGGCTAGCGGAAAGTTTCGTTGTTATATTATTCAGCTACCAGATGCCACAACAGTGCACTTCCCGTCACTAGTGCAGGTCTTACTGTTATTCGCGCTCGTTTGCATGTTGCACTGTGCAGAGGACAGACGGCGCGGTTGTGTGTTTACGGTACTTACTGTGATGTGACCGTCCTAGACATTACAGTGAGCACAGTTAGGATACGAGGTAACTGGTCCTTGTGTTTAGACAATGGTGGCACTGAAGGTATTTAGCCCCTGATGCTTGGCCGGCCGGAGTGGCCGAGTGGTTCTAGGCCCTACAGTCTGGAACCGCGCGACCGCTACGGTCGCAGGTTCGAATAATGCCTCGGGCATGGATGTGTGTGATGTCCTTAGGTTTCTTAGGTTTAATAAGTTATAAGTTCTAGGGGACTGATGACCTCAGAAGTTAAGTCCCATAGTGCTCAGAGCCATTTGATCCTGATGCTTGCGCACTGAGGAGTCAGCGAAGTAGACATAGCGCATTGTAGTGAGGTAATGTCTTTGGCCGCAACCACCCTTACTCGCCGTCTAAAGCACTGACGTGCTCATATCGACCGATCTTGGAGATGTAACGCGCACAAGCATTCATATTAGTCCTAGCCGTCTTGTGTTTTCACCACTCGCATCATGTTGAATTACATCACAGTATCGGAGGCTCGGTTACGTTTCACATCCTGTGGAATTACGTACCGAAACTTTTTGACTGCTAGCGGAAGTCTTGGGTTGGATTGGATTGTTTGGGGGAAGAGGCCAAACAGCGAGGTCATCGGTCTCATCGGATTAGGGAAGGACGGGGAAGATAGTCGGCCGTGCCCTTTCAAAGGAACCATCCCGGCATTTGCCTGGAGCGATTTAGGGAACTCACCGAAAACCTAAATCAGGATGGCCGGACACGGGATTGAACCGTCATCCTCCCGAATGCGAAGCGGAGGTCTTAAAGTACATAGCAACACTATTCTATGCCCATTTAAGATGCACGTCTAAAGTTACGCCTGAGTTCTTCACGGTTTTCTTATCTGTTATTCGAATATCGCCGACTAATTAATGCATCTCTTTTTAAAAAGCAGCCCTAGTACGGGACCGGAAGTACAACCCTTGCGTTACATTTCTCGAGTCGAAGACAAGTTCATTTTCTGGTAGGTGTTACACCCGTGTGTTGCCCTGTTGAAACTGATGTCTCAACTATAGTGTTCCAGCGAAGAAGTTTTAGTGTAAGTAATGCCGTTTGGATTGCGGTTTTGTGGATCGTGGTGACGTTTGCTGCAGCTCTGGTGCTGCAAATGGTCTCCAGGGATGTGGGTTGCGGATCAGAGGCGGTGAGAGCTGTAGCGACATGACAGGCGGGCGGCCGGCCGGCTGGCGCAGGTGCGCCGCCACGTGATTGGCCGGTCCGTCAGGCGATCCTGGGGCGTCGGCCCGACACCCGACACTGCGGCCGCGGCAGCCGCGTCACGTGGCCAACTCTGCGTACAGTGTGCGCCCCGGGCTCTGTGCCTCGCATACAGCGGAGATGGGCAGGGGTCTGCGACCAGCGTAGGCAGGCGATTCGACTGCTCCCGATACCAATCGACAGTAAAGGCTCAGTTCTTCACATTCCCAAATCAACTGTTAACGATTTGCCCGCGAAGTGCAACCTTTCGGAAAACCTGCACTTTGAAAGTAATCATATACACTACCGGCCAAAAGTTTTCGACTGCCTGTTACAACTATGGACTTGTGATTCAAACAGGGATTTCGTTTTGAATATCCTATCATAGCCCCGTTCTGATAATAAAACAAGTATAAACATGAAATGACTACGCGCCTTTGTTGTATATTTGACTGGTCGTTCGCATAGAGGGGCGCTGGTGAATATCCACATCACTGACGTGCCGTTATCTAAGAAGCAGAGCTCCCTAGCTTTGGGAAGGATTTTTTGGAACCAGCTGTACGGTGATGTAGGTTAAGATGGCAGCTATCACGCACTGCAGCCATACACCGTGGTGGGCCCCGGTTGGCGGGTAATCGACGAAAAAAAATTTCCCAAATTTCGGGTGATGCTCCAAAAATGCTTTAAAAATAGTAACGAGCATCATACGCTGCTTTGGTCCTCTTGGAATCTTCGTTAATGTGATTTTAGTTATTTTTATTTACTATCTTCGATTTAATTTCTTCAGTTTTATCGTCTTACATTTTCATTCATGTTGGTGCAATCGTTTGGTCTATTCTTCGTTTTGCGTAAATTCTTTTTGCTTATAATCTCTTCTTTTCTTTAGATCTTCGTCTGCTGTATTTTGTCCATAGTGCAGTATGAGGTTGTTTCAAATGTTTGTACGATAATTACCATCGAAAAAATGTACATCCTGGAACGAAAAATACATTTCTGACACTGTCAATACAAATAGATTGTTGTATATTTTGTTTTTAATCGACAGGTCGACATTTTCAAATGCTTACAGTATTATGATGGATAAACAAAAATAATGAAAATCACGTCCACAAATGTCAAATGAAAAACAATGACTCGAAGTTAGAATAAGGACAAATGAAATAGTTATTACGATTAATATGACATGACAAAGGAATAGGAATAAGAAATTAAGTTTAAATCAAATAATGAATAAAAATAGCAATCAGAGTCGTTTGATATGAATTTAAATATAAAGAAATTTAAATCACATGACAAGATTCGAACCCTTAACTTTGTGCATATGAGAACTGTACCTTAACAGTTAAACTGTCCAAGCAGTCTGTTATCGTTAATATTTTTAAAGCTGTAGAGCATCAAGCGACATCCCGAAATTGTTTCTCGATTACTTTCAAACGACGGCCCATCAGGGTGAATGAATGGCTGCAGGGCGAGATTCCTTGGATCTTAATCTACTTACATCACCGTATAGATTATTTCAAAAAGTCGATCCCAGCGCGGGGGACCTTTCCTTTGCGATTGTTCCATTCGAATAGGCCTTATTCCTTGAGCTGTCTGCGTGGCAATCGGTTCCCATTAGTTTACAGTACAGTGTGTGCATCTAGCAGCGTGTTTGTATAACTGAGTAGGTTCGTACAGTATTACCTAATAACGGGACAGAAGCTGGAAATTGGAATTGAAAAACGTGCTGCATCAGGAACGCTATTTTAAGGGGACAATAGGAGCGTAGCCCAACGTACAGTGGTCTATATATAGCAACGCGTCGAGCACACTGGTGCCAATGCAAGTGTTCCGCTATCTGGAGAACACCGAGTAACACCATACAGAGAAGATGAGTTCATATGTGTGCAGAGTAAACGTCTAAGGACTCGTACTTCACCTGAAATAAACACTTCCGTCTCAGCAATGCAACGCCGTCTTCTTGACCAACATTTAAAGGGCTGCACAGCTGCTAAAAATCCTTTATTACGCAAACAAAATAAGGTTCAAAGACCGCAATGAGTACAGTAACATAAAAGTGGTGCGTGGAGCAATGGTCCAAGGTGTTATTCACAGACGCATCTAAGTTTGAAGTATTTTAAATGTTTGTTTATCGACTTTGTGGAGAAGTTACGAAGCGCCAGTGTGTGACGCCAAGGGTGAAGCATCGTGGAGGATCGATCACGGTGTGATATATGTTTAGCGGTGCTAAAGCCGGCGATCTATTGAGAATTAATGGAAGATTAAAGAAGGGAGGATATCACACGATACTGATCAATAATGCAGTTCCATCATATTGCAAGACATTTAATGGTCATGGGTTTGTTCTCCACCCCCCCCCCCCCTTTCCCATGAACCATGGACCTTGCCGTTGGTGGGGAGGCTTGCGTGCCTCAGCGATACAAATAGCCGTACCGTAGGTACAACCACAACGGAGGGGTATCTGTTGAGAGGCCAGACAAACGTGTGGTTCCTGAAGAGGGGCAGCAGCCTTTTCAGTAGTTGCAGGGGCAACAGTCTGGATGATTGACTGATCTGGCCTTGTAACAATAACAAAAACGGCCTTGCTGTGCTGGTACTGCGAACGGCTGAAAGCAAGGGGAAACTACGGCCGTAATTTTTCCCGAGGGCATGCAGCTTTACTGTATTTAGCATTAGTGAAGTTCGGTGGCAGGAGGAACAAGACTTCTGGTCAGGTGACTACAGGGTTATAAACACAAAATCAAATAGGGGTAATGCAGGAGTAGGTTTAATAATGAATAGGAAAATAGGAATGCGGGTAAACTACTAAAAACAGCATAGTGAACACATTATTGTGGCCAAGATAGATACGAAGCCCACACCTACTACAGTAGTACAAGTTTATATGCCAACTAGCTCTGCAGATAACGAAGAAATTGAGGAAATGTATGATGAAATAAAAGAAATTATTCAGATAGTGAAGGGAGATGAAAAATTAACAGTCATGGGTGACTGGAATTCGACTGTAGGAAAAGGGAGAGAAGGAAACGTAGTAGGTGGATATGGATTCGGGCTAAGAAATGAAAGAGGAAGCCGCCTGGTAGAATTTTGCACAGAGCACAACTTAGTCATAGCTAACACTTGGTTTAAGAGTCATGAAAGAAGGTTGTATACATGGAAGAAGCCTGGAGATACTGACAGGTTTCAGATAGATTATACAATGGTAAGACAGAGATATAGGAACCAGATTTTAAATTGTAAGACATTTCCAGTGGCAGATGTGGACTCTGACCACAATCTATTGGTTATGACCTGTAGATTAAAACTGAAGAAACTGCAAAAAGGTGGGAATTCAAGGAGATGGGACCTGGATAAACTGAAACAACCAGAGGTTGTACAGAGTTTCAGGGAGAGCATAAGCGAACAATTGTCAGGAATGGGGGAAATAAATACAGTAGAAGAAGAATGGGTAGCTTCGAGGGATGAAGTAGTGAAGGCAGCAGAGGATCAAGTAGGTAAAAAGATGAGGGCTAGTAGAAATCCTTGGGTAACAGAAGAAATATTGAATTTAATTGATGAAAGGAGAATATATAAAAATGCAGTAAATTAAGCAGGCAAAAAGGAATACAAACGTCTCAAAAATGAGATCGACAGGAAGTGCAAAATGGTTAAGCAGGAATGGCTAGAGGACAAATGTAAGGATGTAGAAGCTTATCTCCCTAGGGGTAAGATAGATACTGCCTACAGGAAAATTAAAGAGACCTTTGGAGATAAGAGAACCACTTGGATGAACATCAAGAGCTCAGATTGAAACCCAGTTCTAAGCAAAGAAGGGAAAGCAGAAAGGTGGAAGGAGTATGTAGAGGGTTTATACAAGGGCGATGTACTTGAGGACAATATAATGGAAATGGAAGAGGATGTAGATGAAGATGAAATACGATACTGCATGAAGAGTTTGACAGGGCATTGAAAGACCTGAGTCGAAACAAGGCCCCCGGAGTAGACAACATTCCATTGGAACTACTGACGGCCTTGGGAGAGCCAGTCCTGACAAAACTCTACCATCTGGTGAGCAAGATGTATGAGACAGGCGAAATACCCTTAGACTTCAAGAAGAATATAATAATTCCAATCCTAAAGAAAGCAGCTGTTGACAGATGATAAAATTACCGAACAATCAGTTTAATATGCCACAGCCGCAAAATACTAAAGCGAATTCTTTACAGACGAATGGAAAAACTAGTTGAAGCCGACCTCGGGGAAGATCAGTTTGGATTCCATAGAAATACTGGAACACGTGAGGCAATACTGACTTTACGACTTATCTTAGAAGAAAGATTAAGGAAAGGCAAACCTACGTTTCTAGCATTTGTAGACTTAGAGAAAGCTTTTGACAATGTTGTCTGGAATACTCTCTTTCAGATTCTGAAGGTGGCAGGGATAAAATACAGGGAGCGAAAGGCTATTTACAATTCGTACAGAAACCAGATGGCAGTTATAAGAGTCAAGGGACATGAAAGGGAAGTAGTGGTTGGGAAGGGATTGAGACAGGGTTGTAGCCTATCCCTGATGTTATTCAATCTGTATATTGAGCAAGCAGTAAAGGAAACAAAAGAAAAATTCGGAGTAGGTATTAAAATCCATGTAGAAGACATAAAAACGCTGATGTTCGCCGATGACATTGTAATTCTGTCAGAGACAGCAAAGGACTTGGAAGAGCAGTTGAATGGAATGGACAGTGTCTTGAAAGGAGGGTATAAGATGAACATCAACAGAAACAAAACGAGGATAATGGAATGTAGTCGAATTACGTCGGGTGATGCTGAGGGAATTAGATTAGGAAATGAGACATTTAAAGTAGTAAAGGTGTTTTGCTATTTGGGGAGCAAAATAACTGATGATGGTCGAAGTAGAGAGGATATAAAATGTAGACTGGCAATGGCAAGGAAAGCATTTCTAAAGAAGAGAAATTTGTTAACATGGAGTATAGATTTAAGTGTCAGGAAGTCTTTTCTGAAAGTATTTGTATGGAGTGTAAGGAAGTGAAACATGGACAATAAATAGTTTAGACAAGAAGAGAATAGAAGCTTTCGAAATGTGGTGCTACAGAACAATGCTGACGATTAGATGTGTTGATCACATAACTAACGAGGAGGTATTGAATAGGATTGGGGAGAAGAGAAGTTTGTGACACAACTTGACAAGAAGAAGGGACCGGTTGGTAGGACATGTTCTGAGGCATCAAGGGATCACAAATGTAGTATTAGAGGGCAGCGTGGAGGGTAACAATCGTGGAGGGAGACCAAGAGATGAATACACTAAGGAGATTCAGAAAGATGTAGGTTGCAGTAGGTACTGGGAGATGATGAACCCTGCACAGGATAGAGTGGCATGGAGAGCTTCATCAAACCAGTCTCGGGACTGAAGACTAAAACAACAACAACGGGTTTGTTCTACAGCAGGACAATGATCCCGATCACGCTTATAAATTTCCAGAAGGTATGCAATAGAAAGGAGAAATGTAGGGAATTGAAGAATATGATTTGATCATGTTAGTCACCTGACTTAAATCCCACTGAACTCTAAAGGGATGAACTTGAAATAAAAGTCAGAAAGCAGAGGTTATCTAATGTTGAAGACCCAAGGAATAATTTACAGACGTCATGAACGGCAAGATGTGCGAAAAAAATAGAAAATCTCATCTCCAGAATGCCAAGAGTTTATGCAACTGTTCTGAGGGCAAAGAATAGATATTTAAGGGGGCTAAAATGTAAACCCCATTGCATTGTACACTGTAGCGCCAAAGAAACTGGTGTAGGCATGCGTATTCAAATACAGAGAAATGTAAACAGGCTGAATACAGCGCTGGCTGCGGTGCAGGTGGAAACGCCTGTATAAGACAAGTGTCTGGCGCAGTTGTCAGATCGGTTGCTGATGCTACAATGGCAGGTTACCAAGATTTAAGTGGGTTTTAACGTAGTGTTGTAGTCTGTGCACCAGCGTATTCACACCTAATAGCACCTGCGTTTTTTGGAGTAGGAGTGATTACATTCTTCCTTAAGTCTGAGAATATTTCCCCTGCATATCTTGCACACGAGGTGGAATAATTCTGTCTTGGCTAGTTTCTCTGAGATCTTAGTAATTATGATGAAATGTTGTCAAGTCCAAGACAGTCGGGTTCCACTTAGGTCTTTTAAAATTCTTCACGCAGTGTGATACTTCCTACCTCATTTTCACATCCTTCCTTTTCTCTTTCTGTAACGTTGTTCCCAAGTTTGTTTCCCATCTACAGGCCTTCTCTATATTCCGTCTACCTTTCAGCTTTCCTTATTTGCTCAGTAATGGGCTGTCATCGGAACTCTTGATATTCATTCAGTTGCTCCTTTATTCTCCAACGGTCTCTTTAATTTTCCTGTAGGCAGTATCTTTCTTTCCCTATAGAGAGCTCTATCTTTCCCTAAGACAACATCTACCTTTCCCAAGTCATGAATGTTTGTATAACTTTGCTTAGCCAGTTTTCACGTCCTGTCAGTATCCATTTTTAGACGTCTGAAATGCCTCTGTCGTGCTTCAATTGCTGCAATATTATATTTTGTCCTCTCGTCAATTAAATTCGATGTTTACTGTGTTCAAGGATTTCTATTACCCCACGTTTTATTGCCTTTGTGATCCTTCGCTATTTAACCTCACAGAGCTACCCATTCGTCTACTACTGTATTCTTTCCTACTGTTCAGTCAATCGTTGACTAATGCTCCGCTTTAAACGCTCAACAACTTCTGGTTCCTTCAAGTCCTTCACGTCCCATCTCCTTAGTTTCCACAATTTTGCAATTTCTTCAGTTTTAATCACCAGTTCATACTCGATAAATTATGGCCAGAGTCCAAACCTGCTCCTAGACGTGTCTTACAGTTTAAAATCTGGCTCGTAAATTCCTGTCTTACAATTAAATAATCGGTTTGAAATCTCCAGTGTCTCCAGGTCTCGTCCACGTATATAATTTTCTTTCGTGAATCTTAAACCCAATGTTAGCGATGACAAAATTATCTGCTTCTACATGTATACTCCACAAACCTTTGTGAAGTGCATGGCAGATAGTACATACCATTGCACCAGCTATAAGGGTTTCTTTTAGTTTGATTCACGTTTTGAGCGTGGGAGGAATAATTGTGTAAATGCCTCTTTGCGTGCTGTGATTAGCCCAATCGTGTCGTCACGATCGCTGTTTGAGCGATAAGTAGGGTGTTGCAGTATATTCCTGGAATCATCATTTGAAGTCGTTTCTTCAAACTTTGTTGGCAGACTTCCTCTGGATTGTTTACGTCTATCTTGAAGAGCCTGCAGTTGACTTCCTTTAGTATTTCTGTGGTATCTCTCCCACAGGTCAAACAAACGTGTGACCATTCATGCTGCCCTTCTCTGTATACTTTCAATATCTCCTGTAACCCCTTTCTGATAGGGGTCTCACACTTTTGGAGCAATGTTTCTGAATAGGTCGCACGAGTGATTTGTAAGCAGTCTCCTTTATTGACTGATTACATTTCCCCGGTATTCTACCAAGTAACCGAAACCTATCAACTGCTTTACCCACGAACGAGCACATATGATCATTCCACATAGTATCCTTACAATGAGTTACACCCAGGTAGTGTGTCGACCGATAGCAGCTGTGACTTACTAGTATTACAGTCATAGGATACTATATTTTTTCGTTTTGTGAATTTCACAGGTTTACATTTCTGACCGTTTAAAGCAAGCTATCCAGTCTTCACACCACTTTGAAGTCTTATCAAGATCTGACTGAATATTATGCAGCTTCTTTCAGACAGTACTTCACTATACGTAAATGCATCATCAGAAAATTTATTAGTTTACATTAATATTGTCCGCGAGGCACGAAGAAACCGAACGTGGATGAAAAATAGAAAAAAATTACCTAGGACAAGAACAACACACAGGACGGCATCGTGAGGTTAAAGGCATTTGCTCCGCATTCCAAATAAAGGACGTGGAGGTGATGATACAGTTACCGCAGTAGCTTAGAGCCTTCTGCTCCGATGTGTTATTCATTTGTAAATACAAACGCAAATATTTCTTTTGTATTTTTTTTCTTTTTAACGTGTTTGTTTTCGGCTAGTGTTCTTTGAATTTCGAAGTGATTCGTTCCATGCCCAAATAGCTTCGGTTCACATGGCCCCAACGAACTTGACAAAAGTAATGAAATAAATAAGTAAAATTAGATGATACTGTTACAAAACAATTTATAAATATCCAAGAGTTTACTGACTTCCCTGCTGCTCCGTCCTGCCAGTTTTGTTCGGCTTTCCTGTTCTTCCCCGCCTGTCTCTGACACAACGTGACGTCGAAGGCTTTTCGCCACCTCATTGGGTCTGCTCTTCAGTAGGTTTCCAGAGGCTGGGTGGAGGTAGAGAGACGTCTCTCCCTACATCGTCACACACTTCGTCCTAAGCCTTTCATCGGGTTTTCATGACCTAGCAAAAGACCTTGTCTGTTTATCCCTGTCTTCCCACGCTCTCTCTCTGAAATGCTGGTCTCACTATTAATGCCGAGGTATCTACTGGATACACTTGGAGCTGTGCCTATCAATGGTACTCTATAATGTCTTTGGATAGTTCTGTGTTCATAGATTATAGCGTTATCGCTTTACTTGTTTCCGACGTGCTGGTGTCTGGCTGTCCCGCTGGCTGCCCTGTGGTTTGTCCTGGCCACGCTCTAAGACTTAACAGACTTAATGCTATTTTATATTTGTTACTATTTTTCTACAAGATTTGGCTGTTTTCTGTGGATACTACTACAGCACATCACATCTGTCCACAAGACCAATGTTTTTTTGTTGTTGTAATTTTTAACTTTTTTTAAATCTTCAGTGTTCTTATATTTAGGTTCCTACAACGCATGTGAAGATATCAATCATTTTCTAAAATTTTTAAATTTGTGTATTGTTTGTGTGAATTCTGTGAAATTCATAAAACAATTCCAAACTACCATATTTCATGCATCTTGGGGAGAAAAACGTAAATGGGAAGAAATAGGAAGTACGCCCGATTCACTGGAGCTCCATATTTGTGGTCAGCTATTGACGTGAACCTCCGTGTAGTTCACGTTTGTAATCGCAGAACGCAGTCTGCTGTCCGACCGGTGTAGTTAGTCGGCATATCGTGTTACCCTGTAGTTCAGCAGCGTTCTACTGGCCGTGTACCTTCTCGATTACATATTGATTCCCTGTGGGCTCTGCGAAGTGCAGCGCACAAGCCGACTAGTGTGATGTTACAAGTTCGTTGCGAGACCCGCAATTCTCATTGGCCCCGAGTTGTAATGTATGGATGGACAAGCATCGGCCTTCCGCGGGAGGATAACATTAGCATTCGCAAGCGTCGCCACACACACTGCTGGGCGGGGCTGTATTCCAGGAAGGTGGCCGGACTCAATTCGTTACACCGTCTGCAGCTCTCGCGCTCAGACTGACATGTTTTGAGGCGGACGCTGTGTTCACTTCGCTCTCGCTTTTAATGTATTCGCGTGCAGTTGCAAGCAAGCAGTGTTCTCCCACATGAAGAGAGGAACGAACTGGCGCTTACAGAATTCGTTACACCGGCGACTGTACACCCTGGGTAGAAATGCTAGTTTTGAGGTACACGGAACGTGAGACGCTCTCATGGCACGTTGGCGACGAAAATCAAGAGGAAGGTTAATAACGAAAAGTATAAAGTAGAGATAGAGAGGTGCTTTAACCCTCTAACGGTAAGGTTGGGGTTGGATCCGACCCCAGCGGGTCTGTTTTGTTTATAACTGCCCACTCTCTTTTCTGAGAGCGCTGTGGTTCCAGCTACCCAATCAGCCAGTCGTCCCGAGAACGCCGAGGAGGCCACGTCAGTCTGGTGAGTGGCCTGCAGCTACCCTCTCTATTCGAAACCTACATTACCCGCGCTCGGGTTGGATCCGACCCCACCTTACTGTTTACGCCACACTTATTAGTTTCTTTTGTGGGGAGGATTCAACCCCATATTGATGTTTATATTACATCTAAGCTTTGTTTTCTCTTCTAGTATCTCACTAAAATGGCGCATCAACTCCTTAGAACTCCTGAGGAGATATGCAACGAGTTTCTCCGACAGGAGGCTGAGTCAGAGGATGGCGAAAATATCGATGCAAAAAACTGTTCAGAAACCGAGGATGATGTATTATCTAATACTGATGGCGAGGATGATGTATTTCATTGTGCAGCAGGAGCACTCGAGTTTGATAATTCTCAGTGAGATGCAAATGATGAGAGAAATTTTGAGCTAGGTAAAGACTTAGAGACAATATGGACCAACAAACCCATCCACTCAAAATTTTCTAGGACACCAGAGTCAAATATTATTACTCATCTCCCTGATCCACGTGGGGAAGCAAGGGGGTCACTAGTGAATTGGAAATATTTTTATTATTTATAGATTCGGAAATTACAGAAAAAATTATTTTGTACACAAATCTTGAAATCGATAAATCTAGGCAAAAGTACAATACGGTCCAGTGGTTCCATTCACCAACAGATAGCGTTGAAATAAAAGGGTTGATGGGCCTTCTCTTCATGAGTGGTGTCCTAAAAAAATTCTATGCTCAGTGTAGATGAGAAATTTTCAGCAACCTATGGACCTCCGGTATTCCGTTGCACTATGTGCAAGAAAAGGCTTGCATTTCTTCTAGAAAACTTCCGCTTCGATGATAATTGCGGCTTTCAGAGAAGTGTGGTACATGATTGAATCTAACAGTGAAAAAAATTATAGTCCATCTGAATATGTCACAGTAGATGAGACTACTGAGTTTTCGGGGTGCCTGTCCATTCAAAACGTATATCCCATCGAAACCCGACAAATATGGGTTGAAAATAATGTCACTATGCGACGCAAGGACATTCTATTTTTTCGTGGCATTCCATACACTGGCAAGGACAACAGAATAAAGAGGAGACCTGGAGATTTGCCTTTACCTGCCCAGTATGTTTTGCGCCTGACGGAATCTATCAGGGGTTCTAATAGAAACATTACAGCGGGTAATTGGTTCTCCTCACTGGAGGTGACTGACGCCCTCCTCCAAAAGTACTCACATTTGTAGGTACATTGAGGAGGAACAGACAGCAAATACCACCATCAGTGCTGCTTTCCGTTCCAGTAGGCTCTTCAACATTTATGTACTAGGACGACAATACTTTGGTGTCATTTACCCTAAAGAAAAATAAAAAAGTTTTACTGATATCGTCTGTGCACCTCTGTGGAGAGATAAATGAAAAATCAAATAAGCCTGAAATTGTGTTCTGCAATCTATTTAAAGGAGGGGGTCATGTATTAGATATGCTTTGTCACAGAAGGACCACAAAAAGAAAATCGAGAAGGTGGCCCATGCGGTACTTTTATGCTATTTTAGACATCGCTGCTATAAACAGTTTTATCATTTACAAAAGCAATAGCAAAATGGACAGCTTTTCAAATGACGCGAGAATATCATTTCTAAAAAATCTTGCGCTTTCTTTGACAAAATCTCTTATGGAAAAGAGGTTGAATAACACACATCTTCCCCGTGAGCTCCGTTCGTCTATTGGAAAACTTTTAGAAAAAGAACCAATCGAATTAGACAAGGCTACCTAAGCACAGCCACTAAAGAAAAGAACATGTGATCTTTGTGACAGATCAAAAGATAAGAATGGGAATGTTTTTTGTAGTAAGTGTAATCGTTCTATATGTGGGAGAGCATATAGTTATTATATGCCCTGGCTGTAAAGAAACTGAGATGTGATAAATTGTGGCAAATATGCATTTTCAGGGCTGTATGTGATCGTTTCCAGTATAACATTATACATTTATTATTTGTTCGTATTACATTATGTGTACAAAGACATTTATTATTGAGAACTTTCTATTTCGAAACTGCTGACACTAATTATTTTCTACAATTAGTGAGAGATGTTTCTCATTTAGTTCCTATCTTTAGAATTTCTAAAGCACTCAAGTTCCTAGTTGATGACTGTATCTATTTATTTTTACTATGTTTTCATTAATTTTATAGAGAATATTTCTATTAAGGTATTTTTTTGTAATCAAGTTCCTATTTTTTTCCAAAGTACTTTATATTCTTACTTATTGACTATAAAAATAAAAAAAACTTGTTGTTATAACAAATATTATGTGTGTTTAATTGATAATAAAATTTTTTCCTATTAATTTTTTAATTTATCCCTAAAAATCGATATTTGGAGGGTGGGATCTGATCCATTCCCACCTTACTGTTTGTCAGGAAACTTCACCTTACCGTTAGAGGTTTAATGTAGCAGACCAGTAAACTATGCTACAAAGTTACCGATACCAGGACAGATAAACATCTCGATACACGAATTGCATAAAGAATATATATTTTTTGTAGTGACCGCTATTATGATTATTCTTGATTTCACTTATATTTAAGTTAAATTACCTTTAAAAATAGGGATGTATCTGAGTGTCAAACTGTCATTATTTTACGTCAAGCATCTTTCACAGAAAACCTGTTTGACATGAGTTTCAGAAATCGCAATCCCAAATTGTTTACTGCGGAGATTTTAGGTGTATAATTTTCACCATTAAACCAAGATCCAGAGTAAATGTTAATAATAAAAACATTTCATAATTAAAAAGTAAATCGTTTTCTTTAACTAATGTTAACATAAGCGATAAAATTTTATACAGAACAACATATTTGACAATGATTCAGTTTATGGAAAGAAAAGTTATATTTTTTGTAGAACAAATATCAATACTTACGTATGTAAAAATGTATTTTTAATTCTAAATTTAATCTTGTTCAAGCACTAACAGTGTTTCAAAATTGTCAATAATTTTAATTTATATGTACACCAGCGGCGGAGCTGCCTGTGTTTAGCCTAAGGGAGCTTAAGTTTGTAATGTGCATTACCAGTCGGTGTGAAAGTCTGTCGGTGCGAGAGTTCAGTGTACAAGGATTTATTATATTTTGGTGCAAATGGAGTGAATAAACAGAACGTCTGGTTACTACATTACGTCAAAAAATATCTATGCAGGACTGAGATACACTCCCGCGACGTAAATATCTTTTTTAAAATTATTCATTACCATCCAATGTTGTTGCCTCTCGATGATGTACATTGACGATACGTTCCAATCTCAAGATGTGCAGCGTTTTAAAAATTCAAACTTACATTAATGACTTTTATTAAATTAATAAATGGTTGAGTCAAATCGCTCTCGGTAGCATGGCGAAACGGGTGGCGAGAAATAACGAACTAACCAAATTGTGACGATACTAACAAAAGCTCTGGTTCTACGTGCGGAATGGAAGGGGGAAACGAAGTTTCTGTATAGACACGGAAAATAAGATTTAAGATATTCCATGGTAAGTCATGATCTAGAGGAGTCTTTCATCCGGAACTGAGGGAGACACCTCGGAGCCGGGCTGCGAAGCCAACTCCCGCTGCACTCACAGCCACCAGAGGCACACCACAGGCCAGAGATCGAGTGCAGCTGTTTGTTTACGTGACGGCCCATTGACGCAAAGAGCTGTTCAAAGGACCCCTTCGGCAGAAGCGGCCGCAGCAGCAACATTCCTCAAACGTGCCAATCTACATAACGTACTCCGCTCCTTTCACCCTAGTGCTGGCGACTCTGAGAGCACCGAACATTTTTATTCTTGTGTGCAGTTAACTCTTACAGAATGATGTCATCTATTTTACGCCTCACAAGGTGATGTCCACGGAGGTAGGATCTACTTTTAGAAACCATTTATTCGATATTTCAGGTTGCAGCCATTCACCCTGTTGGTCCCTCGTTTGCAAGTAATTGACGAAAAAAGTTTCGGAATTTCGCGTGATGTTCTATAGCTTTAAAAAATAAATGTTATACAGACCGGTTTCGTAGCGTAATGGTTACAGTACAATGCAGGAGGTTGTGGGCTCGAATTTTGCCAGATGCTTTGATTGTTTTTATTTTTAAATCCTTATCGAAATGACGTTGATCATTATTTTTGTTCATTTAATTGATTTAATTGTATTATTAATTTATATTCCTCAGTCACATCATTTTAATCACTGTATTAACTTTTTCAGTTTCACTCATTTTCCTTCCTATCGTTGTTTTTCCTCTTGGAATCTTCGTTAATGTTAATTCAGTTATTTCTATTTGTATATCATAATATTTGAACCCTTGAAAATACCACTCTATCGGTTAAAAACAAAAGACGAAATCATCTGCTTATGCTGTCTGTGCCGCGGTGTCGTTATAAGATTACATTTTCTTGGCAAGTAATCGTCATATAAACAGTTAAAGCAGAAATTTTAATTGCGCTATGGACAAAATAACGCAAATGAAGATTTAAACGAATGAGGGTGTTACAAATAAAACGAAATTCAAGTAAAATGAGGAATATAGATAATGAATGTAATAACATGGACGAAATTGTAGGATGATGAGAGAGAAGAAATCAAATCGATGTTAATACGTAGAAATAATTAAAGTCGCATACACAAAGATTCGAAATGAAAAAGAACTGTCGCAAGAAAAAATGAGAGCAGTTGAAAAAGTTAATGAAGCTATTAAAATGCGACAAAGGAATATGCCTTTAAAAATACATTTAAAATAACTGAATAAAGATCAAAGTCATTTCGACAAAAATTTAAAAATTTCAAAGCACTTGATAGAGTCGAACCCAAACCTCCTGTATATGAGGTGTGTACTATCACCATTATGCTAAGCCATCGATCTTTATAATAACTCTTTTTTTAAGGCTGTAGAGCATCAGGCGGATGAACGGGTGCGGGGTATGATACCTGGGACCTTAACCTATAACACAGTATAGATGGTTCAAAAAGTCGAACCGACGGCTGTGGACCTCTCCTTGTCAGCTGAAATTTCCTGCGTAACTCCTGTAAACCCGTAGGAAAATACTGATCTAGCGTTAAATCTAGGTCTGGTCCCCGCGACAGGAGGTGATACGAGACGATGGAAAGATTATGATAAGCGTAGGGGAATCCCAGTGACGGTGTTACTCGCTTTAGGTGACAGCAACCATTACACACTGCAGTGGTATGTGGTTGCATGGAATCGGTGCCATAAGATGCGACTTGGAGACCTGACGAAATGGCAGAAAGAAGTTACGATGTTTGGACATGTCCATGACCGCAGCGCGAATGAAATTTTCAGTGTGGATTGTCAAACGTGGCTGCCAGACAGTGATCGTACAAGTATCTGAACTAACAATGGCTGGAGAAATATGAACTAACGGTGACTGGAGAAGAGTGTCAAGTCTTGTTTATCAATGATAGTCGATTCAAAAATGGTTCAAATGGCTCTGACCACTATGGGACTTAAATGCTGTGGTCATCAGTCCCCTAGAACGTAGAACTACACTCCTGGAAATTGAAATAAGAACACCGTGAATTCATTGTCCCAGGTAGGGGAAACTTTATTGACACATTCCTGGGGTCAGATACATCACATGATCACACTGACAGAACCACAGGCACATAGACACAGGCAACAGAGCATGCACAATGTCGGCACTAGTACAGTGTATATCCACCTTTCGCAGCAATGGAGGCTGCTATTCTCCCATGGAGACGATCGTAGAGATGCTGGATGTAGTCCTGTGGAACGGCTTGCCATGCCATTTCCACCTGGCGCCTCAGTTGGACCAGCGTTCGTGCTGGACGTGCAGACCGCGTGAGACGACGCTTCATCCAGTCCCAAACATGCTCAATGGTGGACAGATCCGGAGATCTTGCTGGCCAGGGTAGTTGACTTACACCTTCTAGAGCACGTTGGGTGGCACGGGATACATGCGGACGTGCATTGTCCTGTTGGAACAGCAAGTTCCCTTGCCGGTCTAGGAATGGTAGAACGATGGGTTCGATGACGGTTTGGATGTACCGTGCACTATTCAGTTTCCCCTCGACGATCACCAGAGGTGTACGGCCAGTGTAGGAGATCGCTCCCCACACCATGATGCCGGGTGTTGGCCCTAAGTGCCTCGGTCGTATGCAGTCCTGATTGTGGCGCTCACCTGCACGGCGCCAAACAAGCATACGACCATTATTGGCACCAAGGCAGAAGTGACTCTCATCGCTGAAGACGACACGTCTCCATTCGTCCCTCCATTCACGCCTGTCGCGACACCACTGGAGGCGGGCTGCACGATGTTGGGGCGTGAGCGGAAGACGGCCTAACCTTGTGCGGGACCGTAGGGGGCCCAGCTTCATGGAGACGGTTGCGAATGGTCCTCGCCGATACGCCAGGAGCAACAGTGTCCCTAAATTGCTGGGAAGTGGCGGTGCGGTCCCCTACGGCACTGCGTAGGATCCTACGGTCTTGGCATGCATCCGTGCGTCGCTGCGGTCCGGTCCCAGGTCGACGGGCACGTGCACCTTCCGCCGACCACTGGCGACAACATCGATGTACTGTGGAGACCTCACGCCCCACGTGTTGAGCAATTCGGCGGTACGTCCATCCGGCTTCCCGCATGCCCACTATACGCCCTCACTCGAAGTCCGTCAACTGCACATACGGTTCACGTCCACGCTGTCGCGGCATGCTACCAGTGTTAAAGACTGCGATGGAGCTCCGTATGCCACGGCAAACTGGCTGACACTGACGGCGGCGGTGCACAAATGCTGCGCAGCTAGCGCCATTCGACGGCCAACACCGCGGTTCCTGGTGTGTCCGCTGTGCCGTGCGTGTGATCATTGCTTGTACAGTCCTCTCGCAGTGTCCGGAGCAAGTATGGTGGGTCTGACACACCGGTGTCAATGTGTTCTTTTTTCCATTTCCAGGAGTGTACTTAAACCTAACTAACCTTAGGACATCACATACATCCATGCCCGAGGCAGGATTCGAACCTGAGACCTTAGCGGTCGCGCGGTTCCGGACTGTAGCGCCTAGAACCGCCCAGCCACTCCGGCCGGCAGTGACAGTCCGTTTCAGACCCGACATGCATTGCTGCTGTCACTGAATGTAGGTCCACACAATCAGTATCAGGGCGAAGATCGCGAAGGGAGCTGTTTACAGCGGAGTGCAGGACTTCGGTACCTCACAGCAGTCCATTTCTCAAAGCGACGCATAAAACTGAACGTCTTCAGGTTGTAGAACAACACACCAACTGGACAGTAACTAACTGGTGGCTCGTAGTGTGGTCCAACGAATCGTGAGTTTGCTTCTTTTTCAAATGGTGGGAAGCGTCGAATGCTCCAACGAACCAAAGAGGCGTTTAGCCCGTAGTGTGTGGCGGGTACATTTCTGTAAAGTTTTACTTGTGTTCTTCGTACCATGACATGGATGCACTCATTCAGGTCGACATGATTGTGAACCAAGATATTTATTTCATCGTTCTCGGAGATGAAGTGTTTCGTTTCCTTCTTCATTTTCATGATGAGTATACTGTCGATACACCCAGTTCCAAGTCACAACAGCCGTATTCGCAAAGCTACAAGCATACGCACCTAGTATGACGACCAGTCGGGCAACCTACCGCGTCTCGTATGTCGTACGTCAGCTGTGCTCTTACCTCGCGCATGTCTCTTAAAATTTGTTTCCATAGAAAAGTACTGTCTTTTGATGCGAAAACCCTGGTGTGGCTTGCGGAGGGGTAAACAAGGGAGTGCCCCAACTAGGTGCGCTCGGCGACCGCGGGGATTTAAATTAAGCCGCTCTCAGCAAGTTCAGCTGTAGTGGTTCTATAATTAGCCGCGCACCGGCTAGACCTGTCTGCCGCGTGGCCACTGGCCTCTCCAGCCGCGGCGCCGCTGCCTTATCTCCATCCTGCCCTCTCCTGTCCTGCCTGCTGCAGCTGGCTAGAGGCCACAGCCACCGCAGCATTCTCTCCGCTGGAGCCGAGTATAGCGCCGGCGCTGTCCAGCACATCAGTGAACTATTTCACTGGCAGTACTCTGCCATCTAGTGATGATTATATACAGCTTGTACAGAGACGAGACGACAGTTGCATACTGTGTTGACACAAGTCAGGGGGTACTTCCTGATATCTTGTCGGACCTCCTTTTGCTCGTCGTAGGGCAGGAGCTCGCAACAATCTTGCCGCAGTGGTAACACCAGTTCCCGTCAGGTGTAACACCTCGGTTCAGTTTACAGTGATAAGAGCTATAGAAAGAATAACTAAAAATTAAGAATAGAATTTTTACAGGGGAAAGTAGTGTAGAATCAGAGTTCGGTAATTGCAGATCAAAACTATAGTATATCCTCAAGTAGTTTAACGTCTAAGAACAGCAAAGCCACGGAAGCTCCGTCATGGAGAAGGCAGTGACGTTAAACTCTTGTGATGAAGAACCTATAAAAAGGCCTGATCATCGTTACTGCCACCTTTCTTCCTTGATTGTTTCGGGGAACCCGTGTCAGTCAGCGAGACAATAATTAGATTGGACTTTATCGTGTTAAGATTCACGATAAACTGTTAGAATATTACGGAGATTAAAAGTGATGTAGTGTACGAACTCTGACTGTTGATAGTAACGGAGTATTAAGGGGATTGTAGGACTTTAGTGCTAGATTGGAACTTTACCGACGTATAGACGACAGAAACTAAAATTATCTGCTGATACGAGTGAATTCAGAGGTACCGGTATTCAGATATTTTGAAAGTGTAGTGTGGCGTTAGTTGCGAATCTGGACGTAGAGTGCGTGCATATCGGCATTTGCGGACTATTTATATTCCTCCAGACTAGGAACCTTTTAAATAGACCATCATCCATCACCATCTTAATCCCTGAATATAGAATAAAAGTGCAATACGAGAGTGTTGCACTTATTTCATTTACCCAGTACTAATCAGTGAAAGTTTTACGGAACCAAAGCTATTCAGTAGTAAGTCAGCAACATCTAGCGGAAAGCGTAGGCATTAACTGACACGCGAACTGAAGTTAACGTTTACTCGTTTTACGGACTGCTTAATATGAACTTTTGTGATTCCCTCCAAAAGGGTGACACAGGCTGTCTTAATCAAAAGAGGGGAGAGTTTTAGCCGGGAAAATTACTAAATAAAAGCGATATTTAGAAGACTCGCAGTAATAGCAAAACACAAGGCCCGCACCTCATCGGAGAGTCGTCGCTGTCACGGCGGGAAATAAAGCCGTATCTACGAGCAGACGTCGACGTGGAGTACCTAAAAAGGGAACCACAAGAGAATTGGGAATGCTTTACAGGTCATTGAATCGAAGCGCTGTCGGGCTGGGCTAGCACTTGGTTGGGTGACCATTTGGTCTACCGAGCGCTGTTGGGAAGCGGGGTGCACTCAGCCTTTGAGGCAAACTGAGGAGCTACTTGATTGAGAAGTAGCGGCTCCTGTCTCTGAAACTGACATATGGCCGGGAGAGCGGTGTGCTGACCACATGTCCCTCCATATCCGCAGCCAGTGATGCCTGTGGGTGAGGATGACACGGGGGTCTGTCGGTACTGTTAGGCCTTCGTAGTCTGTTCGGACGGAGTTTAGTTTTAGGGCAGGAGGTCTACAAGGCATGGTCTCGACAAGTCGTTAGAAGTCCTCTGCAGTAATAAAATGAGTCATTGTGGCACGGAAGCCGTCCATATAAGGCGAAAGTGTTGCCAGTGTTCCCCAAGTAGCCGATCATAATGAGGGGACCCAGTCCATTCCATGTAAACAGAGCCCAGACCGGTGTGCAGCCACCACCAGCTTGCACAGTGCCTTGTTGACAACTTGGGCCTGGGGCTTCGTGCGCCACACTCGAACACTACCATCAGCTCTTACCATCTGAAATCGGGACTCATGTGACAAGGCCACGGTTTCCCATTCATCTAGGGTCCAGCCGACAAGGTCATGAGCCCTGGAGAGGCGCTGCAGATGTACTGTTAGCAAAAGCTCTTCTATCGGTCGTCTGCTGCCGTAGGCCATTAATGCCAAATTTCGCCGCACTGTCCTAGCGGATACATTAGCCTTGCATCCCACATTGATTTCTGCGAGTATTTCACGAATTGTTGCTTGTCTGTTAGCACTGACAAAGCAGACGCCACTGCTCTCGGTTGTTAAGTGAAGACCACTGGTCACTGCGTTGTCCGTGATGACAAGCAAACCTGAAATTTCTTATTCTCGGCACATTCTTGACACTGCGTATCTCGGAATATTGAATTCTCTAACGATTTTCGAAATGGAATGTCATATGCGTCTAGCTCCAACTACCAATCCGCGTCCAAAGTTTGTTATTGCCCGTCGTGCGGACTTAATCACGTCGGATATCTTTTCACTTGAACCACCTGAGTACAAATGACAGTGCCCGTTTGTACCATCTGTACGCAATACTACCGCCATTTGTATATGTGCATGTCGCTATCGCATGACTTTCGTCACCTCATTGTAAGAGTCGATGGGCATGAAAAGGAAGCAATGATTGAGAAGGGACTGAGACAAGGTTGTAGCCTATCTCTGATGTTATTCAGTCTGTACATCGAAAAGGCAGTAAAGGAAACTAAAGAAAAATCTGGCATAAGTATTCAAGTTCAGGGAGAAGAAATAAATACTTCGAGGTTTGCCGATGACATTGTAATTCTGTCAGAGATAGCGACAGACGTGGAAGATGAGTTGGACGAAGTAGATAGTGGCTTGAAAGGAGGATATAAGATGATCATTAACATGCGCAAGAAAAAGGGTACTGAAATGTAGTTGAATTGAATCAGGCGATGTTGAGCGAATTAGATCAGGAAACGAGACATTGAGAGTGGTAGATGGGTTTTGCTATTCGAAAAGTAAAATAACTGATGAGTTTCGAAGTAGAGATGATATATAAAATGTAAACTGTTCCATAGGAACATAATTGTCTTCCTTGTGCAGTAGCATATAGCTTCATCAACTTGTTCCTGGAGACTTCCGTAATATTCACGTTTTGTTTTATTTTCCTTTTGCAAGGTAATCCATAAGAGTAATTATATTTACGTCTCAATAAACACCGGCCATATCTGGCATATAAAATCGATTTCGCCCTTTTTGTGCAGGCCTGTGTCACAACATCGACAGGTGCATAAAACCAGTATCCTTACACAACAGTCCGCAGGAGGAGGATAACAGTACATTAACGCGGATTCTTTTTCTCGAACTTCCGACGCGAAAAATGAGAGATTACGAACAATATTTCTTCAGCATAATGCTCAAGACATTGGACTTGCTTTCGAAATGAACGGAGATCCATATTTACTTTTTTCGTACTTCCCTTAAATTTGTTGTGGTGCGTTCGAGGATAATTCCTTGGAAGATGGCTCGACTGGTCTTCTTCATCACTCATGAAAGCTTGTGTAGCCTTTCGAATCATCTTGTTCTCTCTGGGAAGCGTGCGCGCATCTTCTTTCTTTCTTTCCTTCCTTCATTCTTTCTTTCTGCGTGTTATCAACAAATAAAACAGGAAGGGAGGAAAACGGGTGTGGATCTGGAACACTATGCACCTTCGGTCGGACACTGTACGATGGCGTGTGGAGCTAAAATGTGAATATTCCATAGGCGACATTTTACCGCGCAGTAACCTTCAAAACCGTGTACTTAACTACAAAACATGTTTGTTTATGCCGTACAATCACCCACAAAAATTCTCACTGTCGCAGTTTTCATGAACAAGTTTGTTATCGAGCGTAGCGGAGACTACATCGAAAGTCGTCGTGTCATCGTTTGATACACATTACCTTAGACAGTGCAGGGACACCATTGAAAACATACATTTCGGCGGTAGAAATGTTATTTTAAACTACAGGCCTCTTGATTCCACATGAATGACATATCGCATGGTAATAAAGCGTGATTGACAAATGAGAAACTGACGCCGGTGACGTTATTGTATTTTTTATCAGAGGATGCGCTGCTGTGAGCATTTGTAGTAACTTAAAACTGAGACTCGACAGAGATGCCCCCGTCTTTCGCGGACAGCGCGTTACAATTTCGCTATCGGTAGACGTTTCGCGTTAAGAGTTCGCGTTTGAGGCGAGCTTGGATAGTAAAATTGTAGCACGCTGTCCGTGAAAGACGGGGGGACATCTCTGTCGAGTCCTTATCCAGCAAACAATTTTAAGTTATTACAAATGTTCGGCCGAAAAATTGTCACTTTGCTGTGGGAAGGGTATCTGATTCCGGGGCTGAACATGGAGAATTTTCTATTTTCCTGGTTTTCAGTGTTGGTGTTGTATGATTGACGGTAGAATTTAATCGATGCTGACGACAAAACTTCTCGGGCCGCTGATTGCTGAGCGGTTCTTGGCGCTTCAGTCTGGAACCGCGCGACCGCTGCGATCGCAGGTTCGAATCCTGCCTCGGAGATGAACGTGTGTGATGTCCTTAGGTTAGGTTTAAGTAGTTCTAAGTTCTAGGGGACTGATGACCTCAACAGTTAAGTCCCATAGTGCTCAGAGCCATTTTGACATAGCTTCCTCTCGTGTCACGTATATCATCACAATCTTCTGTGCCTAATCATTGACATACTTGCTCAGAAATGTCATACAGTGTATTCGGACATGGATTCAGCTATGAATAAATGTGCAACATCCTGCTGTTACAGCAGCGTTGACTGAATAAGACTTTTATTGCTGTCTTTTTGTTTCTGCACATCGATCAACAATGTATGGCTCGCTGACTCCGTTGTAGATACGTGTGATTCAAATATATTATATATACCCTAAATTTTCTTTTTTATGACTGGGTGAATGTGCTGCGATGTTTTAGGAGGGTAATAGCGTACCATTTGTATTGCGAACATTCCTATTGAAGCGTTGATTGTTATTTCGTCTCATACTTCAACTAAAAACAGCCGTTATCGCACGACAAATAGACCGGGGAGAAAAACACCAGCTCTTCGCCAGGCTGTAAAGGGCCAAGTGAAGTCTACCGGCCGGACTTTCCTGACTGTGGAGGCGCTGTTAATCGGTCAAGTAGCTCCTCAATTGGCACCACGTGGTTGAGTGCAGCCCGTACCAGTCCTCCCACAAAGGAAAAATCCTTAGCAGTACCGGGAATCGAACCCGGGCCCTTCAGATGGACGCTGACGATTTTTTCTTTTTTTTCTTTTTTCATTTTGTTCATTGTTAGTCGTTGTATTTGTTCGAGGCTTGTTCTAGTTCATCGATTCACGTTTTCTATTACAGAGGGCAGCTAACCCTCTGACCGAACGCCACTCAGCTACGGAGGTTTCTTAGAACAACGCCACGGACGACTTCCTTTCCCATTATTCCCCAGTGCGGACTTTGGTATCGTCTCTAACGGCATCGTCTTTGATGGGAAATCGGATTGCAGCTCACTTCCTCCTTACTGCTTGACTGACGTCGTTATTGAGAAGATTAGTTGGTGCTCATGCTTATTGGTTTATAACATGAAGTAACTGATGATAATTTCTGAAAGACATAACCGCCATTTGACTGTACAACAGATTTTGTTTCAGAAGTATTATAAATCATTAGACTTCAGTACAACCCAAGTCGTCGTCAAAACGTTTATCTTCGGTACATATTTTGACGATGGGTTGTACTGAAGTCTTTGTAACGCTTGATAAGGGCCTTAAAACGAAGTCTAGATTGTGAAATAAAACCTGTTGCATAGTCAAATGGCGGTTATATTTTTCAGAAAATTTTGTATGACTGTGGCTCCATACAAAAGTAAAATCATTAACTGATGGTAATTGATAGAGGAAAAACTAGATTTAACAAAGGATAATAACTCGTTTGGTGAAGATGGAAAAGTGTGTATGCGACCAAAAATACTTACAAAGTCAGTGTCTCACTAGCTTTGCAATAAAAGAATGTTAATTACTCCAAGGCACCGCTGCTTATTGGATTCATTCACTATGTGGTACAAATTGCAGCGCCTTCACCCCCTCATCCCCTCCTCCACTTCAGCTTTTCACACACACACACACACACACACACACACACACACACACACAGTATTAACCACCACCGCAAGACTAGCCGCAGAGGCCGTAGGAAGCGGTAGCAGCAGACAAGTGTGTAAATATGTCAGCGCTACCACCTGCGTCGAAGGCTGTCGTAAAGGCGGCAGTAAACTCGCGCTCGCCCTGTTTCTGCTAGCGAGTAGCGTAAACCGGGTCGAATTATTACCGTCTAAATATTGACCGAACATATCCCTCTCTCTCGTCGGCCGTAGCTTTTTAAAAACACCATTAAGAGAGGAAGCTGGATTATTTCCAGCCTACGGTTTGAGCCAGGAATAGTGATTAGTCTCTTTTGAACGTGCGACATCGTTAATATGTTCCGTGAGCAGTTAAATTTTAGGAGTTCATCAGGGTCATTTCTGAAGTGGCATTCGTCCAGGAATATTTATATCGTGCGCCATTGTGGAATAGATGGCGAGTACCATTCCTCGTATATCCATGTACTCTTATGAAGACAAATATCTTAAATTTTAAATTGCCACTTAAATGCAGATCCATACCACCATACGGTTCAATATGACGATGACGTTAATGGGACATTCTAACCGATGGCCCTTCACTAATCCTCTTCAGTATTAAAGTATCACAAAGTGTCACGATATTCCGTTCCATGTATTGCAGACCACCCCCTTTAACTCCACTAGAAACGAATTTGCCATTGTGTCCGTTCGATTTATAAAGGTTATAGTTTGTCTTAGTCTAGTGACGCTCAACAGCTAACTAAACCATCTCCTAAGGAGCTTTATTCCCATCTTTGTCTTTAGTGTTAGATTCATGTAAAAAGATCGAAGGAGCACATCAGCGTAGAAGCAGGGTTTTGAACTCCGCTCCAACCGTTTTGATGTGGAATGTCAGTAGCACCCGAAATCACTCCCAAGTAATTCATTCAGAAAGCCCAAGCCTAATTCCTCCACATGCCCAACCTCTAGAAAATAACCTGCTCGAAAAATTTCTTATCCCAGTAATGGCTGTCAGTAGATTGCAACTACAACACATTATACTGCATGCTGTGGAGAATACACATTGTTCCAGGACGGGAACAGTTAAATCAGACTTCACACAAACAACACTGCTATAATCAAGGATCCTGTAGGAAGTTATCCGAAAAAAATATTTGGTCAACTCCTTGGCGATCTCAGGCTTTTTTATTTCGCTTCCTATAGTCATTGTAGCAGTATTCATATGAACAAAAGTCTTAAGTTGCAGTATATTATCAAGGACTCTTCATTTGTCCTCACTGTTCGGGAGCATTGAAAAAAATTTAAGACTAACAAATAGTGGTAAATGGCGGCAGGAGCTTCCAACCCAACATGATGATTAACACTAACAATACTGTCTGGCGGCGTTAGCTCGCTCGGCGGAAACCGTTAAATAACCAATCTGTTGAACATATATTCAATTTTTTCTTCACACGTATTGAATATGTCTGGCGTCTTTTTTGTTATTTAAAGGAAATACTCGCTTCATTTGTATGCGCAACTGTTTATGGTTTAGCTTAGTCCGAAATTATACTGGCTCGCAATAAGACGATCAGTCGACATCCACAGTCACGCAGCAACTATCGATCTGTTCGCTGAGACAGGGATGTACAGACTTGATAGTGCCGTGGGGCGCAAACCCCATTACTATGACAACGTAAGGGCCGCAAGTTGAAAATCTCAAAGTAACTAAGTTCTATAAGGACCGGCTCTCTCCATTTCTGGAGGGAATGAAAGATGGGGAAAAAGCTAAACAACTACGAGAAAGAACGGTGAAGGCGGGCCGCCATCAAATCAGTGGCGGGCCGCGGTCTGTGCAGCCATCGATGGAAGAAGTGTGTTTCGAGTTAATGAGAGCACCATGTGGCACGAAATATGTTGAGGATTTTGTTACACCTTTTAGAACCTTCGATGTTACTGCTTTAAGAGCTCGATCAAGGTTAACAGTTGGATAGCAGTTATGTATCAAGTACAGACATAGCCACTCCATTAATGGCCTTGTCGTCTGGTGATTTTAAAATCTTATTTAAAGCTTTGAGTCTGTCGAGGTCCTGGTAGGTGTGATTTTGACTCATTTGTAAAGTCCCCTAGAACTTAGAACTACTTAAACCTAACTAACCTAAGGACATCACACATATCCACATATCTGTGGAATTGGATGCGAGAAAGAACATGCTGAGCTGTGCTGTAAAAGTATGCGGCTTTGTTTTTATTTCCGCAGTCATTTGTAACAGTAAACTGGAAAGCTGTGTTGAAATTGGTTCAAATGCCTCTGAGCACTATGGTACTTAACATCTGCGATCGTAAGTCCCTAGAACTTAGAACTACTTAAACTTAACTAACCTAAGGACATAACACACATCCATGCCTGAGGCAGGATTCGAACCTGCAATCGTAGCGTACGCGCGGTTCCTTATTCAAGCGTCCAGAACCGCTCGGACACAAGTGCAGGCCGAAAGTTGTGTTCATGGTTAACTTCGTAATCCTACCTGTCCGCAGAATAAAACTAAGCGAAATACTGTCATTAAAGTTACTATCCTTCGACAGCGTCTGTTCACTGTTTTGCAGATTTATGCTGTACGAACAACGTACATGATGCAACGGGCACTATATATGATGGTCGATGTTTACATCTTCTATAAATTGTGAACAATCCTGACAACAGAATTTCAATGAAGGTTTAAATCATATGCCCACCCCCACCTCCGTAAGAACAGTAGTGCTGATTCATTACAAGACAACTGTCATAACTACTTGAAGTACAAGAATCGTCGCTCTTCATCACAACGCTTCTTTATTGTTATTCATTTGCCAAACATGTCGTCGATTACTCTTGTACGATCCATGATGGCTTGGTTATTGACTGACCAGTACGCTCCAACTATCTTTCTTAAATAAGGGTTAACGCAGTTCCTCGAAAAAGTTTCAAACGGTTGTTCTATTTGTGGTGAAGACGTGTCGTTTTCACTGAAGCCCAGTTTGATAAATTATTATCTGGTACTGATTTCTTGGTTCTGGTCTAAAACGACAGTGTGCTTGTGGCACTATCGTTTTCGTCCAGCAGTGTTTCACGCAGCAAACGCTCGTGTGATATTGTTATTAGAGACTTGTCAGCCCGTATGAGGTTGTTCGGCCGCCTGGTCATGAATACCTGGTCATGGCGACAGCACCGTCGTATTAATAGCCGAAAAACTAGGGTGAGAAGAAAGTTATTAGCGTACATTCCAGTATTTTGCAAGTGGAGCGCTGTCGAGTACGACTCTTCTACATACCAATGCCCTGAGTAACCCAACAGTTGAACACTGAAAAGTTATTTGACACTACTCTTCGAACTACCCATGTGACAATATATATTGACGACGTAATGTGTGTGAATCCACGTTTTGTCTGAATAAACCACTGAGCTCATTAATTCGGATGCTACATTTTTTGGTAAAAATCTATTACAGTATGCCTTCGTTGAAAATACACCGCCTCGCACATTTTAAAACCAAATGCCACAGATATAACAAATTTCTCAACGTTTCGTTGAAATTCAGTTCTGTGTGATACAAGTTTTTGCGAAGTTGGGGTTTCTTTGTTTTGTTCATAACATCGAAGGAATTCCTGCCTAATTACACATTTATTTTTCACTGCAGGAAGGTACTGCATTTTACGATACCGTTAAAAGTAACGAGAATTTGTGGGCAGTAGCTTGATTTGTTCAATTAATGTATGTAACACTTGTTTTACAGGTTGTTTTGTCTCATTGTATGACAGTTTTTTGTAAATAAAAATCAGTTGCCGCATGTGTGAAAGATCATCGCTTGAGGACGGGTCGAAAGATTTGTCTTTTTTTTAATTTTTTTTCTCTCTTCGTAATTTTTAGGACAAGATTTCTATGGAAGAAAATTTTTGGAAAATCCACCATATAAGTCGGAATTTTTGATGGTATTTTTGTAAGATAACCTGGAAGAAAGAAATGTGACGGTCGGTATGACAGTTCTGCTGTTACATGTTTTCATTACAACTTACGCATTGAATGTTGATGCGTTGGATAGCTGTATATTCAACTTATTTCAGTCAGTAGTTCATTTCTTTGGATGAAGACGCTACCTGTGAGGTGGCCGAAATATCGGTTATTTATGAAATCGGTTTCTGCGGAATTGGATGTGAGAAAGAACATGCTAAACTGTGCTGTAAAAATATGCGGTTTTGTTTTGCTTTCCGCAGTCATTTGTAACAGAAAACAGGAAAGCTGTGTCGAAATTGGTTCAGATGGCTCTGAGCACTATGGGACTTAACTTCTGAGATCATCAGTACCCTAGAACTTAGAACTACTTAAACCTAACTAACCTAAGGACATAACACACATCCATTCCCGAGGCAGGATTCGAACCGATCGGCCACACTAGCCGGCCGAAAGTTGTGTTCATGGTTAACTTCGTAATCCTACATGTCCGTAGATTAAAACCAAGCGAAATAATGTCATTAAAGCTACTATCCGCACAGACGCAGCAGCTGGAAAGGTCTCTCCCATACCCCTTTTACTAATGATCCCAATAAATTTATCCATTCATTTTGGCTTCTATTCTCGATCAAGCTTCAATTTGCAATAACAATAAATGAGAGGGGGGGGGGGCTAAGGAGATCGACAGAGTTGGGGGGAGGAAATGAGTATAAGGAAGAGGAAGAAGTATATCTCTCATGAGGAAGGAGGAGATGGATGGAAAGAGTGTGGGATAGGAGATGTGAAGGGAGAAGGTGATAGACACGGATAGGGAGGACAAGGAGGAGCTGGACAAAGGGAAAATGGGGAGAAGGAGAGGGCTAATTAGAGGGGGGGGGGAAAGAGATTAGGACGTATATCCAATTCGTATACACATATTTAGCAACTGCGAAGCATTGCCGGGTTCGCTAGTAATCTAATTAAAAGAAAGAAAATCCAAAAAGTCTGGTTTTTAATATTTCGAGTCTGGAAGTGTTAATGGATGCCCTGTACGTGGGCGCTTGTATGCACACACCCTTGCTTGTCCGGGAGCATTTGAACGTGCGGAGCGAACAGCAGCTGTGGAAGTGGTGCAGCAGCGCCCGCCGTTGCGGCAGCGCAGGCTGAGTCACGTGGTGCGGAGCGGTCTGTCCGGCAGGCTGTATATGGCAGTGTCGGCGCCGTGACTCACACCCCGGACCGGCGCGGCGCAGCGGCTGCGACCTACGTGCCCGCGATTATGCGGCCCCGGGGGCACGCCGCCGCAGCGCCGCACGCGAACCGTGCACCTATCTGTATGCGCCGAGGCGGGCCCTGGTTCGTGCCGCCGCCGCCGTCGTCTTTCTGTCTCTATCTTCGTCTAGACACGTACCACAGCGCCAACGTTCCGTATTCATTGTCCAGTCGGCCAGATAGTGTACCCAAGGATCCAGGTGTCTCCTCCACTTGAACAGGCTGGCACACCTGCAATATTTCGTACGAGAATTTACGCTTATGATGGCGTTCGAAATCACCTAAGTTTTCACAAGACGAGCGATACAGTGTTTGCACGAATTCGCCATACCCTTAGGTCAAAACCATAAATTGTACACTGTGGTGAGGGGAGTGACGGGATACCTCGGACCGCCTTCTACACGGTGTAGTGCAGCAACTCGGCGTGGCATGGACTCAGCAAGTGGTTGTAAGTCTCCTGCAGAAATATTGGGCCACGCTGCGTCTGCATGCGGCCATAACTGCGAAGATTTGCGGGTGCAGGTTGTTGTGCACACACTCACCTCTCGATTATATCCCGTAAGTAATCGATGGGACTCATATCGGGTGATCTGGGTAACCAAATCATTCTCTCGGCGAATGCAGAATGGGCTTCAAACTAATCGCTAAGTGTTAGGTGCCAGTGACAAGACCCACTATCATCCATCAAACATGAAGTCCATGAGTGGCCTCAACTATCTGAACGTAACCTTTTGTCAGTAACCGGTTTAGATTGACCGTAGGACCCAATCCATTCCACACCATAATGGAGCATGCACGGTGTCTTAACTGACAACTTGGATCGATGGCTTCGTGGGGGCTGCGCCACACTCGAACCCTACCGTCAGCTCTTACCAACTGAAATCGCGACTCATCTGACAAGTCCACAGCTTCCCAGTGTCTAGGATACATCCGATATGGTAGCTAGCCCAGGAGAGACGCAGCAGGCGATATCGTGCCTTTAGTAAAGGCACTTGCGTCGTTCGTCTTCTGCTATAGCCTATTAACGCAGCATTATGCCGCTGTGTCCTAACGGATACGTTCGTCGTACGTCCAACATTGGTTTCTGCGTTATTTCATTCAGTGTTGCTTGTCTGTTAGCAGTGATAACACTACGCGAACGCCGCTGTCCTCGGTCGTTAAGTGAAGGCCTTCGACCACTTCGTTCTCCGTGATGAGAAATAAAGCCTGAAATAACGTATTCTTGGCACAGTCTTTGCACTTTGGATCTCGGAATACTGAATTCCCTAACGATTCCCGAATTGCGAAGTTCCATGCGTCTAGCACCAACTACGATTCCGCGCTCAGAGTCTGTTGATTCCCATCCTGCGAGCACATCGCGTCGGAAACGTTTTCTAATAAATCATCTAATAACAAATAAAGCTCTGGCAATACACATCCTTTTATATCTTGTGCACACGATACTACCGCAATCTGTATACGTGCACATAGTTACCCTATGACTTTTGTCCCCACATTGTGCATGGGGCAGTCAAATGAAAACGAAACAAACGGGAAAACGTAAGTACGTCTACATCTGCATGGTTACTATGCAATTCACACTTAATGCCTGACAAAGGGTTTATCGAACCATTTTCATACTACTACTCTACCATTCCACTCTCGAATGGCGCGTGGGAAAAAGGAACTACGTAGGTGGGTGTCAACAAAAGGTTTTCGCATTCGAAAGAGAAAGTTGGTGATTCAGATTTCGTTAATAGATCTCGCCGCAAAGAAAATCGCCTTTGTTTCAGTGACTGCTACCCTATCTCGCGCGTATCATATCAGTGACACACTCACCCCTATTGCGCGATGACACGAAACGAGCACTTTTTCGATGTCCTCCGTCAATCCAACCTGGTAAGGATCCCATACCGCGCAGCAATATTCCAGCAGTGGATGGACAAGCGTAATGTAGGCTGTCTCTTTAATGGGTTTGGCGCATCTTCTAAGTGTTCTGCCAACAAAGCGCAGTCTTTGATTCGCCTTCCCCACAATTATTACCTATGTGGTATTTTCAATTTAAGTTGCTCGTAATTGTAATTCCTAGGTATTTAGTTGATTTGACAGCCCTTAGATTCGTGCGATTTATCGTGTACCCAAAATTTATCTGACTTCTTTTAGTACCCACGTGAATGACCTTGCACTTTTCTTTGTTTAGTGCCAATTACCACTTTTCGCACCATACAGAAATTCTCTCTAGATCATTTTGTAATTGGAATTGATCGTCAGATGATTTTGCTAGACGGTAAATTACAGCGTCATCTGCCGGCCGGGGTGACAGAGGGTTTCTAGGCGCTACAGTCTGGAACCTCGTGACTGCTACGGTCGCAGGTTCGAATCCTGCCTCGGGCGTGGATGAGTGTGATGTCCTTAGGTTAGTTAGGTTTAAGTAGTTCTAAGTTCTACGGTACTGATGACCTCAGAAGTTAAGTCCAATAGTGCTCAAAGCTAATTGAACCATTTGAACAGTGTCATCTGCAAACAATCTAAGCGGGCTGCTCAGATCATTTATGTAAATCAGGAACAGCAGAGGGCCTATGACACTACTTTGCGGAACGCCAGATATCACCACTGTTCTACTCGATGATATACCGTTTATCACTACGCACTGTGACTTCTCTGAGAGGAAATCACAAATCCAGTCACATAACTGAGATGATAATCCATATGCACGCAATTTGATTAATAGTCGCTTGTGAGGAACGGTATGAAAAGCCTCCTGGAAATCTAGGAATATGGAATGATCTGAGATCCCTTGTAGATCGCACTCATTACTTCATGGGAATAAAGAGCTAGCTGGTTGGTTGGTTGGGGGGAAGAGACCAAACAGCGAGGTCATCGGTCTCATCGGATTAGGGAAGGATGGGAAAGAAAGTCGGCCGTGCCCTTTCAAAGGAACCATCCCGGCATTTGTCTGGAGCGATTTAGGGAAATCACGGAAAAGATAAATCAGGATGGCCGGACCCGGGATAGAACCGACGTCCTCCCGAATGCGAGTCCAGTGTGCTAACCACTGCGCCACCTTGCTCGGTAAAGAGCTAGCTGTATTGCACAAGAACGATATTTTCTGAATCCGTGTTGGTTATGTATCAATAAGTCATTATCTTCAACGTGATTCATAATGTTCGGGTACAGTATATGCTCCAGAATCCTACTGCAAATTGAGGTCAGTGATATGGGTCTGTAATTCAATGGGTTATGCCCATTTCCTTTCTTGAATATTGGTGTGATCTGTGCTACTTACCAGTCTTTAGGACTGTTTATTATTTTAAAAGTGATTGTCAAAACTGTTAATAAATTTATACCACTGTGAGACGGTCAGTGCCTTCATGGAAAAAGGTTCGCGGAAGCAATTTTGCATCCAGCTGTATACCTCTTCATCTGAAGCAAATCGACCGCCACGAATATCTTACTTCGGGATTCCAAAAATTCGGAAATAGCATATGAATAGATCCGGGACTGTATGGAGGATGTCTAGGGGCTTTCCATTGGAACTTCTGTGACGTACTCGTATAAACTTTGGCAATAAGTGGGCGGTAATTTTAGGGGCACCTAGTTTCGACTGCGCTGCAGAGCTTTCGCTGGGAAGCCGTTAAGACATTCTCCATACAGTCCCGTTGTCGCTCTATGCGTGGGATTTTCGTATTTTTTGGAACTCTGAATAACGAGATTCGTAGCCAAAGATTTGCTTCGGGCGAAGCGGTGCACGCCTGGATACGATCATGGTTCGGTATGCAAACGCAAACATTTTTTCGATGAAGGCATTCACCGACATGTCTCACATCGGGATAAATGTATTCACAGTTTACTACTTTTTTTACACCTGTTTCGTTTCCATTTGACTGCCCCTAATAGAGGGTGCTCAGAGATAGTGTGCAAAGCTTGTAGGGGTGTTGTTGGGGAAGTTGTGCTGAGAAATAATTGTTAAGGAAAAAAATCGAGACGTTGCGCCGTGTCCAAACTATTTATCGTTGAAGTTATCCAATCAGGTCGTCGCGCGCGCAAATTCAGTCTGCCAGAGGCGGTCTCACCAAACGTGTTCTTCGTTTTGTTTCCTCAGACCAAACAAACATAAATTTTGCTCACTTAGCTTAAATTTATCGCTTCCGAAAAAGGCACATTTTAACTGGTAAGTGAGTGTTTCAACAAGTGATAACTCAGAGGTCCACAGATGTCTGTGTATTACCACATTTTAGCGCGTGCAAGTGTTTGAATTTGCGCGCGCAACGGCGTGACGGGTTGCCTTCAGTACTGCATAACTCGGGAAGGGCGCAACATACCGAATTATTTTCTAAGCAGTTATTTCTTAGCACAACCTCCCATGCAACATCCTTACAGACTGTTTCTGACAATCCTGTACATTTCAGTATTTCCATGCTAAAACTAGGTAGCCAGTAGATCTGTGTGTGCACCATCACGCCTTACGTAGAGATCTTTGCGTCTCCAAACGCTCCTTTACATTTTGTGGGGCATCTCAGGGGCTATGGTCGTTTAGTTTCCGCAGCACCTTTGCGCAATCCTCCATAAGTCTTGCACCAACATTGACCAACATGAGACTTGACTACTCACGGTAATGAGCTTTGCAGTGCGGTAAGCTGGCGATTTCTGCCCAGTGGCATCGAAAGTATTCATAAATTGATTCAATCAACTTAATAGTAAAATTATAATTAAGTTCGGTAATAGGCAATGTGATTCACTTCAGTGTAGTAGCACGTAGCAGTCAATGTTATTTCAACGTAAGAAACGTCATTCTTTTTCAGGATTAATTGACAGTTATCGTGAGTGTAAAGAATTAAAGCAACCGAGCTGGAAATTTCATTTCCCGACATGGCATAGTATTAAAACAGACACTACACAAATAACTGGATTAGAACCTAGATTCCTCAGACAACAGTAATAGTATGTGGTAGATAAAAAGTACCGTCGCCAGCCCAAATCTAGCAGCAAAATTGCAGAAATATATTAATAACTTTGTCTACGTTCACCAAGGCTGGGCAGCTCTGTTTCGTTTCATTTTGTCCACGTTCAGTAAGAAATTTTTGTTAGGATTTATTGTTATCCAGGGACCACCAACTACTATGAGAAGTGGCGAAGAAGCCGGAGTTTGCCATTTATATTAAGAAGTAATACAAAATACACACTCAGATTTTGTAGCGGTTAGCATTTTTAAGCTCATGCTATAGAGGCAGAGCTGATAGGAAGTTCATAGTAACAGTCGTGGTACAATGGGCTCTACCCTATGATTCAGTTATTTATTAAATAATTATATCTAAACAGAATAACATGCGTACCTGCTACAATGTTAAGAGGATATTTTAATTAAAATGTTCCCTCCCGCTGGAGGTTCGAGTCCTCCCTCGGGCATGTGTGTGTGTGTGTGTGTGTGTGTGTGTGTGTGTGTGTGTGTGTGTGTGTGTGTGTGTGTTGTACCTAGCATAAGTTAGTTTAGCTTACTGTAAGTAGTGTGGAAGCCCAGGGACCGGTGACCTCAGCAGTTTGGTCCCTTAGGAATTCACACACATTACATTAATTAAAATGTTCACAGCACATCTATTATTCAATTATACTCAATTCCCTTGTAATTTCATATAATCTCTCTTCATAAAATTTATAACAAGAGTTACGGTAATCAGTTATGCTGCCGTTGACAGCATCTCTGTCAACACATAGAGTAAATTGTGTAAATACAAGCGGTTAAACTATAAGGTTAATGAATAAAAAATGAATTGAGGATTAATAAACGTAAAACGAATAGTAGTGGCATACTGGAAAGATGTACACAACCCATTTGGCGTCAGTGAAAAACGTAATATATTCTATAAATTAACCTACAGTACCCATTTCGAAACAAGTTTAATAAATTTTGATTATAGTTTATTTTAAATGTATGTTTTGCAAGTATTCATGGTGATGAGGAAATCAACTACAACTGCTGCTAAACATAGCAGTTATTTTTCCGTAGCTGAACATCTCGACACAGCGACGTTCATAATACTGATTGAAATTGCTTTGCAAAATGCTCGTGTGTGGGGTGTCAACGAGAGCGACGGATTGCAGGCAATATCGCATGCGACGGATCGCTGCGATCCGTCTCTCGTGAGTGAGGTGTGCCCTACAAGATAGGATGTGCGTGACACCTGCGTCGTTTCTTGTAAGTGGCACGTTACCACAATGTCCGTCCGCCGGAAGGGAAGGAGAACACACAATATGATGGGCACTTTAAAAAATAATAAGAACAAATATGTGTATGAATTCTGTAAGAAAAACTTGATTTGAAAAAAACGTGAGGTAATATATAATGGTTCAAATGGCTCTGAGCACTATGGGACTTAACTTCTGAGGTCATCAGTCCCCTAGAACTAAGAACTACTTCAAACTAACTAACCTAAGGACATCACACACACCCATGCCCGAGGCAGGATTCGAATCTGCGACCGTAATATGTAATGTCCGTATTAGTTAACCTCAGTGATGCACTACGAATTACGATGAATATATAAAAAATAAATAAAAATGGGTCAATTTTGTGTCATATGCTCTTCAAATTCTTCACGTGTTGACCGGTAGTTGGGCCATGACCTCTGTAACACGTTTCCAAAAATATACGCCAAACCGCTATCTATGTTTCATTTTCACACATGGCCACGCTGCACACAAATATCTAAGTTACGTTTATTTACCATTGTATATGTTTCAGCCACACTTAGATCACGAGTAAAGAAACAGTTGAAAAACCAGTTTGTGTTTATAAAAGCAGCATTTGCATTAGGGTAATACTTCATTATTCTCGTTCGTTGTCCACACTCGACAGAAATGGTGCGCGTAGCATCAGCTTTTCTTCATACGTCCATCACTTCCGGCAAAGACTTTAGATTATAAACTGTTTTTTAGCCTGAGCGGAAACTTTCAGACTATTGTTGACTGTAGCCCTGAGGTACGGATTTCAGGAACTGACAGCCCAGCTTTCTGCAGTCACAGTCGCACGTTCATTACAGTAGAAATTACATAAAAACCAATTAAATAAGCTATAGAAATATAATTAAATTGCTAATCAGGAATTACTTTGTCTTTCGAGACGCATAATTACGCGCTGTAGTATTTTCGTTGAGAGTTTACGTCATATACCTTACTCTCAAATTTCATTAGTAAATTTTTGCTTAAAATGTATTTAACATACAGCTAACGTTTTGTAAGAAAAAGTTTCTTAATATGACATTCCTGAAACTTCACCCTCAATAAACCTCTCATTGCACTTTGATTCAGTCATACTAAATTAAAAATACTCATTGTAATCACGTCCGTTGGTGTTTTCGGAATTGTTTTAGCTTGACCCTGCAGTAAGAAACTAACGGACTCACCCAGTTCTCCAAGTTGATGCTGCTGATCACTGAGATCATAAAAAAACATGTTCATCTGTTCCAGCTTTATTTTAAGATCAAAGGCGTCGTTAATTTATCTTTCGTCTTGGGTATCGCCGAAGTTCCTTCATAACGTCGCAAGTATCCGTCCGGAAGCGGGATTTCGTGTACGGCCAGCTAATTGACGTCGTAAAAGCGCCCATTAAGATCTTCAGATGTCCTGTGGTTTCTGGCGCGTAAAATGTCCAACATAAAGGAGCTATCATGGTGCGCCGTAAAAGTAATCGCTCGGCGACGATTGTTAGGCAACGGGGGCAGGGTGTAGAGGGCTCAGCACTACTTTCCTGAATAGTAGCCATTGGATAGATATCCGTACACATTTCCCTGGAATCAGGGACAACGTCGCGAGACTGATTCACGTACATGGTGGCGACTATCGGGATTTGATAACACGTTATGTTTTAACAGTGGTTGGAGATGTTCGCTTACGAGAAAACGCTTTCAGTTGCCTGCGAGCTCCGAGCATCGTATTCGTATACGCCATAACTTCTTCAGTTACTGTTGGTAGCCTAAGCCAGGAGTCTTGTGACAAGTGTTTAAAGAGAGGGATGTAATGAAACAACTAGTTAAATATGTTTAGAAATTCCAGGTGTATGTGATAATTCGTAAGGTGAAAAAGCTTAGTGGATGTCCAGCTTGCGACGCACTCATCCTCTTACCGTTTACTGGTAAGTCTTGGATACCTGTGAGACTGCTGATGCGATACCGAGAACCTGGGAGCGATGCAGTATTACCTCTGATTGTTATCGACGCTGCTGTTCGTCACCTACCAGTACTGGCGGAAGATGCAAACGGAAATCGTGTCTCCTAGTTCTTAAAAGTTATGCACAACAGGTAACATAAAACAGATATGTCATGGAAATTGATAACCTATGCAAACATTCATTTATTTAACACAACTGTTCTGCTGTGAAACTGAATGTTTTAAAATCGCCTTACTTTGCCTTTTAAGTGTGAAGGAATTGCAGAAAAGTAGGTCGTTCAAGAGATGGGAGCTGGATAAATTGAAATACCAGAGGTTCTTGAGAGTTTGAAAGGAAGCATTAGCCAAAATTTACTGAAACAGGGGAAATACATTCAATAGAAGACGAATGGATAGCTTTGAGGGATGAAATAGCGAAGGCGGCTGAGAATATTTAGTGCAAAAAGAATTATGGAGAAAATATAAAAATACAGCAGATGCAACAAGCAAAATTGAATACAGGGGTCTTGAAATGAGACTCATAGGAAATGAAAAATGGTAAAGCAGGAATGTCTACAGAAAAATGCAAAACTTACTAGTTTCAATGAAATCAGAAGATAAATGCCGCCTATAGGAAACTAATAGAGGTCTTTGGAGACAAAAAAGTAGCTGTATTAATATCAAGAGCTCAAATGGGAGGCCCGGATTAAGCAAAGAGGGAAAGACTGAAAAATGAGAGGAATATATAAAAGTCTATAGAAAGGAAGCGAACTCGAAGACAGTGTTATAGGAGGAATAGGAGAGGAAGTAGATGACATGAGATGGGAGACATGACACAGGGAGAGTAATTTGACAGAACATTGAAAGGCGTTAAGTCAAAACAATGACCCTGGAGTAGACATTCGGAACTATTGAAATGCTTGAAGAGCCATTCGTGCCGAAATTATTCTACCTTGTACACAAGACGTATAAGACAGGTCAAACACCCTCAGACTTCAAGAAGAATGTAATAATTTTAGTTTCAAAGAAGGAAGGCGCTGACAACTGTGAGCTCTACGAAGCTATCAGTTTAATCAGTCATGGTTGCAAGATACTGAGACGAATTATTTACAGAACAATGGAGAAATTAACAGAAGCCGACCTCGGGCAGGAACAGTCATAGTTTCTGGAGAAATGTAGGACAACGCGACTCATTATTGATGGAAGGCAAAACTACGTTTATTGCATTTATTATTTAGAGAAAGCTGTTGACAGTGTTGGCGGGAATAAACTCTTTGAAATTCTGAAGGTACCAGGAATAAAATACAGGGAGCGGAAGATTATATGCAGCGTTTATGGAAACGAACCTGTAGTTATGAGACGCGAAGGACGTGAAAGGGAAGCCCTGGTCAAAGGTGGAATGAGACAGGGTTGTCACCTAACCCTGTGTTGACAAATCTGTACAAGAGAACAAAAGAAAAATTTGGAAAGGAGATTAAAGTCTGTGTGTGTTGTCTTCAGTCTAAAGACTGGTCGGATACAGTTCTCCATGCTGCTCTATCCTGATCGAATCTCTACCTGTACAAATAACTAGTGCAACCATTCGTATTTTTGTATCTACTTACTGTATTCATCTCTTGGTCTTCCCCTACTATTTTTACACCACTACTATACTGATGATCCCTTGATGTTTCAGAATGTTTCCTATCAACCGATCCCTTCTTTTGGTCAAGTTGTGACACAAATTTATTTTCTCCTCAATTCTATTCGGTACTTCCTCATTAGTTACGTGATCAACCCATCTAATCTTACGCATTCTTCGGTAGCAGCACATTTCCAAGGATGCTATTTTCTTTTTATCTGAACTGTTTATCGTCCATGTTTCACTCGCATATATAGCTACACTCCACACAAATACTTTCCAAAAAGACTTTTTGACACTTAAATCTATATTCAGTGTTGACAAATTTCTCTTCTTCAGAAGTTGTTTTCGTGCCATTGCCAGGCTACGTTTTATGTCATCTCTACCTCGGCCGTCGTCAGCTATTTTGCTGCCGAAGTAGCAAAACTAATCTGCTATTTAATTGTCTCATTTCCTCATCTAATTCCCCTAGCATCACCTGATTTAATGTGACTACATTCCATTATACTAATTAATTAAAATTTAGGGAGAAGGAATAGGGTCTCTGAGGTATAATTCTGTCAAAACAAGCCAAAGAACTTGGAAAACAAGCTGAATGTAATGTACGTCTCGAAATCTTATAAGATGAACGTTAATAAAACTAATATACGGGTAATTGAATGTTGTCTAATTATATCAGATGATGTTGATAAAATTATATTCGGGAATCAGACAATGATAGCAGTTGTTTGTTTTTACTATTTGAGCAGCAAAGTCTATGGTCATGACCGGCGTAGGGAGCATATAAAATACTGACTGGCAATGCCAAGGAAAAGATTTCTTAAACTGAGAAATTTGGTAACATCGAATGTAAGAGGGTTGGAACTTAAATAGTGGCAACTATTTATTCACAACCGATACAAAAGAGTTAGCGCCTATTACTGTCCTTCAAAGTAGTCACCAGCGTTGTGGAACGCGTAGTATACCGTTAGCAGAGCCTGTTCTGTTGATACTGCGAATGGAGCGGGCTACTGCCTGTCGAATCTCTCTAAATGCTCTGAAGCGAATGCCACGAAGTGCTTCCTTCATCTTTGGAATCAAATAAAAGTCACAATGACTTAAGTCTGGGGATTATGGTGGATGGTACAGAACTTCCCATTCCCATCGACCGAACAGAGTAGTCACAGCTTGCGCTGTATGCAGCCGCGCATTGTCGTGCAAAATGATGGGTGGGTTGAGCAGAAGGTGTCACCGCTTCTTTCTCAAAGCTGGTCGAGGGTGATGCTCCAAAAACGAATAGTAATACGACTTAAGTCCTTGTGACTTTCATTTGATTCCGAAGATGAAGGAACCACTTCGTTGCATTCGCATCAGAACTGTTCCAGAGATTCGACAGGCGTAGACCGCTCTATTCGTACCGTCAATAGAGCAGGCTCCGTTAATGGTATACTACGCTTTCCACATTGCTGGCAACGGGTTCTACACAACGCTGGTGACTACTTTGAAGGATGGTAACAGGTGCAAAACATGTAACTGTTTTGTATCGGTTGTGAATAAATAGTTTCCACTATTTAAGTTACAACCCTCGTAAATTTAAGTATTTGGTAGTGTCTGCCGAAGGTACTCGACTGGAGTATAGCCTTGTATGGAAGTGAAACATGGACGATAAACTGCTTTTTTATTCCAGTCTCTGATCACAATATCAATTCTTTAGATGATGACCGGTTTCAGTCCGTAATGACCATCCTCAGATCTTTTCTACACCATGTCCTAAAGTGATACGGCCATAATGGCATCGTCAAAACATATAAATGTAATCAGCATAGCATGGACGATAAACAGTTTAGACAAAAAGAGAATATGAGCTTTCGAAATGCGGTGCTACAGAAGAATGCTTCGGATTAGATGAGAGATGGAATACCAACGAAGAGGCACTGAACCGAATATGGAAAAACAGGAGTCAATAGCACTACTCGACTAAAAGAATGGATCTGTTATTACTATACTGAGGTATGAAGGAATCGTCAATTTGATAACGGAAGAACATTTGAAGTTTAAAGTGTTGCTCAGAATAGACTATGGTGGGCAGCTGCGTTTAAAGAAGTCTTAGGAATGAAGGTCATAGGAGCATATCTGGTGCCAGATCTGACACTGTCAACTGAGTTTTCACTGTTGCCATGTGGATGTAGTTGAAAATTACACCGAGAAAAACGTAAGAAATGTCCGTTTTGTCAGCGTCCACTGTCTTGATCAACTGAGGCACCCTTTTTCGTAGCCACGTGGCTGTCAGACTGCTGCAGAAAGCATGACCTGAAACACGAAGTAATTTTTCACCCATTAGGAGTAAGCGACTTTGTCCAATTGTTTACCTCTCTCGACGCGGTTGAGGGTCTTGGCATGCAGCGTCGAAGAGGAACGGCGTCGGGCACAGTTCGTCGACCATCTGCTTCGTTTCGCCTCCCTGGTGCTTGGGTATGGTCTTCTGTAGCCTCGTTGCCACATTCTTGAGAGTACATTCATCACTACACTGTATACTTTCTACATTTGATGAGGTATCCAGAGTCTGCTCCTAGTGGAGGCGACCTTCTACAGCCCAAACAAATACTTCGTATTCCACGACGATATTGTGACAGTAAAAACAAACAGATAGCAGCATCTCTTGTCAGAATGGCGCGTCACCATGACAAAACAAAAGAAAAGTTCTCTATGTGATACACTAGAACACTTTCACAAGTATCACCAAAAAGTAAGCGGTAAAAGGTGCTATTAATCTGTCTTGGTTCCTGAGAGATTGAGAGCGTATAATCTATGAAGGAAAAAGAAATAGGTTTTCCGTGTGGTCGTATACTTGTTCCTGGGGCATTGAGAGCGTATAAACTATCAAGGGAAAAAAACTGGGTATTCCTTGCGGTCGTATACTTAGACCCAGCAATATGTTAAGAGTTCATTCCGTGTGTGTGTGTGTGTGTGTGTGTGTGTGTGTGTGTGTGTGTGTGTGTGTGTGTGTGTGTGTTAGTGTGGCGGGGGAGGGGTGTGTGTGTGTGTGTGTGTGTGTGTGTGTGTGTGTGTGTGAGAGAGAGAGAGAGAGAGAGAGAGAGAGAGAGAGAGATTTACACTCTTTTGTAAGCCGCTGCTGTATCATTCACCTGGAGTAAAGTAGATAGAGATAAATCACGATTGTCCGGCCGGAATTCCAAGCACAATAGTCGAGAATACAAAGCCCGCACGTTTCATTACGTCATACCGTTTCGTAATACGTTGCTGTATTTCCTGTGGATGTCCTGAAGTTGGTATGCCCAGCAGTATTTCAGTAAATGGACTACATTAGGTTACCCCCAAATAGCTGCAGTGAAATTGGTATCTACTGCAAGTTTCCACTTTGTTCATTTACAAGAATAGGAAGCTTCATCACGTAACTGCGTTTCACAGAGGTTTGTGGTGTTTTCACAGAGGCTTTTGCTGTGTATTAACAGTAACCGCAGATTTTATTAGTGTCAATCTTTGATGTACTCGAGATGAATGTAGTTTCAACTCATCTGTAAGAATTCTGTGTTCATCAGCGGTCATCGATGGTAATGACAATGTTGAGAAAATACCCTCTTTGAAATTGTGAAGGTTGCAGGAATGAAATACGGAAGGACCATATGAACGGCATATGATTTTAAAGGTATTGTAATAAATAAAATATAAGGAAATGTGGTGATATTACTGGATCTGATAAAAAAAAGAACCTGCCGGAAAGCAATATGCACAACGTCACAAGTACAGAGCAATGCTTGCTGAAACTCACCGTGTGCTTCCGCTAATTTATTGTGCAAATACGCCATACAGACACAGCTGGCCCGTCATTTATCATTATATATATATATATATATATATATATATATATATATATATATATATAGTCATTCGTTTTGAAATAAAATCTCTCTGCGCTAGTCACAGCGAATATATGTTGCTATTTGTTCCTAATTTACGATACTAGACAGCTTATATTATTTTTGTGCACTTTCATCGTTTTCCATTTCACCTAATGTGAAACTTAGCGCTGTCGAATTACTTCTTCCATCTTATTTAGCTAAAGGAGGAGCGAGAAATACGTCGCAGATGACGTGACGATGTTCTACATTTCGTCGTGTTATATTCTACTTCGGTAACGCGAACTACCTAGGTTTCTTTTGTGACTAGATGCGAGAGATGTATATAGTGTAGGGGTGAAGTTAAAAGTAATCGACATTTGTTATTGTCTGTTAGATTCCCATCGGCGACGTGCTTTGAAGACATTGATCGTGTCACAATATCAAAACATAGTTTCTGTCTCTTGCAAGTGAATTAATTCGTGTGTACCATACACGTTTCGCCTATTCATGCCAGGTATCTTCAGTGATCTGTAATACAAAGAAAATTATTTAATTAGAGTAGAACTGGGTAAGACTGCGCAACCCTTGTATCTCATTTTTAATACCGACCGAGGTGGCGCAGTGGTTAGCACACTGGATTCGCATTCGGAAGGACGACGGCTCAAACCCGCGTCCGGCCATCCCTATTTAGGTTTTCCGTGATATGCCTAAATCAGTTCAGGCAGATGCCGGGACGGCCGATTTCCTTTCCGTATGAAAAGCGATAACGAGAAATCGTGCAACAAACAGAATGTAGAAATCGAAAATATTTCAGTTGATATGCTGGTTACCGTAGTTACATAACAGTTAATTATGTATTAATACTTATGTCTGTGGCAAGTGCTAAAAAAAAAGAAAAAGAAAGAAACAGTGTATAAGAGATGACGCGTAGTTCATTACATACGGAGTGTTTCAAAGTCTTTCCATTAAAAGGTAGGGGGTAATAGATCACTTCATAAGGAGCAACTTTTGTTCGAGACATAATGTTCGCTGACGCTTCGTAGCAACGCTTAGCATCGTTTTGTTATTTACAGCTCAGCGCCCGCTGCTACGCGCGTGTGCACAAATTCTTTCTGTTTCTATTTAATGGCATTTTTAAGTTGTTCACAAATTGCAACATCTTCTAAGCTATTCACACTAATTAAGGCCATAGAAGCATGGCCTTTGCGAATGTACTTCTGACTAAAAAGCGATTCTGGTAACTGGATTCAGAGTTAATCCCGTCTTTAAAGTACTTCTGGTGATATTTCCATAGAAACTTCCATCCCACAACACATTTCTTTATTTTTAACCAAGAGGTGAAATAACCATTTTTCATACATTTAGTTTAAAAATGTTTTAATATAACGAAATGTTTTCTTAAAATTTACGTACCTTGTTTCATTACCGTAGGGGTTTAATTTCCAAAGAAAAAAAAGGGAAATATGTATTATTTTACTTGTGACCGAGAAGTCAAATACAAATTTTCATTGATGTATCTTTTAAAATACTTGAGTAGTTCTTTCATAATTATTTATTTTCGAAAAATACTTTCACCGACTATTTCATCCCCGGAAAGGTCAAATTTCCAAAAATGCGAAACACGTTTTTCCTTATTTCTGACCGAGAAGCCAAATACCAGTTGTCGTAGTTGTAGTTTAAAAATTACCTTGAAAGCGATATAGTTTCAAAGAACCTTTCATCTCGTATTTTACCCTCTTAGGGATGGAATTTCGAAAAAGCCCCTCTTGAGCGATGTCTACAGTTTAAGATCAACACCATCTCCAAATATCAGCTTTCTATCCTTAGCGATTTAGGCTGGCCGGCCGCGGTGGTCTCGAGGTTCTAGGCGCTCAGTCCGGAACCGCGCGACTGCTACGGTCGCAGGTTCGAATCCTGCCTCGGGCATGGATGTGTGTGATGTCCTTAGGTTAGTTAGGTTTAAGTAGTTCTAAGTTCTAGGGGACTGATGACCATAGATGTTAAGTCACATAGTGCTCAGAGCCATTTTTTTTATTTAGGCTGGGCGATGACGAAGTCACCAATTTCTATTAGAAACGAAAACAAAAAAATGAACTATGTTTGTAATGAAGTATGGAAAAATTTCATTTTCATACAGTCGTGGAAACACCTTTGAATTTACGAAACAGTCGTACAGAAACATGTGCATAGTGTACATATAGAGAAGTACAGCATCCAAATTAACAAACACGAACCTTGACAGTGTAAGTACGCTGGGTGCTTCGCGTGTCTACATCACGATGTTGTAAACATCTCTGTGGAAAATCTTCATCATTGATTTATAAACGGCGATAGTTTTCGCCTACAGCAGTTAGCGCTTTGCAGCTGAAAGCTGTCAAAAACGCTGCCATGTGTTAGAGATGTCCTTAAGTTGACTCGACTGTAGGAGTATCTTAGTAGTAAAAAATAAATATACGAAAACTTCTTATATTATGCGGCATTTTTCATGTATCTCAGTGTTTATGACGTCCTATCTCTTGAACTGTGTGTCGGACAATGATATATTTGTGTAGGTAGATTCAGCGGCGTATGTGAGTACTGTCAGCGAAATATGTTGCGAGTAGAGTTGGTAAAGAAGAAGTAATAACTTTAAATGTCACGCATGTTGCGGCGGTTTTTGACACATCCTCGTGTTTATGGTGTCATATCTCTTGATCTATGTCTCATGCAACGACATCGTTTTGTAAGTACATTCAGCGACATACTGCCTGCATAAGTAATAAATTTAAACATCGTGCGTGATGCGGCAGTTTCTCACACATCTCTGTGTCTATGACGTCATATATCCGAACTGTATGTGGTACCACTATATTCTTTTGTAGGTGCATTCAGTGATATATGTGGATATCATCTGCGAAATATGTTGCGAATGCGTTTAAACGTCATACATGATGCGGCAGTTTCTCACGCATCTCGTTGTTTATGATGTCATATCTCCTGAACAATGACAGATAGGTGTTTCTTTCCGTGGCAGTAAGGGACGTGTGTTCCAAGTTTGGTTGGACTCGGTCCACTGGTTTAGGAGATGGGGCACGAGCACGCGTGTTCACACACACACACACACACACACACACACACACACACACACACACACACACACACACACACACTGCGTTTTTATAGCACGTATGGATTATGCCCCTGAGAGGTGGCAGGGCATAGACATCTGAGGGATGAGTATGCATTATGCGCTGCCTATAATCCAATTTTCTGCTCCGTGTGAGAGAGAGCAGGCTGAGCAAATGATTCGCATCTAAAATAAATTTCTCCGCATAGAGAGAATCATTCTGAAAGTTTCCGTGTTGAAAATCACTCTAACAATTTATTGGCGTAAGTAGTATGTAGCGGACCTGGTTAGTAGAGCCTGCTAGTATAGTGAAATCTCGTTGTTCCTGGACCGGCTAATTGAATAGAAAGACACGTAATGTCACCGGGAAGCGTCGACGAAAATTTCCTCTCTAATAAGAGTTGTTCACCATAAAATGATCTATCGGCCCTAGACATTTGATGCAAAGACTCCGAGACACCCTGAATGTGCAATAATATATTTCCAGTATTTGTATGCTGCATCTAAAATACGTTGAAGACTAAGCCGGCAAACCGTAATATCGTGTTGTTAGTACTGCGCCACCCACTATTACTCCACATTGCGTGTATCGCATTCTTCATTGCACGTGTCGCCGCGCAACTGTCTATGACCGCGTGGGAAGCGCCGTTTCCTGTGTTTTCCCTCCTGCATATTCATTCTCCCGTTCTTGCTCACATGGAAGTCACTGTCGTTAAAGAGTGAGCCAGGTGCCGTGGTACGGTGTTGTTCAGTATACTGACGTCAATCATGTCAGCGTGGTTAATTATGATGATCCCGTAGAGACTCCTGCGCGTCAATACTGTCCTTGAATTAAGCTTCTCTTTGTATCTGGATGACAAATTATCTGCTGCTGCTACCGAATTTTAACGTCCTGTGTACCCGCGAATAGGTCACCGATACTGTTCGCAGCTGCATTAGGTTGCCGTTTCGACTACCGCTTTAAATATCTCGTAATGTCTACGTTGCTTAAAGACATTGTCAGTTTAACGTGACATTACTAACTACGCTGTGTGCAGAAATAAAATGGGAGAAACTTAATTACAATTATTCACCGTTGTTGGCTTCTGCATCTGTGCAGTCGAACTGACATTGCGTAACGGATTCCAGTTATTATGAGTACATCATTTTGGTTTAAAAATAAGAGAGCGTGCTGACAAGTAATGCGTCCGAAATTTTTATGTGGATTTTTAAATAAAACACGTTATTAACATTCTGTATCTTTGTTCTTCACGTGTTCGTATTTGCAGTAGATGACTCAGAATTGTAGCGTGTAACATGGCAGTGTGTAATGACATTTGCAAGAACGCGGCGCCTTGGGTTCGCTGTTGTCTATCATCCTCCACATAGTCCCAGCTTGGCCATCCAATTTTCATCTGCTTCCAATCCTTAAAGAACGTCTTCGAGGACTTAGCTTTGATAGTGACGAAACAGTGTAAGCAGAGGTCAGGCTTTGGTCCCGTCAACGAGGGCAGACACCCTACAGCGGCGGTTTCGATAAACTGGTCTCTTGTCGACAGAAATATTTCAGTCGCCAGGGTGACTGTGTTCAAAAGTAAACGTTGTAGACATGAAAAATAAAGCTGTAGAGTGTTAATTACGTTTGGTTTATATAGAAAGCTTAAAGACTGTTCCATAAAAATTCGGAGGCGTTACTATTCAACATGCCCTCTTACTTCAGTATACGAGGGTTGGAACTGTAATAGTGGCAACTATTTATTTACAGCTCGTACAAAATAGATATTATTGACCTTCAAAGTAGTCACCAGCATTGTGTGTAACTCGTTGCCAGAGATGTGGAAGTCGTAGGAAACTCTTAGCAGTGGCAGTTGTGTTGACAGTTCTAAGCTGAAGGAAACACTGCATGGCATATGCTTCAGAACTGCTACAAATTCATCGGGCAATAGAACGCGCCGCTCGAACTGTCAGCCGGCCGGGGTGACCGATCGGTTCTAGGCGCTTCAATCTAGAACCGCGCAACCGCATAAGTCGCAGGTTCGAATCCTGCCTCGGGCATAGATGTGTGTGATGTCCTAATGGTAGTTAGGTTTAATTAGTTCGAAGTTCTAGGGGACTGATGACCTCAGATGTTGAGTCCCATAGTACTCAGAGCCCTTTTTTCCCCCTCGGCACCCAGACCAACAGTTAGCACTATGTTCATTGAACCATTTGGATTGCTAGAATCACAAATTATCAACGTGACATAAATAAGCCTCATTCACTGTCACAATTAAAGTCCACCTGAAAGTCTAAGCGCACTGCCCACATTGACAACATAGGGCTTAGGGTAAACTTTCCATATATACATATATTGCTGCTACTATTGTTGAGGCGGTTAATATATTTCTTTACGTTCCGTTTGATATATTGCTGCTGCTGTTGAGAAGGTTAGTTTATTTCTCTACGTTGCGTTTGATTGCGGTACGTACATCGTATTCCGCGCCAGGACTAGCATCACGGAAGTACAAGGAGGTAGCACTTACTAGAAAGCGGTAAAGACTGCTGGCGGGGAGATCATTGACAAGTAGTGGGGAGCGAACAGGGTCACCATCTGGCCGCTTCACGGCCGCGGCTGCATCTTGTCCGATGCGCTACTTCACACGGGAACGCCCCGGGACCATAGTGTAGCTGCACTGTAGCCGTAGCACCACGACATTTATATTAATCATCCCAGAAAACTTTTTGTCCAGAAACGAAGTTTTAGGGAATGTTGCTTAGCTACCAAGAGGACATTAACCAGCATTATTTCCTTCCTTGTAACTTCGTTGACTACAAAAATAAGAACTGTAGGGCGTCTTTTTTAAATAGCACACTATAATTTTTGTTCAGTTATCCACTTCCTCTCCAACACGTGTTCGCAAACGTATAACAGTGTGCTATTCACTTACCACGATGTTATTAAAAACGGAATACAAAATTGACCTTGCCTCTCCTGTATTAGCGCTGTCGTCGTCATGATGGAATTGTCATAAAACAGGTAGAAACATAAGGAAAACGCACAGCAGTCATTCAGTCAGAATCTTCAGTTGGTTACATCCTAAATAGATTAGTAGCATTTATACCTTCTTGTCGATCATGAACATTGTATTCATAAAAGCATTCAACTGGAGATCGTTAAGTCAGTGACGGGTGTGCGTTTTCCTCGTGTTTCAGTTTCTTTACTGTCAGCTCCAGTAAGTGGACGGCTTGCGTTCCCCCTGGTATTTACATTGTGTGCTAAAATAGGAGAGCGAGTTAAGTTTTCAAGAAAGTCATGTTTAGGTGAGTGAGGCACTGTGACACGTTTTCGAACTACTCTTGAAGAGAGGTAGTTGCTTATAGAATAAAAGCATTAGGGTGCTATAAAAAAAAGTCTTACTGCTGTTCAAGTCTTCGTAACGAACAAAGTTAAAAGAAAGGCAGTCATGCTGGTTAATAAATCCCTTGTAGGTAAACATTATTTCTTAGCTACATTGTTTTTATTCTACCTCAGGAATATAATTTTATGGGGGCGGTCAAGATAAATGGTACTCCCCCTATAAAAGCACAGCATCTATTAGTCCTCTCTTAAGATACGAGTCATAGCGAAGCAATGTGTCCTATATTACTAGTTTTGCCAGCATAGTGAAGATGTGTTGCTGTTCTTTCGTGGGAAGTATACAGGGTGTAACTAAATTCTCTGTATAGACTTTGAGGACAGGTACCTTTGACAAATAAAAGAAAAAAAGTCTAGCAAACATGAGCTCTTAAGAATGCATATCTTAACAGCTATGAGTACTTGTTACTTTTTCTTCGCTAATGTAAAATGCATCTATGCTACTGAACATGTGCTCATAGCTCCTCGGACACATATTTTAGAGCCTATGTTAACTAGAATTTTTTGTCATTTTGGTCCATGCAACCTCCGCTCAAAATATGGAAAGCAAAGAGCTTTCAGTAGAAGAGATCTGCTTCACAGTATCGAAAGTGAAAAAGTGCTCATTGCTCCCAAGGTATGCGTTTTAGGACCCGTGTTTACTAGACGATTTTGCTTTGGTGTAAGAAACCTGTCCTCGAAGTCTGTTAAGGGAGTTTGCTTACATCCTGTATAGACTCCTGTATTGCGACCAACAGATTGAACAAGGTGACATACTTATTCGGGAAGTAGATTCACTTTCGGGCGGAGCAGTGTTAAAAAACCCTACCGTCATCCAGATTTCCGAGGATTCCTAATTCGATCAAAATGAAGGCCGTAGTGGTTCCTTTGGAAAGGTCACTTCCACGAAAAAGCCGCTAATTCGCGAACGTTACTGCCACTAAATAGCCGCTAATTCGCGAACGTTACTGCTTTCGAAGTGCGCATGTCATATATCCTGAAACAGACTTCCAACATAAATATTGGAGTAGACTATAAATGAAGCCACGGATGTCTACATCGTAGTACAGCACCAGCAACGAAGCGTTTATAAATCTCTTGTGAGACAGTTGAAATCCTAGTTAACAGACGTTTGAAAAACGGTGATTATTATTTCGTTGAAACCGACTTGTGAAGTTAGAAGAATCAATTTTTTTATTTTTTAAGAATCAAATGTTATGCAGTCACTTAGATTGTTATCAAATAAGGAACTAGAGGAAAGATCAATTGCAGCTAATTTAGATGCTTCTTCATACCTTTAACCGAAAGGAAAAGAATGAAGGGTGTCTCAAAGCTTTTTTGGGTCGAATGGTCAGCAATGCATATTTATTGTGTTACGGACATACACGGCCAATACCGTATAGCAACAACGTAGCTCATAGTAATTGTTCAAAATGACGACCGCCAGTCTCAATGCATGCGTGATAACGGCGGATAAAGTTCCGTCGCACTCTCTCAAAGATCCCCGGCGTCTGCTGTGCCAAGAAACAGGCGACGTTGAGTCTAGCAAGCTGGTCTTCATCGGGTTTCATACAACCCCAGAGGAAAAAGTAGAGGTGAGAGATCCGGTGATCGCGCTGTCATGGGGCAGGATCTCCCCTTCCAATCCAACGGGGAGGGTATGTATTGTTCCGGTGCTCGCGGACATTAACATTGAAATGAATTTGTGTAACGTCGTGTTGGAACCGCATTCCTTCGTGGAGAAGAAGGGCTACAGTCTCCAAAAACTGTGGCAGCACGTATTGTAGGAACCCCATGTAACGTGGCCAGTCAAACGGAGTGGAAGCGAATAAGGTCCTATTAGGTGATCTCGGACATTGCTACTCTCCAGACTGTATGCTTCGAAGTTTGTGTTTCACGGCAAGTTGACGGATGCTTGTTGCTGGTTGCTCGTCTCCTCAAAGTCTGGTGTTCAGACATATCTTTGACGGGGATATTGGCCGCTTCTCTGTGGCGTGAACGACCCCGCCTCTTGTAAGCTGGTGTCCGCGAAGATAAACTTCTTCCAGTTGCAATGACGCCTGTTGGGAAAGCGTTCTCTATACCTTAGTGCTGCCTTGGGCGCACTGCATCCTGCCGCACCGTACATTAAATGCCGGCCGGTGTGGCCGAGCGGTTCGAGGCGCTGCAGTCTGGAACTGCGCGACAGCTACGGTCGCAGGTTCGAATCCTGCTTCGCGCATGGATGTATGTGACGTCCTTAGTTTAGTTAGCTTTAAGTAGTTCTAAGTTCTAGGGGACTGATTACCTTAGAAGTTAAGTTCCATAGTGCTCAGAGCCATTTTGAACGTACATTAAATGCATATTTGCCAACTCTGATGACCCGAAAGAACAGACCACGCATTCATATAATTGATACGCCTAGGTGGGCAATGGGCCCACCTTTTTCGGTGCGGCTGCACAGGTACGGCCGATCTCCTGAGGGAATATCCGAGTCGCAAGCATGGAGGAAATGCATAGGGCCTGCGGATAGGTGGGGGTCGGTGGGAATGTGGATCGGCCGCAAGGCGTTATTAACGCACCTGCCTAGTAAAGCAGGAGATCTCGGGTTCGAATTCCGGTCCGGTACACATTTTCACTCGTCGCCGTTGATTCCGCAAAATGTCCCGGTGCAGCTGACATTAGTAATCCCTTCGCTGTCTGTCCTTTACTTTCTTCCCCCCTGCACCTTCAATTTACATATAATGTTCCATCTTTGACTACACGTCTTGCTCTGCACACAGTAACACACCTCACCATAGACACGTCACTAGCTGTCTGATGCAATGGACAACTGGCCCCAGCCATAGTGGTGTGCGTGCGGCACCAGTTAGTGCGTTGGTCCGATGCATGCGTATTTTACATGACATGTGCTATGGGCTAAGCTGTGTACAGTATGCTTGTTGGTGATCGTGGGTGTACGATGTTTATCACTTGCTGCGTGTTCCAGTATACAGCACACATCCGCGACCTTTGCGAGAGTGCGGCAGAATTGCATGTGGCGTTGCGGTACATGCTTGAGATTGGCGGTCGTCGCTTTGAACAGTTACTCCGACCTACGTTGTTGCTATGCAGTGTACGATGTGTACGTCCATGGAAAAAATAAATAGGCATTTCCGACTATAGGTTCACTGCCTCAGTATAATGGGTTGTGGACCCACTACCCCTATTTTTGATCTTAAAAGCTTTGAGACACACTGTATGTAAGGGGGCGTGCACATTCACATTGATCTCTTCCATAACTTTCCACAGTCATTTGTCTGATATTGACATCGACGTATATGAAGTCGATGAAATTGAGTTACGAACTTCACATTCTGATCATCACCGATAGCGTGATCACTCGAGGCAAACACGTATTATGCCGGTCTGACGCAACATAAAGCAGCGACAGCTAGGTAGAGGATAATTTTATATGACGTGTTTCCTTCATCTTGTTACCAACGACTCTAGAGGATTTGCCTGCTTTGTAAATCCATTTCTGTGCGTGGTAAAGTAACTCCCGGCTGTTTTATCTAAGACAGGCCTGACGTTAAGTTTCTGTCTTTTCGGTCGATACGCATTTCACCAGCTCATTTTTTTCATTGCTTTTCCTTATACCCTCACTACCCTTTATTCACCAGACAGTATACCATTTAACATCAATAACCGAGTTCCGCTTCATTGTTCCATCGCTGTAGCTCAGCTGGTCTCATTATCAGAGCGAGTGATAATTTAAATTTACTCACTATTTTGAGTAACTGAAATGCGTAATTTTTTCATTAATTTCTTTCCGATTGCTTTCTATTTCAGTCAACGTCGTACATGTAATTATGGTTACTCTCACGCTGTAGACAGAACAAGATATACGGGTGCTAATACTTACGCAGTCATCTGATCTGTGGTAATAGAATTGGTTAATTTTTGAAAGTCATTGATTTAACAGGATGTCTTAGTATTTTATCTAGTTTTCATCACAAAAAGTTAAAAAATAGTCATTATTTCGGCGAGTACTTCCTGTCCCATCATAGATCCCACATGTTGCGCAAATTGCAGGCTAACAGAGAATCAAGCTCAAAATAACACCCCCCCCCCCCCCCTCTATTACTGGCGGAACAAAAAGTGTTTCATAACGTAAATGCACTCAGTTCATATTCATGAAACAGCGTAAATATGAATATCTGTTTGATTAAATTATGATTTTCCTTTTTTTTTCAGGTAAGTACGAGTAAACGCTGTTACATCTGCATTGTACAATGTAAGTACGAGTGTCTTTTAATTTTGACTTACGTGATGTTTCAAGAGTAAATAGTACCAAACAGAGCAGAACAGTCAAGCTTTAAAAACATACTCAATATATTTTGGTTGCACAGGACTCTGCAATTGTTCGGCTCTATTTGGAATTACACTGACGGAAAAAATTTCGAAACCAAATAATAACTAATGTAGAGTAAAGAAATTTCGGGAGTACATTTGTCTAGTAACGTATTTAGTTATAAACATCCCAAGATCTTAGGGTTTAGCTTAGTTAGTGCGAGATGAGCCATTGCAAATGAGAAATACTGGTACATTAATAGCCGGTGTAAGCGCTAGAATGTTGAATGCAAGGATAAAAACGTGCAGGCATTGTTTTGCACAGGTGCTGGTTGTTAGGTTGTGGGATGGAGTTTCATGCCTGTTACACTGGTCGGCCAGTACAGAGGCGGTTAATGCCGGTTAGGGATGACACTGGAGTTGTCCGATGCTGTCCCGTATGTGCGCGATTGCAGATTGATCTGGTGATCGAGGAGGCCAAGGGCACATGGTGGGTTACAAACGCGGTGTGTGGACCAGCCTTATCCCGTTGAAAAACGCCCGTTCCAGTCCTGTTCATGAATGACATCGCAACAGGTCGAATCACCAGATTGACGTACAGATTTGCAGTTGGGGTGCTCCGGGTAACCACGAAAGTAGTCCTGGTCTCGTAAGAAACCTCACCCCAGATCGTAACTGCAGGTGCAGGTCCAGTGTGTCTAGCACACAGACATGTTGGTTGCAGGCCCCCAACTGGCCTCCTCCTAACCAGCACCCGGCCATCACTTGCACCGAAGGAGAACCAGCTTTCACCACAAAACGCAGCAGACCTGTACCCTGCCCTCCTTTGAGTGCACGTTTGACACCTCTGAAGCCGCAAATGACGGTGGTTTAGTGTCAGCGAATGCTTACTACAGGACGCCTGGCCAGGAGCTGTCCTTGAAATAACCGATTTGTAGCAGTTCGTTGTGTCACTGTGATGCTAACTACTGCTCAGATTGCTGCAACAGATGCAATACGATGCGTTAAGCCGTCGGCACACGGACCGTGCATTCGAGCGTTGAGTGTGCCGAGTTACTGACGTCATAGCGTGGAATAGCACGTTCGGGAGTCTTTCCGAACGTGCAGAGCAATATCTGGCATGTCAGATATTCTGAGCGTTGACCAATGAGATGGCGCAACGCCACCCACGTCACACGCACGCCGTCTCCCTTCGGTAGAGTTTTGAGGCGCCATATTAGCATTCATTTCAAGCCTATATGTATATATGCCGCTTCTGATCACCAGCAAATTGAGAATCACTGGAAAACCCGTAGTTAAATGTGTGATTCGTTCCAATAAAATAATGAGAAACAACATATTCGCGGCAAAAGAATTATTGTAACTTGCGTATTATGAGAGTGGGCTATTTGAAGGCAGCGACACACTGAAGATCAACCCAAAACGCATTGTTCTTAGTACAATTTATTATAATTAAATTTCAGTTAGTAATATAATTATCCACGATTAACGTTTTCAGCAAGGAGTAACATAATGTGATTAGATACAAGGCGAGTGTTGTTAGCTTAATATAACGAGTAGCGTTACTGTCCACGGTTTGTTTAGAGTAACGAGTAGCTTTGCTGTCCACAATACAGTTGTTTGTTGGGGCTGTGGTTCGCGACACAACACTACCAAATTTTTTTCCTAACATTCTCGTTTGTATTAGGGTCTGATACTTTATTATTAGTTCAATATAAGTATATGCTATAATATTTGATATGTAAATATAAGTTCACCTTTTTTTAGAGGGGTGACTTTGTTCGATTGGCTTAATCTACAGGACAGCTTGCGCTACTTGTATAAAGATATTTTGCTGCTTTTTCTTTCACGCTTCGTAATTAATATATTGCAAAGATTCTGCTACTGGGTAGCAACAGTGATCAAGTAAGATTGTTATTGGGAACACGGTCCGTGCATCAGGGCGTTGAGCGTGCGTGCGGATTTTATGACGCCACAGCGTGGAATAGCACGTTCGGGAGACTTTCCGAACGTGCAGAGAGCAATATCTAGCATGTCAGATATTCTGAGCGTGCGTCTGAGCGTTGACCAATGAGATGGCACAACGCCACCTTCGTCACATGCACGTCGTCTCCCTTCAGCACAGACTTGTGAGGCGCCATACTGGCATTAATTTCAACGTACATATGCCGTTTCTGAGCACCAGCAAATTGAAAATCACTGGAAAACCAGTTGTTAACTGTGTGATTCGTTCCAATAAAATGAGAAAGATCATATTCGTGGCAAAAGAATTATTGTAACTTACATATTATGAGAGTATGCTATTTGAAGGCAGCGACACACTGATGATCCACCCAAAACCCAGTGTTCTTGGTACAATTTGTTTTAATTAAATTTCAGTCAGTAACATATCTACGATTAAGGTTTTCAGCAAGTAGTAAGATGCTATGATTTGTTATCAGAAGCGTGTTGTTTGTTTAGCGTTGTGAGTTGCGTCACCGATTCCTATAAAAATTCCAAACCTAGGGGGGGGGGGGGGGTCGTTCGCGTCCTGAAACTTTCGAATTCCCCCCCCCCCTCACATTTGCGTTTTTATTACGTTCTGATACTTTCTTATTAGTTTAATATAAGTATATACTGTAATATTTGATGTTACGTAAATATAATTTCACCTTTCTTCGAGGGGTGAGTTTGTTCGATTGGCTTAATCTACAAGACAGCTTGTGCTACTTGTATAAAGATATTTTGCTCCTTTATCTTTTGCGCTTCTTAATTCACATGTTGTAAACATTCTGCCACTGGGTAGGAACAGTGATCAAGTAAGACTGACCTTGGGGTTTTACTTAAATGTGGAAAAGATGAAATAATGTTTATCTTACGTGGAGAAGTATTGTAAATTTTTATCGCACTGTTTGTAATGAAACTTTTATAAGCCTGTATCCTTATTGATTGGAGATGGTACTTCCTTTTCGTGGACGAAATGTGCGTTTTAATAGAGCTAACGTGGGAATTTTACGCGCGCCCGTTTAGTAAACAGTGTGATTTACGAAGCAGAAACATCCCGCAACTGCCGCTGGAGTGCGTTGTGATCGCATATACCACGTTGGGGGCCCACGTACCGTATGCACAAGTCACATCATTTCTGAGCGAACAGCACCACGTGGGACTCACCACGCTCAACGTTGACGTTCGACAGTACGGTCCGTGTGCCGATGGCTTTACTCTCTGTAGTGGCCGTCTAGAGCCCGGTCTTCTTGCGACCTACGTTCTCGTGACCACCGCTGCCAGCAATCATGTACAGTGGCTAAATTCCAACAAAGTCTCCCTACTATATCCCAGAACGAACATCCAGCTTTTCGTAGCCCCATTACACGACTTCGTTCAAACTCAGTGACGTGTTGATAATGCCGTTTTTGTCGCCTTAAAGGCATTTTTGACTAACATCGACTCATCAGGTCCAATTTCAAAGATAACAAACGCGCACGACCGTTATAATGTGTATTTGAAACAAACCTGATTTCCACTCTCGTAGTGGCGCTACTAGCGCCGCTGTGTTGCGACTGGCGCGACACTGGAATAGACATAATATTTCAGATGTTGAAATACGCTTACCAACATGTCGTACAAGTGCTTTTTGTGCTGCGACTTTTTTCCGTCAGTGTATTCACTCGCGAAACACGGTTATCTCAGGTGTCAGTTTTGGGGCTGTGCTTATGAAACTAGAGTTTGTGCGTATTCTTCGAAATATGTAATAATAGTGACAAGTGGCGCCGCCAACATGGCAGTAACGAGCAGATGTTACACTGCAACACACATCATCTGACACGTAGGAGGAGGCTAGGTTCTAGTATCTGTGGAGGGGTCTGTAGCCGCGGGATTCTGGAGAGAGAGCAGTGATTGGCTGTTCCTCTGGGGGAGTGTCTGCGGCGCGCTGGGCACGCCTGCCTCTGCGCCCCAATTAACGCCGGCGGCGCTGCTCTCCTCGCTAACTAGCGGTCAAAATATGCAACCTCGTTAAGCTCCTCCTCCGCCATAGTAATTCCAAGCGGACGACCTAGCCACCGGAAAAATGACCCCTTACGCCACTGGCACAAAAAGATGGTGCAGTTGGGAGAGGGGTGGCGTAGGAGGGGGGGAGAGAGAGAGAGAGGGAGGACAGTATACTGGTTATCTATACGGTGGTGTGGGTTAGGGTCGCAGGTTTCACAACCTCGAGTCACTCAACCTGGTGATACATTGTTTGCGAGTAATGATCAGAAAAAAAATCGGGATTTGTTGTAATCGACTAGAGCGTAGAAAATAACAGCTCCGTAGCGTAACTTATTTCGTTCGTATGCAGAAAAATGAAGACACGTTCATAGGATTTGCTGACCTCGAAATTCTAAAGTGGAGTTGTTCGAAATATTGAAAAAAAAATAGCGTAAGCTATACGGAAAGACGGGTAATACACAGTATGTACAAGAACCAAGAGGGAACAATGAGACTGGAAGACCAAGAACAAAGTGTTTGGATTAGAAAGGGTGTAAGATATATTTATAGTCTTTGGCGCCTATTGTTCAATTAACACATCGAAGAAGCAGTGACGGAAATATATATCACCACAATATAGGTGGTTACAAGAAGTGGATCCCAATCCTGGGAACGTTCTCTAGTGAAAGACAGGGCCTCACTTCTAATGAATTAGCGTTCATCTATCACGGGGTTTTGTCGTCGAATGTCATTCCTGACGTCACAATTACATTTGCCTAGAAGCGAGAGGAGAGGCAAGATCGTATTAACCATTTACATGCGAACTGCTAAGTATTTATTATTTTAGGTGTGTAGGTATTGTGCACTCCGGTCGAAAACGGGACACCATGTATTGTGTTTCTTCGTCGATGTTTAGCTATGTCAGTCATTCCTCAAGTCAGAAGGAAGCAATGAGATATCGAAGATACCAGGATCATGCCAAGTAAAGAACTGCGATGTTCAAACCAACCGTCCAGTGGACAACTTTATTTTTTGTGTCAAAACTTAGGTCAGATATGTAATAATTCTTTTTAAAAGAAGTCCCTTTTTTCCCTGCGTGGAAATGACGGTTGTTTGATAACTACAACTGTATTGTCTGTAAAATGTTTTGTTTTAATATAATTAGTCAGGAGCAAATTTTCTTTATCTTGTTACGTAGATAAACATCAGTTTCTTCGTTCTAAATTTAATTTTTCATGCTTTCCACCTCAAAACTAACAATATTCGTGTTACTATAAATTCAGTCGTGATTCCGGTATAACAGTTTCATTCTCTGTAGAAAACAAAATCTGCTTGTATCTTGCTAAACACAAACACAGTTTTAATCGTAATTCACCACTATAAATTCCATTGTTTTATCCCCATGCATTCCAAAAGTAGCAGTAGGCCTTAAGCGATTTTCTTGTTTTCTGTATTTCTAACCCTTCTGAAGATTTTTGTATTAAAATGGATCAAACACTTACGATGAAAAGGTAAAGCAGACATCCTGATTCACCCACTAGAGCTTCTCACGCTTCATGCCCAACCGGAGGAAGCCGGAGTAAAATGACGCGCAACCGCAAGTTCCGTAAAATGCTCTCCGTAACCAGCACTGATGGCAAGATCTAAACTCAGTGAAGCACAGACGGCACGGTATCTCGGAGAGTCACATGGTGCCACCACCAGTTCAGGACCTTTTCACAACAATGGTATCGAGACTGTAATGTGCACATGGACAAGCGTGATAATTAGTGGCGATAATTACGACCCACTCTGAACTGCGACTTATGTCGTGGCGGGATATTTTTTCATAACTGTCTTGGATGCAGATCACTTAGCATCACTTCTGTACATTCGTTTCTCTCAACGAGAATGAAAATCAGTCTCAAAAGTTTACACCAGTCCTTAGTTCACACACACGCGAAAAGGGCGTGTAAACTGCTAATATAAGCAGCCTGAAAATAATCGTAGTTACCGTTTCGCTGGTTGATATCTCACCTTTAGATTGCTGAAAAATTCTTAACATAATGTGACCATGTGTGACAAAGACTAATTTTTTTCATAAAAATTAACTAAATTCGGTTCTTACAGAATTTTCATGTATTTTAAATTTCTTTTGATCAGACGTACAAAAAAAAAGTAAAACTCACATGGGTGTCAATATTTGCTGAACAACCGGCAAATGTACTGGGAGGTATTACTTGTATTAAACAGGGGCCACATTAATCAGTAATTCAGGCGACAAACAATAACCTGCGAATATCGAGTAGCTCGAAGAAGAACTCTGAGTCTCTTTAGATTTTCAGAAAATCCCAACGGAAGTGCAAATAGATGAAATGGAAATGGAATACTAACATTGTCTCACTCGCGAATACGTAAGTGGTGTCCGTATACAGCCTTATGAGACTTGCAATCACTAGCTGTAACAAAGGTTATGAGTTCGTACTCGTAGCTTCCTCACTAATTGATCAGGCCGACTGACTCCTGCAGACTGATCCCTATAACAGTCGATGCGGACGAAGATGGGAACACTAGATTTCGTAGCGCTAGTCTGTCCAAGTGCCGGCTCAAACAGCTCCCTCCCTCATCACTAAATCTTGAATATCTTTCCTAGTTAGGATTATACTTCCAAATTATTTTTTTCTGTATCAGATAATTATTTCTACAATACACTATCGCAGTTTGGAGTCCTTATTTAAATAACAACGGCCCCTACAATGTTGTTAATGAAACTGTTCATAGCCCTTCTCCTCCATTATTACCACTTCACTACCTCTGTACGCCGGCCGGAGTGGCCGTGCGGTTCTGGGCGCTACAGTCTGGAACCGGGCGACCGCTACGGTCGCAGGTTCGAATCCTGCCTCGAGCATGGATGTGTGTGATGTCCTTAGGTTAGTTAGGTTTAATTAGTTCTACGTTCTAGGCGACTGATGACCTCAGAAATTAAGTCGCATAGTGCTCAGAGCCATTTTTTGAACTACCTCTGTACAGAACAATATTACATCTGTTATTCTCGGAATTGGTACAGTTTCATCATTTAATAACAGGAACATGATGAGTGGATATTAAAGAGTGTGTCTTTAATATTTCACACCTCTGAATATTACGAAAAACCGATTTTTACGAAAACTAATAATTACCGCCAAACCCAGAATATGCCATTTTTATGTATCTCTACAATCAAACCTACAATTTGCGTTATATTAATTACGATGATGTTTTTCTATATGTTGTTGCGCAGTCTTTAGTTTAAAGCACAGCGAGGGAATTCGCTCGGTTTGCCCACAAGAGCAGGGGAGGGCAGTGAGGAGCAGAGAGGGAAGCAGTTCCCCTTCGCCTGGCTCTATTGCGTTAACCTGTACCCGTCGTAAGCCACCAAATTTGCTTCCTTCGCCACAGCTTCATACATGAAAATGGCGCTACCCCACTGTTAATGGGGATGCATATGCTTTATTCACCGAGACATGCGGTGCATTGTTGTGAACAGAGTTCTGTAGGATCGCCAACCTTACCCAGCAGTGTCTTGCTGCCGACTCAAGAGGCTAGGCTTGCGCTCTGGAGGGACTTGCTGCAATTCATCGTGTATTACAAGTAAGACGACTGTCTCACCGCTATATTGTAACACATGGACAACTTGACGGTTTCCTCCCTGATTTAATTTATTTCCAAAACAGTCTTGGATAAATGAAACCACGGCGTACCTCATGCTGCCTGTGATTTGTCTCTAAACTGCCAGTGATTAGGCCACGTGTGTTCTCATCTAACGCGCTGGCCATTAAAACTGCAATATCATGAAGCATCGCACGTAAAAAATGTCAAATTAGCATGAAATGTGCTACATCCACGGATATGCAAATGTCTATTGTTTCAGCGCAACTGCACAATGTAGCTAGCACTAATGCCATCTATATTACGGACGTAAGGGAAGATTACACAGCGCATTTCTCATTCACAAGTCGCATTTAAGTGTTGTTTTTGACCAAGATCGTTTAATGCTTAGATTAAGGAGAAAAGACGTACGTGTTGGAATTGGATAGCGGCACGAACGTGACCAGTCAAACGGGGATTCGTCGTTCTCCGATATTGCTAGCCGTATTCAACGGGATACCACGACGGTCATGCAGATACGGAATCGATGGATTCAGGAGAGCTGTACTGTACGCCATACCGGATCTCCGCATACTCGTGCGACTAGCGCCCGACAGGACAGACATTGTTTGCCAGGCTGTGCAGGCTGGTACAGCCACGGTGCATACCTTGAATCAGGAAATGAGCTTGATTGCAGCAAGATAAAGGTCACCGAGCAGTACGTGGTGATAATTGTTAGGGCTTCCTCTGGCGCGGCAGCAGAGGCGCGGTTTACTGGTGCGACCAGCGACTACAGTGTGCGTTTAACTATTGTCCTGGCCACCGACCGCCAGACGCTACTCCGAATAGTTGATGGGCCCGTATTTGTCATCCGAACCCAGTTCGACACGACATACATCTTGGTTAGAGCCGTTGTTACCGACAGAGGGCAGCTCTGTGTACCAAATATCGTTCCATGTATACTCCCAAATCACCTAAAGAGTCAGTTTATCTTCCTACAATAATGTATGCGCACAATCAATAAGATTCCCTTTTTGCTATTGTTCCTGGTGTTGCAAATTGAATAGCAAACAGAGTGGATATGCTTGCTGTGTGTCAAGGTGGCCGTCCACATCTATGCGTCAAATGCCCACAATACGCTGTCAGAACAACAATCCAAAAGGCATCCACTCTCACCAGTTGTTGCAGGCACATTCAGTGGTCCATGTATGTCACAGATTTTTTTTTCGTTGTCCCACTACGGTGTGGTCTGCACAGGGTTACCTGGACGCCAGCTTTTTCCTCTGTTGCTCTCGAACATCCCTTAAATTCCAAATGTGTCTAAAAGAAGAAAAAGTATTATAATCGCGTAATAGGCCACTTTTAAATAATATTGTAAAGTTATGATGATTAATTAAATATTTCTCAACTTTTATGATACGAAAGTAAAACAATTTGGATAGAAATGACGGCTAATACATCTGTCTCACACCTCGTGTTTCATACAAAGCCAGATTATTTTTCAGACACAGATGTAAGCTATTTGGGGGCTTCCTTTTCGTGTTGCGTTCTGTATTTAGTGAGTGGAATGTCAGTGAAGACACCCAACAAACGCGAAGGAAGGAAGGAAGGCGTTAGTTGTATGACAACCATACCGAGAACTGGTGTTTCCACATTTTTTTTTCCTTGCCGAAGAGTCAGCACCTTTCTTTCTGTGTATGCGCACAGTGCCACTGCTTCCTTCTTCAGATCTCGTCCCGTGCTTGTTTACAGATAGCTTTGCTTTCCAAGATCAAACGATACCAACGTCGCTTTTTGTCACGTCACGCGCACGTGCGCGGAGAACGGAGTCAACAGGCATATAAAGATAGTTTCAGGAAACTCGGAAGTTGGAGTGTATGAGTTTTGTTTACGCTCTGAGAGTCTCACCAAACCGTAGCTTTATCCACAGAGCGGACAATATAACAGTTTCATAAGACGACCGTCTGGCTAAGTTTCTTTCGCCAACAAGAAAACGATGCCTTGCTATAATTTTTTTTTACCTTTACAGAACACGATTTGTAAAAAGTCATAACAGCACGGGTTTCTTTCAAGTAATGAACAAAATGTAAGTGTTATAGGTATCGAATAATATTATGTAGTATTCCTTGTTTCCGCAATAACCTCCAGAAAAGTTGTTCCGTGGAATAAATGTCTGTGCGTTTGAGATAGCTAATATACTAATCCATTAGTGCGTTTTAGTCCTGTGATGTGTTTTTAAGTTCAGTGTGTCTAACGTGTACGTCTATCAATAGTTGAAATCTGTTGCTCATAGCGGCGAAAAATCTTGACGCTTGTTTAAATAAAGCAGTTATTGCCTGCTGGCTAATTTAGTGCCCTCAGCGTGTTGGTGTAATTGATTCGAAAGAAAATATGTGATTTGTGCATGGTGATGCAGAAGGTTTTATTGTAGTTCCTATGAAACTCTTCTTCAGTTAGAACTGGTACTGCGTGTAACGACACACTAGAGAAGGGTAGCGTCTGATGGAATCCACGATGGGAGAATGGTGTAAGTGCGGTGTTTCACAATAAATTGATTTTGTCGAGAATCCGCATCTTCGAAATTGCTTTATGTTGGAGGACAATGACCATTGAATGGTAAAAAAATCTGTTGAGGTCTTTAATTCAATGAACTAGCAGAATATGAGGGATCGGGAGGTCGATAACTGAGGATTAGCTTCTCTTCGACATCGGAGACATAACAGTTATTCAGTTGGTTGAAGGCGTAGGTCCTGATGAAGGAACGATCACATTATTCCTAACACGTGATGTAGCTAAATATGCAAAACGTAAGCTGAGTTGGCAGTGTTAGCATCAGAATGCGAATAAAATGCATTCACATGCTATGCCAACGTCCTGCATGAAAAGCGTTGCCTCCTTGATAATAGAACAACGGCTGATTTTTTCATGTTTTTGCACATACATTCTTTAATCGTTTCACTTTTCTGTTGTGACGTTTTATATTGTTCGTATCGTATCGAAGTTCTCTGTAATTGCACAACCCTGAGTGAAAATGCGAACAGACAATAGAATCTACGGATGTTGAGGAAACTGACTTCACCCACCATCATGAAGATCTACACATATTCAAGCAGTGATTTAACTAACTATTGTTTTTCATAAATATTTCACCCCTGAGATCGGAAATGTGCTTCGAAGGGTCTAAGCTCTTGGCAGTAACTGCCGCTATAATTTGGTAGCTCCGTGTGATAACGTTACTACAATCTCAGTTACATAGCCGACTTACTTTCATCTACCTGCAATCAAATAACTAATGAATAATTTATACAATACATTCTATTTCTCTTGCGTAGCTATTTTGATTTGTTTACTTATTTAACCTTATCTGGTTAGGGCCATCAAGCCCTCTCTTACACCGGACCGGGGTTTCACAGTACCTTTGTTACATCATAGTTACCTAAGAAATAATAATTTTAATATGACAGATAATATTTAAATGTTTTGAATGTCTGAAGTGATAATGTGCATAAGTAACACTGACTATGAACTTACTTAATTAATCTGGCATTACTTTTACTACCGCATGTGCTGCCACCAATAGTGATAATTGCAGTGCATGATTTTTGACGGTAACCACTGGTGCGCCGTACCGATACATCTGACAGAAAAAAAACCCGCAGATTTTGAGATGTGGTACGATAGAACATTTGCGGCAGTTGTAGCGATGTAAAAGAGATGTATTTACACTTTTAAAATACTCAGAAAAGCAATAAAATAATGTGTTAAGAAATTGAAATTTCAAAAACATCCCCTTGAAGGTCACGGTATCGAAACCTCTTTTTTTTTCAAATCATGCTCTGGATAATAATAATGATAATGATATTAGTGGCATATATAAAAAGAATGTATGAGTGTACAAAATAAGGAATTCTGGGGAAAGGAAGTTTTTTGAAACTGCACCAGCTAAAAATACTGAGAAATGAAGGTCTGGTTGGAAAGATGGATCTACAAGGGTAAGGAGTGCTTACTGGGGCAATGGTGATCTTTATTGTTGCTTTTGTAGATATATCATTATCCGTCTTCTGAAGCTGCAGATGTTACCCAGTAAAGTAAGCAGGATGTTATTACAGTCGGGTTCCTGCTGCTGATTGTGAGGACCTCGGGAAAGTGGCTGAACGATGGAGTGGAACAGAAAGGATTTTGCTCTGATGGCGACGGGTGTTTCTGCCATGTTGTTCAGAAAAGAGCGTTAAGATCGCGGAGAGATCTGAGGGACAGTGCTCGTTGATAATACTGTAGAGAAGACAGAGTGTATGGAAATCTCTGCGCTTGTCTACACAGCAGCAAGGATAGCGTACGTGTGATGTTGAAATAAGATCAAAGAGTCGAAAAACACGGACACAACGGAAACAGGCGTTCATAACCAGTTCTCGGCGCTGTGAGCTCTTCTAAGAAAGACGTTGCAGGGTAACATCACTGTACTCAAGAATTGGAAGTATAAGTGTTTGTACAAGTTTCTTTTTTCGGCCAAAAGTGAAGAGCTTCTTATGTTTTTGTAGGACATAGCGAGATGCTAAGGCCTTCTTTCACAGCGCAATTACGTGCTGAGTCCAATTTTTGGGTAGTGTAACTTTCACGAGCGGTAATGCAAGTAAGAATTAACTGGAACTAACACAGGTAATCTGTTCAGCAGAGCGCATCAAGTACAAGGTGCGTAGTTCACCTCTGTATCTGGCCTTTACCTGTGTTTCGCGGAACACAAATTGCAGAATATCATATCGTATCAGTTAGATATCACACAGAGATAGCGATGTTACAGTCTAATACTCCTGAGAGTGGCGCACAGTAGGCGTGGATGGAAATTCAGTTATCATGAGAGTCTAAACAAGGTAACGAAAACGGTGTCATTAGTAACTCGGCGTATAAATTGCATATTCTGTCGTCTTACCCACAGTGCCCGCTTTCTTTTTATAAGAAAATCCGAGAGTAAATAATTTCTCAATTGAGTCTCCGCGTTGGACACAGAAGAAACAGGTGAAGTACGTAATTGCGACGTGCTTGATGTAAAGTAATGAGTAGAGTAGAGAAGCTTTTGTCACAAGAGAGGAAGAGGTTGGCGGATTCTGTTAGCAAAACATAATGACAAGCAAATCGGGAAATTGTCCGTGGGCAAGAAACTGGAGAAATTCCGTAGAACGACAAAGATTGTAATGTGTAACACAGATAGTTCAAGACCTAGTCGCACGAGGGTTAGTCACAAAGTTTTAGTTAATAAAGCTACGTAATTAATCATTTATTTGCTTACTATCCTAGTACGTAATGAAATTCCCGTGACAGTGTACCATAGTAAGCCGATAGAGGAGCCAAAGCGCAATGGCGCGGGCTATCGAGTAAGTGTTGTACCATGCTCACATGTTCAGGAATGATCAAGGTGTGGTACATTTGGAATTCATGCTTACAGGCACCTCTACAAACTCAACAAGGCAGTGCGAGACCTTCAGGAAAGTGACAGCATGAATCCCAAGAGTTCGTCCTCACACACTCTCCTTCAGCATGACAATGCTGGACTACACACGAGTGCTGCGACATCTGCAACAATATGATGCGTTGGGTTCACTTGTCATCGATCATCCTCCATACAATCCCGACTTGGCCCCATCATACTTTTTTGTTTCTGAAACTTCGATGACATCACTTTGTTAGTTATGAAGCGGTGCAAGGAGAGGTAAGGTTGTGACTAAGTCAACAAGGTCAAACATTTTACAGTGGCGGTCTCAACGAACTGACGTCTTGTTGGGTGACATGTGTTCTCCCCAGGGTGTCTATTCTTAGAAATAAATGTGTAGGCATGAAGAATAAAGATGTAGAATGTTTATAACACACGTTATATTTAAGTCTTTAAGAGTTTTTGCATTAAAAATTCAGAGGCATCACTTTCCAGCAGGCCTTCCTATACTGCGCGAGCATAGATGGTCTGGGGAACTGCACTCGTAAAAGAACTGCTGTAAGCCGATGTCTTGCTTGAAAGCATTCTAGTGATCGAAATGTTTTTACGACGTGCTTTAGACTTGGGAAACATATGTTTTATTATCAGGCGTTATCGCCATTCGCCGTTATTACAAGTATGAGCGATATCGCACACTCTCGACATTCTCGTCACTATCTGTAGTGGGACATTACTTCTCTCTGTGTCCATCTTCCTTGAGGGAAAATGTCATTAGAGCATGTTCTCGACAATGTTCTTATAAAAAGAATTCTGTTGGATTAACTTTGTTGTTTGCGGAGTTCTCCAGAGAATTGAGCAGGAGAATTGTGAACCTCGTTCACATTTCCACATTTAATGTCATTGACAGTATAGCTGTTATTGACGCGGAAAAATTTCCGGTTTCTTAGTCACGTTCCTAATGTATTCCAAATTTTCAGTTAACAAAAATAATCTGCTCGTCGCTTTGATGACAGGGTCCATTTCATTAGCACGGCCATTCAGGGTGGCCGAGCGGTTCTAGGCGCTACAGTCTGGAACCGCGCGACCGCTACGGTCGCAGGCTCGAATCCTGCCTCGGGCATGGATGCGTGTGATCTCCTTAAGTTAGTTAGGTTTAAGTAGTTCTAAGTTCTAGGGGACTGATGACCTCAGAAGTGAAGTCCCATAGAGCTTAGAGCCATTTGAACCATTAAAAAAAAAAAAAAAAAAAAAAAAAAAAACTGAGCGCTGTGGGACTTAACATCTGTAGTCATCAGTCCCCTAGAACGTAGAACTACTTAAACCTGACTAACCTAAGGACATCACACATCCATGCCCGATGCAGGATTCGAGCCTGCTACCGTAGCGGTTGCGGGGTTCCAGACTGTAGCGCCTAGAATTAAAACTGCAACTATCCACTATTTTGACTTGATTTATTCAAAAAATACCTATAACCGGGTTCGAAATGTCTTTACACGTTGGATACTAAGCTTGTTATGCCTCTTGATTGATAGTAAACGTGATGGGACATAAGTGCAGGCTTCTGGTATGAAATTTTTATGGTTAAAGGGGTAAGTATAGGAAGAAGGGGGAAAAAATGTACAGGGGATAACGACTAACCTCAACAACATTTCAAGCTTGTTGAAGGAAAAGGACTAGGTGGTGAGATCAGTTGGCATTTAATCTTGTATAAAACTTTTTTTTAACTTAATAGCCTCTTCTTGATATTGGGCAACCACTTAAAATGACTTGACACCGTGAACGATGAATCAGTTTGAACCATCAACATTATTTCTGCTTGCAAGGGATGCCAGTTAATTACAAGACTGAGGAAAGTGGTCAGGAGATACAACCATAATTAAAACAGATTAAAGTTCATCAGTGAAATACATTCTTCTAGAAGATATAAAAATAGGGCCGAGAGCAGCCTTCGCTGACAAGATAACATAGCAACATGCAGAGATTGTAATCACAGAACACTTGAATTAGCATTCATAATTACCACAGAAAACTTAAACGGCGCTTGAATTTTAAAGTGTCAGAGAGAACTGAATTCATGTGAGGAGGATCCTTACGTATTACAAAGAGTGCTGTACCCATGCGGTTGCGATCGAAGTGACAGAAGGGGATGATTACAATGATGGCCCACCACATGGTGGAATTTGTCGTCTCAGTGCAACAGCGCGTTGCAGTCGCGCTCACCGGTTTAAAACAGTGGCGCCTATATATATGATCGTCATTCCCACCTTCTGCTCAAGGTGATGAGCAGGCACACTTTCATCTGAGTCAAGGCGGTAAGTGCCGAGAGCATATTGCATACACATCGGAGTCGCCTTGCGGTATCCGTTGGTTCGAAAAGAAGCTGGCAATGGGCCAGGGGCGGCTTGTGACTTGATGTTTTATGACTTGGGAACGTTCGCACACTGCTGAACTTCCGGTCCCAAAAAATATCAGTACCGGCTGTAAGGGAGGCCAGTACTTAAGAGCTGTTTGCTGGGACTTACAGAACAGACGGCGTCTTTTGTGCACAGGGGCCTTGAATACAACCGTCAAGAAGAGCTGTTTGAATTTTCATTTGAATTTAATAGTTGCCATCATTTTGAGCAAATAAGCAGACGCTCTCAAAATATGCGAATTGAGATTCCGGCATACTGTTCCTCAGTATGTCATCTATCTGTTAGTCTGTCTTCTCTCTGAATTTTTAATCAGGGGCAAATTAGGATTGAATATTTTGTGGAACTTTGAAATAAAAGTCATAACGTGATAATAAATACAACAGCGCGTCAGTCTCTAAAGTGAGTCGGTAATTTGCAAAAATGTATACTGATTTTTAATTATCTGAGGTTTCTTACTTTGTTGATGGTTTCTCGCGAACGCACACAGGCGCGTCCCAACGCATGACGGGCCTTGCTAGTGTCGTGACGCTACAATAGTTTTAATTTCAGTAAGTAATTATCTACTCATGATACTTAATGAGATCAGTAAACGGAAAATGAATATTGTTTCATTAATCCAAAAGATAATTGCAAATTATTGATGGGTGAGAACTCGGGCGCAAGTGTCTTGGCTTTGTGATTGCCTTGGAACTGGTTTTTGTTGAAAGGCGAAGTTGAAGAATGAATACTGAGAGATGTAACGTCCCGCTACAATTGGTGACAAAAAAAGTGGAGGAGCGAATTCGATATCACACAGAACTGTAGTAATGAGTAAAGAGTAATAAACCATCTGTTTCCTAAGACTAAACGTACGTAGTTTCGGTTGCTAGAATGCTGTGGGGGGGGGGGGGGGGGGGTCTTGGAACTGAAAGAATATTGTACAATGACCTAGGGAACCTCTACTCCATCTGCATCTACATCTATACTCCGCAAACCACCGTGAGGTGCATGGCAGAGGGTACATCACACTGTACCAGTTATTAGGGTTTCTTTCTATTCCTTACACGTATGGAGCGCGGGGAGAATGTGTGTGTGAATGTCTCTATGTGTGCAGTAATTATTCCCGTCTTATCTTCACGGAAATGTTGGTGGTTGTACTATACTTCTAGAGTAATCTTCTAAAGCCTGATCTTGAAACTTTGTAGATAGACTTTCTCGGGGTAGTTTATGCCTATCTTCAACAGTCTTCCGGTGCATTTCCTTCAGTATCCGCGTGACACTCTCCCACGAATTAAACAAACATGTGGCCATTCGTGGTGCCCTCTCTGTATACATTCAGTATACACCGTTAGTCCTATCTGGTACGGGTCCTACACTCTTCAGCAATATTCTAGAACTGGTCGCACTACTGATTTGTAAGCAATCTCCTTTCGAGATCGATTGCACTTCCCCAGTATTCTACCAGTAAACTGAAATCTACCACCTGCTTTACCGTCGACTGAACCTATGTGATCATTCCATTTCATCTGTATGAGTTGGCCGATTCCATCAGTGACTCATTAATATTGTAGTATATCGATACTACGTTTTTTCGCTTTATGAAATGCAAAATTTTACATTTCTGAACATTTAAAGCAAGTTGCCAATCTCCGCAGCACTTCGAAATCTTATCAAGACCTAACTGAATATTGATGCAGCTCCTTTCATATAATATTTCATTATAAATAACTGCATCGTACGCAAAAAGCCTGGTTTTACTATTAATACTGTTTGCAAGGTCATTAATATACAACATTAACAAACAGCAAGGTTCCAGCACGCTTCCCTGAGGCACACCTAAAGTCTTTTCTACATCTGACGATGACTCCCATCCAAGATACCATGTTGCATCTTCCCTACCAAAAACGTTTTCAATCTAGTCTCAAATTTCACATGATACCCCGTATGTTCGTACCGTTGACAAGAAGTGTAGGTGTGTTGCTGAGTCAAATGTTTTTCGGAAATCAAGAAATTGTGTTTCTACTTGACTGCATTCGTCTAAAGCTTTCATAATGTCACGTGAGAAAAGTACGAGTTGGGTTTCCCACGATCGATGTTTTCGAATTCCATGCTGGTTGGCATTGAGAAGGTCACACTGTGCATTTTCACACGCTCATCAGCCTGGAAGAAACGGAAAAAATGATATTAAGGTTGTAAACATGTTAAACGAGCATTTAAAAGTATGAAACAGGTCAGTCGAAAACATTTCCGCTGCTGCTAGGGAGGGAGGCAGAGTTTCTGCTGCGCGTGATTTCAAGCGGAAAGTAACCTAACAGAGTAAGCGATTACTTGAATCGAAATCAATAATTATAAAGAAATTATGGTTTTCAAACATGTCAGGCATCTGTTGTGGCCACTGTGTGCCGAGTCAGAGGCAGCTCTTCTGCTTGACTAACCCGTCTAAGTATTTCCTCAGGCAAATTAAGAGCACCCATAAGTTATTCACCAACTCAAGAACAAGAACAGAGTATACATTATTCTCAATCGTCTTACGATAAAATGGTGAAGCCGCAAAACGAAGGGCATTTAGAACCAGATACGAACGTAGCACCCATCACAAGCGAAGGGTCATCAAATAGTCTGTTATCTTTTGTGAGGGCTGGGACTATCTTCATCTGATCGAATCGACAAAATGCTAAAAGCAGAAATTAGTATCTGTATTGTCTAATCTTTCGAATAAGACATTCATGCTAATAGCATTGAAGAGTAAAAGTAATGGCGAGTGTTTCTCAGTGTCAGACATGATTTCAGTCTTCTGGGAATTAAGGAGTTTGATAAGTTGTCTTTAATTTCTGGACTAAACTTGATTTCCCTCTTGTCCAGATACATGTTTCTGTTTTTCGTAGCGCTCTTGACATAATCGTATCTTCCAGTACAAGAGTCACACAGAGCTAATACAGTATGTAATTGGTGATTGACGACGAATGTACATTACAATAGCTCGAGTGCTGATTAAACTCGTCGGGATCCATGATGTGAAGTGGAAAGCACTGGCGCCTGTCGAAGTGCCCAAAGCCGGACTTGAGGCAATCTGGCCTGTGATCAGAGTGTTCAGACAGGTCTCGGGAGGAACACCTGGCTCTGGAAGAACTACGAAGCGGGCGAGGCAGCTGCTGCTGCGACGGCGGCTGTAGGCAGGTGGACGCTCGCCTCTGGAGCCGCCCGTCGTCCTTCACACGGCCTGCGCGTGAGTCAGCATCCGGCCGCCGCGACGCAGCGCCGCCACGCGTTCGTCCAGTCAACGAACGACAATTAAGGGGAAAAATTAGTGTAGTCGCAATGGGAGAAGAGAGTGCCGTGAACCACATACTAAAGATTCTGACCGGTGGAATGTGAACGTGGACGTGGGGGCGCTTTTAAAGATCACTTCTTAATGGTTTTTTAAATTTTTATCATGTCTTGGACAGAGTAGAGTAAAATTAAACTACACCAAAAAAAGTTTTGCATCACCCCAGTTCCCAGAGCTCCTGAAGATAGACGTTGACTGTGGATATTGTATCACAGACCCAGTCCATTTGACTGTTCATAGATGTCACTAAAACCACCCAAAGATGTAAACAACAATGCATGAGCAGCGCCTATTAGACGGAGGGGGTCGACAGCCAATCAGTTGCAATCATTCCACCAGGAAGGAGATCCACAGCTCGTGTTATCTGTAGTACAACCATTCCTAGACGGTCAGTAACGCGGTAAGACTGCGTCCGCTTTGTTACTTTGTGCCAGGAAGGACTCTCTACAAGGGACGTGTCGAGGCGTCTCGGAGTGAACCAAAGCGATGTTGTTCGGACATTTAGGACATACAGAGAGACAGGAATTGTCGATGACATGCCTTGCTCAGGCCGCCCAAGGGCTACTACTGCAGTGGATGACCGCTACCTACGGATTATGGCTTGGAGGAACCTTGACGGCAAACGCCAACATGTTGAATAATGCTTTTCATGCAGCCACGGGACATCGTGTTACGACTCAAACTGTGCGCAATAGGCTGCATGATGCGTAACTTCACTCCTGACGTCCATGGCGATGTCCATCTTTGCAACCACGATACCATGCAGCGCGGTACAGATGGGCCCATCAACATGCCGAATGGACCGCTCAGCATTGGCCTGACGTTCTCTTCACCGACGAGTGTTGGCTACGCCTTCAACCAGACAATCGTCGGTGACGTGTTTGGAGGCAACCCAGTGAGGCTGAACGCCTTAGATGCACTGTCCAGCGAGTACAGCAAGGTGGATGTTCCCTGCTGTATTGGGTTCGCATTATGTGGGCTGACGTACGTCGCTGGTGGTCGTGGAAGTTGCAGTAATGGCTGCACGATACGTGAATGCATCCTCCAACCGATAGTGCAATCATATCGGCAGCATATTGGCGAGGCATTCGTCTTCATGGCCGACAGTTCGCGCCCTCATCGTGCACATCTTGTGAATGACTTCCTTCAGGATAACGACATCGCTCGACTAGAGTTGCCAGCACGTTTTCCAGACATAAACGCTATAAAACAAGCCTGGGATACATTGAAAAGGGCTGTTCACTGACGACGTGACCCACCAACCACGCTGAGGGATTTATCCCTAATCGCCGTTGAGGAGAGGGACAATCTGGACCAATAGTGCCTTGATGAATTTGTGGATAGTATGCCACGATGAATACAGGCATGCATGAATGCAAGACGACGTGCTACTGGGTATTAGAAGTACCGATGTGTACAGCAATCTGGACTACCACCTCTAAAGGTCTTTCTGAATGGTGGTACTACGTGCAATGTGTGGTTTTCATGAGCAATAGAAAAGGCGGAAGTGATGTTTTTGTTGATCTCTATTCCAATTTACTGTACACGTTCCGGAACTCTCGGAACCGAAGTGATGCAAAACTTTTTTTCATGTGTGCCCTTTGCGATTCATACAAAAGCTCTTATTTATTTTTTCCCCGCGTTGCGAGGGACAGAAGAAACGCAGATCATTAAAAATAGAGCTTCGACTCTATTACATTAATGTTATTTGGTAAATGAAGTGGGTTAAGAGTAAGTATTAAATGTGATTAAATGTGCGTCCCACATCTACCTGCAGTAGAACCCTAATGAGAAATATTCGAATTCTGGGGGTTGTAACGGGATGGAAGGGCGGTGTGTGTGTGGGGGGGGGGGGGGGGGGGGAGGGAGCATATATGCGTGAGAGAAGGAAATTCGTGAGATCATGGTTATGGACTTCTCTTCTTTGTTTGTCTGCGAATCTTGTTGTCGTTGATAAGGCTAATATTACACAGTGTTAGTTACTTCTGTTGCGTGGTCTTCAGTCCGATGACTGCTTTGATGCAACTATCCTTGCTACTCTATCCTATGCAAGCCACTTACCTCCGAATAACTACTGAAACCTACGTCCTTTTGAAACTGTTTACTGTACTCATCAGTTGGTCTCCCTCTCCTATTCTTACCCCCTTCAGTTTTTCCAACACAAAATTGATGACTCCTTGACGAGTCGGGATGTGCTCTCTCAACCGTCTGTTCTGATAGTCACGTTGTGCCACAATTTTTTCCCCATTGGATTCAATACGTCGTCATTTGTCTCCTACTCGGCACGTTATATACAGTAACGATTATCTGAACAGGCTACAATACTGACCATTAAAATTGCAACACCAGGAAGTGCGGAGAATAACTGAATTCAACTTTTTGTGCGTATCCAGTGTAACAAGGAGAATACATGATTAAATTTATAGCTTATTTGAGGGTATACTGGTTGCGAAGTTTAGTACACTGAGCTGCTACCTCTGGCAGCAACAATGGCTCTGCTCAGCTGGGCAGAGATGAGCTGAGTTTGGACGACATATGGGTACGTCATTCCCTGCTGCTTCAGTACTGTCCCAGAATACATCCATGGTAGTAGGTGGCGATTGGTGGGTGCCAGGCTCTCGGCAACCCATGGCTCCAGTGGCTAGATGATCTGGAGAACATGCTGACCAAGCCTGCTGTCATATCCCCTGTACATCGAAATCAGGACTACACGACCAATATGCTAATACATTGTTGGCAGATAACGTCACGGAGACATCGAATGTGGGGCTCAGTCACTGGGTTTAACACGTCGGAAATGAAACGGCTACTGTCTAAATTACGGGCTGTGCGAACCAGAGGCGATCATCTCGTGTATCCAATGGCACCCCGTACCATCACAGATACTGGATTCGTATGACTATGATGAATTAAATCTGACAACGTTAATTCGCCTCAGACTTGCCACATACATACATCCATAGTGATGCTGTTGCAGAACCAGTACTTGCGTGAAAAGGTGACTTGGTACTGTTTCTGCATCCAGTGTTGTCAATGAGCGAGTCACCAACTATGTATGTTTGTCGGCTGTTATGTCATGCTAAGTTGCAACAATGTTCGCCTTATTGACAGTCCGTGGTGCTCCAGTAGTCGTCTCACTGCCCACAACGATACTTCTTTTACTGCAAACAAGCCCATTTCGTGGCTCAAAATACGTGACGTGCCTGTACCGAACATTGTGCCAGTCCTCTTGGGCGCTAGTCGCTTGGGGCCGTTGAGATCCTACACGACGTTGAGTATGGCGCACCAGATTCCACTGTTGTATATTCGCATGATAGTAGTCGGTTCCGACTAAAGCGAGCAGTAATATCATGCAACAATACATCTACATTTACATGACTACTCTGCAATTCACATTTAAGTGCTTGGCAGAGGGTTCATCGAACCACAATCATACTATCTCTCTACTATTCCACTCCCGAACAGCGAGCGGGAAAAACGAACACCTAAACCTTTCTGTTCGAGCTCTGATTTCTCTTATTTTATTTTGATGATCATTCCTACCTATGTAGGTTGGGCTCAACAAAATATTTTCGCATTCGGAAGAGAAAGTTGGTGATTGAAATTTCGTAAAAAGGTCTCGTCGCGATGAAAAACGTCTATGCTGTAATGACTTCCATCCCAACTCGTGTATCATATCTGCCACACTCTCTCCCCTATAACGTGATAATACAAAACGAGCTGCCCTTTTTTGCACCCTTTCGATGTCCTCCGTCAATCCCACCTGGTAAGGATCCCACACCGCGCAGCAATATTCTAACAGAGGACGAACGAGTGTAGTGTAAGCTGTCTCTTTAGTGGACTTGTTGCATCTTCTAAGTGTCCTGCCAATGAAACGCAACCTTTGGCTCGCCTTCCCGACAATATTATCTATGTGGTCCTTCCAACTGAAGTTGTTCGTAATTTTAACACCCAGGTACTTAGTTGAATTGACAGCCTTGAGAATTGTACTATTTATCGAGTAAACGAATTCCAACGGATTTCTTTTGAAACTCATGTGGATCATCTCACACTTTTCGTTATTTAGCGTCAACTGCCACCTGACACACCATACAGCAATCTTTTCTAATTCGCTTTGCAACTGATACTGGTCTTCGGATGACCTTACTAGATGGTAAATTACAGCATCATCTGGGAACAGTCTAAGAGAACTGCTCAGATTGTCACCCAGGTCATTTATATAGATCAGGAACAGTAGAAGTCCCAGGACGCTTCCCTGGGGAACACCTGATATCACTTCAGTTTTACTCGATGATTTGCCGTCTATTACTACGAACTGCGACCTTCCTGACAGGAAATCACGAATCCAGTCGCACCAATGCTTCAGTGGGGCACGATCCTGCCACTGCCAAATTTGGACATGTACTGGTAGACATTTTCCCTTAAGCGAGACCAAAAACTCTCACAAACTGCCAACATTCCAAAGCGCTTGCTGAATCAAAAAGCCTTTGCCAAGTGTGCTGTCAAAATTTGATGTAAAGGGAAAATTCTGTGCCTTCTACGCACGGCGAGACCATATTACACTATGTGATCCAAAGTATCCAGACACCAACAAAAAAAAAGTTTTTCGTATTAGGTGCATTTTTCTACCACCTACTGTCAGGTACTCCATATCAGCGACCTCTGTTGCCATTAGACATCGTGAGAGAGCAGAATTGGGTGGTCCGCGGAACTCAACTCACGGACTTGAACGTGGTCAAGCGATTGGGTGTCACTTCTGTCATACGTCTGTACGCGAGAGGTCCACACTCCTAAACATCCCTAGGTCCACTGTTTCCGATGTAATAGTGGAGTGGAAACGTGGAGGGACCGATGTAGTAGTGAAGTGGAAACGTAGAGGGACACGTACAGCACAAAATTGTACAGGCCGATCTCGTCTGTTGACTGACAGAGACCGCCGAAAGGTGAAGAGGGTCGTAATGTGTAACAGGCAGACATCTATCCAGACCATCACACAGGAATTCCAAACTGCATCAGGATCCTCTGCAAGTACTATGTCGGTTAGGCGGGAGGTGAGAAACCTTGGATTTAATGGTCGAGCAGCTGCTCATAAGCCACACATAACGCCGGTAAATGCAAAAAGACGCCTCACCTGGTGTAAGGAGCGTGACCATTGGACGACTGAGCAGTGGAAAAACGTTGTGTGGAGTGACGAATCATGGTACACAATGTGGCGATCCGATGGCAGGGTGTTGGTATGGCAAATGCCCGGTGAACGTCATCTGCCAGTGTGTGTATTGCGAACAGTAAAATTCGGAGGCTGTGGTGTTAAGGTGTGGTCGTGTTTGTTGTTTTGCGTGGTACTTTTACAGCACAGGCCTACATTGATGTTTTAAGCAACTTCTTGCTTCCCACTGTGGAGGAGCAATTCGGGAATGGCGATTGCATCTTTCAACACGATAGAGCACCTGTTCATAAGGCACGGCCTGTGGCGGAGTGGTTAGACGGCAATAACATCCCTGTAATGGACTGGCCTGCACAGAGTCCTGACCTGAATCCTATAGAACACGATTGGGATGTTTTGGAACGCTGGCTTCATGCCAGGCCTCACCGACCGACATAGATATCTCTCCCCGATGCAGCACTCCGTGAAGGTTGGGCTACCATTCCCCAAGAACACTTCCAGCACCTGATTGAACGTATGCCCGCGAGAGTGGAAGCTGTCATGAAGACTGAGGGTGGGCCAACAGTATATTGAATTCCAGCATTACCAATGGAGGGCGCCACGACATTGTAAGTCTTTTCAGCCATGTGTCCGGGTACTTTTGTTCACATAGTGCTTATTGTTCTGGCGTCAAAGATCTCATCTAGTACATAAGCCGGCGAGGAAAGTCGCGGCCTCTTTGGATAAATCGATGACCGGGTCTGAAAAATATCGCGTCGAAAGTCTCGTTTGGCTGTAAACTCACATCTCAGAGCTAAAACGTGTCGCGTTTGATGCGATGTCTGCCGTGGCAGGCGGTAACCAGTTTAAGATTGAGGCAGCGAGGCGAGCTTCGTCGGCCCGACACGCCGCCTTCGCGATTACCAGCGCAAATTACTTTTGCAGCGTCGCAACACTTTAAATAGCTTGCAGCGTCTTCGCTCACGCGCCTGCTTTCATCTTTCTCTCCTAGGAAGGGGCTGGGGGAGCTTCACTATTCTGTCGTCATTAGGTCATTTTTATATTCTCTCACGGAGTGCTTCGTTACAACAGTTTAATCAAGGGTTGGCCAATATGGAGAGGAGGAGAAAACGGGGCAGGTAAGAATTTCTTTGTTGTATGCCGGTGCTGTGGACTTCGGTATGAAAGTAAAAGCCATCAAGAACATCTTCGTCTGTCACTGCGTATATCTGTGTCATTGGGTGTATTTAATTTGTCATAAAGTTGTGTGAGCACTAAGAGAAATATTAGGGATAGTCATATACACTGAAGGAAAAAACCGCAACACTAAATACTAATTAACTTCTAGTATCGAAATTTCGAGAATACATTCGTCCAGGTAACGTATTTCATTGATTAACATTGCAAGATCACAGGTCAGTATAAGCGCCAGAAACGCCATTGCAATTGTGAAAAGCTGGTCCATTAATAACCGGTGTAACCGCCAGAATGTTGAATGTATGTGGCTACATTGTGCTGTACAGGTGTCGGATGTCAGTTTGTGGGATGGAGTTCCATGGCTGATGCACTTCGTCGGTCAATACAGGGACGGTTAATGCTGGTTGTGGATGACGGTGGAGTTGTCCGATCATGTCTCCATATGTGCTCGATTGTAGAGACGTGGCGCTCGAGCAGGTCAAGGCAACATGGCGGCACTCTGTAGAGCATGTTGGATTACGGCAGCGGCGGTATGTGGGCGAGTGTTACCGTGTCTGAAAACACCCCCCCCCCCCCCCCCTCCTCCCGCGGACTGCTGTTCATGAGTCGCAGCACGACAGGTCGAATCACCAGATTTGCAGTCATGGTGCATGGTGTAACCGCGAGAGTGCTCCTGCTCTTACAAGAAATCACACCCCACAACATAACTCCAGATGTAGCTCCAGCGTGCCTAGCACGCAGACAGGCTGGTTGCAGGCCTTCAACTGGCCTCCTCCTAACTAACACACGGCCATCATTGGTACCGAGGCACAACCAGATTTCACTACGAAACACAACAGACCTCCACCATACCCTCCAATGAGCTCTCACTTGACACCATTGAATTTGCAAGTTGTGGTTTGGGGCCAGTGGAATGCACGCTACAGGGGACGTGGTTCAAAGCTGTCCTTAAAATAACCGATTTGTACCAGTTCAATGTGTCACTTTGGTGCCAGTAGCTGCTCATATTGCTGCTGCAGATGCAGAACGATGCGCAAGAGCCATAAGTCTATCGCGGTGGTGGTTTCTCTCGGTAGTGCCATGGGTCCGTCTGGAACCCATTCTTCTTACGGCTGTACAGCCTCGTGGCCACCGCTGCCGGCAATCACATACAACCAATTCTTTCTGCAATATTTCAGACGGAACATGCAGCTTCTCATAGCCCTATTACGCAACCTCGTTCAAACTCAGTGAGGTATTGATAGTGGCGTCGTTGTTGCCTTAAAGGCATTCTTGACTTAACGTCAACTCAGCACGTCCAGTCTCAAAGGTAAGTAAGGCTTACGACCGTTACAGCATGTATTTAAAGCAAACACGTTGTGCATCGTCATCGTGGCGCTACTAGCGCGGGTCTTTTACGACTGTAGCGAAATTTGAATAGACATCTTTCAGATGTAGAAACACGTCTACCACAACTCCTGTCGCACATCTCCTTGTTGCTGTTGCGACCTTCTTCGTCAGTGTTTTTGTTTTTTGCAGACAATCATTTGGAGTCATGGTATACATTGAAATCGCCATGCCACAGTGCACAAGAAGAAATAAAACAAAGTGGCGCAACTTATTTACCGGCGCCATTCTGGTTTGGCTCCTCAAACGATTTCCAGCCGTACTGTAGCATGGGTATTCCAGTGAATACCAGGACTGCGGACCTGTACCTGCACACAAGCAAAAATTAATTATTTAATTTTTTGTGCTAAAAATTGAAAGCTCGTGGCGTTCCTCTGTACTTCGTGTCTCAAAACGCTCATACTCGGCCGGGGTGGCATAGCGGTTCTAGGCGCTTCGGTCTGGAACCGCGCGACTGCTATGGTCGCAGGTTCAAATCCTGCCTCGGGCATGGATGTGTGTGATTTCCTTAGGTTAGTTAGGTTTAAGTAGTTCTACGTTCTAGGGGACTGATGACCTGAGATGCTTAGTCCCATAGTGCTCAGAGCCATTTGAACCATTTGAATCATTCGAGATACAAAAATCTAGTAAACTTGTGATTCAAACCTCCATACCTTAAGAGCTATGAGCACTTCTTCAGTAGAAGAGATTAGTTTCATTATACCGAAAACGATGAAGTGCTCATAGCTCTTAAGGTATGCATTTTAGAGCCTATGTTTACTAGATTTTTTTCCTTCGAATAATTGCTCCTGTCCTATCCCTGAATACTGACCACTCCCCCTGGGACACCCCTTTTATTGTACACACGTAGATTCAGCAACGCCGTCTGTTGTGTTATCGGGAATAAATAATGTTAAGCTAATCTCAGACGCTGAGAAACAGTCAAACGAAATGGGAAGTTGAAGGGAAGTGGAATGTTCCTAGTCTACGTCGAAGGATGTCTTATCATGTGTTCGATTGGGACAGAATGGTCGGTTTTCGGACAAATGGGCTCGTACCGCTACATTTTGACTTGGGAGAAAAAGGAAGACAGGTCAGGATTATAACGTCCCGTCGACTATGAGGTCATTAGCGATGGAGTACAAGCATTGATTCATGATGGTTGGGACATTAAATCGGCGTTGTCCTTCGCAGAGGAATCGTCCCGTCTTTTGCCGTGGTGAATCTCCGGAAAACTTAAACCCGAACTTCCGTACGGGTACGTGAACCTATGTCCTCCCGATCCAGCGGATAGAAGAGGATCATATATATCGACGAGAGGTCACTGGGCCACACAATGTGGGCGTCTAACGGCTGTCCATCTTTGTCCATAGTATTGAGCGTAGCAACAGGTGTGAAACTGCGGACTGGTGTGACGCATGCATCTGCCTCTAATTAGTGACCGCATTGTGACCCTACATTATTGATAGGTGTAGTGAACAACATTCATGTAGGATAATGTGTCTACCATGTACCCTTGATTGTACTTGCAAAATACAAGAACAGATTGAACAGTTTGGATGAAGCGGATACGTCATGTTGAACTGTTGAGAGTGTGTGGAAAATTTACCAACTGTCCTGTAGTATCGAAAAGTAATTTTCATTTGATAATTTAGATCCGTTTCTGTGCTATCACTACTAAAATTGCCTCCTAGGACAGAGCACCTATCTAACTAGTATACCAGTTGTTCTGGAAATTTCATTAATGGTTATTATCGGAACACTTGTCAACTCCAGACTTGTTTTGGAAGGTGACAGCTCTTCACCAGACATAGTTCTGTGGAAGGAGGTACGTTTCTGGCTCCACATGAAAATGTGACATCTGTCACACACATTCACCAGTCGGTGCTCGATTTAGTTTCCATTTCACGTGATTTTCTCTTGTTCTTGTATGTCCGAGATAGCACGCTGTTCCGTAGTTTGCATTTAATGTCAAGCAACAGCTCCCTCTGTAGACAGTTAGATGATCCGATTCTGAGATCGGAAAAGGCGACAATGTATACCACCCATAGCAACATACATCTCCTTGTTCAGACCAATTTTTGGGTTGATGGCTGTTTCGTGGTCAAAATGTGATAAGTTTGGCTGGTAGTAATTTCCATGGCCTGGTATTCTTTTCATATTGGGTTGTTACTCTAAATCACTTACGGACAATACCCGAATGACTCTTCACAAAAAAACCGTTTTCTAGCCGCATGCACTTTTAAAACAAAATTATGTTTCGACCCTAATGAATTTTTGTCGATTTGATGTTAAATGGTAATCTTCCATCTATTATGACTTTAAAGGAAGACTTTTCCGTAAGTTATACGCCCAGTCTTTTTGGGTTGCAACCTTTGTGTGAAATTACTTATTGTTTGAAAATGCGTGAAGGCGAAATAGGAAATTAACTAGAAATTGCACTTGAAATATATGGACCACCGTTCAACCGAGCGACTCATGCCAATGTAAGTAGAATATCCTCAGACATACAGTGTTTCCCTTCTGCCTTGCACCACTCATAAGGCTTCTTGAGGCCTACAGTCAATAAGGCACAGTATAAAATTTACACAGAAATAGAAAAGTGATCCAGATGAGTATATAATGCCATTCCACTCCTCAGATCTTATTGTTTAATGTATCTTCGCGCACTACATCCGTTTAATTTTGTAGGCGTGGGTTGACAGCGATCTGTTGCGTGCAGTTCTACTCTACAAGTCCACGTCATGCGACGCCCATCGTCGTAGTGTTCTTTAAGAAAGCGGGTTGTCACTGCATGTCAAAATTACTGTCATTGTCTCTCAGATGAGATTAAGAAATGGTTCAAATGGCTATGAGCACTGTGGGACTCAACTGCTGTGGTCATCAGTCCCCTAGAACTTAGAACTACTTAAACCTAACTAACCTAAGGACATCACACACATCCATGCCCGAGGCAGGATTCGAACCTGCGACCGTAGCAGACGCACGGTTCCGGACTGCGCGCCTAGAACCTGAGATTAAGACGACGGAGTCAGTTGACATCTTCTGTTCCCATCTGACCGCCTTTAAATGGTGGCGCGTGTAGTGTTTCGGGATATTTGTAAACATCCCAACACACCATTGGAAAGCCGTTGACAAGAGATGCTCCTGAGTAAATTGAATAAGGGTAAATGTGGTGGGGAAACTGTGTGTCCTCCTTTCTTGTATGCAGTGATTGTGGAGCAGTGGTGGAGCCGGCGAGAAGGGGACCAATAAAAATGGTGTTACAACCACTGCTCGTCCGGGAGTCATTTATGCCATAGTGCAGCAAGTGCCTGAATCCGAGAGCCATGAAGTAAACGACGCACCAACAAGGGCGTAATGAACAATTGAAGAGTGGTAGTTGTTTTTCTGGTTTTTGTTGCAGGTCCTACAGTGTTCATGTACGGACGTTTGGATGTACTCAGGAGAGTGGGATTACCGTAGCAGTTGTTAGTTGTGCTGTGAAAAGTAATACGGAAAATGTTTGGCAAAGTATTTCCCCATTTGTGAGTATTGTGGCTATTTATTTAGTAGCGCAATGGAGACAACTTACGGAAGCGTTTCAGGGATCTTCACTGCAGTTGGATCAACAGGGCGGTGGCACGGAAGGATCCGGACCACTCTGAGAAGAGAGGATAAAGGTAATACTACTTTCATCTCGCGGTGTATTGGGGTCGGCAAAAATGTTGCCCTGTTATATCGGCCAGGGACGCAACTTCCCGCTAGTGCTGGTATAAGACCCACTACAAATCTTACAAAATAAACAACAGCAGGAAAAGAAGGAAAAATACACCCCACGGCCTGTCTCTGCATGTTTAGCCTTCATTTGAAACCTGCGAATTACTCATTGGGACAAACCACTCAAAACATTTTATGTATAGCTTAAAGATTGCTATGATCAATATGAAATCGAACTGAATGTGAGTTGCACTATCTTTCAGAGCTTCTGTAAACTAATCCATCAGCTGCAGGATTTCAACTCGCATAAATCCTATCTGGCGTTTTTTCTCTGTGGATTTGCCAAAGGCTGTCATCTCCCCAGCTTTGGCACACGCACAATCAAAAATATCCTCGAAGAGGTGCGCAGAGTATATGACTTTAGGACCCTTAAAGATATCAACATTCCTGTGTTAGTTCGATTGCCAGCTGTACTTCTGACACACATTTTAAAATTATTTTTGTGCAGAAAAGCAAAGCAGAAAGAAATATGTATGCAATTTATAAGCTTTAATGCGTCGTAAACATATTTGACGTGAGTAATAGCTTTCCAAAACGTCGTAGCACATCCTGGGTCGAAATCAACAAACATCTTTGGGTTCATGCAACATCAAGTGGCAGATAGGTTGAAGAAATAACCGGTTCTTGTTCTAGGTATGTGTCTGTTAGTTGCAAGGACACAAACTCTTAATGGAAAGTTGCAAGAATGTATGTAAGATACAAAGTTAGAACATGTTTCACTGTTGGATATTTACCATAGATAAACACCCCATATAAATGTAACACGCGAGGCGCTACTGACCTAATGACTTAACCTTATAAGAAACATTGAAACACTTCTAGATTTTGAGAAAATGTTTGACGCTGTTGACTAAAATACACACAATATTGGAAATTCTGAACACCGTAGAGATAAAATACAGATTGCCCAGATTACGTGAAACTTTTACAGAAAGCGGACTGCGCTATAAAGGCAGTACAATAGTTGGAGTGGAAGGTAGACTGTAGTTGAGAAGGCAGCGAGATAGGATCGTAGCCTGCCTAGCCGCCGTGTTATTCAATCTGTACATTGAGCAAGCAGTAACGGAATTCAAGTGGAGAAGAAGAACATCAGCTGTGGTATTTGCTGAGGAGATTGTAATTCTGCCACAGAGAGCAAATGACTTGCAAGATCAGTTGAACGAAATGGATAGTGTGTTCAAAAAGGTTATAAACTGAACACAAATAAAAGAAAGAAAGGGGAGGGGAAGTGAAGGACGGTAACCGAATTAAACCAGGCGATGTTGAGGGGATTAGATTACGAACTGAGACTTTCAAGTAGCAGATGAGTTTTGTTGTTATGGGAGTACAATAAGTGATCCCGGAAAAAGTAGAGTAATAAGAACAGTCAAGAAGAGAATTAAAGTTTTTGAAATTTGGTGTTAGGAAGAATTTTAAAGATTAGGTGGGTAGATCTGTTGACTCATAAAAAGTGTGTGTGTGTGTGTGTGTGTGTGTGTGTGTGTGTGTGTGTGTGTGTGTGAAATCTTATGGGACTTAACTGCCAAGGTCATCAGTCCCTAAGCTTACTTATATGTTACTGATTTTTCGACAAAAAAAAAGAAAGCGCCAATGACGCTGTTGTGCGCCAAACCGCACCACACATTCAGTTTAGGAGAATCGCTAACGTGATCTAAGGCAGGGTTTCCCAAACTGCGTTCCACAGAAAGCAGGTGCATTAGCTGTGATTTAAAATTGAAGTAGTCTGAATGAAACAACTTTTTACCTTTTTCACATTTATTAGCCTTCAGAATAAACAAAGCGCCCATCAGAGTACCAGGACACTCGAAGTGTTCCGTCAGCCGAAAAGCTTGGGAACCCATGATCTTCGGCAACGTGTGGCCTTCCTGAACATCACATTGAGCTTTCTATCTTTGTCTGCGTCGTGGAAAGCAGCTTCGCCTGGAAAACAAACTCGTTGAAGATACTCATTGCCAGTATCGCTTCGTGCCAATATCTCAACCGCAAAATCTACTCACCAAGTTTCATCTTCTGGTTGAGGTGTCTTGTCTGGAGCTAATAAGCAAGCAGGTGTAATCTGTTGTGTAGAATTCTTCACGCTGTGGTCCTAGGAGTCCGTAATTCTTGAGATGCGCGCAGTAGATACGGAAGGGCTTCGTAAGAACTCCTATTGCTCAGCTCCATCACTTTGTTCACTGACCGAAGACCACGTTGTTCGTGGACGATCTAAAACGCTATCCTGCCGGTATGTTTAAACTTCTTGTACCACGCAACAGTACTCCTATCATTTGCTTCTCTTCCGTATAGTCTTGGAAAATTTCGCTGCATTGTAATTGGAGATTTTGTTTTGTAATACCATGGAATACACTGCGCCTTGTCCTCTCATGACGCCACTTTACAATAACAGCTATTGTAGTGCTCTCTAGTCAAATTTCTACATGCAAGAAAGATATGGAAACAAACCCGATAGTTTATTTTTTCATTTGTGAGAAACCACAAATTTGTAAGTTCTACAGTTATTATAAAAGAAATACTGATAATTGTACAAAACCTTTAGGCCTACCCTCTTTATAGTATTACTAGTGACAGAAAGGGATCGGTCGATGGAACAAATCATAAGGCATCAATAATACTAAATTTGATGTAGGGAAGTGTGGCGGATAAAACTTTTAAAGATCAACATTTGACAACAGTCAACAGACTCACATTCATGTAGGCTGCAATAGTTATGCAGAGAGGAATGTACTGGCATAACATAGGAGACACTATCGTGGAGAGCTGAATCAAACCAGTCTTCATTCTGAAGATAACTACATCTACATCTACATGACTACTCTGCAATTCACATTAAAGTGCTTGGCAGAGGGTTCGTCGAACCACAATCATACTATCTCTCTACCATTCCACTCCCTAACAGCGCGCGGGAAAAACGAACACCTAAACCTTTGTGTTCGAGCTCTGATTTCTCGTATTTTATTTTGATGATCATTCCTACTTATGTAGGTTGGGCTCAACAAAATATTTTCGCATTCGGAAGAGAAAGTTGGTGACTGAAATTTCGTAAAAAGTTCTCGCCGCGACGAAAGACGTCTTTGCTGTAATGACTTCCATCCCAGTTCGCGCATCATACCTGCCACACTCTCTCCCCTATAACGTGATAATACAAAACGAGCTGCCCTTTTTTGCACCCTTTCGATGTCCTCCGTCAATCCCACCTGGTAAGGATCCCACACCGCGCAGCAATATTCTAACAGAGGACGAACGAGTGTAGTGTAAGCTGTCTCTTTAGTGGACTTGTTGCATCTTCTAAGTGTCCTGCCAATGAAACGCAACCTTTGGCTCGCCTTCCCCATAATATTATCTATGTGGTCTTTCCAACTGAAGTTGTTCGTAATTTTAACACCCAGGTACTTTGTTGAATTGACAGCCTTGAGAATTGTACTATTTATCGAGTAATCGAATTCCAACGGAATTCTTTTGGAACTCACGTGGATCACCTCACACGTTTCGTTATTTAGCGTCAACTGCCACCTGCCACACCACACAGCAATCTTTTCTATATCTTTTTGCAACTGATACTGGTCTTCGGATGACCTTACTAGACGATAAATTACAGTATCATCTGCGAACAACCTAACAGAACTGCTCAGATTGTCACCCAGGCCATTTATATCGATCAGGAACAGCACAGGTTCCAGGACGCTTCCCTGGGGAACACCTGATATCACTTCAGTTTTACTCGATGATTTACCGTCTACTACTACTAACTGCGACCTTCCTGATACGAGGGCTGCTATATATATTTCTGGCCTAATAATGAAAATACGAATATTTATCAACGAAAATGGTTTATTATTTTTCAAAATATTCTCCATCAAGATTTATACACTTTTGCATGCGCTCAAACCAATTTTCGAAGCACTTTTTCCACTCCGATTGAGACACCTCCAAAACATGGTTTTTGAATGCTGCAACAGCATCTTCTGGCGACGAAAATCGTTGACCACGCATTTTTTTCTTGATGTGTGGGAATAAAAAGAAGTCATTGGGTGCCAAGTCAGGGCTGTACGGCGGATGACCCATCACTTCGACGTTTTGGCCGGTCAAAAAGGCGCTGGTTTGAGCCGATGTGTGACAGCTCGCATTGTCATGGTGCACAATGATTCGTCTTCTCTTGTTCATTTTTCGAATTTCTCCGAAGACTTCAGGCAAACAAATGGTGGTGTACCACTCAGAATTGACCGTCCTACGTTGCTCAAGCGGAACAGTCGCCACATGACCAGTTTTGCCGAAGAAACAGGCGACCATTTGCTTCGAAGTGCTTCTTCCACGAACAACTTTCGTTGGCTTTGGCTCGTCTTGGAAGACCCACACGGTCGATTGCTGTTTTGTTTCGGGCTCATACGCATAGATCCATGATTCGTCACCTGTGACGATCTTATAAACGTCTTTTGAAGCACCGCGATCGTATTTTTTCAGCATTTCTTTACACCAATCCACACGAGCTTTCTTTTGAGCGATTGTCAAATTGTACGGGATCCAACGAGAACAAACCTTTTTTACGGCCAGGTGTTCATGCAATATCGAATGTATGCTGGTGGGAGAAATGCCTAGGCATGCCTCTATCTCACGGTATGTCACATGACGGTCTTGCATTATCAGTTCACGTACGGCATCGATGTTTTCTGGCACAACGGCTGTTTTTGGACGACCTTCACGGAATTCGTCTTTGAGCGAGCGTCGGCCACGATTGAATTCGTTGTACCAGTTTTTCACAGTGCTATAGGATGGTGCTTCGTCGCCATACAAAGATTTAAGTTCATCGATGCACTCTTGTCGTGATAATCCACGTCGAAAGTTGTGAAAAATGATCGCACGAAAATGTTCACGAGTTAATTCCATTTTTGTGCCAAATTGATTTCTTCAAGTCCCTGTAAAAGAAAAAAAAATTGTCGTAAGTCAAAAAGTTCTGAGTACATTTATGCTAAAAAACGTCAAACTTTCCAATGGAAATGTCAGATTGCACCTGGCAACACTTAGTGTTGCCTAGGCCAGAAATATATATAGCAGCCCTCGTAGTAAATCACGAATCCAGTCGCACAACTGAGAGGATACCCCGCAGCTTGATTAGAAGTCGCTTGTGAGGAACGGTGTCAAAAGCTTTCCGGAAATCTAGAAATACGGAATCAACTTCAGATCCCCTGTCGATAGTGGCCATTACTTCATGCGAATAAAGAGCTAGCTGCGTTGCATAAGAGCGATGTTTTCTGAAACCATGCTGATTACGTATCAATAGGTCGTTTCCTTCGAGGTGATTCATAATGTTTGAATACAGTATATGCTCCAAAACCCTACTGCAAACCGACGTCTATGATATAGGTCTGTAGTTCGATGGATTACTCCTACTACCCTTCTTAAACAGTGGTGCGACCTGCGCAATTTTCCAATCTGTAGATACAGATCTACCGGTGAGCGAGCGGTTGTATATGAGTGCTAAGTAGGGAGCTATTGCATCAGTGTAATCTGAAAGGAACCTAATCGGTATACAATGTGGACCTGAAGACTTGCCCGTATCAAGCGATTTGAGTTGCTTCGCAACCCCTAAGGTATCTACTTCTAAGAAATTCATGCTAGCAGCTGTAGGTTATGCATCAAATGATGTACTCTTTTGGGCCTAGTGTGCGAAAAGTTGTTCCTTCATAAGAAATAATGCGTTTTTATGCTGAAGATAAATGCGGGTGTTAACACATACGCCACAAAGCATGTGTGAGTAGATACAACGCGGTATGAAAATGGCCTGTGTACCCGAATAGATGAGGAGACACAAAGGCCCGCAATTGTGATGCGCTGCACCTTAATGTATTTCCGACGTCTGACGGATACTGATGGTATCTCATTAGGACGCCGTGCTAAGAGCACTTGCGTCTGAATATAGGACATTTAGAAGGAGGGGGCAGAGGGGAGAGGAGAATATCACGAACGTTTTCTCCCTGTTGCCTTTGTCCACTTAGAGATAGGTCTTTTTGGCACACACAATCAGTAAACTGAGAAAACCTTCTTGAAGTTTGGGAGGTAAGAGACGAAGTACTGGCGTAAGTAAAGCTGTGAGGATGGGTGGTGAGTCGTGTTCGGGTAGTTCATACAGTAGAGGATTTGCCCGCGAAAAGCGAATGTCTTGAGTTCGAGTCTCAACAGCGCACATTCCGCTGTAGAGTGAAAATTTGATTCAACGTTATAAGTAGGTTTGAAATGGTGGAGTGAGAGGATGGCAAACGAGAGAAAAGATCAACTTCAAAACAAAAAAAAAAAAACAAAACGTATATGTAACACCAAGGATATCATATAATGGTCTCAAACCTCCGAACGTATACATGCCTTATCATAGCACCGCTTATTATATTTCCTTAAAACAATATTTTTCTACACATAAGGCAGGGTCACACTTGTCTCGTAAATGACGTTCTTACTATATAATTTACACAGACGTACGCTGAAGATTTTGACTGCTTACAATTGATTGGAACCACAACCGGTTTCGCAACTTAGCCATATCTTCAGGTGGGTATCTGAATAAAAAGAGGAATACCTATTTTAAAAAAGACTGCATTTTACTCCAGTCCCAAATAACGCCTGAGACCCAAATGAGGGGATGGATAGAAGACACAACATTCACTGTCCAAATAATAGTAAACCGCCCAGTGAGCGTACTGTCAGATTTTAAATAGGCTGAATGATACCATCGACATCCTCCATAATCGAGCTGCAATCTACAACATAATCAGACTGACCATAAAAACCACGGAATGTACCCTCAAAAGCCACGTCCTCCGTGTTGACTAAAATTATCAAAATTAAGGAACAAGCTTTCATCGCAGCATATGAGCTCCAGGAACAATGTGTTATTACTGAACTTGCAGGAACAGATGGCAAGCTATCATAGATGTATTAATTAAAAGTGGAATTCTGCAACGATGTTTCAAAATTAGTGTATGAAAAGAAAAGTCGCAAGGCAGGACAAAATGCACTTGAAGACATTTCCAGTTTCATTTGATCGAAGGCACGTTTGTTTGGAGTCCATATACATGCAGGTTATGATTACCAGATTCTTCCAGATATTTTCCAGTTGATCCTACCAATTCTTAAACGTGCCAACTGTCGGTTCCTTTAGAAATACAGTTCACTTTATACTCAGTTGTAATGGTAGGGAAGAACAACTTGATTACCAAAAGACATTGCTCGTGTGAAACACAACTGGCTCTTTATTCACACGAAGTAATGAGTGCTATCGAGAAGGGACCCCAAGCTGGTTCCACGTTTCTAAATTTCCAGACGGCTTCTAATCTAACTGCGTGCCAAAGGGGCATTGTCTAAGTTGCACGGCTAAATTCGAGTTTCCCTATCAGAATCGTCACAGTTGGTTGTAATTGATGGGAAACAGTCTAGATTCTAGTGAAACCGAAGTGATATCTGGGGTCCCCATTCTCTTCTTTTCTGTTCGTAATCTGGACAAACGAATTAGAAGTCTGTCCAAGCGGCCCTCTGAGATTGTTTGTAGTTGATGGTAGGCTAGTAAAGTCGTCAGAAAATCAAAATAGATTGGAAATTGTATCAGAAAAGACATCTGCGTGCTAAGAAAAGTGTCAGTTAACTCGAAACAATAAAAAATGTGTGTTTTTCCACGTGAATACTTAAAAAAATCCGTTAAATTTTCGTTGCACGATAAATCACACAGATTTAAAGACTGTCGATTCAGCTAAATGTCTAGCGACTCAAATTACTAACAGCTTAAATTAGGCTTCATTTTATTGGCAGAGGACTTAGAAGAAACAACAAATGTACTGAAGAGACGGCCTACACTTTAGGAGTACTGCTAAGCGGTATGAGATCGTTAACAGATATGATTGCCGGACTACATCGAAAAAATTCGAGGGTAGCTCGTTTTTGTATTATCGCGAAATAGGGGAGAATGTGTCACAAATATGATTAGCAAGTGGGGGTGGAAATCATTAAAACAAAGGCGTTTTTCGCTGCGGGAGATCTTTTCATTAAATTTCCCCACCAAATGCGAAAATATTTTTGACACCCACCTACATAGCAAGCAACGATCACAATAATTAAATAAGAAAAATCAGTGTTCGCACTGAAAGATTTTCGTATTCATTTTCTCCCCGTCCTATTCGAGAGGGGAGTTGTCAAGCATTAGTTTGAAAGTCCGTCTGCGAAACATCGGCCAAACGTGAGCCGCGTTTGGGTAGCTCAGTCAGCAGAGAACTTGTTTGCTAAAGGCAAAGGTCACCCGTTCGTGTCCCGATCTGGCACACAGTTTTAATTTGCCAGGGAGCTTCACTAACGTGTGAATTATGAACTAGTCATGTAGATTACTGAAATATTAATTCCTCACTGGTGTGTGTTGACTGACGCCTCCATGTTTGCTCCCCTAGATGCTCGGGTAGAGGCGAGCTTTTTCACATTCATTCCGTTCCCGTTTATACAGTCATATTGTCTTGTTTTACTATCGCAGCTGAGAAGCAGTAGTTAAGGCATTACACTCATGTTCGACAGTGTTGAGATTTAAAAACTCTACTGGCAACAGGTATTCATATTTTCAATGCTTTCCTGTACAAAAGCCACGCCCAAGTTCCTACTTCACTAACCAAACTTTTTCAAGAATCCCGTCGTCGGCGAAACATTAAACCGATGTGTATTTTGAAATGTGCGGTTTCGTATCTGCTTTACTCTGTCCGACTGTCCTCAAGAATGTATTTAACGTTCGCCTACGATCCTTACCATTTCTGCGTTCAGCGCCCGATCCCGTTTCCTCCCTCCGCTGCGTCGCAGTTCGTATCGCATTGCACTGCGGCGATCTTTAATAACGGCCGGCTGTCCGATGTTGTGGGAGGCCGCATTCCTGCCCCGGGCAGCCGCCGCTGTTGTTTCCGACAAGCCGGAGTTTCCCCTCGCTGCACGAGGCAGTTCCAGTAACAAACTTAATGGCGATAGCACAAGTTTGCAGCCTGATATCGGCCTTCATCTCGCCGCTCCAGTAAAGTGTTTGCATTTCAAAATGAGCTTTTTCATCATTTCCATCGACCCCGCGCTAATAAAAATGAGAACGGGTGGCGAACTTCAGCAGTAATATCGGAGGAATACGCGACCACCCTCGGCAATTTGCCCTCAAGAGGATTGGAGATCATTGTTTGAGCTCTGTCACTGCAGCAGAATCTACCCCGTCGCAGAAAATGTTTGTCAGTTAACATTACGTTTCTTCTTCGCTCGCCCGTCTTTTTCTCGCTTCGCACGGAATTAAGGGTATTTTGTACAACTACACATAAGTCAGTAAAAATAAACAGCAAATCAAAGCTTTGACTAGTGTTAAAATTATGATGAGCGTATCACTTACATTGTGTCGCATACTTACACCGAGACAGCTGAAAATGTGGGCTAAGTTACGTTGTGTACAACTATTGAGCGTTGAGAACACTTCATCATGTGTACTTCGGTGTAAGTTACTCATAATTCATAATTGATGTCTCCTTCTTCCATGATGCCCACTTCTACTGCTTTTAATTTGATCTCCGATACCAGTTAAAACCCACTGGTCAATTTCGATACATTCAAAGGTTATTTATGACGAAGGCTTTGCAGTTTCCGGGAAACTGGGAAATCCCATAGTTCAACCCTCTGGTCTTACTGCGTCATTTCATCTGTGGAGGTACATGAGCCTACGTAAAGATAGTACGAAAATGTACTTTCGAGAACTCCTTCCTCTCCAATAGACTGCAATTGGTCACCATGGTATAAAAAAAAGTAATTCACTCGACACTTTTCGTGAAATTGTTGGCACCAGGTGTCTGTTCTGTATCAGTTCGGTACAACACAATTTCCGCTAACTCACCTAGGGACTGCGGAAGCTTTAATCAGATGTTCAGTCCACCATCAGACGTACGAGTCCACATACTATGGCCCAGCCAGCTTAACGCCACAGTAAATTCATAACATCGCTTACTGGCCACGTCGTGCTCGGTGCAAGCTATTCTGAGCGGCAGTTTCGGCGCATGCCGTTGGCGACTGCGCACTTTCACCATCTCAAGGCCGATTAACTGTTCCAGTGCTCGCATTTGTCCCGCATAAACCTGGGTACAGTATAGCAACGACACTTCACATTCAGATTAAATTCATCATAATAGAAGTTCAACTAAACAGCTCGACTGTTTATGGAACAAAAACTCTCTGTAAACAATATATGATAAAAAACGACTCTGCAAAACGGAAGCTTATCCATCCAGACTATATGGACTCCCAAAGGTACATAAACCACAGGTTCCGATGAGACCGATTGTGAGTGCTATAGGATCTCCAACACAAGAGGTGGCCAGATATCTCGCCTGCTTGCTGCAATCATACATTGGCAGAACGGACAGTTACATTAAAAACTCGGCGCATTTTTATGAAAAACTGAGGGAGATTAACGTCAGCCCCAGTGATATTCTTGTGAGCTTCGATGTAGTGTCATTTTTTACCATGGTGCCTGTAAACGAAGCTATTTCATATATAGCAGATATTTTTCCAACTGACATAGTGGCTTTATTGAAACACTGCCTGACGACAACTCACTTCTAGTACAAAAACGAGTTTTACGAACAGATCGACGGGGTGTCGATGGGAAGCTCTCTCAGCCCAGCTGTTGCCAGTTTATTTATCGAGATCTTCGAACAGTGAGCGCTGCAGACTGCCAGTAAAAAGCCAGATAAATGGTACCGCTATGTTGATGACACATTTGTAGTGTGGACTCATGCTGAAGAAGAACTGGATGTCTTCTTGGTCCATCTGAACAGTATTGACCTGAGATATAGTTAACGATGGAGAAAGAGAGCAACGGTCAACTCAATTTCCTGGATGTGTCGATAATTAAACGGGTGGTTGGGACGCTGGGCCACAAGGTGTATAGAAAGAACACTTACACGAATCGTTACCTCCACAAGGAATCAAACCATCATCCTAGGCAAAAAAGATGTGTCATGAAAACCTTGGTGGACAGAGCCAACAAAATCTGCGAGCTGGCTTACTTGTAAGATGAATTAAATCACTTACGGTCAGCCTTCATGAAAAACGGATATACCAGCAAGGAAATTGATCGAGCCCTCCATCAAAGAAGAAAAGAAGCCAGAAGTCAAGAGTAACAACGGTCACCTACTGGAAAAGTTTTCCTATCGTTCATTAATGAAGTCACGGACCGTATCGGGAAAGTTCTGGCCAGGTATGGGATCGAAAGAATATTCAGAGCCACCGAGAAGATCAAAGAATATTTAAGAACTGTAAAAGACGCCCAACACCCCCTGGCAACACCTCTCGTATACAAAATTCCATGCAGTTGTGGACAAGTATATATTGGAGCAGCGAAAAGAAGTGTAAACACCCGCTTAGCCGAACATAAAAGAATCTGTCGCTTAGGTCGCATCGAAAAATCGCCCGTAGTTGAGCATGTTTTTCGAGATGGGAACCACGAAATTAAGTGTAATGAGACTAGCGTTCTAGCACGAACATCCTATTATCATGCACGCATGTATAGAGGCAATAGAGATTCACAAACACCATAATAATTTTAATCGAAAAGAGGTAGTTTTAAAGTTGGACAAAATATGGATGTCGACGTTGCGCCAGAAGAATGACGATCGATTACTCTTAATCGAGAATGATGACGCCTTCCAAAGGTAGGCATACCATCGGCATCACGTGACGAATGGTGGTGCCCTCTATGCGCTCTATAAATGCGAGAGTGTTTGGGGCCTCAGTTGCAGCAGCCGGACCGAGCTCAGATGATGTCTCCCGCAGATGGAGACGAAACATTGGGTGGAAATTTTATACATCGACCACGGCCTCTCAGCCCGGAAGTTTCAACTGAAGACAACACCGGCCGTGAAGTCTACGTTGTATGAGTATCTAACACTCTAATTAATATATTTCTTAATCACGAAGCGTTGTGCAAATTTACCCTCATCTTCAGTAGGTAATCTTCGGTTTAGCTCTCAGGAATGGAACATCTTTAGAAGCCATAAAGTAAACAAATGTTGTTAACTTTTTCTTCTGTGTATGTGGTGCCTGTCATTTCTTACTTGTCCGCAAGAACAGTAGATCACTTCAGTGCAGATGCACACCATGCTCCTGGTATCGGTGAAATGACGCGAGTAATGAGGCTAATGGGCAAAGGGCACCACATTTGTAGTGTGTGGAAAAGTTGAGAATTTAGGTCTGTCGGGAGGAGGTGTTAGGGTAGTCCGTGCAGTTGCCACGACCACTGTGTGTGGGTGTTGCAATGCTCAGCACTCTGCCTAGTAAGCTTGGGACCCGGGTCGAATGCCGGTCCGACACAAATTTTCAAACTTTCCCATTGATATAGATCAATACCCATTAGCAGGTAATGTGATAGATTCGTGTCTTGAATTTTCCATGACTGTTATTCATTTAAACATAATTTTCCTTTGAACATGGTAGAATAACAAAAATTGTTCAAATGGCTCTGAGCACTATGGGACTTAACATCTGTGGTCATCAGTCCCCTAGAACTTAGAACTACTTAAACCTAACTAACCTAAGGACATCACACACATCCATGCCCGAGGCAGGATTCGAACCTGCGTCCGTAGCAGTCGCGTGGTTCCGGACTGAGCGCCTGAACCGCTAGAGCACCGCGGCCAGCGTAGAATAACACTGACTGAACACAAAAATGCCTGGTGCATAAATAACTGTAGTTTTCTTCTCTTTGCCCTGGATGTTTGCCTTAGAGCGCTCTGTATCTGTACGTAACATCCCTCTCTGCAAGTTTCTGGTTCTTAAAATTAAAATGATGCTGTTTACTGGAATGAGAACAGTTAACCCTTCATGGGTAAGGAAATGTACGTAATTACGCAGTTAATTAGTTATTTGGTTAAAGATTGTACTGAAAGACATAATGAAAGAAGATTAAGCGTAAAGTCATAATTAAAGCTCCGTTCTCAGTTAAATAAATACTCCCGTCTTTGAAACGCTATTTGAAGAGCTGTTAATAATTGTGATGATTTATTTAAATGCTAAATACCTGAACTTACAAAAAATGGCTCTGAGCACTATGGGACTTAACATCTGTGGTCATCAGTCCCCTAGAACTTAGAACTACTTAAACCTAACTAACCTAAGGACATTACACACATCCATGCCCCAGGCAGGATTCGAACCTGAACTTACAGTATCCGTTTGTATCTATTATTAAGATGTAAACCATGATGAGTATTTACAGAGGTCATTTGTTTTTGTTTGTCAAAAGATTAGTGTAGTACAGGACACAGCCTTTAAAGACCTCGTTAATGTAAGCTAAAAGTCTTGAAGTTCCCGGTGGTTAACGGTATTTAGTTATAACCCAGCTGCTCCAAACCAGGGATGACAAATGTCACAACTTAACCGTTATTTTTAGGCTGCGACAACAGATCAGTTCCAAATTATCGGAGGCTGAGATGCGGCAATTTTAAAGACGTTTTGACAAAAAAAATTGGTCAGGCTTTGCCTCACTCAGAGTACCCCGGACGGTTATTCTCGCCATAAAATATGGGTGGGCCCTTTTTAGTTTCATGTTTCACTGTTGCTTACGTCTTAAGACGTGCCACCAGAGTCTTCCTGAGTAGACTTCCGTGCCCGATGGCATCTTAACCGTCGTTTACACCGGAGCGAATGTAAGCGAACTGACTTGGAAGCCTTGGTTGTCTGGTGCATGGAAACTGATAGATTATGTTGAAAAACACAACACTCGTATTTCAATCTGCCTTTAACCAAGCCTCGACCTCTTAACGATATGAACATTCGCCAGAAACTACCGTTGGTGCCGGATTCCACGGTATAAGGGAGATAATGCCAAAAAAGTACGTGAAAGCTGCATTATCGTTTGTTGGAGAGAAGATACCATCCACCAGACAGGTATAAATGATTTTGTTTATTCGGTTATTACCTCAAAATCGTCGAAGATAAGTGATACATATGTAATACAATTACAACTACTTCGAACCGAAGTCAAGAGGAAAGATAAGGTTTTCCGTATATTTTTAATTTTACATGCATTAGTATACTACAATTATATTAATATTTGTTTACATTGAAGGAAATTTATTATACTTTCACTTTATTATAAAAAGAAGTGCATAAGCTTACGTCTCTCCTCTCAGCTCGCGCCTGGTAGAGGCAGGTAATTACCTCATCGTCTTTTTAACGTCCCTAGTTGGATCTTCGGGAAGTTATTACAAATCATATGTATTTTCGTTTTAGATTTTGTACTTTGGGTTTTTTGAGTCCCGCAAGCACCCCTGATATCTGTATTATGCTATTAGCAACATTACGTTTTCTTCTGATCATCGCTCGCGCGATTCACCATCAGTAACAGAAGTAGTTCGCACGCTAAACAACGAAAAAATGCTGTCTGTGCTACGAGCGCCGAAATGGTCACAGACGCAAAATACCCTCCGATTGTTCGCTGGAAGACCGACATCCGTCGCAGCCAACACAGCTCAGGTTTCGGAACATACGGAGATGGTTACGGCGCAAAACACAAACCAGCTTGATGCCATCGCCTAGTGAGGATCGTATCGGGGCAGACGGTGGGTTCATCATTGCTGCGAGCATAAACGCACCCTAAAAATTTTTGATCCGTATTTTAATTTTTTTGGCCTGGCAATTTAGTTGTGTGGTTCGTGATGATGGGGTTCCTCTGCAGCATCTGGACGAGATACATTATGTGATGAAAAGTATCCGGACACCACCAAAAACATACGCCCTTCATATTAGGTGCATTGTGCTACCACCTACTGCCAGGTACTCCATATCAGCGACCTCAGTAATTATTAGACATCGTGAGAGAGCAGAATGGTGCGCTCCACGGAACTCACGGACTTCGAACATGATTGGGTGTCACTTGTGTCATACGTCTGTTCGCGAAATTTCCTCACTCCTAAACATGCCTAGGTCCACTGTTTCCGATGTGGTAATGAAGTGGAAACGTGAAGGGACACGTACATCACAAAAGCGTACAGGCCGACCACGGCTGTTGACTGACAGAGACCGACGACAGTTGAAGAGGACTATAATGTGTAATAAGCAGACATCTATCCAGACCATCTCACAGGAATTTCAAACTGCATCGGGATCCTCTGCGAGTACTATGACGGTTAGGTGGGAAGTGAGAAAACTTGGATTTCATGGTCGAGCGGCTGCTCATAACCCACACATCATGTCGGTAAATACCAGACGACGCCTCGCTTGGTGTAAGGAGCGTGACCATTGGACGACTGAACAGTAGAAAAACGTTGTGTGGAGTGACGAATCACGGTACACAATGTGGCGATCCGATGGCCGGTGAACGCCATCTGCCAGTGTGTAGCGCCAACAGTAAAATTCGGAGGCGGTGGTGTTATGGTGTGGTCGTGTTTGTTGTTTTGCGTGGAACTATTACAGCACAGGCCTACATTGATGTTTTAAGCAACTTCTTGCTTCCCACTGTGGAACAGCAATTCGGGAATGGCGATTGCATCTTTCAACACGATAGAGCACCTGTTCATAAGGCACGGCCTGTGGCGGAGTGGTGAGACAGCAATAACATCCCTGTAATGGATTGGCCACAGAGTCCTGATCTGAATGCTATAGAACACGTTTGGGATGTTTTGGAACGCTGGCTTCATGCCAGGCCTCACCGACCGACATCGATACCTCTCCTCAGTGCAGCACTCCGTGAAGAATGGGCTGCCATTCTCCAAGAAACCTCCCAGCAACTGTTTGAACGTATGCCTGCGAGAGTGGGTAACTGTCATCAAATCTAAGGGTGGGTCAACACCATATTGAATTCCAGCATTACCGATGGACGGCGCCACGAACTTGGAAGTCATTTTCAGCCAGGTGTCCGGATACTTTTGATCACATAGTGCATAAATTAGCTATACAGAACAGTACAAAAATTAATATAATAAATAACTATGCAAGAAGAATGAAAAAAGGAGAATAAGGAGAGACTTTGCGGTGAAGGAATCCTGCCACCATTTGCAGCTCAGAGTTACAGGTATCGAAAGTACTTCGAACATGCTTTCACTGACCGGCAATCACGATATGATATTGATGTAGGTCGTAGGTCGTTGCTCGTGACTCGCGGAGTTTCTGAAATACCTCAGATACACCGAAGCACGATGCAGCCGTTGAGAGTGTGATGTTTATGATGCGCTGTCAGCACTGATGTAATGTAAGTTGGACACGTAACTGCCCGCCTACTGCGGCCACTGGAGTGCAGCAACCACCACAAGCGCGTGGTGTAACGGCCGCTGCAGTCCGTCAGGAAAGCTCATAATAACTGCCGTCCGCTACGGCAGCGGATGAGTCAGCGCGCGGCAAGGCCGAGCCCAGCCGAGCTGGCTAACGATAATGTTGCCGGCGGTCCTCGCTCCAGCGCGGCGCGGTCGATAGTTTTAAAGAGGTCGGCGCGAGAGGTCGACGCGGCAGCTCCAGGATGCGGGTCGAGTGCTCCGCGTCGAAACTCTTCCGCCTCGAGGCGCGCGACTGCCGCGGGCCCGCGACTGCCGCGCCGCCCGCTCACACGGGCTGCGGACGCGCTCGTTTCGGCATACAACTACTGGCACATATGTTGTGTACGTTGAGCGAGCCCTCACACTGGCGTCAAACTACTCGCACAAACGATCTTCAACATAGTTTTTTATTGATGCTCTGTCAACAAGTCAACAGTTCGGGAAACGAAAAAAAATGCCTTTTATCTTAAAGTGGAAAGTTTAGGAGCTACTTTCAGTACAGAATCTGGTAAAGACTATCTTGCATCTTCCCACATATTTTCAAAAAAATCTGGAATTATAAAACTTCCGCGTTTTTGAACATTACTAATTTTGCAACAGATTAAGTTTACAACGTATTTTGCAGCCGTATTTGTCTGCGAACATGGAAACACAATTAACTAATAATTATCTTGTTATTGATACGTACCAAATATACTGATGTGATAGAAGTCGTCCGATATTTTCTAATATCGTGTCGGACATCCTTTTGTCCCACATATTGCAGCAGCTGTACGTGGCATGGGCTCAAGAAGTCGTTGGAAGTCCCCTGCGGAAATAGAGAGCCATGCTGCGGAAGTGTTACCGGTGGAGGACGCCCAACAGATGTTCCAAAGGATTCATGTCGGGCGATCTGAGTAGCCAGATCATTCGCTCGGATTGTCCAGTCGCGAAAAGTTGTGCCCTGGTGACGGGGCGCATTGTCATCCATAACAATTCCATCGTTGTTTGGGGACATGAGGTCCATGAATGACTGCAGATGGTCTCAGAGAAGCCGAACATAACCATTTCCGCTCATTGACCGGTGCATTTGGACCAGAGGACCCAGTCCATTTCGTGTAAAGACAGCCCACACCACTAGAAAGCCACTCCAGTTTGATCATTGCCTTGTTGACAATTTGGGCCCCTGGCTTTGTGGGGTGTGTGCCGCACTCGAACCCTACCATCAAGTTTTACCAAGTGAAATAGAGACTCCTCTGACCTGGCCACCGTTTTCCAGTCCTCTAGGCTCCAACCGATATGGGCGCAAGCCTAGAAGTGGCGCTACGGGCGATATGCTGTTAGCGAAGGCTGTTGTCTGCTGCCATAGCGCATTAACGCCAAATTTCGCCGCACGTCGTAATGGATACGTTCGCCGTACGTCCCACATTGATTTCTGCCATTATTTCTCGCAGTCTTCCTTATCTTTTAGCACTGACGACTCTATGCAAAGCCGCTGCTCTCGGTCGTTAGGTGAAGGCCGTCGGCCCTTGCGTCATCATTGGTGAGAGGTAATGCCTGAAATTTAGTATTCTCGGCACATGCTTGACACTGTGGATCTCGGAGTATTGAATTCCCTAACGATTTCCGAGACGGAATGTCCCATCCGTCGAGCTCCAACTACCATTCCGCGTCGTGCTAATCATGTTGGAAACCTCTTCACGCATATCACCTGAGTAGAAATGACAGCTCCGCCAATGCACTGACCTATTGTGCCTTTTATACGTTGTGTACTCGATACTACCGCCATCTGTATGTGTGCATATCGCTATCCCACGACATTTGTCAACTCAGTGTATAATGCCCTGTCAACAAATAACTCATTGATTCAGCTAATACAGCGGTATGAGATGGAACGGAGCAACAGACACTTGATAGACATGTGAAGAGTAGTGGAACTGACAATGTATGGAAGAGGTGACGTCAGCTCATTTTGTTTTAATGCTACTGTTTGGATTTGAATAACCCAGTTAGATAATTCGTGATGCAAAATGATTAAAATTTACGGGAACGGCAAATAACAGGTATCTTGTTTTTAAGGTGAGTATAGTTTCTGATTCATCTTGTCGAGAATAGCAAATTATTGTATAAGAATGGTCTCCAGGGCATAGCATGTGAGCTTAAATGTGTGTACGAAGAGAGAATGTGCCGATAAAAATGAAGAAATAAGAAGTGAAATGAAAGGTAGTTCAGCAGATCGTTGTATTACGTTTTTACTGTTGCTATGGTTTGTAGCGGCTGAACGTGTTTCTACACAAATTAGATACCATGCCAAGGAATGAAGTGGGGGAAAGTCCGTTTAACTTCCGGAGATCTTCCAATAAATCCAACATGTTGTCTCAGATCTTACTGAAGACTGAGTACCGAAAAAAAGTGGGTTTGTGCTATACGTCGCACTCATTCAGAACAGTTGGCTACACAGCGTTATGGTCGGCCCCAGTTCGAAATGTTGATCTTCGCTGATGCACTAAGGATAACGATTGTCTCGTGGCACAAATTGTTACATATTCAGTTTCATAAAGAATGGCATATCCATTGCATGTGTTTCGTCAGAAAGGCACCGATAACAATTCATCACTGTGCACTATCTAAAAGATATGCATGGTGATTAGTAAACAGTCATATGTAGTGTAGCAGAATACTGTTCCATTTTACAGAAAGTTATCTTTCTTCTCGGTATTTACACCTCATCACCGACAGAACTATTACGCTGACCGTCACTGAAAACCCAATACTTCAATTTCTTTTTATGACACTAATCCACTATCTTGTGATTGAATATTGTGGTATGGTCCCAGCTAAGTGTCCAACAATTGAGGCTAGTGCAATAAACAATCAACATGGCATTGTCTGCTCGCTAAGCAACGCCAATAACCTATACAGTCTCCAAAAATTCGTTGAAGTGCTTTTTCACATAGATTAAATAGGTAATTACACAATAATTATACATCATTAATTGGGTGTTGCGTTTTGTGTGGACTATAATGATCATGAAAACTCATTGCTTATGCGCCATGTTCATGTTTCGTTAAGCTGTTACACCCTCGGAATAGTGAAGCGCCGCATATTGTTTCCGAATCATTGTGCTGGTGATACACTTGAACTTCAGCCGCGTAAGTAAAGGCATATACATGAAGTTCTGCAACCAAACGTTCTTCGCTGGGTAGAGAAGCCACATTTTGCCGTATTCCAGTAGATAATAGTAGTCCTGTCTTAGGAGTGGCTCACTACTATGCCAGCAATTTAGTGCTGCACCGTTTATTAACCAAAAATTAAAAATCTCCATATAAAATTACTTAGCGCCTATTTAGTTATTTCACGGTACTGGTCAACCTAGAAAATCATGTGTAGACCTCGATTTTCCTTCAATAACTGCGTTGTTGTAGGTCTTTAGCCACTTCATCCAGCAACTGCGTACAGAACCGCTTTGTGAAAGAACGTCATTCCCCCAGTCCTTCCTGACAGCACAGCTTTGGCTAAAAGCTATTTTCAACTACAAGTGCTACCTATCGAAGTCCTTTGGTCTACATTTTTAGCACAATTTTAAGCTGTCGCAATATCACCAAGCTTTCATGATCTGCATTTGTGACACTGACGAAATAAGTTCTACATAGTATCGCTGGAACTGTTACTACGTTATTCGCTTCATTTTACTTCATTGTATGTAATGCGTAAGGTTATAGCAGGTTTCAAACCGCAGTAAGTTTTTGGTATATTACCAAGCCATTGTTTTACCTCCACCTTTAAGTGGAAGTGGTTTCTGTAAAATATGCCCAGGTGTTTGAAATTCTCTACTTTTGAAATCTCAAATCTCCATTAGCAATGTAGCTCCCTCCACCATTCCTCTGGAAACCACTGTCCCCTAGCACAAATGTGGGCCCTATGCTATCCAATATCGTACCCATCTCTCTTTTACTCATATCCTGAAGATTTATTGCTTACAAAATCCTAATTTTATATATCGTCCAACAGTACACACTCCACAGCAAATGATACTTGTCAAACAACTACACAGTGTCCAAATACTCCCTCTCTACCTGCTCCACCACTTTGTTGTTTTCTAGTTTTTAGCTGAACCACTATATTAAATTACTGATCTACTTTGAATCGGCCTTTACCTCGGCCTTCAAATGCCTGTAAGTGCTGCTGATCTAACTTGTTTAAACGAAGTGTGGAAGAAGATTTAGGCTGAGAACAATGTCTGAGTGGACACACATTAGAAAAGAATTTACCTGTGTCCTTTACAGAAGAACCACACAGGTTTAGGCTGAAACGAATTAGGAAGACATAGCGGAATCTAAAGCTATACGCAACAACTTATTTGAACTCCGCTCCTGCCGACATATTTGAACTCCGCTCCTGCCGATATATTTGGACTCCGCTCCTGCCGGATGCAAGTCCAGTGCCTTACCGAAAGAGCCATCTTTTGTAACGACATAACTACGAGGACTCTCTCTCTCTCTCTCTCTCTCTCTCTCTCTCTCTCTCTCTCTATATATATATATATATATATATATATATATATATATATATATATATATATATATATATATATATATACTTCATAATGTTTGTATTTAATAACAAAAGTCTCCGTCAGGCCGAACAGTAGAGTTCACACGTATAAGTTAGGTAGGTAGGTAGATAGATATTCAGCGATCACAGGCCCTGCCGACCAGGCGATCACAAGCCCTGCCGACCAGGCGCTGTTTCCACAAACTGTTTGCGTTTCTTCCTGTTTTGTGCCCGGTTCCTCCAGGTGTCTTCAATTCCTAGGGCTGCTAGGTCCTTCGCCAGGTCGTCCATCCAGCGCTTCCTTGATGGTCCATGGGGCGTTTGGTGTTTGGTTTTCCCGCTAGTGCCATCTTCGCCTGTCTTCCATCTGGCTTACGGGCTACATGGCCCACCCATTGTATTCTTTTGCTCTTTATCTTCTGCAGGGTAGTTGGTTGTCAGATCAAGAGGTAGATTTCCTCGTTTTTCTCCTCCTCCATTCTCAGTTATCTAAATCTGGTCCCCATATATTCCTCATTACACTTCTTTCAAATATTAACAGTTTTTTCCTTTCTCGCGTAGTCATGCTCCATGTTTCTGAACCGTACACTACTGCTGGGATATCACTGTGTTGTAGATTTTCATCTTAATGTTCACTGAGATCGATTTAGAGCCAAGCGTCTCTCTGAGGGAATGCAAGCATTTCGTTCCCACTGCTGTTCTTTCCTTGATGTCCATTTTTATGTTGTAAACCGTGGTAAACCAAGATCCCCAGTATTTGAACTGGTGTACTCTCTTGAACCTCTTGCCACCTATCTCAAGAAATTCTACCTGCTCTTGTCTTCTTCCTAATTGCATGAATTCTGTTTTGTCTCGATTCACTTTAAGCCCTACCTTCTGTGAATATTTGTCCATTTTCTCATACATTTCTTTCAATTCGTGCTTTGATTCACTTAGTAGTACTGTGTCATCTGCATATGTGAGACAGTTGAAGTTACCATCCATCTCTACTCCAGCCCACTCCTGTTGCCTACACTCTTTCATTACTTTCTCTAATATGACATTGAGAAGAAGACATGAGAGAGCATCCCCTTGTCTGAGGCCTGTCTCAATCTCGAATGTTTCTGATGTGGCTCCTCGGTAACGTACTGCTGCCTCTGACCCTTCCATACAAGCTTGCACAATTCTCACTAGCTTCTCAGGGATTCTGAAGTCACGCAATGCATTGTATAGGCTATTCCTGTGTATGCTGTCATACGCACGTTGAAAATCGAAGAACAGGCTGTAGATATCTTTATCACATTCCCAACGTTTTTCAAACAATTGTCTTAGTGTGAAAATGTGATCTATTGTCGATCGGTTTGGTCGAACATATCCCTTACGAATGCCGCGTAAAGAAGTACTGCTGAAGAGAACCAAGCTGTTGCAGTTTTCGCGATTCTTTATATCTGCTTTCATCGCGAACATTTGCATGAAGCACGGAACCACTATGTTTGTCTTAATTAAATTTATTGTTTCGAGTAGAAAACAGATTGTATTTTCTTTTGTCTTGATTACTTTGTTGTCGTCTTCACCTGTCGAATTTTGCACCAGCAGCGTCATGTGACATCAGTATGTAGGAGCATTTGGTTAAACACGCCATTGTCCAGACCGTTAATGTTGATTTTTTTTTCCAAACCAGATCTACTATTTGAACTTCTAAGTAGTTCTTAGTTCACATTATAAATTTGGAAACAGCCCATTACAGCTCCCCTACTAACATGAAAGAAAAAGACTTGGAAATTCTAGGAAGCTAACCCAGTTAGTCAACGTAGCCATCAGATCAGCTCACTGCTCACTCAAGAGGCGGACATTGACTGGTGAGCCACAATAGTGTGACTAAGAGCTTAACATCATGTTGGTCGACTTTCGGAACTACGAGAGCTCTTCAGCATGGCATTGATTTGATAAGTCCTTGCTAGGATAGCGAATGTATGTGGCGCTGTATGACGACGTACAGGGCGTGTAGTTCGCTTAAAGTTAAGGGCTAGTGGTTTGTGGGCACATATGTGCTCCTTAGCGTTCAGATCAGACGAATTTCGTGACAAGGGCGACGCGAGGCGGCCGCACGGTCTAGGGCGCCTTGTCACGAATCTCTCGGCTGCCCCCATCAGAGGTTCGAGTCTTCCCTTGTGTGTGTGTGTGTGTGTGTGTGTGTGTGTGTGTGTGTGTTTTGCCATGGCATAAGTTAGTTCAAATTGATCTATGTGGGTCAGATATTTTTTACTTCTGAAAAAAGGAGGAAACTACACTGTCCAGTCACATTAATGTGACGTCAACGCGCAACAACCACTCACAAACGGCAGCTGACAGAGAGACTGTATAAAGCGAACAGTGCAGTCTTAGTCGTAATGCGAAAACGGAGCGATTGTTTTTTGCTTTTGTTATTTTGTTTTTGTTATTTGCTTCTCTCTACTGTTAAAATACCATATCGTTGCATTACTGAATTTCATTAATTGAGAAACGTTTGCAAGTCAACGCGTAAAATGTGAGTAAAACACGCTTTCCGGCCAAAGGTGGAAGCACTTACGAAACGGCTTGGTTTGTAAACTGGTCGCGTGCCGCCGTGGTTAAAGTATACCGTGTGTGGCAATAAGGAGCTATCCAAAACGTGGGCTGAGGCAACTGTTGTGTTCCACGGGCCATCGATTACAGCGGCGAACGACGTCTGCGGAGATGTGTACGTGTGAATAGACGTGCAACTGTTGAACAAGTGGCCGCCCAGACGAACCAAGGGTCTACCAACAGTGTCTCCTCAACGACTGATCAGCGAACGTTGGTGCGCATGGGCCTCTGCAGCAGGCGTCTGGTTCATGCATTCATGCTGACTGCTGTTCATCGGTGACGAAGGCTGGAATTTGCACCCAAACACCGCGAGTGGAGATCCACTGGGTTGCGACAGATGACCGTTTCAGATGAACAACGTTTTATGCTTCAGCGGACTGATGGCCTTTTCCATGTACGGCGTGACACGTCTGCAACCAGGAGTGAGCGTTATAGTATGGGGGATGATGTTTTTGTGGCTTTCTCTCGACTATCTCGTCACTGTGGAAGGAACAGTGGATCAATACAAGTTGCATCTATCCTTCGGGGAGCCTTATCCACCTCTAAATGCAGTTTATTTTTCCTCGACACAATGGCATCTACCGGCAGGACAGTGCAACGTGTCACATAGCTCGCAGTGTACGTGCGTCGTTCGTAGAGTACATGTATGGGTTTGTCGTACTCCCCTGACCACCAAATTCTTCGGATTTAAACCTAGCGAGGATTTGTCAGACCACTTCGACTGGGCAGTTCGCGCCATGGATTCTCAACCGAGAAACCTAACTCAGTTGACCACGGGACTGGAATCGGCATGGCTCCACATCCCTGTCGGTACCTTCCAGAACCTCACTGACTGTCTCCTGCACGTCTCGCAGCGGCCCACCCTGCGAAATGTGGTTATTTACGTGGTCACATTAATGTCACTCGGCTGTGTATTTCGAGGAAGAAGTGTCACAAATTCTATTATGTTGTACTTAATTGAAACAAATACCTATTCGTTATCCCAAAATCATAGTACACGAGATTTAATCACTGGCGATACACGACATAACGTACTGCACACTTTGTAGGGTACACACACAATGCATGCAAGCACAAGTAGAGACGCACGCCTACAGTCATCCTGCACTGCGCTGCTCAGTTGTCGAGCAGAGTTGTGACAGTATACGCAGTAATTGTTAGTTTCCTCTTCCCACATGACAGAGGTCAGCCTGCTTCGTTGCCATTCTCTTACGCACACTGCAGCTCCTGTGTTACCCTTTCTATCGCACTACGCCGCTCTGCCTGCATGACAGCAGTCATGCTGAAACTACATCGGCTGGCAGGTATGCTGTTGAGCTAGTTTATTCTGTTCGGATTTTCCTGCATTATATCGGGAAGAATCGCAATGAAATTTCTCTGCCACGTCTGGATCCTTCGTAATAAACGTCGTCGATGTTTATTGCGAAATGCAAAATTAAAACAAAAAAAAAAAATCTGGGCGCGCGGTAACTCTGGGTAACGCTGACAGAGTAAAGCTACGACTTCCCGCACTTAGCGACGGCGGCGGGAAACCTGTATTGAAGTAAGAATTGCGTCGCATAATTTATGGTTCCGGTGCTCCAGCCTACGTGGGGCACTCTTAGAACCTGCTAAACTACTACGGCAGGCCTCCTCAACTTTTAATACTTATTCTGGACCTTTGTGTTATCACCCTCATCATAATTAACGTTTTGTTGTTTGATTTGCCCTGGTAGTATATTATGTTTCTTATTCCAGTCTTTGATCACAATATCAATTCTTTAGACGATGACCGGTTTCAGTCCGTAATGACCATTCTCATATCTTTTTTACACCGGTCCTGCAGTGATAAGGCCATAAAGGCATCGTCAAAACATATAAATATAATCAGCACAGCATCGTCACATAGATCTAAAGTAAGGTGTAGAATAGGCCACATCGTCCACACAGTCATTATTGCAACTGGCTGAGTACCCAGTATGTTTTGATGATGCATTATGGCCTTATCACTTTAGGACGTGGTGTAAAAAAAGATCTGAGGATGATCATTACGAACTGAAATCGGTCATCGTCTAAAGAATTGATATTGTGAACAAAGACTGGAATAAAAAAAACATTTCACAGTATTGGATCAATGTTCGTATACGCGACTATGTCACAGTTGGTATAAGTAGTGTCTTATGTTTCAGATTTTTTCATTTGCTTTTGCTTTTGTTGTCGTTGTTATGAGCCGACATGGCTCCTACATTTCCTCTATGATAAGAGTACTTTTATTTAACGCCCTTGTGAGGTAAACTGAGGAGCTACTTGATTGAGAAGTAGCGGCTCCGGTCTCGGCAACTGACATACGGCCGGGAGAGCGGTGTGCTGACCACATGCCCTCCATTTCCGCATCCGTTGATGCCTTTGTTGAGGATGACACGGCGGTCGGCGGTACCGCTGGGTCCGCCAAGGCCTGTGGACGGAGTTTACGTTTACGAAATTTTGTCCAGAACTTATTTGCTTCTCTCTACTGTTAAAATACCATATCCCTGTTTTACTGAATTTTATTAATTGAGAAACGTTTGCAAGGCAACGGGTAAAATCTGAGTAAAACACGTTATACTCTACTGACCATGTGTGTTTTTAGAGGAATACCATCATTGTTGAATAATACGTACGTAAAGATGGACACAGATTGCACATATTGCTAAATCATATGTTAGTTTAAACGGTAATGTTTTCCCCTGAGGAAGAGAAACGTATCTCAAAGACGTAGCACGTGTTCAGCAATCAGCATTCTCGTGAAACACTGCTTGCTCTTTTATTATACACGATATCTTACAAATAGTAGATGCAACTAAATTGACTGATTCCTAAATTTCGTGCAACTTGTTCGGCTCTATTTTTTTACTGGTATAATCCCGTACGTTATACTGGATGAAGAATGTTGAACAGAAACGACAATAACGTCGGATACTGCCGGCCGTTGTAACCAAGGGGTTCTAGGCGCTCCAGTCCGGAACCGCGCTGCTGCGTCGGTCGCAGGTTCGAATCCTGCCTCGGACATGGATGTGTGTGATGGCCTTAGGTTGGTTAGGTTTAAGTAGTTCTAAGTTCTAGAGGACTGATGTTAAGTCCCATACCGATTAGAGCCATCTGAGCCATTTTTGAGTAACGTCGGATGCGCCACAACGAAGTTTAATAGTACCATTAATGTTTTATATACCTACACAAATAAAATATGAAAGAAGACCAGTAAAATTCTGACTGTTGGCTGACGATGCTGCTGTGTATAGGGTATCATCGTCACTGTGTAACTGTAAGGGGAAATGCATAATGGCATAGATAATATTTACAGTTGGTGTACTGAATGGCAGCTCGTTTCAATTTCGGGTATATACTAAATAATACTCCAGAAACTAGGAGAGAACCCTATAGCATTCGTTTAAAAGACCAATGACGAACTTCTCAGGCCTGTAGGCTGACGTTGCTAATAATAAAAGGGGAAGGGGGAGGTTACCTCTTAATTAGATCGTAGTGAGGATCAAAGAAAGCAACCAAGGTAGATCTCAAGGACCGTTGGCCCGTTCCAGAGGTTCACGCTAAGGAGGTGTTAAAAAAAAAAAAAAAAAGTGGAGGACAGTGATGCACCGCTGCATAAGAAACAAATTTGGGTGCACTGCTTATCATCATGCACTACATACCGTAGTGAGTTAGAATAATGTCCCTGAGCAATGTCTATAGCTCTTCTCCAGGCGTAAGAATGGTATCGCAACATTCTCATAGAGAAGTATTCTCGCGTTCGTTCACTTATTTCCGACATAATTATTCATAGTGACACGAATTACGTTCTTGCAGGGATTTCACTTACTAGCAACATGCAGTGATGGAACTTGTTCTGCGAACAATTCTAACGTGCTAAACTGAAACGTCCGCCAGTAAAATAATGGGTTAGTGTGCTATTCGTATAAAATTAACTACAGAAAAGCCTTTCCTGCCTTCGCTCTTTACATTAGTTTCATAAAACAATGTTCATGAGCGTCTGTGACTTCATATGTAACTAGTCAGTGTAAAACTATGACTATTTAGAGCTCATAGAAGTACAACCGCTAATGAATGATGTTTAAATTACATTTGACAAGGCCTGCATGAGGATTAAAAAGTGTATTTTTAATTGTTTATGTGTTACAGAATGAAATTCGACATACCGGATTTACTTTTTCTTTCAGTGCTGGCATGCATCTACAAACATCTACAACTAATAAATAGAACGCGTGCATCTCTTCTTTACGGACTTTGTTGTTGTTGATTGACTAGCAGTACAGAAAAGGCGAAATACACTTTAATTACCAAATTTACTAATTAAATTATTAAGCAGTTATTCAAACTGCGTAAATTATACTCTAGAAATTTTAGCTTTCCAGCTTGGTTTCCTTCCGGTGCTGCAAACCATGGTCCAACTTGTGTTCGCTGCTGGACTCCAACCAAACTAAACATACGAAATATATCGTCTATCGATCACACCGGAAAGAACTTAAGATATCAAAACTATCTTGTTGAAACAAGATAATCGATCACACTGGAAAGAACTTAAGATATCAAAACTATCTTGAAACAAGATAATCGAATGAAAGATTGAGATTATAAATCCAACCAGTGTCGATTTCATTACATTACATACGGACCACAATCCGATTTGGAGTAGGATGCGATAAGAAACAGTCCACGTCTTTGGAGAAACTGTCCGCCGTTCATCTAATATACACTATGTGATCAAATGTATACGGACACTTGGCTGAAAATCACTTACAAATTCGTGGCGCCCTCCATCGGTAATGCTGGAATTCAGTGTGGTGTTGGCCCACCCTTAGCCATGATGACAGCTTCCACTCTCACAGGCCTACGTTCAATCAGTTGTTGGGAGGTTTCTTGGTGAATGGCAGTCCATTTCTCACGGAGTGCTGCACTGAGGAGACGTATCGATGTTGGCCGGTGAGGCCTGGCACGAAGTCGGAGTTCCAAAACATCCCAAAGGTGTTCTATAGGATTCAGGTCAAGACTGTGGGAAGGACAATCCAGGGACGTTATTGTTGTGTAAGCACTCCGCCACAGGCTGTGCGTTACAAACAGGCTACTCGATCGTGTTGAAAGATGCAATCGCCATCCCCGAATTGCTCTTCCACAGTGGGAAGCAAGAAGATGCTTAAAACATCAATGTAGACCTTTGCTCTGATAGTGCCACGCAAAACAACAAAGGATGCAAACCCCCTTCATGAAAAACACGGCCACACCATTACACCACCGCCCCCAAATGCTACTGTTGGCACTACACACGCCGGCAGATGACGTTCACCGGGCATTCCCCATGCCCACACCCTTCCATCGGATCGCCACATTGTGTACCGTGATTTGTCACTCCACACAACGTTTTTCCACTGTTCAATCGTCCAAATTTTATGCTCCTTACACCAAACCAGGCGCCATTTGGCATTTGCCGTCGTGATGTGTATCTTATGAACAGCCGCTCGGCCATGAAATAAAAGTTTTCTCACCTCCCGCCTAACTGTCATAGTACATGCAGTGGATCCCGATGCAGTTTGGAATTCCTGTGTGATGGTCTGGATAGATGTCTGACTATTACATTCCGACCCTCTTCAACTGTCGGCAGTCTCTGTCAGTCAACAGAGAGATCGGCCTGTACGTTTCTGTGCTGTACGTGTCCCTCCACGTTTCCATTTCACTATTACATCGGAAACAGGGGGCCTAGGGATGTTTAGGGGTCTGGAGATCTCGCGTACAGACGTACGACACAAGTGACACCCAGTCACCTGACTATGTTTAAAGTCTTTGAGTTCCGCGGATCGCCCCACTCTGCTTTTCATGATGTCTAATGACTACTGAGGCCGCTGAAACGAAGTACGTGGCAATAGGTGGCAGCACAATGCACCTAAAATGAAAAAGTGTGTTTTTGGGGCTGTCCGGATACTTTTGATCACGTAGTGTATAAGGATATGGTGGGAAACCTAAATCTAGATGGCCAGGAGAGCATTGGAACCCTGTTCAAATGAATCAGTATTCTTTGTAACAACGCATAACACCCGTTTGAATTTTACGGATAAGATGAAAACAGAAGGTTAACGAATATGCCAGAAAGAATGTGATTATAGGTAATGATATATTTATTCTCATGACCATCTTCTGCAGAAGCTCTTATAATCCGTTATTATTGATTTTTCCGCCTTTATTTCAAATAACGAATATTTTTACCAGACGCGTTTCGCTTATATTTAAAAAGTAGCTTTTGTGGTCATTCTGGAAATATGGATACATAATGTCTCTACATTGTGGTATGTATAGATTAAAACGGTATTTCCCTATAAAACTGGCGTGTAATTTACTTACCAATTTTTTGCCTTTTGTTTATATATTTTGGAAACCACTGCTTTTTCGTTCGTTCTTAGTGGAGACTGAGGTCGAAAGAAACTTAGTGAGACATTTACGCTTCGCCCTTTTTAACCCTTCTTGTTTTATAAACGGCATTGTTAATTGCACCTTAACTCACTTTTTTAAATGTCACAAAAGAAATATTGCTGCAGTTTCACATGTTCTTCATTCAGCACAGTATTTATGTGTTTGTTTCCTGTGTAGGTTGTGAGTATAGCCAAGCTGTGAAATTTTTTTTTTCTCTTGTAGCCTTGTATGTGTTTGTAGGATGGAGCCTGGGGTGAATGAAGATGTGGGGGGGGGGGGGGGGGGAAATGCACGGGAAGAAGCGTGAGTAATGATTAGAGGGGGGGAGGGGAGATCAGTGGTTATAGGGCAAGCAACTGGGAAGAGATGGTAGCATTGAAAGGGGACTCACTGCGGACTGTGTTTCATATGTAGAGGTGTTGTTTATCAGTTGGTCTAAATAAATAGACCACTTAGTAAAATATAGACATATGACAACACGTCTATATGTTATGTCACCCACTCACTATCGCCCACTCCTCACTCAACTCCCTTTCACAACCTCCAGCGCAACTCGAACCATTACTCTCGTCACTTTGCACTCGCATCTCTGCTGAACATCTAACGTAATACACTACGAGAAGAAAATTCACATGTTGGTAACACGCACAACCTGCACAGAAATAAATGAATAAACTTAAACGCTATGTTGAGTGCGGAACACATGAAACTACAGCACTTCTCTTGACAAGTTTAAAAATTGGAAATAACACCAATGTAGCGCAAAAAATCTGAATAAAAAGAAAGTAAAATTGCTGTGAGTGAATGTGCAGCCAGGTCCCTTTCGACCACAACCTTCGCTAACAACTAATAAAAAAGCAGTCGTTTGAATGAAATGAGAACAAGAGGCGAAAACAACATAAGTAAATTATACGCCACTTTTGTGAGGAAATAGTGTTTTAAGCTATCAATACCAGAATTTAGACTTACTACCGTATGTCCAGAAAGAGCAAAAAAGGTACTTTACAAATAAAAGCGAAACTGGATCTGACGAAAAACACTCTCTCTGTCTGAAGTACGCTTCAGACAGATAAACCGGTAATATTTTTTAAAAATTAATGGCTTGGGTTTCTTAAATAAAATTAGTTTATTATATTTAGGTTATATTTTGTGTAACTAAATAAATTCAATTTCACTTTTTGTCATTCATCTAGTAACCCAAGTCATAACAAAAACATCATAAATTTCATATTACTGGCATCTGAGAATTGACAGATCTTCAACATCAAATTGATTTATATATGGATAACACAGTTATCAATGTCCTCAAACCGAAGGTTGAGTTCCCAGACTCGTAACTGTATTTCACCCACTGCTTCGCCGTCTGATGATTGAATTGTTGGCTTCTGAAACTTATATATTGAATTCCTGTTAACATTGTTTTACATATAGCCCGATTACAACAAAAACTCATAAAGTAGATAGTCTTGTGGTTTGCTGCTGTGTTTTATTTGACGTTTGTTGGAATTAACGAAGACACCAGATAATTCGAGGAAAAGGATATGAACGCCAAGTGCGTGGTCTTAATTAAAGAAGATACCGTACTTGTCAAAAACGAATGTGTTACCGCTGCATCAGAGGAAAAAATAATGGGACGGACAAAGAATTCTCGGCGTCAGTAATGTGTGAAAATTCACTCGCGTTACAGATACTTGCGGAAAGGAGGCAGTTTTTGCGCTCATTTCTTTCGGATTGTGTGTGTGAGAAAAAGTACTTAAATATGCCCATTGGCACTAATTTATAGTGGAAATGACGTCTTTGGTAGGATGGCTTGCATGCCTCAGCGATACAGATAGCTATACCGCTGGTGCAACAGCAACAAAGGAGGGGTATCTGTTGAGAGGCCAGACATACGTAGATGTGTGATCATATGTCTGCATTTTACCAAGTGCTCTATTTGTTTAAGACCAACATGGTAAAGAACACCTTCGCTTGTGGTCCCTGAAGAAGGGGACGCAGCCTTTTCAGTTGCTGCAGGGGTAACAGTCTGGATGATTGATTGATCTGGTCTTGTAACATCAGCCAATACGGTCTTGCCGTGCTAGTACTGCAACCGACTGAAAGCAAGGGGAAACTTTGGGCAGTGAAATGACTGATGACCGAAATGGAGAAGATATAAAATGCTCACTGGTAATGGCAGAAAAAGTATTTCTGAAAAAAAGAAATTTGTTAATATCGAATATAGATTAAAGTGTTAGGAAGTCTTTTCAGAAGGTACTTGTATGGAGAGTAGCCATGTATGAAAGTGAAACGACGTCGATAAACAGTTCATGGAAAAAGTGAATACTGAACAGAACTGGGGAGAAAAGAAATCTGTGGCACAACTAAATGGAGGTGTCGGTTGATAGGACACATACTTAGACATCAAGGGAGTCTCAATTTAGTATTAATGAAAGTATTTGTGTGTGGGGGATTGAAAAATCGTGGAGTGAGGCCAAGAGATGAATTCTGTAAGCAGATTCAGAAGAATGTAGTTTGCAGTAATTATTCGGTGATGAAGCTTGTACAGGGTTAAGTAGCATGGCGATCAAACCAGTCTTCGAACTGAAGACCACAATAAGAGCAGCAAATGGCGTAAATGGAGTAAGAGGGCAATTCGGAAGATGGCTCAGAAGCACCCCACCATACGACAGCAGGTTCGTTATTACATTTTTTCTGCTTTGCTTTTAAAAAAAAAATGGTGAAAATACGCAACGACACGTGCCACCACTAAACGAGTTGGTATGCCCTAGGCCTCCCCGCCCCCCCTTCCCCGATGTGTGACAGAAATCGACGGCGGCGCTTCATTTGAATAATTGTGCGCTTTGCGGTGGAGGCGGCCTTTGCCTACGGAACAACCGTCGCTTGCACGCAGAAGAGCGCTTTAATTCGGGTTAATAAATGGGGCCGCTTGTTTTCATTTAATGCTGCCGCAGCCTGCGCTCGCGTTATTAGCGTCCGGGCTGAATTCTGTGCTGTCACTTACAGATGTCTGCTCTATTGTAGCTGCAGCCGAGGTTTCCGCGGCGAGCGGAGCTCCTCTCGAATTACCAGCGACGAGGCGTCTGAGGAGCGCTATAACGGACTACCGTCGCGATACTAAAGCAGTCGTCTCCTTGAGTCCCTCCAGGAGTTCTTTCACGGTTCCCGTGAAAAGTAATTCTTCCCTTACCCACTTTCGCCTGGGTATACAGTGCCATACAATACATAATTGACCGTTAAATTTTCATTACATTCCTTCTGATACCCTTCGCTCTGACGGACTACATTTGATATTCAACTCTTAATCTATGCCAGTTTTTCTAATGGACTCTCTCTGCCGTTTACAAGAAAGCGAACAGTGCAAGTAAAAACTGCCTAGAACGTCAGAGAAGTTATGTTTTATTCTTAGAAATTAACCAAGTTGTATTCCATGAAGCAAATCGTAAAATGTTAGAGAAGACCAAGTTTTCAACTTTTTACATTTTTTTATAGTTAGTATATAAAGCCATGTGTAGTATGAACTTTCACAGAGCATTGAGTAACAGCTGAGACGACAAGGATTGAGTATAGTTTGTAGGAAAATTGCTAATGAATAAAGCACGTCTATAATATCTCCCTTATTTAATATTGGCGGTGATTTAGTATCTAAATTGCTGTACGAGGCATTTATTCCGCAGTTTAGTTCTGGTTCATTGCAAACCAACTGAAAAAAACCACCTATAAAAGTGACTAGCAGTAAGCATAGAAAAGGAAAATAACCTAGTCGAAAAAGATGACTTAATAATCTTAATTGAACGATAATTTTACGTCTAGCTCTGCAACTTGGTAACGGTGTAACTGATAATAAAGCAACGCTCATGTAGTCCTTTAGAACGAAAGATTCCATTTCTGTTATCTTTGTTACGTCAGGAGACGAACGACGCCGAGACCCGTCTCTTAACTTCTTTCCGAGGGCGTGAACGCCGATCATAGTGAGCTGCATGAGTCTGCGTGTCTAAAGATGACGTGGGTACTATAAATAATTTTGACACGATATATATTTATTCAGAAACGTAATTACAAACTATTAAGCTATATGGTGAATACTTTCATCGGTGACACCGCTTTGTTTGCTGGACTCGTCACACGCTGCTTGTCGTACGTGGATCTAGATTTTTGTTTCGAAGTTTTGGCGGATCATAATTTCCGGTTGTGTTCCCGCTGATTTCACTTGGTGATGCAAATGGACCAACGAAAGTCTTCGGGCTTGTTGAATATACCAGTCAGAGCAAATATCAGAACTGTGGAATTACCGTAATAGCTATTAGTTGCTGTTCTTTACGGTTGTCGCCATTAGGGTCTGTCTTCCCCTTATGGATAATCGGTGGGGAGCTGTGCACTGAGTCTGAAATGACAGGATGATTGCGAGTACGGAAAAGAAATTTTTCAGAACTCTTGAATATTTTATCTCCCTCCTTTTCGTAGCAGTCGAATACACGTAGAGCCTAAATGAAAGGGTTCAGGAACACCTATATCATTTTATACTATAACGTAACAATTTCATTTAAGCTGGTGATTCTGTTAACGCAATCAAGAAGGTTTTGACTGAGGGACAGGAAACACAGAAACATCCTAAACGAAAATGTTATCAACCATTTAGATCTGTAATGTTTATAGGTTGTTTATACCTGATGTAGCGTGGTACAGATATAACTTAATGCTATATAATGAGATAGATACGTAAAGAATAACGTAAATCGCTAAAGTGATGGAGCGATAAACAAGTAAAGGCCACTGCTTCTGATTTTAATCTTTTGCTAGTTAGGCCCACTACATATCTACGATTTTACGCATTCTTGTATGTTTCGAGAAAACACTTAGCCTCTACTATTGATCCATATCGAAGACGTACATTATCAGTCAAAATGCATTCATTGTGTATGTATTGTCATTCAGAAGACTCTGAGAAGTCATATCGATGGGAGCTTCCTTCGTGACAGTTACTGATTGATAACAAAAGATTACCGGCAACATATTTATTGTGGGAGCAAGTATACAAAAAATTCGTCATCCACATCAGTACATGTGAAGACGCCGTTTGTAGGGAGCAGATGGATCCTACATTATTATTTTAAAAAACAGTGTCTTTAATGAATCGGTTAGTGACATGTTACTCATATAATACATAACTTGAATTATCCACGAAATATAAACAAATTGTTATTACCATTAAGAACCAAACTCGCATCAATATAATGCTCATACTTACAATTAATTATCCATGTTACCTCGTCCAGAAGGTAAGAGATTGTACTTAAGCCGCTTTCCATGAGATTGGTATATTTTGGTCATTATACTGAAGGGGAAATTCAAAGAGCTAGACTGTATGAACTGAATTTAACCCGCATCTCTGTGGCACAGCAGTTAAGTACTTGAGCTCTCAGTGTATAGCTCCAGTCCCAGGATAAAAAGAGAATGAAACAAAAAATCGAAAATACACAAATAAAACACTTTTCTGCATGCAATGCTGCAGGTCACTTGTTTGCGGTGTTTGACACCCCGGTATAAAATTTGCAGCTGTGGTGTTGCCCATGATTTTCATCTGTAAACAACCCCCAGGAGATACTGTCATAATTAACATGCGATACGTCTGTTGCGGCATACGGCTGGGAAGGGAAGCATGCTGTACACGGCTAATGGGTAGTAAACAAGTTTAATGTTGCAACTGAGAACTTCACAAGACAACACCACAAGCCATGTAAAAGCCAAAGCACCAAGTTTCTGCCGACCTCGCTCTCTCAGGCCGCTGAGAAGGAAGCGAAGAAAAGGAAGCATCGTGAGATGAGACACGTCTGACAGGTAACTAAATAGCCAATATGCTGTAGTGTCACTGCGGTATTGACGGTCCATACATCGCCTACGCAAAAATGCGAGCGAGGTACATCTGGATTCGTTATTGAAAATGTGCTACACAGTGTCTAACACCCAGTCCACATAATTACTCAAAACAGGGCAGGTATTGACTCGTAGCTACAAAATTTTATTCACAATGCGTTTTATGCACAACAGCGCGCGGCATCAATTGGAAGAGCAGAGGATAGTGTCAGTCGATGTTGGAATCTCGTTCCTCTCTTTGAAGGATGAATGCACTGTAACTGACGCCCCTTTTTATCCATGGTTTGATGGAATTAGTATCTGCAAATAACTCTCTCTACAAAGCCCGTTGTATAAATACGTTTTTCCACATTTAAAATTTTAATTAAAGCTAGTGCTGGGACCCCGTAAATCATTGTGTGTCGGCGCTGATGTGATTTACCATCTTGAACGTGGAAGCATCGCGAAACCTCTGAATGTGTTTCATCGTAGCATTCGTTGCCTCCTCCTCCCGTCCCCTTCCCTCGCTCTTTATGTTTGATATTTCCAATATCTATTTGTGTTACGTGAATGACTGCAAAGTGAACATTCGAAAAGCGTTTTTATAGTCGTAGCATATACGAAAATTACGATCGGTGTATTGACCACCGCAAATCTAATACGGTCAGTTTCTTTACATGAGTCCATCTTTGGTTTAATGTAGAATAATGTTTCAAGGCAACTCAGTTCGTACAAAAAGAACACTTCAGGTCAGAAGACTGTCATTCGAGCCCTGTACATTGTTAACAAACGAATCTCATGTAAGCTATTTAAGAAGGTGGAGTTCCTTAACTAAATCTGGTGTCAGAACGTACTCAAAAATCAGGTTTACTGTTTCCACCAAAGTCAGGTCCCATTCAACAGCGGCTTATGCTTTCATACCCACTGTATACACGACTTAAATGTTAATCAGTGATATTAATGCACAAACTTGTAATCAAGAGATACTTACCGCCATATCTTCCCTCCTTTCGCAACTCACCATCTCTGTTCAACAAACGAGTCACAGTCAGTGACATCCAGTGATGATGATTTGTATGTGTACCAGTTTGTGAATATACGGTGTGCGTGGCGAACACATTTGCTACTTAAGATTAGTGCCATTGACCGCAAATGATTTTGGCGGTCGTCACTGATCGACGATAATAGCGTGCCTGATCGGACAACGCAGTTTCGATTAAGATTTATATTCCAGCAGTGTTCTGGCATGTACTCTCCAAATGTAACGGGTTAAACTGTTACCAGAAAGATCATCAGAGACGGAGCAGAACCTCTAAAAGAAAGTGGAAGGATAGATAGTGTATTTTGGAAGGAATCATTCCCCATGGAAGTAATCAATCCTCCAATCACTGTAAACTATTAAGGGCAACGCTGGAACAATAAAATGTGGGGTGACCGGCTGCGTCAAATCTCTCAATGAGGCGTGCTTTTTCCAGTTTCACTGGATTTGCCCAAACTCACATGCCGGGGATATGTAAAATGTGTCTTTGTCTTGATGTCATACTGTCCTTCCTCGCTATGTAGACTGGATGCTGCCTTCAAGTAACTAACGTCGTGCGGTGTAATCCACGTTCATAGTCTCACCTGCATTGAAATATCTCATATGACAAATCTGAGCCGATATTCGATGCATGAAGTCTTATTCGTAGTTTATTGGCGGGTTCAAAAAAATTTCCTTCCCTGTTCATTACTAAATAAGCTGCTTGGCCTGGCTATGCATGGGTAGCATTAAGCATCTACGGGTAACCGACTTGTTTACGGGTCACTGTGTAGAGTCGCAAAAAAATGGTTCAGATGGCTCTGAGCACTATGGGACTTAACATCTGAGGTCATCAGTCCCCTAGAACTTGTTGTTGTTGTGGTCTTCAGTCCTGAGACTGGTTTGATGCAGCTCTCCATACTGCTGCATCCTGTGCAAGCTTCTTCGTCTCCCAGTACCTACTGCAACCTACATCCTTCTGAATCTGCATAGTGTATTCATCTCGTGGTCTCCCTCTACTGTTTTTACATTCCACGCTGTCCTCCAATACCAATTTGGTGATCCCTTAATGCCTCAGAACATATCCTACCAAACCGATCCCTTCTTCTAGTCAAGTCGTGCCACAAATTTCTCTTCTCCCCAATTCTATTCAATACCTCCACATTAGTTACGTGATTTACCCATCTAATCTTCAGCATTCTTCTGTAGCGCCACATTTCGAAAGCTTCTATTCTCTTCTTTTCCAAACTATTTATCGTCCACGTTTCACTTCCATACATGGCTACACTCCATACAAATACTTTCAGAAACGACTTCCTGACACTTAAATCTATACTCGATGTTAACAAATTTCTCTTCTTCAGAAACGCTTTCGTTCGCATTTTTTATATCCCCTCTACTTCCACCATCATCAGTTATTTTGCTCCCCAAATAGCAAAACTCCTTTACTACTTTGTCTCATTTCCTAATCTAATTCCCTCAGCATCAACCGGCTTAATTCGACTACATTCCATTATCCTCGTTTTGCTTTTGTTGATGTTCATCTTATACCCCCCTTTCAAGATACTGTCCATTCCGTTCAGCTGCTCTTCCAAGTCCTCAAGAACTCAGAACTACTTAAACCTAACTAACCTAAGGACATCACACACACCGTACCGGTCGCGCGGTTCCAAACTGAAGTGCCGTAGAGTTGCGAATGAAATTCAGGGAACATCTTTAAATAAATGTTAATGAATATCATTACTTTCATATAACTTTTGCGAGATTGGAAACGGTCGGCAGGAACCTTGTCTGGAGATATGAATTTTATGTGTTTCTTATTGAATTGGTGTTCGTAGTGACTTCTCATGGCAATGATGGGAGCACATCGTAACGTAAGTAATATGTTCACATCCAGTGTAAATACTGTGTGCGTGGGTATTTCAGTATGTATCGGAGACTGGCTGAATACACGTCTCGGATTTACCGCCGGATCGTGTTGTGTAAATAGCACAATATTTCATCGATGCAACTGCTCGAGATCTTCAGGTCGTGGTAGTTGGTGTTGTCACTCATGCAAGGCGCGACTGATAATCGCGTGGCGGCGTCCAAATTCATCAGACCGGGAGCAGGCAATACACGTGCGCGGGAAGACGCTGTTGGAGGAGTGCCCACTGCTGGGAGCCGCAAAATCTCAATAAAATCTCAACATTGGGTTGCGTCGAATCATGAAATTTCCCTGTTTTGATTTAATGACAGCTGGATTCCATGCGGTGTTTAATTGAAACCCTGCTTCCCTGTTGATGATATTGTGCGCTGTAGAATACGTATGACCTCCTTAACGACACATTCCCAGAAAGATGCCCGCATCTCGTGGTCGTGCGGTAGCGTTCTCGCTTCCCACGCCCGGGTTCCGGGTTCGATTCCCGGCGGGGTCAGGGATTTTCTCTGCCTCGTGATGGCTGGGTGTTGTGTGATGTCCTTAGGTTAGTTAGGTTTAAGTAGTTCTACGTTCTAGAGGACTGATGACCGTAGATTTCAAGTCCCATAGTGCTCAGAGCCATTTGAACCATTTGAACCAGAAAGATGACGCTGGGGATGAAGTTTCAGCCTTTTCGTAAAACATGCGATGTCCCATGTCCAGGTAGTGCTCCGCTACCGCTGATTTATCAAAGTGCTCCAGGCGTGTAAAACGATGGAGTTCGACACTGATGGCTCTAAGACTGATTGTGGTGTCGGGTGTGCCTTCGTCATTGGCACCGAAGCTTCCGGAACACTTCTCAATGTTTACAGCAGAGCTCTTCGTCCTCTATCAGGCCACCAGTACAGCCGGCGACACAGGCTTTTTAATTGTGTGATATGCTCCGATTCTGTGAGTGCCTTTCGAGCCTCTGTGTGGTATGCACAGTCCATCCCTTAGTACACTTGCTCGCTCTTGAAGGAGCTACTGTGATGTGGGTTCCTGGCTACGTGGGTCTGCCGGGAAATGAGGCTGCTGCCAAGGCTGCAGTCCTCCTACCTCGACCCACTACTCTTCCATTTCTTTGGATGATCTCCGTGTTGTCGGCAGATGGTGTCACTTTGGCATCACCACTGGTCTCCTTTTCCTGGGGACAAGTTCCGGGGAATGAAGCCTGTCCTGGGGGATTGGCTGATCTCCTCTCTGCCCTCTCACCACGAGCTAGTTTGCGTTTTGGTCACTGTCTTTTTAGCCATCGTCATTTGGTAAGCGGTGATCCCCACCACTTTGTGCTCATTGTAATCTACCATTGACGGTTCGCCATTTTCTGGGCGAATGCTTTTTTTTTAACCACTTACGTTCCAATGTATGTTTGCCTGTCAGAGTTAGCGGCCGTTTTAGCGAACGACTCACGGTCTATCGACCGCGTTTTACTTTTTACCCGTCGTAGCTGTATGGCGAAGGATATTTAATCTTTAGTTCGGGACCTCCGCTGCCTCCACGGCGTATTTTGTGGACCTTTCTCCAGGAGGAAGTCCTTGTTCTTAGTTCTTTCCTTTCGTGTAGACGTTTGTTTCTTCTTTTTCGTATTAGTGTTCTATGGTTATGACATGGGCGCTTATAAAAGCAGATGTTTTTGCACCCTAAAACAAAGAAAAATTCTTGTATTTGTTCGGGTCTCTAAAGCATGTTGGCAGAGCGTTTCGCAGCAAATCCCCTGCTTTTCTTTTTGAAGAAATACTGTAGGTAACATGGTCCTCGTGTTCAACAGCAGAAATATTTTTCGCTGGCCGTAATAACTTACGAGACGTACTGCGTGCGTGAACAGCCTTCTGGTCGCACTGTAGAGCGTGGAGCGTTTGATAGGTTTTCCCTGCACACAGCAGCATTCGAGTGGGAAGCACTCGGTGTAATATTAAGCCCCATAGATCTCCCCTCGCGGGCCATAATGTAAGAAGGCGCAGCCCCCGGCTATTGTGACTGTGCAAACGGATCGCGGCGTGTAGTAGCGGGTCCGCGCCCACCGCCCCGGGGCTCCTTTCAGCTGCCGGAGCACGCCGGCCTTACAATTGTGCGCTCCTTCATTTCAAGCAGCTGACCACTCGAGAGTTCGACGCCCATTTTTTGACACTGCTAGCACTCAGCTGGAGGTTCGTTCTCTCACCGTTCGAACAGGTTGTGTGTGTGTGTGTGTTAAAATAGCTATTTGCCATAGTCCCAGAAGTTCAGACTTCTAAAAGAACTCTATGCGTTGTGCGTTGAGAGTCGGTGGCCGGAACTAACTTCCTCTGTTCTCCGAACTGCCCCTACCCTAACCCCCTCCCTGCTTCCCGCCCTTATGACAGTAAAATATATATAATGCTTTATTGTAGATGTAGTGATAATAATTTTGTTTACATCAGTACGTAGTACATCATTTAGCATAACACTCAAGAAATTCCAATTCAGGGAAATACCGGGCTGCTGCAACTGATTCTTTCGTTTCCAAAGCTCTATATTATCCAAAGTATTGCATAGACAAATATGATTGACGCATAAATAGAACTGTAAATTCACCAAACTCACAGTTTGCACCGTCACAGTCTTCCACAAAAGAAAAAAACTCCCCGTACTGCTTCGTCCGTGGCATTGCAGAGAAACACTAATCTTCTGCGAATCTAGTTTGTGGGCCACCATTTGATCAGAATTTTCGACTTCAAGCCGAAAATGTCCATCCTCAGCCCCAGGACTGCTGGAGGGATATCTAGGATATCTATCTAATACAGCAGCTAGTTTTCATTCAGTTGCTGCTGAGTGCGTGTATAAAATATACACGCACATCGCTTTTGTAATAATTTTGTATTTGATGTTCGTTTGTTTGTTCTGTAGCAGTATTATGTGCTGCATTAAAAGAAGTCTCTTCAGCCGTGAGAGTGATGCAGTGGGGAGTATTTTCTGGTTGCGAAGTTGTAGAATAACGTCGTTGTGCGAGACAGTTGGCCTGCGCCACGCAGCAGTTACCGAAGATCACAGCATGCGGGATTGTTACTGCTGCCCAGAACAGGTCACGGGGCAGGCTATAAGGGTGGTGCGACAGTTAACGTTCTGTTCACTTTGAAGTGGCCAGAAATGCTTACCCTATGATAAAACCACAACTATTCGTCCACACAGTGGTGTCTTCAGTAAAGCCCACCCCTTGCATGTGTTTATAAGTCATGGACGTCGCTATAGCGGACTGATGTAGGAAAATGATTCGGTACACAAAGCTCTGTGGTATAGTACTCGTTGTTCCGTTCACTGTACATATTTTTGTTTGCTTTCTCATTTCAGGATCATGTTTTAGAATTTGACTTCACTGTTTCATTTTGTTTATTTGTGAGTCTGTTTGGTTTTAACTTGTATAAATTCTTTGCTGCGTTAGATAATATAGCTCTTATTGCAACTGATACCAAAAGCCTTTCTCCGTTACAGATTATCTTAGTGGTGAATTTCTTTCTTCTATATAGTTAATTTTCGGATAAGATAATCTAAGCCATTTACACTAATGTTGAACAAGCAGATCATTTAAATTTCTAGTGGATGTAATTTACATTGGCTGTTTGTGGGTGATGTAAGTTGTTGATGACTGTGATGAGCGCTTACACAATATAATGCTGTATCTGTGTTACTTGCACAGGTAGGAAGAATATGGTGAAACGTGGTGCTGGACGTAACCTATTGCTATCGATTATCACGTAAAGGAGGTGCTGAGCTTAATATTGTCACGTAGAAGAAGGTGTAATTAAATGAATGACGAACACTAACTTCACTTAACGAAGGCTTATTCAGCACTTGCACATACAAGAGCGCGGAGCGAACTGACTCCGGCCAAAACACATACAGTCATACAGTATATATACAGCTACAGAACATTCCAGTACAGTAATTCTTGATATATGTGGATACTTCTAGAATGTACTCATACCGAATATAGAAATTACAATTGTACAGTCCAGGTGAGTTTTGAACTCACGACCCTCCATGCAACAGTTTATCATCATAACCACCACACCAAGGTGCTACTCAGCTTCTTCTGCGACAATATTTCAACCCCAAGCCTGGGTAATTGTCCACGGTGTCTTGCACCCCCACATCATAAGACTCTGCACATATTGATAATTTAGCCCTGGGCATAAACCGACACTCTAGTGATCAGATTTCCTTTGAAAATTCGGATGGTGAAAATGTCTTCCTGTTATCGTGGTTCGGACCAGCACCTTCCGTCATCAAACTCCACTTTAATTTAGTGCCTTGGATTACGGAGGTTGGCTATACTTCGGTGTACATCATATTTTGCTGTTTAATGATTGTTAGTATGACGAAAGAAAATAGTAAACTTAGTGAGTAAATGTCAATCTGTTTTTAATACGGCGTATCACGTTAAATGGTATAACTGATGGCATGTTATTACATTTCCTTTTTTATCTCAGAAACAAAATCAGTTTTGGGGGCTTCTTGAATGATCTTTGCCGTTGCATTCTCATTACCCGACGCCAGACGACCTTTATATTGTACTTTATACTTGTTTTTTTGAGTATGGACGACAGCTAGAAATAGATTGATTTCTGTATCTGTTTTACTTACTTACTTTATAGATACAAACCTTGACACGTCTCGCACACTGTCGACAGAGCAAACTTTGCGGCTTGCTATATGTAGTGTGTTCTGTCTTGGCACTGTTCGTGTTTTTCGGATGTAATTTCCATCGCCGCTCACCTTTGTTACAAAGATCCGCAGCGGTGTTGCAAGATCAGCGGATTTTCGACGAAAGCTGGTGCTGAGAATCAACTTGTTTGAATTTAAGTTTTTCGGGTTTCCGCCAATCACTTGAAGCGAATGATCAGGGAGTTCAACATATCGTGACTGATTTCTTCCACCACGATTCACCAAATGAGCAAACTATCCGTGTCTACTGACCTTTTAGTACTACACTGTGTAATTTACAGCTATCCTGTTGTCGTGTAACGGATGTTAGTGCTGTCTTACGTCGGTGTCAATCTGACTGTAGAATTACTCAATTTATGTCATATATCCAACCAGCAAAGGTAGCAAAAAATTCTACTCTCCACTTTTCCTGGTATCTTCAAACGCCATTAATTCTCTTAGTACCCACCCTCTAAGCAATGACATTGCAGAATGTTCTCATTTAGAGACATGAGAGTCACACATTTATTCCGTTGATTTCATGCTTAAAGGGGATCCATTCTACGCATGAAATTTCTCGTTTCTCATGGAGACTGCGGCTTTTCCAAAGATAACATCTGTACAGTAAGCTGTTCCTCACTGCGATTTTGTACGAAGAACGCCAACTTTGAACATGCCGTTGTGATGCTTTGTAACAAAAGTCTGGGCTCTGATTGAGTCCCGAAGAAAATCTTGACGAAGAAACAATCCCCGTGTAAGACTACCACTCTAGTACATAAAGTATTGTTTGTAACCATACTCTGTTATCAGCCCTGTCCTGAAAGGAAAAATATTTTGGCATAAGTAACGTTTTTCCCTTTGCTAATTGCTACCATCAATCTTGTCAACACACAAACGTTAACAGGATAAGTTGAAATAAAAACCATTAAATACATATCCTCCCCTGCAGCTCGACAGAAGAGAAATGTAGTGAGCTGCCTGTTTAGACAATAATGGTAAAGCAAAGAAGATAGTGTAAGAAAGTAAGAATGTAGTTCAAGAACAAGAAGTCGATTGTAACTGAATTCAGAGAAGTACTTTTTAACAGCTTTACTGTATGATTAAATGATGATGGCGTCCTCTTCGGTAAAATATTCCGGAGGTAAAATAGTCTCCCATTCGGATCTCCGGGCGGGGACTACTCAAGAGGATGACGTTATCAGGAGAAAGAAAACTGGCGTTCTACGGATCGGAGCGTGGAATGTCAGATCCCTTAATCGGGCAGGTAGGTTAGAAAAGTTAAAAAGGGAAATGGATGGGTTAAAGTTAGATATAGTGGGAATTAGTGAAGTTCGGCGGCAGGAGGAACAAGACTTTTGGTCAGGTGAATACAGAGTTATAAATACAAAAGCAAATAAGGGGAATGCAGGTGTAGGTTTAATAATAAATTAAAAAAAAATAGGAGTGCGGGTAAGCTACTACAAACAGCATAGTGAACGCCATTATTGTGGCCAAGATAGACACAAAGCCCACGCCTACTACAGAAGTACAAGTTTATATGCCAACTAGCTCTGCAGATGATGAAGAAATTGAAGAAATGTATGATGATATAAAAGAAATTATTCAGATAGTGAAGGGAGACGAAAATTTAATAGTCATGGGTGACTGGAATTCGGTAAAAAGGGAGAGAAGGAAACGCAGTAGGTGAATATGGATTGGAGCTAAGAAATGAAAGAGGAAGCCGCCAGGTATAATTTTACACAGAGCACAACTTACTCATAGTTAACACTTGGTTCAAGAATTATGAAAGAGGGTTGTACACGTGGAAGAACCCTGGAGGTACTAAAATGTATCAGATAGATTATATAATGGTAAGACAGTGATTTAGGAACCAGGTTTTAAATTGTAAGACATTTACAGGGGCAGATGTGTACTCTGAGAACAATCTATTTGTTATCAACTGTAGATTAAAACTGAAGAAACTGAAAAAAGTGGGAATTTAAGGAGACGGGACCTCGATAAACTGAAAGAACCAGAGGTTGTACAGAGTTTCAGGGAGAGCATAAGGGAACAATTAACAGGAATGGGGGAAAGAAATACAGTAGAAGAAGAATGGGTAGCTTGGAGGGATGAAATAGTGAAGGCAGCAGAGGATCAAATAGGTAAAAAGACGAGGGCTAGTAGAAACCCTTGGGTAACAGAAGAAATATTGACTTTAATTTATGAAAGGAGAAAATATAAAAATGCAGTAAATGAAGCAGGCAAAAAGGAATACAAACGTCTAAAAAATGATATCGACAAGAAGTGCAAAATGGCTAAGCAGGGATGGCTAGAGGACAAATGTGAGGATGTAGAGGCTTATCTCACTAGGGGTAAAATAGATACTGCTTACAGGAAAATTAAAGAGACCTCTGGAAAAAGCAGAACCACTTGCATGAATATCAAGAGCTGTGATGGAAACCCAGTTCTCAGCAAAGAAGGGAAAGCAGAAAAGTGGAAGGAGTATATAGAGGGTCGATACAAGGGCGACGCACTTGAGGACAATGTTATGGAAATGGAAGAGGATGTAGATAAAGATGAAATGGGAGATATGACACTGCGTTAAGAGTGCGACAGAGCATTGAAAGACCTGAGTCGAAACAAGGCCCCCGGAGTAGACAACATTCCATTGGAACTACTGTCAGCCTTGGGAGAGCCAGTCCTGACAAAACTCTACCATCTGGTGAGCAAGATGTATGAGACAGGCAAAATACCTTCAGATTTCAAGAAGAATATAACAACTCCAATCCCAGCAGGTGTTGACAGATGTGAAATTTACCGAACTATTAGTTTAGTAAATGACAGTTGCAAAATACAAACACGAATTTTTTACAGACGAATGGAAAAACTAGTAGAAGCCGACCTAGGGGAAGATCAGTTTGGATTCTGTAGAAATGTTGGGACACGTGAGGCAGTACTGACCCTACGACTTATCTTAGAAGAAAGATTAAGAAAAGGCAAACCTACGTTTCTAGCATTTGTAGACTTAGAGAAAGCTTTTGACAATATTGATTGGAATACTCTCTTTCAAATTCTAAAGGTGGCAGGGATAAAATACAGGGAGCGAAAGGCTATTTACAATGTGTACAGAAAGCAGATGGCAGTTATAAGGGTCGAGGGGTATGTAAAGGAAGCAGTGGTTGGGAAGGGAGTGAGACAGGGTTGTAGTCTCTCCCCGATGTTATTTAATCTGTATATTGAGCAAGCAGTGAAGGAAACAAAAGTAAAATTCGGAGTAGGTATTAAAATCCATGGAGAAGACATAAAAACTTTGAGGTTCGCCGATGACATTGTAATTCTGTCAGAGACAGCAAAGGACTTGGAAGAGCACTTGAACGGAATGGACAATGTCTTGAAAGGAGGGTATAAGATGAACATCAACAAAAGCAAAACGAGGATAATGGAATGTAGTCGAATTAAGTAGGTTGATGCTGAGGGAATTAGATAAGGAAATGAGACACAAAGGAGTTTTGCTATTTGGGGAGCAAAATAACTGATGATGGTCGAAGTAGGGAGGATATAAAATGTAGACTGGCAATGGCAAGAAAGCGTTTCTGAAGAAGAGAAATTTGTTAACATCGAGTATAGATTTAAATGTCAGGAAGTCGTTTCTGAAAGTATTTGTATGGAGTGTAGCCATGTATGGAAGTGAAACGTGGGCGATAGTTAGTTTGGACAAGAAGAGAATAGAAGCTTTCGAAATGTGGCCCTACAGAAGAATGCTGAAGATTAGATGGGTAGATCACATAACTAATGAGGAGGTATTGAATAGAATTGGGGAGAAGAGAAGCTTGTGGCACAACTTGACTAGAAGAAGGGATCGGTTGGTAGGACATGTTCTGAGACATCGAGGGATCACCAATTTAGAATTGGAGGACAGCGTGGAGGGTAAAAATAGTAGAGGGAGACCAAGAGATGAATACACTAAGCCGATTCAGAAGGATGTAGGTTGCAGTAGGTACTGGGAGATGAATAAGCTTACACAGGATAGAGTAGCATGGAGAGCTGCATCAAACCAGTCTCAGGACCGAAGACCACAACAACAACAAGCTTTTAAAAAACGGTTCAAATGGATCTGAGCACTATGAGACTTAACTTCTGTGGTCTTCAGTCGCCTGGAACTTAGAACTACTTAAACCTAACTAACCTAAGGACATCACACACATCCATGCCCCAGGCAGGATTCAAACCTGCGACCGTAGCAGTCGCGCGGTTCCGGACTGAGCGCCTAGAACCGGTAGACCACCGCGGCCGGCAACAACAAGCTTTTAAACTCGAGAAAGGATAACATAGTAGAAATAAACGGAAATTGTACGTTTCCACCCCTCTATTTGCCTTATAATTACTTCAGTTTAATGGTTTTAGATTTAGATTGAGCAACTGTATTCGCCTCAGTCGTGCGACAGGATTCGTGATTTCCTGTCAGAAAGGTTACAGTTCGTAGAAATAGACGAAATGTCATCGAGTAAAACAGGAGTAATATCCAGCTTCTCCCAAGGAAGTGTTATAGGCCGTCTGTTGTTCCTGATCTATATAACGATATAGGAGACAATCTTAGTAGCCGTCTTACATTTTTTACAGATGATGCTGTCATTTAGTGTCTTGTAAAGTCATCAGATGACCAAAACGAAGTGCAAGATTATTTAGATATATGTATGGTGCGAAAAGTGGCAATTGACCCTGAATAAAGAAAAATGTGATGTTATTCAAATGAGTACTAAAAGAAATCCACTAAATTTCGGTTACGCGATAAGTCACATAAATCTGAAGGCTGTAAATTGAACTAAATACTTAGGAATTACAGTTTCCGTAAATTGGAACGATGACATAGATGATGTTGTGGTTAGAGCAAACCAAAGACTATATTTCAATGGTATAACAATTAGAAGGTACAAATGTCTACTTCAGAGGCTGCTTACACCACGCTTGTCCGCCTTATTCTGGAGTATTGCTGGGCGGTATGGAATCCGCATCAGGTGAAACTGACGGATAACATCGAAAAAGTACAAACAAGGGCGGCTCATTTTGTATTATCGCGAACGACATGATACGTGAATTGGAGTGGCAATCATTAAAAAAAGGCGTTTTTCGTTGCGACGGGATCTTCTCATGAAATTTCAATCACCAGTTTTCTCCTCCGATTGCGAAAACATTCTGTTGGCATCCACCTACATAGGGAGAAATGATCATCACGATAAAATAAGAGAAATCAGGGCTCGCACAGAAAAATTAAAAGCGCTCGTTTTTCCCGCGTGCCGTTCGAGAGTGGAACGGTGGAGAGACAGCTTGAAGGTGGTTCATTGAACCCTCTGCCAGGCACTTTATTGTGAAATAGTAGAGTAATCATGTAGATTTTGATTCTGATCCGCAGTTATTCGTGGTGTCGGACCATCTTGCGTGTAGTTTCCGTTACCAACCGCACATCTGAGAATATATGGAACCAAAGAAAGTAAATTTTAGAACTATTCTCTCAAAATACAACAATCGAAAACTTTTCAGTGTTATTCATATGTTCCGGAGTCTCTCACAGGTGTCGTAATTTAATACATCACATTTGTTTCTGCCGTTGATATTTTTTTGTGTCCCAGTTTACATTCTGTATACATGTTCTTTTTGTTTTAGGTAAGTACCAGCCACCCTCTATCCTTCGCCAGGTATTGTGAGTACAGATCATTTTTATGAATTTTTACTTTTTCTGTAAATGATAATTACGATGGACGTAGTTTCCGAAAGTCTTAAATTAGGCCTCGTATTTGACACGTGGCGTTTTTAACTTTCTAAAATTATCGTTAATCCTACGAACAGGCTGCAGAGAAGTAAATTAGTGACCACAATAGCCACATGATATATTTGGGGGAGGGGTGTTAGGAAAGTTACATCAGTGACGCTGCTCGTCTCATCTTTTCTAGAAACTTAATGAAACAGGGAGACTTAGGGTTTGTTCGAGGAACTAGTCCTTAATACTCCGTGATAACTTCTAACTGTTTGTAAATTGGTTTTTCTGCGCACCATGGTTTGAAACAGTTCGGGGTTTTTGGCTGTTCGAACTTTGTGTTTTCATTGTGTAGTGCGAGGACGGCTCCAGTGCTTAGTACAAGCGCCTTCTAACAGCACTGTTCACTACTTTTTGGGGAGTAACATTTAGACACTGCAATTTCTGTACGTATATTTTAATGTTTCAGGCAGATTGTTGGTTACGATTGATAAGAATATACGTGGTCTTCAGTCCAAAGACTGCTTTGATGCAGCTCTCCATGCTACTCTGTCTTGTACAAGCCTCTTCATCTGCGAGTTACTACTGCAGCCTAAATTCTTGTTGCCCCTCTACGATTTTTAGCCACCAAGCTTCCGTCCAGTACTAAATTGGTGAATCCTTGATGCCTCAGAATGTATTCTGCCAACCGATCCCTTCTTCTCGTCTGGTTGTGCCACAAATTTCTCTTCTCCTCAGTTCTAATCACTACCTTCCGCGATTTACCCAGCTAATCTTCAGCATTCTTCTGTAGCACCACATTTCAGAAGCTGCTATTCTCTTCTTGTCTAAACTGTTTATCGCCCATGTTTCATCTCCATGCATTGTTACACTACATACAAATACTTCCTCACACTTAAAGCTATACTCGATGTTAACAAATTTCTCTTATTCAGAAACTCTTACCCTGCCATAGCCAGTGTACGTTTTATATCCCCTCCTCGTCGACAGTCATCAGTTATTTGGCTTCCCAAATATCAAAACTCATCTGCTACTATAAGTGTCTCGTTTCCTAATCCAGTTGCATCGTCACCTGATTTAATTCGACTACATTCCATTATCCTCGTTTCGCTTTTGTTGATGTTCATCTTATATCCTCCCTCCAGGATACTGTCGATTCCGTTCAACTGCTCTTCCAAGTCCTTTGCTGTCTCTGACAGAAATACAATGTCATCGGCGAACGTCAAAGTTTTTATTTCTTCTCCATGGATTTTAATACCTACTCCGAATTTTTCTTTTGTTTCCTTCACTGCTTGCTCAATATACAGATTGAATAACATCGGGGAGAGACTACAACCCTGTCTCACTCCTTTCCCAATCACTGCTTCTCTTTCGTGCCCCTAGACTCTTATAAAAGCCATTTGGTTTCTGTAAAAATTATAAATAGCCTTTCGCTCCCTGTATTTTATCCCTGCCACCTTCAGAATCTGAAAGAGAGTATTCCAGACAACATTGTCAAAAGCTTTCTCTAAGTCTACAAATGCTAGAAACTTATGTTTGCCTTTCCTTAATCTTTCTTCTAAGATAAGTCGTAAGGTCAGTATTGCCTCACGTGTTCCAGTATTTCTATGGAATCCAAACTGATCTGCCCCGAGGTCGGCTTCTGTATTTTAGCCCTGTCATCTTTAGAATTTGAAGGAGATCGTTCCAGTCAACTTTGTCAAAAGTTTTCTGTAAGACTACGAATCCCATAAATGAAATTCCTCAAGCTGTACTTGAGATTGTGGAGCACGTGTTGATCTCACCGCGGACTTCCAGACTGAACCACACACAACTGATTTCTGCAAAGTTTACGGGCGTGGAGGTGACGTTGACGCAACGCCGAAACTAGTAGCGAAGTAAATAAAAAATCTTAAGTACAGCTGGAGGAATTTCATTTTTATAAAAATTATACTAGCTGTGACCCACCTTCATCTAGTTTAAATATGGACATACGGAGAAATCCTATAAATGTGAGATTTGTCTTTCCTTAACCTATCTACTAAGATAAGTCGTAGGGCCAGTATTGCCTCGCGTGTTCCTGCATATCTCCGGAACTCGACCTGATCCTCGCCGAGGACGGCTTCTACCAGTTTTTCCATTCCTCTGTAAGAAGAATATGAAGCGAAGTTATACAGGTGCTGGAATATACTGGAATTATGCTACTCATGGAGGAGGAGAGCAGTCTATATCTTTAATTTTTGAACGTTTTACTAGTTTTTAGCAGCACTTAAGTTGTACACAGACGTAAAATAAAAAGTTTTGAGTGTTTTGTCATTACTGGGCAAAATTGTCAGATTGAGATGATCTTCAGACAGGTTTTCAGAAACTTGTGCTGATCACAACCACAAAATTCCATTCTTGACTCCAGAGGTTGCGCCCATCACCGAAAATCTATGACAGTAATGTCCAACCTTTTGTAATCGCAGTAGGAAAATCCCACCATTGTTAAACTTGTTTTGTAGGAAGATTGCATACAAGTAACGTGAATGTGAGTAGTGATTAATAACAGAACACTGAAAACTCATATGTCACTTATCTGCCAACTACACAGAGAAAAGTTACTAGAATCTCTCATTGGCAATACTTCTCCTCTTTGGCGCTGAAATCCAGAAACTCCTCACTTATGGGAACTGAACACTAAGAAAGATGAACCTATAGCCACGATCGCAATGTAGCATTTTCAGTTGCAACAAGACAATACAAATCTCTATGCCCAGAAACTCATTACAGAAATCTTACCGAAAAGTATTTTTTTTTTTACCATTTCCTTTACTTAAATGCGTGTGCAACATTTGCTATAGTATTGATTTTCCAAGCAGGATCTTACATTTGTGTACGCTGTACATAATGTCCTTGACAGCATATGTCACTACAGTATAGCGAATTTACAAATGTTTTATTGTGCCACATGATTCCTCATTTGAATGCTACTTCTTTCATCACTTCTATAAACGTCGTTGTCTTCTTCCATTTCTTCAGCAGAAGTTGCTCCATTGCAAAAATAAACATTTGCCTTCAAATGACAAGTATTGCTGTTCTTTTTGCCCAGTACACACAAACGGGTTTTATGTAGGGGCTAAACAAATATTGATCACGTCTGCTGGAAAAGGTAATCAAATAAACTGAAGCCACCGCTCTTTATGTGCCATCCGCGTGAAAGAGACAAGAATGGGCAGCTAAGGGCATCCGCGAGGCTGGTAGTCCGGAGCAGTTAAATTAAAATTCTCCAACTATTTCTCACAGTTGCCAATCATTCGTGACAGTTCCGGAGATCCTGCTCGAGCAGCTGATTATTAGTCATCAGTAACCAGCGCCGCTGTTCGAACGCCATTTCCGCAATGCGCATGTGCGTGACTATTTCAGATTGCTGCTCGAACAAACCCCACGTACTCGTTCCCACAACTGTCGGCACCGCCAAATGGTGGCAGCAGGCAGCCACTACACAGCAGCGTGGCAGACTTGCCCCCTTTCGTAATGTCATGTGGCGTGATCCCGTAGTCTGCTGTGCACTCTGACTGTCTTTGGGGGTTGTGGCTGGCTGGATTTCTCATAGCATTATGCTGGTTTTGGACCTTTCACAAGTACTTGCAATATTTCACAGTGTTAACGCTGTATGAAAAGTATCAAGCCGGAAGCTGTTGTATACGAAACTTTTAATCTGCACAGAACTTGTAAACAGTGTTTGCGTGCAAATAAAGAGAATTGATACACCGTTCCAACTGAGTTGCTGTATTAATAACAAATCTTCAAAATTGTTTTGTCTGTCGGAACACGCTAACCTCCAAAACTACGTGACTAGTTGTCATTGGGTTTTAATAAGTACTTTTAGCCTAGCCTGGGGCACCGTATAGGCTTATCCCATCGGATCCAGAAGAGGAGAAAAGATATCCATATATATTACGTATGTTCCTTATTTCCTCCGAAACCAAGGGACCGATTTCAACCTAAACTGGTACACAAATCACTTACCAGTTACAGGCTTGGGGATGAAAAAGAAGTATAGCCAACGTCGCACGAATACCCTAATTTTATTCATCCGGTGTTTGAGAATGAGTGAACTTCGTGAATTGCAACAAACTTTAGAATTAATTTCAAATCTTTACGAAACTTATTCTCGCTTACATTCCCCACAAAATGATGAAAGGGCTAAAGTTTATCGCCTACTACGTTTTCGCTGTTCATGCAGTTGGATATGAAGGCTAGTCCACGCAGCTCTCAGCAGATGGCACATGCAGGCTGTGAGCTACGATAGTGTCCAGTTTTTAATTTTTGTCGTAACAGCAAACAATGACAGTTATTATAGATGAATGGTGTTTTAAAAGTTGCTGCTATAGTGCTTACATTAATAGCCAGAATAATCAGGATGAATAAAAATGAAAACTTTAAGTATGTAACGATATACCTTGCAATAACGGAAAATCAAGGAAGTAAATAGGCGAGCTCCGAATACCAATTTTGAGTGTCCCAAGTAGCGTTACAGCCAAAAATATTCTGCATACCCGAATATCTCTAAAACGAGAATCTATGACCCCCCCCCCCCCCATCCCCCAGATGCACGGCATCGTACCTGTCACTACTGACTAACAGTGTCAATGCTACATCTGAATGCCAAGCAAGTGCGGCATCTATAATTAGAGTCACATCAACGTTTAAAAATGGTTCGAATGGCTCTGAGCACTATGGGAATTAACGTCTATGGTCATCAGTCCCCTAGAACTTAGAACTACTTAAACCTAACTGACCTAAGGACATCACACAACACCCAGTCATCACGAGGCAGAGAAAACATCAACGTTTAAAACTGCGTGTTACGCGTATGGTACCCTATATAAAACACAGAGGTCTGTCAGTGCAAAAGCTGATAAAAACAATCATTCTTCAAAATCTCAATTCTAGAGATAGTTATTAACGTAGAGACAAAACATGTTACATATTTATTAAAGATATCTTTTGGTCATCTTCTGTTGCATTGTATTTTATAGGACACTGCGCAGTGTTATCAAAGCGTTGACGAAGGGCTGCTGAGTTGTTTTATCCGCGGTAACCCTTGCATCCGTTGCTACCAGATATCAGGAAGCTCTTTTATATTTTGTTGGTAATCCAGAGTCAGTAAATCGGATCACGCCGCTATTATGGAAATTCGTATTTTTACCAAGGTCAATCGAAGGTTCCTAAATAAAAGTGAAACACGTTATTGAGACATAAAAAAAAAATTAACACCGCAACCAAGGTTGCTTGTTTCTTTGTATTTCCAAATGTCATAACGATTCCACGTGGTAAATTAGGGATCCTGCGTCTTGATCTTCGACAACTCCTTTTTTTCGGGAAGGGAGTCTGGTGATCCAAACTCTTTTGCTTCTTGTACTTTTGAATGCCTCTCCCACACTCCACACCAGCATGCCGAAGTTCGTCGAAGTCGGTGGCACGTCATTGTTTCGTTGTTGACGGCAGTAGTGGAACGGTGTGCGGGAAGAAGCCAATGTGAAACAAGCCAGGTAAGCAGGTCGGCAAGTTGACGCAAAGCTGGCGTGGCGCGTGTAAGCCGGCGCTCGGCGCATTGTGCCGTCCCCGCCTCGGCTCTTGGCGTCGGCGTCGGCTGAGCGCCGCTTCGCTTCTCTCCGCCTTGCTTGCTTTACGTCCACTCTGCTCGTGCCCCACAGTCATTTCTTTCCGCCCACTGCTTTCCTTCCAGCCGGCGTTCTGCTAAAAGCGTTCAAAGCCGCTGCTCCGCCGTTCGCTAACGACTCTGCGTTTCTTTTAACCGCGCTAAATATTCATGCTGATTCGTCCAGCCCTAGCGAGTCGAGCGTCGGCCGTTTCAGTGGCGCTGTTTGTTCCGCGCCGACTTTGATTTAAATTTTCCCTCGGAGGCAAAGAAAGGGTTCAAACTGAAAATAGCGTGTACGTGTCGAAGCCTTTAATTACACCTGTGTTCCGAGGTTTTCGTCTCTGTTGAAGACTTGTCGCAGAGTTGCCTCTTACATTACTTATTTCGCACATTGCCTTTTGTGATAGCTAGACACGGCAATATAAAATGCGGAACTTAAAAGCTGAGCAGACATATCGCGATGGTTACTCTAGACAAGTGCGTATAGTTACCTTCCGTAACTAGATATTTACGTTTGCAACACTCTTGATATCCTTCTTTAGCTAAATATTCTTCGGGTGTTGTATTTGTGATGTGTGTTCCTAAGTAGCTGTCGGGACAGTTCCCGATTACCTGGTACTTGTCGTACAATCCAAGCAAGATGGAAGCGTTTAATTACACACACACACACACACACACACACACACACACACACACACACACACACACACACGCTTTAACAAAAAGACATTTCCATCTCTCACTTCTCTGAAAGTACGGTGTGCAAAAGCAACCCAACGGTTTCAGCGACTACCCTCTGCTATTCCTAGTCTGAAAGTACGGTGTGCAAAAACAACCTAACAGTTTCAGCGACTACCCTCCTTATGTATTAGACGCTAACTGATTGAATGAAGTTCGCAGAATATAAAAAAAGACGATTTACATAACTGTGTGTAAAAGCCGTCGTTTGATCTGCATCTTACAAGTAATCCACAGTTGTACTATTTCCAAGTAAAAAAGGTTCAATGAATGTCACTGTGTGCTGCAAAAACTTCAGTTTAATTAGTTCCTGCCTCATAGGAAGTTTAGTGTACGCTTAGGTAAAAACGTAAACTGCATTATTCTGCCCGTATATATTCGTTACATAATGATTTTTAGCATGTCAGGCCATCACCAGGTTTATGACTGTCTGAATATGGAATGAAGCAAATTCCCACCAGTGATAGTTCCGTGATACCATGGTTTTCATGTGTTAGATTCCAGAATCGCAACCGTTTTCCATAAGTACGGACGTTCTGTTAAACACAAATTAATAGCTTTTGATTTTTCAAGCGCGAGAACAGTTTATTTAGTCGAAAGAAAATATGTTTGCTGTAGCGAGCTATTTATTTCAGAGTTGTAAGGTTTGTTCGACACTAAGAGCCAAAGCCCACCACAGTAGAAAACGTCGCTTTGTGGATGTGTCATGTTCGTTTGTTTGGAAAAAAAAAAACCGCTTCAGTCGCGTTTATTGACGAGGTGCATTCAAGTTATAACACCTTCGATTTTTTCCTCAGAACTGAGAACAGATAGAAGCATGCGGCTTGTTTCAAAATTCGCGTTCACTCGTGAGTGCGTGACAGAGGAAGCAGCAGTGTGCAGCTCGCGGAACTCAAGCCGCAGCGACGAGAGAGGCGGGAAGTGTCCTGCGGGTGGGTGTCACGAATGCTGACGGCCGGCCACAAGGCTACGCGCACAGCATGTTGCCATGCAATGTTAACTCATGATGACAGCATGAATGGAACTTCATTTTCATCGAATGTGACTAGGGATTCGATTTTCCAGTTGTCATACAAGACTCCTAAAGAAGCTTTCTCAGTGGCCATCGAATCGTGGCGTCGACTTTGTGAAATATATGCACGGCAGCAGGGAGATAAAGTCGATAAGTGACTAAAGTTTCACAGTTTTCGTGTGATTAGCTTATGAGAAAAAATCGCGTGTTGCAACTTGAATGCATCTCGTAATGTTGTCAGCACTTTCGCTCAATAGACCATCTTCAGACAACATTTGAGGCGGGAGTGACACAGCCATCGAGGTAGTACCGATTCATATCAGTCAAATGCTGTGCAGATCTCTGTTCAGCATCTGAGTGATACCATTCAGTAAAGCAGTACCAGCAGTTCACACCATTTTGTCACATTCACAATATAAAGTTACGTGGTTTGGACGGAGACTAGGTATTATTATGCGACGTAGTGCTGTTACCTTGAATGAGACACCTCGCTTTTTATCTAATCTTTCACTTAAATTGGCCGCTAAGAACAAAATTGAAGCAATGATTTTCATTGTATGTTTTCGAATAGTTCGTGTTTTGATAATTAGTCACTTAATCAATATTATTTTTTTTAACCTTCGAAGGCGTCCGCTCCCGGTAGCTGAGTGCTAGCCGGCACGGTAGCTCACCGTGTTCGGTCAGAGAGCCGGTTGGCCTCTGTAATAATAAAAAAATAAATAAATAAATAAATAAACTTGAGTCCGCAACGACCAAACACAACGATCAATAACGAACAAAACGCAAAAAAAGAGAGTGGTCAGCGCGACAGACTGTCAATCCTAAGGGACTGGGTGTTCTGTTGTCCTAATCATTATCATTTCATCCACATCGACGCGCAAGTCGCCGAAGTGGCGAATCGAAAGACTTGCACCAGGCGAGCGGCCTACCCGACGGGAGGCCCTTGTCACACGCCATTATTATTATTATTATTATTATTATTATTATTATTATTATACCTTCGCCGTCTCCGGAGTGGCCGAGCGGTTCTAGGCGCTACAGTCTGGAACCTCGCGATCGCTACGGTCGCAGGTTCGAGTCCTGCCTCGGGCATGGATGTGTGTGATGTCCTTAGGTTAGTTATGTTCAATTAGTTCTCCGTTCTAGAGGACTGATGACCTCAGAAGTTAGTCCCATAGTGCTCACAGCCATTTGAACGATTTTTGTTATACCTTCGAAGGCGACATTTTTGCTTTTAGCTTTCTTTGTTTCGAATACACGTTATTCGCTTTCAGATGCTAATAAAAACACTTAAAAACAAAAAATAAGAAATGTGTTAATACTTATGTAGATGTTACACTATAACTCACGCAAGGAAATTGCCTGGCCCAATTAAGGGAAACCAGTCCACTTGGATACGCCGATGAGACATGATTTTATTTTTCAGATTTCGTTAACGATGAGTATTTATGCCATCTGTGTTTGCTGTAGTGCAGTGCGATATTTGATTTTCAACTTATACTGAAAATAAAATATTTATTACAATATTCAAGGTTTTACTACACATTTTCTCTAGGTTGGCCATCGATTGCAGCCTGCCCCTACACTGAAAAGGGTAGACAAGTTTTGGTATTTGGAAAGTAAAATAACTGGTGAAAACTGGAATAAAGAATATATAACTAGAAAGTCTTTTTACTGAAAAATAAATGTGTTAACATAAAGCATAAATACACTAATTGGAAATTTTTCTGAAAGTATTTGTCAGAAATGTATCCTTACACGAAAGTTCAGACAAGAAGACAATATTTTGAAGTGCGATGCTACATCAGAAGTGTGGAGATTAGATGGTTGGATCGGATAACTAATGAATAGGTAATGCATCGAATAGAGGAGAGAAGAAACTTGTGGCACTGCTTGATTAAAAGAAGCTATCGATTGATAGGACCAGTTCCGAGCCGTCAAGGAATAGTCAGTTTGGTAATGGAGGAAAGTGCGGACGGTAGAAATTGTAGTAGTTGCGCAAGTATGAAGAGGTTTGCAAAGTATAGACTAGAACGGACAGCAACATCAAACCACTCTTGGGATGAAGACCGTAGCACATCCTATCCAGTCAATATTATTGTCACGACAGCTTGAGGGCCCGTACAGACAGCTTGCTGGTGAATTTGCTGCATAATTAGGATCCGTGAAACTTTTTTTGAGAAAAAAAAATTCAGAGCTGATCTCACACCAGGGCAGTGACAAAAGAGGTGCCTTCCGGCAATCTAAAGTTTTGGTTTGTTATGGAGCTGGAGGGGGGCGTGGCTCAGTTGAAACAAACTTGGTCGCGTTTCGTGGCCGACGGGCGCAAAGTTAATTACCACGACCTTCCGGCGCGAGAGGACGCGAGTTGGCGCGAGGACTGCTTCACGGCGGGCGCACGCGCACAAAGGCCACGACTCGGGTGTCCCAGCGGGACCCAGCCTACCAGCCGCCTCGCTCTGGGGAGCTGCATGCCTAGCTACGGCTCTGCTGGACAACCCCGTCTGCTTCCCCTGTAGGGTTATTAGTTTTCAGTACAAACGTTGATGCTCTTAAGTCCTCCAGTTCAGTATCACTTCCAACGTTACCAAAAACCACGCCAGCTGTATTTCAGGTACGTTTATTACTCCACAACCGGTTTCAGTAGGAACACCTTCAGGTGGCCTGCAGTTCAACGCGGAAAAGATTAAGCTAAAAGCTACCAAAACACGCACGTAATACAGTGAGGCGACAAAAGTCATGGGAGTCAAGCTGGGCGATCTGGGTGTACAGATTATTCGCTCGAATTGTCCAGAATGTTCTTCAAACCAGTGCACCGGTGACATGGCGCATTGTCGTCGATAAAAATGAAGTCCATTAATGGCTGCAAAAGGTCTCAAAGTAGCAGAACATAACCATTTGCTGTCAATGATCGGTTCAGTTGGACCAGAGGGTCCAGTACATTGCATGTAAACACAGCCCGTACCTTAATGGAGCCACCACCAGTTTGCAAAATAGTGCCTTGTTGACAGATTGGGTCCGTGGCTTCATGGGGTCTGCGCCTCCTCAAACTCTACTATCAGGTGTTACTAACTGAAATCGGGCTTACCTGACCAGTCTCATCTGAACAGGCCACGGTTTTCCAGTAGTCTAGGGTTCAACCGGTATGCTCACGAGCCCAGCAGAGGCACTGAAGGCGATGTCGTGCTGTTAGCAGAGACACTCCAGTCGGTCGTCTGGTACCATAGCCCATTAAAGCCAAATTTCGCCGCACTGTCCTAACGCATACACTCTTCGTACCACATTGATTTCTGCAGTTATTTCACGCAGTTTTATTGTCTGTTAGCACTGCCGGCCAGGGTGACCGAGCGGTTCTAGGCGCTACAGTCTGGAACCGCGCGACCGCTACGGTCGCAGGTTCGAATCCTGCCTCGGGCATGGGTGTGTGTGATGTCCTTAGGTTGTTAGGTTTAAGTAGTTCTAAGTCTAGGGGACTGTCAAGTCCCATAGTGCTCAGAGCCATTTTGAACTGACAACACTACGCAAGTGCCGCTTCTCTCGGCCATTAATTGAAGGCCGTCGGCGACTACGTTGTCCGTGGTGCTGCGAGGTAATTTCTCAAATTTGGTATTCTCTTGAAACTGCAGGTCTCAGAATATTGAATTCTTTAACGATTTCCGAAATGGATTGTCCCACGCGTCTAACTCCAAACATCATTTCGCGTTCAAAGTCTGTTAATTCCTGTCGTGCGGTTAGAAACACTCACAGCCCTTTTGACATGAATTACCTGAGTACAAATATCAGCTCCCCCAGTACACTGCTCTTTTATACCTCGTGTACGTGATACTTCAGCCATCTGTATATGTGCTTATCGTTACCCCACGGCTTTTATCAAATCATGTAAAATATATTATTGTAACTCACAGCGATTATTCTCCAAAAGATGGCGGATAGTAGAAATTAGCCGGTGTCATAATTCAAAAACGTGTGATCGCCATACGTAACGCTGAGCGCCTGGCACAAGCACAGTCATGAGTAAATGCAGCGTATCTTGCAGCGCTGTAGTGGACTGTCTAGGTAGCGCCGATCGGCGAAAGAGGTAAACATCCTGGTCGGTGTCTATCGAGTGCGAGGTGTCTACTGCAGAATATCATCATCGTTTCAGACACAGTGCCTGACCGTAAGTGTGACAGTGTAACCTAACAAATAAGTGCAGATACAATGTCAATTTAAAAGTAAAATGCAAAATGACTTCGTACGCTGTTCACGCCATCAGTGCGTAAATGAAATTTTTGAGATGAATGAATTACAGACATGACAGTAAAATTCTCTCTCAGACTGTGGCTGAATGATCTTTCCGCAATATCGTTTCTTCCAGGAGCGCTAGTTTTGTAAGGTTTGCATGAGAGCTTCTGTAAAGTTCGTGAGGTTGGAGATGAGGTACTGTGGAAGTAAAACTGTGGGGATCGGTCGTGAGTCGTTCATGGGTAGCTCAGTAGATAGACCACTTGCCCGCGAAAGGCGAGGGCCCTGAGTTCGATGTTCGGTCCGGGAAACATTTTTAATCTGCGCGGAAGTTTCATGACAGTCAGTTGTAAAAAACACTATACGGTTATTCAAGCAATTTGCAGAAACTGCATAAAAACAAAAGTCGAAAATAACATTTATCACAAGAGGAACAAAAACCATTGCTAACACATGCATTGTAGTAACTCAAATGAAATAAAAATACGTGGCATTCGCGTCGAGCAGTCTGATTCGCTATTCACGCGTCAGTGAATCTTAGTTTGCTCACTTTTATGGGCTCAAAAATTACATTAAAATGTTTTACCGTTGTGTTTCCATTTAATGGAAACGGTTTTATTAACTAACTAAGGTGTTAATTGGAATGACTATTGTTTGTCTTGTGACGGAATATTCGACGTATGTGTTTTGTTGTGAAGTGTGAAGTTATCTAGCATAGGGGAAACGTTTTCGATATACAGAAAGGTCAACCTTACACAATAGGGTTAACAGGGGTATTGAACGTACACCAAAAGCGACAATACGAACAGTAACAGGTCTGCGTGACTCAACGGGAGACGCTCACGAAAATGCTGAATAACCTGAACTGGCAGGCGCATTAAGATAGACGTCAGTCATCTGGCGAAAACCTATTTACAGATCTTCGGAGTGCAGTATTAAGTGTGGAATCAGAAATGTACTGAATGTTGTGTGCAGAGATTTAACAAAAGTACACGGTAACAGTTACGGTCATTCCAGGGCCGGGAGCTTGAGAATATTCTGTACGGCTATCCGTTAGCGTTACTTTCACAAGTATTTGTTTAAATTGCAGTACCTCGAATATATATATATATATATATATATATATATATATATATATATATATATATATATATATATATAAAATGAACGTTAGGTAAATACATAAATTATAGCGTGGTAGCATATACATGGGTTATATACGGAGAGAGGTCAGCTTCCCGTCCGGTAATCTTGATTTATATTTCAGTGTTTCATTCGGATAGGTAAAGACATAGTGCGATCAACAAACTCACGGCCAATTTCATTCCCAGTCCAAGCCATGTCCTATATTTTTCTTCGGTGCTAATTCCCATGAAGTCATGAAATTATAACTTTCCTTCGTATATATGTTGCCACTGCGCAAAGAAAGTAAGAAATGTTGTCGAAAGTAATGGTCAACAGTAATGAGTTGGAGTCCTGAAGAAAAAAAAAAAAACCTTGTATCAGGGTGAGTTTGAAAAAATTTAGTTTCCTTGTTATGAGTCAACTGTCTAATCTGCGTATGTGTATTAATTATATGTTAAATTTCTGTAAGCTGTATTTGTTGGCAGTTTTAAACTCTAACTCTGTTGTAGTCAACCCGGTCCCTACCGCACACTAGTGGGCGTTCCGGCTTTCATCGTGAGCGGCATGTGATAGGGATTTTAAAAACATTTTCAGTAGATTTTCATAAAATTTTGACAAATTATGTGGTAAGTAATTATTATTATACGCTTTAACTTGCCACAACTCTGCTTTACAAATTTTATAAAGTAAAGTTATGTCCGAATTTTATAAATCGCCATTACTCTGGAACCGATGGTCGGTTAGAAAATTTTACTGCTAACAGAGGTACAAAAGTGTCTCTTGTTCGAACTCCACGTAATACCATACAAGGCATACAAGAGCGAACTATGAACCTTTCTAGTTGCTTACGTTGCCTGTCTTCTTGGACGACATACTTGCAGCAGTACGTCGAGAGGTACTTTGTGTACGTCGATATTCTCTGACATTTCGTGGGCATGCCCGAGCGTACCTTTTTCACATTAGCATGATCACTGCGTAGATAGGCCTGGAGCAGTTCCACAAGTAAGTGTTGAAACATTTCCTCTTGCACGAGATGTGGAAGCATGTGAGTAATGAACACACGACAGTGCTGCTGTGGCGACGTAAAACCTACTTTGAAACGGATAGCTTTGTAAACTCACTGCGGAAATACGTTTCACTTTTATTTATTTCCTGAACCTGGTCATTTGTAAAATGGAACAGATGAGAATGTAATGAACGGTTTCTTCTACTAATGATTTACGAGTGCTAATTTCAACCCCGACACTTAACATTTCTGGACCTATTTTGACAATGATGCTTTGTACTTATTTTTAAACTAGCTGTTCCCTACCACGCGTTGCGGTGGCTCAGTGTGGTTAAATGGAAAATAAGGGAGACGGAAAGCATACATTTCTAATATATATGGGAACTTGATATACGTCCCGATCTCCTCCTCTCCCCTACTTCTGTCCATCTCTTCATCTCCTTCTTTTTGTCAATCATCTCCTCCCCACAGCTCGACTCTGTCCATCTTCTCCTCCTCTTTTCCAATCTCCTCCTCTCCGCATTCTGTGTCCAATTTGAAGTAAATTGGTCAAGAAATTTTCGAGATTTTTTGGTAACAACTTTTCCCCTTTATTTATTACATATTTGTTTATACATTATAAATATATTAAAAACTGGCTTATAAAAAAACGCGCGTGTTCGAATGGAATATTGTGTCAGCATTTTGAAGCAATCGTTGAACTTTCGGAAATTTAAGATTCTGAAAGACGACCATGAGATTTTTGCTAACAATGTATACCCTTATACCATGTTCCACTGAAGTAGGTGTATAGAAACGCGCGCGATTCTAATGCAACAATGTATCAAAATTTCAAAGCAATCGGCGAAGAACGTCGGAGATCTACGATTTTGTACAAACGAATATTTACAGTTTTATGTGTATAGATAATGAATCCAGTACTTAAGTATTGCCTGTTACTTTAATACACCCTTCACAGACCCAGCGCAACCGAGAAGAGAGCAACAAGCGCAGGAGTAGAACGCCAACTACATAAATCTGAAGAATCACCCGGCGCGCTTGACGCACGTCAGAAGTCATAGGAACTGTATCCATGTAGTGGTGCAGCGGGGCTCAGGGGGAGTGGATGGGTGTGACACACGGACTGTCCTGTCAGATCGTCCAGCGGCTGTCGGGTTCGGTAAAGCGCGCTTGTGGGTAGCGCCCGTGGAACGTCGTTAGTCTGCGCTCGTCATTACGTAACGACCTTAACGTTGAGTTCGCCTCTCCGGCACGCCGCGGGGTTGGCCAAGGCAGGCAGCTGTTGGGTCCAGGATCGATACCACAACAGCTTTCGTCTTCAAGCAGGTCAGCCCCAGTCCTTGGCTCAGGTTTTTTCGAAAGAAATTGACAGCTGACAGTGCCATTAAGAAATATAATATTATTAAGAAATATATTTGTTTTTTTTTTATGTCCTAGTCGTTTATCTCCTACTGCTTCTTGCTGAACCAGGTCAATTTACAATTCTCGTCAGTTTATGTGCGTGTTTTTTTAATTATTTGTTACAGATGGTATTTTGCTGCCCACCTATTTAGCCAGCTACATCATTGTATCACATGTTTAGAAACTACATAATGATGCGGCATATTTATAGTGATAGTTCAGTACTTTGCTGTCTTCATTCCTAATTATATACTATCACTCCAAATAATATAAACATATTAACACTCGAAGCTTTTTTTAACAACTCAAATCAGTCTTGCGCTGAGTATTTTAAGAATTGATAATCGTAACCACTTTCAAGTTTTATGGGGTTCATCTTGAAAAATTAATAACTATTAAACACTAGGCGTTAACGCTGTGAATAAAGAAAATCGACTAAGGAGTGAAAGACAGCAGATAATTTCTCCTCTTACCTTCAGCTGTTCCCAGCGGGGTCAGGGATTTTCTCTGCCTCGTGATGACTGGGTGTTGTGTGATGTCTTTAGGTTAGTTAGGTTTAAGTAGTTCTAAGTTCTAGGGGACTGACGACCATAGATGTTAAGTCCCATAGTGCTCAGAACCTTTTGAACCCTCAGCTGAGGGTTGTGCACCTTCATTGGAGTCAATCAAATAACGCGGTTGCTGTGACTCTGTCAGTCCCTTTCGCAGTTTAGAGACGAATGTCCATTTCCTGGGAAAAAAATTGTAGTATGACACTGTTGGCAGGGGAACTGCCAGTTGGTAATTGCATTATGGAGTATGGAGAACAGCCGACCAATATATGGTTTAGACTTGCTCCTTCTGAAGTGTGCATGGTTATAAATCTAAAACCTGGAAACTAAGATGGAAGCTGTGCAGGTATTTCAGTGCAACCTGAGACGCTTAGCCGTTTCAGAATTCAAGGCACAAAATACCGAAATCACAAAAAATTCACAAGCCATATAACAACAAATCGTAGCACAAAATACTGCAAGTAGTATTCCGAAATGCCCATCACCGCCACTGACTGAAAAATACCTAACAAAGAAGGGTGGATCAAAAACCGTCGCACCGATCTCACACTCGTGTTGGTAGGCGTGAATCCGAAGAGGACCTATCCTCGGAAGAATGGAGACTCGAGTCTGCCGGGGGACACCAACTAGTCTCTTCCCCTAAAACCTCAACAGCCGTACGTTTGCAATCTCGATAGCAAGAATTAAAAAAAAAAAAAAAAAAGTTCAAATGGCTCTGAACACAATGGGACTCAACTGCTGTGGTCATTAGTCCCCTAGAACTTAGAACTACTTAAACCTAACTAACCTAAGGACATCACACACATCCATGCCCGAGGCAGGATTCGAACCTGCAACCGTAGCAGTCGCACGGTTCCGGACTGCGCGCCTAGAACCGCGAGACCATAGCAAGAATAACCGACAGGCACTGACAAACATAACCCATACAACAACTTCCATATTGTAGTGGAACTTAAATGGAGCTGAAAGTACCAGCACAAAGAAGCACATTAAGTGTTCGTTTTCATGAGACACATTTTGAAGATACTGATACCCTGTGCTGAGAGGTTAAAACGTCTGCTAAAGAGAGAATAGCAATGACGAGGCGGCTAAATCCTGTCTAGCGTGAATTAAACGTGCCAGTCGCTGTAATAGTGTACAACTGTACTTGATTTATAGCTTAACTATTATTGCATTCTCTCGTGTATCATCTGTGACATATTTGTTTGCGAAAAATACTATATTGGTGCACCATCGTTAGGAACCCACGTTAAACTGTAGACCCCTCTGTAACTGGCTAGGTTAGAGTTCAATTTCGCAGGAACGCAAAAGAATACAATCTAAAATAGGAGCAAACCTGGCAAAGCACTGCAGTGGGGAAAGTAGTCTTTGGTTTTAAGTCACCTATACCTACACTGCAATGATGCTGTAGTCAGGCTTTTTTGTCTAATGGTAAAGCGCGTGACAGGAAGCACAGAGGTCTACGATCGAATCCCAGCTGGATGATGGAAATTTTCAGTCTGTCTTTAAACTTCGCCTCCCAACGATGTGAAGAGTCGCTAGGAACTATGCGTGGTTCGGATTCCATGTTCCACTGTGGGTCACCTTTCCCCGGCAGTATTACTAGCGTAAGTCTTGGGACATGCAAGTCGCCGAAGTGGCGTCCAGTTGAAAGAGATGCACCTGGTCATTGAGCCACACGTATTATTATTGTTATTATTATTATTATTATTATTATTACCATCTTATTGACCAACTATGTTCACGTTAACAATTTCAGTTCATCTTCTTCCTTTGTTGTTGTTTCCTATTTTTCCAGTATTCTCTCATTTTCTCCCCATGAAGTCTCTTCCTTTCTTCTGTCCATGTTGTTCTCGATTTTTTATTTCTTCTGCTTTTAAAGCCTTCCAAATTTAGTATTTTGTTTTTAAAACTGTTTCTTTCTACTATTTCTGATTCTTTGATGTTGATCTTTTCTTATTTCTGTAATCCACGCTATTGTCGATTTCTTCTTCCAGATATATAGGCGTATTTGTTTTGTTAGTCTGTTTCCATCCATTCGGTAGAGATGTCCAAAAAAACGTTAATCTTCGTTTGGCCATTACTTCAGATATTTTCTCTATATTTTTGTAGATCTCCTCATTACTTGTTATTTTCCAACCATCTGCAGTTTTCATTGCACCCATTATTTTTCTAATAATCCTTCTTTCCAGTACCTCTAGTACGTCATTATTATTATTATTATTACACTCTAGACGAAGAGGCTGTCACAGAAATCAAGGCACAGCCCCCCCCCCCCCCCCTCGCCCTCTTCGTACCCTCTCCGTGTCTTTGATGTTGCAACGGGGTGTGGGGGTGTAATATGACAAGGCTGTATGCGCCAGACAGTGTGTGTGGAAAGGGGGGGATGGGGGGGGGCTGGCTGGCTGGCTTTGAACGGAGATTGGTGGTGAAGCTGCTCCCAGGCAAGGAAGGGTTGGAGGAGCAGGCAACCGATACGTGGGAGTGTAAGGCAGAGACGGTGTTTACATTGTCGCGCTGGTTTCTGTAGGCACCCAACGGCCAACGGTTGTTTTCCGTTGACAGTGTGGACAAAGCGGCGAATTTTCGTTTAACGGCAACGTCATAAGGCTTGTTTTGTAAGAGCCACAGAAAATTTACTTATACAGATTTAAGTGTACCGTTGAGATAAAGAGCATGACTTTTTCACACAGCCGCTAATACAAACACTACGAAAGTTACAGCTATTTTAATAATGCGTAATTTTGATAAAACACATTCTATAGTTTGACATCTCAAAATAAATGGTGGGAGAATCACATCCATCCATATATAGTTTGTAATACCAACATCTGTGAAATGTGTGTGGTTGATTATTTTGTATTTCGTAAGGTAACAGTTGAAGTTGGACCACGAGAGGGGAGGGGGGAGAGCGTATAGAAACGACAGAGGGTGCAGCACACTGCTACTGAATGTGAGTTCTATGATCAATCTCATTCTAGAAAATTATGTTCGTATTCTCAGTTTTAGTCGCAGTTTGAGACAATGTTTTGGCGCCAAATAACCCATGCCGTCGCGATACTTCGATCGTATTGTGTGCTGTTTGTTTGTGGTAGTAGAAGATTTTCACTGACTTCAACTTATGCGAGTTTGCAAGTCTTTGAAGTGACGCATCTACTCTTAAGCATTTTGCTGGACTCTTGCATGTGAAGAGCTGAACGTAGATCCAACTCACACCCCCCACCCTCCGTCTCTCTCTCTCTCTCTCTCTCTCTCTCTCTCTCTCTCTCTCTCTCTCTCTCTCTCTATTTCTCTCTCTGGTTGTTATCTGGACTTAAAATTCGAGCAGATTAATCGGTGTCACGGTAGCTGCGTATGAACTTTCGTTAAATGTGGTGCAACAGAACCATTTGATTTCAACATATTTTGAGGCCAGATTCCAGATATTGAGTAGATTAAACAATAATTAACAACGCGTTGATTTTTAACTAACCAAGTTGTTATCAGCTATAGTCGTTAGCAGTTCACTGCATTACAGATTTGATTTTGTGATCGTGTTTCCAAGTTACTGGTACGTTCGTGAAAATTTGTGAACAGTGATCAAGAAAGCCACAGAAATGGAAACACCTCAGCTCATCACGAGACTGCCACGCCATAAGACTCTTCTTCCACAGGATAACCACAGCATTTACGTAAAGACCGTTTAACATCTATAAGATCTTATTGTGAAATTGTTTTTATAATGCCATATTGCCTGATGATGAGGTATTCCCTCGAAACATGACGCACTGTAAATAAATAATACATTGTAGAAATAATTCAAAAGCCAAGATCGCTTAAATACTGTTTATGAATAACCGGTTTCAACACACTAAAGGTGCCACCATCGGATCTGGATATAGATTAACATTTATAAACTACCTGGATATAACGATAGATGAGGCAGACCAGTTGATATAAAATCATTGTTACAAAAATTAAAAAACAATGTGACAATGATTTTATATCAGCTGGTCTGCCTCATGTATCCACTACAGTAGATCGAGATGGATAGTCAACAGCAGCAGACAAAGAAAACAGAGAGAGAGAGAGAGAGAGAGGAGCGGCGCCTCCACACTAAATTAATGTTTTTTGTATTGCTGTCGAAAATCATGCCAAATGTTTCGTATGTCATCGGAACATCAACTATTTGAAAAAGTACCCGATTGAACAACACTTTAATCCCTCTTACAAAGAAAATTTAAAGCAGCATTACGGTGAGATAGGTATTTCCTGTCGTATGACTCAAATTTGTAAATATGGTAAATAAAACTGTATTTTATAATCTGATATGTCACTTAGCAATGTGCCAGTTATCGAATATTAGATTGTTACATTTCTTTTCGGTTAATTTTTATATATTGGATGCATTAAATCGTGTCGCACAGACGTAAGAAAAACTTTTAGGTGCGTTATTTTTTGCCACCTTTTGAAAAGCCGTCACAAATGCTCTCTCGGACAACAAAGTGTCATCAAGAGTCATTCTCTGTGTTTAAGTATTTGTGTTTTGATGGATGGGAAAACATATCTTGTAGTTTGATCTATGTTTTCAATTAATTAAAACGCAAATATTCCAATAGATAAAAATTTATTTTGCGACCGCATTTCGCTGTCCTTGCTAGTATCTATGACCGCTATTCAGAGGAACTGGGGTAAAACACACCTAAAACCAGTCTGTTTTGTAGTTTTTTATTCGGGTTTCAATGAATGAAAGAATTAATTGTTAAAATGATAAGTGTTTTAAAAACAGAATTGTACAAAATTAATCGTAATTTATGCCATGGTAGGAGCAGGACGCTGATTGGAAAAGTATTCTCGCAAGTTAAAAATGCTCTCTGAGAATTGCGAGAGCAGGGAAACCCTTTGCGGATGGGAATCTCATCAAGGACTACATGGTTGACTCGACGGCTTGTGTTCATCCAGCACACCTCACGGAAAAATTTGAAAAAAATTGCTCTTTCGCCGCCAACTGTTACTCGCCGAGTCAAAGATATGGAGCAGCAATTAATGGTGATAGCGGCAAACTCGGTTTCATTTTCTATCGCCCTTGACGAGACCACGGACTTTGCGGACATACCTCTGCTCGTCAGATCATTTGGGATGTCGTCGACAATTTGCGTGTCACCGAAGAATTTCTCGACCATATATCATAAAAAGACAAAACCACGGGTTTGGATATTTCTCTAGCCGTGGAAAACGTGTTAAGAGTCAGTGGTTATAAATGGGAACGCCTTACCATTGTAACAACGGATGGAGCCCCTGCGCTGCGAGGGGTACACACTGAATTCCTAGGTTACGTTACGTCAGTACGTCAGGTCAGAAACGGCTCAAGTCGGCTGTTCCTCATTCGCGGCAGTCCATTGTCTGATACACCAGGAGGCGCTTTGTGCGAAGATGGCAAACATAAAAAATTTTATGCACACAGTTGTTCTGACGGTTAATTGTCTTCGCTCACATGGACTCACACATCGCCAATTTACAGAATTTCTAGCTGACATCGAAGCGAAATACCCGGACATTCCCTACTACACCGAAGTACGATGTCTGAGCAGAGGGAAGGTCCTTCACCGGTTTTTCTCCTTGAGGGACGAAATCAATACCTTTTTGGAACAGAAAGGAGTAAGGAAGAATTACTTCGTGAAGTGGGTGGGGAATTTGGCTTTATTGAGTGACCTAACTGGTCATTTAAATACTTTGAACATTTCACTACAGGGCGAAAATAACTCTGTTGTTGATTTAGTGCAGACGATTCTAGAATTTAAAAAAAATAATCGGGAAAAGCAGTTGCGCGAGGAGAATTGTGGACGCTTCCCTGCATTAGACAGTGTTATAGAAGTGTATAAAGAAGTGGGTTATATTGTATAATTATTATTGATGGTTAATAAAGAATTTTGAAAGAATTTCTAGGGGACTGATGACCTCTGCAGTTAAGTCCCATAGTGCTCAGAGCCATTGGAGCCATATAATTATCGCGTACGATGCAGCAAAATAAGGATCCGATATCTAAACTCTGAAAAGGGATACAAAAAGCTGTAGCACAAAGTACAACAGAAAATATTTACTTGTAACTACTAAAACAGTAAGAACGAGACACTATATCCCTTACGTAAAATTATTTCGAAATTAGAATACTTATGACTCCAGTTCACTTAAGAAATGGATATATCTTTCAGATGACGCCTACTGTACATGTGACGAGTGTACATGTGCAATACTAATAGAATCAACCTGTGGGTCAGAAAACTACTAAATTGTTCTTTGATTCTTGTTCTTTGATTCTTGTTTTGGATATTGTTTTCTAGCTTTGTGTAGTAGTTCTGCCACAGGAACACTAATTGTTATCTAAGGCGCTGCAGTCATGGACTGTGCGGCTGGTCCCGGCGGAGGTTCGAGTCCTCCCTCGGGCATGGGTGTGTGTCCTTAGGACAAGTTAGATTAAGTAGTGTGTAAGCTTAGGGATTGATGACCTTAGCAGTTAAGTCCCATAAGATTTCACACACATTTTTGAACTAATTGTTACCTATAAAGTAAAAGGTTTGTTTGTTTTACCGCTCATCGATCACTTTTACAGAGCTGCGCTTCCTATGTTATTTTGTTTAAGCTGGATCTGACCGCGGAAAAGTAAAGTGCTGTGCGGCCTCCCTCCCTCCCTCCCTCCCTCCCTCCACATTAGCGCTTCACGGTCGCGTACCGGGCGCTGAACTACAGTGCCTTGCGGCCGCGCTCACCGGGCGCAGTTCTTGGATGAGCCTGAGGTAGACTGACAAAGAACGCTATAGAGGAGTTGGGTTTGGTAGTCATTCCTCACCCACAGTTTTCATCTGATCTTGCGCCTTCAGATTTTCACTTTTTCCGCTCTCTATCGAACAACCTTCAACGAACTTTCTTTCCGGATGAAAATACGCTCCGAACGTCTATCTGTTGTGTTCATTAAACTTACGGAAAGCGCTGCGAACTCATGCACCAACCTAATATATTAAAAATAATAATTCTAGTTTGTGTTTGAAGACCTCTTACCAAAAATTGAAATAAATGATAACATGTACTTCAGTTTGTGGGCGAGACTGCTGGTGTTCAGTGCCTAATCTGTACACAAAGTAAGACTGAAGCATTGAAAACCGTACGTTGGTTTAATACTTCAAGATCACAAAGAAGATATTAAATTTTCTTTATTCCTGATTTCTAAGTATTTCAATGGCACTCCTTTATTGATAATATTTAATAGTCTGTATAATCCATTCTTTGAAGAGGGTCATCTGAAATACGCTAGATTCTTGGATGTACATAGCTTTGTTGGCAAGGTTTGTGAATAGCCAAAACGATTAAGAATGGTGAAAATAATCAGGGAACTTAGCGGTATCACGTGTGCGGACTTCGAGCCGCGTGTTAGTATTAAGATGCTGGGACATTTACTCGAGTGTCACATTCATCATCATCTGGAGGAACCAGGTATCAAAAGTGCAGTCTCCAGTGTGGAAGTTTGTGCGCATGTGTATGAATGAGTATTGCTGACACAAGGGAGTACCTACATAGAAATTCAACTCTCAAAAAAATTTTATGTTCCTCAGAGCGCAATGTTTTCCGCGGCACATTGTGTAATTCCATATGTAGATACTAAATTATTTTAAAAGCGTTTTAATCGCTGCGAAACGAGAGCTGTGCCATCAGATTTTATTCGGATGTATGTATGTATCTGTTTGTCCTTGTTGCTCAGTAAAATAAAACTTTTTCATGGAGTCCATTTCTCCCCCTCTGGTTTCCACGCAAATCTAAACTTAGTGCTGATTTACGTTATTACGCCCTCGTAAATTCCAGTGGAGGATTTGGCCCGCATAAATTCCCTCCCTTGCAGCTTCCCTCTGCGTTAGGATATGCAAATGTCAGGAACCGCATCACCTATCATCGTTGCACAGTCGCCGTCGCGTAACGACTCGCGCTTTTCAAAATAACTGAATGCTAACTGTTGGGATTGATAAAAGGGAACAGAAAGCGACACACACACACACACACACACACACACACACACACACACACCAAATGACTTGGTGAGAGGCATGTGTGGATTGTGGCATTCATCTTGCAAATATTTATACAGCATTTGTTGCCAACAATCAGTATTTATTATTAAGATTACGCACTGCCAATGTATCCTCAGTAGGCGAGGCTGTGTAATGAACCTGTAAGGGCTCGAAACTAGTCGCCTAATAAATACTGCAACTGTTGACTGAACCATCAGTAAACGCTTTAAAGAATTATCTTGGTTTGAATTTTTGTCAGATTCAATCAATCAGACAAAGCTTCAATGTAAAGTACGTGGTATAGTTGTAAAAACGCAGAAAATCAACGGAATTACAGGAAGAAATTATGTACTAAATAATCCTGTTCCACAGAGCAACGATGGTTCTGAAACATTTATGATATTGTTATGTAATAGAAAAACCTCACTGAGCTAATACGGTTCTTTGCGGGTATAGTTTCTCCTTTAAAAAAATCGCCGACTGTTCTGTAGATCTGAATATCATCCATAGCTCTCGTATATGATGAAGTGAGCTGAGGTAAATTTCAACCTGCGTTGATGTTGCAGTTGACTAAAAGAAAGGAAAATCCGATGGCGAGATTTTTCATATCTTCTGCACGTGAACAGTATGGGACAAATATTCACAAAAAAAGTGCTAGTCGCAGTAAGAACTGCCTCTCAAGCTCCTTAACATGTTACATCCTGGTAATGCAATGTGTGTGTGTGTGTGTGTGTGTGTGTGTGTGTGTGTGTGTGTGTGTGTGCGCGCGCTCGCTCGCTCTTAACTAATAGCGTAAATCACGATAGACACAATGGACAACAAATATTCACATGCTGTTGTGTAACCAGTTACATTTGTGAATCGTGAGCATAAAAAGTTGCATTCAAAATCGTTTATCTAATACTGACATTGTTATCAGAAATAAATTACCGAAAATCTCGTGATTCATCACCTCACTCTGAAGTCCGTGGGATAAAAGAAGTAGAAGACTCTGTGTTATAAATTTAAAACTATCCACCTAGGTTCCCTGTGTGCCTCTATACGTAAGGTGTTAAGCTCCTGACCTGTTACAGAAGAAATTTGTACGCCCTGTTGATAAGTTTCATTTTATTTTCTTACAGCAGACACGGAAATCCACGTACATTGTGCGTAATATTGGAGATCAGTTCTTTCCCGTCAATACATCCGGTTATGGCGTTATCACGGTTTTCTGTGAAATCGGTCGAGGGTTTTCGAAAGCGCCGTCGTGCGCTGGGAGCGAAGCAACGAGAGGCGCCTTGAAAAGCGTAGAGGGAGGCAGGTGAGACGCGTTATTAAATCCTCCCAGGGTGGGTGGCAGGTCTTCCCGGAGGATTACTGAGCGCTCCGCGATAAAAGGTCACAGGTCAGACGAGTGCTCCGCTCAACTTCCGCAGGTCGCGTCCCTTCCCTTCCCTCCCACTGCCCTGCCACTAACTGTGGACTCTTGGCTCTGTCCTGGCCGTCGCAGTGGCACTCTTTTACCGCATTGTAAGCCATCATCATCTATGTTTGGCGTTTTAATATTGGACATATTAAACATGGTCATCTCACATGTGGAAAATTACACTGATAATTAAAGTGTAAAGGAAATAATCTCCAATAGTGTCTGAAAACTAGAAACCGCTGTGTCTCAAAGTAAGTTTTTGACTTCCTTGGTCAGTTTTTACTGATTCTTACAGCTTATTAGAGGGTCATCCGCAAAGCCATTGGTGATGTTATGAAACCCACGTGGTCTGGATAACACAAAGCCGTTCACTCGGCGAGCATTGGGCGACGTGGAAATTTCTCTGTTACAAGGAACACTAAGTAATATAGTGTAATTTTCAAGAGTATATAAGCTTTATTTTTACGTATTTATTTACTTATTACTTTATTGGCTTTTGCCCAACATCAATAAATCCATCCATCACCAAGCGAAGCCCATGTACATTTAAAGTCCACGACCTCCCTGTGTGACGAAGGGTACTTCGTATACCAGTATCACTCTTCCTCCTCCTCCTCCTCCTCCCCACTTTTTCACACAGTGCTGAATGCTGTGTGAGAAGCAATAGCATCTGTAAGCTCCTGTATAAGCTCCATCTCCTGTTTATCTTACTGTCGCCGTCTTTTCGCGAGGTTCGTATACGTGGGATCAATACTTCGCTTTACTCTTCTTGAACATAAGCTGTTGTTAATTTTAACACTCAGTCTCACAACTGTTTTCCACGTAGCGTCTGGCACATCGATTGGACGAGCATCTCAGATAGATCATGTCAGTGAGCTTCCCGCTCTTACCGTGTTCAGACACTCTACTCTTCTTCGGATCTTTGCTATCTGTTCTGCTAACTGTAACTGATAAGGGTCTCTGTCTGCTGTGTTACAGTCAAGAAGTTGCTACTCTAACATTGTTTTTGTAATTTTACTTCAAACTTCTTCGGGCGAATTCTCTGAGATATCCACGAAGCGTCAATCTCTGTAGGTGTTCCTGTATTTTACGGGCTTTCCGATTTACTATATATAACAGCATCATCCGCAAATACGATTTTATCCATTTCGTCGTTTATATAACACTGTCAATCAAGAAATTTTAGAGCCTAGTGCAATGCAAAATAGAGAAAAGTTAATATGGTGGTTTCTAATACTTCAGGTGATCTACATAGTTTCCTCCCACTTGAGTACAACGCTCAGGAAGCTCATACGTCCGTGTAAAACTGTTAGAAAAGTCTGTACTTCGGATGTTGTTCAAATTTAGCGTCATATTCGCATCTTCTTGTCGAACCATCAGAAACCTCTTTAGCACTTCGTCGTTTTGTGGTAAGTTCGTATTGATAACATCATGTATCGCTACCCGTGACGATTTATTCCAAAAATAAATGTCCCTGTTTTCCATTTCAGTCAAGGCGCGGCAGGTGTCTACGCGCTTTTGCTTTTGTTGGGGAGTCAGGTGTACGGGAAAAAGTTTGCAAACACCAATATCATCTTCAAAACATTCTGGAGAACGTCTTGAGCACAACCATGTTGACCGCTACGGCCGCACGAACGTCCACAACTTAACACTGCCTGCTCGCAAATGACGGGTCGAATGCATGTCTGTCGTTGGTAGCTGTTAGTTCAAGCTGCCACCGGAATTACTATGCTGAAGTTGCTTCTACGCCAGGAATAAAATAAATCTCGGAAATTTTTGGATGGTCAGTATATCAGGAACAACAATGATCCTGTAACACACCCTTGGTAGACGCCAAAGGCTGAGTTAAATGAGTATTTGCTGTCACGTTTTCAATCCAATCAAAGATCTCGTATTTTGTTCACCAGACACCTTCCTAAAGTTAAGGAACATGCAATCAATTTGGTCGCCGCTATCTACAACCGTCTCTTTCTTATCAACAGGTAGTAGCATTCACGAAATACATGTTGATTATTTCAGGGGAATTTATCGATCTTCAGATCGGCGATAACAGGAGAATTTAAACATGTTTCATGAATGTAACGCAGATTAACGACAGTAATTATGTTCTTACGTCTGACGTTCCTTCTTGAAAACAGGAATGTATTGCACCTCCTGTCAATCTCTTTGACGCTTGGTTGCTCCAGTAGCCGAACTGCCATCCCATCGAATTGCCTTCTCTGTTTAGCGGGTTTAGTCCACCAATCACCTTCGTTTCGGCCTTTATATGGCGATTGAGAGGAGTAACCGCAGTACGTCTTCCTCAGCCAAACAGTTTCGGAAGACACTATTCAGACGGATAATGACCCTGTAGTTTAGTCCGTTTATACTCCAAACAAACGAACAAACCAACCAACCAACTGGATTCAATATTTCGGCCTTTCCTGTCTCATCCTAATTGTGGTTCCATTATGGTCAGTGAATGATTGCACATATTACGTAGATAAGTTTATTATGTTTATTTACCACCAAAAATCTTAGAATTTTTCCTCATGTAGGTGGACAGAAGATTGTTGTTTTGCTCACCACAATCCCGTTTTCGCGTAGTTTGGATCTAGATAAAATTTTACTCGGTTTCGTATATTTCTAAGAAGGCTGTTGAACAGTGGTAGGTGTTTTCCGCCCTACATAACGTTGCTCGACGTACACTTGTCCAAAGAGTACTCAGCCCAAGAGAAGAATATTTGATATTGACTACTCATGTAAGCTACAAACTGTTTTCTGTCGCACTTGATAAAGAGGAATGCTTCACTACATTCTTAAAATCTCTTTTGACACCAGTAGTAATTATTGCTGTACCACCCTTATGTGTTCACTAATTCCTTACTCTGCATTTAACTAAAGTTTAGGTTTACTTTTAAGAAGTAGTAATACGTTGTTTACCCTCAACAGGTCATTCCTTTAAGCAACTATTTAAGACAGTTTTCAGATAAGGTGTTTAATACAGTATCTCACGACTACCTGTCCTTACCGCCTGATCTAACATTGTATCTCAGTCTAAAGTTGGCAACATTCAATACCTCTCTATTACTATAGCTTGATCGGAAAATATACGCATGATATTCTATCCTGAACCATTTTGCTACTGTAGTTCCTGAGCCGGATGGTCTGTAAAGGTACCCGATTAGGACCGAGTGAGGTGGCGCAGTGGTTAGCACACCGATATCGCATTCGGTAGGATGACGGTTCAAACCACGTCCAGCCATCCTGATTTAGGTTTTCCGTGATTTCCCTAAATCGCTTCAGGCAAATGCGGGGACGGTTCCTTTGAAAGGGCACTGCTGACTTCGTTCCCAAACCCGACGGGACCGATGACCTCGCTTTTTGGCCCCCTCCCCCCATATCAACCAGCCAGCCAACCAGCCAACCTACCTACCTACTTTCAGTGCTTTCGTTCGCGTAGATTATTGCCCATTGGGTAACTGAAACAACCTCGCGCATTAAAATGGAATTATTTATTCCAAAAAAATTCTCTTAACATCAACATCCAAACTAGGTAAATAATATACGGTTGTTACAGAAATCTCAATTTTTTTGTTGTGTGTAAGTGGTGCCAACCCAAACAAAAATGCTAATGGAGTGTTTTCTATGACCTGCAGTATCAACAAAATCAGTAATTTTGCTATTGTACTTGTGTATGTAGTAGAAAAACCTCAAAGTAGACTGGTGTGGTGTTCGGTTTAAGCCAGTTCACTGATAGTGGCAGCGAAACACGATGATGACGAGTACTCACATCAGCGAATGAATACAGCTGCTCCAGTCCCCCTTACCAGCACAGCAATCTGATGGGAACGGCATACACGAAAGGTATAGGGAACATCTGCCACAGCGCGCAACAATAAGTCGCAGGAGGATGATGGTTGCTGTATTTTGAGAATACTTCTTACTTGCATTGTAGCCTCTGTGTCAAGTCTGTGGGCGCAGTCGCTCACGAGCAGGTTTAGCTTGAAGTGCTTACTATGGCACCGTGGACAGTGTACAGTAGACGGCACGGTGCGGCACACAGCAGCCGTATTCACAAGGAAAACTCCCCTCTCAGATTTATTGGTAAAATGGCCCAGTGGATAGCCCGTCAAAATCTGAACACAGATCAAGCATGAAAACAGCAAGAAAGTGTACTCAACTACAAAAAAGAAGAAGCGAAATGGAAACAATGAATACTCAAAGTTCAAGCTTGGCAACATCGAGCAAATTGCAAGAATGACAGCGCCGTGGTTCTGTGATCACGGTGTTAGACTACGAAGCGGTAGATCCATGTTAAAATCTCCCTTGTGCCGCATTATTTTTTCTTCACAAAATTATGAACTTTCCGTCCGCTCACTGATGTGTCTGTTCTCATGCTGCAGTCTTGGCTATTGTCATGCTATACATTGGTTACAGAATTTGAGTCATGTGGTAAAATATACTACTGTCGTAAGTAAATGTGATGAATAGTGAGAGCAGGCGAAATGCCGCGTAGACCTCTCACAGAAATAAAATAAATAAATAAAAAGGGTGTGAACTATGTTACAACAAAGAATTCAAGATTCAGACCTTCCAAAACGAAACGCAAGTCATAACATCTTATACTTTAATAGAACAAATAGGAGATATGTATGTCTGGAGGTCTCTTCTTTCTACCTTGCTATACCAGACGGACATTACACCACGATACAGACACAAATTTGAATTTAGCAACCAGACACGTCAATGACGCTACGGGCAGTTTATTATTTTATGGTAAAAAAGAGCAGTCGAACACCGTGACTACACAACTACGACGCCATAGTATTAAAATGTGCTCGATGTTGCACATGTTGAGCGTGGACCGTTCACTGTTTCTATTTTGATTCTTTTTTTTTTTTACAGTTCAGTACACCTTTTTCCTGTTTTTAGGTTGATCTGTGTTCAGTTGTTGATGGGCTGTCCACTGGGCCATCTTACTTATAGATCTGAGAGGGTTGCAATGGGGGGGTTTCCCGTGTTAGTAGCTTCCAGAAACAGCGATTTTTGTGCGTGTTTTGCTGTCATCGTCACAGAATAGCCTACACCCAATATAAACGTAGGAAGTGAAATGCAGATGACGAAAATGTTTCTAATTCGGATATGCAGGACACACCAAGTACTGTCGCATTTAAAAACCACACGCCTGCCCGAGGCGGGTTGCTAACCATTCACCTCCGATTTCCGAGATGGGGACACTGATGTGAGCCCTCAGAGACCAACATATGTGGGAAATATCTCGGCGGTAGTACAAGGTGGTGTGCGTGGGTTCTTGAAATACACTGAGGGGGAAAAAAATCGGAACACCAAGGAGTTGTACGACATAAAGGGAAGATAATGTCTATTTAGATTTCTTACCAGTTGCATAAAGAGTAGTGCTAGTTGCGCCACTAAGAGACGGAAATCGTATTCGCTTTAAATTCGCGCTGTAATGGTTGTGAGCCTTAGTAACCTTTGAGATTGGACCTGTGAAAAGGAGCTAACTACGCAGATATTGTTACACAGTGCAGGAGAGGATGACATCCAGCTGACGAATATAGTTCTGTATTACGGACGGCTCGTTTCACTTCTAGAGATATTTTTAAAAGAGACGGAAAAGATGGCCGTGAGTGGCTACGAACTGAGTAAACAAGCACCTTAAAGGAAGTGTTTATACCGATGTATTCATGTAATTTCACAGGCCTCATCTTTGTATAAATTGCGAGGAGTTGTGTCATGCGGAGTGGCTGTCGTGAAACGGGCGGTGTGGACGTGTTGAGAGGAATGTGGGGCCGTATTGCGCCCCTACCTGCTGGCTGGGCCGGGCGTTAATATCCGCCCTCTGCCGCCCGTCCCCGCGTCACGGCGGGCCGACGCCTCTCTTTCACCCCTCGCGGACGGCCTTACAAATTGGAAGCAGGAACTTGTCCCGCTGTGCTTTCATGCTCGCCACCGCCTGGCGCCCGTAGGATATTGCACTGCCAACAGTCTACCTGCGCTCGCCGCCCGCCGTCATTTGAAGGCGTGCGTGCGCACGTCGCCGTATTCTCTAGCTCAGCTGCACTGTGGCGGTAATATTTCCAGGCGCCAAGCCTCCGTAAGGACCCTGAGCCGTGCCTTCGGGGTCATAGAAAGGTTTGGGGCGAGATTTAATACGTGCGGTAGACGGGACGTATATTGGATGTCGAGGCCAAAACAACGAAACGAGCCGTGTTAAATAGTAGCGGGAATATTTTAGTTTCGCTTATTATATTAGCCAGATTCGCCCGATTTTTTCCGTTGTGTTTGTAAACATGTTTCAACAATATCTGTACATCGTCAACGATGCAGGATTCTCAACCACTCGTCAGCTGCAAAAAGATAAGGTATGTTTCAGGGCTTGGCGATGTTTATATGGAAGTAGAGATTTTGTATTAAATTTTGCCATAAGAACGGAATAAAGTGCAGCAATGCTATAAAAATGTTCAGTATAGTTTTTCGTGCGTCAGTTCTGTGGAGGAGAGGTCCCAGTGGTGGAATCGACGTTTTAAAACAGTCTAACGCTGATGTAGGTTAGGATCTCAGGTAACTCACCTTGCAGTCATTCGCCCAGGTGGGATCTCGTCTGCGAGTAATCGACGAAAAGCCGTGTGAAGTGGCCGTGCGCTGCAGTCTGGAACCGCTACGGTCGCAGGTTCGAATCCTGCCTCGGGCTTGGATGTGTGTGATGTCTTTGGGTTAGTTAGGTTTAACTAGTTCTACGTTCTAGGGGGCTAATGACCTCAGAAGTTGAGTGCCATAGTGCTCAGAGCCATTTAGCCAATCGACGAAAAATGTTGTTGTGTTTCGTGACGCTCTAGAGCCTTAATAAGACAGTCTTACTTATAGAAACGTTGTAGTGTAGTGGTTAGCATACGAGCTACGATGTGTAGAAGTCTGTGGGTTCACATATCGTCAGGTGTTTCAAAACTATTTATTCTTAAATAGTCATCGAAATGACTTTGATCATTATTTTTTCAATTAATTGGTTTAAATGTATTTTTTTAGATGCTACTCGTTTGTTACATCACTTTGATTCATTGTATTAACTTTTTAATTTGCTCTTACTTTTTCTTCCTAGCATTCTGTTCTCATTGGGCCTCTTTGTGCGCGTATTTTCTTTTCTTTTATCTGTCACAGTATCGAAGCGTTTGAAAATGTCGCTCTGTCGGTTAAAAAGAAAGGAGGAAATAATATATTTATATTGACTGTGCAATTGTGTCAAAAATATAGTTTTCGTTACGTACAAGAGGTACATTTATTTTGATTTTAATGGTCACGCCAACATTTAAAACATAACGTCGTGTTGTAATGTGGATAAAATAACGCAGCTGAAGATTTAATCGAAAGAAGGGATACAAATAAATGCGCAAAATGAGGAACAGAAATAACGAATTCAGTGATACGGACGAAAATATCAGTAATGTCACGATTAAAATATTATGACAAAAGGTTGGAAATTAAAAAAAAATACATTTAAAATAATTAAGTGAATAAAAATAGTGATCCAAGTCATTTTCATAAAGATTTAAAAATCGAAAAATTTGAAGCATCTAACAAGATTTGAACTACACCCTTTTATACGTCATGCTCTTCTGCGAACCACTACGATACAACGCCTCAATAAGCACGACTGTCTGTTTGAAGACCCTAGACCATCACACGAAATTACAATTTTTTTTTCGTCCATTACGCGCAAACGAGGTCCTCCAGGATGAGTGGCTGCAGGTTGATACCTGGGACCCTAACCTACATCACCATATATATGGTTTCAAAAATTCGAGCCCACCCCTGAGACACTCTGCGTGTGAGTAAAACAAGGGTTTACAATTCACTCAAGAGTTTCGAAGAAGGCTGTGGAGATGTTAAGACGGCAAGCACTTCGGACGCCCCAATACGTCATCAGCCAGTGAAATCGTGGAAAAAGCTAAAGAAATGATATACATCCCGCTGTTCTAGTTACTAGGGATTTCCCCGTTCTGTTCACGTATGGACGCGGGAAGCGTGATTGCTTGTATGCCTCCGTGCTTGTTGTACGGTAATTAACCTAGTCTTGTTCTCACGATCCCTACGGGAACTATAAGTATGGGTTTTTGACACATTGCTAGAGTAATCATTTAAAGCCAGTTCGTGATTCTTCATAAGTAGCTTTTCTTCTTTCCCCCTACTGCTGGATAATTTTTTACCTGCTGTTGAACAAGCAGAAAACTAATGTCATGTGTGTGTCTGCAAAACTGGAAGGTTCTGTTCAGGCGAGTGAAAGCCCCCGTTACACAGGTGGAGCGCAGTAGCTGTCAATGGCCGTGACGCTACAATGCAGGCGGACCTAATGCGATCGGCCAGTGAGCTAACAGCCCCGCGCTCGCTGTTATTTCATTAAGCGGGCCCGGCCCCACTCGTATCGCGAGGGGGACAGCGCCGCTGCGGCTGCTGTTCGACCTCCACTGCCCCACCCAGGGCTGACCGCCATTGCGCGTGCCTGCTCTTTTCTGCATACTCCATCACCTCCTGCGCACCGGATCGAATGACGCCTATGTTATTCTGGAGGATCAACTCCAACTCCAACGACAAAATATCATAGGTTGTTCATGGGTATTTTCAGAATATGTTGGTATAAGGAATACATTGTCTCCAGTGGCTAGCTACAAAGTAATTGAATTAAGTTTGCGTTCTTATCCACATCTACATTGATACTCCGCAAGCCACCATACGGTGTGTGGCGGAGGGTACTTTGAGTACCTCTATCGGTTCTCCCTTCTATTCCAGTCTCGTATTGTTCGTGGAAAGAAAGATTGTCGGTATGTCGCTGTGTGGGCTCTAATCTCTCTGATTTTATGCTCATGGTCTCTTCGCGAGATATACGTAGGAGGGACTCCTAGGTGAAGGTATGTTTTTGAAACTTCAACAAAAGCCCGTACCAACCTACTGAGCGTCTCTCTTGCAGAGTCTTCCACTGGAGTTTATCTAACATCTCCGTAACGCTTTCGCGATTACTAAATGATCCTGTAACGAAGCGCGCTGCTCTCCGTTGGAGCTTCTCCATCTCTTCTATCAACCCTATCTGGTACAAATCCCACGCCGGTGAGCAATATTCAAGCAGTGGGCGAACAAGTGTACTGTAACCTACTTCTTTGTTTTCGGATTGCATTTCCTTAGGACTCTTCGAATGAATCTGTCTGACATCTGCTTTACCGATGATTAATTTTATATGGTCATTCTATTTTAAATCGCTCCTAACGGCTACTCCCAGATAATTTATGCAACATGTGTCAATTCGTTGCAGATCCTCCTGCTTTTCAGTACAATTTTCCATTGTTACAACCTCTCGATATACTACAACATCATCCGCAAAAAGCCTCAGTGAACTTACGATGTTATCCACAAGGTCAATTATGTATATTGTGAATAGCAACGGTCCTACGACACAACCCTGGGGCACACCTAAAACCACTCTTACTTCGGAAGACATCTCTCCATTGAGAATGGCACGGTGCGTTTTGTTATCTAGGAACTCTTAAATCCAATCACACAATTGTTCTGACAATCCATATGCTCTTACTTCGTTCATTAAACGACTGTGGGGAACTGCATCGAACGCCTTGCGGAAGTCAAGAAACACGGCATCTACCTGGGAACCCGTGTCTATGGCCCTCTGAGTCTCGTGGACGAATAGCGCGAGCTGGGTTTCACACGATCGTCTTTTTCGAAACCCATGCTAATTCCTGCATTGTAGATTTCTAGTCTCCAGAAAAGTCATTACTCTAGAACATAATACGTGTTCCAAAATTCTACAACTGATCAACGTTAGAGATATAGGTCTACAGTTTTGCACATCTGTTCGACGTCCCTTCTTAAAAACGCGGATGACCTGTGCCCTTTTCCAATCCTTTGGAACGCTACCGCTCTTCTAAGAGACCTACGGTACACGGCTGCAAGAAGGGGGTCAAGTTCCTTCGCGTACTCTGTGTAAAATCGAACTGGTATCCCATCAGGTCCTCTCCTCCTTTGAGCGATTTTAATTATTTATCTTTACACAAGGAATGAACCGAAAATACCTGCACAACAGTGCAGATGTCGACGGTATGCATTGTGTTTCTTGCTTGCTAACAAACTTGTTCCATTCACCCATGGTACTTGATATTGACGACAGTAAGGGACGAAGGAAGGAAGATAAGAGCTCATTGAAGGTGTACGGAGGAGAAAGGGAAGGAATGGAAACTGATCATATCCGCTTCATCGGAACTTTATCCGGAATCAGCGGCGACGAGTGAAAATATGTGCCAGACTGGGACTCGAACCCTAGATCTCCCGCTTATTAGGCAGTTGTGTTAATCACTTCGCCACGTGGAGAAAGTGTTAATCGCGAATGCGCAGACTATCACGGCACACTCCCTGGCCGACTAACATCTCCACTTACCGCCATTTACTGTTACTCCCTGTCCATGTCCTCCATACTCGCTAATTTTAGATTCCTCTGCAGGTCGGAAGTAAATGTGCATCCGCACTGAAGTTCTGGCGGATGCACATTTCGTTCGAGCTCCGGCAGGAATCTAAAATCAGCGAGCATGGATGACGAACGGGGACTGCGGGTAGACGGCGCTGAATGGAAATGTGAGTCGGCCAGGGAGTGTGCCGAGATAGTCCGCGCATTCGCAATGAACACTGTCTCCGCGTGGCAAAGAGGTTAAGACAAGTGCCTCGTAAGTGGGAGATCCCAGGTTCGAGTCCCAGTCTGGCACACATTTTCACTCGTCGCCGCTTATTTCGGATAAAGTCCCGATGCAGCTGAAATCATCAGTTTACTTTCCTTTCCTTCCCTTCCCTTCCCTTCCCTTTTCTTTCTCCCTCCGTCACCTTCAGTTTACGTAACATGTATCACAGCTGCGGATTTCACACGTTGTCCTTTCGGACGCGTTGAAATGAACAGTCATCACGCATTCATATAATACCAGCGTTTAATATCGTCGTTAGGAACGGAGCATAAGCTTGGAATGTTTCACGGATGAGGAAGAAAACCATCGCGACATTTGCCAGAAGCGATTTATGGAAATCACTCTCTTCCTTGTTGCTCGACGATTCCATGCCAATGCCTTCTTTCCAACTGCTCCATTTTCCAGCCACCAGATACTCATTATGCGCCGGAGACACCTATTTATGTTATGTAACTGTGATGTTAGGTTTTGGTCTACTTTCCAACCTTCACTACTTCACATTTGAATTGAAAATACGAGTTTTAGTTTTGCATGTGATGTTTCCCTTACTCAGAGGTGGAGAATATTTCAATTATCTTACGAAAAATTTTGAGAGAAAGGATTGGATATGAATCAAGGAGGTAGTTTCTAAGTTCTCAGGCAACAAAAAGAACCCACGTTATATTTCCGTTGTAGCCAACACTCGGGGAAAAATCCAAGAGGTTAGTCTGTTTGACGTGCGTCAAGATTCGCTTTCTGAACGGTCACCTAGATTTTGTCCTTAAAAATTGGATGAGATCAGTGAGGAATATTGTGATATTTTTATTCATGATATCACAGTGATGAAATGAAGATATGAAGACCGTTAGAGTACCAGTTTATTGGAGAGACTACTGCTGGTCACGTCAATGAGATTTACAACAGGCAGCTCATCTGAGAAAAGTCCATATTAAATGCTTTGAAGAGAAGAATGAAAAAGTATAAGCCAATGGACAATTAATTCGTATGTTTATATTTTAATAAAAATCTTTGTTCATGTTAAAAGAACGTTTTCAGACCAACGCATTTTTTTTTATCGCAATCGATTTTCATAGAAATGCTGTATATTGTGGTTTAAAAAAATGTACAGCCCATGTCCGTCTGAATGTCCATTAGATTACCGTGTAAAAATTTGAAGTAAGTCAGGAACTTGATTTCTTATAACAACGTTTCTCCTTTATACACACGCACACATAACGCCAGAGCGTTTATTACATTTGAATTTAATTGGTCAAGAGTCTTTCGAGATTTGAGCTAACAAAGTTTACCCGTTTTATATTATTGTGTGTACGTTTATATACCGTGCTAATTAAAAAATTTGTACCTCATGTCCGTGTGAACTATTATTAGGGTATCGTATATAAATTTGAAGAAAAGTCGGTGGAATATTTTTCGAAGTTTTTGCTATCATCGTTTCCCCTATTGTGTCCAGTTTGTTATTAGAACAGCTTGCGAAAATCTGAAGTAAAATGGGCAATGTCTTCTGGAGATTGTTGGTTGCAGCTTCAAACGACGACCTGTACGTAGTAGCATAGATTAGTTTTGATCGCAGTTACATATGTTTCCCCATTTTCTAGTTTAAAATTATGTCACAATGTCAGAAAACAGAACTTGATAGGAAAAAAGTGAGGTAATATATGGAAAACTCTATGAGATTAAGCTATTACCTTAAAAATATAGTTAACCCTGTTTTTTAGACGCTAGCGAGTACACCATATAGCGCCGAAATCCAAGTAGCAAAACGTCCTATTGGTAACTCGCAAAGAAGCTACATCGAGAATTTCGTCTCTGAAACGAGCCCTGTTCCTTGCAACGAGATACAGCTGAAAATTGTGCGATAATTTCTCGATTCGCTCACAAAGTGAATCTGACTTCCACAGTGCATTAAGCGGTAGCGCACACAATGGGATGGGGGAGAGGGGGTGGCAGCAGAGATAGCAGGAGCCCTTTTCGCGGGAAGACAAATTGAAAGGGAGAAGCGGGGGAGGTGAGACGAGAGAGAGGACGGGTCCATGTCTAAGTAATGAAGGCGGGCCCCGGCGGTAATACGAGGGAACGGGACGGGTCGGGACGGCAGCAGCGACGCAGGGCAGCGACCTGGCCGGCAAATTGCCGCCACCGGCCACCTGTCTGAATACTGCATGTCCCCGGGGACCGCCGGCCGCGCCTGCATTCCGCGCTGCAGCTGACGCCCCCGCAGAGTCTGCACCACTAGTCGCGGGCGCTTCAGTCTCAGCGGCGAGTTCCATGCTGGCTGCCCTCGAGGCGTAGTCACCCCACAGGCTTGTCTTAAACTAAATGTCCCGACGTCTCGCTAAAACTTGCTAGAACGGTCGTCTTCCCCAGAGCCTACTTATTTTTGTGACGAGTCTAGAGCCTAAAGCCGTCCTCACAAGGGACGAGGCAGCTAACGTTGACGTGGACGCGGACGCGGACTCAACATCGCACCGCACGTGAGACAGCGCCGTCACACACGGAAGGAGCTGGTCAACGCGATTTGCGCTCTCGGCGCTCTTTATTTGGCTCGCAAACCATACAGTTTCTTTATGGAAATGGGCGCGCGTAAATACTGCGTTAACTCTGTTAGCGATTGTCTAAGAAGAACGGAGGAAATCGCGAATAATTTTCTGCACTCTCTGATAGCTTGAACAGCGAATTGCTGGTAGAGGAACAATACATAATGCTGTACAACGATCTGAGATACACAGTACTAGAATGTTTTCGTAACACATGCATTTTCATCCCATTTTCGGTTTTAAATTGATTATAATTAAGGTATAGTGCCTTACATCACTTTGGACGTGAATAAATCCGTATTCTCGATGTCTCATTGACTACCGATACTCTGAAATTACGTACTTCGTCATCTGAATTTCGAGATCGATTGTTGGTTGTTTTTTGGGGAAGGAGACCAGACAGCGTGGTCATCGGTCTCATCGGTGTACGGAAGGATGGGGAAGGAAGTCGGCCGTGCCCTTTCAGAGGAACCATCCCGGCATTTGCCTGCAGTGATTTAGGGAAATCACGGAAAACCTAAATCAGGACGGCCGGACGCGGGATTGAACCGTCGTCCTCCCGAATGCGGATCGAGATTCGTTTCGTAATGTCGTTTGAATGGAAGAGGAGAAAATGAGCTTTGCGTGTCGTGAGAGAAAAACATGTGTTGTATACGGGGCAGAATGGCAGTATTCAGGGGTATGACAAGAACGATCATTCCAGGCAACTAAGTCTAGTAAACAGCGGCTCTAAAATGCATACCTTAAAAGCTATGAGCAATTCATCTGCAGTACTGTGAAACAGATCTCTTCTACTGCAAGCTCTTTTCTTTCCATATTTTGAGAGGTTATGGTATGGACCACTACGAAGAAAAAAGTCCAGTAAACATGGGCTCTGAAGTGTATACCTCAGAAGTTAAGAACACACTTCTGTCTTCGCTACTATGAAATACACCCCCCCCCTTCCACTAAACAAGTGCTCATAGGTCCTAAGATATGCATTTTAGAGTCCATATATACTAGGAAGAAAAAAAAATACACGAAGCAAAGAGGTTGCAGAAGAACAGAATTTGTTTCACATCAGCCGGCGGCTTTGGCAGAGCGGTTCTAGGCGCTTCAGTCCTGAAGCGCGCTGCTGCTACGGTCGCATGTTCGAATCCTGCCTCGGGCATGGGTGTATGTGATGTTCTTAGATTAGTTAGGTTTAAGTAGTTCTAAGTCTAGGGGACTGATGACCTCAGTCCCATTGTGCTTAGTCATTTGAACCATTTGTTTCACATCATCGAAGACGAACAAGTGCATATAGCTCGTAAGGTATGCATTTAGAGCCCATCTTTATTAAAAAATTTTGTTTCCCTTTATCGTTTCTCTCATGCCCCTGAATGTTGACCATTCCTCTTGAGACTCGATCCGTCCGTGCAAAAATTTCCGAGACCGATTTTATTCCTGGCGTACAAGTGTCGCCAGCGGAGTAAGTACTGTAGCTGTTTGAACTGACGGCTGTAAACAACAGTATGCAGTCGTTCTGTCAGTTTTGAGCAGGCAGTGTTAAGTTGTGGACGTGCGGTCAGTGTGTGTCAACGCTGTTGTCAGAAACATATGTAAATCAAGTTTTTCAGACATTCTCCAGAGTGGTTTGAAGAAGAGAAAAGACTACGCAAATATTGGCCCACCTTGACTCCAGAAGAAAAACTACACCCGATGCAGGCCACTACTTGACTGAAATGTAAAACACGAACATCTTTTTTTGGAAAAACTATGACAGTTGACTAGGCTTGATGTTATAGATACGGACCTACCAAAAAACGACAAATTGCAGACATTAACATGAAGGATCAACGCTTTGACAACATAGCTGATATTCAAGCCAATGTGACGCGCTAGTTAAACGACTATCCAAAGAACTGTTCTCGCAGCTTCACTCAGTTGTGCTCTGTACTCAGGTGCGGGGAGACGGTGTAAAACAGCCGAAGCCTTAAAACCAGCAACTTTTCTGTTTTTATTAAACCAGTCCCGAAACTTCCTGGACTGACGGGGGTGTATACACAAGAAAAGAATATGAGAATGCCTGACATGTTGCTAACATCACTGGCTGCATGGGCCCTCCTGATCATGTTCCCTCTAGGAACGATACGTTTCGCGGTAGAAGTTTTGCTCCGTTGGGAAAGACATTTAAATAAAGCCAGAGTCACACGTCTCTGGAATGGCATCCTACGTCTTGAATATTCCGGTAGTTCGAGAGAGGGGTAACAGTGCTAGCGGCGAGGCGGACTCCCGAATTGCTCGCGGGACTACGTCTCCTTCGGGTGCCCCTCGGTGAATATTTCAGCGGCGCACGGGGAGCTGGTGGCCGCGGCCAGGTACGGTATGCAGTGGCCGCCTCCCCTCGCCTTCGCCCGCAAACTTACGACGATGTTCCATTCGGAGACAGGGGCGTCGCTCTGGTATTGATCAAAGCGTGCGCACGCTTCTCGTTTTCAATCGCCTTGCTCTCAGGCCGGTGGCGCCCACAGGACCTCTCCCGCGACGCGCCTCGAGATACACGCCGCTGCCTAGGTGCCTCTCGTACTTCGCAGTAGGTACCTGAAGAACTCGAGACGAAGCTATCCTGTTCTAGATCTGCAGTCTTTTCTCTAAACTAATTCGTCAGATTGATTAGCTAATTAGGGCAATGACTGACGCCTCTGCCGGTCGCTGTGGCCGAGCGGTTTCTAGGCCCTTCAGTCTCGAACCGCGCTGCTGTTACGGTCGCAAGTTTGAATCCTGCCTCGGGCATGGATGAGTGTGATGTCCTTAGGTTAGTTAGGTTTAAGTAGTCCTAAGTCTAGGGGATTGATAACCTCAGTTGTAAAGCCCCATAATGCTTAGAATCATTGAACCATTTGAACTGACTCCTCTCCCCGTCAGCTGTTAATCAACTTAGAATGATCTCGCTGTCTACAGAACCATGCCGAAATACGCGCTAAACTGCTATCTCGTCACCCATTGAAAACCCTTTCGAAGTCATTGGGATACACTGGGTATCTCAGGTTACCAGGGGACTACTGGCTATAACACACCTTCTGCTCTTGTATTAGGTTTAGCACTAAAGATATTTCATTACATGAACAGCTAGGCTACTTTGTTAAGCATTCATAAAAATCAACCCGAAATTGTCACCGGCCTTGCCTCGTTTAATAGACCAGTCTCGTCAGCAGGTTCATCGTAATAAAGCAACGTGGAGCGTGGCCAGTACGTGGATGGGTAACCGTCAGGCTAAACCATGTGCTGTTAACTGCTTTCTCTTTCTCTTTACAGTAAAGAGGAGCACGGATGGTGGCATAAAGTTAGTGATAACCAAACTTATTGCGCCAGTGTACTGGGTTAAAATCTAAACATCTCCGCAGTATGTTATTAAGCGAGGGCATCAGACACTGTTCATGGCGATGCACTCGTCGGATGGGGACGGTAAGCTGGGCAACGCTCTTGGTGCTATTGCAGAGGAGTAGCCAATGTGCTGATACCGGATTTCACCCTAATCCTTCTTACATCATCATCATCATCTTCTTCTTCACAGAACACAAACATGACGACCCTCTCATTACAGTATCTACACTTACCAGATAGATGGAAATAAACATCTCTTGCTTCTCAAAGGAAAGATGCCATTGTGCTCGAAGGATAGAGAAACCTTTCCAGTTAGGCGGCTGAACTTGCCCTTCGGGGCCTCCCAGCCAACGGTGGATATGACCCTACTTTTTTTTTTTTAATGCGAAATTGCGACCCTAGGCTTCTTAGCTTGAAATGTCGGGGGTTCAGGAAGGTTCAGAGATATACTAAGAGCGTTCAATAAATAATGCAACATATTTTATTTCTGAAAGCAGTTTGGTTTTAGCCGGGATGCCAATACACTATACTATTCCCCACTCTTTTGGCTACAAAACCCCATTTTTCAACATAGACTCCTTTCAATGCGACGGCCTCACGCCACCTTACAGGGAGGGCCTGTACGTCTGCGTGACACCAGTCCACTGGTCGACGTCTGGGCCAACGGCTTGCTGCGTCAGTAACCTCTCCCTCATCCACGTACTGCTCCCGCGAACACTCTGAAGTTCTTCGATTTCCTGAGGGTCGCATATTATACTTCAGAGTTGATCGTTGCATCTTAGGTGAGGTCATGAGACAGAATAACACCTTCAATATCCCAGAAGACCGTCGTCATGACTCTACCGGTTGGGACTGCGGCTTTGAACTTTTGCTTCGGAGGAGAAGTGATGTGGCGCCATTCCACGCAAGCAATTTCGCGCAGATGGTCTTTTTTTTTCAGACCGCAAGGAATCCAGTGGGCACAGACATTTTAGTATCTCAACTTCTGGACGAGTGTGTCAATACTACGGACAGAGGGGTCCAGTTGAGCAGCAAGGTGTGTGATTGTGATTCGCCGATCACCTAATACGAGAGTGTCAGCACGTTCCAACGAAGGTGGAGTCCCAGCTGTGTGCGGCCGGCCGGCACGCGGAAGATCGGAGAACTTTGCGCGAGCTTTTTGCGATGATGGGAGACGCCTTGCCCAACGACTCACCGTGATTTTGTTGAGTGCAAGGTCATCAGAGCCGTAGTGCAAGCGCCTGTGAATGTGTGCGATGCTTTTGTTTTTTGCCAAAAGAAACGTAATAACAGCTATCTGCTTGGAACGCATTTGCGTTACAGGCGCCATTTTGAAGGCTGCCTATGACGCCGCCACCAATAGGAGCTTCATGAAACTATCAGGTAGATTCCACGACGTCCCTTATTAAATTCGGCATTTTTAAACGAAATTTGCCGAGGAAAAAATGTTGCATTAGGCCTACTTATTTAATGCCCCTAGTATTACGATTAATATATCCCGATATCCATTATTTTTCTGAAGAATTCACATCGTCTCTTATCCAACTTCATTTCACATGCAGAATTCCAGTTTTCATTGCAAAGATATTCAGAAAATGCGATTGAAAAAAAATGAATGTTCTGTGTGTTGGATACGTTGAAAATTGTTTTCCCTGATTTCACAGTATTTGGTATCCAACCCCATAATTTTCATTTTTTCACGAAAAATTTGTTTCTACAACAATATTTATTAACTATTTTTATAAAAGATGGGTAATTAAGAATGTATTTGCATTGGAAAAAGTGGCAATTTGTGCGTGATGTATAATTAGAATGGTTCAAATGGCTCTGAGCACTATGGGACATAACATCCGAGGTCGTCAGTCCCCAAGAACTCAGAGCTACTTAAACCTAACTAACCTACTAAGGTCATCACACACGCCGGCCGGTGTGGCCGAGCGGTTCTAGGCGTTTCAGTCCGACCACTACAGTCGCAGGTCGCAGGTTCGAATCCTGCCTCGGGCATGGATGTGTGTGATGTCCTTAGGTTAGTTAAGTTTAAGTAGTTCTAAGTTCAAGGGGACTGATGACCACAGATGTTAAGTCCCATAGTGCTCAGAGCCATTTGACATCACACACACATTCATGCCCGAGGCAGGATTCGAACCTGCGACCGCAGCGGTCCTGCGTTTCCAGACCGAAGCGCCTAGAACCGCTCGGTCACAGCGGCCGTCTATAATTATAAGAAAGAAGACGTGCATGTTTTTATAAAACATGGTATATTTGATGATTTTTACTAAAATTACATGTGTAGTCGAACTAAACAGAAAAAAGGAAAAAGGGAAACATCGAAGCAAGGCTCGAACCAGCGATCCAGCGATTACCTGTTTAGAGTGCCACCGATAGCGCGACACGACCTGTCGTAAATTGTCGTACCTTTAGTGAAATAGAGTCGCTCGGTGAAGATCGAATCGATTTTCTCGAAAATTTTTGTGAGCCACATCGAAGTGCTTTTCCGAATTGATGTTTTTGAGTTCCGAAATTAAGTCCCACAAATGTGGCCCTCTTTCCAGTAAAACTATTGCTACGGGTACTAGGCGTGTTGTACAATATTGCCAATTGTATTTGGTACCATCTATGCAGTGGGCATTTGCGTGATTAATAGGCGAGATAGTCCATCACAGGCGTACCTCGTTTCCTACTTAAGTGATACTAGATGAGATGACGGAGGCGCTAAGGGACTAGTCACGGATACTTTGGGAGAGTAGTCACTCGGAGTGCTGCACTTACAGAAGGCGGGCGGGGCAATATTGTGAAGAGGTGGGCGGCGTGCGTTGCAGAGCGCAGGTGCAGCGCCAGCTGCGGCTTTTATCGCGGCGCGGCGAGGCGCGGGCCAGCTGGAATATCGAGCGCGCCAAGGCGAGCCGGCGGATGAAGTATGGGAGCACGTGTCCTGCCGCGATAGCGCGCCGCCACGCCGCCAAGAGTTACGAGCGACGCACGCCCTCCCGTCCCACGCCACGCTGCTCCGGCTCCGCCCGCCGCAACTCTTGCTTCCTCCCACCAGTCGCCCACTCAGCTCGAGTCGCTCTGTACACAGGCTGAGTGGCGTGATTTGCGAAGCTATACGCTATCGCATCAATGTATCCCGACTAACGTCGCCTTCTTTTACAAATACTCCTGTCCCACCATCCATATTTTTGTACTCTTTATGTCATTTGTCTTTCGACGGAATCTCCCGTACAATCCCTTTCATACCGGTTTGGAATAATTAAAGTGCAGCTACTCTAGTGTGGGATGCAATTATCGTATGGCAACGAGACTTTGTAGATATTCTAATTGTCAATGCGGAACCGAATTACGCTATGGGGAAAAAAAAATAGTTCCAATATTGGTCACCAGCTGCAAATCTGGCAATGTGAATGGAAGAAAGATGTATACAAATGTTTCCATATGTAATGGACTTGACCAGAAACGATCAAGCAAGTTAGAAAGGCACAACGTTAAATTTCTTATTAATCGCCACTTACACAGTTTGTTCAATACGAGCAACGCAGACGTCGACGATATTTTGTACAGCGCCAGATTTACAGCTGGTGGGCAAAATTGGAACTAATATTTTTCTAGCGTAAATTGGTTCCAGATTAACGCTTTAGTATGCGATCAAGTTTCGCTGCCATACGGTAATTACAGTCCACACTGGGCCTCCCTGGGTACGCGGTACTAAACATGGCACTGTAGCCAAAGTTTCTGCACTGCATTCACATTCACATTCGCTCCACTCAAATATTTTAGGGTAAATTTGCCATCAAGCCGAAGGTTGCTTCGAACAGTTTTTTACTTGGCATGGCCCTATTGGTTGTGGTGTGTCCTTCTCTTCCTCTGACCTTCAAACTGTCCGCCCTCGGTAGCTGAGTGGTCAGCGCGACAGACTGCCAATCGTAAGGGCCCGATTCGATTCCCCGCTGGGTCGGAGATTTTCTCCACTCAGGGACTAGGTGGTGTGTTGCCCTAATCATCGTCATTTCATCCCAATCGACGCTCAAGTCGCCGCAGTGGCGTCCTATCGAAAGACCTGCACTCGGCGAACAGTCTCCCCGACGGGATGCCCTAGTCACACGACCTTCAAACTCTCTCATCTTGCCAATTATAGAGGGACCTACGATTCAACATGAACTCTGAACCACGGTACATTTCGGCATTTTTCAGATTAACAGTCATTGTCAGAGGAGAAAGCGGTGACAATACACGTACAGAAAAGCCTAGGACTGGCCAGGGATCGAACCCTAAAATTTTGGCATCCAAGCGTTTCATTAAATAAATGAAACGATTTACACAATCACATCACAGTTACAGGAATAAACTCATTTCGCAATTGTTGCACAGTGTAACGCTATGAATTATACGTTGACGTGTTGAAAGTCAGATCTGGAAGCTGAATAGATCTGTAGAGATGGAATGAGAGTCCCCAACCGTTCTTTTCACCAACTTGTCTTCTAAAGTTGTGTCCCCAGAGCAGAAGACAGCTCGTTAGTCGTGGGATCTTCTTCGGCGGAGGCTGTTATGGCGTCATATCGAACTTTAACCTGTGTTTGTGCTTTTTTTTTAGGGGGGGGGGGATGCCACTTGCCCAGCTTACTCTCTCTGTCTACAGAGGGCAAGATCTGTAGTACTGACAATGATGGTAAGTGACACCTCTCATTAATGTATCTTGTTTGTTTATATTTAAATATCACTTTTTATACTGTCTTTTATAACTCTAGGCATGGCTTTCTTAATAGTAAACTTTATCTCCTCCGATGTAGAGTACATGTCCGTCCGAAACAAAGGTACACGTCCAGCTCTGAAGAACATCCGAAACAGAGTGCCTAGCGCAGCCGAAGTACTTCGTCTCCCAGGCGCGCTAAAGCGGCCTGAAGGCGTCCGAAGCACTTTGGTTGTAATATCATTACTCTATGTTTCTCAAAAGTAGTGAAAATAATAAATAAAAACGGTAGACTTGGAGGGTAACCATGAGAGATTGTCATACTGAAAATTGGGTTAAATACAATCGAAAGTATATTAAATAACTAAAAAGAGAAGTAGGAGCTTTTTGGCGCCTAACACCCGAATGTGCCGACCAATCAGAAGCAAGTTCAGTACAATTGTCGGACTCTTCCAAGGGAATAGTACATACTGTAGCATCTGCTGCATGTACCTCACTCCATTTTTGTACCCATATACTACTTCACGTGTATCAAGCTGCATCAAGGCGAGCTTCTAGCAAGATCAAATTCTGGCGGCCACAGCCAGGAATATCACAAAGCATTTACACTCAGTCATCGAGCCACACCCACTCGTTGGTAACGGTTTCTACACCTAGTGGTGAAAGAAATTTGTATCATCAGTATTTTCCACCAACGGGAGGACAAGTGTTGGCATATAGGTCCTGGTCGCCAGAATTTTCGCGAGAGTCCTACGCTAAAACCTAAATATCACGAACTTGAGGAGTGACGATAAAGACAGTGTGGTAGGCGTGCCCGCTCCTTGTTTCTACTCGTATTGAAGACCAAACAACGCCAGTTTATTGCCTATTCATTCCTTTCTTTAATTCCATGCCCATCCATAACACACACACACACACACACACACACACACACCCCTGCATTCTGCATCAACATCCTCTCTGCAAATCACACTTAGTGATTGGTAGAGGGTTCATAGAACCAAACCACATTTAGATCATTTCTCGACCATTACACTTTCGAATAGTAAGCACGTTCATCATACTTACGACTAAAATTTATATACCGTGACGAAACATCAAAAAATAATTTACAGAGACTGGTAGTGGAGTGTCTGTAGTAATTAGTCCTTGACATAATAAACTGTTGTATGACAGGTGTATGTATACAGACTGAAGCGATGAATGAAATTTTTTATAAAGGTTGGGATTCCAACTTGGGTCTCAGGCTAACTAGACAGATATGATTTACGCAGTAGCACGGAGTACCGTAGCACACCTCCCTCGTCAATCCAAATTCACTAGGCCCACTTGGTATCGAACCTAATCCCGAACGCTTCAGTCTGTATATACATCATAGATGTTTGCGTCTTGAAAACGCCTCTGGAACCGTATACTTTCAACTTTTATGTTTTTATGCTTTCGGATAGTGGTTGCTTCGCTTGTTTTTGTTGGATCTTTTCATTTTCGATCGTATATTTTCTTGTTTCTTGGAAAATTTACTTTTCAGGAACTTCATTTTTGCAAAGTGACTTTTGCTACTGTATGTGCTGCTGATTGTACAGTTTTTAGGGGCATACATAGTTATTGATAAAAAGTATACCTGATGATGGGCTTTCGTGGCTCTTCAGGAAAGCTGATTGTCTCATAGTAGAGTCCTAACTTGTTGGTAAACTTGAACTCATTATTTGATTCTTTTAGTAGCTTTAGTGGAAAACTGCATCCTCTGTGTTCCACCACATTACATCATCATTTGGAAATGCAAATGGGTGGATTTCGTTATCAGATTTTTTTCTTTCGCTCTCTTCATTACTTCATTCATCACAGCAACGAACAGGGGGAGAGGGTGCATATTTGACAATACGCTACCCTTTAGCTCTCCTTTGCTTGTCCTAAACCAGGCAGAATAAACGTTTTCTGTCTCTACACACCTCTATGCATGGTTGGACAACATTTTGACCTTCCTGGTAAGACTGTTGTATAAATATGCGTACAAGACATTCCCGTAATTTGCATCTTGGTCTACATTGACAGGTGTTCTCGAAATCTAGGACGAAAAAAATACTGGCGCTTCCTTTCTCCCATTATTTTTACGTTATCATTGTAGTAGCAAAAATGATGTCTGACTGTTGTTATGCCACTTCGGAACTCAGTGTTCTTCTCCAAGCTGTGGTTCAGCGGATGTTCTTAAAGAACGTTCATCAATTTTCTTCATCAACGTAAGTCTGTGATAAGTAGTGTACATCATCTATTTTTGCTACGTTTTCCATTGCTTCCTTTTTAAAGATGGGTAAAATGATGTTTTTTGTGCAGTCTCTCGGGAGATTCCTTTCTTTCCAAATGGTGTTTATTACTTCGTACAGCCAATGGATCCTGTGAAATTTGATCATGATTGCTTTAGTTCATCTGTGCCTGGTTGTTTGCCAAAGGAAACGAGACTGCTTACCAAAAGCGTTGAACCATTGGTGGGCGCTATTCAGAGTAGGACCCATCTGGCTCCACATACGTCTACAGTCGTTCCTTCACGACTCAGAACGTAGCTGAGCGTTGTTGCTTGTGAAGTTGCCGTTTTTATGCCCTGCTGATGCGAAGCGCGACAACCGCTCTGTAATTCACTGCTCGTCAACTGAAGTGTAGAAAGTAAGGTCGAAATCTGCTTGATAAAATGGTCGCAATTTTCAATCTGGGGGAGCCATATTCTCACGGCTGCTGCACGGATGGAGAATGATTATAGCCTGCCCATGTTGTTGGGTGCCAGCCGCCACCTGCCATTCGTCAGGCGCTGTGTACGTGAGGGTTAGCACCTGACTAAACGGGGGCACGAAACGGCAACAAACAAAGCTACGTTTTGCACACACTTCAATTAATAAGACCACAGTTGAGACAGTAGATACACTTTAGGCGCCTACACAGCGGCAAACCATTGACTCATATCCGTGTATAGTTAGGCTTCTGACTAAAGACCGAAAATAGGGCGTTCGTTACTTTGTAAGTACTAGGATGTTATCGCTACCTTGACTTCTGCTTAGCCAGGTGGTGCAGTGGGAACACACTATTCTCATGTCTGGAGGACAGCGGTTGAAGTCGCGTCCATCCATCCAGATTTGTTTTCCATGATTTTCCTAAATCGCTTTAGGTGATTGCTGGGATGGTTCCTTCGAAACGTCACGGTCGATTTCATTCCCCATTCTTCTCCTAACCGAGCCTATGCTCCGTCTCTATTGCCTTCGTAATAGACTTTATTTTAAACCCTAATATTCCTTCCTTTTTTTTAACCTCTGTCAGTGGCTTAATATTTATAGGAAAGCAAAGTTGCCCTGTTGTACGTAACAAGCATACAACAACTTGCTGTATAAATTCAGATATGGAATGGGAGCTACACTGGTGAAGAACGAAAAAGAATAGGGAAAGGTTTTCGGAATAGACAATGAAAGAAAAGGCATTCAGCTGCAAAATATGGGTTTTGGCCTATTAGTTGGTTTGTGACGTATTAGTAGGCCTAAGTAGTTTTAAAATCCGAAGACTATCTACTTACTGCTTTTCATTGCTTGAATAGATTACAATTCCAGGTTATGACGTTCAGTCAGAAGTGTGTATGTTGTTTATTGTCGAAATTTAATGACAGTTCCCTTACGTACATCATGCTTAAACGGCTACCCTAGCTGCAGGTTGGATACCTGACAGATTCCAGTGGAAACAAAAGTTTAATTTTCAGTATTTGATACAATTATTCGCAGAATTTAAAAAATTAAGAGGGTATCATAATCCAATCATTAAAAGGTATGACTATAGGTGAAACTGTTAACACACTAACAGTTATTACAGTAATAAAGTGTGTGTATGTTTCGAGCCAGCATAATTCACGGCGCGCAAATTACGTCGTCTATATTTATCCAGTATTTAAAATGAGAACAAGCGACTTCAAACAAATTTTACCCATTATTCCATACAGTTTCTCGCTGACATCCCCACCCACAAAATAATGACAGGAAAAAGTTCATTATTTGCTGCATTTTCGCTGTTCATACAGTGGATCTCCAGCACCAGCATGATGCTTTAATTTATTACTTCTTTACTGTTTCATCTGTTTCCAACATATTTTGCATCCATATATATCACTGACTGTACATGCAAAGTTGTATCGTTGTATGACTCACAATTCAGGAGATATACACACTGAGGCGTGCGAAAGATTAGCTTTTGCTTAAAACGGATGGCACATTTATATATCTGAGTGATGTCTGTTCTGTCAGACACTCAGATCGATGCATTTCTGAAAAAAGGGGTAACGGCTCTTCGATGTTTGTTCGAGTGTGGATGCACAAATATCATCATCATTTCACGGCAATTCGGGTCTTTAAAGAATCTGGGGTGAACAATCTTATTAGCTTCCAGAATGAGATTTTCACTCTGCAGCGGAGTGTGCGCTGATATGAAACGGCCAAGTGCCCGCGAAAGGCGATGGTCCCGAGTTCGAGTCTCGGCCCGGCACACGGTTTTAATCTGCCAGGAAGTTTCAATCTTATTAGCTGTCTTATCATAAGCCGACCAACTATTTTTATTGGAATATTTGAATAACTGAAACCTACTGGCAGATTAAAACAGTGCGCCGGACCGAGACTCGAACTCACGACCTTTGCCTTTCGTGGACAAGTGCTGTACTGACCTGAGCTACCGAAGCACGACTCTCGACCCGTCCTCACAGATTTACTTCTGCTAGTACTTCGTCTCCTACCTTCCAAACTCTCAGAAATTCCCCTGCGGAATTTCCGTTTAGAATTCCGAATGTAGACTTTGTATTGAAAAATAATGGACTTTCCATCATGCTCTTAAGAGCTGCGGACTTGGGCTGTGTCGAATATCCCATAATTATTAATTTTGCATGAGAATATTGTGCTTCACACAGTAAGAATCGTCAGGTAAGTCACAAAACACCGTAAACGTGAAAAACTTTCTGGTTTGGTAGCTTTTGGTGGTAATGGCTCTGACGGGAGCCGCGTATTTAAGGACGCGGCGCGTCTGTGGCCGAACGCCGGGCCCCCCGGCGTGCGGTCAGGCCAGCTCCTCGGCGCGTAATGAGCCGTCGCGGCGACAGGCGCCGCTAATTGTGTCCGCGCCGCCACAATGGCCGCTCATCGCGCATGCGCCTCCGCGCCGCGCTTCCCACGGGCCCTGCCTATTGTCCGGCGAGGCGTCCGCCGCCGCTCCGCCCAGCCGCCCGCACTTTCTGATGCCTTTACCGTAGCCGTTTGCCGAAGGCACGAAAAGCACATACGCATCGTATGAAACAATTGTTAATAAATTCAGACAACATTGTCCATAGAAGAACAACGATGTGATGCTTTAAGTTGGTTAAAAAGAAGTCTAGATCGCAGTGATATTTACTTATTATGACGGGTTTCGACTTTAGCTTAGACTCCTTCAGATTGTGAGCCCACTGTAAGTCGACAGTTAAAATCGTTCTACCACGAGAACAGCCGAGTAGCTGCCGGTACCAACCATAGGGGGGCTCACATTCTGAAGACGACTTTAACTTAAAGTCGAAACCCATCATGATAAATAAGTATCATTGCGATCTAGACTGTTATTTTTAACCAAAACAAATGTTACCCCTCACCAGGGTGATACATCCACCGTTCCTTGACCCATGGATTTTTTTTAAGCCTTCGACTTTTGCTCCTTTCTTTGCAGTTTTCTAGTCAGAGGCGCCTTTTAACCCCGTGATTTGCTTTCTATTAGTTTCTCCAATTTTAGACTGCTTCAATTTCAGACTTTCTTTTGTCATTAATGTTAAATTAAAATTCATCTCTGCATTCCTCACCCTCTCTCTTCCCGGTTCGCTTAAGGCACATCATCATTTTTCATTTATTTATACATATCTGCGTACACCTATATACCTCGCAAGCCGCCGTATGGTGCGTGACAGAGGGTACCTTGTACCGCAGCTACTCATTTCCATTACTGTTCCACTACATGCCTACTTAAAGGGACCACTGATTTGTTTCGATACCGTGGAAGGGTGATAGGAATTTGCAGCATTAATAAGAAAAGACTTAGAAGCAATAAAAACGGTTATACATCCTGAAATCGGAATCTTAAAAGATACTGTTCAGCCGAGGACAGCTTTCACGCCGACCGGGGAGGCCGAGCGGTTCTAGGCGCTACAGTCTGCTATGGTCGCGGGTTCGAATCCTGCCTCTGGCATGGATGTTTATGATGTCATTAGGTTAGTTATGTTTAAGTCTAGGGACTGATGACGTCAGATGTCAAGTCCCATAGTGCTCAGAGCCATTTGAACCATTTTTGAACAGATTTCACTGACATTACACAAATACAGTACTACATAGAAAACAAATACTGAACTGCAGCTACACCCCCTCCCCCCTCCCCCACACACACGCAAAAACAGAACCCATCGGACAGAGAATACTGAAGCATAAGAAGCGGTTCTAGGCGACGAAAGGGAAGGGAGCTTCATGAATCTTGCCGCTGGCGCCGATTCTCTGCCGTTATATCGCGAAAGTCTCGATATCACCAGTCATAGATACGGCGATCGAAATCGACAGACGTAAGTAAGCTCTGTTCAGAGTAACGAACAGGCAACTATAGTACAGCATGGCGGTGAAGACCTACGCCCTGTAGCAAACACGTGACCACGGACGAGACGCCAGCTGCTGGCAGTTCTCGGAAGGTCTTGTGGAATGGTCGGACTTGGCGGCGGTCAGGCCTTTTAAAAACCGACCGACCCCACACTGTGATATAACTTCAACTCCAAAAAATAGTGCCGGTGCCAACCTGCTGGGCGGAAAGCAGCGATAGTGGAGACTGTCTAAGAAGATCCCTGACAGTTGGCAACACTGTTGACAGCTTTCAACTGCAAAGCGCTAAAGCTAACAGGCGAAATCAGTAGCCGTCTAGAGAGCTGTTACTGCACTTGATGGTGTTTCCATACAGACGTTTAAAAAATCGCTTTACGTTATTGGTTGAGGTAGGCCCATAGAGCTGCCGCGCCCAGCCCACTGCAACTGTCTGGGATCAACTTACGCCGACTCAAGTGTAATGTTCGCCCGCTGGGACATAGAAACGGCCACTTTCCTTTTGCCCCAGAGGTTCCCTACCCTGACACAATGTCGACCGTCGGATTAGCGGGCTTGTCTGTATCCCTCCACGACTCACGACCAAGAAGACGCACATTAGAATCTCGAATAATTTTTTCATGATCGCCTCCATACTGCGTAACTTATTAAGTAAAAGGCCCTTCTCAGCCATCGGACCGACCGACCGCCGCGTCATCCTCTGCCACTGGCGTCAGCGGAAACAGTATGGAGGGGCATGTGCTCAGCATACGGCTCTCCCGGTCGCAATTGTCGTTCTTGGCCTTAGAACCATTACTAACTGCTCGAGCAGGTCCTCAGTTGACATCACGAGGCTGAGTGCACGCAGTACTAGACCTCCCACCAATGAAAAATCCTTCGCAGTACGGGAAATCGAACCCAAGTTCTCTGCATAGCGGTCAGTCGCGCTGACCACTCAGTTACGAAGGAAGGCTGAGAAAATTCTTCTCACAGTGACGACAGCCGAAACCTGTTTCCAGATATCCCTTTCCCACTATGTCAGGAATTATAATAAGAAAGCTTATCTCCTCTCTGAAATTTATTTAAGTACTTGCAAATAAAACTGATATCTTGTTATTGTTATTGTTGTTGTCGTGGTCTTCAGTCCAAATACTGGTTTGACGCAGCTCTCCATGCTAGTCTATTCTGTCCAAGGGTCTTCACCTCTGAATAACTGCTGTAACCTACTTCCTTCTGAATCTGCTGACTGTATTCATCTGTCGGTCTCCCTCTACAGTTTTTACCCCCCACACTTCCCTCTACTATTAAATTGGTGATCCCTTGATATCTCAGAAACTGTACTTCATCTGACACCTTCTCTTAGTCAAGTTGTGCCACAGATTTAGATTCTCGCCAATTCTTTTTCAGTACTTCCTCATAAGTCATGCACTCTACTCACCTAAAATTCAGCATTCTTCTGCAACCCAAAATTTCAAAATTTTCTAACCTCTTCTCGTCCAAACTGTTCATAGTCCATGTTTTGTTTCCATACTTGCCTACATTTCAAACAAATACCTTCTTCCTGATACTCAAATTATATTATGTTAACAAATTTATCATCTTCAGAAACGCTTTTCATGTCGTTGTCAGTCTACATTTTATATCCTCTCAATTTGGGGCTTCAGTCAGTTACTTTACTACTCCAATAGCGGAAGTATCTACTTTAAGTGTCTTGTTGCCTATTGTAACTCCATCAGCGTCACCTGATTTAATTCGACGACATTCCAAAAACATTACCCTTCTTTTGTTTTTGTTGATGTTCATCTTATATCCTCCTTTCAAGACACTGTCCATTCCGTTCAACTGCTTCTCCAAGTCCTTCGCCGGCCGCGGTGGTCTCGCGGTTCTAGGCGCGCAGTCCGGAGCCGTGCGACTGCTAGGGTCGCAGGTTCGAATCCTGCCTCGGGCATGGATGTGTGTGATGTTCTTAGGTTAGTTAGGTTTAAGTAGTTCTAAGTTCTAGGGGACTAATGACCACAGCAGTTGAGTCCCATAGTGCTCAGAGCCATTTGAACCATTTGAACCAAGTCCTTCGCTGTCTCTGAAAGAATTACTATGTAATCGGCAAACCTCAAAGTTTTTATTTTTTCTCCTTGGACTTTAATTCCTACTACAAATTTTTCTTTGGTTTTCTTTACTGCTTGCGCAGTGCACAGTTTTAATAACATCGGGAATAGCCTACAACTCTGTCTCACACCCTTCTTAACCACTGCTTCTCTTTCATGACCTCGACCCCTATAACTGCCATGTGGTGGCTGTACAAGTTGTAAATGGCCTTTCGATCCCTGTATTTTAACCATGCTACTTTAATAATTTCAGAGTATTCCAGTCGGCACTGTCAAAAGCTTCCTCTAAGTCTACTACTGCTATAAACGTAAATTTGCCTTTCCTTAACCTATCTGCCAAGGTAAGTCGTAGAGTCACTGTTGCCACTTGTGTTCCTTCATTGCTCCGGAATACAAACGGATCTGCCTCGAGGTAAGCTTCTAACAATTTTTTCCATTCTCCTGTAAAGAATTTGTGTTAGTATTTTGCAACCATGACTCATTAACCCGATAGTTTTAGTAATATTCACACCTGTCAACACGTCCGCAGCTTGTGGTCTAGCGGCTAGCGTTGCTGCCTCTGGATCACGGGGTCCCGGGTTCGATTCCCCGCCGGGTTAGGGATTTTCTCTGCCTGGGGACTGGGTGTTTGTGTTGTCCTCGTCATATCATCATAATCATCATTCATGATAGTGGCTCATTTGATTGTGTAAAAATTGGGACTTCGTACGGGCGCTGATGACCTCGCAGTTGAGCGCCCCACAAACCAAACATCACCACCACACCTGTCAACACCAGCTTTATCTGGAATTAAAATTATTGCATTCTTTTTAAAGTAAATTATGAGTATACCAACGGGTTGTTCGTCATCAAATGGTCCTTAATATGTGGCCTGAATTATTACTTATTAATTTCTGGTTGCCTCACCCTTTGTTTTCGGCTGTGTGCCGCCGCCCACACCCTCGCGGCACGGCACGTGGCGGTCGTGGAAGGGTTTGTAAAACGTGGTGATGGACGTGTCTGTCGATCAGCTTGTCGGCAGCCTTTCACAAACGCAGTTGGGTGTTTCGCCTTTTGCAGTGAGAAAGTCCGTCGCAGAACGTCATGTCGGATATTTTCCAATCTGTCTTCTATATTTGTTAATGCAGGACGCTGTTACTGCGGCGATCTGTATAAGGAAGTTTGCGGAAGTGCGCCTAATTCATGATTGCTACATTATCGATTTAAAGAAGGAAACTTTCGTTGCTACAGAAGTGCTCCCTGCATTCCGTGCTCAACGCGGCGTTGTTTCGGCTGCGCTGCTCACCAAATGCTGCTATATATATAGGGCGACAACGTTCCGGCCGCTATGAAATATGTATCATCCATTTTTAAGAAAGCTGTTGTGTGAAGTAGTTTGTTTTTTGTGCATCTTGTTGTCTGATATCTTCACTGGATAAAGGCCTGATTTCTTTTCGTTATTCGTCATAGCCACTGTGCTGCATTACATTAAATAATATATTGATGAAATTTTGAAGAGTTTGCAGGGGTTGAAAGCGTTGCGTAAACTTTGCATATGGTTGAGTTTAACTCATAGTTTGCTGTGCATGAAATGAAGATAAGATACACTGGTTTTATTTAAAATTGATAGGAGAACGATGTCTCACTTCGTTTCCGAGTTACTGGTTTTTACGAGAATATCCGGTGAATGGTCGCGCGAGAGTCACCCGTATCCGTCCTTGCGCATCGGGAATCATGTGGTCATAACAATCACCATACTTTATTCGCTTTTCAGATAACGGAACGAGTAATTCGTCCGCGGCAGTAAGAGGTCGGCGGAACGGGACGTGTAAACACGTCAATAGCGCTTCAGGAAAACCCTCCGGACCGCGTTTAGATACGTCCTCATCACCTGGGGAGCGGCGGAGTATGACGCGTTAACTCGTCCACAGCATTAAAGGGTTAATGAAGGAAAAAAGAGGAGGCGGTATTACTTTCTGTCTAACCGCCGTATAATCCTCGTAATTGTGCTACAGCCACAATTTTCGAATGTATGTTTTGGACAAGTAGAGGTAGTGCGGTGTGCGCGAGGCTGTCGTCGCGTTTATTAAGTTACGGCTGGCAGCCGGAGTTATTAGGCGGCGTAAGCGGCGCGGCGGCGCGCCCTGGGCCCGCTGCATATTTCAGGCGGCACTTTACTGCCGGCCGCACCGCCGTCCCTAGGGAGCCCCGCCAGCCAGCATTGTGGGCCGACCCGCTCCTGCGGGACTCCCCGGATCGAACTCTGGTAATGGCGCTCCTAGTCGGGGCCGCAGTCTAATCTTCACCTATTTTTGCCTTCGTGCGGTGTGTTCTGCTCCGATAAGGGAAACTAACTTACCCGTAGAGTTACCGATTTAGCTCATCTTACGCGCGACTGTAATGCAGACTTGGATGTAACGAACGATGCTCTAGCACGATGCACGTCTGGAGCGTTTTCAACAAATACCACGTGAAAGCGCCACATACCGTTGAGCACCATCGGCGCAACCGCGACAGACTAGCAGCCTGCCCGTTACTACGTTCGACTCTTGAAATTTTTTTTTTTTTCTGATCTGCCACCAAAAATTTCCATCTCTGTGACGAACCATGATTTTTCAGAAATAAACAATAACAATAAAGACAAGTGCAGTTGTACATTCTTGGCGAGATTTAATCGAGGTGTAACAAGGAATCGTGGCACCATTGTGTCAGCCTTTCATATAAGTGTGCGAATTTAAGTATTACCATTTCTGGCCGAGATACGTCTACTGCACGGTCGATTCAAATTAATGTGACCTCCGCCTACGTTCGACGTCAACATGCAGTGATTATTCACAGACGGCAAGTGGGAGCTCTGACAGTTAAGGGTATGTAAACCGTGACATTGCGGGAGGGGGGGGGGGGGGCGCAGGAAAAACTATAGTAATTGTTTTAATGCGAAAACGGAGCGACTTATCTGACGTCCAAAACTAGATGATCATTGACTTTCTGGCCAAGGGTGGAAGCATTTCAGAAACGGCTAAGTTCGTAAACTGCCCGCATGCCGCCGTGGTTAAAGTATAGCGTGCGTGGCAATATAACGCCATCCAAAAACAACGCCGAGGCAACGGTGGGCGATAGACGACATGGCTGAACGACGGCTGCGGACGTGTGTGTGGGCCAATAGTCGCTGGTGAGCAACAGACTCACCAAATGATCCATGGGGCTACCAACAGTGTCTCCTCAACGACGTTCCAGCGTACGTGGCTATAGGTGGCCTTTTTGAATCACGTTTAATGTCTCATCGGACACGTCGTTGGCACCTGTGGCGTGAAACGTCTGAAACCAAACACCGTGCAGCAACATCAAAAGGTTCTAGACCGGAGGAGGGAGAGTTATGATTTGGGGAATGTTTTAGCGGCATTCCCTGTGCCATCTCGTCATTCCGGATGGCACAGTGGATCATCACAAGTATGCATCTGTCCGTGGACCATGTCCACTTCTACATGCAGTTTGTTTTCACTCGGCACGATGGCTTTTACCAGCAGGACACTGCAACTTGTCACACGGGTTGCATTCTATGTACATGATTCAAAGAGCACCACGATGAGTTTACTATACTCTCCTGGCCACCAAAACTCCGGATGTAAACCCAGTTGAGAATCTGTGAGACCACCTCGATCGGGATGTACCCTAGCGCGTCTGACCATGGCGCTGGAATCGGCATTGCTCAACATCCCGATTGGTGCGTTCCAGAAACTCATTAACTCTCTTCTTCCACGGCTCGCATTTCAAATGGTGCTTTTCCAAACTTTTGATAGTTTGCTCACATTAATGTGAATCATCTGTGTAGTATCAAATATAGGCCTTCATTTGAAGAACTGAGAACGTACATATGTAGCACGCCATTGGATGGTGGTAAATCGTGCACGGACTGTAGAAAATCAGGAAAAGAAGAGAATCGAAGAATTTGGAATGCGATGTTAAAGAAGGAAGTTGCTAATTGGACTGTTAAAATAAGGAGGTTGTCCACAGAATCGATAAAGAAAGACCACCTGGAAACACTGACAAGAAGATGGGACAAGATGAGGGCATGTGTTAAGACGTCAGGGAATAACTTCCATGGTATTAGACTTAGAATGAGGCAGAGCGGCTAAAAACTGTAGAGGAAGACTGACATTGGCATGCATCAATCATATTATTGATGACTTAAGATGCGAGTGCTATTCTGATATGAAGACAGAGGTGGACAAAAGAGAGGAATTAATAGCGGGCCGCATCAAACCAGTCAGAAGTCTTACTAAAAAACACCATTACAACATCTCAAACATAGGAGACTGCACTGGTTATTGTGGGCTGTGTTGTCATATGTATGAGTAAAATTTTTGTCGTATTCAATACAATTACACGGTGAAGCGTTGTTAGAAGTCCATAAAATCATCAAAATTCTCTTCAGACACATGATCGTATGAATAAAAAAGGTAAGGAAAGGGAAACGCGCTATCAGGCCGACCGCCGTGTCATCGTTAGTCATTCATCATCAGAGGCGCTTTGGAGGGGCATGACGTCATCACACTGCACTCCCGGCCATTCTCGACGTTTCAACTTACGAGCCGCTACCTCTCAATCAGGTAGCTCTTCTATTAGCGCCACGAGGCTAAATGCAACCCGATCCAGTCCTTCCCCCAGGGAACAGATAGATATAGATACTACAGAATATTTAATTAAATCAGTAACAGGGACCGTTTTTGATCAGTCAAGGTAACTTTGTACGACCTTTTACATTTTTGAAAACTAATGGACAGTAAGTAAGTTACACGCCACAACAGACATCGTAATATTTTACATCCATAGACACTGTGTACTCGGGAAAGTGAAAATGTACACCACCTATGGCCTATTAGAGAGAAATTCCTATTTTAATACTGTTACGAAGCTAAATTTTCATTTAGAATAACTTTAGACCAGGCTAAAAAAATAGTATTTTTGCTGTACATGGATGCTTTGCTAGGTCCTCAGCTCGTGGTCTCGCGGCAGCGCTCTCGCTTCCCGAGCACGGCGTCCCGGGTTCGATTCCCGGCAGGGTCAAGGATTTTTCACGTGCCTCGAGATGACTGGGTGGTTTTTTATCATCATCATCATCATCATTCATCCCCAATACGGTCGGAGGAAGACAATGGCAAACCGCCTTCACTAGGACCCTGTTTAGTACGGCGATGCGGGTCTCTCGCATTGTTCCCCCTACGCTGTCAACGAGTATAGGACTTCATCATCATCATCATGGACGCTAGAAGAAAATCTGCTGTTAATAAGAAGTAAAGACAAAATGGTAATTCAGTGTTGAAGGATTACTTTGGAATATCAAGTTATTTGTATAGACCTGGCATTATTCAACTTAAATCATTTTCGCCAGAATTTCTCTTCATAGCAAGCACAATTAAAGGATAATCACAAGCCTAGGAGCCTGTAAGAGGGTGGAAAGATAACTGAAATGCTAACTAGAACCCAGGGAGGTAATAAAACTGTTACTTTTAGGCTCTTGATTGACTGTGTAAGTACGGGTGCTAATACCTATTTACATACGAGGACTGAATTGTTGTGCGTGATTAGAGTGTTCGACATAGTTGTATTCCTTAAATTTGCCTATTCTTTTGTTGGTGCAGGATTAGTCAACCTGTCGCAAAAAGGTTTCGCCTTGAGAGTAACAGTTCAGCGTGGTAGTGTGTTAGAACAGCAAATGATTTCTTCTATTCTCAACCTCGCGTTCGATATTCTTTGCACATTACACTCCAAGTATTCCCACAGTTAATAATCAGTAGTTTGAAAAGAAGCAAAAATAACAAATAATTAAATTCACAAGTAATATGCACACTTGGGTGTAGGACAAGAAAATGTAGAGATGCTGTATAATGTATCCTTGGAAATTCATTTTTTGTACACTAGTAAGTAGCACGCAGTAAGAGAGAGAAAACTCGTCTTTCTGTTCTATAAGAGAGGTTCTGAAAAAAAAATGAAGGTAGTTATTATGTTAAATTGTTGATGAAGCTAATGTAAACTTCTAGCTCGTCACCTGCATAGAATTTCTGACGTTAATTTCGTGTACTGACTCGTTCCATGACCAAGGACATTTGCTCCACAATTTGGTTCTACGGAACTACATGTATAAAATAAAATAAAGCAATCTGTCAAATAGCCTAAGCTGCTCTAAGCGATGACGTACTTTACTACGTCCATCAAAGAAGAAATTTAGAGCCTTCTCTCATTCTGCTTGCAAGTTTTTACTTGTACATGGTGTATTAGTTACATCATGAAGTTAAACAGTTTGCTGGCATAAGATAAAAATTCGTAGTAACATACCTGTTTTCTAGCTCTCGGTAATAAATTGGGAAGTCTTTATTAAATCCTATTTTATTGTCCTTTAGCAGACCATGTTCAAAATACATTATCTTCAGATTAAAATTAATTTCAAACTGTTACAGAAAGGTCAACAGTTGTAAACAGCAACTTGAAAATTCTTGAATACTTGAGCTTTACAGATACCGAGTGCTAACTCTGTATTTGCACGTCATGTTTTTTTACGAATTCAAGAATTTTCGTCGAGTTATGTTTGTGCTGTTCGACTTTCTGAAACTGTTTGACTTGAAAGTTATTCTGAAGCGCATGTAAGACGAGTAAAATATAAGTTACGTTTGAAGCTTTCCAATTTGTAATTAAGTGTGGAATCCAAGAAGGTCTGTGCAAATGGCAATGTTTTCAGAGTATTTAAACTTTGAGTTACCCATTATCGGAGGCTATCTATTACGACAAAGTAATCTCAGATTGATTCTGCTATTTTTTCGAGACAATACAATACGATTAAAAAAATAATTTTACATGAATCCAGCAGCTGATGTGAGCAGAATTTAATGTTAATTTCGTTAGAGTCACTGTGAAAGCAGATTGTATCAGCTAGTGAACACGCGACTCGCATTGAATCACAAGGTACTGGGAATCTGTTGGATTGTACCGTTACGCGAATTCCTGATCACATGTCCTTCAAATTTTATCGTCCTCCATATTATTCCTCCCGCTTTGCTTTTGTCCTCACACTGGTATATAGTTCATCTGTAAGTCTTCTCATCCATCCTTCATAAGGTCTTTTGGGACTCAGTGTGTCCGTTTCTGAAGTTGTTGTGCACGATGTTTTATAGAACATACACCAAAAAAAGTTTTGCATCATCCCAGTTCCCAGAACTCTTGAAGATAGACGTTGGCAGTGGATATTGTATCGCAGACACAGCCTCTTTCACTGAACAGAGATGTCACTAAACCGCCCAAAGGTGTAAACAACCATGCATGAGCAGCGCGTATTAGACGGAAGGGGTCTGACAGCCTATCAGTTCCAGGCATTCCAGCAGGGAGGATCTACACGGCTCGTGTTGTCTGTAATTCAACCATGCCTAGACGGCCAATACCGCGGTTCGATCGCGTCCACATTGTTACTTTGTGCCAGGAATGGCTCTCAACAAGGAAAGTGTCCAGGCTGCTCGGTGTGAACCAAGGCGATGTTGTTCGGACATGGGGGAGATACAGATAGACAGGAACTGCCGATGACATGCCTCGCTCACGCTGCGCAAGGGCTACTACTGCAGTGGATGACCGTTACCTAAGGATTTCGGCTCGGAGGAACCCTGACAGCAACATCACTAAGTTGAATAACGCTTTTCGTGGAGCCACAGGAAGTGGTGTTCTGACTCCAACTATGCGCAATAGTCTGCATGATGCGTAGCTTCATTCCCGACGTCCATGGCGATGTCCATCTTTGCAACCACGACACCATGTAGCGCGGTACAGATGGGCCCAACAACATGCCGAATGGACCGCTCAGCATTGGCATCACGTTCTCTTCACCGATGAGGGTCGCATATGCCTTCAACGAGACAATCGTCAGAGACGTGTCTAGAGACAAACTGGGAAGGCTGAACGCCTTGGACACACTGTCCAGCAAGTGCAGCAAGATGGAGTTTCCCTGCTATTTTTGGGGTGGCATTTTGTGGGGTCGACTTAAACCGCTGGTGGTCATGGAAGGCGCCGTAACGGCTGTACGATACGTGAATGCCTTCCTCCACCGATAGTGCAACCATATCGGCAGCATATTGGCGAGACATTCGTCTTCATGGACGATAATTCGCGCCGCCATCTTGCACATCTTGTGAATGACTTCCTTCAGGATAAGGACATCGCTCGATCATAGTGGCCCGCATGTTCTCCAGACACGAGCCCTATCGAACATGCCTGGGATAGATTTAAAAGGGCTGTTTATGGACGACATGACCCACCAACCACTTTGTGGGATCTACGCCGAATCGCCGTTCAGGAGTGGGACAATCTGGACCAACAGTGCCTTGATGAACTTGGGGATAGTATGCCACGATGAATACAGGCATGCATCAGTGCAAGATGAAATGCTACTAGGTATTAGAGGTACCGGTGTGTACAGCAATCTGGACCAACACCTCTGAAGGTATCTCTGGATTGTGGTACGACATGCAATGTGTTGTTTTCATGAACAATAAAAAGGGCGGAAATGCTATTTATGTTGATCTCTATTCCAATTTTCTGTACAGGTTCTGGAACTCTCGGAACCGAGGTGATGCAAAACTTTGTTTGGTGTGTGTATTAGCATATCAGCGACATATAACAACACATACTTTACTGTTGCCTCCAAGTGCGTCTGTAGCTCCATTTTTTTTATCATCATCTCTGATCCTACAGAAGGTTGATACTTTCTTTCATTTCCTCTTTGGTCTAGTTACGTCATGTTCTATATTCTCTCACTTACTAAAATTTGTTCGCATTTTGCACGGTGCCGTTTGGTGTTCCCCAATACACAGCGGTGTTTAGGGTCTTCGTCTTGCTGTAGGCAGTCCGGGAGCCACCTTTCTGGTTATCATGTTTACTTTAACGAGATGTTTCTGAGTGTCTTCTCCAGTCTCACTGTCGCCGGTGTCCATTCTCTCCATTTGCTAAAAGTCAGCTAACTTCTGATCGTTACACTTGACTATTAACTACACAGCATTATGTGCATAGATGCTCGCTATGTTTTCAATAAGTAATGTTTGAAATTATATTTGAATTAGACAGTTATAATGGTATTTGATTTTTGCGAGTTGTGGAACATGTAAACCTCTCTATACGAAGTCTGTTTCTGTTTACTCCCTGTAATTATTTCATTCCTCCGTTATATATCTAGGCGCCCATAATACCGTAACTACTGGAAGAGGAAGAAAAAATTTATTTGCTTCACATTTTATAATTGTGTGTTGTTATAAGTAATTTCCTACTGTACGTTTTCCTTGTGGTTTGACGTCTATCATTCATGTAGCATTATCGTACATATTTCTGTTACTTTCACTAGGAGACATCATCTTGTTCATTAATCTGTGAGGCGTAAATGTTTTACAAGGTGTGGAAGTTGGTGTAAATGAAGCGCATGATACATACCTGAGACTTTAAATGAAGAAAAAATAAACTTGTTTACTGATAATAAAATGTTTTGCACTCCAAAATTAAGATGACGTATCTTGGTTACGGCGAGTTTAGTTACTTTTATGAAATCACTGTGTTCTTCTTTGTTTCATTTTGACTTACGTATAACATTAATATTTGTTTCCTTTTGCTTTTGCAGGTAAGTTGACAATAGACTACAGCCACGCTGCATTCGTAAGTACACCATTGTTTCAGTAAGCCGTATCCAGATCGTCCTGCCATAGAGTGAATGAAGAGAAACAAAACTCCGCAGTAGAAATACACCGACGAAAAGAGTCATGCAACGCTAACCTAGTATGTTGATATGCAATAGAATCTCCGTACAAAAGAGAATCTGATGTGATTCTTGAAGTTTTCCCGGCGTATTGAATGTTCGATGAGATTTCGGTATTGCAGCCGGATCGTGTTGACTTCTTGCCACGATATTTCGGCTGGCAACCGCCTAGCCATCCTCTGGTGAGTGTCCGTCACTGAGACTGCAAGTTCCCGGAGTCAACTTTATACAGCAAGAAATCGGCGCGAAAACGCATGCGCATTGTCCTCCGTCACAGGAGCGTACTCTATTGAAATCCGCCAACGATTGAAAAAAAATGTTAAATTATACTGTTGTATATTTTCACTGTTTGAGGCTTGGGAAGATGATGTGAAATAAATGTTTATTTCCATTTACTGTTCTTATTTCATGCACAGTATCCCATACATCTTGTTGGTAATTGTTATGTATTGGACCCCTTCTGCTCCCTTCGATATGGTGCAGCTGTAAACATGAGGCTTTGCTACAGATAAATTTGTTACCACAAATTCTCTGTGAAACCCCAATCTCATAGAATTAGGGGAATAGTCTTTTCAGTAAATATATAATTAATGCTGCTCCTGCTCTGTGGTTGACAAGTTTTTGTATATATTTTTGTCCAGTCAGTAAATTAATTATTTTCACAAGGAGAACAATTCATTGCTAGTATTAGCATGCTAGTCTGCCATCATCATAAGTAAAAATTAATCTGCAGAACAGGCCCAGTCCGTCAATACAACCAATATTTCGGGGAGGGGGGGAGGGAGGACAATACGTAACTTTAGCCATTCTTCATTTGAGAGAAACTGTATGCAATTTTATTGGATAATGTTTTTGGAGTTTGGAATAGCAGTGCTTTTTTTCCTCTGGGACAACATTAAATAGTGAATAATAAAAGAATTTTATTGACATTTAACTATTGCAGCAATAGACAGTCAAATTACAAATGTTTAAAAAGTATACAGAATGTATACAAAAATTACTTTACACAAATTAAAAAACAATGTTACAACAGATTTTCCATAAAGTAAAATATTCAAGCTAAAACGATTTTTGTAGTACATATTACATTGAAATCACTAAGGAAATTATGGTACTCACCGAGCAGTTAACACTGTGATATTTACACTCATACATTCAAGTGAGTAGGGAGGATTTACAGATAACCAACTGTACTACTTGTGCTTGAATAAATCGAATATAGCTTCTACCCATTCTAGAGGCAGTTTGTTAAACAGCTTCATACTCACTACATTGCTGTTCTATGATTTAGATAATCTGCAGTAAGGTCCTATGTGAAGATGCCTACAATTTCTAGTGCTGGCATTACTGAAGATTGGGATACCACTCATCTGCTTTCACAAATAGCCCTATAGATGACATTTTAAATTTTTACTACGCTGTAATACCCATTGCCAGTGACCAGTGTATCAAATGACAAGTATTTTAATTAAAAGATGGGGATCCGTATGTGGATGTTAAGTCCCATAGTGCTCAGAGCCATTTGATCAGTATGTGGATGGGTGAATATAAATGGATCAGTTTGCACAGTAAAAAGTAATAACAGGTTCTTATGAAATGTAATTACATGAAGCTGATGGGTGGTGTCCCATTCTTCAATTAAACCTCAGTTCCAAGAGAGTGTAAATACTGCCTAAGCTGGTATTCTGTTAAGTTAGTCTTTGTATGTAGAACAGTGTAAATGTGCAAGTTTATAACAGTTAATATTTTCAAGCTGATAAATAATGGCTTACAGTGGGCAAGTTTGTCAGAGTTAGTAATAATTCTAATGTGTGGTTCCCATGTCAATTTATAATACCTAATAACTTAACAATCCCTAGTCTTCTACTGGCAAATCTCTTAAACGAAGTAGTATGTAGAAGGTTCAGTGAAGTTTGCTCAAGTTTCTGTACGGTAATGTTTTCTTAAGTATAAAACTGTAGATGACTGCCAAATGAGGTATCTGCAATATGAAACTAGAATTTGACATAGATACAAGTCTCAGAGTACCTGCTTCGATTCATTGTCAGTCTTTCCAATTACGGTACCTCATTTTCGATTAAATTATGCAAGGCTACCTACACGGTGAAAATAGTGCTGTCAGTTATGGAATTAGAAATTCTCATTTTCAAAACGCGAGTGACGGAAATTACGAAAAAGTATTTTCACCGTTGGAGCTATAGTTTACGAAATTTGAACAATTTAATTCTCCAATGAGAAGGATAACGTTTGATTACAGATTTATGTATAAAACACTGAGTAGTCTAACAGGAAAGTGTTTAATGTTTTCATATAGTGGCGCAGAGCCTAACAAGCCGTTCGGTATTTCAGACCCCTAGTCGTGACGTCACGAGTCGCGCTGTGAGGCCTTGTTCCTAGGTGGCGTTGAATCCGCGCCCTCTGGAGCTACTGTTCTATCTGTGGCGCGCAGGCGCATGCGTAAAGGTGAAAAATACATGTCCGCCCTCTGTCGGAATGCGCGCCAACGTCGCTAAAAACAGACGTCAGATGTCGCCAGACGTCTCATTATGAATAAAATGTCTTCTCTCAGAGAAAATTTAGAGAGATCACCGGGTCCCAAGCCTTGTCCAGTTAAAACTGCCATCACGGTTTATAAGATTTTGCGCTAGGCATATGTCCACAGATTCTTTAATTACTGAATTCCAGAAAGTTTTCGCTGGGGCCAAGATTTTCGTGGCAAAAAAATCCATACCGTGTCCTGTGGTAATACAGTGCTCAGCTACGGCCGACTTACTGGGCTGCGAAAGGCGAGTGTGGCGTTCTTGTTCAACTCACTTTTCATGTACTGTGCGTGTCATCTGACCCATGTAAGCTTTGCCACAGTGGCAAGGAATTTTATAGATCCCGGCCTTCCGCAGACCCATATCGTCTTTTACTGAAACGAGAACGGCACTAATCTTCGCCAGTGGCCGGAGGATTACTTTAACCTGATGTTTAGAGTCCTGCCTATTTTAGATAAAAGGGTGCCGACGTATGGAAGGAACGCCCTGGACTTGAATAGCTCCTCATTTTCTTGATTTCGTAGGTGGTTACGTTTCTTCCTTCTTAGCGCTGTTCTGGTCTGATGTGGAGAATAACCATTACCTCTGAACAGCGAATCTAAGTGTTACAGCTCCATTGTGAGGCTGTCTCCATCGGAAACAACATGAGCCCGGTGCACCAACGTTCTAAGGACGCCGGTAGTTCGTGCAGGACGATGACAATTTGACGCTTGAAGGTAAAGGTCCGTATGTGTTGGCTTACGGTATACAGAATGCCCTAATGACCCATCCACTCTCTTAGCAACCAAGACGTCCAAAAACGGCAAGCAACCATCCTTATCTATTTCCATCATAAACTGGATATTCTTGTTTATTGCATACAGATGTTGCAAGAACCGTGACAATTCTTCTTCGCTCATCAGCAATAAGTCCACGGCCGACTTAACAGCGCCTTTCCATCACGTCCTTTCCTCAACCTACTTTTTATTTAACAACGAATATTTTGAGCAGATGTTGCAAGAACCGTGACAATTCTTCTTCTCTCATCAGCAATAAGTCCACGGCCGACTCAACAGCGCCTTTCCATCACGTCCTTTCCTCAACCTACTTTTTATTTAACAACGAATATTTTGAGCAGACTGACGGTGTTGCCATGGGCAGTCCTCTCTCGCCTTTGGTAGCAAACTTTTTATGAAAGACTTTGAGGAAAGGGCACTAGGGTCGGTAGAACTTAAACCGAAAGTTTTCTGGCGATATATAAATGACACTTCTGTAGTGTGGCCCCCATGGTGAAGAATGTTTGTGCAAAGAATCCAGGATGTTAGTGCAAAGACTGGTCATCAGGAACTTAACGCCATCACCTCTCGTGCCACTACTGGGCAAACACTGATAGCGAAAATTTCACGCACCACCAGGGTTCGAGACGGCTTATCACCGATTCGAGCAATACCACATAAGCTTGCGTTGCTCACCTGGGCTACGATGGCGGCGAGTGGTCTACGTATTGCGCTTAAGAATGCACTAAGTGCCGAAGGGTATGATCACATTTTACAGCATCTTGTCCTGCGTACAATAGAGGGATAGTTCAGAGTCGATGATTGATTGTGTCAGCATGAGAATGCACGCTGTCATAAGGAAGCATTTGCGAAGGATTGGTTTGCGACAATGACTGGCCTGCCGAGAATACCGAGCTGAAACCAATGGAATACCTTTGGCAAGAGGTGGAACGTCGACTTCGCTTCAGACCCAGGCGTTCAACCTCACTATCTTGTCTGGTTTCTGCTATCGGGGAATAATGGTCTTCCATTGCTTCACAGACACTCATATGCCTCATTGAGAGTATTCCCAGTGGAGTTCGTAAAGGCAGAGGACGGGTACACCCCATTTTAATGTTCACTAATAGGTGTCCGGAAACTTTCGATAAAATAGTGCATTTTCAATGTGGTGTTCTCTTTCTGATTTCGCGCTAAAACGCCACATCATTATTACATCACCTGTGAAAACTGACGTCTGGTATTGGTAGATTCAATTGACTCTTTAATAATTCTGCCCTGGAGTGTACCTCGCGCGAGTGCGGCGAGTGGCATGTTGAGTATCGCAGAGTTTAATACTTATGAGCATTCCGTACTGTTTTCTCCTTTGTTTCGCAGCTGCTGGGCGAGTTTTGTTGTGGCGCATTGTGTTTGGCTGGACGAGTCTCTCTCTCTCTCTCTCTCTCTCTCTCTCTCTCTCTCTCTCTCTCTCTCTCTCTCTCTCTCGTGTGTGTGTGTTATGGCGCTGCAGATAGCGTATCAGCAGGCTGGCGGTTGTGGCAGGCGCGCCAATCTGGCTGGGTCTGGCGGCAGGCGCGGAGCGCAGATAACAGGCTGCGTCCCGTCCCGTCCACATTGGCGCCAGCCACACATCGCTTCTTTATGTCCGCTCTGATGGTGTCTCCGCTGTTCTCTGTAATGCAGTTGTGATGAAACAGCAAAACGATTAGTAGAGACTACTTTGCAGCCGCCTACGTCATCTCTTCTTTTTTCTGTCGTTCGTGTGTTTAGCCTGTTGTCGCATCGAGGTCTTTATCGTTGGTGTGTTCTTGGAGAGCATTTTATTTTTGAAGACACTTTCTGTTTACTTTTAAACTGCCTCACACACTCACAGGCGAAATTATGTATAAGATGAAATTAACAGTGTTTAAAGTACTTGTATCTACGAGGGCTGCTCAGAAAGTTTTTGTCATCACGTGGAGCAAATCAGGCCCCGAACATAAAATAAGGCGATGGTGTGATTCCTTTCCTACATATCCCCCCTCAATGCGATGCATTTTCTTGAAAATGACTAACCTGGATAAGACCTTGATTGTAGACTTTTGCAGCTTGGTTGTTTCCATTCTGGAAATACTTGACAAGCAATAGTTTCATTATCCCAGTAAGAGGAAGAAATCATTCAGTGCCACGTCGGGAAAATTTGAGTGGTGAGGCCAAATTTGATAGATGAATAATTGAGGTGAAAGGAATGGAAAGGAAACTGGATGGGAAAGAGTCAGGAAAGAAATAATGCCCTCCAGCCGCAGAAGGCATTCCGGCGACGATAGAAAATTTGTGTCGGACAGGGACTGGAATCCAGATGCTCCGTTTGTATGAACGATTGCCTCAACCGCTTCCGCCATCCCATCCGACACACTTCCCGTCAGACCCAACTTCCCCGCCCGCCGCATAGCTACTATCCCTGCCGATTAACCCCTCATAATTATATACATCAGTGGCGTCTGGTCTGCCGGACGTGTTGGCAATTTGGGTCTGGTGGAAAGTGTGTCCGGATGGCCGAGGCGGTTAAGGAAATCATTCATACAAACGGAGCATCTGGGTTCCAGTCAACTATCACCGTTGCATTGCCACAGTGCCCTTTGTGGGTGGGGGGGATTAAGGAAAAATTTATGAAAAGTTATTTAGAAACTAAATTTAAACAATTTGAACTTTTTGTTTGCGCAATTGGAATATTAATAAACTGATTTTCAATTAGTTTTGCAGTGTAACTAGCGGTACACGAATTATTCCAGAGAGCACTCCCCATTATCTACCTGGTAATCTGGCAGATGAAATGGGTATCAAGTTTTTTGGTACACGGACACAGTCTTCCACCGACTGCTGTGTTCTTTCATTTCTCGCATGAAATAGGGAAACCGAGTCTCAACCGCAATAATATATCGGCCCAAAAGTCACTAGGAGTCTCTCTAAAACTTTTCAATTTCTGTCGAAAAATTCATTAACACATTTATTTTCGGTAGAAAATTTTTCGTGTGAAATGTACAGTTCTGTTTCTTCTGTTATGCCTCAAGACATCAGCTATTATGATATTTTTAATCAGCCAGTGTCCACTCTAATATTGTACACTTTTTAGAAGTTTTCTGCTGTGGCTGCAATAAAGGGGCGTATGTTACATGTACCCTATCCAAGAGAAGTGCGATCACGCTTGTACCAGTATATCTATTTCGTAATTGTTCAAAAGGAAGATTTCAGTTTCCGTCGTTCAAACGGTTCCGTGTTTTTGTTTATTCATTTCAATGAAAAATGCACTACACGACTACTTTAAAAAGGCCTGTAACGGATGATTCTCGGCGAATGTAACCGAAATGGAAAGGAACGGGACAGCCAAATGGTAGTCGTTTTACACTAGACGATTCGTTAACTTAACGTCTCAGCACTCAACCTAGTACTGATCATGAAAATTAGGTGATGAGTAACACCATGAAAGTAGAGTTTATTATTGCTCAAAGGGAAATTCATAACCGATATTCCACACAGTGATCTATGTTAATTTCATACAGTGCTGATAACGGAGAAATAGGAAAAAATGTCGTCTAGGCATTTCAAAACACTTCGTTTGGTTGATAAAATATGTACGTTACACTACGCCTTTTTACTTTATCCTTTAGGTTTACAAGGAGAGCCACACGAATGGTCACAGGGTTGTTTAACCAGTGGAGGGCGTGGAAATCCTAAAAAATCTGCTGACGTGTGAAGGAGGACACTAACTTTCCCGCGAAAGCCCACTTGCAAAATTTCAAGGACCAGTGTTAAGTGAAGGGAATCTAGACATGTACGGCCTACGTGTCGCTTCTGTAGGGACTGAGAAGACAAGATGAGACTCACTATAGAGTGCAGAGAGACGTGTAAGCAGTGGTTCTTCCCATGCGAATACATGTTATAATAGGAAGTACCATTTGCCTTACAGCGCACAGTGTTTCGCAGCATCTATATGTAGATGATCTTTGAATTTTGCTTGTTTCAAATTGGCAAATAACGCCAACAAAACTATTTTTCTCCGTCAGCAGAGTTGACACTATCACCTACAATGTTTTTTTAAAGCACAGAACACGCTTTTATTCTTCCCAGCTATAACTCAAGACATTTTTGCTTTTTGCTTTTAGACATGGACTCTCTTTGACGGGAGTATAATGATTGGAGACTAGCATGCCCTCATGCAACCATCGCAACGTGTCACAGAAACGAAGCAAGCATATAAATAATTATTAAAAGTACCCACGAGCCCAAAATCCACGGGTGAGCGCGGCGAGAGTAGGTTAGCTTCTGATGTCTGCAAACAAGGTTAAAGTCACATCTTTCGTCATAAGCAGCGTTAAGGCACAATATATGTAAAACTGATCAAAAATTTTCACACTTTTGTTTTGACGCCAGATATTTTTGTAGCATTTTAGAAATATTGTCTCCAAATGTCAGAGTTCAATTCGTGCTTCAAATGATGCCATCTTGTTTCAACCAATGTGCAGAGCTCGCCCCCCCCCCCTTTTCTACTCGTCTCTGTCCTTGTTTAAGATATTTTATTACGTCCTGCCATCAAAGAAGACATATGTAAAGTACAGAAGGCTGTGAGCCGATATACGGTTCGATTAAATACGATTTATTAAGTGAATGCACACATGGTGCAACAGTAAACCGAACGAAAGCTCAGTTACTTAATTTAGAAGACACGCCGAAAGTCAACATTTTTCTCATCTACTACTGTTGAAATTGCCTCATATGATACTTGTCTGGTACTCATTGATGGTAATACTGGAAAAGTCAGGACCCTTACGAGAGTAGGATTTGATTGTTTTGAGATGTGAGTGAAGGATGTTGGTCATATCGCATCTCAGAAATAGCAGACTAGGAGAAAAGCCTTAATGAAGACCGACAAGGCCAAATATATCATTACGGTCGACATTAAGGTACGTGGCTCTGGCGTAAATACTAAGTCTTTTTCTGAATTAGATCAGATTAGATTCGTACTTGTTCCATAGGTCATGAATACGACACTTCGTAAAGGTGTGGAACGTGTCAGGTTAATAAAAGGTGTCTATACAAGATATTACATAACAGAAAATATTACATGACACTTAATTTTTTTGTGGGGGTTGGGGAAATTACCCACTTACTACATCCAAAAATTCATCTAATGAACAACTTTCATTTTTCCGTGTGTAGCTTTCTACTGAATAGTTGCAGATAAAGAGTGAAATTTGCTACGGATGTTGGACATACTGTAACGCAACCTTTTGTGGTACAATATTTTTTACATTGCGCTACTGTCAAATTTATTTACATTTTTGTGAAATAAAAATTTTTATGTATCTCAACCATATTTTTTTTTAAAGTTAAGGGTTTGAAGACTTATATTGAAAAAGCTGGTTCACAGATTTTTTTATCTAATTACTAGGAATAACCTACCACATTTTGAAAGTGACAAGTAAAGTAACTTTTGAGAAAACGTTCTTCGTGTGATACTACAACAACGTCCTGATCAGATTATGTGACAAAAAACTGAAAAATATAGATTATATCAATAACATGTATAAAATTTAGTTTAATTACCTCTCAAACAGAGGAAGTTAGATTATATTGTATGTACCTTGGTATTTTCTCATACGTCCTGTCGCCCCCCTCCCCTCTTTCTCCCCCAAAGACTCCCCCCTCCCTCTCAACGGCCATGTACCGTCCCGTTGGCAGTCTGTGTGAATACCGCCGTTTCAATTGCATTGTAGACCGTTTTGACGTTCCCTTCCAATCTGTTAACATGACGTCCAGTGTCGATCGACTCCTACCATGTTTTTACCTCCATCTGCAGTAAGATGACACTTGGATTGCCTTATTCTACAAAGCAACATAAAATCTTTGTTGTAAGCTCACCGGATAAAATATTAATCTCACCGTTAAAAAATCAATGTTCGCTGCGGAGTGCTGCAGACGTAACAGCTAATACAAAAAAATGGTTCAAATGGCTCTGAGCACTATGTGACTTAACACCTGAGGTCATCAGTCTCCTAGAACTTAGAACTACTTAAACCTAATTAACCTAAGAACATCACACACATCCAAGCCCGAGGCAGGATTCGAACCTGCGACCGTTGCGATCGCGCGGTTACAGACCGTAGCGCCTAGAACCGCTCGAACACTCCGGCCGGTAGCTAATACAAATCCGCCATGTGATCCCCCACCGCTGATACGTAAGACATGGGAATAGAATGGAAAATGCGTGTGAAATCTTATGGGACTTAACTGCTAAGGTCATCAGTCCCTAAGCTTACACACTACTTAACCCAAATTATCCTAAGGACAAACACACACTCGAACCTCCGCCGGTACCAGTTGCACAGTCCATGACTGCAGCGCCCTATACCGCTAGGCTAACCCCGCGCGGCTGTGGGAATAGAGTGGTGCATGTATGTCGGATGTATGGACTCGCGGCAGAATCAGTGGACGTGGAGACACGATAGAATGGCGGAAAAGAGAAACCTATTTGGATGTGTCCATTATCACGCCGCATTTCGCTATTTGCTGGTGAACGCGGCCTGTAAAACGTATCTGCAAGGAGTACTGAATCACTCGCAGCCGTGTAAGACGGCATGAGACCAGTTGTCATAAAAAATAACAACAAGCAGGAACCGAAAGTAAATGTCTCGTCTTATCAGGCAGTATATTTTTCAGACCGCACAAATATGTTCCTGTCGCTATGTAGAGATCATCTCGCCCAGTTTCCAAGTGAAAATCGCGAAGAGAACTCCATGTAATGGGAATGTGTGGAAGTTCTGTGAAAAGGCGAAACATCTTTGTTGCACCTTCATGGTTGGTAAGCTTGAATATCGCATGGATTATATAAAGAATTTCAACAATTTACAACGTACAATTAGTTGTTGACAGCAGTCTTAACTGGTCAGTGTGTCGAATGCGATTAAAAGTGAACAGAGTTTCGTGCTATTATTAAACATTTTCATTTGGAGGGTTGGACTGCTGCAAAAATCAAAGCAATTCTGGATGAATTCCACGCGGAATCTTCATCATCATTGGAGATCGTTTACTTTTGAATTGATGATTTTAAACGTGGTCGTACAAGTACCGAAGACGAAGCACGCTCCGGCCATCAGCACAAAGAGACTATTGACAAAATCCATGATACGGTAATGCAAGACCGCCGAATAAAAATTAGTGAGATTGCCGAGACAGTAGGCGTCTCAACTGAGCGAGCGCATAATATCCCTCACGGAAAACTGTCTATGAAGAAGCCGTGTGCGGGGAGGGTGCTGCGATTGTTCACAGCCGACCAAAAGCTCATCAGCCTCAATGTCTGGCGATGTTTAATCGCAATCTGCAAGACTTTGTGCGCCTCATCGACCCTATTCACAAGACTCAACCCCAAGCGACTTTTTCCTGCTCCGTAACTTTGAAACTTTGTCCTGTTGGGAAATTTTCACCGAATGAGGAAGTGGTAGTTGCAATCAACGAGTATTTTGCAGAGTTTGACAGAACCTATTTTTCCATTGGGATGAAAAAGCTGGAGGATCGCTGCGCCAAATGTATATCGGTCAAAGGAGATTATGTCAAGAAGTAAGGTGCTTTGTTTACAAAATAAAATTTTTTCTTGCGTTTTTGGCAGGCCTAGCAAACCACCATCGTAAATCTGCACTTCTTTCTTGGGCCAGACACAACAGCAACTTCGCAGTAGCTGACTTGAGACTTGTAATGCGGTCTGACGAGTCGCGGTATTGCGTCTTTCCAAAAGATACAAGACATCGTGCGCACCTACAGCCCAATGAGGCGTTTAAATTGCAGTGTATTGAGGGTGTAGGTCAGACAGAAGGTGGTTCTGCGGTGTCTTGTACATTGTGCATTATACACTACTGGCCATTAAAATTGCTGCACCAAGAAGGAATGCAGATCATAAACGGATATTCATTGGACAAATATATTATACTAGAACTGACATGTGATTACATTTTCATGCACTTAGGGTGCATAGATCCTGAGAAATCAGTACCCAGAACAACCACCTCTGGCCGTAATAACGGCCTTGATACGCCTGGGCATTGAGTCAAACAGAGCGTGGATGGCGTGTACAGGTACAACTGGCCCATACAGCTTCAACACGGTAGCACAGTTCATCAAGAGTAGTGCCTGGCGTATTGTGACGAGCCAGTTGCTCGGCCACCATTGACCAGGCGTTTTCAGTTGGTGAGAGATCTGGAAAATGTGCTGGCCAGGGCAGCAGTCAAACATTTTCTGTATCCAGAACATGCGGTTGTGCATTATCCTGCTGAAATGTAGGGTTTCGCAGGGATCGAATGAAGGGTAGAGCCACGGGTCGTAACACATCTTAAATGTAATGTCCACTGTTCAAAGTGCCGTCAATGCGAACAAGAGGTGACCGAGACGTGTAACCAATGGCACCCCATACCATTACGGCGGGTGATACGCCAGTATGGCGATGACGAATACACGCTTCCAATGTCCGTTCGCCGTGATGTCGCCAAACACGGATGCGACCATCATGATGGTGTAAACAGAACCGCAAAAATGACGTTTTACCATTTGTACACCCAGGTTCGTCGTTGAGTACACCATCGCAGGCGCTCCTGTCTGTGATGCAGCGTCAAGGGTAACCGCAGCCATGGTCTCCTAGCTGATAGTCCATGCTGCTGCAAACGTCGTCGAACTGTTATTGCAGATGGTTGTTGTCTTGCAAAAGTCCCCATCTGTTGACTGAGGGATCGAGACGTGGCTGCACGATCCGTTACAACCATGCGGGTAAGATGCCTGTCATCTCGACTGCTAGTGATACGAGGCCTTTGGGATCCAGCACGGCGTTACATATTACCCTCCTGAACCCACCGATTCCATTTTCTGCTGACAGTCATTGGATCTCGACCAACGCGAGCACCAATGTCGCGATACGATAAACAGCAATCGCGTTATGCTACATTCCGACCTTTATCATAGTCGGAAACGTGATGGTACGCATTTCTCCTCCTTACACGAAGCATCACAACAACGTTTCACCAGGCAACGCCGGTCGACTGCTGTTTGTGTATGAGAAATCGGTTAGAAACTTTCCTCGTGTCAGCACGTTGTAGGTGTCGCCACCCGCGCCAACCTTGTGTGAATGCTCTGAAAAGCTAATCATTTGCATATCACAGCATCTTCTTCCTGTCGGTTAAATTTCGCGTCTGTATTACGTCATCCTCGTGGTGTAGGAGTTTTACTGGCCAGTAGTGTACATTGACTTTCGCCCCACTCGTCTTCCAAGATGGCGACAGCCGTGTTCACAGTCCTGCAATTACAGTTCCTTGTTTGACTGACACGATGACACCCTATCGCATCTGGACTGGCCTACCAAATCAGCCGATGTTAATTTGTGGGGCTGTTTGGAACAGAGGGTGCAATGTAAAAATCAGCATCCCTGCAGTTTGGTAGCTCCACGGGTTCTGTTCGTCTGTGAGTGGCTTCTTCTTCGTTTGCCATACCTAAAAACTCCCACACTTGTGGACGTTATGAAGGCGGGAGGCGATATTAAATAGTATTAGGCTGAAGCCTCCTGCAGGTCAGTAATATTTAGTGGGGTGTGCTTATTTGCGAGAAGTATTCGCCTTGTCCTCGTTCAGTGAAACAGGTATTCACCAGGATCAAAATGTATTGTATACGTATCATTGACACATACCGTAAAAATTAATTGCCTCAAATTCCTCTAGAGCCGAGTCTGGGAGTGATGAAAAGTGTGTGGACAGAGGCGCCAGTGGGGCGTGCAGAGAGTAGCGATGAACGGGCACCGCGAGCGGCCAATTACGGGTGGGCTTCCGCAGGACGCAGGCAGCGGCCAGCGGGCACAGCCCAGCTCGGCCCGCTCCGCAGTCGCAATCAGGCCCGAGCCGGCTGCCTGCTGGCCGCTCGTTAATTTTAATGAGCCCGTTTAGCACCGACCCGACCCCGGCGCCGTGACGTCACGCTTATTTCCGCGTCACCCGCCGATGGACGGTAGATAGTATTCATTGCAGGCGCCCTCACCGGTGTTGAAGCGAGGAAGGGGGGGGGGGGGGGGGGGAGTTCCGTCGGGCGCCCACCTCTCGCCAGTAGGCACTGGCTCCCATGCCAGCGAACTCCTGTAGGATTAACTCTTTCACAATACAAAGGAGCCACTAAGCGGAGTTACAAAAGATTCGAAATGTAGCTGAAAACGAGGCTATAGCCTGTTTAGGAATTCGCGCTCCGAGCAGGACGGCGCTGTGGATTGCACCAAGATTAAATCTTTTTTACTCTGCACCACAGCATGCACTAGTTTGAAACTGCCTGGCAGATGTAAACTGTGTGACGCACAGGACTCGAACCTGCAATCTTCTCGTTCACGGGCAATACTCTTTCCCACTGAACATCCTTACACGACTCAGCCCTATAGCTTTACGTCATAGAAAGCCTCTCTGATACTTTACAAACTTAATAGATACAAACCACTGCACGGCCACTCCGTTGCCACCTGACGATTAAGGTCCAAACTTGAGTCAGTGTCACAATCGGTACTTTTTTTTTTTTAAAAAAAAGGGGTAAAAATCCAGTTCAGGAAACAACAGGTGTCCTTTTTTTCATTGAGTGCCGAATCACTTAGTTTGGTGACATATTTCCAAAGTACACAGTTGAGGTGACGAAGGTCACGGGATACCTCCTGATACCGTGTCGGACCTCCTTTTTCCCGGCGTAGTCCAGCAACTTGACGTGGCAAGGACTTAACAAGACGTTGGTAGTCCCCTGCATAAATATTGAGCCGTCTTCTCTATAGCCGGCTGGCCGCTGTGGCCGAGAGCGGTTCGAGGCGCTTCGGTCTGGAACCGCGCGACCACTACGGTCGCAGGTTCGAATCCTGCCTCAGGCATGGATGTGTGTGATGCCCTTAGGTTAGTTAAGTTTAAGTATCTCTAAGTTCTAGGGGACTGATGACCTCAGATGGTAAGTCCCATAGTGCTCAGAGCTATTTGAACCATTTCTTCTTCTCTATAGCCGTCCATAATTGCGAAAGTATTGACGGCGTGGGATTTTGTGCACGAAGTGACCTCTCGATTATGTTCCATAATTTTTCGATGTGATTCATGTCGGGCAATCTGGGTGGCCAGATCATTCACGCGAATTGTCCAGAATGTTCTTCAGACGATCGCGAACAGTTGTGGCCCGTTGATATGGTGCATTGTCATCCATAAAAAATTTCATTGTTGTTTCGAAACATGAAGTCCATGAATGGCAGCAAAGGTGTCCAAGTAGCCGAACATAACCATTTCCAGTCAGTGATCGGTTCACATGAACCAGAGGATCCAGTCCATTCCATGGAAACACAGCCCACACCATTGAGGAGGGACCACCAACTTCCACAGTGCCTTGCTGACACATTATGTCCATGGTTTAGTGGGGTCTGCGACACACTCGAAGCGTACCATCAGCTCTTACCAACTGAAATACGGACTCATCTAACCAAGCCACGTTTTTCGGGTGGTCAGGGTCCAACCGACACAGTCACGACCATGGGGAGGTGCTGCCTGCGGTGTCGTGCTGTTGGCAAAGGCACTTTAGTCGTTTACTGCGATAGCCCATTAAAGCCAAATTTTGCCACACTGTTTTAACGGCTACTCCCGTTGTACGTTCCAGCGTCTTGCAGTATGAGTAACCTCACCATCATCCACATACTGATTGCCGCGCAGTGGGTTGTCCATTGGGCCAAACAGATGGAAGTCGGAAGGTGAGAGATTCGGTTGGATGAGGAAGAATAGTCCAATGAAGTTTTGTAATCTCTTCTCAGGTAGGCAGACTTGTGTCATCCTTGCGTTGTTATGGAGAAGGAGAAGTTCGTTTGCAGATGGTCGTTCGTTGCTCTTCATGGTCTTCACTTAGGCGATGGGGAACCTACCTGGCAAGCACCTTTGAATATCCCAACTGATAGACGAGTGTGTCAACGCTACCAACAGAGACGTTCAATTGAGCTGCGAGGTGTTTGTTGATCACCTGGAGTGAGAGTGTCTGCACTTTCCAAATTTGCAGGAGACGCTGTTTGCGGCCGGCTGGCACACGAGAGAGCGGGGAGGTTTGCTTCACCTTGTTGCGATGATGTCTCACCGTGATTTGTTAATTGCTAAGCCCCTGTAGACATTCGGTAAGAGCGTATGAATGTCTGCGATGCACTGGTTTTTCGCCAAAAGAAACTCGATGACAGCTCTCTGCTTGGAACGCACGTCCTTTAAAGGCGTGATTTTTTGAAGGCTGCGTGTAGCACCGGCACATATCGTAACTTCATGAACCTGTAGGGGCTGAAGCGAGAATATTCCCCGATGCCTCACAACAAATTTCGCCTTTTTTGAAGAGAAATTGATCTAGAAAAAAAAGTGTAGCTTTACTTATTGAACGCCTCTCTTAAATCCACTTAAGTTCTGTACGTTACTAGCTAAAAATACAGTGAGTAGACGAAAGACCAATTATTTTTTGAGTACACGATTGACAAATACTATAGCAGAAGCATCCATTAAATATGCGGGAGTGGGCCTACAGAGCGGTCCAAAGTGGACCGACCATCTGTGGGGCGGCGGGTAAAATATGGCAAGGTAGTTGTTAATTGTTGTCTTTGTTGGTTTGTGCTTGTACGCCGTCTTTCTCACACGAGCCTGGCAGCTACTTTTGTGGTCATCCAGAAAGCGGTGGAGAACGTACTGACCGTCGTTTCCAGTCTGCACGGCCACATTCTGGTCCAGCCCACTGAAAGAAATGTTTCTATTCCCTTTCTACTTTAGTGGGATCAGGACTATAATTATAAATAGTTCTAGTTTATACATACATATAGTAAAGTATCTCACGCGCAACACTTAAAAAATCACAGTGTTTAATTGACAGTAAATCTATCTAACCTGAAGAGCACTTTTATCAATTCAGAGGCAACCTCTACGTTAAGTTCTTACCAAATGGTCTTTCACCCTGAGTACCAATTTTCAAATAAATGTTTGAAATAAATGCTCGCCTCAAAAGTGGAAATAACAGTCAACACTTGCCACGCTGATTTGTAATTATCACGGACGGCACACTAACAGTTAATTCAGCGAAATCGAAGCGAACCAGGACGTGTACAGTCATCGTGAGTAAACTATCAGTTATTACAGAATACGAGTATTGTCACAGTCCGTCTCTGACTTCATCCGAGGCAGAGAGCAATCCGACGTTTAACAGAGTGCTAAGTGAAACTTCCTCCTGCCTCTTGGGCTGTATTTATATGAGCACACAAAAAAAAGTTTTGCATCACCTTGGTTTCGAGAGTTCAGGAACCTGTACAGAAAATTGGAATAGAAATTAAAATAAACATCATTTCCACCCTTTTTATTGCTCGTGAAAACCGCACATTGCATGTTGTACCACTATACAGCGAGACCTTCAGAGGTGGGGGTCCAGATTGCTGTGCACACCGGTACCTCTAACACCCAGTAGCCCGTCCTCTTGCATTGATATAAGCCTATAGTCTTCGTCGCATACTATTCACAAGTTCATCAAGACACTGTTGGTCCAGATTGTCCCACTCCTGAACGGCGATTCGGCGTAGATCCCACAAAGTGGTTGGTGGGTCACGTCGTCCATAAACAGCCCTTTTAAATCTATCCCAGGCATGTTCGATAGGGCTCGTGTCTGGAGAACATGCGGGCCACTATGATCGAGCGATGCCCTTATCCTGAAGGAAGTCATTCACAAGATGTGCAAGATGGCGGCGCGAATTATCGTCCATGAAGACGAATGTCTCGCCAATATGCTGCCGATATGGTTGCACTATCGGTGGAGGAAGGCATTCACGTATCGTACAGCCGTTACGGCGCCTTCCATGACCACCAGCGGTTTAAGTCGACCCCACAAAATGCCACCCCAAAAATAGCAGGGAACCTCCATCTTGCTGCACTTGCTGGACAGTGTGTCCAAGGCGTTCAGCCTTCCCAGTTTGTCTCTAGACACGTCTCTGACGATTGTCTCGTTGAAGGCATATGCGACCCTCATCGGTGAAGAGAACGTGATGCCAATGCTGAGCGGTCCATTCGGCATGTTGTTGGGCCCATCTGTACCGCGCTACATGGTGTCGTGGTTGCAAAGATGGACATCGCCATGGACGTCGGGAATGAAGCTACGCATCATGCAGACTATTGCGCATAGTTGGAGTCAGAACACCACTTCCTGTGGCTCCACGAAAAGCGTTATTCAACATAGTGATGTTGCTGTCAGGGTTCCTCCGAGCCATAATCCGTAGGTAGCGCTCATCCACTTCAGTAGTAGCCCTTGGGTGGACTGAGCGAAGCATGTCATCGGCAGTTCCTGTCTCTCTGTATATCCTCCGTGTTCGAACAACATCGCTTTGGTTCACTCCGAGACGCCTGGACACCTCCGTTGTTGATAGCCCTTCCTGGCACAAAGTAACAATGCGGACGCTATCGAACCGCGGTATGGACCGTCTAGGCGTGGTTGAACTACAGATAACACAAACCGTGTACCTCCTTGCTGGTGGAAGACTGGAACTGATGGGCTGTCGGACTCCCTCCGTCGAATAGGCGCTGCTCATGCATGGTTGTTTACATCTTTGGGCGGGTTTAGTGACATCTCTGAACAGTCAGAGGGACTGTGTCTGTGATACATTATCCACAGTCAACGTCTATCTTCAGGAGTTCTGGGAACTGGGGTGATGCAAAACCTTTTTTTTGATGTGTGTATTTGTCGCAGCGGACGGCCAAGGGAACATATGCTGTCATATGCCTTATGCACACGGCAGCAGCCTCTGAACGACCGCTTTCTCGGACACATAATCTTTAATAACAAAGTTATGAATTAATTTAGATCCTACGTTCTGGTAAGTTGGTTGAAAGCACAAAAAAAGTTTCAGCTCACTTGCATAAAAACTTTGCCTTCTAGAATTTATGTAGTGGGACTAACGATAGATCGTTAACTCTGGCCTATAACTTTAATAGTACTTGCATTCGCTGTTATTAGTTCTACAATTCTAAAATTTGTTATAGCTCTATTATTTAGTAGGTTTTATCCAATGCTGTAACCATAATTTCTATCATTAAAATTACTGGTACTTAATCTACTGCAAATGGGTATATTTTTGTTACAAATTTGGATTTATTTAATTTACTCGAAAAGTATAAGAGGTAACTTAACGTGGTCTCTTAGTTATTATTTTAAGGTTGACCTGAAGCATCATAGAATTTTTTACGTTTCTAAGTCTAACATTTAGCGCCTTCAATTTTTCGTAAAACGTGGATTCAGACTGTAATTTTTATTCTATTATTTTGAAACTTGTAACATTTATTTATGACCTTCTTAGGCACGTTCAGACCAAATTCTGGCGTTCTAGGTTTATTATTTAGCGCCAGTAATTTTTTCTTAAAACTGTATTTTATTGAAAACTATCGACTTTATTACTTTAAGACTTGACATATAAAACGTTATTACATTAAAGTATATGTTGACAAAGTTTGAATATAAAATTTTGACTTAATTTTATACTTAATTATGGTGCAATACTTGTGTGCTATGGCACTCTCGCTCGCCACTATCTCACAAACGATATAGTGATTGTTTCGCTTGACACCCCCATGAGATTAATAGAAAAAATAGAGAAAATCCAAACTGCAGCACGGCTTGTTGCCTTAGGATCGTGTAAAAAGCGCAATGGAAATGCTCAGCCCACTCCATTGGCAGACGCCACAAGAGAGACGTTGTATATAATGGTGTGGTTTGCTGTTAAAATTCCGAGAGCGTATGTACCTAGAAGAAATAGTTAATACATTACTTATTCCTTCGTGTATTTCGCGAGAAGACCGTAGTGGCAGGAGCAGAGAGAATCGAGCTCACAACAGGGCTTACCCACCATCGTTTTTCCCGCTCGGTATTCGTTACTTAACAGGAGAAGGGGTAAGTGACAATTATACACGAAGTACCCTCCGTGGGATATGGATGTGTATGTGGTAGCTAGAGAAACACACGATGCCCGCCGCCATAGCGTTGTCGCGCCGTAGTTGAGAACAACTGGGTTAAGACAGATATAGTTAGTAGCAAACTATGATTTCATTAAGAAAGAAATTAATTTGAGCCATACTTATGAAATATTGCAGTTTCGTGTCGATGGGCGCCAGATGAACATGCATCACACGTTCAAGGAATAAAAACACAGCCGGCCGGTTCTAGGCGCTTCAGTCTGGAACCGCGTGACCGCTACGGTCGCAGGTTCGAATCCTGCCTCGGGCATGGATGTGTGTGCTGTCCTTACGTTAGTTAGGTTTACGTATTTCTGATGACCACAGATGTTAAGTCCCATAGTGCTCAGAGCCAATAAAAACACAAGTACAAATTGCGTGAACGTACAGTGACGTCCTCATGGCCACTACCTGGATGCGGCGTAACACATGCAAAAGAAAAATTTAGTCCGTAACAGTGGAAAGCACATTACTGCACGATATCGGTTACGTTCGGGGGAACTTTACGGTACGTTACCAAGGCAGGGCGCACTTTCCCTTTTTTTAGTCAGCCTCGGATAGCAGACTTCAGATACGAGGGTCACTCCAAATGAAAGGCACACTATTTTTATAAAAATACAGTTTTCATTCTGCATGTGTGAAAGTTTTACAGTGTGCAGATACATGCTTCCTGCTTGTTTTCAAACTTAGTTCAACCTGTTCCCGTGAGTGGCGCCGTCACAGCATGTCTTCAAGATGGCTGCTACACTTGACGTTCGTCAGAAGCAACGTGCTGTCGTAGAATTCCTGTGCTGTGAAAACTAGACAATGGGAAACATCCACAAGAGGTTGAAAAGGGGGTATAGAGATGCTGCTATCGATCGCAGTACAGTTAGTCGGTGGGCAAACAGGTTACGTGATGAAAGCGGGCACGGAAATATTGAGGATTGTCCTCGCAGCGGCAGGCCTCGTACTGCACACACTCCAGATAATGTACAGAGAGTTAACGAATTGGTGAATGCTGACAGACGCATCACAGTGAACGAATTGTCACGCTACGTTGGGATAGGGGAAGGAAGTGTTTGCAGAATACTGAAAGTGTTGGCGTTAACCTATTAAGTACCAGTGTCCTATTTTGAGGACAGAGCACATACTTATTTATAAATACACAAAAATTATTAATTTGCAGCTATTACTGTTCTATATCATTTGTTGATGCTTTTTATAGCAAATGTATGCTTACACGAAATTAAAAGCAGTAAATCCTACCATTAATTGATTATTGAATACTAAGGCACACTTTTCGTTATTACAGGTATTTACTTTAGCGACAATTTAGCAATATTTGAAATATGTGGCAAAGATCTTTTTGTCATTATTTATAGTCAACAATGTGTCTTTTACACTACTTGCATTGTTAGCTCAATTGGAGTTATATTCATTGTTTTCCATAGTTATGAAAGTTGGTGTACTCGAAATAGGACACTGGGACTTGGTGTTATCATTGCAGTTATTCGTATTGCTGCAGTTCTGATATGAAAGTCTGCTACTGCTGATGTATTTTCTTTTTAGAACGTGGCTATTTCACCAGATTTTGTTGCTGAGGTAAGTAACGACCCCTCTTATATATAATTTGTCGATTGACGATATGATAGTCTAATACTATGGACGAAGTTGGCTGAAACAATTTATCCGAGGCAAGCCTATTAGATTTGGCTATAAGTCTCTTTGTGGAGCAAGTGGCTACTGTTTCAAATTTGATTGATACTGTGCAAAGGAACCAGAAGATATTGCAAGGGATGACCTACTACTGGGATCAAGAGTAGTCCTAAACATGCTGGGCTGCACTGAAAAACCCGAGAATCGTTGTGTGTACTGTGACAATTTCTTCACTAGTAGAGATCTTCTGATTCATCTGAGAAATTTGGGTTTTCGAGCAACTGGGACTGTTAGAGAGAATCGAGTTGGTGACTGTCCACTACTGAGCAGCAACGAACTGAAAAAGACAGTTCGAGGAAATTATGACTACCAGTTCGACAGGAATGGTGAAGTCTTATTTGTTCGATGGCACGACAACAGATGCGTTACAATTGGTACAAATTTTGACAAAGTTTAATCTTTGGGAGCAGCTACGCGCTACAGTAGACGAACAAGTAAGAAGACACAAGTGCAACAACCTGCCGTTTTGAAGTCGTATAACGCTTACATGGGAGGTGTTTACCACCATGACTGGTAATTGGGAAAATATGCGACGGTAATTAGAGGGAAAAAATGGTGCTGGGTCCTATTTACACGTATGCTGGAAATGGCTCTCGTAAATGCCTGGCTCTTCTACAGGCTAGTACGTGGGAAAAATGCACTGGATTTACTGGATTTCAGACGTGCTGTTACAGTTACATACCTGAAATTGGACATTGGAAGACTGAATATTGGACGTCTAATGAAATAAATACCCATCGAGTCAGTTGAGAGTGATACCAGACATCAGGTTTGATGGAATTGGTCTCATGATTGACAAAAGAAGCACGCAAAGATGATGTGTTAGAGCTAAATGCAACGGGAAACCAAAAACATATTGTGTTAAATGACGTGTAACGCTGTGTGTAAAGTGTTTTGTACCATTTCACAAGAAATAAATAGTTAAGACTTGAATACAGTTTAGTATGCTATACGATACTGTTAGATCCCAGCTTCCTATTTTGAGGACGGCCATTATATCAGCATGTATAAATATTCTTTGGATATTTTTGTACTTATTGTGGTTCATACACTATGTACGTTATAATTAAGGAATAAAAAATTCAATTTTAAAAGAAATTAATTTGGATCTTAATGGGTTAAAAAAGGCTTGTGCCAGGTGGGTTCCCAGGATGTTGACAGTGGCTCACAAAGAAACAATAAAAACGGTATGCAGCGAACTTTTGGAACAGTATGAGAATGTTGGAGATGAATTTCTTGGAAGAATTGTGGCAGGTGATGAAACATGGCTCCATCATTTTCACCAGAGATGAAGAGGCGATCAATAGAGTGGCATCATGCAAATTCACCCAAGAAAAAAAACATTCAAAAACACACCTTTGCTGGAAGAGTTATGGGTACGGTGTTCTTCAATTCCGAAGGACTCTTGCTTGTGGACATGATACCAAGTGGAACCACCATAAATTGTGATGCATGTGTGACGACACTGAAGAAACTTCAAGCTCGACTGAGTCGTGTTCGACCTCGTCGGCAAAAGTAGGATGTTTTGCTGTTGTACGACAATGCACGGCCACATGTCAGTCAAAAAACCATGGAAGCGATCACAAAACTCGGGTGGACAGCACTGAAGCACCCGCCTTACAGTCCTGACCTAGCTCCATGTGACTATCATCTCTTTGGAAAACTGAAAGACTCTCTTCGTGGAACAAGGTTTAAAGATGATGACTCCCTTGTGCACGCTGCCAAACAGTGGCTCCAACAGGTTGGTCCAGAATTTTACCGTGCGCGTATACTGGCGCTGTTTCCAAGGTGGCGTAAGGCAGTTGAGAGGGATGGAATTTATGTGGAGAAATGAAAATATTGTTCCTAAAGGATGTATCTACACACTGTAAAACTTTCAAACATGTAGAATAAAAGATGGATTTTTTAAAATAGTGTGCATTTCTTTTGGAGTGACCCTCGTAGATTTCGTGTAGTTGACTGCTACGCAACCACTCTGGCCAGTCCCCTTCAGTCGGCTTCTCACTACTGTCACTTCCCACGTAACTTTCGTCCAGCACTCTCCATGAGGGGTACATCACCGATCACAGAAAGAATGTCCATCATAATTTCTGCTCCTACAGATTTTGTTAGTAACGTAAGTAATTTGATGTTAAAGCAATAGTAACGTGTTTAAATATTATCTATTTGTTTAGGACTTCAATTTCATTTATCAAGACCTCGACTGAGCTACCGTAGGGTAAGTCGAATGGCCATGTAAGCTGTTACTCATCCACTGTCAGTTAGGAAGCACTGTGTGATTAAGAACGGATGTGGGGTTTCTGGTTAAACGGCATGGAACGCTGGAGTTATTGTGCACTGTTAGAGGGTGCGGATTAGAGAAAAGGGGGCTTACAGGATCTGGACAGAAGTTGTGATGGAGAGGGGAAGTGTTGCAGGGTAGTTAAAAGTTTGTAGTACAGACACGGAAGTTTCTGGAACTCGTGGTTCTGGAGAGAGATCTCCTGTTCAGTGAGTTACTAATGGAAGACATCCGTAGTGTGACATTTTGCAGATATATTAAGTACTTTCAGCCACAAACCAGAAACTAGCGGAGTTTTGCAGAGTCGAATTTGGCGCATTTTGGTAACATAGATTGTGTTGTGGGTCTGCCAATTCGTTGCTAATTTCAGGGGTCAATTGTAGGTTGGAAATGCTGTATGATCTTTAATTTAGCTTTTGTATGCATGTCCGTATTTAAGGCAGGTTTCACGGCGGTAACTGTAATAATGTACTTAACATGTCTCAGTGAGTATTTTTATTTAATTACAAAGTAAAACATATTAAGTTTTTTTCCTGCACTGCAGCGCAGTGATAGATGTTTGCAGCAAACCTGAAACTCAGTCGTTAGTACGTTTAAAAAATGACGGCCACCATCTGGAATGCAGTATCGCACAAAAAAAAGTTTTGAGGAGCCGTTTTATATTACAGTATCATACATTCTTATCTATTCAGTAGACAGTTTTTTTAGTAGACCTGTTTACATTGCCACAGTTTACTAAGTACGACATTAGTTTTACATATCTTGTGAAGCAACTGGATCTGAAGACGTCCATTTTTAAGACTGTCGGAAAGACTAATCTGAAAAGATTTTTGTGACTGTGTCGAAAAATAATAGTTAAAATAAATTTTAATCGTCGCAGTTGCCAGTATTCGTCTGGACATGAACGTTAGACAGCCAGAGTTCAAGCTGCATAATTTATAAGAGGCAGTTAATTGAAAACGAGACAGATGGCAAAAAAGTAAGGGAACTGTTTATTATTTCAAAAGTAATTTCCCCAACTTTTAATACATTGATCCCTCTGTCAAATATGACACCCAATGTCGTCATGGGAAAATGTTTGCGGTTGCCTAAAGAATCAGGATTGTACCCAGGCTTGCATCTGTTCGTTCGAAGCAAATCGTGCCGCCACGAAAGTACAGATTACGTAGTATGTGCGGCAGATTGTTCTCATTGAGAAAATTTACTTTGGCAGTGGACTCCGTTGCAACTAACATATTGAAACTGGAGTGACTTCCGAACTTCTATTTCACCATAGCCGTAGAGTGAATTGATCAATGTGGTAGAGTTAATATTTGGCTGGTGTACTCGCCACATTGAAGCGTTGGCTGTACGTTACTGGGCGAGCGTTGTACGGAAGTTCTCGGTTTTTATAATCGCGTCGATAGCCGCTTAATCTAGTGTTGGCGACACTCTCCTCCAAAGGTTACTTCTAGATTTTTGATTGCGAGTACCAGGGCACTGCCGGTTCTGGCCAAGACAATGATCAAATTCCAGGAACTGGTAAGATAAGGTAATTCATGCTCTAGGATTTTGTCCACTAATTTGGCCAATGTGTGTAAATTAACTCTCACTTGATTTTACAATTTAGATATTTTTCGCAATATTGTGGCATCACATAACTTTGAGTTTGACAGCGTTATTTGATGTTTTTACGTCCTGCATACTCACTGTGAAACACAGCAATTTCTTGCACTGTCCACATATTTTACAACATTTTAGAATAGTGCAACATTTTAGCTGTGGCAAATAATTATTATACGATTCTCTTGCGTTTTTAACCATGCAGCCATCTATTGGTGGCAGTATGAAGTTACAGTACGACAATCGAACTTTGATCGATTTTACAATGCGGCCATCTGCTGGTGGCGCTAATCACTCGTTCACTGCAGTGCAGCAATCCGCTGGTGAGAGGAGCAAGCAGGATGTGACCGTGGACTTACTTTTCTGTACGTTTTCAGAGCGTGTGGGATGGTATTTAAGGTAAAAAAAACTCTTTTTAAACAAATAAGAATTGCAATTTCGTTATTTATATTTTATAAGCAACTTTCGGTTTTTAATTATTTGAAGAGAACTATGCTGTCTCGTCGTTCCAGTATTCCATAGCGAATGATATACAAGGTGTTTGGAAATTCGTGTTACGAACTCCTGGGACTTGTAAAGGTGAGTGAATAGATACTTTAAATTAGAGCACACATCCGGAAAGGTATTGTTTCTGTGCTACAGCCATTTGAAAACATGTTGGTAACGTGAACACTTTTACAAGTAATTGATTAGGCGTGGACCAGTACATTACTTGTTTTACAGTTCCACTCATTAGTGGGTAAAGAAATTGCTCGTGTACTCGTTGACGGGTTGTCTTCGACGTGATGCAGTACGGGCTCTTCCAGTTCGGGTGTACATCATGTCCTCGGAGCACCACAGTCACGACTGCTGACGATGAAGGTATCCCATTCTCAAAGCCGTCGTGTAATTGTGACAAACAGGGTATGCGATGTATTCGGACGTTGTGGATAATGATCTTCATAAAGGCGATGAGCAGCTCTTTCTTTACAGTGAGCTCGCCATTCAGAAGGATCATTCGGTGTATTCTGCATATGTGTATTAAACTGTGTTGCTGTAACACTCACAGACGCGTGAATGAGGCTCGAACCACTTCAGAGAGACAGGAGAGATGCCAAATGACAACCGACCCGACGCACGCAGCCCCCACCATCACTACGTTGTTGCGTATCTACGGAGCAAACATGTTTCCAAACAGCTGTATCACGGAGTCCGTCCGTGTCCACATATGTGTTCAAAATGGTTCAAATGGCTCTGAGCACTATGGGACTTAACTTCTGAGGTCATCAGTCCCCAAGAACTTAGAACCGTAGTGGTCGCGCGGTTCCAGACTGTAGCGCCTAGTACTGCTCGGCCACACCGGCCGGCTCCACATATGGGTTTCTATTGAAAATATTATGTACTCTTCCCCTCTAAAAGTCCTAGAGGTTTGTAAAGGTTCGAATCCTGCCTCGGGCATGGATGTGTGTGATGTCCTTAGGTTAGTTAGGTTAAATAGTTCTAAGTTCTAGGGAACAGATGACCTCAGATGTTAAGTCCCATAGTGCTCAGAGCCATTTAAGCCATTTGAAGTTTGTAAAGGGAATTTCGGAACACTTAGTTTCATTTCAAAAATCAACGTTATCAATGTGAGGACGGGTGTGCCAGTTCTTTAATGAATTTTCGGAACTAAATAACACAAACATAGTTGCAGAGGGCATGGATGTTTCATGCAAGATTTGCAGAAGCGCAGGTATCTCCCTTCCCCTTCCGCTACCCCTTCGTTCCTTCCTTGACAACGGCAGGCGGCAGAATGGCATGATTCTTGGAATGGCTTTTGAGACAAGGAAATACTGCTGCCAGTTATCTCAACCATAATATGACAACAGATGTGTCACCCGGCATTCAGTTATCTTGTCAGCTCTTGGGATTAACCCCCTTGTCAGTTCCTGAAATTTAGATCACAATCTTGGCCAGCACCGCAATTCCACACTCCTATTACGAACTTGGTGTGCCCGTCTTGTGTAATACGTAAGTCTGAAAATGCGAATTATACAAGGTTCTCGTCCCTTGCCAGCTTCCTTGGAAGCTACATTGTTTAGAAATCGATCGCGTTATACAGTTCTGAAAAATTGTAGAAAGTATTTCGATAGTACGTACCACAACGCGCCGCATCTACACACGTAACACGAGAAAGTCGCACGGCGCTCCGGCTTTTTCATCAGAAGCCGTGGATCCGTCACGAGACAGAGCGGCGGTGAGGAAATTGCCCTTGAGCTCCATTTTCCTGTTTCCTTTTTTTCATTCGCAATTTGGCGTCCGAGGCTGCTGTTGATCAAAGCGGCGGAGTTTCCTCGGCGTCAGGCGCGGCTGGGAGCCTGCCAGCTGTGAGTGGGACGGCGCGCGCGGCCCCCGCTGCAACTGCTCGGGGCCCCACAGCTGAGTGCGAGCTGCGTGCTTTCAAGCTGCATTAGCCGACCACAGTATTGTTGCACCTGAGAGTGAGGGCGCTTCGGTCGGCTAACCGTTAGTTTGTGTCGCGGTATTTCACGAGGACACACTGAGCCTCTTAACCTCACTCGCAGTGCGATGCGCTTTCCTTAATTACCAGTATTAGGGATGGACAAATTTTTTAAAATCAACGATATATATCGTATAGATATTTATGAAAGACATCGACCTTATAGGAAAAAAACTATAAATATTTTGAAACATCGATGTTTGTAGCTCATCCGTATGCGGGAGAAGTCTCTGGAGTGAAACACTTCTGATATGCGTTGTGCGTATGGAATATTGTACCTACTGTAGTGTCCTGCCAACTCGTCTATTATAGGGTGCCTAGGAAGCTGTTTGCTCCGATTGCTGGACAACAAAACAAGCAAACAGTATTAATGAAGTTTATTACAGTAAGTTAAATTCGCAGTAATTAACTGTGTATTCACTAATGTGTCGTAAGCAAATGGCGGAATGCAAATAATCAATGTCCTTTGGTATATACAAATTCAGTGGAAGCAAAACACAACAGTTCACAAGTCACTGCTATAGCGTTAGTATGACGGCTTGTCGTCGACACTACGGCTGCGGCTACGCGCCGCGGCGGTTATATTTTCTTCGTATATAAGTGTCGCTCTTGTCTTGGTGTCGTCCTAGTCAGCGTACAATTGGCTGACGTCGCCTCACAGCCCTCCCTGCTGTAACGTTTCAAGCCGACGTACAGGGGTTTGAGGTTACGTCGGAACACTTACCAAAAATATTTCAGACAAGAGTCTATTTTTCATTAAATGCCAGTACAGTAATGTGTGTGACTTCTATGCCGAGTCTACGTTATTTTTACAGTGCGTCCATCTTTTCTCTATCCACGCACACAGGGGATAATAAGAGCCCTCATTCTGCCTCGTAGTTGGGAGCAGGGAGTGGTAATTTCCACCCTTCTCATACAATTTCATTTTGCATCTCGTACCAATCATTTGCAGTGGTAGAAATGACACACGAAAGTAACAAACTTTCAGGAATATGCAGTAGACATACATTAATGTTGAGATCTGGTGCTCACTTTTAGTACTGAATATGAAATTAAATTAAGCCCATTATAATTCTTTTACTGATGGATTGCAAAGATTGATGGCAGCGGGCATGGGCAAGAAATCGGCCGATAAGATCAGTAGTGCCTGTTAGTCAAGGAAAGAAATATCACTTTCACCTTCGATACACTGCACTTAATATCGAAATCCATACTTCGATGCCGGCTGGAGTGGCCGAGCGGTTCTAGGCGCTACAGTCTGGAGTTGCGCGACCGCTACGGTCGCAGGTTCGAATCCTGCCTCGGGCATGGATGTGTGTCATGTCCTTAAGTTAGTTAGGTTTAAGTAGTTCTAACTCTGGGGGACTGATGATCTCAGATGTTAGGTCCCATAGTGCTTAAAGCCATTTTAACCATTTTTTCCATACATCGATAATTTAGATACGTCGATATTATTACGAAAAAGCATCGGTATTTTGATATATCATTATATATCATTATTTTTTGCACGTTCCTAACAAGTATACTTGTTTACTGTAACGTCACCATCTCGTATTTCTGACAGTACCTACGGGAGGTAAAGTGCATTAATATCGTGGCCGTGTAGAACCAGGCCCCACCTCACGTTGTTGTCGTCGTCGTCGTCGTCGTCGTCGTCGTCGTCATCTTCATCTTTAGTCCTAAGACTAGTTTGATGCACCTCTCCTCGGTAGTCTCTCCTGTACGTCCCTCTTCATCTCTGCGTAACATGATCCATTTGAACCTGCTTGCTGCATTCAGTCGTTGTCTCCCTCTACAGTTTGTATGTTCCACACTTTCTTCCATCGCCAAACTCACTACTGCGTGATGCCTCAGCGGTTCCGTCTTTTAGTTGTGCAATAAATATCGTTTGTTGCCCAGTTCGAAACTGTACCTCCTCATTAGTTATTCCATGTGTGTACCTAATCTCCAACGTTCTTCTGTACCACTACATTTTAAAAGTCTCTCTTTTCTTCTTGTATGATTTGTTTGTCGTCCTCGTTTCAGCGCGGTACAATGCTACACTCAAGAGAAAACTACCGACAAAAAAAGCTTGAAACACGGTTTTCTCCATTCTCAATAGAAGTCCACACACTGACAAATTCATAAGGCTGACAACAAGGAACTATACGTTGTACATTGTTGAATTTCTTTGTACGATACTCGGAATAATCAAACTTACCAATCATGAAGCCGCAACAAAAATGTTGCAGTCTTTGATGGAAATTTACCAAACATATCAAACTCCCTCGCAGAATAAAAATACATATTCACACTCTTCTGTTTTATCTCCGTTTGCGCGTACAACGTCACACCCCACATCATCATTTCGTGATCGTTCACACAAGATGTCCGGCATGAGTAGGTTTAATGGACCCGTCGTAAGGTATTAGTTGAATTGTGAATTACCGAAGGCAACATTTGATATCACAAGAGTAACTATAATTCTTGTTATGGCACTATTTTACACATATTGGTGTCATAGATCCAACAGACGAGAGGTATTGGTAAGTACACAATGTGATCAAATGACTTAAAAGTTGGTGGCGCCCTCCATCGGCAATGCTGGAATTCAGTATGGTGTTGGCCCACCCTTGGCCTTGAAGACAGCTTTCACTCTCGCAGACATACGTTCAATCAGGTGCTGGAACGTTTCTTGGGGAATTGCAGCCCTTTCTTCACGAAGTGCTGCACTGAGGAGAGGTATCGATGTCGGTCGGTAAAGCATAGCACGATGTCGGCGTTCAAAAACATCCCAAAAGCTTTCTATAGGATTCAGGTCAGGACTCTGTGGAGGCCAGTCCATTACAGGGATGTTATTGTTGTGTAACCACTCTGCCACAGGCCGTGCATTCTGAACAGGTGCTCGATCGTATTGAAAGATGCAGTCGCCATCTCCGATTTTCCCTTCAACAGTGGGAAGCAAGAAGGTGCTTAAAGTATCAGTGTAGGCCTGTGCTGTGACAACAAGGGATGCAAGCCTCCATCATGAAAAACACGGCCACACCATAACACCACCGCCTCCGAATTTGTCACTACACAAACTGGCAAATGACGTTCATCGGGCATTCGCCATACCCACACCCTGCCATCAGATCGCCGCATTGCGTACCGTGATTCGTCACTCCACTTAACGTTTTTCTACTTTTGAATCGTTCAATGCTTACGCTCCTAACACCAAGCGAGGCGTCGTTTGGCAGTTACCAGCGGGATGTGTGGCTTCTGAGCAGCCGCTCAACCATGAGATCCAAGTTTTCTCACCGCCTGCCTTACTGTTACAGTACTTGTAGTGGATCCTGATGCAGTTTGGAATTCCTGTGTGATGGTCTGGATAGGTGTCTGTTTATTACGCATCACGACCCTCTTCAACTGTGGGGGTTATCTGTCAGTCAACAGACGACGTCGGCCTGTGCTGTACGTGTCCCTTCGCGTTTCCACTTCACTATCACACCGGAAACAGTGGACCTAGGGATGTTTAGGAGTGAACATATCTCGCGTACGGACGTATGACACAAGTGACACCCAATCACCTGACCACGTTCGAAGTCCGTGAGTTCCACGGAGCGCCCCGTTCTGCTCTTTCACAATTCCTAATGACTGCTGAGGTCGCTGATATGGAGTACCTGGCAGTAGGCGACAGCATAATGCAACTAATATGAAAAACGTATGTTTTTGGGGGTGTCCGGATACTATTGATCACATAGTGTATAATATTTCTTTTGGGCTTAACACGATTTAATTGTAACACAATATAATAAAGAGGAAACTCACTACTTTTAAAAGCTCTCCCCCTACTTCTGTCAGCAAGATCGTAGTTAGTTATACATTGTGTTTTTATTCATCTTTTTTGGTAATGTAACGTTTAGTGTAACTTTGCTAGGAAAAACGGATTATTGATGCATAAACTTCGCGCAATGTGTTCAAAAATTGAAACAAGCACGGAAGACCACAAACAGCTAAAAAGATTACAGTCCGAGAGAGTGCTGCGCTGGTCACAGTTTACCTATTTTTTCTGGGCCGTTAGAGATTTTGCTGAGAAATGCCGTCGAAGCTGCTGCGTAGAGCTGTCCCTCCTTCCCTTCATCCTTGGTGGTAAGGTAGTGTGTGCATTTACTCCTTACTCGAACGATGCTGATCAGTCACACTTTTTTGTATTCCGTTTTTTGGACCGGCAAACAAGTATGCCTCTGTAAATACAGGATCAGCATAGTGACGAAGCTCGAGTCTCTGACGACAGCGCTCTTCTACAGCAGCTGACCTGCGGAAATGATGAGATTGCGCTGGTATCAGTTAATTGTAGCCCCTGCGCGAATTTTCACCAAATTATTGTCGTTTTGGATACCTTGGGATGCTAAAAAGTTTATAACGAACAAATAAGTGGGGCAATTATTTCAGAAGTGTTCAAATTTTATAGAGGTAGTAGTTCTGAAGCACTGACTTGCTGAGGAAAACGTGTTAAGTAGCAGTGTAAATTTATTTGTTCGATTTACTTTTATTTACATTTATAGCAGAGCTCTAATTCTGCAGGAAATGTCGAAGATAATTGGAACCCTCAACAAATCCCCTACCAATGCAAAAATATGAGCGTATCTGTTCAGACCCTCACAGAGTGATTATTTCGATATTCCTATCGTGCGAAGGACTGAAATAAGTAGAAATATGTTGAGATCATATTTACGGACAGGAAAAGTGCGAAATTAAAGAGAATAAAAATGTTATTTGAATTGGAGGTAGTGGGGAAGAATGGAAAGAGAAGGAAACTGATGGTATCAGCTACATAGGGGCTTCATGCGGAATCGCTGGCGATGAGCGAAAGTACGTTCCTGGTCAGGATTCGAACCCGGAATCTCCTGCTTACTAGGCCGTTGCGTTAACCACTGCGCCATCCGGACACAGTGCTAGTCACAGGCGCGGACTATCTCGGCACACTCCCCTGTAGCACGACATGCCCTCTATGCTCTCAAATTTTAGACTCCCGCAGGAGGTGGAACGGTATTGTGCATCCGCACCGAAGGTTGTAGATTCATTACCCATAGAGGCGAATCTTGTGAATGCACGGTGTCTGTTCTTTCGGGTATGTACGAAAGAACACATCCCAAGCATTAATAGAATAAGGATGTATTGAGTCAAAGGGTACAAGTGTCAAAGCCGTTGCTATCAAAAAAGCGGTTGAATGCTCTCTTTGAAAAAAGTTTTATAGCAATGTCAGGGGCTGTAATCTCATATAAAGTCATTAAGTATCTAGCACTTAACAGTTTGTCATTAAAAGTAATGAAGGGACATTTTTGTGATGCTGTTCGTACGTGGTTGTTACAGAAAAGGTGGCACTAATACGAACAAACGGGTAATACAGCAGAAGTGGCTCTTAAAATCTTACTGTTGCGCAGACAGTGAGAGAAAAAAGAGAGAGAGAGAGAGAGAGAGAGAGAGAGAGAGAGAGAGAGAGAAGTATTAATCCATACGCCTTGCGTCACCTATGTTAAGCTGCATATATGCTTGAAGCAAGAGCATGTGATCTCCCGTAGGGCCATGCCTGCTGAAGCACTGTGGTGGTCAATTCAGGCTGAGGATAGCTTTACATATTGTATATACTTGAAGTGCTATCCTTTCAGAAAGCAGTTAAACCGCTCAGTTACGCGTACGTATTTGACATGATAAACAAGAGAATCTGCCCGCACGCCTGCGCCTACACACACACACACACACACACACACACACACACACACACACACACACACACACATCATTGTTTTAAATGCGTTCAATTTCACGAGCGATGTGCACAGATAAGGCAGAGCGAGAAGTCGGTTAGAGTTAATCTGTGTTTTGTGGGCCGCCGTTGCATGGACGAGGAGAGAGGCGTTGCCCTAGGCGTCGGCCTTGCTGGGGGCGGGCGTTTTATTGTGGGTCACTGGCACAAGGTAACTAGCTGCCGCGTTTGTCCTTGGCCGCAGCCGCCTTACCAAATTACGGGCCACGGAGTTATGATGCCACAGGCACACGGGGCCTCTGCCATTTGTTACTGCCTTGTCTCCAGAGGGCTTCTGTACTCCGCCGTATATTACCGAATCACTGTATTAAGATTTAATGTGTATTTATTGTACTAATCACGTTCCCTTGGTGTTATTGTAGTATGATAGTAAAACCATCATTACAATAACACTAACGGAAAGCAATAAACAAGTAAATAGACAGAGACAGAACCACCAAAATGTCTAATAATGAATCTCATTTAATAATTACCTATAGAATTAGAAATAATGTACCAGAATTTACTTACAGATAACCTGATGACGGCAATCCAGTCGAAGTGGGCCGATTATAGAATAAAAGCAATCAAACTTAAAAGATAATTTGGAATTAAAATTAAACACAGTATTAAGATTTACTAAATCAGCTGTGTCTGCAGCACTTGCCGTATGAAGTACATCGCGTGTCGTTAGGCACCTGGCTGTAACATAACAGGATGGTTTACATGATTAAGTACTGTACAAGTTACTTTTTTTCATGGCGTAGCACAATGCATTTCGACAACTTCAAGTAATTCCCATTTGGTCTACTGCGGGGATTCACTTGCAGCTTTTCAAGAGACATCATTTATGACAGATGAAAATAAGTTATTAGTACCTAGTCAGACAATGAAAGTAACATAAAAATACAAAAATGGAATGTGTTCGAAACGATTGCATAGGTACATTCACTCCCACTGATCTGAGAATGAGTTTCACTTCTCGGTTGACCTACGTCTGAAAAGAATGTAACTGGTGTAATACTTTGTTATTTAAATCATTAATAATTATATGTTTAATATATGTAATATATATAATTAATAATGATTTAAATAACGAAGTATGTAGTATATATGCAGACTGAAGCAACGAATGCAAGGCAGGGATTCGAACCAATGTCTCCTGCTCACTTGGCAGACACGCTAACTACTAAGCCATCTTGTCACAGTTGCTTTGCACAGCTGCGCGGAATACCCTAGCACGCGTCTCCTCTCAATAAAAGTTCCTGTTCAGGCCTCAGCCCACTTCACCATTATTAATTCGCTGTAAGATATAACTACTGAAGATTCTCCAAAAACATCGTTTATTGGGAAAATGACATTTTCTCGTGGAGATAGTGACTGGCTTTTTAATTGTACACTTGATATTTTCTCTGGCTGTTCTCTATCTCTGCCATTCAACAGCAAGGCGTATACCCTGCGACGGCCGGTATCTACGACTCCTTCACCGCCCAGTAAGAGGCGCCAGCGGGCTCTCAGATAGGCCAGGAGGTACCTGTTCGCTCGGCTGCGCTGACACACCTCCAAACGTACTGTGCTCAAGTCTCTGTTTCGCTCACAGCACACTTTCGTGACCTTGCTGTTCACTGGCTTTCACGTCGACTACATTTTAAACTGCTGCTCTGCCTGTTATTGACGGAATGGCTTGATCCTGGACTGTCTACGCTATTCTGTTGGTGTGCTCTAGAATTTACGACGACTCGTCGAGGACTGGAATTGTGAACTACCAACTGATTATACTGTATCCATGTTTTGTAGGTAGTAGTAAGTGTGTTGCACTGTAGCAGATGTAATAAACACAAACACTGGGAATCAATAGCCAGTCTCAGCTTTCGCTGGCCATCATCTGAACGATTGTCAGCAGTTACTACTTCTGTAACCGTCTGACGCTGCTTTCAATTGTGGCGATTGATGGGCAGTGGTACCCGATACTGGCTAACGGTATAAAACATTTTCACTGACAATGCCAAAGAAAATATTAAGTTTACATCGTTTATGGTTTGTAATAGATGTAATTATGTCATGTATCATCCACAAGCTGCAATCCGCTTCCGAAATTCATTATACGTTCTGGTCTTTCAATCAATCAACCTTAGGACAGAATTCAGGCATTGTCTTTCGTTAATAGCACTCCTATGAGACGTACTGCTTCTTGCATGGGCTTTCTGAAAGGTCAAACTTAAAAAGATGTTGGAAAATTCTGCCTTGTTTGGAAATACAACCTAGTAGGCTCCGACCACAAAATACAGTGTGCATCGTACATATTCCTTGTAGGATACATCAAGCGCATTGGGCAAAAAGCAAGCCATCTCCTGCAGACCGGAAAAAGCCGAATTCCCCTGTTTGCCAGCTGTTGCTGCCTTAACAGAAAAGAGGACGGTCTCATGATGCGGCCTGATATCAAGAGTTACTGGCCGCTGTGGCCGAGCGGTTCTAGGCGCTTCAGTCTGGAACCGCGCGACCGCCACGGTCGCAGGTTCGAATCCTGCCTGGGGCAGGGATGTCTGTGATGTCCTTAGGTTAGTTAGGTTTAAGTAGTTCTCAGTTATAGGGGACTGATACCTCAGATGTTAAGTCCCATAGTGCTCAGAGCCATTTGAACCATTTTTGATATCAAGAGCTCCACCGACTGGGGAAGTCATAAGTGGGTGCTCACACAAAGGGCCAGAAACACAGAGAACACACGTCTTCAAACAATTGCTGCAAGAATACACATTGTCAGCAAGTGCGTTATAGTCTTGAGAATGTGTCGATCTTATAGCGCATTCATCCAAGTGCAACTTACTCGTAATTGATATTATTGTAGGCTCAATCTATCAGTTGTGTACTTCATTTAGTTTAATTATTTACACCGAGGCTGACAAAAGTAGTTATAGAAGAGAGTAATAAAAGACCATTAGTAGAAATGTTACACTGTGCTTGGGAGTACTTTATTGGTGCCATTAGTCACCAGATGCAGACTGGATATCTGTGGACGACCTAGCGCGTTTTAGGACACAGCGACAAAATTACTTAGCTAATCCCTGCTACCTCGTGTGGTTGTTTCCGGTTACATTTGATGTTGGCCGGTAATAAGGTTCGTTCAGTAGACAACTAAAGATTTATTTACATCAATTGTATCTCGCTAAATCCGTATCTTATATTAAATCCATTTTCAGAATAACAAAACACCAGTCGTAGAAATATTACACAGTTTTGGGGTACTTTCCTGGTGCCTGTAATCGTGGGATGGGTATTGGGTATCTGTGGACTGCCTCAGGCATCACTATACACAGTGACCCAAGGTAACATTAACAACATAGCTACTCTTTAGTGAGCCCTACCTAGTCAAGTCTGGCTGTTGACATTGCTCTACAGTACAGTTGCTTTCGATGTTGACTAGCGATCGTAAATATGTGCATCATGTATGACAGGATCTCATCTATAGAAAACCAATCATTACACTTCTCCCATCCTCCAACCGATTTCTTATTTCATGTCTGCTGGCATCGATGTTAACTGGTCGTAAAATTAACCTTTGAGTACTCGTCGTATATAAGGGTAATTGGTCGAGATACAAGGAGAGAAGTCCGTTGTATTTTCGATTGTTTCTGCGCGATGACAGAAGATATTTGAGATACGCAATTACGAACTATAAAATTTTTGCATCACAGCAGTAACCGCGAAGTTTTTTTTTTTTTTTTTTTTTTTTTTTACAAGAACTCTGTCAAATTGCATTGAAACGAAGAACTACAAGACGATAAATATATAGTCGTTGCTGAAAATTTGTCTGCGACCGGGAATCGAATCCGTTTTCGTGCTTTTCGCGGCAGTAGCCTTAATCATCTGCGCATCTATCACTAATACTACCACTGACTATATTGCAATCTCAACGGCTTTTGCTGTTAACATTTCATGTCATTAGACGCTGATAACACAAAACATTATGACGACTGCCCACCGCGACGTTGGATGCCGCCTGGTGGCGTTGCGGCCACGTGACGCGGTAAGAAAATTATGTAAGCAGAGCAGACACGGACGGTGGATCACCCTAGCGAATATATGGGCTACAAGTGAGGAAATCTATTAAGATAAGCGATTTTGACAAAGGGCAGATTATTGTTACGGAGAGCCTGTGAACGAGTATCTCTAAAACGGCGAAGCTGGTCGAATATTCACGCGCTACTGTCGTGAGCATCCACGAAAAGAAGTAGGAAAGCCACTAGCGCTAAATGGTTGGATGTCCACAACTCTTCGCGGGACGTAAGGTTCGGAGGCTTGTTTGCTCTGTAAAGCAGGATAGACGGTGATCTGTGGCATTTCGGCCGAAAAAGCACAATGCCGGTGCATACCCAAGTGTTTCGGAGCACATCGTTCACCGTAAATTGTTGAACATGGAGCTCCGCAGCAAAGTATCACCACGTGTTCACGTGTTGACCCAACGACATCGTCAATTACGATTGCAGTGGACTCGGGACCATCGGGATTCGACCGTCGGTCAGTGGAAACGTGTCGGATCTTCGGAGAATCACATTTTTGCTGCGTTAGGTCGCTGGTCTTATCTACAAACGCCTCATCGAGATCAACGGCGGCCCGAAACGTGCAGCGCGCCACGGACACATGCTGGTGGGAGCAGTATTACGCTTTGGGAGACCATCTCCTGCACTTGCATGGGACCTGTGGTAGTAATCGGAAACGTGCTGACAGCTGCGAACCACCTGCATCCCTGCATGCTTGTTGTCTTCCCTGAGGTCGATGTCATCTTTCAGCAGTTAATAGTCTGTGTCTCGGAGCCAGAACCATGCTACAGTGATTTGAGGACCATTATAGTGAACTAATGATCATATCCCGGCGATGAAATTCGCCTAATGTAAATCCTGTGCAACCCATCTGAGTCGCTATAGGGCGCCATCACCACGTACGCAAATCAGCAGCCCATTATTTGCGTGAAAACACGACTTGGGCGCCGACAGCTAATGGCACAGCCACATATCTACACAAACCTACAACAAATTCTTGGATCTCTGATACACAGAATTAGTTATGTATTTCGTTCCAAAGACGGACAGACAAACTATTAAGCAGGTGGTCATATTGTTTTGGCTCATCAGTGTATACTCTTTGAGTTCATCCCCACAGATCCATTTGTTTCATTTTAGTGTGCCTAATTCATTGCAGATAAAATCAGGGTATTGTCTGACTTTTACCTACATGCTAAATAGTGAAGCGAAGTAGATATAGAACGGTGACATTTGTTCGCTGAAAGATAAAATACTATAAGTTTCTGCTGAGAAGCATACATTACTCAAAACAAGCTGACTTACGCAGAAATGTAACAGCGATGTACAGAGGAGAATCTGCTGACAGGAATTAACAAGGCCACAGGATAAAGGAGCGGTAAAAAAACCTTGGGCAGTACATAATATAAAATAAGCATAGAGCACTCAAAGCCACAGGACTGTGGATAACGCAGCAACATGTGGCTTTCTGATCTTCGATGACAGCAAAATTTATTACGTTACTTACAGGCTTTTTTCCAAGGACACATACTGTAAGTTGTTATCCAGATCAGTTACTACATGCGATTCTTCTGTCAGAAAAATGACAGGTACTCGTAAGTAGATGGTCATATTGAAACGACCGTTATATGTCTGCTGCTGTGTCTGTTTTCCTCCCTACGTTCATGGACAAAAAGTATGCTCTGCGCCACATCTACGGTTAACGCTGCGCTGGTTTCGGTTTACGAAACTTTTTCGGTCTGGAAGAGTTCGCTGACAGCTGTCGTCGAAATTGTGGCGTAGAGCTCTCAGCGCAGGACTGACAGCCACTCACACAACCCATACCTTCACCCCCCTTCCTACCCCCCCCCCTCTCTCTCCCCCCTCCCAGCCCTGCCCCTCCCTGTCCCCCACTCCCTCAGTCCCTCACCAAGCACGTTCGTCCATCCGACATTTTCCGTTGGCAGCACACTTTCTGAGCACGGAAGACGCTTTATTTAGCTTTTACGCCATTGATGTGCAACGGCGACTTGTAAGTTCAGGGACCAGATAACGCTTTTGGCAATTTTCATTAGCATCACAAGTTTAGCCGGCTGGATTCGTGTTGTGTCAATGCGCGCCCTGCTCTTAGATACACGCGTAGGTTGGCGCCTGAGATTCAATTAATCATGCTGCGAGGTTTGTTGGTCGTTCCTTAAATTAGTAACATGTGGGTGAGTTTGTAACAAATGTCAGTCTTTGCTCCCCATTAGTATGAGATGTGGGTCTGAAGTATTTTAGAAAAGCTGCTGCGAAATTAAGATGATGATACATTATTTAAGCGCTGCCAAAACTGTTTGCAAATTGCTTCAGATTTCCCTACGTCGCATTTTTGCAGTTATTTTTTTTTCTTTTGTTATGAATATTGTCCTGGTTGTTGTGGCTTGGCATCCAAATATATTTCAATGTTTTCCTCTGTGTTCACCAGCCTTCGTCACACCTTACCTCGATCCTTCATCATATCCTACTATATCTTCTTACAGTTAAGTTATCCAGTAAAGGGAATTTTTTGTTTGTAAAGCAGATATGTTTCTTATATGTACCAAATTTACAACACAAGCAAAACATTCAGATAAATTTAACACATAAGGAAAAGATTGCATTTAACACGTCTATTGGCGTTGTCATATTCCGCACCAGCTACATGAATCATATGCTAGATTTATAAACAAAACTCACTTTTCATTTGTTACATTCTGTCTATAGCTAATCCTAAGACAAATTTCCTTTTATTTTAAAAGCACTATATTTATTGTAAAAGTATTATTTAATTTCCGTGTCATAAGTCCTGACGTCATGCCACACTGCTTGTGAGCACATGTTGAGTAACGAATCATTCATTCCAGCCGGCCACTGTGGCCGAGCGGTTCTAGGCACTTCAGTCTGGAACCGCGGGACCGCGACCGCTACGGTTGCAGGTTCGAATCCTGCCTCGGGCCTGGATGTGTGTGATGTCCTTAGGTTAGTTAGGTTTAAGTAGTTCTAAATCCTAGAGGACTGACAACCTCAGATGTTAAGTCCCATGGTGCCCTGAGCCATTTGAACCATTTTTTCGTTCACTCCCACGTTTTTCGCAAGAACTCTTATAATTTTGTGTAAGGATCTGTTTTCAGGTTAGACTTCAGATTGCCATGTCTCTCAGTTCCTACCGAATACAGAATATCTTAACAAATTCAACGCTGCTGAAGACTTCACATTGAAATATTAAGTCCGCTTTTCCTCTCCGAAGGATGGTGAGGAGAGAGAGAGAGAGAGAGAGAGAGAGAGAGAGAGAGAGAGAGAGAGTATCGAATTATGTGAGGCAGTGACATAAACAACAAATCCCAACATGGAGGGGTGGGTAGCCAAAGTGTGTAATCAATTTTGATCGTTGAGGTAACTTTGAATGGTGTGCATCTAACCCATTCTGTTGCTATGCCTGCATTGTCGAAGTCCTCACATTTTTCGCGTTACACAACACTCTCTTCATCTCGGCAGGTGAACACGACCACAAGATCTACTGTAGATTGAGAATATGTAGGACGTGACGGGTCGGCTATTGGCCAAATCTGCAGTACTTTTACTGGTAGCGGGAAGAGTTGGTGATAGTAGGGAACATTCTCCGAAGGCGATGTTGGAAATCATTACGGTCGTTTCTATGTTGGAATGCAGCACTGTATTGTGTGAGTGCGCTCCGGAAAGTAATCTGCATTAGGCTAATAAGGTACTGGAATGGTTGAAACAAATTTATTGTAAAATTACACACTTCTGTGTTAGCTTGTGTAAGTAATCAGCAATCAGTTTTAAATATGTATCACCGAGCGAGGTGGCGCAGTGGTTAGCATACTAGACTCGCATTCGGGAGGACGACGGTTCAATCCCGCGTCCGGCCACCCTGATTTAGGTTTTCCGTGATTTTCCTAAATCGTTCCAGGCAAATGCCGGGATGGTTCCTTAGAAAGGGCACGGCCGATTTCCTTCCCAATCCTTCCCTAATCCGAGCTTGTGCTCCGTCTCTAATGACCTCGTTGTCGACGGGACGTTAAACAGTAATCTCCTCCTCCCTTAAATATGTATCCTACCTGTTAAGGAGTTGTCAGTTTTCTCTACATAAAATTCTATCGCGTGGGATTCCATCCGGTATATGACAGCATATTGAAGTTCTCCATAGGAGTCAAAACGATTAAAGACAAAGTAACTTTTTCATTGGATGAAGGGGCAGAAATCACTTGTACTCACGTAAGGGCTGAGGGGTAAATGTTCGAAAAGTGACTTTTGGATTGACGCAAGCAGTTCTTTTGCTCGCCGAGCAGTGTGTGGCCGAGCATTGCCCCCTGCTGACGAACGCCCACTTCTGTCACCGGAATGAATGTTCGTACTGCCACTCTTAAACTACACATTTGATGCACATATTGACTCGTCACATTCGGTCCGATCAAAGCTCAAATTTAGCGATAAATGTGAACAGCGTAAAGTTTCTTTGCCACTCCCCGTTACGGAACGTATTTCTCCGTTTGGAGAGATTTTCCTTTTTTAACATCTACTTTGTAGGCGACCAGAAGCAATGTTGCTTCCTTGCAATCACGAACTCTAAGCACACTGCTCCGCTGCGTCACTTAATGTAAAGTCTGTTCCGTTCTCTCAGCTACTTCCCGTGGTATATGAAAACGGAAGTTATATTCTGGATAGCCCTCGTACCTAAGGTAGGCCGTAGAAAATTCTGAAATGTTATACAACACGGTCTGTAAGTTTACTATTCTATGATCAAATACGGTTCACAAACTGTGTAGTACAGGGTGAATTGGAGAGATTCCACCTGTTGCCGAATTCAATAAGACGGAAAAACTCTCCAATTTTTCTCAGCAAGCGCGAAAAGAGAACAAAGCATCAACAACCAAAAAGATGATTACAGTACAGTGTGTTTCAAAAATTCGAATTATACTTTTGAATTACTTTTAGGATCAGAGTTTTAATTTACCTATGACAATGTTCAGTGTGTCCTCTACAGACTGCACGACATACATCCAGAAGATTGCCAAACTTGTCCATACTTTTGCATGTCTGCAGTTGATGCATTCACTGCTATTGGTAAGCGCCGGGTTCCCGGGTTCGATTCCCGGCGGGATCAGGGATTTTCTCTGCCTCGTGATGGCTGGGTGTTGTGTGTTGTCCTTAGGTTAGTTAGTTTTAAGTAGTTCTAAGTTCTAGGGGACTGATGACCTCAACAGTTAAGTCCCATAGTCCTCAGAGCCATTTGAACCATTGGTAAGTGGCGTCACAGTCCCCTCAGAGTTATTGGAATAGGAGCCATATAGACAGAGTATTTGAGAAAAAAAAAGGCCATGCCCTGAGATCAGGTGATCCTTGGAGGGCCGTGATGCTGGGCAAGATCCGTTCACCCGTTACCGTCGATCCATCGACGAGGCAATTGATAACAAAGAAATACTCATAGATGCGGGTACCAGTGCGGTATTGCTTTGTCTTGTAGAAGAATGAGATTTTCGGCATGTTCTCGCCGATGTGGAAAAGTCACAACTTCAATATATTAAGATATCCAATTCTTGCGACATACTGTGAAACATAAGATGATTTGGACACACACTCTTCTGCGAATGGTGTCACCATTGAAATTAAAAAGACGCAACATACTTAGCTTGACACATCTAGGGGTACTACAATAAGTGTAACACATGGTTAGGAAATGATATATGGGGTGGAAACTTCAAAACTCTTAAGTATTCATATTTGTGACAATTTAAATTGGAAAAAGAACGTTTTCGAACTCCGAAAGCAGTTTAGTTCATCCACATTTGTGGGAGAGACAAATATGTAAGTTGACATATTCTGCATTTTTTAATTCTGTAATGTCATATGGAATAATGTTCTGGGGTAACTCATCTTTAAGAAAGAAAGTCTTAATTGCTCAAAAACGTGCTATAAGAATAATATCTGGTGCTCTCCCACGGATCGTCGTCTACACATCTGCTAAGGAGTTGGGTATTCTGACTATCCTTCACAGTATATTTATTCCCTTGCGAAGTTTGCTACTAATAATCCACTGCAGTGCAAAAGGAACAGCGATGTACATAATTACAATAACAGAAAGAAAAATGACATTTTTACGCCACATTAAGGTTGTCTTTAGCACAAAAGGGGTGCACAGTGCTCTAACAAAAATTTTTGATACCTTACCCAAGTATATAAAATGACTGACAGGTAGGAAAGTAAAATTTGAAAGCAAATTGAAACAGTTTCTCCTTGACCACTCCTTCTATTCGGTATATGTATTTCTTAGACATTTCCTCAAGAATTAGAGCTCTGTTACAAGTGTAAATGAAAACAAATCAGACATACTAAATTTACACCGCTACTTGTCACTCTTTTCAGCAAGTCAGTGGTTTAGAACTATATATAAAATTTGATCACTTCTGAATTAATCGTCCCACTTGTTTGTACGTTATAAACTTTTTAGCATCCCAAGGTACCCAAAACGACAATAATTTGGTAACAAGTCAAGCGCGCAGGGGTTACAATTAACTGATACCAGTGGATTCTCATTATTTCCGCTGGACAGCTGCTGTAGAAGAGCTGTGTCGTCAGAGACTAGAGCTTCGTCACTATGCTGATCCTGTACTTACAGAGGCATACTTGTTGGCCGATCCACAAAACGGAATACAAAGACGTGTGACTGACTGATCAGCATCGTTCGAGTAAGGAGTAAATGCACACACTACCTTACTACCAAGGATAAAGGGACCGGAGGGACAGCTCTACGCAGCAGCTTCGACGGCATTTGTCAGCAAAATCTCTAACGGCCCAGAAAAAATAGGTAAACTGTGACCCGCGCAGCACTCTCTCGGACTGTAATCTTTTTAGCTGTTGGTGGTCTTCCGTGCTTGTTTCAATTTTTGAACACATTACACGAACTTTATGCATCAATCATCTATTTGTCCTAGCACAGTTACACTTATTGTTACGTTTCCAGAAAGATGAATAATGACCCAATGTGTAACTAACTATGATCTTGTAGACAGGAGTAGCGCGAGAGCTTACCAAAGTAGCAGGTTTCGACTTTATTGTATTGTGTTAAATTTTAATCGCGTTAAGCCCAAAAGAAATATTATACTTACCGATACCTCACGTCTGTTGGAGCTATGCCATCATTAAAATAACGGACGTAAACCTCTGATCGGGACCGAATATGTGCAAAATACGTGCCATAACAAGAATTATGGCTATTCTTGTGGCATCAAAAGCGTTGCCTTCAGCAGTTCACAATTCTTCGAAAAAGGCTTGGACTTCCTCGCCATATGAGGCCAGATGTTGTCCTCCTGAAATACGGCATATGGAACGACCTGCAGGAGGGGCAGTGCCTCGGGTTATAAAACCTCCCTGAATTATCGGTAACTGTTCATAGATCGGAGACGAGATCACGTTGAAAGGACTGGGGCACATTTGTATGTGGCACCCGAATACGATTTTATAAATGATGTACGTCTTTTATAGGCTTTACATGGGATACCCAGATATATTGCTAGTGTTGGAGTAAGAGCGCGCTTGGCGCACAGTTGTAGATAACTGTCTGTGAGGGGAAAGGAGTAGGCAGTTTTTGTGGTGTGCTGTGCTGTGTGAAGCCACCAAGAGTTAGATTAATTTAGGTATGTCAATATTATTGAACTTGGAAGCAAAAGTCTTCATGCAAGAAAGGTAAAGATGTTAAATAATTATGTTTTTTTGTTTTTGACAGAGCGTAGTGTAGATGAGTTGGCTGATAATTTGTGATTGTTGAGTAAACCCAGAATGTACGTAAACTGTTTTGATAATAAGGCTAGGTAAATATCTCATTTTTGTAATGCTTCGAGTATTTGTTAACAGAGATATACTGGTTTAATGTGGTTAGATAATACTTGCTGTTTAAATGTGATTGTTCGTGAATCAATTGTGAGTGTAACCTCAATTGTAAATGTTTTTGAAAAGCAAACATAACTTGCAATACAATTTGCTTAAAAGAACTCAATGTTAGTAATTCACCATAATTAGTACCTCCTCCCGATCCAGGTCATATATTTTTTTAAGAAGTTGAATTTTCTTAAATGTTCTCGTTTTTCAGCCAAAAGAATTACATGTGCATTTTAAAGTATTATGGCCAGCATTACACACTGTTGAGCCTGTAGCTAGGTTTTTTTAATTTTTTTTATGAGAGGCCAGAATACATCGCGTTACTCAGTTGCTGCTTTAGAGGTAAGACTCTTTAATTTGTTATGTGCACAAGCACCAAAGTTACCAGTTTTGAACAGGGTCTTAGGATTCTGTGCCTAAGGGGCTGACTGTATTTTGCAGTGACGGTATTTCTTTATTGGTATTGGGAGTTGCATTGCCTAATCAATTCGTGTAAAGTTTTGCTAACAATAACACAGAGTAAGCACACCACTTGCACTTACAACAAGCAACACGACAATTCGAGTGTTGTATCCATTCTACAGTTCAGACTTAATTAAACATAATCCAAACAAATTAATTATGAAAAGAACATTGCACTAGAACTTTATAACGTGTTACAAGCAATAGTGCCCCAAACCATCACAATTGCCATTTGTCTGCTATGCCTTTCATCAATACAGTCTGCCCGACTGCGTTCACCACGGCGGCTTGGAACCTGTATGCGGGCATCGCTGTAGGACAAGTTGAAGCAGGAGTCGTCCAAAACACTACATTTAACCACTCAGCACGCCAGTTTCGGTGTTCCTGTGCCCATTTGTGTCTGCAGCGTTGGTGGGTTCTGGTCAATGGAAGCCGACGCAGTGGTATGCATGCCACCAATCCAAGCATGGTTTCTGTTCCTTCGAAATAACGGACACCACGCAGATCCCGCGGCGCGGTGGTTACCGCGCCTGACTAGCAAGCTGGAGATCGCGGGTTCGAATCCCGGTCCGGCATCCATTTTCGCCGTTCGCCGCTGATTCCGCTTACTGTCCCGCTGCAGCTGATAGCAGTCATCCGCCTTCAATTTACATATACTATGGACGAAGCTGCTCTGTCCGTTACGGCCAAGTGAAGAACATGGTGATTTTGCACTGCGGTCACATTATCTTGTCCAGTACCCTGTCGGTGCAGTGAACGGCGCTCTTCTCTCCACTGGTTCCATATGCACCTCAATGTTGAAGCTGCGTGCGCTGCATGAGCTCAGTGTCACGGAACGACAGACACGCCTCCCGGAGGCCAATCACTCTACACTGTTCGTTCGCACGCATCGAGGCCCACGAGACAGACAGGCTGTAGTGCATACGTCACGAAGGTAGTCCTGAACTCGCTCGCCCGCTCAGCTCAGCAGACAAAATGCGTTTCTAAACCTGTTAACTCGCAGCTGGGCGTATAAGTATTAACGAGAATTGCATCTTCCACTGGAATCTGATATTATGAAGTCTTACTGATTGACAGTACTACAGCAAAATTTAATTCAAGATTAAAATGGCTCGAATGGCTCTGAGCACTATGGGACTTATCATCTGATGTCATCAGTCCCCTAGAACTTAGAACTACTTAAACCTAACTAATCTAAGGACATCACACACATCCATGCCCGAGGCAGGATTCGAACCTGCGACCGTAGCGGTCTAGTGGTTCCAGACTGTAGCGCCTAGAACCGCTCGGCAACATCGGCCGGCAATTTGAGATCAACACTCGATATAAATGCTTGTTTATAGCACTTAGTCTCTTCTGCTTAACAGTACTCATTACCTGCTGGAAGTGGTGCCTTATGCAACTGATACCCATTTTAGCATGATTTTATTTTATTTTACGCCAGTACAGCCGTAACAGATCATAAGTGGGCCCACGGACTTCCCATCATTATAGGACTAACAACAGTAAGATTCCATAAAAGCGAATTCCCGTAGAAGATTCAGTTTTCGTTTGTACGGACACGCCTAGTTAAGAGTGAACAGGTGTAGAAACTTAGTTTGCTGATTTGAGCGTGCGAGCGCAGGACCACCTTTGTGACGTACGCGTCGCGGTCTGTCTTTCTCGTACGCATCGGCACGCACATGCCGATATTCCTTGCGATGTTGCGAGGCATAGTTGCACTTGGTTACACGTTTCCACTTAGTACGACGACTCCGCACCGACTCAGCGTTGAATAGCACTGACCTGACTGCTTACACAAAAGAGGGCGCTGTTGGGCATATGTGCACGTCACCTATCTGCTATTAAAATCGCTTATTACGGTTCCATTGTCCTACACGTTCTCTTAACGTGGTGTGTTCCAGGCCATTGCTTCATCCATGTGATACTGTTTCGTCATTATGTTAATTTTTGTTTCCCCACGGTTGTATTTGAAAATCTATAATGTTGAAACTAAATGATCGTGCTTCACAGTGCCAACAGCAGTAGCGCATTCGGAGTCGTACGTCGATACCAACAAACGGATATGTAGTGGCTGCTAGGAGTGTCGGAAAGCGCTACAGAGGACTTTCTGGTGATATACGGTAGGAGGAAAGCGCAACCCGAAAACGCCTTGCAGAACGGCGAGGCAGGACGTCGCAGCCCGGCACGGCCGGCTGCCGTAAAACGTAACGATAATAGCACGGCGCAGCGCAGAGCGCGGGCCGGTCACCCGCTACAGGTAGCCGCCCGCAGGCCGGGCGCCACCCTGCCTCTCCCCTACTGCAGCGTGCATGTGAGTGGCACCGGCACACAAAATGAATACCCAAAACATTATGACTGTTTGACGGCGCGTTGATCCACCTTTGAAACGCAGTAGATTTTGATTCTCACGGATCACAGACAGTTGATTTTCCTGAGACATATGGAGTCTCACCTTTGTCTGTGATAATGATGTAGGCTCAAGCAGTGAATTAACATCAGTTTTAATTTGTTCTGCTTGAGCCGACATCATTACCGTAGATTAGGGGTGGCCAAATGCAGTACTGCGGGCGCGGGCGCGCTTGAGTGCGCACACTTCTTACCGGCGGGCGATGTCGGCCAGCCGGCCCCCTCCAGCGTTCTGCTAAAACCACCCATTTGTTACGGATACGCGCACGGTGTGACAGGCTTGTTTACTGCGTTTCGTTAGTGTCGTCGGTGCCGAAGTCTATCCGGCGTTCACGGTGGACCAAAATTAGTGAGAGGAAAACGGTGCGGAAAAGTTAAGGTCCTATAAACCAAAGTCGATCAAATCCCTGCGCTTCAGTCCACAGTGGGAAGATTACAACTGAAACGCATACTGTTCCTCAGAGTTTTTGTGATGCTGTTTTATCAGCGTGGAAGAATTACAGTGTGAAGAGACATTTTCAACTCCGTGAGAAATTCGTGATCGCTTTGCATACTAAGGAAAGGAAAGGCAAATTTCTCGAGATGCAACAGGGAAGAGAGAGAGAGAAGAAAATTCATGTACATAAGTCATTTCTTAAAAAATGTTGTTGTTGTGGTCTTCAGTCCAAAGACTGTTTTGATGCTGCTCTCCATGCTACTCTGTCCTGCGCAACCTTCATCATCTCCAAGTAACTATTTCAACCTACATCCTTCTGAATCTGCTCAGTGTATTCATCTCTCGGTCTCCCTCTAAGATTTTTACTCTCTACGCTCCCCTCCAGTGCTAGATTGGTGATCCCTTGATGTCTCAGAACATGTCCTACCAACCGAACACTTCTGGTCGAGTTGTGCCACAAGCTCCTCTTCTCCCGAATTCTATTCAGTACCACCTCATCAGTGACGTGATCTATCCATCTGACCTTCACTATTCTTCTGTAGCACCATATTTCGAAAGCTTCTATTCTCGTCTTGTCTAAACTATTTACCGTCCGTGTTTTACATACATGTATGGCTATACTCCATACAAATACTTTATAAAAGACTTCTTGGCACTACAATCTATACTCGATGTTAACAAATTTCTCTTTTTCAGAAACGCTTTTCTTGCCATTACCAGTCTACATTTTGTATCCTCCCTACTTCGACAATCACCAGTTATTTTGCTCCCCAAATAGCAAAACTCATTTACTATTTTAAGCGTCTCATTCCCTAACCTAGTTCCTTCAGCATCACCTGATTTACTTCGACTACATTCCATTATCATAGTTTTGATTTTGTTATTTTCAATTTATATCCTCCTTTCAAGAGACTCTTCATCCCGTTCAACTGTTCTTCCAAGTCCTTTGCTGTCTCTGAGAGAATTATAACCTCGAAGTTTTTATTCCTTCTCCATGGATTTTAATTCGTACTCCAAATTTTTCATTTTTTCCTTTACTGCTTGATCAGTATACAGACTGGATAACATCGGGGATAAGCTACAGCCCTGTCTGACTCCCTTGTCGTCCACTACTTCCCTTTCATGCCCCTGGATTCTTATAACTGCCATCAGGTTTCTGTACAAAATGTAAATAGTCCTGTGTTTTACCCCTGCCACGTTCAGAATTTGAAAGAGAGTATTCCAGTCAACATTGCCAAAAGCTTTCTTTAAGTCTACAGAATGTTACTGTTATTTATAAAACGTTGTGTGGTTTTTTCCTCTATTTTCCTTGTAACGTATCTACGAGAACTGAACCATACCACACTCAATGAGGGTGCAATGAGAGTGTGACATCACATACTTCTTAATGTAGCTAAAACAGTGGGTCCCTCCAGCGATGGAGAATTTGTGAAAGTGTGCTTCGTTGCTGCCGCAACAGCCTTGTATCCAGGGACTCTTGCGGTTTTGGAAGCAGTTCCTTTTTAACGGAGAACAGTTTGTAGACGCATCTAGGAAATAGCAAACGACGTGGAAAAGCGACTGCAAAATAAGACTTAACCTTTCTTTTTTTTTCCTACTCTTTGGATTGGATGAATGCATGGGTGTAACGTATGTTGCTGAAAGTGCTCTATTTATGAGAGATGATAACGCTGAGTTCAGCTTGATAGAGAAATTCCCTGATTAAGTGCCAATTTACGATACAACTTATTTTATTGCTTAGGAAACGTTATTGATAGAATGACCTGCGTTGGGAATAACTTTCGCTGACTGCAGCAGATGAAGCTACTGCAATGACTAGTCAAATACTATGTACGCGTTATAAAGTGTCATAAGTATTGACTACATTGTCGAACTGAAATAATTATGACGATGCAGAAAATGCGATCGCGACTATAAACTTAATAATCAGCTGCCAGTGTTCAGTCCCGTTCGGAGAAAGGGAATGACAAGCTACCCGGCGATACAAATGCCCGCGGTGCCCTCTAGCAGCCCACATGTCCAGCCATGCCCCAGATGAAGGTGAGACACAATACGTCTCAGGTACATCAAATGTATGTAATTTATATATCACCTACGCCTGGGCTACGGGCAAGATTAACCCCATTTCGCTCATTACTAAGGTACTGTTCCAATATCGGAGAGCCTCGGCAGTACTGAAGAGAGCTTAGAATGGGAACAGCAATGGATCGAGGCGTGGATTGGAATTTGTGTCGGGGAGGGAGACTTGCTACGAGAGTCCGTGCAGCTGTGGTAGTCGGAGTGCCAGTTTGGCGCAACAGGGAGCGCACCTGCCTAGTAAGCAGAAGACCCGGGTTCGAATTCTGACGCTGGTACAAATTTTAATCCATTGCTTCAGTCTACATCATTATCGTAGATTCAGCAAGTTCTTGGCGTCGGTGCCGCCTATAGCGTTCCAGATGTGTTCCATCGAGTTCACACCACTGTAGCACGATTCTCGCCTTATCACACGGCCAGTTATCTTGCTGCTAGAAGATTCAGTAGCCTCTGGGAAAGGCATCTAACATTAAGAAAGGCAACGTCACGAAAAGCCAGTGGCAGGCTGAGGACGCCGTGTGTGCCAATGTACGGGCAGACGCATCTCTCACTCCACCCAGCCTCTGGATAACTACTGAAGAGCAGTGCACAGTTAGAGCCAATGAGGTGGCGAGAGGCCTTCTACGTCACCTCATGTCAGTGATAGGTGGGGGCGAAGGGGAAAGCCGAAAAAAACTTGGGGGCAAGACGCTTCCAGCAGGGAAGACAGTGAAGTCAGCGAGGGATAGAACCGGGAGAGTAGCCAGGCAGAGCTAGGCGGAAATAGTTGCTGTAGTATTAGCTCAATTAATAAAATCATAGCCGAATAGCTGGGGAATTCTGTGAGTCGTATAGTGCGTGCGGGCTCAGTTATTATGGACAGCGGCATTTCTAAGGAGACGGAATAGTTCTAGGCAATCACCGTCTCTGTAATAAGACTTGGGCTCTTAGTGGGTCCAATTCCTTCAAGACAAATAGAGCAAGAGTTGAAACTGCTTTCATAAATTTAGAAGTTATTCCAAGTCGCTGCCGATCCTTACCGTTTGTAATTAGGGATTCAAAGTTACAGCCAGGCCAAAACTTCCTCTCACATAGCCAACGGGCTAATTCCCTTTGCACGAAGCCTGTCACCCAGTCTTAGCCGATACTCACGCTTGGGACGCGATACGATGCATGTTTCAAGCAGCAGTTCGCCTGGGTGATAGCGTAGCCGTACACGACATGCTGTTATGAGAAACGTGATTTATACTATCAAGCGACAAGTTTCCGGTGATCCTCGGTCGAATCTCGGTGACCTCGTGAACATTGGAACCGTGACTGAGTACGCCGTTGGGTTACTGCGGGAACATCTATGATTCGCCTGCTGTTGTACCCTATATTCAAACATTTGGGCCGAACGTTGCCCGTCCAAAAACTTAAGCCTGCACCAGCATTTTGTATCTTAGTATCTGGCATAGATAGCCGCATGTCTTGTTTTACAGAGAGGGCACGTTGTGTGATGAGGCGTGGACATCCAACATTTCGTGGTTTCACTGTCCTTCCATCACATTGCATCTTCTCATGACAGTAGCACGAGACCAGACCGGCAGCTTCACCGTTTCCGAGTCGCTCGTACCAAGCGCTGTGATGTAAGAATGTGCCCTTTGTGAAAGTCGCGGATGTTGGTGTATTTCCATATTTTCCGCACGTATCGTTCCCAGAATTATTCCGCATTTGTCACTGCTATGCTTATAAACTTTCCTTATACCGTCACGTGTCTGCAGTGGCTTTCAGTTACGCGGTGGGCATGATGTCTTAACTCCTACTCCGCATTCTGAATTTACCATACAGGAGTCCTGCGGTGACCTCGCAGTTTGGTCCCCTTCCCCCAGAGAAACCAGCTAAGCGAAGAAGAAACACCGGTAGACGTCCCTCTGAGAATGAAGATTGTATATGGAGCAGCATGTCTGTCGAAAACCACCGTCGAGGAATACGCGTCAAGTTCCAACGATTCGTCAAAGACGGCGGTCGATCTGGGAGTCCAACAGAAGTTCGCCAACTCAAGAGCACGCGTCCTACTGTCCTGATCTCTCCCCATGCGATTATGCCACCTTCGGTCCCTTAAGAAAAGCCTTGAAGTGTCGACGATTCCTGTCTGACAGGTACGAGCAGCAGGCATTTACAGACTTCTTCATGCAGCAGAACACCGTCTTTCATCAAAATGGTATGTTCAACCTGGTGCGTTTGTGGGATGATTGCCTCAATACTCAGAGATTTTGCCTGGTACGCATACTGATTCTGGATTGTACGGCCTTTCAACGGAAACTTTTTGACCGCCCTCTTATTATATAGTAAGCGGATACTGTTGGGTTCTTTATCTTTCCTGGGGCAATTTTCTTAGATTTAGCTGGCTTTATAAAGTGTAAATTGTCTTTCTCTAAACAGGATCGTCAGCAAACAATCTGATAGTGCCCGTGACGCTAGCCAGGTGATACATAGTTAACATTTATTAGGAATTTGAAGCACCAGCACAAAGTTGTTTGCATTGTAAGGATGGTAGGAAGAAGGAAAGCATTGCTTGTATCTCACATATCTCCATTAGCGTCCGCCAAAGGACTGAGTACCGGCAGTTAGTAATTTTTTTGTAAGCATACAAAACAAGAAAATGGGCCTAGCGACGAAATGCTGAGTAGCTGCGTCCGGTAACTGTTCCGCCGACGGCGCGCTGTCAGACACAATCAGCTGAAGTCGGTTCGGGCAGAAAGGATTCGGAGCGGACAGGTGGAGCAGAAAGAGCCGTCGTCGCCGGCGGAATGGCGCGCAGCGCTGAGCGCGGATCGCCATTAATCACGCCGCGCCGCGCCGGCTGAATGCGCCAGCGCGCCGGCCGCGCGATTCGCGGAACCGTGCGCTCGCCCGCTGTCCGCCGCCGACGCCGCCCCTTCCAGGTTTTTTGTTGCGGCGGCTCCACATTCGCCGAGACGCTCGGTTCTGGCGGGCCTTGCCGTTGCTGCACCGCGAAATACACCGCAGTTGGAGGCTGCTGTCCAGCAGTCTGAAAGCGCGTTTGAAGAATTTATTTCTAAATATACCAGCCAGCATATGTTTATTACTGCTTTATTACCTTCATTATTTCTAGGGCGTGTCCGGAAATAATGCCTCAGATTTTGTTTATTCTGTTCTCAATAACGGTTAAGGTATTACAATACTATGTCGCCTTTCCTGCAGGGCACCGAATTGTAGCGCGTAAATTGGCAGTGCTGCGACAGTACGTAACGGTTACAGCTGCCGAGTAGTCGCTCTTTGAAACAGGAAACCTTTTGCGTCTTTAACTGTAGCTAGTCGTATATTAGATTCTTGGGCCATGCATGGCTCTTTTTAAAATGAGTACCTCGATGTAGTCGTAGGGTCCAGCCGCTCACGTCTGATTTTATGCGCCGCCGCTAATTCGCTGCAAATAATAACTTGTAGCTGTGATCCTGCAGTCAAATAGTCTGTGCATTAGCTAGAATTGCGAGTTAATAAAATGCTCAGAAATACAAGCTAAAAGTTCAGTGAATAATTTGTTAACAAGGGATGTGTTCTAATGCCTGTAATTCATGGAGACGACAGATACTTCATGTTGAATAATGTTTATTCAAAAAAGGACATCTCAAGTAAACGGAAAGTAGTCCTACGATATTAAGTTAAAATACAGACAGAAATTACCCTTATCAAATGCAGTAAAGTTACGTTGAGAGTTTTACGAGAATGGTAGCAAGATTCCCAACACAAGCTAAATAGTGACCAAAGATACGCGAAAACTAAGACCATTTCGTAGTCACAATACAAAAAAGATTCACAAGTCCAAAAAAGTTCGGAGTTCAACATGATGATTCACAAATTGACGCACGCGGTCAAAGGGTAATAACTCAAATTCTGTGTGGTTCAAATGGTTCAGAGCACTGTGGGACTTAACATCTGAGGTCATCAGTCCCCTAGAACTACTTAAACCTAACGAACCTAAGGACATCACACACATCCATGCCCGAGGCAGGATTCGAACCTGCCGCCGTAGCGATCGCGTTTTTCCAGACTGTAGCGCCTAGAACCGCTCTGTTTATCCTCAGATGCGTAATACGAGCAGAAGAAGTTACAATCCTGCTCTGTAGCACATTCACACCTCTCGAAATATAAAGTCCCTTCAGAAGTTAAAGCATGGTAACTGTCGTTCACCACCCAAAATCTATTACCCACTCCATCAAAAACCACACGATTCCCAGGTCTTCCTCCTTCCACAACTCGCATAGAAGTGCCCAGAATCGCTCCCTTCACCTCTTCACTCGGAAAAGTCCCAGTCTCCACTAGTTTCCCGTAGTGTTCCACTACCGTCCGCTTTTCCATTGGCTGAAGCCGTCCCCACCCAAAGTACGTCGTCCTTAAGTTCTACAGTCACCATTTGACTCAGCATGACCACTTTCCAGACTAAAATAATATTACAACAATACTTAAATACAGAAATATCATAAACATTCGGTCACAATTAGATCATTCACAATAATTGCAAATAAAGGTTTGTTCATATATATATTAGCTGGTATTCTTGCGCAAGTGCGCCCACGTTAAATGAGAAGAACGTCGTAAAATGTTGTTTAAACAATTATTTATGCCTTCTTGACAGAGGCATCTTTGGGTCCTCTTTTAAATTGTGGTGTCCACTAATACATGTGACTGGCCACTTTTAAACCAGCACAGTTTGCTAATAGCTCTAGCAATCAGTATTGGAATATAGTCACTGACAGAATAGTAAATCCTTCATTAAATAAATACGCAAGTACTACACAGTTTGAGGTGTTCATGCTGTATAAATTTGCTGTCTAATTGTGTGGTATACATTGTTCTGACGAACATTTGCATAATGGAAAAGCTATTAAAAAGTCGTAAATCAATAAATAAAATAGATACAGATAGATAGTTTCAAGGATGATAACTGTAGTGCACTGCTTTCAACTGAGATATCGTATGTTGAAGTTTAAAAGATGGTAATTCAGAGGTTCATTGTGAAAATGCTTCATCGCTCTGAGATATTTCCTGTAGTGTTCAAGATATTGAGATATTATTGTGCCATTGGATGCATCTCATTTTTCTGAGATCGCAGATGTAGTCAGATTTTCATACTACTTGACTGTAAATTGTTATAGATTCTCAGAGAGCAGTAAGAAGCCGTCTTTCAGTTTGCTGACACTCCGCCATTTCTTGGAGCAGTGTGTGTCCTCTTAAGCGTAAAAATTTCGCGTGCCGGGATTTTCCCAATTTCCGGCAAAGCTTTTGTGCACGCACCTGGACTCGCCAGCACCGGTCACTGCCACTGCATTAGCCGCGACGCTTTGACGGCCCCGCGACTGTCTGCTGTCGCTCATTCGTACAACAAATTCCTCTTACTTCGTACCATTACTGGGCGACCGGTTACCTCGCATAAACATGCATATCGTCACACTCTTCGCGTTTATATCTGTATCACTGTACGGTGCATGGCGAAGCGTTCTTTGAGCTACTTCAAATTATTCCGTAATCTGTTCCATTCGTGGATGGAGCGAAGGAAAAAGATTTTATCTATAATTCCATGCGAGCCCTGATTTCTCTTATCGTACACCACAAAACCATGGACTCTGTTATGGATGGGCAAGACATCATCAAGAATGGGCGCCCCAGGATTGGTGTCGGGAATTGTGTATGGACGAAACTCGGATTTGTTTGTATCTTGGTTGTCGCAGACAGGTTTGGAGACAACATGGCAATATCGTACGCCTCCAACGGTGTGTCGTACACTTGTAACAACCTGGTGGTGGAATGATACCTTAGGGTGGCATTACATGGCGCGGCCACCGTACACCTCTTGTGGTTGTTTAGGGCAATCTCAATCCTGTACGGTACAGGAACAGGATTTTGCAGTCAGTAGTGGGTCCGTATCATCAAAATTCAGGTGACCATTTCATCATGCTAGATAAAAACTCGAGTTCCTATCGCGCTGTTCTGGTAAACACGTTCCTTCAGTATGTTAGGATCACCAGAATGCTATGGCCTGCCTCTTCCCCGGACATGGTTTTGGTAAAACTTCCTGTGGGGCCAAGCTACTGAGGTCATCGGTCCCTAGGCTTAGACACTACTTAAACTAACTTACCCTAAGGACAACACACCAACACACGCACCCATGCCCGAGCGATTCGAATCTCCGACGGGGGGGAGCAACGCCAACCGTGACAAGGCGCTTGCCGACACCCCCCCCCCCCCCCCCCTCCCGCCTCCGCATGACTCGGACCCGGACATGGACCTAACCGAACGTGTGTGTGGCCGGTCGTTGTGGCAGAGCGGTTGCAGGCGCTTCAGTCCGGAACCGCGCGACTGCTACGGTCGCAGGTTCGAATCCTGCTTCGAGCATGGATGTGTGTGATGTCCTTAGGTTAGTTAGGTTTAAGTAGTTCTAAGTTCTAGGGGACTGATGACCGCAGATGTTAAGTCCGATAATGCTTAGAGCAATTTGAACCATTTTTGAACGTGTGTGGGATCGATTGAGACGAGCTTTTAATGGACGCATACAGCACCCACGTACTCGGTTTGAATTACGCATAATCGCCACTGAAGAGTGCAATATTTTTACCATGACTGGCTTGATGATCAAATGGTTCAAATGGCTCTGAGCACTATGGGACTTAACATGTATGGTCATCAGTCCCCTAGAACTTAGAACTACTTAAACCTAACTAACCTAAGGACAACACACAACACCCAGCCATCACGAGGCAGAGAAAATCCCTGACCCCGCTGGGAATCCAACCCGGGGGCGGGAAGCGAGAACGCTACCGCACGTCCACGAGATGCGGGCGCTTGATGGTCTCGTCGATGGTATGCCATGACGGATTCAAGCCCGCATCTAAGCAAGGAAGGGTTCCACCGGGCACTGACGTTGCTCAGTAATGTTATGAAAACCCCCTGACGTAAAACAGACAATTTTGTCGTTGTGACAATGTGTTACTTTTTTTTTTAATTTTGTCACCCGGACACATTACAAACGGATATACACGCATGCCTCAGAACCAGTTTTGTCTTCTGAGCTATGAATTTCAAAATAAAGGCGTAAAACTTTCTTTAGTATATGGAGTTTGAAGTGTTTACGAGAAATCTCTATGGGCGTAGATCACGTCAGGACAACAACTTTCGTTAGCGCCAAAACGTTCGGTGACGCTTCTCGGCGACATTAGACGGCTTTAATAATTCATTATACCGCTGAGAGGCGGCAGGGCATAGGCACTCTGCAGCGTTCGTATACAGTGCGTGATGCCTATAAGGCAGTTATCTGCTCCTCGTGAAAGGCTGTAGGCCAAGCTTCTAAAATAACTTTCTGTGCTTAGACACACTCATTCTTAAGATCCAGAAGTCCATGTCTGCATTGACTTCGGTGGCTATTCCTGTGAGGACTTAAAAATTCAGCCAACAAAGGGAAAAAAGGGTTCACTTCTTACTAGTGAACGAGGCTTAAATAAAGCGCACCACTTGTGCCGCGTTTTAAAATAACGAAAAAGGTGTCATTTTATACTACACTGTAACATACTGTATGGTACTAGAACATACCAGTCATTATCAGGGAAGTTGCAGAGGGTATGCACGATGTTTCCTGCTAGTCGGATGTTCCAAAGATACCATACAGTGGGACTGTATTCAGTTTTGATAGTCATAGTGTTGTTGTACCATCGTAACAACGTGTCTCTCATACATTTTCTAGCCGGTCGCTGTGGCCTAGCTGTTCTAGGCGTTTCTGTCCTTTTAAGCAAGATGAACTATGTGAGAATGTACGATAAATTTTTGAAAATCACAGAGCGTTTGACTCTCATTTAAAAGACAACTCCTTGGGGACAACATTAAGAATTTCGAGCGCCGGCTGAGCAGACATTTATGTCGTCGTTAAAAATGTTGCTGACACATTTGTGTGATGTATCTTAAAATGTAACACGTACAGAAAAGATCAATATTGTAAGTGAAAGCTTAGCTTCTCTTGCAGCATGTTAAAGCTTTCCTTTTCTGGTAGCAGGACTATCTAAATTAATTTAAACCATCAAATTTTCCTATTTGTGTGTTCGCGCTACTTGACAGTGATGCTGCTATTGGCTGACCCAAACACGTGTCCTATGCTCTGAATATCCGCTCTCAACGACTGGCGAGATCACGTGACATGGGCAATGACTGACTGACAAAAGCGCATTGCAATCTCGATTTCAACGCTTTGGAAAGTAACATGCCGTGTTTGGTGGAATTCGAATTTATACATTCGTAATACGAAAATTTGCAGTGTACATGTTGCTGCACATCAAACATCTTTGCAAAACGTGTTTTTCCGAGTTTCGTTTTCTAAAGTGCCGGGAAATTGTACGCCGTTGTATAAAACGGTAACCGTTTAAAGCATTGATAATTTTTACAGTTTTGAAGAAAAGTATACTGTCATTTAGCACGGAAAGAGTCTATTTTCACCCGGGAGAATGTGTATTTTTAACCGGGAAATCTGGGAATTTTGTTTCCTTGTCCGCGTATACACCCTGATGTCAAAAATGGTTCAAATGGCTCTGAGTACTATGGGACTTAACTTCTAAGGTCATCAGTCCCCTAGAACTTGGAATTACTTAAATCTAACTAACCTAAGGACATCACACACATCCATGCCCGAGGCAGGATTCGAACCTGCGACCATACCGGTCGCGCGGTTCCAGACTGTAGCGCCTAGAACCGCTCTGCCACCCTGATTTAATACTCCATTGTGTGTTGAACATCTCACAAATACTGGCCTGGTGATTGTCAAACATTTTTTTTTCGTCAGTGTTTTGTTAGGTTTACTGATTTCTCATTTTTAAATGTACTTTGCCCTCCAGACGTACACTACTGTATATACGAGGGACATTCCATAAGTAATGCAACACTTTTTTTTTTCTGAAAGTAGGTTGGTTTCATTCAGGATTTCAATGCGACTGCCCTACATCACCCACTGGGAGGGCCCGTACACCCGCATGATACCATCCTATTGGTCGACGACGTCTGAGCTAACCTCTTATTGCATCAGTAACCTTCCCATCATCCACTTACCGCTTACCGCAGTGTGTGTCCTTGATTGGGCCAAATAGACGCAGTCGTAAGGTTGTAGGGTAGATAAGGAAGAACAGTTCAGTGAAGTGCTGTGAACTCCTCTCTTTTGCGGAGACTTGTATGAGGCCTTGCGTTGTCATGGAAAAGGAGAAGTTCGTTAGCATTTTTGTGGTGACCAACACGCTGAAGTCGTTTCTGTTTCTTCAGTTTCCTGATGATAGCAAAATACACTTCAGAGTTGACCGTTGCATCATGATGGAGGACATCAAACGGATAACCCCTTCAAAGTCCCAGAAGACCGTCGCTATGACTTTAGCGGCTGATGGTGCGGCTTGAGCTTTTTCTTTGGAGAAGAGGTGTTGTGGCGTCACTTCATGGTCTGCCGTTTTGTTTCCGGTTCGAAGTTTTGAACCCTGTGACGATGTTCGACAAAAATCTGTCACGATCAGTCTCGTAATGCGCAAGCAATTCCGTACAGATGGTTCTTCGTTGCTCTTTATGGTCTTCTGTTAGGCGGCGAGAAAACCAACGGACACACACCTTCGAGTACCCCAATTGGTGGACGAGTGTGCCAACACTATCAACAGAGACGTCCAGTTGAGCAGCGAGGTGTTTGATTGTGATCCGTCGATCACTTCGAATTAGAGTGACCGCACGCTCCAACATTGCAGGAGTCACAAACGTTTGCAGCGGGCCGGCGCGCCGGAGATAGAACAGGTTTGCGCGACCTTGTTGCCCATGATGACAGACTCCTCACCCAACGACTCTCCGTGCTTTTGTTCACTGCAAGGTCACCGTAGACATTTTGCAAGCTCCTATGAATATCTGTGATTCTTTGGTTTTTTGGATAGCACCTCCGCTGCCGACGCCATTTTCACGGGTACGTATGGCACCGCCACCTATTGGAACATCCTTAAAGTAACGGAACTGAAACGGGAATATTTCACGATGTCTCGCAACAAATTGCGCATGTTTTAACAGATATTGGGCGAAAAAATTGTGTTGCGTTACTTCTTGAACGCCCTTCGAACATTCATGGTTGTATTTCTCAGAAAAGGTACAGTATGTCAGCGCTTGTTCTTAAGTTGTAAGGGTTCTAATCTCCATATTATACCATTTTGTTGAAGTGAAACTCATTCGCTGTTACGGTTCTGTGCACACTTGCATTCTGCAGAAAAGAAAAAAAAAGAAGTCGTTCTCGCAATCTGCTACCTACGTAGAACTTGAGCGTTGGATGGGGTAGTCAGTGGAGCTATTGTGTAATCCTGGAGGATTCGAGTGCGGCCGTTTTCTCTGCCAAGGGGAGATATAATTTTGCCTTTCAATCATTCCGGATGATGCGCTGTCAGTAGTGAAATTCTGTGCCGCCGCGAGGGATTTTTACTCTCGGCAACATCTCCCCCAGCGTAAAGCGCCCCGTCTTTGGCGTGTGTTGGCCATGTATCTGCTCCTGCGTCCCCTTGTGCGCCCTGCGGCGACGGCACATCCCGCCGGAACCTCTGGGGGCGCCGGTCGCGGAACGCCTTTGTCGCTGCGCTTTTTTTGCTCGACATTTATTGTCGACTGCAGGCATCGCTATGTGCCTCTCTGGGTCGCTGAATGGCGGCTTTAAATCTCCACACATACCGTCCATTGGTGTGACTGCCATATTGAGGGTTCTGTCGATTACTTAGGGTCACTGACCTGTATAGACTACTACTTCCGGAACACTGAAATACACTGCTGATCATTAAAGTTACAACACTATTACTACGGCATATAACGAACCACATGCAAGCAAGAAGTGTACTACATGTATGGATGTGCAAATGATTAGCATTTCACCGCAACCGCGCGAAATAGACTGTCCAGCCACGTTGATGTGACGACCTGTCAAAGGCCTCAGTAACCCACCTTTCGCAGCGCGCGAACCTCTGCGAGACGTGCAGGTAGTGTGTCAGAGGGTCTGGAAGGTACCGACAGGTATGTGGAGGTACCGCCGTGGCCAACTGCGCTAGGTTTTTCGGTTGAGGATCCATGGCGTGAACAGCTCTATGGAGGTGGTCCCACCGTTTCTCGATTGGGTTTATATCAAGGGAGTTTGGTAGCCGGGGAAGTACGGTGAACTTATCCTTGTACTACTAGAACTACGCACCTATACTGCGAGTTCTGTGACACTTTGCATTGTCCTGCTGATATATGCCGTCGTGCCGAGGAAAAGCAAACTGCATGTAGGATTGAACATGGTCCCCGTGTATAGAGGCACACTCGTGTTGGTCCATTGTGCCTTCCACAATGACGAGACCGTCCAGAGAATGCCACGATACCATTCGCCAGACCTCAACGCTCCCTTCTGTTTGCAGGGTTTTTGCTTTCAGACGTTTCACGCCGTACACACCAACGGTCACCTGACGGCGCATTATGCTTAATTCATTTGATAAGACCACCTGTTCTTTCAGTTTACGTCTAGTTGCGGTATTGACGTGCAAATTCCAGCCTTCGTCGCCGATGCTCAGCAGTCAACATGGGTGCATGAAACATCTACCTGCTGCTGACGCCCAGACGCAGCAACGTTCATTGAGGAGACGCTGCTGGTAGCCCCTTGTTCACCTTGGAGTCAGTTGCTTAACGCCTTTACGTCTATTCGCAGTCGTTATTCACCTCGGTCATTTAGGGCCCGTCGTGCATCACAGTTGCCTCGCCGCCGGTTTTGGATAGCGCCGTTTTGCCATGCAGGATATAACTTAACGGGACTTACCATGCGCGGTACACTTAACCAGGGCGGCTCGGGAACAGTGTACAAACTTAGCCGTTTCGAAAATGCATCCATCTTTATCCCGAAAACGCTTGATAAATCGCTTCGTTTCTGCTTTACCGCAACGGCTGCACTCTTTTTCGCTTCCCCTGCACATGCTTCAAAAGTTCAAATGTGTGTAAAATCTTATGGGACTTAACTGCTAAGGTCATCAGACCCTATGCTTACACACTACTTAACCTAAATTACCCTAAGGACAAAAACACACACACACACACACACACACACACACACACACATGCCCGAGAGAGGACTCGAACCTCCGCCAGGACCAGCCGCACAGTCCATGACTGCAGCGCCTAAGACCGCTCGGCTAATCCCGCGCGATCCACACGCTTCGTATAGTCTGAGCTGCTAGTGCTGCAACATGTCCTCTATGAGTGGTTATGTCACATTGACGTCGAACGTATGCGGTGGTGCCAGTCATGTGACTGGAAAGTGTATTACGCAGCTTGTTTGTCATTCGAAATCGCATTTGGTTGGTAGTTTTCTAGTACGTTGTGTTATCCCTCGCCGGCCTGGGTGGCCGAGCGGTTCTAGGCGCTTCAGTCTGGAACCGCGCGACCGCGGTCGCAGGTTCGAATTCTGCTTCGGACATGGATGTGTGTGGTGTCCTTAGGTTAGTTAGGTTTAACTAGTTCTAAGTTCTAGGGGTCTGATGACCTCAGATTTTTAAGTCCCATAGTGCTCAGAGCCATTTGAGCCATTTTGTTATGTCTCGTGTAAGGAGGAGGACGGTCTACCAGCTCGTGTCGAGGTTCGACAGTGGCAGAATAGGGGCTCGTCGAGACTGTGGTTCACCGTGCCGTGACAGTGCTGCTCGGTTTGTGCGGGATCTCCCGACTGTCGTGCGAACGTAGAATCTATGGGTTTAGGAGGGCCTTAATATCAACGCCATTCAAGATCTCACCACTTACGACAGGACTGACATATTGTTGGTTTGGCGATGTATTGTCGTACAACCTCGTCCCTTCCGTGAGACAGGCAATTGACTAGTTCGTGACGTATGCACACGGCCTACGCGACAAATGTCTGAGCACAAGAGACGGTGAGCAAGGCGAGTATCGTTCTAACTTCACATGTGCGATAGCGGAGAGAGGCGCGAAGGCAGAGGTGCGCCCATCTACAAGACTGAACACAGGGATGGCACGCCTTCGTCTTTTCAGACAATTCCTGGTTCTGTGCGTAATCTCACAATGGAGACTCCTAGGAGAGCGAACGTTGTTAGATTGCATTCGTGATCGTTATAAGGATCCAGCACCCGGCGTGACGGTTCGGGGTACCATTAGGAAAACAACACGATCATCCCTATTTTCTGTTGTCAGTAACTTGGACAGGAGGCGCCACAATTATGTCATGATAAGGCCAATAACTGTGCCTGTGTTGGAAGTTTTCGTGGCATTATCTTTCAACAAGATAAGCCAAGACTGCATGTATCTCGTTTGTTTTGACCTACATCTATATATAGAGGATGTTACCATGGGCAGCATGATTATATTCTCCAGATATTTCACTCGTTGAAAACAACTGATCATGGGTTGCCGAGAGACTGGCAAGTCGCTACCAATGAAGGACTCTGGAACAGAGTTGTATCAGGATGGAATGATGTCATCCAAGTAAGTTCGATTCTATGCCTTTCTTGGTTAGAGCCGTTGTTGGTGCCAGCGGTGGAAGGTCTGTGTACTAAATGTCACATCCTTTATACTCACAAATCATCTACAGCTGTAATTATTATTCTTCCAGTGTATACCTCGAAGGCAAGGATCTGTAGACACATAGTCAGCACTGATTCAGGAAATATCGCTCTTTATTCGCAAGAAGTAATGAGTGCTATCTACAGGGTATCTCAAATTGATTCCGTATTTTTAGATTTCCAGAATGCTTTTGGCACCGTTCCTCACAAGAGATCTGTATCAAATTACGTGCCTATGGAGTATCGCTTCAGCTGTTCGATTGGATCCGCGGTTTCCTGTCAGAATCGTCACAGTATTTAGTAATGCACGAAAAGTTATCGAGTAAAACTTACGTGATATCTGGCGTTCCCCGAGGGAGGGATCTAGGCCCTCTGCTGATCCAAGTCTATATAAACGATTTAGGAGACCATCTGAGCAGCCCTCTTAGATTGTTTGCAGATTATGCTGTCATTTACCGTCCTCGGATGATCAAAACCAACTGAAAAATGATTTACACCAAAGATCTGTATGATGCGAAAAATTCCGATTGCTGCTGAGTAATGAGTTCATCCACGTGAGTAGTAAAACGAATTCTTTAAATTTTGGTTACTGGATAAATCACAAAATTCTAAAGGGTGTTAATTGAACTATGTACCTAGGAACTACGATGGCGAATAACTTAAAATCTGATGATTACATACACAATGTTGTGGGGAAGGCAAATCAGACACGACGTATTACTGGCAAAACACTTAGAAAGTGTAACAGGTCTGCTAAAGAAACTGGCTACATGACGAATGTCCATCCTCTGCTTGAGTTTGCTGCGCAGTATAGGATCCGTGCCAGTTACTATTGACAGAGAACGTAAAAAAAGTTCAAAGAAGGCCAGATCGTTTTGTATTATCACGAAACAGGGGGGTGTGAGTCACGGATATCACAAGCGAGTTGATGTGGCAATCATTAAAATTAAGTCTTTCTTCGTTGCGGCGAGACATTTTCACGAAATAGAGTGAAAGTGGTTCGAAGAATCCTCTTCCAGCCACCAAAGTGTGAACTGCAAAGCGGTGATGTAAATGGACATACAAAGAAAAAGTAAAATTTTGTAATTTGGGGTATCTTGCCTGGTGCTGCCAATTTAAATGCGGGCGGTGTCATTTTACGCAGTACACGCTGCTTCGCATCTCTGTGGTCCCACCGCTAGCGTGCACTAGCATGACCACTGAGAACTCTCTCGAATACCTGAAGTCACGATTGGCTGCTTCCCTAAAGTGTTTGTCACATCATGGCTGGAATATTGTCTTCATTTTCAGAATAGGAATTTGCAGCTCAATTAATGTAAGTGTGCACGATACTGCGACACCTTCTCTCCTCATTCACATCTGAGTCACAACTGCCGTGTGAATAATTGTTCCACAAAGCTTCTTTAATTAGTGCGAAGCACTGCAGTCGTTGTGATTTCAGATTCCCAAGCGATCTGTCAAGATCTGATTCATTCAGGTTCCGAAGCCGTCTTGGTGTTGTGTGGTGCACTGTGCTATTATTCCACATATTAACAAGTGTGAAGGCCATAGAGATAGTTAAGATTACTTAATGATAAAGCTGTCAACACGAAGGTAGGTTATAACACCAGAGTTCTTTGCTAGGCAATGTACTGTATCGTATCCACGACGTTTGAACTGAGTTGCCCAGCCAGTTACAGGGATATCAACAGTTTATCGTGGAGTCCGAACAAGGGTGGAACTTAACTTTTTTATTATTAATGAACACCGGCAGTGGTGAAAGAAGCGAGAAGTGACAGATAAAAATTCTAGGTCTGACCGCGGTTTGAACCCCAGACATTTGGTTCTGTAATCTGGCTGCTCAGCAGTGAATCACCAAAACCTCCACAGCGGAAATATTGGCAGTATGTTTACGGCTGTCGGCGGTTAAAAAAGATGCTGTCACGCTTGTTTACCATTTCGAGACGTACATCGCGAACAGGAATATTAGAGCCAAGATGCTAACTTCAGTCTTCACATGTTTATACGCAAACGGTGCCAGTTTCGCATTATCACTCTTCAGTTACCACTTCACTCCAAAGATGATCGATAAACAGACTCAAACTATGCAAAACGGTCGTAATGTTGTTGAAACTGAGCAGTATTCCGGTGATAGATTGGCTGCTGGCACAACATTCTTGATTTTAATGATTTACTGCAAATCACTTTCACAGAAAAAAACTGCAGAATTGAAAAGAATCTATTTCGCGCGGTCGAACAACAAATATAACCAGTATTGTCATTTTACTTCTCAATACTACTGACATTGTTCCCTGCAGAGGTACGAAATGTTTGAAAGAAATCGATTATGAGCATTGCTTTTGAAATATGAGCAGTCACACTTTTATAAAGTGTGGCTCGGTAGCTAAGTGGTAATGTGCCAGGCTATGGATTCAACGATCTCCTGTTTGATTCCCAATCAATTCTAAGATTATACCTGGTCGATCAGAGGGTTTTTATCTATCTCTTCTTTCATCTTTGGCAGTGTTCTTCATGTGGAAAATGTATCTTTGCATCGAGTGAAGATTTCACAACAAACTGTAGGTCTAGGGAAATGGAGGTAACGGCATGCCACCTTCAATAGGACCTTGCCTAGTAAATCTTCTGATTGATGACAGCTTCCTCTAGTTTTACTGGCGTGAAGTAGCTTTAACTGGGAGACATTGGTCAGATGGAACCAGTTTCATGTTATTGTTGATGGCTATGTAGAACGCTTTACCTCCCTTTCCAAAATCTATGAACTTGTTTTTCGTTGCTACAGAACATAAGTAAGTGTACAGCTTCCGTGAGAGAGACGAGTCTCCTTACCCGCTGTATGTAGTTCTGCTGTCGCAGGGACGGTCTGTGCTTTGCGAAAGTAAGGTAATACGAGCGGCGGCGGATTATAGCGACAGGTATCAGGTGTAAGGTATATGAATAGCACAGGAATCAAACACCGTTAGAATAAACCTGATTATTGTTTGTTCGATATTTGTATTTTTGCTTTAGTCTGATCCACGAACGATGGCGGTTCGCGTACCTCGAGACATAGACGGAGATGGCATTGTTGCCGGTTCCAAGCGGCGGTTGCTGTAAGCTCGCACACGTGCTCTGTGCTTGAAGAAAGCTTGTATACTACAAATTGTGTGTGTCGCTTGCTTGCGCAGAATTTGTCGCTTACCACCCTCATCAGCCGTGACGCACCGCAACAAATGGAATAAAAATTCTCTAAATAACTCTGTACGATCACGTTTAATGCTTGCATTGGCCACGACATTCACAGCAGAGCGCCTGAGAACACTACTGAACGTTCATTAGCTGTCTGAGAATGCGTGACGTAGGTGCGTGGAGAAAGCCTAAACTTGCCTCCATCGTTCGTGATTCTGACTGTAGCTTGGCATAACATAAAGATGTACGTCTGAAAGCGTTCTCAAAACGGTAATGTTATCGTCAAACCAATAAGATTCCAGTGTTTGGAGTCTTTCTGTATCGCGAAGACTGAACCCTGGTCTCATACTAATTGGCCCCACACATTTTCTGCCCCCACAATGTTAGTTTCCCACACGTAGTATTAAGAATGTTCTCTCTCAGGCGTGCGGCCCAACAACTCAACTGACTGCATATTGGTTTTGATTTGCGTTCACAGCCTCGTTGAATTTTACGCACGACCTTATTTTTCATTGAATGGGTGTATTTATTGTAAACCTCACGATTTCAGTTACGGCTTTACGTGGTTTAACTGCAGCCGACTATAAATATTAAAGCTAGATATTCCACAGAAAACGGATGTACGTATTGTAAGTGCAACCAAAACCGAGAATTGGATAAAACTACTCATGTGCTGAACGCAACAGTTGTCAAAATGGATATAAGAAATACAGAGGATACGAACTTGGATGGTTCTTTTCATCATTTGTTGTACATATCATATATGTAAGGGATCAGAATATAACATCTTACGAGAATTTTTCGTAAAACTGACGGAGAAATAAGACGCTCTTTACTAAGTTTAGTGATATCTAGCAGATCGAAATTTTTCTCCAGAAACTATCTTCGTGTTTTGCGTATATGACAATATTGTACACTGTATTGATTAAAAACTGGATTCTATGCAATCTACAGTTAAGACAGTTTTGCCGCCTCACGTGACACCAGAAGAATCTACTATTTGCCTCTTACGCTCTAGAAAGGTACTGGACAACTGTTCATTTTCCAAGCTTCCAAATCTTACACTAAGTTGGTCAGTTCTTTAAAAATAGCAAACCGCCCGGCTACGCACGGATAGCACTAAGTGTCCACAGCTGGACTAAAAGTCTGGTGTAGCGGTAGTAAATTACACACAGTCCATTGACATGAAGAGCCTATGTTCGACGTCAACGTTCAGTAACAACTCACAGGCGGCAGGTGGCAGCACAAGCAATGGACGATCTCTAAAGCATGCCTTAGAGAAGCGGAAAATAGTGTAATCGTTGTCGTAGTTAGGAAACGGTGCTATTTAACTGACGTCCAAAAGTGCATGATCATTGACTTTCGGGCCAAGGCTCGAAGCATTTCCGAAACGACTAAGTTTTTAATGTGCTTACGCGCCGCCGTGGTCAAAATGGCGCTATCCAGAATACGGGCGAACAGACGTGCAACTGTTGAGCAACTGACCGGCCGAATGAACCAAGAGGCTACCAAAGTGTATCCTCAACAACTGTTCAGCGGTTATGGATCTCCAAACACACATGGTTCATGCACCCTTGCTGACAATTGTTCGTTGACAACGAAGGTTGCCATTTGCACGCTAATACCGCAACTGAACGTCCAGTGAGTGACGATAGATGGCCTTTTCAGATGACACTGATGGCCTTGGCAAAGTCGACATATGTAAAGGCAATTTCCGGAATATCCCAAAGACGTGCGATAGGGTCGATACTGTGTACAGTATAAATAAATGATTCAGTAGAAAGCGTCGGAGACTCTTGAAGGCTGTTCGTAAATGATGCAGTTGTCTGTAAAAAGTAGCAACGCCAGAAGATAGTAACGATTTGCAGAATAACCTCTAGAGAACTGATGAATTGTGCAGGCTCTGGCATTTGATCCTGAACGTAAATAATTGTGACATATTGCGCACACATAGGAAAAGAAATCCACTACTGCACAGTTACACCATTGATGCCAAACCACTGAAACAATATCTACCGTAAAAATGGAGTAACTATCTGTAGCCGGCCGCTGTGGCCGAGCGGTTCTAGGCGCTTCAGTGCGGAACCGCGCTGCTGGTACGGTCGCAGGTTCGAATCCTGCCTCGGGCATGGATGTGTGTGATGTCCTTAGGTCAGTTCGGTTTAAGTAGTTCTAAGTCTAGGGGACTGATGACCTCATATTTCAAGTACCAAAGTGCTTAGAGCCATTGGAATCATTTGAACTATCCACAGCGATCTTTAGTCGAATGACTACATAAAACAAATAGTGGGAAAAGCAGATGCCAGACGCAGCTTTATAGAGAGAATCTTAAGGAAACATAAGTCGTCCACGAAGGAAGTGTCTTACAAGACGCTTGTACGACCGATTGTTGAGTATTATTCGTCTGTCTGGGATCCCTACCAGATAGGACTGATAGAAGAGATAGAGAAGATCCAACGACGAGCGGCGCATTTTGTCACGGAATCGTTTAGTCGGCACGAGGGCGTTACGGAGATGCTCAGCAAACGCCATTGGCTGCCGTTACAAGAGAGGCGTTGTGGATCACGGAGAGATTTACCGTCGAAATTTCGAGAGAGCAATTTTCGGGTATAGCAGGAGAAAAATTACTTCCGTCCCCCAATACGTCTTGCATAGTGACCACGAGGAGAAAATTCGAGAAACTGGAGCCAAAACTGAGGCTTACCGACATTCTTCCTACGCGCTATTCGCCAGAGAACAGGGTTGTAGGGCTCAGCTCGTGGTACGAAAAGTACCCTCCGCCACACACCATTAGGTGGCTTGCGGAGTATGATGTGGATGTAGATGTAGAGGCGTGTATAGCGTGAAACTGTTGAAAGGAAACACCCTGCATGCGTTACGGCGTGGGAATGTTTTGGTGGCGTTCCTCTGGTAATCTCGTCATTCTGGAACAAAATGATGCATCTACCCTTGGGAACCATGCCCACCACTACTCGCAATTTGGTTTTCCTTGGCACGATGGAATCTACCAGCAGCACAGTCCATCGTGTCACACAGCTCGCAATGTACGTGCACGTTTCGAAGACCACTAGAATGAGTTCACCGTGCTTCTCTGGCCACTAAACTTCCCAGATTTCAATCCAATTCAGAATCTTTGGGACCCTAGGCTGTTCACACAGTGAATCCTCAGCCGAGGAACCTAGTGAACCTGCCCACAGTGCTGGCTACGTCCCTGTTGGTATCTTACAGAACCTAAATGACACTCTTCCTTCACATCTCGTAGTGCACCGCGCCGCAAGAGGTGGTTATTCAAGATTTTGACAGGTATCGCATTAATGTGACTAAACAGTGTATGTACCAACCTCCCTCCTGAATCAGTCTACCTATTAGTGAAAACCGTATCAAATTCTTGACTTTAGCCTTTACACACAAATCGAAAAACCCAGTGGGAAATTTTAATTTATAATATGTATAGATATAACATTGCCACTTGACTACACTCAGACCCGAGTGCCAGATACAGGCACTTCAGTTGGCACTTCTTGCTTCCAGTAGTAACACTTCTCCTGATGATGCTGCTTCCTGGCATTATCTTCTGAAGTTTGTATTCGCAGAGTGCTGGTGCCGCCTGATATTAGAAAATTAATCGTCCTTCAAATCAGCCTAGTCGGACCAGACCACAACCCATTTGGACTACAGAAAGATCAGCTCGTCATCTCCAGGCTGAATGAGGGCACCCAACCCTCATTCCCGCCCCAGAATCCCACAGATGCCGGAAACTAGCCCACTGAACACCATAGCGCACAGAACGAGCGCACAGGCTCGGCCAGGAAATCATACGCTAGGAGTGGTCTGTTATAAAAATTCAATTGTAATCTTCTTATGGCATTGCCAATAAGTCTCTCACTTGCCGCATTTTGACGATAAGTGGTAATATACCATATTTCGTGACTTGTATAACGGTGTGACAATATTTACATTACCACTTTTTCAGAGTGATGTCCTAAGTTACAACAGAGGTATATGATACATATGATTGGTGTCTGTTCTTTCGGTTTTGTATATAAACATGGCGTAAGAAAAACTCGGACCTCAACCGCAATAGGGCACTGAAAAAATATCAAATCGCCACAAGTGAAAATTTTTGCCGTGCAAGTACTGAAACCCATATTTCCCGCTTTAAGGCCATTTCACACGCCTTCACGGTACTGCCACTCCACTGCACCGTCACGTCAGGGTGTGTTCAACTGTTCGTCACGTCACGGCACATCAAATCAATTCAAGTCACGTGATCTCAACCCCCATGGCCGTCCTCAGCTGTTTTTTCGCTGCAACAGGGATCTTAGCAAGATAATTTTCAACTGTTTGAAAGCGCAAAGTGCACATATATAACGCAGTGGGTTTCACACATGGATGCTGGAGTCCACATGCATACGAAAATGACATTTATCGGATTCAAAATTGTTTGCAGCTTGCAGGGATAGATTGTATATAAAAGAAGCAAGACACAGGTTCGAAACATCGGAAAAAAGTGTTGTTCCGAAAAACATCATTACGTGGCACAGAACGGGTACTACAGTATTCCCAAGATCTCAAGGAAGAGTAATCTGCATTTAATAAATATTTTAGAAAGTCGAAGTAGCAGTTTTTTTCCATTCGTTACGTCAAACTGCACCCGGAATTACTAAAAGGAACACAGTGTTACTAGCTACCATCACATCCTGCGAAAAATTGGTTTAACTTGAGTGGCCAGTTCAGCAAAATGACTTTCTCTTCAAGATTTATAGGTTTACTTTACATTTTGCTTTTAATAGTTCAAGTGCTTTATTTGTACTGGAGTTGACTAGAGAAACGACGTAAATATCGACCACCGATGCTTGCAAAACTGTTTCACACACAGTCCAGGGAGCTACTGAACAACAAACGAGCTAGCTATAAACACGTTTAAAGAAACAGCTCTAATACATTACTTTATGTATACTTTACAGGAAAAGCATTTTGCCGCTGTTGCAGGGCCTGAAGGTTTCACTCCATTTCCTTATCAAACATTACTAATACCTGATAACATACAATTAAATACCACTTACTAATCAATCTGATCCTATCCACAGCTTTTCTCCTCAAGTTGCAGCCATGTGACAATCCATTTCATTGTAAAATATTAAATGTAAATGTCCTGTGACTAGGGCCTCCCGTCGGGTAGACCGTTCGCTGGGTGCAAGTCTTTCGATTTGATGCCGCTTCGGCGACTTGCGCGGCGATGGGGATGGAATGATGACGATGAGGACAACACAACACAAAGTCCCTGAGCGGAGAAAATCGAACCCGGGCGCTTAGAAATTACATTCTATCGCGCTGAGCACTCCGCTACCGGGAGGCGAACAAATAGTAAATATGAAGCCGGTATATACAAAAACTGTAGTAGAGGACAAATAATTTAGTATGATCATGTTATACAATTCAGACTGCTGCCTGATTGCTTCAATTAATCTTTTCGCCACGCATTATAAAATTATAAATTTTAACAAAAGGAATAACGAAACGAAACAATTTGTAACAAATAAAAAATAATGAACAAAAAAGACTTTGAATAACAACTGATACCAATCACGAAAACCGCGATGAAACGAATATGGAGATCAACGCGTGGCTGTCTATCGAGAGGAAATGGGCTTCGGAGTCACGTGCTCAACAACGGATGATGATGTCAGCCGCCAAAACTTTCTTCCCGAGAAACGTTGACAGTGCCGTGCCGTGACGTGATGTGAAGTAGCGGCCAGTGCGAATGCCGCCATTCGAAATGAATTACTGAATGTTCTGACGGGACGTGAAGTGGCGGCCAGTGTCGGCTATGCGAGCACCTTTCCCGTCCAGCTGAAATTCTCGACTTGTTACACTACACACGACACATAACCGTCCACTGTCCATTATCACCCGATTCTGTCAAGAGTTCGAACATAGTATTATTATTCTTTCTTTCTTTTCTCAGACGTTATGTCTGGTCAAAATGAAAGTGACGCGGACCTTGATCAAGCGTGACTTCATTATTATTATTATTATTATTTGCCGTCAGGTGCGTATAATGTGTGTGACTGTGCGTGCGTGTTCTTCCGAACATGTGTGACAGCAGACACCACACATGCAGTAACACACATGCACCTGGAAGGTAATGATGACTTCGGTGTCGATGCACACTATGTCCGGCCCCCCGCGAGAATCGCGTAAGACTGCAATCAGTGAGAATAACGGACGGTGGACGTTACACGTCTAGTGTACGAAAAGTCGAGAATTTGGGTTGGACAGAAAGCGTACTCTGATAGCCGAAGCAGTTAAGCCGACTGCTCGCATAAAGCGGGAAGTCGCAGGTTCGGATCCCCAGACCGGCACGAATCTTCACTTCTCGCCATTGGATTTATGTCAGTGCCCGATAGCGGCTGAGGTCTGAGTTTTCTTTACGCCAGAGAGATATGACACTGGCCAGTGCCCGGCCCTACATGACACAGGGGTAGTTCCGCTGACGAGCGTGCGGCTCGGCGCGCTTGCTAGGCGCCACTTGAGTGAAGTCTCCCCCCCCCCCCCCAACCACTCCCCACCCTTGCGGTAATGTCAGCGTCCCGCGACGTCGGCGCGTCATTTATTACGCTTGAGGGACGCCCGCGGCGCCAGGGGGAGCTAAAAGGCGAAAACACTTCCCGACGCAGGGCCGGGGGCTCCGCTGTACTCTAGTCTTCACTTCTAGGACCCATCTATCACATTCTTCATTTCTCAAGTCGTCTTCTAAAGACGGTCACTGTCAAACAACGAGACTTTATGTGATTAAATTTGCTCGCTAACCGTGCCAGGAGCTGTGGGACTTGACTGTTTAAAGTACATGTTTGTGGACAAACAAGACGAAATCCAGTAATATTGGGTTTCGTCTAAGCCATGTGCTCGATGCGACTGACACGAGTACCGAAGTTATGAGTCTTAACAGTGCAACTGGCAATTTCCTATAGCTTAACCCTTTGGTGCACATGACCACTGCAGTGGACAGCTGTCGGTGGTCGCTTCTTTGGGGTTTTCTATCAGTAGTCAGGCTGCAGTTGCACGCAGGACACAGCATCAATAGCAAATTTCCACGGGAGTGGACTGCGTGCGTTTTCAGCCTGTGAAATGATTGGAAACGCAAAAGAAGCGACATGTGCACTACAGGATTAAGGCACAGCGCTCTGTCTTGCTAGAGAGGGAGAAGCTAGATCCGGATCGAACAGCGCCGCGGATCAACGACCGCTGGTTTTGTACATCGAAAACTCTGAGCACAGTTTCTAATCTGTTTTTCACGCTCCGTTAGGTAATTGTGGGTTGGTCCCCAATCTCCTCCTCAGAAAATACTATACACATAATGTACAGTAACCAGCAGAACAAAGTTTGCAGCCCACTGAGAGGTGGCGCACACAACTTTTCCTTAGGTTAACTGAAAATTTGGCGGCAGGAAGGGCATCTGACAACAGAGATAAAATACAATAAGGTTATTAGACCATGAAAACAGCGCACCGTGGAGGACGGGCTAAACGCTAGGAAAGGAGGCCGTCTTAATAGCCCATCTGTGGATGCTGTGGTATCGTGTAGCAGCGCATAGGATAATGTTTCTAATTGATTGATTTCGTATGGCACCTCAAAATTCAACCCTGGACTTGTTTCTTTCTCGAACAATTATATTACCTCACCGCGTCAGTGAATAAAAACTCTTCTTCACAATTTCCTAGATTAGCACTTCCAAGAACAAAGACTATAGCAGATAATAGTTTACAAAGCTTGAGGGTGTTTCAAGAGTGTGTCTTTTTTTGCAAGCAGAAAACTTTTGTGGAGCTAGGGAAAGCAGTGAGGCGCAATGAATGGCTCAGTGAGTATTACCCGTAATACGCATTGGTCTCGATTTAAGAATCAGACCGACGCACAGTTTTTATCTGTCGGCATGTTCCGTGACAGCGTGTATTACGGTACTTCCATCATCTTCGTACAGACATATTATTTAGCATGAATAGCAACGCTGTTATTTCACAAACATTTTCATTGTAGCGTCTTTGAGTTGTAATTTCTTGCCACCTTATCTCCGCGTTCCTTGAAACTTTTTCCTGACATCCTTGCTTGTTCAACAATAAAATGCTCTGCGGATGCAACATTGCAGAACATTGCTTTATTATTTCTTAATGTTCACTTAGACATCACCATCAAAGAGGGGCAGGGGGAGGAGGAGGAGGATATTGGTGTTTAACGTCCCGTCGACAATGAGGTCATTAGAGACGGAGCACAAGCTCGGATTAGGGACGGATGGGAAAGGAAGTCGGCCGTGCCCTTTCAAAGGAACCATCCCAGCATTTGCTTGGAGTGATCTAGGGAAATCACGGAAAACCTAAATCAGGATGGCCGGACGCGGGATTGAACCGTCGTCCTCCCGAATGCGAGTCCAGTGTGCTAACCACTGCGCCACAACATCAAAGAGTTTATATTACATATTATAAAAGTCAGTATTGTAAAGGAATAGCGCAGAAGGCAACAGAGTTGAAGAGGAATGGACGTCTCTAAAAAGGGCCATCACAGAAGTTGGGAAAGAAAACATAGGTACAAAGAAGGTAGCTGCGAAGAAACCATGGGTAACAGAAGAAATACTTTGATTGATGAAAGGAGGAAGTACAAACATGTTCCGGGAAAATCAGGAATATAGAAATACAAGTCGCTGAGGAATGAAATAAATAGGAAGTGCAGGGAAGCTCAGACGAAATGGCTGCAGGAAAAATGTGAAGACATCGAAAAAGATATGATTGTCGGAAGGACAGACTCAGCATACAGGAAAGTCAAAACAACCTTTGGTAACATTAAAAGCAACGGTGGTAACATTAAGAGTGCAACGGGAATTCCACTGCTCAATGCAGAGGAGAGAGCAGATAGGTGGAAAAAGTACATAGAAAGCCTCTATGAGGGTGAAGATTTGTATTGTGATAGAAGAAGAAACAGGAGTCGATTTAGAAGAGATAGGGGATCCAGTATTAGAATCGGAATTTAAAAGAGCTTTGGAGGACTTACGGTCAAATAAGGCAGAAGGGATAAATAACATTCCATCAGAATTTCTAAAATCATTAGGGGATGTGGCAACAAAACGACTATTCACGTTGGTGTGTAGAATATATGAGTCTGGCGACATACCATCTGACTTTCGGAAAAGCATCATCCACAAAATTCCGAAGACGGCAAGAGCTGACAAGTGCGAGAATTATCGCACAATCAGCTTAACAGCTCATGCACCGAAGCTGCTTACAAGAATAATATACAGAAGAATGGAAAAGAAAATTGAGAATGCGCTAGGTGACGATCAATTTGGCTTTAGGAAAAGTAAAGGCACGAGAGAGGCAATTCTGACGTTACGGCTAATAATGGAAGCAAGGCTAAAGAAAAATCAAGACACGTTCATAGGATTTGTCGACCTGCAAAAAGCGTTCGACAATATAAAATAGTGCAAGCTGTTCGAGATTCTGAAAAAAGTAGGGGTAAGCTATAGGGAGAGAGGGGTCATATACAATATGTACAACAACCAAGAGGGAATAATAAGAGTGGACGATCAAGAACGAAGTGCTCGTATTAAGAAGGGAGTAAGACAAGGCTGTAGCCTTCTGCCCCTACTCTTCAATCTGTACATCGAGGAAGCAATGATGGAAATAAAAGAAAGGTTCAGGAGTGGAATTAAAATACAAGGTGAAAGGATATCAATGATACGATTCACTGATGACATTGCTATCCTGAGTGAAAGTGAAGAAGAATTAAACGATCTGCTGAACGGAATGAACAGTCTAATGAGTACACAGTATGGGTTGAGAGTAAATCGGAGAAAGACGAAGGTAATGAGAAGTAGTAGAAATGAGAACAGCGAGAAACTTAACATCAGGATTGATGGTCACGACGTCAATGAAGTTAAGGAATTCTGCTACCTAGGCAGTAAAATAACCAATGACGGACGGAGCAAGGAGGACATCAAAAGCAAAAAAGGCATTTCTGGCCAAGAGAAGTCTACTAATATCAAATACCGGCCTTAATTTGAGGAAGAAATTTCTGAGGATGTACGTCTGGAGTACAGCATTGTATGGTAGTGAAACATGAACTGTGGGAAAACCGGAACAGAAGAGAATCGAAGCATTTGAGATGTGGTGCTATAGACGAATGTTGAAAATTAGGTGGACTGATAAGGTAAGGAATGAGGAGGTTCTACGCAGAATCGGAGAGGAAAGGAATATGTGGAAAACACTGATAAGGAGAAGGGACAGGATGATAGGACATCTGCTAAGACATGAGGGAATGACTTCCATGGTACTAGAGGGAGCTGTAGAGGGCAAAAACTGTAGAGGAAGACAGAGATTTGCAATACGTCAAGCAAATAATTGAGGACGTAGGTTGCAAGTGCTACTCTGAGATGAAGAGGTTAGCACAGGAAAGGAATTCGTGGCGGGCCGCATCAAACCAGTCAGTAGACTGATGACAAAAAAAAAATGTAAAACAGTACATACAGATAAGGTTATGTTCAGACGAGATGATTTGTGTACGGGTCGATATAGCATGTACTATTGCTTGTTCTCTTGTACCTTGGGTTGCTCTCTTGAATTAAGAGTTTATTTGATTAACCCCCATGTCATTTCCGATTAATTACTGGACAATTTTCTCAGAAATGCCACAAATGCTTCCTACCTCGTCTCTGGTCAAATACAAATGCGATTGTGCGCCGCCTTTAATGACATGGCCTTGAAATATATTATTATTTTCTTATTTAATTCGAATTTTGCACTCAAGCATTATGTTCTTGTTTTCCTGGTGCACATACAGGTGACGCACTGGTGAGACACTGAGCGTTCTGGAGAACGGTTGTTCAATTTCTCGCCGGCCATCCATATTTATGTTTTCTCTGGTTTCCCCTAATGGCTTAACGGGAAATGTAGGGATAGTTAGTTTACAAAAAACGTGGCTGATTTATTGTCTCATCCCTCCCTTCATGCAAATTTGTGCGTCTTATCTCTTAAGACATCCTCGTCAACCAGTCGTTAATCCTCAATATTCCTTCCTTCCTTTCTTTATTACTGGCGCGTCATTGACGCGTACTACATATACCACGTAGTTCAGATAAAAAGTAATGGAAACTCTAAATACGATTTCTGTGAAACAGTGCAATTAAAGTATTATGAGAGTTATCTCTGACACGATCGTAACATATTGTCTTGGCCAAAAGCTCTGCTCAAAATGTCCTTGTTACTGAGAAGGGAGAATATTCAAAATCAGATATTTTTAACACCGTAAGTGGTGTTATTTCTTCGAAACTATCTGAGAGTTTTCTGAGAGCGCAATACCGTTAGGTTCCCCTCTTTCAAAACAACACTGCAAAAGGTAGAAAACACTATTAGCCCGTCCAAAAAAGTTGACATATCTTTATTTCAAAGTAAAGTTGGGGTAACGAAAATCCGACAGGACATAGTTACAATTCATCCTTGTGATAGTTCAGTAACCTCATGTTCAGTGGTTTCGGAAATATTTGAGGTAACGTTCCGCTGATGCATCGCGCGTAGCGATGTAATGCGTTTCCTTTTCATTTTTCCGTTCCTCTTGCTTTAGTGGGCCAACATGTAGAAGAAAATTAATATAGGACTTGGCAGAGAATGGAACAACTTAACGATAACCAACGGGAATGCATTGTTTGCAGAGAAGCAGATTTAATTTTCGCTCCACGTAATGTGCACGGTTTTCCCGTTTCGGAGGCACTTTCTCGGCCTCGCCCTGTTTATTAAAATAATTAGCAGCAGAGAGCCGTGCGCAGCAGTGGAGCGTTCCCATAATTCCGCGCCGGCAGCCGGCCTTGCCCGCGCGGCGCGGATAAGCCGCCCCTGTGCACTGCCCCCCGCCCCCCCCCCCCCCCCCCCCCCCACACCCATCCTCCTCCCAAGCTCCAACATTCGAGCTCATCTTACTAAGCTCGGATCTGTGCACCGGAGCCCTATTAGCGTACTGCCTTCCTCACGTCCGGCCCAGATAGGGAAGGGGCGCCCGGCCAGCCAGCGAAGCTTTCCAGCGAGTCACATGTGTATATGCGCCTTCGGGGAAAGAGATCCGAACACTAGCCAGACAGGCGCGGCAGAAACCCTCGATGAGGAGTCGTCTGGAAGTAACACCCAACAGGCAACAGATCTACACCACTACTCTACATTCCACTCTTAACTGCATAGGGTCCATAGAATCACTTCAGACTGTTCCTTAATCATTCTACCCTCGAATATAACGTGGGAGAAATGAGCACCTGAATCTTTCCGTGTGAGCTCTGATTTCCCTTACTTTATTACAAAATAAGGGAACCTGTACATACTGTTTTTATTCCTCCCTGTGTAGGTAGTAGTAAACAAAATATTTTGGGATTCAGAGCAGAAATTTGGTGACTGAAATTCCGTGAAAAGATCTCGCCGCAACTAAAAGCGCCTTGGTTTTAATAATTTCCACCCCGAACTCCTTACCTATCCTTACCAGCTAGGATAACGGAATACATCGAGAAAGAAGAGCAGCACATTTTGTATTACCGAGAAATAGGGCAGAAAGTGTCACGGACATGATAAAGGATTTGGGATTAGCATCATTAAAACAAAGGCGTTTTTCATTCGGTATTTTCTCCCGAAATTTCAATCACTAACTTTCTCCTTCAAATCAAAAATAAAGTTTTTCTGAAGCCGACCTACATAGGAACAAACGATCATTACAATAAAATATGGGAAATTAGAGCCGGCCGTTGTGACCGAACGGTTCTAGGCGCTTGTCCGGAACCGCGCTGCTGCTACGGTCCCAGGTTAGAATCCTGCCTCGGGCGTGGATGTGTGTGATGTCCTTAGGTTAGGTAGGTTTACTTAGTTCTAAGTCTAGGGGACTGATGACCTCAGATTTTAAGTCCCTTAGTGCTTAGAGCCATTTGAACCATTTTGGGAAATTTGAGCCCGCACGGAAACATAGATTTTTTTTTCTATGCTGTTCGAGAGTAGAATAATTGAGTATTATTGTGAAGGTGGTACCGTGAACCCTCAGCCAGGGAGTTAAGTTCGATTTTCAGAGAATCGATGCAGATGTTTAAATTTTGATGGGCCGGACTTTTGCGCGTTTAAGAAAGCAGGTCACACAGCGCACTTCACAGGTGGCTGGATCGTCAGTTTTTTCACATATTTCAAAGTTGCACAGTTAAGCAGTGAGCAACCGTATTGGATCTTAGCTGCCGCCACACCGAAGCAGATGAGTATCAGATTAGAGGTCGGTCGGCGGTAGCGGTGTGGGAACGCGGTCGCGTGTCAGTAGAAAACATTCCTTACTTTCCGTATGATACTCGTAAATGCGTGTGAAATAGCGCCCTGTAAACGAGGTTCGAATTCGAAGAATTTGTCCGCAACTGGAGCACCATCTCCTTCACCACATTGCCAGACCACACACGAGGGCTGCGACATCGGCAACAATCCGACGCTTTGGATCCACTGTCATCGACCATCCTCCATAAAGTACCCAATTGGCCCCACCCGATTTTCATCTGTTTCCAGAACTTAAGTTCAACACCTTCATGGACTTCGCTTTGATGATGATGAAGCGATGTAAGCACAAGTGAGGTTGTGACAACAGTCAAACTTTCTACAGTGACGGTATCAACAAACTGGTCTTTCATTGGGAAAAATGTTTTAGTCTCCAAGGTGACAATATTTAGAAATAAATATGAAGACGTGAGGAATAAAGATGTTGTTAACATTCTACGTTTGTTTTATTTAAAAAGCTTCAAGAGTATTCTCATAAAAAATTAGAAAATGTTACTATTCAAAAGGCCCTTGTACATGTTCAACACTAACGTGAAGGAAAGTATCAGATAATATTATTTATATGCCTTAAATGTGTTGTTGAGGAAGCTTCGGTCAGATGGAAAATCGAGAATTCTATCCGTTTTAACGTTAGTTGTTTTGGATCGCCAACAGACATTAATCCAAAACTGTTGAAAGTTAATATAGTGTTCCCCGTATTTTAACAGTTAAAATTATTGATGGTTTCGTACAGCGCCCTTCTTGTCGTAAGAATGGTCCATGGGAAGGGCTACGAAACAGCAAGCACCGATAAACTCATCGAAAAATATTCTACATCTCTTTCTGAATAGTGATCAGCTTGTTTGGCTGCTATGCGTAGGACTTGGGTTTGACTCCTGGTACCGCCAAGGATTTTTCCTTGATGGGAGTACTGGAATGGCGAGCATTCAGCAAGGAGGAGCTATTTGAGTGGAAGGTTGTGGCTCCAGGTCCAAGAAAGCCGATAATGGCGGAGGAGAGATGTGCTTGACATCGCGTCCCTCTGTACCGCATCCAGTGACGTCATTGGCAGAGGACGGCATGGCGGTAGGTAGGTCCCGATTGGTCGATTAGGGCCAGAGTGCGGAGCTTTGCTTTGCTTTTTGGATAGCATTTCAGAGGTGGAATCTAGTTTCTGGGAATAAGTTAATCGAAGAGAATGGAATTAAATGTCAAAAAAATGTATCTTTGATCTTGAAAGAACAGTATTTCCCTCCCGGGCCAAGAATTTTGAGTGAAACTACTGAATTTGCTATCTGATCGAGGCTCTTAGCCCCCACCCACTGCATTCCTCCTACCTTTTAATCTGAGCAGATGCCCTCCTGCATTATGGATGGGCTTAGGTTCTTATCTTGACACAGCACGCAGTTTTGATACAAAGTTTATGAAACATCCATTGCAGAGTGATGGTTCATTCTTGTTGCCTTGAAATCTATACTGTATGATCTGATTGTAAAGAAAATTAATTCTTTGGGCACGGCAACAAATAAAAAAATACTAGAATTTTATCCTGAATTTAACGGCCATCCGTCATTCACTAACTTGACATTTCAATGGCTCATTGTCTTCCCCTCCCCATCTACGAGGTCATTTCACAATGCGTGACCGTCTTGTCTGAAGTGTAACTTCAAATAAATTATGTCAGTATAAAGGAAAGAAAATTGTCTTGCTGTACCCATCCCCCTTTTAACCTGTTTACTGTACCTTGCTAGGAGCGCAAATGCTGGTGAATGAAATAGGTGAAATAAATCTGGTAAATATAGCTTCGAATGCAAACAGTTAATTCTAAAATTGAAAGAAGAAGTTGCTGAAATGATTTCCAGACATTGGTTTGGAGCCCGTTCCAGGCAGTTCTGTCCACTTTCACTTGCGGTTAACCACCATCCAGCGGTGAGCAAATGCTGTACGTGCGTGTGTTACAAACTTTCGTAATGTTATTACGTTGATGTGTATATGACTGTCTTTTTTTCACAACAAGGTGATCTGAGTAAACAGGGACGAAGGAAGATTGGTTTTAACGTTCCGTGGACTTGGGTTTTTAATGTCCCATCGACATGGAGGTTATTAAAAACGGAGCACAAGATTGGAGCTGGGAAGAACGGAGAAGGAAATCGGCCGTGCCCTTTCAAAGGAACTATCCCGGCATTTGCCTGGAGTGATTTAGCGCAAGCACAGAAAAGATAAATATGGATGGCCGGGCGCTCATTTGAACCATCGTCCTCCCAAACGCAAGTCCATTGTACTAAGCAGTGCGCCACCTCGTTCAGTATCTTGAGTACAATGACCTTAAAACCCCCTAACCTCGGTTACTATGGCGAACAAGGCCTCTTCTGTGAGGATGAAGTAAAACTTAAAAGTATAATTCAATAGCCGGCATTCTGTAGATTTTGGAACTAACACATTTGAGTCGTGCTCAGAAAATAACGGTATTCTTTCCAACGTCGAACTCATCGTGGTTTCACTTCATTTTCGGTGAGGAGGAGGTGGTAGCGCAAGTGGTTCCTTCTTCGGTGTTTTCTTTTTCAAGCTTATCGAAAACTATTTCTAGAAGAAGTCGATTATAAACCGTGCACCGTTAGTTTAGTTGACAGCACTGCGTAAAATGAAAAAAAGATACATATAGCGTTTATAAACGTTTATTTTCAGCTTTCTAGATGAACTAAAAGATCGCAGTAACTAGGAATGACTGTAATGTTGTGTTCGATATTATTTTGAGGAAGTATTTTCCTTCATTCTAGTTTTCACCTCGTTCAACCGTCTTTACAAGTGACGTGGTAGTAGAAAACATGGCCTTGTTGCTCTCATCCTTGTGTTACGGTCGGCATGTATAGCTCACCACCAGCGACATCATAAGGATTAATTAAAAGAGTGGATACCAAAAAAACGCCTGCACGAGAAGTACGAGCGCCAAAGAAAGTTTATTGTCCCATGGTGGCCGCAATAGAAGAAGGGAATCCATTGCTGAACAGCATGTTTCATTGAGCATTAAATAAAAAGAGTGTTAACTTTACTCTTAGCATATCAGTCCGTTAACGACACTATTTCCTTTTCTCTTGTGATGCTAAGGACGTAGTAAATCACATATTTCAATAACGCACGTCATTATGAACGTCATGATCTGTGAAGCGCAGTCCAACTATGCGATTTGGCGGAACAGCAGAAAATCGATTCCAGAATCGAAGAGTCGCAGCTCTAGTCGGATTTGATCATTTCGATATAGCTTCATTGCCTTTGGTCCCTGACGGCGTCTGAACGTAGAGTTGTGTCCCGTACTCTTTGATGACATTTGCATACAACGCGCCATCCCATGAGTCCCTCATTATTATCTTGCTGAACGTATTTTGCTATTGATGTCTTTCGAATAGTAAAATTTTCTTTACACCTATCAGTATGCTTTCGATTACAGTGAACTGCCGTGTTACATTTGAGAAATGAAGTGGTCACCGAAAGTGACCCTTCGCTTATATTTATAAGTAAGTCCAAGATTGCGTCGCACAACCTTTTGAACAGGAGTGTCACGCTCTCTCTTATCTACATATCGATGAAATTCTGCGAAATGATGTTTTTTCTTCCTCATCCAGTGCGTAAAGAGGAACTGAAGGTTTAGTAACCACGCGATATAAAAATTTAGGTAGGAGAAAGGATCCAGCCTTATGCTGAAATTATATTTAGACGTAACTCTGACGCCATAGGTGAGGTGATAATTTGACGTAGTGCAGAAGTCATATTAATTTGGAAGGACAATGTCGCGTTAGGAGATAGGCGATGGCACTCCAGCTAGGCATAATGTAACACGTTCCCTCATTAATGAGAATCAGGGGACCCGTGCGAAACTTTCACATTTTCATAGTTCTAAATAATGACAGTATTTGGAATAAGCGCAGTCATTGAGAAAAGAGCAATTGTGGAACGAAGAGAAAACATCTTTAGAAATAAACCGAACGACGTGAAATAATAATCAGGAATACATAATTTTGAACATAATTTTGTACAAAGTATTACAATACCTCGGTGTAAACGTTATTTGACGGAAGAGTGTAATCTTCGTGTAATTTTTGTTTTTCGCCTTCTTTAAAGGATACAAAAATGTTTTTTTGATTTAGATTTTCTTGAAAAGGTTGCGTACAGTTGACTTTGACTAAAGATGGGATTTGGTAAATAGAATCCAGCTCCTTGAAGCGTTTGTCCCTGAGATTTGTTTAGAGTGATAACTAACTTTCGACCGCAGTATCTACACTTACCGATTTTCGAAGAGAAGTTCAGTGAGAAATTGTTGTTGTTGTCTTCAGTCCCGAGTCTGGTTTGATGCAGCTCTCCATGCTACTCTATCCTGTGCAAGCTTCGTCATCTCCCAGTACCTACTGCAACCTACATATTTTGGATTTTGCTTAGTGTATTCATCTCTTGGTCTCCCTCTATGATTTTTACCCTCCACGCTGTCCTCCAATGCTAAATTTGTGATACCTTGAAGCCTCAAAACTTGTCCTACCAACCGATCCCTTCTTCTAGTCAAGTTGTGCCACAAACTTCTCTTCTCCCCAATCCTATTCAATACCTCCTCATTAGTTACGTGATCTATCCACCTTATCTTCAGCATTCTTCTGTAGCACCACATTTCGAAAGCTTCTATTCTCTTCTTGTCCAAACTAGTTATCGTCCATGTTTCACTTCCATACATGGCTACACTCAAAACAAATACATTCAGAAACGACTTCCTGATACATAAATCTATATTTGATTTTAACAAATTTCTCTTCTTCAGAAACGCTTTCCTTGCCATTGCCAGTCTACATTTTATATCCTCTCTACTTCGACCGACATCAGTTATTTTGCTCCCCAAATAGCAAAACTCCTTCACTACTTTAAATGTCTCATTTCCTAATCTAATTTCCTCAGCATCACCCGATTTAATTTGACTACATTCCATTATCCTCGTTTTGCTTTTGTTGATGTTCATCTTATATCCTCCTTTCAAGACACTGTCCATTCCGTTCAACTGCTCTTCCAAGTCCTTTGCTGTCTCTGACGGAATTACAATGTCATCGGCGAACCTCAAAGTTTTTACTTCTTCTCCATGAATTTTAATACCTACTCCGAATTTTTCTTTTGTTTCCTTTACTGCTTGCTCAATATACAAATTGAATAACATCAGGGAGAGGCTACAACCCTGTCTCACTCCCTTCCCAACCACTGCTTCCCTTTCATGCCCCTCGACTGTTATGACTGCCATCTGGTTTCTGTACAAATTGTAAGTAGCCCTTCGCTCCCTATATTTTACCCCTGCCACCTTCAGAATTTGAAAGAGAGTACTCCAGTCAATATTGTCAAAAGCTTTCTCTAAGTCGTAGGGTCAGTATTGCCTCACGTGTTCCAACATTTCTACGGAATCCAAACTGATCCTCCCCGAGCTCCGCATCTACCAGTTTTTCCATTCGTCTGTAAGGAATTCGCGTTAGTATTTTGCAGATGTGACTTATTAAACTGATAGTTCGGTAATTTTCACATCTGTCAGCACCTGCTTTCTTTGGGATTGGAATTATTATATTCTTCTTGAAATACGAACATTAAAAACAAAGAAAAAAATAAATGTGAAATGTATAGGTTAGAAAGTAGTGTTGGTTTCTTACCCGGTATGTGACTACGGCCACAGTAACCTTTAATTATATTTAGAGATTTTAATAGCACTCCACACTTCATGTAAGCACGTTAGGCCATCGTAGCAGTTCAAGGGCACAGTGAGAAATATGTTTGCCGTTTCGGGATGTGTATTCGTATAGAGAAGTCAACTTGTACGACGGGCAAAGGTAAAGGACTACCATAGTGGTCACGGTTATTATATATGACAATCCTGTATACAAATTATCCATTGATAAGTGCTTTGCCGCTCGGAGTGGCCGCGCGGTTTGAGGCGGCATGTCGCGGACTGCGCGGCCCCTCCCGCCGGAGGTTCGAGTCCTCCCTCGGGCACGTCTGTGTGTGTCTGTGTGTGTGTGTGTGTGTGTGTGTGTGTATGTGTATGTGTGTGTGTCTTAGCATAAGTTAATTTAAGTAGTGTGTAAGTCTAGGGACCGATGACCTAAGCAGTTTAGCCCCTTAGGAATTCACACACACACACACACACACACACACACACACACACACACACTAAGTACTTTAAAACAAATAAAATCGTATTTGTAAAAAGATAATGTGAAAAGGGAGGCTGTTACTCGTGATTAATAATTAGCTTCGTAAAATACGGATGCTCTTTCGCGTATGGTAGTGAAGTCTCTTTTATGTTATAATTTTCTCCACAAATAGTGAGTTTTAGCGGGAAAGCGGTATGCATTGTCAGAAGCCTGTTGAAAATAGGTTTCTAACGATGCCTCATTGATCCCTGTAAGATAAGTATGTGTTGAGAAAAACGAACGTGGACTTGAGAAATAATATACCAACTAACACACTCACATTCGCAGACTGTTTTCCTTTCTTTTTTAATGTGGACTGTGCGGCTGGTGTCAGCGGAGGTTTCAGTCCTCCCTCGGACATGGGTGTGTGTGTTTCTCCTTAGGATAATTTAGGTTAAGTAGTGTGTAAGCTTAGGCATTGATGACCTTAGCAGTTAAGTCCCTTAAGATTTTACACACATTTGTTTTTTTAAATGTCTGAGACAGTTTGGAACTTACACTGGTTACCGGAAGGAAATCAGGCTGTTTTTACGCAACTGATCAAGTAGTGAGAACTGTACACTATTATGTGCGTTACTTAATTCGGAGTAGTATTTGATGCCGCAGACTAGTTTCTGCAGAAACAAGCATTAATCAAACGCAAAATTCGTACTGTAACTTACTAAGTAAGTAATAATGTTATTGAAGATGATTAAAAACGGTAAATACCTAAATCATTTGGTGTGATGTGGCACCGTTCGTCGAAGATTTTTTAAAGAAATACAATTTCTTCTTACTGATATGACCGCATAACTGAACTGACGATAAGCTGGCTGCAGCTTCTGATTGGTATACTTTTATGTTCCTTTGAGTAGGCGTCGAATGCACAGAAGACTTTATTCTGCACCTGAGGAGCCTCTGCATAAGCCAAATTCACTGTTACTTTTCGTTGCAATATACACTCCTGGAAATGGAAAAAAGAACACATTGACACCGGTGTGTCAGACCCACCATACTTGCTCCGGACACTGCGAGAGGGCTGTACAAGCAATGATCACACGCACGGCACAGCGGACACACCAGGAACCGCGGTGTTGGCCGTCGAATGGCGCTAGCTGCGCAGCATTTGTGCACCGCCGCCGTCAGTGTCAGCCAGATTGCCGTGGCATACGGAGCTCCATCGCAGTCTTTAACACTGGTAGCATGCCGCGACAGCGTGGACGTGAACCGTATGTGCAGTTGACGGACTTTGAGCGAGGGCGTATAGTGGGCATGCGGGAGGCCGGGTGGACGTACCACCGAATTGCTCAACACGTGGGGCGTGAGGTCTCCACAGTACATCGATGTTGTCGCCAGTGGTCGGCGGAAGGTGCACGTGCCCGTCGACCTGGGACCGGACCGTAGCGACGCACGGATGCACGCCAAGAACGTAGGATCCTACGCAGTGCCGTAGGGGACCGCACCGCCACTTCCCAGCAAATTAGGGACACTGTTGCTCCTGGCGTATCGGCGAGGACCATTCGCAACCGTCTCCATGAAGCTGGGCCCCCTACGGTCCCGCACACCGTTAGGCCGTCTTCCGCTCACGCCCCAACATCGTGCAGCCCGCCTCCAGTGGTGTCGCGACAGGCGTGAATGGAGGGACGAATGGAGACGTGTCGTCTTCAGCGATGAGAGTCGCTTCTGCCTTGGTGCCAATGATGGTCGTATGCGTGTTTGGCACCGTGCAGGTGAGCGCCACAATCAGGACTGCATACGACCGAGGCACACAGGGCCAACACCCGGCATCATGGTGTGGGGAGCGATCTCCTACACTGGCCGTACACCTCTGGTGATCGTCGAGGGGACACTGAATAGTGCACGGTACATCCAATCCGTCATCGAACCCATCGTTCTACTATTCCTAGACCGGCAAGGGAACTTGCTGTTCCAACAGGACAATGCACGTCCGCATGTATCCCGTGCCACCCAACGTGCTCTAGAAGGTGTAAGTCAGCTACCCTGGCCAGCAAGATCTCCGGATCTGTCCCCCATTGAGCATGTTTGGGACTGGATGAAGCGTCGTCTCACGCGGTCTGCACGTCCAGCACGAACGCTGGTCCAACTGAGGCGCCAGGTGGAAATGGCATGGCAAGCCGTTCCACAGGACTACATCCAGCATCTCTACGATCGTCTCCATGGGAGAATAGCAGCCTGCATTGCTGCGAAAGGTGGATATACACTGTACTAGTGCCGACATTGTGCATGCTCTGTTGCCTGTGTCTATGTGCCTGTGATTCTGTCAGTGTGATCATGTGATGTATCTGACCCCAGGAATGTGTCAATAAAGTTTCCCCTTCCTGGGACAATGAATTCACGGTGTTCTTATTTCAATTTCCAGGAGTGTATATATGTACCAGCCAAGCGCCCGCTGTTTCGCTCGCGTGAACTGCAGAGATTTTTGTTTTGTTTTTATTTAAACGAATTTTGATGTTGTTCACAAACTGAAACACCTTGTAAGCATTTCACGCTAATTAACGTCATGTAAGCATGGCCTTTTGCGAATGTACTTCTGACATAAATGCGAGTTAGCTAGCTGGAGTCTAAAATTTTTGTTAATCAAGCCTTTTCCATTCTTTTGGAGATATTTCAAAGCAAGTTTCATCCCCTAACAAACATGTCTTTATGTCTGACCTAGAAATGAAACAACAATTTTTACAAAATTTAGCTTTAAAATTTTTATGATGTAACGAAGTATCTCAGTAGGAAAATAAAAAAAATACATGTTTTAGCATTTTTGGAAATTCAGCCACTAAGGGGATAAAATAGAAGATGAATTTTTTAAGCAAATAATTACAAAAGAACATCAATGATTCCTAAAGAACGTCTATGACAATTAGAAATTTAAAAAAATTATAGGTTTTTCAGTGTTTCTGGAAATTTGACCCCTAAAGGAGTGCAATTGGAGATGAAAATTTTTAAGAAAATATTTCGTTATATTTAAAAAAAATTAACGCTAAATTTATGAGCATTTATATTTCATTTCTCGGTTATATTTAAAGATATACTTGTTAGGGGATGAAAGGTGCTGTGGAAATACCTCCACAAGAACGCAAAAGGCATGATTAACAAAACTTTGGACTCCAGCTACGAGAGTCGCTTTGTGGGCAGACGTACATTCGAAAAAGACCACGCTTATATGGCCTTAATTAGCGTGGAAAGCTTTTAAGGTGTTGCAGTTTGTGAACGACATAAAAGTTCGATTAAATAAAAACAAAACAACAAAATCTCTACGCGAGCGAAGCAGGAGGCCCTAAGCTAGTGCTCTATAAATGACAGCACAACTTACTTTGAAATAAATTCGCTGAATGCGAATATCTTGGCATCGACTCTATTAGATATACAGGGTGTTTGTAACACAATCATGAATCACTCTCTATACAGGGTGTTACAAAAAGGTACGGCCAAACTTTCCGGAAACATTCCTCACAAACAAATAAAGACAAGATGTTATGTGGACATGTGTCCGGAAACGCTTAATTTCCATGTTAGAGCTCATTTTAGTTTCGTCAGTATGTACTGTACGTCCTCGATTCTGATTATCAAATTGTAAATTTTCACAATCAACATGTGTGGGCTGGCGAAAATCCGCACGCAATTGTGCAATCACGTCATCAACACAGATTTTCTGTGAACGTTTGGGTAGGCATTGTTGGTGATGTCTTGATTGAGCCCCATGTTCTTCCACCTACGCTCAATGGAGCACTTTATCATAATTTCATACGGGATACTCTACCTGTGCTGCTAGATCATGTCCCTTTACAAGTACGACACTACATGTGGTTCTTGCACGATGGAGCTCCTGCACATTTCAGTCGAAGTGTTCGTACGCTTCTCTACAACAGATTCGGTGACCGATGTATTGGTAGAGGCGGACCAATTCCATGGCCTCCACGTTCTCCTGACATCAACCCTCTTGACTTTCATTTATGGGGGCATTTGAAAGCTCTTGTCTACGCAACCCCGGTACCAAATGTAGACTCTCTTCTTGCTCGTATTGTGGATGGCTGTGATACGCCATGCTCCAGGGCTGCATTAGCGCACCAGGGATTCCATGCGACGGAAGGTGGATGCATGTATCCTCGCTAACGGAGGACATTTTGAACATTTCCTGTAACAAAGTGTTTGAAGTCACGCTGTACGTTCTGTTGCTGTGTGTTCCCATTCCATGATTAATGTGATTTGAAGAGAAGTAATAAAATGAACTCTAACATGGAAAGTAAGCGTTTCCGGACACATGTATTTTCTTTCTTTGTGTGTGAGGAATGTTTCCTGAAAGTTTGGCCGTACCTTTTTGTAACACCCTGTAGATGTACTACCTACTGATGACACAAGAAAATTTGTGGCGGACCGGGACTCGAAGCAGGATTTCCCGCTTATCGTGAGGGTCGCCTTGACTTTGTCTTTCTGTTCACGCATGCCGGGCCGAGTCAAACTTCCGTGTGTCGCGCTGTCTTCATCCTTGAACCATAGTGTGTTACTTTCATAACAAATTTTCGCTTGTCCCTGGTAGGTAGTGTATCTATACCTAAGACATCTGATGCCAACATATTCGCACTCAGCGAATTTATTTCGAAGTGATTTCGTGCGGATGTCGATCGTCAGCAATGCCCTTTCATTCAGACGCACAAGTAAGTGTTACATGATAAGGCGGGCAAGAAGGCGATAACGCCAGAACGCCATATTCCTCATAGTCTCATTCTGACTGGTGCGGGAATCCAAAACAAAACTGCGAGCATCGAGTCATGAATGTAGGAGACTTGGTACAAGGACGTAGAGTCGTAGACAGTGTGACATATGGAGGTTTGGGACGGCGCTGGAGGAGGCATGCGCGGGTAGCCGAAGTTGTTAAGGCGACCGCTCGTGATAAGCGGGACATCCGTGTTAGACTCCTGGTTCGGCACAAAATTTCATATGCCATTAATAGGTACTATGTCTATATTTACTACAGCTGATGCCAAGATATGTGCATTCAGTGAATTTATTTCGAACTAATTCCGTATTGCTGTCGATCGTCAGCAATGTGTGTTCTTTCAGTCATACAAGTAAGATAATACAGGTATTGTATTTGCTGTTGCCATTTCTGCTTTGCGTGGCAGTGTTTTTTTTCCCCCGTTTCCATTAGCGGAGTTATGTTTGAAAACACCTTGTCTCATGCCATAATTTTCCACGCAATCGATTAAGGAACACAGTGAATGTGACATATGTTGCGGTGGATGGATTATCAGCAGCTAACCACTATCTAGGTTATTAAACTTGCAACAGATCTTCCTGGCCGCGCCGTGGGTTCGTTCTCGTGGCTGTTGGGAACAGCTGAGCCGGTTTGCAGCATGTAGCAGGATGGGGCTTTGATCAACATGGAAATGGTGGGAGCTCTTTCTATAATGAAATTTCAATCAATAGTTTTCTCCTTCGACTGCGAAAACATTCTGTTGGGACCCACCTACATAGGGAGAAATGATCATCACGATAAAATAAGAGAAATCAGGGCTCGCACAGAAAAATTTAAGTGCTCGTTTTCCCCGCGTGCCGTTCGAGAGTGGAACGGTAAAGAGACGGCCCTCTGCCAGGCACTTTATTGTGAATGGCAGAGTAATCACGTAGACGTAGATGTAGATGAATCAGTCTATGATTTGTGGTTCGAGCGTACGATGCTGGCATAAAGTCTAATGCCTTTACGATGACGGCAGGTGTTTTCCTCTGCCAACTCGAAAAAAAACCTTGTGAAATGTCCTGGCAATAAGCAGCACCTAAGAGAGTAGTTCTTTTTGTGGCAGCAGGAAATGGCCAATCGTGTTTCGTAGAGCTATTTTTTTTCCATATGGAAGGCTAAAGAGTTCGCAGGTGCATACACGTGCGCTAGCGTAGAATTTTAATTAATGATTTCGTTTTTAGGCGAGTATTGCGGCTTAGTGAGATAGCCAGTAAATTACTCATACAATTGTTTCCATGGCGCTTGAAGTGTAGTGTTTTTGGGTGACTTTTCACATAATGACTTTGAACAAGTATGCATTTTTGGAATTACCAGTATAAGTTTAAAGGAAGCAGGTGGAGGTGATGTATTGACTATTGGCAGTATACATTTTCCAGTCCACTTGTCAGAACTCTATATCATTTTCTGTGAAGTTAGGCAGCTGCAGACATTAATCATTGAGTTCGGAGCCCCAACAAGTTTAACCCTGTCGCGCGGGTCAGAGCAAGGCTCTGACCCTATTGAGACTATTTTGTAAGTGTAGCCAATGAAGAGAATTGATCCGGGTCCAGCAAGAAACGTTTCCTAGTTGCTCTCTGGAGAAATACATCACGTAATTCGTTCCGCGTGCCACACGTCACCAGGAGTGCGTGCTTTCTGGCTGCGGCCGCAAATGGAACGTCGCGCAACGACATGAGCTATCCGAAGACGGGACGAGGGAGCGTTTCATTTCGTTTCAGATTTAATTTATCGCCCAGCACCGGTTTTGTTCTGTAGCAGGGGTAAAATACATGGAGAAAAGGGCTATCGCCGGTGTTATTCGATCTGTTCATTGAAGGAGAAGTAAAGGAAACCAAATAAATATTTAGAATTGGTATTAAAGTTCAGGAACAAGAAATAAAAAAAATTAAGCGATGTTTGCCAGAAACTGAAAAGAACTTGGACAGTGTCGTGAAAGGAGAGTATAAGATCAACTTGAACAAAACGTAAGGATAATAGAATGCAGTTGAATTAAATCAGGTGATGCTAAGGGAAGTAGATTACGAAACGAGACACTTAAAGCAGTATATGAGTTTTGCTGTGTGGGCAGGAAAATAACTGATGACGGCCGAAGCAGAGACTGGCAATGACAAGAAAAGCGTTTCTGAAGAAAAATTTGTTAACATCGATTTAAGTGCTGAGGAGTTTTTTCTGGAGGTATTTATGTGGAGTGTAACCCTGTACGAACAGAAACACGGACGATTAACAGTTTAGACAAGAAGACATTAGAGGATTTTGAAATGTGGTGCTACAGAACACTGCTGAAAATTACATTGATAGATCACATAGGTAATGAGCTGCTGAATATTGGAGAGACAATAAATTTTTGACACAGTTTTACTAAAAGAATGGATCTGTTGATAGGACACATTCTGAGACATTAGGGGGCCACGAATTTAATATTTGGTGGTAGGTTCCTATGGGACCAAACTGCTGATGTCATCGGTCCCTAGGCTTATACAATGCTTAATGTAACTTACACACACACACACACACACACACACACACACACACACACACACACACACACACCTATGCCCGAGGGAGGACTCGAACCTCCTACGGGGGTAGCCGCGCGAGCCGTGGCAGGACGCCTTAGATAGCACGGCTACCCCGCGCGGCTCACAAATTTAGTATTGGGGGAAAGTGTGGAGAGTAAAAACCGTACATGGGGACCAAGAGACGAATGCAGCCAGCAGATTCAGAAGGACGTAGATTGCAATAGTTGTATTGTATCTATTGTATGTTAACTGGGGACCTAAAAACGACGGAGAGGCTCCGTCTCCGCCGCAGCCGCAGTGGTCCACAACCCCACGACGACTACCGCAGTCCACTTCACCCCTCCGCCGCCCTAGGGTTATTGTGCGGTTCAGCCCCCGGTGGACCCCCCCAGGGAACGTCTCACACCAGACGAGTGTAACCCCTATGTTTGCGTGGTAGAGTAATGGTGGTGTACGCACACGTGGAGAACTTGTTTGCGCAGCAATTGCCGACGTAGTGTAACTGAGGCGGAATAAAGGGAACCAGCCCGCATGCGTCAAGGCAGATGGAAAACCGCCTAAAAACCATCCACAGACTGGCCGGTTCACCAGACCTCGACACAAATCCGCTGGACGAATTCGTGCCGGGGACCAAGCGCTCCTTCCCGCCCGGAAAGCCGTACGTTAGACCGCACGGCCAACCGGGCGGGCTTGCAACAGTTACTCAGACACAAAGAGGCTTGCACACGATTTAGTAGCACGGAGAGCTGCATCAAACCTGTCTTCCGACTGAATACCACAATAACAAGAACCGGTTCCCTGTGTCTTCACATCCATCTACGGAAGGTGTACATTGACTGCAGAGATCAGGATTCCTGTTTACTGTGTGTGTGTGCGCGCGCCTACCCTAGATAGATGTAAATAAGCCAAAAATAGGTAAAGGGTAATGCATTAGCTTTGATAACCTAAATATCTACAATTGCGACAAATCATTCTTCATTAATTTCATTTTACGTTACACTGAAATTCATGTGTTTCCAGTATAGGGGACCGTTTTTTGCTAAATACTCTCTGTAAAAATTCTTTCTGTAAATATTATACGTGACTCCATATGAGTAAGTAGGTTCGATATACATATTACCTATTCACGAAAGTTTCGCTCATTCTGGATTATTGTAATAAATCTGAGCTGCGAAATAGTAGAGAAAGTCGCAGTGGTCAAATTTATTTCTTGCAGCAGAACCCAAAACACAGTGAACGTACTCGGTGAGGGAATGTGGTAACAACATAGCAACGCTCACACAGCGCTAAGTGGAAGAAAATGGTATTAAATTTATCATATTATCGTATCCATTGTGAACGCTGAACACTGCGACTGTCATTAAAATAGCGGTTAATTTGTATGAAAAGTGCGATGAGCCAGCTTTCGAGCCATTACGGGCTCATCATCAGATGTGGGTATTTACAGGCATTTTATATTTTGAATGAAGTGGAGCTAGTTACTCGGATCGTGTGCATATACATGGTCCTGCAGATTCTAAATTCACTATTTTGACCATAACCACAGTCCGTGCAACTAGTTGTATTTGGCACTAAATAGGAAATGCGTGTAAATACCCTCACTCTGATAAAGAGTCTGCAGTTGTTCGAATGGTGTCTAATGAGTAAATAAAACTGTTAAAAATATTGCACAGCATTTAGTTCGCAGTTTCTGCAGAAAACGACCACTAGAGCTAGTAGGTTTATGTCTGATGGCATTCTCCCAGGCTCTGCTAGCACACTGTTCATCTCTAAAAACGCTGATGGATTACCACGAACAGTGTGCCACGTCATGACCCTGCATGATGCTGTAAATAATTAGGCCTTCAATTCTGGGCAAACAATTTTTTCGTTTGATCAAACACTCACTTGCCCTCCCGCAGGTTCTTATGAACGCGGCTTGGGCCTGTGAGCAGGACTTTTGTTCCTCGGCTGTGGTCAAATCGGCTCTCTGTGACAGTCGATGAGCGGCGACCGAATGGGTTTCGACCGCGTCGATGTTCGTGGACGAGCCTGTGCCGAACTTCAGTGACCTTCACACGGGGAATATTCACGACGCTGCTCCGTCCTGATTAAGTGCCGACTGTCACTCAGCAGGACACTGCCGCGTGCATCCAAAAGCGGTCTCCGCAGCAGCGGTGGACTTGGGGTTTGCTGGAGAGACCGCCACAACGCACTGGTAGCTAGAACTTAGTTACTGCGCAAACGAACGCCACGGAAACTAAAAAATCTCCTTCGATATTTTCCAGTATTGCACCGTTCGCTAAAGTCGAAGTAGCCTCAGACAAAATGAAATAAAGAAAACGAAAAAGCTCCAGGGCCAGAATATATTCATGCCAAAGTTTTCAGACAAATAAAAGTACAAATTGTTCTATTTCTAACCAGACTGCTGAAAATTCCTTAATGTGTAGAGTACCAGTTTGGTTTTAGAAAAGCGAAAATTAATGAAGACGCATTTAACAAGCTCCTAGAAACAGTAGATACATGTAACAAAAAATACGCAATTGCAACACCGACATCGAGGGAACAGCTGATAATTTATGATGGCGCGTGTTGTTTGCCCGGTTGCTTCATCTGCGTGTACCCCAGGGTCCACATACAGCTTGGTCGATTACTATAGGGGTAGCTGTATGGAACAATCAGCCGTAACATAAAAAGTAACAAAAAGAAATACTAAAGGGTGCATACAGCGATCGATTTGCGGGCGAGTCTTTTGGATTTGGCAATCGAACCTCTCTGTGCCAGTTGGAAGATGATGAACAAGTCGATGGGGTGGTGGCATATACCGACGATGTCCTGGTTATAATATTGGCGAATTCGAAAGCTGAACTGGTGGAGTATGGAATTGAATTCTCCTCCGGATCGTGCATAGATCACACATTAACCATAGCCCCACAGAAGACTCCTAAAGGTTCAAATTTCATTTTGTAGAAGTCCTGCAGTTATATTAAAAACCATCTGTATCGCTATACAATCCAGCTGGACGAAAAGCGTAACTTCTCAGAACATATTGAGAGGATCACATACAGAACTAGCTGCATTATGTACTCAGGTGCAATCATTTAAAATCTTGATTGGTCAGTGTTTGTAAGATACTCCAAAATGCAAAACAGTCCACAAAAAGACAACAGATAAAAACAAGATATGCAGGTGCATGTGGCTGGTTGATTATACAACATACTGGACGAACCAGCCACTCAGCGACGCGGTGAAATCTCCTCTCGAGGATCTGTCACTGCGCGAGAGTTTAAAATACCTACCGGACTCGTTGCGTCATTAAACAAACTTTCTTATCAAGTGCCTGTGAAATCCTGAGATTGCCATCCTCTCATCTTACAAAATATAACCTGTTAAAAATGTGTTTCGCTGAAAGTAGTGCGTTACCAGCACCGCAGGCAAGCGTTAGATGCCCGAAACCATTCATTAATGGAGTGTAGCCAATACATAAGCGTGTAAGAACAACTGTCAATTCTCCACGGCTGGAGAGAAACAGTCCAGGGTATTACTGCGTGCCTCACATGTTGAAGCCTATTGTCCTGCCAGCCACGCGTTTTCCGATTGAGTCACAGTACACCAAGCTGTATGCTGTAGTCGCCTTCCCTCGGTCGTTGTTGGGCGCTTCATCAGCTCTCCCCTGTCCGGAACTGTTCCACGGCGAAGCCGCCGCAGACTGCACGATTTCTTATTGCCACGCCAACTCTTAACAATTGATGTAATAATCATCGATGCTGTCGATTCTTCGCAATAGCGGCCGGCTGCTGCGCCTCGCTCAGGCAGCATCTCTGGACGCAGCGAGGGCGATATGGTACATCGCTGCAGTCGCGCATGCTCGCCACCTGCTATTCCGTAGACGCTCTCATATCATCTAGAACACAATTTGATTTCGATTTTACCACATCATACACGTATATTATCGTGACCACCAGGTGTTATCATTGATTTATCACGCAGGACGCTCAGTACCAGTAAGGGCGAACGTAGCCCGTGCGTTTTAACACAGCACAGAAGATGGGCAATTCATAGCATGCTTCTTGAACTCTATCCCAGAGTTCATAAATTACTGTTAGTGGCGTGTCATTCTCTCGGCAACCAGTGACAAGATGTTTTCACTTGGTGAGAGATCTTGGAGAACTTGTTGGCCAGGTTAACAGTCCAACATCCTAAGTATCGAGTTAGGTCAGGAGGGCGCGGGCATTGCATAAGCCTGTTGAAAGTATACGTCCACGAGACATCTAAAATACAGCGCAGCCTGCGGCATTATTACGTAAGAAGTGTAACGACATCTGTCGAAATTACCGACTTTGTAAACCGTAGATGATCGTGTTGTCTCTCTGACAGCGTCCCGTACCATCAAGTCCGCGCCCGTATGATGATGAGTAATGCATTCTGGCAACCTCCATTCTCGTCAGACTCTCCGAACACAGATATGGCCATCGTGATACTGTTTACGGCATGGGCAGCCTTTGTTGACCCCTGGGCCTGATTCACATACTTACTTGAGCTCGAGGACCGCCTCGTCATGTGACGAGACGGCAGCGCTCACCGCATATAAAGTCAAAGCTATAGCGTCCGTGACGTTAATGTTTATGGGCACAGATAAGAATGGCACCCCGCCATACCAACAAATTATGCACGAAAACACGTATTTTTGAGATTACATTCGTGTTATGTTAACGCGATCTTCACATATTTACATTTTGTGGACATCGAATTTCTTACGCAGGCTGGGTTGAAAGCATTGCGGGCTTGACCCAGCCGGCAGGCCTCATGTCACGCTGAAAATACGAAAATATGACGTTGTGCCACTCTGTGTCCAGTGGTGCTACATACGTCATTGTCCTCTCCGTGTGGGTACTTGTCTTGCTAGGAACAAGAAAAAATCGTGTCTCTAGATACGTGACGTGACTGTACAATACCGTCGTGCGAAAGGACAACACGTCTGTCCTCTCAGACGCTAGCCGCGTGGAGACGTTGAGATCGTACATGGCGTTGAGTATAGCCCTCGTGAGCCCATCAATTCTGAGTTAGCGTGACAGATATGGGGTACCGACGATTGCGACCGGCAATGTCACGGAACGATAAATCGCTGTTGCAATAGGCCACGAATACCGGCCTACAAGGCCGATGTCGCTAACGCACGCTTGTGGGCTCGACCCGGGGGTAAACCGGTTCGAATCCTGGTGCTGGCAAAAATTATCACTGCCAGTATTTGGCTGGGAAGAGCAGGACAGGTGGTGACGTTAAGTTCCTGCACACCAGGCTTTGCACAAATGTTCTGATTTAATCACTAGACCTCTTCACAGTTTCTGAAGAAGTGAGGAAATGTTAATGGTGATCCGTCCGTCGCATGGCGACGTTAAGCTGGACTGTCGCGTTAGTGCTATTCACGAGGAGTAGGCTATGTGCCGGGACCATGCTTCGTTCTTTTCCTTTCTCTCAGCATCATACAACACAAACATGACATTACACTACACCGCTCCCCCCCCCCCCCCCCCTCCCACACATACACACACACTACATGGAGTATTACAAATATTTTAATGGAGCAGGTTGCAAATAAAAAGCAAACAGGCCACGAATTTCCGACAGATGAAATGCAATTTCTGAATTACAAACCCACTGCGTAATCTGCTTTACTCCAGCGCACGTCATGCAGTCACGCAGTTGTGCTGAAATGTTAATGATTTACATGTCACGGCATGAAGTACACCTCTGGCCAATTTAACGTTAGTTGCATGTCGCTTTCGTGGTGCTTCAGTTTTAATGGGAAGCGAGGTAGTGGATTACTTTGTCAGACAACTGCCACTGTAAAAAAAGACCATTACCGTCGAAGGAATTCCCGTCATCCGTATAGAAGTTGCAGTTCCGTTGAATTACATTATTTTGCCAGCAAGCCTTTCGGAAAGAGAGAGTAATTGCGTCTTCAGGTCTCCTGCGTTTGAAATTAACGCAGTTCTTGTGAAAATATTCGTTTCCGTAATGTGATAGCGGTTAACGCCTTCGTGACAACAGAGAATGCGGTGGAAGAATATGCGCGAGTATTTTACATATATATTAGCAGTTAGAGGCGGCCTTGACTGCGGGGCCCCTTTTGTTGGGCGCCCCGGCCAGCTATGGCCTGCCCCTTGACCAGAACACCTGCCGGGCGCCGGCCGCAGCTCCCGGAAGAGGAGCGATTCAATTGTGTCGCGGGGCGTGTAATTGGATCGCCGGCAGACAACTCCTGTGGCGTCCGCAGGGTTCGTGAAATCCGCCCGTCTCCTGCTCATCGCGCTTCCACAGGCGCTTTGCCGCATCCCGCGCAGTTTATCTCTGGCTTGCTTCTCTTCGCGAACGACTATCTGTTCTCGGTAAGAAAATAATGCAGCAGCCTGGTCACGCTTCACTTCAGCTCGTTTTAACATCACCAGTCCCCACTCCAAGCTAATATAAACACCCTTTCCCTATCCCTATCGTAACAGCGGCGGGGTGCCAAGAGGCTGAGAAAACGGTGCTTCTGAAAACTCAGTTACATGTATAATTAAATGGCATCTAAACAAAAACAACCGCTTTGCCTGTATAACTCGCCAACAATACCTTCGCTGCGCAGTGCCGATGGTACTGTTACCGACGACTGTGCCGCTAAAGCGGAGTTATTGAACGCAGTTTTCCGAAATTCCTTCACCAGGGAAGACGAATGGAATATTCCAGAATTTGAAACACGGACAGCTGCTGGCATGAGTTTCTTAGAAGTAGATACCTTAGGGGTTGCGAAGCAACTCAAATCGCTTGACACGGGCAAGTCTTCAAGTCCAGATTGTATACCGATTAGGTTCCTTTCAGATTACGCTGATACTATAGCTCCCTACTTAGCACTCATATACAACCGCTCGCTCACCGATAGATCTGTACCTACAGATTGGAAAATTGCGCAGGTCGCACCAGTGTTCAAGCAGGGTGGTAGGAGTAATCCATCGAACTACAGACCTATATCATTGACGTCGGTTTGCAGTAGGGTTTTGGAGCATATACTGTATTCAAACATTATGAATCACCTCGAAGGGAACGATCTATTGATACGTAATCAGCATGGCTTCAGAAAACATCGCTCTTGTGCAACGCAGCTAGCTCTTTATTCGCACGAAGTAATGGCCGCTATCGACAGGGGATCTCAAGTTGATTCCGTATTTCTAGATTTCCGGAAAGCTTTTGACACCGTTCCTCACAAGCGACTTCTAATCAATCTGCGGGCCTACGGGGTATCGTCTCAGTTGTGCGACTGGATTCGTGATTTACTATCAGGAAGGTCGCAGTTAGTAGTAGTAGACGGCAAATCATCGAGTAAAACTGAAGTGATATCAGGTGTTCCCCAGGGAAGCGTCCTGGAACCTGTGCTGTTCCTGATCGATATAAATGGCCTGGGTGACAATCTAAGTAGTTCTCTTAGACTGTTCGCAGATGATGCTGTAATTTACCGTCTAGTAAGGTCATCCGAAGACCAGTATCAGTTGCAAAAAGATATAGAAAAGATTGCTGTGTGGTGTGGCAGGTGGCAGTTGACGCTAAATAACGAAAAGTGTGAGGTGATCCACGTGAGTTCCAAAAGAAATCCGTTGGAATTCGATTACTCCATAGGTAGTACAATTCTCAAGGCTGTCAATTCAACAAAGTACCTGGGTGTTAAAATTACGAACAACTTCAGTTGGAAAGACCACATAGATAATATTATGGGGAAGGCGAGCCAAAGGTTGCGTTTCATTGGCAGGACACTTAGAAGATGCAACAAGTCCACTAAAGAGACAGCTTACACTACACTCGTTCGTCCTCTGTTAGAATATTGCTGCGCGGTGTGGGATCCTTACCAGATGGGATTGACGGAGGACATCGAAAGGGTGCAAAAAAGGGCAGCTCGTTTTGTATTATCACGTAATAGGGGAGAGAGTGTGGCAGATATGATACACGAATTGGGATGGAAGTCATTAAAGCAAAGACGTTTTTCGTCGCGGCGAGATATTTTTACGAAATTTCAGTCACCAACTTTCTCTTCCGAATGCGAAAATATTTTGTTGGGCTCAACCTATATAGGTAGGAATGATCATCAAAATAAAATAATAGAAGTCAGAGATCGAACAGAAAGGTTTAGGTGTTCGTTTTTCCCGCGCGCTGTTAGGGAGTGGAATAGTAGAGAGATAGTATGCTTGTGGTTCGATGAACCCTCTGCCAAGCACTTAAATGTGAATTGCAGAGTAGTCATGTAGATGTAGATTACTTCAATCTTCGAAGTACAGAAATGGCGTGTATTGTACACTGCGTAGGCCCATGCAGAAAGGCATTCAGGACAGAAGTAGTTGTTTCTTGTTTATTACCCTAATTTTTGTTACGACGAAAATATTTTGTGATCGCTGGCAGGAGTCGTTGCAAAGATAAAAATCAGTAGTGGTTTGCTAATCGACTGAAACAGAAAAAAAGACGAAGACATTAGCGACGCGAAACAATGCCAGTTGCGTTAGTTGCCCTCTCCCGTCCTCCAGGAGTCGTTATATGGCATGCTAGCTGTTTCATAAACTCAGCTATGTACTCATCGAATACAGCCATATATACATACATAATGTGCCTCTGTTTGTTTTACACACTTCCTTCAAAACTACCGGACCGATTTCAACCAAATGTCGTACACGGATGAGAACCGCGTACCTATCATAGTTCAGGAGGCATTACGCCATAAACAATGAGACACATGAAAACTGCTGCACTGTGCGTGACGTTTAGATCTATTGCTTCTTTTAGACTAATTCTATTCGCAACGCATTCTGCAGACAGTATCCACATATGCCACAGAATGTACCTACAAAATAAGTTTGTATGACACACAGCGCAGGAAATATGACCTCATAAACAGTGAGATGCGTGAAAAACTGCCGTATCATGCATGACGTTTAAATTTATTACTTCTTTGCTACTATCTATACTTACAACATATCTCTCAGACATATGCAGCTGAATGTACCAACTAAATTATGTCATTCTACGACCCACAGTTCAAGAGATACGACGTCGTAACACTTGAGTAAATGGAAAAACGTCGCATCGCGCATGAAGTTTTCATACAATTATTCTTTCCTACTAAGACACTACTACAGTCGAGTCAGCGTAAGGAATACCTGACACCTGGCAAAGCTTTTGACAGCTTTCGATTACGAAGCAAAAATGGTGGTTGGCGAAAACGATAGCCTTCTATAGAGGCGTTCCATAGAGACATTTACAAAATCGGGTTGTAAACACGGGAAGCAGCTACGTCCAACATACAGAAACTGTCCCAGATCGTGTTTCTTAATTTGGATACTGTAATTACTCGTTTTTACATTATGCATATTTCTTTGTACGACTGTTTCGTAATTTCAAAGGTGTTTTCACGAATGCACTGAAACGAAACTTTTTCAGTACTTGACTATAGGCACAAAAATGGCTCTAAGCACTATGAGACTTAACATCCTGTGAATCCAGAACGAAGCAGGCATCGATTTTTGGTAAACTGATGTCAAAATATCTATTATTATATATTGCGGTATCCTAGACAGTATTCTAAACTGAAGCTTTTCAGTTTAGAATATGCTCTAGGATACCGCAATAGATGTCAGCGATAATTCTGTCTATCGATATGTAACTTTTACTTTGTAAACTTTCCCAGTCATAGGTGGCCGTTCGCTGCGCAAGTGATTCTCTATGAACATAAGCAGGGGAAGGAGCTCATTCCGCTGCGCATTCAACGTAAAATCTATCTGCAGTTCCATCAGGCCCTCGTGCCTTGTTCGGTTGTGCAACACACACGTTTAAAAGCATCTCTCAGTGAATCAGCACGAGTTCAGGAAGAACCAATCGCATGAGACAAAGCATGCTTTACTGACACATAACATGTGGCAAAGAGTAGATTAAGGTGAAGCGGTTGGTTCCGTATTCCTAGATTTCCAAAAGACGTTCAGCACTGTACCGCGTCGTCGGCAAATAAGATACTGCCATACGGAATGTCTTCGCAAATTTGTGATTGCCTCGAGGAATATTTGACTGACAGAATCGAGTACGTTACAATGGACGGTGAAAGTAATATCGGGTGTGCCCCAAGCAAGCGTAATAAGGTCTCTAATGTTCTCAGTATAGCTAAACAATGTTACAGGACCAGCAGCACTATAAAAGTGTTCGCTGTTAATGCTGTTGTGTTAAGAAAAGCACAGCCGTTGGACGGTCTTGAGGAATTAAAGGAAGACTTGGACTTTCCACATGGTGTACTGAATGGCAGCTGTCTTTAAAAGCTGATAAATACAACGTAATGCACATAACCTTACGGTATCTGATCGCGAAATTAGTTGTGAACAACCTGAACCCGTCACTAAAAGGCGATATGAAATAGAACAATTATGTAAAATCTGTATTACAGAAGACAGTGGAAGACTTCGATTTGTTAGAAGAGTCCTCGAAAAAAGCTGTGTATCACTATAGAAATGCGTATACGATATGCTAGTGCGATCAATTTTAGAATATTGTTCAAGTGTCTGGAGCCCTTATCAAGTACACTCGACTACCCACGTCGAACGAATTCAGAGACGAGCTACAAGAGCAACAGGCCCATATATCCTAAACGAAAGTGTGACACAAATGCCCAGAGAGCTTGAACGAGAATTCGTAAAAGAGAAGTGACGTAGCCCTTTGGAATCCTTGTGGGGTAAATTGGTGTAAGCTGTTCTGTTACCTTCGCATATCTCGCGCGGAGATAGAGAGATCAAGGAAGATTAGGGCGCCTACAGAAGCATAATGACAGTCATTTTCCCCTCGCTCTGTACGCAGATGGGATAAGAAAGAAGACTGATAAATTTCAGACGATGTAACTTCTACTTTTCGGAGTATTTAAGTAGATGTAGAAACAGTATAATGCCACTCTCCTTTCTGCATTGAAAATGCTAATTATCTGAGATAGGAAACATTACAAGCGACACGATTTTACATGTGCTTGATAAAATCTATGAAGGAAAAGACTCGCATAGATTAACTAACTATTGCAACGTGAAGCTGCGCTAATTTAAGAACCACGTCCTGGAATAATGTGGTCATTACGCTGCTGCATCGTGCGCTGATCCTGTTCTTCTGATTTTTTTTTAAAAAAGACGGTTTATGTTTAAAATATGTTGCATAATTAGACTGTCGAGAGATTCCTGTATAAATGTGGAAGGCGGTGCAAGTCGGACAACCGACAGCGCAGCGCAGCGTTAAATTGAAATTGACGAGGCAGAGGATCGAACAACTTCTTTACTCCTGAATAAAAGATCACTATAAAAGGAGGACAGCCCGAAGATGAATCGCTGCTCTAATTGATAGCAAGTTCGCCTTGACGTCCTTCTGCTCTCTGTAAATACGAAAGAAATAGGATATAACTAAGTAAAAGTCGTTGTGTATTAATTAAAAGCACCGACTGCACTGTGTTGAATTAGCCGGGAACGAGCTCGACAGTGGACGGTAATTTGAGTCGCATCCAGCGTAATGCGCCCAGGCATCACAGAGTCGAGAGAGGCTTCTATTGCAACACGCTTATTTGCAGACGGATGTGCTGTTACGAACAATTTAGCTCGCTTCAAGTTTATCTTCTCCAGAGCTAGAATCTCTCTTGCGCCTTCTGAAAGCAGAAAAGGAAGTCTTAAAGTTTCGCCAATTATTTTCATGACTGTCTTACAGATTCCATGATACGTCTGTTATTGATTTCTTGGATTTCAGTGTGCAGCCAAGGATTCCGATTTTGTCGTTGAGGATCATGGTTCTCATCACCTCTCCTCGTACCACAATGTGTACGGTCACGGGCGACCAACTGATTTGGTTGCTGTTTCGTTTGTAGCGCAATGTGGTGTAGCCTCGTCTCAGCCGCAGTAATTAATTCGCTAAAAAATGCAGTTGTATTACTTTTGAAACAGTCGAGACGGCCTTTGGTGATCCTTGTTTAATGAAGTACAGGCCGTGGTACAAGGCATATTTCTATGCGTAACGTTTCGTCTCCCAGTACTAGAGACATAGTCAGAGATTATATAGACTCAGAAAGGAGTATTAAACTTAAAAGGCTCGGCAAGTCGAACTTTTCATATACATCCACGCGGTGGTCGGTATTTGAAGTCCTCAAACCACTGCCTAAGGTCGCAGAGTCGCTCCGACGAGTGTTAAAGGGCTTGTAGTGGGGGAAGACTTGGCGTTGTTTATTTTCTTCTAGCGCTAAGCTCCACAACTTGTCTAATTTTAGTCCTCCTCCTTTTCAGTTAGGCGTTGTTTTCGTGCTTTTAAATTTCAATGTCTTCTCTGTGCATTGGATCTTGACAAAACCATAGTATCGAAGAAACGAATTTGGTGGTTCCTGGTCCGTTTTATGCGGTTTTTCTTAGACGGCAGTCGGTCTTGGGTTCCTCAAGGCGGGCGTTAATGCTTCCCTTTACAGCTGTTATATTCATTTGAGCGATTTGCAAGAGATTTTATATACTTCTGTTGTGGCAAACGACAGGCGTACGCCCTTTGCATTGTTCAAACAATCGAGCATCTTCCTTGTCGTCTTAGTATTCTGCTGATACAACCTGTGACAGTTTGTACGAATGGAAGGAAGAGTTTCCCTTTGGGTGGTACTTTTTCGCTAGAAGCGCCTGATCATTTAGGGTGTAGTGCCCTATACATTTCTTCTCCCACGCGTTTCCGCAATATTACGCATCCCGAATCGATGGCTCGGCATACTTGTTGTAGTTTGATACTGTTTCCTGAATCTTCATGACCGCTGATGCTGTCTCTAGCAATGAGGAACGAAGCGTTAAGCAGAGAAATATGCCTTGGAGCACGGCCTAAAGCCCATGAGAATGACGTAAATACCGGCTGTAAAAGCGTGCATTGTATGAACAAGTATTTTTTCGTTCTCCTTTTTGTCAGTATTTAGGAAATAGGGCAGCCGATTTGCACAAATTTTCATAAAGTTAAATCCTCTGGTAAATATACGATACTCATTCGTGTGATGTACCAGCGGCGCCTCGCTCAGATAAACGTGCATGTTAAACTGCAGCTTCCGGGACGGGGAGGTGCGCCGTTTCTAGATCGAATCCACCCGGCGGATTAACGGCGAGGGTCGGTGTCCAGGCCAGCCTGGATGCGGTTTTTAGGCGGCTTCCCACATCCCACTAAGTGAATACCGGGCTGATGCCCAAATCTCGTCTCAGTTATACGATTCGTAGCCACACAGAAAACTTTCGATCATGTTGATACGAATAACACCGTACGCAGACAGTTGTGTACTCATATCCCGTCCCCGGAATAACAGGGTCGGGACAGGAAGGGCATCCGGCCACCCCTTAAATTAGTCATGCCAAATCCAAAATAAGCATGCTGACTCTGTACCGATGCGGGACAAAGGAAAAGGAAAAGAAAAAGAAGTGGACTGTCAGGGTCAACGCAGTCGATGGCAATGTCTGAAAAATATTTCCCGCAAGGAAGCGCATTAGTCCCTGCTATTTTTTAACATATACGCTAATGGCCAGTAACTTTCACAGCACACCAGGAGTTTTCTTTGTCCAGATGATTTAGTTCGGCAACTCAGGCTGAGGCGTAAGAGGAAGGTGGTAGTCAACCTGACAGATGCATGGGGGATGAGTAATTAATACAATAAGAATCAACTTCACCCAAACTCAGTTAAAATTCTACTGCATGTATCCAACTTAAAAAATGGCAGGTAATCGTAAACTCAGTTTGTTATGGCAAGGAGTATTTTTCCACTGGACGCTATACCACATTCAAAACCTTCAGATTACACACTTGGGCTCATCTCGACTTAATAGCAGAATTGCTTCAACAGAAGCGTACAAGTGGACGCTGTAAATAATACGAGCGCTATCCACAAAGTACATTACGTTTTCGTTTGTGTCCGTTAGGGGCGGGGCTAGCGCGGCCATCTTGCTGTCATAGCATTCCTCCGCTCAGTCGGCATCCTGCTGTGCCAGTGAGAGGTTCGTGCTGTACTCCGTTGAGTTACTGTGACAGTTTGAAATGTCAACGTTAATTGAAAATGCCGCGAAGTGTGAAGTGCGTGCTGTAGTAAGGTTCCAAACTGTACACCGATAGAAATCTATCGGCAGCTTTGTGAAGTGTATGGGGACAACATAATCACTGAAGGTGGAGTGCGTCAATGGGTCATAAAATTTAAAAATGGCCGAACTAACGTTCACGACGAAGAGCGAAGTGGAAGACCAAGCATAGTAACTGCCGAACTTGTCGAAAAAGTCGATGCCACGGTCCATGACAACCGTAATTTCACAATAACGGAACACTCTACGAGCTTTCCCACAAATTTCACGAATTTTGTTGCACGAAATCATTACCGAAAAGCTTGGTTACCACAAGTTTTGCGCAAGAAGGATACCAAACATCTTCACAGAGATTCACAAAAATCTGCGAATGGCTGCAGCGTTAACGTTTTTGGACGCTTACAAGAAAGATGGCGACTCATTACTCGATCGCATCGTTACTGGTGACGTAACATGGTCTAAGCATGTGAACTGCGAGACAAAATTGCAGTCAATGCAGTGGGGGCACTAAAATTTCCCCCCAAAACCCAAGAAATGCATGCAGACAATGTCGGCAAGGAAGGTGATGGCGACTGTCTTTTGGGACAGAAAAGGTGTAATTTATCTGGAAAGAGGCACTACAATAAACTCTCAAAGGTATTGCTAAACTCTGCACAACCTCAGAAGAGCAATACAAAACAAGCGCAGGGGAAAGTTGGGCTCAAAGATCTTGCTCATTCACGACAGCGCCCGGGCCCACACGGCAAATGCCACTTGTGAAGTTCTCGAATCCTTTAAGTGGGAGTTGTTTCCACATCCGCCGTACAGTCCCGACCTGGCACCGAGCAACTTCCACTTATTCCCAGCAATGAAGAAGTGGTTGGCTAAACAGCGTTTTGATGACGACGCACAGCTTCAAGAAGAGGTAATCACGTGGTTGAAGGCGCAAGCCTCCGAATTTTACGATTAAGGAATTTCCAAGCTCGTCCATCGCTACGATAAGTACCTTAATTTAAATGGCAACTATGTAAAGAAGTAGTATTTAAGTGTGGCTTTCATCTGTATATAATAAAAAAATTCAAATACTTTATTTATTTTTAATTCCAAAACGTAATGTACTTTGTGGATAGCCCTCGTATCATGGAGATGATAATCTTAAGTTACATGTCACTAGGTGCCCGCGGCCTACGTTACGTGCCAACGTACACAGAGGTGACAAAAGTCATAGCATACGTCTTCAATATCGTGAAGGTCTTCCCTTTGCCGGGGGTAGTGCAGCTACTCGACGTGGCATTCACTCAGCAAGTTGTTGGAAGACCCCTGCAGAAATATTGAGCCATATTGTCCATATAGCCGTCCATAATTTCGGAAGTGTTGCCGACACAGGATTTTGTGTACGAACTTAGCTCTCGACTGTGTCTCATAAATGTTCAATGGAATTCGTATCGGGTGATCAGGACGGCAAATCATTCGTTGGAATTATACAGAATGTTCTTCAAACCAATCGCGAGTGACGCGTCTCATTGTCACCCATAAAAAAGTCATCGTTGTTTGGAAACATGTTCATGAATGGCCGCCAAGTAACCGAACATGATGATTTCCAGTCAATGGTTGGTTCAGCTGGCTCAGAGGGCCCAGTCGATTCCATGTGAACTAAGCCCACACCATTATGGAACTACCACCTGCTTGGACAAGGCCTTGGTGACAAATTAGGTACAGTCGAAGCCTACCGTCGGCTCTTACCAACTGAAATCAAGACTCGCCTCGCCAGGTCACGATTTTCCAGTAGTTGAGGATCTAACCAATATGATCACGAGCCCAGGAGAGGCGCTGCAGGCAGTGTGCTGTTAGCAAAGGCACTGGAATCGGTCTTCTGCAGCCGAAGCCCATTAACGCCAAATTTTGCCGCATTGTACTAACAGGTGCGTTCGTCGTACGTCCCATTTTATTTCTGCGGTTATTTCACGCATTGTTGTTTGTTAGCACTGACAACTCTAGGCAAACGCCGCTGCTCTCGGTCGGTAAGTGACGGCCTCCGCCAGCAGCGTTGTCTGTTGTGAAACATAATGCTTGAAATGTGATTTTCTTGGCACACTCTCGGCACTGTGAATCGCCGAATTTTGAACTGTAATGATTTCCGAAGTGGAATGTGCCATGCTTCTAGATCTTAACTACCACTCCCCTTTCAAAATCAGTTAATTCTGCTCGGCTTGAATCAAACTTTCGACACAGCGCACGTCGTCTGAGGTGGACATGTTTGGCTGCTCTGACCTTTGCTCTCACACATATGTTACGCGTGTATCAAATTGCTGCCGCCAAAATCACTGCTGTTTTCGTCGCGTCACTCTCGCTCCGTAAACTTCTACTTGGCTGTGAATTGTGGATCGGGACAACCTCTTTAACCGCAAAAATCTCATTATATTCGCACTTCAATAGTCGGTCGATTATACATCAATGTCTCTCTCTCGCAACTGTATTTAGAACCACAGCGCCACTGCTGTCCCTATATACTGGCGACAGTGAAAGGCTTTGATCGTCTTTTCTCTCTAGACATGGAATTTCATTTGCAGCGGGTATTACACACCAGTAAGAGCTCTTGTTACGTCAGCTACGAAACTACCCTCATAGGTTACATCTCCACCAGTAATATTTCCAGTAGTTATTTGCGAATTAATACGCTGAGGGAATATGTTCAACGCTGTTCTACATAAAATACATCAATAAAACTTTAAGACATTCGTTGTAACCTCTGTCGGCTGTTTCTACAACTGGCCCGTTGAACAAGCAGACGATTCGGTAGGCATATGAACAATATTCTGTCAGATATTTAAATGTTGAAGACTTGTGTTTCAAACGGAATTCTTTGTTTGTATCCAATACGTTATAAAATCCATCGTAACTACTATTTTTAAACTGAGACAAAAACGCCCCAATTTCGTACGCGGCTCCCCACGTAGGAGGTTCGAGTCCTCCCTCGGGTATGTGTGTGTGTGTGTGTGTGTGTGTGTGTGTTGTGTGTTGTGTGTTGTGTGTGTGTCGTCCTTACCGTAAGTTAGTTTAAGATAGATTAAGTAGTGTGTGATGACCTCAGCAGTTTGGTCCCATAAGACCTTACTTACATATTTCGTACTTTCTGTATTTTGGGAGACGTTGACAAGTATGTCTCGAATAGGTGGTGGAATACACCAGCCAACGCTAGTATGTTTTTTTTTCACGCGAATTGTGAACAGTTTAAGAGAGCACCACTTCAGTAAACAGAAATTGGAAATCTTTGACGTTACTTTGGTATTTTGAAATTTGTTATTTCTTATGTTTATTTCACTAAGAGTGATGATGTGTTCTAGGCAAAGATTAAAACTGCGCTTAGATTTACTCGTAACTGAGTTATTCTCCCAATCCAGAATCACTGTCAAGACTTTTTTTAGAAAACATAAAATGACGTAGAGCTTAGTCTCTGTTATATTAAAACTAATGTTGGCTTCATCTACAGTAATTTGTCTCTGTTAAACAGAGGTCAAAACGGATGTTCTGCTTAAACGAACGACGGGCAGTATATCTGTTTCACGCCTTGCCGACGTCCTGTGTCCGCTGTTTTTGGTAGATGTGTCATTCATTTCCGGAATGTTTCTGCAAACGAATGTCACTAGATACACTTAGTGAGATGCTGGGATATTTATTATTTTTCCTTAAACTGGTTGTATGCCGAGCTACTTCCTTTGACATGTTTTGTTGTATGCTGTGCATTGATTATTTATTGTTCTAATGCCATTTTATTTGTTTGTTACAGGTAAGTGTTACCTATTTCAAATCGCTGGGGTCTATGTGAGTACTATATGATTTTAACATTCATATTTTTTTCAAACAGTAAACTGTAATGACCTGTTTCATGAAACGTCGTAGCTTTTATTTGTTCCGTAAACTCTGCAGTGAACCTTGTAGCTTCCTAAAACGAATTTATATCTGTTACTCGTTTTATTTCCTGATATTTAACCAACGAGTTCATTTACTATTTCATTTTTAAAATATTCAAAATATAAGAAACAAATTTTCTCGGAGATTCGTTGAATTTATAGTTTCGATTTTCAGGCAGAGGCGTCTAAAATAAATTTTTAATGTTGTGATGCAGCAGAAGAAAATTAAAAGTTCTGAAATAATTCTGATGACCGTATACCATACATCTAATGACATCCTGTTGTGTCGAACGTTTCTATTTGAGCTTTATATTCATTGAAACTTCGAACAAAGAAACCGAGAGACGTATTACAATAACTAAATGGTCTTTAAGGTCGCGATCCAGGACCAGATAGTTTGTTTAAGATAGTTAATATATAAACTATATACGACTGGAAGTAGCCATAGAATATGAAATGTGTTGTCATATCGCGATAATAATAATTGTTATTGTAATAATTTAACGATGTTATTTTAACTATTAAAATAATACCGTTAAATTTTGCTACCAGAACTGATGTATAGGAAATTCATCTTGGTATCCTAACGAGAAGTTTTTTGTCCATTTATTCTACAACTTAACCACGTTCTTTTCAAATGTGAATATTACTGGAATCTGTGATACAGTCCAGGCGCGTATATTAAGCCAAAAAGTAAATAACTTTAACCTTAATATTACGCTATTTGTTTCGCATAATACCGCCACCTTATTAATACGCTAGTGATTTACTAAGATATCGCTGATTTTCTCCATAATCTCACTTGTCCAAATTCGAGATGATTAGAAAGCATAATGGCAAATAATACGTTTGCCACTTTTTCCTCTCATGTACTACAGTGCCACAGCACCCAAAAAGCTGCTGTCATATTCCGTAGAAAGGGTGCTCAGATTTTGATGCGGTTTCCTGGATTAGATTTTTCGTAATGTCCATAAATAACTACCGCTAGGATTCCTTCCGGAGCTCTGCCGAATTTCTCTCTCCTACTTGTCCAGCCGAGTGACCTCTACGTCGGCAGAACATAAATCTGACCCTTCTTTCTCTTCTTGCTGCTGCTTCTGTTGGTATACAAGAACGATTATTTCTTTTACGGTACCACATTTTGGTTTTCATTAAGAAGCCGTATAGTGTGAAGATTCAATACCCTGTTTGTTCGTGACGTGTGTCTTTCGTTACGCTTTCTGAAGGAAAAGTCTTCACTGTCTTATACTGATCAGAAACTGTAAAAGACATACTCAGTTTTTCTCTCGCAGTCTGCTGTAATATAGTTCAGTCCCTTTACGCTTGGGTAGACATTCTGTCCTTTTCACCAGGTGAGCACATGTCATGCCTCCCTTTTATTGCCTGTAATCGGTAGTCACAGTGTTGTCGAGTGGACACTAAACTCTTAACTGTGCTTTTCAGTACTGTAGCATACTACCGTTATCGCCCTTATGTGTATGTTTTACGTTTCTTGTATATTGCTGAAAAGCGGGTAAAACAGCTGCTCAGTCATACACAACCCCATCACATTTTCTTTGTAGAGCAGTGTAAGCTATGATCACTTATTGAATGCTTATTAGTTTGACACCGAAGGATGTAGGTTGCAGTAGGTACTTGGAGATGAAGCAGCTTGAACAGGATAGAGTAGCATGGAGAGCTGCATCAAACGGGTCTCTGGACTGAAGAGCACAACAACAAAAACAGTTTGACACACCTGGCTTTAGTCTGTAGGTGTTCGGTACGACGCAGGAAATTGACAATACTATACGGGGAAAGCGGAGTTCGCTATTTCTATGTTCTTCGTATTTCTGTCTGTATCCGGATCTCTTCCTGACCCACACCTGTAAAATAGTTTATGGAGAAGGCCTGACTACGTTTCTGTCCGTCTCTCAGGTTGTAAGGTAAGGCAGCGGGCTGCGCAAGATAAAGCAATTTTTTCGTGTGTTGAGTAATGAATCGATTAATAGGAAAATAGGTGGAAAGAAAGATTAGGATTTAACATCACATCGTCGACAATATCACTAGAGTCAGAGGTCACTTTCGGATTAGACAGACATCGAGAGAGGTAGCGCAGTGGTTGGCACACTGGACTCGCATTCGGGAGGACGACGGTTCAAGTCCACATACAGCTATCCTGATTTAGGTTTTCTGTGATTTCTCTAAATCGCTCCAAGTAAATGCCGGGGTGATTCGTTTGAAAGGGCTTGGCGGATTCCCTTTCCCATCCCTGAAACAATCTAAGCTTTTGTGCCTTCTCTAATGACCTCGATGCCGACGGGACATTACTCTTCCTTCTTCCTGTTTTTTGGATTAGACAACCATGGGGAAGGAACCACCGCAGCATTCACTTGAAACGGTGTAGGAGAGCTACAGAAAACCCGACTTGATAGCTGACGGAGATTTTAGCTGCACCTGAATGCGAGTCCATTGCCATAAATGGTCCTCGCTCGATAGGAATGTAGAAGTCTCGAAAGTAGAACTTGTAACGTATCTTCTCTGCTTCGGATCAAGTCACAAGAACACCCACTGCGATATCGACGTGGTCCATTTAGTCAACGCAATTTCACTTTGATCAGATTTAGACCCGACCAGCGTCAACCTTCTTAATTCCTAAATTTGTGGAAGTTGTTTTGATAAGGGCCTTCAGCATCGATTTGCTCCTTGAGACGAGATACTGAGCTGCTACATCCCTAATTGGGTTAGCTATCTGATTGTACGCGGAGATACTCATGATGCGACTACTGGATGAGAAACAATTGACGGTAAACAATCTTTGCTTAAACCCTTTAGGGTTCCTAAAAAGGCCGTCTAAATATCAAATCGAATAGTGCAATGATGATAATTTAGAAGTGTGAACGCATAGATGTCAGATAAACGTAAAGCGCTTTAATCGCAGCAAGAATAACTCAGTTTGTTCATTTCATTCAGAGCCAGCCAAGGCCGTTGTTTCTGTCCGATCTTTCTCCAGGACGCTGTTAGCTGTACAACCCTAACAGGGCTGCTATTGAATCGTGGTACCTGCCGTGATGCAATCAGAACAGCAGCCTTCGAAAATCAATATTACTGAATAAAAACTCTACACCTTGCACAAGTGACTCTACACCACGCTTTTCCCCCAACCACAGGTAACAACTTCTCTTAATCTCGAATTCAGAATAACTTCAAAAAAAAATTGCTATCTTTTGTCTCGGAAAAGAGTACATTGCAGCGTAATGAACGTTTTTGCTTGAAATTGTCTCCTAACACGGAATCTCGCAACCGATTTTTTTATGTCCAGAAAGGTTTGAACCGATGCCATATAAAGCCTAATTACGCTCGTCTCAGAATACTCTGCAAGTAATGGGAACCTTTTTTGAAACCAATAAACATGGTTTAGAAATCGAACGAACGTCTTCTGTTCTAGAGCCGGCCGCGGTGGTCTCGCAGTTCTAGGCGCGCAGTCCGGAACAGTGCGACTGCTTCGGTCGCAGGTTCGAATCCTGCCTCGGGCATGGATGTGTGTGATGTCCTTAGGTTAGTTAGGTTTAAGTAGTTCTAAGTTCTAGAGGACTAATGACCACAGCAGTTGAGTCCCATAGTGCTCAGAGCCATTTGAACCCTTCTGTTCTAGAAGTACACTGAGGTTACAAAAGTCATGGGGTAACTCCTAATATGGTGTCGGATCGCCTTTTGCGCAGCATAGTGCAGCAACTCGACGCGGCAGAAACTCAGCAAATACTGCCTCTATAGACCTCCTTTATTGCAAAAATGTTTCCGTGCCGGATTTTGTGCACGAACTGACCTCCCGATTATGTCCCACAAATGTTCGATGGGATTCATGTTGGGCGATGTGGATGACCAAACCATTGGCTTGAACTGTCCAGAATGTTCTTCTAACCAATCGCGAGCAATTGTGGCCCGGCCCATGGCACATTGCCAACCATAAAACTTCCATGGTTGTTTGGGAACATGAGGTCCATGAATGGCTGCAAATGATCTCCAAGTAGCCGAACATAAACATTTTCAGTCAATGATCAGTCTTACATTCCATGTAAATACAGTCCACACTACTATGGAACAGCCAGCGGTTTGTACAGGGCCTTGTTGACAACTTCTCGTAGGGTCTGCGCCACACTTGAACCCTACCATCAGAACCAACTGAAATCGGGACTCATCTGACCAGATCACGTTTTTCCAGTAATCTAGGGTCCAACCGATATGTTCACGAGCCAAGGAGAGGCGCTGCAGGCGATGTGTTGTTGGAGAAGGCACTGGCTTCGATCGTCTACTGCACTAGCCCATTAACACCGTTTTCGCCGTATTGTCCCAAAGGATGCGTTCGTCGTACGTCCCACATTGATTTCAGCGATTACTCATGCAGTGTTACTTGTCTGTTAGCACTGACAAGTGTATGCAGACGCCGCTGCTCTTAGTCGGTAAGTGAAGGTCTTCAGCTATTGCATTGTTCGTGGTGAGAGTTAATGCTTGAAATGTATTATTTTCTGCACGGTCTTGACACTGTGGATCTCGGAATATTGAATTCCCTAACGATTTCCGAAATAGAATGTCCCATACTTCTAGCTCCAACTACCATTCCGTGTTGAAAGTATATTAATTTCCGACGTGCGGCCATAACCAGGACGAAAGCCTTTTCATATGAATCACCTGAGTTCGCCAATGCACTGCCCTTTTATATCTGATACTACGCCATCCGTATATGTGCATATCGCTGTCCAGCGACATTCGTCACCTCAGCATAAATTATGACCTTGTACCGGCAGTCTTATGAGATGCAGTTAATGTACGTGTAATGAATTCTTGAATTAAAATCTGAATGTACGGCCTTTGCCACTGGCTTGGGTGTATTAATTTTACTGTCTCATCTGTACAAATTACAGGTTCAAGCTTTTAAATAAACCAGAAGCTATTAAAGTTTTACAGCTTTATTCTTTATGTCTACCTGTTTAATTCTCTACATACCCTGGCGAGGGACACATTTCTCCCAACAAGAGACCAATTTATTGTAGCGTCACTACAGAATGTTTGACGTTGTTGACGGAGCTACAGTCTCATCTCTGCTTGCACAATGTCATCACTATCAAAGTGAAAGTCCGCAGCTTGTGGTCTAGTGGCTAGCGTTGCTGCCTCTGTATCATGGGGTCCCGGGTTCGATTCCCAACCGGGCTGGGGACTTTCTCCGTCCGGGGACTGGGTGTTCGTGTTGTTATCATCATTTCATTATCATCCGTGAAAGTGGCGAGATTAGATTGTGTAAAGATTGGGAATTTGTCCGGGCGTTGGTAACCGCGCAGTTGACCGCCCTACAAACCAAACATCGTCATCATCTTCATGAAAAGGAAGCCCTCGAAGACGTTCTTTAAGGTTTGGAAGCAGATGAAAATTGTATGGGGGCAATTCGAAACTCGATTACAGTATGCAGTTAGATTGTCACGCACCGACATAGTTACGTTCCACGCCTCCATGTTACACGCTACAATTTGGCGCGCTTTGGCGGCAGAGGTCTGCAAATCCAGTATGTACACAAGGAGAGTAAAAACGTAAAATGTTAATAACGTTTGTTTCATTTAAAAATGGTTTAAGAGTTTTCACGTAAATTCGGAGGCATTACTTTTCGGCATGCCGTCGTGTATCTGTGTCTACTTGAGGAGCCTAGGGCGTGTGCCGGCTACCCGCTCGGCGCCGTCAGTCTTCGGCGTCAGCAAGGCGTGTGGGCTGTGTGTCGGTGCAGCAGTGTGAGGGTAAGAAACGGCGCGTGACGCTGCGGTGACCCCACGGCTGGTGGCCGGGCGACGGCTCGGGACCCAGGCGTGGGACGGCGCGCCGTGATCGATGGCGCCGCCCGTCACACTCCGAGACCGAGACGCGGTCTCTGCTCTGCTCTGCCCTGCCCTGCCTCCTGGCCACAAGCGCACCAGCTCTCCCTGGCCTTCTCTCCCCCTTCATCGTACACGTTCTTCGTGTCTTTTTTTGTTTTGTTTATGGTAGCTGCTTCGTCAGTCGATAGCTGACACACTGCCCTGATAACATTTAGTTCCTGGCCACCTATGTGTGCTCGTCCTGTTGACTGATGTGCACGCAAGGGGCGAGTTTCCTGTTACAGCGGGAAGGAATGTTCAGCCTGGACACGGTAATTCCCCCAAATACATACAGGATGAACATTAATAAAACCAGCAAGCTGCAGGCACGGGTTCCTGACTGGTAATGGAAGAAAAAAGAGTCCGGAAATGGATAGTGTGCGTGCAGCGACAACAAATCATACCAGAACACAGTACAGAGCTGCATCGCATCCACGTCACAACAAATGTTCACAGTGGCACGATTGCAGATGATAGGGATAGTAGCGGTTGTAACGCAAGATAGTCGTACTTTGTCTTACACCATGTTGGCGAGCCACTTGCTGGAGCTTGTATTAGTGTCTTCCCAATATCTTGTAGAACTTGGTCCCCGGCCGTGGAGGCCGAGCGGTTCTAGGCGCTTCAGTCCGGAACCACGCGGCTGCTACGGTCGCAGGTACGAATCCTGCCTCAGGCATGCATGTGTGTGATGTCCTTAGGTTAGTTAGGCTTATATAGTTAGAAGTCTAGGGGACTGATGACCTCAGATGTTAACTCCCATAGTCCTTAGAGCCATTTGAACCAAGAACCCAGTCCTCCAAATCTGGTGTACACACAGTCCGCCGCGTCCTTGCACTTCCGTCTGTCAGAAAGGACGTGGGATCACACAAACGCTCAAAAAGGACTTACAATGTTGTTTGATGTCGGTGGTGTCTGTGAGGGTACGTGTTTTGGTATAGGCGTGCTCCCTCTCGACCGTTTCCATCCGCTTGGCTGTAAGCAAACTCCATCTCGGCTTGTTCCGGACATGAATACCGGACCATTCTGCTGCTTGCAATACGCTGCATCAGTCACACAGCCTGCAAAACACGAGGAACACACGGCATGTGAACAGGGGAACTTTCATTCGTCCGTGCCTTCTACTGTGACAACTATGAATTTCCGGACCATGTTCATAGGACATTTTTCCTTCCATTTCCCGCCAGGAATTCGACTCTGTAGTTTGTCGGTTTTATTAATGTTGACCCCGTTTTTATGTCCGACAAGTCCGAAAGTACAGACAGCATTTGTAGAAAGGCCTCTGTCTTCCCCTGCCCCCCCCCCCCCTCCCCCTTCGCCCTCCGCCTGGGTGCATGGCCGGCATGATTGCCGGCCGTTGTGGCCGTGCGGTTCTAGGCGCTTCAGTCTGGAACCGCGTGACCGCTACGGTCGCAGGTTCGAATCCTGCCTCGGGCATGGATGTGTGTGATGTCCTTAGGTTAGTTAGGTTTAATTAGTTCTAAGTTCTAGGCGACTGATGACCTCAGAAGTTAAGTCGCATAGTGCTCAGAGCCATTTGAACCGGCATGATTATCATTGGATTTATCACGATTAATTTAACGGCTGGCCGGATGCCCTTCTTGTCGCCTCCCCACCCTTCGGGACGGAATGTGTGTACCGCAACTGTCTCCGTGTAGTGTTATTCATGTAAAAGACAGCTAAAGTTTTCGGAATGTCTACGAATTGTGCAACTAGCGTGGACTTGGGTACCAGCCCGAGATTCGCTTCGTGGGATGTTGGGAGAACCGCCCAAAAGCCACATCCAGGCTGGCTGGCGCACCGGCCCTCGTAATCCGGCGGGCGGCTTCGGTCCGGGGCCAGCGCACCTCCCTATCCCGGAAGCAGCGCTTTAACACGCGTGGCTATCCGGGCGAGTGATTGGTAGAAAGGCCTGAATGTTAAAATAATATTCGCGAAATGGAGGAGTCGACGACGGAGAAGTAGTTTTGTGTCCTCTGGGGCGGAGTACATATTTTACGCAGTTTAATCGTCGGAACTCGGGGATTAGTGATCCTTTCTTATGAACAAAATTACTTTTTAAGTAGCCGGAATGACTCTTTTTTTGGGGGGGAGGGGAGGGGGAGATCCAGCAGTGTATGGATTCATTGTCAATCGATAACTGAATTTTTGCTGCCACGAGAGGAGATTAGAACGAATGTGTATTCCAATTAACGAATGTGTGTTCCAATTAGCAAGAGCATGATATTTTAACAACTGAAGTACGCAGTGAAACGACAGGTTCTAAGTCATACATCGTTTATTCCATCCAGTAAACAAAAGCGTCAAGACCCATATATATTTTTCAAATGAAATTTATATTACTCTAAGAACTTGTAAACCTTCGGAAACAAATTGATGTACATACTCTGTAGCTACACTAGTTTAAAATCTCTGATCCAACAACAATTTCACATTTATCTTTGTACCTGATGATGGTGTTAACAGCCGAAAACCAGTTTGTACAAATAATTTAATGAATATTGTAGAAGATTACGCTAGTTTCGTCCGAGTTTGTTTTCATAATGTATTACACATTTATTCTACCAAGAATCGTCGGATCGATCAATCAGTGCAACTTATAAAACTCTACTGCAAGTGCAAAAAATTCATACCATTGCCAAGAAGAGCTCCTCGGAACAGACATAAGCACTTTCAAAGTTTATAGAGAAGAGTTAGGTGGTAAATGATAATAACAGAGGAGAATAGCAACCTCAACACCAAAATTTAGAGAGACGCAGTACAAGAATAAAATAAGAATTCACCTTTTAAGGAGCAAGAGCATGTAACAGGACTGAAGAAAGAACGTGAGAAGCTGTAATTTCTTCCAAGCAGGCCAAGCTGCGGCGAAACCATCCAAATTGGGTTGTCGGAACACGGGAAGTGACAACTAATTCACAGGAGCTACGAAACATATTTAAGAGTATGGGTAACTAATTGCGATGCAAAAGCTGCGAACTTGAACCGATTGTAACACGAACTGCGCGAGCGAAAAAAAAAAAAAAAAGATTAAAGGAAAGAGCAATCGAATCGGCACCTAGTCGTGCAGATACGTGTTACAGAGTAGCGAATACACATGGTTGCAATAGTTCTAGTCTTCAGAATGGGATGAACGAAGACGGATTTATATAAGGTTACATCGGTGCAAAATGTTCTGATGTGCTGAAGACGCTTCCCAATTCGTGTTGTTCATTAAGAACGTAATGCATGGCATTGTTCTTAGGAGTAATATGTATTGGTATAAGAGAAGATGGTGTCCGGTGGCAAGATACGGAGTAATTACATTTGATTCGTAACCCCACTTACCTTTATATCTGTATTGTGCTGAAAATACACTGGAGGCAAAAAAAAGTGCAACACCAAAACGTAATTAAGTAGTGTAAAGAAGTATCGGGAATAAATTTCTCTAGGTAACATATTTAAGTGAGTAACGTTGCAAGATCATAGGTTAGTGTAAGCGCTATATAAGGCCATCGCAAACGTGAAAAGCTAGTACATTAATCACCGGTGTAACTGCCGGAATGTTGAATGCACGCATGCAAACGCACATTCATTATCTTGTACAAGTGCCGGTTGTCAGTTTACGGGCTGGAGTTCCATGCCTATTGCAGTTTGTCGGGAAATACAGGGCCGGCTAATGCTCGCTATGAATGGCAGCTGTAGTTGTCGTCCGATGATGCTCTATATGTGCTCGATTGGAGAAACATCAGGTGATCGATCAGGCTAAGGCAACACATCGACACACTGTAGATCATGTTGGGTTACAATAGCGGTATGTGGGCGAGCGTTATCCTGATGGAAAACGCCCTCTGGAGTGCTGTTCATGAATGCAGGTCGAATCATCCAGGTGTAGGTCCAGGGCATCTAGCATGCAGACAGGTTAGTTGCAGGCCCACAACTAGCCTCTTTCTAACCAACGCACGGACAACACTGGTATCGGAAAACACAACAGACCTCCCTGCTGCCTTGAAAGCAGCTCTAGCTTGACATCACTGAAGTCACAAATGGCGGTGGTCTGGGATCAGTGGGATGCACACTACGTGGACTGTGGACTGTCTCGGAGCTGTCCTTAAAGTAAATGATTTGTTGTAACTGTTCGTTGTGGTGCCAGCTGCCGCTTCTGCTCATATTGCTGCTGCAGATTAAGTACGATGCGCCAGAAACATACGCCGAACAAACTCTTCTTCCTTCTCGGCAGTGCCACGTGCCCGTCCGGAGCCGGGTATTGTTGCGACTGTACATTCACGTGGCGACTACTGCCAGCAGCCTATACAGTGGCTACATTCCTGACAATTTTTTCTGCAATATTGCATAAGGTAGGTCCAGGTTCTCGTGGCCCAATAACACGACGTCGTTCAAACGCAGTGAAATGTTCATAATGCCGCCTTTGTCGCCTTAAAGGCATTCCTTACTAACATCAACTCACCACGTCCAATCTCAAAGATAACTAACGCTCACGACCGTTACAGCGCGTATTTAAAACAAATCCTAGTTGCAACGTCATAGTAGCGCTACTCGCGGCACTCTTAAGCGACCGGCATGAAATTTGAAAAGACATCATCTTTCAGATCTAGAAACACGCCTACCAACTTGGATTTATGTCGCACAAATCGTACTTGGTGTTGCGATTTTTGGCTAAGTGGATGTGCACAAAAGAGCAAATGTTGACTGTATGCACCGTGAACCTTCTTTGGAAATAGACTTTTTCGGTTCACTCGCGATACTTGCTTACAGAAGTGATGCTCACTATAGTCTTCGCCTTCAGGCTTGCAATCAATAGAATTCGGATTTGTTTTAGTCAGTGTTTGTTGTACGTTAACAGTGATACACAGTGGCAGGTATACGTTTACTGAAAGAAATGGTAGAGCTAGCGTTACGACGACGCTGCAACGGTATTACAGCATTTTTGCATCCTGATATTATTGAATCACTCTGTTTTGTTTTGTATAGGATTTTTTCACTGTTGTGGAGGTATTCTCACAGAAACGAGGATAACTGGATAACAAACTCAATAATAGATAATTATATTTCTAATCTGTAACGAGGTACTGGAGGCCATGGTGCCCTAATAACGAAGTACCACGAAGTATTCTTAAACAAACGTCAAACTTTGCTGAATTAATGGCAAACAACTAAGTAGGTCGTTCACTTTTAAAGGCTCGAAATGGAGTACAAACCCCGGCCATTGTGGCCGTGCGGTTCTAGGCGCTTCAGTCTGGAACCGCGTGACCGCTACGTTCGCAGGTTCCAATCCTGCCTCGGGCATGGATGTGTGTGATGTCCTTCGGTTAGTTAGGTTTAAGTAGTTCTAAGTTCTAGGGGACTGATGACCTCAGATGTTAAGTCCCATAGTGCTCAGAGCCATTTGAACCATTTTTTGGACTACAAACCTCATAGCTCATTGTCCAGTGAGAGGCAATTATTACACATAAGTTTATTATATATTAAAGCTCTGTACACTCGTTCCTTCGTACTTCCGACTTGATAACCCCTAACGAGCTGCTCCCGTCAAGATGTTGAATCCTGGCCAGAAATGAGTGGCAGTACATCGTGTGCTAAGTGACGCGGCCGGCCGTAAAGCCCCTGGAGGCGAGCAGCTGGCCGTGCGAGCTGCCAAGGCTGTGTCGCAGCCTGCGCCGTGAGTCAGCAGTGCGTCGTGTTTCCAGGGACCTGGCTGGCTTTTCACACTTTTTGTCGGCCCTCCGACTGATGCCAGCTGTCGGGAGCCGCCAGGCGGATGCTGGTGGCCGCTCCTCTCACTGAAGGGCGTGCGGCCGCCGTGGCGGTGCATCTCGGAAGAGCTCTCGTGTTTACAACCAACACTGTGCCTCTGTGATTTGTATTACGTGTCGAGAAAGAGGGATCACTGATGCCATTCTTACAAGGGAAGGGTCTGACATGTGGGTCGTCGATTTTTATCAAATGTTGCAAGGCTCTCCTATATTGAAAATAAAGAGACACGTGCTTCGGCTTTTTGCTAGACACTACAAAGTTTTAAAAAAAATCCAGGTCAGAGTTGATTGAGGAAAAAGTATTTTCAGTGCTATACTTCGAAATGTTGCCTAAAAGCAAACATTTTTTATTAATATGATATAGGGCCCAGAGATAATAACATTTGCGTTATTTCCGTTTGTGTGTTTTCAAGTTGTAGCTTGGGAACCTGTCACTGTGTGTGTCTAGCAGAGCAAGGTAGGATGTCGAGTAGTCAAAGCATTAGACTACCAAACTATTGGTCTTTATTCGATTCTTGGTCGTGGCTTCCGTTTTGATTCGATATTCCTTTCGGTGTGTGGGATAATATTGTGATAAACAGAATTCCTTTCTTTCCATTTTTTGAAGTAAAACTTTGGGAAATGTGATTAATTATCAAATAAGTGTATACACTGGAGAGACAAAGAATCTGGTACACGTGCCTAATATCCTGTTGGGCCCCCGCGGGCACGAAGAAGTGTCGCATCACGACGAGGCATGGACTCGACTAATGTCTGAAGTAGTGGTGGAAGGAATTTACAACATGAATCCTGCAGGGCTGCCTATAAATCAGTTAGAAATCGAGCGGTGGAGATCTCTTCTGAAAGCATGTTGCAACGTATCCCAGATATGCTCATTAATGTTCATGTCTGTTGAGTTTGGCGGCCAGCGGAGGTGTTTAAACTCAGTATAATGTTCCCTGAGCCACATTGTAGTAATTCTGGACTTGTTGGTTTCGCATTGGCCTGTTGGAATTTGCCAAGTCCACCGGAATGCACAATGGACGTGAATGGGTGCAAGTGATCAGACAGGATGCTTACGTGCGTGTCACCTGTCAGAATTGTATCTAGACGTATCAGGGGTCCCATATCAGTTCTAACTGCACAGCCCCACACCATTACAGAGCCTCCACCAGCTTGAAGAATCTCCTGCTGACGTGCAGCGTCAGTGAATTCATGAAGTTGTCTCCATACACGTACACATCCATCCGCTCTATGAAATTAAAACTAGACTCGTCCGGTCAGGCAACATGTTTCCAGTCATCAACAGTCCAATGTCGGTATTGACGGGCCCAGGCGAAACGTAAAGCTTTGTGCCGTGCGGTCATGAAGGATACACGATGGGGCCTTCGGCTCCGAAAGCCCATATCGACGGTCTATCGTTGAATGGTTCGCACCCTGACACTTGTCGATGGCCCAGCATTGAAATCTTCAGCAATTTTCGGATCGGTTGCACTTCTGTCAAACTGAACGATTCTCATCAGTCGTCGTTAGTCCCGTTGTTGCAGGATCTTTTTCCGGCCCCGGCGATGTCGGAGATTTGATGTGTTACCAGATTCCTGATATTCACGGTACACTCGTGAAATGATCGTATGGGAAAATCTCCACTTCGTAGCTATCTCGCAGATGCTGTGTCCGACCGCTCGTGCGCCGTCTATAACACCACGTTCAGACTCACTTAAATCTTGATACCTGCCATTGTAGCAGCAGCAACCGATCTAACAACTGCGCTAGACACTTGTCTTATGTAGTCATTGCCGACCGCAGCGCCGTGTTGTGCCTGTTTGCATATCTCTGTATTTGAATACGCAGGCCCATACTAATTTCCTTGACGCTTCAGTGTATTATGTTGTATTGTCATTTTTTTTTCATCGTGCTGCATAGTACAAAAATATAGCTACAGTATGTTATTGCGTAATCCTCACTGATCGGCTACTCGTGAGCATTATAGCAATCAGTGGGGATGAAATTTATAGGAACAGCAAAACATAAATATTTTTCGCGCCATGCACGCCACGCGAACAAAATTTAGCCGCATCGACGTGTTTTCCGGTACACTGTTCGTGGAAAATATAACTGATTCACGTTGCTAAAAACAGATGTATCTGATGTCAACGTGGATGCGAGCCAAGCGTATAAAAGCATATCATGGGCAACTGGTTATGGACCAACGGATGACTTTTGATAGCATCCGCCCTATATTCTAATTCTCCGCTCTACTGTGATCTCGCATCATTTTGAACTCATGCGATGAAATTCTTTACTTGTCAGAAAAGTTAAACGCCACACGAATGACAAAGAGAGGTGCATTTCGGTGTTACTGCTTTCACGGTGCAGGTTGATTGAGCGTCATCATCTACAAAAGTCCTATCCAAGCGCATTATGTACCATATCAGCATATTATGAGATACATCGAATAAAATAGCAAATGAAAAAAGAAGTCACGGCCAGGAATGGGACATGGACCAGCAGCTTGCCTTGATTGCTTGACCGCAGACCTCGCTCTGCTAGGCACACAGAATGACAGGTTCCCAAACTACAACATCAGAATACAAAAACGTTAGTAAGTTGAACATTATTAACTTTGGACCCCGTAGTATATTAATAAAAGATGTTTGTTTTTAGACGATCTTTCGATGTACAACATTCAAAATACGGCTATCTATCATCTATATTGACCTCTATTTTTTTCCAAATGTAGGAAATGTCTAGCAAAAAACGGTAACAAGTGTTTCTTTATTTTCAATGCAGAACGTCCTTTCAAAACTTCATCAAAATCTGTTATCCACATGTCAGGAAAAATGTTCAGTTGTTCATGGATATTTTGTCTTGCTCCACAACCGTTACGGATAAGCAGTGCTTATTCAAACTCACTACTAAGATCTTATATTGATAGTCATTCTGGTACGCCGTACAGGCATCAATGTCTTCGTGCTTCATTGGCACTGTAAGACATTTTTCACACATCTATATTGTACTTGGTCCTGCTCGTATAGCTTGCGCAGGTTCGAATCCTGCCTCGGGCATGGATGTGTATGATGTTCTTAAGTTAGTTAGGTTTAAGTAGTTCTAAGTTCTAGGGAACTCATGACCTCAGAAATTAAGTCCCATAGTGCTCAGAGCCATTTGAACTATTTTTTGAAATTTTGCGCCGCTCTCGGTTGAAGTTTTGAAGGTGACTTCATTATTAGCTGATGGTTTTACATTTATATGGTTACTGGCACGTACACGGAATGTTTCGTAGAATCAAAACTGGACCGTCATGATTTTTTGACTCCTTATGTAATCGATGTTGTGATTTAATGATTATGATCGTAACGTCCCGTCCTCCAAATGTCATTCTAACCTTTTACGGATCGTATAAGCTGTGTTTCTGATGAAAGCACAGATTCAGTCAGAATTACCGCATTGTACACTTGAAGTTTTGCATTCTTAGAGAGTAATTTTTGGTTGTTAATCTCTTTTCACTGGCGTACAGAGTGATAGCTTTCGTAATCGCACTCCGATGGCTTCTGTTCTCCTCCATGATTTTTTCAACACAGCAGAAACACCACTTACAGTCTAAGAAGGTAATGAAGACATTTGGAAAATAGCGTGATTGCGATGAAAATATTCACTAGAACAACAACAGCGACATTTAAATTTAAAAGTAAATACACATATGGAAAAAATTTAGATAAATGTGGAAAAAGGTGATTTCATATATCACGAGCATATTCCAAGAATCAGACCGATAAAAATTCATAAAACGATGAAAGACGTAATTAAATCCAGTTGGCTTAAAAATTCATGCAAATCTGGAGCAAAATTGGCACAATTGGAAGGCAACAACATTACAGAGGTAAAATAAATATTCTTTAAGTTGTATGACAACAGATTCAGCGAAGCAAATAAGAAGAAAAGGTTCTGAGGTAGCGCCACATTGGGCAAAAGATAAAGCAGATGTACAGTAGTTTCTTATATGTAAATGATCGTTAGTGTACCACTAACGAATGAAAAGAAGCCTGGCATGAATAGTAAACGACACGCCAATTGAAGACAAGTACAAAACAAAATTTACGTAATCTGCTATAATTGAATATAAATACAGGTAACTGCGAAATAGTAATTATTTCCAGTTTTCGAGCCATTTGAGGCTCATTTTCAGGTGGAAGATCCAAACGTTGTAGTAATGGAACTTCTAAAAATGAGCTTGAAAAGACTAGAAAAGTTGTTTGTGGAAATAGGATATGTTTCTTTTGGGAACTGGTGCAGCTATCAGTGTTTATGTTCAGTTAATCCACAATCACATGTTCTACAAGATACATATCCGATATGCTCGATCTGCTAGAAGTATCGATACGTTGGTCTGTTTTCGAGTCCCAATATCCGAAGCTTGTCCCAATATCCGAAGCTTGTCGTACATTCTTACTTGTATAATTGTCTGTTCAGTAGTCATTAAAAATGGTTCAAATGGCTCTGAGCAGTATGGGACTTAACATCTGAGGTCATCAGTACCCTAGAACTTAGAACGGACATCACACACATCCATGTCCAAGACAATATTCGAACCTGCGACCAGAGCGGTCGCGCGGTTCCAGATTGATGCGCCTAGAACCGCTCGGCCACACCGGCCGGCTAATAGTAGTTACCTTCGGATATTACGCGCTTGGGAAATCCCCGCGCGTTTTTTAAGTCCTTGCGGAATGCCACTGATGTGGTTTACAACCCGTGGAAGGTTTTGTTGAGCTCCCTCGCGTTCTTGCTCCGCACCCTCTTCCGGAAGGACTGTGAAGCGTTGCAGGCCGGTTCGCCACCCTCTGTGTGGGAACGGAGAACCCGAGCCGGCATGTGGTTGCCATATGGGGCGCGCAGTTTTTGGCCGAACGAGCCACATGCTGCGCTGCGCTGCGCTGTGGCGCACCCGTACACAAACACGTACACGTACGGCCATTGAAAAGCCCAGTGTGCAGTCGAGCAAGTATTCATTCTTTGTGAGCAGGCGCAAATACATCGCTCCCTTGTGTCTTCTGTCGGCAGCGAGAGACTGTTCTGCTCAGGTATTCTTGCACTGCGTCACAACGGTCGTAGGTGCCTGAAACAAAGAAACCACTCTAGTGCGCCGACGGAACTACGGCAGAATTGCGAATGGAGCGGAAACTGAAGGCTTTTGTCTTCGGGGCACGAGTGCATTTTGAAAGATGCATATTTGAGCAGCTATCACATCGGAGGTCACAAAGCAACACTGTTGCTGAATGATTGAAATAATTCTGTTCAACAACTACAGTATGAATTATAAAGCGTCAGCAGCGTGCAGTTTGCTTTTTCATTTAAGCCAACTTACGGTTATCTATGCCCGTCCGTCTTCAGATGTCTGCATTCACATCTGTTAAATTATTTACCGGCATTCCGTCTCTGCTGTGCGTTATATCAAATATTTTTCTGCTTAGTGCCACAATAATTGATGAGAATAAATAAAATTGATTAGTAAGGCAATTATCTGCTGTACATTCAAATTACATAGTATCACGTCATGTTGGTGCGAACTGAAAACAAAAAAGATTGAAAATGCCGCCGGCCGAGGTTGGCCGTGCGGTTCTAGGCGCTACAGTCTGGAATCGCACGACCGCTACGGTCGCAGGTTCGAATCCTGCCTCGGGCATGGATGTGTGTGATGTCCCTAGGTTAGTTAGGTTTAAGTAGTTCTAAGTTCTAGGGGACTGATGACGACAGAAGTTAAGTCTCATAGTGCTCAGAGCCATTTGAACCATTTGAAAAGGCCGTTATCTGTTACGCGTACGGGATTAGAAATATATTAGAATTGAACTTAAGATATTGTTAATAACAGAAAAAATCGACACATGGAAGCAGAAAATCGAGGAACGTATATACAGAAAGCAACTAGAAAAATGTCATACAAATGCAGTATATGTACTCGTATATATCCAAACGCTTAAGGTACATGGATCGGCCCAGGAAACGAAAGATCTAAGAAGATGAAGCCGGAACAGATTCCGCGAAGTCAATCCATGAATGTTGACGACGGTGATGGTGGTGGCAGCGATGATGATGATGTAGTAAGGAAGGTGACTTGGCCAGAGTATTTACTCCATCGTTTTCCTTTATTTCGCTTTGTGCTTTCAGCCAACACATTATGGTGGTCTTATTTAAGCGGGAAAGCTTCTGAACTGCTTCTATAATGCGGCATACTAGACAATTTTTGGCGTTGTTGATGTGGAAGCATTTTAACAGAATGAGCGCTGAGCATGAATCTGATAAAATTATGATTATTTCTTCTTGAACTTTTACCTGGGAAGGCGAATGGACAACTTCGGTTTATTGAGAGAATTTTAGGAAAGTGGGGTTCAACTGTAAAGGAGACCGCATATAGGACACTATTGCGACCCATTGTTGAGTACTGTTCGAGCTGTTGGGATCCGCTCCAGGTCGGATTAAAGGAGGACACCGAAGCATTCCAGAGGCTAGACTTGTTACCGGCACGCTCGAACAGCACGCTGCTGTTACGGAGACGCTTCGGGAACTCAAATGGGAATCACTGTAGGGTTGGGCGTTCTTGTCGAGGACACTACTGAGAAAATTTAGGGAGCCGGCGTTTCAGGCTGACTGCAGAACGACTTTACTACCACAAACATTTCGCGTAAGGATCGGGAAGATAGACTAGAAAGGTTCGGGCCCGTACGGAGGCATACACATATTACAGTCGTCGTCTTTCCCTCGCTCTACTCCTTCGAGATACTGGTTGTTTGTATTGTCCTTATCATTCATGAAAGTGGCGAGATTGGACTGAGCAGAGGTTGGGAATTAGAACGGGCGCTGATAACCGCGCAGTTGAGCGCCCCACAAACCAAACAGCATCATCATCATCATCATCATCACCTTTCCCTGTCTCTATTTGCGAATTGAACGGGAAAGGAAATGACTAGTAATGGTGCAGGGTACCCTCTACCACGCACCTTACGGTGTCTTTCATAAGTTTACTGCTTTTTCTGTTCTGCTCTTCCCTTTTGCTGCAATGAAAACTCACACTACGGCTAAATATATCTCACAAGTAGTACGCACACACATGTCTGAGTAACTCTGCATTTAAGAGGGAATGTCTACTGCGTGGAAATGTGTAATAATGGTAGTACGTGGTGCTAACTCGCGATCCTCTTGTAAGAGAATGTCTCACCAGTTGCGTGTACTGACAACAGCCTCGCAGTACATCTCCTGGTATATGAAGTTTGTTGTCAAAAAATCAATCTGTATTTGAGAACAACAGTAACAGTCTTAAATATAATACCAGAAGCAGAAACAGAGTATGCCATCCATCTCTTAGCCTTAGTGTGGCACAGAAAGGAGTGAGGTATTCAGCCACATAAATCTTTAACCACTTACCAAATTATTTGACTATGGTAAGAATGCCCTTTCAGCACAAACTGCTACTCAATCACTATACTGAAGGAAAAGCAGTGAAGACAGTCAGTAATTCAAGTAAACGATCCACAGGTTGCCAGATTTGTTTACTGCGATATTGTAGAATGACGTTAAACTGACTGGTTCCATATCATAGCGAGAGACCTCACTGGTGACACATAGATGATACAGATAACTAATTAATTAGCACTTCATCTCACCATTGAACCACAGATATAGTCTTCAAGATTCGGGTTCTTAGACCTCGTTGGTTCGTCCAAGCCGTGTGGCATCTTCACTTGAAAGTAACTCGTCCACCACTGATTCTGAGTCACACACACACACACACACACACACACACACACACACACACAAACACACAAAAGCGCGCTCTCAGTGCTCTGTACCAACTCTCCTGTCGATTCACGCCGAATTAGCTTATTGTACTCTTGAATTTTGCATTTATAGAGTATTTTGTTGTTGTTGTAAATCAGTTCTGTTCAGTGGTGTGCAAAGTGACATCTTTCGTAATCTAACTCTGATGGCCTTTTTTTTCCCCCTCCGTTACTCGCAGGGTTCGTGATTTTTTCACGTACTCGTGCAAAGGAGGCACCGCTTACCGCTTTTGCGGTCAATGTAAGTAATGACGAAATCTGGAAAAGAAAATGATTGTGAGGAAGTTATTAAATAAAAGGGCAACAGCAATATCTCAATTAAGAAGCAAAGAAAAGTTTAGAACAGAGTTACACATAATAAAGGAAATAATGATTTATATTTGAAGGGAATATTTAAAAAAAAATCAGGACAGTAAAATGTCCACAATAGTATGCACAAAAGTAGGTGAACCCGAAATAATGTTAGGTAACACGGTCACATTGCCACTTAGAATAGCCAAGGAGTACTCAGCGAATTGCTCGCGGAAATATAACCGATTGAGGCAGCTAGAGAGAATTTTATTCAGTAATATCGGTGAGATGTAATACATTCGAAGCTTTACATTGTTGTGTTACCCGCCCGATATCCTAAGCAGGTAATGCGCCTCCTCGTTTCTTGATTGTGCTGAAAATTGACCGTTGATGTAGAGTATTTTACTTGGACAAACAACTTCCAAAGCTTCCGTACGATTGTACATGTTCACAATTTTACTCTTTATTTGCTCTTTTATTTACTTATTCATCCAGAGACTTTTCAAGCGTATGATCTAAAAGTCAGAGCAAAAATTTATCTATACTGTCTTTCTACCGTGAATTTACTACTTTTTAATCTCCTTCGTTTTCAGTGCACTTGATCCAGCGATCAACAAGCTTACGTACTCGTGCCAAGAAAAGGTTTTGATTTGTCGCGAAGCAACTTTTGCACAGCTGTCAGCCGTGAAGATGAGGAAAATTGACGATCCCGCTAAGCCTCTTTGAGCGCCCCACACAAAGGAAAGTCGGAAGCAGCAGGGTCTGAGTTGTAGGGAGGGTGTCTCAGCATCTCAGAAGCCAAATTTCTTGATGGTTGCAATCCCAATTTCTTGATGCTTCCAACGGTTCGGTGAGTCGTATGCTGGCTGACGTTGTCGTGGAACAGCAACACTTTCTTCGACAACAGGCCTCGTCGTTCGCCATGAATTGTTTTCCAACATTTAACTGTAAGAGTTTATTCCATTTCTCATATACTCTTCCATAACCTTTCCCGCCGATGGCAGAGACTTTAATCTTTTTTTTTTTTTTTTTTGTCTTTGTGATCCGGGGTATTTCCACTACATGCTCTGGCATTTTGATTGTGGCTAATGGGGAACCCATGTGTCATCACTACTTACAACCCTGGTCAGAAATGAGGAGGGGGGGGGGGGGAGACGTCAGCTATCGATGGTAACTCACCTATCCGCCAAAACCGTCTGTCATGTTTGATAAATCTTCTGGGCTGCGTTGGAGTTGGCGGGCATCCTACTTCCTCTCCGCGTGTGACACTCGTCCAACTACTTTCAAAAAACTCGATCCTCAAATAAACGTGACACGGCACTCTCCCTGCATTGTGCTGAAAGTTTACGATGACTTCTAGCCAATTTCACCCCCTCGCCGCTGCCGATTCATCGTGGATACGGAACAGTGATCGGTCAGACATTTATCAAAGAAAAATCACAAAACAGCCGTATTCTGAGTCATTTTATTTACACGACTACTTTCGACTTCTCATTAATGCTATCTATCTGCCCTGTGACTCCATGTATAGTGAAACCGGTTCGTGAATGCAGGCATAGCCGTAAAACTTCTTTGGACTGATGGTGTGCTCAGTTGTTGACAAGTCTTCGAAGTACACACGCCACAAATATTTCACAGAATCCAGATATTGACGGTTCCGGTTATCCATGCATCGACGAATCTTATTGTATATGCATGCACTACATAGAGCCTGAAGATGGCATTAATGAGATGATAACATATGGCTGTTTGACGATTTTTTTTCTTTGGTAAAATGCTTTTACCCCATGCCACCAAGGAATTAGAACGTGTTCGTTGTTTCTCCTTTGTGCAAACTACTAGCGGGTCAGACATTCTAATGTTGTTACTGACTGAATACAACGGAAGTGGTCGGAACAAAACACACAGTGGTACCAAGTGCAAGCGTCCATGTGCAGAACGCATTGTGAACTTTGATGACGGAAGTGTAGATAATTTTTCTCTCTTTCCTCGCAAAATACTGTAACGAAATCGTATGAATGAGGAAGTACGGTCGATACCATTTATAGCGACATCGTTTTTAACGACGTATTGACTACAACAGCGAAATCTGACGGTCCCGTCCAAATCCTATGTGAACGCTATATATTTTTTTTTTTTAAAAAAAAGTGGTTTACTACGACATCGTTTATTGCGACTTGGGGTATGAAACAACGTTTTTTTTTGTTACATTTTCGGAGAAATATATTGGGTATAGCGTCCAATGTTTATTTCTGATTGTTATGTATTTGGGGACTACTGACAACACTTTAACATTTATTTTCAGGCGCCTGTTTTCTGTAGATTGTTGGTTTCAAATCGGTATGTTTGTTAAAACAGTCAATGGAAGCATCGTCTTAAGGAAAGTATATAATACCGAAGAAGTTCCACACGTAATATGGCGATTAGAGGATGAAGAAACAAATGTCAGCATCGCGAAGAATCTAGTGTCTTGCACTCAAAAGATTTCCGGAATTTGGATGGACACAGAGAATACAGCGTCTTTTAGAACACAATTCTTAAAAAACCAAGCGGGCGAGATCATCCGAATCCAAAAATATTGAAGAAGCTTTGCTTACATGACCTAAGCGGAAAAGATCAAATGATGTGCCCATCAGTTGGACCTATTTTTCAAGCGAAAGCCAATAAATTTGCGCGTCTTGTGGGAAATCCGAACTTCAGTTGTTCTCCGTCACAGATACAATATTGCAGAGTTCGCCTTGATATTATCGGCGGGAAAATTTGAGGCGAAGCTGCCGTTGTATCCGATGGCGTAACAGGCGGGTGGCTATTAAAGAAGTGGTCTGTTCCTGTTTTCACTTTCATGTCCATGGATGAAACTAATTATGTGGATGAGAGAGACGGACTGTAAGTTCCTGTGGGACCAAACTGTTGAGGTCATCGGCCCCTAGGCTTACACACTACTTACTCTGATTTAAACTAACTTACGTGAAGGACAACACAGCCATGCCCGAGGGAGGACTCGAACCTCCGCGGGGGGAGCCACGCGAACCGTGGCAAGGCGCAATAAACCGCGCGGTGGTCTGTTTTTTTGTGAAGGTTACAAGCCAGGTGATGCATTCAACGCAGATGAAAGTGTCCAGTTTTACAACATTCATTGTCAATCATTGTCCAAGACAGTGTTTGCTGTTATTGAACAATTTACATTGTTACTACTTCTTTCTTCACGTAGAAAAGGCTTTTTACATTTATCTGGCATGTCATTGCTGTACGTGCCGCTGCGTAAATATAAGAAAAAAATCATCGGCAGTCCTTAACCACGGTATTATACACTACAGGCCATTAAAATTACTACACCACGAAGATGACGTACCACAGACGCGAAATTTAGCCGACAGGAAGAAGATGCTGTGATATGAAGTTGATTAGCTTTTTCAGAGCATTCACACAAGGTTGGCGCCGGTGCCGACACCTACAACGTGCTGACATCAGGAAAATTTCCAACCGATTTCTCATACACAAATAGCAGTTGACCGGCGTTGCCTGGTGAAACGTTGTTGTGATGCCTCGTGTAAGGAGGGGAAATGCGTACCATCACGTTTCCGACTTTGATAAACGTCGGATTGTAGCCTATCGCGATTGCGGTTTATCGTATCGCGACATTGCTGCTCGCGTTGGTCGAGATCCAATGACTGTTAGCATTGGTCGAGATCCAACGACTGTTAGAGAATATGGAATCGGTGGGTTCAGGAGGGTAATACGGTACGCCGTGCTGGATCCCAACGGCCTCGTATCACTAGCAGTCGAGATGACAGGCATCTTATCCGCACGGCTGTAACGGATCGGGCAGCCACGTCTCAATCCCTGAGTGAACAGATGAGGACGTTTGCAAGACAACAACCATCTGCATGAACAGTTCGACGACGTTTGCAGCAGCATGGACTATCAGCTCGGAGACCATGGCTGCGGTTGACGCTGCATCACAGACAGGAGCGCCTGCAATGGTGTACTCAACGACGAACCTGAGTGTACGAATGGCAAAACGTCATTTTTTCGGATGAATCCAGGTTCTGTTCACAGCATCATGATGGTCGCATCCGTGTTTGGCGACATCACGGCGAACGGACATTGGAAGCGTGTATTCATTATCGCCTTACTGGCGTATCACTTGGCGTGATGGTATGAGGTGTCATTGGTTACACGTCTTGTTCGCATTGTCGGCACTTTGAACAGTGGACGTTACATTTAAGATGTGTTACGACTCGTGGCTCTACGCTTCATTCGATCCCTGCGAACCCTACATTTCAGCAGGATAATGCACGACCACATGTTGCAGGTCCTGTACGGGCCTTTCTGGATGCAGAAAATGTTCGACTGCTGCCCTGGCCTGCACATTCTTCAGATCTCTTACTAATTGAAAACGTCTGGTCAATGGTGGCCGAGCAATTGGCTCGTCCCAATACGCCAGTCACTACTCTTTATGAACTGTGGTATCGTGTTGAAGCTGCATGGGTAGCTGTACCTGCACAAGCCATCCAATTTCTGTTTGACGCAATGACCAGGCGAATCAAGGTCGTTATTACGGCCGGATGTGGTTGTTCTGGATACTGATTCCTCAGGATCTATGCACCCAAATTGCGTGAAAATGTAATCACATGTCAGTTCTAGTATAATATATTTGTCCGATGAATACCCATTTATCATCTTCATTTCTTCTTGGTGTAGCAATTTTAAAGGCCAGTAGAGTAAGTATTGTAGCTGTACTGTATTTTTGCTACTGTGTGTCGCTTTTTAATTCTATGGCAGCCTAAAATTACAGATGTGCTGTTTTTACAAAAAACGAAACATATACCCGATTAGTGCGCCTGTAGTTGATAACGATCGTAAACCGTCGGTCCCTTCGATATCGTTATAATCGCTTTCGACTGTACAATGGTTCCGCGAAGAGCTACCCGAGGATGCAGTTATAATGTGGGGTGGGAGTGGCCACGGTGGTAAGAGGGCGGCGTTTTTCGTGCCCAGCGTGTACTCCTAGCCGAGGCCGTGGCTTTGGCTGGCTCGGCCGCAGGGGGCGCTTAACGGACGCGATACGGGGAGGCGAGCCATCAGCGGCCGTGGGCTGCCGCTTTCATTAGGCGCTAACAAGGCGCCGTGGGCGACGCCGACGCCGACGCCGACGCCGAGCCGACGACTCGCTGCTCTGCAGGCTGGAGAGGCCGCACGCGCCGCGCCGTCGAGGCCCCTGCGGCTGCCCCTAGGCCGCCTGCATTTCCTTTTTCCACTGTTTCACGCTTCAGGGCGCCGTGACGCGAGGCCACACGTTAGCACGTCCACGTCTAGAATTCCGTAATGGTGTACGTATAACGGTCGCAAACGCCCCCCCCCCCCCCCCCCTAGATGATGGCCGTATAACGGAACCCGGTGTGTACACGCAGTTGTTTCGAGACACCTGCTATTTCTCTTTCCTTCTTATTGTTGCCTTCTTTTCAAATGGAGCAATGGACATTACACTGAGGTGCCAAAAGGCATGGGATAGCGACATGTACATACAGAGATGGCCGTAGTATCGCGTACACAAAGTACACTCCTGGAAATGGAAAAAAGAACACATTGACACCGGTGTGTCAGACTCACCATACTTGCTCCGGACACTGCGAGAGGGCTGTACAAGCAATGATCACACGCACGGCACAGCGGACACACCAGGAATCGCGGTGTTGGCCGTCGAATGGCGCTAGCTGCGCAGCATTTGTGCACCGCCGCCGTCAGTGTCAGCCAGTTTGCCGTGGCATACGGAGCTCCATCGCAGTCTTTAACACTGGTAGCATGCCGCGACAGCGTGCACGTGAACCGTATGTGCAGTTGACGGACTTTGAGCGAGGGCGTATAGTGGGCATGCGGGAGGCCTGGTGGACGTACCGCTGAATTGCTCAACACGTGGGGCGTGAGGTCTCCACAGTACATCGATGTTGTCGCCAGTGGTCGGCGGAAGGTGCACGTGCCCGTCGACCTGGGACCGGACCGCAGCGACGTACGGATGCACGCCAAGACCGTAGGATCCTACGCAGTGCCGTAGGGGACCGCACCGCCACTTCCCAGCAAATTAGGGACACTGTTGCTCCTGGGGTATCGGCGAGGACCATTCACAACCGTCTCCACGAAGCTGGGCTACGGTCCTGCACACCGTTAGGCCGTCTTCCGCTCACGCCCCAACATCGTGCAGTCCGCCTCCAGTGGTGTCGCGACAGGCGTGAATGGAGGGACGAATGGAGACGTGTCGTCTTCAGCGATGAGAGTCGCTTCTGCCTTGGTGCCAATGATGGTCGTATGCGTGTTTGGCGCCGTGCAGGTGAGCGCCACAATCAGGACTGCATACGACCGAGGCACATAGGGCCAACACCCGGCATAATGGTGTGGGGAGCGATCTCCTACACTGGCCGTACACCTCTGGTGATCGTCGAGGGGACACTGAATAGTGCACGGTACATCCAAACCGTCATCGAACCCATCGTTCTACCATTCCTAGACCGGCAAGGGAACTTGCTGTTCCAACAGGACAATGCACGTCCGCATGTATCCCGTGCCACCCAACGTGCTCTAGAAGGTGTAAGTCAACTACCCTGGCCAGCAAGATCTCTGGATCTGTCCCCCATTGAGCATGTTTGGGACTGGATGAAGCGTCGTCTCACGCGGTCTGCACGTCCAGCACGAACGCTGGTCCAACTGAGGCGCCAGGTGGGAATGGCATGGCAAACCGTTCCACAGGACTACATCCAGCATCTGTACGATCGTCTCCATGGGAGAATAGCAGCCTGCATTGCTGCGAAAGGTGGATATACACTGTACTAGTGCCGACATTGTGCATGCTCTGTTGGCTGTGTCTATGTGCCTGTGGTTCTGTCAGTGTGATCATGTGATGTATCTGACCCCAGGAATGTGTCAATAAAGTTTCCCCTTCCTGGGACAATGAATTCACGGTGTTCTTATTTCAATTTCCAGGAGTGTATAAAAGGACAGTGCATTAGCGAAGCTGTCATTCGTACTCGATTCATGTGAAAGGGTGTCCGACGTGATTATGGGCGTACCACAGGAATTAAGTCTTTGAACGCGGAATGTTAGTTAAAGCTAGAAGCGCGGGGCATTCCATTTCGGAAATCATTTCAAGATCCACACTGTAAACAGTGTGCCGAGAGTATCAAATTTCAGGCATCACCTCTCACCACGGGCAACATAGTGGCTGACGGCCTTCATTTATGGACCGAGTGCAGTTGTGTTTGCGTGGAGTTGTCTGTGCTAATAGACGAGCAACACTGCGTGAAATAACCACAGAAATCAATGTGAGACGTACGACGGACGTATCCTTTAGGACAGTGCAGCGAAATTTGGCGTTAATGGGCTACGGCAGCAGAAGACCAACAAGAATGCCTTTCCAGAATGAGATTTTCACTCTGCAGCGGAGTATGCGCTGATATGAAACTTCCTGGCAGAATATCCTTTCTTTCAGGAGTGCTAGTTCTACAAGGTTCGCAGGAGAGCTTCTGTTAAGTTTGGAAGGTAGGAAACTAGGTACTGGCAGAAGTAAAGCTGTGAGGACGGGGCGTGAGTCGTGCTTGGGTAGCTCAGTTGGTAGAGCGCTTGCCAGCGAAAGGCAAAGGTCCCGAGTTCGAGTTTCGGAGCGCCACACAGTTTTAATCTGCCAGGAAGTTTCAAGAATGCCTTTGCTAACAGCACATGTATTGTAGCGCCTCTGCTGCGCTCGTGACCACATCGGTTGGACCGTAGCCGGCTGGAAAACCGTAACCTGATCAGATGACTCCCGATTTCAGTTGGTAAGAGCTGATAGTATGGTTCAAGTGTGGGCAGACCCCACGAAGGCATGAACCCAAGTTGTCAACAAGGCACTTAGCAAGATGGTTGTGGCTCCATAATGGAGTGGGCTGTACTTACTTGGATCATTGTCTGTAAATGGTTATGCTCGGCTACTTGGAGATCATTTACAGCCATTCATGGACTTCCTTTACCCAAACAAAAATGGAATTTTTCTGGATGACAATGCGCCATGTTATCGGGTCACAGTTGTTCGCAGTTGGTTTGAAATACATTCTGAACAATTCGAGCGAATGGTTTGGCCATCCAGATGACCGGACACGAATCCTACTTAACATCTGTGGATGATAATCGAGAAGTGAGTTCGTGCACAAAATTTGCACCGGCAACACTTTCGCAATTATGGACATCTACAGGGGCAGCATGGTTCCCTCAGTATTCTTGCAGCTGACTTCCAACGACTTGTTGAGTACATGCTACGTCGAGTTGCTGTACTACGCCGGGCAAAAGGAGATCCGACACGATATTGGGAGATATCCCATTACTTTTGTCACATCAGTACATAATCCACAGCGGCTGCATTTCTCCTTCATTGGTTTCCGTCCTCTATTTGGTCTGCCTACACTACTTCTTCCTGTATGGTGTAGCATATTTGAGTTCAATGTAGTACTTCCAAAGCTCATTTTTTATTTTATTTATTATAAAGCAGACTGATGACAATACAAATAACCTTACTTTGTCTTTCACACACGTATCGCCTATGACACCTCAAAATATAATTGATTTTTTGATGAAATAGTTATTTTAGGAGCTGATAATATTCGAATAAAACATTCCATATAGCATGTGTGCAGTTTTTATTGTATATAGAGATACAGCTGTTAGAAAGGAACCCAAACAAATACTCACAGAAGATTTTAAGAAAGGAAAATGGTTGAGTTCAAAGTTTACTTTTGTAAATTGTGCGCCTGACTAAATGATGTCTTTTGCTTCATCCATACTCAGTTAATTTGCACGTTGAGATGAAGTATGACTTCTGGGCACTGCATCAGCCTCACTCAGCTTAGTGACAACACAAGTAAACACTTTTGGATCTGATACCCTGCGGTTAGGAAATCGTCTATCCTATTCTGTATTAGCAGTAGCAGCGTTTACATCGCAAAAAGACACGCCAAAAATCTATAGCTACTGGATTAACAACGTACCGAAATGAAAACTTACCACTGTAACCAGTTTCATCACTGCAACCAATAGAAATTGGACACATGTTACATGGAATGTTTTATTCCAATTAATACCATTAGCATCTATATAAATAAAAATGTAAATGTTCGTTTGTTCAAAATCATGTATCTACGGAAGTTCTTGACCGTTTGCTTTGAAATTTTGACACGTTGAATTCTAATAAGGGCGTGGTTTGGGTACTCAATTCTATAATATATATAATCTGTTGTTATTGCAAATTCAGATTCTGTTATAGTTTTCTAATCATAAAACATTAAGTCATAAATATAACTTTCCTGTTTGCTAACAACGTTTCTTTGCATAGTAATCAGAATAATACAGGCTCTGTAATATCATATTTGTCTGCCGATAGCGGGCAAGCGACTTTCAAGTACGAAATCTCACCTTAACAGGAATATACATCATGGATGTACGAGTAAAGGTCGTAGAAGCATGGCTGACGACATATGTAAGTTTGGATCTGGGCTTTGGTCGTGCACGGATAACCAAATTGTTGGGCGGCCGGCTGCTATAAGCCGGAAATCCGGGTTCGAATCTCGGTCCGGCACAAATTTTCATTGTCGTCATTCCGTTTTACAGGTGATGGTTGTCCTTATTCGCAATTGCGATTACATTTAATGTAAATAGCCGGGCGGCGACGCGTCGTGTTATGGAACCAATGAGGCCATGGGTAGGTCCCTGGAGGGAAGTTGGCTCTACATTTGCTCTCGCAAGTCATGCGTTTCCCATAAATTCTGGGGGGAGGGGGGGGGGTGATGAGCTTTGATGCCACATTCATTCACATCGCTGATATATTCGATCAGATTCAGATCTGGCGAGTTAGCGGGCCAATACATCAATTGGAACTTGCCACCGTGTTCCTCGAACCACTACATCACATTCCTCGCCCTGTGGCAAGCCGCATTATCTTGTTTAAGAATGCCTTTACCGTCGGGAAATTTGATCGCCATGAAGGAGTGTAAGATACTCCGTGGCTGTTATGGGACCTTGCAGAAACTCTGTGGGCCCGTGGAGACCCACATAATGTAGTAGCAGCCAGCTTGTGTCTATCCCGCAGCACAGGTTTCAAGAAGGTGTTCACCTAGAAGACGGGGGATTCCGGCCTTCGATCGGCATGATGAAAGAGGTATCGGGGTTCGTCAGACCATGCAACGGTCTCCCACTGCGCCATGGTCCAGTTCCGATGATCACGTAGTCGTAGTTGCCGATGTCCTGGTGTTAGCATTGGAACATGCATGGGCCGTCGTCTGCGGAGACGCATCGTTTGGAGGTTTTGGTGCACTGTGCGTTCAGATACACCTGTATGCGCACAGAATTAAAATCTGATGTTAGTTCCGCCACAGTTTCGCCATGTGATGTTTTACCAGTCTGCCCAGCCTGTGACGTCCGACAGCTGTAACGAGGGGTGGCCGCCCAATCCCGCGACGTCTTGACGTGGTTTCACCTTGGTTTCGCCACGTGCTGAAGACACTCACCACAGCAGTTCTCAAACACTCGACAAAGCGTGCAGTTTCCGAAATGTTCGTGCTGAACCTCCGGATCATCACAATATGTCCTCGGTCAAACTCAGATCGCGCGCCTTCCCCATTCTACACTTAAACGTCACACCTGTTGATAGTACATAGTCTTTCCTCCCAGGGTGACGTTGCTATCACCTTTAGCGGGTTATATCAATAGTAGGTGGGTAGTCATAATGTTCTGGCCGATCAGTGTACAGTCGGACGCACACGACACAACTCGACAGTGCAGACGCTACACTACACTGCTAGAGAAACTGAAGTTGGGCCACTACAGAGTGTGCTTTCGATCGTGGAATGTTCTCGTTTCATACGAACGTTATAGTACATTCTGCACCTAATGATCCCATTTGAAATGCAGAAGTTTCGTACGACCCCCTCCACCCTCCCATGGATGCATCCTGTTGCTGTGCGCCCCGTAATTGGTGGTAAGCTGAGAAAACAGCCACACCCCCTTTCAAACTCCCACCCGAGCCATAAACGTGTTACGGTGTTATCTTTGGACTGAAGACCGCAGTAGCAATGTGGGCAGCGTGAGAGAGCTGAATTCTCCCTTCCTCCCACCCTGTCTTTCTTTCTCTCCTCACATATCCAGCTACCATGTGGATTGCTTTCTTCGCCGCAGCGCTTTGCAATTTTTTGTGTTACGTCATTATGTTGCTGCCGCCCCAGTAGTTAATAGGTCCGCAGTAAATGTGTGATGCGGTTCGCTTTCACGGCGCGACATTAAGCCGGAAAGAAATGCTGGCACCCTCGGCGCGGCGGGCGCCTCGCTCCGCAGCTGAAAGGGGAGCCCCGTGCGTCGCCGATGCCGGTTGCGCACGCGCCTACGTGATGCCGCATATTAACGCGCCGGCTCGCGCTCTCCTTTCGCCGGCAGGCGACAGAAATTAATTTGTAACTCTTGGCAACGGGGAGCACTCGGTCCTCGCCCTCCTCTTCCTCGGCGAAGGCAGCGGGGAAAAAGTGCGCCTCGTCGTCGTTGTTGGGGAACTCCTCGTGGGCCGCACCGCGTGTTGCGACGCGTCCAGCACTCCCCGTCTCCGAGCACCAATTATTCTAATTAAATGATTTTTTTTTCACTGGTCTAGTGCCCTCACCGAGGTCCTGCGGTGTTGGCGCGGCCAGCTAGAGTAATTAAAATTGAAAGGACTGTGGAGCGTGGCGATTTTCTCAGCTTCCCACCAATTACGGCGCTCCCACGAGGAGCGGGGTTGCGTCCTCGAGAGGGGTGCATAAAAGTGCTACACTTGAAACGGGGCCATTAGATGCAGAATGTACCGTAATGATCGTCTGACAGCGAGAATATCCTACTTGTAAGCAGCAATTTCGAGCATGTGCACGTGTCGAGGCGGTTGAAAATTCGTGCTCCATTGAGCAGCCTGTTCACTTGGTGCTAAATCCTGGACGAAGCATCTGTCCCCCCCTTTTTTTTAATTCACTTAATAAGTCTCTCCAAAAAACGTGAATCAGCTCCATCTAGATAAAAATTTTAAACATAATATAAAGAAACTAGGGAATAATTCACTTCCGATCGTACCTGCTGCTGATCTGCCGTGGAAAGGAAACATCGCGAAAAGCAAATAGTTCGTAAGGACCTCACAACTGCACTGCAATACAGTTAGCGCCCCCCTGTCTGCTGGACCACGGGAACCGTTACTTACAATTAGAGGAGACGCTCAAGCATCTCTTGTGGTAAATTCCAGCATGTGCTCTCGCCTATGCACGGACGCACGACTCCCCCCCCCCCCCCCCCCCCCCACACACACACACGAACACATACACGAGGGCGCGCGTGCGCGAATACCTGCCGATTACCCCCTCCCTTAGCCTTTCTGAGCTCCCTTCGGAGTTCCGTATGGCGTCCGCACCCGCACGAGGTGGTATTGTCCACGCAGTTTGCTCCCATCGGCAGTAACGGGCGTCCAGGCCTTTGTCAGTGGGTGAATTTCCTTTTTCTGGCCTAAACAGAGCTTTCTGATTCTGTTTTATTAAACCCGTCCCTTGGTTACTTTACAGTCGGTCTTTATTTATACGTTTTTCTTCCAACTTTTCTCAGGTAAATCATATGAGACTACTCTGACGGGGAAAAAATTACACCACCAAGAAGTCGTACACAAACGAAAGTTGGAAGGCGTATTTCTACATCTGAAAGATGATGTCTATTCAAATTCCGTGCCACTCGCATACGAGTAGCGCTGGTAGCGCCACTATGAGGATGCAAAACAGGCTGTGAGCTGTAGCTACCTTTGAGATTTGACGTGGTGAGTTGATGTTATTCAAGGATGTCTTAAAGGTGGCAAAGGCGCCATTATCAACAACTCACTGAGTGTGAACGAGGTCGTGTAATTGGGCTGCAAGAAACTGGATGTTCCTTCTACGATATTGCAGAAAGACTTGGCTGGAATGTAGTCACTGCATATGAATCCTGGCAGCGATGGTCACGAGAATGTACGATGGCAAGAAGTCTGAGCTTTGTATAGCCACGTGCACTGCCAACAGGGAAACGACCATGTTCGTCGTATGGTTCTCGCGCATCGTTATGCATCTGCAGAAGCGATTTGGGCAGCAAGTGGCACCACAACGAGACAACAATCTGTTACAAATAGATCACTTCAAAGGAGAGCTCCGAGCCAATCCCCAGTAGCGTGCGTTACACTGACCCCATACCACCAGCATTTCCAACTTCACTGGTGCCAACCGAGAGCTCATTGGAGCCCGGGGTGTAGGGCTGTTGCGTTTTTTGGTGAAAGCTGGTTCTGCCTTGGTGGCAGCGATGGTAGTGTGTGGTTACGAGGAGGCCAGTTGAAAGTCTGCAACCAATTTGTCTGCTTGCTAGACACACTGGACCCTGGAGTTATGGTGTGGGATGCGATTTCGTATGGCAGCAAGAGAACTGTAGTGATTATCCCACACATCTTGATTGAATATTTGTACGTCAGTCTTGTGATTCGACCTGTCGTGCTGACATCCATTAACAGCATTCCAGAGGGTGTTTTCCAATAGTATAACGCTCGCATACATACCGCCGTTGTAACTCAACATGCTCTACAGAGCGTCGACGTGTTGCCTTGGCCTGGTCGATCACAAGATGTGTCTCCAATCGAGCACATATGGGATACCATCGGCGATAACTCTAGCGTCATTCATAAACCGCATTAACCACCCCTGTATTGGCCGACCAAGTACAACAGGCATGATACTCCATTTCACGAACTGACATCTGGTAGCTGTACAACGCAGTGCATGCACGTTTGCATGCTTCTGGCGTTTACACAGGTTATTAATGTACCAGCTTTTCACATTTGCAGTGGGTTGTCTAGTGCTCTCATTAACCTGTGATCTTGCAATGTTGATAATTTAAATATGTTACATAGACAAATGCATTCCCGAAATTTCGATACTCCACAATAATTATTTTTTGCTGTTGCGATTTTCTTCCCGCCAGAGTGTATGGTTCCAGAGATCAAACAACTTACGGAAATTCAGCCAGGTAATATTTATAGCGACCGCCTATATTTCGGCGGGAGTACACCCCACCATTTTCAAGGCACAAACTGCAACGGACAGGCGATGTACAGGCAAATTTATAACCCCGGTCCTTGGAGTAATTCAGAAAAGATAACACACTCACACTGAACACTATTGCCACCAACGATGACCAAAGTCAGAGGCATCGATAGTGAAAGACAACGAACTTTTTTTACAAGGGAGAGATCAAGATTCCAAGAAGAGTGTAAACAAAAACTTCCATCCCTGTTTACAAGGTTGCTCACTAATTTATCTAGCAATTCGCGGCGCTCAGTGCGGAACCGCGTGAATGCTACGGTCGCAGGTTCGAATCCTGCCTCGGGCATGGATGTGTATGATGTCCTTGCTTAGTTAGGTTTAAGTAGTTCCAAATTCTAGAGGACTGATAACCACAGCGACTGATGACCACAGATGTTACGTCCCATAGTGCTCAGAGCCATTTGAACCATTTTCACTAATTTAATCTGAATATCCTCCTTAATAACACTGTCCCAATATCTGGACGTGCCTGCCAATATCTCTGTATTGTTATATAATATTGGGTGATCAGTATCCAAACAGTGTTTAGCAATAGCAGATCTACTTGGCTCCTGTAATCTTGTGTGCCGTTTATGCTCAACACATCGGTCCTCCACGGTCCTGATAGTCTGACAAATGTATGCCATGCCACAGCTACAAGGAATGCGATATACACCCGCCTTACGCAAACCAAGATCATCCTTAACAAAACCTAAAAGCACTCTGATTTTAGATGGAGATCGGAAAACACATTTCACATCGTATTTACGTAAAATACGACCGATCTTGTTGGAAGGGCTTCCTACGTAAGGCAAAAAGGCAGTAGACTTATGTGTCGACTCAGTATCATCATCAGTCATCCGATGCACAGCTGGTCGCTGTAAATATCACCTGGATGAATTCTCGTAAGTTGTTTGAAAATTATATACGCCAGGAGAAATTCGGATCTCACAGAGGGTTATCCAAATAAATGTTTATTGGTAATATTTACGTACGTGGTGACATCACAAAAATAAAAAAAACAGTCATTAATTAATGTATGTAGTTCGAGAAAAGTATCGCATTCAAAACACTTGTTGATTTAATTTCCTCGAAATTCACACACATTAACAGCAAACACACAGCAAAATCCGAAAGTACAGTTTCCCTCTATCAATCTCGACATCCTTCGTTATCCTGAAAAATCTCTGCCAAAGGATGCAACATGTCCACCACACATGTATACACATTGAAGTGACAAAAGTCAATGGGATACCTCTTAATATCGTGTTGGACCTCCTTTTGCCCAGCATAGTAAAGCATCTTGACGTGGCATGGACTCAAAATGTCGTTGGAAGTCCCACGCAGAAATACTGAGCCATCCTGCCTCTGTAGCCGTCCATAATTGCGAAAGTGTTGCTGGTGCAGAATTTTGTGCACGAACCGACCTCTCGAGTATGTCCCATGAATGTTCAATGGGATTCACGTCGGGCTATGTGATTGGCCAAATTATTCGCTCGATCTGTCCGGGCGAACAATTGTGGCCCGGTGAGGGGGCGCATTGTCATCCACATAAAGTTTCATCGTTATTTGCGAACATGAAGCCATGAAAGGCTGCAAAGTGTCACCAAGTAGCCGAGCATAACCAGGATCCAGTCAGTTCCGTGTAAAGACAGCCCACACCTTAATGGAACCACCACCAGCTTCCAGAGTGCCTTGTTGATAACTTGGGTCCATGGCTTCGGTTTTCCAGTCCTCTAAGGTCCAACCGACGTGGTCACGGTGAAACGTCCCCTTAGAAAAATTATACATGACTGGTCTATGTGAAACGTCCCCTTTGAACAATTATACACGAATGTGCTTAAACTGAAACACAATATTTTTTAGCGCAACGCAATCTGACTTTCAAAAATCCCTACGACGAATGGCCCTGACTAACATTAACCTATACCTTTCACAAATCACTTACCTCACCAAAAATCTTCGTTACTCGAACTACTGCGAGCGCCACTACTGCCAGCTAAATAAAAGATTCAAACTACGGAAGTCACTAACTACTGATAGGCACAGTTAGCAAATGAAAGATTTCAATAGAGAACAAACAATGTATTTACCTTTATAGTCATAATATATATATATCAGTTCATAACACCAATTCTTACAAATTTCAAAACTCCGCCATCTCTCTCCCCACGTCCACCACTGCTGGCGGCTCACCTCCAACTGCGCAACGCTACGCGCTGTTAGCATCCAGCTGCCGCTGCCCGACACTACAATGGCAGACAACAATGCAAACTAACCACAGACTGCACACAGCACAGCCAGTGATTTTTCATACAGAGCGCTACGTGGCGTTACCAATAAGAAAATGTAAACAGCCTACTTACAACGGGCCCAGAAGAGGCGCTGCAGGCGATGTTGAGCTGTAAACAAAGGCACTCGCACCGGTCGTCTTCACATTATCGCTAAATTCCGCCGCTCTGTCCTAACGGTTACGTGCGTTGTACGTCCCGCATTGATGTTGTTGTTGTTGTTGTCATCAGTCCTGAGACTGGTTTGATGCAGCTCTCCATGCTACTCTATCCTGTGCAAGCTGCTTCATCTCCCAGTACCTACTGCAACCTACATCCTTCTGAATCTGCTTAGTGTACTCATCTCTTGGTCTCCCTCTACGATTTTTACCCTCCACGCTGCCCTCCAATGCTAAATTTGTGATCCCTTGATGCCTCAAAACATGTCCTACCAACCGATCCCTTCTTCTAGTCAAGTTGTGCCACAAACTTCTCTTCTCCCCAATCCTATTCAATACCTCCTCATTAGTTACGTGATCTATCCACCTTATCTTCAGTATTCTTCTGTAGCACCACATTTCGAAAGCTTCTATTCTCTTCTTGTCCAAACTAGTTATCGTCCATGTTTCACTTCCATACATGGCTACACTCCAAACAAATACTTTCAGAAACGCTTTCCTTGCCATTGCCAGTCTACATTTTATATCCTCTCTACTTCCTCTCTACTTCGACCATCATCAGTTATTTTACTTCCTAAATAGCAAAACTCCTTTACTACTTTAAGTGTCTCATTTCCTAATCTCATTTCCTAATCTAATTCCCTCAGCATCACCCGATTTAATTTGACTACATTCCATTATCCTCGTTTTACTTTTGTTAATGTTCATCTTATATCCTCCTTTCAAGACACTGTCCATTCCGTTCAACTGCTCTTCCAAGTCCTTTGCCGTCTCTGACAGAATTACAATGTCATCGGCGAACCTCAAAGTTTTTACTTCGTCTCCATGGACTTTAATACCTACTCCAAATTTTTCTTTTGTTTCCTTTACTGCTTGCTCAATATACAGATTGAATAACATCGGGGAGAGGCTACAACCCTGTCTCACTCCTTTCCCCACCACTGCTTCCCTTTCATGCCCCTCGACTTTTATGACTGCCACCTGGTTTCTGTACAAATTGTAAATAGCCTTTCGCTCCCTGTATTTTACCCCTGCCACCTTTAGAATTTGAAAAATAGTATTCCAGTCAACATTGTCAAAAGCTTTCTCTAAGTCTACAAATGCTAGAAACGTTGGTTTGCCTTTTCTTAATCTTTCTTCTAAGATAAGTCGTAAGGTCAGTATTGCCTCACGTGTTCCAACATTTCGACGGAATCCAAACTGATCCTCCCCGAGGTCTGCATCTACCAGTTTTTCCATTCGTCTGTAAAGAATTCGCGTTAGTATTTTGCAGCCGTGGCTTATTAAACTGACAGTTCGGTAATTTTCACATCTGTCAGCACCTGCTTTCTTTGGGATTGGAATTATTATATTCTTCTTGAAGTCTGAGGGTATTTCGCCTGTCTCATACATCTTGCTCACCAGCTGGTAGAGTTTTGTCATGACTGGCTCTCCCAAGGCCGTCAGTAGTTCTAATGGAATGTTGTCTACTCCGGGGGCCTTGTTTCGACTCAGGTCTTTCAGTGCTCTGTCAAACTCTTCACGCAGTATCGTATCTCCCATTTCGTCTTCATCTACATCCTCTTCTATTTCCATAATATTGTCCTCAAGTACATCGCCCTTGTATAAACCTTCTATATACTCCTTCCACCTTTCTGCCTTCCCTTCTTTGCTTAGAACTGGGCTGCCATCTGAGCTCTTGATATTCATACACATGGTTCTCTTCTCTCCAAAGGTCTCTTTAATTTTCCTGTAGGCAGTATCTATCTTACCCCTAGTGAGATAAGCTTCTACATCCTTACATTTGTCCTCTAGCCATCCCTGTTTAGCCACTTTGCACTTCCTGTCGATCGCATTTTTGAGACGTTTGTATTCCTTTTTGCCTGCTTCATTTACTGCATTTTTATATTTTCTCCTTTCATCAATTAAATTCAATATTTCTTCTGTTACCCAAGGATTTCTAGCAGCCCTCGTCTTTGTACCTACTTTATCCTCTGCTGCCTTCACTACTACATCCCTCAGAGCTACCCATTCTTCTTCTACTGTACTTCTTTCCCCTATTCCAGTCAATTGTTCCCTTATGCTCTCTCTGAAACTCTGTACAACCTCTGGTTCTTTCAGTTTACCCAGGTCCCATCTCCTTAATTTCCCACATTTTTGCAGTTTCTTCAGTTTTAATCTACAGGTCATAACCAATAGATTGTGGTCAGAGTCCACATCTGCCCCTGGAAATGTCTTACAACTTAAAACCTGGTTCCTAAATCTCTGTCTTACCATTATATAATCTATCTGATACCTTTTAGTATCTCCAGGGTTCTTCCACGTATACAACCTTCTTTCATGATTCTTAAACCAAGTGTTAGCTATGATTAAGTTGTGCTCCGTGCAAAATTCTACTAGGCGGCTTCCTCTTTCATTTCTTAGCCCCAATCCATATTCACCTACTATGTTTCCTTCTCTCCCTTTTCCTACACTCGAATTCCAGTCACCCATTACTATTAAATTTTCGTCTCCCTTCACTATCTGAATAATTTCTTTTATTTCATCGTACATTTCTTCAATTTCTTCATCATCTGCAGAGCTAGTTGGCATATAAACTTGTACTACTGTAGTAGGTGTGGGCTTCGTATCTATCTTGGCCACAATAATGCGTTCACTATGCTGTTTGTAGTAGCTTACCCGCATTCCTATTTTCCTATTCATTATTAAACCTTCTCCTTTATTACCCCTATTTGATTTTGTGTTTATAACCCTGTAGTCACCTGACCAGAAATCTTGTTCCTCCTGCCACCGAACTTCACTAATTGCCACTATATCTAACTTTAACCTATCCATTTCCCTTTTTAAATTTTCTAACCTACCTGCCCGATTAAGGGATCTGACATTCCACGCTCCGATCCGTAGAACGCCAGTTTTCTTTCTCCTGATAACGACATCCTCCTGAGTAGTCCCCGCCCGGAGATCCGAATGGGGGACTATTTTACCTCCGGAATATTTTACCCAAGAGGATGCCATCATCATTTAATCATACAGTAAAGCTGCATGTCCTCGGGAAAAATTACGGCTGTAGTTTCCCCTTGCTTTCAGCCGTTCGCAGTACCAGCACAGCAAGGCCGTTTTGGTTAATGTTGCAAGGCCAGATCAGTCAATCATCCAGACTGTTGCCCCTGCAACTACTGAAAAGGCTGCTGCCCCTCTTCAGGAACCACACGTTTGTCTGGCCTCTCAACAGATACCCCTCCGTTGTGGTTGCACCTACGGTACGGCCATCTGTATCGCTGAGGCACGCAAGCCTCCCCACCAACGGCAAGGTCCATGGTTCATACCTGCGGTTATTTCACGCAGTGTTGCTTGTCTGTTAGCACTGACAATTCTACGCAAGCGCCACTGCTCTCGGTCGTCAAGTGAAGGCTGTTGGCCACCGTATTGCCCTTGATGAGAAGTAATGGCTGACACCTGGTATTCTGGGCACACTCTTCACACTGCAGATTCCATAAATTTCCGAAATGGTATGTTCCTTGCGTCTAACTCCAACTACCATTCCGCTTTCAAAGTCTGTTAATTCCTGTCGTCCGGCCAAAATCTTGTTGGAAACGGTTTCACGACCATCTGTGAATACAGTAGACATCTCCGCCAATTTATATCCTTATTGCGCGAGATTACCCCCAACTGTATAAGTGCATATCGCTATCCCAACACTTTTTGAGTCAATGTACTCTTAAATACCACAGCAGCAAATAATTATTGTTCAAAGGTGCCTCAGATGCCCTAAACAATGCTGAATTTCGTAAAGTCGTGCAAAGTGAAAACGTAGTTAGTAATTAAAGTCCACTGAAAAGTTAAAGTATGTAACTCACGCTGCTGCTCAGTCACAAGGCGTCTCGCAAGCACAGAAAGACAAAGTACACACTTGTGGGATTCCTCCTAGACACGGTGACTTAATTGTTTTCAGCACTCGAACCTGTTTTTCAACGCTAGGGGTGCCTATTTCTGTGTTCTCCATACGGGAGTTTGTCCGGCAGTCAAACTTGGGTAAGTGTGTACGACCCTTACGCGTGAATGAGTTTTTTAAACTCAAAATCTAAAACTTCGGTTTTCGTTTTGCTGTCCTCTGTTGCCACTGTAGGGTGATCTACGAGTGACTGAGTAATCCTGTTAGTAATTTTACGTAGTACCAGAATTGTCTAGGATTCTGGGCTAGATCTTTGGATTACGTATCAGGGTGGAGCTTGTATGCTTGACTCGTCGATCTTTGTTTAACCGAACGAATTTCTATGAACTTTTGCGTGTTGACATTTTGCACTTTTTTGTTCAGAGCACAGTAATTTCTGTTTCTTTTACCATTTTGCGGAATTTATTTCTGAATTACGGTTGGTATTTTCTGTCTTTAATCTACTTACTTGGCACGTACTTCTCCAGAGCGTGATTCTCTATTAATTTAATAAACTTGATCATATTTTCTTTTAATCCCATCATAAACTAAACTCGTCCCGAACAGGCCATGAAGGCCCAAAGGTACAGATCGGCCGACTTGTCATCCTCAGACCACAGGCGTCACCGGATGCGGAGTGGAGGGGCATGTGGTCAGCACACCGCTCTCCCGGCCGTATGTCACTTTATGAGACCGGAGCCGCAACTTCTCAATCAAGTAGCTCCTCAGTTTGCCTCGCAAGGGCTGAGTGCACCCGGCTTGCCAACAGCGCTCGGCAGACCGGATGGTCACCCATCCAAGTGCTAGCCCAGCCTGACAGCGCTTAACTTCGGTGATCTGTCTGGAATCGTTGTTACCACTGTGGCAAGGGCGTTGGCTTAATCCCATCATACCGGATTTAAATCACCTCCATTCATAGTCTAAGTAGGACAGCTTATTTGCTGTTTTCAGAAAAAAATTATCTGCATTCATGCTACATTTATTAACTTAAGTAACAGTGGCACCTACAGTGATATTGTGATCGGCAATCCCTGACTTTATACTGAAGTTGTTTACAGGAGGCTAATAAGGTTCTCCATACCATGTGTTCATATGACACACTTATCGTCCACATATCGGAAGAAAATACGTGGATGACTGCAAGACATACTTATCTTTCAAGTAATTGAAAAAAAAAACGAGAAATGTTTGGTCATAATGTTAAACAGTAAGAAATTGTAGGAAATTATGTAGAAAAGATGTTATCTAAGGCACATGATGTGATTAACAGTGCTTATATTAATCTCAGAATCATCATAAGCTTTTATGTTGCGAATTGGTTACTGTAGTGTCTCCAGAAGCCATACGTTACGTTCTCGCCGCTAAGATAAATGGGCGGAAAATGGCCAATTGATCTCTCGCCGTAGGAATTTGGACAGGCTGGCAAAAGGTTGGTTGACACACGTGCATTTTAAATAATTACATTTCACTCAGCTGCCGGCCGGCGTGGCCGTGCGGTTCTTGGCGCTACAGTCTGGAGTCGAGCGACCGCTACGGCCGCAGGTTCGAATCCTGCCTCGGGCATGGATGTGTGTGATGTCCTTAGGTTAGTTACGTTTAAGTAGTTCTAAGTTCTAGGGGACTGATGACCACAGCAGTTGAGTCCCATAGTGCTCAGAGCCATTTTTGAACCAGAAGCGACGTCCTTCAGATCCGTGAAACGTTGCAGCAGTGGAGACAAAACAGGGACATCTAGGTAGCAGTTGAATTAGGTTGAAATTCCGTAATAGAGAAAGTTGCATGCAACAAAAATACTTGCTAGGACCATAATGTGTGTAAAATACACACACACACACACACACACACACACACACACACACACACACACAGACAGAGAGAGAGAGAGAGAGAGAGAGAGAGAGAGAGAGAGAGAGAGAAAACACTGTTTCCCTTAGAAAGTGTAAGACTTTGTAGGGAAGGGATTTATAGATTAGCAAAGCTGTGACATCGTGTCTGGTGTTTGCATTCTGCAGGTTCATTGATAGCAGAAGACTGCGAAGACTAATAGCTACAGGAAGACGAACGGCTCAAATTACCCAGTAATGCTTCCCATCGTCCCTTTCTCCTCGAGCCGATCGATTTCCCGGCTGTGTCCCATTCATTACCTTTAAATTTCCTGGAGAACTCTTCCACGACGAACAAGGCCGAAGTGAAATTTGCAGTAGTTGGAAACTCGCCTCTGCTCTCAACACTACCTTCAGTGACGTTTATATGTTGGAAGACAGTACTTGTTTCGCAAAGACTATTTGTTTCTGCTTTCCCTTCACGGTCACTGTCGTCATTTGGAGGATTTCTGTAGTTCAGAGATAAGTCTTTTTTCATTTAAAGAAGGTTAGGGGTGGAAAAACTTCAAAATAATGTGCAGCGAGAAAAAATACTGCCATGTACAGCAGAATAAACTACAAAATTAAAAATTTATTTAAAAACGAACACCAGTGAAAACTCGGAAGAGATCAGCGATAGACGAAAGAAAAATGGGGGAGATGGGGAGAGTTCGTAAACATGCGTCGCGGGTGTCGTTGTTTTGCAAGAGTCGTTTTCACATAACTATTAAGCAAGTTGATGTATCGTGATTGTACTGTACGACGCGTACGGCAAATTGTGAATATTTCATATTAAGCGAACAATAACTGTCTCCTCTTAATCGTAAAGAGAAATCAAATAATTCAACCCTCTGATGTCCTGGCGACACTTGAATATCCTGTAACTGCGCAAAATCTTTGTAATATCGAAGTGCCTTTGGAACAGGTTTCCTTTGCTTAAGAGTGTAAGCAACCCGTGCACCGTGATTAAGGTTACAAACACCACCCGTCAGAGTAATTATGTAATTACCAGTAACCATCGTCCCTTCCCTGTTCTAGGAGAAACCGTAGCTTATTCGTTATTAGCAAAACAAAAGGGAAGATTAGGGTATGACGTCCTGCGAATATCGAGGTCGTCAGAGACAGAGCACAAGCTCGGATAGGGAAAGGATGGCAAAACGAATCGGCCGTGACCTTTTCAAAGCAACCATTCTGGCATTTGCCATAAGCTGTTTAGGAGAAGCAAGGAAAACCTCAATATAGAAGGCCGGACGGGGACTTGAACCCTGCTTCTCTCGATGAATCTAATGCGCCAACTGTCTCGGTAAGACAACAGTTCATTTATGCCTTTTTGGGGCGATAAAATAAGCTGTGGTCAGCAATGGGATTAGGGAAACCACGGAAGAGCTATATCAAACTGTACGGATGAAAAATGGAAAAATACTCATTCGAAACAGGAAGTGTGTTACGTGTTGTCCCTCCTGGACAGTTTCTGTGGCAACACCGAAGTTGACGATTAATCAGTGTCGAACGTGGTGATTTACATTTGAGACAGTTGGCGTTCTGTTACGTCACGAATTATGAGTAAAAGATTAGGTGCGCTGTTCTGTACTTACTTTTCCCCGTGGTTACCATGTATATAGGTGTACCTAGGTTTAGTTACTTAGCTGAATGTTCGTACGCTGACATTTGTGAAAATTTTAACACTTGGGAAGGAATGCTTAAAAGTAAACAAACCTACGACTGTGTGTAGAGAAGTGTACCACAAATAAGTGATTAAGGTTACAAACACTTGTCATACTCACAGGCTCATCGACAATCTGTTGTGTGTCTGGAAATGTCACTATGAACGCCAAACTATGATGAAGAAACATCAGACGAAGTGAAAACTTGAAATTTAGTGCCAGTATGCTTCGTCAACGTCGAAGGGTACAACATAGGCAAGAGAGTGATTTGGAATGGACCATGTTATCGGCCTCTTGACAAGCGGTTCCGATAGGATACGATGTTTCGTGTCGTTCAAAGTGTGAAACTGTAGTGTTTTCGGCGTGTCCCACTTGAATCAATCGTGGCGCCCTAGAAGCTATCGAGGTGGTCTCATTCTGGCAGCATGCATCCTTGAACAGCAATACGACAATCAATAACGCTAATGGTTTGTGTGACCGTTGGATGCGGTGCGATCGTGACACCCAACGCATTGTACATGGTGGCAGCCAGTGAAGGAATATTTTAGGGAATTGGTTGAAAAAATTTATTTCAAAGGCCCAGTCAAAATCTTTACTCGTAGAGCAACTTACACGGTCTGCCTACGTGAAACAAGTTGCCTGTCTTTCAAAACCGAGGCAGTTCTGTCCAGTTAAGGCTTCTGACAAGAGACGCCCCGAGACCTCTGCTGAAACTGCTACCGAATTCAAGCCATTAGTTCTAGCCAATAGCGTACGTGGGATACAGGTCATGTGTGTGGACGCTGGAGTGTTCTGCGGTGCGGAACATAGTTGCCTCTCTCTCTCTCTCTCTCTCTCTCTCTCTCTCTCTCTCTCTCTCCTCGTAATCCAGACCTCGATCGAACAGAAGGCTTTTCGAAAGGCAGAGCCAGTGGATCTGTTTTTCACTACCGGCCACCGACGTAAGTTAACATGAACCGCTTCTCCTTCCAATTTCAATTAATTGTTAGATCTCCTAGCCTGGCCTAAACCTGGTTACTTCCGACCCTAGGCCCGCCCCTTGTGTGCCATACACTGAAATATATCCTCTTTATTGTACCTAACTTCCTGTTTTGTCATTTAACGGCAGCCCTGGATGCCCACTCTCAAGTTCTGACCGCTCCACCTCATGCACACTGTCGTCACGAGGCATATGTAACAACCTTCTCCCCACTTCCCTGACCGTATCCGAATGATTCAAATGGCTCTGAGCACTATGCGACTTACCATCTGAGGTCATCAGTCGCCTAGAACTTAGAACTAATTAAACCTAACTAAAGGAAGGACATCACACACATCCATGCCCGAGGCAGGATTCGAACCTGCGACCGTAGCGGTCGCGCGGTTCCAGACTGTAGCGCCTAGAACCACCTCGGCCACGCCGGTCGGCTGACCTTATACAGTACAGCATAGATGGCGGTATGACCTCCAGGTAGCTCAGAGCGGACGTTAGAGGCCGAGTTATTGTCCTTCCCTTGATATCTTCTCATATCAAATCATAGCGGGACACTGCCCAACCTGTGTAAAGAGGACTGTGCAAACCTGCTTCGAAAAACGCGGATATCACTACTTGGTGTGACATATTGTCCACCGAATATGTCTGGGGAGTGACTGTTCGGAAAAATTACTCCATCCAGCGTTGTTGACGATTTCATTTTTCACATACAAAGACATCCAGGTCAATTTCATCAGATACAAATGCTCTGATTTCAAGTGCATGGATTCTAAGGCAGAGATCACACACAGTTCTGTAATTCTAATTATTTTTATATTGTCACAAGTCTAATCTGCTGTACAAAATCGTCTCGGAAACTATATCTGTCTTTGTGCTTAATTTTCACAAATATTAGTGTAAATGTTAGTAAGTGACATTTGTAAACGAGTTGACTACATTTTACTAATAATGTTACGTTGCGGAGCAAAGGCAGTTTCCAGATTTAAAACACTTTCATTTTCTTAAACATATATATATATATCTCTCTCTCTCTCTCTCTCTCTCTCTCTCTCTCTCTCTCTCTCTCTCTCACACACACACACACACACACACACACACACACACACACACACACCTTTGAAACTCTGTTCAACCACAGTACTGGAGTAGTGTTTGATATTTTAGTATATGGAGTGTCTTTTTGTTTGTAAATTGTGGCTCTTGCCACCATGATTCGACTCTGCGAGAAATGTTTCTACAGCAGTGTCATTAAAAATTTGATATGGACCACTTCGCAATTTTTGAAGGTCTCTTCAGTTGCTCGATACGTTGCTTTATGTTTGTAACCATCAGATTCGCAAAATATCTCTTCTTACTTATCAATAGCTACGCTTGCTTGCTTGATGGGGTCAATGGGAATATGTTAAAATACTGTCTTTCTTAATCACTTACCTGAGACAAGTCTGTCAACAACTTTGATTCTGCGCCACTGACAATCACCTTTCGTGAGATTTGTGCTAACTGGAGAAAACTGGGCTTTTACAATTGCGTTGATATTGAAGTTCCCGAATTTTTATATACAGAATTACAGAAAAGTGTTAGAACAAAATGAAGACATACGAGTCCATCGCGCAGTATGTAATACGAAGTGACTGAGTTGTATAATGCGAATACAATTAATTTTGAAGGTAACCTAGATTACGTAGGAACCGAAGACTACACCAGCCAATTAAAGTTATAGCATCTTGCAGCTAAACTCATTTTTCAGACTGTCATATACTGGCGTTCAGTACTGTCTCAAAGAATGGAAACTCATTACCGGGCGTCTATTGTTTCCTTATCTTCAGCCTCCATCTCGTCACGTAATTGGATCATTATCCCGCTCCTTTGGGAAACCGAATATGCATTCACAGTGAAGTAAGAAGGTATGAACGCCTGAACAGAACACCAAATTTTATCCGTTGAGGCGGAAAAGTGTGTGCGCTGCCGCAAATCTCGGATTATCTGCTTGACATGTTCTGAAGTGCCAGCACAAGCTGCCATAACCATCTCCGCAGCAGCAGCAGTAGCAGCAGCAGCAACACAACCAACACCACCACTACCGCCGCAGGGTTAGAGGGTGTCTCAACACAAACTATAAATAAGCTGTAAGTGCAATCACTTAATTAACTGGAAGAAATTGTATTCCCTGAACATTTAACGTGGAAAGTACAGTGAAAAAATAGAGGTGCTCAATTTTAATGTCTAAAAGGCTGCAGCGTTATTTCTATATTTTATTTTATTTTTACTGGCTAGAAGTTTTTAAGTAGAAATACGTCAGTGGAATAGAAGTTGTCCAGGAGAAGCGATTTTAAATTAAATTAAAAACTTGTTTTGCTACCTGTCAGACATTTTATGTTGTTGGACAAATGATCAAAAAATTTTATTGTTATATATTGTATTCCTTCTTAGCCACTGACAGCTTTAACAATGGATCATAAAGGTCATTTTTCCCTCTAGTGTTGTAGGGCTATACATCACCGTTCTTCACAAATTGTGATGCATTGTTTATGACGAATTTCGTTAAAGAAAATATGTATTGTGCCAGCACAGTTAAAATGCCTTGCTCCTTGAAGAAGTAGCTAAATGACGTCCGTGGGTGAACAGCCCATGTTATTGATACTGCTCGCTTTTCTACGGTCAATACTTTGTTTCTAAGTGATGAGTTACACCAGGAAATTATTCCGTACGACGGCATTGAGTGGAAATATGCAAAATATGTCAGAATGTTGATACGTTTGTTTCCAAGATTAGCAATCATGCGAAGAGCAGAAGTAGCCGAACTTAATTGTTGGAGAAGCTCAGCACTATCTTTCTTTCAGCTCAAGATTATATCAAAATGTATACCCAAAAATTTTCGATCATTCTGCTCTACTTACTGACTCCTGCTCATGTGCTTCATCAATTGTAGGTTTGAATCTATTTGTTGTACGGAACTGAATATCGTTAGTTGTTTCAAAATGTAATGAGAGGCGATTTTCAGAGAACCACTTAATCATTCCTTGGTAAATGGCAGTTACCTACTCTTTGCTGTTTTCTCTCTAATGGGATTTATTATAACACTAGTATCGTCTGCAGAAAATGCCAGATTTACCATGTTGAATGTTACGTGAAGTTCATTAACATACATAGGAATAGGAGTGGATCCAAAATTGAACCCTGTGGGATTTCCTAAGTAAGTTTACCCCAGTCACTAAAATTTTGTACCTTAATGATATTGACTGAGTTACTCAGCACAGCGTTTTGCATTCTGTTTGTTAAGTACTACTCAAACCAGATGTGTGTACAGGCATTAATTCTATAAAACTAGAGTTTTTCTGAGAAAGTAATATGATATACACAATCAAGTGCCTTGGAAAGATCACAAAACATATCGACTGGCGATATTTTATTATTCATGGTTGTACTGTTTGATGATTGTCCGCAGCTCGTGGTCTTGCCCTAGCGTTCTCGCTTCCCGCGCACGGTGTCCCGGGTTCGATTCCCAGCGGGGTCAGGGATTTTCCCTGCCTCGAGATGACTGGGCGGTGTTGTGTTGTCTTCATCATCATCATTCATCCCATACGGTCGGAGGAAGGCAATGGCAAACCACCTCCGCCACGACCTTGCCTAGGCGGCGGTGCGGCTCTCCCGCATAGTTCCCTACGCTCCTCGGAGTGTGGGACATCATCATCATCATCATCATCATCACTATTTGATGAGTAAATGTATTAATAGCATTCTCAGTCTAGCAACTTTTCTGTAATCCAAAGTGTAATGTGCTAAGTATATTGTTTCCACTTAAGTGTGAGACTATTCGTGAGTACACTGCTTTTTCGATTTTTTATTTTTTTAATTTTTTAAAATTTTTTTAATATATATAAAAGCAAGTCAGTAAGGCATCTGGATGAAAACTGTTTAAGTCTGACTTGGCACTTTTGTTATGGCGTGGTTTAAGAGTTGCATAATTTAACCTGTCTGGAAAAATTTCCTGTGTCAGTGATGCATTACACATATCACTAAGGACATTACTTATTTAGTTGGAACAACTTTGCGGAATTCTGTTTGAAATTCCTTCAGTTTCACAAGACGTTTTGCTTTTTAGAATTTTTATAGTTGTATTTATTTCAGTGAAGGATGTTGATGCTACTTCTAGATGCTTTAAAGTTTTGTGGTATGACATTTTTAATATATTCTTGATTCTTCAATAGAACCCTTTTATCTTGTATTTGCTGCTACTTTTAGAAAGTGATTGTTAAAAGTACTTGCAGCTTGTGAATCATCAGTCATTACATTTTCATTTAGCTTGTTATTATCTTTTGTAAACTGACTGCCTGTCCTGACTCCTATTTGACGATATCTCATATAGTTTTAATCTTATCATATGCATTTTTTATTTCTGTCAGTACAAGCATACTTCTGGACATTTTAATGACTTTACTTATAATACTATAGTATTTTCTGTAGTATGTAATCAATGTCGGATCTTGACGTACTCTGGCTTTTACATAAATTTTCTTGTTCCTCTTACATGGCGTTTTAATTCCCTTATTTATATATGGCTAACTTTTGTAAAACGACATTTTGGATAATGTTTTAGGGAAGCACCTTTCAAATATTGACACAATTTAATTATGGAATATTGAAATTGAAATTGACATTAGCATCTCTTTGTAAATATATCTCATCCCATACCATCCATTTTAGCTTACTCTTAGAATACTGTATCCTGTTCTCATTAGTAAGCATTACTGCTTTCAATGAACCTGTCACTGGGTTGTAAGACGCCATACTGTTTATTTCCATTAATTGTACATCATGATCAGATGGCAGTAGGGTACACATTGTTTCATCCTGTGCACTATCTATGAAAATGTTACCAGTCAGTATCTTACTATTTGCTGCACTCGAGTTGGAAAACTGACTGCTAAAATTACATTGAAACACCCAAGTAATAATTCTGTTTCATTTGTTCTGTCCATATCTTTTAAGAAATCTTTACTCAAATCTCCACAAACTATTGTTCCTGCTTGTCTGACGAGTAGTTCAATAATACATCTAGATCTCCGATAAATAGCTGAAAGTTTCTTAGAGGAGATCTGTAGACTGTTGCAATTACTAGAGAAGTGTTATGCACTAATAAATCACGAGCACATGATTTTAGATTCTAATCAACACAAGAATTATATGTTTCATTGTTTTTCACTTGGTATCAAACTTTTAGGTATGTTGCAACTCCTCCATTTTCCACGTTAACTCTACACGAAAATGATGCAAGTCTATAATCCCTTCTACAGGGTGTACATAAAGTCCAGGAGCGCTTTCAATTATTTATTGCACAAGAACCAAGCATTGTACAGATATCATACTGATGTCATTTTGAAGAGAAACCCTGAAAGTTTTTTTTTTCTTCATGTATACCTCCACAGCGTGGTTTGGTAAATTGCCGATAGTCAGCGCTAGTCGCAAACATGGCGAGTTCAGGTGCGCAGCGAGCTTTCTGTGTGTTGGAGTTCGACAAAAAACAAGTGTGCTACAGCTGTTCAATGGATGTTTAGAACCAAGTAAAGTAAGAAGCCACCAACAAGGAAGGACATTTACCACTGGCACAATAAATTCGTTACGACGCGTTGCTTGTGCTCGGCAAAGATAAGCGGACTTCTCAGTGTGAGTGAAGTGATTTGGAGCACATACGAGAGACATTCATAAGGAGTCCAAATAAATCGGTGTATCCCGTGACAGTGTGGAAAGTCCTGCGACAGAAGCAGTCTATGAAACCATTCAAATTGGAGCTAGTTCAGAAGCTCGATGATGACGTCAAAGACAAGCTTTTTGAGTTTTGTTCGCAGTTGCAACACTTGAATGAGGATGGCATTGTTGATCGCTTAATTTTTAGCGACGAAGCCACTTTTCACGCTAATGGGAAAGCTAGCAGCCATAATTGTCGAATCTTGTCTACAAAGCATCCACACGAATGCATTAAATTTGAGCGCTATTCCCCAAAGGTAAAGGTTTTTTTATGGCTTGTTAGGTCGAAAACTGTACGGGGCCATTCTTCTTCGCCGTGAGCTCTGCCACTGGTAATTCCTACTGGGACGTGTTGCAGCAATGGCTGATGCCTTAAATGCAATCGGACTCTCCGTTCATATCAGCAGCATCGTGAAGTTCGTAGGTACCTGAACACAGAGCTGCCAAATCGATGGATCGGCCGTGCTACAGAAGGGGGCAGCTGTTTCATGAAATGGCCTGCCCGTTCACCAGATCTCACTCCGTGTAAATTTTTTCTTTGGTGACACATTAACGGTCTGGTGTATGTAGCGTCCCTACCACGTGATGTGGGAGAGCTCCGGGAGAGAATACGGGAAGCGACTGCCACAGTCGACGATACCATGATGGGACGGGTATGGCAAGAATTCCATTACCCTTTTGACGGCTGCCGGGTCAAGTTTGGTTCGTATATCGAATGTCTGGAAAAAAAATAAAAATAAAAAAAAACACTTTCAGAGTTTCTCTTCAAAATGGAATATGTATTACGTCTGTTCAATATTTAGTTCTTGTGCAATAAATAACTGAAAGTGTTCCCGGACTGTACGAATAACCTGTATTTAACTTCTCCGTCTCTGTTGTTACATGGTGTTCAGAGAGGCACAGAATTTTCCACATCCTACAGGCATACGATAAGCTCATCTATCTTGTTTTCAACCCTCTAATGTTCCGCTGAAACAAACTAATTTTGTTTTTCTGGAAACTGCTACATGTATTGTGGTCTTGTACTGCTCTGACTTCTTTCGATGCTTTCTGCTTGTAACCTGACTCTAACCTAAAAAAATGTGCCCTTGCGATCCCCCTTACACGTCCCCTCCCATTTAGGTGCTGGACATGGTTCGTGTATCCCCATCTCCCAGTCACAGCAACAAGCACGACACAGATTTTCGATTTTTGTTTCAGTCAAAAGCAACTCGCTCAGCTCTTTGTTCACATGGTTAACATCCATGTTAATCCAGGGCTGGTCACGTAGCTACAGATCTCCGACAAACCCCACACGAGTGTGTGCTGTTATTGCTTCTATTTTCTCCAGGTCACTTTTAATGCTGTATCCTAGTTGTTAGCCAGGCGTTTCCTGCTCTTCCTACTGTTTAGTGCCTTATCCTCACCGTCAAAATCTCTACACAAGCCCCCCTCTTCTGTCACCTGGCTAAGCTTGGGGACTAGGTTTCACGATGATTGTGACCTGGTACTCTACGCCTAGGTTTTCCTGTAGCAATTGCCCTACACATCTCCAATAACTGCTCCCTAGTACTAAGACTTTCTCTTACTGTGTGAATTTTCTGCCGACCTAGCCGCTCCTATGAGTCTGCTGCACCCTCTTAAGTTCAAACACTGGTTGAGGCTCTTCCTCTATTTTAGGCAATAAGTCAGACTGTTTGCCAACCGGGATTTGAAATTTAACCTCTGAGGTTTTCTCCTTTTGCCTATTACTCGTAACACCCTCCCAGCTCCCATTGTTTCTTTTCCCCTTCAACCTGTCTAATTCAAAATGTGCAATTTATAATTGTGCCTGGAGGGCACAAATCTTTTTTCCCCGTTCCACGGTTATCTTGTCTCGACTGCAGCTCTATAGAACAACCTCGTCTGATACCTTTTAAGCTTCCCCGCTGCGTTCTCCCCAGTGAAACCCTAGCCCACAATTTTGACATGTTTTCCATTCCAATTAACCTACAGAAAACATCCATATTTGTCACACTTGGTGCTGCTCTTACAGAAAAATAAAAAGCACTACAACACACTTAAATTGTAATAAAGTAATAAGCGGTAAAAATTATTTTTCAGTGAATTTTGCAGCTAACTTCCAAGCACCAGACAGACGTAGAATAACACCATCGAAGTTAGTTGAACGTAGGTAGTACCAGATGGAAAGTAAATGAAAACTAACAAAGCACAATATTTAATAACGACACTCTTAAACCGACGCTATCAGGAAATTATCTAAAGCACTGTAATTTATCCAAGGCAACAGGTAATGATTATAGAGCGAACAGAAGTTAACACTAGCTTATAAACACACTACAGATTTTCAGTTAACGTAGGTTTCAAATTACGGAAGACACTAAACAAATGAAAACTCCACAGAGCACGATATTTATAACAACGCTATATAACAAAACAGAATCCTGAAATTGTGGTAAGCATTGCACTGTAATCAAAACAACTCGTAACGTTAAGATAGTGCTGCTGTTTACTCAGAGTGCATCACCCTGCAACCTCCCTCCTCGGCGTTACAGCTTTCACAAACGGTGCTGTAGATAGAAGTCTGTCAGTAGCTTTACAGCGGACATTGCTTGGGATGTAATATTTCTATCTATTAAATTACAACGGCAATGCTGTTTAGTGTGTCCCAGGCGCCGCTATGAACTGATTCACCTCTGACTCGGGCGGTGTTCTTTACCTCTCCTACACTCCTGCTCTGATTGATTTGACGCGGCGGTAACGGCTGGACAGCCCTAGAAGAGGGTGACAAACGTGCTCCCCCTCACTTGAAGCAAGTTCACCCCCCTTGACTAAGGTGACGGGGTTGAGTGTCAATCAAGCGCCAGATTCCGCCCCACGCGGAGACGGCCTTGATGAGTGGGCGCCGCCTGGAGGTACGACCTGCCCGCCGAACCAATCTGCGTCACGGCTGGTCTACCGCCAGGCGTCTTTGGAAAGGAGGCTTAAACAGTGACGGGGGCTGTAGATTATCGTCCTATCTCTCTCTCTCTCTCTCTCTCTCTCACACACACACACACACACACACACACACACACACACACACTCAAGGGGCGCGCGCGGCCTGTGTGCAGTTAGAGACGAGGGAGAAAGAATGATTAAAAACCAGGTGTCCTTAATTCTGAACGTTGGAAATAAACTTATCATTATGACCATCGACCTACTATCGATATAAACCCGTCCAGGCAATAGCAGCGTCACATGGCGCGGAATGACTGCTAGTCAGACGCACGCACGGTGCATGTGAGATCAGTGAGCAAAAAATGGTTCAAATGGCTCTGAGCACTACGCGACTTAACTTCTGAGGCCATCAGTCGCCTAGAACTTAGAACTAATTAAACCTAACTAACCTAAGGACATCACATACATCCATGCCCGAGGCAGGATTCCAACCTGCGGCCGTAACAGTCGCTCGGTTCCAGACTGTAGCGCCTAGAACCGCACGGCCACTCCGGCCGCCGATCACTGAGCGTTCTGTCCTTGTGTGGAATGGGAAAGACAGCGCGGTCTATCTCAGTTTGACCGAAGACAGATTGTGATAATCCGGAGGCACCGCGCGGCATTTCCGAAACTGCGCGACTTGTCGGGTATTAGAGTAGTGCTGTGGTGTGTGTCTTCAACACGTGGCGAAACCTAGGTAAAACCACGTCCAGACATCGTGGTTTTGGCCGACCACCCCTTGATACAGATGTCGAGCGCCGAAGACTGGGAAGCTTCGTAAAACAGGACAGGTGGCGAACTGTGGCGGAACAAACATCAGACTTCAATGCTGGGCAAAGTGTAAGCGTATCTGAACGCAAAGTGCACCAAACACTCCTATTGATTGGCCTACGCAGCCAACGACCCATGCATGTACCTATGTTAACACCACGACATTGGCAATTACGACTGAAACGGGCATGTAACCATCAGCACTGGATGATGACTCAGTGGCAGAGCGTTGCATGGTCCGAGGAACCTCGGCATCTTCCTCATCATGGCGATGCGAGTGCGCGAATCCGTCGTCTTCTAGGGGAGCAACTTCTTGAAACTTGTACTGCGGAACGGACACAAGTTGGCACGGCTCCATTATGTGGGCTTCTGTGGGTCCAGTGGAGTTCGTGCAAGGTACCATGACTGCCAAGGAGTATCATACATTGGTTACAGACTATGTACTCCCCTTCATGATGATCATTTTTCCCGACAGCAGTGGCATTTTTCAACAATATAACGCGCCATGTTATAAGGCCAGGAGTGTGATGGAGTGGTTCGAGGAACAGAGGGACACAGGGGCGAGTTTTAATTGAAGTACTGCCTCCCCCTCCAACTCGTCATATCTCAACCCGATCGAACACATCTGGGATGTGATTGAACGCGGTATCGGAGCTCGTCGCCACTGTTATCCGTTCCAAAGGCGGACATATCGGCTGTTAGGTAGGTGGACATAATGATCTGGCTGATCAGTGTATATACATAATGACATCATTGGACGAGGAATGACTCAGAGAACATTAGGTCGTGAGGTGATTCAACATGAGAGTTTTTTTATTTTGACATTCTCAACACAATAACCTCCGAAAGATCCCTAGACAGAGATCAGAGAACGAAAGGAAAATGATGGTACTGTAAATATAGTTTACTTCTGTCACACTGTCCTTTATTGAGGTCTAATGATTTCGGAAGATTAATCTACCATCTTCAGACTTTTGACTGTGGAGAATTACAGCCAGGTAGCATAGGAGAGTTACCAATCTCCAATTGACTCACCCTCATATATAGGCTACAATTGTGTCAAACAAGAAGCGAATAGAAGCTATTGAATTGTGGTGCTACAGAAGAGTTGTTAGATAAGTAGACCTGATAGCTGATGAGGAGATAGTTAACGCCCCCCCCCCCCAAAAAAAAAAAAAAGAGGGGAAGAAAAAAGATTATGGCACAACTTGGCTAAAAGAAGGGATCAGTATAGAGACCACATCCTGAGACATAAAAGAATCGTCAGTTTGTTGATGGAACGAAGTATAAGGGGTAAACATTACAGAGGGAGATCAAGCAATACTGTATGCAGGTTGAAATATATCGAGTAGTTATGCAGAGGTGAAGAGGTTGCTCGGGGCAGACTAGCGTGGATAGGTGCATCAAACTATTCTTTCGACTTAAGACAAACAACAACAACAGTTGTCAATGATAAAATGGCTGCAAATAGATTAAACTTTCGGAAACTGTAACCTTTAGTAAATAACTGTGTGCAGAGGCAAATTATATTTACTGTTATCAATAACTACGATAGAAAAATGACGAATGGAAGAACCGTACGTGTAGCTTTCTGCCCCGAAGAGTTTCTGTTGAATAAGGGACGCAAAACAGGTATAGCCGAAATGTTTCGAAATATTTGTGTTCGTGGTTGCCTTAGAGATTCATAGTTTCTTCTGATTAGACGTATTACTATTTTTTACAATAAGTAATTCGCTTTTTAACGTCCGATTTAATAATTGGCGTAGGTAGAGTACGGCCTCTGTATTTCGCTTCCGAAAGACTCGAGTGTTAATAAATGTGGAGGAAGTGACTCGCCATTACCCCGGTGTTAGGAAAGAAAAGCAGATTCTATTAAGTGTCTTCTGTTAGTAGTTCTGCTTTCACAGAAAGTATTTATATGCCTAACCATCTTTAAATGGACTTTTTGGACGAATTCTTTCACGATTCTCGGGGATGAACTGATAAATCGGTGCAAACTTTCTTGAGGCAGTGTCAAATTTGTATATGAAATGTTGTACTGATCCGTTGTAGAACTTATTACGATTTTACTGCTGAAGCTACATAGACCAATAATTTAATCTTAGCTGTGTCATAGCATGCGGTGTCTATCAATATGAGAGAACAGTCCTCTTCTCCAGAATGCTGACATAAATCGTAATTAATCGCACGTCTAATGCAATTGCCAGTTGAGCGTGGAAGATAATGGAGATTGCGTCTGCTCGCGATGGTCCTGAAACCGATTGTAATTGCCTTGCAAAGCCGTCGGTACGTTAGTGTATCAACAGCTAATCGTTATTGTCGAGTATAAACGAATATAGTGGATAAAACATCTTAATTAAGTTTATTTTGATCTCTTTTGACAAAGTTTGGATAACCCAAATGTTGTTCGAGGAAGGAGTATGAATTGCCGTTTCATGTCTGACTAAGTTCATCACTTGAACAATTTCATGCTTTCGAATGACATTGACTTCTTTGTAAGGAAGACTATGTGATTTTTGTGGTAAAGCCATTCTCTTCCTAAAACAAAGGTTTGTATATTTTTGCTGGCTGGAATATCATGGAGACAATTTTTGTGGTCATGACTCCCATTCCAGATCGTGAATATTCTCGCAGTTTCGAATCAGTTTGTGCTAAATGTTCAAATGACAGTCTGACGAAAGCGAAATCTGTTTGAAACTAAGAACAGAGACCTTTCGAATATTCGGATGGTGACACGAGCTGAGATACAGCCTTGCGACTTTCTTTCTATACGTGAAAAGCAAGTATATTATTCATATGCATGATTAAATGATGGTATAGTCAGATAGCCATCTTACGCGTGGAATATTTTCATTTTGTGACATGCACAGGTATAAGTCTGCAATCTTGTGACTCGACATGTGCTGGTGATGGAGTGCTTCTAATTCGTTGTACATACTCAACTTTTGACAAGCTAGTTTTTGAAAACTAGAAACAGGTTGCATCAGCTCAGACTCTGTAGCATTCGTTTATTTATTCTAATATTTGAATACAACAATTAATCGTTAGATATCAAATTAGATTTATATGACTTATTACGAAAAAATTTTTGTTCTTGTTTTTTTCTTAATACTGAACTAAGTAAATAGTTCCTAGCATATTATTCTTTCTCCTCTCTGTTTCTGCTACTGTCGCTCTTATATTACGTATGCATACACATAAACTGAAGAACCAAAGAAACTGGTAAACCTAACATCGTGTAGGGCCCTCGCGAGCACTCAGAAGTGCCACAACACGACATGGAATGGACTCGACTGATGTCTGTATCAGTGCTGGAGGGAATTGACACCATGAATCCTGCAGGGCTGGCCATAAATCCGTAAGAGCACTAGAGGGTGGAGAACTCTTCTGAACAGGACGTTGCAAGGTATCCCAAATACGCTCAATAGTGTTCATGTCTGGTGGGGAGTTTGGTGGTCAGCGGAAGTGTTTAAACTTAGAAGAGGGTTTCTGGAGCCACTCTGCAGCAATTCTGAACGTTTGGGGTGTCGCATTGTCCTGCTGGAATTACCCAAGTCCGTCGAAATGCACAATGGACATGAATGGATGCAGGTGATCAGATAGAATGCTTTCATACGTGTCACCTATCAGAGTCGTATCTGGGATCCCGTATCACTCCGACTGCACAAATACCACACAACTAAAGAGCCTCCACCAGCTTGAACAGTCCCCTGCTGACATGCAGGGTCCATAGATTCATGAGGTTGTCTTCATACTCCTAGAAGTCCATCCGCTAGATACAATTTGAGCGAGACCCGTCCGACTAGGCAACATGTTTCCAGTCATCAACAGTCCAATGTCGTATTGACGTATCCAGGCGAAGCGTAAAACTCACAGACATCAAGGGCTCCTGATATTCATGGTACACTCGTGAAATGGTCGTTCGGGAAAATCTCCACTTCATTGCTGCCTCGAGGATGCTGTGTCCCAGCGTTCCTGCGCCGATTATAATACCCTGTTCAAACGCACTTAAATCTTAATGCCCCGCCGTTGTAGCAGCAGTAACCGATCTTAGAACTGCGCCAGAGACTTGTCTTATATAAGCGTTGCCGACCGCAGCGTCGTATTCTGCCTGTTTACATTTCTCTGTATTTGAATACGCATGCCTAAACAAGTTTCTTTCTCGCTTCAGTGTAGTTATCCTGTGCCTTCCTTCTTCATTCTCAGTTGGTTGTTAGCCTGCTGTGACAGAAGAAGAAGAATAATAGTTTCCGCTGCTTCAGATTTTACAATTATCTTTAACGCTTTCTGCTATGTTGTTAATGCAACTGCATATACTACTACTACTACTGCTGCTGCTGCTGCTGCTGCTGCTGCAACGCAGCTATTACAGATGTAAGACGGCTCTATTTCTACCACTACCGCCTCGATTGTTTTGCAGCAGCTACTTCTACAAAACTCGTGGCACAAATGCTAATACTTCAACTAAGATGACGTGTGATAAAATGTTAAGGTCACTGATCCTCACACCACAGACAGTAGGATATGCTTTGTGTTGCTTCACTTAATTTCTATTCACTGTTGTGTGAGATTGGCGCACAGGCACTTTACTGTTATTGGAATATATCTATGGTCTTTGAACGTTTCGTATGCCGGACGGAGTGGCCGTGCGGTTCTGGGCGCTACAGTCTGGAACCGAGCGACCGCTACGGTCGCACGTTCGAATCCTGCCGCGGGCATGGATTTGTGTGATGTCCTTAGGTTAGTTAGGTTTAATTAGTTCTAAGTTCTAGGCGACTGATGACCTCAGGAGTTAAGTCGCATGGTGCTCAGAGCCATTTTTTTTTTAATGTCTCGTATCAGATTGTGCATGCTGTCGGGTCCACAAATATCTTGCAACCTCCAGCCACCATGGCAACGTACCGGAGCGCATCACTTATTTTTAACCGTTTCTTCTTTTGCACACTTGTGCCAATCTTCCTTCACTGTTCTTGTAAGAGGCAGCGTCAGATAGAAGAGTTAGAGTATCAATGTCCTGTATTACTATAATAACATTCTTAACAGCTTTTACTCTTCAAGGTTGCCTACCAGCCCTGGCTGTATCTTCAACTAGGGGACATGATATCTAGTGCTGACTTCTTCGGACCTCCAGGTGGTAGTCTCTCTTGTACCATTTCTACTCATATGTATGTGGTATGGTCAGTGTCCGGAAAAGTTGTGGATCAGGCTCCTACTTGGCTCAATATGTGCTAGCTGAAGCTTGTAGTTTACACCAGGAAGAAATTGAAACGTTGCCCTTGCTGGGTCTGAAGATTCCATCTCTGCTGCCATTTTGTAAATATTAATTTTTTTAACAATGCGCTTCCCCATTTCCAAAGAGGGCGATGTCGTGGATAGCACGGCCATGCCCGGCCCGCAGGCTGAGAGACCGGGTGGCATTCGATCTCGCCAAGCGACCTAATTGTCACAAAAGAACCTTTAGAATCGGCGGACATTGGTCCAATTTCATGGGTGTACCTTGGCATGTTTCTGCACGAATTATTAACGACAAATAAAGAAGAAATTAAAAGACACCATTCAGTAAGACTCCAGCAATCCTATTTTGTTGGTATAAAAGCGTAAGCAGTTTAAGGCTAGGACAGAAAGGCGGCGAATATTATTTTGTCATACAGATGATTTGTAATGAAATGAAATTGAACATCAGTACGCCTTCACTGTTACCACAACATCAAGGCAAACACTTAAAACTGCATATAATCGCTGCCCCTTCTGCGGTCTTATATGGAATGCTTGGATAGAAACCTGGTTTAAAGGGAGTGATACTCTATATTATCAGACCTACGGAGACTTGTGTGTGTGTGTGTGTGTGTGTGTGTGTGTGTGTGTGTGTGTGTGTGTGTATGTGTGTGTGGTTTGAGGTTTTCGGGCGCTAAACAGCGTGGTCATCAGCGCCCAAACGCATAGAAACGGAGACTGGTGCAGCGTGAGTAAAATAACAGGGGCAGCATAAAAACTGTCATTTGGAGTCAAATAACTTTGAGACCGAACGACCTTGCTTGCTTTGTTAAGGGTCTAGCCTCGCATAGCAGTGGAACAGTATTAAAATTTTCATTTCGTCGTCTAGATCTGTTTCTTTTGGTATCCCCAAATCAATTAAAGGAAAAGCCGAAAAGATTACGTTGCAATGTTCAGAGCCAAATCGTTCCCCCATAATTTTGCCACTTCATTTTGCCACTTAGAGCTTTTTTAATGATTTCACCGTTTAAGAGACATTAAATTCTCCCTTAAACATCAGATTGGACTTAATAACAATAGAAAATTTGAAGGTAATGATTCTGGTCTGTCTGCCAAGATGTTGACAATGGCAGCAAAATCATTGAACAGTGGTTGATCGCTAGCTGTTCCAGGAATAATGTTGGTGGGAAGTCACATTGTGTGTGTTGGGTCAAGTACGTGTTGGTAGCTGTATGAATTGACAAAATAATAATAATAATAATAATAATAATAATAATAATAATAATAATTATTATTATTATTATTATTATTATTATTAGGATTATTATTATTATTAAGATTATTGTTATTAATTGGACCTTGAGGCTTTTCACGATCCACTAGAGGCTAATGGCCCATAATAATAAATTATTATTATTATTATTATTATTATTATTATTATTATACCTGTTGGACCATGCAACGCTTTATGATTCTATTTTCTGACTTTCCATGTAGCTCTCTTTTTTTCTGTTTCTCTCTTTTCTCATCAGTCCATTTTATTCATATTTTTTTTTTTTAGCAGTTTCGTTCTCCGACTATACTTTCCATACGTCAATTTTTTGTCTGCACGAGGTTCTGTCTAATACTTCAGAGTAACATCTTTTATGACTCACTGAGTAAAGGCTACCTTTCAGTCGGTATATGTATGTTAAAATTTGCTGGGCAAGCCTTTTTGCTGTAACTATTCGAATGTGCCCATAAAATACTAGAATCCTTTGTTGGATGTTTGCTGTGAGGTTGGAGTGCTGTTTGGACCGAAAATTTTTTTCTCGTAATAATACGTTTCTCTTCCAGAAATGATTCCCATGTCGTCTTTGTGTGGTGTGTGTGTTTTACTGGCATAAAGGATTTCTTGTTCGTCAACTGTGTTATTATGGGACGTGATTAGTGTATCTGTGGAGAGACATTGTACGAAGTCTGTTCACAAAATTCCGGAACATTAGTAACTTCGCTTCAATGGTGTGTTGGAGCGAAATGTGGGTGGAATCCCTGCACAAGGCTGTGTTTAATGTGTAATTGCCGGAAGGTTCATTGTTGTATGTCTCTTAGTTATTGTTCAATGCTGTATTGGTAGAACATTGTGTCGCACACTTTGCGAATTTCAAGACGGGAGAGAGAGGAGCAACGCGTCTGCGTAAACTTTTGCGTGACCCTCAAGAAATCCTTTACAGAGACACACCAAACGACGCAGGAAGGCTAAGCTAGTGAGTGCATAAGCCGAGCTCGGTGTTAACGCGGTTTAAAAATGGCAGACGAAAGTTAAAGATGACCCTCGTTCAGGATGCCCTTCCACATCTACCGACGACGCTCATGTCGGGAACGTCAACGACATTGTGCGTGCCAATCGAAGACTGACTATCCGAGAAACTGTAGAAGAATGTGACATTTCAGTTGGGTCATGTCATGAAATCCTGACTCAGCATCTTGGAATGCATCATGTTGCCACTAAATTCGTTCCACAGCTCTTGAGTCAAGATCAAAAAGACCTTCACCTCGCATTCTGTGAAGAGCATCTGGATCGCACAAATTAGAACGAGATATTCCTAAGATACTCACAACTGGTGATCAGTCGTGGATCTACGGTTATGATGTTGAGACCGAGGTTAAAAAAGCTCGTCAGCTCAAATGTCAAAGTCATGCTCATAGTTTTCTTTGACTTCGAAGGATTATTTCATCGTGACTTCGTGCCACGGGGACAAACTGTTAATAGATGGTACTGTCGGACCGTGTTGCGAAGCCTGAGAGAAAATGTGAGAAGGAAACGGCTTGAAATGTGGCGAGGCATTTCATGCCTCTTACATCACGATAACCCACCCGCACATTCATCTCAGTAGGTGCATGACTATTGCACGAAAAACGAAATCATTGTCCTGCCTCATCCTCCGTACTCTCCAAGCGTGGCTCCTACGGACGTTTTCTTATTTCCAAAGTTGAAACCCCCGTTAAAGGACGAAGATTTGCAAAGATAGATGATCTAAAAGAAAATACGCAGACAACGCTTCGCGCGATCAAGCAAGGGCCATACCGAGTATTCTTTCGAAAGTGGAAAGGTGTTGGGAGCAGTGTTATCAGTTGTAAAGGACAGTGTTTCAGAGGAGGCCATGCACAATAAATAAAAGGTAAGCACAGAAAAATTTTGTGGACAAAGTTCCGGAATTTTTTGAACAGACCTGGTATGTTCTAGTTGTCGCCGGTTCTTTCGCAGGCTCTCTTGAGCTTCTGTAGGCGAATTCTTTGTGCAACTTTTTTCCTCTCCAGTAGGTTCAAGTATCTCTCCTAGGTACTTTAAGTGCGAGAGTTCTCGATTTGACCATATGAATTGAGCTTTGAGGAATAAAAACAATAATAATAAATTCATCAAGAAAGAAAGCCTACGGCCGTTCACGAAGACGCTACTCCATTCAGTCCGGGCTATGAGCTAGTACATAAAACTGTCCACAAATACGGAGCATTCTATTGTCTACACTCTACCCTTGGTTCAAACATCTAAAACCTATTTCGTGAGCTCTCGTCAAACTGGCAGCTGACGTCACGAGGTAGTAGTAGTAGTAGTAGTAGTAGTAGTAGTAGTAGTCGTAGTAGTCGTGTCGACAGCAGAACGATATCCATCTCAATAATACTATAGCTGCATAAAACGTTTCTCTCTCTCTTTGACGTCAGAGCGAAATTTTCCTCTGACGCTTAAATTTCGGGTACATCACCATTTTCTACACTGTATCATTCGTTGAGAAATGGACATTCACAAAAGGGGTTCAGCTTGCCACACATTCAGTATTTAATTCAATTTTGTTTGGCTTGCTCGTTACTAAATGTTCCGGTTATCCTATTTCGAGTTCCTGTTTTGATGTTTGCGGCCGACAAATTAAATCAAGCGTTCCGCGAAAGGAATGCGAACCAGGGAACTGTGTTGAGGCAGCGCGCGCTGCCAGTGTTGGTCGCAGTGGGGCGTCAGCGGGCAGCCATAGGATGATCGAGTTTGTTCCGGGCCGCCTTCTGTAACTAGGGCGCGGCATTTCGCGTTTGGCCATCCGCTCCCAGCCGCGATGTGCCTTCCTGCTCGGAAGCCGGGCAGTGTCTTCTCGTAAGAGGAAAATTTGGTCTACGTTGTCCGCTTCCGCAAAACTGTCGCCTCCTTCTCGAACACGCCGAACTACGGACATCAACAAAAGTTTTGCAACACCTATGTATTCCAAACAAAACTGGCTCTGAGGCATACGTATATATTCATTTGCAACGTTTCCGCATCACCAAACCAAACATACATTTGTGTAATAACAAAACCGTCTCGTCCCTGTTTTTTTTTTTTTTAAGCACTCCTAAGTAACGTCAATACGTGATAGAACGTCCCCTTGCTTGAATGCTGGCTTGAATCAGCCGTGGCGTACCATCGATGAGATGATCTGATCCCAATTCTGCCAGTCTTCAGTGGCGATTCTGCTTAAGTGTCGAAAAATATGCGGTTGTTGTCGATGTCTAAAAACACCGCGTTTTGGACGATCCCACACATTTTCGATTGGGTTCATGTCCGGAGAACAGGCAGACCCCCTTAATTCCGGTATCCTAGCATCCTGAAGGAACGCGTTCACTAATAGAGCATGCGAGCTATCCTCCATCAAGATGAAATTGTCACCAAAATGTTGGTGATTCGGTCCCACTATTGATTAGAGAATATCGTCCCTGTACAGCAGAGCACTGAGATTGCCCTTAGCAATCGCTAGAGGTGTACGGTGGCCATATGTAATGCCACCCCATAAAATGACTTCACTACAATCTTGTTGAACATGTGGAGACGTAGTGTTGGAGGCGTTCGATGTTACCGGGTTGTCTCCAAAGTTTCTTTCCTATGCAACAGCCGATGCTAATCCTGAAGCGTCCATGCTACACGATTTTTTGCCCATTTGTAACGGAGTCAGTGATATCGTGTACGACGTGGTGCACGCCGTGGTAATCGGGAATGGAGATTTGCATCAAATTGCCTATCAGCCTCTTCGAACGCTAAATTCAGTTCTGGAGCACTCAGCTCACGGCCCCTTTGACTGAGAAATCGTAGATATCTATCATCCTGTATATCTGCCGAACAATGACGGCCTGTGCGCTGTAAGTCCTCAACACTACCTGTCAATTGAACCGATTCCATGTACCCACCACATCACTATAACTCAGGTGCACACGTCGAGCGACTTCCCCAGTTGAGAAGCCTTCTGCACGTGCTGATGCTGACCGACCATTGATCGTGGTTGTCCTTCGTGGCATGATGAATGCTCACTCAGCTGTTCCAGTGAGATCCCTTGAAGCTCCCTTGCTGGTGCTTTACTTTCAATTGAAATGCTGCCATCTGTTCGAGCGCAGTGTTCTATAACTCGCGCAGGAAATGGTGACCGATGCGCAGTGACCAGTTTTCATCCACAGCGCTGGATGAGTTCATTCGTTTGTTCAGAAGGGGAGGCCATTATGTGTTTTCCACCTTTCGACCGGTCACCGATGACAGAATTGAGGCGCGCACCCTGCAGTCTTTCTCAAAATTAGTCGGTAAAAAAATTTAATTTTTGCTTTTATAGCGTTCATGATGATGCGCTCGTCATTTCGTTAATGGTGATAGTTATTGTGGTATTTACGTGAAAGTAAGACACTACGCGAAATTCGATAAAGTGTGCAATGAAAAATAGAGGTCGCTATGATTTTGAATTGGGTGCATAATACACAACATGTTGTTGCGTATGAAACTTAGCTAACATATTGAATTTTTCTTTAGACTTTAGTACAGGTATCTATCTGTCACCAATCTCGAGAAAATTGGTCGGATATAGCATACTCATTTGCGATCGCGCCGTGCCAGTGATGAAGTCAGAATGAAAGATCCACAACACTCCGCATATTTCATAAAAGATTTCAGATTTCGAAATGAGATTTTGGGAAATGATAACACGCAAAGAGGAGAGTATTTTACCATATCGTTGTTTGTAAAACTTAATTATCTACCGTATTATGTAATTTTTAAGAGCCATCGATAGCTGGTGAAACGAGAAATGCTGTGGTATTTGTAACAACGTATATGAGGGTATTAAATTTATTTTGTGTCGAGGATCTGCTTTTTCACAAGCTGCTAACTTTACTTTTCCACAATTCCTCAATCAATAAACTTAATGAAACACTATTTCAGAATTCTGTCGCAATTGTGTCTGTACAACATGTTAGTGAGGTGAGACAGTGTAAATCCCATTGTGTTTTGGCAAAAGAAGCAAATTCTGACATGTCAGCTAGAGATATCTGTAGGTTTTATTCAAAATTCCCCACTCATGACGCTTCTGTAAAAGTTACAAATGGTTAATAAGCCAGGAGAAAATAAATAACTGAATTTTCGGCGGAATTATTTTTAGATACTAACGAAAACAGGGATGACAGATCTTTTTGAATAGTCACCATGCAATACTTGCAAAAAAAATGTGAGCGTAAGCTTTAGTTTAGAACGGTACTTCCCCTCCAGCGCTAAGCATTTCCCCTACAGCGCTGCGTAGCGGCCACTGCATTTTGCGCTCACTATATCCGTAGGCAGTGCGTATGGTAGTAGCTGTGTATGTTTACAAACAACGTCAGAGGTAATCTCCCGATCGGTACAGGATCAGTCACAATAGCAGAACAGTTACATAACATATCGGAGTGATGCAACACTTTTTTGGCGTATGTATATCGCCGTATAGCTGCAGTTCCGTCTTTTCATGGTACAAAGCTCACGGGTGAGACACAATCTTTGAATTCTAATTCTGATGTTTGTCTCTTTCGCCCTGCTCTGAGCGATTGGTGAAGACCTGAGCCAAACCTTTAACTTGCCAGTATTTCTGTCTGCAGGCTTGTTAGAGTCTCTCCTTTTATGTGTGCATGGCAAATACAATCCAAGCATGGGCATAATGTGTAGAACTCTTTACCACAGTGTAAAGATGGTTTATACTGAAGTATTTTTCACTTTTTAACTGAATTCTCCCTCTGAGGTGATACTGCATGCGTCGAACCGAGACTGACAAAACATCTGCTTTCTCAGACACTGCTCTACCAACGGTAACCCGTTCCATTACTGTCTTTTCATGCTATATTTTATTATACATGACACCGAGGATTGTCTCCGATTCTACAGCCCTAATAACGATCAGATAAAGAGAAGAGCGGAGACAGTGATTTGAAAACTAATGAAACATTTGGCATTCCACAACCACTTCAATAAATTTCGTGGCATAAGTAGCACTTACGTCTTGGTGAGCATCGTCAGCATCCTGTACTTTCTTCGAGAGCTTCCATCTTCTTCTTTCTAACGGTGTTCAGTGGTCAGTGGTTCGCCATTTATTTCATAATCTGGCAGTTATTTGTTTTAACGTCGTGACACGATGCACTTCCTGCGCCGAGGTCATCAGTTAGCCTAAAGTAAGATGGTCGTTTGTCTGTGAATCGTGTAATGTTTCTTCGGTGCAAGTTATCATATTTCAGCGCTTTGAGTAGTGTATTTTACTAGGCGAACGTTAGCAACCAGCTCTTCCTGTGCCTAAGAGGGCATAGGAAGCTGGGTATAAACACACTTAACCTGGAAGGTATATCATATCTGTGCGCTTTCATCGGAGGGCACAGTTACCCCAGAAGATTTCAGAAAGTAATGACAATCCTTGATAATGAGGAAATGTAGCCCCACATCTTCGAAAAGCGTCTCTGGTGTACACAGCCAGCCATTTAGTGAAAAACTTTGCAATATATTTGTTTAAAAAAGTTATTCAGGTCTTGGGTAGACAATGTCAGTTCAAAAAAGCTTAAAACCACTCCAACGGATAATTTATTTCTCTTTTGGAAGAGGAAAGTAGATATTGCCAGGTTTCAACTGTGAGTGGATGTGAAAGGGCATTTATTAGGAATTCGTCAAGAATTGGTTGTGTTTCCGGTTGCCCTTTGTATGGGGGTGTAGTCAAGGACCCAGACCAATAGACATACTCAAGCATACGATCAACGTTTATTTCTGTCATGATTATGTAAAGTGTCCACTTTACATAGGTAATCCACCACAGTTGCAGGCTCCATTATTTTTCGTGAATATTTTTCATCGGACAAGAGTCAGACGTTTGACTGCCGGTTTATATCTTTGTCAAATTTGTACGCACACATTTCTTCACTAGTTGTGGTAATGAATTTAGAATTTGATACGTGAAATGAAACATTACCTGTTGAGATAACTCGAAATGTTAAGTATGGGCTGATATCCCAAACTGAAACTTAGTGATATGAGGACTGCCGTTCCCATGCAGGTTCGTAAAGGCGACTTAACCCCAATCGCAGAAATAACCTTATTTTCTGACAGGTTCAGTAGGTGATATCTTCAGTTAGTCTTCGAACTTGAACCGGTTTTCTTTCACGGGAACAATTTCATGGCTCTCGATCAGACATCCTCTCCAAGAGATTCAATTCCACAGTTGGCGACGGCCAAATATTGGGCATAGTACATTGTAAGCGCATGACATTTTGATGGCTGAACCTGCTTTAATATTCATGACTGAAAATCAGGTTTAAAGCCTCTAACCCGCGTTTTATAGGATCATAAGACTGGACTAGAGTCCAGCAGACATTCTTTAAAATCAGTGCTATCGTTGCCACTTCTCACGAAGGCTGTTATTGCCTTTGTATGTTGACTCAGATTTATTCCGAAGATGCAGCTGAATTACAGGGAGCGCAAAATCGTAGTCTAATCCATTGACAATGATAATAAACGCTAAACAGTTAAGAGTTACATTTTGTGATTCCAGAGCAAGACACAAAAATCATTCGAGCTAAAGCAGTCCAAGAAGTAATGAACCATGTACAACAGAAGAACAAGAGAACTGCAGTTCAGCGGATGCCATCTCACTGTGGCTTAGAAGGTTACGGACAGGAAGATTTGCTAGCCAAAAAGAGCCTAAAAATTAGAGAGATTGGAAAAGCGAACACGTCGTGTTTCGCAGTGAAACGTATTATTAACAACACATTTCAAGAAGAATTAAAACGATCCAGTAAAATTTCATCTGAGGGAAATATCTAGAAATACCTCATGGTCAACTCGATAGTAGCAGCGCGAGATTAGCCGAGCGGTCTTAGGCGCTGCAGTCATGGGTTGTGCGGCTGGCTCCGGCGGAGATTCGAGTCCTCCCTCGGGCATGGGTGTGTGTATTTGTCCTTAGGATAATTTAGGTTAAGTAGTGTGTAAGCTTAGGGACTGATGACCCTAGTAGTTAAGTCCCATAAGATTTCACACTCACATTTTGAATAACTCGATAGTACCTTATGTACCTTCCTCTTGACCATTGGACATGACCGTTTGGCCGCCCATGTGCATATCTTCATCCTGTCGCCTCCAGAATGTGTGCTGTGTCAGAAGAGTGGTTCGACCATGAACAAGCAATATTTACAACTGTACAAAATAAAGTGATTATAATTCAGACTTTTATCGGGAAGCAAGAAGGCGAATGACAGTATGTCAAGTTCCAGAACATTAAAGTAATAACACTTTCGTAACCGAAGGTTCTAAATCACTAGCGTAAGTGCGCCATCCCAAGAGAACGTCTGTTTACTTCACTGTGTCCTCTGACCAGCAAGCGGATGACGTGAAAATAATATGCCGCACTTCAAAAACAAAATAGGTGGATCGCAGGTGCACACGACGTTTTATTTTTTACGTCTGTTCCTGCGGAATGGAATTTGCATTCTCAGGCAGTGGTGCTATGCGACGGGGAGAAAAAAGTCGGCACGTGTGTGGAAAGGGAATGGTTGTGGTCGGAGTGCAGAAGGGCACTCAGTGTGAGAGGCGGCAGCTGCCCCTGCGGTCGAGGGGCGCTGCCTTCCGAATGGACGCATCCCGTACCGACCGACCACGTGCCGCGCTTCTCACGGTGACTTCCGTCAGGCGTAGCGGGACAACTTCCGGCGCGGGCTTTCGGCTGCAAAGGCCCTCGCAGGCAGATGCATTTAGGGCCACAGCGGCATCGGGGCTGCCTATTGGCTAACATTCCTGTTTCCGGTGTGCCCTGAACGGTATATCCTAAGGCCGTCGGCACACGAGACGAGGCAGCTACGTTGACGCGCACGCAAACTCGATTACAACGTCACGAGACACTACGTCATCGGCACACGGAACGTTGTAGTTAACATGATTTTGCGATCTCAGCGCTCTCCAGCGGCAGTCGTCAGCTCTATTTGTCTCGCAAACCATACAGTTTGTTCATGAAAATGGGCGAGCTAAAATTCCTGCATTAGCTCTATTAAAACGCTCATCTCCATAAGCTAGTAATGTTGTTCTGTCTGTGGTATACATAAATAAAAAGTTCAATATTCTTTAACATGTAATAAGTCAAAAAGTAAAAATACATGTGCAGTCAGTCAGGAAGTCAGCTTGTGAAAGTTCACCAAATCAAAGAAAACTCACTCCTGACAGAGAAGACACTTATTTACATAACATCAGGTATTACAGAATTTATTTCTACTAATTTCGTAAGAAAAACGCACAACCTTTTGTAACATGCGAAGGTGAAGAAAAATTAGATACAACGGGACTCGAACCTTGTACCATCCTAATTTCTGTACCGTAACATAATGCCTCTACTCACTACACTAGAGCTCTGTTAAAAGCCACTTCGCATATTATGTTCTACTGTTGTGTAGGCTTTAATCGCCGAAATGTTATTAGTTTACATTTATTATAACAGATCCCAACAACAGTCACATTTTTTTTCATGAGTCATCACTGTGCCTCTCATGTGAAGAAGTGGCTCCTCAGCTTGAAATAGCTGGAAATGGCGTCACAAAACTCGTAGACCGCCAAGTCACCGTTAGCTAACTCGTCCCGTGTGCCGACGACACAACCTCTTCGGGCTGCTGTGGCCCATGTGGCTTGACGTTCGGAATACATCGGCGTTGGGTCTGGTGATCGGCTAACGTTCATGGCGTCATAAGAAAGTCAGCTACGTTGTTTAGTACGAATACGGCCATATACTTGTCTTTGCAGCTTGCGCGAAGTGCCGTGTCCCACTGCAGCGGTAATCAAAATGAATATCGCAGCGAAATGTTGAAAGAGTTTCACAAGTTTCCCAATACGTCACATGTTAAATGGATCCACGAAACTTCTCGTTGCCACCAGAGCATCGTTTGTCGTAAAAGTTTTCCCGTTACGTCTTTCCGGTGCATGACAAAGACGACTGTGAAAGAACTGCCATGCCCAATTTTCAGATGCAACTTGTATTTGAAAAATACTTCGTAACATTCCCTTAGCATGGGACTGCCATGGCGGCTGAGTGTAAGATTAGACAGTGCAACCTTTGGAAAAATAGAAACGGTCGTATTGAAAGGAAACTAATTTCAGGTTTGTAAAGCGGCTTGCCATGATGATTATGATGATGATGGTGGTGGTGGTGGTGGTGGTGGTGGTGGTGGTGGTGGTGGTGGTGTTTGGTTTGTGGGACGCTCAACTGCGCGGTTATCAGCGCCCCTACAAATTCTCAACCTGTCTCGCCACTTTCATGAATGATGATGAAATGATGACAACACATCACCCAGTCATCTCCACGCAGGTGAAAATCCCCGACCCGCCGGGAATCGAACCCGGGATTCCGTGTTCGGGAAGCGAGAACGCGACCGCGAGACGAGGAGCTGCGGACTGCTCCAAGAATGGTTAAAGAAGACATCTACAAAGTAAACTACTTACATAACAGTCGTGCTTCCCATTTTTGGCATCTCTGATTATTTCACAAGTATGTGGGTCCCATATCAAATAGGAGTAACGGGGGATACTAACCCAGCCTTAGAACTGGCTTATCTAGTTTAACAAGATCTCCGTTCCCTGGTGCAACTTAGCACTTTGCACAGATGTTGCCAGGGGTGAAGGATGCTATATGTGAGAAAAAAGAAAGTCATAACAGCAATGGGTGATTGAATCCTAGATATGCAGAATATTGCTCCAGTATTGCACGTAGTGAGCTGTCCAACCCGACACTCAATATCAGTTAAACACAAGCATCGAGTATTTTACTAGCGGGGAGGGAGGTAGGTATGGATTTCTGCAAAACTCATGTAAGTCGTGAGAATGAAGTTGGCAGGTACTCAGTTACTATGGCCAAGAAGACGGCAGTAGCTTTCAAAATCGAAGCTATAATGAGCTACTGCTTGATTTCATTTGCTGCAGATCTATGGTCTAAGATCAGCATTTCTCAAACGCCCAGTTGCAACACATTAGTGTGTCTCTAATGAATGTCAGGTGTATTGCGAGATTTTTAATATCTTCTAATCTTTCGCAGATAAGTGTTATATGTTCTACGTATTTTATCACCAAATCGTTTCTTGGAGTAGCCCCGTTTGCAAAAAATCACCCATCATTATACCTGAGTACACGAATTTGGACTTTTATCGTTTATCATAATCATTATATACTTTTTTTTGCTTTCAACTCCATAATGAACGCTCCCTCATTTCATGAATAATCTTCACCAAAAAAATCCCATTTTTTTGCGGCAGGTAGTATCCTTCGATCCTTTGATCATTTTTCGGCGCGGGAACGGTTATTGTTGACTCTTTGTCTGCACTGTCGATGAAAAATGTCGGTGGATACCTAAAGCGGATTTCAGTTGCTGTTTGTATATAAGAGGGCAGTCATCGGTAGTTTTTTGAAGCAGTTGTCGCGTGCCTTTTGTTTAACTGCTCGGTGCCGGCCGTTCTGGCCGAGTGGTTCTAAGCGCTTCAGTGTGGAACCGCGCGACTGCTACGGTCGCAGGTTCGAATCCTGCCTCGGACATGGATGTGTGTGATGTCCTTAGGATAGTTACGTTTAAGTAGTTCTATGTTCTAGGGGATTGATGACCTTATACGTTAAGTCCCATAGTGCTCAGAGCCATTTGAACCATAACTGCTCGGTACAATTTTATACTAGTTTCTTCAGTTTCGTGCGTTTGCTAGTTTCTGTGAAGCTCTTTTTCTTAACCTGTTTTGTCGAGAACTGGGAACAAAAACTATAGGAGCTGATATATTTGCTGCTGTTAAGAGCTTCTTTCAAAACAAGGATTGTCCTGACATTAGTTAAGAACTGTCTAATTGAACAGTATTCACATACATTGCACAATAAACATGTTTGACATTTTAAATTACAGCTTACGCAGTAGACAATATTACACACAGTACGTGATTAAAATACACAATATTACAGTATTACAAGTTACATCGTTATAATGTTGAAGCTTGTGACGTAAGCAAGGTAAAGAATTTGAAATTCTGTTTTGTTTTAATTTTGTGCTGCAGTATGAGTCTTTGTGGCGGTTTGTGGATATGTGGCTGGTTGATTGCATGTGAAGTTTAAATGGGGGGATGTGCTCAGCTGTTTACCTCAAATGCTTCTAACAGCCTTAGTTTTCTTCCTTTATTTGCTACATGTAGCAGTTCTTATGGACTGGGTATCTGTGTCCGTCCTTCACCACATGTTCGGGAAATTCTGAGTCTGGCTTACGTAATATCCAGCTCCTCTCGTGTTCAGTCAGCCTAGTTGCTACAGCCCTGTCTGTCCGACCAATATACAGTTTGTTGCAGTCATGGAAAGTGATTCTAGAAACATCACAATTACCTAAGAAATCCGTTTTGTCCTTACTGTTGAATAAAATATTAGCTATAGTGCCTCTTATTAAAACGAACTATTATAATTTCAGGATTTGAGAGTTTTGCCTGATTTGTCGGATGTTGCTGTTGTGGTCTTCAGTCCTGAGACTGGTTTGATGCAGCTCTCCATGCTACTCTATCCTGTGCAAGCTTCGTCATCTCCCAGTACCTACTGCAACCTACATATTTTGGATTTTGCTTAGTGTATTCATCTCTTGGTCTCCCTCTACGATTTTTACCCTCCACGCTGCCCTCCAATACTAAATAGGTGATTCCTTGATGCCTCAGAACATGTCCTACCAACCAATCCCCTTTTGTAGTCTGATAGCTTTCCTAAATGTGGGATAATACACAAGTTGGTTTTAGATATGACTGTTGGTGCAGAGGGAGCAAACACGCAGGGCAACTTTTTTTCTTTTTTGTTTAGTGTGTATAACGTTGACGATTAATATATGTTTAGTTTTTATTTTCCTACTTCAGAGCCATAATTTTCTTTTATTGCGTGATTATATTTATGCTCATATGTTTCTGTTCAAGAGTCTTAGATAACATATTTGTAAAATTTGTATCTTATTGTCGTTCTATAATAAAATAATATATTGTGTGTACTTTGTGGTTGGTGTGTTGCATCTAAGAAAACAATCAGATGTAGGGGTGTCGTGAAAGTTTGAAACGTATTTTTGTGTGACCGAAACCAGAAAAGGTTTGAGAAACGGAGGTCTAAGACAATCGTCATCCATTATCACGAGGCCCTAATCACAGAGACATCTATCGTTCGCGTACGATACAGGATAACTTCTGTAGAAATAAGACTGCAAACCACTTTTTATCAATAACTCCTCTTCAGTATCATGTTCACACTTGTAATGAAGAATGTGGAGAACTTCACGTACGAAAATTAGGTATTTCTCACCTAAACACATTACTCCAGAGATATTGACGTACTAGTGTGTTCATTGGTAACTTAAACAGCGCTTTCGTGTGATATTTGTACCAGGTATTACAGGTTGAAAAATATTGTTCTTGGCTAGTTGAATGTCCAGACGAATGGAATGTAAGTGTGGATGTAATAAAAATGTTGAAGTTATGAAAAATCCTGACAGATTAAAACTATATGTCGGACCGGGACTTGAAGCTTTGCCTGAAGCGATCTATGTTCTTACCGTCCAGGGTCCCTCCTCACAGTTTTACTTTCTTAAGCACCTCTCTGAATTCTGGAATGTTGAAGTTATATTACTTCTGAAAATTGTGAAGACACGTCGAAAATAGAATCGTAATTATACTCGATGTAATAAAGTTGCCTGTTCCAGCGATTTGATATAATACAAAGCTTTTGTATTTCCGGGCCAGCGAATTCGTCGAAAACGTGCAGGAAGATAATGAGCGAATTTTAACGTACCATTCTAACGAATTCACGGTGCCTGAAGACGTGAATTTCTTGGAATCATTATTAACAAACGTTGAAGGACGAAATGAAATACGCGAGAATAATGAATTCCGAAAACGACGTGCTACCTAAATTCTTAATACTGCTTGTGTAAGTGAATGACTGGCCAAGTTTATTTTTCGCAGATTTATAGCAAAATTCATTTATACTTAGAAGAGGTAATTGAAAAGGTGATTTTATCAGGCGAGCGTAATTTTGATGTAAAACGTTTCTTGGAACTGTGAAATGCTATCATTGTTTGTATCCGATACAGGAACAGGATGTAACCGAATACCCACATCATGTAGGTGAAACACTGCAATCCAGTGCTTAAGAGAGCCATACGTGTTGTTTTGCAGAATTATCCATAAAAAAGAAATGTAACTGAGTTTCCATCCATTTCATATCTCAGAACATTTGTCTGATATTTTACCGAAAGTTCCACTCAGATATTAATTAGCACTTTTTTATCATTCAACTCGTCTTCCAGGACCTTTCGGCTACTGTTAAAGTGTGTCATCGTTCACTTTCTTTTTTTAAAAAAGTACTTCCGCTTACGATAAATAAAAACTTAAAAGGACAAACCATATAGCATGGTACGTGAACCCTTTGCGTAACGTTATTTCGATATCTCGAACAGCTTTTGAAAGACAAAATTGTTGAGGCTTTCGTGCTAATTGTTGACATACTGCTTGTTGGCTTCTGTCCCGCGTTCTTCGACCAAATAACCAGAGACAGAAGCGAACAGGCAATATGTCAGTTTTTAAAATACTGGCGGTATTCACGTGAATGAACATCGGTAGGTAAGTGGTTCTATCGCAGGTATTTGACTTACGCTGACCATTGCGTTTGGTATTAACAGCGTTTTAACATTGAGGATGCCCGTGGGATGGGCCAAAGAAACCTGGCCCCCCTGGGTACTTACAATAGATTTTTGGCACACAGAAGACGATGGAAATGGCCTCCGTTGACGTCGATGCAGCGCTGTATGAACTCTGCTTCTGAAACAGACACATGCGTAGCACCTATGCTTGAGGTATAGGAGCTGTAGGGTTTACAGTGTTCCGCTGTAGCTCTTCCGTGTGTGAAGACTATTTGAATACATCTGGCCCTTCAGTTTGTTCCACAAGCAAAAACCTCAAGAAGAGATCAGGGGACCTAGGTGGCCAGGAGATTGCAATGCCTCTCCTGATTGTGCTGTGATTGTCAAGCTACGGTCGCAGGTTCGAATCCTGCCTCGGGCATGGATGTATGTGATGTCCTTAGGTTAGTTAGGTTTAAGTAGTTCTAAGTTCTAGGGGACTGATGACCTCAGATGTTACGTCCCATAGTGCTCAGAGCCATTTGAACCATTTTTTGATTGTCAAGGCAGTGTGTCTTGTTGCTCTGGGTTGTTGATTAATACCCACACAGATGATCAATGTATGGGTTAGACAGTTTATGGACATACCTGTTAGCATTAACAGTTTGGTAAAAAAAATCGTGTTTGAAGCGGACGCCAGACATTGCTCTTCGAACGCCATTCATGATATTATGCAACATCTCTCTGGAGCACTGAAGGGGATAATATCGCATGTTCTTTGAGTTCACATACCGTAACATGCTGAACCATGCCTCAGCTGAAGAAATGAAAAGTCTAGGACCCAAAAATCAAGTTTCCACTTAACTCAGTAACCATCGACAGGACTGAACACATTTAAATAGTTACCAGCATTTTCCTTGATGGACAGCTCTCTTTTACTTTAACAAGGCTCAGTCTTACAAATATTTTCCGCGTCAGTTTTGTGTGTCCCACCCCGTACATTCTTCCGTCAGGTAAGAAATCATTCCCTTGTCATTGCATTCAGCCTAATATCACACAGGCGTTAGTTTGTTTCCTAAACGACAGCGAGGAAATGTTTGGAAGCCCTTTCGCAAATCGAGAAATATAAGCCTACTGGACAAAATATTAATGACTCCCTTAAAAGAGAATAGTGGACGCTTTGGGGCACTGTACGGGGTGTACAACTGGTATCAGGTGATAACGTGATCCGTCACCACTTGGCATTGAAATGGAGTGTATGTGCCAGTCGGTTGTGCGGCATCAATGCAGTGAGATGAACGATGTGGAAACTTGTTGTAAAGCAGGTGTGGTGAGTAGTACAGCATATCTATGGGCATTCTGACTCGCTTCTGGACACCGGCCGTTCCTCGGACTCTGTCAGACGGAGGCTCGTACTGGACTGCCTACACACAGGAGCAGGGGCTTGCCATGCTATGGACAATGACGTCACGAATGACCTTGAATGCACGACGTCTGTAAGAAACATCAAGCTTTATTATGTCAAGCTTCATATCATAGACCTGCATCCATTGTTGATTATGATAAATAATCGGCTATTGTTGAAACATCCAACAAATTGTTTGAAAATTTTTGAACAATCACAAATTTATGCAAAATTCAAATTGTCTGGATACTTTCGAACATGACAGCTCGTGTGCGGCTATAGTCAACGTATCTCACAGTGTGTCATCACTTGCAATCTGAGGTGTGCGTCTGTTACCTGTCTCGGTTGTAGGACGCCACGCACAGTCTTCAGTGTATGAAGCGAGTGTTGTATACTGTACTTTTTTTCGGGAGCACCTTGTTGTGTCTCAAAATCCAAATAGTTTCGAAATATTGCCGGATAGGCGCTTTGCCTGATTCAAACAGTATCATCTACATTTGCGCCTTACAACATATATAGCTTTAGCTGCGAGACACGTGGTTTCCTGTCTTTAAGAATTTTGCAGCAAGTTTTCATCGTTCCCAATTATGAGAGCTACAAACGACACGATGCCTCGCAAACAGCATTAAAGACTGAAAAACACAATGCACTGAAACGGGTTAACGGGAACCAACAGCTTTACAAAGAGGTGCAAGGCCTTAAATACTTAACCAATATAACACACTGTTTCTCGCGATTACTCTGAAAAAAGTTCATGTTTATAATTTGTTAAAATTAAAGCATTGGTCCTACAATGCATCTACTTGCACTGTCCTTGGAGCTCCAACACTGAATTTTTTTTTCTCTCAATGATTTGCTGCTATTGATGGAGACTGTTTAGTCAAAATTCATACATACGCAAGTTACTTTAGATGTTTCATTAATTTTATCAACAGCTGTTTCCATATTCTCATTATTTCCATTCGAGTAATACCTTAAAACGTTCTCAAGTAATTCGGGTTTTGTAACTCAATGTGACATGTTAATGATTTCCTTAGTTTCATTTTCGCTAGTAAATGACATACGAGGAAATAGAAAGTTATGGTCTGTTATGAGCTTTTTTTATTAGAGATTGTACGACAGCTCTTACTCAGCCAGTCAGCAAATATGCAAGATGATTATTGATCGTCGTCATCATCATCATCATCATCATCATCATCATCATCATCATGATTCTGAACCTCAGGCCGGTTCCGTTTGGAACTTACGCCTCACCATGTAGTCCTGTTTTCCCACTGTCTTTCTGTGTTCACTCTGATCCAGTCTTCGCCTCTTTTTTCAATACACTCCTCCACACGTTTCATCCATCTGTTGCTTGGTCTCCCTCTTGGTCGTTTCCTTCGAATCTCCATTTCATGTATCTTCTTGGAAATCCTCTTATCTTCCATTTTTTAAGTGCCCTTACCATCAAAGCCTTAATGTTTCTGTCCTCATATTACTTCTTTGCTCTTTCGTGGAGCTTATTTGTTCCAAACAACTCTGCCAACACTTCGCAGGAATGTTTCTGTCTGTTTGCCACGTTCACTGATGTCTTTCTCATTTCTTCCGTTTTCCTCCATCACATTTCCCAAGTACTTCACACTTTCCACCTCCTTCAGTTATTCACCTTCAATCCTTATTCTGCTAGTTAGTCTACCTTTCTTTCTAGTTGCAACAATGATCTCGAATTTGTTTCTTCTCAAGCATCCAACTGTTCCTGAATCCTCTCGTCTTCCTTGTTTCTCCAGATCATGAAGTCATCTGCGAACACTATTGTTTTCACCTTGTTCTTCAGTTTTTTGTGATACCTTAGTCGTTATCTCTTCCAAGATCACAATGAAGAGGAGAGAAGACAATGTGCTGCCCTGTTTGTTGGTCAGTATTTTTTATGTAAATGCCTATATTATTATGTTGGGATATTAATGTTGATTGTTTTCTCAAATTCTGTTATTGAGTGAGCACGAAATAATTCTCATTAGCGTCATTAAATATTAGACTTAGCAGAAATTAGAGAGAGAATCGCTGGCACTGAGGTACTCATTTTTTGTTGAGGTTCAGGTCCGACGTGATAATATTGAAGTGAGAAGTTACTAACCATATGTAAACTATTCAGCTGTATCTCAAAGAAGACAATAAATGCTGTTTGCAGCGTATGTGGATAAATACCAACGCGTAACTTATGACAGAAATACGCGAGAATACAAAAATAGCGGAGGTTCCATCGGATTTTTAAAATGTTCGCAGCTAAATCAATTACCATGTACTAATGAATAGTTAACAAAACTTGCTTGTTGTTAGTATCAGTGACAGTTGGAAGCAGCTGATGTCGTCGACATATAAGCAAGCCTAAATTTTAATTGGTAAAACTTCTAAAGAGAGCAGTTACAGGGTGTCAGCGACATAGAACGTGCCAGATTAGATTCTTAGGAGCATAAAGAGAATGTACGTATTGTTAAGTAGATTATTAAACGTTTAACTGCAGTATACGAGTGTCGTGATTTTAATTCTTCCAGTAGTCTGCAAGTAGATAATTACTCGATAATTCGTAAGATATTTCTCGATTCATTTGCTTGGTATTATCTTCGTAAATACCACGTAGCATTAGAGAGTTTCTCAATATGTGTTCATTACTTTAAAATCCGTTAATGCAGATTTATACTGCAGTTTCGTTTGGTATCAAGGTATGTGATTTTACATTTAATTCTCACGCGTGGTGTTGATAATATGGCAGTAACAACGCTGTACGAGGTTTATCTTCTGTTTGCTCCCTATGCCTAGTTCTGGATCGAATAAATTCGTCTGATTTGGGGCAATGAGTGTTTTATGAACATCTTATATGGGGGTAACGATGGTCACCAAGATCGGGGTAATGACAGTCACGGAGTCAGCTAACCCTCATTACCCTAATAATATCCACCATGTATTCGGGGTAATGGTAGTCACTATAAATGGGGTAATAAGAATCACTATTCGGGTTAATGGCAGTCACCATAATTGGGGTTTGGCAATCGCCGTAATTGACAGGTAATGGTGGCACCCTTAGAAGGTAGGGATCATCTCAAGCAGTTATTGCAGTATCCGTATTCATCAATTTTTCTACTTTGAAATCCCCAGTTTTGGAACGATTCAATAGAACTGTTAACCTTAACATTCGTGCCATAGCCATAGTGCATTTGTCTTAAGCGCTGTGTTTGGATAAAAATTATTCCTGCCAGCGCCATCCTTTTGTAAGTGCTGTGTCGGATAAAAATTTTTCTCGCCAGTGCCATCTTGCATCTTTTAAGCTTCCCACCGCCGTGACATTGAAAACCGGGTGTGTATTGTTACGTCACGAATAGGGCACTGTCCTGCTCGGTTGATGTCACAAATCTAAACGAAGGGCTTTGGATAATCGGTAGCTATTACTACCGTGTCTGAACGTTTCCATGACCACACGGTGAATGAAATTGCCTGATACGTTGGTTTATCAACGTCGACTGTCCAACGTATACACAAGCTATGGTGTATCAACAAGGCGGAAGAAAAGTAGTCGTTAAAAGATATTAACCAACAGGGATCGGAGAAGTGTGTCGCTTCTTATCATTGTGAATCGGTTTCAGATCTGAGAGTATACTTCTTTCCATGAGTGCAGGTCCATCTCAACTAGTCTCCGAACGAACATATAAAGGACATGTTAGGGGTTGGTTATAATTAAAGTGCAGGTACTTCCAGAGGTCCAGTGTGGGCTGTAATTACTGCATGGCAGCGAAACGTGGTAGAAATGCTGATGCATTGATGCGGAACCTACGTCTCGGGTGCTCACATTGAACAAATTGTGTAAGCGGCGGTTAATAATACAGTCAACAGTACGCCTTTCTCAATTGCTTGACATTCTCTGCCCACGTCTCATTCGTAATCCATTACATATGGAAACATTTATATACGTCTTGCATTCACAGCGACAGATTTGCACCTGGTGGCCAAAACTGGAACTAATTTTTTTTTTTCAGCGTAAATCGGTTCCGCATTAGATTATCTACCAAGTTTTGCTGCCACACGATAATTTCAGCTCACACTGGACCTCTGTGATTAGCTGCACTTTAATTATAATCACCAGGTAGCTGAACGGTTTCAGTGGGCCAAACCCGACACAGAAACTGGATTGTAACTGACCGGAGGCATGTAATGTGCTACGACGAGTCGCGATTTTGTCGTTTTTTCCCTCAGATGATGTGAGGCGTCGAGTGTATCGACGGACAAACGAGGCGCCTTAGCCCGCAGTATGTGGAGGATGTAATTCGCGCCGCAGTTGTTTCTGTGACGTTTTTGGCTGTGCATTTCGTACCATGACTCGGCACCATCCATGCAGGTGCCATATTGTTTTTAGTAAGCTTCACTGATCACTGTATTTGAAATGTTTCTTAGTGTCAGAAACTCAGCTGGCAAGATATTTTTTATTTGAGCTTGGCAACGGAAGAGGCTTTCCGTTGGCACGTTCACCGGGAAGGTACGCGTACGGTTTGTGCCTAAGCCGGGGCTCGAAGCGCGCCCAGCGATTCCTAATCAATACACCAGGAAGCGGAAGCGCCCTCCACGGACCTGCGCTCCTCAGCTGCCCCCAGATTCAGAAAACTCCCTGCACTGCCTCCGCACTCAGGGCTTAAGGGAAGAAAATGCCGTCACGTGCTCCAGCCGGCAGAATCGAATAACGAACGGGTCTACATTACTCTTGCACAACTGTATAGCATCAAAATTTTCACCCGCAATTTTCGATGCGCACTGAACGTTACAGTATCTTTGAGAACCTTTAATGTTTAGGAGCGTTCCTTTTTAAGACAGCGTGCCAGTTAACGTGGACAAGCTCACGATTGCACTGTTCCCCATTGTAGTAGGTAATCTGCTAAGGTTTTCATGCCTTGACGCACTTCAGAAGTTGGAAAAATATAGACACAAAGAAAGTAACTGCGAAGAAACTGTAGGCAGTAGAAGACAGAAGAAGGGAGTACAAAAATGTTCAAGAAACAACAGGAATACAACATTATAATTCACTTCGGAATGAGATAAATACGAAGCTGAAGCGAAATGGTTGCAGGAAAAAGTGAAAGTTTAAAAGGGCGATGGAAAACAGGCGATTAAATGAAGCAGGAGGCACAGATAACATTCCTTCGAAATCTATAAAATGATTGGAAGAAACAATCCAGCGACTGTTAAGTTGGTGTCATGAATCTGAGAGACTGGAGACAACATCTGACTTCCGGAACAAATATTATCCACAGAATCCCTAAGATAGCAAGGGAATACAAGGGCGAGAATTATTGCAAATCAGCTTGACATCCCATCCAAGTTGCTGCCAAGAATGTATTCAGAATTGAAAAGGGAAGTTAAACGCACCCCCAAAAGTAGTTCCGACATTAAGTTTGAGAATGGAAACAAAACTTAGAAAAATCAAAACTATTACATAGATTTTTTCAACATAGAAAAAGCGTTCGGCTATCTAAAATGGTGCAAGATGTTAGAGATTCTGTGCAGAGTAGGTGTAAGCTACAGGTAAAAACCAGTGAATTACAGTCCTCCCTCGAGGGAGGACACGAACCTCGGCGGAAGGGGCCGCGCAATCTGTGACACGACCCCTCTAACTGCGTGGCCACTCCGCGCTGCTCACCAACAGTGCCACAGTGCTAGTGTGTTAAGAGAAACCAGAGGAATGCCAACGATAAACAAAGCAAACAATTCGGTATACCTACAACAACAGTTGCCGAAATTAGCATTTCATCAGAAAGGAACCCAAGGAGCTTCACAGAGTGAGAAAGAAGTGGCAGATGAAATACACACATCAAAAAAAGTTTTGCATCATTTCGGTTCCGAGAGTTCCGCAACCTGTACAGAAAATTGGAACGGAGATCAACATAAACGCCATTTACGCTACTTTTATTGCTCATGAAAACCACACATTGCATGTTGTACCACCACACAGAGAGACCTTCAGAGGTGGTGGTCCACACCGGTACCTCTAATATCCAGTAGCCCGTCCTCTTGCATTGCTGCATTCGTCGTGGCATACTATCCATAAGTTCATCAAGACACTGTTGATCCAGATTGTCTCGCTCCTCAACGGCGATTCAGCGTAGATCCCTCAGAGTGGTGGAGAAAATGCTGGCCACACTAGTCGAGCGATGTCGTTATCGTGAAGTAAGTCATTCACAAGATGTGCTCGATGGGGGCGCGAATTGTCGTCCACGAAGACGAATACCTCGCCAGTAGGGGAACCTCCACTGTGCGGACAATGTAGATGGGAAGTACAGTGATGACGATACTTACGTAACAAGTGAAAGTGATATAAAAACAAGTGTCAAGCCACAAATTCCATCTCAAGTGAAATTTAGTAAAGGATAATCGTTGTCAAAGAAGCGGCTACTAAACATAACTACGTACATGGAAGATTATACGCAGCGTATTAAAAAAACAGTTATAAACAGGTTGCGAGTAAGTCCGGACGGTAAATTGGTTGGAAAGTTATTTACTGTGCTGCGAGAAGTTTTAAGTGTTGTGCCCCCTGCGATTCTTTCTCGTGTGCTTGATCTTGCAAGGGAGTAGGAAATACTTAGTAACAGCACATAAGAGGATAAAATGGACACAAAAGAACTAGAACTATGGCATGAGCACTGCTTTTGGTCAAAATAACTTGCTTTTGTTTGATTCCTCGTCTGCGTGTAAAAATTACACTCCTTTGCAGCAAACTATTCCTCCTGAAAAAGAGTGTGACATTGCAGGTCATACCACCTCGAACCACTGGACAAATTCATCCCTCGGATATTTCTTTTTTTCCATGCCTATAAAACATATTATCTAATTATCTGCAGCTACGCCTTAAAGGATAGCTAGTTTCACGATAAGTTCCATGGCAAGCTGTATCCCGTTCGGTTGCATGCCGCCACATTCCATTTGTTCTCATCACCCCGATACACGAATATGATTCTGTAGGAATTGTTTAAGGGTGGAGAGGATACGTAGCTGAACGTATTGCTCGGTTTGTAACTCCCAAGGCGTTCGCCTTCGACCTTGATAGTGAGAACCTTTGATGTCACTGGCGCGCCATTTTTCATTATGTGTTCGTGGTGCAAGTTAATGGCTTGTTTCAACATTTCTTGAATGCCGACCATGTCCGTTTTGTGAAGTGCAATACGTATATCCCATGGGAGGTTGCTCTCTGTACCGCCAGGACACTCATTTTCAGTCGTCCTCCTGATGCACGTGGTGCCTGATTAGCAGCTAATATTTTTTCTTGTCATTATTGTTAACACAAAACTTTAAAATGAGCCTTACTAAAGAATGAACTTGCGACGTCACACTCAGGATACTCGTAAGACAGACAACCTACCCTAGTCGTCGATAAATCGCAAGGTTTTAAAATAGACTGAACGCGGAAGTAGTTAATTGTGGATGACTATGCATCACCCGTGTCTAAGTTGAGACGTCGATAAGTATAATCACAGATGAGCATTGCATTCTTCTGGATCTCAACTCTTCTGTCAACTTTCCGTGCAGTGTGCATGCAGTTTTCATCAAAAGAGTATTGCTTCAGGGAACTTCATGGGGAAATACCTGTTTCCACTGTTAAATTCTGCTTAATATGTTTTGTAAGCTTGTGTTTTTAATATGCATCTGTTTGCCTTATAAATGAGCTAACGTTTTCGTGTTGATTTTTATCTATATTGGTTTCCTGTCTGTATTTATTGTTCAGCATTATTGTCACTGCACCATTACATTAGAATTGCTTGCATGGCTCACAATATGCAGTTGTTTAAGTTTCTTCTGTCGCACACTCCTAGAGAATATATGCTTTTAAAATAGAACATGACCCGAACTACTATAACAGTATGTTTCTCCTCTTTATTTTTCATTTGTTTTTATTACGCCATACAACCGTGCTTACGACACAATGCATCATTAAACAAAATCAGTTACGATATATTGTAGTATGTACGTAAGATGTAACTATACATACAAATATCATAAAATTATCTCGACAACTCACATTTAATTTTAAAGGTTTGTAACGTATAATTACGTCTTTAGTAAATTAAGCGGCGTATTGATTGTACGAAATCAACGAAAATCTAAGTTGACACGCTCTGATAAATTTTTGTAAATTCGTATCTGCGTGTACGTGTTTTCCGAATAACATTTTGGGTTAACCAGAAGGAAATGTGACACCTTATTGCTTCATTGATTGAGTATAATTCTTGATATGGTTCAAATGGCTCTGAGCACTATGGGACTCAACATCTATGGTCATCAGTCCCCTAGAACTTAGAACTACTTAAACCTAACTAACCTAAGGACATCACACAACACCCAGCCATCACGAGGCAGAGAAAATCCCTGACCCCGCCGGGAATCGAACCCGGGAACCCGGGAACCCGGGAGTGGGAAGCGAGAACTCTACCGCACGACCACGAGATGCGGGCTAATTCTTGATATGCTTGTGATAAGATGTGTGCAACTCTTGTGGTCGAAGCACCAGCGTTTCAGAGGAAATGCCGCCGGGTTGGTGGTATACCAATTATCTTTGATACCACCAGAGTGCTTGCAGTCTGCTTCCCAGCGTTTTCAAGCTTCGTTTTTCATTCACGATGAAAGACCAGATTGTGAAATAGCTTTATTTAGCGGAATTGCTTTAGCTGAAGCGCATTTTCGCAAAACATTCAACCTGTTCATTAAAAATTATCCTTTTATGATCTGATATCCATAAAAAGGACGAATGTATTCCTCTGCAATTATTTTGCGTCCCCTCTGTGAGATCAGTAAAATACATTTTCAGTTTGTATCACTAACGCAACCGTCCCGGACATGGCAATTCGGGCACCTTATGAGTGCGAAGCCGAATAGGGGCAATTCGTAGTGTCCCTCGTTGGTTTATTTAGAGAGATACGCGCAAACAAGTGTTTGCGCACTACCTGAATTAGGGGTGGAGAAATCATTCTCGACATAGCGACGTGTCCTAATCAAAGTTCCTATCAAACTATCTGGATTTATCTTTTGCGTTATTTTGCTTGTTGACAGAGTGTTGACAATGCAATACATGTTTTGGTGCGTATTTTGCGTTTGATTTCGCATATTTGGAACCACGAACGGCCCAGATAGACAGCTGTCGACGGCACCGCACCGCAACGGTGTACTGCTTGAGTGGCTTAGCCGGTGCCGACGCCACTATGACCTTACCCTCCATTGTCTGCTGTGTCACCCCGGCTGATCCATAATGCCGCTGTTCCCCTTCTGCGGACCTTGGCTCCTAGCCACGCGGTCGATGCCCGCTGCATCTTTCATTGCACTCGTTTGAAGCCGATAGGGCCATGCAGCCGGCTGCCTGTGTTTACACAAGTTGTAGCTGGAGTGCGCTGCGAAGCTATGCCGTGGCGCCCTTCCAGAAACGATGGCGAGACAGCAATCAGAGCGCACGTCTCTCGTTTCGGGTATGTATACTTTTATGCACGTTATATAGGCTCGTAGATTATGCGGCGCTGCAAAAATTCATTTCAAACTAAAAACTAAATCTGGGAAAACTATTCCTTTGGTTGTTAATCCGAACGCGCGCATGGTCCTTTCAAACGCACAAGGTTCTATTTCCCGCACCGTCCTTGTCCTATATGATCTTGTTCTACGTCTGTAATGAGCTCATCTTCGACAAGATGTTACATACTTCTCTCCCTTCTTGCTTTCGTTGTTAATCTTCTCAGGGTCAGTTAAGGTAATAGTCTTCGGGATTATGCACTTCGGCATGGGTTTGTGGGCATAGAGGATATCTTATGTGAGAATAAAATTGTTTAATAATGTATTACAGAGGAACAGAAAGAAAAAGAAGAACCTGCACTGCGCGGAAAAAGATGCAACACACTCAAGGAGAAGGTCATTTTACTGTCGAGTGAGTGACAGGTAGTTCATCCTTTAGGAGTATACGATATCAAATTCAGACCAAAAAAAGGCACGCATGTCACCGTAGAGGGTGCCCAAAACGTTGACATCAATACACATTGCACCCGACTGGCGGCAGCACAAGCGTGTAGTGTCGCATGAAAGCGATAGAATGCGATAGAATGCTCCAAGCATCTTGCAGTGTTGCTTGGAATTCTGCAGTGGTTCTTTCAGGCTCTGGAGAACGAGTAATTTCCCACTTCAGCATATCCCATACGAACACGAATTCATTGTCGTCATTCCATTATACAGTTGGAGGTGGTTCATATTAGCTACTGCGAATGTAGTTCATATCCCACACGTGTTCAGTTGGCGAGAGATCTGATGGACTTGCTGGTCAGGACAGTTGTTGTGGACCACGAAGAGCACGTTGCGACGCAGCATCCGTACGAGGACGTGCACTGCTGTGCTGTAAGGGACATAACCTTCCTGTCGAAGAACTGGAGTGGCAAGAGGGTAACAACTTGTGCAGAATAGCGACCACTGGTCACTTTGCCCTGCAGAAACACCAAATGTGACAGAGTTGTAACTGATAGCCTCCACACCATGAAGCCCGGGATGGAACATGGAACTTGTGTGTTGTGGGGGTACACACACTGGAGCAGGCCGCACCCCTAGGCCTCGCCGTACACGTGTACTTCCGTTACTCGCATGCAGACGGAGCCCACTCTCATCACTGAAGACATCAGAGTGTCGTTTCACTCTCCAGTCGACTCCTTTTCGCAGTGACGGTGTCGTGATTTCAGAGTTGGCCTGTCCAGAGGTACAAGTGATCATAGTTCTGCTGCGAGCAGACTCCCGCAGGTGCAACATTTTCTCGGACTCCGCCACTAGGTGATGATCGGTTAGCTACCGCTGTTCGCACAGTGCGTCGGTACTGACATATGTCTGTACTACGCAGACGTCCAGAACCTGGTCATTGGGTGTGGGAGTGTTCCACGGACCACCACTGAAAACGGCGACCCACCGATTCCCTGTGCCCAGCGCGAGCAGAAATTTGCCAATACGTCCATCCAGTGTCCCGCAGATCCACAATGCGATCCTGTTCAAATGGATGCAGCTTTTCAACAGTACGTACTTACCGGCGGGAGATGGTTGTACCCGAGAATGAATGTTGCAGATGCAGTTTACCTCTAAACTCAGCACAGTTTCTGTCTGCAGAGTGAAAACGAGGGAATCGGAGAGGCCTCCTGAGCGCCATCTGATCGCCGATGACGGCGACAAATTTCTAACTATGTAACACCTCAATATGCACATATTATGCCCTGGTGCCACTGAACACAGTCCGTGCGGTTTTTGCATTTTATTGCGGCAGTATAGTTTCCCTCTAGACCACATGGAGACTGGGGCTTTTATTATACTTTGTTTCTTTATTTAAAAACCTAAAAGTGTGTGAAGAATTTAATCAGCCCTGTATAAAGAGTCCCATCACGAGGTAGTATTGCGGTAGACAAGTAGCAGTAACAGAAAGTACTGAGGCCTTGAAAGTGATTACAGGAAATGCTTTAACATGCAGATAGTATCTTGCGAAACGGCGATCAGAGGGGACTGTATGAAGCTGTATAAAGGAATGATGACAATGGAAGTTTATGCCGAACCGCGACTCGAATCCGAATTCCCCGCTTTACGCGAGCGATCAGCTTAGTCGCTTTGGCTATCCGTGCACGACTCACGGTTACACAGCCGATCGTTGCCCGTATTCGCAACTACGAATACATTTCATATATTTCATGACGACTGTAGTCACCGTAGTGCCCGTTCCTTCGAAACGTTGCATCGTTCTTTTAACAACACAGGCACTACAATGCCGTATTTGTCTGCCCTGTACGGCTTCACATAATGTTGTGACGCAGAAAGGACGACGTATGGAAGTTGGGTCTAGCCGGACTGATAGCCAAAGTGGTTAAGGTGAGCACTCGCGTAAAGCGGGAAATCCGGGTTCGAGTCCCAGTCCAGCATAATTTTCTTTTATACAGTTGATGGTTGTCCGTATTCGCGAGTGTGAATACATTTCATAATGGCTATAGTGGCCGCACTGACTGTTGCAGTGAACATGCATTCATATTCAAAGGAATACATCGTTCTTCTTAACAAGGCACTTCAATATCGTATTAATGAAATGTAGTCACCAGATGACCTTTAGTGACACAGGGAAACAAATAGATGTGAATAAGAATAAAATAATAATAGATGTGCAAAATAAGTATCTGGCAATAGCACATACGCTGCGAAGTCGATTAGGCTTCCAAGTGTCACTGAAAGGTAGTAGAAGGGTCCGTGGTTGAGCTGTATTGACCGGTTCGGTTCGACCACAGCTTGAACGACAGTGGCGGTCGTCTGGTCGGCTGCGTAAAGCGCGCGTTTTATCCCTCGTGTCGCCGCGTTAAAAGTGCTGTTAGATGCTTTTATAGGTATTTCTACATCTACGTGCAAACATTGCAAACCACTGTGAAGTGCGTGGGAGATGGTATTTAGCATCGTACCACACGTTCGGATTACTTCACGTACCAGTCGCATATGGAGCGCGGTGAGAATGACTAAATGGTTCAAATGGCTCTGAGCACTATGGGACTTAACTGCTGTGGTCATCAGTCCCCTAGAACTTAGAACTACTTAAACCTAACTAACCTAAGGACATCACACTCATCCATGCCCGAGGCAGGATTCGAACCTGCGACCTAGCGGTCGCGCGGCTCCAGACTGTAGACCCTAGAACCGCTCGGCCACTGTGGCCGCGAGAATAACTACTCAGTCAGTGCTGTAATTTTGTTTTCGCGGTCTCTATTTGAATGATACGTAGTGCAATAAGGCATATTTGTAGCATATTCATGTACTGCTGGTTCTTGAAATTTTGTAAGTAGGCTTTAGCGGAATGATTTGCGTTTTACGACATATTCCTGACGCTCTCCCGTGAATCGAAAAAACCTTTAACCATTAGAGCACTCTTCTTTAGATACCTTCAATCACCGCTGTTAGTCCTATTTGGTATGGATCCCACACACTGGAACAAATTCGAAAATATGAAACGTAAGGATTTTGCAGCGGACCCCATTCTAGACTGACTGCATTTTACCGTATGCCAACGAAACAGAGTTTGCCACGTGCTCTACTTGCGGCTGAGTGTATGAGATCATTATTTTTCACGGGGGCCATCTTATCAGTGTTCAGTTTTAATTTCGCAAGAAATTATGAAGATTATCTATGGCTGCGAAACGTATAACGCAGAAATTTAATTGAGGGCCACCCAAAAGTGATTCTTGAAAAACCAAGCTCTCGAATTTACGGGGGACATTCAATAAGTAATGCAACACTTTTTTTGCTGAAAGCAGGTTGATTCTATTCTGGATCCCAGTACATCATTGTATTTCCCACTGTCTTGGCTACAAAACTTATTTTTCAACATAATCTCCTTTCAATGTGACGGCTTTACTTACGGAGAGGGCATGTATGTCCTTATGGTACCACTCTACTGGTCGACGTCGGAGCCAGCATCTTGCTGCATCAATAACGTCCCCATCATCCACGTACTACCTCGCCGGCCGTGCATGCTTCATTGGGCCACGCAGATGGAAGTCGGAGGGTACGAGATCCGGGCTTAAGAGGCCGACGAAGAACAGTCCAATGAAGTTTTATGAGCTGCTCTCGGGTGCGCAGACTTGTGTAAGGCCATGTGTTACGGAGAAGTTAGCTTACATTTTTATGGAGACGTACACATTGAAGTCGTGTCTTCAATTTCCTGAGGATAGCAAAATACACTTCAGAGTTGTCCGTTGCACCATGAGGGATGACACCAAACAGAATCTCCCGTTCAGAGTCCAGAAGACCACAGCCATGACTTTGCCGGCTGAGCCAGTGGCGTTAAACGTTTTCTTCGTAGGAAAGGTCGGTGTGTCGTTTTGCCGCCGGTTCGAAGTGATGAACCCATGTTCCGTCGCCTACGACGATGGTCGACAAAAGATTGTCACTATCAGCCTCGTAACGCGCAAGCAGTTCCGCACGGATGGTCCTTCGCTGCTCTTTATGGTCTTAATGTTAGGTGGCGAGGAACCCGACGGCCACGCACCGCGGTCGTGTGAGTCGGCACTGCCGACAGAGACGCCCATTTTAGCAGCGAGGTGTTTGATTGTGATCCGTCGATCACCTCGAATGAGTGTGTCCACACGTTCCAACATTGCGGGAGTCACAGCTGCGTGTGGCCGGCCGGCACGCGCGAGATTGGACTAGTTTGCGCGAAATTTTTTCAGTGCTGACAGATGACTCACAGTGCTTTTGTTCACTGGCCAGTCCGCAGCTCGTGGTCGTGCGGTAGCGCTCTCGCTTCCCACGCCCGGGTTCCCGGGTTCGATTCCCGGTGGGGTCAGGGATTTTCTCTGCCTCGTGATGACTGGGTGTTGTGTGATGTTCTTAGGTTAGTTAGGTTTAAGTAGTTCTAAGTTCTAGGGGACTGATGACCATAGATGTTAAGTCTCGTAGTGCTCAGAGTCATTTGCGCCATTTCACTGGCACGCGGAACTGCTACGCCGAGGCCAGATCACCTATCAGGGATCTTCTTACTCGACTTCAGGTTTGCTACCGGTAATTTCGAGAAATCAAATGGGAATCCCTGTACGAGATTACACACTTTTTTCGCGAGGCATTATTGCGGAAATACAGAAACCTGCATATGAGGCCGACTGCAGAAAGATTCTACTGTCCACAACGTACATTTCGCGCAAGGACCATAAACATAAGACAAGAGAAATTAGGGGTCTTACGGAGCCTTTTAAGTAGTCGATTTTTCTCGCTCCATTTGCGAGTGGAGCAGGAAAGGAAATGACCGTGCGGTGATTTGCGGAGTATATAGATTACTTCTGGTCACTAAACTTTAAACGAGCGAAAAGTCCGGATGATAGTTACATTAACAGCAATAAAATATACATGCTTTATTAACAGGGCAGTGTGTTGTAACATAGCGGATAGTGTGCGTAGAAACCCACAATATTTTTGCTTGGTACTTAGAATAACAATCTAACAGACTATTAAATACAGCATTAACCACATTTTATCGAGTCCATCGGTTTTAAATTTCAATCGACTATTGGTCCCTAGATACATGACCATATTGTACCTTGGAACATAATTTGAGACATTCTTAATTTTCCATAGTAACGTTCGTAGTTTCAGAAAAGACTGCAGTAGATAAAAACAGAATGGCATCATTTAAAAGTGTAATAAGGAAATATCTTAAATTTGTAGTACAGGGTGGCGAAAGTCTGAAAACTATACCAAGCTACTACTTCACAACATACATATAGCAACGCCACCTAGCAGAACTTAATGAAACGGTAGTGGCTAAAGAGGGAATATTTCATTATGTCCTACAACAAATTCTGTGTTTTTTCAAGCGAAATAGGCCGAGAAAAAAAAGTATTGTGTTACTTATTGACCACCCGTCGTAAAAATTGGCGGGTCACTACGGAGATGGAAGGAGTACAATTCCATTAGCGTTCCACATCGTTCGTCACTACTGTCGAAAACATGCGTACACGGATCTCCTTGTGTAGCCTTTGCCCTTGCAGTGCCTTTCTCGCGCGTGCTTGTTTTTGCATTACGCACGCGCTGCTGTGTTTGTTTAGTGAAGCAGCGTCACCGTAAGCGTGAGAAAGAAGTCTGCGTGGAAGTATAGGTGGTGCGTTCCGGTTCATCAGCGTAATTGCAGGTGGGGGAGCCGGCGGCGGCGGCGCACGTCGGCGCCAGCTGCCCATTGTCAGCGGGGCACACATTGTCAGGGCCTGTCACGGCCACCGCCGGCCGCTCCCTAGCCCGCGCCGCGCCTTGCTCTTCTTTCGCTCACATGCCTTCCTAAAATAGACGCGCACACCGAACTACGTGGTACGTACAGCCGTCATAAAGCTGCGTCTAGCAGCGTTTTTCCTATTCAGTATCTTTTGCTGAAATCTTTTGCAGATCTTAAAAATACACTATCTGATCAAATGTATCGGGACATCTATTAATGGACATTGACATGAAATGTGGCTACCTTTCGCCCTTACATCAGCTTAAACTCTGAATCAGTGAAGATCGTGATATCGGACGCTGGGATCTGGAGTAGTAATGGCAAAAACAGATCGCTTAAAACAGATAACGGTATTTTAGTTCTGAAAAACTGGTGTTTCTCAGTATATGTTTGGATTCGGTTATAGCACGTGTATTTTCTGTAGTAAAAAATCTCAATATTAATTAGCCGTAGTGACAGTGCAAAATTTTTCTAAAAAGTTGTAATAAAATTCCTAAAATTTGTGCAGCGTAGGTACATATATCTCGAAATAAAATCACGTAGAAATGTATCGTTCTGGATGTACTTTAAGTAGATCTTTAAAAAGGTGCTCACATTATAAATTATGTTATAAAAAGTTTCTTTGTTTAACTGAGTTTTTCTTAAAAAAATCGTCAGTGTTCAAATTTAAGTCATAAGAACGAAGACTGTTTTCAGTTAAGTACGTTCTAAGGTAGTATTCAAAATTTCAGTTATCTTTAATGACTTTCAACTAATGTGTACCAAAACATAAATTGAAATTTGGGAAATTCATGTTACAGTTAAACTTTTTTCTTTATCTAACATGCATAACACTAACGCATCCCAGGTCCATATTCATCTTGTTTCTTATGTTCTTCTACCTCCCTTTTGTTTTTCAGAATTCTTCTTATTCTTCGGTGTTTGCCGGCTATCAATACTCATTTCGCTGCTTCAGAGCATTTCGTACCGTTAATGGCAATTAAAGCTCTTTGTATATTTAGTCCACCAGGCACTCAATCAGTTCTAAAATCTTATTCCTTGACGCTGCACCGTCATTGAAATATAGCAGAGCAACCAACACACCTGTTTTCGAAGTATTTAGACCTGCCAGAACGGTTTTTGGTATTCTCTCCATTTATAGTTTTAACATTCTGAATTCGGTTTTGAATTCTATCATGTAAACACTTCCCTAGCAACCTTGTGTCACTAATAGCTGTGTATAGGTTTTACAAGTTCCACTGCAGCAACTGGAAAAGAATGTTCATGGTTATAGCTTTTACCTTGAACAATAGTGTTCTGGTAGTCACACCAAGATCCATTGCCAGATGTTCAGAGTGCATTACATGGGTTGTCTTTTTTGGATATTTTATGAAAGAAGGTAGCCCATACTGCCTTTCGCAAAGGATATAATTAGATACATTTTACAAGCTTTCCACTTCTACAAAAATTCTGTGCAAATACACACAACATTTCCTGAAGTTCTTGGTAAGGGCCCATACAGAACTACTGCAGCGAATTCCATTACTTCACTCTAAAGACAAATTTATTGAAATAATCAACAACCATTTGCACAAAAGAAATATTTATTTCCTTAACTGCCTTCAAACATCTAGTGACCTTCTTCAGAAGGCTGTATAGAAAAATATACCAGAAATAAATAGACGTTAGTTACGAATATTAAAATTTAAGAACGAAAAATTTGAAGATAAAAAATGGTACATATTTATAATTATCGCATTATTTGTATGTGTCAAAAATAATATGCGTGTAGTATATTACTGTGGTCCAAAAAATATGCAAGAACAATATGTACTAAAATAACGATTACATTAATTGTATTGTTTTACATATGGTTCTTATATTTTTTAGGACCACGCCCTATGCTACATGCATAAATACGTAGTTTTTATCTTTAAATTTTTGAAATTTTTAATAGTTTCATTCTGAACTTTAATATTGTTATCTAACTTCTACATATTTGTGGCATATTTTTGTGTACAGGTTTCTGAAGAAAGGCAGCAGGTGCTAGAAGCTGGTTAAGGAAATAGGTGTTTCTTTTGTACAATTGGTTGCTGATTATTTCAGTAAATACAAATACAGTTGCCGAAGATGAATAAAGTAGTAAACACAAATGTTAGTGGCAAAGACTACTAAATTATGTATATGGACAAAAGCAAAGCAGCCATGAGACTTTCATACGTCGTCAACATTAGGTACTAAAAATTCATAAAAATCAAGCAATTGGGAACTTGACCCCAGTTTCAACAGTGTCACAGGGGCTTTGCCATATGTACAGACATTTTTAAAGTACTTTCATTTTGGACCTTCCTTTGGTCAAATTTCCTTGAAATAAACTTTTTTTAGTCAGAAAACAATAGAGATCGTTTTAAGTCAGAAATTTAAAAAATCGGTTTTTACACTCACATACTGGACCCCTTAAGCAAGAACCACGAAATACACCCCTACATCGTGACACAACCTCCTTCAACTTCAGTGTTAGCGCTACACTTGAGGACACACAGTGTTCTGGCAGGCATTCGCCAAACCCAAATCATTCTATGGGGTTGATACAGGACATAGCAAGAGGATATAGCAACTACCTACCACTCGGTAGTCATATACTGCCCACTGGCGTCGCTCTTTACATCACTTCATGCGTCGCTTAGCGCTGATTACAAAACCGTGTGGCATACGAAGGGATGCTCGACCATTATTACATATTCGTGGTATATTTTTCTGTTCAGCCTTCTGAAGAAAGACAGCAGGTACTAGGAGCTGGTGAAGGAAATAAGTGTTTCTTTTGTACAGTTGGTTCTTGATTATTTCATTAAATACAAATACAGTTGCTGAAGACGAATAAAGTAGTAAACACAAATGTTAGTGGCAAAACGATTTCTAAATTATCTGTATCGACTTTTTAAGTCCCTTCACACAGTCATGATGCTAGCTGGACTTTCGGTAACACTGTGGAACTCGCTAGTGATTCCTTCCGTTGATGCATGCAGTTTCTTACAAAAACCCTCCGCCGTGCTCGATAGTCCCGGTCACTAGGTACGTAAATACGGTCAGCTTGTCGCGGTTTAGCTGTGGGTGTTTTTTCGCTTTTCCACTTCACAATCACATCACCAACAATAGAGCTGGGCATTTTTGAAAGTGTTGAAATGACCCTGACGTGATTTGTTACTCGGGTGACGTCCGGTGACTAGTTCACTTTAGAATTCACTGAGCTCTCCTGATTGACCCATTCAGCTGTTAAAATGACGACGACGACGATTATGATGATGATGGATTTGTGGGGCGGTCAACTGCGCGTTTATCAGCGCCCGTATAAATTCCCAACCTTTGCTCAGTCCAATCTCGCCATTTTCATGAATGATGATGAAATGATGAGGACAACACAAACAACCAGTCATCTCGAGGCACCCTGACCTAGAGGCATGACTGCTAACCACTAGATTACGAGTTGCAGACTAATATATATATTTCAGAGTACGCAACACACTATGCTATTTTTCGGTGCACCAGTTCTGTTTATTTTCTTTTTCTTCTTTTTTTATATGAAGATTTTAGCTGGGACTAGGCATTTTGCATTAGAAAGGGAGGCTGGGGTGAAGTGAACTGAAAAATACCACGTTGCCGCTCTTCACTCTTGAGTAAAACAATTCAGTATATAAAAATAGATTTATAGGAAAAAGCAGTTATCTTAACCTTGGTTATACTCTGATGGGTGTGGTCTTTAGATGTTTAAGGACGGTAATGCTGTGTGCGCGTGGCAACATTTCGGAGGAGGAGACTTTGGATGCAACTGAGATTGGACAGTAAGTGATTTGAAAAAGGAGAGTGGGATGTGTGTTGGGAAGTATTAAGAGACTGTATGTAGGTGGTAGGTGTAATGGTCCCTATACATAACGACTTTTTATCTACCCCCCCCCCCCCCCCCCCGGCCCACACACACACAGACACACACATAAACAGGTCCATGCGAAGCTAATGAATGTTATGTAGTTGCTGACAAGGGAAACTCCCTATGGCCCCCCACCCCCCGCACACACACACACACACACACACACACACACACACACACACACACACACACACACACACACAGATTTAGTGGTAAGATGACCCCAGTGGACAGCCAATCAAAAACTCAACACAGGTCAAGCATGAAAACACCTGAAGGTGTACTGGACTGCGAAAAATAAAATAAAACAAAACAGAAACAATGAACAGTCCATGAACGTAAGTGCAATATAGAGCAGCAGCGGTGGAAAACGGCGTCGTGGTTAAGTGGCTACGGCGATGGAGTGACAAGCGGGCGAGCCGTGTACTTCCCTCGTGCCATTTTTTTCCCCCGCTGTTCGCTTTATTCAAATTTCTGTCTGTGTCGTGATGTAACATACGTTTGCAACAGCGGGGTGTAGGGTAGGGACCTATAATGACAGCTGTTTCTGCGCAACTATTCTATTAGCAGCCGAAAGGAAGTGACCTTCGAACGGAAACAGCAAAAGTTTGATGACAAGGCGACAAGACAACCGAATCCTCCACAGAAAAACACGTCTGGTGCGTCATACGCGGCATTGGTGACAGTACGTGTGTCATATGATAGTAATCTCTTACCGACGGACCTAATTTGTACGCGTGGTGACTCAGTGAGATACGCCTCCTTGCCTGATTTAGGTATGCGTATGAATTTTAATGTGTTCACTCGCAAGGATAGGATAAAACAAAATAGTTCGTCGCATAAGCTGCAACAAATGAACGCAACATTTGCACAATCACATAGTTTCTCTGTGCTCTGTCAAAACATACGTTTTTAACGTTTTTGAAGTTGCGTTCCGTTTTGGAAATTCTGACTCTTGAATTTCTTTGTTGTAACATAGTTCACAACCGTTTATTTGTTGTTTTCATTTCTATGGGACATTTATATGGTTGCTCGCCTACACTATTCATCACTTTCACACGCGACGATAACGTATTCTTAGCACATGACTCATAATCTGTAAACAGTGTGTAGTGTGTCAAGTGCCAAGACTACAGAAATGGAACAAATATTTCAATGACGGGACGGACATTTCACAATATTGTGGACTGAAGAAAGAAAAAAAAAAATAGATAAAGGCACGAGGAAGCTTTGAACACAACTTGTCCACTTGGCAGTCCAACACCATGGCCGCTTAACCACGACGCCGATGCTCTCTCAGGATGCTGTATGTTGCACTTCCTGTTGTTGGACCGTTCACTTTATCTATTTTGCTGTTTTTTTTCACAGTTCAGTACACCTTTTTCCTGTTTTCCTGGTTGATCTGTGTTCAGTTTTTGACGGGCTATCCGCTGGGCCATCTTACCTTTAAATCTGAGGGGTTGTGATGGAGTGTTTCCCTTGTGAGTGATGGGAGGAGAGCGGAAGATGGGAAAAGTTCAGTTTATTAAAAGTTTTGTAAAAATATGTTGCATGTCTACTGCAAAAATTTACGAGCCGTCACGTAGCATCGCGTTCGGGGGAATGAAATTGACGTAGATGCTGTGGAGATGTAGAATGGCTTCCAGGCCACAAAAAGCAACGCAAAACATGCCAGCATGTATTTTCCTTTTTTTAAAAAAGGAACAACCGAGATTATATTGTGAAAGCCAGTACTTCTTTTGTGTTCATGTTAGGCTAAATTCCTGGAATTTGTTCGAGGCTAGAGCTTTTGCAGTTATTCCTCAATCTGCCAGATAGTAATATTTGTTCTACGAGGCGCAGTTCCGGTAATGTTACTGGAAAGAATACTGTGGTGGTTCTCAGTAGGCTGTTGTAGTTCTTAACGCGTGCACTGCTCTACAAATCATATCTTCCGTAGATTAACGTTTCTTATTTAGTTGTTCTGCTAGCAGCGTCTGAGCGTCAGAACATTTTACTGCAGTCAGGATACTAAATCTAGGGTCCCTGTTTTGACTTTCCGGGAGCTTTTTAATGAGGTTTCTTAATGCGGTTATGGTGCGCGTCAGATTATAAGAACAAACTTACATTTTTGCTGAACAGTAACTCTCGCGATTGGAAGTCATCAAATACCTATTAAATCAAACGCTCCTCCTTTTAGGAAAGGGAATATCAGCGTAGGAGGTACATACAACTGCAGTTAAGCAATAACAGTTTCGATTGTAGACTTTATCTGAAAAAGGGAAAGGAAGGATAGATCTCAGGAAAAAAATCGTTGCCTTATGGGGGAACCCAGATGAAATTACCCTGGTTGTGGAAGTATAGTGTATGGAGATGTGAGGACGGTGGGGCATGGTGATGGAGATGCGGTACTTGGGCAATTTTTATATGGTAATGATGGGGTGTACATCAGGTAGTTAAGATTCGAATTTGTGGGAGACGTGCGACTGACACTGACGATGTGATCTCTAGCAGAACATACCGTGCGCAGGTCGTTGTCACATTCACGAGCGATGTTGTCTTGTAGGAGAGAAACAAGATGATACAGAGTATCACACTGTCTATCCCACTGAGGCCCAGCTCTTATTATCCCGGTATTACAGGGGCCATATGGATTCCTCGAGGCGTGTTATACCCCATATAACGCTTCTCCTCTTACTGCGGGCGCAGTCTCGATTGAAATATGTTGTACTGGCATCAATGCGAGTTCACAATTTGAGTACGGTGCGTAAACCATATTAAAGTTTTGTATATTTCCTGCTCTCCAACGTGAACTTTTCGGTTGGAAATTTCAGTGTGTTAGGAATTTACTCCTACTTTCATTTTAAGTTGATCAATCAGCTGTCCACATTTCTGTTCTAATATTTAGTTCCTCTTTATCTTACTTTATCATCATTTGTAAAGGTAATTTAATATACTTTTTATTGTACGCGTTTTATATTTAATTTAGTGGAACTTACCGTTTGTAGCTACACTTTCCTCCAAGTATTCATTCGTGAGCTGTCCCCAATGAGGAGTAGTATTTTTGGACAGAGCGAGGCGGCTCATTCTGTAACGAGTGTGTGGAGAGAACACAAGACAGTGACAGTTTATGTGAAACCTTTACGGGACAAAGGGAAGGAGTGTGATGCAAGATATACGACGACACACAAATACGTGGAAGTATCGTGTAATTTCAGTGTATCGAAGAATTTAACTTAAAAGTTGCAATCATCGACAAATTTGTTAGTTGTAATTTTCTACGACCTTTTTCCAGACGCGTTAAAACCTGGATTTGTTGCCTGTTAGTGGTGTCACGCTGTAAGATGGACATAAAATACATTGTAAAAGCCTAATGAAATTATTTACTCGCTTATTAAGAGCTCTAATTTTTATTTTTTATGTCGTTTTAGACAGGAACAAAAAATGTGTGTGCAATGATTATTGGCTAGCATTCCGTTACAATTCAAAAAGAAAAAAAAAGACAATCGTTCTGACGGACAAGCAGGAAAAGATAACCTTTTTGCCTGGAAGGGCATTCGTTACATGATCACAGCTTTTCCTTTCCTGAAATCGCGTTGACGTTTGTATAAAACAAGAAGGTAGGTAGATGCTCACGATCTCAACTGCACAAGAGACTTGTATCATAACTTTGTGAGATATTTGTCGAAGATAGGTGTAATAAGTGCGGCAGTTGTAATATACAATCTCTTGTGGGCTACTGCGATTTGTTTTTCCCCCAAAGTCAATCACGAAAGTAATTGGGTCAAAAGCAGTACGCAGTAATCCGTTTTCCTCTGTGGAATTTATCGATTTGGCACTAACCCAGTGAACGTCTCCTACCGACCGCAGAGGAAAAATTAATAAAAGTTAATAACATCCTGTTGAAAGATTACTGCGCGTCGCGCAGCCATGACAAACCGTCTGATTGGCAACTTACCCATATACATCGTGCAAATCGTAGCAAAAGTTAGAGAGAGGTTTCAGATGTCACTGTTAGCTGTGCCTCGATGTTATTGATTCGAAGATTCGATGGAACGGCACAACTGACTATCCAATCAGGAGGTGGCATGGGATAGGAATTATGGATTGACGTAGAACATAACTATTGAGTGACTTGGCTTTTTTTCATTCACGGAACCTTTCGAAGAGATTAGTCACTTTAATTATTGAAATAAAAAATGTGTTTTTTTTCTTTATTGGGATACTGCTGACCAGTTCAGCGTCAGTGTGTCTGAGAAGTAAATTCTTCACTCACATATGTGTATAAACATATAGAGAGCCCCAGCAAATCGACAACTGGCAATCATAGTTTCCTCTGTTGACACGTTTTAAAAACAGGCAAAGATAAAGCTACATATTCCTGTATTCACAGAATGGACAAAGAGAATAGCTGTGTGTATTTTTTGGCTTAGGGTCAAAGAATCGCAGCCGACTTATACTGTTATTTCGTCACGTTTCAGACGTCTGTGCAAACGCTCTAACCTTTATCTCTTTAGACAAGGGAATAGCATTATTGGGAATTTCCAAAACTGTCACATACTTTTGGAAATATAGGCTGTACTGCATCATCGAGATGTGGTATAAATATCATAGCCATATGTACGTAATGAGATGTCGGATCCAATAGTTCACGACATCATATCGTTTTCAGTGATAGTGGTTCTGAGATACTTTCTCAAAACATGACCTGCTTTGAAACTATGACACTATGTTGTGTCTCTAAAATGTCATTGCAATTGAAATTAAGCGTTTTAACACTTAATTTATACAAGGAAGAAAAAAAAATACATCGGAGAAAATGACACTGTTACAGCATTGTGAAATGCTCAATGACATGACGGACTGGCCTATCTAATAACAACGCCTGTGATGCAGGCAACTACGCACTGCTTGCCGTAAGGACGGGTTGTCTAAAGATCAGGACTAGAAACGATCGCCGTCGTAGATGGTACATGACAAATGAGTTTTCTTCTCACTTCTCAATATGTTACGCTTTACATATTACACGACGACGCACGTAACTCAGCAAGTTAAAATGAGTGTTGAATATTTAGCATTTTGCAGGAATTCTGTAGAACTGACCGCAGCATCTGTAGCGGAAACAGTGCTCCAATTTCGTTGATGTTGGTAGGACCCCTGAGGAGAAGCAAATGGCCAAGCTACTAGCTGTGTGAAGCACAGTTGGAACGACGGAGACGCAATCTAATTAAAAGTTTCCGGGGCCCCTGAGCGCGCGCGACTGGTCTCAGCCCCCGTGTTTTGATACAGTGCCAATTGTTGGAGCGGCGGGCATTGTGCTCTGCGCCCGGACGCACAATGGCAGCTGTTAAAGCCGACAGGCGGACCCAGTCCGCTGTCAAGTGGCTGGACCGCGGAACAGGGCTGCCTTTGTCCGAGGAGCTGCCTGCGTCCACAACGGAAATGCCTCCTTGGTTTATTTTACACCTCGGATTTGTTTTCCTCAGCAAATGCAATACCAACTAGCAGTCCGAAGCAACCATAAGAATAACTTCTTAATATGGTATAGGACCATTTCACTGATTTCTTTAGGAGATTAGTGCATATACAAAGTAAAAAGTGACCAGTGAGACTTTACATCACCCATTTGAAATAAACTGTTCCAGTTGCTGGGCAAGGAAACGGGCACTTCATTCTTTTTACACAGCTGCCCAATACCACAAGACATCAAGCCGAAAACTTCAGATTGACGTGAATGTCCTATGAGGGCGTGCTGAAAAGAAATACCTCCAGTTTTTTATGTGGAAAAAAGCTTTTAAATAAAACAAACTTTATTAACATTCTGCATCTTTATTCTTCTTGTCTATTTATTCATGTGTCATCATAATCATCCTGGCGATTTCTCCAGCGAGAAACCAGTTTTTGATGTCGTCACTGTAGAATGTTTTACTTTGTTGACGGAGCCTCATCTTCACCTCTGCTTGCAAAGCTTCATCCTTATCGAAGTGAAGTCCTCGAAGGTTTCTTTAAGTTTTTGTTGTTGTTGTTGTGGTCTTCAGTCCTGAGACTGGCTTGATGCAGCTCTCCATGCTACTCTATCCTGTGCATTGTCATGCTTTGCGTAAGGAGAAACGCAGCTCGTGTAGGATCGTTGCCTCATTAGATGGATATTTATTGATTTTTTTTTTTGCTCGCGTTGGTTGGGTTCGTACGTCTGTTAAGTTTTGGTAACAGATGAAAATAGGTTGGGGTCTACTGGGAACCATAAGGAAGTTGATGGACTACAGTGAACGGAAGGCGTCTGATTGTTGGAAATGTCGCAGCGTTTGTGTGTCTGACATTTTCGTATTGGAGGAGAGGGTGCTCCATGTGTGGACGAACTCTTTTGAACTCTAAACTCGATTATAGCCGCCTGTTTCTCACATACTGACATAGTTACTTTACACAACACCGTGTTAGACACTACAGTTCGGAAGCCTTCTAGTAGCAGAAGCAGCAGATATGTAGACAACAATAGAGATGTTGAATGTTAATACCGTTTGTTTTATTTAAAAAGCTTTTCGAGTTTTCACATAATGAAATCAGAGGCATCACTCTTCAGCACGCCCTCGTACATACTTGGACATGCAAATAATTAGCTTTTCAGCACAACCGCACACAGTAGGCATGAGTACGCCATGTATATTCCGCATGTACAGGAAGATTACACAAACAATTTCTAATTCAGAAAACGCTGTTGAATGTTGATGGTTGCTGAGAAATTGTCATGCTTTGTGTAAGGAGAAACGCAGCTCGTGTAGGAAATTAACTTCGGGAGGATCGTTGCCTCATTAGATGGATATTTATCGATTTTTTTTTTTTGCTCGCGTTGGTTGGTTTCGTACGTCTGTCATACCTCGAATATGGAATCGAGGGAAGGACATGTACACTCTCAACGCCCCCCCCCCCCCCCCCTCCCCGCAACTACGGCCCTAAAATAGAGACATGTTGTTCGCTCAACCGTTAGGATCGTACAGCCACGCCAGATACCATGAGTCGGGGAATGGGCTTAATTGCAATGAAAGAAGTATTCACACGCAAAGTGTGACGACGTCTGCAGCACTGCCGACAGCATGGTGATAATTGTTGCGGTTCCCCTTGATGAAGCAACAGAGAGAAGCGTACTGATAGTTGTGCGACCAACGATAACACGGGACACGAGAGTGGTGCCACGACGTGTTTTGAGAGGAATCCCGGTTCTGCGTACAGCATCGCGGTGGACGTGGCGTATTCGTGTACGGGAGCTCGAAGGAGAACGAACGTTGCCATATTGCATGCATCATCGTCTCACGGGTCCGTTTCATGGACGATGTTTCAACCAGAAAACGCATGTTGCCTGCGCTGTCCTGACCTACTTCGATACGAAGCGTACTCGTCTGTTGCTCTGGCCAGCTCGTTCTCCAGTTCTCCTACTCATTGGAAAGATCTGGTTATAGGGTGGCGATGGACTGGCACGCCACCGCTCGCCAGCCACAACGATTGCCGCGCAGAGTAGCCGTGCCGTCTTTGGCGTCTTGTCACGTTTCGCGCGGCTGCCCCCGTCGGAGGTTCGAGACCTCCCTCGGGCATGGGCATGTGTGTTGTCCTTAGCGTAAGTTAGTTTTTGTTAGGTTAAGTAGTGCGAAGGCCTAGGGATCGATGTCCTCTTCAGCTTGGTCCCGTAGTCATTACCAAAAATTTTGCCTCAACAATTAATGAACTCGACAATATATTTGGAGCAGCATTGAATGACGTACCGGTGCCTGTCGTTGAAGCTCAGCTGACTAGATGCACAGGCGGATTAGAGACATTGTTGCTGCCAAAGATTACAGGTCTGCGTACTAAATTTCTAAATTTCGCACTATGTATACCCCAACTTCTCATACAAATTTAATCGCGTGTGCTTCATATATACTGTACACGCACAATAAACAAAATTTCGTTATTTTCTATCGTTAGAGGTGCTGAAATTTTAATGGTGAACGGAGTGCAACATGGTCCATAGCTGCTAAATAATATTCGACTCTGTGGAGTGTGGAGGCCACTGAAGTGGTACCAATTCCCATAAGTAGACTGATACGTGGGAGGACTTTGTTGTCTGGTGCTCCGTGGAAGTTAATTTAGAAATGTCTGGACAGGGGGAGTTCGAAACTGCGGACAGGTTTTCATCCTGAGCGTCCGCTCCATACACCTTACAGAAATGGTGACAGCACGTCTGACTGCTATGCGGAGGACCCGGGCTCAATTCCCGGTAATTTCAGGGATTTTTCCTTGATGAAAGCTGGAACGTGGTGAACTCAGCTTCGTGATGCCAATTCAGACCGTTCGATCTTACCCCCGTCCGGCCATCCTGTTTTAAATTTTCCGTGATTTCCCTACATCGCTTCAAGCAGATGCTTGGATAGTTTATTTCAAAGGGCACGGGCTAATTCCTTCCCCATCCTTCCCTTATGCGATGAGACCGATGACCTCGCTGTTTGGTCCTCTCCCCCAAATCAACCAACAAACCGATCTTACAGAATTCTCCCTGTGTCTCACAAGTGGAAGAACACAGTCTGCACTGTTGGCTTTCCTTGGTGTCAGTGTAAAACTAGATTCTTCAGTCAACATAACATGGGTCTGTTGGTCGGTGATAACGCTATTATGTTGCTTGTACCATTGACATCTCCATTGTGCCTTCACCTGGATTACAACGGCTTTAGTAACAGAAACTCTGCCATTAGTCGTATGCAATGCAGTTGTAGTCGCACTGTTATCATTGGTATCGCCTTATCTGTACTTACCTTAGCTCAGAAATTACTGTCCTGATAGCGGTCTTAATATTAGGCTTAACGATGAGTGCCCTCGGGCATCTGCGAGTAAATTTGTATTGCGAGTAAATTTGTTATTCTTTCTTTATAATGTTTATCAAAAATGGCTCTGAGCACTATGGGACTAAACATTTGTGGTCATCAGTCCCCTATAACCTTGAACTACTTAAACCTAACAAACCTAAGTACATCACACAACACCCAGTCATCACGAGGCAGAGAAAATCCCTGACCCCGCCGGGAATCGAACCCTGGAAGCGAGAACGCTACCGCACGACCACGAGCTGCGGACTAATGTTTATCAACCATAGTTTTTCCACATACTGTACCCTCTCAAGACACTTCAAAGGCAGATCAAGTATAATTTCTATTATTATCGAAGCGGATATCGGCATTTTACCCTAGTCGGTGTTCGACGTGATGGTAACTCAGCCGTTAAGCCACAACGATCACAGACTTATGGCGTCCCGGAATAATGCCGGGAATTTTACTGTACGAGATAAAACAAAAGGCAGCTTGACAACTCTCTAAATACCGTATATCACATTTAAAAAAATAATTTTCTTAATTACTGTAGTTTATTTTTCAGGCACAGACATCGACCGAAGTTAACAGTTAAATCACATTTTATTCAGGCGCTAATCGTCTACACAAACCCGATGAAGACTATTAAAGTTATATGTGCACTTCGTTGCAGTAAACACTAGTTTCGCCTCCTGTTGAAGATCTGTGGGGGACAAAAACGTGACAGTGCGTACAGAAAGTTTTATTCTGCTGATGTATGTTCTGAAATCATAGCATGTAATGGAATACCTCGCATTTACGTTTATCAGATTTATTTCTGCCACACTGGTTTTACTTTAATGCGACGAGCGTGGATACATAAAATACAAAATAGTTGTACAGAACTACTAAATTACTATACTGCTGGGAAATGTTATTGTAATTCAGTGTAGTTGCTCTGACACGCTATAATATTCTGGTGATCCATTTTTATCATCAGCTTACAGGTCGCACTTTGTACTCTGTCTGAAAAGAATTTAAACGTTAATAAGCATAGTTGTTTACCTTCCCTTTTATTTTTATTTATTTTTTACTCGTTGACAAGTTTGAGCTTTGGAAACATAAACGTTATTTCACTCCACTGTCTGGAACTCTGAAGGCGCAATTCGACTGTAGATTCGCATTGTCGACACTCGCATTGTGTTCACGGTCTCCTGCATCGACCGTTTTCACTCATAAATTGTGTCTACTCGTACTGTTTTCCAAGTTATATCGTGTTACAGTTAAGAAAGGCAGAAGGTGTAATGTACTTAAGCTGCTTAGTACTTTTAAACATGCTTACCCTGCTTTACTCTTTGTTTCCACTATTTACTACTTTTCTTCTGTTGCAGGTGAGTACCATGACCGTATTGAGCCATTAATCCCGTCTGAGTGAGTATCTTACGTTCTTCTTTCTCGTCAGCGTGGAAATGGTGTTCTTTTTGTGATGCAGTGTCTACACAGAATTTATTGATAACACCTTAAGATACTGGTACCGAAAAGTTCATCTACATCTTTGTCATGTGACCAAGGCAAAAGTCATGTGAAACGAAACACGTGATTGTACTTCACTACGTAAGATATGAAATAGCTTAATGTCTTTCAAAACGATCTGTGGACACACAGCGGTCAAGGTGAAATCTATCTCTTATTTGGCATTCACATGGACCTAAAACGACTTGCGGAAACGTATACTTCCCTGACGGTATGTATGTTCATAATCTGTCGTTGATATTCAGATATAAATATGAACTGATAAGCCTTGAGGAAGGTACATATCCGAAAGAGCTCTGCAGATTTTAGAAAGATTTTGATCCTGTTGATTCCATAGAAAAAAGCATGGTGATTTCTGTTGTCCATATAAATCACAGCCAGAAAGAACGCAACGTAAATGTACACAAACACTCTCACACGGTTACGTTCTAAACTGGGTTGGAAATGTTTCTGCTTGCTGGTGATATGTCAACAAGCCGCAGTGCACACATCATTGTCTCAAAATTTGTACTAGATTAGCTTATAATCACGCAAAAATACTTCCATACGCCGATGGATAAATTACAGAGTCGCACACTTACCTCTCTCGAATAATGTCAATGCGTGTCCGCAGTGTTTTGCTCCTTTGATCTCTGGAGGGCAGTGACAGGTTGTTTCCTGATTGGGTCTACAGCATTCCTATTCGGTTCACGATACATCTGGGTATGCCTACTGCCGTGGTGTGAGTGAAGACTTTGTATCATGTCACGTTTTGGTGTTATATTGTTAGAATAGTCACTGGTGTAGTACACTATTCTACTGCTAAGGGAATCCGTAATTCGTGACAGTTGTCATCATCGGTGACACATGTGGACGACGCAAAAAACCGCATCCGCTGTTTCTCCAGTATACCGCTTAAAAACGTGTTAGGTGTGAACTTTAGTAATCCACATTTTTATTGCTATGTTAAGGATTTCACGTTGTTAATTCAACATTTTAAATTTCTGCAATGTAAATGGTTTGTTGCAGTGTCGGCATAAAAAGAATAATTACAGGGATAACAAAAATAAACTTAAAATTAGTAATTCATAAAAAACAGATATTTTGATGGCATTCGCAGCTGGAGGTACATTGTGGTTGGCTGTTCCTGGAAAGCTTGACTACTTGTAGAGGGATGCCTGGTCCCTCCGGCTGGTGCAGTCCATCGATTAGGTGTTACTGTGGAACAGTTTGTTGGCCAGTGTTTGCTGGCAGATGTCACAATTTTTAAAGACTTTGTCTAACTCTGTTATTAGGAATTCGTGATGATTTCTTTATATTTTGATGTTTGTCCCTCAGATGATTAGGATATGTAGTTTCTTGATGTGTCAAAAGTGAAATTTGACGTATGAGCGACTATCCATATAGTGGCCGATCTCTTGCGTGCAGAGAATTGCTTAAAGTCTGGTGCTGTGGTTCTTGCGTCAGAATGGTCCGATGCAGTTCTGTTGGTCAGGCTGAGATTTGTTTACTAGTTTGCCAAACGGCAGCGACCGCTCGACACAAAATATTACGAAAATTTCGATTATGTGGTACTGTCCGATGGGGTCCCTCCGACTGCTTCTGTGACAGGAATCCAGAACTAACAGAAAAAGGAACGATCAACCACCGAGCAATAAGACAAATGTCTCTACGGCCACGCTACCATGATCCATTGTGAGTCCAGGTTTCCCATTTTTTTTTTTTTTTTTTTTGTTTAGCTCTGGAGAAGCCAATTGAAGGTAACAGCACACTGAAGATTTATCATAATTTTTTTTACGATTTATAATCATTGTCAATGAAAGATCGTTGTTAAAATGCTTTCAGATTATTGTTAAAAGCTGAAGTCTAGTTTCGTATAACTACAGCATAGTGCAATCGAAGAATTGGGCACCATGTTCGAACTTTTTTGCGCTTTTGCGTTTGTAAAAGATTCTCGGACTTAGTATTCATTTAATTTATGTATAAGAACGCTCTCTCTCAGCAACTACTTTGTTGGGTTTTATGGCATCAGTCTGATTAAAAAACGAAAGATTACATTGTTGCGAGACTAGCAGCAGTGACATTTCTATTCTACTTTGTCACAAATATTGGCTGTTCATTTCCGAATATGTCTCGATTGCCAAGTGTGTATAAGTAAATCAAATGCATCAAAGCACTCGCTTTAGACTTGTCCATTATCTACTATAGATTCTCTGAATTTGCCTTACAATTTTAGTTAATAATGTGAGTGTGCTCTGCAAATCTCGATTACATATAATATCACCTTCCAACAAAACCTAGAACTCGTTATGCTACAGTTATGGGTCAGCGCATCCTAGATTCCAGGGAAAAGGGGGGGGGGGGGGGAGAGGAGGAATCAAATACCACGTGCTAGCCCCTTGTCGTTCAGCACAGTTTCGCTTAAACTGAGACGTTCGATTTTGTACTCACCACATTCATTTTTAACACATTCTTTTCATCAGTGGAGTTAATTTGGAGTTGTGAGATTCCCGAGACAATTTTCAAACCATATATATACATATTCTACAGAAAAGACAGATTTCGAAAATCTGATCGGCTTATTCTGTTTTCATGATCTGATGTTTTAATTAATTTGCAAATATTGTTGTGTCCATACTGGAATGAAAATAGGTTAGTATGTTGCATTTGACTCCTCTCCCTCAAATCTTGGTTGTTGTGAGAATTATCTACAGCATAGCCCGTGTTGTAGGTTATCTTGGAAGGTCACACTCTGGTTGAGAGCTGATGAAGACAACGACTGTGATAAGACTCGTATGTAGCGTAACCTAATGTCCACGTTCGCTCTATATTCACATTTTACTATAGTTGAAGAACCTATGGCTATAAAAACTAGAACTGCAACGTAAAATTGGAGAATCTATGCGAGATAATGGACAATTGCGAAGCGAGTGTTTTGATGCGTGTGTTTCATATACGTACACACACTCTGAAGTAAAAAGCCAATATTTGTGAGATGGTAACGTCCTCGGAAATAAAAAGGCAATATTTGTGTAGAGGATGAATATGAATGTCATTACTGCTTGCCTCACTCGCAACAATGTAATCTTTCGTTTTTTAATAAGACTAATGCCACAAAACCCAACAAAGTCACTCCGGAGAGAGAGCTCTCTTACATGTAAATAACATCGAATATTGCAGATCGCACTTTCATTAAATTAATATGAAAGCCTGGGAATCTCTTTCAAAAGCAAAGGTGAAAAAAATTTGGAATGTGTTTCAAAACTGCGAGACACTTAGAACACTACAATATGACATGGTTTTAAACATGGCTGAAACAGCAACTGTTGAAATTCTTCACGGTAAATGATGACAGCGAAAACAGTTGCAGGATAAAGACTTATGGATAGGATCGATTTTTAACTACTGACGACGCCTTTGGCACGATTGTTTTATTAATCTCCATTGCAGGATGTAATTTTAGTGTATTTAACTAATGATGAAGGTATATTTAGATGTACCGAAACCGTGGTCAAGAATTTCAATAAATCTTTATTCTGCAACTGTTTTGGCTGTCATCACTTACCGTGACTACAATATGACCTAGTTACTCGAAATTAGGCTTCAGCTATTCTTTTAACAATTGTCTGAAGGCTTTTTAAATCCGATATGTCCTTGATTTGTATTTAATTATAACTTCGGAAAAAAGAGTGACTCGTTGTGATAAATCTTCAGCGCCGTTGGCTCGAATCAGCACCCCGAAGTGGCAAAGTTTCGCGGGAGCGCGACCGTAGAGACGTCTATCGAATTGTTAGGTAGTTGAGAGTTCCCATTTGGGCCGCCTGTGTGTGTGTGTGTAGCGGGCAGCGGCAGAAACGGACTGGGACGCGTTGGCCTCGGCTTTGTGCTGGCAGCGGTCGTTTCGGCTAAGGAGGCGGTCGAGCGCAGGACGCGTACGCGCGCTATGCGGACCGCGAGAGTGCGTGCCGGCCAGCTATGCAATTACCGAGCCGGCGGCACGTTCCTGGTGGCCGCCGCGTGCCAGCCGCCACCTGCACGCGCCGCCGCGGCTCTGGTGTCTTCCCTCACGTCACTGCTCACCCGTAGTACTTCATAAGCCGTTCCAGGGGCAGGGACAGAGAGCACACTGGGAAAGCAAGCTACATCCCCCCTCTGCGCAGAGCTCAACACACAGCCGTCTCGGTGTGCATCACTACCCTGTCTAACACCACGGTGTAATGAGAAATTGGCCCTTAGATGTCGCGAGAGGCAGATACGCCAGTATGAAAGGAGGCGGGGAGAACTGTATTGTCAGTAAAGCAATGCGAGATGCCTTTTATAGGTTCCACAACGAAATTTGGTAGAAACTCCGAAGAAATTCTGGTCGTATGTAAAGTACACAAGCGGCAAGACGCAGTCAATACCTTCGCTGCGCAGTGCCGATGGTACTGTTACCGACGACTGTGCCGCTAAAGCGGAGTTATTGAACGCAGTTTTCCGAAATTCCTTCACCAGGGAACACGAGTGGAATATTCTAGAATTTGAAACACGAACAGCTGCTAGCATGAGTTTCTTAGAAGTAGATACCTTAGGGCAGGCTCATCCAAGAATTGCACCCGGCGGGCGCAACGCAGTGTACTTCAGCGCCCCGTCCGCGACCGTGTGCCGCTAGTGTCGACAACTTCGTGCTACAATTTTTTGTATCGCTTTTCAGAGTTTTTTACGTTGTATTTTTAACTGACCAAGTTTGAAAACGTATTAAAATGGAATTAAGGTTATAAAGCTCTTTAATTCTTACAGTCAACATTGTTAAAGAAGACAATTAACATTTTACACGTTTTTCTTCTTCTTCTTCTTCTTCTTCTTCTTCTTCGAGGAAACGATTTTGTCTAGGCTACGTACAATATTCCGTGAGACTGCTAACCTCAAAGAATTGGCCAAATTTTTATAGCCAAGGAATGAAGGATTCTTAGTTTTAGCAAGCTTCAAAAGACAGAAAAAGCGCTCACAAATATACGCGGAACCAAACATTGAGATAACTTTGGCCGCGTGCTTGTGCAAAAGAGGATATTTCTCTCGTGGAAGACAGCTGTAAAAGACATGCAAAGTTTTACACACAAGAAAGCGGTCCTTCAGGTGGATATGGCACTGTAGGGCAATCGAAGCACTTGTGAGACGTCCTCTGCCCGAAGGGAAAATTTGCGAACAAATGTATCCATCGGCTGGCGTTCGGGCGGTCCGCACGGCCAGCTAAGCGGCACGGCTCGGCCACTGCAGCAACATACGAATTCGCCCGGGGCGCTGGCCGCGGGCGATCGCGGTCGCTAGCGCCCCAGGGGCACAGTTTGGACGAGCCTGCCTTAGGGGTTGCGAAGCAACTCAAATCACTAGATACGGGCAAGTCTTCAGGTCCAGATTGTATACCGATTAGGTTCCTTTCAGATTACGCTGGTACAATAGCTCCCTACTTACCGATCATATACAACCGCTCGCTCACCGGTAGATCAGTATCTATAGATTGGAAAATTGCGCAGGTCGCACCACTGTTTAAGAAGGGTAGTAGGAGTAATCCATCGAACTACAGACCTATATCATTGATGTCGGTTTGCAGTAGGGTTTTGGAGCATGTACTGTATTCAAACATTATGAATCACCTCGAAGGGAACGATCTATTGATACGTAATCAGCATGGTTTCAGAGAACATCGTTCTTGTGCAACGCAGCTAGCTCTTTATTCGCACGAAGTAATGGCCGCTATCAACAGGTTATCTCAAGTTGATTCCGCATTTCTAGATTTCCGGAAAGTTTTTGACACCGTCCCTCACAAGCGAGCCGGCCGAAGTGGCCGTGCGGTTCTAGACTCTGCAGTCTGTGTGTGATATCCTTAGGTTAGTTAGGTTTAACTAGTTCTAAGTTCTAGGGGACTAATGACCTCAAGTTGAGTCCCATAGTGCTCAGAGCCATTTGAACCTGTCATCATGTGAAGTGCCATCAATGAAGTGAAGTACAGAGGAGGTAGCTTCACGGTACGGCGTTGCTTTTTGTAATCAAGTTGTGGTTCACTTATACTGCTTAAGAAAACGCTAACTGCAGAAGGATATTAACACATTTTGCAGCGCTGCGTTTTGTGTACAGTAGAGGAACAGATCTGAGATGATGACTGTTTTCATCAGCATCGCGAAGCAGCCCGTCTGAAACCAACATCAGTGCGGTGATGGATGGTGGACAATAACGGTTCTCAAATCGGCTTGTCTGCCCAGAGTCATTTTTCGGATGAATCAGGACGTCGACTTCGCCCCAGATTCCAGCATCCAACATCAGTACCTTCTTTGGCTTCTGTTCGTGAGTAAGAATGGGGTGCTAAAATGCCCGTAGCAGGGTTCATAAAGACGAAGGGTGCGCACCCTCCTATTCACGTCCACTAATAGGTGGCTGGAGACTTTAGTTCAGTGAGTGTATTTCAAGAGGTAGGATGTTGTGGAAGGTGGTATTTACCAAAAAATCCAACATATGACTGGTCTATGGAGAATGTAAGAAGCATATTTTTCTATCTCTTGCCCTGTACACGAAACGGTCCGACGTTTTACGTTGTTCACGCTGCCAGCGATACTCTGGTTGATGATCATTTCATAACTTCTCATCAGGGCACTTGTGTTCAGCTGTGAACTTTCAAGTTCTTTACGTCACCTACAGATTTAGTGTGTCCACTGGAAAACTTAAAAAAATTGTTTCTTTTAAGTGAAATCATTGACGCGCAAAAATAGCTTAAAATACTCCAATTGTTAAAGAAAGTCAGCAGACACAGCGCTGCTGTAGCCCTGTCCTGAAATGAAATGTTTATGCGACAGTAGAGATTAACTACAAGCGGCAGTAAAATGAAAGCGTGACAGATGGAAATAAAATAAGTAAACTGTTCATTATTTCAAGTGTAATGGCCGTAATTGTTAATACATTTATCTCACTGTGAGACAAGAAGGTCAGTGCCTTCATGGAAAAATGTTTGCGGTTGCCTACGGTACTATGATTGTACACAGGAGTGCACTTCTTCGTCCGAAGCAAATCGACGGACATAAATACGTTTCTCCAAGGTCCAGAAAAATGTAAGTACCATGGGCAGGTATCGGTACTGTATAGAGGATGTCTAAGAGCTTCCCAGACAAACTTCAACACCGTAGTTGAAACAACTTGGCAACGTGTGAACGCTGAAGAAAGACATTCGTGGCCTTCGATTAGCTTCGGAGGGAGAGGTGCACGCCTTGGCTCAGTGATGGTTTCGTAGGCAACCGCAAACAATTTTCCATTAAGGTATTGATCGTGTTGACTCACAATGGGATAAATGTATTAACAGTTATGGCGCTAACTTTAGAAATAATAAACCGTTTACATTTCTTTTTCATCTGTCTCATTTTCTTTGACTACGCCTTATACGCTATCGCGGAATAGTTTGACCTTCTGTTAGCACATCAACAGTCGTTTGTGTGAAAAACTTTGCTGCTAAGGCTGCTACTGTACTATTTTCTTTTTTCAAGTGATATCGAAAGGCGTTAGAATATTTGATTTACTATATGATTAATATGAGTCTCATAAATAATGGCACTGATGTAGCCTCGGTAAATCTCGTATCTTGAGCCTGTTTGGAGACACTTGGCTCGAGGAAATTTTGGCATTAAATGGAAAATGGTGAGTGATTTGGGTTCTCTTCAGTAGTCCAAAAGGGGTATTTATTTGGATCCCAGTACCCTGATACTCGTTGCGTGTAATTTGAGCGAAGTGTTACCTTGATGTGGGGAATAATTCCGTTCATAGGGCTTATCAGAGCACACAGCCGTAAAGCCTGGAGCCTTATAAGGAAACTTAGTACTGATTCACATATGTTAAGGAGAAACCCAAACGTAACTTCTAATGCAGTTTCTGCCCGACTAATAAGTCATGAGAGCTAAACTGGATAAGGCACATAAAAAGTAAAAAAAGAGTTATACGCGAAGAGATCTTGCTTGGAACATGCCTCTCAGTATTCACATGACTTTGACATACATAAAACACTCCGTAGCCCTAGGCTCTCTGAAGATAAATAAAGCTGCTGGAGTTGATGGAGTTTCACAAAGGTATAGGTCCCCAAACGAGACAGTGGCTCAGTGAAATATTACGAAATGGAAAGCAACAAATAATATTAAAGAAATTTGAAAACCAGGCCAAGAAGATACTGATTTGCCTAATTATAGACGTACTTACCTACCTACCGACCTACCTCCTCAACATGACGTATAAATTGCTGGGGAGGCTGCTCTTATCAGCATCCAGGGGATCCTTGATGAAATAATATCAGTCGAGCAGGTGGCTTTAGAAAACATCGAAGCTACTGCTATCAAGTGCTAACGCCCACAACATTGGTTGAATCCGGATTTCATGAAGGCCTCAGATACGTTGCAACTTTCGTCAATCTGACGGCAGCTTAAAATACGACATGGAGAGAAAGATTAATTTAAGTAATTCCGTATGAGAAGTTAGCAAGCTTACTCAACAACATACTCTTTTTTCTGAACAGAAAAGGTATTTGGTGGAGAATACTGAACATTGGCCTGTCCCCAAGGATTCTGTTTAATTTGTACTTCCACGACGTTCCGGTTACTGGCTCCAACACAATCCAGCTTGCAGACATCTGGGATTAATGTGTCAAGACAAAGATACAAAACAGTGTAAAAGAACACGCTCAACTGAGCTCACCGTACAGAACGACTTTGTTTTCAAGTGGAGACTCCACCCGAACCCAAGTAAAATAGAGATAACAGGATGTATACAGGGAGTTTTATTTGACGCGGTCGAAGTTTCCCATAATTACATCCCAAAATATCTAGGGCATCGTAGATCAGACTCTGGAGTTTAAGCAGTACTGCTGCTGAATCTGCAAAGAAACTTGGCTCAAGAGCAAATCTGTACGTCACACATTCCTCGAGCTAATCACATATTCGCGAAGAAACCCCGTATGGTAGTATCTTGGTTGGTACTTGAGGATATGTACAGTGTCGAACGGGTTACGGAAATCTATAGTTGGAGTCACGAACGATGGCTATCGAGTTGAGGCTTGTACGCGCTTACTTCACCTCGTTCTCCTACAGCCAGTGAGTGTTTCCACTACCAATTACACCACCAGCAATTGACTTGCGGACTGAGCGCTCTTGACCGACCGTCAGGTGGGACTATTGCTTTACTGAAATACAATTCTCTCCGCCTCCCTTCATACTGGCCTATCTGCCTCTGGCGACATCTAATGGTCAATTTCAGATTGCACCGTGGTGTCCAGATACTCTGTTGTCGACGTCGTTGACAATGCGAGTATTAAATGTGATGGTGGCGAGGTATTTGTGCTTTTTTTATTCGTTTGTTGCGAATTGCCATCGCTGGTGGTTGTGGTAAGCGACAAGTTCTACATAAGGTAATGAGATATATAATTTGCAGGATACACGCACTCTTCAGCGTCAAAGCACATGTATGCGCGCACATTAACAGTAATTTGGAACAGCAACACTGCGATCCCCGTTCGTGCCTCGACCTGTGTGAACTGCCATGGTTGGTGAATCGGACTGTAAGAAACCGGAATCTACTATTGTGGTGCCCTGATGTGTCCGCTATGTGAGGGATGCGGAACACGAGTGGCGAAGTGGTAGCGCCGTTGTCTCATTGCTAAGTTCAGTCTGTAGCACAGGAGCCAGCTCGCTTGCTTACAAGTTGCTGCGACTTCTCCTGGCGCGGGGTTGAAACTCTCTCACCCGCATCTGTTGTTTGTAATATGTCGTGCATGGATACTGTGGAGTGACAATTCTTCCTAATACTAACAACAGGATATGCCAGTCAGAGAGCGTATTCTGCCCCAGAGCTATGAAGTTATAAGGGACTGAGAAGAATGATATGCAGTTTCCATTGATAGGTCAGTTAGAGCTCTATTACAGAGTATTACGATTCATTTATTTCACATGCAGTTCTCTTTAGTAGTACCCTGTGAATTCAAGTAGGGAACCCCAGTTTATTCAAGTCGGGGACCCCAGCTTGGCTTTGCGACCGTGGACGCTCACATTCTCTGGGTGATCAGAAACGTGAGGCTGCCGGGCCATTCCAGTGCTTTGGTTCACAACGCGCGCCCGGCAAGATTAGGGGAACCACTCTGGTCTGAAGTAAAGCTCGCCTCCCCAGTTTACTGTAAGGAAATTCGCAACCAGGAATACTGACAGACGTATACACCAAGCGCATCTTGAGAGACATGTTGCGCCCCCCCCCCCAAACAAAAAGGAGATTTTTCCACTTCCAGCCACATGAACAGGAAACGAGAATCTGTGGATGTTTTACACCACTTAAATGCAAGCTTCCCATTCGTTCACGGCAACAGACTATCGAAGAGGGCGATGTAGACAGTGTGTGTGTGTGTGTGTGTGTGTGTGTGTGTGTGTGTGTGTGTGTGTCAGCCGCATAGTCCATGACTGCAGCACCTTAGACCGCTCGGCTAGTCCCGCGCGGCGATGTAGACTGTCAGAGGGAGATGGGAAATAGTTGTAACCGAGAGGACTGGTGTAGGAAGGAAAGTAAATGTTGAAGGTGACGCGAAAACCAACACCGCTGGCTGGGGACAGCGCACTAGGAGCCGAAAGGACAGTTCCGCCTGAAAAACTAGTGGTTGACCACAATAAGCTTAAGTGTAGGAAGTAGAAGTCTATAAAAGTAACAACAGCTCTGAGTCACCAAAGTCCATTTGAGCTAACTTGAAAGGCAGCTCGCCCCCATAAGCCGAACCGAAAAGGTAAATCTCAGAACTTTGTGCTGCCGTCGAGTGAGGCTGTTGTTGCTGACCTCGTCCGAGAAGCGCCGCTGTTGCTGTAGTAGCTGTCCGATCCAATTCAACCCTCGTGAGATTGTAAGTTCACACCAGGCGACGTAATATTCCACAACTTGCAGCCAACTCACGCTTCGACATCTTAATAGATAACTTGGTGAGACCGAACCAGCACCGGCCGGAGTGGCCGAGCGGTTCCAGGCGCGACCGCTATGGTCACAGGTTCGAATCCTGCCTCGGGCATGGATGTGTGTGATATCCTTATGTTAGTCAGGTTTAAGTAGTTCTAAGTTCTATGGTACTGATGACCTCGGTGCTCAGAGCCATTTGAACCATTTTTGAACCGAATCAGCTCAAGTTAGGGTGTACGGAATTTACAGGACGAGCAATGGTCAATAAGCTTCACTTATTCCAGTTTAGAATTCGCTAATGACTTGATTTCAACTGCAATTCCTTCGATGCATTTTCGTCTCTGAGTTGCGCATAAGATTGAGTTAGTTGGGTCCCACTGCTTTCACAGTCAATCACAGGTGCCCATTTATCTTTATATAGTCAGAAAACGTTTTTGACTGTTTGATTTACTGTGAAGTCACATTGCACTGGGAGAATCTTTAACCTTTCAATGTTAGATAGCATATCAGTAACAATTAATTCTTATTTAAGGTCCGAATGCGTATCAGTTGCTCCGACCCTTATTTCAAGTACGTCTAAATAATTTGATAGTAAAATTTTATGCAGTTGCGTTTTTGGATGCAGTTAACGAATAAATTGTGTTATATATGTCAATTTAAAACTATTCTCCCCATTCATTGACCTACATACGTCCCTTCTATAAGGCAATCTGTGTTCCGCACGAGTGGTTCTATGTGGGTACGAGCAGATTGTTTAGGAGAGTAACGTGTTGGCAGCTGTGCAGCCATCCTCGACAATTGTGATAGCCGGCCACTGTTCCCGTCTCTCGGGCATATTGCGCTGGCCGGACAGCAGCCGTCCAGCACGCTCCGGCGGCCCGCGCGCTCAAAGGGAGCTCTGCCGCGGCGCGGCCCCGGGTTGGCCTGGTAGCGCGAGTGCAGCAAGCTGCAGCCGCCGCCTCTTCAACCGATAGCGCGCCGCGCCGGCAAAAAAAAAGTTAATAACCTCCGCCCGCGCTTTCCGTTTGAGTTCTCCGCCGGGGCAGACTTTTGAAAAAAGGCTTGCTGGTAATTAATTCCGTTTCAGGGCCGATATCGAGCCGTTGCAGTCTTGCTTGCTTTCGACGGAGCTTCCGCCACGACTTCGTTAAAGAGCAGTCGCATCGGCTTGCTCGGTAATTAAATGCGCGCATTTGACTCGCGTTACACGTCAAGTGTTGTCGATCCTCGACACGTAGCCAAATTTTAATTTTGCATTAAGATCGGATTAGCGGATCCATGCATGACACACACCAAATCCTCTTTCAGGTTTTTTATCTTGGTTTGATTCATGTATTTATTTATAAAAAAGCCTTAATATGCTTGTCCTGTAGCGGCCAAATAGCTGTTCACAAAAGGAAATGCAGGGGCGGTAAATGAAATGAAGCACCAGCGTCGACTGTTTTTGTATGCATCTGATTGAAAGTACCCGCACACCTGGTGATGGACATCAACATGGGATGTGTCCCCCCCTCACCTTTATGAAATCTGCTGGGACACTTTCATTGAGGTGTCTGAATGTCTGCGGAGGAATGGCAGCCTGTTCTTACTCAAGAGCAAGAGCCGAAACCAGAGAAGGACTCTGGGATCTCGAGCGAAGTCAACGTTACGAGTCATCCCAGTGGTGTTCCGTTGGGTTCAGATCAGGACTCTGGGCGGACCAGAGCTTTTCGGCAGTGTTATTGCCCGTAAACCATTGCTTCTCAGATTCTGCTTTATAACAGGGTACACGGACGTGTTATTACAATAGTTGTCTGCTGTCTATCCCTCTACTAAATGTAGTACACACACCTTTGCAGATGTGTTTATATCCTTAAGTATTTAGCGTTTTCTCAGAAGCAAAAAGGGAAATACAACGCAGTCACGAAAAACACGCTCACACCGTAGCGCCACCTCCTCGATACTTCACTGTTGGCACTACTGCGTGATGGCATGTGACGTTGTTCAGGCATTCGCCAAAGCCAACCGTTCCATCAGATTACCACAGGGAACAGCGTGAGTCATCACTCCAAATCACTAGTTTCCAGTCATCCACAGACCAGTGATGTCGCTTTTTACACCCACTCAACCGTCACTTAGCACTGACTACAGAAATTTGAGACTACGAGGAGCTGCTAAACCATTGTATCCTAGCCTTTGTAAGCCCCTACGCACAGTCATTTTGCTAGCTGGAGTAGAAAGAGCACTCCGGAACTAAGAAATGGTTCCGTCCGTTGGGTTCATGCGATTTTTTATAACCACTCTCCGCATTGTTGGACGATCCTTGCCCGTCAGTACATGAGAACTGACTGGCCCTGGTTTAACTGTGGATGTTACTTTGCGTTTCCACATTGCCAACACTCGTCTTAGGCAGCTATTGAAGGGCTGAAATATCCCCGACGGATTTGGTGACCAGGTGACTGCCAGTGAAATGTCCACGTTCGAGGTCACTAATGTTTCCTGATTCATTCAGTAGCTCCTGTTTCTCTACTGACATCACAATACTCCTTGCCTCCTTTTATACTGGTGGACTCGCCTCCCGTGATATCAAGTGGTCAGTTTCGCATTACATGGTAGTGTCCCGATACTTTTGATCAGATAGTTGGTGTGCAAGGAGGCGGGTGTATGATGCGTTCTGCGCAGAGGGGAATGGAGCATACACAGCAGTGCCGGCATTGTGCTCTCTGTCTTTATCCCACGCCACACTCTCCAGCCATTGCCTGCTCTTCTAAATGGGAACGCTGTGGTAAGTTCCATATTGGGCAGCGGTGTCTGCTTCTCACTCACCGTGGATAAATTTAAGTGCTCCGAAAGTAATACCGACTTAATATAATAATGGTAGTGTGTACATTGTGCCATCCATAATTAGCTCTACAGCTGCTAAATACCGACAACATACCTGAACTAACATGCATGTCAATGCTGAGTGCTCCACGCGCATACCGAAGCGCACGACACAGTCAGACGGAGCAGAATAATGCCGTTACTGGTGCGTCGCGTGATACACAGCGCCTTGCCGCTTCGTTTCGTCCACTAGCTGCTTTATTACATCAACACCTTTATAGGAATGAGCCACAGCATTACACAGTCGAGGATAATACGATGGCAAAGGAAAACATCTCTCGGCGTGGCAAGGAAGCCCTGTACTATAAGACAAAAACGCCATAACTTTTCGATTTAGTCCCCTATTATGCGAGCTAACTTCGACCAACGATTTATCATTAGGTATCACATTTACTGGATAGAGTAGAACAGCCTAGTGACAAGGGGAGACCACGGCAGCCTGTCGAATCTAGTAAAATTTTCCAAACGGCCATAGGTCGAAAATGTATCGTTCTGTATCTACAGCCATAAAAAGCCGGCCAATCAGTGACGATTGCGCAGAAGTGAGTGGCCCATTCCTATAAAGGTGTTGATGTAATAAGGCGGCTGGTGGACGAAACGAAGCAGCAAGGGGCTGCGCATCACGCGATAACAGTTACGCTAAAAGTGCAGTTGGTTGGTTTGGTTTGGAGGGGGGACCAAACAGCGAGGTCATCGGTCCCATCAGATTACTGAAGGATGGGAAAGGCCGTGTCATTTCAAAGGAACCATCCCGGCATTGCCCCAAGGGATTTAGGGAAATCACCGAAAACCTAAATCAGGAAGGTCATACACGGGTTTGAACCGTCGTTCTCCAGAATGCTGGTCAGCTTGCTAACCACTGCGTCACTACATTCATGGACTGTGCGGTTGGTCCCGGCTTAGTTTAGAGTCCTCCCTCGGCATGGGTGTGTGTGTTTGTCCTTAGGATGATTTAGGTTAAGTAGTGTGTAAGCTTAGGAACTGACGACCTTACAGGTTAAGTCCCATAAGATTTCACACACTTTTTTTTTTGAACACTGCGTCCCCTCGCTCGGTAAAGTGCAGTTACTAATGAAATCAGCCACAGACAGTGGTTTCATATGATCAGTCAAAACTAGGCACACTTTCTCTCCATGGCTAGGTACGTTAGATACGATTTTTTTACTATTACTGGGTAAAGCTTCACTGTTCAACCAGTTTCACTGAACTTACCATAATGGCACAGCATTACACATCCGTAGCTTTGTCGAACGAAACCGCATTGCTACACAAAACGAAGCACGTTCGCTTACCGGGCTTCGGCGCGTTTGCCGATCACTGGGTGTCGTTTTATGTCCTAATCATGAACGTCCCCGATGGGAACACTTCTGAATCCAGGCGTCTTATTTATGGCACAAACATAATACATGTTATAAACTATATCTGTAGTGTTTTTGTTTTGGTACCTGCTTACACGATTAAATGGAGATTTCACTTTGCTAGAGCACTTTTTGTTCCACAAAACACAGCAGTTGTAGCACTCCTCCAGGATGTTTCGCCTTTTTAGATTCTTTAAAGCTAAACCCGAATGAATTATATTCTTTGGATGAGTTGCTGCACACATTGTTTTTAAGTTACACACTATTATTGTCAGAGACTAATATGCAACCGAAAACCGATACAAGTCATGTCAGGATGATGTGAAGTTTTCTCATGTTCTTCACCACCGGGTATTATAAGATTTGGTAAATTGTGAATCTGAAGATTAAATTAAATATATCTGTCAGAGTAAAGGCTGTTAACGTTCTCTTAGTTTTCAGATGAAATAAATGTTTTCAAATTGAATGTAGTGTGTGCAACATATTTCTAAAGATAATTTTGAATGACGTTAATACGAGAATTCAACTGAACTGTTTCAGCAGCGATACACCTAACTTCACAACATGATAAGAAAGAGATTGCTAATCTATTGGTAGTGAAAGTACACAGAATGTCAACGATAAGTGTTATATGCCGTGTAACAGATTCGAAAGTAATGTGATGAAACATTTGAATTTGAAAAAAAAAAAAAAAAAAAGATAAGACAGAGCGAATAGAAGCATTTTACTGGATTGTACATCAACAGAAACTGTTTCTGTTTGTGTTAAGTTCATACTATCTTCAGTAATAATGAAGCATGCGACGTTTAGTTGGTAGTAGTAGCTGCTACGAGAACCATTATAATTTTAGACAGTTGTACGAAATTTAACTTTATTGATCAGGCACCCTGTAGCAATAAAAGAGTGAACGGTAAATGTATAAAAAAAAGATACTGAACTCAGTGAAAATAAATGGTATTTGACGTCATGAGATCCTCGTGTGAATCTGTCTGCTGAAACAGTATTGCATCGCGCAGAATTTGAAAAACTCAACGCACACGTTTGATAGTGTTGATAATGCAGCAAGATTACAAAATTAACGGACTGAACATGATTCTGTTTGTTTTACACTTGCGGAATAAGGTACAGAACTTTTTCAGTATATTTCATTTGACACGATGAGCTGATAAATTGACAGTTCTCCCACCCGATTAAGTGAATGCAGCTGGTATTAATAATAAGGTTTACCTCTTGCTGTTGGATTTTCAGTCAATATTGGCGCTACAATCCGATGTGATTCTTTGCTGCAAAGGGAGAGTGCGAACCTTAAATGCGTTTGCATTGAAGAACTCGACACGCGTCTGAACCCAGAACTGTTCAGTTCGTGCGAAAGTCGTAGAAAATATGAGAGTGGAAGTTGAATCACTAAATCAAAATGATTGTAAGATCAGAACGAAAATTTAATTGTGTTGTTTAATGGAGATCTTCCAGATAAACATTTTCAGTGCATGATAGGTAGTCCAATTCCGTGAACCAGTGTTGAAAGATAGGTGAAGATACGACGAAAATTTCCTAACTGATAACGAAAGTTAGAGATGTACAACTAGGTCTTGGGAACTCGCGCCCGCATCTGGTTTTTTTTCTTTACTATAATCATTGAGTTACATCTGTTGCAGCCTGTGTAAAGTGCCATTATCTGGTGAGTATACGTTTTATTAAGTGTTAATGGTTGTTGTGCCTTCTACATCATCTCTTCACTTCGAGACAGTAATGAATGAGCCACTGTAAATCTATGGCGTGCGAGTTTAATAATGGGCTTTGCAACGGTCACCAGTAGCAAACTGTTGCAGTAAACTGTACCCTTAGTGTTAAATCAGGTACATAACCTTTTGCATGCAAAGAGATTTATTACTTTTTCGCTTCCCCGCCGCTCATTATTTCGCCACCAATCTGTCGTCGTCCAGCACTCCACCCTTCGAGGTTACGCCTCAAGCAGACAGCCCAAGTATTAGATTACAGCCAGTTATAAATAGACGATCGGGGATGGGGACCCAGTATCAAAACACATCATTAAGCGCCACAGATTAATGGCAAGCTCCCCCGCACTGGCTACCGCCTTCCGCTGATGTATTTAAAATTGATTTTCGTGCCAACATTAATCCCTTGTCTCGTTAAACTGTTACGTCTTGTGAAGAGACATATTACGTGGCTCATGTGACACGTTAATTAATTTGGGAAAAATCCAATTTTTGGCACGCATGAAACGGGCGAGTTATATCCCTACCAGGATAATCTTTATTTTTTTTTTCGGGCCTATTCTATAGATAATGTGACGAACGATGTACTTAAAAATTGGGGATTGTACCCTCATCAGGATCGGTTTAACGTTTTGCGGAGCCCGTAGAATTGGTGAACTGCAGGTCCCTGTTCAATATTATGTGCTCACATTTTTTCATATATTGTTTTTTTTCATGTAATATCTGTAAGTAACTTCTACGACATTTTACTTCATCCGACTTAAGCACTATCATGTGCTTGTCGTAGTGTATCAGCTTTACTCAGGGCACTAACACAACCCATCACCGTTTGCTTGTTAGCTCCATTCACATATCAAGGACAAATTATTGTTGTGACGGGTTGCCACAATTAATTTGTGTTGTAAACAGTTGAAAAATAATGTGGTTACTGCACGCTTAAAATATGTGAATTGAAATATATTTACAGTCAAAATGAACATTAATCTTCTGTTATAAAACTTTTTCTTTGATGTGACAATGGGTCAGAGCGTAAGTACATTTATGCGCACAGATAGAAGCAGTGTAACACGTGCACTGAAATAGATTGGTGTTGGTAATACAACTCGAAGCACTGTTCAGAGACAAAGTTCACATACATAGGCAAGGACTGGCAGATTAACTTGAAGAGTCCGAATGGTTATCTCTAACTACATCTACATCTACATCCATACTCCGCAAGCCACCTGACGGTGTGTGGCGGAGGGTACCCTGAGTACCTCTATCGGTTCTCCCTTCTATTCCAGTCTCGTATTTTACGTGGAAAGAAGGATTGCCTGGAACTCTGTTGTCGCTGGACATGGTACTCTTCTCGCTGCTTGCTGTGGACTAGGCGTCGACTGGAACCTAGCCTGGCGTGGAAGTGACCTCTCGTGTCCGTGTGCCTGCCTATTTCAGATCTGGAGATCTTCCCTCTCATTGGTGTGGCCAGCGATGATTCGATAGCAAGGAGCATCTTTGTGGTGTCGTTACCAGGCGTAGCGCTACCCCTATCGACTACACCAAAAAATCACAGTTCACGGATAATGATTCTGTCTGTTTCGATACGTAATTCTCCCCGTGGCGTAGTTATAGAGCGCATCGCTAAGGGGGTAGGAGTCTCAGAACGCCTACACAAATCCTGCATTTCGTATCGTCGCTTCGAATTAGTTTGCGCCTGCAGATAGGCCACCAGAGTAACATATTTCCAATGAGGGCTGCTGCCATCGTGCCTTCTCGGGCAGCAACGACTTCAGTGAATAGCGCGAAGTGTTCTTCCCCCCGTATTAATGTTTCCGAGTCGCAAACAGTGCCCATTTTTAGCATTTGTAATATGAGTTAAAAAAAGCTTGGAGACATGCTCTGTATACTGATACGTGGCTTCTAGTTTTTCTTCAGCCGTCTTCAGAAACACTGCAGGTTCTTATTAGTATCCTTAGGTCAAACGAAAGACAGCCATTGGCAGTGGTCTGGTTGCCCAGTTGTTTCACTGAGCCGTCTACGTCGTGCGGTGCGAGGGTATGTCAACAAACGATTATTAGGCGAGCTTTGTTAATAATGTGAAGGAAACACTCTCTGTCAACAATATTGTGGTAGAAATTCATACTGCACTGCGCGACAGAATTAAAGGATCACTTTTTTGAAACCTCGTACACTCCGTGATTCCCACCCACCTCGACACTTAGGTTTGAAATTTGGCTCAAAGGTGCGCACTACCTTCCTCTGTAATGTTGCACAGGCGTGGCGCCCTGCGACTCGCCCTCGGTTCGACTACACTTTAGACTGCAAGGTGTCGACACATACGAAAAAAAGGCAGCAGCTCTGAAGTACATGTGACGTGCGAGATGGCACATTCCCACCAAACTTCACCACTATTCTCCCCAACGCCACTGCGGACGTGTCACACGATCCGAAGGTAGTCAGGGACTCTCTTACCCAAATCACGCCCCTTCTTGTGACACTGCTGCAATCGAGGTTAAAACCGCGACATACAGCGTCGAAATAACGCGGTTTCCTTATGAGTGGTCTAGGAAAACATTCCAGTCACACAGCCGCTCAAAATCGTCACGAAAAACCCTCGGCTGGCGGCGTAAAAGGCTTTAATAAAACAACCCCTTTTCCAGTTGCTTTGATTCCCACCCATTTCGCGGTCGAAATGTGCAGTGAGCAATAGGAAGACGTTCTTGACAACCTTTGACACTGTTGACGCTGTTGGACGTTCAAACTTTCCTGTAAGGACATCGTGGGGCTGCGTCCCCATTAAACATGATCTGACCCCTTCTGAGCACAGCTCGACTGCAGTTTTTACTTTCATGTAAAGGTTGAAACCACTGTGGTCTGTTCAGCACCATTCGATAAAATCTGAACGTGATCCGAAGCAGCAAAGTGTGCTTATGCATTTTCATCCTTTCTATTCCGCGGTCTTCTGTGGCGTGGCGTGATGAGAAGGTGTGACATTGAGACACACGTGAATAAAACGGCAAAGAGCTCTTCTAAGACGCCACAGTTCGGCAAAACCCTCTGTGCTTCCCAACCACTTTCGTTGAGCACATTAAAAATGTGTCTGCTCTGACAGAACCCATGACTAGAGTACCAAGCGCCTGCAGGCAGGCTATGCTGCTGTTCTATCGGCGCTACACTGCTGCTCTTGCTCCTAATAGTAGGCCATCCGTAATCACAATGTGTTGGAGGGGTTGCCGGTGCGCAAGCGAAGAGGCCTTCGTCATGGGTTCTGTCTGTACAGGTACATTTTTAAAATTCTCAGTAAAGGTGGCCAGGTACCTCGAAGGTTTTGGGGGAGGCGGGGGTGGTCGTAGAAGGACCCTTTGCCATTTTATTCAGACATGTGTCAGTGTCGCATCCCCCCATGAGTCACGCTACTCGAGGACACAAGATACGAGTGCTGACTAAGGATAAGCACCCTTGTCTGCTTCATATCACGTTAAAATTATGTCGAATGATTTTTAACGGTCTCTAGTGGTTCCAACCTGTACACAAGAGCAGAAGTGGCGGTCGTGCTGCGCTCCAAAGGGGTCAGATCACGTTTAATGGGGATGTCCTTAGAGAATGGTTTAAACGTCCGAGGATGTCAGCAGTGTTGTTCACTGCAAACTGTCGTTTTGACCGCGAAGTGTGTGGGAATCGAAGCCCCAGCGAAAGGGGCGGGTAAGAGGGGATGTGACGACCTTCCGAACGCGTGACACGTCCACGGTGGCATTGGGCAGAATTTTGGTGAGATTTGGTGCCAATGTGACATCATTAACCCACGTTACACGTTAGACGTCACATGGACTTGTGGCCTTTTTGTCGCATATGTCGATTCTTTGCTGTTTGAAGCGTCGTCCAAATCGAGAGGGGCGTCGCAGGGCGCCACGCTTTTGCACCATTATAGATAAAGGTTGTACGCACTTTTGATCCAAATTCCAAACTTGAGCGTCGCAGTGGGTGGGAATTACGGGGTTTGAAAAAAGTGATCCTTCATTCCTGTTGCGCAGTGCAATTCACAACACACCGTAGTGGAACAGAGAGCGAAAATACAACTCTAGTACCAAATTATAATACGTGGTACGTGGTTTACGAAAACTGAATTTCAATCCATTGGCCGTCAAACTGAAATGTTTCATGGACCCCCCCCGCGGTTCTAAGCTGTATTTTACAATAATTTGCATCCATCAACTAACAGTCGAATCCAAAAACGTCAAATAATAGAAGAGTGTACTTTCGCTGTTCAGTAACAAACAAAAACTCTTAGAGATAGTAATATTTTTATGATGTACTTAATTTTTATGGAGATGGTGAATTCGGCCATGAGCAAGGTAAAGTGGATCGCTTACTTTAGGGGCTGAGGGGTAGGAGCGCAGCCACTGCGGAGTTAAGGACGGGAGAGGGGGAATGTGTTTCTTCGTGTCTTCTACTGTTGACATCTCTCAGGCGTGTGCGCGACTCGCACCAATCAGCTGCTATGGTATAAATTTTGACACGTAAGTAACATGGATTCGTGAATGCGCATTATAAAGGCAGTCATCTTCAAGTACAGTACTTATTTGTATCAAGGAATACAATGTTACGTTGTAAAACAACATAATAAGCAGAGGAAAAAACGACATTCAAAACAGTTACAGTGTCATAACTTAGTAGTTGCCGAGGTTGGTAATAATCTGAAGTAGAGAACAGTCGACACGAATATGCTAGGAATGGTGGCAACTTTTAACGATGAGTACCCTGGAGGCCGGGTGACCAACTTACCGCGCCCTTTCTGTAGCTAGTCTATTTTGGACTCACAACACATATTGGTTGACGTAGGTTATCAATTAATAAGATCAGTACATATGCGGTCAGAAGTACCACCCCACACAATAAGTATTGGCTCTTGACGACCACTGCTTCAAACGTTTAAAAATATATAATGTTGCCAGTGATATCTAGTGCTATAAATACAACTCAGTACTGCGTGCAGTGTTTTGTTGTTTCAAATTCTTAGCTATTAACGACCAACCACCCCAGTGTGGGGGGGAGCGGGCGGTATCACGTGAGCGGGGCTATGGACATAGCAAGAGTCGTAGCTGTACGAATAAATCGCCTCTGCTCATGCTAATTATATCTGTTTGTGCCATGTAGTATGCAGTCTTCTGAACACTTGAACGGAAAACATTGCTAATAGATTTTGAGCATGTGTTTATTAGGATTTTTCTTCAGAAAATGATCAATGCAGATAAATCTACTTGCTTTACTTGAAATTTGTGGCTGCAGGCGCGTAGTGGTTAGTATTCTTTAAGAGCAATTATCGCTATTAATGTTTAGTTTCTTATTATGTGGCTGAGTGCGCCTGCAGACTCACAGTGTAAGGTGTACTGTGTCCGAGATATTGGGATTCAAACCACCGTCCGACCATTCTGATTTACGTTGTCCCTCTTTTTCTTCATTACTCCCTCTGGGAGAAATAAGATTGAATTTACTTCTGTGTCCTTCTTCAATGAGCTAAGTGCTCCCTTCTCTGATGAAACCGGTTATCAACGAGATTTGTCATCCTTTCTAGGGCTATAATCACTCATATGACGCGCAAAAATGTATGTTTACTGTGTCGGGAAGTCATATAACGACAAAGACGCAATTTGAAGATTCGGTAGTATTTTTTAATTTCGCAGCACAGGCGCCCATATTCTCTCTCTCTCTCTCTCTCTCTCTCTCTCTCCCCCCCCTCTCTCTCTCTCTCTCTCTCTCTCTCTCTCTCTCCCCCCCCCTCTCTCTCTCTCTCTCTCTCTCTCTCTCTCTCTCTCTCTCTCTCTCTCTCTCTCTCTCTCTCTCTCTCTCTCTCTCTCCCTCTCCCCCTCTCCTCTCTGCCCCCCTCCCCCCCTCTAAGCTTGTATGTCGGAGAGGGCAACTGGTTGCTTTCACGTAATCACAGCGTCACAATACGAACGGAAGGGTCGAATATTAGGGTCTAATGCTCCACCGGCAGTAACTTTTTGAGAGCCCTGAACATGATGAAGCAATAGGTCTTGACCTTATCAAAGAAACGACATCGCTCATCATTTACGGGATAATAATAATAATAATCCTTTCAAGGATTAGACTGTTGCCTATTCCGAACTCTCAAACAAAAACATTCTCATCTTTTTTCGATGTCTTCCAGTATTTCTTTTCCCATTCGGCTTGTTGATCAGGATGTTCTGTGGGATTTGTGACCTGGAATTCCCATGAGGTGTTGCCTCCAATCTTCACGATACTTTTGATTTTTTTTTATTCTTGTTGAAAATATTTATTTCTCTTAAAAATAAGTGTATCATTTCTATTACGAAATTTCTAGCGATGCCGATGTTCGATGTGCTTTTACGTATAACCTCTGAGCGTTTCTTCTCGGATCATTTGTTGGAAATACGAATTCTTCTGGTCCTGCACGTAGTTTTCTTCATGCTTGAACATTTTTATGTGGTGTAACAAGTATTTGTACCGAGACACAGGAAGACCAAGATGACGTAAACATGTGAAACTTTTGATAAACCTGCAATACACAGAGGAAATAACTAATAGGAGCATATAAAGACCGTGTTGAAGGCTCTCATTTTGGGTATTAAAGGGAAGCTAGAAAATTAGGATATTACGATTGTGGTTTTTTGGGGGGCTTTATCCAATCTACTCAAATCGTTTTTACGATCTTCTTTCAGCTATCTTCTAGTGCTATGCGATCACGTGATTAGCAAGTGATTACTAGCTGAGTGGGCAACGCGTCTGATTGCCCTGCAGCGGGCCCGGTTTCGATTCCCGTAAGGATCCGTGATTTTCATTGAGCGGGGACTGAATGTTGTGGTCTTGTCATCTTCGTTATTTCCTCATCGTAGACACAAAAGTCGTCTAATGCGGCGTCGACCGAAAAGACGTGCAACTCGGCGGACCTAAGTGCTGTACTATCATTTCATTTCACTGCTTAGTTTCTTCGGCTCTGTCCCAGCAGATGGTGGTGCTTCGCAGGCTATTATTTCGTGTCACTTTTCTCGCGATCTGTCTTGCCTTCTGCTCCTTTGAGCTAGCATCCATTGTGGAGCGACTCTTAGGCTTTGGCGTTTGTGGGATGCGTTTACCAAACTGTATTATGCGTTCTATTGGTCTTTCAGAGAGAACTTTACAGTCTCACCGCCTTAATATCTGATCATTTTGATATGGTCGTGCTATGAAAGAACAACGTTCATTCTAAGACATGCACGCTGGAAAACCTTCATCTGTTTTATAACTTTATCTGTTAATTTACATTTTTTCATGAATGATGAGTTATTGCAGACCTATTTAAAATCTTTTTTGATGACTTCGAGACATTGCACTTAGTTTATGATAACTTTTGTTTAACCCAGGTCAAAATCTAATATAAACGACATTCACGGAATTCTGTAATCATCAGTCTCAAGATGACATTCAGACGTCCATTGTTTGTGGAGTTTATAACAGTCTAGGAACCGTAAATAGATACGTTCCGGTATCTGTTAATTACCTGCGAAACTTTTCTATCTGACATCAGCTATTCAGTGAACGCTGGGAAGAGGAATCTGTATGGAATGCAGTGAGAAATGTAAATCTAGTACAGCAGAATGACGTAAATTCGCGAAAAACTGTATTACAGTGTTAATATTAATTACAAATTAAGACATTACTCTTAAGCGTCCGCGTGAAGAAAATCTTTTAGTGAAATTTTCTTGATTCTGTCGTAAATTCCACTGTATTACACATAATTTCTGGCAAAGTGTTGAAGACACATGTTCCACATAATGTAATTTTTCTGTACTAATTTTTAAACCATGACATTTTTGTAGAGGTTATATTTTTTAAAAAATTGATAAAGCCCCTCTTCTTTCTTTTCAGTAACGTTTTTACTGTGCCAACGTACATCTGGAAGTTGCAGCTTCATCGCCAAAGCTTCAGTTGTTCAGTTTGCTCATTACGATGTCAACATGTCAAAATCACGTATATTAACAGTGTAAACAATAAGTGGGTTTTGCATCATCGTGAATTCACATACAGAAAAAAGTCAACAAAATCTGGAGAGTTGACATCAAAGTACTGGTCGTTATTATATAACTGAAGCCCTGGCGATGAGTGGCTTCGAAATGTACATTGACACAGTGGGAACGCTATTGAAAACACCATAGACGGAACGGAACGTCTTTCCTATTTATTTCTCTGCCTCCGCTTTACCAAAGACAGCCAGTGTCACTACGTGAAATTACATTTATTATTATTATTATTATTATTATTATTATTATTATTATTTTATTGTTATTGAAAGCACTCTTCTATATTCGGGAAAGTTCCGTCTCTGTAATATTGAAAAAAAATGGTCACTAATTACTAATGAAAATATGCAGAAAACTGTTTTGGTTTTTAAACCACTGATACATAATTGGAAGAAAACCTTCGTAGTAGATTGATCTGAATCCACATTTCTAATACTTGGTGTTCAATTCTTAAATTTGTGAGGATGTTTGTAACTGGTTTACGTACTTCGCATACATTTTGCGTAACTACATGGTTAGATACAACGAGTCAGAAGAAGGTTCGGAATTAGACATTGTGGATAATATAATGACTTTAGGTTGATTGAGAAAATGAGATAGCGAAAGAGAGAAATTAAACCATAATATAAGAAATATCATTAAGCTAGTAAAGCAGTAACAGTACACACAGTGCATGGGTCCTACTTGAGAAAAACAGTATCCAGTCAGAAGAAGGTTCGGAATTAGACATTGTGGATAATATAATGACTTTAGGTTGATTGAGAAAATGAGATAGCGAAAGAGAGAAATTAAACCATAATATAAGAAATATCATTAAGCTAGTAAAGCAGTAACAGTACACACAGTGCATGGGTCCTACTTGAGAAAAACAGTCACTTAACGAATCTGAACCAGACGTGAGCCACTGTTACAACAGAGACACCGAGGCTGCCGCCCTTCGGACGTTAGTCGTTTCGTCGAGAGTGTCGGCATAAAAAGTTGCACGTGCGGTTTATGTTTGTGCGCGCCATCAGTCTTATGTCCGGACGGTTTCGCCTTCGATGGCTGGCGTGCGGAGGGCCGCCAGTGTGCAGCGGGGCAGCTCTGCGTTTTTGCAGTCGACTGCCGGCGGGACTTCCCCCTGCCACCCGCGCTACTAATTGCATCCTGAGGGAAGCTAGGCAATCAATACCTACAGCATCCCAAAGGACGTCGCTGTCGCAATTAGATTATTGCAGGGTGCAAGGAGGAGAACCTGATTGCGAAAGGTTCATACTCGTTCCGCCCGTAACGGCTCGGCTCTTCAGGTTATAAGCTGCGTAATGATAGCAGCCGGGACCTAGGACGTCGATCGTGGGGTGCGAAACTCAATTGTCCAGGAGCTGTTCCAGCGTTTCCTGTGAGCATCTGTTAACGACGTCAAGGCCTGATGTTTGAATTTCCGCTGGAGTGAATACTGTCGGGTGAACATCTTTCCTAGTTTCATTTTTCTTTATTTTTGGACAGGGCTACTAATTTCACTAACTAGAATTACAACATCTTCAAACGCCACATATCGTTTTCAAGAAGTGAAGATATGATTTCTGACATGCCTTCGGTCCGGCAGTGAATAATGGAAATGCAACATATTCGTACTAAAGTGTGGGATCCAGCCACCACTGGCTTTGTAAATGCATCAAATTCAAATTACGTACATTTCTTGACCTCGTGTACAGGGTATCTCAGTTGGAATGGTGAACATTCAGGGGTATGACAGGGACGCTCTATTCCGAATGGTTTCAGTAAACATTACAACATGTGTTTTACAAAGTATCTATTCAAAAATACAACACATTCGCATCTAGTCATTATCGTACACGTCACATTATAGCTGTTGCACAGATCACAATAAATGTTCGAAAATTCGACCATTAACTTCATTGAATTTGTGCAGTGTTGGGACAACATGTTGAACGGCTTGTCAGAGTGCCTTTGCACTTCACCCAATGACGGCATCAACGTCCATGAAGCGACCAACCGGTTCATCTCAAGTATTTACCTTTGTCTGTGCACCTCAGACTTAATCCAAGCCCATAAACAAAACTCAAATGGCGTAAGGTCTGGCGATCTCTGTGGCCACAACAACAACAAATCCAACTATTAGGATCGGTACTGTTGAGATGTTCCCTCTCAAGTCTTTTAAAATTTGGACGGTCTCCGTCATGCTGGAAATAGACTGCAATCCATGTGACCTAAGAAACGTCCTCGAGGTGTACAGAAAACGAATTTTCCAGAACTCTACCCCGTCACTCGCTCTTCTAAAATGATTAAACCCATCAACACATTACCGATGATGCCGCACCAAAAATTTATCGAAAAACGAACTTGGGAATTGGTTTCAATTTTAGCCTGTGTATTTTCCCACTACCATCAATCATTGCAACGTGTTTTGTTCATTCCATTAAGTGTACATCTACATCGATACTCTGCAAATCACACTTGAGCGCCTGGCGTGGGGTTCATCGAATGATCTACACAATAATTCTATGTTATTTCACTATCGAACAGCGCGCGGAAAAAAATGAACACCTATATCTTTCCTATCGAGCTCTGATATAACAGGTGCACTACAATGTCTGTACCCTCAGAATAATTCAAATCTTAATGTAATTACGATATATTACGTCGATACGTAATAAATGAACCATGAACCTTGCCGTTGGTGGGGAGGCTTGTGTGCCTCAACGATACAGATAGCCGTACCGTAGGCGCAACGACAACGGAGGGGTATCTGTTGAGAGGCTAGACAAACGTGTGGTTCCTGAAGAGGGGCAGCAGCCTTTTCAGTAGTTCCAGGGGCAACAATCTTGATGATTGACTGATATGGCCTTGTAACACTAACCAAAATGGCCTTGCTGTGCTAGTACTGCGAGCGGCTGAAAGCAAGGGGAAACTGCAGCCGTAATTTTTCCGAGGGCATGCAGCTTTACTGTATGATTAAATGATGATGGCGTCCTCTTGGGTAAAATATTCTGGAAGTAAAACAGTCCCCCATTCGGGTCTCCGGGCGGGGACTACTCAAGAGGACGTCGTTATCAGGAGAACGAAAACTGGCTTCTACGGCTCGGAGCGTGGAATGTCAGATCCCTTAATCGGGCAGGTAGGTTAGAAAATGGATAGGGAAATGGATAGGTTAAAGTTAGGTATAGTGGGAATTAGTGAAGTTCGGTGGCAGGAGGAACAAGACTTTTTGGTCAGGTGAATACAGGGCTATAAATACAAAATCAAATAGGGGTAATGCAGGAGTAGGTTTAATAATGAATAAAAAATAGGAGTGCGGCTAAGCTACTACAAAGAGCATAGTGAACGCATTGTTGTGGCCAAGATAGACATAAAGCCCACGCCTACCAGAATGACCAGATGTTCTGAGGCATCAAGGGATCACCAATTTAGTACTGGAGGGCAGCGTGGAGGGTAAAATCATAGAGGGTGACCAAGAGATGAATACACTAAGCAGATTCAGAAGGATGTAGGCTGCAGTAGGTGCTGGGAGATGAAGCTTGCACAGGATAGAGTAGCATGGAGAGCTGCATCAAACCAGTCTCAGGACTGAAGACAACAACAACAACAACAACAACAACAACAATGTAATAAATTATTATTATTATTATTATTATTATAAGATAGGAATGCACTCATGTATTTATTAACAACTTATTAACTTTAATTCACTGTAGAAAAAAGACATGTCTTATACCAATTTTAAAGTAAATACACTATGTGATCGAACGTATCCGGACACCCCCCAACAACGTACGTTTTCAATATTAGGTGGATTGTGCTGCCACCTACTGCCAGGTACTCCATATCAGCGACCTCAATAGTCATTAGACATCGTGAGAGAGCAGGAGGGGGCGTTCCGCGGAACTCACGGACTTCGAACATGGTCAGGTGATTGGGTGTCACTTGAGTCATACGTCTGTACGCGAGATTTCCACACTCCGAAACATCCCTAGGTCCAGTGTTTCCGATGTGATAGTAAAGTGGAAACGTGAAGGGATACGTTTATAGCATAAAAGCGTACAGGTCGATCTCATCTGTTGACTGACAGAGACCGCCGATAGTTCAAATGGTTCAAATGGCTCTGAGCACTATGGGACTCAACTGCTGTGGTCATTAGTCCCCTAGAACTTAGAACTACTTAAACCTAACTAACCTAAGGACATCACACACATCCATGCCCGAGGCAGGATTCGAACCTGCGACCGTAGCAGTCGCACGGTTCCGGACTGCGCGCCTAGAACCGCGAGACCACCGCGGCCGGCGCCGATAGTTGAAGAGGGTTGTAACGTGTAGTAAGCAGGTACCTACTCATACCATCACACAGGAGTTCCAAACTGCATCAGGATCGACTGCAAGTACTATGACAGCTAGGCGGGAGGTGAGAAAACGTGGATTTCATGGCTGCTCATAAGCCACACATCACGCCGGTAAATGCCAAAGGGCGCCTCGCTTGGTGTAAAGAGCGTAAACATTGGACGATTGAACAGTGGAAAAACGTTGATTGGAGTGACGAATCACGGTACACAATGTGGCGGTCCATGGTATGGTGTGGGTATGTCGAATACCCAGTGAACGTCACCTGCTGCCAGCGTGTGTAGTGCCAAAAGTAAAATTCGGAGGCGATGGTGTTATGGTGTGGTCGTGTTTGTCATCGGGAGGTCTTGCACCCTTTGTTGTTTTGCGCGGCACTATCACAGCACAGTCCGACATTGGTGTTTTAAGCACCTTCTTGCTTCCCATTGTTGAAGAGCATTCGGAGATGGCGATTGCATCTTTCAACACGATCGAGCACCTCTTCATAATGCACGGCATGTAGCGGAGTGGTTACACGACAATAACATCCCTGTAATGGACTGGCCTGCACAGAGTCCTGACCTGAGTCCTACAGAACACCTTTGAGATGCTTTGGAATGCCGACTTCTTGCCAAGCCTTACCGACCGACATCGATATCTCTACTCAGTGCAGCACTCTGCGAAGAATGGACTGCCATTCGCCAAGAAACCTTCCAGCACCTGATCCAACGTGTGTCTGCGATAGTGGAAGCTGTCATCAAGGCTAAGGGTGGGCCAACACCACATTGAATTCCAGCATTACCGACGGAGGTCGCCACGAACTTGTAAGAAATTTTCAGCCCAGTTGTCCGGATACTTTTGATCACATAGTGTAACTCTGCTCGTACCTCCAGTGTGATAACTTTAGCCTGCTTAGTTGCACATAGACGGCTGATTCGTGGGAGAATCGTTGACAAGGCAATGCTCATTTCTTCATTGATGAATCTTAGTCTCTCCCTCTCTCCCTCTCACTCCCTCTATCCCTCTCCCTCCCTCTACCCCTCCCTCCGTCCATCTGTTTGTCTTTGACGTTTTAATTTGAATCAACGTCGAGTAGCCCAGTTCTCACAAATATGCGGCTGGAAATGGTGATAACACATGGCTTACTCAAAGAGTTTCCTTGACAGTGGCCGCATTTGGGCGTTGAACTGAATCAGTGGTAAAGAGTGAAAATTCGTGCCGGACCGGGTCTGGAACCTGGATCTCTAGTTTAACGCTAGAGGTTGCCTTCATTACCTCGACCATCTGAGCACACATCACATCCCATCCGATCCTAAATTTCCAGCCTGTTACACACTAGAAGCGTAATGTCACCTACCCGTGAATCCCTTACCCACCATTTCGGATTCCCACAAGAGATCGGGCTTGGTGTACATCCGCACTGAAAGAATCAATTTTTGGACGTCACTCCAAGTTGATATGTATCTATAACACATAAACTGCCATCTCGGAGATTCACTGCTTATTGACGACGAAAAGGCGTCCAAAGGCACATATAAAAAGTTTGGGATCAGTGTTCTGTCTGCTTTCAAATCTGCCATTTCCTGTAGTAAGCGTAAACCTAAATTATTCGAAAGATGTTTCTATTCCACGAGTGAATCTCAAACGCAGTCAAAATCTTCAACACACTGTACAAAATATTTTTGAAATTTTGCTGCAAGAGTGCTAAATGTTATTTAATTAAGTCCATCAACACCTTATTATCTTCAGTAAGGATCCATACTATTGGAAACGTCTCACACGATCCATTTTCAATTGCCTGAGTCCACAATTTTAACTTATTACTAGATCCAAGAAAGATGTCCATACTACTGAAATTACTTTCGTTTCTACCTAGCGTTTTTCTGTTTTACTCATTTAAGTGTACGAAAATATCGGAACTTAAATTAATCGTCTGTAAATAAAACTGCATAATCGTGCCCTACGATAAGCAAAAATGCAACTACCTGGTCTCCAATTCCAAACATCGCGTTAACACTTTACCTCGAGGTAGCCACCGCACTTCATTATGTAGCAGTGTAGTGTGCCGTGATACCATGCGTTATACAACACGTTAAAAAGCCGCATATTTAGGGACCACGATTTGATGTAATTCTCGTCCTTTACTACTTCGTTCATCGGAATTTTCAGATGAGATGATGGCAAAGACTTAGCTACAGTGGCGTCACGATGAATGAGACAATACCCCCCACTGGAGTACAATAAACAGAACTTTCCTACAACCATGTGAAGGTGTCTAAAATATTCTTGTTTGGGAAGTTAAATTCGATTGTCACTTTAGCTTGATGTCGATTACGTCATCAGAGCGTTGACCCTTCATGGAAATTTGTCCACTTGTCGTTTAGTTGTAGGTTCATATTGATAACACCAAGTCTCGTCACCTTTGTATTTTTTTCCAGTAAAGAACTGTCCGCGTTTTAATCAACTCGCGGCAGACTTCCACGCTTCTTTGTTTTTCTTCGAGAGACAAGGTGTACGGGACAAACTTTCCACACACTTTTCTGTTCTTCAAAATTCTGTGGAGAATGTCGTGAACACGTGATTTAGAGATGTTCAGTTCCTTGCTCGATTGCTATTAGTGACACAGCGTTGACTACTGTCGCACGTCCACTGCTTAGCGCTGCTTGATCAGAAGTGGTGGTGATGGTGTTTGATTTGTGGGGCGCTCAACTGCGCAGTCATCAGCTCCCGTACAAAGTCCCAATTTTTATACAGCTACTGTCATGAATGATGAGTATAAAATGATAAGGACAACACAAACACCCAGTCCCAAGGCAGAGAACCACCGAGCGAGGTGGCGCAGTGATTAGCACACTGGACTCGCATTCTGGAGGACGACGGTTCAATCCCGACTCCGGCCATCCTGATTTGGGTTTTCTATGATTTCCCTAAATCGCTTCAAGCAAATGCCGGGATGGTTCCTTTGAAAGGGCACGGCCGATTTCCTTCCCCATCCTTCCCACACCCGAGCTTGCGCTCCGTCTCTAATGACCTCGTTGTCGACGGGACGTTAAACACTAATCTCCTCCTCCTCTCCTCCCAAGGCAGAGAAAATCCCCAGCACGGCCGGGAATCGAACCCGGGACCCCTTGATCCAGAGGCAGAAACCCTAGCCACTAGACCACGAGTTGGGACGGATCAGAAGAGATGTAAAATAAACATCTGTTAGTTGAAGCTGCCGTCGTAGTTACTGTGCAGACGTCGCTTATACGCCGAGAATAAAATCAGTTTGGGATTTTTGTGAATTGATGGCGTACGGAGTCAGCGCAGTAAAACAGGTCGACGCGGAATTGACTTAAAGAAACTATCGTGTAATTACGTTCCCATGACCACATTGTGAATATAGTTGCTCAGTTTGTTGGTGTGTCAATGCGGACAGTCCAACGTGTATACAATAAATGCTGTGCCACTCTTAACCATGTAATATGGCGTGGAAACAGTGGTCGTATAAAGATCCTAACCTACAGGGACCACAATCAAGTGCCCATTAATTTCACACCCCTACGGGAATTGCTTCCGTAGATCCATCTCACCCATTTTCCGTGCAAACATTCTGAGAGAAACTGCATTCAACGCACATCTGGCGTAGGGTAGCTCATAAAAGTCCATTAGCACGGCAGAACATAGATTAGAGTGTCTTCAATGAGTCAAACAACACACATTTTACAGTAGCGAACTGTAGGCTTGTAATGTGGTCGGACGAGTAATGATTTTGCCTCCTTTCAGTGATGCAAGTCGTCGAGTGTACCGAACTTCACAATGAGGCGATTAATCCACAATGTGTAGAGGGTGAATTTCAGATCAGAGATGGTTCTGTGATGTTTGACGAGTGTTTTTCGTATCCTGACTCTGGTTTTCTCATCCATGTTACCGTGAGTGAATGTGTACCAGGATGTTTATTTCAACAGTCAAGTTGGTCAAGTGCAGTCCTTTCTTCAGGGGCGATTCTAGAAGTCGGTCAAGGGGGGGGGGGGGGCGGGCTGGTGGTATGGAATATCGCTAAACAAAAGGAGAGATGGGGTCCTCCACTGACAAATTGGTAAAATTCGGTTTTGCTTAAATAGTTTTTGTTAATTGTTTTGGAGTTCAGGGTAAAAAATGTGCATTAATAAATAATAAGACGCCCATTCTAAGTTAAATGATATTTATTGGTTTAGATAGTAAGCTATTTGCCGCTCTTATTCTTTTGATAAAATGTATTTGAGATAGATTGGAACCTATATTGCTACATAATTATAAAAAAAATATTGAATGTGTTGCAGTAATATATTCGCTGATTCCTGAAGTCATTTTATCCAGTGTAATATGATACTTCATAGGGAGGGGGGGGGGGCTAAAGCCCCCATAGCCCCCGCCCCCTCCTTGCCACCGCCCCCTCCTTGCCACCGCCCCTGCCTTTCTTCTACATACTCACAAGTAGTAAGTTATGGACACTCCTATCTTGCAAGATCAGAACATGTAGACGTTCCTGGGTTGACGAAGACTCAGACATCCCCGCAGATTGGTAGCTCTGCGTCATGTTATAACCAAGTGGCTTCAGGTGAATGTGGCGTACCTGAAGAAACCTGGCGACTGACTTCATCGTCGAGGCGGAGCTGCGACCAATACCAGGGTTACAGGTGTTGTTGCAATGTCTTCTGTCTGTCTTCTGGTGGGTGATTAATTTTTTTATGGTGTGCGTACACCGAGGTGACAAAAGTCATGAGACATCTTTTTAATATCATGTCGGACCTCCTTTTTCCCGGCGTAGTGCAGCAGCTGGACGTGGCATGGACTCAACAAGTCGTTGGAGGTTCCAAGCAGAAATATAGAGCCCATGTGCGGCTAGAGCGATCAATAATTGCAAAAGGGCTGCCGGTGCAGGATTTTATCCACGTGCTGTCTTCTCATTATGTCCCATAATGTTCGTAGGATTCATGTCGGGCGAACTGGGTGGACAAATCATTCGTTCAAATAGTCCAGAATGTTCTTCAAACTTACCGCGAATACCTGTGGCTCGATGACATGACACGGAGTTACCTTTAAAAATTCCGTCTTTGTTTGGGAACATGAAGTCAATGAGTGGCTGCAGTGGTCTCCAAGTAGCCGAACATAACCATTTCTAGTCAACGATTGGTTAAGTTGGAGCCGTTGATCCAGTCCATACCATGTAAACACAGCCCAATCCCTGTGGAGCTACACCAGCTTGCACAATGCCTTGTTCACAATTTAGGTCCGTGGCTTCATGGGATATGTTCCATACTCGAACCTTACCCGTCAGCTCTTACTAACTGAAATCGGAAGTGACCTGTACAGGTCACGATTTTCCGATCGTCTAGGGTCCAACCGATACGGTCACGAGCCTAGGAGAGGCGCTGCAGGCGATGTTGTATATGTTCGTTGTCCGTCCCACATGGATTTCTACGGTTATATCACGCAGATTTGCTTGTTAGCACTTCATTACGGAAAGGCCGTCGGCCACTGCGTTGTCCAAGGTGATAGGTAAAGCCTGAAATGTGGTACTTTCGACGCACTCTGGACACTGTCGATCTCGGAGTACTGAATTCCATAACGATTTCCGAAATGGAATGGCCCACGCGTCTAGCTCCAACTACCACTCCGCGTTCAAAGTCTGTTAATTCCCGTCGTGAGACCATAATCACGTGTCGGACACCTTTTCACAAGAATCACCTGAATGCAAATGACAGCTCCGCCAGTACACTGCCCTTATATTTCTTTTGCACGCGGTGCTACCGTCATCTGTGAATGCGCATATTCCTATCCGATGACTTTCGTCACCTCAGTCTATGTATTAATAGGCGATTATTTATCGATCACTGGAACCTACTTCGTGAAGTTTATCGTGTAATTAGTGCCCAGACGGTTTACCCAGCCTCAGTTTCTGTATGTCAGAATGCTCTATTCGAAGTACCTCGCAGTGCCCAGCGCAGGTTGCCTATATCGTTAATGTACCGTCGCAGCTTTACTACAGTGCGGCCATACCGCCCGTGGTTTGCAGTTTGCGTGTGAGATAGCGGAGAGGCTGTTCGCTGCGTACGGATTTATGCGACTCGCAGGCGGCAGAACTGCCATGTCGCAGGAGAGACTAATTCCTGTTAATGCCGCTAATACGGGAACATTAGTTCCCAATTACGAGCGCTGTGCTTCCCGTTATTCGCATTCATACGCTACGCGTATTCAACCATCTGGAATTCGGTTATTGTATGCTCGCACGATGTTTGCCCGTAGATGCTGCTGCCGTATTCGTAATGAATGTCGCGCGTGTATGTCAGTTCTGCGTTTCGTAAGTACATTACGTACTGAATAGGTTGTTATTAAGTTTAACGACATTTCCAGGCTTTGTATTAATTGTTGCCCGGTGATCGACTAGTGTGAACGCTCGCATCTGATGCTGGCGTGTTCGCAGTCCGTACCTTTCCAAAACGGTTGTCAGTGAATTCTTCCTTGAAGGATGAAGTGATCGTTTGGTGAAAATATCGTGCAGGGTGCTGCTTATGGTAACTGCTGTTGTCATCGTCCTCGTCATCGTCGAGTGGAGCAGGTACGACGGCATCATCACCATTTTTATGTAGTAGCGGAGAAACGTAGCAATGCCCCAGTTTTTACTCAGCTGTGCGCACACGCCCGTACTATGCAGTTTAATACTTTTGAAGTCATATCTCCTGAAGTAAGTGTCATACAATGATACAATTTTGTTGATACATTCAGCGGCATATGTGGTTATTGTGTGCAAAATTTGTTGCGACTAGAGTCAGTAGCAAAGAAGTACTAATTTTAAAAGCCAAGCATTATGCGGCAGCTCATCACGAATTTCGTTGTTCTTGACTTCGTATCTCCTAAACTATCTGTTGTACAATTATATACACTCATGCTCATAAATTAAGGATAATGCTGATACAAGGTGAAACAATGCTTTGGTGGGCGGATTGCGGGTTTAAATCATCTCGAGGTATGACCATGCGGTGCATTTGACCTGCGGCGGTCGCACGGTGGCTCTGGCAGCAGTCCACATACGCAGAGATGTGTTGGTGCATGTCAGAGTACGGTGCAGCGAGTAAGTGTGCAGACGTTTTCAGACGTGCTAATAGCGATTGTGTGTTGAAAATGGCTCAAAGAACACGTATTGATGACGTTATGAGGGATAGAATACTAGCGCGACTAGAGGCTGGTCAAACACAGCAGGTCGCAGCACGGACCCTCCGTGTGCCACAAAGTGTGATCTCAAGATTATGGCAACGATTCCAGCAGACAGGAAACGTATCCAGGCGCTACAGTGCGGGACGTCCACAGTGTACAACACCACAAGAAGACCGATATCTCACCATCAGTGCCCGCAGAGGCTTACCGCAGCCACTGGAACAGTTGTCTCCAGATACACAGTCAACAGACGACTGAACGGACTTGGTTTATTCGCCCAGAGACTTGCAAGGTGCATTACACTGACCCCGGTCACAGGAGAACCCGTAAAGCCTGGTGTCAAGTACACAGTACATGGCCATTGGAACAGTGGTCCCAAGTTATGTTCACGGACGAGTCCAGGTATAGTCCGAGCAGTGATTCTCGTCGGATTTTCATCTGGCGTGAATCAGGAACCAGATACCAACCCGTTAATGTCCTTGAAAGGGACCTGTATGGAGGTCGTGATTTGATGGTGTGTGGTGGGATAATGATTGGTGCACGTACACCCCTTCATGTCTTTGACAGAGGAACTGTAACAGGTCAGGTGTATAGGGACGTCATTTTTCACCAGCATGTCCGCATTTTCAGGGGTGCAGTGGGTCCCACCTTCATCCTGATGGATGATAACGCACGGCCCCACCGAGCTGCCATCGTGGAGAAGTACCTTCAAACCGAAGATGTCAGGGGAATGGAGTGGCCTGACTGTTCTCCAGACCTAAACCCCATCGAGCACGTCTGGAATTCTGTCGGTCGGTGCACGTCTTCAAACCCCTACGACACTTCAGGATCTCCGACAGGCACTCGTGCAAGAATGGGAGGCTACACCCCAGCAGCTGCTCGACCAGCTAATCCAGAGTATGCCAACCCGTTGTGCGGCCTGTGTACGTGTGCACGGTTATCATATGCCATATTGATGTCGCGGTACATGCGCAGGGAACAGCGGCGTTTTGTAGCACATGTGTTTCGGGACGGTTTTCTCAACTTATCACCAATACCGTGGAGTTACAGATCTGTGTCGTGTGTGTTCCCTATGTGCCTATGCTATTAGCACCAGTTTTGTGTAGTGCGACGTTGTGTGGCACCACATTCTGCGATTTATGAACATGAGTGTAATTGTACAGTTAGATACTGTGGTATACGTGCATCCTGTTTGTAAAATGTGTCGCGAATACAATTATTGGTAAGGGGTTGAGAATGGCGCTAGAGAAAAATGATTGTTAGTAAGGCTCCGTCTGACATTTAATTCCTTGAATTTTCTCGTCGTGATCATTTCGCGAGACGTATATAGGCAGAAGTAACATATTACCCGACTCTTCTCGGAACGTACACTCTCGAAATTTCGACAGTAAACCTTTCCATGATGCACAACGCCTCTCTTCCAGTGTCTGCCACTAGAGTTTGTCGGGAATCTCGATAACGATCTCCTGCGGAGAACTTACATTGTGACGAAACGTTCCACTTTTCCTTGGACCTTTCCTCTCTCGTCTATTAATACTTCTTGGTAAAGGTCCCGGATTGATGAACAGTACCACGAATCGCTCGAATGAGTGTTTCTTGAGCCACTTCTATCGAGGATGGATTAAATTTCCTGAAGATTCTCCCAATGAATCGCAGTATTGCTTCCGCTTTTCGTGCTCTTAACTTTATGTTGCCATCCCACTTTCGGTTGTTCTGGGACAGTTATTCTCAGCTGTTTTACGGTAGTTGTTGTCCCCATTGTCAGAATGCATGTGAAAGCCTACGACTGTAAAAACAGTGGTTTTTGATTGATATGCAGTAACATTTGCTGTTGCCAGTCAGTTTATTTGTTTTTCGCGTGATTTGTACGCTAAATAATTGCCATTATCAAGTGCCTTTTTCGCGTGCGTGATGTTTTAAGCAGCTGACACTCTTAAAATATCATAGTACACGAAAACGGCATTAGATAATGGAAATTATTTCCAGTAGCGCATCGTGCGGCAAATAAAGCAGGAAAATCTGTGAATGACAGCATAAAATACACTCCTGGAAATGGAAAAAGAACACATTGACACCGGTGTGTCAGACCCACCATACTTGCTCCGGACACTGCGAGAGGGCTGTACAAGCAATGATCACACGCACGGCACAGCGGACACACCAGGAACCACGGTGTTGGCCGTCGAATGGCGCTAGCTGCGCAGCATTTGTGCACAGCCGCCGTCAGTGTCAGCCAGTTTGCCGTGGCATACGGAGCTCCATCGCAGTCTTTAACACTGGTAGCATGCCGCGACAGTGTGGACGTGAACCGAGCGATCTCCTACACTGGCCGTACACCTCTGGTGATCGTCGAGGGGACACTGAATAGTGCACGGTACATCCAAACCGTCATCGAACCCATCGTTCTACCATTCCTAGATCGGCAAGGGAACTTGCTGTTCCAACAGGACAATGCACGCCCGCATGTATCCCGTGCCACCCAACGTGCTCTAGAAGGTGTAAGTCAACTACCCTGGCCAGCAAGATCTCCGGATCTGTCCCCCATTGAGCATGTTTGGGACTGGATGAAGCGTCGTCTCACGCGGTCTGCACGTCCAGCACGAACGCTGGTCCAACTGAGGCGCCAGGTGGAAATGGCATGGCAAGCCGTTCCACAGGACTACATCCAGCATCTCTACGATCGTCTCCATGGGAGAACAGCAGCCTGCATAGCTGCGAAAGGTGGATATACACTGTACTAGTGCCGACATTGTGCATGCTCTGTTGCCTGTGTCTATGTGCCTGTGGTTCTGTCAGTGTGATCATGTGATGTATCTGACCCCAGGAATGTGTCAATAAAGTTTCCCCTTCCTGGGACAATGAATTCACCGTGTTCTTATTTCAATTTCCAGGAGTGTATTTCATAATAAACAAAACTGCAAGGGCAAATGATATTCTTGAAGTGATATTCTTGAAGTGATATTCTTGAAGTGATATTCTTGAAGTGATATTCTTGAAGTGATATTCTTGAAGTGATATTCTTGAAGCTCTGTAATGGTGTGGGGCGTGTGCAGTTGGAGTGATATGGGAACTCTGGTACGTCTACATACGACTCTGACAGTTAAAACGTTCTTAAACATCCTGTCTGTTGACCTGCATCCATTCATGTCCATTGTGCATGCCGACAAACTTGGGCAATTTCAGTAGGACTATGCGACACCCCACACGTACAGAATTCCCTCAGATTGGCTCGAGAAACACTGTTCTGAGTTTAAACTTTTCCGCTGGCCATTAAACTCGGAAGACATGAACATTATTGAGCATATCTGGGATGCTTTGAAACGTGGTGTTCAGAAGAGATCTGCACCCCCTTGTACTCTTACGGATTTATGGACAGCGTTACAGGATTCATGGTGTCATCTCCCTTCAGCACTACTTCAAACATTAGTCGAGTCCATGCCACGTCGTGTTGAGGCACTTCTGCGTGTTCGCGGGGGTCCTACACGATATTCGACAGGCGTACCAGTTTCTTTGGCTCTTCAGTATATGTCCATCCTTATATTAGATCATTATAGACACCTGGAGCCGTCTCTTTTGCATTTAATTTATTTACGCAACCAGTTTCGGTGCTCTGTTCGACCATCTTCAGGCCCCTTGACCGACGTAAATAAGGAGTAGTCCAATCTCGTGTACAGTTATAACAAGTGTCCCTAGATCTCCGGTTTACAAGACACTATCACTTCGTTCATCAACCGACAACTCATGAACGAGTCGTTTAAACAAGAGATCTACGGACGCCGTTTATTTAATATTGCTTCCAGTTGTGACAGCACACGGGATTGGATTCCTCCCGATTTACATTGGTCGAGGAGCTTGAGGATGATGCAATGGAACACCGAAACTGGTCACGTAAATAAATTAAATGGAAAAGAGACAGCTGTAGGTGCTTTTATCTCCATTTCATTTGAACATTTATTCCACGCGGCTATGGTTGTATAATTCATCTATTCAGGTGAACTTCCGTCTAGCGAGTTCTTAAACACTATTAAACACAATTGCTTGTTCGGGTTAAAGAGTAGCGATTATGGGCTTTGTTCAAGATTTCTTGCGGTACGAAAGAAATTACAGTAGTGTCCAAAATTAAAGCAACAAACGGAAATTTTGCAAGATTGCGTTTCTTTAAGCACAAAACAGTACAAACCGGTAAAAGTGAAGTAGAAACAATGTAAAGAACACAGAATCTAAAGAACTCTAACATGCATAACGGTTGGCAAAAATGTTCTTCGTTTTTTCACACGCTAACAAATTTGCACAGATGTCCCGACAACTTGTTAATGTACTCAGTATGGGATGTGACCACCTCTGGCAGCAATACAGGCCTTACAACGACGGGGAGTGCTGAGAATGATGTCATTCATCTCATGCTGAGGCAGTAACTCCCATTCCGTCTGCACAGATGGAGAGTGGTTGATGGATGCTGACGGAATGCAACCTGTCTCCCCTGTGCATCCGAGACATGCTCTATGGGATTCAAATCGAGAGAGCGAGCAGACCACGAAATGCAAGTAATATCTTCTCTGTTCCAAGAAAACATCAACCACATGTGCTCTATGAGGTGGAGCATTATCACCCGTAAGTACAAAGTCTGAGCCCACGGCACCGCACAACAACCGCACATGAGGTCCCAAGATCTTGTCACGATATCTGACAGCAGCTAAACCTTGCCGATTCACCCTTAAAATTTCATCGTGTTCTACGTGCCCTCCAGATGAGAGTCCGTGGAGAATCAGTCTCCAAATCAAATCGCGACTCATCTGTCATCTGTGAAAAGAACATTGGCCCACTGTTCGACCCTCCAGGTGGCATGTTGACGACTCTCCTCCAGACGTTCCGTTTTTTTTAAGACGTGTCATATGTACACATACAGCAGGTCTCCGACAATAAAGGTCATTCTGCTGAAGCCATCCGTGCAGCGTTTGCTTCAATACAATACGTGCAGTGGATGCTACAACTTCAGATGCCAGTTACCGTGCAGCATTATGCGGTACTGTCGCGCTCTTACAGCCAAATAACGGTCCTGTTTTTCTGATGTCACACGTGATCTGCCCTATACTGGTCTTTCTGGTACAGTTTCGGTGTCTATAAACTGTCACCACATCCGAGAAATTACATAACGTTTCAGTTTAAGCCATCGGGTCACATAAGTTTGCGACTGTCTTGCTTCCAGTCTTCCTACGGTTCTCCATCGCAGATTATCTGGTAAGCGCCTTCTTTGTGCCATATTGCACAGTCTCATATTGCACCGTCTGTGACTGTGCACACAGCGGTTATGGATGTGGGACTACCCGGCAAACACTACCCCATTTGATAGGAACCCTGACATCATCGTTGGCATGTATCCGTCAACTGGGATGTTATCTTCCGTGGCGAACACGATCGCACAGATATCTTTTGACTGTATGATTATATCGTGAATTAGACACAGGACGGGGATATAGCGGTTTGTTACTTTAGTTTTGTACACCAATGTATTTCCTCTCGCAGCACTCGTATATTTTGGATCACTGTCTTGCTATAGTATGAAACTGGCTCCTAATTACAATTTGCAACATTATAAAATAATTTTGCAGTGACCAGCTCCTTTAACGTATTGAGCAGCGCGTTTGCTGGCGAGAGAGAGCTAGCCAGAACCGGCTCGAATCCGCACGGATTAACGATCTTGCTGGTGTCCCGGCGAGTCTGTCTGTGGTTTTTAGGCGGTCTCGGACACTCGTTTACACAAGTACTGTGCTGGTCGCAATACCGCCTCGGAAAATGCGATACACAAACAGTTTAATTGTGATCACACATAAACCGAAGTTACACTATTCACAGACAGGTGGCGCACACTATTTCCCTGCCTTAGGTGACTGGCGATTACGGTGACAGAACGGGAATCGAGCCGCTAAAGATAAAATAAAGAAAATTTGACAAATCTCGGTTACAACGTATCCAGCACTAGACGGGATTAGCGGTAACAATGGGTAAGGCCACAGACACAGCCAACTAATTCGGCTTATATTTTGAGGTGTAGCTTGCGTATTTGAGAAAATGGCCCTTAAAGTTCATAACGTGCAATTGACTCAAAATCGACAGATAATTCGAAAATATATATTTTTAGTCGTCATATATAGGATTCGCAATCTCCCTTTTTCTAGAAATATAACAAATGAGCTTTACACTACCTTGCGGCCGCTGCCTGCTTCGCTCGCATAGACTGCATGGTCTACACAGATCTTTTTTGTTTAGTCGAATTTTTATGTTGTTCGCAAATTTCTACATTTTCTAAACTTTTCACGCTAATGAAGGCCGTAAAGGCATCGTCTTTTCAGAATGTGCTTCTGACCAAAAATCCATTCTGGTAGCTGTAGTCTTAGGTCTTTGCTAATCCTGCCTTTTAAGTTCTTGTGGTGACATTTCCTTCGAAACTTTCATCCCGCAACACACATTTATTTACAGGTATAACACCATTTTCCAGAGATTGAGATTTAAAAATGTTTTAATATAAAGAAATATTTTCATAAAAATTGTCATCCCATATTTCACTCCTTAGAGGCTGAACTTCGAAAAAACGCCGAAACACATATTTTTTTAAAAATTTCTAACAGAGAAGCCAAATACAAATTTACAGAGATTTACTTTCAATAATAGTTTCATAATGAGATTTTTTCATAAAATCTTTCGTCCCATATTTTACCGTCTGAGAGATTGAGTTTCCAAAGACATTTAGGGACTGAATTTCCAAAAACACTGAAACACGTACTTTTTATTTTTAATCGAGAAGCCGAATACAAATTTTCTTAGATGAAAAATTTTCAAATAAAGTTTCATCCCCTTTTCTAGCCGCGAAGTTAGATATCGATTTCCATAGACGTAGCCTTAAAAAAGCTTTAGTAATTCTTTAATAATGATTTATTTTCAGAAAAAAGCTTTTACCCACTATTTCACACCCACAGGTGTTAAATTTCCAACAATGCTGAACACGAATCTCTCTATTTCCGAGCGAGTAACGAGATACGAGTTTTCGCAATTCTAGTTTCAAAATTGCCGTAATAGCGACATATTTTCAAAAACACATTTGATGCACTGTTTTACCCCCTTTCTTAAACGATTCGCACAGTATAAGATAAACACGCTCTCCCAATTTCAAGATTCTACCCTTAAGGTTTGAGCTAAGCAACGACGAATCAGTCAATCATCCACTGAACACATTGTATTTTACATGTATATTTAAGACAAGCATTGGCCATCGAAAGTGCCGCTAGCGTAGTGATCAAGGCATCTGGACCGGGAACGGGGACCTGTATTTGATTCCCAGACGCATTCTGCTAATGAACTATTATGCGAGTCGTCGTTGAATCCACGCGGTTGGTCATTTCCCGCTGGGTTTCAGAAGAAAATTGCGATCTAAAGGCCTCGAAATAAAATTTTGCCCTGCTCCCAGCTCGAAACAGCGTCGCGTATTTGGCTGCCTGTGTGTGTGTGTGTGTGTGTGTGTGTGTGTGTGTGTGTGTGTGTGTTTTCGTGACTAATACGCAGGGGTCTTATTCGGAATTGTTTTTATACAACGAGGCTTAAAATTTTAATTCTTTACTAATCAAAGTCATTTGAGAAATTTATGTATCTACCTTGTTATTATTCCCTGTTGATGTACTCACCTTATCAATTTCCCCATTCCTATGAATTTCGGTAGGTAAGAAAATACAAATAAAATACATCCAGAATGTGTCTGGGAGTTAAAAAAAATCTCTATCCCGCGCTTGCGTTGAGCAGCGTTTATCTTATGGGCACATACGCGGCAGTCGTAACAGTTCCTCTGCAAGGCATTTACAGGCCTTACACATGACAATGAAAAATGATCAATTTTCAGTCATCTGTCGATCCCGAAAAGTTTGAGTCGATTTCGCGTCATGAACACCAGGGGCGGTTTTCTCAAAACAGGGGGATGTTGAGCCAAAATATTTTAGTTTTTCACTTTAGGTTCTACACAAACGAATTGCCAAATATGAGCTGAATCGGTTGGCTGTGTCTGAGATCTTCCCTTTGTGATAAAATAATAATAATAAAATTTTGTAATACAGTCGCAGACAATAACAAATTCTGTATCGGTACAACATAGAGAAATTTAAGTTCAATTTCGAAATAATGCTTTTTAAATACTCCCATGTTTTGTCTAACTTATACCCTCGACCATGCTTTTAGTTGCAGCCGGCTCTACGACTCCTGAGGGAAACCATGGAAACCTAGGTATTACGTTGCCACCTATCGTTTGACAGCAGGTGTAAAATTTTAGGAACGCAAATTTATTGTTAGGTCCTTCTAGAGACTACCTGGTATCATTTTGTTTCTGATATTCAAAGGAATCCTGGACGGTTCCTTCAACAGGACGTTATGGCTTCCCTCACCCATCTCTCTCTAGTTCGCCTACAGTTCGGCATAACGAGCGTATTACGATACAACATTGAGTAACTGCACGTGGGTCACTGCCGAAGACTTAATTTTCACACACTAATTCGTTTCACTGTGCTTTGAATAGCCCCACACAGAACTATCTTGTAGCCGTTTCGCTAGGCTTGGAATCTAGTTTTGCTCACCATGTGCAGGTTCATTAGCGCCTGTCATAACATACCGCTGTGACACACTGCACTGCCACTGCATGCCGTGTTCGTAATGGTAATCCATTAATGTGTCTCAGAGGACAACGGTGCTGTTTCAGCCACCAACATGCGGCGTACCTCGGCCCTGTATGGCGAACCCGTGTAGCATGTGCGGAAGGCTACACGAGCAATTCAAAACGTTACTGTAATAGTGCATATTTGTTTGCTAATTTTGCTCAGTAGTAGTTGCAGATTAACCGAAACCTCTGTGCCTCTGTAGATTTAACGACGCAAATTTATTTCATTGTACTGTAGCTCACAAGGATATTCGTCAAGAAATGCTGACAGATCATGTCGACACAGTTATACGATACATTCGAAACGATGGCATATTCCGGTGACAAAATGATTCTTTTCATATAGTCGCGATATCAGCTCTTGGCTTTGTGAGTGCTCTATAATGGTTAGTAAGATTTAAATGTGCTCAAGAATTTTCAAGAAGCTTGACTGAGTAGTTCTGCAGCCGTCATTTTTCCTAAGTTAGAATTGGTTTCTCTCATGAACCACACTTTGTTGAAATCAGAGTCACTTTGTACAATGGGGATGAAATCATCTCCCAAAAACTCCACGTACTGTTCGGTAGACATCGTGCCATCGAAGAATATCCCACCGATTACTCCGTGACGGGACATTGCGCACCACACAGTCACCAGGTGGGGATGAAGAGACTTCTCGATCGCGAAATGCTGATTCTGTCCCCCAAATGCGCCAATTTAGCTTATTGACGAACCCATCCAAATGAAAGTGGGTTTCGTCGCTAAACCAAACGAAACCAAGCGCTTGATAATCCCCGTCATGCCCGCGGCCAGCCGAGCATTTGTAACGCCCTAACGCAAACTATCCAGAAGTTATGACGATTTTATTTCATATAATTCAATAATTGTCGCCCTGCATTTCGTAGAAGCTTTCAAATTGCTTGAAAGAGAACACATTGAATATGGATGATAACTGTGGTGGGAAGAATCGTTGGCAATTTGTTTGCTTTGTGAAGCAAATTTTGAACTCCTTTATTGTGAATTGTACTATTGATCGGATTTAGTCTCAATATGTTTCGTTATAGAGGATGAAAACTCGTCGCATTGGAGTTTTTCATAGAATAACCAATAACTCAGTTTGTAAAGGATCGGGGAATGGATGTACTGTGCTGCTTCCGACGAAATTGTAGCTGAATCTGTAGCAATTACTTCCTCTAATTGCCGTAATCTGAGCGACGACCAGTTTTATAAGATAAGCCGCACTTGCGTCCACAGAATTTATATATGCCTTTAGTACTGTTAACTCTTTGGTACATTCAAACTTGGTCATTTGGTGGACAATAACTTCGATCCAGATTGAGTGTTTTTCGGAATGTCACAGCAACTACAGGAGGGAGCGGCCATTATTACTGCTACACGCATACAGGTACTTGTTAACAAAAACGTATCCATAGCTTTCCCAGATGTTTGGTACATGATGCTGCTGTTTTTAGCCGTTGCAGCAACGTATGGAATTACAGTTGCGCGAAAGTGTCTTTTAACTAATTTTGAACGTAAATCCATCAGTAGCTACGTTCGTGTTCTCGCCGTCTTTCCATTGACCACTAAAAACTTCTAGGGCAAGGGGAAGCGTGTCTTTGTAACTGTCGCTGAATGTACCAGCATCATCGTCCGAGTTAATTTGCAGTGAAGTTAGTGATTCAGGCGTTTCCGCGCGCAAATCCGAGCGGCCCGCCAGATACCATTAGTGTGTGTTGTTCTCATAGGGTAGACAATAGAGCACGGGACTGCTCAGCCTTTTGCTCGGGTTCGAGCCTCACTACCGTCCCATGTCCAATTTTTGTTTCGCACTGTTGTTCGGTTTTAGGAAACCAAACGAAGGAAAAGTTTGGCAACACCGTCTCTGGCTGGCCGCTTGAACTTGCGCGCGCAATGGCTGGATTAGCGAACTTCTGTGCTAATTAACTCGGAAACGGCGCAACGCATGGAATTTTTTTCCTGACAAATATTTCTCAGTACAGTCTGCCCTGCAACACTCTTATAAGCTTTTCAGATTGTTTCTGACCGCTCTGAATACAGTTCGACATTAGTCCTGTAGAACCATCTTGCGGATTTGTATGCTGTTGTCAAAAGCGGAAGTGGCTTGGCATCCTGAAGTTCCCTTTTCTTTCATTATTTAAACTTCTCATTTATTCAAGGCATTCCATTGTATAGGGGTGTCTGATCGGCACTGAAGTAAGCACAGAGAGGTCGATAAAACAGTGTACGGGAGAAGGCATGAAATCTACAACAAAAGTACATGTCCACACATAGAAATGTTAGACATTACAACAAGAACATCAAACCCGGAGTACTGTGCACGAGTAATACTGTAATTCTCAGTGGAAAAGCCGATCTGGTAAAGATCCTGTATGAAGAATAAAGGATTATACGGAAAATTTTTGGCCCAGAAAAAAACGGACTGATAATTACTGAAATACTGTAGAGCAACAAAGAATATACCAAACCTGGCAGCAGACATTAGAGAACGAATATCAACATTTTATGGGCATGTTGAAAGACTCCCAACAGCGAAAGATATTGGGTGATACAGTCAGAGAATGAGGCACCAAAAGGAACTTAAAAAAATAAAATAAAAAAACAGGAACCAAGTGGACTCGAGAGAGAAGAGTGCCCACTGGGATAGAATCGGAGCCATATGGAAGAGCAGGAAAACGTATTAATATGTAGTTTAAAATCCAGATTTTGTCACCAGTGTGAAAATGAACGTATGTCATCATTCATGCCTGATATAAAGAAAGAAAGAACAATGAAAGATCTCCGCATTATATTGGATGACCCTCTGACGTGGGAAGAACAAATTGTTACAGCACGGAAAATATTTCTTTTTGCCTATATGCATGCCAAAATTAAGAAAATTTTTTTCCACATTCAGTAGAACAAAAGCTGGTACAGTCGTTAGTTTCTGCCTACTCCACACTGTTCAAACTAGTCTTGAAAGGTTACGTAAGCTGTTCGTCTAACAATCGAATGTCTAATCACATCAGTCCTCCTTATGTTTGGTCGAATAAGAGACGTGTTTTTCACACGCTCTGGTTTCTTTTTCTCGTTCTCGTTTTCTTACGTAGTGACGTCTTCAGTACAAGATCTTATACGTCCAGCGTCTTGGCTGTACGTATGAATTATTTTCCAACTCCTCCTCAATTTCAATAAACCACATTGTTTCTCCAAAATACCAGTAGACAGCGCTAATGAGATGTGTTGTAGCTTTTTGTTTTAAAAATTGATGGGTTATCGTTAAAACAGTGGCAGTTCAGAAACCGAATGAGTAGTATTCTTAGTGAGCCTCTAATGAAAGGGTATAGTGGAAAGAAAAACCGGAACCTTCACGCGAAGGTCATGATTTCATAAGGTTTCGTTAATGTCTAACTCAACAACAACGCCTCGGACCGCTTTGTTCAACTTTTGGTAATAAATCGCATTCAGAGAAAAAGAACTTCACAACTGTTTTGCAGAATTTCGTCATGGTCGTTCTTCCATAAGCTATGAATCTCTTGAACGTCAACCAAAATTGGTTGTTATTCCAAATATCATTACGCTGTTCGTAACATCACTGAAGTTTTGCGTATGGCATTCGTCGATATATCAGGCGCATGCTGATTCTAAGAGAAAATTATAGTGTTTTCTGTTATTGTCGGCGTAGCTTCCTTGCCGTAATATCCCAGCTGTCTTCGTCATTTTCAATAGCGAATAAGTATTACTCTCACACTGTCTCCTAGTTTAGCTCGTCCTTATTTATTTCTGTCCTTTTTTTTTCCTGCCGTTGTGTTGTACACTGAAGCGCCAAAGAAACTGGTATAGGCATGCGTACTCGCAGAGATATGTAAACTGGCAGAAACGGCGCTGCGGTCGGCAACAGCTGTATGAGACAACAAGTGTCTGGCGCAGTTGTTAGATAGGTTACTGATCTACAATGGCAGGTTATCATGATTTGAGTGAGTCTGAACGTGGTGTTATAGTTGGCACACGAGCGATACGACACTGTATCTCCGAGGTAGCGATGAAGTGTGGATTTTCCCGTACGATGATTTCACGAGTGTACCCTGAATATCAGGAATCCGGTAAAACATCAAATCTCCATCACTGCGTCCGGAAAAAGATTATGCAGGAACGGGACCAACGACGAGTGTAGAGAATTGTTGAACGTGATAGAAGTGTAACCCTTCCTCAAATTTCTGCAGATTTCAATGATGGGCCATCAACAAGTGTCAGCGTACGAATCAATCAACGAAACATCATCGATATGGGCTTTTGGAGTCGAAGGCCCGCTCATGTAACCTTGATAACTACACGACGCAAAGCCTTACGCCTCCCCTGGGCCCGCCAACACGGACAGTGAGCTGTTGATGACTGGAAACAAATTGTCTAGCCGGACGAGTCTCATTTCAAACTTTATCGAGCGGATGGACGAGTATGGGTATGGAGGCTTCAGGACCCTTCATGTCAGCAGGACACTGTTCATGCTGGTGGAGGCCCTGTGTGGGACGAGTGCAGTTGGGGTGATACGGGACCTTTGGTGTGTTTGTATACGGCTCTGACAGATGAACGTACGTAAGCATCCTGTCTGATCACCTGCATCCATTCATCTCCATTGTGCATTCCAGCGGACTTCTGCAATTCCAGCAATACAGTGCGACACCCCACACTTTCAGAATTGCTGTAGAATGGCTCCAGGATCACTCTTCTGAGTTTAACACTTCCGCTGGCCACCAAACTCCCCAGACATGAACATTATTGAGCACATGTGTGATGCCTTGCAACGTACTGTTCAGAAGAAATCTCTACCCCCTCGTACTCTTACGGATTTATCGATAGCTCTGCAGTATTCATTGTGTCATTTCGCTCCAGCACTACTTCAGACATTAGTCAAGTCCATGCCACGTCGTGCTGCTGCATTTATGCGTGCTCGCGGGGACCTTACACGATATTAGGCAGGTGTATCAGTTTCTTTGACTCTTGAGTGTAGTTGTGCCCTTTTTCTCGTATTTCTCGTACTTCTCCCATTTAACTTCTACTCCGCTGTGATTCCATTTGTACCGCTGTCATTCATTTCTGTTGGTATGTAATTACAGCCATTGGACAGGAAAGGTGTTCTATGAAAATATACTTAAGAAAATGTTAATAATCATCACAGTACTGTGATCTATATTAATTACTATGACTTACACCATTAAAATCTGTGTTTTACACAACAGAGACTACGTGGTTAGATACAGCCAGCCCGCATCTCGTGATCGTGCGGTAGCGTTCTCGCTTCCCACGTCCGGGTTCCCGGTTTCGATTCCCGGCGGAGTCAGGGATTTTCTCTGCCTCGTGATGACTGGGCGTTGTGCGATGTCCTTAGGTTAGTTAGGTTTAAGTAGTTCTAAGTTCTAGGGGACTGGTGACCATAGCTGTTAAGCCCCATAGTGCTCAGAGCCATTTGAACCATTGAAGATAGAGCCAAATATCCTCCAAGTTACTTCCAGCTCTCTCTGGTTCTTGATGACACGTGGTTTTACAGTATTTCACGGGCAGTTCAGAACAGTATTGTATTTTACATTTCACTGTGTTTACTAAATACTTGGATACTTGGCAGAGTGCTCTTCAGATTATGTGGTATTTATCCCAGGCACGCATGGTGACGGGGATACCAGGTTTTTAATTCCATACTCGACTGACAGCGATGCTCAGATCTGTCTGTTTCCGCACTGAAATTACAGTTCCCAACCCGCGAAACTGATACATCTATCAAGAAGCACGAACTTTTATCTGCCTGGCATACTACAATTCAGTCTTGTTAGCTGCTATGGACTTGTTGGTGGAACAGGACAGGATAGCATCCTGCTGTCGTGACCGCTTTAGGTCGTGCTACTTGTTGGAGGTACGAGTATCCGGCGCTCCTAGAGCCGTGCGTGTTTACTAGACAAGGTGTGACACACCTTGTTGTTTCTCCCGACGTATTCATTCTTTGGCAGTATAGGTCAGTTTCCTGTTATGTGGTCATATAAAATGTACTCACATAATCGATATCGATCTATCTTAAACAGTTTTCATTTATAACTTTATCATATTTCTTCGTCCTCAAGACATGGTCTGGGCCAGCAGTTACTAGAGTTTATGACTGCACTCTTTCTTCCCCTTCTAAGCTGCAGAAGCATTGGTCTCTGTCACAAAGTAAATTATCTAGGCGCTTTGGGTGACTGTGCAGAGATTTTTCTCCAGGTTTGCTTTTGCTTAGTCTGAGTTTCTATTTTGAGGTTGTTTTGCAGAAATGAGTCTGTATCAGTATGTCCTGCATTCTGTGAAAACTGTTGTCAAATGAAGACGAGGCACAATAAATAACAAGCACAGCGCCTCTATTGAGAATCAAGAGGGGACTGCGCGAACGTTCGCCGCTATGCCATTTGTGCGTTAGGGTGCTCGACGTGAGGTCAACGAGTCATACGCACGTCCGACTTCACTATATGGAGACTGGGAAAGAGGAGCAGTGAGTTGTAATGCGGTATGAGACTGCGGAAGGAACACAGTATGTCACGTGCACATGTGTTTGCGTGAAATAAACGATTTCGAGAAGGTCCGATGTCACGGAAAGATTGCAGTTGGACAGGAGAGTGGCGTAAAAATCCGCCATTAACCTTCCCATGCTTGCCTCTTAGCTATGCGGGCAAGCAGCCACACGTTATCAACAGAACGGGCAAGCTTTACTCCCATCCAAGCCAAGCTATGCCCAACCCAAGCAGGCTAAAGGAATCTTGTCTTTCCGCTGAGCTACGCTACGTTTATTCTGTAAGCTTTCACTGTAGGTTATAAGTAAGGTTCGGAAGTTGATGAAAAGTCTTACAAACCCGAGTATCTCAAGACGAGGCCCAACGAAATACTTTCTTGAAATAGGACAATGTTGTTTGCAAATTATTTTATATATTTATTGCCAATGTCGCGTTTCGCCCTTGTGTGGCATCTTCAGATTAACCTGGGGCCGGCCGCTGTGGCCGAGCGGTTCTAGGCGCTTCAGTCCGGAATCGCGCTGCTGCTACGGTCGCAGGTTCGAATCCTGCCTCGGGCGTGGATATGTGTGATGTCCTTAGGTTAGTTAGTTTTAAGTAGTTCTAAGTTCTAGGTGACTGATGACCTCAGATGTTAAGTCCCATAGTGCTTAGAGCCATTTGAACCATCAGATTAACCTGGAACTCATAGTCTCAACATAGAACTCGAAAGTCCATGTAGGTACCCATATTATGCCATACGATGTGGCTTACAGCAGTTAGATTTTCTCTGCCCGGGGACTGGGTATTTGTGTTGTCATCATCATCATCATCATCATCATCCGTGGCAGTGGCTAGATTGCGTTTTGAAAAACTTGGACTGTGTAAAAATTGGGACTTTGGACGGGCGCTGATGACAGAGCACTTGAGCGCCCCACTAACCAAATCATCATCACATCATCAATTCGAACCTCGTCAGCTCACCTCTAATATATGTTGTTTGTAGTAATCAGAAGCATCTCTGAAATCGAGATCCTTTGCACCTAAGAACTTTAAGATGAAACACCAAATAAAGTAAGATTTTGGAAGTCTAGTTTTTGTAACCTTAGCATGTTCCAGCTTATTGTGGCTCGAGTTATACCAATTTTAATTACTTTTCCAACATGTGTATTGCCAATACAGCCTCAGTTTTCGGCAAATTGAATCACCAAGTCTGGAAATCACATGATCTCAGACTACAAACTAAAATTGTGGTTTACAAAGCAGTAATATTACCAACTTTATCTACGCCTCGGAAACTTGGTGATGTTATAAAGCTGACATCAGGAGGCTAGACACGTTTCATCTTCGTTGTCTGAGATCAGCTCTTCGCATGAAATGGGAAGACCGTGTTCCAAACACGGAGATTTTGCGTCGCGTGAAACTGCCTGGCATTGAAGCTCTCTTAATGAAACACTAACTGAAATTGAGTGGCCATATGATACGCGTGGACGACAGTAGACTTCCCAAAGCGATGTTCTACTCAGAGCTCTCGTGTGGAAACCGGCGGCAAGGTGGCCAACACCTGTGATATAAAGACACCATCAAACGCCATTTCAGAGCCTGTGGCATTCCGAGCAAACGTGGGGAGGAGCTTGCATTGCACCGATCAGAGTGACGCTCAACTGTACACAAGAGTGTGGAACAATTCGAGCATATCCGCTAAAGAACCTGGACGATAGTTAGTTCGTTTTACTGATCCTCCCACCGTTGCGATAAATGAGCTGCAGTGAAACTTCGTACGGAAACACACATCTGGCTAGTCGAGCTGAACTGACAGCGCAAACTGCTTTCAGGTTAGCAGGCTGAACGGGTCCCCTGAAACTCGGAAGGCTTGTGGAAACCCAAGTTACTTCAGTACACGCCGTCTCTTGTCTCCGTTGCGGCAGGATGAGCTGCTAAATGGTTGCGGCAGAGGTAGCGGAGGCGGGCTGGAAGGGGAATTTATACACCTCTGGTCGTTACCCCTTCTGTCATTGCAGCGGTGAATGCTGCCCTCAGAAATGACCGACAGCTAACGGCGAATGACAATTGGCTCACGTTGAGCACACTCATGGCACCGCTCACGTTCTGCGAAGTTACAGCTAATCTATGCGCAGTGGGTTCCCCACAGCCTGACGAAGGAATAGAAGTTAACAGAATGTCGACATCACTGCATTTTCTGGGACGATATCACGGTAGAGAATAATGTTTCATGTCCAGTGCTGGCCCAGGAGGAGAAACATGGCGTCACCGTCTTGAGCCGGACAGCAAGCGTCAGAGCCAACAATGGAAGCACTTGGATTTACCGCAACCGAAAAGAATCCAAAGCCGTGCGCGCCAGCTCCAGGAAAGTGATGATGATCTCCTTCGTTGACTGCAAAGATTCGCTGCTTATTGGCTTTCTAGAACACGGCGCACAGCGGTAAGTGGACACTTTCTAAAAGTCCAAACGACCACATGTTGCCAAGTTGTTTTTACTGTGCTGCAGAAGTTTCTCTGGAAAGGTCTTACACATCCTGCATTAAGTCCTGATCTCTCCCTATGCGATTTCCATATTTTTGGAGCTCGAAGAAAGACATTTTTCGCCATTGGTTTGCGTCGGACGAAGAGGTCACGTCTGGGTACAGTCGTCGTTCCATAGGCAACCGCAAACATTTTTGCATGAAGGTATTTACCGTCTTGTCTCACGGTGGGATAAATGTATTTGCAGTTACGGCTATTGCTTTGAAATGATAAACAGTTTGCTGACTTTTTTCCATCTGTCTCGTTTTCATTTGGCTGCCCCCTTACATTATCGTGCACAACTCAAGTGCTGTGCTCATAGCTATTTGTAGCTGGTTGCAGCCTAATTACCTATATTTGGTATGCACCTAACCGCACCCCGCAATGCCAGTAGTACTAACAAATCCAAATGAGATTTCTTCCGCTTGGGGGCGGCTCACCCCCAGCACTGGCTCGGCGGCCTAGCATGTGGGTCTTGCAGCGGCGCGCCGCTTGCGTCACCGGCCGCTGACGTCACAGCCGGCGGGCCCAGCCGCGGCCCGGATCCCGCCTGCGCCGCGCACCGCCCTTCATTATGGATTCTCTCTCCCAGCAAAGTGCATCCTAAGAGCCGCCAGCCAGTACAGACACTTGCACTGTTTGCCACACCGCTTTAATTTACATGTCGGTAGCCAGTGGTATTGCGGGCGGGAGGGTGGGGGAGGCGGAGTTGGGGGTCGTATGGAGTATGTCTCAAACGTCAACTATTGCAACACGCATCCATGTGAAACTGCTTGCTCTACTGAAACCTTGATCCCGCTCTACAGTTTTTATCCCCTCCCCACTGCGCTTCCCTCCATTACAATACTTTCCCAGGGTGTGTCGTATTAACCTATCCCTTTTTTTAGCCATGTTGTACCGTAAATTTCTTTTCTCCCCTATTCGATTTTACCAACGTTTCTCTTTCGTATCAGCCTACGTTCCACACAAATAGATTTAGAAAAGATTCCTAGCATTTTCAATTTATTTTAAATTTTAACAAATTTCTCTTTTTTCAGAAATGCCTTTGTTGCTATTGCCAGTCTGTATTTTACATCCTTATTACTTTGACCAACATCTTGCAGCCTTTCTTCAGGACACTATACATTCCGTTTGACTACCCTTCCAGGTCCATGACAGAACTACAGTCATCGCCAAATCTCAGATTTTCAATATCTTTTTCCCTGATATCCAGTTCCCTTTCCAAATTTCTGCTTGTCACAGCGAGGTACTGCGGGTAAATAGAGCCAGAATCACATCTCTCCTGCCTATTCTATTTGTGGATGACACACAGATCGACGATTATTAGTACCTCTTTGTATAAGCATGACTTCCAAAAATTTAGCCATCATTTACGTCACACGAGATGTATGTTGCAAAATATGTCTCTTGATACGTTTGTGAGTAAGGCTATCGATGCACGTCATCTTTTTGTGGAGTTCATGAATTTCTCAGATATTTCAATTTTATTTTGTCTGGTTTGTTAATTCAACTTCATTAGTGTCCTATATCGATAAACAGTACTCAAGCATTTGTCGAACGAGAGTTTTATGTACTGCGTCCTTCGTTGATGATACACATTTCGTTTAGTTTCTCCTGATAATTCGCTATAGCGATATTTGTATTTATCCATTTCACCACGAATCACTGTCTAGGGCTACTACTACATAGCTGACACTTGTGATTGATTGAGTAGTTGCTGATCGTGTGATCAAAACTGTATATGGGTTTCTCTCCAATTACGTGTATTAAAATACATTAATTCATCTTGGGAGACGTACGTTTCACCAACCGCTAATCATTAGCTAGTCTTTTTGCATTTCATAGCACCGAAAGAGATGGCTCAGTGATAAAGAGACTCGACTCGCGCTCAGAAGAAGCTGGGTTCAAATCCCTACGTGACATTAGGATTTCCCTATATTTCATAAGACGAATGCAGAAATAGGTCCATGCCCTTGTTCAGTCCGGGCATGCGCTCAGTCTCTAATGATCTCATCGTAGGCGGACGTTAAAGCTCATCATCAACCTTCTTTTTCATTTCGTAGTTCACAACAATTTCTTAAGGACGTCACTTCCTGTACACAGCTATTGAGAGCCATGGAGAGTTTAAGATATTGTGTGCATGTATATAGTAATTAGTAACGGTACTATCACACGTCTTTAAGGGGCACAGCATACTGTTCCGTTTATTATACTGTATTATCTACAGCAAGTGACTGGTTTGAATGCTTTTCTCACAAGGGGAAACAAGTGCAACATTAAAGAAACTCAAAAACGTGCTATACGTTTACAATAAATAGTCTTTGATGTCTATTACTGAAAAGTGGCAGTACAGAATCACAGCGGAACTATCTACTTCTACAACTATACCCTGCGCATCTATACCCTTTGAACCACTGACCAGTACGTAGCAGAAGGCACGTCCCACTGTACCAGCGAATAACTCTTTTTCCCGTTCCATTCACGTATGGAGCGAGGGAAGAATCATTGTTTAAATGCCTCTGTGCGTGCTCTAATTAATCTACTCTGGTCCTCAAGATCCCTATGGAAGAGAGATGTTGGGGTTTTCGTATATTCGTAGAGTCATCACTTAAAGCCGGCTCTTGAAACTTTGTTAGTAGACTTTCTCGGGATAGTTTCAGTCTCTCTTCAAGAGTCCGCCAGTTCAGTTCTTTCAGCATCTCTCCGACGCTGTCCCCAAACAAACCTGTGACTATTCGTGATGCCCTTCCTGTATGCGTTCAACATTCCCTGCTCGTCATGTTTGGTACAGGTCCAACGCACTTCAGCAGTATTCTAGGATGGGTTGCACGAGTGATCTGTAAGCTGTCCCCTATGTAGACCGATTGCATTTCCCTAGTATTCTATCAATAAACCGAAATTTGCTACCTCAATTACTCACGACTGGGCCTATGTAATCGTTCCTGTTCATGTCCCCAAGGTATTAGTGTGAGTTTACAGATTCCAGCTGTGACTCACTGATGGTACACTGGTGTCCAAAATTGAAGCAGTAATCTGCTATTTCCCCATTATTTGTCAAATTCTCAATATAATCATACAAAATGTCAACAAATGTGGTCACGATCGTGTTCTGCAAGGAAGATGGCATTCCCATCAACGGACAACCATGCCAACAATGACGTCAGGGCATCTATCAAGGAAGGTAGTGTTTACAGGGTAGTCCCACATCCACAATCGCTGTGTACACAGTCAGAAACGGTGCAGTATGACACAGAGAAGACACCTTACAGACACTCTGCGGTAGAGGGCCGTAGGAAGACTGGAAGCAAGACAGTCGCAAACTTATGTGACCCGATGGCCTGAAGTTAATCGTTCTGTTGTTTCTCGGATATGGTGACAGTTTATAGAGACCGAAACTGTGCCCCAAAGACCAGTACAGACATCAGAAAGGGAGGACTGTTATTTGACTGCAAGGGCGCCACAGTTCCGCGTAGTACTGCAAGGCAACTGACATCTGACATTGTAGCTTCCACTGGACGTGTTGTATCGAAGCAAACGGTGTACAGAAGGCTTCCGTAGAGTTGCCTATATTGGCGAAGAGCTGCTGTTTGTGTACATCTGACACGTCTTCATAGAAGGGAACGTCTAGAGTGGAGTCGCCAACATGCAAGCAACCTAGACGGTTGAACAGTGGACCAATGTTCTTTTCACAAATGCGTCCCGATTTGATTTGCAGAGTGATTCTCGACGGATTCGCATCTGGCGGGCACGTGGAAGACGATTCTGAGACCCAAACGTTGAGGACAGACCGATATAGAGGATGATCCCTAATGGTTTGTGCAGGGATTAAGTTGATCACACGAACGCCTCTTCATTAAATCGTATAGGTGAATCGGCAAGATTTAACTGCTGTCAGGTACCGTGAGGAGATCTTGGGATCTCATGCGGGGTGGTTGCGATGTACTGTGGGCTGAGACTTCGTATTTATGGGTGATAATGCTCGAGCACGGGTAGTTGGTGGCTTTTTTTTTAACGGAAGATTTTTTTTTTGGGGGGGGGGGGGGAATGAGATGATACGGCACGCATGACGTGGCCTGAATCCAATGAGCGTGTCTGGGATGCGCTAGGGATGCGTGTTGCGTCACGTCTGCATCCACCAACCACTCCCCAAGACTTGTGAGCAGCTCTGGCAAGAAGAATTGGCGTTATTGCCTCAACATGAGATTGGTGACATCATTCACAGCATGTCCTGTCGTCGTCCGGCCTGTATTGGTACCAGAAGTGGTCACACCCCATACTGAGCGCATTAACCAGTTGTCAGAATGTGTGCACAAATCCGTCAAGTTGAAAAAAAAAACTAAGATCATTTTTGTCTACTGTCGTTCATGTTTCAGATGATTACGTTCTGTGTTTTTTTACATTGTTTCTACGTTACTACGACGTGTTTGTAATTTTTTGTGTCAAAATACACACAATCTTGCGAAATTTCCGTTTGTTGCTGTAATTTGGACACCAGTGTATATTTCATAGGATACTATGTTTTTTCCGTCACGTGAAGTGCCCTGTTACGAAATGTGGACTTAATTATTTATTAGTAGCTATGAAGATAAAGAAAATTAGAGTCTACCGTGTAATCCGTAAATTGAACATCGTAGTCGTCACACCATATGCAACCATCTCGACAAACAATAAACACGATAAAGCGATAGCGCTCGACACTAGAGTTACATGTTCGAGTCCTGTAAGTTAAAAATGTTTCGTCACCAGCATTTGGCCGTCAAGGTTCTTGCGTCATTGTCCTAGGTTAAATTACAAATAGCTCAGCCGTATCTCAGCGGAGAATACGTGACACCGCCAAAAGCGAGCCGCCTGTCACACTGGTATAAGGACGTTAAACTTCACGGTTGCTTTGACGCTGTTTGTGAATTTAGGTTATCTGTTGGCACATTTCTGCCTTCCTCGCGGGCCTTACACACCCACAATAACACACACACACAATTCTTCACTGCACTACGCAACCACTCATATAGCTATCAACAGAATACAAACCGGGTGAGGTGACAAAGTACACTATTGGTCATTAAAATTGTTACACCACGAAGATGACGTGCTATAGACACGAAATTTAATCGACGGGAAGAAGATGCTGTGATATGCAAATGATTAGCTTTTCAGAGCATTCACACAAGGTTGGCGCCGGTGGCGACACCTACAACGTACTGACATGCGGAAAGTTTCTAACCGATTTCTCATACACAAACAGCAGTTGACCGGCGTTGCCTGGTGAAACGTTGTTATGATGCCTCGTGTAAGGAGGAGAAATACGTACCATCACGTTTCCGACTTTGATAAAGTTCTATTGTAGCCTATCGCGATTGCGGTTTATCGTATGGCGACATTGCTCCTCGCGTTGGTCGAGATCCAATGACTGTTAGCAGAATATAGAATCGGTGGGTTCAGGAGGGTAATACGGAAAGCCATGCTGGATCCCAACGGTCTCGTATCACTAGCAGTCGAGATGACAGGTATCTTATCCACATGGCTGTAACGGATCGTGCAGCCACGTCTCGATCCCTGAGTCAACAGATGGGGACGTTTGCAAGACAACCATCTGCACGAACAGTTCGACGACGTTTGCAGCTGCATGGACTATCAGCTCGGAGACCATGGCTGCGGTTACCCTTTACGCTGCATCACAGACAGGAGCAGCTGCGAAGGTGTACTCAACGACGAACCTGGTTGCACGAATAGCAAAACTTCATTTTTTCGGATGATTCCAGGTTCTGTTTACAGCATCATGATTGTCGCATCCGCGTTTGGCGACATCGCGGTAAACACACATTGGAAGCGTGTATTCGTCATCGCCATACTGGCGTATCAGCCAGCGTGATGGTATGGAGTGCCATTGGTTGCACGTCTCGGTCACCTCTTGTTCGCATTGACGGTACATTGAACAGTGGACGTTACGTTTCAGATGTGCTACGACCCGCAGCTCGACCGTTCATTCGATCCCTGCGAAACCCTGCATTTCAGCAGGATAATGCACGACGGCATGTTGCAGGTCCTGTACGGGCCTTTCTGGATACAGAAAATGTTCGACTGCTGCCCTGGCCAGTCTCCAGATGTCTCACCAAATGGAAACGTCTGGGCAATGGTGGCCGAGCGACAGGCTCTTCACAATACGCCGGTCTCTACTCGTGATGAACTGTGGTATCGTGTTGAAGCTGCATGGGCAGCTGTAACTGTACACGCCATCCATGCTCTGTTCGACTCAATGCCCAGGTGTATCAAAGCCGTTATTACGGCCAGAGGTGGTTGTTCTGGGTACTGCTTTCTCAGGATCTATGCACCCAAATTGCGTGAAAATGTAATCACATGTCACTTCTAGTATAATATATTTGTCCAATGAATACCTGTTTATCATCTGCATTTCTTCTTGGTGTACCAATTTTTATGGCCAGTAGTGTTGGACTCGTATTTGGGAGGATGATGGTTCACATTCTTTTCCAGCCGTACGGTTATAGGTCATCCGTAGTTGCCGAAGTTGTTCCTGTGGAAACGCACAGCTAGTGCCTTCTCCACCATTTCTCAGCCCGCGTGTGTGCTCTTACTTCTTGTAAATAATTGATCGTAGGCGGGACGTTATACACTAATCGACCTTTCTGTTTCTTTCACACGATGCAAATACACAATTGACGTTTCGCAACAGATCAGTCGAACACCAAAGCAAAGCACCTCTACAAGAGCTTTATTCTCGACAGTAACGCGGACTTACTTTCATTGCAACGAGTGCCCAAGCGGTTACATTCCACTTTGTAAATATGTTAGCAGTTAAGATCATTTGCTAGCTCCACACTGCCCTTGTGGGTGCGACATTGTATGTTGTGGCTTGTCACTCAATAAAATTCTACTTTGACTGTTCCGTAGGCCATTAAAGCCGTTGTTTGTTCCACTGAGATATATGGAAGCTCGCGCCTGTGATTATTTGGCTACTAAGCAGCAGCACGAACGTTAGAGCCGAATCCTAACGCCTGTCGATTAGTTGTTCTGTTTGAGATCTCTGTAGCCGGCCGGGATGGCCGAGCGGTTCTGCAGTCTGGAACCGCGCGACCGCTACAGTCGCAGGTTCGAATCCTACCTCGGGCATGGATGTGTGTGATGTCCTTAGGTTAGTTAGGTTTAAGTAGTTCTAAGTCCTAGGGGACTGATGACCACAATAGTTAAGTCCCATAGTGCTCAGAGCCATTTGAATCATTTGAGACCCCTGTACTTCAGCTGCAAAAGACGTCCGTCGCAGTACTCGAAAAGAATATTTGGGATATTGGTTCTTACAGTGTGATTCAGAGCTTAGTAATGCCCGTTAGTTATTTTTTTGGGGCCTTCTCTCCGTCCGTACATGCCTCGTAAGACACAGTGATACAGACCGACCGCCGTGTCATCCTCAGTCCGGTGTCACTGGATGCAGATATGAAAGGACATATTGTCGGCACACCGCTCTCCCAGCCGTTGTCAGTTTTCTTGGCCAGAGCTGCTACTTCTCAGTCAAGTAGCTCGTCAGTAAGCCTCACAAGGGCCAAGTGCACCAGATTGCCACCAGCGCTCGGCAGAAACGGACGGTGACCATTCAACTGCTAGCCAAGCCCGACAGCGCCTAACTTCGGTGATCTGTCGGGAATCGATGTTACCATTGCGGCCAGGTCTTTGGCATCTTCTTGGGTGTGTTGGATAGATAATTCGAATTAGCAATTCCGCGACGTTTCCAATTCACAATAACATCGGTATCGGTGCCTCTACATCTACAATTATATTCAGCTATCTACCGTTCGAGTGTGGCGAATGGTGTCTCTGGTATCATTTGAGAGTGTCCACCTTTCCTGTTCTGATCGGGAATGGTGCAAAGAACAGCTGTATGTAAGCCTCCATGTGAACTCAGTCCCATCGTAATGTTTTTCATAGATGTATATGAGTATATGAGAGGCAGTATTAGGTCGCCCGTCTGTTCTTGGAACATACACTCTCGGAACATTAACAGCAAACTTGTCCATAACGCACAAATTTTGTCATGTAGCGTCTGCTACTGGATTTTGTTAGAATTTCAGTGAGGCTCTCGCGCACACTAAACGAACCCGTTATTATGGCTGAACGAACGGCATGTGAGTATTGATTCTGGGCGGTTTTAAGCACATTTGCACCTAGTCAAGCACTGTTTCAATTACAGCCTTAGAGTCAGAGTCACAAATACTATGCGTTACATTGCTACCCTCATGCCAACAAAGTAGGTTATTTAGACTGACCGATAGTTTTGGGGTGCGACAGGCAGACTTTCATCTTTAAACATTCCAGTTATATTTCTTTTAACTTTGCTACGAAATTAGTGTAATGAACAGACTTACATAACTTGTATGAATAATTTCTTAGATGTGCCACGTGATATTTTTTTTTCTTGTGATTTGTTTGCATCATCATGCAGTATTTACTGACCACAATAGAAATAATACTGCACCACAGTCCATCGATAGAATGTATAACGACACGAAACGATGCCGGCAAACGCCGATAGCAGAATGCGCTGCGGCGCGCGAACGGCGGGCTGTCGGAGGTGCTGGTATCTCCATGCAGAGCTACCGGAACCACATCGTAGATGTGTGTTGATGTTAGTCGAAGAGCAGTGCTTGTGCAGATAGGGTAAAACAGCTCATGTTGCCGGCAACAGCGCGTTTATCGACGTATCTAAACATGGTACAAAGAGTGGTTGCCTCATGCGCAGATGTAGCAAACGTATCATTCTACCAATTTCTTTGTTTATGTAACAGGAGAGACACAACTACAATAACAAACGAAAACACAGAAATGATACATGATTTCACCACACACAATAGACAAGCCAGATTTCGCAAGTTGACAGTACTGTCGCCACTGTATAAATGCAAATGCAGTAAGCGTAACACATCACAGAAAATCATGGTTATGCCGGACCAAAATTTCTGCAAAAACTTAGAATTTAGGAATTATCGGTTTCAATAGCTGCTGTTATTAAAGGCTAAAATATACTTACAACATTATGCCCTTTTTAATCTCAGATGTTTCATTCTACTGTGTGGGGATTGGAAAAAAAGTTATATTTATAATTGACGGGATGTTGTGATTCCGTGACAATACATTTCCACATTGTATCTTTTTCCCTATCTTTCATACCTTACCCCTGATAGCAATGCGGCCTGTTGTAGAGCCAAATTCCTATCAGTCGCATTCCAGGAAGATGAACGTGAAGAAAGGGATTCCAAATAAAATAATTGCATTTGCCGCATTCGCCTGATAACCATGGGAAAACATTACGAAAAAGTTTATGGGAACGGAGAGATTGGAAGTACTTTTAATTCATTTGTGGAACAGTGCTGTTCTTTAACCACAAAAGCATCCGTGACAAATTTGTTGTACAAACTGTTCTCACTGCAGTCGTCCCGTTGATTCCCCATTAAGAAAGTTGGAGCTTTCGACAGTAATGACCATCATCGTGGTCGTGAAAGCAACTGCCCGTGGAAGATGTGAGGAAATCACACAGACCTTAGTACTGTCCACTGCCATCAGAATACAAATTGGCGCCAGCGTGACATCGGTAACGTGTGTGGAGTATGAGCTTAATTAATCCTTTACTGAGCACAAAACAGAGCCTTCATGAAGCTCCTTATCGATATGTTGACAAACCATTTATTGATATTACCAGTGGTGTGCAACAATTTATGAGTCATCTATCTGAAGACGCTGCTGACGGTGTAAGACACTGTACGCCGTGTTTTAGCAACAGCCAATCTCCCGAAGACAAATATTAGTGGAATGGAAAGATGAGAACATCAATCACTGAGGAAATCTGAACATTTAATTGTGTTGCCAGCCATAATGGAAATGGAATGGTTTTTTAATGCCACGTATTACCATGAGATAATTCTGCTTTGCTGGAGGACAGTACATACAGACTTCAGAAACATGATCCACCACATGCGCCTTGTGGTAATACAGGAGAGTTAGTGAAGAAAACAGGCCTTCCTGACTATGTTGTGTAGAACTTGCGACAACTGGCTCCGAGGTCTCCAAGATTGTCAGATTTTTCTAAAATGCATAAAAAAGGCGTTCCACGAGGAGCCATAATTAGTGCGGTTGGCTCTCCAACATATAGATTGGCAGAATATTCAATCAAACAAATAACGATGGGTGCAGATGATGTTAAGGTCAACCTCGATGTCGTTTCTCTATATATGGAAGCGCCAGCTGAAAATATGTTGGTTTCGCTCACCAAATACTCTTTCCAGGTATCGTCAAATTAATCAGACATACGTTGACCACCCATTACTTTTCGCATAGTGGCAAATATTATAAAATGTTCGATGGAATGGCCATGGGTTCACCTGTATCACTATCCTGATCAAATTTTTCGTAAAGAATTTTGAAGAACAACCAGAGCTCCTTATCGCCTGTGGCGTTTTTGTCGTTTTATGTTGATGATATATTTTGGTTTTGACCTCATTGCAATGAAAACATTGCAGCAATTCATTTATCACATCAAGACCATACGTGCCTGCATAAAATTCACTGCGGAAATGGAGATGAAAGAAAAGCTACCCGTGTTAGACGTTGTAGTTGAGCGAGAGTTAGACAGTTGATGTGGAGACTTGTACCGTAAACCGACCTACAGGCCCGTGGTATCAACGGGCACTATTTTCATCATCCTGCTCAAAAAGTCGTCAACACCCTATTACATACAACTAAAAGCATATCGGACGAAAACCATTCGGCGCCCAAGTAAGCCGACATCCGTGTCCGGGCGAAATGGCTATGAGGCACTTGACATACAGTCAGCTCTGTCGTCTAGTCGATTAACATAACGAGTTTTGCGTACGTTGCTACTTTCGTTCTGTGAAGCAATGTAAAGTAAAATTGGACGAATCTTCAACACACCCATGATTAAAAGGTGCTTCAAGATGCCTAGAAAATGAAGGATGCGTTTCGCCCTGTGAGATGTAGCCATGACCTAAAAAAAGTCCCAAGCATTTTTAATATTGTCTGTGAATGTGGCAGTGTCTCTGTGATGCAGTGTATTTGAGCTGTTTCCCAGATGTACCGAACATGAGCGGCACATCAAGTGCAAGTATCTAGACAAATCTGCCGTAGCCTTACGTATAAATACAAATTATTTCTTGAGGGGACATGGATTCTAGCCCATGTTTTAAGTTGCTATCACTCAGTAACCAAAGGGACCGTGGAAATTAAAATATGTATGAACAACTGTAATGGCGATATGGCACTGACAATGAGCAGTGAGTCGAATCAAGCACTTAACATTGATTTATTTTACATCTTTCTTGCCTAACTAGTGAGAGCAGGGCAGATGGTTTTAGAGCTTGGTTCTAGCCAAACATTAATGTGACCACCTGCCTAAAACCAGAATAACTACCTTTTACAGTGGGGACCGCTGTGAAACATGTAAGATGAGTGTTGATGTGGGTCTGAAAAGTACCGACAGGACGTGGATCCATCCCGACTCCAATTCCACGGCCAGCTGCGCTAAGTTTGTCGGTTGAGGATCCATGATGTGAACAGTTCGATCAAGGTGGTCGGTCCTACAGAGTTTCTATTCGGTTTAAATCTGTGGAGTTTGGTGGCCAGACGAGTACATGAAACTCATCATGGTGCTCCTTCAACCACGCACGTACACGGCGAGCTGCTAGACTTGTTGCATTGTCCTGTTGGTTGGTGCCATCTTGCCGAGGAAAAACGAACTACTTGTTGGGGAGACATAGTCCCCAAGGATAGATGCATAGTTGTATTGATCCATTTTGCCTTCCAGATCACCTGGGGAATGCCACATACACATTCCTCAGACCATAAAGCTGTCCGATTGAGCTTAAAACGTGATTCACCTGAAAAGACCACCTGTCTGCACTCAGTGGGCGGTTAGTTCCTTTCGGCACTGGCGTACAAATTCCAGCCTTCATTGGTGATGAACGGCCTTCAGCATGGTTGCATGAACCAGGCATCTACTGCAGAGGCCCAAAGACAGCAATGTTCTCTGAACAGTCGTTCGCTGAACGTTCGTTGAGGAGACACTGGTAGCCACTCGGTTCCTCTGAGTGGGCAGGTGCTGAACATTTGCACGTCTGTTTATCCGTACGCATCTTCTCAAACGTCATTTACCCCTGTCTTCCATGCCCATGGTGCACCGCAGTTGCCTCGGCGCCGTATTTGATAGTTCCATTTTGCCAAGCGCTGTATATTTTAACGACGGCTACCAAGAACAGTTTAAAAACTTAGCCGCCTGCAAGCCTGTCGCCATGCCGTTTTGGACGTTAGATAAATCGCTCGATTTCCACAATTGGCCAATGATTGCGCTTTTATATACCCTCAACTGCTAGTGCTGCCACATGCCGTCTGTAAGTGGTTATTGGGCGCTGAGATCGAACACAGGCGGTGGTGTCGTTATTGTGACCGGACCGTGTGTGTCCCTGATAAAAAATATGGAAGACGAGATTGTTTGAAAATTCAGTTTGGTCCTGAGTGAACTTTGGAAAAACAATGACATGCTTGACATGTGCAGTGACCCTTTGTCGCTATCGATCGCAGGCCAGCGACTACATAGCGCGCTCTACGGTCTTCGCAGAGGTGCTTCAGTCGTTGCTTGGGTGGAGTGCAAGCACTTAGTGTTTTCCTCAAGTTTCTTGTGTGTACCTGGTGTTGGCTTCTATTTTGTTTGTCTTCTTGTTATCCGTTGTCAGATTGTTAGTCCTCTAGATGGACTGTACACTGCACCCACGCGGACCGCGGTGGAAGCATCGCTCCTGAACCGGCCGCCTCGGGACAGCCTCGCCGCTACCGGTGCAGTTAGCACAGGGGTTGAAGAATATGATTCGGAAGTTTGAACTAACTGGAAATTTGGGAATTGCTTCTGCGAGTGGCCGACGGCCAATTGTGCCAAATAAAGTTGAAGAAATTGAGCTTGCACGAGCTGTGTCACGACAGCTGAATATTCCACGGTCCACCGTTCGAAAAGTGCTGTGAACAATCGTGAAGTGGTATACCTAGTGCGGTTCCAGTTTTTCGTGGATGCAGGTGTACGTAGCAGAGCAAAATTTCTAACCTATTACATAAGCATTCTACGTTGTTAATGAATATTACCCGATCATGTGTAAATTAAAATGTTTCATTTCTGTCGTTTATTCGTCATTTCTCGTCCGCATGCCCTTACAAGTGCTTCCACGAGGTTTCATTGTCCTACAATGACTCGTTTGTTACGGGGTCGCCTCAAATAGGGAAAGTTTAATTGTAATCACCCTGTACATCGTGGTGGAAACTGTTGTGTTAGCAGAAGAGCCAATACCATGTTACTAGAGGAGGCCAAAATGCAGGCGTTTTAGCACACGCAGGCTGGCGTGAGGAGGGAAGAACTAAACTGACGTGAGGTCTGGAACCTGACAAGGAATTAGAATTCAGAAAGCGGACGTAATTTGTTTGATACTTAACTTTAATCCTTTAATGATGAACGTCGCTCTTGACGGTACATGATTCACAATATTATCTGTTCAGGATACATAGTAACTGAATATGGCGGCTTGCTAGGTCGTAGCAAATGACGTAGCTGAAGGCTATGCTAAACTGTCGTCTCTGCAAATGAGAGCGTATGTAGACAGTGAACCATCGCTAGTAAAGTCGGCTGTACAACTGGGGCGAGTGCTAGGGAGTCTAGACTAGACCTGCCGTGTGGCGGCGCTCGGTCTGCAATCACTGATAATGGCGACACGCGGGTCCGACGTATACTAACGGACAGCGGCCGATTTAAAGGCTACCACCTAGCAAGTGTAGTGTCTGGCGGTGACACCACAGAAACAAAGACTCTGCGAGTGACATTTCATCGTTGGCACAGTTTCACAGCTGGTCGCGGTGGACACTAGTACATCTGTTACATCTGTGTGATACCATTACTTTTACGGCAGTTCGTTGTTTTGCTGATGAAGAAGCGGTAGTTATTATCAAAAGCTCGGATTTTCGTAGTGAATTAACGCGAGAATAGTAGTCCTTTGTCCCAGAAAAAGACTTTGATGATGCTGGTTTTCTGTTAATGAGCGAGACTTCCATCTCGGGCGGATCGACCTTGAGTATGCTTAGCTGGGACGGGCTCCCCGGCACGCTGCGGCCTGCGCTGCTGGCGTGCCAATCTGCGCGGCATATGTGCGTATTGTCTGGCTGCGAGGGTGCGAGCGCGTCGCGGCGCGACAACTCCCCACCTTGTTTTGACGCTGTATTATGCATTCAGCGTGGCCGGCCCCCGCCGATATTCTGTTACCGCGGTCGGCCGTTGGCGCGCGAGGGCGCGGCTGTGCGCTGCGCTGTCTGGCCGGCGCTTTTGTAAACTGAGCGGCCCGCGTTACGCGGAGATGGCCAGCCCCCGGGAGGCGGGCCGGCAACTTCTCCGTCCTGCGCTCCGGGAGCATAAAATATGGTTTCTTCGGCCCCGCGGCAGCAGTAAAGATATCCGCTGTCGCCATACTTGGAGCTACTGCGCCCGCCTCCGGAGAGGAAATGCGGTTTCCTGCCAACCTGTCTCCTCGTCTCCTTTTCCCGTCTGACAGCCGCCTAACAGGCTCGCGCTCAGTTTTCTTCCTGCCACGAAGATGAAGCTCGCCGCATGTGAATCATCCTGCCTTATACGAGGTTGTATACAAATATGTACAGCATTCTCACATTTTTTTTCTTTCGCTCCCTTCTTGAAAACACAACTCGTAGGACCGGTATCACACTAATAAAGGACGGATGAACTATTAGGGTTTCACGGCCCGTCGACGGCGAGGTCAGTTAGAAACGGACCGCAAAGGTGGCGAAGGAAATTCACTGTATCTTTTCCAAAGGAACCTTCCCTGTATTTGCCTTAACTGGAGTCTGCGTAAAGTAAATAGGAAAAAAAAAACTCAATCGTTCCATTAAAATATTTAGTGAACATTTTCATAGGCACTTTACGAGGTGTGATCAAAAAGTAACGGGAATTTTGTAATTAACCACGCTTTATACATACAATTTTCGATTGTTTTATCTTTTTGACACATACGGTCCTGATGTCTGTTTGCATTTTCAGTTGTTTTGAATATTTGGATTATTGCTGACAGTAAAGTAGATTTTACATGTTTTCGAGTGCTCGGCGAATTTTTGCTTTCGAAAAGGTGGTTCAAAGAATCTCCACTAAATTTTACTTGAAAGAAATGCAGTACTGATTTCGAACTGTTGACTGTGACTCTTGGCGAATGTACCATGAATAAGACGTAAGACAGGAGCTTACGAGTGGTATAAACGCTTCAAACAGGGTCGAGAAGACGTTCAAGACGACCGCCCTAGATGCCCTCGCAGATCAATTACTGAGGATAATGAGGAACAAGTATAGGAACTGGTTCTGGAAAATGGCCGAATCACCATCGGAAAGGTTGCTGATGATGTCGGTGTATCCTTTGGCTCATGGCAAGCAAGTTTTATTCCAATGTTTCGGGCATGAAATACGTAGCAACAAAGTTTGCTCTGAAACTGTTGAATTTCAACCAAAATTGACGCCGCTTAGAAATCGCTCAGGAATTACTGAATGAAGTCGGCAGCGATCCAGAACTTCTGAAGAAGGTTATAACAAGAGAGGAAACGTGGGTATACGGGTATGACGTCGAACCGAGCCCAGTCGTTTCGAAGAGCAAAGACCGAAAAAAAAATCGACAGTTTCGATCACCAACATAACAAGCATTGCCGGAGTGTGGAACACCCGCACTGGATATGTGATGTTGCTCGTCAGCATCCCTGGTCTGTTAACGTTTCGTCCGGCATCTTTGGTGACAAACTAATCGGCTCCATTTTTAGGGAACAAACATTCAACGGGGAAAGATACCGTAACTTACTGCAATAGGAGCTACACATTCTGGTGGAAGATGTACCCCTTGTTGTGCGACAGAACATTACTCCCCAAGAGCTAAAGAACCACTGACTCACGATTTCAATGGTCGCTGGATCGAAAGAGATGGTCGTAAGGTGGCCTGCCAGATCATCCGACCTCACGTTACCGGATTTTTATCTTGTGGGATTATCTGAAGGACAAAGTGTATGCAGGAGTACGAAATACTCGACGGAATATGATAGACCGTATCGGAAATGCTTACTCAGATTCCACAGATACGCTTTTAAGTTGTGTATATGTATTCCACGCACGAATTAATAAAAGTATCGTCGATTTGAATAATTAGTGTAAGTTATAATTATGGTGAGAGGCAAGGGGACTCACCGAAAAGGAACATCCCCATTCGAACAGAGCCGTGTGGCGTGGCCGCGCGGTTAAAGGCGCCATTTCACGAATCAGGCGGCCACTCCCGCCGGAGGTCTTGTGAAATCGTGAGACGTGGGTACGAGATCACTGCTCATCTAATTTGATGTTGGAGACCGCCTGAAGAGCACATCCAGGTCGGTCGGTACACCAGCCCTCAGCGTTAATCTGTCGGGCGGATATGGTCCAGGTCCAGCGCCTTCCTCAAGCGGTGCGTTTGCGCGCTCTGTTGTCCAGGCGGTTTGTTTGGTTTATAACGGAATCCCAAAATAAATTTGCTTTCAATTTGATGTTTGATTTATCTACGTATTCGACTAGAGGTGACGTGAATACTGCATATTTTCCGCAACAAATAAATAAACAGTTCGTTCTTTTCTGATTGTGAAGCAATCCACTCTCTACCTTTATCGAAGAATGGAACAATCATAATTGTCTCACAGAAACTCCAGTGTGCTTGTTTTTTCGTCACCAGCCGTAGTTTTGACATAACTGTTTCACCAGTCCAATCAAATATTTTTCTGAATTGTTACATCTCGTTTCTGTATCTAGGAAACAACTTTGATGGGTATTCTCAGACGTGCGTTACATGTTCGCTCCAAATTTATAGCTTTCGAAAGCTTTCTGTTAGCCGCAGTTAGAGAAATTCGCGTGCGATGTTCGAGAAGTGCCATCGGAGTTTGCAACGGGGGACGGAGCTGGCGAAGTGCCAGGTCAAGCTCGTCGATAGCGCAGCCCCAGGCCGCGATGCGCCCGATGGCCATTGTTTTCGCCGCCCCCGCTGCCACGATAGGCCGGTCGGCCAGAGCTCAGCCTGGCGGCCATTCGGCACGAGAGATACTGTCTCGGCTGAGCCTTTCTCCCGAGACTGCCCAGCGTTTCCCAAGGGCTGCAGGTACCAATGTCGGTACAATGATGGTCGTTCGACAATCATTCCATCTCCCTCACTGTTTCCCAGCTCGGCAGTATTTACATTCTCGTAGGTCATCATCATCATCATCATTTAAGACTGATTATGCCTTTCAGCGTTCAGTCTGGAGCATAGCCCCCTTATAAAATTCCTCCATGATCCCCTATTCAGTGCTAACATTGATGCCTCTTCTGATGTCAAACCTATTACTTCAAAATCACTCTTAACCGAATCCAGGTACCTTCTCCTTTGTCTGTCCCGACTCCTACTTTCTACTGCTGAACCCATGAGTCTCTTGGGTAGCCTTGCTTCTCCCATGCGTGTAACATGACCCCACCATCTAAGCCTGTTCGCCCTTACTGCTACATCTATAGAGTTCATTCCCAGTTTTTCTTTGATTTCCTCATTGTGGACACCCTCCTGCCATTACTCCCATCTACTAGTACCTGCAATCATCCTAGCTACTTTCATATCCGTAACCTCAACTTTGTTGTTAAGGTAACCTGAATCCACCCAGCTTTCGCTCCCATACAACAAAGTTGGTCGAAAGATTGAACGGCGCACAGATAACTTAGTCTTGCTACTGACTTCCTTCTTGCAGAAGAGAGTAAATCGTAGCTGAACGCTCACTGCAATAGCTTTGCTACACCTCGCTTCCAGTTCTTTCACTATGTTGCCGTCCTGTGAGAATATGCATCCTAAGTACTTGAAACCGTCCACCTGTTCTAACTTTGTTCCTCTTATTTGGCACTCAAACCGTTTATATTTCTTTCCCATTGACATTACTTTCGTTTTGGTGATGCTAATCTTCATACCATAGTCCTTACATTTCTGATCTAGCTCTGAAATATTACTTCGCAAACTTTCAATCGAATCTGTCATCACAACTAAGTCATCCGCATATGCAAGACTGCTTATTTTGTGTTCACATATCTTAATCTCACCCCGCCAGTCTATTGTTTTCAACATATGATCCATAAATAATATGAACAACAGTGGAGACAGGTTGCAGCCTTGTCTTACCCCTGAAACTACTCTGAACCATGAACTCAATTTACCGTCAACTCTAACTGCTGCCTGACTATCCATGTAAAGACCTTTAATTGCTTGCAAAAGTTTGCCTCCTATTCCATAATCTCGTAGAACAGACAATAGCTTCCTCCTAGGAAACCGGTCATGTGCCTTTTGTAGATCTACACTCCTGGAAATTGAAATAAGAACACCGTGAATTCATTGTCCCAGGAAGGGGAAACTTTATTGACACATTCCTGGGGTCAGATACATCACATGATCACACTGACAGAACCACAGGCACATACACATAGGCAACAGAGCATGCACAATGTCGGCACTAGTACAGTGTATATCCACCATTCGCAGCAATGCAGGCTGCTATTCTCCCATGGAGACGATCGTAGAGATGCTGGATGTAGTCCTGTGGAACGGCTTGCCATGCCATTTCCACCTGGCGCCTCAGTTGGACCAGCGTTCGTGCTGGACGTGCAGACCGCGTGAGACGACGCTTCATCCAGTCCCAAACATGCTCAATGGGGGACAGATCCGGAGATCTTGCTGGCCAGGGTAGTTGACTTACACCTTCTAGAGCACGTTGGGTGGCACGGGATACATGCGGACGTGCATTGTTCTGTTGGAACAGCAAGTTCCCTTGCCGGTCTAGGAATGGTAGAACGATGGGTTCGATGACGGTTTGGATGTACCGTGCACTATTCAGTGTCCCCTCGACGATCACCAGAGGTGTACGGCCAGTGTAGGAGTTCGCTCCCCACACCATGATGCCGGGTGTTGGCCCTGTGTGCCTCGGTCGTATGCAGTTCTGATTGTGGCGCTCACCTGCACGCCGCCAAACACGCATACGGCCATCATTGGTACCAAGGCAGAAGCGACTCTCATCGCTGAAGACGACACGTCTCCATTCGTCCCTCCATTCACGCCTGTCGCGACACCACTGGAGGCGGGCTGCACGATGTTGGGCCGTGAGCGGAAGACGGCCTAACGGTGTGCGGAACCGTAGCCCAGCTTCATGGAGACGGTTGCGAATGGTCCTCGCCGATACCCCAGGAACAACAGTGTCCCTAATTTGCTGGGAAGTGGCGGTGCGGTCCCCTACGGCACTGCGTAGGATCCTACGGTCTTGGCGTGCATCCGTGCGTCGCTGCTGTCCGGTCCCAGGTCGACGGGCACGTGCATCTTCCGCCGACCACTGGCGACAACATCGATGTACTGTGGAGATCTCACGCCCCACGTGTTGAGCAATTCGGCGGTACGTCCACCCGGCCTCCCGCATGCCCACTATACGCCCTCGCTCAAAGTCCGTCAACTGCACATACGGTTCACGTCCACGCTGTCGCGGCATGCTACCAGTGTTAAAGACTGCGATGGAGCTCCGTATGCCACGGCAAACTGGCTGACACTGACGGCGGCGGTGCACAAATGCTGCACAGCTAGCGCCATTCGAAGGCCAACACCGCGCTTCCTGGTGTGTCCGCTGTGCCGTGCGTGTGATCCTTGCTTGTATAGCCCTCTCGCAGTGTCCGGAGCAGGTATGGTGGGTCTGACACACCGGTGTCAATGTGTTCTTTTTTCCATTTCCAGGAGTGTATTAAGCATAGATACAATTCCCTGTTCCACTCATAACACTTCTCCATTATTTGCCGTAAGCTACGGATCTGGTCCTGACAACCTATAAGAGGCCTAAACCCACACTGATTTTCATCCAATTGGTCCTCAACTAATACTCGCACTTTTCTTTCAACAATGCCTGAGATGATTTTACCCACGACGCTGATTAAAGAGATACCTCTGTAGTTGTTACAATCTTTCCTGTTTCCATGTTTAAATGTAGGTAATATGAAATTTTCTAAGAGGGAAAACAAAACAAAAGTTCGATTATAGTTAAATTAGTAGGTTCGTGGTTCGTTAGGTACTAGTATTTGTTCATAGTCGTGACTATGAACAACAACAACAACCACAACCATTCGACACCCGCTGCTGGATAAGTGCTATCTTTAGTATTTTCCACGGCGTGCTGTTTTTAAGGACGCGCGTTCATGGGTTGGGTTGGGTTGTTTGGGGGAGGAGACCAGACAGCGAGGTCATCGGTCTCATCGGATTAGGTAAGGAAGTCTGCCGTGCCCTTTGAAAGGAACCATCCCGGCATTTGCCTGGAGCGATTTAGGGAAATCACGGAAAACCTTAATCAGGATGGCCGGACGCGTAATTGAACCGTCGTCCTCCCGAATACGAGTCCAGTGTGCTAGCCACTGCGCCACCTCGCTCGGTCGCGCGCGTTCATGCTGCTCCCACGTGTTTACTAATGTGATGTACCCACCTTCCATTTCATATCAGTGTTTTTACTTGTATTTACTGATCTCATCTTGCGATTAAAAGTTTCGCATTGGGTTTAATTTCTTCAATCATCCCAGCACTACTGACATTTTTATTGACTGTCGTAATCTCCTCTTATTCACAGTGACATAATAGGTTGCGTTTGGGATAGCCTCCACGACACCCCCCCCCCCCCCCCCCCCCCCCCTGCGTCGAGAGCACTGCTCAACTTACAAAACATTTTGAAGCAGGTGATGAGGTGATGTATCCTGGCCGAAGAATGAGGTTAAAATACCTCGATACAGGTTACTTGTTTCTAGAGGAAGAGTATTTTTAGTTAGTTTTAATTAATTAAACCATCGCTATAAATACATCGACTACTTTCAAGGCAGTTTGCTTTGCCAAAATCCGATCCCAGATTTGTTTTTGCCTAATCAAATGCAATATTTTTATGTACATGTGCCTCTGGTTAATCTTTTAACTTGATGTTTTTGTACTGATTTTTGCTTTTGTATTTTTTAGCCCTTGTATCCCTATGTCAATCCAGTTCAGTCAATATATGATTAACATGATTTGCATGTGAACACAATGTAATGAGCCGCTATTTTAGCCTTTGCGAATCGCTACGTTATCAGCGCCTTAACGGGGAGATAGAGTTGGGTAACAGGATTCTGAAGAATGATATTTTAGTAAAGGCTTCGGAAAAAGAAATTCTGGTCTTCAGTGTAATATTTGTTGTGTTAGGTGAATTAATAGGAAGTTCACAGACGAAATAGCGTCTGTAGACTTCAATTTTATTAAAGGAAGCAATTACGCGGACGTATGGCTCTTTCGCCTTCACATTCTGCTGGTACACATGTATTAATTATACAGAGCAGACATTTATGTCTTTTCCCTAAATAATTTCCTAGATTACTCAGAGCGACCACCCTCTATTACTGAAGAATATTTTATAGAGAAGGATGGCAGAATTACTTCTGTTCTATCTTAAATCAAGCTGTAGCAAGGATATCTTTTCGGAAACAAGGTCTGGTTGCCAACTCATTCTGAATGGAAAACAAAATTATGACTGATCAAATGTTTAAGGCCATCAACTTCGACTTTCTACAGAGTGCCAATTACGAGCGTCATTCGGAAAGTGAAGTACGTTTTTTTTTTCTACAGAAATTTGCATGCGATATAATTAAACTGTATTTTACATACAATTTGATACCAAACGCCCGCATCTCGTGGTCGTGCGGTAGCGTTCTCGCCTCCCACGCCCGGGTTCCCGCGTTCGATTCCCTGCGGGGTCAGGGATTTTCTCTGCCTCGTGATGGTTGGGTGTTGTGTGATGTCCTTAGGTTAGTTAGGTTTAAGTAGTTCTAAATTCTAGGGGACTGATGACCATAGACGTTAAGTCCCATAGTGCTCAGAGCCATTTGCACCATTTTGATACCAAACCTACCTTTTTTACGTAGTAACCGTTCAAACTGAGGCAACTGTAGTAACATTTTGCCAGTTTTTCTATGCCTTGCGTACTCAGTTGCCGCCAAGTTGAACCCTTACTAACGCCTCCTTTAAGTTGATCATAACTTTCGTAGCGTTGTCTAGTCAAAGATCTTTCAATTTGGGGAACAAGTGATAATGACTCCCGTGGATTTTTTGGAGGAGGATGATCCCAGTGGTTAGCATTCCACGCCGCCTCCTTGTAATGGCACGACGAAGTCGTTGGGGTCTTTGACACTGGGCCGCTGCATTTATGGTCTCATCCCGAGGCATGTAGTTGACTAGGACATCCTCACGATCCCAAAACAATGTAGCCATAATCTTCTTGGTTCTCTAAATTTGTTTTGCTTCTTTCGGTTTCGTTGGGGATTGTGAATGATGCCATTCCATTTTTTGGCGCTTTGTTTCGAGTGTGAAATGTGATAACCAAGTCTCATCACCAGCGACAGTGTGGTTCAAAAATTCATCACTATCCTTTTTACAGCGGCTGAGAAATGTCAGTGCATCTGCCATTCGTTTAGTTTTGTGTTCGTCTGACAAAATTCGAGGAACCCACCTGGCACCTGGCACACTTTTTTTATAGCCTAGATCTACACTAACAATCTCGTACAAAACAATTCTTGAAAAGTCTAGAAAAATGAATACAGTCCAATAATAGTGAAACGCCTTATCTTCTTGGATTTTTGTTTCAATCCTTGCTTTGAGCCCATCAGTCACTACTGTGGGTCGGCCTGAGCGATCTTCGCCGTGCGCGTTCCTTCATCCTCCATTAAAAATGATACACCACTTCCGAACCAACGCTTCGTTCATCACATTACCGTAAAACTCAGTTATCTGTCTATAATTTCGATGGGTCAGACTTTTTGCACGTTTAAAAAGCGGATGACACTGTACACCTCATACTTGGCGGGATCGTCGATCTTGTCACACATTTTTAAATCGCACAGCTAAGCAGCAGGCAACCATATTGGATCGTAGCTGACGCCAAACTAAAGCGGACGAGTACCAAGGTCAGTGAACGGTGGACTACTTCCTGAAATTCTCTCGTGCTATTCAAGGGCATTCAAGTTGTAAATTGTGAATTTGCAACTTCTGTACTTAGCGTCTGTTTCTAGCCTCAATTCCCACATCCACGAATTCATTAATTTTTTGTTGGCTTCCTCCGTTGGTACAGCGCGACTCTCCTTCAGCCGCTGGAAATTGTCTTGCATACGAATAGTTTCGTTTATAGAGTGATTCGCGTGCAATATTTAACTTGTACTTGCACTATTTTTGACTATCATGTGCTTCTCATCCCTAAGATTAGCCTAATGTTTGTGGTGGAAGTACCGTCAAGCAATTACGTTAGTGTCGATTGTGGTACTGTGTGCTGTGTGACAATCGTCTTGCCACCAAGGTTGCAGCAATTCCCCATTTGTAGGCAGCCAATTCCGGTTTTGATTAAGATGCGTTTGATTGAAAGTGAAGTTCACTTGGTTTGGATAGTTCCAGTGCTCCGTGTTTTTTTTTTTTTGTTTTTTTGTTTTTTTTTTCCTCCGGCTCCAGTGTCACTTACTTATTGGGCAATGAATCTAGGGTGACTACTTATGACTTCGAGATGTCGTGTTCGATAGACTATGTAAAGGTCGTCACAAGAACCGACAATCTGTGACGTTCCCCAAATTTCTTTGGTCTTCTGCGGCATTTGATATTATATTCTCTCAGAACCATTGTGTAATTCTGGCGTATAAGTTGGTTAACACCATGGCGTCACAACCCACCATTATAAAAATAGCTTTCTCGCCACTGACAGGCAATTACAGCAGTTAGTAACAGAGTGACGGAAACGATAGGTGGTAATTTAGTTTGACGGCTTCCAGTAACACAGTATTTTCGTTTCTGAGAAGTTGCTTTGTGACAACACTTATGGCGGCCACATTTAATTGTATATTTTAACGTGGCAGTTTCAGGCGGAGGTGGGGGGGGGGGGGGGGGGGGGGAGTTACGTAAGATACCAGTAACAGGCCTGTACTACCTCGTTATGGTACTGCCAACTCCAGCAAAGAATTGCTGTAGCCCTTTCCGATTGCTATGTGTTCTCTGCTTTGCTTTGTGCTGTGCGTTGTCTGTTGTTTCCTTATCTTATTTCGAATCGAGTGACGAGGCTACGGCAGTCCATCGTAGTGTTCAAGTAAGATTCCGGCTAACCGAAATGGGATTGACGTTCGGTATCACCTTGAGTTGTTTCAGCTTTTGCTGAAGCACGAAACGCGATTGTAGGTTGTCGACATGCGATAGGGAGGTGGAGCTTGTTACCATGGACCGCTCCCGTCCCCGTGAGGGTTAAAGTGCCCCTTTTTTCAATCACGCAGGCGACTGTCGCGTTCAAGTGTCCGCACTATCTAAATTTTTAATTCTGCTGGAGGTCAATACAGGGTGGCCCAAGGGAAAAAGTATATTTTCATTTGATCACCCTCCTAAAATGTATATTACTCGCACCATCTATCGCATTTAATGGGATCCACATAATGTATTTCTCAGTTCGGTATGGAACTTTAGCCAGTGCAGGTTAGTATTGAGGCAGTGGAGCAGTTCTGTCACGTGCAGGGCGTTGCGACTGTCCGGCGCGCAAACACGCGGAAGAGACATCTGTTTCCGTATTCCAGACTGAAGGACTGTATCCATGTGGATAAAGGACTGTCTTGAGATGGGTTCTGTAACGAAAGTGAAGCATAAGAGACCTGGAATCATACTTCGGTTGCCGGAAAATACCCGCCGAGTTCGTGCAGCTATGCAGGGAACCCCAAAGACATCAGGCCGTCACCATTCCAGAAAGTAACCAATCTCTCTCACCTCTTTGCAGAGGATTGTGAAACAAGATTTACAGTATCTTTCTTATAAGCTGCAAGTGACTCAACAGTTACGGCCCGGAGATAAAATGAGTTGGCACAGTTTCTGCACAATATTATTGGGCAGAATTGACCAGGATAAAGCATTTCTGACAATTCTTGTAATGTTCGATGACTAACACTTAGATCTGAATGGGTCTGTCAGTTATCAAAATTTCTGATATTACTCGGAAACATACCCTCAGCTCATTCATGAAAAGACCCAGGGTAGTCCAAAGGTCTTCCGGTATCCTGTTGGACAGTCTGTTGCAGTCGTTGGACCTTACTTTTTTAAGAGAACGGCCAGCCAGTGAACGTCAGTTACTATTGTTGTATGGCCGTGATTAATAATTTCTTTATTCCACAGCTTCAGAGCCGTGTAAACGCGATATGTTTTCAGCAGTATGGGGCTACATCAAATACGGCACGTAATTCAACGATACACTGAGGCGGCACTTTCCACGTCGAGTAGTCTCGCGATTCGGTGATATCCGATGGCCTGCGGGATCATCTGATCTTTCAGTCCCTGATTTCTATTCTGTGCAGTCATCTCAAGAACAGAAATTTTTCAAGGTGGCTTCACAATGCTGAAGAGTTGTTCAGTCGAGCTCCTGTGAGAAAGAGGAACCATTTCTCAAGAAATAGTTGAGAACAAAGAGAGCTGCTGCCGCGAACGTCTTCAGCAATACAGTGCCAACGATGGAAGCAATTTGTGTGAAGTACTTTTTAAGGAGTAAACCTGCGTTTGGTATGTCAGTAACGGCAGTGCGTGTACAACAGTTCTGTATAAGTTATTTTGGTTTAAATATACGCTGTATCTCATAATTACCAAATGAAAATTTGCTACTTCCCGCGTGGCACAGTGCGTTAATGAACGACCATTGCGTAACGTTTTTATTTGTTATTTTAACCTCTAAGATCACCCCAGACAACATACGAAGTCTGATGCCGCAATCTTGGGCAAAGAAAACCCAGTTAGTGTATCAATGGGAGTTAATAAATTGAGAAACTATGAACAGAGACAGAAATTAAATGCTGAAAAGAAAATATAGGTAGAGCTCAAACTAATGGCAATATTTTGACGTCAAAACATTTGTTCTCTCGTCGGCCGAACTATCTTGGGTGACAAAATACCACCAGATTTGAAACGCCAATAACCAGAATGAAATGATAATTAACTCAAGACCCTAAGCTGTCGACAAGCGTTGATACACATCAACGGGGACAGCTGAAAATGTGTACCCTGTCCGGGACTCTAACCCGGAATCTCCTGCTTACACGGCAGACGCTCTATCCATCTGAGCCACGGAGCCCATAGGGGATAGTGCGACTACAGGGATTTATCCCTTGTACACTCCCCGTGAGACCCACATTCCCAACTTAATGTCCACACACTACATTCGTAGTGTCCCTGCACATTACACTCATTACTCGCGGCAGAAAATCTTACCGAGTCTCGTAAGAGTTCGGGCAATGCGTGTGCATCCAGCGCAGGAGGAGGAGGTCAATGGCCCGTTAGCCTTAACTATATGAAGACGGTCTCTGTTCTCTCTTTCATGTCCGAAAGAGCAGACACCATCTTCATATACTAATAACTACAAGACCAATTAAAAGTAAACAGGGGTAGATCATGACTATACATATTTGTGGCGCTGTGTTTTCCAATGACGTCATCGTACCAGTGTAGGCGGATGCGGTGATTGTTATGAATTAGCTATGTGTAATATTATGAACTGCTGTAGCTTAGAAACGCGTTCGAAATTGGTTAGGGTGTCATTATGGAGAGGTTGCGGAGGACCTAAATGAGACAGTAAAAATATTAAGCGAAAATCGGTATGAAATTTAAAAATCACAAAATAACAAAAGGTGTTCGCAGATAGCACTTTTAAATGTGCTCGGAATAATAGGAAACGCAAGGCAGAGAAAAGTTCGCATCAAAAGGAACCCAGAAAGCCTAATGAGTCCAGTGCCGAACGAATGAGAGAGTAACAGCAACTTTGAAAAACAAACTGCATGTAGCGATGAACATGGTCCCCAAAGATAGCTGCATTCTGACATTTCCAAGCGGTCTAAGGCGCTGCAGTCATGGACTGTGCGGCTGGTCCCGGCGGAGGTTCGAGTCCTCCCTCGGGCATGGGTGTGTGTGTTTGTCCTTAGGATAGTTTAGGTTAATTAGTGTATAAGCTTAGGGACTGATGACCTTAGCAGTTAACTCCCATAAGATTTCACACACATTTTAACATTTTGAACATTTCATGCCTACACGCCAAAGGCGGAGTTTCCGATGCAGCATAAAACGTGATTCATCTGAAAAAGCCACCTATCGCCACTCAGTGGACTTGCCGTTACGGTCCTGGTGTGCAAATTTCAGCCTTCGCCGCTGATGAATAGCAGTCAGCATGGGTGCGTGAAACAGGCGCCTGCTGCGGAGGCCCATGTGCAGCAACGTTCGCTGAGTATTCGTTGTGGAGACACTGTTGGTAGCCCATTGGTACCTCTGGGTGGTGAGTTGCTGAACAGCTGCACGTCTATTCATCCGTACACTTCTCCGCAGCGATCGTTCGTCTATAGCCTGTGTGATGCACCACAGTTGGCTCGGCGCCGGTTTTAGATAGCGGCATTTTCTCATACACCATATAGTCTACATAAACCACGGCGGCAAGCGAACAGTTTGCAAACTTAGCCGTTTCGGAAATACATTTACCCTTGGCCCGAAAGCCAATGATCATGCCGTTTTGGACGTCACAGAAATCGCTCCGTTTCTACATTACGACAGCGACTGCGCCATTTACCTCGTCGCCCCGTTATGTACTCTCCACTGGTAGTGCTGCAACCTGTCGTCTGTGAGTGGTTATTCCACGTTGGCGCCAAACATTTTCGGTTATCTACATCTACATACGTACTCCGCAATCCACTATACGGTGCGTTGCGGAGATACCTCGTACCACAACTAGCACTTTCTCTCCCTGTTCCACTCCCAAACAGAACGAGGGAAAAATGACTGCCCATATGCCTCTGTACGAGACCTAGTCTCTCTTATCTTATCTTTGTGGTCTTTCCGCGAAATGTAAGTTGGCAGTAGTAAAATTGTACTGCAGTCAGCCTCAAATGCTGGTTGTCTGAATTTCCTCAGTAGCGATTCACGAAAAGAACGCCTGCTTTCCTCTAGAGACTCCCACCCGAGTTCCTGGAGCATTTCCGTAACACTCGTGTGATGATCAAACCTACCAGTAATAAATCTAGCAACCCGCCTCTGAATTGCTTCAATGTCCTCCCTCAATCCGACCTGATAGAGATCCCAAACGCCCGAGCAGTACTCAAGAACAGGTCGTATTAGTCTTTTATAAGCGGCCTCCTTTACAGATGAACCACATCTTCCCAAAATTCTACCAATGAACCGAAGACGACTATCCGCCTTCCCCAAAACTGCCATTACATGCTTGTCCCACTTCATATCGCTCTGCAATGTTACGCCCAAATATTTAATCGACGTGACTGTGTAAAGCGCTACACTACTAATGGAGTATTCAATCATTACGGAATTCTTTTTCGTATTCATCTGCATTAATTTACATTTAACTATATTTAGAGTTAGCTGACATTCTTTACACCAATCACAAATCCTGTCCAAGTCATCTTGTATCCTCTTACAGTCAGATTAATCTGGCAGGACCGTGTACTATTCTGTGTAAGCATTGTATTAAAGAGATAGATACTTAAATTAGACATTAATAGAAGTAATGTTATTCCGATGTTCCCACGAAAAATCCACAGCACGGATCCGAATTGCGCACACAGTAATTTTCTTCGTTGCGGCCACTAGGATGGTGTTGGGTGCAGTTTCCCACCCCGGTGAGGGTGGGTGTGGGTAGCTGCGTCGGCCGACGCCGGCGAGGCGGGATAGCCGGCGCACACGCGAGCCTCGCCATCTTTATGCACGCGGCCGGTCGTTCTTCAGCCGTAACGGCGCGCCGCCTCCAATTCCGCAGAGTGACCCAGCGGCGGCCGCCCCTGCTCACATGGGCACGCCACGGCGCTCCCCTCGGCCGCGTTATTACCGCACACAGCCACGGCGAAATGACGGCCGGCCTCCCGTCTCGTCTCGTGTGTCTGTCTTCAGCGAGCAGCCAGCTCTGAATGTATACCCTCGGAGACGTCCCCACAGAGACTCGCCAAATTCGAGGAGTAAGAAGCTACGCAAAGCGAACGGTGTTCTGTCTATCTCTTAACTGGGGAATGCAGAACTTCACCTGTTGCTGAATTACAGGACGCCCACGAAAGGGAAAGTGGGGTCAGAAGTGAAAAGGGTAAGTTGTTATAATGTGTTCCACGTCAGCGGTGCTACAAGCAGAGCGTCCTTGGCACCACAGCATCAAGGGGCTGTCCTTCTCGCCAACCTCCCCATTTCCTGCCACGGCTGCACTGTCGACGTTTGCATCTTTGCGCGTATGATTATTGCTCCGCCCGCCGCCTCTGCTGACCACCTCAAGAGATCGGTCTGAAGACATCATAATCGTTGGAAACTTACAATTTTAATAAATATTTTATGCGCTCTAGACTATTATAATTTTTTAAAATACAGGGTTATTGTAAATGATGGACCCATTTTCAAAACTTCGTATTTATTTAAGTAGAAATCCAAAATGAACAAGCTTTATACCAATGAAAAGAGGAAGTTTCAAAGTTTTTACATAATGTTTGGTATCAATTTACTAAATTTGTTGTTGTTGCTGTGGTCTTCAATCCAGAGACTGGTGTGATGCAGCTCTCCATGCTACTCTATCAACAGTAAAGCTGCGTGCCCTCGGGAAAAATTACGGCTGTGTGTACCCCTTGCTTTCAACCAATCGCAGTGCCAGCACAGCAAGGACGTTTTGGTTAGTGTTGCAAGGCCAGATCAGTCAATCATCCAGACTGTTGCCCCTGCAACTACTGAAAAGGCTGCTGCCCCTCTTCAGGAACCACACGTTTGTCTGGCCTCTCAACAGATACCCCTCCATTGTGGTTGCACCTACGGTACGGCTATCTGTATCGCTGAGGCACGCAAGGTCCGTGGTTCAGTGGTGGGGGTACTAAATTTAATAATTTGAATTAATTAGTTTTTAATAATTAAAAATGTGATAAACGTTATAAATGTTCAATGTGGCCACCATTGTCTGTACGGCAAACATCGACGCGGTAGCCAAACTAGTCGCACACACACAAAAGCGTATCTGCTGTTACTGAGTCACGGCAGCAGTGATCCGGTTCCGCATATCGTTCAGGTGGTTGGTAGAGGCTTCCTTCACATAACCCCATAAGAAATAATCACTGGGTGTGAGATCAGGCGATCTCGGTGGCCAGAAGTGCAGAGCCAGGTCCTCAAGTCCCCTGCGACCGATCCAGCGCTGGGGATGGGAGTCATTCAAAAAGTCTCGTACATCACGGTGCCTATGGGACGGAGCTCCGTCCTGTTGGAAAATGAAGTCCTGGACTCTTCCACAACCTGACGGAACAGCCATTGTTCCAGCATGTCCAGATACGTGATTCCCGTTTCAGTTCCTTCCGCAAAGGAAAATGGTCCATAAACCTTTGTACGGCATACGGCCCGGAACAAGTTGATCTTCGGTGAGTCTCTTTGGTGTTGCAGTGGTGAATCTGGATTTTCCAAACCCCATATGCGAACATTGTGTCTGTTGGCTTTTCCACTAAGGTGGAACGTCGCTTCATCGCTAAAGGTTCCAGGCTGTAGAAATGCGCCATCCTCCATATTTGCTTGCACGTAAGCACTAAATGCGAGACGCTTCTCTTTGTCATTGGATTTGAGAGCCTACACAAGTTGTAATCGGTAGAGCTTGTACAGCAAACGCCATCTCCGAACCTTCCATACAGTTGGCTGGGGTACTCCAAGTTCTCGTCACGCTCTATTGGTAGACTCTCTGGGACTGCGCACAAAACTTTCTTGAATCAATCGGACATCATCCTTTGACGCACGCGTTCGACCTGTGCTTTTTCCTTTGCACACGCTTCAAGTCTGTTCAACTTGCTTAAACCAACGGCTAATGCTTTTACGAGTTGGTGGTTGAATACTGAATTTGATAGGAAATGCCCATTGCATTACAATGTGCGAATCACGTTTCGCGAACTCAAGAACGCAGAAAATCTTGTGCTCCACTGTCGTCATCTTACTCACAGCTGACAGTGAAACGGAATGACGGCCTTATTGCCGCGCGAACTCTACCGGCCGCTTCTGAAACCATCATCGCCTGACCGCTAAAGCCTTTGAAACTTCCTCTTTTCATTAATATAAAGCTTGTTCATTTTGGATTTGTACTTGAATGCAAATGATTTTTTGAAAATGCGTCCATCATTTAGAATAACCTTGTATTTCTTCTTAGAGTGAGTCCCAAAGCTCCAAAACCGATATAAATAAGCAGTGCATATTTCAGAGCGAAGTACTCGGATTAAAAAGAGTAAGACATGGATGTAGTCTTTCGCCCCCTACTGTGCAGTCGAAGAATTGTTGACGGAAATAAAAGAAAGGTTTAAGAGTGGGATTAAAATTCAGGCTGAACGGATATCACTGATGAGATTCTGTTGACATTTCAATCTTCAGAGAAAGTGAAGAAGAATTACAGGATTTGTTAAATGGATAATCAGCAGCCTAATGAGTACAGAATATGGGCTGAGAGTAATCCGAAGAAAGACGAAACTAATAAGAAGTAGTAGAAATGAGAACAGCGAGGAACTTAACACCAGAATCGGGAATCACGAAGTAGATGAAGTTGACGGATTCTGCCTCGTGGTCAACAAAATGACCAATGACGGACGGGGAAAGGAGGACATCAAAAGCAGGCTAGCTCTGGCGAAAAGAGCATTCCTGGCCAAGAGAAATCTACTAGTGTCAAACATAGGCCTTAATGTCTGGAAGGCGTTTCTTAGGATTTGCGTTTGGAGCAAAGCATTGTATGGTAATGAAACATGGACTGTGGGGAAAACCGGGACAGAAGTGAATCAACCCATCTGAGATGTGGTGCTACAGAAGAATGTTGAAATTAGGTGGACTAAATAAGGCAAGGAATGAAGATGTTCTCCGCAGAATAGGCGAGGAAAGGGATATATCGAAAACACTGACAAGAAGGAAGGCTCGGATAATAGGATATTTGTTAAGATATGACGGAGTAACGTTTGGGGTACTAGAGGGACCTGTAGAGGATTAAAACTATACGATGAGTCAGGTACTGTAATACATACAGCAATAATTGAGGATGTTGGTTGCAAGTGCTATTCTGAGATGAAAAGGTTGGCGCAGGAGAGGAACTTGTAGCGGGCCTCATCATACCAGTCAGAAGACTGACGTCTAGGGATCATAACTGACGTCATGGGGAACAACTTTTGTTAAGAGACAAAATGTTGGCTGACCCTTTCCGGTGACGGTAGGCATCGTTTTGTGTTGTTTGCGCCCCCACAGAATTGGCAGGGCGTACGTACTCTGCGTCCTGTGTACACCTTGTATGTTGCCTGCCTTTGTCATCTGCACGTTATAAATAGTGATAGGCCCAGAAAAATTAAAGTTTCGCTTCTAAAGTATCCTTTTACCCGCTTAGAGCACTGATTCTTAAGGTTTTCATTTTGAAAATTGTTGTAATCATATACTGGTATAGGTAGTGCGAACCATACATAACAAGTAGACTCTGCTAGTTCGATGCAAACTTGTCGATCCAGGGGCAGCGAACACTAAGCGACGCACCGTGATGAGATGGCGCAGTTGTTAGCACAAAGGGCACAGTTGGAACTTGTGCCCCATCTCTAATGACCTCGATGCCTACGGGTGTCCATTACCGATGACGTGCTCTATCAACCCTAGACGTTTGATGGAAAGACATTGAAACAACCTGTACTTTCGGATTATTTCTGTAGCATTGACAATGATGCTTTGTGAGCATTGGTCTTCAGTAGGCTCTTTGCCATCAAGCCAACGCACTGAGATTTGTTGTTACAGGAGTGCAGTGGCACGCTGTTAGTCTGTCGCAGAGTCCGTAAGATCTGAAAGCTAAAGAACGACAAAAAACAGCCAACGGAAGATTTGTCTAGCTCTCTAGTGAAGGCAGTGATAGGAGCAAAACAATCAAAATGAGACATTAAAGAAAAAAACAGAGGAAAAAAAAACATGAGGCAAAGGCACTTAAGCCGAACCACCCCTCATGTGGCCTTTTTTTTGTACAGAACTTCCACAACGGGACACTTCACCTTCCAGTTCTAGTGTAAGACTGTGTGCGTTAAATATTGTAAACCTTAGTCACGATCAACAATAGGTACTGTGGCATGGTTGGTCCGTTGATTCGGGGAGAGGGGGCCAAATAGCGAGGTCATCGACCCCATCGGATGAGGGAAGGATTGGGAAGGAAGTCGGCCGTGCCCTTTCACGGGAGCAACCCGGCATTTACGCGAAGCGATGAAGGGAAATCACAGGAAACCTAAATCAGGATGGCCGGAAGCGGGTTTGAATCGTCGTCCTCCCGGATACGGGTCCAGTGTGCTAAGCACTGCGCCACCTCGCTCGGTGCAGTGGCCTGAACGATTCGTATCATATGTGGAAGGTTTTTGATAAATGTAATGATGTACACTAATGTGTGGAAATAGTATGACCAACTGCTTAACAGCGATTATATGAGTACGACAAGTCCTTGGTATGCTCCCGGAAACATGGAGCATCACATATTTAAGCAGAGGTTAAACAATTCCCGTAAATAGCGGGCCGCGGAGCTGTCGCCCGATAGCGTTCCACATGCGCCCATTGTGTTTAGATCAAGTGGGGCTGGCGGCCAAAACATTAACGCGAGTTCATTGTCTTGCCCCTTTAACCACTTTAACGCGGTTCTAAACTCGTGACACAGACATTTACGGTGCTGAAAGACACCATTGCCGTCGACAAGATACCATTGAAGTTGACAAGATATCAGACATGCAGAGATGCTGGTTGTCCCCTGTAATCTTCGCATAGTCTACAACTATCATGGTGTATTCGTTAATATCACCCGTGTTATGGAAGCCCAGGTAAGAGACTGCCCAATTCATGCTCTCAAAAACTTTATCTAATTCTATGAGAAACACACACAAAATCAATGAAGTTGGTTCTGTCAGAAGTTCGGGACTGATAAGCCATGGTCGACTTAAAAAATTACTACTCGCCTATGGAAACATCAATAGAGATGAACGACTGGCAAACAAAGGATTTCACTAGCGACACTAGATGCTTGGCTGGAAGATTCTGTAGCACTAACAGTAAATCTCAAAGGCACCTCCGTTTTATGAACTTAACACGACTTTAGAATCAGAGACTAATAGATTTGTAACAGGCTTTACATGGGGGACTGATGACCTTCGCTGTTTAGTCCCCCTTAAACATCCCAACAACCACCACCACCAGGCGTTACAATGAAGGAATTCAACAACGATCTCAGCAATAAGAAAAGCGGCAAAGCAGCTGGTCTGGATGACATGTGCACTGAGCAGATCAAACGCTTTGGACCGGGCACAAAGAACTGGATCCTGCGACTTTTTAATGTCGTGAAACATGTAAGATCCAGAAGATTTGGAGGAAGACAAGGATGGATAGTGGCACTCTTAAAACCCGGAAAGGCACCTGGTTCACCGAAGAACTACCAGCCCAATTTCTCTCCTGTGTCGTCTTTACAAACTGTATGAGAGACTTACTTTAAATCGTATGACTGACTATTGAGATAAAACTTATTCCTCAACAAGGTGGTTTTAGACCTGGAAAATCTTGTACTAGCCAAATTATGTGCTTAACAGAACACTTAGAGGAAGGCTACGAAAATAAAAAGATAACAGGGCTAGCCCTGCTCTACCTTAGCTCTGCATATGACCCACAGGCTGCTGCTCCAGAAGTTCTATAATGAGCTAAGAGACTATCAGTTTGTTAAGATTATCGATTCCCTATTACAAAATAGACAATTTTTAAGTTGTTCTCAATGGGAAAAAGAGCAGATGGAGAAACCAGAAAAATGGTCTGATCCAAGGAAGCATTTTGACGCCCTTCGTATTTAATCTGTACACCAACGACCAACTGCTGCCTAAGCATACAAAACAGTTTCTGTATGCGGATGACCTGGCAGTTAAAGCACAGGGGAGGACCTTTGAGGATGTAGAACAGAAGCTGGAGAAAGCTCTTAGACAATTGTCAGAGTATTATAAAAACAACTGTCTTAAGCCAAACCCATCCAAAACACAAGTCAGCGCCTTCCGCCTTCGATCATGGCAAGCTAACCGTAAACTTAGCGTCTATTGGAATAATACCACACTGGAGCATATCGACAAATCAACTTGCGTGGCCGTGGTGCTTGATAGATCTCTGACATACAGGTGGTTGTTGTTGTTGTTGTTGTTGTTGTTGTGGTGGTTGTGGTCTTCAGCCCTGAGACTGGTATGATGCAGCTCTCCATGCTACTCTATCCTGTGCAAGCTTCTTCATCTCCCAGTACCTACTGCAACCTACATCCTTCTGAATCTGCTTAGTGTATTCATCTCTTGGTCTCCCTCTACGATTTTTACCCTCCACACTGCCCTCCAATGCTAAATTGGTGATCCCTTGATGCCTCAGAACATCTCCTACCAACCGATCCCTTCTTCTAGTCAAGTTGTGCCACAAGCTCCTCTTCTCCCCAATCCTATTCAATACCTCCTCATTAGTTATGTGATCTACCCATCTAATTTTCAGCATTCTTCTGTAGCACCACATTTTGAAAGCTTCAATTCTCTTCTTGTCCAAACCATTTATCGTCCATGTTTCACTTGCATACATGGCTACACTCCATACAAATACTTTCAGAAACGACTTCCTGACACTTAAATCTATACTCGATGTTAACAAATTTCTCTTCTTCAGAAACGTTTTCCTTGCCATTGCCAGTCTGCATTTTATATCCTCTCTACTTCGACCATCATCAGTTATTTTGCTCCCCAAATAGCAAAACCCCTTTACTACTTTAAGTGTCTCATTTCCTAATCTAATTCCCTCAGCATCACCCGATTTCATTCGACTACATTCCATTATCCTCGTTTTACTTTTGTTGATGTTCATCTTATATCCTTCTTTAAAGACACTGTCCATTCCGTGCAACTGCTCTTCCAAGTCCTTTGCTGTCTCTGACAGAATTACAATGTCATAGGCGAACCTCGAAGTTTTTATTTCTCCTCCATGGGTTTTAATACCTACTCCAAATTTTTCTTTTGTTTCCTTTACTGCTTGCTCAATATACAGATTGAATAACATCGGGGAGAGGTTACAACCCTGTCTTACTCCCTTCCCAACCACTGCTTCCCTTTCATGTCCCTCTACTCTTATAACTGCCATCTGATTTCTTTACAAATTGTAAATAGCCTTTCGCTCCCTGTATTTTAACCCTGCCACCTTTAGAATTTGAAAGAGAGTATTCCAGTCAACATTGTAAAAGCTTTCTCTAAGTCTACAAATGCTAGAAACGTAGGTTTGCCTTTCCTTAATCTTTCTTCTAAGATAAGTCGTAAGGTCAGTATTGCCTCACGTGTTCCAGTGTTTCTACGGAATCCAAACTGATCTTTCCCGAGGTCGGCTTCTACTAGTTTTTCCATTCGTCTGTAAAGAATTCGTGTTAGTATTTTGCATCTGTGGCTTATTAAACTGATTGTTCGGTAATTTTCACATCTGTCAGCACCTGCTTTCTTTGGGATTGGAATTATTATATTCTTCTTGAAGTCTGAGGGTATTTCGCCTGTCTCATACATCTTGCTCACCAGATGGTAGAGTTTTGTCAGGACTGGCTTTCCCAAGGCCGTCAGTTGTTCCAATGGAATGTTGTCTACTCCCGGGGCCTTGTTTTGACTCAGGTTTTTCAGTGCTCTGTCAAACTCTTCACGCAGTATCGTATCTCTCATTTCGTCTTCATCTACATCCTCTTCCATTTCCATAAAACTGTCCTCAATTACATCGCCCTTGTATAGACCCTCTATATACTCCTCCCACCTTTCTGCTTTTCCTTCTTTGCTTAGAACTGGGTTTCCATCTGAGCTCTTGATGTTCATACAAGTGGTTCTCTTATTTCCAAAGGTCTCTTTAATTTTCCTGTAGACAGTATCTATCTTACCCCTAGTGAGATAAGCCTCTATATCCCTACATTTGTCCTCTAGCTATCCCTTCTTAGCCATTTTGCACTTCCTGTCGATCTCATTTTTGAGACGTTTGTATTCCTTTTTGCGTGCTTCATTTACTGCATTTTTATGTTTTCTCCTTTCATCAATTAAATTCAATATTTCTTCTGTTACCCAAGGATTTCTACTAGCCCTCGTCTTTTTACCTACTTGATCCCCTGCTGCCTTCACTACTTCCTCCCTCAAAGCTACCCATTCTTCTTCTACTGTATTTCTTTCCCCCATTCCTGTCAATTGTTCCCTTATGCTGTCCCTGAAACTCTGTACAACCTCTGGTTCTTTCAGTTTATCCAGGTCCCATCTCCTTAATTTCGCACCTTTTTGCAGTTTCTTCAGTTTTAATCTACAGGTCATAACCAATAGATTGTGGTCAGAGTCCACATCTGCCCCTGGAAATGTCTTACAATTTAAAACCTGGTTCCTAAATCTGCCTTACCATTATATAATCTGATATCTTAGTATCTCCAGGGTTCTTCCATGTATACAACCTTCTTTCATGATTCTTAAGCCAAGTCTTAGCTATGATTAAGTTGTGCTCTCTGCAAAATCCTACCAGGCGGCATCCTCTTTCATTTCTTAGCCCCAGTCCATATTCACCTACTATGTTTCCTTCTCTCCATTTTCCTACACTCGAATTCCAGTCACCCATGACTATTAAATTTTCATCTCCCTTCACTATCTGAATAATTTCTTTTATTTCGTCATACATTTCTTCAATTTCTTCGTCATCTGCAGAGCCAGTTGGCATATAAACTTGTACTACTGTAGTAGGTGTGGGCTTCGTATCTATCTTGGCCACAATAATGCGTTCACTATGCTGTTTGTAGTAGCTTACCCGCATTCCTATTTTTCTATTCATTTTTAAACCTACTCCTGCATTACCCCTATTTGATTTTGTATTTATAACCCTTTTTAAATTTTCTAACCTACCTGCCCGATTAAGGGATCTGACATTCCACGCTCCGATCCGTAGAACGCCAGTTTTCTTTCTGCTGATAACGACATCCTCTTGAGTAGTCCCTGCCCGGAGATCCGAATGGGGGACTATTTTACCCAAGAGGACGCCATGATCATTTAATCATACAGTAAAGCTGCATGCCCTCGGGAAAAATTACGGCCGTAGTTTCCCCTTGCTTTCAGCTGTTCGCGGTACCAGCACAGCAAGGCCGTTTTGGTTGTTGCTACAAGGTCAGATCAGTCAATCATCCAGACTGTTGCCCTTGCAACTACTGAAGAGGCTGCTGCCCCTCTTCAGGAACCACACGTTTGTCTGGCCTCTCAACAGATACCCCTCCGTTGTGGTTGTACCTACGGTACGGCTATCTGTATCGCTGAGGCACGCAAGCCTCCCCACCAACGGCAAGGTCCATGGTTCATGAGGGGTGGAGGGACACGACATACAGATACCATTGCGAAAAGACGCGACAGAAGGTAACTGCTAGAAACAATATTCTGCGGAAACTAGCTAACAGTAAATGGGGTGCTTACACATTAAGAATCCTTATGCTTCTCTACGGCCGAATTGCCTGCCCAGTATGGTTCAGATCAGCCCATCCAAAGAAGGTCCACAGAAGTCTTAATGAAACATGTTGATTAACAACGGGACGCATGAAACCTACTTCCCTACCAAAACTATATAGAGCTGCCGGGTTTGCGAATCCCAACTCTCTGAGAACATAACATGAATTCACAGAGAGACTCAGACAAACTATTGACGATCGGCATCCCCTTTTTGTTAGTGAGTGTAAACCCGAGCTATTGAAATCGTGTAAATGGTTCTTAGCCACAATAATAGAAGAACCACCAGCTGGTTACCCACCTGCACAGGAAGTGCCCAGCGGATTCAACACAGGCTGGAAGGCATGGAGGGCACTGAACCGAATGATAGGGGTGGCCCCAGTGAAGACAAATATGATTAGGTGGGGTCTTGGGACCACGGATGATAAGTGAGACTGTGGCGCTGTGCAGGATATGGAGCATCTGCTCGCCTGCCCAGACTGCCCTTATAGGTGCAACCCCGACGATTTATGGCTGAACAAGAAAGAAGCCCTATACTGGTCTTAAAGATAATGACCTGGTTTCCAGACACGAAAAAGGAAAGTGAGTAAGTGAGTTTAAACTTGATGGATGCCAACTTTGCACAAAGAAAATAATACTAACGGCAGCTTACGTGGGGTCGAATATGATGTCACCTGTCAGAGATAATCATATGCACTTGGCCTCACGTGACGAATTGTTGTGTCCCCTATACATCTCATAATGCCCCTATAAATTAGGACATCCTTGAGATTTCTATGCTGACTCTATTATTTTCATCTCTGAAGATGTTTGTCATAGTCGTGGACGAAACTTTTGGTGAATAGTCTTCTACGGCTACCACGGCCTCTCAGCCCAGAAGTCTTGTAAGAAGACTTACGTAAGCTCTAACGCTTCTCAATAAGTCTCGCCTAGAATGCATAAGGATGCTATTCTGTACCTTCACCAAGTATATCTTCTAAATCCAAATTGCTTCTCAGCTAGTTTTTCTTCAATTTTTAGTTCCAGTTTTTTGTGTACTATCCATTACACTATCTAGGCAGCATAAGGAATGAGATTAATGATTCTGTTCTTGCTACATTCCGTGACACACTGTTTCTTTCCTATATCTATTCTTGGTTAAAAATTTTGGATTTTTTCATGAGGTATGAATTTACACAAATTCACTACGATTTCCCGTACTTATAGTTTGCATTTAGCGTGTTGATCAACGTCTAATCTTATCTTGCAACTTTCATTTACAAAATAAGAACAGATAAACTACTATTTCTCTTTGCGGTGTAAATGCACACTGCGGTCCGTGTGTTCATGAACTATGCCAATAAAAAAAAATCCACACTCAGAGTCGTATAAGTTCTGTTATTTTATTTACTCACGTGCAACGCGTACGAATTGATGATGTCTCATAGAAATATTATTTCGGAATTGTCTCGAGTTTCTCTCTCTCGGCCCTCTTCAGATCCTCAGTCGATAACCTTCTGATGCATTTTCAGTTTTGGGAACGAAAAGTACTGCGAAGGTGATAACTCTGATGAAAAAGATGGATTGAGAAATCTATGAGACTTGCCTTTTAACGAGAAAATGGTGCTGTCGAATGAGTCGAATGCAGCAACAAGAAAAAAAATCAATAAAGAAATCACTAGATGTGAATCGCTCAGCAGTAGGTGCAGCAAGCATTTTATCATTTTGTGATTGAATGCCACATTTGGGGGAGACTGAGGCTGGCTGTTACACGGGGCAGTTCGTTACATGCGAATTTGGAATGACAGCGGCGCAGTTTCCTTACGATAGACAGTAGCAACTGATGGTAGCATTCTGCTGTCGCTTAGTGAAGGGCGGGCCGTCAGTATTGGCGAGAGACCGCGAGAGGAAATGTTTCTCCGTCTGTTCGTAGTTTTTTTTAAATACATGGCTTTAAATTATCTCGACACTTGTTAAAAAGTATTGAAAAAAGTGTAGTAACTAGCCCCGGTCTTCCCTATTGTTCCACTTAGAAGCACAGATTCTTTGTGAACTGCTATCGAAAAAGCACGATCCATATCGTCGTCATTTTTGGGAGCTTATTTTTTTACTTTTTTGGGGATATTACACCAACACACAGAACTCTTGAAATTTCGTTGTAGGATTGTAGACGAAGTACAAAGTCGCTTCATGAGTAACAGTTGTCTGAAAAGCTCTACTCGAAATCAGTCACGCAGTCTTGACAAGACTCATTCCTCAGTTTGCCGTGACGAATGTAAGCTATTATTCTCCCAAGAATTAGTTGGGTTGTTTTGGGGGAAGAGACCAAACCGCGAGGTCATCGGTCTCATAGGATTAGAGGAGGGTGGGGAAGGGTGCCGGCCGTGCCCTTTCAAAGGAACCATCCCGGCATGTGCCTGGAGCAATTTACGGAAATCACAGAAAACCTAACTCAGGATGGCCGGACGCGGGATTGAACCGTCGTCCTCCCGAATGCGAGTCCACTGTGCTACAAGAATTAGCAAACCACTTTGTATCTTCAAATGTCAGGCAAAGTTACTTTAATGTGATGGTGATCGCTAGATGGAAAGAAATACTATTTTGCTTTTATGATATTCTTAACATTTTTCTAATGATCTCAAGATTTCTTCTTTGATATAGTTACTTATCTAACTCCGCGATAATTTTAATTGGTTACAGCGGATTTAATAAGAATTTGCTAATCTATGCTTTCTGCGTTTCTTCAGTTATTTTTAGCCCTCAATAATTCACAGATTAAATTGGTAATTGAACTTACAGTGTTCCTTCACTCGTACTGAAATGAGTAAGTGTGATACTTTCTGGTTGTTTAGTATCACACTCCTCTTCATCTGCGAATTCCTCTTTTCAGTATATTAATTGACTGTGAAAAGTGTCGCCGTCGACAGTTAATGAGCAATGTTTTTAGGTGTTTTACTTTCTTCTTTCCAGTAGCGAACCAGAGTTTGATGCCGCTGTTCAGAACTTTTGGTGTAGCATTTGAGTTCCAACTTCGTCAGTCATTTTCTCCCCGTTTGTTAAAGTTAGGAAATGTAGTACGGTTGTCAACGTGATAACAGACTGTAGTGAATTTTCACTCTATTTATTCGCCGATGCTTACTGTCAACGAGTCGCCGCTTTGCAAAAGATGGTAGGTAACTATCACCAAACATTTGGGTCGTACGCAAATTTCACTTGACACCCTGCATTAAACTGTCTATAGAAGACTATTTAATTTTATTAGAGTTTACTCATAATAATAACTTTTACTACCAAATTAAGAGATACGTGTATCTGGCCTGTTGACATCGCAGTGCCTTCGATAACAACCGATGCCCTGAATGAAGCTGTGCTTTGAGATTTACTTTCACCTAGTGAAAACGCTATTGAAAGGCAGTAGATTGACTTTAATAGTAAAGTTTTCTCTTCATTTCACTGTCTCGCCTTACACAAAAATAGCCATGAAGAAAGAAAACAGTTGTACTGTTCACTTATCCAGTGGTGTTTGTTACTCTACTCCCATGATTAGGAAAAGAACTAGATTCATAGACAGTCAGTAAGACAGATATTAATTTCCTCGCAAATTAATTCATTCTACCATATCTGTGATCGCTCCCAGGTTTTAGTAGAAAAAGCGCACTTAAATTACCGCTCTGACCAAGAAGGCATACGATACTGTGGACTTGGCTTTTTATCGCGCAAATTCGCATATAAATTCCTGGCTGGCGTATGTCGTGCAACTTTCTCGAATGCAGCCAGGGATTCATACCCTCCAACGCTGCCGCCACCCGTCCCTCCCTCTCCCTCCCCCTCCCCCTCCCTCCCCCTCCCGTTCCTTCGCTCCCTCCGCCTCCCGTTTCCTCTTGCTTCCTTCCCTGCCCCCCCCCCCCCCCCCCCCAATTTACCTCCTTATTCGGCTGTGAGGTAGTGCTACCTCTCAAACGGCTACCGTAGTGCGGGCGAGGCAACTGCTTGAATGCGAGAGGAAGACTGTGCCGAACCGCGACACGGTGTTCCCATTGTTGCTACCAGGAATAATGCGCTGTTAAAGTCCAGGAAACGGCTCGGAGAACATTCGTCACAGCAGAAGCCGTTGCCGAGACCATAGTCACGGCGAGGTGTGCCGTACGGGCAGATCGTTCTGAAGAACAGGGTCCTCCCTGTAAAAGTTTCTTTCACGCTGCCCCTCATTTCGAAACTCTAGGTTGACGGGTCATTCGAACCTCGGGGAAAGTATCGCCAGGAATCCTCTTACAAGGAAACGCTTTTTGTGCCTCTGCTCCCTTTGTCGACAGAGTTCACGAGGTACGAAGGGGATCGCAGCTGGCGTTTCCAAGCCTGCGCCCTCCACTCACTCACTCGTCGTGTCTTCTTCCTCTGAGAGCGGCGAACAAAACTCTGTATCTGCTGTTTCGTCCTGTCATAGCAGAAGCATCACACTTGTAACATTTATTTATTTTGGTGAAATTTCGTTGTTTGCACTATGCTGCTATTGCTTGCTGTCTATTAACGTAGTGTGTGTGAGATTTCCATGAAAAATGGAAGTTTTGCAGCCAAAAGATACGACAGTTTATGCCACATACCTTGATACTCGCAAACTCACTCATCAAAACCAATAGGGTATTTCCCGTTGACCTAGAAACATGAAATTTGGAAGAAGCAAGATTTCATAGTGCAAGTAAAGGAAAAAGTTAGAAAATTGTTAATTTGTAATTCTTTTATCATTTGTTATTCGACTTCATACTTACGATTAAGACATTTTCGACAGCCTTGGAATTCCTGGGACCATAACCTTGAGAGTATCAGTGTCGAACCATAACCTTGGGAGTATCAATGTTGATAACAGCGCGAGTCCTACTCGCATCTGCCCATGTTTTTATTGTTGTTATTATTTTCATATTAATTTTTCAATATATATTGTACGAATGTTACGTCCTTAACCTGAGAACGACCCTGTGATGGTTTTGGTATAAGCAGTACCAGGCGTTTATTGAAACTTTTTCAAACCGCAGCAGGAAGTGAAACAGTTACCAATGGCCCTAATCACCTCCTCCGTTACTAATGTTGTGAAAGAGGAAACGTAAGTTTAGAGTAACGGTTACCAACTCCAGACAGAGGAAAGACAATAATTTAAAGAGAAGTACTGTCGTACTGACGCATGATTGTAGGGCCATAAGCAATGGCGCAGTGGTAGAGCGTTACCTGCGAAGACTAATATTCCTGTTTCGAATTAATGTATAGCACACCGTTGTAACGGGTTAGAGTGTTTCAACTTTTACCATTGCTTTGCAGTGGCCAATGTATCATTTATTAGGAAATATACTTGTTGCGTTCCAATTTTTTTTCTAATTATTACAGTGAGTTTTAATTTCCATTTCCGTAGATACCACAATGTCCAACTTTTATCTAATCTAATATTTGATATGAGTCAGTCAATGTAGAAGTTTAAGAAACGCTTAACATATATAGCAGTGCCTAATGCTGACATCGCAGTTTCTTCGAAATAGTTTGCACCTAAATTAAAAGATTAACTACAGGTGAATGGAAGGAAAGAAATAAGGTAGTAGTCTTTATTCGCAAAAATGCTCAAGTGTGTGTGAATTCTTAAGGGACCAAACTGCTGAGGTCATCGGTCCCTAAGACTACACACTGCTTAACCTAACCTAACCTTAACTTACGCTAAGGATAACACACACACACACACACACACACACACACACACACACACACACACATGCCCGAGGGAGGACCTCCGACGGGCGCAGCCGCCCGGACTATGGCAAGACGCCTCAGACCGCGCGACTACCCCCCGCGGCTCTTTATTCTCCATAGCAAAACAAAGTAATTGTAAAGTACCATCGTTATGTAGCCGTAAATGCGAGAATAACAGTGTTGTTAGCGGAAGTTTCTGTGAAGAAACTAATAATTTAAAAACGGTAAAATTACTAATGTTCAGTAGAGAATAATATTGTATGAGTAAAAAGGCACACCAATTGGTAATGCCCACTATTTGCGAAAAATATCTTTGTGGCAGTGAATAACTAAACAAGTGTTTTCATTCTGGCAGTTCTAAAATCTGACATAACAGAGACGTTTTGTTTTAGAATATTTTGTGATGAAATGTGGTATTATTTTTGGATTATTTCGTGTCACGTAGGAAGCCTGTACCATCTAGTATTAATTTATATGTTTTGTTTTGATAAAAACATTACAAACACAATAACTGACAACAAAGTGATGTGATACGCCCACTCTGCCCCCCTTCATCGTGGGGCGCCATGAGCGAGCATTGGTGTGTGGCACAAAAATGGTTCAAATGGCTCTGAGCACTATGGGACTTAACATCTGAGGTCATCAGTTCCCTGTAACTTAGAACTACTTAAACCTAACTCACCTAAGGACATCACACGCATCCATGCCCGAGGCAGGATTCGAGCCTGCGACCGTAGCGGTCGCGCGGTTCCAGATTGTGTGGCACACTGAGCGACAGTAAACAAATACACAGACAGACTGGAAACATCTATTTTTCTTAGTAAACGTTATTTGATAACCACATTGTTCATAATAAACTCACTGTACAATGTAATTATCCGTGTCAGGGAGAAATACATATTGATACAGATCGTTTTTTGCCGCCGACAGTGGAAGGGTTTGGTAGTCTTCAGATGACATCTGTGAAGCTAATTTGACGTGCTTCTGCTTGTGCAACAAGCAGAAAATGTCTGTCAAAGTTCCGTGACTTTTGCGGTTAAGTTACAGTTGCAGTGCTTTCAATTTCATCAACAGAATTGGTATGCACTACGCAATGACGAGACGGTATTTCTTTTCCTTTTGTTGCCACTCTCACAGTAACGTAGTCATTCGCTTCGAGCTCACCTTCCGAGTTAAATTCTTCTTCATCGTGAATACTCGATTTATCGTCAGTGTCACTCATCTGAAGTACACCAGAGCTTTCATGAACTGCTCTATGGCTGAAGTTGTCCTCTGCCATTTTTAGGAACGTGCTTATTGGTTGTTAGATTTTGAGAGTTTAGCTAATTTTTTTTCTTCCTATTTTCACGTTCTGCTTGTCTGGGGTGTTAGTAAGAATTTTTGTCGTTCCTTTTTTTCTTCCATGCTAAGCTGTTGTCTTACTGGTGGTTGCTTTTGGAAAGAGGTCGAATTTATTCGGTATACCAAGCGTCTTGACCTGCTTAAACAGCTACTGGTTGCAGCTTGTGTTGTTGTTGTCGTCTTGTTATATCTGATCTGCCCTGTTGGCATTATATCGGTATTTACCAGTACATTTCCAACTACTGCACCTTTAAGATAACTAACCTTCCAGAGTCTGTCTAGGGATGTTGTGTTGTTTTTCTGCTGCCAGAACTTTCATCCAATCTTGAATTACACTTCTCACAGCTGTCTTCACCTCTTCAGCACATGTTACACCAAAAGTAGTTTTTTCTCTCTATTCTGAACTATTTTTGTTTTCTGCATATACCGTACCCCAGAAAAACATTGCTTACACTGTCCCATACTCCATCAACACAACTGAACACATTTAAGCAGTCACAAACAGACGTATTAGTTTTGTGTTTCATATGGTATGAAGAAACAATACCCGTGATAATTGCTATTTGGTTTTTATAAAATGAAGACGTTCAGGTCCTTACTACAGACGTGGCAAAATGTGCAGAGAAAGATAGTAAAACACAAGAGGCACAATTTCAGTACTCCAGAATCATACAGCCATCTAGTTTTCACAGTTAGTTTTCACAGTCTTCAAAATGGTCAGAGAGTGTATGTGTACAACTATGATGTCATCCCAAGAGTCACATTTTATATCAGTCACTTGCTCGCGAAATTTCGTGTGCGTATAAATCGTACGTCACACCTTGTGTTCAAAGTTAACAATCCGCCGTGACTGGCAGGTTAAGCGTGTTCGTGCGTCGTAGAATGTCAAGTCGCTCTGGAATGATTCCGCCTAATAAAGCTCACACGTCGTGAAATTAATAACAATTTTACATTACTGGTGGTCCTCTAACAAGGGAGAGAAGTTGTTACGGTACGATGTTTTCTATCACTTACAGAAGATGTCTTATCAGCAATGTTTTTGACATATGACCTCCGTAATAGAGAAGCGCGTTAACTTACACGTGTGCACCTGCTTCTTGTTGCAGCCATCTCGAAGGAGGAATCTGAGGAGGCCAACTCCCGCGGCGGCAAGCTGCCGTACAATGGCTACTCGGACGAGTTCCTTGACCGTCTCGAGCCCAACGGCAATATCCCCGCCGACAAGGACCTGCGTGGATATGGTGAGTAATTACGCTGCTACTTAGCACATTTCTGCATCTTGCAACACAAGTTATCTGCATGGTATAGTACGAGGATAATATCGGTCAGTTCCGTCGGATGCATTTCTGGCTAAACTTCACAAAGGGCCGCCAATTCGCTGCTGCGCTTGTTAGTGATATAGAGCAGATACTGGCAATGGATGACTGTGTCAAGATGGAGACAGCAATTCAACAGTTGTTAACTAGATATGTCCTCATGCTGGTAACACACTATTTAATCTTAGTTTGTGGACCGTCTTTCCGTCACATTCTGCTTTTGTCTAATACTGACATTCTTGTTATTGCTGCACATACCCCCTTCTCAAGGTTCTCTTAGACCCTGTTGGACCTCACAAAGTTATTATGTTTTAATCTTCTTTGGCGTACGCCTCTCTCTCTCTCTCTCTCTCTCTCTCTCTCTCTCTCTCATATATATATATATATATATATATATATATATATATATATATATATATATATATTTATTTATTTATTTATGCATTTATTTTACCTGGCAAGATTAGGGCCTTCAGGCCCTCTCTTACACCTAACCAGGCATACTCAGGTTGAACGAGTTACAGTTTCTACTTAACATTAAGGACATATAGCCTATTATGCAGTATTGATGTTAAAGAAAAAAATAGATATTATAACAGTAGTATAATGATAATTATAACAATAAAAAATAATTATAACAATCAATAATAATAATAATAATAATAATAATAATAGTAATAATAATAATAATAATAATAATAATAGTAATAATAATAATAATAATAATGACTATGTATATGAAAGTAAACATACTTTTCTTTTCTGAATGTCAGTCCCATTGTTAGTTGGGAATTTTCTCGTTATGTTCTTGCAGCTTGTGAGTTATTCTCATCGAGCAGAGACATAAGACGATAGAATGGGGTGAAAGAGATATATAAGAGGTAGATAGGTTAGAGGAAGAGAAATAGAACGGTAAAATTCGAAGCTGTGATGGAGAGGAGAAAGAAAGAGATGGGAGGGGCACAAGAATGGTGGTTATACCGTCCCTAATATGTAAGCTTTGAGTTCCCTCTTGAATGTTGAGTAGTTCTGGATAAGACGCAGATCACAGGGGAGCGCGTTCCATAGTCGTATGGCTGAGATGGAGAACGACACGGAGAAAGATTTTGTGTTATGTAAAGGTACAGCCAAGATGATAGACGTATCCGATCTAGTGTTGCGATTGTGGAATGACGATAGGTGTTTAATGTGAGAAGATAAGTATTGGGGGCACCAGTGGCTAAGAAATCGATGAAGTAAGCACATCGTGTGGAGATCGCGTGCCGTATGTGGGCGTATCCAACCTAGCTGAGAGTATGAAGGACTGATATGATCATACAACCGAATATTGCACACGTATCTAACGCAAGCATTCATCACTAGCTCGAGGCATCTAGAATTTTCACTATTTGTGCCGTGTTGAACTACATCGCAGTAGTAAAGATTAGGCAAGACTAGTGTTTGGACTAATTTTTGTTTAACATGGGTTGGAAATATTTTTCTAAACTTTTGAATTGCATGTAGGGAGGAGAGCGATTTCCGGCAAGCTGTGACTGTTTGTTCTTCCCAGTTTAGGTGTTCATCCAAGATTATTCCAAGGTCTTTTACTGTTTTTTGGTATGGTAGTTGGGTACCATTGAGGAGTATTTTAGGGACTGTTTCGCGAAAGTACCGGCTAATTAACTTTGGATGAGATATAAGTATGACCTGGGATTTCTTGGGGTTTAGTTTCAGACCTAGGTTCTGTGCCCATCGAGAAACAGAACAAAGATCTGCGTTCATACTCGCTGCTGCGCCAGCAATGTTTTTGGGGCTTGCACTTATGTACAGTTGGATGTCGTCGGCATAAAGATGGTAGTTGCAGGAGTGAATCACTGAAGAAATATCATTAATGTACAGTGAGAAGAGTAGTGGACCAAGAACGGAGCCTTGGGGAACTCCAGAGCGCACGCTTTTCCATGAAGACTTTTCCGACCCACAAATGACTTGTTGACTTCTGTTTTTGAGGTAGCTGTCGAACCATTGTATTGCGCTGTTTGAGAAATTCAGCTGTTTCATTTTAATTAGTAATATATCGAAGTCAACTGTGTCAAAAGCCTTGCTAAAGTCAAGCAGTGTTAGGATAGTAGCTTCACGTCTGTCCATAGCATGTTTAATGTCATCAGTTACTTTGATTAATGCGGTTGCTGTACTATGGTGCTTTCGAAAGCCTGACTGATATTCGTCATGGACGTTATGAGTTTTGAGGTAATCCGTCAGTTGTTCATGGACGATGTGCTCTAGGGCTTTAGAAATTGCAGGTAGTATGCTGATCGGCCTGTAGTCACCTGGCGACTTAGGGTTGTCAGTCTTGGGTATAGGCTTAATTAAACTTTGCTTCCACTCAGTAGGATATGTACTACTGAATATAATCATTTCACTGAGTTGCAATTTTTCGTCACTAGTGTAATTTGCGCGACACCAAAACAATAAAACAAAGTTCAAAGAACAGTGTATGGTCTCCAAGACCTTAGAATCAAATCTAACGTAAAACAATGCAATGTGTAATGCTATTAGTAGCGAAATGTTTTCCATTAGTCCGTCTAGCAAGTGACAATGAAATGGTATTGCATTACTTGTGGTAATTCACGAATTCAACCAAAACACAAATCGGAATATTTTGAAGTGATGCTTTCTCTACAGAAGACTTTTTTTTCTGAATTAATTCTCTCTGTTAGTTGCTCTTTGAGCGACACCGACTCGGAAGCAACTGTACAGAAAACATAGCATTCAGAAAGGCATTGGAAAAGCATCGTAGCGCTGAACAAATTGCCAAATGTAATCAGTAGTCTACTCTTTTCACCAAACCAACAAAAATCCAACAAAAATTTAGAGATCACTTACAGTTGCTTTAAGGCACTTTCGGCATTAAATAAACATACCAAATGCTGCCGTGACATATGATGAAACCCTTAACTCTACGGCTGCCGGGCACGTACACAACCGCAGCCAGTCCCAAAGCGGACAATTCGTCGTAAAACAAGTTAAAATTTGCATGAAAACGACTTAAAACACACATTCCGCGGATGATCAAAAACGGAATGAGGAACGTCAGCCTCCTTTAAATAGCTACTGTGGAACAAAGTTCAGAATCATCTCCGGCAGGTACCCATGCCACAATAAGTTTCAACAATCTTCTTAGTTAAACACAAAATAAAAGTCATACGTTACTTGGAGCTTGCAAATTACGAGCTGGGAAGGTGTTCAGCGTGAGAAGACGAACCCACCACAATTTTGCACGTCAAGGTGCCCAGTGATCGGCACCGTACATCCGATACGCGCCAAAAGACAAGGGCGGCAAGCACGGCGATGCTCATGCACCACGGTTAGGGACGAGGGCTTTTTTCAACGCAAGTTGGCTCGTTGAACGCCGACCGGAGACTCACTTGTCACATGTTCACCCGGAAAACCCGCCGGTGGAGCGGTCAGGGATAGCAGGACAGCTGAATATCGATATCAGCGATGCAAGTCGAAAATCCCCGCTACGTCTCAAAATGCTTTTACGCATTTTGGTTACGTCACTCATTTTAAAGCCGTTGCCACAATTAGAACTGCTTTCCGAATTCAACTTGGAAGTACGAGTCACCTTATCAGTATGACGTTGCACCCTCTGTCCTCGATGCATGTACTTTACAGTTGGTAAGTGTGTCAAAAAGTCGTTGTATTCTCTCCTGACAAGCTGGCCCACAACTATTGTAAGGGTCCTTGATACTGGCAGTATATCGGACAGAGTTGATGTCTGAGCTGGGGACAGATCTTGCTGGCCTCGGGAGTACGTCAACATTACGCAGACAGTTCATACAGGCACATGCCTTGTGTGGACGAGCATGATTCTATTGGAATATTACTCCAGGATACTGTCGCATGAGGGGTAACGCAGGGCTAGGCACGATGTCCGTGACGTACCGTCATAGCTCCTCCAATCACTACCAGCCGCTACCTGAGGTCGTACCCGATGGCTCTTGACAACAGGACGCCAGGAGCAACATCGCCGTGCTCTCTAAAACATGAAGAATGGGACGTCTCCCCAGGTCGCCGTCATAGCCGCCGACGAAAGTCGTCCGGTGTAGTGCAGAACCGCGATTCATCAGCGAACGCAGTGCGACGCCATTTATCAGCAGCCCTTGCTTCTTGCACCTCTCCAAAAGCAGCCGTTTGTGTTATTCCTTGTCTGGCTCCTGCTAGCCTCCGACCAATGGTGCGGGATGACTAATAATATTGCAGGGGTCCCTTACTTGTTCTCGGATGGCAGACGCGGTTACGAAAGGGTTACAAAGGGCTTGGTCAGTTGTGATAGACGTGGTAGAGTGGAACGTGACGATCAGTACGCCTGCCAGCACGTCAGCGTGCAGTCCGGCATAGGACCACTGCCACAGCAGAATGCCCCTCAAATCATTACATCTCACGATTTGACCAGCCAGTAAAATGGGACTCACAATTAGATTATTTGAAACCTCTGGCAGGCGCTGATAACGCTGTCTCACAAGAGTATGTGGCATCTCTGTGCCTTTCTCATGAATCATTTGACACTTAGCGGTGTTCATGCCCCTTATGTATCCTACAAGGCCTGGTAACAACACTAAACACGAACAATACTAATACACTCAGCTGGACGTTATACGTATTACAGAGAATTGCTACTCTAATCATTTACATAACAGTGTACGATGTTGCTGACAGTATATGTTATCCGAACACGTCGGATTTCTCTATATTTTGAACATGTATTGTCCATTATTTTTATATATGGTAATGTCTAAAACCTTTGTAATTTCATTTTCTTCATGTTCAGCCATGAAGGTAACATTTGGAGGTACATTGTTGCTAGGTGATAGTTATCCTGCTTCCCTCCGTCGTCTTGATGTACCACATATAGAGGGCGACAACTCATAACGTAGTGCACCCGCACTTCTTCATAATTCCTCACATTGTAATGGATGTAAGTCAATGATTAATGGAGCCTGAACCCAGCGCATTTAACTGAATAGCTACTATGCAACTTCAATAGATGTGTAGATGTTTCAAAATGGAAAGAGACCGGTAATCATTGCAAACAAATACGACATAGACTGCAATAAAAATATTAAAAGAATAGTAGTCGCTGATACATACCTGTCTTTGAAATAATGTCATGCTTTCATGTAACTGAGTATTTTAAGATACTTTTTTTATTTTTAAATCAGCAAAGTGTGCACGTATATAACCAAAAGCAGAACGATGAAAACCTTATTGTAATTAAATTTTTATGTCGATTACAGTTCATGCTTACAGATGTGAGTACCTTAAACAAGACGCCCCCCCACGCTGTCGATTGTAAGCGTCGCACGTGTTTCCATGGAGTCAGCAAAGCGCTCCACTGGTAAATACATACTCTGGGAGAACACATTCGAAGTTGAACGTGCCACGAGTAAAAAGCAAATAACGACATATTTCTTCATATCCAAACATGCGAAGTGGTTGCAAATGTCTACCAGTTCATGAAAAAGAAGCTGTGCTAGATGGTCCATTCAAACGAGTGGTCGAAGCAACTTGCGTATCGTTCACTTCCGTTCGGCGAATCGAGAGAGAACCGGAAAGGACCCATGCAGGTGAATTTTCAACATATCATAAGGAAAGGCCCAGAATATCTTAGGCCAGTACAGACAATTTTAATGAGCAAATCGTACGCCGCGTGGTGAATAATTTCTACATTAATGATAAAAGAAGACCCACTTGAAGGAAATTCATAAAATTTTACAGAATTTAATGAAGTCTGAAGGATATGTAAACGCATTTCATAAAAAAACTTAGCACTCTAGGATTTACGTAGAAGAAGACGACGAATAACTAAAAAGTTCTCCAGGAACAAAGTAGCATCAAGGCAAAACGAATTGCGTACTTCAGGAAGTATCCGGGAGTACATACGTGCATGTCGTCGTCTATGTGAACGAGACATACATTCACAGTTGCCACAGAGCGTCGTACGGATGGAGTGACAGTTCACTATACGGTCTCATGAAACATGTTTCGAAACAAAGCAGAATTGTCACCAGCTTTGCTGGCGAGGAGGCCGGTTTTGTACCTAATGCCTATATAAGATTTAAATCTGGGCAGAAAACAGGGAATTGTCACAAAGACACGTCAAAGTATAAAAAGTGGCTCAAGGCGAGATTAATACTAATCTACTACCTCATACTGTCCTCGTTATAGATAGCGTTCCTTGTCACAGTAAGTCACAATAAGCATGTAACTGGGTGCTCAGCCATTAACTCCACGAGGAGCGATATGATGTCTTGGTTTACAGAAAAGGGAATCAGGTTTGTTTCCATCAGGAACGCCGTGCTCCACGACCGTATCAACGAGATCGACGATAGGAGGAAGGGCAGCATCGGTGATAAATTTTTAATCTGTTTATTGCAGGTCTATTTCGGCTACTGTTCAGCTACCTTTAGTGCATTATGTCCGAGTCGTGATGAGTTACCCTAAATACGGTAACCCAAGGAACCCCTTGACATTACTGGTAATAAACATCAGTTAAAGGATGATTGTTACCTGTAAGTCAATTGGTACCCTGTGCTATTATATTTACTATAAATCATCACGACCTAGATATAATGCACTGAAGATAGCTAAACAGTATCTGAAACCGATCTGGAATAAACAGTTTAAAAAAATTAGGCCAATGTTGGCCTTACTTCTAAAGTTGAAAATAGAGTTCCTTTATACAAGAATACGCTGAGATCTCAGTTGTACACATTGATCAAAATGAACGAACAAGGCTACATGACGTATCAAGTAGACAATATTTTAACCGAACATGATCTTCCAATGCTAAGACTTCCTCTATACCACCCCATAATTGAATCCTACCCCTTTGCTCGTCCGCTACAGCGCAGTACCTCTTCTCTTCCCTTACATTTCCCCTTCTTGCGCGTACGAGTGTCCCCCTCTGTTTGCATGAAGTGTATCTATTGCTTTCAGTGCTTTAAAAAAACTGCACGATCTGCGCTCCCTCACCTAAACGGACTGCCATGGTTTTCGTATCCCAGAAGGCGTCGCCCCATTTAGCGGTCGGGATGCATATCGATAGGCGAACAGGATCTTGTGTTATTTTCTGCCTATTATCAGACCGTGGGAAGGCCTGGACTACGATCCTACTTGCAGGAAGACACTGACTTGAGTGGATACGGGGAGAATAGGTGGTAGACATAGCAACAGAAATAAAAGATTTAGAAACTAACACAAGCAGATATATTCTGAAATTATCACGAAACAGCATACTCTTAAATGAGGGCAGACTCCACTGATATAGAGACATTAACATAACGACGTATATAAAACACAATCGCCTATAGCTTTATACCTTTAACTGAGAACACTTTTGATAGAGAATACTGAACCGTGAAACTAGGTTTTGGCAATAAAATTGGGGCGGTAGACTTCGCTGAACATCAGCGCATGACTAGCGCTGCTGCTCTCCCGTAGTCCCATGGAATACTCGCGATCGGCAAACGACCGTAACGGAGTATCATTACTAGACTGTGCCCGAAGTAACGAACCGTTAAACTTTACCGCAGAATGGCGGAGCAAACCTATCGACAAGATGCGATCGCGGGCGAGACGGCAGCTGGTGGACCATCCAAGACGACCTTCCATAACCGGGCCAGAGCGGCGATGCTCAGGGGTTTTGTTAGCTGGTCGGTAGCTCATACTCATGTCCCTACGGCTGAAGTGAGTAGTTCTGTTGCCAAATTGCTGGGTGCTCAAAAACTGGTTCAAATGGCTCTGAGCACTATGCGACTTAACTTCTGAGGTCATCAGTCGCTTAGAACTTAGAACTAATTAAACCTAACTAACCTAAGGACATCACACACATCCATGTCCGAGGCAGGATTCGAACCTGCGACCGTAGCGGTCGCTCGGCTCCAGACTGCAGCGCCTAGAACCGCACGGCCACTCGGGCCGGCTGCTGGGAGCTCAAGCGGCTGGCCGCTGTGCCGTAGTAGTCGCCGCTTCCATTCTGCAAGAGATGTTTCATAACCTGACACAGACTCGCCAGTTGGGACGGCGGGCCTTTGTGTGTTCGTGCGCTTCTCAAGACGAAGATGCTCCGTTTAGACTTCAGTACTTTTAAAGGCCGCTGCCATACGGAACATTATTAATTAATTAAAGCATTTAATTGATTTATCAATTCCCGACACAATTACGGCAATCGAAATCTGTTTACAGAGGTAGTGATTTATTATTACAAGGTTTCTCTCGTTTCTGTAATTATTTAGGTGCTTCAGTTCGTGGTTGAATCTCTGGATACATGGAAATAAAATTTGTGGATAGAGCAACTACCTGTTCCGCATCAAAAGATCCCAAATCTGTCGCCTATTTCATATTCATGAATGCCTCCTCGACTCGCACTTTCCTTCCGACCTTGCGCGACCTCCGACGCGGACGTCACTGTACGGGGCTTTCGTGGGACGGTTCGTAATACGATGTGTTATAAATCGTTCACACACAATCCTAAATAGTGGTGTCATTTTCAGCTCGGAGCAGAAGTCGGCTAATCCCCCCCCCCCCCTCAATTCTCTCCCACCGAAAAGCTGTTCAGTTGGGCTGCAGGACCCCTGACAAAGCGGAGACCTCAGCATGTGCCACACACGTGGTGTGTGGGTAAACCGCCTGTACGCACGTGCTAGCCCCTCGGGTCGGGCAGCCCATCTGGCGGCGGGGCGCGCACTTCGTGGTGCCAGCGCCGCGCTCTGCGACTGCCGTGCTGCTGCTGAGCGCGCAGCCCCGCGCTCTTTGCGGCTTGTTCCCAGTCGCTGCAAAGCGTCACGAGTGCGGAACGCGTGTTTCACATCCCCCCCTCGTGCCTAACTAGAATTTCTCTAGTCAGTAGCTTGCTGCTTTTATTTATGTACTGTAATGCCCAGTGATGCTGCCGTTAAGCTTCATTATTATTGTATTCCCACAGATTCGTTGACAAAAGCGCTGCGTAGGACACAGTGTACTACACACTGAGGCGACAAATTTCATGGGATAGCGATATGCACACCTACAGATGGCGGCAGTATCGCCTGCAGAAGGTATAAAAGGACAGTGTTTTGGCGAAGTTGTCGTTTGTACTCAGGTGATTATGGCCGCACGACGGGAATTAACTGACTTTGAACGCGGAACCGTAGTTGGAACTAATCACATGCTATATTCAGTTTTGGGAAGTCAATAGGGAATTCACTATTCCGCGATCCACAGTGTCAAGAGATTGCCGAGAATACCACATTTCAGGCTTTACCTGCCGCCACAGACAAAGCAGTGACGCCTTTCGCTTAACGACTGAGAGCAGCGGGCGTTTGCGTAGAGTTGTCAGAACTATAATCTGTCGGTAAACTGAAGAACGAGCGAGAGAGTCCCCGCTCTGCTAACCCAGCTACGTCACAGGGCGCTTCTACATGCTGTTTCACAACGTAGTACCGGCCCTACCGCGGCGCGCTTTAAATCTGTGTTGACGCCGTCTACAGATACGTCTCGGCTGCGTTCATTTTTTAGACAAATGCATTAAGACCATAAGGAATACAAAAAACGATAGCTTCTTCCGGAACACAATATTATACAGTAAATATTAACATAAGAACGGAAGTCTGGAGTCTACTACAAACATAGCACCGAATGTCTGTTCATCTGAATATATGTTCCTCTATTGCTATTCGTAAAAAGGACCGCACATAATGCAATCAATCTGTAGAACTTAAGGCTTAATCTTACTTTGTGTTTCTATTGGAAGGTAGAAGTTTTCTTTGAAGAACTGTATTGAAACTTAACAATTGTTACAACATGAAGAGTGTTTAAAAAGTAAGCAGAAATTTATAATTTTGTGTTTTAGTCCGATTTGCAATACTTTTTTGTCACTGTCTTCGTAAACATGTCTCAAAAGTATGTGTACAATGTTATGCATATTGGCTATTTACTCTGTTGTCAACTGTCGAAAAGGTTACAAGTGTTTTGGTAGCATCAACGATTACTTGTTTTGTATTAAAATAGATTAGACGATCTTTATTAAATTTTATTGTAAGAATAGAATAAAATGTATGAAATTTTTAGAAATTTGGGTATTGCTTTTGGTGAGCCTGTTATGAGTAAACCAAGGCCGTACAAGTGATATAAACATTTCAAAGCGGGTCTTAAAGGACAGCAGTATTACAAGCATGGATGAGATTAAAAATGCACAGTTAGAAGACCTACAAACTACCACGAAGAAACAGTTCCTAAAGTGTTCCACGAATTGGAAAAAGCACTGGCATAAGTGTATAGTATGTAATAGAGAATATTTTGAATAGTATAACATTGCTGTAGACTAACAAATAAAGTTCTTACCAAAAAATAAAAATTAATATGTAAGCGCAACTCATATGTCAAGCTTTCTGCTTAGAAGTGCAGAATCGGGGTACGAGTTTCGAAGGAACAGCAGCCGGCCGCAGTGGTCTCACGGTTCTAGGCGCTCAGTCCGGAGCCGCGCGACTGCTACGGTCCAAGGTTCGAATCCTGCCTCGGGCATGGATGTGTGTGATGTCCTTAGGTTAGTTAGGTTTAAGTAGTTTTAAGTTCTAGGGGACTGATGACCTAAGATGTTAAGTCCCATAGTGCTCAGAGGCATTTGAACCATTTTTTGAAATTTCAGCAGTGTTTAGAATAACTATTGCGCACATGTTTTGAGCAATATGTCTTTAGTTACCGAGATAGGGATTTAATGTTCCATCAGCATCAATGGTTTTACGTGATTTTGAAACTATCTATAACGTTGGGTTTCCTCACAAAATTATTAGTTTTTCTTCGTGGCGATTCCAGTAAACCATGCGGCTTATTTCCGCGTTCATTCTTTGTGCGTGCTGTTGGGCGAGGCTGGCGTTTGCATAAATTGCAGCCGTTTGATTGGGAGTGGTAATATTAACCAACAGTTCTTTTTGCGTCGCCTCTTTAACATACGCTGTACTAACATTATAGACGAACGAACGCTCGTTACTCCCCAAATACCTCCTCTTCTTCGAAATCTGTAAATTTTCTTGCAATGCTAGACGATTATCCGTCACTTCCGATTATCGAAGTATATCAGTAAGTATATAAAATTAACTGAGGCTGGCAACTAAGGTCCTACGAACAGAAACGACGTATATCACTGCACGCCGATCTGCACCGCTAGACAGGTAACGGGCAACATATTTTGGGTGCCCCTGTAGCCTGGTGGCAGCGTTCTTCCGGGAAAGGCCACTTCCCCCACCAAAAGCGTTCCTCGCTCTTGAGTTTACAGACAGACTATAACACACAAGCAACACTACACACACGTGGCACGTACGACGAACTATCTGTTGCGGCAGTGCGGCGAAATTTGGCGTTAATGGGCTATAGGAGCAGACGACCGACAGCGAATGCCTTTGCTGGCAGCACGTCATCCCCTGTAGCCCCAGTCCTGGGCTCGTGACCTTATCGATTGGACTCTAAACGACTGGAAAACGTGGCCTAGTCAGATAAGTGTACATTTCAGTTGGTAAGAGCTGATGATAGGGTTCGACTGTCGCGCAGACCCCACGAAATCATGAAACTAAGTTGGCAACAATGCACTGTGCAAGCTGGTGGTGGCTCTACAATGGTGCGGGCTGTGTTTATATGGAATTTATGGAATGTACAGGATCCTCTGGTCCAACTGAACCGATCATTGACTGAAAAAGGTTATGTTTGCCTATTTCGAGATCATTTCCAGCCATTCGTGGATTTCACGTCCCCAAACCACGATGGAATTTTTGTAGATGACAATGCTCTAAGTGACCGGGCCTCAATTGTTCGCCATTGGTTTGAAGAACATTCTGGACAATTCTAGCGAATGATTTGGCTACCCAGATCGCCCGACATGGATCGCACCGAACATTTATGGAAACATAATAGAGAAGTCAGTTTGTGCACAGAATTCTGCACCGGCATCACTTTTGCAATTATGGACGGGTATAGAGGCAGCATGGCTCAGTATTTCCACAGGAGACTTCCCGGGCACGTGGAGTTGCTGCTCTACCCCAGGCAAAAGGAGATCCGGCACGATACCAGGAGGTATCCCATGACTTTTGTCACCTCATTGTACGTTGATTTTGAAAACAACAGTATGACACTTTTAAAGAATTCCAGCTCGTAAAAATTAGTGGACTACTGCTGGAAAGCAGGATGTTCTGTGTCAAGCTGGAGGACCAAAAGATCCGGCGGCTACGGCAGAAAAATGCGTTCGCCCTGGGTAGTGTCATGGCCACTGCTCCTGTTTAACTTGTATGCCAATGACCAGCCAACACCAAATTACACGACTCACTTCCTGTAAGCCGATGTAGCTATCACAGATTAAGGAAGGAGTTTTGAGGATGCAGAACAAAACCTGGAACGCGCTCTAAGTCCGCATACGCGAAGTTCCCTAAACGAAATTGGTCAAAGACAAGCCATCGTCTCCCAAAACGAGCAGATCTGCAGTTGATTTTAATCTGGAATGGCATCAGCCTGCAACACACACATAACTCGATGCACTTTGGTGTCGCACTGGACATACGAGCAAGACTGCGAGAAGACACGCCATAATGTTGTAACAAGGAATAAAGTGCTCAAGAAAGCACCTAACAGTAATCGGGGAGCTAGACCAAGGGTGCTCAGGATCACAATCCAGACACTGTGCTCCTTTACAACAGGATATGCTTCCCCGGTGTGTTTCAGATATATACCCGCCAAGAAGGCCAACTTAAGAGCAAAAGCAATACCCGCTGACTAATAATCGGTTACATGTAACCCACTCCACACTATAAACTATACAAAGCTGGCCGATTTACGGATCCCAGCTCCCGAAGAGCCGGTAACGAAGATACTGAGAGGTTTAAAGCATACCTTCCATGAATCCCACTTATTTCGAGCGTCGTGCGGACCTGCAAGACATAAATCCCGCAACAGATTCGTGGACAAAAAACTTACAGAGTCTCCAAGCTACTACTCTGCACTACAGAACACGCCCAGCGGCGAGAACTGGAGAACAGAGTTCAAATTACACGATACTAGAAGCAAAGAAGCCTTAGTAAAATTTGGCTCTAAAACGCATACCTTAAGAGCTATGAGCACTTGTTCATCTTGGATCTTGGGTACTGTGAAACACATCTCTTCTACTGCAAACTCTTTGATGCCTATGTTTTGGGAGAAGGAGTATGGGCCTAAACAAGAAAGAAACGTCCAGTAAATATGGCCTCTAAATTTCATACCTTACGAGCTATGAGCACTTGTTCAGTGGAACAGTTGTATTTGTATTTCGTAGTAGCAAAGAGGAACACGTGCTCATATATCCTGAGGTATGCGTTTTAGAGCCCATGTTAAGTGAGAATTTTTTGCTTCTATTATCGTGTACCTTCAACCGTATGCGTTGACGCTTTTAATTATGATACATAGATAAATATGACGACAGATGCGACAGTGGCGAATATAGGGATATGGAATATCTCAGGATATATCGTAACTGTCCAGTAATGTACGCTCGATGAATTACGGCGGGGAAGAAGGGGAGAATCAGACATAGCCCAATTTTGGACCGAAAAAAATTTGATCTCCTAATCTGACGAAGTAATTTTAAGTAAGTGTTAATCAACTTGTGTTTGTATCATTCTGTGAAGTTCCACGCCTTCAGCTAGTAAACAAATTGCAGGTCTCAGCAATATCGTAAAAGGTATACCACTGGATTAAATACTTCGTAGAAACAGACCGAGCGAGACGGCGCACTGGTTAGCACACTGGACTCGCATTCGTGAGGACGACGGTTCAAACCCGCGTCTGGCCATCATGATTTAGACTTCCCGTGATTTCCATAAATCGGTTCAGACAAATACTGGAGTGGTTCCTTTGAAAGGGCACGGCCGATTTCCTTTCCCGTCGTTCCCTGCTCTGAGTTTGTGCTCCGTCTCTAATGACCTTCGTTGTCGACGCGCCGTTAAACACTAATCTCCTCCTCGGCCTCCTAGAAACAGAACTCACCAAGTCGTTATTATCGGGAGCCAGAGACAGTAGCAAACGGCGGACCTCTGTGAAGTGCGTCAGTGCTTGGTTCAAATGGCTCTGAGCACTATGGGACTTAACATCTGAGGTAATCAGTCCCCTATAATTTAGAACTACTTAAACGTAACCAACCTAAGGACATCACCCACATCCATGTCCGAGGCAGGATTGGAACTTGCGACAGTAGCGGTCGCGCGGTTCTAGACTGAAGCGCCAAGAACCGCTTGGCCACATCGGACGGCTCTTCAGTGCTGTTATTGTTCAAGATGTACATGATGGCAAAAAATCAAAATGTCTGGAAACGTCAGTGATGAGTATCGGACTTCAGATATAGGAAAAATTGCAAAACAGAGGTCTGTGTGAAACCAGAGCCACAAAACAGCAGCGAATCTTAATTTGCTACAGAAGTACATATTATATCAAAAAGCGCAATTACCGGTTAAATTGGCTAGAGGTAATTCTTTAACCTGAACATTCCAAATTAGACACTGTGAGTCCCTGTGCACAGCGTTTTTCGTTATACGCGATTTTTCTGTTATTTTTACTGGCTGCAACTACACCGCCAAATCAACTACGCCAGAAGTAATGTAATTACAGAATTTTTTTTAACATACTAAGCTAGAATACAGAAACAGCAGAGTAGTGAGGTGAATGACAAGTGGTACTGCAAGGACAATGAAATCTACAGACCGCGTATTTTAATTTTTGCCTATATACGGAGACCGTGAATAAACTTTCCTTCTAACGACTGGATCGACGACTTCAAATTATTATAACACTGATGACAAATAAAACTGAAATTAACTTTTAAACACTCTTCTTGTTTTCTTGGATATCATTGTTACTGCCTTCGTAGCCGAGGTCACCTGTGCGGTGGCGCTCGACTCGCTGGCGGAAAATCTTCACTGCCAGCATTTGGTGGGCAGGGGGAGGGGAGAGGTGGTGACGTGAAGTTCCTGGTCGCCATTCTCTCCGTATTATCTCTTTAAATGAGGGCATGTGGTAATCAGTCAGCCGGGGGCCGTGGAGCACGGCGGCCCTCTTGTGGTGCTGTACGACAGTAGGTAGCTTTTTACGTGCACCGGCTTACACCCTCTCCATTTCTTCATCCTTGACAACACAAACCCGCCACTACATTGTACAAGCACTCATTGCAGTCATCCACACGACACGGTGTACATTTGACCGTCCATAACAGGTTGGAGAAAGGCAGCGGCAAACCACCTTCACTAGGACCTTGGCTAGCATGGCGATGGTAGGTTCCCGCATCTGTTCCCGTACGCTCATTTCATTAATAGGAACTACTTTTTGACTGAAGTTAACATCCTCGAGGAATAATAGCTCAGCCTTTCGGAAAGTCCTGGCCTATTACGGATTATCGTTGCTGCAAAAATTCTTGCCACCAGTTCTTCGCGAGTGTCGACTTCGTCTCACTCGTTGATTGATTGCGTGTGGTGGTCGTAGCTCAAGAACGGAACATTTCCGACAAGCAACAGTCTGGGAAATGTTGCTCGATTCGACGTTCACTACTCTGGTCCTTACTACCAGTTTCCTTTTGCGTCCTCGGTGACGGTTGGTGCGGTGTGTACACGGTTGAGGAATGTCTCTGAAGCGGCGTGATGAGTTTCGGAACGCCAGTAGTTTTAATTGTAGCGTAGAGCGACGGGCCAGAGACTGAACAGCGGGTCGCTCGCCGCCCCTGGTGTCTCAATCCATTAGCGGGCCGGTAGTGCCCCCGCGTGTAGCGTGTAGGCTTTGATCACTGTTTTCGCCACGGTACAGAGGGGACGCGTGATTAGACTTGAAAGGCGGCAGGCGGTGCGCGCCTAATGTAATTGGAGAGCGCCCCCGTCCGGCGCCGACCTGCGGACCCTCCGTCCATTGTGACAGGACGGCCGCTAAGTACTCGCCGGCCGCCGCAGCCGCACGCTGTCACCGGGCGGCTCGCTTCTACAACTGTGCGCCAACTCACATTGACGACCGCGTGCCGCTATTCATCACATTGATATTGTACTGCGAATTTTGTGATGGGTGGATAAAAATTAGTGGCAGCACTGCCGTAAAACGAAGGATGTGCGGCAGATGGCATGAGCGCTGTCTGTAGCTGATAGGTCAGCTACAGTAGTGCAGTGAGCGTCGACAGCTGTGTCTGAATCAGTTGCAATGTGTACAGTCTGAAAGTGCGAGAGGCCGCTTCAAGCGCCATAACAATATGTTTCGTGCGTGGATCAAAACTGAAGTACCACGTGGTCGGAGTGCACAACAATGTTTCAGGGACTGCGTGAAGCGTGTGGCGATGCAGCATTGCCGTATCGTACGGTGGCGAGACGGGTGAATGTGTTTTGAGAGGGCGTCACTCAATACCGACCCCGTTCGGGACGACCCCGTCACTGACAACGTGAGAATGATAATTGATCTGCTTGGCTCTCTGCGGGGTGTTGATCGCCGATGGACTTCGTGACAGTGCATGATGCCACACGGCGAACTCCGTGCAGGAGCTTCTTTATACGTTGGGGGGGGGGGGGGGTGTAGGGGGGTGGGTGGAAGATACTGGAACACCCATGGGATGACGTCGTGTTCGCCAAAATGAAGGAAGCTCTTCGTGGCACGCGCTACAACACAAGAGGAGGCATCATCTGTGCCATAAGGCAGACCTTGCGACACATCGACAGAGATGGACGCGTTGACGATTAACGACCCCCTCTGTCTGTGTGAGGTAAGGTTATCGAGATGCGGCATTCATATGGTGAACGTTTGTCAATAAAGTTTTGTGAATAATTAGAACAGGGTTGCCACTACATTTTATCCAACCCATATGGCTTCCTCGAAATGGAAGAACAATGGCATCACGACAATGTTGCATGACAGGTAACACACGAGGAAACAGGATGTCCATGACGTACCATTGCTTATCAAAACTCCCTCCGTCACTACCAGTCATGATCTGCTTTCTTACCCGACGGATCCCCACATCGTGACGCAACGAGTAACATCGCTGTGCTTCTAGTCGGGTCGCCATCACACTGTACTCGCTGACAACAATCACCCGGAGCAGTGCAGAACCGCGATTCGTCGACGCCATTCGCTGAGCAGCCCATCGTTCATCAGTAGTCTGGATGCTGCTGGTCTCCTGCCAGTAGCGCGGGATGACACAGAATCTTGCGTGTAGCTGGTCTGGAAAAGATGGCCACACTCTCTGCTCATCTGCTTTCACAACGTGGTATTGTCTTCATTGTTGATGTTATGGCGAACGTCGCACTGGGTCGTACAAAGCATGAGAAACATACTCCACTTTTTGTAAATAATAACGAACGAAGTCTTAGACACGGTCTGCCTGAACCCTTGTTTTCCCAAACCGCGTGTCGATATGGTTCCATCTGTAATTCTACTGTTGATCGTGTACTACGTTTGTAACGACCTGTCAACGAGGTGTTGAACTTCAATGAACCTTCGTCGGTGGCCATAGCGGATATGTCTGTAATGAAGCAGCTGCAAGGCATTTGAATGTAATGAGGCTATTCACGCAGACCATCTGCCCTGGTTTGAACTCCGTTAACGTCACCGTCTTACTTCTGTATGTATTCTTTTCGAACTTTCGTTTTGTGTTACGACAAAAGTAGAAGAGAACTAGTTTGATTACGATGTGCTGGTATATACTGCACAGAATTCCCAGAAGCATGGCGCCAAATTAAGAATCAATATTGAAAGTCTGTGAAAATTTCATTACAGCCTCATGCATTATGATAAACAAGTTTACAGCTCAAGAACAACGGTGTTGTGAAAAATGCTATACCCAGAAACTTTAATCTTCGGATCGAACGAAATTCAGCAAGTTATTGACATATCTTTGTTTTCAACAAAATTAAATCTGCCGACACTGCATATCACACTTGGTAACGATTCTGAAACAATAATCAGCAGTAGAGGATGAAATTTACTCTCACCATGACTGTAGAGCCATTAACAAAGCCCAGATACATAACCACATGCATGTGATTCTAGCATGTTACACATTTGATATTATAGGTTTCTAAGGGTTGCAAAGGGGCCGTAGTATAAGGAGCAGTCAAATCAAAACCAGACACATCAAAAAAAGTAAATAAACCATTTATTATTTCATAAATAATTGCCGTATCAACGTATTTATCCCACTGAAAGCCAAGGCGGTCAATGCCATAATGGAAAAAATCTTACGGTTGCCAACGGAACCAAGATTGTTCCCAGGAGTGCATCTCTTCGTCCGAAGCAAATCCAACTGCCACGAATGTCTTTCTGTAAGGCTCCAAAAATATGGAAATCGCATGGGGAAAGATGGGGGCTGTATGGAGGACATGCAGTGACTTCCCAGCGAAACTTACGCAGCATAACCAAACAACCTTGGCAACATGTTGACGATCTCTCTACATGAGTTTATCATATTTTTGATGTCCACAGCTCGTGGTCTCGCGGTCGCATTCTCGCTTCCCGAGCGCGGGGTCCCGGGTTCGATTCCCGGCGGGGTCAGGGATTTTCACATGCCTCGAGATGACTGGGTGTTTGTGTTGTCCTCATCATTTCATCATCATTTCTGAAAGTGGCGAGTTTGGACTGAGCAAAGGTTGGGAATTTGTACGGACGCTGATAACCGCACAGTTAAGCGCCCCACAAACCAATCATCATCATCATCATTCATCATCATCATCATCATCATCATATTTTTGATGCCCTGAAGACACATTCGCAGCTGTCGATTTGCTTCTGGCGATGTGGTGCACGCCTGGGTATAATCGTGGTTCCGTAGGCAACTGCAGACATTTTTCCATGAAGACACTGAATGTCTCGCCTCTCAATGGGGTAAATTTATCGTAAGACTACTTTTGGAATAATAAACACTGTACTTTTCTCCATATCTCTCTTTTTCGTTTGACTTCTCCTTGTAGACAAAGTCTTTATAAGGAAAGCACGTCCGGGAATGCACCGTTTGGATATAAAATACTTTTGAATAAGGGTATCACTTTCGAATATTCGATGACACCACATACCATTTTCGTCCGACTACGACAACGGCTGGGAGAATCTGCTACGTTTGCAACTAGGAGAGCTGATCGTGGGGTTCCACGGACGAGCCACACTCTTATGACTGCCGTGACGTCCGGTAGAAGAGAACCAGACGACGAGTACTCGGAACACTGGCCACGCCATGGACGCCTGTAGAGCGCACAGGTCGGAGCTCGTAGTCTCCGGTGTGTGCGGAGACGGTAGATTTGAATCTGATCCGATCTTCAAACTTGTTTGACATCCAAACAACACATTTCCGGAGATGGGGCTTACAACTTAAAATTTTGAAAGGAACCCATCTGCAACCCCAACAACCCTATAATGGGAATTATGAAACTCTATGCACTGTTAGAAATACTTGCCTTTCTTGCTGCAACTTAATTTATTTTTCTCAGGCGCGTTTCGCCTTCTTTTTTCTCTCTCTAAGGCATCATCAGTGATATCTATAACGTTACAGTTAATCGAAAAGTTCACGTCGTGATTTTTATGTAAATAAGTAACTACTTACGGTTTGCTGTGCACTGCGTTTCCTCTCATCTGGTTCACAGAAAACCGTAAGTTATTTCTTACTTACGTAAAATATCGCGACGAGAAAAAAAATGGTTCAAATGGCTTTGAGAACTATGGGACTTAACTTCTGAGGTCATCAGTCCCCTAGAACTTAGAACTACTTAAACCTAACTAACCTAAGGACATTACACACATCCACGCCCGAGGCAAGATTCGAACCTGCGACTGTAGCGCCTAGAACCTCTCGGCCACCTCGCGACATGAACTTTTTGATGATCTAAAAATAACAAAACTGTATCGTTACAGATTTCACTGATGATGCCTTAGAGCAAGAAAAAGGAGAAACGCGTCTGGGAAAAATAAATTAAGTTGCAGGAAGAAAAGGCAGTTTTATTTACAAAACAAGTAATTCTGTGTCTGTGCTTGCTGCAGAGGATGGTCACACAAACAAACTTTCTATACAGGGTAATCAGAAAAAATCTGGAAAGTATGTAAGAGTATTGCAGGATTCAAGCTGCCCGCCAGAGGTGGTATCGTAAAACGTATTTCGTTTGGTTTCCGAGAACGGTACAAAAATTGGACACGGCACGGCAGTAAGGATCGAACCCGAGCCAATGGCTCAGCGGCCTTGACCGCTGTCATCTACTCTACGAGAAGAACTGACACTAATTGCATCCAGCGGGCCCCTTGAACTTGCGCGCGCAATAGCCTGATTGGCTAACTTCAATTCTAATTAACTATGAAACGGCACCCGTATCAAATTTTTTTCGTAACAGTTATTTCTCAGCTCAACTTTTCCTTCAACAACCGTGCAAGCTTTTCAGACTATTTCTGACCGTCCTGTGTGTAGGAAGTATCAAAACTGGCGCTCTCGGACGCCATCACGTTATTCCTTGATCACTAACAGCTCAAAACTGTGTGTACCAAAATTTTGTCCGTGTATATTTTCGGTAGAACACGGACGTGAAAGAGAGGTAATTGGGCGGCATTGTAATTGCAGGTACGATAAATATATTTAGTTAAACCTGTACCCCATGGGTGTCAAACTTTTTAGCTTACCCGGGGAACATCGGAAGAAGAAGAGTATTTTGGGCAACACGTAATTAATATGCTTAACACTAACAATAAACACTGGAAGAAAAGGGGTGAATCAATGAGAGAAATGTTGTGTGGCGGGAGTTTCAAATTGAAAATATTCAACTCACCATAACTTCACACAAATGGAATTTCATGGATTTTTATACACCGTTCGGAAGATAGATGCTCACTTCTTGTGCCAACTGCGGCTCGCGGGTTAGACATCCCTGCTGTAGCCTATACCAGTGCTGCTCAGTTACTGCAGTGGATGTATTTTTGCGTTAGAATACTCTAGTTCGGTTTCGGATCTAGGTGTATTTTTTCTTTTATAATGTCTAGTTCTGTATTGCTCGTTGATGCTTAAGTATATACTGTTTCTTAAATGATACATACGTTAACACTGCAGTTTTTTAAACATTGATTATAAAAATTATTAGTTAGAAATGTCAGAAATATTCATGAAGAGAAGTAATCAGTCAAAAAATAAATTCTCTGTCATTGTGGTGAATATAGTATTGGCTAGAAACCGATAGAACGAACTGCAGGAGGGTAAACTGGAAACAGGGTATGAATGTAGCTGATAAAGTAGTGCGATGCAATACCTCAGATAATATGGCTACATTATTGCATAATTACCGAGGATAAAGCAAGAAGCGACAGACCAGAGGAATACGGGTTGAGTCCGTTTCTTTTTAGTGTGGGGGAAGAAGAATAACTGAAGAAAAGGGAAGCAGTGGTAGTAATGGACTGTTAGTGCGTGGAAGAGAACAGAGTAAACGTGTAAAGGTATAATACATCTCTAAAGTGGAACAATAAAGACGATCGTACTCTCACTTCTGTGATAGTATTAAATAATTTCACGTGTTTTGTGTAAGGAACTTGTGTAGTCTGATTGTGTGTAACGATTAAGAAGCCAGACACACAGCCCAGAATTAGAAAATAAAAAAAATACACCTAGGTCTGGAATCGAACTCGAGTACTCCGTCGCGAAACTCCACGTGCTGCACTAACGGCTCAGCTCAGGTATAAGGAATTGAACAGAGAACTTGGCGTACAAATTATTACTTCCGCCAAAGTGGCCTTCTTTGACGTCTATTCTCAACCGAAATATACACGGGACGATATTTTGTTGTAGACATACTTGTACCGTTAGTACGCAAGGACTCGCGCTGGTGGTGTCCGAATGCGCCAATCTTGGTTCACCTTATGTATTGTTTGCTGGAACAGATGTATACGCGCTTTCTGCATTTCTCGCAGTAGTTGTTCCCGTAAGCAATGGACCGCTTCACACCGTAGCAATGCAATTTTAGTTGGGAGAGTTTCACTGACATGATACAGGATTTGCGGTGGTCATCATTAAAACATAGTTGTTTTTCGTCGCGGCGGACCTTCTCACGATATTTCCATCAGCAAATTTCTCATCTGAATGTGAAAATATTCTGTTGACGCCGACGTACGTAGGGAGAAATGATCATCATAATAAAAAAAATTGAAAATCAGAGATTGCACGGAAAGATACAAGTGTTTTTCCTCGTGCTGTTCGAGACTGGAACAATAGAGAATTATTGTGAAAGTGGTTCGATGAATCTTCTACCAGGCACTTTAGTGTGATTTGGAGAGTATCGATGTAGATGTACAAGGACTAGTTGTTCAGCTTTCTTCTTCCTCAGATCGAAATCTGGTAAAATATTCTGTTTTCTTCAAATTAAAGTGTTATAGAACGAGTTATGAATAGGCTACAATTGGATTACAGCTATTAAACGACCATTCTGAATAAGACTTTGTCGGATTTTATAGGATTGCGTTTTTCAAAGGATTCGAGATTACGTCGAATTGCTTCTTATGTCCTCTTCGAAAATGTGTTGTGCTTTGTCGCTAAGCATCTTGCCATTCTATCATAAAAATAACGACAGTAATAATAATAACAATAATAGTTAGGAAGGAGATCGGTTTGGGCTATCAAGAAAGCTGAAAAATTTGTAGGTGTTAAATTAATAATTACTTCATTTCAGTACTACGCAAATAGCGAAGGAAAGTCCCTATCGGTGACAGCCTTCCTGGGAACTTATTTTGAGAGCGGTACGAAATGTGTGCACTAACAAACTCGGTTAACAAGGGATGTAGGAGGAGGTTTAATTTTGTTTCAAGGTAATGTCGCTGTCAGTCGTTTTCACAATAATTTAATTTTCCTTTATTTGTGTTTCGACGATGGGACACCAGTAAAGTCGAACATCCCGTTGGCGTGGAAGTAGTCAGACATGGATCACTAATACTTCGCATCGATTCGTAGGGAAAGCGGATGTTGGCTTCTTTCAATGAACAGCCTCGAGGTATTTGGGGGGGTATCACTGGAAACCTACAGCAGCGTTGCTGGAGACAGATTACGAGTCGTCTTTCGAATATGATTTTCATTTCACTTGGCATATGTTTTGGACAAATATAGGTTAGAACAATAGGAAACACTCTGATATAGAGCCTTGTACGTTTGGTACCTGAAAAATTGTACCGAAATCATTTGTAGAACCAATATATCATATAACCAACATAAAGACGACACATTAAACAGGTTCCCATCTTCTGGTCACAGAACTGGAACTTTCGGTACGTAGCATCATGCTACAAACGCAAATAAGTTAGTTATCTATACTTCCTCGAAAAAGATAAGCTCGAAAACTAATTAATGAAAATAAAAAAATTCTTAAGTTAGTGGTCGCAGTTATCTATTGGTAGTTTAAAAAATGGCTCTGAGGTCATCAGTCCCCTAGAACTTAGAACTACTTAAACCCAACTAACCTAAGATGAACATCAACAAAAGCAAAACGAGGATAATGGAATGTAGTCAAATTAAGTTGGGTGATGCTGAGGGAATTAGATTAGGAAATGAGACACTTAAAGTAGTAAAGGACTTTTGTTATTTGGGGAGCAAAATAACTGATGATTGTCGAAGTAGAGAAGATATAAAATGTAGACTGGCAATGGCAAGGAAAGCGTTTCTGAAGAAGAGGAATTTGTTAACATCGAGTATAGATTTAAGTGTCAGGAAGTCGTATTTGTATGGAGTGTAGCCATGTATGGAAGTGAAACATGGACGATAAATAGTTTGGACAAGAAGAGAATAGAAGCTTTCGAAATTTGGTGCTACAGAAGAATGCTGAAGATTAGATGGGTAGATCACATAACTAATGAGGAGGTACTGAATAGAATTGGGGAGAAGAGGAGTTTGTGGCACAACTTGACAAGAAGAAGGGACCGGTTGGTAGGACATGTTCTGAGGCATCAAGGGACCACAAATTTAGCATTAGAGGGCAGCGTAGAGGGTAAAAATCGTAGAGGGGGACCAAGAGATGAATACACTAAGCAGATTCAGAAGGATGTAGGTTGCAGTAGTTACTGGGAGATGAAGAAGCTTGCACAGGATAGAGTAGCGGTCGCGCGGTTCCAAACTGTAGCGCCTAGAACCGCTTGGCCACCGAGGCCGATTTGGCGGTTTATGTAGGTATAATATGCAAGCAGTCACGTTTTGAATTTCGTATAATTTTTTGTGCCATTAACTAATTTTCAAGCCAGTGCAGGCTTATAACACTACCGGCTACTGCTGAATTAGCGGTACATCGATAACGTTACTTATGTGAAAGGATACTTATTTGACCGTGATGGTGCGTAATGGAAAGGTAACGGACAGTTCTTGTTTTTCTAAAGATTTCTATAGAAAGGAAACAGCAGCAGAACAAACGGGACTCGAACCAATGTTCTATTAATAATCAAGTAATCTGTAATTATGGAAAGAAAATGGTCGGCAGGCCAATTAGGTAAAGTCGTACTAAGTAGTAGCATGGTTCATAAAGGAAGTTAGCTTTGAGGATTGACTTTACTTGATGCTGAAATTCTGTTTTGCTGATAAGATACTAGACAGTAGCGTATTTCAACACCCAATGTACGAGTAATTTGAAATGAACTACACGGTAGCAGTATTAATTCGTTTACGAAGCAACTGTCTCTAAATAACTTTCACAAAATGGCTCTGAGCACTATGGGACTCAACTGCTGTGGTCATAAGTCCCCTAGAACTTAGAACTACTTAAACCTAACTAACCTAAGGACATCACACACATCCATGCCCGAGGCAGGATTCGAACCTGCGACCGTAGCAGTCGCCAAGGTTCCGAACTGCGCGCCTAGAACCGCGAGACCACCGCGGCCGGCTAACGCTCACAATCTGTATGTTACAGAAGAGAGCTAATGATCATTATAGGTAAATAATTACTAATGATGGAGTGCTACTAACTTGGACAATGAGTTCTCTTGTCAGATTAATTATTGGAAATCAGTACCTTTGAAATAATTATCAAGTAACTGTATCTTTCTACTGGTTATTATTTGTGTTCCTCCAGGAACATTCACTTTCTTATACTGTTCAGCTCAGATGGGACATGTGGTACGCGAATCTAGTATAACTTGAATAGTTGTAGCTATTTGCTTACTATAGTACACAGACGTTATAAGAATGATAGTTTTACCTCTTGAGTACTGTTATTGTAATACTATTAGATGTAGATGTAGATGGGGACGCGGAAACTTGTCTATCATTAAACACTGATCCAGGCTGAACATTTATTCACAATACAAGGTTAGAAACACCGTTAACTATATAACATGGAATAATAAACACGGTTATCTGAATAAGAAGAATATTTAAACTGCATACTTTAAACCTTCTCTTCGTAATTGTACTTTGATGAAACGTTAACTACCCTTTTAAGAAAATTACATGGAGTATTTCAAAATTTATGCTCACTAAGTTATCATGTACTTCACGGCTCGACAATGTTTATTAACTTTTGTTGAAGAAGGTAATTGCTTTTCATACAGTAAAATAGGATTCTCGGAATTACCGTTGCACTTGAGATAGGAACCTGTCTAGGTAAAAGACTAAGGATAAAATACGGGTGGCACATCACAAAGTTTACCAAACACAAACTTATCACTAAAAAGAAATCACATAACTGGCCCATGCAATTATAGAGTATTCAACAGCTAATTTGAGATGAAGGTGGTGGCAGTGTCGATCTCCTGTGCTATTAGAAGAAAAAAGGCGGCAAAAGTTTCAGTTCAGAAGATGCACACACTTTGCCTACTTGCCATCGATTGACTCGTGCCACAAAAGAGCTTTGCAATTCGGCAGCCAAATCCACCTTCTCTATTCTAGCCAAGCCCGTTTCGTTGCGGAAGGACTTGTCTCCATGTTTTACATGATTACAAACCCTACATGCTCTATGCATAAACCGATGGTACAAGTGAAGTTTTAACTTTCCCATTCTTCTACAGCACATTACTTTTTAAATTACAGTCCTAGATTAATTACAGTTACATAAATTATCATTGTCCGCTGCTCGTGGTCTTGCGGTAGCGTTCTCGCTTTCCGCACACGGGGTCCCGGGTTTTATTCCCGGCGGGGTCAGGGATTTTCGCTGCCTTGAGATGACTGGGTGTTGTGCCTTTCATCATCATTTCATCCTCATTCACTCGCAAGTCGCCGTAGTGGCGTTAAAGAACTTGTGGAGCAGCGGCCGAACCGCCCCGCGAGGGGTCTCCCGGCCACCAATGCCATACGCTCATTATTATTATTAATTATCATCTTCATCTCTCTCTCTCTCTCTCTCTCTCTCTCTCTCTCTCTCTCTCTCTCTCTCTCTCTAACACACACACACACACACACACACACACACACACACACACACACACACACACATGCGTGCGCGCGCGCTGAACTGAACTAGGTGCAATCACCACGACACTTCGTCCAGAAAATAATGTTCGTATAACACATCCATCGGACGATGAGCCTGCAGCAGTAGCTCCAGAACTTGTTAATTTAGAATTAATCGTATCCAGTTAAGAACGCGACTGCTTGCATATTATACCAATAAGCATCCAATCTAAAAAACAGTTGCAGGTCGTCATCCTAAGTGGATATAATGAATTTGCAGTTGTCTGTATTTATACTGAACATTACTCTTGAAACAGACGTAACTGAGTAGACGTGCGACAGTAACATCTGCTTCTTATCTGAGTCAGCAAATTTGTTACCCCCTGCTTCCTTCCCCCTCCTCTCTCTCTCTCTCTCTCTCTCTCTCTCTCTCTCTCTCTCTGAGTTTCTTCACGTAACACACGTTACGCGTTACTCTGCATTTCACGCTCCGCCTGCCGGCACAAAGGACGTCGCCCCGTAGACCATCTTTGAAGTGTCGACAGGCAAAACCGCGGGTACTCCGAGCTGGAGGCGGGGCAAAAAGCGAAGATACGGGCGGGAACTGCAGGGAGCGCTGGGGACGGTCGGCGCCGGCACTACCAGCGGCAGCGGGAGGAGGCGGGAGGCAGGCGCATTTATCGCGCGAGGCGCGCAGCAGAAAGCGAGGAGCGGAGCGCCGCCGGCGGCCGAGGGGGCGCCTAAGATGACTGGGCCGGCAAATCTCGGCGAGAAGGCCCTCCGTAATTAACGCGCGGAAAGCGGCACTCCTCGGGGTCAAGTTAAAAACGAGCGCGAGCCGGCGCGTCCTGCTTGACGGATGGCAACGGCACCCACCACGTGCGAGGGTCGCGCCGACCCGTGATTGATAGCCCATTGTGCGGCCCACACCACGCCCTGCACTCCTCTAATAGATTAAACACAGGAGCTCCACTCCCTCCCGGCATCTGTCTCAATCATTTACCTCTAATAGCGTTTGCCGGACGCCACTCGGGAGTGAGGGTAGCGTGCTCCAGCGACACGCGGAAGCGGGAGCCCACCTTTCTCTTACCGTCACTTCTTTTTACTTTCCGCAGGTGACAGGTGGAGGTGATCTCTGTGGCGGCAAACGGTTTATACATTATTTTCGTTTCACAGGCTCTCAGACTATGATCTGAATAATACATGGACTAGTTCGTATTTGCCATGTTATTTGGCAGAGAGCAGCAATGAGTACATATTTTGACGATCAAGTTTACTTCACTCTATGCTCATATCAACTGTTCATTCCTCTACCAGTTTCACCTGCCTAGTGCTTATCAACAGCCGGCCGGGGTGGCCGAGCGGTTCTAGGCGCTACAGTCTGAAACTGCGCGATCGCTACGGTCGCAGGTTCGAATCCTGACTCGGGCATGGATGTGTGTGATGTCCTTAGGTTAGTTAGGTTTAAGTAGTTCTAAGTTCTAGGGAACTGGTGACCTCAGAAGTTAAGTCCCACAGTGCTCAGAGCCATTTGAACCCTTTTTTTTTTATCATCAACAGCGTTCGACGGTGCCGGGGTGAGAGATTTGCTAGGATTCAGCATTTCCATGTCGGTCCTACTAGAGATGTGGAGTAGGAACATCGCGAACACGTTGACTCCTAATACGCTCTGGTGCTGCCGTCGGCCAAGAAGTATTTATGAACTGTTGATAAAGAATGGTTACATGAAAACTGGTATAGCAATAAACGGTTGGGCAGTGTCTGAAACCAGCTGTATACTTAATTTATGGTCTCTTCTAGAGTCATCAAAATATCATTGCATCTGGACGTGAAGGGCTTCGCACGGCGTCTCGTGAGTTTTTAATGTGTGGTTTCAAGAGGACACACTGAACCATTTGGTAGTCTGTGTACAAGCGTCTTGAAACCATTCACAGTGCGACAAGTTTTCCTTAATCACCACAATATTTGCTTACTGTGACGTCACCGCATGTTTCCGATGACGACCAGGCCAAGTGCAATATTATCGTTGCCGGATAGTACGAGCGGTATTGAAACTGTGAGGGTTGCCCAGAAAGTAATGCGTTGCATTTTCTTTTCTCAGCCGAAAACAGTGCTACGAATGCGAAATATTACGTAGTGTTGTTTGAAGTCTCCTGAGTGAGCGCGCCAAGTTTCCGTCACTTCCGACAGATATCGTAGCCACAGGACAGTTTCAAAATGGCTTCTGTAGGTGATGTACGTTACAAGCAGCGTGCCGTCAGTGAATTTATCGCTGCTGAGAGAGAAACTGTGGGGAATATTCACAAACCCTTGTGCAAAGTCTGTGGAGCTTCTGCTGTCAACAGAAGTACAATTAGTCTCTGGGCACGTAGAGTGAGGTCATCAGACGGCGGTTCGGCGGAGCTCTACAATTTGCAGCGGTCGTGAAGACCATTCATGGCTACCACACCTGACATGTTTGTAGCGAGCTGACGATGTCACTCACGAGGACAGACGTATTATGACTCGGTAGTTGGCGCTGCATCTGTCAATCAGCAAAGAAAGTGTGGATGCAATCATCCGCACTCTTGGATATTCAAGGATTGGTACCTACAGGACATACACTTCCTTGTTTCGCGGTAGAGGAAGGCCATAGAACGGGATGGAGATTACGTGGAAAAAATAGGGTGTGTAGATAAAACACCATTCTTTCGTGTGTGTAATTCTCATTATGTTCAATAAAGAACTGTTGAAGAAAAAATTGCGGTGCATTACTTTCTGGGCAACCTTCGTTTTTTCAAGCTCACATAAAAACACATACGTTAAGGTTACTTAATTTTCCAGTATAGTTATCTTATAAATCAGTGCACATAGTCCAGTATTTACCCAATTTTTCAATATGTTCGAAAAATAGATGTCCTATTGCGCAAAACGTGCATCTGTCGTAGCATCAACCTCGTCATTTAATGCGAACCTTCGTTCACTTAGCCACATGCATTTTAGCAGCAGAAATCTAACAAGGGAACCTCCCCATCGCACCCCCCTCAGATTTAGTTATAAGTTGGCACAGTGGAAAGGTCTTGAAAAACGGAACACAGATCAATCGAGAAAACAGAAAGGAGTTGTGTGGAACTACGAAAAAAATAAGCAAAATGTACAAACTGAGTAGTCCATGTGCAAGATAGGCAACATTAAGCACAGTCTGAGGTCAGGAGCGCCGTGGTCCCGTGGTTAACGTGAGCAGCTGCGTAACGAGAGGTCCTTGGTTCAAGTGTAACTTCGACTGAAAAGTTTAATTTTTATTTTCAGACAATTATTATCTGTCCGTCCGTCATGTTTTCATCACTTTTTTGGGAGTGATTATCACATCCACAAGAAAACCTAAATCGGGCAAGGCAGAAGAATCTTTTTACCCATTCGCCAAGTATAGGAGTTAGGTGGGTAGACAACATATTCCTGTCATGTGACGCAAATGCCGTCACCAGTGTCGTACAGAATACATCAAACGTGTTTTCCTGTGGAGGAATCGGTTGACCTATGACCTTGCGATAAAATGTTTTCGGTTCCCATTGGAGAGGCACGTCCTTCCGTCTACTAATCGCACGGTTTTGCGGTGCGGTCGCAAAACACAGACACTGAAGTTATTGCAGTGAACAGAGACGGCAATGAACTAACGGACAGATCGCCAGATCATAACTTTGTGAAAATAAAGAAAGTAAACTTTTCACTCGAGGGAAGACTTGAACCAAGGACCTCTCATTCCTCAGCTGCTCACGCTAACCACGGGACTACGGCGCTCCTGAGCTCTCACTATCCTTGTTGTTGCCTATCTTGCGCATGGACTACTCAGTTAGTGTATTTTGCTAATTTTTTTCATAGTTCCACACAATTTCTTCCTGTTTTCTCGATTGATCTGTGTTCCGTATTTCAAGGCCTATCCACTGTGCCAACTTATAACTAAATCTGAGGGGGGTTACCTTTTAAGATGCATGCGAGGCTGCAGTATACGAGGGTAGTGATGGATTATCAAGATGTGGATGTTTATCACAAATAACATCCCTCTCTTTATTTAACAGTGAGAGATAATACCATGCCAGTTGGTGGTTCACTCCTTGCGAATACACAGTCTGTGTGCATCACACAATGAGAACACCAAGAAACACTTACGACTTTTTCTGCTTTCTTTTATGTGCTTTCGGTTTGTCATCCCCTTTATTGACAGCTGCTTCGTTTCTGTCGTCTGTTGCTGAAGCACGTGTCTTCTGCCGTTATGAAACGTCGGAAAAAAATCATTAGGATTGCTTCTATACAAGTTGTCACATCAAGCTTTCAGCATCACTCTTAAAGCGTCAAGCAAATCTGCTGTCGTGGAACATTGCCTTTGTACAAGTCATCCGATGAACTGAACAAAACAGTGTGTGTGGCGTACAATTCCACCTATTGAGGACAGCGAAACAGATGAAATTAAGTTAAGAAGTGCCCTTATACAAAGAGACGGAGATTTTTGCTTAAATACCGCTTGGGGTCCTATTATTTCCCTGGTCACATGACAGAAGATCAGAGTTAACACTGCTTGCTCGTCCATTGGTTATTAAGTTTCAGTATCGGTAACTTCTAGCATTGGTTATCTTTGGGTGTGTGTCGGTATTACTTGTTTACTTGTGGGTGTTCTCTTTCTGCATATGCCGTATTATGATTTGGTCAGCGTAGACCTGCCTACCGAGAGTTTAAATTTCCTTACAGGGGGCTCTCTCGTTGTATTTGTGCTTTGAAAATGAAGAGGTGTTAACTTGTCGAAATATCGGCGGATGTCGAAGATGTCAAGCGGCTGCATTCCCGTAAATTGTTTGAACGTGTCTAAACTTCCTTTACAAGTATTGATCCGTACACATTTTGGTCCACAGCTAAACAGGTCAGCATCCAACTTTGGAAAAACTTCGTCATACCTAAAACTTTATCTACATTGCGGAAACAAGGTGCTGTGTAGCACTTACAAGGTTCGTCCGGTCTTCTCCCGTATCTCTGCGTGCACCGGTTTATAAGGAGGCTCCGCTGAGAGCGTTACCATTAGCGGCGACCGCTATATACGAGTATATATGTATATGTAGCGTCACCGGTCGTATTTGTGGCAACAAACGTAAATCCCGGAACGACTGAAGCGGCCGCTGGCTGCCAGCCTGAAATTACTGCACTCAACTGACTTCGGAGCGGCAGATGAAGGCAAAAATTAGATATATTTGAGCTCGAATAGGACATTACCAACTACCTTTCTTCCCTCGCACTAAGCGCAACTGGAACAGAAAAGGGTGGAAGTGACAGTGATACACAAAGCCCTCTGCCACACGCAATAAAGTGGCTTTCGGAGTATAGATGACAAGTAGAAGCACCCCAAAACGGTCCACATTTCCAGTGACATCACCTCGCGCATTATGTTCTCTGCTACTGTGTTAGTTTTAATCATTCACTGAGGTGACAAAAGTCATGGGATACCTGCTAATACCGTGTACGACCTTCTTTTGCCCGGCCTAGTGCAGCAACTCGATGTGTCATGGACTAAAAAAGTCGTTGGAAGTCCCCTGCAGAAATGTTGAGCAATGCTGCGTTTATAGCCGTCCGTAATTGCGAATGTGTTTCCGGTGCAGGATTTCGTACACGAACTGACCTCTCCATTATGCCCAATAAATGTTCGATGGGATTCATGTCGGGCGATGTGGGTGGCGAAATCATCAGCTCGAATTGTCCAGAATGTTCTTCAAACCAATCTCTAATACTTGTGGCCCGGCGACATGGTGCATTGTCATCCATAAAAAACCCTTCGTTGTTTCGGAACGTGAAGTCCGTGAATGACTGCAAATGGTCTCCAGCCTAAAATAACCATTTTCCAGTCAATGATCGGTTTAGTTCGATCGGATTACACAGTTCACTCCATGTAAACATAGCCGATACTTTTATGGAGCCGCTAGCTTGCACAGTGCCTTGTAAACAACTTGGTTCCATGGTGTCGTGAGGACTGTGCAGCGCTCGAGCCCTACCACCAGCTCTTACCAGCTCAGAGCGCCACTCATCTCATAAGCCTACGGCTCTCCAGACATCTGCCGAACGAGGTTGTCACGAGCCCAAGAGAAGTGCTGCAGGCGATGTCGTGCTCTTAGCAAAACGCTCGTGTCGGTCGTCTGTAGCCATAGCCGATTGCCGCCACATTTTACCGCAGTTTCCTAAAGGATACGTTCGTCGTACGTCCTACATTGATTTCTGCGGTTATTTCACGCAGTGTTACTTGTCTGTTAGCACTCACAACTCTACGCAAACGCCCCTGTACACGGTGGTTCAGTAAAGGCTGCCGGCCACTGCGTTGTCCGTGGTGAGAGGTAATGTCTGAAAAAGTCGTATTCTCGGCACACTCTTGACACTGTGCATCTCGGACTATTGAATTCCGTAACGATTTCAGACATGGAATGTCCTATGCGTCTAGTTCCAACTACCATTCGGCGTTCAAAGTCTGTTAATTCCCGTAATGCGGCAGTAATCACGTCGGAAACCCTTTCACAAGAATCCCCTGAGTACAAATGACAGTTACGTTGTATGCGCGATACTACCGCCGTCTGTAAGTGTTCTGCCTCATAACTTTCTGTCACCTTAGTGTATTCTCATGCCACGGAGCGTGGAAAATGCAGATATGCAACACGGCGCGTCCACGATAAATACACTACGGGCCATTAAAATTGCTACACCACGAAGCTTACGTGCTACAGACGCGAAATTGAACCGACAGGAAGAAGATGCTGTGATATGCAAATGATTAGCTTTTCAGAGCACTCACACAAGGTTGGCGCCGGTGGCGACACCTACAACGTGCTGACATGAGGAAAGTTTCCAACCGATTTCTCATACACAAACAGCAGTTGACCGGCGTTGCCTGGTGAAACGTTGTTGTGATGCCTCGTGTAAGGAGGAGAAATGCGTACCATCACGTTTCCGACTTTGATAATAGTCGGATTGTAGCCTATCGCGATTGCGATTTATCGTATCACGGCATTGCTGCTCGCGTTGGTCGAGATCCAATGACTGTTAGCAGTATATGGAATCGGTGGGATCAGGAGGGTAATATGGAACGCCGTGCTGGATCCCAACGGCCTCGTACCACTAGCAGTCGAGATCACAGGCATCTTATCTGCATGTCTCTGGTGGATCGTGCAGCCACGTCTCGATCCCTGAGTCAACAGATGGGGACGTTTGCAAGACAACAACCGTCTGCACGAACAGTTCGACGACGTTTGCAGCAGCGTGGACTATCAGCTCGGAGGCCATGACTGCGGTTACGACGCTACATCACAGAAGGAGCGCCTGCGATGGTGTACTCAACGACGAGCCTGGGTGGACGAATGGCGAAATGTCATTTTTTCGGATGAATCCAGGTTCTGTGTACAGCATCATGATGGTCGCATCCGTGTTTGGCGACGTCGCGATGAACGCACACTGGAAGCGTGTATTCGTCATCGCCACACTGGCGTATCACCCGGCGTGATGGTACGGGGGACATTGGTTACACATCTCGGTCACCTCTTGTTCGCATTGACGGCACTTTGAACAGTGGACGTTACATTTCAGATGTGTTACGACCCGTGGCTCTGCCCTTCATTCGATCCCTGCGATCAGGCCTTGGTGGCCGCGTGGTTCTAGGTGCTACGGTCCGGAACCGCGCGACTGCTAAGGTCGCAGGTTCGAATCCTGCCTCAGGCATAGATGTGTGTGATGTCCTTAGGTTAGTTAGGTTTAAGTAGTTCTAAGTTCTAGGGGACTGATGACCTCAGATGTTAAGTCCCATAGTGTTCAGAGCCATTTGAACCATTTTTTTTTTCGATCCCTGCGAAACCCTACATTTCAGCAAGATAATGCACAACCGCATGTTGCAGGTCCTGTACGGACCTTTCTGGATTCAGAAAATGCTCGACTGTTGGTCTGGCCAGCACATTCTCCAGATCTCTCACCAATTGAAAACGTCTGGTCAGTGGTGGCCGAGCCACTGGCTCGTCACAATAAGCCAGTCCCTACTCTTGATGAACTGTGGTATCGTGTAGAAGCTGCATGGACAGCTGTACCTGTACACGCCATCCAATCTCTGTTTGACTCAATTCCCAGGCGTATCAGGGCCGTTATTACGGCCAGAGTTGGTTGTTCTGGGTTCTGATTTCTCAGATTCTATGCACCCAAGTTGCGTGAAAATGTAATCACATGTCAGTTCTAGCATAATATATTGCCCAATGAATACCCGTTTAGTATCTGCATTTCTTCTTGGTGTAGCAATTTTAATGGCCAGTAGTGTAGATAGGAATGCAGTGGCCAGTGCCGCGGCAGGCGGCGCGTTAACGCCTCAGGAAGCGCTAACGAGACGCAGCGCCGGCCAGGTATGCCGCAGGCCGCAGACGCGACAAACGATCCCGCCAGTAAATTGGGCGCGCCCTCTGGCTGGCAGGTGCGAGGATTTAGCGCGGCGCATATTGCCGGCGCAGGAAGGCGCGGGAGGAGCCCCTGTTTTGTTTTAATTAGCTGCCGACACGTCGGCGGACGAGGCGTAATTTGGAGGCAGCGCTATCTGGCGGCCGCGCTGGTAATCCGGCCTCCCCCGCAGATGGATGGCCGGCCTTAGGTGCGCGCCTCCTATTAAAATCACATCGCACCCCGCCACCGACTAATGCCTGTTTAGAGCCCTGGCCCGCGTCCGTGTTTTAATTATCCCGTCAGCGCCTGCGCCGGCTGCCCCGGCGTGGCTACAGGCGCTGTACATTAACGCTCGATTCGTCAAATCAGCCGCTGTAACTTACAGCAAACAGTACCTACGCCGTTACAGTATGTACTGGGCATCAGACACTAATAAAACATAAATCGACAGATCCTTCCGTCTGGGATAAATTAAAGTCCACAAGAAATAAACGAGGCAGCAGGAGCAGACCAGTGAAAGTTCCAGAAGGACATTGTCTATCGCTTGGTTCAAACGGCTCTGAGCACTATGGAACTTGACATCTGAGGTCATCAGTCCCCTAGAACTTAGAACTACTTGAACCTAAGTAACCTAAGGACATCGCACGCATCCATTCCCGAGGCAGGATTCGAACCTGCGACTGTAGCAGTCGCGCTCTTCCAGACTGAAGCGCCTAGAACCACTCGGCCACCGCGGCCGGCTGTCACTTGGTAGTAACATGAGCATGCTCAGAGTGTCCCACACGACGTTAACGTGAACGCGGATGGGAAATCCGACCTCACGAGCGACAGTGCCGTCTGTACAAGGGACGAACTGTTTACCGTGATCGGCGCTGTCTCAGCGGCCGATTTCGGCTCTGTTTGGTTACCAAAATACACATTTTCTTTATGAAAGTGCACGCGCGTAAGATACCAACAATCGGAAATCATTAATTCATCACCTATATTTCTGGATCCCGATTGGTTTCGTAATTTCGTTCGAATGGAAGAGAAGATTTTTTCGAAGCTGCTCACCGTCACTGAAATATGAAAAAACTAAGAGCTAGGTGTATACAGGGCATTCAAAAAGAGTGTCGAATATTTTGAGCAGGCCGGCGTGGCTGAGCTGTTCTAGGCGCTTCAGTCTGGAACCGCGCGACCGCTCCGGTCGTAGGTTCGAATTCTGCCTCGGGCATGGATGTGTGTGATGTCCTTAGGTTAGTTAGGTTTAAGTAGTTCTAAGTTCTAGGGGACTGATTACCTCAGATGTTAAGTCCCATAGTGCTCAGAGCCATTTGAACCATTTATTTACTTTCGAATATTTTGAGAGGTGGTAGTATTCAATGAAACAAGAAAAGTAAGTCCAGTAAACATGGGCCCGGAAACACATACTTTAGGAGATACACATGTTTACAGGAGGGCTGCGTGTCGCTTGGTTGCGGATAGTAGCACAGTGGTCAACTTCGCGCTCCGTCACATGTGTCGTCAGGGTATTATTATATATTACTGACAATACTTACCATTCGGCGGTCTGCAGTCATTTGTGAGGTTTGAGACGTGTTTCAGGCTGTTTCAGTTTTCGTCGTTTTTGTGTGCCTTATTGTACAATACTGTCAACTCTGAGTACATATCATGTTGTTTTACTTTCTTCCAAACACAGATTCACTTATCTGTTCACTGTTGTTGCGCTGTTTACAAGTAAAACTTATGTAGTACATTTACATTTTCTCTATTCCTCCACTTGTTAGCAATGGACGCCTAATACTCGGCAAGTGAAATAGTGGATATGATGTTCTGCTGTTGTTTAGCAAATGAAGATAGCCTGCGAGCCCACGGCCTCTACGCTGAAAAATATCCACAGTGTAGGGTTTTCTCTGATAGCTGTTCGGCAGACTTTTCCAGCGTGTGAGGCACACAGGTGCCCTTGCACCTCGGAAGATTGACAGTGAAGGCCCAGCATAGTCCTACACCTGAGACGGAGGAGCGTGTGGTACGTTAGGTGGAAGAAACCCGTGGGACCTGTGTGGAACGATCAGCAGCAGCAGCAGAAGGCGTGTCTCGCTCTCTTATCTGGGGGTACTTCATGAACAATTGCTCTACCCATATCGTCTATGGCGTGTTCAGCCCCTAAGGCCACATATCATCATGGTAAATGGCAGTTCTGTCAATGATTGCTGCAGAAGTGTGACGCAGATTCACTGTTCACACCCAAGATTCTGTTTACCGATGAGGCACGGTTCACAAGAGAAGGTGTTGTGAATTTCCGTAACAAGCATGTATGGCAAGATGTAAATCCCCAAGAAATCCAGTGAAGAGGGCATCAACACCGGCTGAACACAAATATGCTTCATGCATGTTTGCACATCAGCATACTTTCGTCAAAATGTGCGCGGATATCTGATGCAGACATTTCAGGTTCAAATGGTTCTGAGCACTATGGGACTTAACTTCTGAGGTCATCAGTCCCCTAGAACTTAGAACTACTTAAACCTAACTAACCTAAGGACATCACACCTCCATGCCCGAGGCAGGATTCGAACCTGTGACCGCAGCGGTCGCGCAGGACATTTCAGAGCCGCTGGATTAATGAGAGGATGGTAGGGAGGGGACGGGTGAGGGGGCACATCTTGGCACTCTCGTTTCCCAGACCTCAGTCTCCTAGACTTTTGGTTATGGAAACATTTGAAGGAATTGGTCTACGCCACCCCAGTCAACGATGTACGGACACTACAGGATCGCGTTTTGAGTGCTGCCGGCGGGTACAACAACCGGATATTTCAAACGGTGCGTCATGCCTTACGCCGGAGAGCGGAAGGGTGCATTGTCATGAATGGACGCCACATTAAACACCTCCCATTAAAGCTTATTTATTGCAAAAAGTATGCATTTTAGGACCCATATGTATTGGACTTATTTGTTTCGATGAGTACAACCACCTCTCAAAGTATTGGACTTCCTGTATATTTTAAAGTGTGTTTCATAACAGCAAAAACTTCCATAGTATAACTTGTGTTTACTTTTTTACATGCACTGATATTTACGTTAAGATTTCTGGGCACTGGGGAGACATACCAGTCGTTGGCCTTTCCAACAAGAACTGCAGCAAATACACTATTTGTAACGCAGGTAATACTTGTACTACTTTAAGAAAGACCCAGAGTCGTTTAGAAAAGATGAAAAAGAAAATTTTGGCATGAAGTGGACGCGAACATGCTACCTTTCGCTTCACAGCTCACGACGCTGTCATCTTCGTTAGAACTTCAACGTGACAGCGATGCTTCCGTAAGGCATACAATGTCTAAAAAAGTATCTACGTATATCATTATTTGATATTTAATATCCAAACTCCATTAGAAAGATTATCTTTTGAGAGATCATCACTGTGCCGTAGCATTGAAAGGCCTACTTTCGTAGAACAAAAGTTATAACACTAAAAACATCAACTATAGTAAGCCTTTGTCTGCCGATAAGTAGTTTCCGGTCATTTTGCTGTAACGAATTGCAGCTAAAACGAGGCATTTTCGAGAGATCCTTAATTTGCTGATGCTTTGGAGCAGCTTATATTCATACCACGCACTCTGTGATAAATAAAACCCTCCAAATACGATGTCGCCTCTCCACGATGCAAAATCACACATGCCAGATTTTTTATTTCACGCTGTCCAGTGTAGTGAAACAGGGGATTAAACGCTGTAACGTCACCAGCCTCTCGTCCACGTGCGTTATCACGTCCCAAGAGAGGACGGCTTTAGCAAGGCTGTCGATGATGTTCTTGAGTTGGCTCGCCGAAGTGAAACTTACTTCCGCCTGTCCTGTGGTACATTTACTGTTCTTATCTCCCAACGTCTCTGGTCTCCCCATCGATGCGTCTTCGTCCATCGATAGCAAAGATGGTAATATCACACTGTCCTGTAGGATGTAATTTCTCATTTTCCTACAGAACTCTTTCCTGTCCGAAACTGCGTTATAACCGACAATGTACGTCTGTCGGTATGGAGATTTTTAAGTAGGTCAGCATCTATCTGAAAAGTCTACAAACGGAGTTTCTTATCACTACACTTTCAAGTGTCCGAAATACGTGCAAGATGTAACATCGTTAAAATACGAGTACAAATATAAAACAATTATTAGTTATTTGGACCACGGAATAAAAATTAAAGTTGTATACCATATTAGAGAATTTGCGTGGAAGAACTCGTCGGACGAATATATTCGGAAAAAATGGCATACTGTCCACGCAGTTTGATTGATCGATTATGTTCTTTGATTTTATATTTCCACGACATATCACAAAACGTGGAAAGCTCATGTGGTTGTGTGGTGTAAAATATGAAAAAAATAAGATATTTTTGGATTACAGTCAATACGTTTTTAAAATCTTGAATGGTCTGATACACAATAAAATAAAAGTGGAATTAAGAAACACTTTGCAAACTATAGGGAATAACAATCGATGATAAAATATTTTAGTACATCACCAAAACATTACTAAACATTAAAATAATCAACATGACGCCAAGCGTTTCTTGAATAGCAAATAATGGGATAGTCACAGCGGCACATTATGGCCACTTCTAGACAAACACGGAAAGAAGTGTTACACGCGCTTAGCCGAGCACAAAAGTAATTCCCGCCAGGGATTTGTTGACAAAGCGGCTAAAGCAAAGCACCTTTTCCGAGAGGGAAATAACAAAATAAATTTCAGTGAGACGAGAGTTGTAGCGAAGAGAACGCATTCTGACGGGGGCAAGAATAAAGGCATATTATTGTTATTATTGTAGATTTAAGCCTACTGAGGAGGGCTTCTGAGTATAAAGGCATAGATTTTACAAACACCATAACAATGTAGCGAAAAAGAAGGTGTTATGTTACATAAATTAAGGATGTCGACTTAGCGGTAACATAATGACGATCGATCACTTTTAATCATGAACTATAACGTCAGAGATAAGCACGCAATCTGCGTCGCCTGACGAATCATGGGTCCCTAGGTATCTCTCTAAATTCCGCTACATCTAGAATCCTTGATACAGTTGTCATGTCACCTCCGGAGACGTCTCCACAGTCGAAGATGAACGTTAGGAAACAGTTTCATATATCGACCACGGCCTCTCAGCACTGAAATTTTAACGAAGAAATCAAAGTCATTATTATTCAAATGTCACATAAAATTCAATGAAGTGATCTGGAAACAGATATCAAATTGAATTGTATTCCCGCCACGAACACCTAGGACTTAGAGGCGAATGGGTTCATAACGTTTCGAATAGGAACCCATGACCGGAAATGTACTGCTTCCGTTCTACGACGGCTTCAGTTCAGATGTTTAACTCATCCAATTCTGCTTGAGGAATTGTATTAGGCATGACGCAGTAGGTAACAGTTCAAAAGGAAACATAAGTAAACATCCATTTATTACTTAAACACATTTGTTTGTATTAACACTTAAATGTTACGTGTTTACATTACTCCAAAACAAAAAAGAATCCGGCATAGTATACGTACAAAACAGTACTAAAACATTACAACAGATGCTCTATGTGACGACCACCAACGTTATTATATGTTCTGGACACACTCTCCATCCCGCCCGGTGTCTTTAGTTTCAAGTGCAGCGGCCACAACTCTTGCACCAGATCTCCATTTGTCCCTACACGACACTCGCAGCAACACAGACATTAAGTGACGTTAGGTAACCGTCTGACGTAGTACATCCTGTCTACCCTATTGCGTACCAGAACAATCAACACTGAGACATTTCTCTTTCCCTCATCAGACGTGGATGCATTACACGTCTGAATTCAAGTCGTCGTCTAACGGGAACGTTACGTTTCCGGACATCGGTTCCTATTAAAAATATTATATAGTCACTCCCCAATACAAGTCCTGGAAGTCTGTAACTGGAATTTCTGAAAACTTTGTTTATCCTCAAACTAAAATGAATTATTCAGGTATACAGTCAAAAAATGTAGCTCTGCGTCATATTTTGAGCAACGGATGGCAGCACTGATATTAAATAAACATGTAAGTATCGGGCAGAGGCTCTCCCGTCTCTTCCAGGAATTATACTCTCTTATTGTAGTAGTTTGCTTGCTCCAGTAGTGGACTAAGTCTCTAGACTTTTGGCTCAGAGTCTGAAACTTCAAGTTGTTCAAAAGCACTAGTTCCGTAGATTCTGTCTTATAGAGTTGTTAATTAATATCGTTACTTTTGGTTGGTTTAGGTTGGGCAGAATAAAGTAGTATCACACAGTAGGATTACGCCTCCCCTTGGCTAGGAGGTAAACCCGCCTTATGTGGGGCTAACTGGCCATACGTGTAGTTAGTAGTAATGAATATCAACCTATTATGCTTTCGAACTTATAACGCAGTATTGGTAATAGGATAAGAAGAGTGTATAGAAGTAGCACAGCCCGTTTTAGTATCTATGTAACGGGCAATAATGTGTCAGTAAATATATTAGTCGTAGTTTGTCGCACGTAAATTTGTTAGTGGACGTTTACACAGCTACTGGATGCAAAAGAACTTCCACAGGTAACATTTTGTGTTGTGCTGTATTTCTCCAGATGACCTACCCCCGGTAGCTGAGTGGTCAGCGCGACAGATTGTCAATCCTAAGGGCCCGGGTTCGATTCCCGGCTGGGTCGGAGATTTTCTCCGCTCAGGGACTGGGTGTTGTGTTGTCCTAATCATCATCATTTCATCCCCATTGACGCGCAAGTAGCCGTAGTGGCTTCAAAGCGAAAGACTTGCACCAGGCGAGCGGTCTACCCTACTGGAGGACCTTCGCTACATGACATTACTGTTATACCTGAGCATTCATGCCACTATCGTGGACCTTCGATTTTGCGCGTCATAAGTCAAATCAATAAAAAAATAAGCAAAAACGCAGCTCTAGGAAGAAACAGTCGGGGAAAATCATGTTAACGCATACATTTCCAGTAATCAATATTCAATTTAAATATCCGACTGATACGACCAAAGGATTGTCACGTACCAGAATGTTATGCAGCTATCAGAAATTGAACCAAGAGCCTCTACACGATATAAAATTAAAGACGTGCTTGAAGACTTCCAAGAGTATCATTGCATTTCAATGATACCTAGAGTTGTAATAGTGGCATAGGCATAAGCCAGTTTGCGAGAAACTATCTACTGTACAACCGACGACGTACCTGGAGATCTATGAGGCTGTTCTGGAGATACCGAGAAGATTCTGAGAATCGTGTTTCGCCTTTATATGGGTCGATTCAAGAATGTTATTGATTTTAATTTCTACATCTTCCGTGTGGCTACGTTTGCTGTTGAGACGTCATTGCTATCAGTAGTAATTTTGGTGGCTAAATATGAATTGTGGCCAATTATTGGTGAGTGTGGCGTACGAGCAAATTTTTTGGGCCGTCTGTCTTTCCTTGGGTTGGGACGGCAGTCAGGAATGCACTATATGGTTTATCTGTGTGCGCCCTAGAGTGTAATATCGGAACCATGAGAATCATTAGCAGTCTCAGCTGCTCCAGATCTCGACTTGGCCAAACAGCTGTTGGAATGTGTTTCATAAAGTTTTCTCAGCGATTTACACTCTTTACTCCCAGACATTCCATCACCTTCTGGGTGTGGATCTGGGCATTATTAAGTCTTGTTCCAATATTTCTACTGATAACCTTTCAGTGATTCTCAAAGTGAGTCGTTTAGAAGCTTTTTAAACCACTTTACACTATACTATGGAGTAATCGCGCTTGCGTCAGAGATAACACTTTGGTATCAAGAGCAGCAGTCAAAGAGATAAAACTTTACGCCTCTAAGAGTAAAACAAAGCGAGCGCAGAGTCGGCGAATCCACAGCGCTTAGAAGTATTTGGGCGATTATTATGAATGGCGCGTGTTGGAATGTCAGGCATTGAAGACTTAGAAAAGTATTTTCTTTAAGAGCGCAGGCTTTAAATGAGGGCCTTTCATGATTAGTCGAGCTAGTAACACTCGTCTCGGTTGAGCAGGTTTTCTGGTCATTGTATTTCCATAACTACCTTGACCACTGAATCCCAGAAGATGAGGCTGTGGCTAGTACCTTAATGGTCTCATGATCCATGGAATGGCCCTGTCGAAATACTGTGTTCAACCAATGCAGATTTATTGAGCTGTAAAAGGCGGGTGTTCAATGCAACGTATTTTACAGTGCTTATTATTTGTCCTAGGTGCCCTTTGCTATACTCATAAGGAGTTTCTAATATATTTCTCTTCGCAGAAGGCTTGTTATCTTGGCTGGGGGAAGGAAGATCGCATCCACTCTATGCGTCTTCATTATTATTATTACAGTGTTTGAATGACTATTTCCCATGTACAGCAAAAATGACGTAGGCATTACACCTGTCTCTTCTTGCTCTCCTTTTTATTGGTCTGGCATTTTCACTTCCAGAGCTCTCTTAATATGCTGTTTCGTTTATACATTCTTATGGAATATTTCGTCGAAGTCAGCATCGGACAGCACTTGAACCCTATGTACTGAAGTTGTAAGTACACTTGTAGTTTGCAAAGGTGATGGTAGCTGGAGTCCTGCAAGTATAACCCATTATGTGTGTGCATACGCTGAATCCTGTGTCCTAAAAACCGTTATTTCCTACGGCGAACTAATGCATCTAAAAACGCTGACAGTCATTCAGTCTCCGTCCATTGTAAATTTATTATTTTCGTGAAGGAAGACCCGATGTTCGAAAAATTCGTGGAGCCAGTCTATGTATATGTCATCGACATATCCGCAGAAAACTGCAGAACTGCAGATCAGTGCTTTCTCTTCAAAATCCTCAATAAATAAATGAACTGCCATTTGTGAGAGTTGACTGCTTATTGCAGCACCGTCAGTCTGTTCAAAATCAAAGCACTATTTAATAATGCCTCTACGTCTTCTTCAAACTTCCTGTTGGTCATTTATAGTCAATAGTAGGTACTTTGGCGAACGAGGAAACGACGTCATAGTTGACTAAGGTGTTAAGTTCCAAATATTTGTAACCTACTAATAAAATCTGCTTAATTTCAGATATGATCCTTCGAGGACAGGATCTTGTTAGAAATGAGCATACTTAAAGCCTTAATTCTACAGCAGCGTAATCGGGTAGTTTTCTGATGGTTTCCTTAATTCCTTCGATAACAGATATTAATGGCAAGGGCTTCGGCGTAGGAGCAAAATTCAAGCCCTTTCCTAAAACGGAGACCGTCGACTTGTCCAGATCCTTACTAGATTAAAAATAGACCTTTTTAATGACGTTTCATGCTGCGAAAAAGTATCCATTTTTGATAGGCCCAGTCTGATTTTGTCCGAGTTACGCCATCAACCCATTATCAGGTAATAGGAGGGAGCCAGGCTGCTATTTTAAGGTGTAAGTGATACAACCCTTCCGAGGTCAAGTCCAAACGCTGAAATGTTTACCTCATTCTGTCTTTAAGCTTGCTTTGCAAGTAATAGGTATTATCAGCTTTAGTTCTAATGAAATGTACCACCTATGTATAATATCAAGGCTGCCATATCTTAGTAATAAGCTCAGTGGACTTAATAATCTTGCTTGCAACTTCGATAGCTTGTCCAACACTCGGACTTACGAAGTCATCTCCCCGACGAAGTACGCGATGGAATCTGTGAAGGATAAATAATACGCACTGTATAACGCCACTGATACACCCGCTTTCTGCAGCCCAATTAATCTCCGGTAGCTGAAAATTGTATTTTCGTTAGCTATTTTATGGATATCTGGAAAGTTAAGGCACTGGCTCCACTGTCATCCTTCTGGGATTCAGTGGTCAAGAAAGTTGTGGAAATACAGTTAGCAGGCAACCTACGCAACCGGGACTAGAGTTTCCAGCTCGACGAATAATGGAAACTCTTATTTCACGCCTGCACTCTTAAAGGAAATATTTTTGTAAGTGTCCACTGCTTGAGATTCCAACATATCCCATCCATAACAATCACCCAAATATGTGGTAAGCATTGTGGATTCGCTGGTTCTGAGCTTGCTTTGTTTTGCTCTTAGACGCGGGAAATTTTCTCTATCTCGTATGACTGACGCTCTTGTTACCAACATTGGTATCCGGGACGCATGCGCGATTACACCACAATATTGGTAAAAGTGATATAAAAATCTGGAAGCGAATCACCTTGAAAATGACTGAAAGGTTGTCAGCCGAGGTATCGGAAAAAGACTTAATAATATCCTGGACAGACACACGGAAGGCGATTGAATGTAGCTGTTGGAATGTTTTAGAGTCCATACCTTGCCTTAAGCTCTGTCCAGAACCTGAATTTCAACATGACAGTGCCTGGTTATTGCTTATGTGGAACGATATCTTTATGGCTGTCTGACTTCCGTGTCGGATCTACATATCGTCGAAAAGCATCCTTTGGGACGCACACTTAGATTCAAGAAACGTAGTATATGATACTCCTGGAAGACATTAAGTGCTTTTTTTTAATGCGATGCGTTAGTCTATAAAACGCCTTATCGAAAATTCGAGTGTCTTCATTAGATCTCTGTTTTTAGGCAATAATGGAATTGCTTGATTCGAAGATTTATTGTTTTTTTTTTTTTCGCCTGCTTTATTTAATTTTCATTGAAGCTGGTACTACGTGTTCTACTGTGATTTCTGGTCCATTTGCTTGTTTTCGTTTCCCTCATAGTAAGTCCTACCATGCATCTCTTCCTGCTGGGATTCCTCAGTTGTTGAATCGTTTTCAAGCTAAGAGTCCCTGTCTCACTGCCATAAGTGAAAACTGTTAATACCCGCTGATTGTAACACTCCCCTTTTCGGAAGCTTGGTTTTGAATGCTCTGTTTAGTTTACCAATATTGTGAACCATTTGTAGTTTCTCCTTCTTCGGTGTACATTGTCGAATCCCTCTGTCCTCGCCATCATCTACCTCACGCTGGCCTATGACTTAGTAAACTGTAACATCTTACGAGGATGAGGCGTCGCCCTCTGCTCTCTTACGTCTGTAATGGGCGTTAAGCTTAATGATAGCAAGCCGTCACAACTATATGCGAAGACGTTTCCCGCCGTTAATTTCCTACCTCGCGAACGAGGTAGCACTGCGCTCTATTTTGAACAAAAAAACTTGATTCTGTAAATTGAAGGTGGAGGGGGAGAGAAAGGATGGAAAGGAAAGGAACTGATATCAGCTGCATCAGGACTTCATGCGACGAGTGAAAATGCGTGCCGGACTGGGACTCGAACCCGCGATCTCCTGCTTGCTAGGAAATTGCAGTGACCACTGTTTAATCTAGACACAATGTATATCGCAAATGCGCGCACCATCTCCGGACGTTCACCCAGCGTCACCTATCCGCATTCCCCGTCCACGTCGTCCATGCTCGCTAATTTCGGATTCCCGCTGGAGTTCGAACGTAACTATGCATTCGCACTGAACGGTGTGGGTTCATTGCCCATAGAGGCGAATCAATCATATGAATGCGTGGTGTCTGCTTTTTCGGGCAAGTGATAATGAGTGGATGTTGAACACCAAGTTCTGCCACTTTGCTGTGCATTATCCTTCGAAATTCGGACAGTTAAATCGGAAATTAGAACATAGGACGTTGTAGATGGTGATCAATTGTTGAAGGTACATTCTATGAGGAGTTGGTGGAAACTAGTGGCACACCAGCTCCTCTAAGGTCGCTGTGATAGTTGGAACAGACTTTCACTTTTCAAATACATTTGTCATACGATCTCAACATCATGCAGAAAAACTTACGTAGGGTATGCACATGCTTTAGCGAATATTTGTAATCCTCAGTTGTGATGAATCAGAATTCACGAGCTTTCCTTTCGGAATTCAGTTTATACCTTCGTGATTGTCATTTGGCTTCGATTTGCTTTAATTCTATTCTGAATACTCGTACTTCCGAGTTTTGATTATTTGCCTACTGTTTTCCTGTGGCATAGAGATAGCGCCACGTCAGAATTCGCCTAAAAAGGAAAGGGAGTTTGAAATATGTGTGTAGTGAGTTGTTCGTTGTTTTTCGTCACAGTGTGAGCACCAGTTTCGCAAAGCATGTTGTATACCGTTCATGAAATAAATTATTAATCGTGTGTTATTACATTCATGGAAATAAGTCTTTTTCGGTCTGCTCTCACCCCACAGATGCCTGCAGTTCGTAGACGACACGCCAGTAGATAACAAAAAACACCTTTTTAAAATTATTTATTCAACAAAGTCACACAACTATTACGCTGTATTACCGGTTTCGGTCTGCTTCAAGTCCATAAAGATTAAAAAATTAATTCTGATATCATCTAAATACGACCTGCTAGTAAAAGTAGTATTTGCTGCAAGTAAGTACTATAAAAATGAACCTGTGGTGTTATATTACTGACGTGGCACTATACTATCAAATCTTTTCTGGCGTTAAGTGATTTTAGAAATAAGTACTAGATGTTGTGAAAACAATAATAGTGCCATCTACCGACATGCGAAGTAACGGAGACGTAATTTAGGGCACAGATAATTACAACGTTAAAACTGCGCAGGGAACTGACCAAGGAAGGGATGTCCTTACATATTTTTAAAAGGTCATTTATAAAATACATCGCCTCTCCAAAATTACTCAAATATTCTAATTCAAAAAGGAATGACTCCATAAAGCAGTGCAATAATAAAACATTTTGTATTTGTACCTATAATACTTAACGTCTTTTGGACAGCGGGTTCTTCAAATGCTAATAAGTTATTTTTACATTTTGTTTTAATTAATGAAACTCCGAAAAAAAATTTTCACCACGACGTCAAAGTATGCAAAAGAATTGCTGAAATATAAAAATAGGTAATTCAGAAACTTACAAAAGCGTGCTCAATTCCAGAGTTTGGAATTGTTTAGGAAGCACAATTCCAAGTTTCTCGTGAGCTTTGGAATCGTTCGCTGTCCTTGGTTCAGTCTTCGCGACGGTGAACCTATGATTAAAATTACTTCAGAGCTGATTTTGATATAGTAGATTGTCGCAGACTTTCTTTTATAACGAAACTCAATTTCGGATTAGATACTTCAAGTTTCTTGAATTATCGGCTTTTGGAATTTCTACCCGATACATAGAAGCTAAAGTAGGTGCAGCCTTAGTTTCGAAATGAAAATGGCGATTGTATCCTACTGCGAGACAGCTGTCTACAAGTGCTTGAGCTTTTGCTAAATAGTGCGCCGCGTAGCTGCGTAAATTCTGAAGACACTTCAAATGTAGCGATTTATATTAATATCGCTCAGTTGGACGCTGCAAATGGTTTATTAGCTTCGAGCTGAAGCAGGGACCACTGAGGTAGCCTGCCGATGCGGTGACTGTTGGTGACCCGCAGCGGCTACGGCACACTCCACGAAACTGGCTCGTTTTCATTTTGCAGCCAATTTTGTTGGATCGCAGAGCGCGGCACGGTGCCAGTGTGAGGCGAGATTTGAATCGTCAGCTACTAGTCTCCTTTTTTTTCGTGTGCACCCTGAAGTAGAATTGCCAGTCAATTTTGTTCCTTTTTCGGGAATCCCTCGGAAAAAATTTACATACAGATGGATTTTCGGCAGTTCGCGTTGCATTTTCCATTTCTTGTCGACGGGAAAAAGAGAGTTCGTATGCATGTCAGAGTGCATGGGTAATCCAGGCTAGTAACTAAAGTAACGCACTAAAGTTAATTACAACACATGATATGGCCATTCTGGGTGCTGTTCGGCGTTCCTCAACTTTTGAGGATTGTTATCACTATTGGGCGCCGTAGATTTTCTTTTCAATTTTCCGTATTCCTGTATTGAATATCCTGAAGAGCAGTGTCGACATTTTTATACAGCCAGCACAATTTTTACCAGCCAGTTGTCAGCGGCCACTTACTTGTGCATCGTTTTCAAGGGTTCCAGCCGTACAGTTACAGTTTGTAATCTTCAAGGAAGGTTTTTATTTAGTTGCTGATTCACTGAAAGCAGAATTGTCTCCATACCTACTGATGAATTGTAAACAATTATTGCTATGTTTTTCGGTCAGTTGATCTCACTCGTAACTGCTTTGCAAGCAGCTGAATTCATTTTATAATTTTGCCTTTGCTCGAGCCTAAACAAGGAAAAACAGCCCCAGACCATAATACCACCTCCGCCGAAAATCAATGTCGTCACAACACATTCTGCCAAAATTATTCACGGACATTGGCTATATCTAGACGAGTGAAGACCACGCAATGGGCTGTGACACAGCACTTCATTTAACCGTCTTACACTCCTGTAGCGAACAGTGACGGCGTTGTTTGACCCGCTGCCACCGACAAACCACATTCATTCTTATGGCCGGTGGCTTCCGTCAAACTGCAAGCTCCTAAGTCGTAGTCCGATCACGGCTCGACAGATCGTTTCCTCACTGATCTCTGTAGTTAAACTGGTCTGCACCCTACTGTAGTTCAGGTCTCACGATTTGTTAGTAAAGCATACTCTAGAGTTCAGTCCCCCCAGGGGGCTCACAGTTCTTTCGTGAGTTTGTGTGTGGCGCACACAGGGCCCTGAACTGTTACAGACGATTCTTCCTGTCCTGGCTGCGTTTCCTTCACCCTGCCACCCTCCCAATCCTCGCTCCTTCCCCGCTCTCCCCTCCCTCGGTGTTCTGATTTATGTCGACCTCGCTATCCATCTGGTTTCCGTATTGCTTGCAGTTTTGCTCCTCCTGCCTATTCTTTTTCATCCTTTTTGGCGTTTACGTTCCCGCTTCAGCTTTGACCTCCACTTCTAAATTTTCTGCTTGTAGTGTGAGCCATCTATGGGCTCAAAACCTGTGTTGGGCCTATGGTTATCCCGGCGTTGTATGTCGATGATTTTTGCAGCTCCCACTCGGTAGTATCTATTGATCGCCGGCTCCAAGGTGCCATCCAACGGGCCTCTGTGTGCGTCGTCTCCCATGGCTTCCAGTTTTCGGGGGAGGACATTTTTGTCGTCGACCCACAGTACACCCCAATCCAGAACTTTATTTAGGTGACCAGCTCTTCGATGTTGTAGCACAGTCCCGTTTCTTGGACCTTATTTTTGATAAAAAAGTGGCTTGGCTGACTCATGTTAGCCACCTCAAGACTGCATGCATGCAGAAGCGTAATGCTCTTCACCTTCTGGCCCACACATCTTGGGGTGCAAATCATGCTACTTCATCTTTACCCTGCTCTGGTCTTATCCAGACTAGATTATGGTAGTCAGGTTTATGGCTCAGCGGCTCCTTCCACAGTGAAAATACATGATCCTTTTCACCATTGTGGGGTGCGTCTGGCTGTTGGTGCTTTTCGTCCTAGTCCTGTTGACAGTCGCGTCGCATAAGCGGGGATTGCCCCTCTACAAATACGATGGAACCAACTCCTGGTTTCTTACGCCGTCACCATTCGCCGAGTCCCTGACCATCCCGTGTACGCTGTCCTCTTTGAAAACGAGGCCTGTCTCTCTCTCCTGATTACCGCCCACAGGTGGGATTACCAGTTGGGATGCGTCTCACTTTCCTCTGTCGGGGCCTCCATCTCCACTCTCTGGAATGCTCGCCATGCATTTCCTACCACCCCACTGGAAGGTACCTGACCACAGATTAGGACCATGGTTTTCCGGCATCTTGAACGCTCAATACTTGCAGAGTTCCAGGGTCTTCTACACTGATTGTTCTAAGACGATAGATAAGGCGGGATTCCCTTTCACGTCTCCCACTGGCTTAGAAAACCATTTGTTGTTGGGATCGTATAACGTATTCACAGCAGAGCTACTGGCCATCAATAGGGCCCTCCATTTTGTTTCTCAGGCCTTCTTCCACAGTGTTTTAATATGTACCGACTAAATGAGCACCTTGAAGGCTATATACTGATGCTACCCTTTGGTCTCTGCTATCCATGACCTTCTGTCTGCCCTTGGCCGTGCCGCCTGCTCAGTTGTCTTTCTCTGGGTCCCAAGTCAAATGGGCACCCCAGAGAATGAACTGGCTGATCGCTTGGCTAGAGGAGATACTTATCCCCCATTCCCTTTCATGATTCCAGCTGTGGATATGCCGATCTACATCAGATGTCTTTTTGCCCAAAAGTGGAATGACATCTGGTGCGCTGCTGCTCTCAGTAATAAACTCTGCACAATCTGAGAGGCTACTGCAGTTTGGTGCTCTTCCTTCCGCCTCACGGAAGGAGTCTACGCATTGGTTGTACCAGACTCACTCATTGTTTCCTCTTGCGTATCGAACCACCCCTACAATGTGATTGTGGAGCTAGACTGACGGTACCCATAATTTAGTGGAATGTCCCCGTCTTTTGGCCCTTCGTACTAAGTATAGTCTTCCAAATTCCTTAAATTTAATATTGGCAGACGATTCCCGGGTGGTTGAACTGGTCTTCAGTTTCCTCCGTGAAAGTGGTTTTCATTTTCAGATGTAAGGCTATCCTTTACTGCTGGCGCAGGGGCACAGTGGTTGTGGTTGGGGCCTCTCTTCACGTTTTCTCGATCAGGGACACCTGACCACTTTCCCTAGCAAAGACTGCTCTTTCATCCCTCTGTTTTCCCAGTTTTTAGATTTGGGCTACCCTTTATACATTCTCCTGCATGTATTTTAACTTCCTCGTTTTAATAGTTTGACTCCTCTGGCAGGATCCATACACTTTTAGCTGAACCTCGCTTCCCTGTGTAACTTTGGAATCGCGGGACTGATGACCTCTCCGTTTAGTCTAATAACACCCTTCAATTAATCAATCAATTTATTACAATTCTTGGTCACTTCCTTATGCCTAGCACAGCAACGCTCCGGTTTGGTGCTTCCCAAACTTTCAACTTCGTAGGAATATTGCTACCTTTCTATGTAGACACCTGTAAGCACTGTGAAATCTCTCCTAGTGAACATCTCAGCTAGTGAGCCTCTACAACCTTGTTCTGGTCAATTTCACTAATTCTCTCTCAAGACAAGCATTTCTATACTGTTTTCGCATTTTGCTATTCTTAATATACAGGGTGATTCAAAAAGAATACCACAACTTTAAAAATGTGTATTTAACGAAAGAAACATAATATAACCTTCTGTTATACATCATTACAAAGAGTATTTAAAAAGGTTTTTTTTCACTCAAAAACAAGTTCAGAGATGTTCAATATGGCCCCCTCCAGACACTCGAGCAAAATCAATCCGATACTCCAACTCGTTCCACACTCTCTGTAGCATATCAGGCGTAACAGTTTGGATAGCTGCTGTTATTTCTCGTTTCAAATCATCAATGGTGGCTGGGAGAGGTGGCCGAAACACCATATCCTTAATATACCCCCATAAGAAAAAATCGCAGGGGGTAAGATCAGGGCTTCTTGGAGGCCAGTGATGAAGTGCTCTGTCACGGGCTGCCTGGTGGCCAATCCATCGCCTCGGGTAGTTGACGTTCAGGTAGTTACGGACAGATAAGTGCCAATGTGGTGGCGCTCCATCCTGCTGAAATATGAGTTGTTGTGCTTCTTGTTCGAGCTGAGGGAACAGCCAATTCTCTAACATCTCCAGATACTGTAGTCCAGTTACAGTAGCACCTTCGAAGAAAAAGGGACCAAAAACTTTATTGGCTGAAATGGCACAGAAAATGTTCACCTTAGGCGAGTCACGTTCATACTGAGTTGTTTCCCGCGGATTCTCAGTGCCCCATATACAGACATTGTGACGGTTGACTTTCCCGTTAGTGTGGAAAGTTGCTTCATCACTAAACACAATCTTTGAAACGAAAGATTCACCTGTTTCCATTTGAGCAAGGATAAAATCACAGAAATCGATTCTTTTAATCTTGTCAGCTGCAGACAGTGCTTGAACCAATTTCAGACGATAAGGTTTTATAACTAACTTTTTTCGTAGGACTCTCCATACAGTTGATTGTGGAATTTGCAGCTCTCTGCTAGATCTGCGAGTCGATTTTCCTGGGCTGCGAACAAATGCTTGCTGGATGCGTGCTATATTTTCATCACTCGTTCTCGGCCGTCCAGAACTTTTACCTTTGCACAAACACCCATTCTCTGTAAACGGTTTATACCAACGTTTAATACACCACCTATCAGGAGGTTTAACACCATACTTCGTTCGAAATGGACGCTGAACAACTGTCGTCGATTCACTTCTGCCGTACTCAATAACACAAAAAGCTTTCTGTTGAGCGGTCGCCATCTTAGCATCAACTGACGCTGACGCCTAGTCAACAGCGCCTCAAGCGAACGAATGTACAACTAAATGAAACTTTATAGCTCCCTTAATTCGCCGACAGATAGTGCTTGGCTCTGCCTTTTGTCGTTGCAGTGTATTAAATTCCTAAAGTTGTGGTATTCTTTTTGAATCACCCTGTATTTTCGGACGCGTAGTTTGATGTCGCACAGAGCGCATCATAAGACACTGTGGCACTTCGTAGAGTTTTTGAAACTTTATGACATTACTTCAGACATTCAGATACTACTTCAAATCCCTCACCAACCATTGTGATTTGTGTTTCGAAATACCAATCTCTGCTAGTGGCGAGGTAATGTTATCGGGCAAAATACACAGTTTTTCAGGAGGAATGGTGAATACTTTAAGAGCTGGTAGTATAGACTAATTACTGTAAAACATTCCATATAATGTGCGTCCATTTTTTATTGGTTACAGAGATGCAGCTGCTAGAATATAACCCAAACAAATGCTCACAGATGGTGTTAAGCAAATGGAAATAATTAAGTTGAAAGTTTGTTGCAATAAATTCCACTTCGGACTTCAGTGCACTTAGGAATAATTTTAACAACACGACGCTTAGCTTTTATGAGGTCGTCCTGGCATTCTTTTACGAGGGCGGCGCTACTCATAATCCGAATGATCAATTCGTCCCTCGTATTTATTTTTGCTTTGGAGAATTCGCCTTCCAGCCATCCACACAGGCATAAATATAAAACGATAAAGACTAGGGACCTTGGTGACCAAGAAACGGGACTGTTTGTGAAGATGCATCTTCCGGGGAATATTAGGTTTCGATTATGGCCACCTGCTGACTACAATGTGCAGGCCTCCCAACTTGCTGGAAAAATATGACCGTCCTTGTCGCCAGAAGAAATTCTTTCAGCAATGCTGAAAGCTCGTTTTAAGAAAATCAAGATAAAAGGGTCCTGCAAGATGATGTGATAACAAATAGGCCGAAACAACTGATTATCTGTCTTACCACACCACACCACATGTACAAGAAGCGTTCCTGAAACGGACCACTGATGTAAGTCACGAGACTTAGTTATACCGTTACGAGTTTGTCGCTTCATCAGTAACTGTATTAATGGGATTCATCGGCGATTTGCTGTTAGTCAACGACAAAATTCCACAGAAACTTTCCTGGCAGATTAAAACTGTGTGCCGGAGTGAGACTTGAACTAGGGACATGAGCCACCCAAGCACGAGTCACGCCCCGTCCTGACAGCTTTACTTTCCCCAGGCTGTGGCTAAGCCATGTCTCTGCAATATCCTTTCTTCCAGGAGTGCTAGTTCTGCTAGCTTCACATAAGAGCTTCTGTGAAATTTGGGAAGTAGGAGACGAGGTACTGGCGGCAGTAAAGCTGTGAGGACGGGGCGTGCCTCGTGCTTGGGTAGCTCAGATGGTAGTGCACTTGCCCGCGAAAGGCAAAGGTCCCGAGTTCGAGTCTCGGTCCGGCACACAGTTTTAATCTGCCAGCAAAGTTTCATAATAGCGCACACTCCGCTGCAAAGTGAAAATCTCAGTCTGGACAACATTCCAATCGTCCACCTTCATCTCTTTCTCGTGGGTAAATGATTGTATGCAGGGTCTGCCAGAAATGTTGCAATAAACATCGAGGAGTTGTAGAGGATATTTTGAGGAATAAATCGAGCACACGAACCCGTGTACGGAGCGTGGCCATCAGGCCACTCCTTCCGCAGCAAAAGTAACTTTGTACGCTGAGGGACTGTAGGCGAAACATATCACAACTTTGTTATTCAGTAATCGCGACTAGTTGCTACGATTGCCAGCGGAGAAGCTGCTGCGTATGAATAAGAGATGCACTGTTGCCTTGGCGGGTGACGATTTAGGACATGGATTTCCATCTGCGGTTTTTCTACTGTATACCGAAAAACATGGAAGTTAGATGGTTCCAGGAGAACAATAAACTGTGTGGATGGAAACTCGTCTCCGGAACCATCATTCACCGATGTAACAGATCATCGCATTCATATGAGACAAAGCCTTTCTACGCAGCAGCTAGCCTCATCTTCTCCGCTGGCGATTGTGGCCATCAGTAACGATCACTTAATAACAAACAACATTGCGGGACTTACCGCCTATAGTCTGTCAGCGCAGAAAATCACGTTTGCTGCACACAAGGTGGTCAAGTAGCAAGCGCCGGCGCCTACAACTTCGACGCTCTGTAGCGCCGTTGTAAAACGTTTCCGGACGAGGGGTTTCTATCGTCGTCTTGTTCCTCAAAACACCTGCAATCCCCAAAGTTTGTCGCAACATTTCTGGGACACCTTATAGAGACCGTGCATATGTAATTTCCGCCGTATTTCTGTAAGTGGAAGACCGCTACGCGTATTCTATAACGTCTGGTGCTTCTTGAAAGACGGTGTTGTACCAACTGAGTAATGTCTCTTACTTCCTCCACACTCTGCTCATTTGCACGTTTAGATGAAGTATGATTGCTTGGCACTGCATCATTTGCGCATACTTTAGTGAAAAAACGAGCAAACATTCTTGAATCTGGTACTATTCGCTTAGGATATCATCTACCGTATTCTGTACAAGCATCAACAGCGTTTCCATTTGAAAAAAACTCCGTACACTGTTATCACTCGGCATTTACGTGGTCTCAGAAACAACCTGAAAAGCTTGTAAGGATGTTGCAGGGCAGCTTATGCTGATAAACAATTGTTATTAAAAAATCAAAGCGTAACGCCTTTTCCGAGTTATGTAGCATTGCAGTTAACCAATAAAATCGTTGCACGCGAAAATTCTAGCACTTGCACGCGCTTCAGTGTCTTTTTTCCGGAAGTGATAAATTTAAACTAGGTGAACCAAAGCTAAGTCAGTTTGCTTTGAGGAAACCAACCGTAAAACAAATTTAGCAACACAACCTCTGGCAGGCTGCTCGAATTTGCGGGCGCGACGACTTGATTGGCTACCTGCAATGATAAAATAAATCTGAAACGGCGTAACGTATCAATTTTTTTTCTTAACCATCATTTCTCAGCACAACCTCATTATTTCTTAGGACAGCCTCCCCTGCAATACTCTTACAAGCTATTCAGACTGTTTCTGGACACCCTGAACAAATATACGCCGCATCCTTAAACTACATGTTAGAATGGTTAATAAATCACAGTCTCAGTGAAACGTTCAGTTATCTAAACTCTAGCACAACTTCAAAAGCTGAACTTCAAAACAGAAATTATAATCAATAAATCAAACCAATGCAACTGGAGCACCAGAATGCGAAAAGAAAACTTACCTCTTTAACCAGTTGTTCTCTGTAACTATTGAAAGCTAAATATGTCAACCGAGCGCGGTGGCGCAGTGGTTCGCCCATTGGTCTCGCATTCGGGAGGATGACGGTTCAAAGCCGCGTCTGACCATCCTGATTTAGGTTTTCCGTGATTTCCCTAAATCGCCGGGATCGTTCCTTTGAAAGGGCACGGCCGACTTCCTTCCCCATCCTTCCGTAATCCGATGCGATCGATCACTTCGCTGTTTCGTCCCTTCCCCCAAATCAAGCAACCTGAATATGCTTTATATGGAATGTTTATTCGAATTAGACTATACTGCCACCTCTGTAACTAATTACTATTCCTCGTGAAAAGTCCGATATTAATCAGTTCATTAAAAGAGCGCACCGATCGCTTTGGTGCACTTTAGATCGTGTAGCTCTCTTACCAGGCGGTCACGTGACCCTTCGCTTCTGACGTAAGTGATAGCATTGAAGTGGTGTGTATGTGGCTATCAGTTACATGGAATCTACGCAGTAAGGTGGGTCGACGTGGAGACGCGACAGAATGCGAGAAAGGAGAAGTCACCAGGCCCGGTGTCAGTTTAGTTGGCTAAACCTTTCGTATAACACCGTTGACTGTTGTCCGTCTTTCAGAAGGCGATGTTAAGCTTATCCGCCTCCTCGACGCTATTCGAAAAGAGTTGGTTGTATGCTGACCCTAAGTTTCACCCTCTCACGTCCATTCATAACAGGCTTGCCTTTAACACCACAAACGCGGCCCCAAACGGTTCTGGGGCCACGATTATTGCCTCGATCGTCATCCTTAAGGTTGAACTGATTATATGGCTATGAAGTCCTGTCACTCGCCAGCTATGCTCATTAAGTCCTCATAACTGCTGCATCCTACACCATCAACTATCTTCCTTATATGCTCCTATCTAGACTTGCCCCTCCGAATTTGTTTGTACTGTCTTCTCTCAAATAAAGATATTAGCAATCACTCATATCGTAATATGCTCCAATCAATTTTCTCTCTTCGATTCATTACGTTAGACAGTTTTTTCTCGTTGCAGGATGTGTGCGTTCCTTACTCTAAAAACCCTAATGTTCAGCAGTATCCCGCAGCATAACACTCTAAAAACCCTAATGTTCAGCAGTATCCCGCAGCATAACATTTGACAGGCTTCTGCACCATTCGTGCAGAACTGTGCTTCAGACGTAGCTTATCACAATATTTTTCTCGATTTATAGTTTTTGATCGTTCACACGATACAAATATATAAATACAGTTTCATATCGAGTCAGAAGTAGTTCATCACCTCAGTACGAGAGTGCCTTTGGCTTTCTAACTACTGTTACGGAAATACTTTCAATGGCCGAAGCTAACTATCGCGATAATTTTTTAACAGTTCTGATGGCGTAAAACACTTAGCGTTATGGCTGGTTTGAAACCTTTAAGGTCATCCCCAGATTTCTGTCATACGAACCACAATATAATATGATCGCCACCGGTCATTAAGTTAATATTGTGAGGTTGTGTCCAAGAATTCGCGAAATTCAAGTTTTGTGCGCAGATGTTTTAGGTACAACGAAATAACGCTAGATGTCTTCCCTTACATCTGTCTTGAATCAGTGCGGCAACTGGCTGTACACTGAGTGCTCCAGTCAGTTGTTGGTCGACATGAGTATGTTTCCATTGTCGTGTTTCCCTGAGTTCGCGATGGTTTACCTGAAAGATCTATATAAGGTATTATTTGAACTTGAGAAAACAACCAAATGCAGAAACGCACTATATGTGAAGCAACCTTCCGGAGTAAGCGCTTTACGTTAATGCAAGATCATAGACAGACGATCCAACACCTCTGCAAGACATAAGGAGTATTCTGTGGTACGTACGATTGTGTTAGTAGAATTGAACGTGAGAAGGATTGTGGCGAAGTCTGTGCTGCGATAGATTCAAGACGATTCAGACTTGCCTTCAGAGGCTGTTGCTGGTGAAGAGAATTGGGTTTACGCCAGTGATCCTGAAACTAAACAGCAATCGTCGGAATGGAAGAGTCCACCTTCCCTTCGGCCAAACTGATCATAAAACCAATGTGTTTTTTTAAATTGATGGGCCCATTCATGACGAGTTCGTCCTTTGTTGTCAGACTGTCACAAAGGAGTTCTGTCGTGGTGGTTTTAGGCGCTTGAGAGAGGAAATGAGGAGAAGACGTCCAGAGCAGTGGGAATTTTTGTATATGACCTTATATACATGCTCTGTCTGATCAAAGGTATCTGGACACCCCTTGGAAATGCGGAACTGCCCGCAATATTCCACGAGAGGTGGACCCGCCAGTATAAAAGGAAACGGAGAGTATTGTGTTGTGAGCAGAGAAACAGGAACAGAAGAATGACCTGGTCAGGAGATCTCAGTGACTTGGAACGTTAACTGGTCATTGGAGATCACATGAGTAACAAATCGACAGGAGACAGTCAACACTTGAAACATACCCTTAGAAAAATTGAGACTGGCAATGCTGGTAAACCTCTTACGTTATTTGATTTTCAAACAGCTGAGCAAAACTGAACGTTCTCAGACATTTCTCTCTTTACTTATTCTGATCAACACTAAACTGACGCACATTTTTTAGCGCAACGCAATCTATCAATAATCCCTACAAAAGAATGGCCCTGACTAACAATAACATATACCTTTCATGAAATCACTTATCTCACAAAAATCTTCGTTACTCAAACTACTGGAATACAGCGAGCGCCAATACTGCCAGCCAAATAAAAGATTCTAATTACTGAAGGCACTAACTACTGATGGATATAGTTAGCAAATGAAAGAGTTTGATGGAGAGCAAAGAATGTATTTACCTTAATAGTGTTCAAAATTCATATACATCAGTTCATGACATCCAGTCTTACAAATTTCCTTTTTCTGATGGACACACGTCCAGATCGTTCGCTCACGAAGCTCTGCCATCTCTCTCCCCACATCCACCACTGCTGGCGGCTCACCTTCAACTGCGCAGCGCTACGCGCTGTTCACATCGAACTGCCCAACACTACAATAGCGGATGTTCCAACAATGCCAACCAGCCACAGATTGCTCACAGCACAGTCAGTGATTTTCATACAGAGCACTACGTGGCGTTACCAACATAAAAACCTAAACAGCCTACTTACACACTAGTAAAGCTGCCCAAGTAGATTGTCGGTGATATGATTGTGAAGTGGAAACGGGAAGGAACAACCACAGCTAAACAAAGACCAGGTGACCCTCACGTATTGCCGAGAAGGACCGTTGATATTTGCGGAGGGTAGTTGTAAAAAGATCGCAGGAAATTAGCGGAATGAAAGTGCTACAAGCAGTCGAGCTAGCATAGTGACTGTGCGAAGGGAGTTAAAAACGATGAGGTGCAATGGTCTAGGAGCTCGTCGTCTCCTGCAATTACTGCTAAGTGACGCTTGAGGTGGTGAAAAAAAAGCGACGCCACTGGACAGTGGATGACTGCAAACGAGTCATCGGGAATGATGAATCACGCTATACCCTGTGACAATCCGATGAAAGGGTTTGTGTTTGGCGAATTCGTGGAGAATGTTTGTCCCTCAGCATCCCTATGCAGTTTACAAATTAGGAAGAGAGTCGCACAATCACTTCATAGCCGTGCAGTCGATAGTGTCTCGATGTTTAGACTCCCTGCAGGGTTGTGGAAGTAATGATTCATCGGCAGCGGCGGTTACCGACTTAATTGGTTCTTCGAACGTGATTACCGGCGCTGGTATCTGATTAGATTATTTCATCAGCAGAGCGCCTGCCTCCGGCACCGCCACCGTCAGCTATTACCCAGCGGACGCTGTCAAATGTCAGTTATTTTCGCAGCGCCCCGGGCGGCTCCTGGGGAAGGCAGATTTGACGATTTTTGGCGTTTCCTAATTAATTCCGCTCCCACCTACGACCGCTTCCGCGTTGCTCGCGATCAATAAACTTCTGCTAGTAATTAAAAGGCAGCTTAGGATTTCGGCATTGTTTCCTTGAAATGTACTCCGCGTGATCTATTTCTGACTGAGCGAGTAACGCTGTACAGTAACACAGTGTGGTCTCCGGTTCCTGCAAGTAAATGAGGATTGGCTTTTTTCATCTACCTTAAGTTTGTAGGCAATTTCTTCAAGGTGTCTTGCAAATATTTGCTTGGCGGTGTCTTCATACATTTCAAATAAGCTTTCTCCTTCACGCAGCGGATTTTCTCTTTTGTGTGGGTGCTGCAGTTCGCCACTTTCTCGACGGATTTCCGTACGTGACGGTTTGTTTCACTGTGTAAGGTTAGATATATAGTTTCAAACAGAAACTTACATATAGCGGCCTAGCACAGCAGCATTGTCACCTGGGGAACCCCAGTGATCGAGAAGCTCGCTTTGGCGCCAACTGTTGCAGGGGTGGCACGGAAGGCAGTGAGTAATGGGAAGTCGTGACTGGACGTCAGGTGTGGTTGGATGATACATGGCCGTGTGCTGTGACAAGTTCGATAGGTCCATTAAATGTAGCATTGATCGTGGACGGTATTGAGAACTTATCAGTATTAGAAGCGAGATGTTGGCAAAGATCGGTAGAAGCAATGATTACCTGTGCCGTGCGTTGTACTAGAGACAATAAACCTATCAGTTCAGTGTAATCAGTGTCTGCTTTCGAATCCTTTTGATATCTGTTGACACTAACTGAATGTAAAAGTTTTAATGGAAAGCTTGGTGGTTTTCACAGGGCATGTACAGGTAGGCACACAGTTCCAGTTTTAGTCTTCAGGTGCATGTTCCTCGGGTGTAAGATGTCCACTCTAACCTGCTCAGCATAAAGATTGGTTCGATCGCCGTGGTTACATCAACACAGCTGGTTTTATAGAGACACTTGGCCGTGAAAGATACGAATAAGGGAATAGATATCTTACAATTATCACTGCTGAGTTTTATTTATCGTAGATCTGGTGGTAATTTCTGAGTATGGCGGCCTTACCGTAATGCTCCACCACCACAATAATAATAATAATAATAATAATAACCACATCATCATCTTAATTTTATCCATATTACGCAGCTTCAAACGTGACTGTATTCAGTACGCTGGAGGTACGAATTAAAAAACGCCTTCAGTCACAACTTCTCGTGTTTCATTAAGTACACGATGCATTTAGGACCCAGTGGGTCCATCATCAGGTGTAATTTGTCTTAATACATGCTCTATTTTTTCCCTTGAATGAGGTGAAATGCATATTCCTATCACGAAAAGGTTTGATGTTAGGTTATGAATGCGGAAAATGTGTGCAAAATAGTGGAAAAATGAGCAGTGTAAACTTACCACATATGTGTATGCTGGCGCTAAAACGTTAAAAACACTTTTCTTGGATTATTTGGTAAGTTTACACTTTTCATACTTTCCACTGTTTCGCACAAATTTTCCCATTTGACTTCCGAAATTCATAAACTAGCATCTAACCTTTTCGTGACAGGAATATGCATTTCACCTCATTCAAGGGAAAAAATAAAGCATGTATTAAAACAAATTATACCTGATGATGGACCCACAGGGTCCGAAATGCATCGTGTACTTAATAAGACACGAAAAGTTGTGACTGAAGGCGTTTTTTAATTCATACCTCCATTGTACCATCATCATTATTACACTGTTTAGGGCGCAGAGACTGGCAGAGATTATGGAGGGGTTAACAAGTTATGCTAAAAAGATTACTGTAACACCCAGTCACTTTACGTGGATTTCCTACTACAGCGGCTGCTCAGAACATTTAGGCTTAATGGTCTGCGCAGTGGAGGTGGTTGACATTGGGGACCGACAGTGCTTATACAACTGCCAGTGATGTGTTGGTGATGGGAGCGGTCGAGCCCGCTAGCTGTCGTAGAGATATGCAGACTACTGTAAATCGGACTGTAGAAGTATGCCAATCACTCTAAATCGGACATTAGAAGGGACGCCTGCGGATTCCTCGGGGTACGTGGGAACAGCATAACTCTGGCGTTGGACGCGTCGGCGCTCGCCTACGTCGCGTGCGTGCTGCCGGCTACTCCACGTATTAGCTGGGCGTGGCGTCGCGTGTCCGACCCACTTACCCCGCTCTCGCGACAAATTCCACAGGCCGCCGTTCGCTCGTCTCATTTCTGGGCTTCATATTTTGTAAGTCCAACGCCGGCTCAGCCAGTCATATTTTACACTGCTGTTGGGCGGCTCTGCACTCACAGCTTGTTGCGTAAGCACTGTATCATACTTACATTGTGTTGCTAGAGATGAATCTATACTTATAAGTTCTTTTCTATACAGGTCTGAGGTCGACGTCAGGCGGAGCTATGTCAGGTAAGTGAGAAAGTTTGCTTATCTTTTCAAATCAGCGTAGCACTGTTGTTTGAACTGAGGTGTCCTGGGCTATAGCAGCTGCATCCTATTTACAAAATTCGCCTCTCTCTCACCCTTGTCCAACAATACATATTTATTGTTTTTCATGAATACCGGAATGAAGGACAACTGTAACTTTGTTCGTAGTTTTCATTCTGTTGCTATGGTATGGATATGACATCTGAACAAAGCAGCAGTTAGAAGCATGCATTGTATGTTCTAGTGTTACCTGAGCTATTATATCATAGATCTTAGCATGTAACTTAGCCACACAGAACATTTCCGCATGGAACATTTTACACATTGCTGTAGTTTGTTAATACTAATCCACATAGTCATAAGCAAAATGAGTTTTGTATCCACGATAATATCTGAAGAATCTATTTTTTTTTCCTTGCACTGTTGGCTACTAGAATAGTAGATGTTGGTGGATTACGGAGACGGTTATTTGGTGGGAGCTAACGTAATATTGAGTTTAAGTGGTTGTAAAAATATCTGTTCGTAACTGATCTGTGAAAGATTTTCCTGAATAGTGTGCAAATGTTGACGCGTTTCAAATGGAAATTCTTTGAGGATATTCAATCAGGATTGAGGAACGGAAGAAAACGAAAGTGATGGTAAAGCAGTAGACGAAATCGCTGCAGTAGCTTCAACGGGAATAATCGCGTTAGGTGGTGCAGTGATTCAGACATTGGAACCACACTCGGGAGAAAGGCGATTTAAATCTGCATCCTGTATCAGCATTCAGTTTAAGGCAAATTCAAGGGTGGTTCCTGTGCCAGAACATGGCCGATTTCCTCCGCTGTCTTTCAGTAATAACCTCCTTGTTGACAGGACACCAAATCCAAATATTCCTTACTTCTCCTTCCACATGATAAGCTAGACTTCTAAGAAGTCAGATTGAGGACTCACACACACACACACACACACACACACACACACACACACACACACACACACACCAAAAAAGTTTTGCATCACCCCGGTTCCCGGAATTCCTGAAGATAGACGTTGACTGTGGACACTGTATAACATAGTCGCTTTGACTGCTCAAAGATGTCACTAAACCGGTCCAAAGATGTAAACTATCATGCATGAGCAGCGCCTATTAGACGGAGGGGGTCCGACAGCCGATCAGTTCCAGCCATTCCACCAGGAAGGAGGTGCAAGGGTCGTGTTGTCTGTAGTTCAACCATGCCTACCCGGTCCATACTGCAGTTCGATTGCGTCCGCATTGTTACTTTGTGCCAGGAAGGGCTATCAACAACGGAGGTGTCCAGGCGTCTCGGAGTGAACCAAAGCGATATTGTTCGGACACGGAGGATATACAGACAGACAGGAACTGTCGATGACATGCTTCGCTCAGTCCACCCAAGGGCTACTACTGAAGTGGATGACGCTACCTACGGATTATGGCTCGGAGGAACCCTGACAGCAGCGCCAACATGTTGAATAATGCTTTTCGTGCAGCCATTTGACGTCGTGTTACGACTCAAACTGTGCGCAATACGCTGCATGATGCGTAACTTCGCTCCCGACGTCTATGGCGAGGTCGATCTTTGCAACCACGACACCATGCAGCGCAGTACAGATGGGCCCAACAACATGCCGAATGGACTTCTCAGGATTCGCATCACGTTCTCTTCACTGATGAGTGTCGCATATACCTTCAAGCAGACAATCGTCGGAGATGTGTTTGAGGCAACCCGGTCAGGCTGAACGCCTTAGACGCACTGCCCAGCGAGTGTAACAAGGTGGAGGTTCCCTGCTGTTTTGGGGTGGCATTATGTAGGGCCGACGTATGCCGCTCGTGGTCACGGAAGGCGCCGTAACGGCTGTACGATACGTGAATGCCATCCTCAGGTCGATAGTGCAACCATATCGGCAGCATATTGCCGAAGTATTCGTCTTCATGGACGACAATTTGCGTCCCAGCGTGCACATCTTACATCTTGTGAATGACGTCCTTCAGGATAACGACATCGCTCGACTAGAATGGCCAGCATGTTCTCCAGACATGAACCCTATCGAACATGCCTGGGATAGATGGAAAAGAGCTGTTTATGGAAGACGTGACCCACCAACCAATCTGAGGGATCTACGCCGAATCGCCGTTGAGGAGTGGGACAATCTGGACTAACAGTGCCTTGATGAACTTGTGGATGTACGCTCCGACGAATGCACGCATAGATCAGTGCAAGAGGACGTGCTACTAGGTATTAGATCTACCGGTGTGTACAGCATTCTGAACCACCACCTCTGAAGACCTCATGGTGGTACAACATGCAATGTGTGGTTTTCATGAGCAATAAAAAGGAAGGAAATGATGTTTATGTTGACCTCTATTCCAATTTTATGTACAGAGTCCAGAACTCTCGGAACCAAGGTGATGCAAAACTTGTGTGTGTGTGTGTGTGTGTGTGTGTGTGTGTGTGTGTATGTATCGAGAAACAGAGAGAGAGGGGGAGAATAAACGCTGAGTTGGAGGAGCTATGTAGGTGGTTGTTGTTGTACGTGTGTGGGCGGACGTATTCGCAGTTGTCACGTTTTGCATAGTACTTAAGGATTTGGAATTAATAAATCAGTCTGTATCACCAGTGAGCATATGTTTCACGCCTTTGATTATACTTGTATTCAAGAGTGCAAACAGGGCGCACCAACGTCCACATGTCTAAGGTTTGTATAGACGGACCGAGCTGTCCAATGTCAGCGTTGAACGTGTCGAGTTCAACGTGCTGCTGAATGCTCAGAACGATGTGGTTTGTGCATACGGTACGTGTGCCCCAACGTTCTATATGCGATTGCAACGCGCTCCAGCGGCAGTTGTCGGCTGTATCTGGCTCGTAAATCACACTGTTTATTGTATTAACTCTATTAAAACGTACATTTCCTCGCTTGTTCGTATGCTAGTCATGTTGTTCTGTCTGAAGTATAAATAAAAACTTCAGTATTCGTGAACATATTATAACGCAAAAAAGAAAGTACCATGTCCAGTCAGTAAGGACATCGGCTTATAAAAGTTCCATTTCTGATAGTGCGTTAAAGCTTTACAATAGTTCTCCACAAGAGGTAAAAATTATTTCATCATTCTGACTTGATCACTGTTCCTATTCAGTAGCAAAATCCTCACAACATGTGAAGTACAACACTTAAAAGAAGAGAGAGCAAAATAATTTTCTGCAGGTAGTGCAAGCTGTCGCGTAAATTAAGCCAATCGAACAAACTCGCTCTTCAATAAGAGCGGACTTACATTTACAGAACATCGAATACTATAGCATTAAAGCACTCCGTCTTCATGCCACAAGTGGCCCGTCGGGACCATCCGACCGCCATGTCATCCTCAGCTGAGTATGCGGATAGGAGGGGCGTGTGGTCAGCACACCGCTCTCCCGGTCGTTATGATGGTTTTCTTTGACCGGAGCCGCTACTATTCGGTCGAGTAGGTCCTCAGTTGACATCACGAGGCTGAGTGCACCCCGAAAAATGGCAGCCCAGATGGTCACCCACACAAGTGCCGCCCCACGTCCAACAGCGCTGAACTTCGGTGACCCGACGGAAACCGGTATATCCACTGCAGTAAGGCCGTTGTCAGTATTATAGTATATACTTACATTAAACTAATAAGAAACTGTCAGAATCTATTACTAACGCGAAGGTTAGTACAAAAATAATTTGGATGTACGGGGACGTGAACCACCAGTATATCATATCTTCCTTTCTGAATATCGAGCTACTCATTGCGCTAAACCAACCACAAGTATTTGATGACTATGCCTAGCATGTTAAATCTCCTGAAAGCTTTACTCGTTGGTACTTTTCAAATTGCAATTTAATCATGACAAATTGGACCAAGAGCAATGCGTTTTTGATGGATCCTCAATGTGCAGATGCCTTCAAAGAATGTATTTACCTTAACAGTGTTCAAAACTCATATATCAGTTCATGGCGTCCAGTCTTACTAATTTCCTTTTTCTGATGTAACCCCGAATATGACGTTTCTCGTCATTTTATTACAACGAATCATACAATTAATGACGGGTTTTAAAGAACTATTCAATTTGCTGGTGTTCAGAAACTGCATATATACATATGGGCCTAACTGACAGATTAAATCTCTGTGCCCTACCGGGACTCGAAACCGGAACGTTTGTTTCTCGCAAAGTAGTTTCATCGCCCTCCTCGTTAAACAATTTTCCATAGTGACTTATCATATGGTTTTGAATCCAAAAACATATCTTTCTACAAAAGTACAGCTTTTTTAGATATTATACGAGGATTGTATTGTGCAGTCCTACACCGGATAAAAGAGGCAGATTCCAATAAGGTAGTTTCACTAACCAAGTTCTACACAAGCGCTTTTCCACCTATTGGAACAGGTAGCAATATTTTGTTTAACAGGCATGAACGGGTCACAGGCAGCAACTTCATACTCGAGTCGTTTCACCCTTCCCAGATATTAAAAAATGGAAAAAAAAACATTGATATGAAAAAGGACGTCCCGTTGTAGAACTTAAATCTGAGCCAAGTGATTGAATCAGTATTTACACCTGGCAGTATTACGAGTGCTGTAAAGTACGTGGTGTCCTATTCCCTGCAGAACGAAATTCGCGTCGTACCGCTGTAGGAATCCTTCGCGTTCAAGGCACCGGAAGCTGCTCGCTTACGTCCGTTTGCCCGCCCGAGTATGCTCCCCTGTGTGCCGGGTTGCATACATTTAGTTCTGAAGGCGGTTGATGCGGCCTGCTACCGAAGTCGAGATGAAAGGTTTGTGCCGGCGGCTGCCCACCCGTCAGCAGGACGAAACGTTTAATTAATCTCCTTTGCTCAGCCAAGTGTTTCAAAGAGGACCTAATTAGAAGATCGTGTCGATTACCCATACCGACAGGGGCCGGTCCCCTGTCGCCGCGGTGGTGCGCCATTTTCTTGAGGCCAATTACAGGGCGCAGTGGGAGCGTGTTCCTCCTACAGAGGCTCCGCTTAGCTTCGTTCGACGAGATGGAGCAACTTGGCGAGAGGGCTGCGCCCCGCGTCCGGCGCAGGGGTCGCTGCGACTGGCCGGACGTCCTTTACTGTGACCCCCTCCAATTACCTGCACAGGCCCTCGTCTCTCTGGAGCTGCGACAGCGCCCGCCAGCGCATAGCTTTCAAATATGCTGTAATATCACCTGGTCTTTTCTATTTATATTGTTAATGAGCTGTTAGATTTTTTAGAGCAAACTCCTGAACATTTGGTTGCCCCATGAATTCAACTCACTCTCCAAGGCTACGGAAACACCACAAGAGTTGAAAAACTTCAGATTATGAAGTAAATAATGTGTTGAACTATCAAGCGTTGCCAATGGAACTATATTAGGAAATGTGGCACTAAACTCAGTAGGCGAGTTGATGTATATGGACAGCAGAACAACTGGCAACAGTAAGAAAACCGTTCACGTCCATCATTTTCTTGAAGTCGTGGGTTGAAGCAGAAAGATTAATGCCGGTATATTCAATATTTCCGTGGTAAGTTTGTACCCTCTTGTCATTCACAGACGATAACGGCACTTCATTCAACTCGAGGACCATCGTGTCTCACCTGTGACTGGCCATTGATCAGCGATATGTCTTCCAAAAGTATTCAGTGTGCCATAGTGATTCATTATCACTCGAATAATGTGTGTCGAACGTATACAACATGCAGTTAGATCCGCTACCCCCTGGACAACAGTTCACACGGATTGTTTCAGGCAAGCTACTGGGGCTTCAAATGTGTCACTTGTCTCCGTGTTAGCTCCCTTCTGGTTGGCCGCCGCAGTGTAACCAAGACATAGTGATCTTTTCCCTGGAATCGGAGTGTCGTTTAATTGACTGCAAACATAGTTCTCTTAAACGTCGCCGCACGCGATAGCCGAGCGGTCTGAGGCGTCTTGTCATGGTTCGCACGGCTCCCCCCGTAGGAGGTTCGAATCCTCCCCCTCGGGCATAGGCGTGTGTGTTGTACTTAGCGTCAGTTAGTTAGAGTTAGATTAAGTAGTGTGTACGCTTAGGGACTGATATCCCAAGTAGTTTGGTCCCATAGGATCTTACCACAAATTTTCAAATTTCTTAAACGTCACAGTACGTCATCTACACAGGAGAACTTTGCAGCCCACCCGTCGCCGACATAAGCCACTTGAATCAAGTGATATGTATTTACGACGTGATAGAACTGCAGAAAGGAACTGTCGTGTATGGACGCGTCCGTGAATACCGTTGTCCGTTTTGTTGGTGTATTTACTCAGTCGTGTGATAGGAGATAAGAACTGTGGTCGTAAGAAGATTCCAACGGACAGGGGCCGCAGACGGCTCTCACCCCTTGTCAGTGACAAAAGATTTTAACCACGATAGCAATTGCTGCAGGCAGTGAATGCAAGTCCTTCTCAATCAGTTTCCGAGCGAACATTTCGAAGGGAACTACATGCTGTGGACATTTGCAGTTGGGTACCTCGCAAAAGATCATTGCTATTCAGTAGATCAAACGACATTGAAATTGACAGTAGCTGACTGGAAGCGTGAAGTGTTGTCCTACGAGTTGCGATTTAGCTTATTTTCAAATGAAGCAAGATGTCGAGTGCTCCGTAGGGTTTTAGACCGCAATATGTGGCGGGTGTAGTTCAGGCTGTAGATGTTAGTGAGGTGTTTTGGGTGATTGACACTACTGTGAATACGAACCAAGTGCTCCCCATTTATCTACACCTTCATGGTGGCTATATTGTAGACACACTCGGTTCCCGAGATGACAACAGCCATATTCATAGGGCAGTACACGTACGTCCTTGGTATGACGAACACTCACGAATCCTACCACACCTCGACTGTCGCACTGAATCACCAGAACGCAATCCCATAGAAAGTTTCTGGGACTATTTGGAACAGCGAGTGAACGTAACAACCAATATCGCCACAATTTTCTAGCTGTAGGGATCTCATCGTGAATGAGTGGTTTGCCGCGCGGTCTTAGGGCGCCTTGCCACGGTTTGCGCAGCTTCTCCTGTCGGACGTGCGAGTCCTCCCTCTGGCATGGTCATGTCTGTTGTCCTTAGCGTAAGTTAGTTTAAGTTAGATTAAGTAGCGTGTAAGCCTAGGGACCGATGACCTCAGCAGTTTGGTCCCATAGGAACTTCGCACAAATTTCCAATTTCCAATCAATGGTTTCGACTGAATATGGCATAACGGGAGAAACTTGTAGAAGTTGGGCCATTATCAGTGCTAGAGGCGGTGTTACAATACTAGGGAGGTATCTCTGAGGGGTGACTAATTTTTTTCTGTTGTGCTTATACAGAGTGAGCATAAATCTTCCCCTGAATACAAAACTCTGTTTCTAAGGATCTATGATAGATGTAGCTAGGTGGTTCGTTGAAAGCTGTACCTTAAGCCGTAAGGTTATTTTTTTGTGGATACACCTCACATGCCTTCCGTTTATTGCCCGTAGAACTTCGCGTAGAAATTCAATTTATCTCCCTGTTTTTGCCGACATCTCTTCAGTCACCGCCTCCTCATCATCTCGTATTCACGCCATACGAGTTTTCACGTCAGGGATTGGTAAACAGAACAGATGTTTTTTTATTGACATTTGGCCATTGCCATACAAGCATCCATCACACTTGCAGAGTATCTTTCTTAATGGTTATCCTACAGTACATTTCGTGAACTTCTACTTATGAAAATATTTAGGGTATGAACAAAAGATTGAAACATGTGACCCCTATTAACTACTCATAAAGTGATTATACCACAATAATAAAAAAAATACAGCAAAAAATTCCAAGCATCATATAGACTACACATTGTGTGTAGATAGTTTGGTCACACATATTTAAATGGTTGGACATCACATTTAAAACTAGTCCACTTTTTGGTTTGACAGAATACACTGCATCCGACGTTGGAAGAGGAATATAAGCTTTAACCAGTGCGCTGATAAAGGATTTTTGTTGCCTTGTATCTGGTATAGGAGAACACTAGATGAGTCACGTATCCTTCTCCATTGCGTAAATCGGATTGCGAAGATTCATTAAATCCTATTCAGAACAGGTGGTTTGGGAATTTGCTGTGACTTAAGTGCATGCGTGTAATCGGTGTTATGAATCGTCTCCTCCGATTCCAATCAGTAAACCAAGGGCATAGCGCTATTTTAGGCTGCAGCTGCCCATATTTTACTCCTTTCTATATCTTGATAGAAATTCATTCCCTCTGCCAGTCGTTTCTCTCTTTGTAGTTGTTTAAGCTCAGCATTTCTTGATAAATAAGTCCACCATTTAGAATTTCACCTAAGTTAATTGCTCGCTTCGCTAATTTATGTACTATTTCATTACGAAAAATTCCACTGTGACCTGGAATGCACAAGAAATTTGTTACTGTCCTTGGTTGCTTATTGAACAGTTTATCAGTTTATCCTTAATGTAACCCCTCAGAAAAGACATGGATTATGACTAGTGAGCGTGATAGCCATGATGTTGCACTGTCTCTATTGATCCGGCTGTCCAAAAAAGTTTCATCCAAGAACGACCTATAAGTAATCTCCAGAGTGGGTGGAGCTTCCTGTAGAAATACTAACCTTGGTTGAAATCCATGTAACTCTGATATCAGAGTCCTTAGAGAAGAACGTCGATAACAACTTATGAGTTGAGCTAGCATTTGCGACAAACCGAATGGCTGTAGCAGTCCAGCAGACTGGAGTAAAAAAAGAGAGGGAGAGAAACGTTAAACTAGTGTTTTTAATGCTTCGGGTGTTCTACGTAGTCATCTGCCGTCCCCTCCCCCCCCCCCCCCCTCACCATTTGACTACAATAATACAATACACATAACTTTACTATAACCGTACGAAAGAGTATGCAAAATCTTGTTTGAAGTAGCGTTGCACTCGATTGAATGTCGGCTGTGTCGTCAAAGCGCTTGAACCTTCATGTGAATTTCTGCACCTTCTTCCAGAAAAGAATTGCCCGTATTATGCATTTGAATCAAGTCTCGCCCGACATCCACGATACGTTGTTTTTGCTTGGGAGTCAAGGTGTGCGGAGCGAACTTTGCACACTCTTTTCTCCAAAACATTCTGGAGAATGTCTTGGAAACTTGATTTAGAGATGTTGCTCCACTACTGTCTGTGAATTCAACACCGTTGTCCCACTACCACAACTTAACACTGCCTGTCCGTAACTAACTGGTCAAGCGCACATCTATTGTTTACAGTTGTCAGTTGAAGCTTGCACCGTAGTTACTCCGCTATGTCGCTTATACGTCAGAAATAAAGCAGTTTTTGGAATTTTTGGATGGACAGTGTAGTTCCCCGCAAATACATTTTTGTAATGAGGGAAAGATTTTACGGTCATTTTGTATATTAATTGGAGTTTTCTTAACGACTTGTGGAAGTTACTAAGCGAATCAGCCTCGTGTGAATGGCAGCCAGTCGCTTACCTAGTGTTGTGCTCTTCGCCTCGGTTGCTTTTATGTCAGTGCGTTGAAACCGCAGCAGTGTGGAGAGAAGATTGCCCGTAGAGGTGCAACATCAACAAAAGTAACATGTTGCGAATACATATACAGAAAGACCATTTATTGTATGATTACACAGATGTAGAGTAATTACTGGAAGCAGTTATTTTTATAAAAGACGTAGGGCCATTTGAAATGGAACGAGCACAAAAAAATAGTCGTGAGTGAGGCAGATGCCATACTAAGATTCATTTTAAGAATCCTCAGGAAATATCCATCAACAAAAGAAGTAGCTTACAAAACACTAGTTCGACCAATACTTACACATTGCTCGTCAGTATGGGATCCGCACCAGGTAGGATTAATAGAGGAAATACAGAAGATCAGAACAGGAGCAGCGCGTTTCGTTACAGATTCATTTAGTAAGTGCGAAAGCGACACAGAAATGATCAACCAACTCCAGTATGGACGCTGCAAGAGAAACGTTCTGCATCACGATGTGGTTTATTATTAAAGATCCTAGAGTGTACGTTAATAGGACAGTCAAAAAATGTATTGCCTCCTCCTACGTATATCTCGCATAAAGACCATGAAGATAAAATTAGAGAGATTACAGCCCACACGGAAGCTTCACCGCATTCATTCTTCCCGCGAACTATTCGCGACTGGAACAGTAAACGGGAGGGGAGAGTAACAGCGGTACACAGTGTGTACCCTCCGCCACACAGCGAGAGGTGTTTGTAGAGTACACACTGAGGTAAGAAAAGTCATGACATAGCGATACGCACATGTACAGAAGGCGGTAGCTTCGCGTACACAAGGTATAAAAGGAGAGTGCTTGGCGGAGCTGTCATTTATGCTCAGGTGACTCATGTGAAAAGGTTTCCGACGTGATTATAGTTGGACGACAGGAATTACGAGACTTTGAAACTGAATGGTAGTTGGAAGTAGACGCAAGGGACTTTCCATGTCGGAAGTCGTTAGAAAATTCAGAATTCCGAGATCCACAGTCTCAATAGCATACCGGGAACACCATATTTCAGACATTACCTCTCATCACTGAGAACACAGTGGTCGACGACCTTCACTTAACGACCGAGAACAACGGCGTGAGCTTAGAGTTGTCAGTGCTAATAGTAACAGTGCGTGAAATAACTGCAGAAATCAATGTATGACGTATGACAAGGCGTATCCGTTAGGACAGTGCGGCGAATTCTGGCGTTAATGGGCTATGGCAGCAAACGACCGACGAGAGTACCTTTGCGAACAGCACGACACCGCCTGCAGTGGCTCTTCTGGGGCTCGTGACCATATCGATTGGACCCTGACTGACTGTGAAAGCCGGCCGGGGTGACCGAGCGGTTCTAGGCGCTACAGTCTTGAACCACGCGACCGCTACGGTCGCAGGTTCGAATCCTGTCTCGGGCATGGATGTGTGTCATGTCCTTAGGTTGGTTAGGTTTAAGTAGTTCTAAGTCCAGGGGACTGATGACCTCAGCAGTTAAGTCCCATAGTGCTCAGAGCCATTTGAACCATGGTAATGTTAGAGTGTGATGCAACCCCCCCCCCCCCCTTTCCCAGAACCATGGACCGACAGGGCAAGCTGATGGTGGCTCCATAATGGCGTAGGCTGTGTGTACATGGTATGGACTGGGTCCTCCGGATTCTCGGCTGCTTGGAGAATATTTGCTGCCTTTCAAGGACTTCATGTTCTGAAACAACGATGGCTTTTTTATGGATGACAAAGCGCCGTATCACCAAGCTACAGTTGGCCGCGATTGGTTTGAAGAAGAAATACGGTACTTTATACGAATGATTTGGCCATCCAGGTTACCCGACATGAGTCCCATCGAACATTTATGGTGCAAATCTAGAGGTTAGTAAATGCTCAAAATTCTGCACTGGCAACACTTTCGCAATTATGGACAGCTATAGAGGCAACATGGCTCAATATTTGTGCAGGGGACTTCCAACGACTTGTTGAGTCTGTGCAACGTCGAGTTCCTTCACTACGCCGGGCAAAAGTGGGACTGACGCGACATTAGGAGGTATCACATGACTTTTGTATCCCATTACTTTTGTTACGTCAGTGTAGCTGTCCAACGTAAAGTGCCGAACGACCGGAAAAAAGCGCTGGTGACGACTGTATATAAGAAGGGTAGAAGGACGGATCCTCAAAATTACAGACCTATATCCTTACCATCAGTTTGTTGCAGGATTCTCGAACATATTCTCAGTTCGAATATAATGAATTTCCTTGAGACAGAGAAGTTGCTGTCCATGCAGCAGCACGGCTTTAGAAAGAATCGCTCTTGCGAAACGCAACTCTCCCTTTTTTCACATGATATCTTGCGAACCATGGATGAAGGGTATCAGACGGATGTCATATTCCTTTACTTCCGGAAAGCGTTTAACTCGGTGCCCCATTGCAGACTCCTAACTAAGGTCCTAGCATATGGGATTGGTTCCCAAATATGAGTGTGGCTCGAAGACTTCTTTAGTAATAGAACCTAGTTCGTTGTCCTCGATGGTGAGTGTTAATCGGAGATGAGGGTATCATCTGGAGTGCCTCAGGGAAGTGTGGTAGGTCCGCTGTTGTTTTCTATCTACATAAATCATGTTTTGGATAGGGTGGATAGCAAAGTGCGGCTGTTTGCTGATGATGCTGTGGTTTACGGGAAGGTGTCGTCGTTGAGTGACTGTAGGAGGATACAAGATGACTTGACAGGATTTGTGATTGGTGTAAAGAATGGCAGCTAACTCTAAATATAGTTAAATGTAAATTAATGCAGATGAATAGGAAAAAGAATCCTGTAATGATTGAATACTCCATTAGTAGTGTAGCGCTTGACACAGTCACGTCGATTAAATATTTGGACGTAACATTGCAGAGCGACATGGAGTGGGACAAGCATGTAATGGCAGTTGTGGGGAAGGCGGATAGTCGTCTTCGTTTCATTGGTAGAATTTTGGGAAGATGTGGTTCATCTGTAAAGGAAACCGCTTATAAAACACTAATACGACCTATTCTTGAGTACTGCTCGAGCGTTTGGGATCCCTATCAGGTCGGATTGAGGGAGGACATAGAAGCAATTCAGATCCGGGCTGCTAGATTTGTTACTGGTAGGTTTGATCATCACGCGAGTGTTACGGAAATGCTTCAGGAACTCGGGTGGGAGTCTCTGGAGGAAAGGAGGCGTTCTTTTCGTGAATCGCTACTGAGAAAATTTAAAGAATCAGCATTTGAGGCTGGCTGCAGTACAATCTTACTGCCGGCGAACTTATATTTCGCGGAAAGAGCGCAAAGATAAGATAAGAGAGATTAGGGCTCATACAGAGGCATATAGGCAGTCATTTTCCGTCGTTATTTTTGGGAGTGGAACAGGGAGAGAATATGCTAGTTGTGGTACGAGGTACCCTCCGCCACGCACCGTATGGTGGATTGAGGAGTATGTATGTAGATGCATGGGTGTGATGTCTCATCGGGTTGATCAATTTTCTTTATGGTAGCGTATTTTCAGCATTTCGAGGGCAGCTCTTTGTTAGGATAGGAACGCGTTTGAGGTGCTGAGCTTTGATACACGGGGTTGGGTTTAATACCAGGGTAAGGAGTGGGTGGGAGCACGTATTGTTTGACGTGGCGGCTGCAGGACTGGCGCGGTGGCAGGCGAGCCGGGGCGCGGCTGCAGCGGCCCGGACCGCCCGGGGGCTGCTGTGCGTGGGCGGCCGTACCGAGTAAATACGGCTAGCCACAAATATTGACTGTGTGCGTCAGACTCGCTACCGCTATACTACCTGCGGGCGCCGTCTCTCCAGAGGAGCCGCCTGCAGCGAACACCTGCACTCTGCACACTACTACTTCCTGAAGAGCTGGGCTAGGGCGAGGAGAAAGTAGTGGCCTGTCTCTCGCCCAGGCTCTCCGACACTTAGACTGCGGGATGCCCTGTCACAGTACGTGTTGTTTGCTTTGCAGGTTTCGCAGCGCCAATTATAGGATACTTGGAATGTTGTCGTTCCGCATAAAAAATCTGGCAATTCCGCACGTGCATCATAATCACGTCGGAAACCTTTCCACATGAATCACCCGAGTACAAATGACAGCTCCGCCAATGAACTGGCCTTTCATAACTTGTGTACACGATACTACCGCTATCTGTGTATGTGATTATCGCTATCACATGACTTTTGTCACCTCAGTGTTGACTAGGACATGGTTTTATCGACAGCGAAATCGGAGGTTGTGCAGTTGTTTCGTCGAAGCCCGTGTCGGCTCAAGTTTGTTTACTTATAGTGGTGGTACCCATCCTGATTACGGTCCCAACACAAGCTTAAGCAGAACGGGATGTGTGAAGGAGTAAACTGTAACCTCCTCGGCTATCTTGACATTTATTCAGATGGAAATTTGAAAACTTCATGGAGCATTTCTATTCGGGGAGCCTCAGAAATGTCTCACTGCCCCTATTATCTGTTGTGAAAATTAATTGTTTTGTAAACTGTTTGGGAAATGCTTAATGTTGCGTTAAACTGTTAGTATTTAACATCCAGCAACTCACTGGTAGCGTTCACGATTCTCTTCCAGCAGCGTCCGGGTTTGAATCCCGACAGGGGTGCTAATAACCGTCATTGATCGAATGAGGGGACGAGCCATTGAGTGGCTGCATTGTCGCTAATTAGCGGAACCTAGAGCCAATATACCATATTAAATGTCGATGAGCTCCCAGAAGCGTATCATGCATTATCTAAAGGAGAAACTGTCCTCCCAATGAAACAGTTTTCGCCATAACTACTTCGTTTCCTTTCTTATGTGGCAGTTTATCTCTCTGCAACAGCTGTGTCATAATCGACAGTCCTTTCTTATGGCTCTCTGTGTAAATAGTAGAAAATACACATTTGAATTACCGAACTCCGTTCGTTTTATTGATACAAAGCGTAAGTGGTCTGCATAAAAAATGACTATAGTTCTGGTTTGCTTTGTATAGTTTCTCCCAGGTGGGAGTATCGTAATTTGGGGAATAATTTTTTTCGAGGACAGTATACGTCTCCTACCACAAGAAGATGTAGAAGCCTAAATATACCGGTTGTTTCTACTAAGAGTCGTCAGGCGTTTTTTCTCCGGTGTTTCGACAGATATTTGCAATTTCGTTTTTGAAACGTGTAGATGGTATCAGGCAGACAGATACTGCTCATCAAACGCTTCATGCGACGCCCAGCGTCGACGGAGTGCGTCGGTTTTTTTTTACGTTTCAATGAAAATGAGTTTTAAATCGGAATTTTACGTGCCCATTCGATAGAGCGCTACCATTATAGTGCGACACTCGTTATACCGGTATGTATTACGAGGAACATTCAAATGTAAATGTCGCGTGACTCGGCCCTCCCGTCGGGTAGACCGTTCGCCGGGTGCAAGTCTTTCGATATGACGCCACTTCGGCGACTTGCGAGTCGATGGGGATGAAATGATGATGATTAGGACAACGCAACACCTAGTCCCTGAGCGGAGAAAATTTCCGACCCAGCCGGTAATCGACCCGGGCCCTTAGGATTGAGATTCCGTCGCGCTGACCACTCAGCTTCCAGCGGCGGACATAGGAACTGTAGAACACGAAGAAAAATCAGTAGTCCAGCAGCGAACTTCTGCATGGCGGTAGTAGTCAGTGCGGGGCCAGGGCGAATGTTGTCACTGCTGAAGTACTCGTTATTCCACATGTTTTCTGTTCCTCTTAATACATACCGGTAAAACGAGTGTCGCACTACATTTACCTGGTAGCGCTCTATCGAATGGCCGCGTAAAATTCCGATTTAAAAATCATTTTGTTTGTAACGGGAAACAAACCTATACATCTCATTGACGCTGCGCTGACTCCAGCTGTATGCTACCAAAAAAGGAATTGCAAATATCTACTGAAAAAAATGGCTCTCAGCACTATGGGACTTAACATCTATGGTCATCAGTCCCCTAGAACTTAGAACTACTTAAACGTAACTAACCTAAGGACATCACACAACACCCAGTCGTCACGAGGCAGAGAATATCTACTGAAACAGCAGAAAAAAATGCTCCCGACGACTCTTAGGAGCGACCCACTGTGTACTGAATTAAATTTTGTGAAATAGAAAGAATAATCGCTGTAGGTATGAAATGCATGAAGACGATGTGACGTAAGTTGTAGCAGTGAAAACCGTTCAGAAGTGCTGAACCTGCAAAGTAATGAGTAAATCGTTACAAATGAAAGTTTATGCCAAACTAGACTCGAATATGGATCTCCAGCTTTTCGTCAAAAGTTAATCTTAAAGATTTATTGCTTCCAAACACGACTTCCCGACCACCGAAAAAGTTCCAGTGTCAGTTGTATTTCAGTACTATAAATTCCGTTCCCTCAGTGGTGTTATTCCCATAGTGTCTGCGAAAGTATCTGCGGGTGAATGTTTGAAAGTAATAGCAGGAAACATAGTGACGAAGGGAATCTGAATTTGCCTTGGAAATATGGGTAACGACAGCTCGCAAAAAGAATAAAATTCTATTTCAAATCCAGGTGTGGCACCAAGTTCTTATTTCTCACGACATATCCACATCCACATCTGCATGTATGTCAACATCTACATAGATACTACGCAAGCCAGCGTACGATGCGTGGCGGAAGGTACCCTGTACCACTACTTGTTTCCTTTCCTGTTCCACTTGCAAATAGAGGGAGGGGAAAACGACTATCTATATGCCGCCGTATGAGCCCTAATTTCTCGTATCTTATCTTCGTGGCACTTATACGCAACGTACGTCGGTGGCAGTAGAATCTTTTAACTGTCTGCTTCAAATGCCGATTCTCTAAATTTTCTCAGTACTGTTTCTCGAAAACAACGCCGCCTTCCCTCCAGGGATTCCCATTTTTGTTTGATCCTAGCGGTAACAAATTTAGCAGCCCGCCACTGAATTCTTCCACGGTTGTATTTCCAGGTCAGCATTTCTCAGCCGTTTTCGCTTGTATCTTATCATGCGGTGGCATCTTCATTCATTTCATCCACACTGACTCCAGTCATTTCAACCGAGCGATGTGACGCATAGGTTAACACAGATGACGGTTCAAATCTCTGTGCGGTCATCCAGATTTAGGTCTTGCGTGATTTTCCTAAACCGCTCCAGGCAAGTGCCGGCGTTTTTCCTTTGAAAAGGGCATGGCCGATTTCGTTCTCCGTACTTTCGTAATCCCACCTTCTGCCCCCAATGCAAAGCACGCATTGTCGATGCGGCGTTAATCTCTAATCTTCCTTCCTTCCAGTCATTTCATTACAGTGATTTTGATTGAGTTGAAAAGCAGATGAACAGAAAGAATAACAATAATTCGAAAAGACATTAATAAGAAACAAAAATGGCCCTGAGCACTATGGGACTTAACATCTGAGGTCATCAGTCCCCAAGAACTTAGAGCTACTTAAATCTAACTAACCTAAGGACATCACATACATCCAGGCCCGAGGCAGGATTCGAACCTGCGACCGTAGTGGTCGCGCGGTTGCAGACTGAAGCGCCTAGAACTGCTCGGCCACACCGGCCGGCTACATTAATCAGAAACGAGACGGACAACATGTGCACGTCGGAAATAATGAACTGGTGATTAACCAGAAATCAAAACGATAGAAATATATAATGCGTCACGAACCGTGCAGTCCTTTTTTTGATCCTATACACTGCTACAGTTAACCGAATGATCGACAGTGCTCTAGCAGCTGCTTCCATCCAGTAGATATTTTTCAAATTGTTTCCACAGACTCCGTGAAACACAGACATGTTTACTATTGCGTAACGTAGAATTATCATTGCTGGGAAAGCACGTTTTGGAATTTCTTGTTAGCTACGCATTTATACCAAACGCATCGAGTTGTGGTCATTACCATATAAGCTTTACTACAGACATCAGTCACTGAACAAAGAACTCACACTTAATTTAGTCTTTTATTTGGATCTCAGGTGGCACAATCTGTGACCTGCTCTGTTGAATTTCACGGTATGTTAAAATATTTTTGCGCAACAATGTGAACAGTTTCTTTCTGCAGTCTTACATTTTTATTCAGAAATAATGTCTTCTCGAAATGAAGTTTTTACTCACCGACAGGTGGATGTTGATGAGTGCTGCAAAACCCCCCTCATGTGTCGCTGTGCTTTCTCACAGGTCGATTCTAATCCGTCGAACAAACCCTGTTTTTGTCCTAGTTAGAACAGATAGGACCACATAGCAAACTGTTATGCAACGTACCTTTTACTGACGATGTTGACCTTGCAATATTTTTGTGGTGATTCTAATAGAAATTATGTACCGTAATTTTTTGTTGCTATTTCAAATTATGGCATCAAAGTAGAACCACGTCTGATAATTTACGTTCATTGGAATTCGTTCTCACCGGAGAATTGGGGCTATTTTTTATCACAAAAAATGGTTAAACAGTGTAGCATCCTTACTCATAACGATGTGGTGTAATTAAAGTACTACCCAGACATGACCAACTAAGTGAATATCACTGCAGTAAGCAATATTTTCCTTTTAGCAAACACAAAAATAGTTCGCAAATTTCGATACCTTTATGATACAGTCTCGCGTAACTACCAAGTGTAACGTGCATTATTGCCGGATACAGAAGTTTAGTATCGCTTATTTTCGCTATTGACGGTTTTCATCCCTCATTTGCCAGCACTGTTATGCCGGCAAATACAGCAAGTTTAATTCCACTTCATGTGCGTCACTACATATTCTCGTACATTTTCGTAATACCCGCGTCCGGCTATCCTGATTTAGCTTTAAAGTCAGTACCGTCAATAGACTTAGAACTACTTATACCTAAATAACCTAAGGACGTCACACACATCCATGCCCGAGGCAGGATTCGAATCTGCGACCGTAGAAGCAGCAGCGCGGTTCCAGACTATACCGCACGGCCACAGCGGCCGGCAGCAACTAAGTGAATAATAAATAATAACAGTCAAGATGGTGTACTATGTAATAAAACAAAGCAGTAGGCTGTGCCAGAAATATCGGTTCTTAGACATGGTGTCTAATAGTGTAGTTTAATACGACAGTATGCCATCTTATGCAAATTATTACACTTAAAACACTTGCTAATGGCTCTTTGAAGCCAAAATCATGATTGTGTAAGTGTAAATGTAACATTGCAAATAAACAAGTGTAATGGCGGTACTGACTTTAAAGAAATGTATTATGACTGTGGCCTCGCATTATGAAAAAAATTACATCCTTGTTTAGGTTTTCCGTGATTTCCCTAAATCACTTGAGGCAAATGCTGGGATGGTTCCTTCCCCATCCTTCCCTATTCCGATGGGGCCGATGACCTCGCTGTTGGGTCCCCTCCCACAAATCAACTAACTAACGATTGTCGTCATGATTATTATTGTCATCATCATTCATCTCCCATCGGCGCTGAGGATTACACTTTGCCCCAACAAGATGCCATTGTTGATCTAACAAGCAATCTCTTCTCACGCTGGGCAAGATGTCACAGTGGGTGAGACATCGGACTCAAGCGGTTTATATCCCCGTTCAGCCACCAGATTTAGGTTTTTCGTCATTTACATAATTGGTTAACGCGAATGCCGGGATGGAGAAGCACGACCGCTTTTCTTCCCCATCTTCCCCCAATCTTTGCTTATGCTCAGGCTCTAAGGATCTCATCGTCGACGGATCGGTAAATCCTAATCTTCTTTTATTTTGTCCACTCTAGTAAAGCATGACTCCCGCAAGTCTTTTTCGAACTCGTCCAGACAACCTATTCTCAGTCCCTCCATTACCGCTGTGGGCGTATTACTACCTGTCATTCTTGTCGCCTGGTCAGCCTATTGGATTCACTTGCTTTCGAGTTTATTTATAACGCGCCGAACTTCCGGGGACATAGTGAAATAGAAAAATTGCAATGTTACACCCAAACAAAATGATAGCGTTCTAGAGTTCTGTAAAATTCTAATTCACTCCAAGACAATTTTCAGATGATACCTAACTATATAACTCTGCCATTCTGCTCACGACAGATGTGTTGGGGTGGTATATTCTTCAACGCAGCTAATCTTTCTTACGTGGAGATCAAGATACAATGATATACTTTCTCTTATCACCCTTTTCCTCCCGTGAAATTACTGGTTCTCGTTTTTCTCCTTATCTCTGTGCTGTTGCACTGGCGTTATGATTCAGTTCAGTGCGGGAAGGATCTTATTTAAGAAGAGCCATCCCAATTTTATGCAAGCCACAAGCAGCTGGCTACAGTACTGCATATCTACGGTCGTAGCTCCTTCGGCCCTGTGGATGTTTATTCGTCGCTTTCCACGCGGCGGACGCCTTTAAGCGGGATCGCATCCCCTTTCCTGCGACTGCTTCTCCGTTTCCCGCCGCCTTTTTCTTTCCGGCCAATCTGCATGCTCCCCAGACACCGGTGTTGTTTCGGATTTACGGTGATCCCCTTTATACCCTGATAGACCGACCTGCAGGTTTTGCGTGGTAGCAAAGACAGAAGGGAGGCTGGAGACAGCGCCCGCTCGAGAAGAATACCACAGTTCTTCACCAGAGTAAAGAGGGAGAGGCGCCGGCGGCAGCTAGAACTTCCAGCAAGCGTTTATTGCACTACCGCCTCGGAGAATAGACTTTATTCTTTTTTCAGAAGGTTGCATCGCTATTTGTGACTCCTTGGGATGTACTGTTTTCAGTATGTAACAGTCGCTGTCTTTTGGTTGCGAAGTATTGATGTTCAGCGAACATACACGCACAGTAAAAAGTCACTCTATTTATATGCACGCTCAACTCTTAGCCACGCAGTCTTTTGTAGGGTACATATGCAAAAAATTAGCCAAATGGGAGTAGGCCTGTCGCACTGAGTGCTCCGTAAAAACATAATTATGTATATATGTTGTTCATCCATCCTGGGAATCGAGAATCTCAACAATTTTTGCCTGTTATCTGTATCGATACTGGCTAGATATTGGTCCCGGGAATTCCAAAAGCGTATCAAAACTCTACTGTAATTCCTACCCCGATATACAAAAAGAAGCGAACAGGGAACTTCAGTTTATGTATTTAGAGAGAGAATATGTAATAAAACATTTTTTTATTTAGTTACTAAAATATGACTACAACTTAAATCTTATGTTTACATGCAGCGCAGTTCGTCTATTATTATTTTCACAGATGATGAATACAATGTATGTTCAAATGGCGGAATATATTTTTTTATATTATATAATTACAGTTCAATAAGTTTCAGAGTGTTTACTCTACTTGTACTGTGAAACTTTCTTTCTTGCCGTTTTTCATGATTCTAGGTCAACGGAAAGCAGCGTATAGGTTTTTATGAGTGAGTTTTCGAGTGTCAATATATGTGACAAAAATGACTGTGTCTTTTGATTGCAGTGGCATAGAAGCTTACAATTTTTACGCCGCCAAGGGACCGTATGTGACTTAAATGTGGACTTGATCGTCGACCTGTTCTAAGAAAAAGATTTCTTGACACTCTGACAGGCAGACAACAAAACTGTCATGTAACGGTTCCATTTTTACAGTTTGATGAGGTCCTAAAAATACGAACACACTTTCAAAGCGTAATAACCAAAAATAGTAATAGAGTTCGGTGTAAGAGCTGTGTCATACATTTGGGATTTTAATTGCATTGTTGGATTACGTATACCAATTGGTTATGCGCACCAAAAATAACCTTTATAATCACTCTTCAAAGCGCTCTGTCCATGGCGATGGAACTAGGGCTAGTCTGAACTTAGGTTTAGCACGAAATCAATAAACTCTTAACAGCATTTTCTACCTATGGATAAAATTATACAGTAAATTTCTCAAGGACATTAAATAGGCTAATAAAATGAATTCTTTTAAACAGGGCGTTAAAAAGTACCAATAAGCTGTACATTCTGTACAGTGAAAGATTACGTAGATAACAGGGAGTAGGGTTCTGGTAAAAAATGTAACAGAAGTAAATAATAATAATTAATAAAGCAGAAGTAATAACTAATATCAAAGATGCCCCTGCAGAAGTTGGGACGAAACATGGAGAAATCAGCAGAGTAGAAAAAATTAATGAGATCATTATGAAGAAAGGTAGACAAGGAAGCACGAGAGGAACTATACGTAAACCTGAAATAGTCTGGCAAACGTCTTGCACGGTTTATAACAGCAAAGAATGCCTTTTACAAAACAGTAGAATACATCACTGTGAAACGGTTCTGAAGCCAGTAGTTGTGTATGCAGCCGAAACCTTATCTCTAGTTGCAAATAAAGGGCTCCTCGAGAGCGCAGGCTCATTAGGGCAACCATGGGAACCAATTACAAGGAAATCTGTGATAAAATAGAAAAAAATAAAGATAAAAACCGCAAAAGACATGTACGATTTTAAAGTCGCTTCAAACGAATGGATGGCTTCAGGATGACAAAGAATATCTTACACTTTTTTTATTCAAATCCCAGAACCACAATACCCTGGTTGACAAATACGAAAGACGACCCCCATCTGCTACAGATAATACCCGAAACGGCTGTGACAATGATACCTCTTCCGTAAGGTAGCAGTGACGAACGTCCTACGCAGAGATGAGCAACCGAAAAGAAACAGATATAGTGCCCCTTCTGTTTTTTTTTCTCCTCTCTCTCCCTCTCTCTCTCTCTCTCTCTCTCTCTTTCTCTCTTTCTCTTTCTCTTCTCTCTCTCTCTCTCTCTCTCTCTCTCTCTCTCTCTCTCTCTCTCTCTCTCTCTCTCTCAAGTCGACTGCCCATCCCCCTGCTCTGTATTCTTGGTCATGGTGACACGCTGATCTGTAGCACTCGACGTCTAGGTTTGGTAACAAGGTCATTATTTATTTGTGAACTGGCGCAGTCAACGAATGTGAATGCCAAATACATACATACATACGAAGAACGCCCTCTGCGTAACCTATACGCGACGTCTTACTCATTGAGGAATGATATTGACTCAATTTTCCATGCAAGCAAATGAGGATTTGCGGTACGCAAAATGGAAATCAAGCATCCTTGCTGTGGTTACGTCATAGTGTATGTAGTTCTGTTTTATGAAGTCATTTGCGAATAGCTCGTGTATTACGTGCGGTAACCGGTGATGAGAAATGAACAGTGTAGCACTACGTTTTTTTTTTAAATTTAATGACTTATTTGAAAAACAGTGTTATGCAGTAGCGGTGTAATCGGAGGATGGATGGTCTAGTCTAAGTCCGTCCATCCTGACTTAGAGTTCCGTGGTTTCCTTAAATTATTCAGGAAAACGCCTGGATAGTTCCCACTATAAAGCCACAGCCTGCTACGTATTCTATCTTTGTCAAACTGGAACCGTAAGTAGATAAATGTCTGAATGTATAACGAATCATGTTGCTTTGTTCTTTAACTGTAGTGCCATAATATGTCCAATATCCCTGTAAAAGATACCCACTACCTATACTACAACGTATCTAGCACTCCGCCGAGTCAGTACATTTCATTATCGCAGCAAATATACTGGGTAATTTAAGCGATTTATTTCGAATTTCTGGTGCTCCAGCCTATCATTATGTATATAATAACTTCTTAAATTTTTCCATATTACCTTTATAGGTTTTTTCGTGTATTATGCGACAGGTAACCTTTCGTGTACTTCCAAGGAGGCCGGCCACTATCAAGCAACTATCAGTGTTTATCAACGTAAAAATGTAATACAGAGATTTACAATACAGAGATTGCTTTTCAGCAGTTCTGTGATGGTCGCCAGGTATTACTGTGTTATCTTCATGAGGTGAGAATCTGTTCTGAGAAGCTGTATTGTAGCTTCTACTTATCATAGTAAGGGCCTATTCAAAGGAGACGTTACACTGCTGTTACAACTGTGTAAAAAGATATGAATTAAGTCTTCTCCACACTTCGTGAAAATGTAGCATTTGATTCAGAAGAAGTGTCGAGAATTTAAAAAAAAAAAAAAGCCACTTATCCCATGTAAACGATGCTTGCTCGCAGACTACATCTTACAGGCTGTATCCCTGCCGTAATTAAAAGTTTTCCTTATTTTAGCGCCCATTGGTTCGTGAGACCGTGCAGCATAATGCCGTGCTTGATGTGATAACTAGAATCCCAGTTGTTTACCTTCATGCCACTTCTTCTAAAACTCGAATAGCAAATGAGTTACTTTATCGGCGCGACGTGCATAACGGTGGGTTGTTAACAGTGCGTAAACGTATCAGTGTTGACCATCATTAAGCGAATATGTGGACGAGTTAAGCAAACAGAGTGACACTCGTGCTTTGACAGCGGCTCACGCCGTGTCCCCCGCGATTCGCGGATTTTCACCTCTGCTGCACAGCGCCACAAACGGCTGTGTTTGCCGCTGTTTCCGGTCGTCGGCGTGCAATGTTGCACGCGCCGCTTCAGTTACGAGCTGTCCTTCCGTGACACCCTTCTAATAGGAAACAATGCAACATTAGCTGGTATTTGGACACCGTCGACGAATGCAACTGCGCGGCTTATTGTTGGCTATAACATTAACCTAGGGAACGATAAGTTTGGATTAATGAGCGGAAATCTTTCATATCTGCGGTACAAACACACACTACTGCAGGTACATAGACTCAGCACAGATACCTTTTGGGCGAACGATAGGTATCAGTCCTAGCTAAGCTGTCGTATGCAGCGAGAAAAAACGAGACAAGGAAGTGTCCCAGCGTCCGAAAGCAACTACTCTTGAGCTGTATAATTATCCAGATACGAATTACACGCACGCAAACAAAGACTTTACAAGACAATTCGGCATATCAAAACCAGACAAGTCAACGCAGTCCCTTGAAGGCATTCTGTAATCAATCGATTAGCGCACACCAGGCATGAATCCAAGAAGACGGGGATGGTCATGACATCTACCTCACCGATCCCAAATAAAATGTTACTAAAACCGTTTTTTATTTTTAAATAATTAGTTTCCAATTGTTTCGGCTAAGTTTACTAGAATAAAATAACAAGGAACCAAGTGTGTCAGAAATGGCAAGGAATTCTATACAAATAAAAGCTGCGCTCAACACTGGATACTTTTCAGTTTGTAAGACAGCTTGACCAGCTGCAGAAATTATTTGAAACATGCGCACGCATGCACATATACACTGAAGAGCCAAAGAAATTAGTACACCTGCCTAATATCATGTAGGGCCCCTGTCAGACGAATTGCTGCAACACGACATGGCATGGACTCGACTAATGTCTGAGGGAACTGACATCATGAATCCTGCAGTATGTCCATAAATCCGTAAGAGCACGAGGGGGGTGGAGACCTCTTGTGAATAGCACATTGCATAGCATCCCAGATATACTCAATAATGTTCATATCTGGGGAGTTTGGTGGCCAGCGGAAGTGTTTAAACTCAGAAGAGTGTTCCCGTAGCAATTCAGGACGTGTAGGGTGTCGCATTGTCCTGCTGGAATTGTCCAAGTCAGTCTGTAATGCACGATGGACATGAATGGATGCAGTTGATCAGACAGAATGCTTACGTACGTTTCACTCCAGCTTCACACGCCCCACATCATTACAGAGCCTCCACCAGCTTGAACAGTCCCCTGCTGACATGCAGGGTCCATGGATTCTTGAGGCTGTCTCAATGACCGTGCATGTCCATCCGCTCGATACAATTTGAAATGAGACTCGTTCGACCAGGCAACATGTTTCCAGTCATCAACAGTCCAACGTCGTCGGTGTTGAAGACCCAGGCGAGGCATAAAGCTTTGTGTCGTGCAGCCACAAGGTTATACGAGTGTGCCTTCGGTTTCGAAAGCCCATATCGATGATCTTTCGTTGAATGGCTCGCACGCTGACACTTGTTGTGGCCCAGCATTGAAATATGTAGCAAGTTTTGGAAGGGTTGCAGTTTTGTCACGTTGAACGATTTTCTTCAGTCGCCGTTCGTCTCGTTCTTGCAAGATCTTTTTCTGGCCGCAGCGCGATGTCGGATATTTGATATTTTTACCGGATTCCTGATATCCACGGAAAACTCGTGTAATGGTGGTACGGAAAAATTCCCACTTCATCGCTACCTCGGGGATGCTGTGCCCCATCGCTCGTGCGCCGATTGTAATACCACGTTCAAAATCCCTTAAATTTTGATAACCTGCCATTGTAGCAGCAGTAACCGATCTAACATCTGCGCCAGACACTTGTTGTCTTAATAGGCGTTGCCGACCGCAGTGTCGTATTCTGCCTGTTTATATGTCTCTGTATTTGAATACACATGCCTATATGAGTTTCTTTGGCGATTCAGAGTGAGATATGTATACTCAGGATCGTGTACACTAGGCATGAAAGGCAGTGCATTGGTGGAGCTTTCATTTATATTTGGGTGATCCATGTGAAAAGGTTTCCGACGTGATCATTTTTTCTGTGTCTGTGTGCAGTGCTGCTAATGAGTTTTGAATGTCTCGCTTGTTTAATAAACGAGCATGTGAATATGGCCCAGAGCACACAGGCGCGACAATGGATTGCAGCTGGGCCGTTTGTAGAACGCACGTGCCGAAGATCCGCTGGCGCGCTGAACTGAAAGCGGATTCTTGCAAGCCCGGGCGCGCAGAGAACGTGATGGCGTAGTAATACATACTGCTTGCTTCATTCAATTCCCTGTCCTATCATTTTATATTTCCGTTTCTTTAAGGGATACTGGCAAATTTCACAGACGCAGCCCCTTGTTAGCTGATGGCGTAACATAGCCGAACAGGACTCCGGCAGATTCCGGAAACAAAGCGATGTGAAGCATAGATAAAATCTTGTCGCTTGTCTTTGCATTTTTTTTGCAAAAGTAATTAGCTATTTTTTGCGAAAATTTCGCTACTAATTTTAAGAAAAAGACATGTCAGTGAACTACTCTTTCCGAGAGGATTCGAATGCTCTTAAATGGTATATAGCTCTATTTAAAAACCGTAGTCGCTTGAGTATTTCGGTGGACAAAGAAGATACTTTCTTCCGATAGCTGGAACCATTTACGAAATGTTCGGTTAGTAAACTGAAGAGGGATGCATGCTTACAGTTACCAGTGGAGACTGGAAAACAAGTAAATGGATACGAGAACAGACTGGAGTGGAAGAAATAATTATGACTTAATGAAAATGGTATGGAGGTGGGCGAATGGGTGGTAATGGGAGCAAAGAATTTCTTTGCTGGATTCGAAGAGATTAGACAGTGCCGATGAGCTAACGGAAGATGGATGTATGAAATTAGAAAACGTGCTGGAAAAGCATGAAAAAGTCTGTAGCATGATGATGATGATATCATTAATAATACAACAAAGTCCCCACTCTTTCGCGTGATCTTAAATGCCGAAAAGCTTACTTCTTGAACGTCTGCCGAAAAATTATGGATGCCCATGTTACGTCATGTAACACATCATTCACCATGTGACATCATGTACGAGTATAGAGTGAACCCGAACTTGAACCAAAAAATTTTGGGGTTGTTCAGTAATATTTTCTAAGTGATTGACACGTGGTCTCCGTGGTTCGTTAGAGTGTTTGGACAACAGTAGGTGGCCGTGGAGGTCCTCTTACATAGCTAGCTCAGTCAGCAGAGGCGACACTGACTGACTCTTTCGGGGGGGTAGGCGAAGAGCCTAGTTTATGAGAGACTAATCGATATTAGATTGGAGCTAGTTGCTAGGATAGTCGCAGCCGCGTAAGTAGTGACCTCTTGAGATTCTTGGACAGTCGATGGTGTGTCGCTGTACACTCTATCTTGGTCGTGATGGATGACATTTCGAACAGTACTTATGATTGAACAATATTGCGTTTGTCACGTACTGTACTGTACAGCAAGAGAACAGATTATACACTGTGATAAAAGTGTGTTTATTTCGTCTGAGGGTAGTGCATGTTTAGTATTATTCGCTTTGATGATTCCATATTACAGGTTTTTTCATTGTTAAGGCAACTGCGGTAACAAACCGAATTAATCGAAATTACTTTATTGCTCTGCAACGAGCCAGACCATGGGTCCCATATACCAAAATACTCAGAAAATACCCCTCAGCACCAGAATGTTATGGTTGCAGTTTGGGCTCACCCTGTATTGTAATGAAACGGCTGATTCACAGTAATGGACTCATGCCATTTGTATTTACATCTTCTGTTCGTCGTGTAGGTTACGCCGTATCTCTCTCTCTCTCTCTCTCTCTCTCTCTCTCTCTCTCTCTCTCTCTCTCTCTCCCCGTGTGAGTGTCTCACTCTCTCTATCTTGCGTCTCTTTGCAGACTAAATTTGTTGTGCTGGCGACATACACTCTGCCACTCCAAAATGCTTCAAGCGAGAGAGAGAGAGACGTTAAAATGGTGCTTTCGGTGTTCTACGTAGTCTTTTCCCCTCTTGAGTACAACACACAGATCGTTCATACAAGAATGTGAAACTGTTAGAAAAGTCTTTCCTTGGGATGTTCTTCAACTCGAACATGACGTTGGCTTGAATGTCTGTTATATCGTCAAAGCATTGGTCCTTTTTGTGAGTTTCTGCACTTCTTTTTTTTTCAGAAAAGAACTTCCCTTGTTTTTGCATTTCATTCAGGTTGCCCCATGTTTCAACGCGTCCTTGTATTTGTTCAGGAGACAATGTGTGCGGCACAGACTTTACACACACTTTTCTGTTCTTCAAAACATTCTGGACAATGTCTTCAAAACTTTACAATGTCTTGAACACTTGATATAGGGATGGTGCTCCATTGCGAATTGAGGCGCGTCAGTGTTGTCGAACTACGGCCACTATTTAAGACTGCCTGCTCACGTCTGAGTGGTCAATAGCACATCTGTTGTTGGTAGTTATTAGTTCAAACTGCATCCGTTCCGTTGTTACTGCGCTGACGTCGCTTATAAGTCCACAATAAAATCAGTCTCGTAACTTTTTGGAAAGGCGGTTTACGCGGTACCACGGATCATAATGGTTGGTAACGCTGCAGATTGCTTCGGCACCTGCCTCTGTGGTTAGTAATTTTCCTTTGCGTGCACCGCATCCAGCCTCGTGTGGTGACGACATGGAGGGGAAGAGAGAGACAGCAGTGTGCCTAACACTCGCGTGAGCAGCACGCAGGCACATCCCGGCTATGGGCATAGTGTGCACTGCCGCGCCAGAGCCTGCCTAACCCACTGCTGCCAGTGAGTACCCGCTGCCTGACTGCTGGAGGCGGCTGTCATACATACCTACATTAATCCTTGCTCCATTTCGTAATGATATGGAACGTGTCACTTTAACATAAGTTTTCTTTACACAAAATAATTAATTTTTTTACAGTTACTACTTCGTATTTAAAAATTCATCTATTGAGTAGAAGGAGTTGTCATTCAGAAATTCTTTTAATTTACTGCTAAATGTTGGTTGGCTATATGTCGGACTTTTAATGCTATTTGGCAAATGACCGAAGATTTTTGTGACAGCGTAATTCACCCCACTCTGTGCCAAAGTGAGATTTAATCCAGAATAGTGAAAATCATCTTCTCTTCTAGTATTGTAGCTTTGCACTTCACTGTAATTTTTGAAATGGGATGAGTTATTAATAACAAATTTCATTAGTGAATATATGTATTGCGAAAGTTCTGTGAATATCCCGAGTTCCTTAAATAAATTTCTGCAAGGTGATCTTGGATGGGCTCCAGTTATGATTCTGATTACACGCTTTTGTGCAATGAATACTTTCTCTCTTCATTACGAATTACCGCAAAATATGATGCCATATGAAAGCAGTGAATGAAAATGGGCATAGTAGGCTAATTTACTGATACGTTTATCACCAAAGTTTGCAATAACCCTAATAGCGTAAGTAGCTGAACCTAAGCGTTTCAGCAGATCATCGATGTGTTTATTTCAGTTCAATTTCTCATCATTGCACAAATCCAGAAATTTTGAATATTCTGTCTTAGCAACAGACTTCTGTCCGTAGTCTACATTTATCAATGGTGTCACGCCATTTACTGTACAGAATTGTATAAGCTATGTTTCCTCAAAATTTAGTGAGGATCCATGTGCAGAGAGCCACTTAATAGTTTTCTGAAAGACATTATTTAGTATTTCCTCTGCTGATTCTTGCTCTTTGGAAGTGATTACTATTCTTATATCATCAGCAAAAAGAACTAGCTTTTCATCTTCATGAATATAGACCGGCAAGTCATTAATAATTATATTAAGAACAATAAGGGACCAAAGACTGAACCATGAGGGTCACCATTCTTAATACTTCCCCAGTTAGAGGACTGTGCTAATTTTTGCAGACCATCTGTACTGTTAATTTCAACCGTCTGCATTTCTCCAGTTAAATATGAACTAAACCATTTGTGCAGAGCCCCACTTATACCACAGGAAGAAATTTGCCCATTCAGATTGTAACTAAACTTAAACTGGATTCACTAATGATCGATGAAACACTCTCTTGCGGGAGCTGCTGTGTAAACGAAAATTACTAGAAATACAATGTCTCTTAGGATCTTTGTTCACAAGTGCACTCGTTTTCCCATTGACGCCTACCGCTGGTTCTGTTCTTGTCTGTCTTGACTGAGGAACTCTCCAGACGGCCATTTACGTTTGGAACACGTATCACTTGTAACACATTCATTATTGTATTGTATTCAACTCGTCTATTGCCGTGGTGGACAGCAACAGTTACTGAATACAATGAAAGAATAGCAAAATAAATGTGTTCCTCTACGTGTACAGTAATCGTAGTGTGTACATAGAGCACTCTTAAAACACATGTTGACAATTATGAGTGCCAATTAGTACACTTAACCGAATGTCTTTCCCGGAAATAGATTCAGTACTGAACTGCAATTCTGCGAGGCCTGCCAAATAACCATTCTGTGGTTGCGATTACGCCTCCACTTTACAACAACAATATTCCTTGTACTTGGGAAAATTGGAAATTTGTAATGAGTTCCTTTGGTGCCACACTGTTGTCATAGGTCCTTAGGTTTACACACTACTTAATCTACTTAAACTAACTTACGCTAAGGGCAACACACAGCCATGCCCGAGGGATGACTCGAACCTCCGATGGGGGAGCAGCGCGAACCGTGACAAGGCGCTCAAAACCACGCGGCAGCCCCGCGCGCTTTGGACTCGGGACTGTGTGAAGCGGAAGTTTCAGCAGTTCATATTTCTCGATTTTCACGTTACAAAATCAGTTTCGTGGATATATGTGTCTTCATAACGATTTTCTCTCTAATTTTACACACCGCACTTCTGACTTTTCCCCTGGTTCATAGGACTTACCTAATGTCTAGTACACGATTTACCTTTGCGAGATAATAAAAATTAACGATTCCTTTGGCATCCACGAAAACATTCTATATCAATGCCGGCACATGAACTTGACTTTTTATCGCAGGACCACTGATTTTGCTGTTTCGTTTCTTGCCTGAAAGAATGGTCTCAAATCTCATTCAAATTAACAAATCGGCGCATAATTTTGTTGGAATGTTATGAAGACGGTCCAAATGTTACCGATAAATTTCTTCCGCGCATTTTCTGTTGATCAGCATTGAACAGCTATTTCACCAATAGTGGACTTAACATCCTAATAGTTAACTCATCAGCTTTTACATACGCCATTAATTGTCGATCGTTCATCACTAGAGTTTTCACATGTAGTTACAGTATTTGGGCAGCCTTACGGAGCTTGTCAATGTTAGATTAATTTATGTTTGAGAGTAGGCCGTCCAAAGTAAAGGAAAAAGTAATGATATACACTGTTTAAGTTCATCCATTTTAATGAAACATTCGCACCATGACGTCTTTAAAAATCTGCATAAATGAAACTACCACACAAACCAATTCGTCATTTCACTTGCGTTATTGACCATCTTCAAACATCAAAAACACACTTAAAAATATTTCGTTATCAACGCAGTCTTTTACCAGGGCGGGACTTTTCCACTTGCTCTTCTAATTAAAATCCCAGGCAAACTAGCGACAGTTTCAAAGCACGTTTACACCGTAACGAAGTTTGTCTGCTCCCATATCTGAGCTGACAGTGTTACCTGATGTGAAACATGCGTTGGGTCCCCGACACTGTAATGATTTTCCTTGAAGACTGTTCACAAGCAAAGCATGCTCCCAACGAGCCACTGAGTTTGCTCATCTTTCGCACGGTTTTAGTAATTGACGTTAAGCTTGTAAGCGAGAAAAAATTTAAATATAAATTCAAAGTTTGTCGGAAGTCGCTAAGTACGCTCATTATCAAACACTCGATAAGTGTAGTTCAGGTAATTTGCGCTCCGTTTTAAACAAAAGCTAGTTTCCTGCACATCTCAATATTTATGACGTCATATCTCCTGAACTACGTATTGTATTGTCATGTAATCCAGCAGGTGCATTCAGAGGTGTATGTAATTTCTGTCTGCAAAATATATTGTGAACAGAGGTAGTAGTAAAGAAGTAATAAATTAAGACGTCATGTCTTACGCTGCAGTTTTCCTGCATGAACAGCAAAAAAGTTTCGTAAAAGCACGTGTAAAGTTTGTTGGGTGTCGCTAAGTCAAATACTGGATGAATATAATCTGCATAACAGGCGCACCGTCAGATAACGCTGCCTCAAGGAATACACACCGTTTAATACTTGTTCTATTGTATTTAAGCTTTAACGTAAGATTATACGTTTGAATGAGTAGATTAAGACAACATGTAAAATTTTTAAGTTCGCTCGAGAGTTACATGAAATATTTTTAAAAAATGTGTTGTTCATGGAAGGCATTTGATAGGCAACGAACTGTTTCACGATGGCCCTGTTGTATAAAACATTCTCGGACTTCTTGCCGCGTGAATTCAGGGTAAAACCTCGAGCTTTCGTCGATTGACTGTCAAGCTTCTGCTGTGCTTTGTGGTCTGGCTACTCGGCATAAGAGCTCTTGAGCACTTCCAGGAACGTATGGACGGTATGCACCCAAACGTTCAGTTCACCGTCGACACACAGAAAGAGGGAAGACTGCCATTTTTAGAGGTGATGGACGTCTCGGCCACTCAGTGTACCGCAAGCCGACGCACACTGATTTATATATTAGCGCCCAGAGTTTTCACCATCCAGTCCAGAAGAGAATACCTTGAAATGCACTGATACATAGAGAAAAAAAAAACTGTTGCTGACGAGGATCGTTTGGCTTCCGAAATTAATCATCTGAAGTATGTGTTGCGAAAGAACGGCAACGGACCACGTGATACAAAGTCAGCGTTCTCGAAGAAAAAGAAACGTGAAAATTTTGAACATTCACCGATTGCATTCCCTCCCTCCTGCGGCGCTACTTCCAGAAAAATAGGCAGAGTCGTGGGAAGACGAAGTACGATGTATTTTCCGACCTCCTAAGAGATTAGGAGATGGTTTAAAATGGTTCAACTGGCTCTGAGCACTATGGGACTCAACTGCTGTGGTCATCAGTCCCCTAGAACTTAGAGCTACTTAAACTTAACTAACCTAAGGGCATCACACACATCCATGCCCGAGGCAGGATTCGAACCTGCGACCGTAGCAGATTAGGAGATACTGTGTGCTGTTAAGGACAGTCTCTGCTTTAGGATTCTTGGAATTTACGACATCCCTTGTGAGTGCGGAAGGAATTACATCGGTCAGTCCATCCGCACCGTTTCCGACCGCTGTGCAGATCTTCAACGGCATATTAAAAATAGAGAACTGGTGAAATCTGCAGCGCGGGATTAGCCGATCGGTCTGAGGCGCTGCAGTCATTGATTGTGCAGCTGATCCCGGCGAAGGTTCGAATTCTCCCTCGGGCATGGGTGTGTGTGTTTGTCCTTACGATAATTTAGGTTAAGTAGTGTGTAAGCTTCGGGACCAATGACCTTAGCAGTTAAGTCTCATAAGATTTCATACACATTTGAACATTTTTTTGAAATCTGCAGTTGCTGAACAGAGCCTCACAAACAAACAGAAAATATTGTTTGACGAAACAAAAGTTTTGTCCCAGGCTCTTACATAATGGGATTCTGTAATTAAAGAGGGTGTAGAAATAAGAATGTGTGAGAAGAGCTTCAACCGTGACAGCGGATCTAATGTTAGAGGTGCACGGAAGCGAGCTGTCGATGCAGACAAGAGCCAGCGAGATATGTTCATCGCAAAGTTTCCGCCACGACGGGAGCGTCGGTGCCACCAGCGCAGACGCTGACACCATCTGCGACAGCACTACGTAATTACCGACCAAGCAGAAGCCATGTATGGGCTATGCAAGGCCACCACAGCAGCAGTTTTGGCAGTCAGTTGATTCTGATGAAGGCGATGGAGGTAACCGTCGAAGCCTCGAGGTTTTACTGTGAGTTAACGCGGCAAGAAGTTCGAGAATATTTTATACATTAGATAGGCAAACTGCAACTTGGACCGTGCGCTAGGAACCACGACGGCTGTACACTCTGCAAAGTGCTCTCATGCTGGCCGTGATATTTGCAAGTTCTTGTGATAAGGCGTTCCTTCCTCCGCCAGCGCTGTTCACTTCTACTGGAGAGGGTCGTTCGTGCTCGATAGGATTTACGCCGGGGGAAGGGGCAGGTCAGTGCTTCCGCCGAGTATCCTCTCGTTCCAAGAGCTGCTCCACCTCTGCTACTGGATCCGGTCGCGGATTTTCATCCATGAAAATGGCGTGAAAAGACGCTCGTGTCACAATATAGTTGACCTGTGAGTGTACCATCTTCAAAGATTCTCTCATCACACCCATGCGACATAGTGCCTTCCCACACCACAACACTTGGGCCAACAAAGCCAATATGTTTGACAATGTTCCTGGGTGTATTACATGTTTCCACTTGACACCATAGGTTCGTACGTCAACGATTGTCGAACATGATCGTCCATGTGGTCCATGTGCTATGTTGTGGGAATGTATGATGTTGGGACGACGTACTGACCTCCAAATCTTCGGACGTGGCACACTCACTGGTACACATTATTGTGACTCTGTCTTCCATAAGCATCCCACGTCCTGCCATCCTGATTTAGGTTTTCCGTGATTTCCCTAAATCACTCCAGGCAAATGCCGGGATGGTTCCTTTCAAAGGGCACGGCCGACTTCCTTCCCCGTCCTTCCCTAATCCGATGAAACCGATGACCTCGCTATCTGGTCTCCTTCCTCAAAACAACCAACAACCAACCAACAACCAACCAACTTCCATAAGCATGTGCGTCTTTTCAGGGGTGCATTCGGCCCTGGCTTCATTTTTATGGATGAAAATGCGCAACCGAATCGAACAACGGATGTCGAGGTACTCGTGGAACATGAGGAAATTGGGCGAATGGAATGGTTTGCCCGTTCGCCCGAATTAAATCCAGTCGAGCACGTGTGGGATGCATATTAGAGCATACCCACATGCACCACCATTTAGCAGTTCTTAATCACTGATGGAGAAATAAAACGCTCTACTGCAAGAACTCCTCACCAACCTTGTAGAGTCTAATTATTGTCTTTGAATAAATATGGTATGTCTGTTCACCTTATTACTTTCAGTTACCTTCTCTACTGCAGGTCTTTCTATTTTTGATCCAAGTTTCATCGAGCTATGTTACTTGGCAGTGACGCATCATGCAGTAGTTACTTTCGTCATTAAGTTTTGCACGCCAGTGTAGATGCTTAGATGTAACAGATGTTGCTGTAGTGTGATGCGCTTCTCACACATTTTCGTGAAATCGAGGTTCAACGTCTTAATTACGTGTTGAATACAACACGAGAACGCCAGCAGTCGAGCAGCGGCGCCAACTGCAACCGGCGGAGGCGGCAGAATAGTGTAATTTGCTCGTACAGCATTCGAGGGATGCAATTCTTTTTTATTTTCGAATCTTCACCGAAGACTTGTATTGCTGCAGTGAATCACCTTTCTTCGGAAAGGGACTATGATAATATCAATGATAGTTATTATGGGACATTCGTGGAGAGGTATAATCGTGGTACAATAGGGAATAGTGATATAATAAACATTATGTATCAGTACGTGCACACGATGATTCATTATTCTGTTTCGATTACACCTACCCAGCACTGTATAGTAATGATCATCAGTATTATTATCATTATCATTGTTGTTGTTGTTGTTGTTGTTGTTGTATGCCTTAACTGGTTGTTGTAACACGGCTATTGGGCGGCTTGCGCTCTCGTGTGATGTTCAACAGGCTCGTAAAATTTGAAACCCGATTTCACGAAAACACATCATTCTACAGTAGCATTTGTAAGATCCAGCCATCTACTACAGACGTGCCACCCGTTGGTTGTATGCTTCCCAGTTCAGCCTGGCGAGGACAACCGAGGAGATAGAATGAAACAATCACTCTGCAACGGAGTGTGCTCGGATATAAAATTTCCCGGCAGATTAAAACTGTGTGCCAGAGTACGACTCGAACTCCGGACCTTTGCCTTTTACGGGCAAGGGCTCTACCAACTTAGCTACCGAAGCACGATCCACGACCCCTCCTCACAGCTTCACTTCCGCCACTACCTCGTCTCCCACCTTCCAAACTTCACCGAAGTTCCGCAGCGAACCTTGCAGGACACAATAGTAGCATTTGTGATTGCAGGATTCCTCCCCTCCCCCCTCCCCCACTACCCTCTTCCCCCCTCCCCGCTCTCTCCCTCCCCCCTCTCCCTCTCCCTCTCCCTCTCCCTCTCCCTCTCCCTCTCCCTCTCTCTCCCATATATATATATATATAGTTCAAAGTGGCCTCCATGGGATGCAGTGCACGTGTACATACTTCGTATCATGGATTGCCGCTCTCTTTCGCATTTTCTAGCCTCCCTCTAAATTGCGTCACAGGTGTGATCACACTGTTGAAGGGTCTGCACATCAGGAATTGGTTCAGCATACACAACGCTTTTCAGATGCCCACAGAGGTAAAAACCCAGGGAGTTTATATCCGGGGATCTAGCAGGCCTGTTACAAGACATCCACTTCCTATCTAACATCCGGCGAAGATGTTATTGAGGTGTCGGTGAACAGTAAAGTGGAAGTGGGGTGGTGCTCCATCATGCAGAAATCACATAACCTGTCGTAACGCCAAAGGCAGAGTATTCCGTAGAAAGTGCAGCTACATTCTTCACTCAAAGCACTGTGGAATAATAACTAGTCCAAGTACATGGTCGCCAAGAATTCCTGCCCACACATACATGCTGAACCAATGCTGATTCGATGCCTCTAACATCACCCGATAATTTTCTGTACCCGACAGTTGACGATTATGCAGACTGAAGGCGCCACCTCTGGTATAAGTTCCTTCGTCGGCAAAGAGGATTGATGGCAGAAATCTCATCAGTGTGATGGTCTGGTGTAAAACCATCAACAAAATCCTGCCCGTAGAGGGAAATCTGCTACTGATAATTCTAGCACCCTTTGCTGGCGTTAGGGATAGTAGCGGTTGTCATGCAGGAGACGCATAATCGTAATTTCGATTACATCGTGTTGGCTGACTGCTAGCCTGGAGCTTGTACTAGGGTTCGTCTGAATGTACTGTAGAACTGGTCCTCCAAATCTGGTGTACACATAGTCCACCGCCTCGCTGCACGCTCGTCTGCCTGAAAGGACCCATGATCACAGAAACGCCCAAAAAGGGCTTGAAATGTTCTGTGGTGTGGTTCGTGTCAGTGAGGATGCTTGTTTTGCTATAACCACGCTACCTCACGATCGCTTCCAACTGCTTGGCCGTACACAGACACCATCTCAGCCTGTTCCCGAGACGAATAGCGGACCATTCTGCTGCGTACAGTACGTTGCGTCTATCACACAGCCTGCAACACACAAGGGACACCCGCTACGTCGCCAGAGGAACTTTCAATCGTCACGCCATCTAGCGTGGCACTGATGCACTTCCGGAACCATGTTCATAGGACCCTTTTTCCTCCATTTCCAGTCAGGAATCAGCCCCTGCAGTTTGTTGGTTTTGTCCCTTTCTCTCCAAACCAACCATTCCATCTGCATGATGGATTGGTTGGTTTGGCGAATCTCAGGAACTGCTGTAAGGATCTTGATCCGGTTTTCACTAATACAGACGTGTCTGATTCACGAGGAAGGTTTTTGTATGTAACTTGTAAATATTACGTACAAATTTTCTGAATTATGACGAATTGAAGTTCAGTTGCGAAAACGATGTCATTACCACATAGCGATCAGCTGCTATAACTCGAGAGAGCAGCAGTGCCTCGAGAACGCAGCAAACGGTATACAATTGATTAAATGTATTCGCAATTGCAAATATGGACAACAGTCAGCTGTATAATGGAATGACGACAACAGTACTATTCATGATTTGTACGTGACATGGGCGGGCTCAAGGATCCGTTTAAAATGTGTAGAGGAATTGATCACCGACAGTGAGGACCCCTGAAACTATAGATATAATTCGCATGGACATTACGAAAAGTCCCCACAAATCAGCAAGGAGGCTATCGCAGCATTTTGGTGTATCTCGTACATCGTGTACTAAAAGATATGATATTAAAAGCCTGTCGTGTGAGTGTGGCGCAAGAGTTGAAATTTGAGTATCAAGAAAAAAAAGTTCATTATTGTAACTGGCTGTTAACATCAGTTGCTATCGGTTACTTGAGTCCTTGGTTTACGTCTTGCCAGATGAGGCCTGGTTTCATTTGTCAGGTTATGTAAACTCCCAGACTTGCAGATACTGGTCACAGAAAATCCATATATTCTGCGTGAAGAACCTCTCCACTCAGAGAAGACAGGTGTTTTGTGTGCATTGTCTGCCATGCGCATTATTGGCCCCGTATTTTACAGTTAAAGGTAAAACAGTGCCAGATATCATAGGTATTTCACTCTTTCAATAGCACTGGGGAGAAGAGTTTGTGGTACAACCTGACAAGAAGGAGGTACCGGTTGATAGGACATGTTCTGAGGCATCAAGGGATCACAAATTTAGCATTGGAGGGCAGCGTAGAGGGTAAAAATCGTAGAGGGGGACCAAGAGATGAATACACTAAGCAGATTCAGAAGGATGTAGGTTGCAGTAGGTACTGGGAGATGAAGAAGCTTGCACAGGATAGAGTAGCATGGAGAGCTGCAACAACAAACCACTCTCAGGACTGAAAACAACAACAACAACAAAATGCACATTTAACAGATATGGAGAAACTGTATGTACTATTCCAACAAGAGGGAGCAGCCGCTCGTACATCCTACCAAAGTATAGTCCCCATCACCGACGTGTTCCCTGAAGTCAAAATACTTCTACATACAGTTGTGGGGCGCATTTCGAATATGACGACAATTTCAGACTACCAATTTCTGTTTCCTTCAGATTACCATTCGCAGTTCACACCCTTATTTTACTGCAGTGAGTGATTCAACTTTGAATACGTAATAAACATGATCGACAATGAAAAGACAACCAACACATCATCAGAAAAATATGAAATAATTAAATCTTTTGAGAATCAGTCGTTTGAGAATAACTACATAGCGAAAAAACATGTTAATCCAAAATGTATGGTATTTATTTTGTACGCATCAAGTAAAACGTTTTCCGAAAAAGTACTTCAGCAACTTGTTTTATTTCCGTATTGTCCGTTCTTTCAGCAGCGCAGTAGATGACTCAACTTTCTGCTTTCCTTGAATCAAGCTAGATGTGGACACCATTTTTTGCGTAGCACGGCGAAGAAGTCTCCCCTAGGCCTCTTTAGTCGAGAGGCACTAGGGCCTTAATCTTGACACCACGAGTGCTGCCGCCAGCTTTCAGAGATTTCGATGCATTGTGTCTCACAGGCAGTGGCGAGAGCCTATTAGGCAACGGCAACTGGCGGCACCACTGATTCACTAGCTGGCGCGCCTGGCAACAGCTCTGTCCACTTGTAGTTGCCCAAGACCGTCACGGGACATCGTGACACATTGAGCCTATTATCTGTAGACACTAGTGGCGCCACTTCTCCCCGATGGACCTGCGTGCACATACGATACGTCACTCGAGCACGTACTCCCAGCCCCACAGTCCGTCAGTTATTTGTTGCTACAGTACTGCGAACTTCGCGGTTGTTGCTATACGTTACCACATTGCCATTTTTTAATTAGTGTATAAATATGGAAACAGCAAATAAGGTACGTCGAGATGCGAGGGAAATGAATAATGTTCAAAACTAGAATAATAATAATAATAATAATAATGAGCGTATGGCATTGGCGGCTGGGAGACCCCTCGCGGCTCGGTTCGGCCGCCGCTCCACAAGATCTTTAGCGCCACTACGGCGACTTGCGAGTGAATGAGGATGAAATGATGATGAAAGACACAACACCCAGTCATCTCGAGGCAGAGAAAATCCCTGACCCCGCCGACAATCGAACCCGTTAATTTATCCACGCTGGTGGTGGCTGAGGTCCGTGGCTACGTGTTAAATGAACTGAAAATCAGACAATTTGTAATAGATTTCGCCAAGACACGTTTCGGGCCTTGGCCTTTCTCCATTTGGGTTAATACATTTACATCTTCGTCAATTCACACGTTTTCTTCGAATGCGTTTTGAACACCGAACTCAAAGTGTGCAAAATAAACATTCGATTAGCCACCACGTTTCCTGTGTTGCATATTTACTTTTAATTAATATGCAGGGCGGAAAGTGTGGGGGCTAAATATTGTAGGAGGAGACGAAGACTCGAATACTTTAAACAGGTTCACATGAAAGCAGATTGCAGTAGCCATGATGAGACACGTACAGGATAGAGTAACGTGGACAGCTGCATCAAATCAATCATCGGAGTGAAAAACAACACAGCAAAAACCTCAGTAACCATAGTAGTACGATACACTTTTATTCTATAACTTGCAGCTCATGCGCATCAAGAGCGAGAAAAGGAGCTACAAGTTATAGAATAAAAATGATTGAACTTAACTATTAGTTAAAAGTTGGTATGCAGGTCGGGAACGTAATAGCTACACGTCTGTGAACAGGGAAACTGAATGCTGTAAAAAATAAATAAATAAATAAATAAATAAACCTTTGTCGTAGCGATAAACGCTTCTTGGCGGAAATGAAGCTGTATAAGAAGTGGCTAGGCTAGTTGCTGTATCTCTTAAAGTAACTCTAAGTTTCACATTGACTCTTTGTTTTTGGTTGTGGCAACACGTCAGCTGTCCAGTTACCACAATGAATGCGTGCGTCCTGCGTGCCCGCTTTGGCTATTGTAGGAAACAAGAATACTGCCGGTCGATTACTCATTCTCACCGACAGATACATTCACCCAGTCGAGAAAGTACGTTCAGCTTTTGTAAAAGGAATATGTGTAATTCCTTCCAGGCCGAAAATAAGTCTGTGACGCATATGCCGCTATTATTGTATTCCAGTATGCTCCGCACCGTCGCCTCGAAACCTGTGTTCACTGTTGCCCTGTTGACCGTTTCCTGGGCCAGTGATGTGTCGCTGCTGTCGTATCGGTCAGGACCAGTGTTGTTATACACGTTGCGCGCTCAGTGGTCAGTCACCGTAAGTTGCCGTATATGCGGCGGCAGTCGTGTCCGTGCTTATCAACAGAACTCGCGTGCCGGGGACAAGGTCGACGCGGGAAAAGTCCGCCTTGCCACAGACTTAACATGTGCTGCTGCGCACCAGCCACGGACGATTCGTCATCAGGTACTGTCTGTCTGTCTGTCTCCACGACCAACACCAGCGGCTTGCTGCTAGCGTAAGTCCATTTCACTTGACTAGTAGGAATGTGTCGACCAGAGCACCTGCGTGCGTACTGAATCTGGTGTGTGAACTGGTTAGTAAGACAATAGTCCGGAAGAGTCTGGCCATTTTACAAGCCGAATACATAGCGAGTTAACGACGTGTGCTCGATCGTTGTGTCTCCCGGATTTTATAACGCGTGCTAACGAAGACGGCTGAAGTAGAAAGAGTGACCCCAGAACATGTGACTTTCAGTCCGCAGCTCTTGGTGTAGTGGCTAGCATTGCTGCCTCTGGATCGCGAGGTCCCGGGTTCGATTCCTGGCCGGGTTGGCGATTTTCTCTGGGTGTTTATCATTTCATCATCTTCATTTATGACAGTGGCTAGATTGGACTGTGTAAAAATTGACTTTTTGCGGGCGCTGATGACTGCGCAATTGAGTACCCACAAACGGCACATCATGGTTTATCTTTAACAGGTTATGATGTTGACTAGTTTTTGATGCCATTTGCAAGGAATATAGAAGTGAACACTGATTTGACTGGTGCTTGGTTAATGGACTTACCCTGCAATTGACTGTCCCAGATGCCTAAAGTAGCGTAAGAAATTTGATATCGAGGAAGCAGATCTTGTTGACTTACATACTTCACAAATCACCGCACTGTGAAACAATGCTTAGCACGGTACCTCATATTAGGCTTTCATCCCGTTCCAGTCACGTTAGGATCGCGGGAAGAATGACGTTAAACGCCTTTCTGCACCTGCACTTAATCTTGTCTTTGCGGTTCTTATCAGACACACACACACACACACTCCAGATTCTTCGCTTAACGTTGGATCTCGACACACTGTAAGTGGGCTTTCTCGGAATGATAGATGTCTATCTTAAAACGGCTGCCAGTTAGGTTTTTCAGGGTTTCCGTGTAGCTGTCCAGTGAGTCTAACATGTGAGTGTTTGTGCCGCCTTTATTTACGTTAAGTATCGCTATTGAGGATAGCGGATGTCTCGTAGTGCATTCTTGGTTTAAAGATCTCGTTGAGACAGGCTTAAAATTGAACCTACAGCATTTAATTTCTTTTCTAGGCAGTTACTTTCATGTCCCGTAGATCATTTTGCACGATGTATCGTAATGATGGGCAACGAGTCATTTTACATTCACATCACAAATTAACTCGTAAATATATCTACACTAAGCACATTTATGATTCTTTTTCCTTTCTTTTTAAATATGCAGATGCGAGTTAGTAATTCATAGCCACCACCTTTTATCCATTACTGAAATTGTTCTACAGAATAGGAGTTGTCGGCGAGGATCTTTTTCAGTTCGCTTTCAAATTTTACTTTACTTTGCTGTCTGTCAGGCATTTTATATCATTGCGTAAGTCAACAAAAATTCTAGTTTCCAGCATTGTACACCCCTTTTTGTGCGAAAGACACCATGTGCAGTAATTAACGTCAGTTTCCGTTATGGTATTTATATTCATCATTGTTCCTTCTGAACTGCAGTGGATTATTTACGACAAATTTCATGTTGGGAATAAATGTACTTTGAAGCAGTAGTCGGAATGCACAACTTATGAAACCGATGCCTGGAAGATGATCATGGCTGAGGACCGCATATTATGCATATGCTTACAGCACGTCTTACCCCAGAAATTTGCGTGCCATGAATGAAAATATGCAAAATATGTTAACTCACTGATATGGCCCTCCCCAAAATTTGCAATGCTTCTAAGTGCAAATGTGGCTGAAAAAAGTTGTTTTAGGGGTTCCACAATGTGCTGCTCCAGTTTAAATTCTCATCAGTATTGACACAATAATTTTGAAGTTTGTATAGTTTTGTTTGATTTGAATTAATTTATTGTGGGTTCAAATAAATTTCGTTTTAATTTACCCCTAGATGTGCAGAAGTGAAAGCTGTCTTTTGAAAATTGACGGCGAGACCATTCGCAGAATATAGGTCAATGATATTTTTAAGAACATTGTGTAGCTTTCTTCTGTTTCTGTACACAAGCTTGGCTTGATAATACTAGTGTCATCTGCAAAAAGAACTAATTCTGCGTGGTGTATATTAAACGGAATACTGTTTACATGTGAGAAACAATAGTGCAGATATGAATGAGGCTTGGGGAACCCCATACACGGTTTCTTCCCAGTCAAAATAATGTCCCCGGTCAACAGATAGGTCGCAGGAAATACCAACTGGCGCTTGTAAAATCTGGCGAGTGAACAAGTAAATGGCATTCTGAGTAGAGCATTTGTTCTGAAACCCAAACTGTGATTTGCTGAGGGTATTTTTTGTTGCTAGAGTGGGATACTATTCTAGAATACATCACCACCTCAAATATTTTGGAAAATGTCAGCAGTGGAACAGGTCGGCAGTTACTGACATCTCTCTCTATTACCTTTCTTGAAGAGGGATTTAACAACGGTATATTTACAGGCTTTAGAAAAATTCCTTGAGTTAGTGATGCCTTAAATATTTCAGATAAGACCAGGCTTGAACAAATCTTTAGTACTTTATTGGAAACCTCATCAAAATCGGATGGGCTTTTATTTTTGAGCAGATGTATAATTTACTTAATTTCATGAGTAGTAGATGATAAATTCATATGATTGAATTTTACGAGAGTTGCTTTTTCAACGTACTACCGTGATGTTTCTCTTGAACTGTTTGTCCCTATACTTTCTGCTCTAAGAAGTGTTGTTATGAAATATATTTGGTATCTGTGACGATTAATTTATAGCCGTGCCATTCAGTTCAGTAGTGCTGCTGTCTTGTTTTGCGGCTTGTTGAATTGTCTCTACTTTCACTACATTCCATACAGCCTTAAGTCTGCGGTCGGAATCTCTGATTTCTGGCATTTTGTGTATGTCCATTGGATGTTGGTTTCTTAGTATTTTTCCGGAGTTTTTGTTGTGTGCACCTACTGTAGGATCTCTGTGGTTCCTTCTTGCTAACAGTTAATTCCATTTCACAAGGTTAGAATGTTCTTTAATCTCACTAGAGTTTAATAGTTTTTTACATGACTGTTTAATGGCTATTCTGATCAGCTTATGCAGAAAGCTATTTTCAGATAGTGATATTAATTTATCATGGAATAGATTTTCCCTTTTATCAGATGAAGCACGCTTAGCCGATACTGTCCTTGAGTTTATAAGTGTTAGATGACATCGGTCATTTGAAGCTCTCTTCGGGGAAAACAACCCCCCCCCCCCCCCCGCCTCCAATAGCACTTTTCTAAGATTTCCTTCCGTTTTTAGTTTCCCTCCCATTGTTACTGATTAAATTGCTGTTTTTACCCTTCACTAAGCCACAGAGTGGGCGCTTATGACCGTAGCTGTTTTGCGCCCTAAAATTATAAAACTTTGTCAGCATTTGATTCATTATAAATTTCATTGCAGGTTGTCTCTTGTAAACTATTCTTACGAATATTTGTCGAGGCGTCAATAATTATTCTGACTTCCTCTGAGGAGTATCCATACTGTAAGCTCCTCTGTCATTTATCCTATCTTGTACATCTCCATCCCCCTATAGTCGAAACAGACACTGCACTGGGATTTCGTTTCAGTGAACAGTAGCCTGCACAGATCAGTGCTCACACGGCTCACGGTAGTGTTAACACAGGCATTAGAACCTCCACAAAACTCCCCTGTGTGTCACGTGGCTAAGGCTTCGCAGTACTAGCGACCTGGTTCCCTGTTGTTAATTTTCCATGTACTATCTGACCCACACTCCCTCCTATGACCGCTACGTATTCTTACGGTATCGACTTATACTTAATTCCTTTGCTAAAAGTCTGGTGCAACCTAATACGGCCTACAGTTGGACGAGGCTCATCCCCTCCTACTTCAGGATATTTATTCGATACTGTAAACTCAAATGTAGATGAAGTTGAGGAGCTGTTCACGTTTCGCTCACTGATTGTTATCTTTACGCAGTTCCCATGATTTGTTTCCCACTTTAATCTGCCTACTTCAGACTTCGCATTTTTAATTCAGCCTGAAGGGCACAAATCTTTGCTTCCTGTTCAGCGATTCTCTTATCTGTTTCGCAGAGCCTGCAGTTCCATGAGAAGGGCCTCGTTTAGCACCCCATTCATTTCCCCTCTGTAGTTCAAGTGAAATTCCAACCCACAGGCTAGACATAACATTCAGTCGTTGACTTTTCTACAGCACCATTTCACTTGAAAATAGATTACACGCCCCAAAATACAATTAAATCACTGAACACACTTTACACTACAAGAAATTTTATTTACGAGCCGCAAAAATCAGGCTTATAAGTTAGAGCTTCATATGTTTAATGTAAAAAGTTAATTATTTCCGCTTACAAGAAGTAGTTAGCTCTCAACTGCAGATATGTTAATTAACTTAGTAACAATAGAATGTAACATACGCAGGCTGTATGGGAACAATATCAGTTAAACTCATAATTTTTCTTGATATCCAGCAGAGTGACTTAACAGATCTAGAACTAAGTATACCTGCAGCTCATAACCGAATATCAACAGCTCAGTCTCAAGTTTCATAGTTGCGATGAGCATTCCTCAGCCGCTACTCCTTGTACAGAACAAGGTGGCGCAGCGGTCATGTCTTTGGACTCGGGTCATTCAGGTTCGTGGTTTCTTTGGTAATCCTAACCAGCTTTTCCAGAAGAAACGATTTTTGCTTTGGGAGAAAAAGGAGGCCCATTTGTAGGCTGTGCGACACACTTTGCTACTGATAGACTGTAAGTAAATATGGCGACCTACATTGTTTTGCACATTACGATAAGAGCGATTCATCTGAATAGATTGAAGATGCGTAATGCCTGGTGAATGGTGTACACTGTATCAAATAATAAAAATTAATTATCTGAAGATGGCTCGTCAATGAGCTGAAATTAGTTATCAAAGGTTTTCTAGCGATCTTGACCTAAGATTTTTTATCGAAGTATTTTAAAACAACAGCTCGCATATCTCCCGATTTGACAATGTCCACTAACATGTTTCTGTCCGTTACATCAGATCTATTTTCCTTCTAGAATAGACATATTAACTTTTTCGTACATTTACCTCAAATTACATATTTACAAATACTTCTCAGTGTTGTTCAGTGCAGTTACGGGAATGCTGATGATAAATTCTAATGGAATTGGAGCGTTTGGTGAATCGATGAGTGGAGATTTTTAAAAAAACGAGTTGACACGTTTCGTCTAATCATTGTTTCATCCAATAGAAACACGAACATAGGCCACAGTAGTAACAATAGGAACGGGATATAAACACACAACAGTAACGTGTTATTCTGTGTTCTACGTTCTCAGCCAGTATTATACTGGTGAGCTGAACACAAGCGCAAATCGTAAAACTCCCAGTCTGAAATTAGAAACATAAAAGTATGTGACAGAGTTCAACCCAACTGCGAACAGTTATCTTACGCTAGCAATTCGATGCCTAACACTAACGACAAATGCGCATTCTCTACTTAGATACATGAATTGCTAATTCTGTTGTGTGTTTAACATTGCACACACGTTTCTTCCGTGATTCGCGCTTAGCTCAAGTACAAGCGCACGAGTAGTACAGATAATTAGAAATCCTCTCTCTCGCCGTGAGTAATTCATCTTTTTTCATATATTGATACAGTTGTCAGTTTGCAGGTATATAAACTTGTCTCTATGATAGAAAGTATTTTTCTAAATGGCTTGCTTCGTCTCGTTTTTGCCTGGTTCAGTATAGAGGAAAGTGTGTTTATTGGCCCATGTCTGTCACTAATCAAAACGTAATATACATTGTCCATTATGCATATCGCATAATATGTGCATAGTTTGTAGCTTACATTTGTTAAGTATCCTCTAGAACTGATACGGGATCGATTTCAAACTTCATGGAGTATCTGCGTGTGAGCAAGCTTGTGTTGTGACTACTCACGACAAAATCTCCAATTTTTCTTACACGGTGTAAAATTTTTGGTTACTTCCCTCAGTCCACTTTTCGATATGATTAAGTCGTAAACCAATTTCTATCCATCCCTTGAGCAAACGCTGAGAAGTTTGGCGAGATGAAATCTTCATGGTCAAACGACAAAACGTTTTTTTGGAGTACATTAGAAATAACGGACATATGAAATACAAAAATAACTGTTTGTGTAGCGACAATAGTACACAGAAATCAACAACTGTTATCCCAGTATTCATTAAAAGATGGATGTACGAAATGAACTGTCTTGTGCTGTAAAGGAAACGTTAATCTTCAGAAAGTTACTAGTAACATTTTCCGTGATTACGCGAACAAATACAACTGATACAGGAATTCAACAGACTGCGACATGGTTGAATCAAAATACAGCCTGACTCAGGAAACGATTTGCCTTTATTCCAGTTAAACCACGTCATGTTGAACAACAGAATTGCGGTCTGTAAGACGCAATGAATTTCATTTTTTCAAGTAAGGCTGGTAAGAAATAAAATGTAACTGCAAATGAAGCTCTTGAAGTTTAACGGAGCAAAATTTAAGTGTAAGGATTGTCAAATGAATTTTTTATTCGACAACTGAACTCTGTAAACGATTAGTGCTGATAGTTCAAAGTACCACGGGCAACTGAATGAAAACATGTACGAACGTAAGATATCAACAAACAACTCCTTCATATCTGCTGTTCTGAATACCACCAGAACTATAGTTATTTACTGGCTTTAAATTTCGGTGTTGAGAATGTAAAAATACAAGACTGCGTCGTATGTATTAATGACGCTACGTTTCACCTACAAGTTAGCGGTTTAGTAGCTGACTCATGAATATAGAAGCCTGCACTAAGCTTACGTTTGACTGCAGAAAACGTATAAGCATACTAAAGAATCAGGAGGTTGACAATCGACACCAGTACAACTTCACGAAAAATTGTTTTAAGTATGATCATAAGTGAATAGTCTGATCTGTGTAACTGTAGTTGTAACTGTGACCGAGAAGTTGGACCACGCGGCCGTCCTCTCGAATTTATCAGCGTAATGGTATTAAATGTTTCTTCATGTACGAATTGACGCTATGAACGAGCAGTGTTACAGTAAGTCGGGACATTTTCCAGTTTAATCTTTCAGAAGCGAGTCATGAAACTGAAGATTTGTTAGAGTATTCCAATGCTTTACTGGACATTATCGTTTTGTGGTTGCATTGCACGACTTCAGCAATTTCACACAGTCGGTTAAGAGGACCATTATTTGAAACTGCAGTCCATTTGCTGTCACCTGTCACACTTGGCATTCTTGAAAGTGCAAGTAATTTTTACAGAGTTAAAATGGCTTTAAGTGTTGGTAAAACATTCCATCCAAACTAAGGAGGAATTCCTCTTTCGAATCAGTGCGTGCATGTCCTGTTGATTTTTCCTCATTAATTTCTTTTTAAGGCTTTTGCAACTAGGCATAATCAGCCGAAATAGATTTTCCTCTCTTGGGTATTTAAGCCGATAATGATTTGTCGTGTTAACAGCTTGCGGAAGGTACTACGCACATCTCCGATGCGGGCTGTTGAAAAATTGTTGGCTAGCTGCTTCTACTCAGAAGCTGAGTGACGCTTTACAACAGGTGTATTTTCTGTCGTCACTCTCAAACTTACTTACGCTCCCCTTAGGATAGTAAATTATCCTTCGATGGCTGCCTGGCTTCATTCAGTACTATTATGATAAAACCTTTCTGTATTGCTTTATTGTGATGTGAACGAATCACCGCTCTTCCTAGTCCCTCTCATGGGTCCAGTCGTCAGTTGAAGAGCCTTAAACAAAGCCTGGAAGCAATACGCCAAGAAGTAGCTGCGAAGCTCTCAGGTTAATTTAATCAGTCCCGTATTCTGTTTGTTTCACTCTGTTTTGACATGTTTTCTGCTTGAAATACGCTCGCATACATCATAAGAGTGTGATCTGAAAAACTTCTATTTTTCAGCATAATTCCCTTTGATATTAATACCTCATCTAGCAATGTTCCAGTGTCAGCCTCTTAACTGTCGTCCTGCAGCGGCTGCAAAATACTCATCTACAGCTGGATTTTTTAATGAAAAACGTTAAGCTGCAAGGAAACTGAGTTTTGGGAAGTAATGGTAGTTTCAGGGAGCCAAATCTGGGAAATAGGGCGGGTGTTCCAAAACTGGATAGCGCATATACCTCAATTTTCCCATTACCAAGACACTTTGGTTGGAAGGAGGCGTATGGTAGTGATAAAAAGGTTTTTATATTTTAACCAGATATCTCCGCTAAAGTTTCTGCATTTTGATCTGTAAGTTAGTGTGGTAATAGTCAACTGTTTTTACGTTCTTGAAGATAGTCAAACAACAGAATTTCTTTTGCATCACAAAACACCTACGCTACGAGTCTTTCCGCTGGTAAGGTCTTGACCTTCTTTCAAACTGAAGAATCAGCTTCTGTCCACTATTTAGGTTGTTTTGAATTTCATGCGTCCTGATGGAGTCATGTTTTATCTGTTATCGGATACTAACGTATAAAATAACTTTGTTTTTATTTCGAAAATGCGCCAAACACTTCCTAAACTGTACGAATTCGTTTCCGGTCTGCCGTGAGCACGTGCGCCACCAATCTTGCACGAAGCTTTCTCTGTGCAATTAATCATCCAGTGTAGCCGACAGGCTCTTCGGAAATCCACAAATTTCAGGTACTTTCGCATGCCGATATCGAGAAGTCAGATAGTATGCTTTTTCGGAGTGTTCTGGTGTGCTTGCATTTCCGTATGCCTTTCATGTGAATCATCTTGGACTCTTTAACGGCATCGTTTATATTCGACAGTCCATTTCTTTACAGTGTGAACTGGAGGAGAAATCCAGAATGATATTTCCACTCTGCAGCGGAGTGTGCGCTGATATGAAAGTTCCTGGCAGATTAAAACTGTGTGCCGTACCGAGACTCGAACTCGGGAGTTTTGCCTTTCGCGGGCAGGAGAGCTTCTGTAAAGTTTGGAAGATGGTAGACAAGGTACTGGCAGAAGTAAACCTGTAAGGACGGGGCGTGAGTCGTGCTTGAGTAGCTCAGTTGGTAGGGCAAAGGTCGCCAGTTGGAGTCTCGGTCCGGCACACAGTTTTAATCTGCCAGGAAATTTCATATAGAGGAGAAATCACTATCGACGTATGTGAGTACTGAATGACTTTAGTTACGGTAGCGTCAGACCCTATTTTACGCAAACTTGCCTCTGTCCAGTATTGGGATTTCCTAGAATTCACGAACACAACCTTGTTCAGGTAACTGCATACAACGAGCTACTAAACGAAATGTCACACAGATCCTATCAAAAATTCCAACCAACCTCTGGGAGTAAGGAGCAAACAACGCACCTTCAGATCAAGCTCGTATTTCGTAAAAACAGTTGCCGATTAATTTTGTACCTCGTATAGTAAATAACTATGTAGTGGATCTCGTGACAAGTTAAACGGGAGAAAGCGAGTGATCACTGCAAATCTTAAATACAGCTAGAAAAAAAATACACCTGGGAAGACGACGTCGATATCGGTTTGATGATGACACATGCCTCCCGGGGGATTGTAGATGTGCTGATAATGCCAACAGAAAGCGTAGTGGCATAGCTATCAGTGCGTCATCTGTGTCTACCCTTTAATAGGGAATTCTCACGACCAGAAGGCGCATCGTGTTACAAACGTGTGAAGCGAGCAGGCAACCATGCCAAGGAGATGCGCTTGGGCTTCCTACAGCCAACTGAGCGAGTTTGAAAGGGGTGAAATTGTGGCCTTCCAAGTGGCGAGATGGTCCTTTCGGAGAATTACCTCATTAGTTGGACGTACTGCGTCAGTTCTGCAACGCTGCTGGAATCAGTGGTAACGTGAACATTCTCACACCCGTAGACGAGTTTCTGCACTTCCGCACATCACAGATGCCCGCTGGGAACGTCCTAAGGACGTATTGTAAGGACAGCTGTTGCAGATCGCATAGTTACGACAGCACAGGTAAGAGGGCTAGTGAGCCCAGACATGTCAACACGAAAAGGTTGTTAGTAGTGGGACTGCGGGCACGCACACCTTTTGACCGTCTTCCACTCTCGACATGAGTGGTTCGACTGGTGCGATCGGAGTACTACTTGGGACGTGGAATAATATGCAGTGGTCTTCAGCAATGAAAAAATTGTGCCACGCAAGTGATGGTCATGTGCGCGTCCAACATCGAGCTGGTGATAGCTGTCTTGTAGAGTGCATTCGTCACTCACATTGGCCCCACCCATGACCTTATGGTGTGGTGTGTGATAAGCTACAACTCCGGTTCAGCTGTAGTGTTTCTCAAGTGGACGCTAACCAGCGTGCGGTGCGTGCAGAATAGTGCTAGACCAGTTCTTTTGCAGTGCTTACAACTGGAAGGTGACCTGTTGTTCCAACAGGATAATGATCGTCTGCACACTGTCCACTAAACTCTACGTGCTCTGCAAGATATGCAGCGATATCCCTGGCCAGCACGATGTCCAGACTTGTCTTCCAATCGAGCACGTAGGATGTGATGGGACGAGAAATGACTTGTGCGACTCGTCAACCAGCAACTCTTACAGAACGACGTGAACGTGTCGAGCAGGCGTGGTATATCGTATCGCCATCTATACAATCGACTGGATGGCAGAGTTAGCACCTGCATTGCTGCCAGGGGAGGCTATACCGCGTACTTAGGAGTGTTTCAGCATGGGTCGCTACCTGGAACCTCGGAATCGCTTGAAATGTAATCTTATCACGTACTCCATATGCACTGTGTAAACAATGAATGTTGAGTGAATTGCTCTGTTGATAAATACAGTAGTGCTGATTAAGGATCTAGCACCATCCAGATCTACGTTCAAAAAGGTGTTTTTCTATGTCATTTTCCGAAAGATCCTTTGGTACTTAATGGGGAAGGAGAGAGAGAGAGAGAGAGAGAGAGAGAGAGAGAGAGAGAGAGAGAGAGAGAGAGAAAGTAAAGATAACTGTTTGTCGATATGCTCCCCGCAGAGTGGGGAACGTTGTCGGTACGGTGCTGCAGCGAAAAATGTGGCAAATATTTTTCCGCGTTCGGCTTTCTGAGCCGAGCCTCGATTTTAGCCTGCAAAGCCGCCTAGGGGCTGTGTAATCGCGGACTGCGGCGTGTTTGCCATCGGTATTGCAGGTGTAGCTGCAGGGGACGAGGACCAGGAGCAGGTGTGCGTGGCGCCGTTTTGTTAAGTCTCCTGCAGCCCGCCGTTATTGAAACTTGCCACTCCGCCGGGATCTCCTGTCCTCTCTTCTGCGGTGCCTGTGTGGATTTTCTTTCCTCTGGCCCTGGGCGCGGCTGCTACCGTTCAGCAGCTCGCAGCCGCGTCTTCACCAGATGCGCCTTATAAGGCTCACAGGTGTGCACTCGGAAAGAAATTCCGTATGAATGTCACTGTCATTATCACGGTCCATGTGAGTTACTGATAGCGCTGCTTCACGTTCGATACGTTGTAGTCGTAACATGCCACGGTCAGTAAGTGGGATATTTAATTTGTGAGTGGTGTGTGGCAGATTCCTACTGGATATCTTACACAATGTCCTCTAATAAGCGCTTAAACTTTCTCGATGTCCTCCGCCAATCCGATCTGATACGTATCGCACACCGCGCAGAAGTACTCCAGATGATGATTATGATGGACAAGCGTATTTGCGTCTTCCAAGCGTTTCACCAAGAAAGCGCAGTCTTTGGTTCGCTTTCCCCACGGCATTATCTAAGTGGTCTTTGCTGCTTCAGTACTCATGTGGATGACTTCATACTTCTCATTATTTAAAGTCAGTTGCCACTTTTAGCACCGTACAGATACCATGTCTATATCATTCTTAATTAGTTTTGATCTTCTAATAACTTTACGTGACATTAAATGACAGCGTCATATGCAAACGATATCAGAGGGCTGTTCAATGTCTCCTAAATCGTTCAAATAGATCAGGAATAGCAGAAGGCGAACAACACTTCCTTGGAAAATGTCGTACATCACTCCTGTCGTACTAGACGCATGCATACAGTTTGATAGTGGTTGCTTGTGGGGGACTGAGTCAAAAGCCTTCTGGAAATCTAAAAATATGGAATCAGTTTGACATCCCCCGTCAACAGCTCTCATCACTTCGTGAAAATAAAGAGCTTGTTGTATTTTATAAGAACAAGATTTTCTGAATCCGTGTTGGCTATTTGTGAATAATTCGCTTTCTTCGAGGTAATTCATAATGTTCAAACGAACTATATGTTCCAGAACCGTACTGAAAATTGACATTAGTGATGTGGGTCAGTAATTCAGCGGATTACTCCGTCCTTTCTTGGGTATTGGTGTGAACTGTACAACTTTGCAGTCCTTAGGTACGGATCTTTCGACTAGCGAGAGGTTGTATACGATTGCTAATTACGGAGCTATTGTATCAGCAAACTCTGAAACGGACCTAAATGGTACACAGTCTCGACCGGAGGCGTGCCTTTATTAAGCTGCTTCACTATGCCAAGTATATCTACTTCTAAATTGATCATATTGACAGTTATTCTAGATTTAGTTCTATAATATTTATAAGGCGCGTTCAAAAAGAAACCTGCCGGAGGCATAATTACAGGAACCAGTACCTCTGTGTTTGAAGTACTGACCCTGGCTGTTGAGACACTTGTCGCACTGTAACACAAGGCGGTGAATGGCTGTCTCATAAAATTCCCGGGGCTGCCATGTTAACCAGTTTAGCACGTATAGCTTGACAACCTCGTCCGAGGTGAATCGGATAGGTTACTCTGACGTTCTTCTTTGACCAAGATGGCCCCCCTTCTGATTCACTTCCGGCTGCACGGGACAACAGTGAATGCCCAGCGTTACTCGCAAACCTTGACCATTCTTCGCCAAGCGATCAAGTCAAAACGACCAAGCAATCTCATCCGTGGAGTCATTCAGCTCCACGACAATGCAAAGCCTCACACGGGCAACGCAGTCGCGGCACTCCTGCAGAAATTCAAATGGGAGGATCTCGGGCACCTTCCATACAGTCTCGACCTCTCTCCCTGTGATTTCGCCACCTTTTGTCCCCTTAAAAAGGCTACGAGGGGCAAACTATTCGCCCCGGACGACGACGTCCAGCTGTACGTGCGGAACTGGTGAATTTAATGAGACAGCCATTCACCGTCTTGTCACTGTGGGACAAATGTCTCAACAGCCAGGGTCAATACTTCCAACATAAAGGTACTGGTTTCTGTAATTATGCCCCCGGCTCGTTTCTTTTTAAACGCCCCTCATGCATCTTCTTCCTCAGCGAATGAATTTCGGAAAACGGTTAACGTCCTGTTTCGTTTTCCTACGGCAAATAAAAGCAGCGGAGGAGCGTTCCTAAATGACGTCTCGTGTAGATCAGTATAAGAAGGGGAATGTCATTGAATTTTTCACTTGAAACCTATTGACGCTTGCTAAAACTGTCTGCTGAAGATAGAGCAGACCTGAGTAGAATGAGCCAATGGGTACTGCTGCCAGCCATCATAACAGCCTTTCGATCAACTTATCCGTAATGATCGGCAGATCACGGCCGAAAAATTGTGTGCACAGCTGAATGTTGCTTGTAATGCCACAGACGAAATGCTACTAAATTTAGATTGTCATATATTGTGAGAGAGATGTTTTTCGCAGATGCTTACACAAGACCAAAAATCATCGAATGGAAATTTTTCGAGACTTGCTGGTCTATGCCAGGCTGAAGAGACAGCCAAATGGTGTGCTTAGTCTTCTGCGAAAGGTATGATGTGGTTCTTACGCTTGTCTTGGAGCCTACAGCAACTGTCAGGTCAGACAAGACAATCTTCTGCTAGCGACAAAATGACGTCCATCCTCATAAATTGTGTGTCCATGAACGCATTGCCAAACTGTTTGAACTGCGCTACCACATACGGCGTATTGTCCTGGTTTAGTACCTTCCAGAGCCTATGAAAGACGGACCACCTGACCAACATTTTCGAGACTCAGATTCTGTTGTCAAAGCCGTAAGACAGTCGATAGGCTCCGCTAGTTCATATTTTTTACAAACACGGCAAGTAGGGTCTTATTCATCGTCGGAAAAGTGCATAATGAATAGTGGTGACTATATGGAGAAATGATGGTATGCAGCAGAAACTTTACTCTGTTAACTGTTTTTGTGCTTTTTGTTTTAGTTCCCTTGAAAATAAATGAGAGGCGTTAGTTTCACAATGACCATCGTACTCACACTGTCGCACAAGGAAGCTTAGCATCAAGAGCCCATACAGCGAGCGTACAGCCTTATTAACATGTCGTAACACGGTCTCAAGAGCAATAACTATCTCCTTTCAACTTATTACTGTAACAGTTGCGGCGTTGCTCTCGCAGGACGTAACTAGGGGCCTCTCGACATCAGCACCGAGAAGTTCCTAGATCATGCATAATGGCAAAGGTCGAGTGCATTTATTCGTTATAAATATTTTAACACACAACCACAAATATTAGGAAGATAATCTACAGCGACGCGTTTCGGGAGTGAAGCTCCTATCATCTGGCTGTCTAAGTTAATCCAACACAAAATGCTCTTCAAAACCACTCAAGATCAAAATACGAAAAGAAATTAAATTATTCGGGCATGGAGTCCTCCTCTTTAAAAATGGCAACATTGGATTCTCTGCTCCGCTTGTCCATGTTACCGCACATCCTCCAAAGCGTTGCTGCCGTAAGGCGGTAAACACCGGCCTTAACAGCTGCCTCTCAGTGCACCAGTAGTTCGTAAACGCATGTACGGGTCTGACAGATGGGGGATTGTATTGAGAAACTTGCTGCAGTCGATAATGTTGCTAATATTAGTATTTTTATGTTAAAATATTTATAACAATTACCTTAGCAAACGCTAAACAGGTCCTTAAATGGATGACATTACAAATATACTGCATTTAATTGAAAAACCGCGCTATATTTTGAATTTCCTCTTAAAATTTTACGTAATAGATATTGTCGCAAACGGTATCTGACACCATGGTGAAGCTTGCCCCGTTATATTGCACACTGAACAAATGAAAATCCTTAACTAATTATTTTACACATACCTCACTTATATCTCTCTGAATATTACGAAGAGAGCCTAATAATGAAACCACGAAATCGAAAAATTTCCAAGACCGGACAACTGTTTCAGATGTTTGAATCTGAACTGTCAAGAGTTCAGTGAAAAATATTATGGAAGGAGACAGTCACGCCGTACTAAAGACTAGAACTCCTCTTAGGAGTAAAAAGAACCTCACGATAAACCAATACGTGAAGAAGAATCTGAGCTCAATATTCTCCCTATTGGAGCGCACGCTACAGTTTTTGCAAGATGAGAGAGAGAGAATTAACTGTGCATCCAAATGTTTTCAAATAGCGGCGTGGAAATTAAGTTCTGCAGCCAATATTACACTCCGTTTCGTGCAAATATGCACGCGGTTCTGCGCAAAATGCCATTGTACCCTCAGGGTTGACTTCATATCGTTATGTTACGATTGGTGTTACAGGGATATGTTATATACGACTCTTGTCACCTGGCCGGTAAGTACTGTATGAAAATACTTTTTACTGAGGACGCCGATCGAAACCTGATTGCGAGGATCTATATCTTGATGCATTAATAAGGATAGTAACTAGGTACAAATAAAGTGGATCTGAAAGAGCAGTATTAGCATTGTTCCTCGACGGAAGGTTCGTTTGTTGCAACCTCTCGAAAAACAGGAACGTGCGCACAGGTTTGATCACCCCCTTCATTTTGACAAACGTCATTTTGGAGTTCTTCCTCTAATAACATGAGTAAATGACGTAAGAGAGGACGGGACAGTACAGCTGAGTGTTACACGAACGATTGTGGTATTTATACTATCATAGTTCATGTCGAGTGTTACATAAATATATCATGGCAGCGCGGCACACGGACCACGATTTATATTTTCTTTTTGCATACACATTCACTGGGCAGAAACCTTGCACATAACTCGATTGCGCCATAAATTTTGCAGCACTTTCTCGGCGTAGCTGAAACCAGCACGTCGCTTCCTGGGACCTCCTTCAGGGTGTAATCGCACAGCTCGTTTTTCAGTTTACCTGCCCGTCGTGAGCAGCGATTAAAAAGCTCGCGATCCCACTGCGTCCGCCTTTCCTTGCGGCCATAACTCAGGAGCCAATATTTCAAGGCGAGTAGCAGCTCCCTCCACGGATGCAATTTTCCGCGAGTCGACTCAAAGGCCATAATTCGTTCAGCCAGAGGTCCCAGTGGTGCTCCTCTACAAATATGTTGCGTCTTGAAATACTGGTTTCGAGCGTGTGGTGCGGTAGATCTGCGGCGTGCACTAATTCCCCCGTACGTAGAACTATTCAGTGCATCGGCGTTCTTAGCAGTGGTGCATGGACGTGATGGACATGGCTTCAACGTAGGAACTGCCTGTGACGTCGGGAAGTCCTGGGGGCTACGCTAGTAACGCCATGTCTTGCACCTCTGCAGACACAAGTAAGGAAGCTTTTCATGCAATGTGTGAGTCTAGGAATAAAGTGAACCAAATGTTAAAATATGATTAACGGCAAAGAGGGTAATAGTTGCCATCATAATGTTTACTAAAATTCAATTACTCGTAGCTTTAAAATGTTTTACTATCGTTAACAGATTGTTGTTTGAAACCAACGATTATCAGTTTATAACAAAGTAAGCAAATAATTGTCTTCTACGATATCGAGGTGCTGTCAAAGCCTATTCTTCAAGAATGAAATTAAAGAGCTCGCCCAGCTTCACGGCCCCGTCCAAATGAGGAAGAACAAGATGAAAGATGGCAACATAATAAATGAGTGCCTTTGTATTCTTCCTGGTGAAGCAATACGCATTGTGGACATCTTGGATATTCGGGAATCCAGCCGGATGTTCGCGTCGTTCTCGCACGACATTTCAACAGCGTGCCTCGCTGTCTTCTTGACAGCGAGGCACGCTGTTGAAATATCGTGCAAGAACGACGCGAACATCCGGCTGGATTCCCGAATATCCAAGATGTCAACAGATCGCCGGGAAAGCATGAAGAAATACGCATTGTGTTCGTAACTTACTAGGTCAGGCCGTCGATCAACGTCTCCACAGCGAAACGTGGGAGCAATGCAGTGACCCCTTCTAAGGCGCTAAGGTATTCGAACCAAAGTCAGCCAATACGAATGCTAGGCGGTACTTCAGTTAGTTCTGGCCCGCAGCTTGCTTCTCGGCTGGTCGTCTTTCGGAGGGGCAGGCGTGCTGACCTATCGCTCGCTGCCGTTACGGGACGCCATACCAGGCAGTTTTTTTAGACCTTTGCCTAGTGCACAAGACGGAAGCCTTTTAGCAGTGCACGTGTATGAAATATGGTGAAACGCATATCGCCACTCGCGTTGCATTTAGTTCCGTTTTAAATGAACTTGACAGGTTTTTCGGGTTTTGATAAAATCTTATGGTAGGGCTGCTTTATATGTGGTGACTTGGGGTGGCAAATGCAGGGCTTTGTTGGACTCATGGTGCGCTTCGCAGCTAGTCGCCGTGCGGCTCCACCTTGCCCCACACGTAAGAGGCGTGAATGGAATCACTCACACGCACATGTTGAGTAAGAGGCATGCAACCTACACTTGTGCTTCTTCTTGCGTGTGGGCTAGCCATTGTCTCACGACGGCTACGCGCAAGTCGCACAGGTGTATAAGCTCCTTTAGCACTCTTATAGCCCGTGTGATCCGAAATATATTCCAGTGACAGGCATCCTAAGTTTCAGGTGACTTGTCAAATTACGTAACGTTTATTCCCGTGGATTTTATTAAAGTGTTTATAACTACTATACAGAATACATCTAAAATGTTTGAGTCAGCGTTTGAGCACAGCCTCTGGGGCTTAATCGTGTATTTGATTCCTTACGCAATTACAGACTTCGTAAATTCAGTCTGCATGCGTACATCCGTTTATTTGCGTCACCCTTTTCCCTGAATCACCGGAAACGAGCTCACATAATACATAGAACTTAGTACGTAAGGGACACATTTCAGTAGCGTGTTCTTTTTGAACTTTTTTCTGAAAGTGCTTTCCAGACTGTAAGAGAAATTTTGACACTGATGCAGTTTCTCTGTTACCTTCCTGGGGAGAGGCGAACTACTTGCACATACTCTAGTACTGGTCAAAGAGCAGACTTTTCAGGTTGTTAAGCACCAATTGACGATCGATATTAGGGCACGTTTTCGGAATTAACGCATCTGTTTCGGTGTTATTCGCTACGCTTTCAGGTAATGAAACTAGGAGCTCGCCATCCACCATACATATTCAGTGTTCATAAATATATAACTACTAAATCATTCGCCCGCCCCTCCCCTCTTATACTGCGCTTTTTGCTCTCCCTATCATTAATCAGATGGCATTATCCTTTAAAATTGTGTCTTCTATTTGGCGTTATATTTCGCGGTATAGATAATACAAGTTCGAAAGAAAGAGGCAGTTCACGAAGAAACCGTCCAGAATGACTTTCATTCTGCAGTGTGAAATAACCAAACTGGAAACAACCCTAATCGTGGCTAAGCTGTTTTTCCCAGGAGTGCAATTCCATCGAGGTATAGAGACCTTTAGAGATCAGAAAATAGGTAAGAGGTACTGGTAGAAGAGGGGACAGGTGTGATTCGCGTCTGTGGGTAGTTAAGTTTGCGTCAGCATCATAGAGAAAAGTGAGGTTCCGCGTTAGAGTTCCGTTCCATGCAAACAGTTACATTCTTGACTATTCAACGTTACTGCACGTTTTACACACTTCACTGATGACTAATGTCCGCACTGAGCCGAAACTGAGTACTATTGTCTGTATACTGAGCCGATCTGAGCGGCCGAGGCTGGCTTGAGTGGCGCTAATATTCACTCCTTGCCGATGTCGCTCCTGGCGCGGCGCGGTCCTTGTCAGTAGGCTATTGGCTGACGTTTGCTCACCGCCTTCTCTGGTCCTGCGTTCTTCCTCTTCTTTCCGGCGCTTGTGGCTACGCCAGAACATTACGTATCCTGTCTTCTTCAGACGCTGAGAAAGTTTTGGAATCTGTGCCCAGTCGTTGGCGTATGGTGCAGTGACAGCGTACGCCAACGCCTCTCTCTCTCTCTCTCTCTCTCTCTCTCTCTCTCTCTCTCTCTCTCTCTCTCTCTCTCTCTCTCTCTGTGTGTGTGTGTGTGTGTGTGTGTGTGTGTGTGTGTGTGTGTGTGTGTGTGTATTTTACACAGATTATGGTCCTAGCAAGTATTGTTGTTGCATACAACTTTCTCTATTACGGAATTTCAACCTAATTCAGCTGCTACCTAGATGTCCCTGTTTTATCTCCATTGCTGCAACATTTCCTGGATCTGAAGGACGTCGCTTCTGGTGTTTCAAACTAATATCTTTCGTTCTTGGAGCCCAACAGTATACTCCACACAACTTGTGTGTTTCCTTACGTTAGTTTAGCTAGATAGACAGATAGGTGGTAGTTAGTTATTTACATGTTCCATAAATCATTTGAATGATTCTTTTATCGAAATGATGTGGAACGAGTTAGTTTATCATTTATTCGCACACTTGCAATTACATTTAAAAAAAGTTTATTTTACTTACAGTATTACACTACACACAGTACGGTATTACACTAATTTAGTAAGGAAGTCCCAGAACCTTAGGAACCGCAAAGGTGAACAAAAAAGATTTCGGATGTTGTAAGATCTACCCATTACTCGTTAACTCCACACCTTTAGCCACTACACTATGCTGAACGTGGGTACAACCATTTCTATTACCTTACGATCTCCTGAAGGCTTTTAATGTCCGATATGTTATAAACTGAAATTTAATTGTAGCAAGCCTTACCAAGAACAAATGATGAATTTTCGCTGTGTCGTTGCCTTGAAGAGGCATACTTTTATAACACGCAAGTTGTTATATGAAAATAACAAACGAAAATTATTTAACCACTAATATGATTTTTTCCAGTCATTTTATTACAACAATTCATACCAATAACAACGCATTTTCGGGAGATCATCAATGTGCTGCTGCTTTTAAAACTCATCAGATATGGGTTTCGACTGTAAACATTGAAATCCAAATTGGCGTCTACCAAGTTGTGATTGTGCCGTAGATCATTCTTGCCTTTTATTGGTTAAACTTTGTTGCACGTTGCCAAAATTAGCAGAACTTACCTCGTGATTCACACGTAGCAATGCCTCCTCAATGTAAAATACGAACTGAGGTCACAAAACTCCGTACAGCTTCCACGTCCCTATCAAATTTTACATCCTATGTGAAGATGCCTTAAGCCTAATGTTCATGAAACTATGGCACACACTAAGTTGACATTACTTAAACGAGTCTCACTGCCTAAGGGAAACACATTTGACGTCTAGCAAAGAAAAATTCTTTTTTTTCTCCAACTGTGGGTCAGAATTGATATCGTAACCACTTTCGACTTAGCGACATCAGCTGTGATGCCATGGGATTGAGTCGAGCCCTGGAGGAAACAGTGAAGGAACTGGGCTTACAGGGAGACAACTAGACCTGTTACCCACGCATTCTAATGAACCTTGGGTATGTTGTAGAGGAACATGTCGTGGGTACTTGGCTAGCGGCTTTTCATGCGACGTTCAGTTTCCGATAGTATCGATGTTGAAGTTTTATCCGAATCTACTGTACATGTAACGTTAAATATGTATCTACCAAGCCATCGTAGCGCTGCAGTTAAGGTACATGGCTACCACGCTGGCGGTACAGGTTTAAATTCTGCTGAACAGTCGAAGTAATTTTATTTTCAATATCATCGTACAGACTATCATTAAATAGTATAGTCATGCAAATCCTGAAGCTATCTTTCGTTGTATCTATTGGGGGTAGTGAATTCGACCTTAGATTTTTTCATCACATTCCTCTACTTCAGATGGATCTTCTTCGGGTTGTCCTTGTAACGCTTGCTTCTTCCATTTCGCTGTACTCTTCCCACTCACATTGCTCTGACGCTGGCGATAAATGCCAGCTGGCGGTCTACCGGACCTGGCAATTCCCTAACGGCCTGTGAGGGAGAGGGGACATCAAGACGTGAGATGTCTAGGAAACTCAGGAAGCGAATGCTGTACATATATTTGGATTTTAGCTATGCACTACCAACGAAATACAAATGTCAAGAAAGTGTGCTGTAATGACAGATTTATTAATGAAATTACTGTGACAAAAATGAATTCTTTTTTAATAATTTTGCGTGACATTCTATTTATTATACCGTGCGATGACATTGAAAAAAAAATTACCCAGAGAAGGGTTTGAAGCCGTATCGCCTGCTTGACAGCCGTGAATCCTGGGTGCTGCGTTGCACTTGGTCGATTGAATCGTGATTAACGTTACACAGTAGGAAGTACGTAAAAAAACTTCAACATCGATTCTCTGAAACCAGGGGCCGTCGCACGAAAAACCACTTAGTCAGGTAGTCGGAACAGAACCATCTACATAATACCAAAGACTCATCAAACTCTGAGTGACAGGTTTGATGGTCCCCTTGTCAGTTTACTCTGTGCGCTGACCGTTGTAATTTTTGAGCTTTGACCTCGCAGTGTGTGCGGAGCCTTAATGGCGGCGTTGTTGTTTTGCAGACTGGGATGGCCTGGGCGACCGCGACCGAGTGACGCGGCAGCTGTCCGTGTCGAGCGACTCCAAGCTGCTGGACGAGGACATTCGCGAGGAAGCGAGAGTCATCCTGCGGCCCAAGAAGCCGCCGCGGCCCAAGTCCGAGGTCTTCCTCAACAAGGAGGGCCAGCGCCGCACCAAACGCTACTCCGCCTTCGGGGTGAGCTGGGCCACATACTTCTCTAGTTTGGACTTCACAGAAATCTCGTAAAGAGGAAATACATGATATCCTTAAAGTAGCTATGCTGCTGCTGCTGTGGTCTTCAGTCCTGAGACTGGTTTGATGCAGCTCTCTCCATGCTACTCTATCCTGTGCAAGCTGCTTCATCTCCCAGTAACCTACTGCAGCCTACATCCTTCTGAATCTGCTTAGTGTATTCATCTCTTCGTTTCCCTCTACGATTTTTACCCTCCACGCTGCCCTCCAATACTAAATTGGTGATCCCTCGATGTCTCAGAACACGTCCTACCAACCGATCCCTTCTTCTAGTCAAGTTGTGCCACAAACTCCTCCCCAATTCTATTCAATACCTCCTCATTGGTTATGTGATCTACCCATTAATCTTAAGCATTCTTCTGTAGCACCACATTTCGAAAGCTTCCATTCTCTTCTTGTCGAAACTAACTATTGTCCATGTTTCGCTTCCATACATGACTACACTCCATACAAATACTTGCAGAAACAACTTCCTGACACTTAAATCTATACTTGATGATAACAAATTTCTCTTCTTCAGAAACTTTTTTCTTTCCTTGCCATTGCCAGTCAACATTTCATAGTCTCTACTTCAACCATCACAGTTATTTTGCTCCCCAAATAGCAAAACTCATTTATTACTTTAAGCGTCTCATCTCCTAATCTATTTCCCTCAGAATCATCCGATTTAATTGGACTACATTCCATTATCCTCGTTTTGCTTTGGTTTATGTTCATCTTATATCGTCCTTTCAAGACACTGTCCATTCCGTTCAGCTCCTCTTCCAGGTCCTTTGCTGTGCCCCTGTCATTTCTAAAAATCATAACTTGGGAACTATTAGATACATAGCTTAGTGGTTTGTTCGGAAACGTTTAGAAGCTCTGAAAATATTTTTCTGTTATGCCATAGTTTCGGTGTGTTCCCTACTCTTCACTCGTACGATATCAAGGCGATATTTGTGTTCTGTCCGTGTACGAGTAAGCATTGCGGTATTGACAGTCCTGATTGCTTCGTCTATCTGTACACGAAGGGTAGCAGTGTCATTCACTGGTGATCTATATATGCGACTCTTGCCGTAATTGTTGTGACGGGTAATCAGAAATAAATTGGGTTCTACATAGGTGCTAAATGACATGATTATTGCACGCAAACACGCGTAAAGTGTAAGAATTGAAATATACTTACAGTGAACTACTGCTTTGATGTGGAAATGGGTCAGAGTGGAGATATATTTACGTACAAAGATAAAACTAGTCTAACACTTGTGCTGAAATAGGCTATCGTTGGTATTAAACTCGAAGCACTGTTCATACTTGACAAACATGTGCAAGGACTGGCAGATTAACTTAAGAGTCCAACTCTGTTCCGTCGAACACTACTCTTTCCGCTGCTTGCTGTGGACTAGGCGTCGACTGGAGCGTAGCCCGGCGTAGAAATTTCGTGTCCGTGTGTGGGTCTGTTTAAAGACAGGCCGCCTACGGTGGCGCGGAAAATTTCAGTGGGTGTGTCTTGCTACTTTCGTCTCATTGGTGTGGCCCGCGATTCTCCAATAGCGAGGTGTGTCTTTGTGGTGTCGATAGCTAGCGCTACGCCTGTCGACAACGCCACAGGGAACCTCACAAAAAGAAGTTCTAGGGGACTGATGACCTCAGATGTTAAGTCCCCTAGTGCTCAGAGCCATTTTAACCATTTTTGAACCAGCAAGAATAGGTAAACATTTCGGCGTTACAGTTTTCTGTGAGAACAATGGATCTATAGCCGTATCGTCTTCCGGGCTATCACATAAGTGTTAACGTGAGTTGTATGGTTTCACGGAGCCCCCAATCCTAATGTTGTGGCGATTCTTATTTCCAGAAATGTTGAATGTAGCATCATCTGAAAACAGGCACTTTTTGGGTTGCCGTTATCAGTATCTGTGGAATATGAGAATCCATAGCACAGAGAACGATCGTTCGGTACAGAGCTTGTTCCATTTGCACATCTTAAGCTTATGTGACAGTTTATGAACGGTACACCTTCGTTCCTGCTATTCGTGTGATGCACGGCGATTTGACTTTTGGGGGAAGCGTAGAAATGTAGCTTGTATTCTAACTTCCTGGAAAGATTTTTGACCCTGCGTGCCTCTTTGAAGTTTTTGAACTACCTCATTATGCTTATTTACACCAGTTGTCCACTCCCATACCGACACGGATAATACTCCATTATAGTCGTCACAGATTTGAATTCTACATACCAGATGACACATCGCGTCTTCTCTTGGTGAGTCCCAGTTCTGATTCACTCAGTCAGAACTGCAACAAAGAAGGAAAGAAAAAAATTGAGAGCTGCTACACGTTTCAAAAACACCACTTCTCTATCTGTAATGGTTTCCAAGTCATGATTTTTTAAATGAGAGCAAGGCTTTATGTATACCCTGTACTTACTGTTAGGCAAAGCTGAGGATCAGACACGCTCCAATTTAAAGTAGTGTGTGTTACTGACTGAAAGAACGGAAGAGATCGCCGAAAATACCATTACGGCCAGCCGCGGCGAATTGCGAGTAACAAAATTAAATTTATAGGCGTAGTTTATATGCCAACTAGCTCTGCAGATGATGAAGAAATTGATGAAATGTCTGATGAGATAAAAGAAATTATTCAGGTAGTGAAGGGAGACGAAAATTTAATAGTCATGGGTGACTGGAATTCGTCAGTAGGACAAGGGAGAGAAGGAAACATAGTAGGTGATTATGGATTGGGGCTAAGAAATGAAACAGGAAGCCGTCTGGTAGAATTTTGCACAGAGCATAACTTAATCATAGCTAACTCTTGGTTCAAGAATCATAAAAGAAGGTTGTATACATGGAAGAATCCTGGAGATACTAAAAGGTATCAGATAGATTATGTAATGGTAAGACAGAGATTTAGGAATCAGGTTTTAAATTGTAGGACATTTCCAGGGGCAGATGTGGACTCTGACCACAATCTACTGGTTATGAACTGTAGATTAAAACTGAAGAAACTGCCAAAAGTTGGGAACTTAAGGAGATGGGACCTGGATAAACTGAAAGAACCAGAGGTCGAACAGAGTTTAAAGGAGAGCATAAGGGAACAGTTGACAGGAATGGGGGACAGAAATACAGTAGAAGAAGAATGGGTAGCTTTGAGGGAGCAAGTAGTGAAGGCAGCAGAGGATCAAATAGGTATAAAGACGAGGGCTAGTAGAAACCCTTGGGTAACTGAAGAAATATTGAATTTAATTGATGAAAGGAGAAAATGTAAAAATGCAGTAAATGAAGCAGGCAAAAAGGAATACAGACGTCTCAAAAATGAGATCGACAGGAAGTGCAAAATGGCTAAGCAGGGATGGCTAGAGGACAAATGTAAGGATGTAGATTCTTATCTCACTAGGGGTAAGATAGATACTGCGTACACGAAAATTAAAGAGACCTTTGGAGAAAGGAGAACCACTTGCATGAATATCAAGAGCTTTGATGGAAACCCAGTTCTCAGCAAAAAAGGGAAATCAGAAAGGTGGAAGGAGTATATAGAGGGTCTGTACAAGGGCGATGACCTTCAGGACAATATTATGAAAATGGAAGAGGATGTAGATGAAGATGAAATGGGAGATACGATACTGCGTGAAGAGTTTGACAGAGCACTGAGAGACCTGAGTCGGAACAAGGCCCCAGGAGAAGACAACATTCCATTAGAACTACTGCCAGCCTTGGGAGAGCTAGTCCTGACAAAACTCTTACCATCTGGTGAGCAAGATGTATGAGACAGGCGAAATACCTTCAGACTTCAAGAAGAATATAATAATTCCAATCCCAAAGAAAGCAGGTGTTGACAGATGTGAAAATTACCTAACTATCAGTTTAATAAGTGAAAGCTGCAAAATACTAACGCGAATTCTTTACAGACGAATGGAAAAACTGATAGAAGCCGACTTCGGGGAAGATCAGTTTGGATTCCGAAGAAATGTTGGAACACGTGAGGCAATACTGACCCTACGACGTATCTTAGAAAATAGGTTAAGGAAAGGGAAACCTACGCTTCTAGCTTTTGTAGACTTAGAGAAGGCTTTTGACAATGGTGATTGGAATACTCTTTCAAATTCTGAAAGTGGCAGGGGTAAAATACAGGGATCGAAAGGCTATTTACAATTTGTACAGAAACCAGATGGCAGTTAAGAGTCGAGGCGTATGAAAGGGAAGCAGTGGTTGGGAAGGGAGTGAGACAGGGTTGTAATGTTATTCAATCTGTATATTGAGCAGGCAGTAAAGGAAACAAAAGTTTGGAGTAGGAATTAAAATCCATGGAGAAGAAATAAAAACTTTGAGGTTTGCCGATGACATTGTAATTCTGTCAGAGACAGCAAAGGACTTGGAAGAGCAGTTGAACGGAATGGACAGTGTCTAGAAAGGAGAGTATAAGATGAACATCAACAAAAGCAAAACGAGGATAATGGAATGTAGTCAAATTAAATCGGGTGATGCTGATGGAATTAGATTAGGAAATGACACTTAAAGTAGTAAAGGGGTTTTGCTATGTGGGGAGTAAAATAACTGATGATGGTCGAAGTAGAGAGGATATAAAATGTAGACTGGCAATGGCAAGGAAAGCGTTTCTGAAGAAGAGAAATTTGTTAACATCGAGTATAGATTTGTCAGGAAGTCATTTCTGAAAGTATTTGTATGGAGTGTAGCCATGCATGGAAGTGACACGTGGACGATAAGTAGTTTGGACAAGAAGATAATAGAAGCTTTCGAAATGTGGTGCTATAGAAGAATGCTGAAGATTAGATGTGTAGACCACGTAACTAATGAGGAGGTATTGAATAGAATTGGGGAGAAAAGGAGCTTGTGGCACAACTTGTCTAGAAGAAGGGATCGGTTGGTAGGACATGTTCTGAGACATCGAGGGATCACCAATTTAGTATTGGAGGGCAGCGTGGAGGGTAAAAATCGTAGAGGGAGACGAAGAGATAAATACGCTAAGCAGATTCAGAAGGATGTAGGCTGCAGTAGGTACTGGGAGATGAAGCAGCTTGCACAGGGTAGAGGAGCATGGAGAGCTGCATCAAACCAGTCTCAGGACTGAAGACCTCCACCACAACAACAACAGGCGTAGGCAGGGAAAGTGCAAGCGCATACGGAACGTGCGAGAAAAATATTAAAACTGTAAGACGATGGTGCGCAAATTACAGCTGGCAGAACACTATGTTGGGATTAGTATAACTGAAGTATTCCGCCCAAAGAAAAAAGCAGTGTGTACACTGTATCATTGATAATATGGATAAATGTGTCGTTAGGCAGCAATCTTTGCGACATTGTGAACAATACAAGAAAATGCAAACTCTACGAGAACTTAGCGGCTTATGTTGCACAGAGTTGGACTTATCCGAATAGCAAGTGTATTCGACAAGAATAATGGCGTGGGGTCGCGGATAGGTATCGGATAACGTATTGAATGATGGCGTGGTTTAAGGTGTCAGTTATCTCGCCATAAAGCAGTCTTACCTTGGGAGCCTTCTTTCGGGACATTTAGTCCTTAGAAAGCAGACGAGATGTGCTTACCATCCATTAACAATGGCCTCGATTTTCCAGAGAGCTCAATAGGTTAGTGTAAGGCGCCAGCGTATTACGCTGAAATGCGTTTGTTTGATCCCAATCAAATAGAATTTTGTTCTCATTCTCTTATTTTATTATTGCTCTAATCTCACTTTTGTTAACAGCTGATAAGCGGTTATATTACTTTGGTTACAAAATAATGACAAAGAGAAAACTTCAAATTAATTTCATATAAGATTTCGAATAAATTTATTAAGTTGAGATTTATAATTTTAGTATGATAGCAGTCATTGAGACGTAGGTGTCACTTTGCGTTGTGAACATTTTGTGGACGCCTTGCCACAGAAGCATTTAATTTTCAATAATTTAAGGGGAAACTTCGTCACTAACGTTCTGCAAACACTAGTTCCGGTAATTTCGGAAGCGTAAACCAATGTACAACCTAAATTCAGCGGTTTTCTCCCTACTTTGTCGTATACACTAACGCATATTGATACCCACAAAAATTACTACACAGACTGCTCCGAACCTTGGCCCCCCAAAAATGTCAAACACCGTACACGCACGACTACCTCACCACTTCGAATACTGTTGCTGTTTTAATGGATGATAAGTAAGTTTATTTCGTACGCTTTCCGGGGGTTGCTATATTCCGTGCGAATGAGAAGGGCTTCAAAATGATTTTCAAGGAAAAATGTGTCTTAAGAATCAAAATAAGGAGTGCTTCAGTTACGTGAATAGTGATAGTGTCCGAGAAGTGTCCTCAAATGAGCTGGTGTAATTTCGTTGTGCTATGCAGGGCGTGGGCGTAAGCCCAGGAGCATTTGAGATTATACTGTGTTCACCACCTTTCCTCCCTGTTCCTCCAGCGCAAAAAGACCGTTACTGCCGCCCTGACCAGGCACTCGTTACTTTTACTACTAATATTACTACTATTACGAGGTTTGGAACTTAGTGGCAACTATTTATTCACAGCCTATACAAAATAGTTACATGTTTGCACCTGTTACTGTCCTTAATATAGTCAACAGCGTTGTGTAGTACGATCCCTATGTGGAAAGCGTAGTATACCATTAGCAGAGCCTGTTCTGTTGATGGTGCGAATAGAGCGGTCTACTGCCTGTCGAATCTCTGGAACAGTTGTGAAGTGAATGCAACGAAGTGGTTCTTTCATCTTCGGAATCAAATCAAAGTCATAAGGATTTAAGTTTGGGGAGTAAGGTGGATGGTACAGTACGTCCCAGTCCTATCGATCGAACAGAGCAGCCACAGATTGCGCTGTATGCGCCCGCGCATTGTCGTGCGAAATGGTGGGTGGGTTGCACAGAAGTGTCGCCCCTTCTTTCGGAAAGCTGGTCACAGGTGATGCTTCAAAAACGAACAGTAATACTGTGCATTGGCGGTCTGCCGGGGAGGAACGTAATGCGTTAGGGTAACACCATCACAGTCGTACACGAGAATCACCATAACTTTTACCATGCTTGGGCTCTGATTAATGTTACAAGGCCACATAAGTTGATCATCCAAACTGTTGGCCCTGCAACTGCTGCCCCTCTTCAGGAACCACCTCGTCTCCCATTTTCCAAACTTCACTGAAGCTCTCCCGCAAACCCTGCAGAACTAGCACTCCTGGAAGAAAGGATGTTGCGGAGACATGGCTTTGCCACAGTCTGGGGAATGTTTCTAAAATGAAATTTTCACTCTGCAGCGGAGTGTGCGCTGATAGGCAGGAAGGTAGGAGACGAGGTACTGGCAGAATCGTGAGTCGTGCGTGGGTAGCTCAGATGCTAGAGCACTTGCCCGCGAAAGGCAAAGGTCCCGAGTTCGGGTCTCGGTCCGGCCCACAGTTTTAATCTGCCAGGAAGTCCATATCAGCGCACACTCCGCTGCAGAGTGGAAATTTCATTGTGGAAAAATTTGTTGTTGCGCCCTCGAAGCAGGTGGCTCGGTTGATGCACCTCTCCTACGCAACTTCCATCTCTGCGCGGCTATATTGCAGGCTACATCCACTCCAGACTTACAGTAGTCTACCTACACTCTCTCTAATTTCACCCCCTTCCCCTTTTTAATCCATAACCAAGTGAACCCTCCCTTGATCGGGATGCGTCTTACGAAGCTATCCCTTCATTTTGGTGAGTTGCGCAATAAATTCGTTTTTTTCCTTCAGTTCTGTTTAGTCCTTCATTAATTATTCGATTTACCTACCTAATCTTCAGCATTGTTCGGTAGCGTTACATATGAAAAGCTTTTATTCTCTTCGTCTGAACAGTTCGTACACCTGCCACTTCCGTATAAAGCTACACTAGAGACAAATGCTTTCAGAAAAGGCTGTCACACGCTTAAATTTTTTTTAATGTTACTAAATGTGCCTCGTTGTGCGATATCTTGATCGTGCAAGTTCAGACTTCTCGGCAATTCTTTAACATCCTCCAGCGAACGGAGGACACACAGAAAGAAATGAGCGTCGCCGAAGCGGTTAAAGAAAGCGGCAGGCCCAGTTGGACAAGAAAATAAAAGTAATTATGCATAGCTCAGAATTTTGTGAGAATTTGATACGCTCAATTAAGATACTCCTATTAAGAGATAGGATGTCGCCCGTAGTTTTGAAGAAACAATTGCAATGTTCACCTAAAGCAATTTCGGCGAAAATGCGAAACACCTAAATCAGGATAATCATTGCTGAAATAAATCCATCACAATCCATCACAATCCATGCTGTTGATATCTGCGCCATATCGCTATACACTCGTCAGGGGAGCATCTCTCTTTTGGTCCCGCTATAGCAGGCATGGGCAAGCTTTGGTGACCTGTACACCTGATCCAAATATTTACTTTAGCTCGCGGACCACCTCGTCACTTGAGGCAGAAACGGCGCTCTTAGCGCATCAAGTCAAACTATGACGTTAATGTTTATAGGTTAACTCACCGATATGAAAGCGGCAACCCCGTTCCCTACACGCCATGCCAATAAATTATGCCGCAAAACACGTCTTTTTTCGAATACATAATTTTATGTTCACCCCATATTCAGATGTTTACATTTCCTTTGATGTCATGAAAATTGTTTATTTGCGCCTTTTTACAATAGTTGTCTTAAAAATTTCCATTGCTAAATTCTGCAGGACCGTACTCAAACCAATCGTAGGGCGGGGCCGCCGGTTGTCTGCCCATGCGCTATAGCATTCTGATGGGGGGTGGTCTGGATAGGGCTACTACTACGAAAATCACCTAGCATCGGTAACGGTAAGCTGGAGCACTTCTGGAGGAGCATTTAACAGATCAAAGAAATGAGTCGATATGCAGCGGGATTTTGGAACATACGAGGATTGGCCGTAAAGTAATGCACTGCGTTTTTTCTTCAAATTAATTTAATTAGAATAACACACACGAAAGAATGGTGTTTTAGATACACTATTTTTTCACATAATCTACATCTCGTTCTGTCGCCTTCCTCGAAATCGAAACAAGAGTGTGTATGCCCTGTCGGTACCAATCCTTGTCCTCGTGGGGGAGCCAGTGCTTCACTGTATGAACTTCCTTTGCTGATTGACAGCAGCGCCAGCTGCCGAGTCATAATACTTCTATCCTCGCGAATGACGTCAGCAGCCCGCTGCAACATGTCAGGTGTGACAGCCGTGGATGGTCTCCCCGACCGCTGCAAATCGTGGAGCTCCGCCGAACCGCTTTCTGGTGACCTAGCCCTTCCGTGCCCAGGACTAGCTGTGCTTCTGTCAACAGCAGGTGTTCCGTAGACTTCGCTACACTGGACTCGCATTCGGGAGGACGACGGTTCAATCCCGTCTCCGGCCATCCTGATTTAGGTTTTCCGTGATTTCCCTAAATCACTTCAGGCAAATGCCGGGATGGTTCCTTTGAAAGGGCACGGCCGATTTCCTTCTCCATCCTTCCCTCACCCGAGCTTGCGCTCCGTCTCTAATGACCTCGTTGTCGACGGGACGTTAAACACTAATCTCCTCCTCCTCCGTAGACTTCGCACAATCGTTTATGAATATTCCCCACCGTTTCTTTCTCTGCAGTGAGACACTGAGTGACGGCACATTGCTTGTAACGTACAGGGGATAAGCAAAATAATGTGAACACCTGTACTTGTGATTGTATAGTCTCCAGTGGAACGTTATGCTGTCAGAAAGAGTCTCTTCTAACTCTGGAGTCTGCACAAAGGTTTCGATAATGTTAAAGTCCGGGAACTGTGATGGCCAGGGAAGACGCTACAGTTCAGTTGCATGCTCCTTATACTCCGATTGTACTGGTCTGTGTAAAAGGGTGCATTGTCGACCTTGAAACACGGCATCATTGTTGGGCACAACATTTGAATCCTGGGGGCACCTGATCACCTAAAATGTTTACCTAATCGTTGGCTGTAACACGTCCTTTGAGAGTAACGAAGGGACCAGCATAATGCCATTATATGGCTGCCTACAACTTCACACTTCCACCTCCATGCTTAACTGTTGGGAACAAGCAATCCGGATTCTAGATTTCTTTTGGCGTCCTCCAGACGTAAATCCGGCCCTATGTTGGAAATAACGAAAACGCTGACTCGTCAGACCATATGAAGTATTTCCGCTGATCAGCCGCTCAGGATTTATGCTCCTGACAATGTTCAACGCTTCTTTGCGTTCATTGTCGTCACTGATGATTTCAGTATAGCAGTTCGTCCATGAATATTAGCTTTATGGAGTTCTCGGCAGACAGTGTCAATAGGTACGGGGTCTCGAAGATGGATAGTGAGTTCTGCAGTCACTTTTGCCGCCGTAGCTTTGTGTTGTTTTGACACAATTCGTGTTAGCGTACAACGATCTCTGATTTGCGCCCACTATTGCGTTTACACGATGATGTCTTTTACATGTTTTGTGTGGGCTATTATGACTGTTGAGACAGTTGCCCTTGAAACATTCAGTAAGTTGGCTGTCTTGGTTACTAATGGTCTAGCTTATCGGGACCCCGCAATGTGCCCTCTTTGGAACTGTTAGGTCTTTCATTATACGACGACTTCGGCCTCTGAATGTAAATACGAAGTGCGCAGTACTCGTAAACAACCTACAATCCGTACTGAAAACGCACAGTTCAACGTGAGACGTGCCTTACCTGCGTTGTTGACAGTTAAACATAACAATCCATAATTCCCATTATTACGACTGTTCACATTATTTTACCTATCCCCTGTGCATCATCTACAGACGCCATTTTGAAACTGTCCTGCAGCTACGCGATCTGTCGGAAGTGACGGAAACTTGGCATGCTCGCACAGGAGACTTCAAATAATACGTGTAACATTTTTCATTCGTAGCATTGTTTTCAGATGAGAAAAAAAGTGCGGTGCACTACTTTCTGGGCAACCCTCGTATATTGTTTCAACATCATTAATTGCGTCGAAGAGAACGGTCCACTGACACGTAGTCAACACGAATTTAGAAAACGTAGTTCTTGTGAAATAGCGACTAGCTCTTTACTCGCGTCGGCCGCTGTGGCCGAGCGGTTCTAGGCGACTCAGTCCGCAGCCGCGCTGCTGCTACGGTCGCAGGTTCGAATACTGCCTCGGGCATGTTGTGTGTGATGCCCTTAGGTTAGTTAGGTTTAAGTAGTTTTAAGGCTAGGGGACTGATGACCTCAGATATTAAGTCCCATAGTGCTCAGAACCATTTTTCTTTACTCGCACGAAGTGTTGAGTGCTATCGACAAGGGATCTCATATTGATTCCGTATTTGTAGATTTACAGAAGACTTTACACACCGTACCTCACAAGCGCCTTGTAAACAATTTGCGTGCTTGGGAATATCGTGTTATGCAACTGGATTCGAGATTTCCTGTCAGAGGCCACAGTTCGTAGTGACTGACGGAAAGTCACCGAATAAAACAAGTGATTTCTGGCGTTCTCCAAGATAATGTTCCTTGTCTGTATAAACGATTTAGGAGACAATCTGAGCAGCCGTCTTAGGTTATTTGCAGATGGTGCTGTCGTTTATCGCCTGGTAAAGTCCTCAGAAGATCAAAACAAATTGCAAACCGATTATAAAAGGTATCAGTATGGTGTGAAAATTGGTAATTCGGCCTGAATAATGAAAAATTATCCGCATGAGTTCTAAAGGGACTCTGTTAAACTTCGATTACACGATTAATCAACTAAATATCAAGGAATTACAATTGCAAACAACTTAAATTGGAAAAAAATCTAAAACACTGCGTACGCTAGCCTGTCCGTCCTCTTTCTGGAATGTCGCTGCGGATCTGGGATCCTTACCAGATAGGATTGACAGAGTTCATCCAGAAAGTTAAAAGAAGGGCAGCAAGTTTTGTACTGTCGAGAAATAGGAGAGAGAATGTCACGTACATATTACAGGATTTGGGATGAACATCATGAAAACAAAGGCGTTTCTCGTTAAGACAGATCTTCTCACGAAATTTGTCACCAACTTACTCCTTGGAATGCGAAAATATTATGTTGATGCCTACCTATTTAGGGAGAAACGATCATCATAATAAAATAAGGAAAATCAGAGCTCGCATGGAAAAACTTAGGTACATGGTTTTTTTCCGCGCGCTGTTCGAAAGAGGAATAACAGAGAATGGTTGCGAAGGTGGTTCGATGAACCCTTTGCCAGACACTTAAACGTGATTTTCTGAGTATTCATGCTGGTGTGGTGTAGATGAAAAAGTCTGTGGTTTACATCATTTGATGAGCCTCTGAGAAAAATCCTGAATACGAGCTCCCAATAACTGATAGAGAATTATTAATGTTCTTTGCACAATGCACATTTGATTCTGCACCAAAGTGTAAACTATGGCGAAACTTTCTCCAACTTCGTTTTTGGGGTCCCGTACCTTAGTCAGTAAAACAGGAATCCTTAAGGGATGATTCCTTTGTTGTACGCCAGTCCGTCCGACCGTTTAGACATCTTTTCCTCAGGAACGGTTAGAGATATCAAGTTGAAGTTTGTGTCAAATGTTTAGGTCTACGATCCCTTGGTTAAGTAAAAAAATTAATCTTCTAAGTCAGTGCAATTACAGGCCAGGTATTTGGATACTCGCAAACTCACTCATCAAAAGCTATAGATCAACTACCTTAAATATGTAATTAAGTTTTCAATGAACCCTCGCAGTGCGAGTCCTACTCGCCCTTGTATGGACTTTTAAAATTTTTAGGTTTTCACTGAAAAATGGACGTCTATTGCGGGAAGCGGTAAAACAATCTCTAATCTGTTGAGCCAGCGTCTCGTAAACCATGTAGCAATGAGCAATACTGTCATTACTACTGTGTCACGTAGGCATTCGCCTTAACATCGAGGGAAATGTGAATTAGAGTTTAAGTTCGCTTCTCTAGTGCTTCTTTCATTTACCAGCACATACAAACACTGAGGAATTTGCGACGTGCCCTTTACATTGTAAATTATTGGAAACACTGTTACTTAGCATACGTTCTATTGAAGTTAAGGCATGAGTGCTATTGAGGCATAAACGGCAAAAGTCAACACCCATCCCACCCACTGAGCCACGGGACGCCAGATTCGGCCTTCCATTTCATTCTATCTGATCCTAACCTCTTTCAGCTGAGTGAGCGATTCATGATGGTATAAAATACGGTCTCATAGCTACTCGTAATTTATGTTCAGCTAATATGCAGAGAATACCAGGTCTTATTCTGTCAAGGTAACTTACTTAAAATGACCAGCGGGATATTGAAACATTTTAGTTCAGTACTTGATTTCTTAATAGTTAGTTGTAAATTAGACTTTTAATTGTCCCGAACATTACTGAAATATAAACATAAAAATATTGTTTTGTAGTAGTTTTATAAATTTTGCTTGCTGGGAGAGAGACGTACCCCACATGTATGCGCACCTTTTCGGGAAAAACACCTGTCCTTTGCAAAAAGTATAACCAGCTCGACAAATTCTACGCTGCATATATGTAAGCAATATTGCAAGATTTAAGATGTCGTAATTAAAACACAACAGCATTTTTCACTCCAATTATTTGTATTACGAAATTATGTAAAGGTTACTCCAGAGCCTTGTAAAGAATGGAGTTTTTGGTAGCTACTTACTTTAGTTCTGTTCAGTGATTTAGTTCGCTCAGGACTATGAGACAGAAAATAATTTGTCTGCATAATTAGGAAAGGTTCCCATGCCTGAATTAGAGCAGTTTTAATTTTCGCTTGAATTTGCTCAGCACTCGCGATCTCGTTTGCTCCCGCAGCATTGAAGTACGTTCGTCGTCTGTACGTACCGCCCCCCCCCCCCTTTTTTTCGCCCCATCATACCCCGAGTCACGTCCCGGTTTTTGGTGCTGTATCAGAAATATAGTACCTACGGCGACGTGTTATGTCGCCTGCCATGTCAGTGGCCAGGTGCATTATTCACGCGACCCGCTTCTGCCAGCGAGCGCTCGGTGAGAATAACCTGAGCGAAAAAAGTACTGAGAACAGTGGGTCCAGAGATGGCCGCGGGATAGCTTTCGTAGACATATACTCCGGTTTCCTATTGATGCGCCAGCAGAATGGCGTCCTCGCCTTCGCTGCAGCCGGCTATAAGCCGGCAAGGGTGACCGTGTATAAATAAGGAAGACAGAAACGGCTGCAGTAAAGTTTTACTGACGCGGGGCTGTTAACAGCGGCAGCCCAGCACACGCGAATGGTGACCCTGTCGACCACCGCACCGACGACATGAAAGGGAGGGGGCTGGCATGTCATTCTTGCCTGAACAGAAGCAGTAAACTTGTCACCTCACACTGATTCACGAGGCATTTTTCAGAACAGTGCAGACTGGCACCCGTTATGGAAGTTTCGCTTTTGTTCTACTGTCGGTCTAGGAGACACTTCGTGATCTTTGTTTATCCTTTCCGCTGCGTTCAATTCCATACTTCCCGTGTGCCAGTACAATTTTCCAGCAACATACGGTTGACACACTAATGAATCAAAGAATAATCGTGAGTTTCAGTTAAGATCTTTTTTCTCCATCACGCGGCAAAGCTGGAAAGATCGCCACTAGGGAATTTTGCAACCAAACGGCCCAACTCGACACTGGGTAAAATTTCTTGATATACAGGACATAAAATCCCGTCTGAGGCCTGCGATCATTTTTATGTTAATAATTGGCAACCAATGCTGTACAATCGCAATGAAGTCATGAGATGTTCAATTGGATCTTTCATTAGAACATGTTACGCGTTTCGGGATTACACCCATCTTCAGACATCACAAACTTCAACTCCTTCCTAACCAGGCGTGCAGCCTTGGCAGCTCAAAGAATGTCGAATAACATATCACTGCGACACAGTAAACTTCCTTGACACGAAAGAGCTTCTGTCCACAAATCAGCACGGTTTTATAAACATGGTTACTCTGCAATTCACATTTAAGTCCCTGGCAGAGGGTTCATCGAACCATTTTCATACTACTACTCTACCATTCCACACTCGAATCCCGTTCGTGCTCTGATTTCTCTTATTTTATTATGGTGATCATTTCTCCCTGCGTAGGTGGATGTCAACAATATATTTAAGCATTCGGAAGAGAAAGTTGGTGATTCAAATTTCGTAAATAGATCTCTCCGCAAAGAAAACCGCCTTTGTTTCAGTGACTGCCACCTCGCGTATCACATCAGTGACACTACTCTCACCACTATTGCGCGATAACACGAAACGAGCTGCCCTTCTTTGCACTTTTTCGATATCTTCCATCAATCCTACCTGGTAAGGATCCCATATCAAGCAGCAATATTCCAGCAGCGCATGACAAGCGTAATGTAGGCTCTCTCTTTTAGTGGGTTTGTCGCATCTTCTAAGTGTTCTGCCAACAAAGCGCAGTCTTTGTTTCGTCTTCCCCACAATATTATCTATGTGATCTTTCCAATTTAAGTTGCTCGTAGTTGTAATTCCTAGGTATTTACTCGAATTGACAGCCCTTAGGTTTGTGCAATTTATCGTATACCCAAAATTTATCGGATTTCTTTTTCGATCATCTTACCCCCTTTTACAATATCGAACGCTTTTCTCAGGTCGGCAATCTATCAACGTGTCTTGATATTTCTTCAATCTTGCTTCCATTATCAAGCGCAATGTCAGGAGTGCCTCTCTGGTGCACTTTTTGTTTTAAGTCAAACATGTAAAAAGGATTCATGTTAGTGTCTACCCATTGTTCGGTTACAGTTATGAACTTCGATTCCGTTTGTGACTCCAAATCAGTTAGCCCATTATGAACTGATTTTACTGAAGACAGGGCCTCGTCATCAATGGTACTTTTTATGTTTTTATTATATATCGTTTGATGTGTTGTGCTAAAGTAGTAACACAACTGTTCTGGTACATAAGTGTCGGAATGAGTGTTTTGTTTAGACATTCTCATAGATTATAGAGGTGCGATGTTCTGAGCTGCAATGCTAAATCGTATGTTTATTTGGTGGATGCTCGCTGAAACGATGGTAAGTCTTACTGGAAGTTGAGTGCCGTGCTTTGTGCGAACTTCTACGAAGCTTCAGTTTTGTGTGGATGATGAGCGCGCGTACTGTGGCGTAGTTGCAGTGGAGGGACCAGATGAAACCTGATTCCGACACGTAGCCTACATGTGTTAGCTGATGGGTGACAACTGTGTGTCAGGACCCGTACTCGAACCTGGTCTTGTGCTTTTCGCCATTAGGCTACCGAAGACGATTTCTGCCACAAATTTTCAGTCGCCATTCCGATTGCATAGCATCGCTTTTATCCACATCTTCAGCCGCACGTTGCAAAACAATGTGAAGTGCATGGCAGAGGGTGCTTGACATGTTATTAAATGTTAGAATTTCTTCCTGTTCCAAGTGCGTAATGAATCTAATTTCGCCTCCACGATCCCTATGGTAGTGATACATGGGTGCTGTAGTCGTAGGGCATTATTTCGCTGCTTTTTGTGAAGCATGCAATTTTACTTTTCTAAACTTTCAAAACACATTTGCTAATATTTTCTTCACTTTTAAATCTTACCAAGGTCTGTGCATCTTCTTTATTCACATACATGTATGAAAACACAGCGTACTGCTATGGATTAGCACTGTGCTGGCCGTCGCTCTTAATGTCCCCATTCAGAGGATGAATTACCATCAATAGTGTTACATGCCCTCACTCAATGAGACACTGCAGATAGGTTCAGAATTTAAACCATAACATTGACGGGAAATGTCAGTGTATGTTCTCTCTCTCTGTGATGGAAATCTGTTCCACCACCAAAATGATAATAGAGTATCTGAAAGTTGTGTGCCACCACAAGAGAGTGAGTTAAATACCTGAATATGAGACTGAAGTTAACTTTCACTGGTTTCAATCTTCACTTTAACCATAAGGCCCAATTATTGCTTGTTGAGTGAACCAGATCTTGTATCTGAAGAAGCTACAGATCTGCCACATTCCAGCAGACTCTTATCTAATCACAAGGTTAGTTAAAAACAGCCTGAGGCTACCTCCACACATGCCGACTGTTCCGCATATACTTCTGTAATCGTACTCTGCAAACCACTGTAAAATTCGTGGTGAAGGATATCTGCCATTGTAAATCATATTAGAGTTTTATTTCCATTCCATTTTCTTATGGAGCTGTAATTAGTATAATTTTGTCTTTGCCGTCTTTACTGGAGGATTCCTAAATTTCCTCAAGTCATATTGATGAGTGAAAGTTTGTAAGTAGGTTTTTGTGAGACACTTGCAGTATATATTAAAGTGTCTGCCAGTTAGTTTCTCAGCATTTCTGTGATGCATTCTCGAGAGTAAACCAGCCTGTGACAATGTGTTCCCATTTTCACTCGTATATACTTTCTCAATCCCCTCTTTGTCCTATTTGCATGCACTGGCAAAAAAGTCAGTCTTGGAATTCCAGAACGTATGTGGTCATATCCTCTCGAAATGTAATGTGAAAATAGGTTCACGACATTTCTGAAATCTGCCTGCTTGTGCCGTTGAATGTTCCAGGTGCCAGCCGGGAACACTTGGTTGCAATATTGCTCCAAGTATTGGCAGCAGTAGTTCGTATGCATTGGTCCCCTTTCAGTGTGATTGCAAGCAGATTCAGTAGCAGACAATGCAACCTCAGAGTACTTAGTTTATATTTACCATGCATAAGTGGGAGTTTAAATGCATCTTGTGTGGGTTTTTACTGTGTTTTCTTCTGCTCTTACATTTAATGTAGCAAATATGTGATGTAACCTTCACTCTGTACTCAAGTCCGCGATTGTCCATTGCAGGGTGATTCGCCTTTTGGCAAGTCAGAGGCGTACATTAAACTGGAACAGCTGGGAGAGGGATCATATGCGACTGTCTTCAAAGGTTACAGCAAGTAAGTTGTGAGAATATCTTTTTGTTATACTTTGTCATTGTATAATTTCTTACTACTTTACAATTTTATTCTTTTTCCATGGTATATTGACACTTAATTCTAAGTAGTAATAAAATCATATTTTGTTACTATGATACTGATTTTTAACTATGTATAAACCCCAACATCAATTTGCTCAGTACTGTTGTTGTTAAAGATTTCTTTGTGGTTTTTTTCATTTTTTCAGCCTGACGAACCAAGTTGTGGCCTTAAAGGAGATCAGATTACAAGAGCAGGAAGGTGCCCCTTTCACAGCCATACGAGAGGCATCTCTGCTTAAGGAGCTGAAGCACTGCAATATAGTAACCTTGCACGACATTGTGCACACACGGGAGACACTTACATTTGTTTTTGAATATGTGGTAAGGGGCATAATTATTCATTTTTCATCCTTAGAGTGGAACTTTGCTAAGACAAATACTGGTGAAGGGAAACACGACCTCTGGTTGTCCTCAAGCATTCATCTATCTTTATAATAAATAAGTGAGGAAAGGTGACTACCTATATTTGATTGATGTGTATATTTTCACACACAGGCTACTTAGTCACGAATGGTTGCCTTTCCTATGGTTTGTTAATTGTTTCCATCCTTGAGTTATTGTTATTGTACTATTTATATTCAGTAATAGAATGGCTGCAGTTTCACCTGGATTATACACCTTCAACTACCATTATTGTGTTTGTGTTGGTACCATAACGTAATTGAGCTTTTGCAAAAAAGAAGTGAGTGTAGTTTCTAAATGCACAAAAATCATTTTAGTTGTTGTTCATTATACTAATATTCCCGAAATTTGCAAATTAAATGGATGTTTTCAATTACAGCACACTGACCTCTCTCAGTATATGGAGAAGCATAGCGGTGGGCTGGAACCACGCAATGTGCGACTGTTCCTTTTTCAACTACTTCGTGGCCTGGCTTACTGCCATCGCCGTCGTGTCCTGCACCGTGATGTCAAACCTCAAAATCTACTCATCAGTGAGATAGGAGAGCTCAAATTAGCCGACTTTGGTATGAAAATGTTTACTGTCTTATTTCTAATGTAATATTTAAGTATTCTATCATTATAAAACTACTAAAGAACCCAAGAAAACTGCATTAGATGTTCTAAGAAGTTAAAATTTTCTGATCAAAACAGTGAAATAAAGTCAGAACAAAACGTGGAAATACCATAAAAGATGATAGCAAGACTGAAATTTATATTCCGCATTAAACTCTTCCAATTCTCCATTTTCTGCAGAAATTGCAGATGTAGTAATAAGCTCGTGGGAAACTGTAACTAAATTAAATTTGTTGTATAAAATTAGTGTCCCCATGCCTGTCTCATTCCCTGTTCACTCCTGTCTTCAAAGTACAACATAATATATTGCCCTTTCTGGCAACTTTCAAGTACAAGAAACCATGTCAGCAATGTGCATCTTATGATTATAAAACAGGAAATATCAGTTTTAATGTTTAAAACATGCTAGTAAAATGAATGTAACTAAGTATGAAGACTCAGCAGTCTTTTAATTGTGCCTGTCTGGAACTGTGGCACTTCTATGTAGTAAGTAGCAATCTGTCCTCCTAATATTGCTGTTAGCTTAATTTCAGATAAACTTCAGTACAGGAATAACTGATAATACACATTAGAACTAGCAAGGACCAAATTTGTCAGTGACTACGTTATTGTAACCAAAAATGTTTTGTGATTGACTGGGTTACAGTCACAAGTAGAACAGCCATGGGTCTATCCCATGCTGTGACGTGCCATTGTTTAATAATTTCAGTTATTTCACTGCTTTTAATACTTCCGAAGAAAAATAGTTTAAGGTATCATTCCTATGAAACTGTATTTATGTAGTTGGTAATTATGATATGGATGGCAGGATGATACTAATTGGTTGTGTGCAAGAATGCTTTGAAACTGAAATTATAATTGGGTACAAGAGTGTGAAATGTATTACAAAAACATTATCTTTATATTCTGTCCCCTGCATTCTATTCCTGTACCATAAAAAAATTTAAAAAAGTGTAGTTGTTGCTTGCATGGTCACAACTTCACATGCTTTTTTGTTGGGTGAGGCAGGGTGTTTTGTCATCACTGACTGCACTGTTTTCTTTGCATTAATAGCAGAAATTCTTCACCCGTAACAATTATATTTGGTGAACCTTCTATTTTTGTATTGTAACTAACGAAATAAATTAATAAGAGAGAATCAGATAAAGAATGGATTTAGTTTTTCTCAGAAATTGTGGGACCCACTGAGCACAGACCTTATGTTACTGTAACTGTTTGGTCATGGTCATCTGGAGAACATATGTGCTAAAATCAACAGAAAGTTTTCACATTGAGATCTCATTAAATGCTGGTTCTCACAAAATTTTTCGTCATGTTTGTCACTGAAAACACACAGATGGCCGCATCTGTTATCATCATGAAATTTGCCCTTCACTCTTAAATGCGGTCATTGATGCACAGCACTTTCACTTGTTACCTTTGACCCACATACAGCCCAAATTCCGTGATGAAAGCCAAAAGATTTGAGTTTTTTTTTTCCACTTAAAGCTGCATTACATGGACTGAATTTCAGAGTTAGAGATTTTCAGATACAGTGTTTATTTTTGATGGTTACTGTAGGTAAATGAGAAGAAATGTGTCTTTCTCATTATTGCACTCTAGGAACACTGACCTAGTGAACGAGTCGATGCAACAGCTGTCCCATTCCTTCCGCTATTTCTCACGTTACATGAAAATTCATGTTATTTTCTGGATAGTCCTTGTCATACAGGCAGTGACACCCACTCTCCCATTTCCCATACAGGTGACCACACATCACGAGCAATTGGCAAGTGTGGATATTTTAGTGCTTGATCTCTTTGAGTGTGACTGTAGGTACAAAACTAAACGTCACCAATAGCAACAAAATTTAATTTCAGTACAAAATCAGGACAGAAATTGGCAAAAAAATGTGTGGCAATTCGAAATATAAAATTTAGAGATCTAATACTAATGTTTTACACTTGCTTTTTTTCCTGGCTGTGGGTGTGAATAGCAATCTTTAGTTGTTCCAAAGTAGCTATAGAAGCACCTTCAGGCAAAGGAAGAAAAGTCAGTCAGTGATAACTACCAGTAGCCTCCACTTCCCATACCAAAATCTCTTCTGGTACATTCTCTAATTTACAGTTTTTTACTGTTAGTTTTTATCAAATATATTCATATGTATAATAAACATTTCTGTTACAGGTCTTGCCCGTGCAAAATCTGTGCCCTCACACACCTACTCCCATGAAGTAGTCACTCTGTGGTATCGCCCACCAGATGTGTTGCTTGGCAGTACAGAGTATTCCACCTCATTAGATATGTGGGGTGTTGGATGTATATTTGTTGAAATGATCACAGGCGTACCTACGTTCCCAGGAGTTCGGGATACGTATGATCAGCTGGATAAAATTTTCAAGGTCAGTGTCTAATCTTCTCTTTATGGTAAATATATTTTTTCTTGCAAATGTTATTCTTCAGTAACTGTATCCTGTAAGTATACCACAGTAAAGATAAAGATACAGATCAAATGAGTAGTGAACCAGCCATTGAAGTATAAAAAGTTATGCTCAGTGCCATTTCCTGCCATTGGGTATTGAGTAAAACTCTCCATTGCAGTTTGACTGCCACCATTCATCTGAGTGATGATACCTATGTAAAGGGCTGTGCAAGGGTACAACAATGATTATATGACATGCCCACTTCCGCACAAGGCACTGCCTGTGAGGGATATTACATGCCTGTGACACAACTAGAATAGTATGTGCTAGGTAAGTGTATGGAGGCAGGTCTTACATCTAGCATGTCCTTGTGGGATACCCCATAAGCTCAAAAAGTTTTGAAACTGGAGTAACAAAAAATTCGTGCAACCATGAGAAACTGTCAGAAAAGACTCCATTGGGATGTTACAGAACTCCTATCACTTCGGTTTGAATGTCGGTTACATCAGCAGAGCATTGACCCTTCATGTGAATTTCTGCACTTCATAATTTTGTGGTAGGTTCATATTGACAACGCTTAGTCTCGTCTCCCATGACGATTTTCAACAGAAAAGTAACACAACCTTTAGCAGGCAATGTCTGGGGCATAGTGGCTTGTGGTATTCCAATGGAGATAACTCAGATCTGCTCCTGACAGGATGTGTGTACCATCAGGTGGTACTGACACCTACCCAACAAAGAGCGCTTGGAAGCTCTGTCCACACAAGTAGTAGTCTCAGAATTACAGAAACAGGGCACGAGTCTGCTGTAATATTTTCATTGTTATTCAGAGAACAGAGGGAACATTAGGAATGGTCTTCCCTTTCTATATTTTGAAGCATTCTTGGATATTGGTGGATCCTTAAGTATTTAATAACTCCATAACAGAATTACTCTTGTTGAAACTGCCAAGTCACACCAAGTAGCTAAACTTCTAGGATCTGAGGCACCGACAGACCTCTTTTGGAAACTCCCCTGCCCATACCTCATTACTGAGGGCTTCAATGCTCACATTGTGCTGTGGGGCTCAGTTACCACATGCCCAGGAGTCAAATTATTGAGAGCCTTGTCCATTTAGTGTGTGTCTGCCTTTTGAAATCTTGTCAGATGACACACTTCTCTACAGCTACAGGATCTTTTTCAACCACTTACCTTCATTTTTTCTCCCCAACTATCGGTGACTCATTTCAATGGGAAGTGGCCACAAATTTGCATTCCAGTGACCACTGTCTCGTGTGAACCCACCTGCTGACTCAGACGGCAATCGACAGAATACTGCAAAATGGATGCTTCAAAAGGCAAATTTGTTGCAGTACAGTCAGCAGGCCATCTTTGAATGAATGGAATGTACTCAGGAAATGATGGACCATATTATCTCTGTCACCAACCATGCTGATTTCATTTCCTCCATCTAGCAACCACCTCAGATGATGGCCTATTTCCTGATGGGACAAAGAATGTCACTTGACAATCTGAGCCAGGCACACTCTTTGCAGAAATTTAGACACCTGAAACCACAGAAAATCTTCATGTCTTCGGCTCTTTGAGAGTGCAAGCAAAATGAGTGATAAAAGAACAGAAGAGAAACTCCTGGAAGGAATTCACAACTTTCATTAATCAGTCCACTTTAACTGATAGAGTTTGGACATAAGTGAGGTGCTATTCAGGCAGAGATGATAAACCTCCTCTTCTGGCCTTGTTGACACAAGAAAACATGACTTGGGCTTTAGTTGAACACTTTTGTACTGTCAATGCCTCATTCAGACAAACAGTTGAGATGCAGATTTTCTACAGGACTGGAAAGGAGGATGCTCCACATCATCTCGTGTAATGATGTGGTCTGCAATCTTTCATTCCTCCATGTGAGAGCTGAATTCAGCTCTATCTGCAACCAGACATATGCTACAGAGCTGGATCAGATTCATTATGCCATGCTCAGTCTTTTGTGCTCTGAAGCCAAAGGCAAGCTTCTGTCTTGTTTCAATCAGATGTGGTTTGATGGACAGTACTCCCAGCCTTTTAGAAAGAGGTATTATTAATAATCAAGCAAGGATCGTGCCGTACTAGAGTACCTCTTACCAGTTTTATGAGTAGGGCCTTTAAGGGCATGGTAAACTGCCACCTCGTCTGGCTCCTCGAATCCTGATGTCACCTCTACCGTACCCAGTGTGGTTTCAAGTGCTATCATTATGCCTTTGACAACATAATTATACTGGAGAGGTGATACAGGAGTCTTCATTATGCTGAAACCATTTGGCCAATACGTTTTTTGATCTTCAGAAAGCAAAAGATACCACTTGTAGGTACAGCATCCAGCACAAACTTAATGAATGGGAACTACCTGTATACCTACCTCTTCTTATCCAATCCTTCCTTGAGAGTTATTTATCATGTTGGTGATGAACTGTGGGACAGCTTTATTCAGGAGTGTGGGTGTCTTCCAAGGCAGTGTATTCAGTGTCACATTATTTACAACTGTTATCAATGGCATCTCTTCTGCAGTCAGGAGCCCATTTAAATGATCTTCATTTGTGGATGACTTTGCAGTCTTCTCCTCTTGCTCTAATCTTGATACAATGAGCAAACTATGATTGACCATCGGGAGGCTTGAAGCTTGGCCAAGTAAAACTGGTTTTAGTTTATCACTATACAAGACTCCTTTTCAGTTTTAACTGTGCTCATTGAAGTTTTAACCAACTAAAGCTCACAATGGTGAACAATATTTTAAATATTGAGAACAATGTGCAATTGCTATCTTACTATTGACACCAAATTAACTTGGCTCCTGCACCTGAAAGACCTGTGAACAAAGAGCATCAACTTAATGAATATTTTGAAATGCCTCAGCAGAAAGGCTTGGGGAGCTGACAGAATCTCACCTAGGATATTTCTCAGATAGTTCATTGCCCAGCACACACTGCTTCTCTTAAGATGTTAGATACTTTCCACCATGAGAGGATTTGGATAGCAACTGGAACCTATCAGACCAGCACAGTTCAAAGTCTGTGTGCAGAACCTGCAGAACCACTGTTTCATATTGAGGAGTGCCTTTTCCTAGCTCAACAGGCCCTTAAAATGTTAGAATTGTCTCATTGACATTTAGAGTGGCAGTTCATCCTAACTTTGAGTGGCTGTTCAGGAATCAACCCCATGTGACCAAGCCATTTGGGATTTGTGCTACTGACTGGCTCATTGCTCTAGATATGCAGCCAGGGAAAGAACAAATTGCTTGCATAGCATATCCAGAGGGCAAAAGTGAGTTTAATTCATACAGTACAAGAAAACTCTTGTTCCGCATCATGTTTTTACAAACCTGTTTTCTTAAAGTATGTACCGCAGTTTTATCATTTTGTATATGGATGGCTTCCAGCAAGGTAAGCTGTTTTCCGTAATAGGGTTTTCATACTATGCCTTGTGGAATACTTTACAAATTCTGATACAGACGTTAGAATGGCACTAGAGTGGATTCAGAGGCACCGCAGTATGAAGTTAAGTGTGAAGTTAAGTATGAAGTTTCTCATCTGTTCTGACTAGTTCCACACTGTCCACCAAATGTCTCCAGTAGACCAGTTGATTCTGATCACAAATGACACTTCACAGTTGATAAAACACAGAGGCAAGGAGATGGTCTTTCGCTGGGTACCTTGGTGTATCGGGATACAGGGAAATGGTGCAGCTGACAAAGCAGCATGTAGGGATGTTATTGTGCATTGATGTGCTTTCTACTGGCACTATTGTCTTCTTGTTCAATGAAGAGCCATGCATCATTTAGAAACCAAATGGTTGGAACTGATGGACAACAAACTGCCATCACTTAAATCGACCATGCAGGTGTACTGGAATTAAAGTGAACCACACCAAATTGGGCATAGGACATTACCCACTAACGCACAGTTTCCTCCTCCGACACGAGGATCCACACCTTTGTGAAGTAGTGTGCCATTTTCAATTCAGTATGTTTTGGTTATTTGTGTGTGTGTGTGTGTGTGTGTGTGTGTGTGTGTGTGTGTGTGTGTGTGTGTGTGTGTAAATGGCTGCCCAGGCAGTTTAATTAAGGGCACTGATCAGTGCCCCATCCAAAACAAATAACAGAAGCAGCAGCAACAGCAACAGCAACAACAACAACAACAACAACAACATTGACACACAATGGTTACACATCCACTACTTAACACTGCCTACTTACAACTAACTGGTCAACTAAACATCTGTTGTTAGTTCACACTGCCACTGTATTTACTGCTCTGATGTCCATCACTTACATGCCAGGAATAAAATCCATCTCAAAATTTTTGGTCAGATAGTGCATGACCCGAATGGCAAGGGGTTGGGAGTGTGCATGACATAAAGATGTACTAGGATGAAACATCCTGTCAGATTAAAACTATGTGCCAGACCTAAACACAATACTGGAACCTTTCCCTTTTGCAGTCAAATGACCTATGACATGCTCTCAAAGTGGACACACTACTACAGAGTGAAAATTCATTCTATAAACAATCCCCTAGGCTGTGTCTAGGCCATTTAACTGCTATACTCTTTCTTTCAGGAGGATTGTTCCCACAAACTATTCCAGAGAACTGTGGACTCCAGGAAGTAGGAAAGATATACTGGTGGAAATAAAGCTGTGAGGGTGGGTCACCGAGTGAGGTGGCGCAGTCGGTACCACACTGGACTCACATTCGAGACAACGATGGTTCAATCCCGTGTCAGACCATCCTGATTTAGGTGTTCCGTGATTTCTCTAAATCGCTCCAGGCAAATGCCGGGATGGTTCCTTTGAAAGGGCATGGCTGATTTCCTTCTCCATCTTTCCCTACTCCAATGAGACTGATGACCTAGCTGTTGGATCTCTACCACCCCCCCCCCCCCCCCCAATAACCCAAGGGTGGGTCATGGGTTGTAGTAAGAGCATTGCCTGCAAAAGGCAAAGGTTCCTGGTTTTGTGTCCTGATGTGGCACATGGTTTTAATCTACCAAGAAGTTTCAAGTCTCCGCATTCTCAGTTTCATAGAAAAAAATTATTGTGGACCATGTTCTTTTTGTGGACCATGTTCTTTATATAGATTTGGTGACCTGTGATGTATCACGTCAGAAGTGGTGCGAATGAATATGGGAAGGAACTTATTCAATTCAGAGCATTGTTAAAGGTAGTGGAAATAACAATGTGCACACACCAGCAAAAGTTTTGCATCACCCATTTATTTTAAAATTCATGGCACAGAAAACAAAAATTGTCTCTGAGGCATGTGTAATATGCATTTTCACTGTGTCCAAATCACAAGATAAATAAATACAATAAAAATAGTCTAGTGACAAAATCATCTTTTTCACAGTACTCCAGAATGGTATCAGCATGTGATGGAATGTCTCCTTGCTCACATGCAGGCTTAATTTGGTTGTGGTGCACCATCAGTGAGATCTAAATTGTCTCACTCTTAAATGGTGATTCTGCATAAGAGATACAAAGTACATGGTTGTTGCCAACAACCAAAAACAACTCATTTCAGCTTCTCACACAGTTTGATGTCCGTGGTAAAGGAAGCAACTCCATTCTAGCGATCCTAGCATGCTGAAGGAGCATGTTTTGGAGAACAGCATGATAATTACATGAGTTATCATCCATCAAGACAGAATTACCACAAAATGTTGCCAATAGACCCATTATTGGTTGCAGAAACTCTCCCCTATACCACTGAGCAGAGAATTGCCCTCAACAACCAAAAGAGGTATATGATGACCCCTGGTAATGATGGAGATTACAGGATGGAACATAACAGTATTATGAAAAGGAAAGTTGCCGCTCACCATATAGTCAGACACTGAGTTTCAGATGGGCATAACAGAGAGACTGCCACTAATAAGCTTTTGGCCAGCAATGCCTTCATCAAAAATGCACGACAGACAACTTCGCAGCCTGTGCCATTTGGTTCCTTCCCACCAATACCAGCTTTTCTGGTGGGAATATTTCTTGCAATACATCCTACATTCCCAAAACCCTCCTGGCCCCAACCTTCATTTTTCATTGTCTTCATCCATCCAGCCCCTTCCGTGTTCCCATTCCAGCACTGCACAGTCCTCATTTCATCATCACACCCAATCTTTTTATCTCTCTCCTTTTCTACTACCCACCTCCCCCCACCTCTCACCAGCCCTCTCTCCACCTCATCCCTGTGAACTCCCCAGCAGCACCTCACTGTCCCCCATCCCTACCCTACTACCCCTCCTCCCTGCCCCAGCCTCCTCCTTATCCTTATTCCCACCCAGACACCACTCCCATCATGCACTGGTGCTGCGCTTGCAGTGTGGCTTCAGATGCGAGAGTTGCATTTACAAGTGTGTGTTTGTGTGTGTGTGTTTGTGTGTGTGTGTTTGTGTGTGTGTGTTTGTGTTTGTGTGTTTGTGTTTGTGTTTGTGTGTTTGTGTTTGTGTGTTTGTGTTTTTGTTTGTGTTTGTGTGTTTGTGTTTGTGTGTGTGTGTGTGTGTGTGTGTGTGTGTGTGTGTGTGTGTGTGTTTGTGTGTGTGTGTGTGTTTGTGTGTGTGTGTTTGTGTGTGTGTGTTTGTGTGTGTGTTTGTGTGTGTTTGTGTGTGTGTTTGTGTGTGTGTTTGTGTGTGTGTTTGTGTGTGTGTTTGTGTGTTTGTGTGTGTGTTTGTGTGTGTGTTTGTGTGTGTGTTTGTGTGTGTGTTTGTGTGTGTGTTTGTGTGTGTGTTTGTGTTTGTGTGTGTGTGTTTCTGGCAAAGGCCCTGCTGCCTCAAAGCTTATTTCTGACAGTCTTTTTGTTATGCCTATCTGCGACTCAGCATCACCGCTATATGATGAGTGACAACTTTGTTTTTCATAATAATGCTCTAGATTCTTAGATAGTTAAGAATCATTCATCTAGTTTACGTTCCAAAAAATTGGCTTAATAGGACACCATGTGACTGCCATGGTTTTATTAGAAGAAAGTAGTCGTCATGAAGGACATAGTTGATCATCTGAATATGGAATGAGTTAGTCGGCTTCATATTGGTAGTATTTTGTAAGGGGTAGTATTTTGTAAGGATAATGTTTGATGCAGCAGGGCTCCGAGTGTTGAAGATGCCGAAGTTTAGTTTGATGATGTCAGTGGTGACAGTCGGCGAGGTGGTTGGTAATGGGCTAGGAACAATGCTGATTGTGTTGAGTCAATGAAGAAAGTTCATGGTTTCCTTGCTACGGGGCCTTATGCTACAGACAACGGTTGGGGAAGTTGGTAAACTGGGACAGAGATCTTTTCTGTGGGAGCACAGTAACCTGCTACATAGAAGCATACAGGTAGGCTAGGTTTGTGAATTTTGAGCTTCGTATTGAAGCTAGAGGAAATTGCAGGGAGGGTTGAGGGGGTGTAGGTTTTGGAGATTCTGTTGAGCATTTGGTGTTTTATTGCTGTGGCAAGGCATGCTGGTGGAAGAGGCATGGCCATTGAGAGAGACCATTTGCTAGCTAGTATGATTCATGGCCACAATGGAGGAGCCTTTATATCAATCTAAGATGATCAAGTCAGGGTCTGTTTAGGGCTGTGGTTCATTGATCTTAACTGTAATGAAGTTTGTATTATTGGGAACGGTCCTGTGAGTGAAATGTAATGCACGATGGGCAGTGAGACTCTCCTACAAGTAATCAGGTGAAGGAATGTTTTGACATTCATTTTCAGTGGCACTAAAGTGTTTAACAGTTGCATGCTGTTTCTGAACAGACATGTAATGAAGACTGCAAACTGTTACTAATCAGAATACAAATAGTATTCAATATCTCTGTGGAACACATGCAGGGCATTTCATTTCATATCATTGCTTTGAATTATGTTTCAGCAACTGTTAAGAGAGTGTGACAATACTTCATCAGTCCTGGAACTGATGGAGTAGATTATGGAGATGAAATGTTCTTATGGGAATTGTTTTTATAGCTATTACATTTGTTTGCTTCTTTTTGTGCAGGTGCTTGGCACACCAACAGAAGAGACGTGGGAAGGAGTTACTCGCTTGCCTGGCTATAAACCACACAAGCTGGGGTTCTATCGTGGTCAGAAACTTGGCTTGACCTTTCCAAGGCTCTATGATATAATGGAAGGCGAGAATATGGCATCTGCACTCTTACAGGTTACAAATCATTACTTTCATAAATTATGAATTTATTCATTAAAATTTCATGGGCAGGTAAAGAGCAAAATCATATTTCAGTTCTTTCTGATTTCAGTTATTCTTCACTTTCTTCTTTCCATGGACAATTGGACATTTCTCTTACTGCTTTTTTTCTTAGACTGTTGTTGTCCACTCTGTACAAATGTAAAATTACGGTATGACTTTTCTTATTTTAGTGTCTATGTTTTAAAATGTTTTCTCACTTTTGCTTTCTAGGCTTTTGTACTTTCAATTGAAACCAATTTTTTTTTCATTCTTTTCTCTAATATTTATAGTTAATCCAGGTTATGATTAAATACTAAGGAGTCACTGGTACATAGGTTTTCTGGTTCACTAAAGTGATGCAATGGTGTTTATACACATCTCATATACAACTTCTTCTGAAAATATTTTAAGTAATTCATATCATATTTTTGTGTTGCATATTTTGCTAACCAAAAGTTTCTGAATTCTTTCTACCAGATAGTTGAAATATAACAACACAAACAATCAATTTTTGACAGAAATCTACTCACCAAGCAGCGGCAGAACACGCACGTAAAAGAAGGTTGCAATTAAGCAAGCTTTTGGAGCCAGTGGCTTCTCGTCCTTCAGGCAGAAGGGTTGAAGGGGAAGAAAGAGGGGTGAAAGAAAAGATCTGAAGAAGTCTAGGAAAAGGGCTAGATTTTGTGAAAGTCGTCCATTAATTTAGTACCTGGTGTCTAGTCTATCCTTGTTATATATCTCTTCTAATCTGAATTTAGTATTTCACTGGTGTTCAAATCCAGGTTCAGGATTAGATTTGCCAGTGCAGATATAAAAGTGAATTCTTTGGTTATTTTATGTAGAGACAGCAGTTTTGTGGATCACTTCTACTGCACTTCTTGTAGATGAGTGCCACCTGTTCTTTTCTCTCGAGAACAGAGTGCGGTTTTTCGTTCAAGGGATCTATGATAGAAGAGGGACTTCAACACTGCTGACACTATTACTTACTTTATGCAGCTTTTCAGAGATTCTGGGATTAAATTGGGGCATTTATGTTGCATTTGGTTTGTAAAGGAACATTTGAGAAAGGAGTTAACATTTCAGCTTTTGCTTTGCTACTCTCAATTTCAGTTCCTATATCATTCTGCAGGGACTGGACACTAACTTTAATACTACCAGAATTTCTTCGTGTTTTGTAAAATATCATTGAATATACTTTGCTATGGTGGTCATGACGGCATCATGCATTCTTGTCTTAAAGCTTGTTCCCCACAGATAAGTAGAATTCTCAGCCACGTATGTAATAGCTCTTTGGAGCAGGGTGTTTTCCCTGATAGACTGAAATATGCCATTGTAAAACCATTGCATAAAAAGGGGGATATGTCGGATGTCAACAACTACCGCCCAATCTCTCTTCTGACAGCTCTATCAAAAATTTTTGAGAAAGTAATGTATTCAAGAGTAGCCTCCCATATTTGTAAAAATAAAGTACTAACAAAATGTCAGTTTGGTTTTCAGAAAGGCTTTTCAACAGAAAATGCTATATATGCTTTCACTGATCAAATATTAAATGCTCTGAATAACCGGACATCACCCATTGGTATTTTTTGTGATCTCTCAAAGGCCTTTGATTGTGTAAATCATGGAATTCTTTTAGATAAGCTAAATCATTATGGTTTGAGTGGGGCAGTGCACAAATGGTTTAATTCATACTTAACTGGAAGAATGCAGAAAGTTGAAATAAGTGGTTCGTGTAATGTTAAAACAGCTGATTCCTCAAACTGGGGTGCTATCAAGCACGGGGTCCCACAGGGTTCGGTCTTAGGTCCTATACTGTTCTTGATATACATTAATGACTTACCATTCCACATTGATGAAGATGCAAAGTTAGTTCTTTTTGCTGATGATACAAGTATAGTAATAACATCCAAAAACCAAGAACTAAGTGATGTAATTGTAAATGATGTTTTTCACAAAATTATTAAGTGGTTCTCAGCAAACGGACTCTCTTTAAATTTTGATAAAACACAGTATATACAGTTCCGTACAGTAAATGGCACAACTCCAGTAATAAATATAGAATTTGAACAGAAGTCTGTAGCTAAGGTAGAATTTTCAAAATTTTTAGATGTGTCCATTGATGAGAGGTTAAACTGGAAGCAACACATTGATGGTCTGCTGAAACGTCTGAGTTCAGCTACGTATGCTATTAGGGTTATTGCAAATTTTGGTGATAAGAATCTCAGTAAATTAGCTTACTATGCCTACTTTCATTCACTGCTTTCGTATGGCATCATATTCTGGGGTAATTCATCGTTGAGTAGAAAAGTATTCATTGCACAAAAACGTGTAATCAGAATAATTGCTGGAGCCCACCCACGGTCATCCTGCAGACATCTATTTAAGGATCTAGGGATCCTCACAGTATATATATTCCCTTATGAAATTTGTTGATAATAATCCAACCCAATTCAAAAGTAATAGCAGTGTGCATACCTATAACACCAGGAGAAAGGATGATCTTCACTATGCAGGGTTAAATCTGACTTTGGCACAGAAAGGGGTAAATTACTGCCACAAAAGTCTTTGGGCACCTACCAAACAGCATCAAAAGCCTGACAGATAGCCAACTAACATTTAAAAATAAATTAAAAGAATTTCTAGATGACAACTCCTTCTACTCATTGGCTGAATTTTTAGATATAAACTAAGTAAAAAAAAATTAATCATTAGTGTCATGCAATATTTTGTGTAATGTAATTTCTTGTACAGACATCTTTTATTAACCTGACACGTTCCACATCATTACGAAGTGTCGTATTCATGATCTATGGAACAAGTATTAATCTAATCTAATCTAATCTACAGCCAGACTTGTTTCATTCAGCATCTTTCTATCTATATCCCTATGCTTTGTTTTACAATTATTATGCAGTGATTTCTGTTTCTTTAGAAGTTTGTTCACAGTGACTGTATACCATGGAGGTTCCCTCTCATTATGTACTATTCTACCTGGGTACAAATGTCCTGTGCATGGTCAACTATTCTTTCAAACTATTGTATGATAGTAGTACATAGATCGATGTAATAAATGCTGCTCTAGTAAGAAACATTCTCAAGTGTTTTTGAGAAATTGTTCAGTTTCATGAACCTTTTGAATACCATAAAAGAATACCAACCATCGAACAGGCACATTATTGCAACCAGTTAAGGCAGCAGTCTAGAAGTGTACCTGAGCTGCTATAGTCATACCATTTTCTTTTTTGCCTGACCTTCCACCAAATACTTCTATCACTACAACAAATCACATTCCTTAAGAAAGGAACAATAATGATAATCATGCTAATCATTCTGGGACATTCAAAATGAGTCAGAAATATAACAAGAAACTGTGACAAAATGAAAATGTATGGATACATTCATATGCTTTCTATTCACTGGTCTTCAGTAAGGAGTTGATGTTTTAAGTACTGGTAACTATAAACTCTCTTTTTAAATTTAAGTTTTGAGGGATTCCAAGCATGTTTAAACTCTGCCTTAATGGTTGCATATGTCTGGACTGTTCTAGCATCTTAGGTTCAGATGCATTTCGTGATGAAATGGTGAATTTGTCTTTGGATTGTCACCTGAGGTGGAGCAGTTTTATGGGATTTTCCATTCTGCAGCTGAAATTAAAAATGGAAGGAGCTACAGATTCCTAGATAAGATCAGCTATTCAATTTGAATTGCCCATAAACCTCACTCCCCCACCCCAGTGTTTTAATTGGCTAATTCCTCCTAATGTTTTCAGCATTTTGAATGAAAATTCTCTTTTGCCTTTTAAATCACAGACTTAAATTTATCAGTAACCTTAGAGAGGGGCTCTTACTGTTGTTGTGGTTTTCAGTTTGAAGATTGGTTTGATGTCCCCTCTCCATGCTACTCCATTTTGTGAGAGCCTTGCATCTCCAAATAACTACTGCAACCTATATCTTTCTGAATCCGCTTACTGTATTCAAATCTCTGTTCCCAGTACGATTTTTACGTCCCATACTTCTCTCGGGCACTAAATTTGTGATCCCGTTAGGTCTCAGAATGTCCTGTCAACTGCTCCCTTCTTCAGGTCAAGCTGTGCCACAAATTTATCACCCCAGTTATATTCAGTATTTACTCATTAGTTACATGATGGACCCATCTAATCTTCAGCGTTCTTCTGTAGTCTCACATTTAGAAAGCTTCTATTCTCTCTCTATCTAAACTGTTTATTGTCCGTGTCTCACTTCCATACAAGGCCACATTCCAGACAAATACCTTCAGAAAAGACTTTCTAAGACTTACATCTGTATTTTTTAAGTTAACAAATAGCTTTTCTTCAGAAACACTTCCCTTACCATTGCCAGTCTCTCTTCTCTCTACTTCGGCCATCATCAGTTATTTTGCTGCCCAAATAGCAAAACTCGCCTAGTACTTTGTGTCTTGTTTCCTCATCTAATTCCCTCAGCTTCATCTGACTTAATTCGACTACATTCCATTATCCTCGTTTTGCTTTTGTTGATGTTCATCTTATATACTCCTCTCAAGACACTGTCCATTCCATTCAACTGCTCTTCCAAGTCCTTTGCTGTCTCTGACAGAATTACGATGTCATCAGCGAACCTCAAAGTTTTTACTTCTTCTCCATGAATTTTAATACCTACTCCAAATTTTTCTTTTGTTTCCTTCACTGCTTGCTCAGTATACGGATTGAATAACATCGGGGATAGACTACAGCCCTGTCTCACTCCCTTCCCAACCACTGCTTCCCTTTCATGTCCCTCGACTCTTACAACTGCCATCTGGCTTCTGTACAAATTGTAAATAGCCTTTCGCTCCCTGTATTTTACCCCTGCCACCTTTAGAATGTGAAAGAGAATATTCCAGTCAACATTGTCAAAAGCTTTCTCTAAGTCTACAAATGCTAGAAACGTAGGTTTGCCTTTCCTTAATCTGTCTTCTAAGTTAAGTCGTAAGGTCAGTATTGCATTTTTACGGAATCCAAACTGATCTTCCCCGAGGTCGGCTTCTACTAGTTTTTCCATTCGTCTGTAAAGAATCTGCGTTAGTATTTTGCAGCTGTGGCTTATTAAAGTGATTGTTCGGTAATTTTCACATCTGTCAACACCTGCTTTCTTTGGGATTGGAATTATTATATTCTTCTTGAAGTCTGAGGGTATTTCGCCCATTTCATACATGTTGCTCACCAGATGGTATAGTTTTGTCAGGACTGGCTCTCCCAAGGCCATCAGTAGTTCCAATGGAATGTTGTATACTCCGGGGGGCTTGTTTCGACTCAGGTCTTTCAGTGCTCTGTCAAACTCTTCATGCAGTATTGTATCTCCCATTTCATCTTCATCTACATCCTCTTCCATTTCCATAATATTGTCCTCAAGTACATCGCCCTTGTATATACCTTCTATATACTCCTTCCACCTTTCTGCCTTCCCTTCTTTGCTTAGAACTGGGCTGCCATCTGAGCTCTTGATATTCATACAAGTGGTTCTCTTTTCTCCAAAGGTCTCTTTAATTTTCCTGTAGGCTGTATCTATCTTACCCCTAGTGAGATAAGCTTCTACATCCTTACATTTGTCCTCTAGCCATCCCTGCTTAGCCATTTTGCACTTCCTGTCGATCTCATTTTTGAGACGTTTGTATTCCTTTTTGCCTGCTTCATTTACTGCATTTTTATATTTTCTCCTTTCATCAATTAAATTCAATATTTCTTCTGTTACCAAGGATTTCTACTAGCCCTCATCTTTTTACCTACTTGATCCTCAGCTGCCTTCACTACTTCATCCCTCAAAGCTACCCATTCTTCTTCTACGGTATTTCTTTCCCCCATTCTAGTCAATTGCTCCCTTATGCTCTCCCTGAAACTCTGTACAACCTCTGGTTCTTTCGGTTTATCCAGGTCCCATCTCCTTAATTTCCCACCTTTTTGCAGTTTCTTCAGTTTTAACCTACAGGTCATAACCAATAGATTGTGGTCAGTCCACATCTGCCCCTGGAAATGTCTTAAAATTTAAAACCTGGTTCCTAAACCTCTGTCTCACCATTATATAATCTGATACCTTTTAGTATCTCCAGGGTTCATCCATGTATACAACCTTCTTTCACTTGCATAGAACATTTATATTAATGACTAATGTTTCATTTTAGGAGCAGAAAATAGCTAGTGAATAGCAGACTAGAAGATCTTATGAAAAAAGACCCTGTTTACCTTTATAATAGTTGTAAGACAAAAGAAATTATTCACATATTTGAGGAAGATAAGAGTGATGCAGGACTGGAATTCAATATTAGGAAAAAGGAAGAGAAGGAAAAACAGCAGAACATGGATTGGGGGAAAGGAATGAATGAGTAATCTGTCAGGTAGAATTTAGTAAAGAGCATAATTTAATCGTTGCTAACTCTTGATGTAATATGTGGAAGAGACCTGGAAGGTTTACTGTTTGTCACATAATAATGAGATTTGGGAACCAGATTTTAAACAGAGACATTTCCATAGGCAGATATGGACATGTACCACAACTTGTTGGTTATGAATTGTACATTGTAAATTGCAAAAAGGTAAACATTAAGGAGATGGGACGCAAATAAATTGAAAGAACCAGAGATTGTTGAAGTTTTGTAGGAAGCATTAGGCAATGTTTGACTGATGCAGCAAAGAATCAAACAGGTAGAAAGACATGACCTTGTAAAAATCTTTTAATGACACAGAAGGTATTGAATTCAATTGACAAAAGGAGAAAATAAAAAAGAAAAATAGCACGACACAGGTCAAAGGGAATGTGGACATGTAAAAATGACTGGCAGAAAATACAAAATGGCTGAGCAGGAATGGCTAGAGGACAAATGCCACAATTTAGAAGCACACACAACTATTGGAAAGATACGTACCACCTATAGGAAGTTTAGAGAGAGACCTTCTGGGAAAGAGAAGTGACAATATGAATATTGAGAACCAGTACTATGCTAAGAAGAGAAAAAGAAAAAGGCGAGAGGAATTTACATGGGGTTCTACAAGGGAAATGAACTTGAAGAAAATATTACAGAAAGGAAAAAGGAAGTAGTTGAGAATGATAGGTGACATACAGTACTGCGAGAAGAATTTGTCACAGCATTGAAAAACTTAAATGGAAACAAGGTGTTTGAAGCAGGCAATGTTCCCTTAGGATTATTGAAATCCTTGGGAGAGCCAGCATGACAAAACTGTTCCACCTGGTATGCAAGATACATGAAAGAGGTGAAAATTGCATAGACTCAGCGAAGAATGTAATAATTTGCATTACAAAGAAAGCAGGTTCCGCCAGTTGTTGAATATTATTGAACTGTCAGTTTAATAAGTCATGCCTGCAAAATATTGATACTAGATAAACATATTATGAAAAAGGTTGCTTGCGACTCACTGTAAAGATGACAGTTGAGTTGCTTACTTCAGAGTGGGTCAGTGATGGGGGAGGGAGTGGGAGACAGTTTGGGGGGGGGGGGGGGGGGAGAGATAGTCAGCACTGCCTGGTGGAGCATGCAGGGACTAGGTGGCAGGACAAGGCTTTCGTGTGCAATTTTGGAAGGCTATGGGGAGGGAGTGGGAGTGTGGAACAGAAGAGAAGGTGAGTGGGGCTTGGGATTGGAGGTGCATGGATTTATGACATGGAAAACCTGGTGGCTGGCTGACTGGAGGATAGTGCCTGTCTGTAAAGGCTTTTGTGAGACATTCAACATACTGGGCAAGGGAGTTCTTGTCACTTCAGATATGCTATCCCAGGACAGCCAGGTTGGATGGGAGGGACTTTTTGTATGGAAGGGATGGCAGCTTTCAAAATGTGGGTAACTATTGGTGGTTGGTTTGTTTAATGTGGGCACACATGTGGGTGGAACCATTAGAGAGGAGCAGGTCAATGTCCAGGAAGGTGGCACACTGGGTTGAGGAGAACCAGGTGAAACAAGTGGGAGAGGTGGTGTTGAGGTTGTGAAGTAATGAGGATAAGATGTGTTGGCCCTGAGTCCAGATCATGAAGACATCATCAGTGGACATGAACCAGGGATTTGGGAGGCTAGGAGGGTTTCCTCCAGATGGCCCATAAACGGATTGGCATAGGAGGGTGCCATGCTGATGCCCATGACTGTGCTGCAGATTTGTTTGAATGCATTCCCAAGAAGTGGTTGTGTGTTAGGGTAAAATTAAAAGGTTGTTCTTAGGAAGGAACCTGGAGGAGGATTGTGAGGCCAAGTTCGAGGTAAGGAAAACATGGAAGGTGATGGTTAGGAGGGGGGAGGGAAGGGATAATCTTGTTGGATGATGCTAGAACTGGAGAGACAGTGTTTAATGTTGTGATTATGTTGCCTTTGGTTGGAGTGATTGGTGGCAAGGAAGTGTTCCATGACAGGGACACTGAGAAGGATAGCAAGTCTTTGGCAAGTCCAGCTTGATTAAATTAGGGTGTAATGCTGAAGGAGTGCTTAGGATAGTGTTAAAACTTGCCTGTGGCTGAGGATTTTGGTGGAAACATTGTAAACAGTATTCTGGGATTGTTTCGTCTTTGCATTTAGTGTAGTGTTGGCAGGGAGTTTCCTGGATGTGGCTAACTGGAGGGGCAGGGTCTGGGTGTTAAGAGGGGTTGATGAGGAGGCACACTGTGGGTAGGACAGAAATTGGATAGTGGTGCCCTGAGGTGGCAGTAGGATATCAGTAGGCTTGATAACTGTAGTGTTCTTTCAGGTGCTGAAGTGCAGGGTATTCAGTTTTGTTTTCATTTGTAAAGAAGGCTTTGTTGAAAGCTCAGAGTAAATCTTTTTGTTGTGCCTGTCTGCAACTCAATGTGTCATCTTTATGATGAGTAGCAATCTATCCTTTTCATCATATTGTTGATATCCCAACTACTCAATTGACATGAAACATCAAGAAATTGTCTATTTGGTATTGGAAGTAATTGTGAGGAGTAACTGTTGTGTAGGGAGACAAGGGTGTGAATACAGTGAGCAAGATTAAATGGCTGTAAGTTGCAGTAATTACTGAGGGATTAAAGAGGTTTTTGTAGGATAGACTAGTATCGAGCATCTTTGGAATGAACACCATAGCAACTAGTTTTTAATTCGTCCACAGATAATAGGATAGTGATATTAGACAAGCCAGCTTAATACAGCAATAAACCAAATTAAAATCGGCAAATTTATGTGTAAACACAAATAATTACTTGCATATCTTGTGTTGTGAAGATTTATACACTGTGCACAGTGCTCTTCACTATGCACATACTTACTAATAAGGGAGCATATGCAGAAATGGAGAAAAAACTGTGATAAACATATGTTGCATTTATAACCTATCTTAATTTGTCAGAGCTGTGTGAAGTGAACTTCTTTGTATTTTTATACAGTGGTGACAAATAAGTACCACTTATTGCTCATTAACAGTTCCTGTATCTCTCAAAGGCAATATCTGCTGTTACATTTTTTGTGAACTGTTCACATTGCTGAAAGTTAATAATAAAACACACACGTAAGTGAGAAGTGATTGTTCATAAGATAAATGAGAAGAACTTGAGTATGGAATAAGTCACAGGTATTGCAATTGAGGCTAGAGGAACAGAAACTGTGAGACAACCAGTATTTTATTTGACTGAAGTATTAACCATAAAAGTGTTCAGTGAAATTATTCGCTCTGTAACGTAATAAGAGAGTAGAGTCTTCAGTCAGTTTCTATTTTCTCATTTTACAGCTCAATCCAGACAACAGGATAGGTGCAGAAGATGCACTGAGGCATCGTTACTTTGCCTCACTTCCTCGGAAGCTGTATGAATTACCAGATGGTATGTTATCATTTAAAATTATTTTCCTTTTACTCATATTGCAAGTACATTCTAAGACAAAACGCACCACTAACAAGCTATGCAAATTGGTCGCAAATCGATATTGGTACAGGTATTGTCAGAAAATGGAAAACTGTAAACTTTGATGACTGATGGATGAATGTGTGATGCTACAGCAAAATTTCCCTGCAATGATAGTAAATAGAGGACATGTCCACACCAGGGCATAAAGTCCTCATAAATTTTGTTCTGTATACTGAGTTTGAAAGTAACTATGTCTCACAAACAGATGTGTGAACAATACGACAGCATTTGAGAGAGGATGTGTTATTGACTTAGTCAATTTGAGAAGCGGTTTCTTTTAAATAAATCATCCATTTTATCTGAAATTGTAATAATTTGTTTGCCTGTGCATGTACATCATATATACTGATTTCCATCCCATTGTGATAAATCCTTCATGTGCATTGCTTTTTTTCCTGGAGTGTATTTTAGGATCTCTGTATATTACTTCTTCTGCTCTCCAGGAGATGCACACATCTGCTTGTTCTGTTATTTAGAGTGAAAATAAGACTGCCGTTGAAACAGTTTAACTTACTACCAGTTTTCACTTTAAGATCTACTCCTAGAAAGAGTAGACAAAGATCACCTCATTGGTATTAATGTGTGTCATTTTTTCCACACATTTATTGAATATTAAATTAATACTGTCCTTCAGAGTTATACTTTATGTTAAGGACAATATGAGAATTCAAAGATGTTTTCTTGACAACGTTGTAGTGGAAACTGTTTGGCATTGTATTTCTACAACTTATTATGCAGTGTAAAGTGTATCTCTATATTCTGTGGATAACTCTTTGTACTTTGCAAAGTTTGTGTTACGGAGGATGAGCACAAAAGCAAGAAAAGACTAGGGAGCAACTTCTTTGAGTAGATAACCCAGTCTTGTCAAATGTCACCAAAGGAGTGTTACATTACCATAGCCATCCAGTGTATGAGTCACCATAAAGTGTCCTTGTCTTCATTATGTGACACATTGTAGAGACATTTATGATTATTAAATGGTACTAGCACAAAGTCTGATAGCAAAAAACTTTACACCACCACCACCACCACCACCACCACCACCACCACCACCTCCTCCTCCTTCACCTTTGCCCCTCCTACTAATCAAATTCTGGAGAAGAAATCTTCTACCTCTTGATTTTTAACTGGCTACCTTCATGTTCCTCTCAGTTAACTGTTATGGAGGCGCGTACTTCATCTTTAGCCAGTTAAACAGTTTTTCATTAAGTTTTCAAAGTTTAAGTCTCTGTCCAGTACAAAATTCTGCAAATGAAATGTCAAACAGCAAGGAATGTTCACAGGATATTGAGCTATTGTTACTAGAGTTTGTGTGGATGGAAAAGAAAAAATATGGGGAACAAACAAAGAGGAAGAGGAAGAAGAATAAATGTTATGGTACAGTACAGAGACTGAATTGCCATAAGATATGAGGCTGTCTTTTGAAGGAAAACCACAAATAGAAAAAGCTTTACATATTACAAACTTGTTGTTGTTGTTGTTTTCCTTAAGTTGATACAGAAACATTATAATTTAGTCAGTGTGAAGGGTGTTATGCTAGTTAGGATACCCAATTTGTATTCAGAAGCATATGGTTTTCAGTTTTTCTGCCACTTTGCAAAATTACTGGAGGTGAGGGCCAGGATGTCACCTTAAATCAGCTGCATTCACTTCCTTCCCATAAACTGGCCATCATAACTACTATTGCCACCTTTTGCGATATTCACATTGGTGAGACTGTACACTCAAACCTGTCTTACTTTCCATTTATATAGTAATGTAACAGGGAACATCAGTTTAAATGGCTCTCTGTTGGACAGATCATTTATAAAGTGTGTTGGTCACACCTGTTTGTATGCAAAATATGTGTTCACATTAATCTGCAACAGAAACTACTTGCAAATTTGGTTATTGCACGTTTTTGTTCATTTCTGCTGCTGTTTGACTATACATATTTACATTGTGTGTGTGTGTGTGTGTGTGTGTGTGTGTGTGTGTGTGTGTGTGTGTCCAGCAGCTTAATAGTATGCTTGAATAGAAAATTAACCACCTGGCATGTTAAAGGTAGTATGAGGAGCGTTCAGCAAGCAATGCAAAACTTTTTTTCTGAAAGCGGGTTGGTTTTGTTCATAATTCCAATACACCAAACAGTTCTCCAGTCTTTAGGTTACAAAATCCTATTTCCAACAAAATCTCTTTTCAATGTGACAATCTTCTGCCACCTTACTGGAAGGACCTGTATGGCGCCACTCTGCTAGCTGACATCAGTCAATGTCTTGCTGTAGCAATAAACTTCCCCTCATCCAGGTACTCCTTCCCATGGAGTGTATCATTCATTGGGCCAAACAAATTGAAGTAGGTAGGGGTGACACCTGAGAGCTGTAGGGTGGGTGAAGAAACACAGTCCAATGGAAGTTCCACGAGCTCCTCTATTGTGCCCTTATGTTGTCAGGGAGAAGGAGAGGTTCATTTGCATTGTTGTGGTGAAAAACCAAATGAAGTCATTTCTTCAATTTCCTGAGGATACCACAGTACACTTCAAGAGTTGATTGTTGCACTGTGAAGAAGTACATCAAACAGAATAACTCCTTCAGTCCCAAAAGACTGTCACCATGATTTTACTGGTTGAGGGCATGGCTTTGAACTTTTTCTTTGTAGGAGAGGTGGTGTGGTGTCTTTCCATGGATTGCCACCTGTTTCCAATTCAAACAGATGAATACATGTTTCAGTATCTGATGATAAGTGATGAAAAATTGTAACAACAAGCGCTCATAATGCACAAGGAATTCCACACTGATGGTTCTTTGTTGCTCTTTATGGTCTTCTGTTAAGTGGTGAGGAATCCAGTGGGCACACCCCTTTGAGTATTCCAACTGGTGAATGAGCATGTCAGCACTGCCCCAATGGAGACATCCAGTTGTGTAGCAAGATGTTTGATTGTGGTCTGTCAGTAATCTTGACTGAAAGTGTCCGCACACTCCAATGTTGCAGGAGTCACCACTGTATGCGGCCAGCCAGCATGCACGTGAGGTCGGGCTGGTTTACTCGACCTTATAGCAATGATGATAGACGCCTTGTCCAATGATTCACCATGCATTTGTTCATTGCCAGGTCTTTGCAGACATTCGTTAAGTACCATCCGCAGCTCATGGTCGCGTTGTCACTTCCTGAGTACAGGGTCCCAGATTAGATTTCCAGCGGGGTCAGGGATTTTCACCTTCCTCCAGATGACTCTGTGTGTGTGTGTGTGTGTGTGTGTGTGTGTGTGTGTGTGTGTGTGTGTGTGTGTGTGTGTGTGTGTGTGTTGTCGTCATTTCATCATCATTGATGAACGTGGTGAGCTTTGATTGAGCAAAGTTTGGAAGTTTGTACGGATGCTGGTAACCGCACAGTTGAGTGCCCAACAAACCAATCATCATCATTGTCATCATTAAGTACGTATGAATATCTGTGGTTTTCCACCAGAAACTCAAAGACAGATGTTTGCTTGGAACACATCCCCATTACAGACACTATTTTGAAGGTTATGTATAGAGTTGCCATCTATCAGAACTTCATGAAATTATAGGGGCTGAGGTGGTAATATTCCAAGATGTCCCACAACAAAAGCTGCATTTTTTCAATTGAAGTTGGCCAAAAGAAAGTGTGTCACATTACTTACTGAATGCCTCTCATAGTATCTGCATGTATATGGTACTGGATAAGTTATAGGTGCTGTAAACAGTCAAGCAAGTGTAGTGTTAATTTTACCTGTTTGTTCTTAGAGGACAAAATGAAACATAAGTTACGAAAGTTACAGATATAGAAAATGTAATTCTTCCCGTTGTTGTACGTCACAAGTGTACTGCCACATATTACATCACCTTCCTGTTGGTGGTGGTTGATCTAGTAGAAATTTCTAACCAAACTAGAGCCAAAAGTTGACCACAAAGAAGCAGATAAACAGCATATGTGTTGGCTCAAGATTAAAATTCGGGCAAAAATAATAATAATAATAATAATAATAATAATGATAATAATAATGATAATAATAATGATAATAATAATGATAATAATAATGATAATAATAATGATAATAATAATGATAATAATTTTGGTCCTCGCCAGCTCTTTTGTGAACAATCAATGCAGAGTGCAGTGCACCACTGGGACATTTGAACTAGAGTTGCACATATGAAGTTCTTGGTCCCCTCCTGTGGGTCCGTGGGTTAGAATAGCCCCGAGGTAGTCCTGCCTGTCATAAGAGGCGGCTAAAAAGAGTCCCTCCCCCTCAAGGGGGTAGTTAGCGCCTGCGTCCGGAGATGGACGGTTCCACGACCTATATTTGTGGTCATTTCGGTTTTTCACTTCTTCTGGTTTCTTCCTTCCTTTGGTTGGTTCCTTTCTTTGTTCTTCTCCATCTCACTGTCTGCCTTGTTTCCCTTGCCTCCCTGTTTCCCTTGCCTCCCTGTTTCCCTTGCCTCCCTGTTTCCCCTTGCCTCCCTGTTTCCCCTTGCCTCCCTGTTTCCCCTTGCCTCCCTGTTTCCCCTTGCCTCCCTGTTTCCCCTTGCCTCCCTGTTTCCCCTTGCCTCCCTGTTTCCCCTTGCCTCCCTGTTTCCCCTTGCCTCCCTGTTTCCCCTTGCCTCCCTGTTTCCCCTTGCCTCCCTGTTTCCCCTTGCCTCCCTGTTTCCCCTTGCCTCCCTGTTTCCCCTTGCCTCCCTGTTTCCCCTTGCCTCCCTGTTTCCCCTTGCCTCCCTGTTTCCCCTTGCCTCCCTGTTTCCCCTTGCCTCCCTGTTTCCCCTTGCCTCCCTGTTTCCCCTTGCCTCCCTGTTTCCCCTTGCCTCCCTGTTTCCCCTTGCCTCCCTGTTTCCCCTTGCCTCCCTGTTTCCCCTTGCCTCCCTGTTTCCCCTTGCCTCCCTGTTTCCCCTTGCCTCCCTGTTTCCCCTTGCCTCCCTGTTTCCCCTTGCCTCCCTGTTTCCCCTTGCCTCCCTGTTTCCCCTTGCCTCCCTGTTTCCCCTTGCCTCCCTGTTTCCCCTTGCCTCCCTGTTTCCCCTTGCCTCCCTGTTTCCCCTTGCCTCCCTGTTTCCCCTTGCCTCCCTGTTTCCCCTTGCCTCCCTGTTTCCCCTTGCCTCCCTGTTTCCCCTTGCCTCCCTGTTTCCCCTTGCCTCCCTGTTTCCCCTTGCCTCCCTGTTTCCCCTTGCCTCCCTGTTTCCCCTTGCCTCCCTGTTTCCCCTTGCCTCCCTGTTTCCCCTTGCCTCCCTGTTTCCCCTTGCCTCCCTGTTTCCCCTTGCCTCCCTGTTTCCCCTTGCCTCCCTGTTTCCCCTTGCCTCCCTGTTTCCCCTTGCCTCCCTGTTTCCCCTTGCCTCCCTGTTTCCCCTTGCCTCCCTGTTTCCCCTTGCCTCCCTGTTTCCCCTTGCCTCCCTGTTTCCCCTTGCCTCCCTGTTTCCCCTTGCCTCCCTGTTTCCCCTTGCCTCCCTGTTTCCCCTTGCCTCCCTGTTTCCCCTTGCCTCCCTGTTTCCCCTTGCCTCCCTGTTTCCCCTTGCCTCCCTGTTTCCCCTTGCCTCCCTGTTTCCCCTTGCCTCCCTGTTTCCCCTTGCCTCCCTGTTTCCCCTTGCCTCCCTGTTTCCCCTTGCCTCCCTGTTTCCCCTTGCCTCCCTGTTTCCCCTTGCCTCCCTGTTTCCCCTTGCCTCCCTGTTTCCCCTTGCCTCCCTGTTTCCCCTTGCCTCCCTGTTTCCCCTTGCCTTCTTTGGTCTCCGCCTCGGTCTTTGAGACAGTCTGTCCTTTCTTTCCCTCTCTCCTTTCTTTTTCCTCTTCTTCCTTCCTCCCTGTGCGTGCCTGTAGGCCGACCCACGCGTTCGCACGGGTAGCCGGTGACGGGTAACATGTAATTCCCAGCCTTGGGTAGACAAGTGAGGTACGCACGTACCCCCTGGTAAAGGCCAGGCCCAGGGAGGGGTGATTGCCTGAGCTGACACCTTCCGACCATGCCGATTGGTCCCTCCATCCGTTTCTCGGGAGGTGTGACCTGAGGTGTGAACAATCACCTAAGGCGGGAGTGCCCTCTGAGAGGGTCCCCCAAGGAAGGAGCGCACCATCGGAGACGTTGACAATCGTGGGGGATTCCTCTGCAATGGATTTCTCTTCTTCTTCTTCTCTCTCGACTTCTGCCCACAAACGGAAATTTGACCAGCCACCAGTGACAAAAGTACTACCGCCTGCCCCACAGTTCCTTGTAGTTTCTCGATCTGAGGACGGAAAGGATTTTTCCTCTGTCAACCCTTTCGTTATCCAGAAGGGCGTAGATGCCATAGCTGTCAAGTCTTGTACCAGGTTGCGCAATGGTACCTTGTTACTAGAGACTGAGAGCGCCTTTCAGGCACAAAAACTGTCTCAGGCCACACTCCTGTACACGTTCCCTGTCCGGGTGGAGGCTCACCACACTTCGAATTTGTCTCGTGGCGTGGTATATACTAGGTCACTCGATGGATTGACTGATGAGGAGATTCAGTCTTTCCTCGCTGAGCAGGGCATGACGGCTGTCCATTGTTGTTGTTCTTGTTGTCTTCAGTCCTGAGACTGGTTTGATGCAGCTCTCCATGCTACTCTATCCTGTGCAAGCTGCTTCATCTCCCAGTACCTACTGCAACCTACATCCTTCTGAATCTGCTTAGTGTACTCATCTCTCGGTCTCCCTCTACGATTTTTACCCTCCACGCTGCCCTCCAATGCTAAATTTGTGATCCCTTGATGCCTCAAAACATGTCCTACCAACCGATCCCTTCTTCTAGTCAAGTTGTGCCACAAACTTCTCTTCTCCCCAATCCTATTCAATACCTCCTCATTAGTTACGTGATCTATCCACCTTGTCTTCAGTATTCTTCTGTAGCACCACATTTCGAAAGCTTCTATTCTCTTCTTGTCCAAACTAGTTATCGTCCATGTTTCACTTCCATACATGGCTACACTCCAAACAAATACTTTCAGAAACGACTTCCTGATACATAAATCTATATTTGATGTTAACAAATTTCTCTTCTTCAGAAACGCTTTCCTTGGCATTGCCAGTCTACATTTTATATCCTCTCTACTTCGGCCATCATCAGTTATTTTACTTCCTAAATAGAAAAACTCCTTTACTACTTTAAGTGTCATTTCCTAATCTAATTCCCTCAGCATCACCCGATTTAATTTGACTACATTCCATTATCCTCGTTTTGCTTTTGTTAATGTTCATCTTATATCCTCCTTTCAAGACACTGTCCATTCCGTTCAACTGCTCTTCCAAGTCCTTTGCCGTCTCTGACAGAATTACAATGTCATCGGCGAACCTCAAAGTTTTTACTTCGTTTCCATGAATTTTAATACCTACTCCAAATTTTTCTTTTGTTTCGTTTACTGCTTGCTCAATATACAGATTGAATAACATCGGGGAGAGGCTACAACCCTGTCTCACTCCTTTCCCAACCACTGCTTCCCTTTCATGCCCCTCGACTCTTATTACTGCCATCTGGTTTCTGTACAAATTATAAATAGCCTTTCGCTCCCTGTATTTTACCCCTGCCACCTTTAGAATTTGAAAAAGAGTATTCCAGTCAACATTGTTAAAAGCTTTCTCTAAGTCTACAAATGCTAGAAACGTAGGTTTGCCTTTTCTTAATCTTTCTTGTAAGATAAGTCGTAAGGTCAGTATTGCCTCACGTGTTCCAACATTTCGACAGAATGTCCATAGGGTCATGAAAAAGGTCAACAATGACCTTGTACTGACCCGGACACTTTTCTTGACCTTTGATAGTGTTCAGCTGCCGTCGCGCATCAAAGCGGGCTACAAGGTTATTTCTGTTCGCTCCTAGGTCCCGACACCTATGCACTGCTACCAGTGTCAGTGTTTTAATCACACTCACCAGTCTTGTTCCAATGCGGCTAAATGTGTCACTTGTGGCAAGGATGCCCATGAGGGTGACTGTCCACCTCTGTCTCCTCGTTGTGTGAACTGTCAGGGTGACCATGCAGCGTCCTCCCGCGACTGTCCCATCTACAAGGAAGAACGCTGTATACAGGAAATTCGGGTCAAAGAGAAAGTGTCCACCTCGGCTGCTCGCAAGCTATTTGCCAGTAGGAAGCCCATGCTGCTCCCAGCGGGGAAATACAGTACTGTCCTCGCCTCTCCTCGAACTACCAGGGAGGTGGCGATGCAGACATGCGATCTGACCTTCAGCACTACGGTCGTCCGTTTGGCTAGTGCTAAGATCGCCCAGTCGACGTCTCATCTTCCTCCCGTCACCCCTCAGAGACAAGCACCTTCATCAGCTTCTGCCAAGATGAAGACCCAAAAGTCCGATGCACGGGCCTTCAAGAAGGAACCGTCCCGTGCAGACTTCCTACGTACCTCGAACTCCCAGCCATCGACCAATACTTCCACAAAACGACTTTCCAAGAAGGCTCATAGGAAGCACAGTTCTCCTTCTCTGCCACGGCGCATTTCTTCTCCTGCGCCACCCAGCGGTTGCCGCCCCATGCCATCATCCGCTTCGCTGCACCACTGGTAGCCGAACATCTGGCCGTTCACCAGCGGAGGAAGCTCCCCCTCCCGGCCATCTTAACAAGACGGCCGATGAACCTATAGAACCAATGGACGATGACTGTCCGCTTACTGCTAGTGGCGGCAGTGCTCGCTCGAAGCCAGGCCCTCAGCGGCCTTTGAGGTGACCCTTTCTTGCATCTTCTTCTTCTCACGATGGCACTTATCCACCGGAATATTTGCAGCATTCGCTCCAACCGAGAGGACTTAAAGCTGCTTCTCCGCTCGCACCGTCCGCTCGTCGTAGCCCTCCAGGAAATGAAGCTACGCCCATGCGATCAAATTGCCTTGGCACACTACACCTCTGTGCGTTTTGACCTACCCCCTGTAGCAGGTATTCTGGCACATGGAGGGGTTATGTTGCTGGTCTGGGATGATATTTACTACGTTCCCATCACATTGCACACAGGCCTGCAGGCAGTTACCGTCCGCATTACTCTCCCCACTTTTACATTTTCCATTTGTACCGTTTACACTCCATCGTCGTCTGCCATTACCAGGGCAGGCATGATGCAAATTATTGCTCAGCTACCTGCACCATTTTTGTTAACTGGAGACTTCAATGCCCACCATCCTCTTTGGGGCTCTCCAGCATCGTGACCGAGGGGCTCCCTGTTAGCAGACCTTTTCAACCACCTCAATCTTGTCTGCCTCAATACTTTCCTTTCGTACACATCTCACACCTATTCGCATTTAGACCTCTCTATATGTACTACCCAACTTGCACACCGGTTTGAGTGGTATGCACTTTCTGATACATATTTGAGCGACCACTTCTCGTGTGTTATCCATCTCATGCATCATACCCCCTCTCTGTGCTCAACTAGTTGGAACATCTCCAAAGCAGACTGGGGGCTCTTCTCTTCCAGGGCGACCTTTCAGGATCAAACCTTCACAAACTGCGATAGTCAGGTCGCACACGTCACGGAAGTCATTCTCACTGCTGCTAAATATTCCATCCCTCACACTACTTCTCCACGTTGCATACCGGTCCCCTGGTGGATTGAGGGAAATGTTCCCGCATGCTGGCACGAGTCTATTGTTGTACCAGTTCCTAAGTCGGGGAAGGACAAGCACTTGCCTTCCAGGTATCGACCCATCTCGCTTACCAGCTGTGTCTGTAAGGTGATGGAGCGAATTGTTAACTCTCGTTTGGTTTGGCTGCTCGAATCTAGGACTTACCAATGTACAATGTGGATTTCGTAGGCACCGATCTGCTGTTGACCATCTGGTTACCTTGTTGACCTTCATTATGAATAACTTCTTGCGGAAGTGCCCGACTGCGGCTGTGTTCTTTGATTGGGAGAAGGCTTACAACACCTGTTGGAGGGCGGGCAGTCTCCGCACCATGCATACATGGGGCCTTCGCGGTCGCCTCCCTCTTTTTATTCGTTCCTTTTTAATGGATCGACAGTTCAGGGTAAGTGTGGGTTCTGTCCTGTCAGACACCTTTCGCCAGGAGAATTGGGTGCCACAGGGCTCAGTTTTGAGCCTCGCTCTCTTCGACATAGCGATCAATCCAATAATGGATTGCCTCCCAGCTGATGTATCAGGCTCCCTTTTTGTGGACGATTTTACGATCTATTGCAGCGCGCATGTTTCCTGGAGCGCTGTCTTCAGCGTTCTCTTGACCGTCTTTACTCCTGGAGTGTCGCCAATGGCTTCCGTTTTTCTGCCGAGAGGACAGTCTGTATTAACTTCTGGCACTACAAAGAGTTTCTCCCACCGTTCTTAAGACTCTCCCATATGTGGAGACAACAAAATTTTTAGATCTTACATTTGACAGGAAACTTAGCTGGTCTCCACATGTCATATTTGGCTGCCCGTTGTACCCGTTCTCTAAATGTCCTCCGTGTTCTTAGTGGTATGTCGTGGGGAGCAGATCGAACCGTCCTACTTCGCCTATATCGGTCGATCGTCCAAGCTGGATTATGGGAGCTTCGTATACTCCTCTGCACGGCCGTCTATCTTACGCCGCCTCACTACATACAACATCGGGGTTTACGTCTTGCGATCGGAGCGTTTTATACTAGTCCCGTCGAGAGTCTTCATGCTGAAGCCGGTGAATTGCCCCTCACCTACCAGCGCGATATACTGCTTTGTCGTTATGCCTGTCGACTACTGTCAATGCCCGACCACCCGTCGTATCGTTCATTCTTTGACGACTCTCTCGACCGTCAATACGGGTTGTATGTCTCTGCCCTGCTACCCCCTGGAGTTCGCTTTTGTCGCCTCCTTCAACACCTTGATTTTTCACTCCCTGCACCCTTTAGAGTGGGCGAGAGCCACACACCACCTTGGCTCCAGGCTCAGGTTCGTGTTCACCTTGACCTCAGCTCGCTCCCAAAGGAGGTTACCCCCAGTTCGGTATACCACTCCCGTTTTGTCGAATTTCGTTCGAAGTTCATTAATATGACCTTCATTTATACACATGGCTCTAAGACCAATGACAGGGTCGGGCGTTCTTTTATTGTTGGGGCACAAAGTTTCAAATACTGGCTACATGGCCACTGTTCGGTCTTCACAGCTGAGCTCTTTGCCCTCCACCAGGCTGTTCTTTACATCTACCACCACCGACATTCTGCTTATGTCATCTGCTGCGATTCCCTGAGCGCCATCCAGAGCCTCCGTGATCCGTATCCGGTTCACCCTTTCGTGCACAGGATCCAACGCTCTCTTCAGCAGCTGGTGGACGACGGTTTTCCGGTTACCTTTATGTGGGTTCCCGGCCATGTCGGTAGCCCTGGGAACGAAGCTGCAGATGCCACGGCCAATGCTGCGGTTCTCCAGCCTCGGACAGCTTCTTGTTGTGTCCCTTCATCAGATTGTAGGAGGGTCATTTGTCAGCGCATTTTATCGCTGTGGCATGCCGATTGGGCTGCACTTACGGACAAGAAGCTTCGGGCCTTGAAACCTCTTCCCGCAGCTTGGACGTCCTCTTCTCGGCGGGAGGAGGTCGTTTAGGCCCGGCTACCAATTGGACACTGCCGGTTCAGCCATCGCCATCTGCTGACAGCTGCACCGGCGCCGTTCTGCCCATGTGGGCAATTGTTGACGGTCCGCCACATTGTAATGTCCTGTCTGGATTTTACTACACTGCGTCTTGATCTTGGCCTGCCATGTACTCTGGATGCCATCTTAGCCGATGACCCAGGAGCTGCTGCACGCGTTCTTCATTTTATCAACTAGACAAACCTGTCTAAGGACGTTTGATTATGCTGTCTTTTTTTTAAAAAAAAATCCTATGCCTGTTAATACGTCTTTTATAGTGTTGTCCCATTTAGTTGCTGTTTTAGCCTTGTGCCTCGCGGTGCATTCCTAACTTAGTCTGGGCGCTAATGACCATTGTAGTTGTGCGCCCTAAAACCACAAAAAAAAAAAAATTAAATAAATAAATAAATAAATTTCTTGGTCACTCTTGCCTGTAAAACACAGTTACAGTGAGTAGTAGAGCTACAGTGGACCACAGATTGTGTGCTCATATATATCTGTCTATAAACATAAGATGCGCAGTGTTGCGATCATTGTAATCCACAGAAAGATTATCTAATGGATTACATGCATTGGATGGTGAGAGCGGGAGATATATCTAAAGATGATGTGAGGACATTTTAGTTATACAGAATTGAGTCCTTCAGCTGAGGTGGTGGATAATTTGAACCAGAATGCCTACAGGGAGCTATCAGAAAACACTATTTTGTCATGTTTCCATCTTAATTATGATTGTAGAATTACCAGTTGTTGTGACAGGAGGAAATGGAGACTAAAGTTTTCATAGAATACATCATAATGTCTTTATCAACTGAGTATTTTAACTGTTTTGTTTACTGATGCGAGACTTAATATACATTGCTGTCATTTCCAGTAGCTTGTTTCAGATTATGTGAGCAATGAAGATGAAAATTTCATCTCTAACACTGGCAATGTTGAGCATCAATGGCCAAAGTTACAGTATGTAAAATACGCCGTAGAAAGTATGTGCCAAGCAAGGTAGTGTGGGACGGGAAAGAGCTGGTGTGGTTAGACAGTCTCATTAGAAAACTTCTACAAAAACAGAGGGGGCTTCATTGCAAATGTAAACATAGCTGAAGCCTCACAGACAAACAAAAACTGAACAAAACCAAAACTCGTGTAAGGAGAGATGTCTGTGGAGCATTCAGTGTATTCAAAAGTAAAATTCTATGACTTAATGGAAAATCCTAAGAAGTTTTGGCCTTACATTAAATCAGGAATTGGATTGAAGCCATTTGTCTAAACATTGAGAGATCATAATGGTATCAAAACTAAGGATGACACAAAAAGGACCAAAGCACTACATATTTCTCCAAAAATGTTTCACTGAGAAAGTTACCAATTTAGTTCCTCCTCAAATTGTCACGTGAACTTCAAAATGACAGATACTGAAATGTGTGACAATGGGATAGAAAAGCAACTGAAGTTGCTTAACAGATGAAAGGCCACTGTGCCTGATGGGATACTAATATGATTCTACATAGTGTGCTACAGAACTAAGTCATCTTGTAGCTGCAGTGTACATCAGGCCACTGGAGGAGTGAAGTATTCCTGGTAATAGGAAAAAAAATGCAAGTCATTCCTATTTTCAAGGTGGGTCATTGAACACCACACACATCCATAGTTCTAAATCTCTGACTTGGACTAGTTGTTGATTTTTGAAATGTTTTATGTACACATATTATGACATTTCTGGAAATTGGAAATGTCCGCTGTAGGAATCAACACGAGTTATGAAAAAGATTCTGTGAAACCGAGCTTACTCTATTAGTTTATGAGACCCATAAAGCAATAGGCGCTGGCACTCAGGTTAATGCAGTGTTCTTTGATCTAAAGAAGGCATTCAATACAGTTCTGCACTGCCTCTAAAGAACAAAATATGAGGATCTACAATACCAGGACAGCTGTGTGATTGAAATGAAAAATTTCTGGCACACACATCACAGCTAGCATATCATTTCCAGTGGTGGTAAGTCTTCAGTTGTAAAAGTAATTATGGTCTTATCCCATGGAAGTCTTAAAGCACCATTAGCTTTCATATTATATATAAATGACACAGTGGACAGTGTTCAAAGTTCCATGAGGCTTTTGGCAAATGATGCTGTTGTATAGAGAGAAGATGCAATGCTGGAAAATTGTAGGGAAATGTAGAAAGACCTGCAGAGATTGACACTTTGTGCAGGGAGTGGTAATTAACCCTCAACATAAGCAAATGTAATGTATTAAGCATGAATAGATACAGTCTAATTATTGTACTATTATATGACTATTCTGCAAACATTGGAAGCAGTCATATCCATAAAACATGAAGTAGTATGTATATGAAGTGATTGAAACTGGAATGACCACATAGAACTAACTACATTCAAGGCAGATGTCAGACTGAGATTCTTTGTAAGAATCCACATGAAATGTAGTCCATCAGCAAAGGGACTAGTTTACAAAATACTCATTCTATCAGTACTTGAATATTTCTCAGCAGTCTAGGAGCTGTACTAGACAGGACTGATAGAGGAAATAGAAAAGACACAAAGAAAAGTAGCACATTTTGTTACAGGTTTTTTTTAGTAAGTGCGAAAGCATCATGGAGATGCTCAGCCAATGCAAGTGGCAGTCACTGCAAGAGAGGCAGTTCACATCATGGTGTGGTTTGCTATTAAAGTTTCAAGAGTATATATTCCTGTAAGAGCCAACTAATATATTGGATCCTCATATACTCATGAAAAGACAGATGAACATAAAATCAGATTTGACACACTTACCAGTAATCATTCCTCCCATGAACTGTTTGTGCCTGGAACAGGAAAAGGGGGACGCGACACTGGTGTACAAAGTACCCTCCATATCACACCGTAAGACTGTTTTCAGAGTATAGATGTAGATGCAGGTAGAATTCACAGATTTCTTTCTCATGAACTTAAAGGAACTGTGACATTAGTACACACATAATTAAAATTATAATCAAAATTATGAAGTTTGAGAAGTTTTGTCATATTAAATTGCAGGTGCTAAAGGGATATTATGTCTAGTAGAAGCTGCATTTTTAATGCACAAACTGTTAATTTCCATTTTTGTTTTGTTTTGTAGATTTCCTTTAAGTTAATTTTAGGTTACTTTCTTTGTTTAGCATATAGCACATGCCACTGAACCAAATTAATAATTAGTCAAAATTAAACAAAAAAATAGTATTAGTAATGTGTTTGGGAGAAGAGGTTTGTGTGCTTAGCAGCTAGCATAATAAGAGAGAAAAAGTTGGAAACTCAAATTTGTAAAGTCATTTTTAGCCTCAGAACCTCAAAATGTTGCAATGGTGTAAAGATACTATTTAGTTTTTTGCTTCCCCCCACCCCCTTTGCCCTTTTTCTTGTGTTTCCTGTATGTTTTGGAACATTTTGCCATTGCTCTTCTCCTCTATCACCCTCTTTGTGCTTTAACTACTTTCTCTTTGTTTGTTGCTCTTTCCTATTTCTAAACATTTCTTTCATCTTTACTCTCTGAGTTAAGTGTTCATCTTTTGACTTCTTTTTTTATGTGCTGTACATCGTTTGAACACATTGTCATAAGGAGCTAGGTGGTGGTAAATTTGTGTTTTGGAGTGGGTTTAATGTTCAGTGAATCTGCTCTGGGATGCCCATGGTTACACCTCTGGATATGAAATATATACAAGTATTTAAATAAATGAATAAATTATCCTCTTCTTGTCACACTAGATTTGCTAATAATAATGATACCATTGTTCTTTATTGTATTTAGTTCAAATATTGTATTTAGTTCCAATATTACTAAAAGTTCACACATTCTTCTGCTTCACAGGATCTATGTGCTTATAATGTCTGGCTTACTTTTCTGTCACATTGCCAAATATGATATTCAAAGAAGAAAACTAATCTGGCAGCATGTATGATGATCATAGAGATGTTGGAAATTATGGAAACTAGCCATTGTTGTATTTCTAAATTTGCATATCTTTGTTGTGTTCCTGGCAGGCGCTAGAGAGATTTTCTTCTCTGCCACAAAACTGAAAAACTCTTAAATGTATAGTGTTTTCTGAAACTACATGTGTATTTACGTACATAATCTTCTTTTTCAGAAAACTCCATCTTTAGTGTAGAGGGAGTCTACCTGTTTCCTGAAGGACGGTCTTGTTCTGTGAAGACCTGAGGTTCGTGGGAATTTGCCATATATTCACCACCATCATGAAAAATGTGGCTGATGGTTGTACTGAAGCTTATTGATGGCCATAAAATTGCCTTGGTGTGTGTGAGAGAGAGACAGATAAAAAAGTGACTTGATTGGCTGTAACTTGTTGACACCATCAATATTTTTGTTTATTTCGGATGGAACAGCTCAGGGACGATTGTTATGACTGTTGAGATTTTGACGTTATGAACATTGCTTGCTCAAATCACATTTGCTTACATCTACTGAGAGTACAATAAAAGTGTTCTCAGCACATGTGTGATCTGTCTTTAATGCAGTTTTGTAATAGCCAAGGCAATATGTACCAGACGAAACATTTTTTTCTAAATAGGTACAATGTTGTGTTTCAGAACTGCCCTTTATGATTGCAGTACTTTACAACTCGAATTTTAATAGTGAAGATGAAAATTTCCCCAATGAGTGAAAAAATTAGTAGAATGAAACTAAAAAAAAGTACTTTTAATGGTGAAATTTAAGCGGAGAGGATAAAGTAGCAGTGCATTAGCAAATCTATTCTAATGGCTTTCATCGAAGAAAACATTCTCACCTGTTGCCATAAATTTTGCACGGCTCTGCACGTTCATTCCTTCCAGAGTGCTCAATTATTATTGTTGATCTACTTATTCAGGCTGTTTAGCAAGATGATATGTATTGATTTGTAAATAAAAGTTAATGTGAAGACATCTCTCTGCTTCTTACAGTGTATACTTTCTGTGCTTTGTTCAATAGTCTGAAGTAATGTATGCACAAATGTGTCATGTACTGCTCATAGTCATTGTATAAAAATTTATGTGGATTATGGCAAAGGAATAGTTTGCTGGGAATAAGCTGTTTCGGGAAGACCCGATCAGTGTGTTCTAGATCTGAAATGTGATTTCTCTATTGACAGCATGTAAAATGTTCCTGTTTCATTCTGTTTACATATATTTTTTAGCAACTGTATATGATAAGGGGCCAACAGTTATATGTAAGTAAAATAAGAACTGGATAAATTTGTTGAACCATCAAATTCTGTCTGGTGGTATTTTCAAATAATAACACTGTAAGCGCACATTTGTGTTGAGATACTGACTGAAATTGTCAGTAAATATAGCAAAACAAATGGATTTGCTTGGTAACTGGATACTTCTAATGTTCATGAACAGGGTGTTTCGATTCCTACGATATTCTTGTATGGTTCACTTGCTTTTGGCCTTGAAGAGTGTATGTGCTGTTGTTGGTAATGTTGCTATTTTCTTAAAATTCGATTTGCAGTTTCTCTATTTTAAAGAAAAGTCAATGAACGATATACACTGCACTGAACTGTCAGATTCTATGTAATATATTTTAGTTGACTATGTATTCATGATGTGCCAAATAACTCTTTAAGTAGCAGTGTTTCTGCAGTCAGCAGTCTGTGGCATTTGAACTGTGATTTTTCAGAGCATTAGAATTGATTCACGACAATCCCATTTTACTTCCCATGCTCTAAAACCAAAACGGTGGAATAGTGAGGCTTAAAATTACTTTCATTAGTTTAATGAAGTACAATAAAAAAATTAGAGTAGGATGATGTGACATGTTGGTAATTTTAGGTACAGGAAATCATTTTCAGCCACCCACTTATTTATTAACTGTGGGAGTTTACTAGTATATTTTTATAAGCATTTGAATTAGTGTAAATTATGATCAGCACACATTCTCCCTTGTAATGTGGGAGAAACCGTGAAGTACAAGAAAACCTTCTTACAGTTTTTCAGATTCCAGATTTTCTCCTAAAATTAACAGTAATATTATATTAACTTACGAACATGGGGGGGGGCAAACCAAAATGTTTGTCCCTGGTTAAGTTCGAAGTTCTTAATCACTTACCTGTATTTATGACATAACTTACTTTTTTTTCAATACTTTGATGAGAAGTATTAGGACCAACATGTCACCTCAAGTGGGTTGGTCAAATTTAGGTATAGAGGGTAACACAGTACTATGTTTAGGAACTAGGGAAAAAATTCAGAAGTGTTTTGAAAGGGAGAGCACTATTCCATACTGCACCAACCCTTGTCCTAATTTTTTACAAATAAATCATTTGAGAAACAATTATGTTCAGACAAAGCAGTTATACAGATATTAACAGAGGTGATTAGTAGCACATACATCTTCTGCTTGTATACTGAAAGAAAGAGCAACAGACTACAAACATTTGTATGACTTTTCAGCACCTCTTAGTTTACATTACAAAGAGTAATTTAATATTATACATGATAATATACATGTAAAATTTAAAATGTAAATAGTTATTGGTTGTTTATACCACTAAAAATCATGATCGGATACTTAATAAATGTCTCTTTGTAATATTGTGGTTTTTTTGTAATACCTTCACTTTGACCTTTCTGTCATTATTTAATTTTTGTGCTTTTGTGAGACATTTGTTTTTCTTATTTAGATGATACAGTTAGCTATGTATCTGCTTACATATTGTATATTAGTTTTTCATCTTATACAAAGATCTAGATTCAAGAACATTGCTTCTGAAGAAACAGCACTAAAGATGTTGATGTGCTAAATGTAGTCACAGTAGAGTAGCTACGTTAATGCCTGTGAACGTCTAGCACATTCTGCACAATGTACTTAATATCAATTTATTCTATCCAGACTTATTCCTCACTATTTGTTTTACACAGGTGTGGAAAATACTTAAATTTTAATATTTGTCAAAAAATGGTGTCCTAGTAACCGATAGGACTCTACGAACTCCACATACAGTCCTGAGGAATGTGTTACCGGCAGCACCACCTACAAAATTTGCTTGTGTAACCTCAGTTTCCTGTCTAAGCATAACTAATATTGCAGTATCCAGAATACCCAAGCTACTTGTTCTGGCTATGTCTGCCATGAACACCTGTAAGCCAAGGTCTCTCACTGGATATCTGTCAAACTTGCGAAACGTCCTGGTTGTCATGATCTCTCGGTATAGTTGAGTAAAGTTATATTTTCAAGTATTCAGCCTAATTACTGATTCAGTTTTCTGCACAATATTTAGATGACCAGTCCACCCATGGATTTAAGGTGCTGCAAACTGTGTTCTTGTTAAGTGTTTTCTGCCTGTATTCTAACAAGACTGTGAACTTCTGTTGGTGTTATGCTGCTATTTATAGCCCCTTCTATGCTTATTTGTTTATCTGAACCGACACTGTTGAGGCATGAAACACACATTGCCCAGTGTTTTCTGGCTCTAGTTGATGACAGGGCCAAGGAGAGCCTAATAGATTGAATACCAGACACCAAGCCTTGTTTAAATTGAAACCTCCATGCCAGTTCATTAGGCTTTCCGGCATCTTTATTTTTATACTCCTTAATTTCACTGTCCCAGAAATCTAGTATTCACAACATGATTCTGGTCTCATGATATTTGAATCCGTGGTTATACAGAGGGGTCCAAAAAATGTATCCACTATTTAAAAGTCCATAACTTGCAAACTAATTGATGGAGTTGTCTCATTTTTGGTGAAAGTGTAGCTTAAGGTCCAACTTAAAGATATCACTGTAGGTGTTCGAAATTGTCACCATTAACATCCACACACAAACAATGCCGCTGAAGTGCAACACTAACTACTGACTGCAACATGTTCAGTTGGATATTTGCACATGAATGTATGATGGAGTCTCGAAGTTCATCCAATGTGTGTGGCTTTTGTTGATAAACTATGTCCTTTAGTGTTCCCCACAGGTAAAAGTCCAGAGGAGTTAGGTCTGGGGAACGTGGTGGATACTCCACAGCACCTCCACAGCCTATCCATCTTCCTGGTAGATTTTCGCCGAGATACGGCAGTTGACCGGTGTCGCCTGGTGAAACATTGTTCTGATGCCTCGTGTAAGGAGGAGAAATGTGTACCATCACGTGTACGACTTTGATAAAGGTCGGATTGTAGCCGATTGCGATTGTGTTTTATCATATCGCGACACTGCTGCTTGCATTGGTCAAGATCTAACAACTGTTATCAGAATATGGAATCTGTGGGTTCAGGATGGTAATAAGGAACGCCATGCTGGATCTCAACGGCCTCGTATCACTAGCAGTTGAGATGACAAGCATCTTATCCGCATGGCTGTAATGAATCGTGCAACCACGTCTCGATCTATGAGTCAAAAGATGGGGACGTTTGCAACACAACAACCATCTACACGAACAGTTCGACAACGTTTGCAGCAGCATGGACTATCAGCTCAGAGACCATGGCTGCAGTTACCCTTGACACTGCATCACAGACAGGAGCACCTGCAATGGTGTACTCAACGATGAACCTGGGTGCATGAATGGCAAAATGTCATTTTTTTGGATGAATCCAGGTTCTGCTTACAGCATCGTGATGGTCACATCCGTGTTTGGCGACATCGCGGTGAATGCACATTTTAAGCGTGTATTCGTCATTGCCATACTAGCGTATCACCTGGCATGATGGTATGGGGTGTCTTTGGTTACACCTCTGTCACCTTTTGTTTGCATTGACGGCACTTTGAACAGTGGACGTTACATTCCAGATGTGTTATGACCCGTGGTTCTACCCTTCAGTCAATCCCTGCGAAACCCTACGTTTCAGCAGGATATTGCACAACTGAAGGTTGCAGGTCCTGTAAGGGCCTTTCTGGATACAGAAAATGTTCGACTGCTGCCCCGGCCAGCACATTCTCCAGATCTCTCTGGTCAATGGTGGCCGAGCAACTGGCTCATCACAATACGCCAGTCACTACTCTTGATGAACTATGGTATAGTGTTGAAGCTGTATGGGCAGCTGTACCCGTACACGCCATCCAAGCTCTGTTTGACTCAATGCCCAGGCATATCAAGGCCATTATTACAGCCAGAGGTGGTTGTTCTGGGTACCGATTTCTCAGGATCTATGCACCCAAATTGCGTGAAAATGTAATCACATGTCAGTTCTAGTATAATATATTTGTCCAATGAATACCCGTTTATCGTCTGAATTTCTTCTTGGTGTAGCAATTTTAATGGCCAGTAATGTATTACACTACCAAAGGTGAGACAACTCTGTCCATTAGTTTGCCAGTTGTGGACTTTTAAACAGTGGATATATTTTTTGGAGTCCCCTGTATTTGAGACAGTGTGTGACAACAGATGATTTGCTTAGTTGTTATAGTTTCCACCTCTTTCTTACTGTTCTAATAATCTGCTCAGGTGAGAAACATGCCACATTCATGTGGAATGTGGTACGCTCCAGGCTTTGAAACCTAAATTGTCTTTAATATTCTAGAGAAGACTTTACCTTTGTTGAGAGGAGTGAAGTACACAGTGCGGCATGGTTCCATAGGAATCTGTTGATTTTGTCAGGGGATTCAACCAGCATAATGCAGATAGTTGAATGTTTCTTCATCATCCTTACTCTATTACTCCAATGTTGCTGATTTTGACTGCAAGACCTTCAAAACACAATGTGTATATGTTGTAGACCCACAGTGTGACTAAGACTATCCTTACCTGACAGTGTTAAATCTCAGTGGACGCGTCTTCCTCAACGAACGTCTGCGACCAGTGGTGATGGTTCAAGGTGTGGAGATTTAGGTTAGGGCGTGGGTTTTCTATAAGCACTGTGGCCCAGAGAATCATTGGTTCTTACCTTAACCCATATGTCAAGGAAGGACAATGATAAATTTTATATATTGGGATAGATACAATTCTTGAAATTTTCCCAGCATAAAGAGTATTCCATGAAGTTTTGGGATTGCAGTCAGATCATGTTGACTCCTTGCCTTGATATTTTGGCGGAAAACCATTCAAACGTCTTCAGGTGATTGTAATATACTGGATATTGCTAGTTAACATTGCTAACATTGTACCAAAATTGGCATGGAGCTGCTTGTGTAAAGGCAACCACTACACATGTGATCTGTCAGCTTAGGAGTCCTCTTCGAGTATTGCTCCATCTATGGTACGCAGGTGCAGTTGTAATGGCGATATTGCCTGTACACTCTGTCAGAAAGTGGGCAAATGAAGTTAAAATTCAGACATCAAATTAACAAAATTAACTGTCACTGGACATGTCATTAGTCATAAGTGCGTTGATCACCACCTTGTTAATTGTGATGGTGGCTTTCAGCTGGACAAGGTCTGGAACCCAGTGACTTCTTTAATACCTTCTGCAAGAAAACATTTTGTGATTAATGAACGTCCAATGTGTGTTCCACATATCGCATCACAGCAACAGGAGTAATAGACTATCCATAACCAAGAAAATCATCTGTTACTGAGCACGGGCTCAAATATAATCTTCAAATGAAATGAGATACCAGTCTTATGGTGCAAAAATATTTCTGGGACAGTCTATTTGAAGAGTCTATAAAAAGAAAAAGATACTGGCAAACCTAATAAACTCAAACCTCCATCAAAGGTTAACAAAACATAGGGTCTGTTATTCATTTTATTAAGATATCACCTGCACACTGATCCACCTGAGCTGGAAAACACTGAGAGAATGTACATTTCACAGAACAAGAGCATGAGCCAAGAGGAAGAAGTGAGCATCCAAGAGCGTCAAAGGATGTACTCTTTATCAAGAGTCTAACTCTGCTATAACTATGGGCACATGCAGGCGTGTGTGAGACAGTAATACTGCTTGGGAATGGGCATTAAATTTTTGAGAGAAATCTTATCTGTCATGATGTCAATTATACAATAAGAGTGCAATAAACAAATATTATGGAAAGTAATGTAGCTGCTGCTGTGAAACAATAGTGTCTGCAAAAATGTGTCTCAAAAGAAGAATATGGAATCAATAAACAGATCAGCAGTGAAATTATGCTTTGAATGGCACAAAGCTATGTCATTCAGGCCATTTGGTGATGGCCAGAAACTGACAATTGTACTACAGTCATGTTTGTACAACTGCTGGTCTCTTTTGACACATGTAAATACCTTCAACAGTAAATCAATATTAGAGAAGGAAAGTAGCTACTTACCATATAGCGGAGATGCAGCGTCGCAATAGGCACAACAAACAGATTCACACAATTATCGCTTTCATCCATTAAAGCCTTTACTGAAACCACACTGCGAGGAGCAGCAGCAGCAGCAGCAGTAGTACATGATAGGAGTGGTGACTGGGTGGAGGTGAGGAGGCTGGGGCAAGGAGGGGGAGGGACAGTATGGTGGGGGTGGCAGACAGTGAAGTGCTGCAGTTTAGTCAGAGGGTAGGAGAGAAGGTGGGGAGGGGGGGGGGGGGATCGGGTAAGTAACAGAAAGGAGAGAAAATAAAGAAATTAAAAGACTCGGTGTGGCAGTGAAATGACGGCTATGTAATGCTGAAATGGGAACACGGAGGGGGCTGGACTGGCGAGGACAGTGACTAACGAAGGTTGAGGCCACAGGGGATGTATTGCAGGGAAAGTTCCTCCCTGTGCAATTCAGAAAAGCTGGTGTTGGTGCGAAGGATCTGTATGGCACAGGCTGTGAAGCAGTCATTGAGGTGAGGGATATCGTGTTTGGCAGCATGTTCAGCAACAGAGTGGTCCAACAATGAATGCTTGTTCACCATGAAGTAAATACACTACAAAGCATGATATTACATTGGAAGTTAAGTTTTATCAATATTAGGCAGTTAACTATGAGCAGATAACTTTATCCAAGAGACAAAATTAAGTGCTACAATGCATTTTTTTGTAATCAGCTAAGGAAAGCAAATTATGAAAGGTATTGATTGCTACTCACCATATAGAGGAGACGTTGAGTCACAGACTGGGGCAATGAAAAAGAGTGCTATACATTTAAGGTTTTGGCCAGAAGGCCTTCTGTTGTAGAGAAATATACACATTCACACAAGCACAACTCACAGACACGATCAGTGTCTCTGGCCACTGTGGCCGGACTGCGGACTGCAACTGTGCCTGATGGGAGAAGCAATCTGGTGTGGATGGTGGGTGTGATGGAGGAGGCATGGGAGGGGAGGGTGGGGGAGAGATGGCAGGGGGTGGAGGTAGGTGTAGAGCTGGCTGTGGGAGCATGCAGGAACAGTGTGGGGATACGTGTAATGGTACGTGTGGGAGCATATGGATGCATGGTGTGGTCAGGGTAGGGCTCCTAGGTGAAGTAGGACAGTTTGGGGAAGGGAAGGGAGAAACAGAATGGAAAATGAGAGAAGTAGAGAATGGAAAAAGACTAGAGGGTGCACTGGCAACACAGAAGACTGTGAAGTGCAGGAGTGGGAGTAGGGAAGAGGACTGGTAGGTGGAGGACACGGACTAGCGAGGGTTGAGGCCAGCTGTGTTATGGGAAAGTAGGATATATTTCAGGGAGGATTCCCACCTGTCTAATTCAGAAAACCTGGTGTTGGTAGACTGTAAATATGTCATTATGTTGGACAGAATGAACAGTAATTGGATGGTCCAGCAGTCTGTTGGCTGGATGGTCGAGCTGTCGGTGACCATTCGCGCCGATAGACAGCTTGTTTGTTGTCGTGCCTACCTAAAAAGCAACACGTGGTTATAGCTTAGTTTGTATATCAAATAACTGTTTTCACAGGTAGCCCTGCCTTCAATGCGACAGGAGACACCTGTGACCAGACTGGACTAGGTGGTGCTTGTATTTCTAGGCCTATTCCAGGGATAAAAGCCATGAAGCGAGAGGTTGGGTGCAAGAGTGGAGCCGGTATGGACAAGGATACTGTGTAGGTTTGGTGGGTGGTGGAATCCCTCGGCGGGAGGGGTAGGAAGGATAGTGGGTAGGATATTCCTCATGTTGAGGGCTTGGTGGGAGGTAGCTGAAACTGTGGTGCCAAATGTGACTCAGCTGCTCTAGTCTTGGATGGTGCTGAGTCATGAGGAGAGTGCTGCTTGTGGCTGGCTGATGGGTATGTGGAAGTTGGTAAGTGACTGGAGAGAGAAAACACAGGAGATCTATTTCTGTACAAGGTTGGAAAGGTAATTTCAGTCTTTGAAGGCCTCTGTGAGAACTGTAGTGCATTTGGAGAGAGACTACTCGTCACTACAGATGCAATGACCATGGATGGCTATGTCCTTTGGAAAGGACTTCTTGGTATGAAGTGGGTGGCAGCTGTCAAAGTGGATGTGTTCCTGGTGTGTGGTGGTGTGGTGGATCTGATATGGATTCAGGTAGTGATGTAGCCACCTGTGAGGTGGAGGTCAGCATTGAGGAAGGTGGCTTTTTGGGTTGAAGAGGACTAGTTGAAGTGAATCAAGAGAAGGTGTTGAGGTTTTGGAGGAACGTGGATGGCGTCCAGCCACAAACGTGGCATAGCTTTTTGGAATGCTCTTATGAACATGACTGAATGCACATTTCTCCTATCTGGAATAAAAGCTTGGAACTGGCAATGCCTAGTTAGATTTTCTTCTAACATCACTTAAGCAAAATATGGCACCACCACCACACATTACGTGCAGTGACAGGTTGATTAATGAAATGTACTATGTACGCATGAACTGGTTGCGCACGGAAGTTTCTATTAGAACTTGCTCATGATATGTCATTCTTGACAATCTCTTTCACTTGTGCTAGATCTTCTTTCATTACCCTGAGCTGTTGATGATGTACTGGAGTGAAATACACCCATAGATACAGCAGGGGGTTCTTTGGTTTGCTCTGGGCAGAGATGGAGTGGATACTGCAATGCATAAAATATTAGTTCCCTTTATCACAACATAGGTAGGAAGAATTACTTAACTTTCTATAGCCCATTTCCTCAGCATTATCATGAGTATTTATGACTGTCTCTGAACATTAACATATCACTTGATACAGAACCATTCCAAGTCTCTCACTAAAAGTACATTTAATGACAACTTTCAGTTAGTGGTCTCCCTGATACACTGATCATGCAGCTGGCCTAATAGATGATGATGCTACCATGGTAGTCAATGATCACGGACTGGGCTGAGCAGTACTGTACTCAGTCATAAGCACAAGAGCTGTTGCAGTGGTGTAGTGAAATATTTCTAGGCATGGCTATGCTGGTGTCGCTCTTTCATCAATGTGGCCTGCAGTGACTATATTTGCTTGTGGTTGCTCACTCTTTACCACATTCCCCCCCCCCCTCCCCCCTCCATCAAACATCCACATCATCATCAAGTAAGGACATAGCACATGACAATGGCTGGGGGGAGTACTGAATAAGATGCAGATGAGGAGACAGGGAGTGTAACTGTAGCCGATGGAAGCTCCCTGCCCACAACCTAGTATCCACTTTGTGAGTGAGTGGGAATAGCAGCTGAAAAACAAGTCATAGGGTGCATGTCCACATCCATAGACACAACTGTAGTGGTCAGTAGTTGGGCAAACTGCAAGGGGATCTTCTGGGCAGTTCAGTGACCGTCTCGGGGTGGTGTGTCCACTGACATCAGTTCAAGCTGCAGGATAGGCACCAACTTTGGTGACATCAGCAATGGTGGTGGCAGTGGTGACAATAGCTGCAGCGGCATGGTGTCAGCCTCCTTGGGCACCACTGTGGAAGGTACTGGCTGTGACTGGTGGAGAGGCAGAAGTGACTCCTGGTGTAAATTCCAGCGGTATGCTAGGTCTGTGGACAAAAATACTGCAACAGGAACTCTGACATACTCAGAAGCATGCTGCAGCTGGTTCTGGTGTTAGTGATGCACACCAACAGAACCTTGTATGATGTAAGAGGAACAATTAATGACTTTTGTAATGACACCATGTTCCCAATGCTGTATCCTACCACACACTTTTAAGAAAGACTTCATCATGTGGCTGAAACCTTGTCTGACCAGCAGGAATGAAATGTTTCCATGGCAGTCACAAAAGATGCGAAGAGTATGGTGTCTATGACTGTGTAATAATTCTGTTTGGGACTTCCTGTCTTACAGCAAGCAGGTGTAGGAGGATAGTAAAATGAAGGCTGGCTCGCATGTGTGGGAGGAATGGAGTGTCTCTAGGTGACTTTTGAATGTCCGAATAAGCAGAATGGCTTCACTGTTAGACTGAGAGTGAAGAGGTGCAATAGTCACATGGTGAATGCTGTTTGCGGCACAAAACTTTTGAAAATTGTTTGACATGAATTGTGGTCCACTATCTGAGGCAATGACCTCAGGAGACCACACTGTACTTGAATTAGTGGTAGATATCATGGGAACAACAAAAGGAAATATATTATATGCAACTACACCCAACAACAATAGCGTGTTCCAAAGCAGACTCGTCAAATCAATATAGATGCATTGCCACAGCCTAGATGGATGGGGCCACTCAAAAAGCATTTGCAGTAGAGCTGATTGCTGTTTCACACAAACATTGCAACGACAGTTTATGCGCTCAGTCGAGGCATCTATGCCATGCCAGGTACAATGATGTTTTGTGAGTTGCTTTGTGCAAACTATGCCCCAATGACCTTGATTCAATAAAGACAAAACATCCTGCAGCAGGGAGTGAGAAATCACAGTGTGTGCACCGTCATTCTATGTATGCAACAGCAGAACATCTGACCACACGGACAGCACACGATGATGTGAAAAGTTGTGACGTGCCACTTGGAGGGGAATTTGTCAAACTACATGGTCACCTGGGGCGCATGTATTGTAAAACAAACAGCAGAGTGGAGTCAGAAGCAGTTGCTGTGGCAATACGCTGAAAATGAAGAGGGAAAATCTGGGAAACTTCCAAAATCCTGAGTATCGATTTGAAAACATGATTCCTCAGGTCAATCACTGTGGCAGTACCAACCAATAACTGAGACAAGAAGTCAGTGATCGAATTTTGTGCAGTGGACCTGTACAATAATTCATACTGATAATCAGACAACATCAGAGCTCGGTATTTTGATTTTTGCACTATCCAAGGTACGACAGCCTTGAAAGGATTGAACAAGGTCAACAGAGGCTGATTATCTGCAATGAAGTAGAACTTCCAATGGTACAAATGTTGGTGGAACTTGGTAACACTATAAATAATGGTGAATGCCTCTTTCACAAGCTGGTTGTAATTACATGGGACTTTGTTTAGAGTTTCTGAGGCAAAAGCAATACATCTATCAGAATAACCAATTCTATGGGAGAGCAAAACTCCAATCCCATAAGAAGATGCATTCACAGCTAACACAACAGGTTTGGCTGAATCAAATTAATCAAAAACAGCAACTTAATAACACAGCCTTTAATTGCTGAAATGAGACCACAAAAAACAAACATTTTTCTGCTGCAGCCAGTTCAGCGGAGCAGCAATTTGCGCAGAATTCTCAATGAATTTGATGGATGAGTGTGTTTTGATAAGTCTGGTAAATTTCCATGAAAGAATGAAACATTTTGGTTGTGCCTTCATGATTGGTAAGCTCGATTATTCCAAGGATCATATATCGAATTTCAACAATGCACAACACTGTTGACAGCTGTATGAATTGGCCATCAAAAATAGACAAAACCGAGTTACCTGTTGTTATTAAGCATTTCTGCTTGAAGAATTAGACTGCTGCACAGTCAAAAAGGAATTGGGTGAAGTTCACATGGTGTCAGCATTTTCACTGAAGACTATTTACTTTTGGAGTAACAAAGTTAAACATGGTCGGACAAGCACAGAAGATGAAGTGCACTTTGACTGTCCGATTGAGGTCATGACAAAGGAAACCATTGACAAAAGTCATGATATGGTACTGCAAGACTGCTGAATAAACATCCCTGAAATTGCTAAGATTGCAGGCATCACAGCTGAGTGAGTGCATGATGTCCTCCATGGAGAATTGGCTATGAAGAAGTAGGTGCTGTGATTGCTCACAGTCAATCAAAAGTGCGTCTGGAACAACATTTCAACACAATGTACGGCAATGCTTAATTGCAATCTGTGAGAATTTTTGCAGCATTGTGTGACTGTTGATGAAGCTAGATCTATCATTACACTCCAGAGTCAAAAAAGCAGTTGAAACAATCAAGAAAGACTGGCAAAACTGCACCAAAGAAGGCAAACACAGTTTTGTCAGCCAGTAAGGTGATGGCGACTGATGTTTTTGGGATTCCCAAGGAATAATACTCGTACCTGACTTGGAAAAAGGCAGAACCATAACTGGACCCTATTATGATATATTGTTGGATTGTTTGGAACGTGTGTTGGCTGAAAAAAGATCAAGGTTGGCAAGCAAAAAAGTGCTCTTTTGTCAGGATAATGCGTCATCCCCCACATCAGTGCCAACAATGGTGAAAGTGCGTGAACTGGGCTTTGAATTCATTCCTCATCCACCCTATTCTCCAGACTTGCCCCCAACTGACTTCCTCCTATTCCCTGACTTAAAAATTTGGCTCTGCTGGGAAGAAATTTTCATCAAATGAGGAAGTGATAACTGCAGTCAATGAGTTTTTTGCAGAGTTTTGGCAGAACCTATTTTCCCAATGGAATAAAAAAGCTGGAGGATTGCTCGAGTCTGTGTATATCTCTCAAAGGAGACTATGTAGAGAAGTCATAAGTTGTTTACAAAACAAACATTTTTTCTTGCTTTCTTTGCAAATTTATCAAATCACCCTTGTAAAAGGTAAACTTCCCTCAGCCAGGGTACCAGCAGATCTTTTATTGCAGAGAAGAGCAGATTATCAGGACGCATTTGTTATGTGTCCTACACAGTTAAGTTTTTCTTGGAAGGAGGACCACTTTAAGTTCGCCACAGAAACAAGTTGAAACAAGCAGTCTAAATTTTCCAACGGTTCAGCAGGTGTATGAACCGCAACCACAATATTGTCGAAATAGTTTGTACAAGATGGGAATTCTGCTGTTAATTGTTCCAGGAACTGTTTAAAAATAGCAGGAGCTCAAGCACTTCTGACAAGTAATATTTGAAACTGGAACAAACCTAGGAGAGTGTGTTTATCACAAAATACTTCTTGGACTCCTTGTCCAGCAGTAACTGTAAGTATGCCTCATGTAAATCAATCATGGAAAAGAATCTTCCCTGTCCCAGTCTGTTCATTAAGTCGTCCAGTCATGGAACTGGTAAAGCTTGATGGTTTGTGGGTTTACTGATTTTTTTGTCTTAAAAAAAAATCAGCACACAAATGTAAACCACCTGATGGATTTTTGAGAGTGGCCAAGAGCGATGCCCGATAACTTGCAGAGACAGGTCAGATAACCCCATTGTCTTTCCATCTTTTCAGTACCTGAGCAACTTGCTAATGCACTCCATGGGGAGCAGGATTTATGCACTAAATTCCAGTTGACTATTTATTTCTGAGGTACTCTTTACCAGTTGTACACCTTCCACAATATTCGGCCTTCTCAATCCACTGAACATGGAACTGGCTGAATCATTTTTCTGCTATTAAAAGTCTTCACCAAATAATTATGTTGAAGTGTAAGTGACTGATACAATTCCTTCCACCTTATTTTCATGTCCTCTTATGGTGCTTTTCCTAGCTGTCTCCTGTTGATCTTCATATTCTAATTTCCCTGTCTTGTCATAGTTAATTATACATCTTTCTAACTGCTTCAGGTTCTGTCCAAAAGACGTACAGACATGCTCATTTCAATGAAAGAGTTGGGGTAATAATGTTCATGATTTCTATCACTTCTTGTGGTCACTCTTCGACAAGTTAAGGACACTATGTGACCAAAAAAATCTTGACACCTACACAGAACTGCAAGAAATTTTTGTCAAGTCTGCATCTCATGCAGTGGAGTCTAATACAGAACTCACTCACTCTGTACCTATATCGCAACTTCCACTCAGATTACAAGCTTTCAGTCAGATTAGTATGGATTCTTTACGTTGGCCTGCAATGACAGATGATATAAATATGGTTCTTTGCGATTGATGGAAATCAGGAGTTCACCAACAACCCATAAATGTGCAGTCAGCATCAGATTTAGATTTTGACCAAGCCTGCTCTTATAAGTGAGAAGTGGAAGAAAGTGCTAACCTTCAATTTAGCAAAGATCTGATTGATCACTTTATCTGTTGTGTTTCTGAATTCAACACATGCAGGTAAGCAGTAGCTCCATAAGTACTGCTAGAAAACAATATAAATTGTTTGGTCTTATTGTATTTGTTCTTGTCTTTGAATTTAACCAAACATATAACACACAATATTTCAAAATACACTCTTGTTTGTTAGCATTCCTTTTGCAAACCCCTTCAAGTGATGTGTGGTTACTCATATTTAGCAACATGACTGCTGTCTACCAGCAGCCATCTTCAGTGTTTGATGTCACTCATTACGGAGAAAGGGAGAAAGATTGATATCACATAGTAGTAAAACAATTTTATTAGAAAGAAAGAAAGAAGACTGTGATTGTGATGCAAAACTGAGTTTGGCAGATTTCATGGGACTCTACACCAGTACTCATGTAAATTGATTCCTGAATAGGTTAAGTTAAACATGCATGTTTGAGCACAGTAGATTTGGTACTATCTGGATCCCAAATTGATGCTTCTTATCAAGGAATAATCAGTTACACTGTCTGACAAAGAAAGTGAAGCACCCACAAGATGTAGTTACTGTGAGTTAAAGTAACTTCATGTACACACCTTTGGAGGGTATGTAAACAATTAGAGTTGCAGTTCTCTCTGACAGATAGAATGGCTATCAGAGTACATTAATGTTGTTAATGTTTAGTGTTGTTGGCAGATTTGGTAGGGTATATAAGATGTGTGAACAGCATTATGTATTGAATGATCCAAGTGAAAAACATCCAGATGCCACATACTCATGTAAAACACGAGTTTCAGCACCTAACAGAGTTTGAAAGTGTCATCATTTGGGGTCTCCATTTGGCAAACTGGTTGAATCACGCCATATCCAGTTTTTTTGGGGTGTTTGAATGTGACACTGGCCTGATATTGGACTGCATGGGAAACTGAGAGACATACTAATCATCAAGGTTCCAGTTGACATTGTCTGTCAAGCATAAGGGAGAATCACCATTTTGTGCACGAAGCACATCTTAACCTCTTCACATCTGCACCTACCATACATGAACTTCCAAAGGGCTTCCCGCAACATTCTACGGCATCTTTTTCGAGACTTGCAGCAGCTGGTCTAGTGAATTATGTCTCTTGTGTAGGCTGCCATTATCACTGTAATACAGACAGCAGTGTAACACAACCACCCACGATTAGCCAGTTTATTTTGTACTGGTGTCTCTCTGAATTTCCCAAGAATACACATAATAATTGTGGCATAGGTTTATAATAACAAGATATTAATTTTATGCTTATACATAAGCTGATAGCATGGCACCAGTTTCACTTTTGAGATTTACAAGTGGGGGGGGGGGGGGGGGTTGCTACATAAATCTTTCTCTGCAATTTCTTTCACTCTGTATTAAAATATCTGTTCAATGCTAGTTTTAGCAAATAGTTTTAACTAATGTAATGTTATACTTTTACAATCTGTTTGTTTTGTAATATGTGTAGTTTCTGTTAAACAGTCTTCCAGCTCTTTGTAATTTTATGACATAATATGCAGGCATTTTGGTGAAAACATGAGCATAAAGTTTAATAGGCTTCTGTAGAAACCTTCTTGGTTATATGCTTTATTTAATAAATAGGTGATGATATATTTTATGCAAACTGGGTGTCTAGTAGCAACACCTGGCACTCCATACAGCAGTATTTCAGCCGTTGCTGCACCTCAATCTGCTACGAGATATATAGATTCAACATATCTGTTGTAAGTGGTACTCATATTTTTACTTGAAACAAAGTAGCTTTCTGGCTTTTTTGTCTCATGACTTTATCTCACTTACATATGTTGGTTGGATGTGTTAGAAAAGAGTTTGTACTCAGGTAAGAGAATGTTTATTATAAATTAAAGGTTTCTAATTCCCCTGTTTTGTACTTTTGGTGCACTTAGTACTTGGCTATGTTCAAGGTCAGGGCATCTCCATTTTACTTTTTAGGTGTTGAGAGTGACCGAATTAACTACCATGCCTGTTGTATATGATGACACTAGAAAAAAGATGTCAGTTTCATGGGTCCCTGTGTATTTTACTGCCACTATGTCACAATTCAAGAGACACAGAGGTGGCAAGAGGTACACTCACCATTACCAAATAAGACCCAATGCTTTACAATAACTGTTATTATTTAATAGTCCCACAATAAAATTAATGTTTTTTTTTTAATTCCTGCATCTACATCTGTATTCCACAAGCAACCTTACTGTGTGGCAAAACATTTTACCTGTGCCACAGTTTTTGCCCCCTTCCTTGTTCCACTTTCAAATGGCACATGGGAAGAACAACTGTGGGTAATCCCTGTAAGATCTATAATTTCTCCAATTTTCTTGTCATGGTCATTTCGCAAGATGGAAATCATGGAAGTGATTTCACATATTTGATGCAGTTTACATTATTGGCATACTGTCGCTTGGCTTTGCACAAACTATAGAAAAAATAAAAGAGCTTCTTTCAACATATTACAAGGCTTCAAACGTGCCCCATTCTGGGTCTGCAGATATGAAGTCAATAACCAAGCTCTTCTCATATTCAGTGCGGCATGTCCCTCTCAATCCATTCCAAAGCACTGACAATGCGAGTTTACAGTTCTGGTGGGTTTGTTGGTAGAAGAGATATTAAACACTGAATCTTTCACTTAACCTCACAAAAAAAAAAAAAAAAAAAAAAAAAAAAATTTAAAAAAATAAAATAAATAAAATAAATGCCTGGGATTTGGTCGGGAGAGCATGGAAGTCATGATGTGAATTGCTGATCACCAACCCCATCACGATTCACCCATGAGTTTCTCAATTTCCTGCTTAATAATTCATGAACATCATGATGGAAGTGGTGTGGCCATCCTGTTGATGGATGAAGCCAACACTCTGTCTCCAATCATGGCATGAGCCAAATTCTCAACATGTCCAGCAACATGTCCTGCAATGGACTCTTTGTGGAAGAAAAAGGGACCATGAATTTTAAACCGTGAAATTGCACAGAACACATTAACTTTTGGTGAATGTCGAATGTGCTACATCACAGGATGGGGATATTCTGTCTCCTAGATTCACACATTATTTCTGTTCTGTATCATTCACAAAAAATGTTACTTCATCACTAAAGAAGAGTTTCTCACATAACCCATCCTCTTCTATAAGCTATTGTAACTTTGCCAAAAGTTCAAAGCATATGACTTTGTCATCTGGAGTCTGGGATTGTAGCAACTGCAAATGATAAGGCTTCAGCTTCAGTGGTTTTCTTAAGATCTTCCAAAAGGTCCATTGAGGTATGTCCACCTCTCTGCTTGCTCTATTTGTTAACTTCTGTGGGCTATGTGTGAAACTTTCCCACATGCAGTAAACTGTTTCTTCACTCACTGTATGCCAACATGTTTATTTCCCTCTGCAAAAGCAAACTGGAACTTTAAACTGTGCATGCCATCGCCAAATGGACTTAGCAGTTGGTGAATCTTTGTTGCATTTTCTTCTGTAGTGTCGTTGCACTGTTATGGCAGACTGATGTGAATGCGTTTCAAGCACAACATAGGCTTTCTTGGCACCTATCACCATCTTGCCTACCTATTCACTGCTGCGCTCTCACAGCAGAAATCTGAAATGCAGCTGCAACAATACAAAACTGAAGTTTTTGATATGTGTGTTGAGTTTTACAACAATATATTAATTAATATAGCTACACTGACTTTATGAAACTGCTTCAGTCCAATGACTGATTTACTAGCAGGTCCAATAGCCTGGAGCCCAAGGAAGCAGATATATACCTAAATGTTATTAGGTCTGCACAAACAATTCAACATGTTATATGTACACAACTCCAATAAATTTTTGTACAATTTGCGTAGTTGGATTTGGTTGTGGCACGGCATAGAGTGACACGACCATTCACTAAGTACATCTTACCGAACTGACTGCACAAGGGTGGTGTATCCGCTGCAGGAGCTGAAGCGAGATCATGCTGATGTAAGCGTACACCACGTGGTGGCATGGAGTTCGAGAGAGAAACGGGAAAGTCCCGTCTCATGTTTACTTCAAAAACAAAGGGAGAGCCACGTTGTTTGAGTGCATCCTGCAATTTCTAACACTATCTGGCTGCAATTATCTTGACGATTTGCACAGTGGCTGTTGGGATCAGCCTTGCCTCCCCACATTAAAGCTCCCCAGGAGGCAGGAGAGGTAGGGGGCAGGCAGCATCTGCCGCTTGCAGCAGCACCATTACCCTTAACAATGTGTACAGTACCAGTTCGTGTCTACGGCAGCTGTAACGTTGGCAACGCTCAGAGACACATGAATATCTTTCAACTATAGCTCACGCCACATAAGACGACACTTCTGCGCATAGAGGCGGAGCAGTGGAGGGATGAGAACTGCACATGCGCAGCAGCAGAGAGCAGGCAAACCAAGTTCACGTCGCCGAACTGCGTTGCTGCAGACAACAGTCAGGCTCATTTGCATACAGTACATTGTATTATACATTCAAATCTAAGAGGGGAATAGTAAATATTAAAACCAATTTTGTTCAGTTGTCATGAGAGAAATATTAATTTACATCCTGGCGATACTGCGCCCACTGCTCCACAGATTTACTCTGCATGACGCTGGGAGATGAGAACAGCTGACACAGCCTTGTGAAGACGTGGAGTACAATTTTTCTAAAAATGACAATTGTCTAGCAACAAGATTATTGAAAGTGCTTGCAATAATTATGATTTATTGTGATTTAAACTGTGTTATAAGTAAAAATTTAATACACAACAAAATTAACTTCAAGCACAAACAAAATCATTATATTTGCTTGACAAAACCTTCTGCTCAATAGAATTTTTAAAAATTTGTATAAGGTGTGTGTGTTGATGTGTTTGATTGTAGATGAGTGTAATCATCATATATAAAAAAAGAATTAGTGGTAGCAAAGACTAATGAAAACACTATTGTAAAAATGGTCAGTAAGTTGTCATATTTTTTGCTGTTAACGGGCATTATGATGGTAAACTAACTCGTTGCACATTACAGTAAGAGCCCGCATTTATAATCCATTGAACAAGCAAACAATTAACTATCATGTGTGAATAACTCCAGGGAATGATGACCAATAACACTGAAAACCACTGAAACCTTGACCTGTAACAGTTACTGTCATTTTAGGGCCTTATCCAGTTCATTCCTCGAAAATGACTGGGTTTTACATGTGGAAATATTGGACTTTTGATGAATTCATCCAGCTGCATTCTCATGTGTTATTAGAGCATACAACATGGTGGGAGAAGCGTAACTACACCTTGGGCAATATGTTGAACATTATAGTCTGCATAATTCAACGAATACAAAGTCCCAATCAAAAAGGCTAGGAAGTTCTCATTACTATGTATGCAACTGATATGATGACAAAAACATTTTTTAAACCACGGGTCTTTAAAACTAAGAAATATTATTACTTTGTTCCAAAGTCTACATCAAAATACCACCGTCACTTCTATTTGAGTCTGTTTCTGAACAATCTGATTATAAATCTTCTTTGAACTAAAAACACTCTTCTTAACATATCAGGTTCAAGACTTATATCCATCATCACTTCCCTGTCAAATTATTGTTTCTGAAGCTTTTCAGCATGCCGCACAGATGTGCCCACACTATAGGTGGGAAGGTTTTTATTGCCTCGTGCACAAGCGATTCAGTGAATGTTGACTTGAGTGTTGTTTTTTCCCTTAAAGCCGTATCCTTTGCCCAAATTAATTCCATAGGGCTACACAGTGACACATGGGTAAACACAAAACTGTGTGGCCCCATTCACGTGCAAGGAAGTCAAGTTTGTGTGTTCTGTCACATGACTTGTATAAATTAATGAGCTGCAGGAGATTGGCATGAGTCTGGTTTATACTGTGCTTCATATTTTTATTTTTAAGCCAGGGAAAAACATCCACTTTTCTGGTGTTTATACTTGGTGCTTTCCCTGTAACAGTTGAATTATAAGTGGCAATAACCAACTTCGATGCAAGGTATGACAAGAAACTTGAAAACCGCCAGTACGATCACTAGTTTTCCAGCAGATCTTCCTGGAATGATTCTAATTGGCCCATGTTTCACCAAGGTAATACACGGTTGAACTACCTCCTTCTCTTGTATCGTCAGTCTTTATATGGATTGAAGTTCGTGCTGCAACTATGTGACTTCTTTGAACTAAAAACACTTTAATTAACATATCAGGAACCAAGGTCTTTTAAAATTCTTTACATTGATGAAGCATTTACCAATGAAGCTATTTTTCTCCTGCATAACTGTAACACGTTTTTGTGATGTCGGGCATTCATCATTCACATGGAGCACTTTTAAACATTGTTGCTACAACCATCCATTTGTGCTACAGGTTCCTTGTGATTTTGATGCTTCCCAGGCGACACGAAACCAACTTTTTCTATGGTTCCTACAGCTCTGACATTTTTGTTTACAGTTCTCTATGCATTTCTCTTGCCGACACCACATGGTTCAGGAGTCCATTCTTGTGACTTCAACTGTCAGCAGTGGGAGACCTGCTTTCAAATTCACATTTGAAAAAGTTCTAAATGCAGTAAATAATCCCCCTCGCCTGCTTGTGAAGCACTTCACATTTATTGCCATCAACAGGCTTTTTTTTTTAATTGCACTTAAACATTTACAAATATAAATTCACACCTATCTAGCTACAGGATAAAAAAAAAAAGAAAACTGATGGTTGAATGAATAATTCGGTTGTCAAGTAGTATGGCAACATTGCAGCATGTAGGAGCAAGATTTTCGCGGTCTATCTGTAACTCGCTGCTAGTTGCTTGGAAAGAGAATGAATATTATTGGCTGCCAGTGGCTAGTGGAGGGGTATGTGCCTAACAGATGAAAACTGGGCCGCCTTCCAACATGACGCGGACTTTAGTGCCCTGTTTTCTCTGCTTGTGCAAGCACAAGCGCAATCGTTAAGTTATCGTGGCCAAGGAATACATATGAATATTTCTCTGGCACCTTTTTCTGTTGTGTACTGTAATTTTTGAGAGTGTTTCATGGATTGTATGAATAATTTCATAACATAACATTACCAGTGCATATAAACTTAATAGTAAGTAAGTAATCATAATACATTACAATAAGTCACACATAACCAATTAGTAAGGAATAACTTGATAAATAGCTGTTTCAGAAGCTATGCAAAGAAATTTCAATTTTTGTTCATATGTTAGGTAATTGTTCAATGTCTGGAGTCTGAAGAAAGGATACTGCTAATTATGTATGAAATATAAAACTCCTAATGTAATCTAAATAAAATAGAAAGAAACTTCCACATGGGAAAATATATTAAAAACAAAGATTCCAAGACTTACCAATCGGGAAAGTGCCGGTAGATAGGCACAATGTATAAAACACAAACACACACACAGAATTTGAGCTTTCGCAACCGGCGGCTGCTTCGTCAGGAAAGAGGGAAGGAAAAGGAAAGATGAAAGGATGTGGGTTTTAATGGAGAGGGTAAGGAGTCATTCCAATCCCGGGAGCGGAAAGACTTACCTTAGGGGGAAAAAGGATAGGTATATGCTCGCACACACACACACACACACACACACACACACACACACACACACACACACAATCGCGCGCGCGCGCGCGCATATCCATCCATACATACACAGACACAAGCAGACATATTTAAATAGTAGTCTGACACAGCGCTGGCAAAAATTAAGGACTGAAATCGAGAAAGGGAAAACGCTACAGAGAATAAATCTGACACGTTGGCCACCTGCAGAGGCCACATGTAGAAGTTTGAGAGATACTTGGCACGAAATCCTCAAAACTTTGGAATCAATCCGGGACGATTGTACCGAAAAGCCTGTAAAGCGAAACGAAGCGACGGCAATACTTTTGAATTTAGAAAACTGGAAACGGCGGTAATGGTTGTTGTGTGGAATATTTTTTTGGAAACAATAAACAAAGTGACTGTCCAAATTCAGACTTCTACCGAAGATTTGATCACCGTTGCCGCTTTGCATGTTTTTCGTAGCTGAACGATAAAATTTTAAGTATTTCGAAGAAAAAGCGACGGAATTACGCGCGTCGACGCTGTATACAGAATACTTGGAAAAAAGATAAACGAAAAGGAAAGGAATTTATGATGAAACGCCCGATGAGGAAATGAGAATGACTGCGAGTGATGTTTTCAGTGTTAACATATTCTCGTCCTCTTATGTAGTCTCGGATTAGAATTAAAAAACGGCAGGAGACCTGCAATAGGTGCAACGAAAAGTTTCACATCTGACCAAAATAAGTGAACTGTTGTCATTAGCCCTTACGGAAAATACCTTTTCTTATGAGAAATGTATCCTAATGATTTAGAGATTGACTTAGTTCACGAATGTGTACATTTTTAATGCCACCTTTCTTCAAAGAATTTCGGTAAAACCACATTCTGGATCATTGAATGGACTATCCTCGTTCCTGTGAAAACAGAATTTGCAAAACGTTAATCCAAACTTGGATACAGTAGTTCGCATGGATCTATGTACACAAGCGACAAACTGTTCGGGTGAGAGAAGCTTTTCTTGCTAAAAATTGGCGAAAAATGTCTAAGACCTACCTTGAGCCAAGAAAAGATAATCGCATCAACTCTTTTGCGCACAAAGTCAGAACTAGTAAATACGATTTCATACGACGACATAATTGATGATTTTGCGAATAGAAACTTGCGCAAAAAGGAGTTGTAAAGCTTTCTTACATATATACTTACGAATATACATGATTGTTGCATATAGTATTAAGGTATACCTTACCCCGCCCCATTAGTAGTCCATGAATGAGCTTCAATTAGCTCAGAGATATACCTAAAAACTATTTTTTGTGCAATCTTAACAAAATCGTTGGGTTGTAAAAATAATCTAGGAACTGTCCCTAGTTCACAATCATACTACTTACGGGAAAAATGTGGTGTAAATAGGACGATGTGTAAAAGGTGGTGTAATAACGATAAAGTTACAATTTAACTGACAAAAAAATGTTATTAATATGATTGTGAAATAGAGTATCGAATTGTAGATGTCGGTAGGGGCGGAAAAATTTGAATAGCAGCGCTGTGCCGGAATTGCCGCCTATAACTTCACGTAAATAGACCCCTCGCCGGCAGATACAACCCAGCCCTTAAGAGAAGAAAAAAAACTTTTTAAATAGTCTTAAGAATTAAGAAGAAGGAACGCAGCAGTAACATTCTCGCTACACAGAAGTTTATGTTAGGGGGAACTGCAATTGTGCCTCCAAACTGCAGCATTTGCGGCGATTGTTATCTACATTGTTTTTAAATACCTTTCCGTTACGTGTAACTGTTATGTTAAGGTCAATAGCAGTTACTTTGAATAGATAGTTACTCCTATATTGACGTCAACACCCCAACGGAAAAATGCAGTTGCGTATAGTACACTGTCGAGTAATACCACGGATGAAATACCATAATTGATCAAAATTAATCTGAAATGATTTTGTCTAAAGACATATGTAAGAGGTAGGGCTCTAGAAAGGTCACTATAACAGAAATAATTTAATTTTCTTACTCGTCAACTTAAGAGTAACGAAGAATCACTACTAGTAATACACACGTCAGACCACTCGATAACATATGTCACAGACCTTAAATGCACTCATTTCCCTTTTGAGCTTTTAGTAAAATCACAGTAAATTTTGCTCCTTCTTACTTACGTGTACTATCTTCACCAACAATCCCAAATGTTTCAAATGTATGAATTTTGACAGACACAGCCCGCGATCTGTTTTGTTGCTACGGCAACGCCCTTCAATAACATAAACAATATCTCTGTCTTTGCTACGAACCTACGTTTCGTAAGCTTTCAACATTGAAAAAAAAAAACAATCCTTCGTGTTTTCTATACTTTGTATCGATAATAACACTCTTACACCCTTTTAAACACAAACTATAGTCCTAATTATTTTATTAATTAAATGATCTTGAAATGAAGCTCTTTAACTTGTAAATACTTTGGATTACGTATCTTGCGTTCATTTGTAACTCAAGTATCTCTTTGACAGCTGTTTTATACTTGTTAATAACCCACAGTTTAAGATCTTGCTTGTTTCTGACATAAGGAATGATTTCTCTCAAATAGCGATTATTTAGTAACTTCGGGTTAAATGAGAACGCGGGGATTAGGTTTTGACTTTCAAACAAAATAACAGTTTATTTTCTTGTCTTTAGTAACCAAGTACAGAGACAAACGACTACGGATGATCGAGTGACAAACATAATGCGGCGCCCGACTGCTTTTGGAATGTATGACCTCGAAATTTCAACAGGAAATCTCCCCGTGATGAACAAAGCTGTAGTATTTCATTTTTAGAACGCTCACTTTGCTCAAATTTTGCATTATCTGGTCAGTTCCCTGCTAATCAGAGTTGGTATTTGCGTGCAATACTTTAGGGTTCTGTGTGCTATTCCTTGCTGCTTGTTAACGCCACTGGAGAAAATTTGTACTGGAAGACAACAGACAAAAGTTCGCTTCATAGCCAGCTCCTGAATCGATTTCATAGCCGACGTCTGAAATGTTTGCATATTTCGCTTGTGAGAGTATTTGAATTGGTACTTGTTGCTAGCGATTCCTATGGAAACATTGTAAGACCAGGTCCTGTAAAACCTGTGTTCAGCGATGAATAAATGCGGAGCAAAAGTATTTCCTCTTGTATGCGTATCTGATTGCAAAATTCTAATACTTCGCTTCAAGATAAATCATATTTAACGGAATATTGATGTATAATGGACAGTCATATGAAACTAGACGATTGGAAAAAAAGTAAATAAACTGTTTATTATTTCAAAAGTAATCGCCGTAACCGTTACTGCATTTATCCCACTGTGGGACAAGACGGTCAGCGCCTTCACGGAAAAATAGTTGCGGTTGCCTACAGAAGCATGATTGGATCCAGGTATGCACCTCTTCGCCCAAAGCAAATCCGTGGTCAGGAATGTCTTTCTTCAGGGTTCCAAAAACACCGAAATCGCATGGAGAGGGGTCGGGAGAGTATGGAGGACGTGTAAGGGCTTCCCAACGAAACTTCTGCAGCGTACTCGAAACAACCTTGGCTGCGTGTGGGCCTGCCAAAATGCGTGCTACATAATTGAACGACTTTTTCCATTAGTCTCAGTTAAGATTTATAGTTGGAATGGATTTTATTTTAATTCTGAGGAAGAACATTCACCCACAAGAAATATTTCTCGTGACACTTCACTGATATTCCTGGATATGTTTGTATCATAATATCTAATCCCAGGTGTCACCAAGAATCACCCAAATCAAGCGCTGAGTACGAAAACACTGGACGGAGAATGGCCACTCTTTGAACTTTGTTAAACTACTGTTCGCTTCTGAAACAAGTCTGCGAAATTTATCAGCATTGTTCATTCTACAGTTGCCTTCGTGAAATGAGGGTCACTAGAGATGGCTAAGAATGGCTTAGGTTACTACAGATTCAGAGTGCGAAGTAATTTCTGTGAGGTTAAATATCAAAAGTGGGTCAAACATTGTAATCGGATGCTCTTGCAGACCACTTGCGTGAGAACCTGTAGTGACAGAGCGCTTCACAGACAAAGTGGGGGGGGGGGGGGGGGGGGGGAGGAGAATGCCACGAAATACTTCCCTGATAGTGCTTTTGTAATGGGGAGTGATTTTAACTTGCCAGGAATTATAATGGGAGATTTGTGCAACTAAAACTGGAGCCAGAGACAGAGATGTGTGTGAAATTATTCTGAATGTGTCACCGGAAAATTATTCCGCGCAGCTAGTTAGAGAACTGACTCGTGAGGGTAATGCCTTAGATCACCTAATAGCTAACAGTGAATTAATTGATCATAATATTTGTCCGTGACGAATTCATGTGGAAAGTTGCTTCAGCTTTTCCAGTATTAACGACTCGCCGTAAGATTGCGATGTCGGATGAAAATACTATTATGTATCTTAGTTCCTAGTCTCGAAATATTTACAGCTGAGCGAAAGACAACCAGGGTGCAACCAGTTGCAGAATGTGGGTCACGTTGGAACAAATGATGCCTGCCATCTGGACTCTGAGGTTGAGAAGGCCAACCTTGGGCACGGAATTTCAACATACGAGCATTTGCAACATTGTGCCCAGAACTGATCGTGGCTCCTTGGTTCTGAGTCGTGTGGAGCGACTAAACGAGAGACTTCAAAGCTTCTGCGACAGGCTAGGCTGCTGCTTCCCGGACTTGCGTTGTAGGATTGAGAACCGTAGGGTCCCACTAAATGGGTCAGGTGTGCACTGCATATCAGAGGCTGCAACCCAGGAAAAGTGTCTGTGGGGTGCACACAAGGATATTTTAGATTAGGTGACTTTCCATCCAATACGAATAAAGACAGCTGTAGGAAATCAAGTAGTATCAGTGTAACATTGAAAGAAATGCTTCCCATAGGTGAGAGTATTAAAATCATAGTGTTTAACTGCCGAAGCATTTGCGACAAAGTGTTAACATAATACTAGGTAACCGCGCGGGGTAGCCAAGCGATCTAGGGAGTCTTGTCACGGTCCGCGCGGCTGTCCACCTCGGGCATGTGTGTGTGTGTGTGTTTCTGTGTGTGTGTGTGTGTGTGTGTGTGTGTGTGTGTTGTCCTTAGTTTAGGTTAGTTTAAGTTAGATTAAGTAGTGCGTAAGCTTAGGGACCGATGACCTCAGCAATTTGGTCCCATAAGACCTTACCACAAATTAAAAAAAAAAAATGTAGGTACAGAAAACTGATTGAAATCGAAAATTGATAGCACTGAGTTTTTGGGGGGAAATTTAAGCGTTCATCGAAAAGATCGAGAAATGGAGATGGCGAATTTGGCGCAGTAGACAAGAAACTCAAGTCCACCGCGACAGAAACTGAAGCTGCATGTGAAATTTCTTGGGCAAGACTCAGCATCAGGGGTGAATATAAGATGATAATTGGATCCTTCTATCGGCAGCCAGACTCATCTCCTCATGTAACTGAAAACTTTAGCAAAGACCTCATCTCTCTTGTACATAGATTCCATAATCACACTGTTATCATCGATGGAGACCTTTAGAATCCAACAATCAATTGCAAAAATTACAGTTTTGATAGTGGTGGGTGCACAGGCGCCGACTCCATGAGGCCTGAGCGCCCTCAAAAATTCTTTTGGGGAGAGGGGGCGGAACTTGCCTCTCCACACCAATAATTTAAGAAAATTATTAGTTATATTATTCTTTGTAAACTCACAAAATTATGTTGGAATCTTTCGTTTTCCTTGTTTGACGATAGTTACCTTTTAAACACATTCAGTAATGAGTTAAAACAATTATTACGGTAGTAAGCAGTTAACTGAAAACGAGTGCTGTGAATCATGATAGTGTTACGTTGCTGCGGGCACACTTAGAATTTGTCCCGGTGCGCGAACCTGGCGCCGGCGGGCCAGCGCTGCGGCCGCGGCGACGTCTAAAGGACTGGAGCAGAAGCGCCTGGAACCCTCCGCCTCAAGTCTCCTTGATGCTTCGAGACATTATGACGCCGCGGCTATATAAAAACCACCCAGTTGTCGCAGTCATTCAGTGTGGGTAGTTTCGTTCAGCGCATCCTGCAGATGTGTTTAGTTGTTCAAATGTGTGTGAAATCTTATGAGACTTAACTGCTACCCGAGTTCCCGGGTTCGATTCCCGGCGGGGCCAGGGATTTTCTCTGCCTCGTGATGACTAGGTGTTGTATGATATCCTTAGGTTAGTTAGGTTTAAGTAGTTCTTAGTTCTAGGGGACTGATGACCATAGATGTGAAGTCCCATAGTGCTCAGAGCCATTTGAACCATTTTTGAACTTAACTGCTAAGGTCATCAGTCCCTAAGCTTACACACTACTTAACCTAAATTATCCTAAGGACAAACACACACACCCACGCCCGAAGGAGGACTCGAACCTCCGCCGGGACCAGCCGCAAAGTCAATGACTGCAGCGTCCTAGGCCGCTCGGCTAATCCCGCGCGGCACGTGTGTAGTGTTCCGACTTTAGTGTCTAGTGGACTATTTATAAATGAGTATATTTTTTCGTTTCCTTTAGTCTCTTAGTGTATTGTGAATTAAGTTCGCAATGGCTAAATTTGTCACCAAAAAGGCGCGATTTGAAGTTGTTGATACTGCAAGTCAACCTCCAACAATTATTGTGTCGTTAATTGCTTCGTCGTCTTCAGGTGAGAATCGTTCACAGCCGAAACCTGGACAGTCCGGCAAGGGAAGATAATTTCAGAAGTCTTGGTTGATCAAATATACATGGCTAGAATATGAAGCATCTACCGAAAAAGTTTTTTGCAAAACTTGCAAAGAGGCAGATGCTACAACTCGATTACAATTTTCTTCAAAAAAAAGAAGATACAATTACTTCTGTAGGGTTTTCTAACTGGAAAAAGGCTTTGGAAAAATTCCGTCTTCATGAAAATATGTTTACGCATAAAGAAGGTGTTCCGAAAATAAATTCTATCACTAACCGGAGTGTGGCCTCCCAACTGAATGAACACCTAGATAGTGATATGAAGAAAGGCCGTTTATCTCTTGAGACAATTTTTACTACCTTGCAATTTCTATGCCGACAAGGACTAGCAATTAGAGAGCACGAAGATGTAAACTCAAATTCTTTTCAGTTATGGGAACTCCGAAAAAATGACGTCCCTGAGTTTAAAGATTGGTTAGGGCCTTCTGGGTATAAGTGAATGTCCCACGATATTCAAAACGAAATCATTGATCTACTAGGAAAGTCTGTATTGAGAAAGGTATTGGCTTCAATCAAGAAGACTGAACATTTTTCTATTATGTTTGACGAAACTAGTGATTCTTCGATTCACGAACAAGTGTCATTTTGTATTCATACTGTCGATGATTCCTTAATCATCAACGAAGATTGGCTTATACGAGGCATAAAAATCTTGTTATCCGTTAGAAGCTGGCTGGGTCTTAAGTAGGAGTGGCCTGGCAACAGTTAGTTTTCTGGGTTAAGGTAATTTTTCCTTGAAGAAGGCTTTCGCACCTTCTAGCAGCAGTTTGTCGTAAGTCGGCGGAAAAGAAAGGATGCCAAGCGACAGGAAAAGGGAGCATGTGATTCTTACCTTCAAGAATGGTCGGTGGACAGATGTGCATTAATACAAACATTTATCACTGATAATCTGTTGTAGAGTTGTAGATCACGTTTTATGCCCTTGTATTATTACTTTTTTTGGGGGGGAGAACGAAAATTTCCTCCGTAGAAATCAACAAGGATTCCGCAATAAGAGAATTTGTGACACTCAGCTAGTTATGTTCATCCGAAGACCCAGAGCGCCGGAGATGAAGGGCCCCGATCGATCCCGTGTTCCTTGACCTCGGGAAGTTAATCGATACATTTCCACACCGTCGTTTAGTGAACAAAACACGAGCGTACCGAGCATCGAACCAGACTGGTGATTTTATTCCGGATTTCCTCGCAAACAGTACCCAGCGCGTCGTTCTTAAAGGAACGCAATCGATAAATGTAAAGTGATTCTGAGAGTACCTCAAGGGCCGTTAAGATACACGGTATATATTAATGATCCAGTGGAGAGATTCCATCATAAATATTAGGGCGTAACCCAACTTTAGAATGAAAAACAATTTTCTTCGAACATTTTAATTTTTTAAATGATGAAAGATAAATGATATTCAGTTTTTTTAGTTTTATTAATCCACGAACTAAAGAGTTAGCGAGATGATTGGTACTGCTTATTTCTAACAACCTTTTTCTATAGAATAATGAAGCAATTGTCACTGCATTAGAAGTGCTAGCTACAGCAGTTTATCAGAAACGGAAGATAACTGTCCATAATGAGGCAAGGCACTTGCAACAAACCGTGCTTCTTCTGCATTACTTCTCTCTCTGGCGGCGGTTGCTTCACTCACAACCATCACCCCACTTTAAGATAAAAACGTTAAAATGTTGCACTATACTTAGGTCTTCTGTTTCTAAATCACTTGATTGCTGGAATCCTTACTTCTGAAATGGCGGAAATTAGAATAACTCTGACTGCCAATGCTTTGTGTCTGACCATCGCCTCTACTACTACTACTATTACTACTTCTACTGTTGTTGTTGTGGTCTTCAGTCCTGAGACTGGTTTGATGCAGCTCTCCATGTTACTACTACTACTACTACTACTACTACTAATAATAATAATAATAATAATAACAATAATAATAACAATAACAACAGTAATACACTGTACGCCATGCAGCAGTGTAGTAGCCATTACATAGTTACAACTGTATTTTGCTGTTAATTAGTTAATTTATTGCGCGAAGAGGATAATGGTGCATTTTTGGTCTATTGCGAGAACTACCTACAACTCGAAGAACGCATTTTCATGAGGTGATCTACATGTCCCATTGTTACTGTCATAGATGTATGTATACACTGAGGCGACGAAAGTCATGGGATACCTCATAATATGGTGCCGGAACTCCTGTAGCCCGGCGTAGTGCAGCAACTCGACGTGTCATGAACTTAAGAAGTCGTTGGAAGTCCCCTGCAGAAATATTGAGCCATGCTGCCTCTATGGCAGCCCACAATTGCGGAAGTGTTGCCAGTGCAGGATTTTGTGCACGAAATGATCTCTCTATTACGTAGCATAAATGTTCGATGGGACTCATATCTGGCCGCCTGGGTAGCGAAATCATTCGCTCGAATTGTCCAGAATATTCTTCACACCAACCGCTAACAATTCTGACCTGGTGACATGGCGCTTCGTGATCCATTAACATTCAATCGTTATGGGAACATGTGATCTGTGAATGCCTGTAAATGGTCTCCAATTAGCCGAACATAACTATTCCGAGTCAATGATCGGTTTAGCTGTACCAGAGGACCAAGTCCAGTCCATATAAATGCAGCTCACACTATTATGGAGCTGCCACCAGCTCGCATAGTGCCTTGTTGATAACTTGGGTCCATGGCTTCGTGGAATCTGCCCCACATTCGAACCCTACCACAGCTTTTATAAACTGAGATCGGGACCTTCTGACCAGATAACGGTTTTCCAGTCGTCTAGGGTCCAGTGGATACGGTCGCGAGATCAGGAGAGTCGCCGCAGGTGATGCCTTGCTGTTAGCAGAGGCATTCGCGTCGGTCATCTGCTGCCATAGCCGATTAACGCGAAATTTCGCCGCGCTGTCCTAACGGATGCGATAGTCGTACGTTCTACATTGCTTTCCGTGGTTATTTCACACAGTGTTGCTTGTCTGTTGGCACTGACAACTCTGTGCAAACGCTGCTCCTCTCGGTCGTGAAGTGAAGGCTGTGGACCACTGCTTTGTCCACAGTGAGGCTAAGTATCTGGAATATGGTATTTTCGGCAGCACATCTTGACACTTCAGAACGATTTCCGAATTGGAATGTCCTATGTGTCTAGCTCCAACCACCATTTCCGCTTTCCAGTCGTACGGCCATCATCACTTCGAAAAGCCGTGTGGGGTAGCCGTTCGGTCTCAGGTGCCTTGCCACGGTTCGCGTGGCTCTCCCCGTCGGAGGTTCGAGTCCTCCTTCGGGCATGGGTGTGTGTTTTGTCCTTAGCGTAAGTTAGTTTAAGTTAGATTAAGTAGTGTGTAAACATATGGAGCAATGACCTCAGCAGTTTGATACCATAGGAACTTGTCTGTTGGCACTGACAACTCTGTGCAAATTTCAATTTTTTTCACTTTGAAAACCTTTTCACATGAATCACCTGAGTACAAATGACAGCTCCGCCAATGCACAGCCCTTTTATACGCGATGCTAGCGCCGCCTGTTTACATACATATCGCTATCCCATTACTCTTGTCACCTCAGTGTAAAGCAGAAAGTACGAGTGTAGTGGGTGGACAAGGTGAGAAAGAGACCGTTCGTACATTCGTTCCACAAGCTGCAACCCCAACAACTCTTTCATATGTTAATACTAATGTTTGAAAAATAAAATGTAATTATTTGTAACTTGTGTGATCAGTATTACAGTCTTATGAAATTGCGTTAATAGCAATGACCTTTTACAAATAATTTAGCTTCGTGATCGAAATACATTTGTACTCTTCTTTTAACCCCTCAGGAAAATACTTTCTACTCCTCAGTGGGGGAGTTACCTCCAGGCTGGGAATCACAGATCTATTGGCCACCATTGAGGTTCCATGAGGCTATTTTCGTCATAACTAACTCCGTCTGAACAGGTAGTGAAGCCAAACGGTACCGACTGACCACTGTGTCATCCTAAACCCAAAAGCTCATCGACTGCAGTCATGGAGGAACATGTAGTCAGCATACCGCAGTCCTGGCCGTTTTCAGTACACTCGACGGGAGCCGCTACTTCTCAATCAAGTGGCTCCTCAATTTGCCTCACAAGGGCTGAGTGCACCCCACTTGCCCCACAGCATTCGACAGACCTGGACGGTCACCCATGAAAGTATCAGCCAAACTCGACAGCGCTGAACTTCGGTGAACTGACGGGAGCCGGTGTTACCACTGTGGCAGTCCGCTGGCTATAGAAAGGTAGCAACACCACACGACTGTAACAAATGCACAACTGCAAGAAGAGTGTCAGAGAATCGACGATTCGTTCGGGGGATGCCAATTGACCATGAAAGTAAATAAATGTACCGGTAAACATATTGTGCGTGAATACGAGGCCTGTCTAAAATGTATCCGACATTTGATCAGAAAAAATATTCCGAATACCTGACAGGGTTGGGACCCTAATCCCCTTCAAAGTAGGCCCCTTGGGCTTGCACACACTTAGCCCACTGGCCCTTCCACTGCCGGAAAGACCTCTGGAAGTCTTCTTTTGGAATGGTGTTCAGCTCCGTCGTCGTGTTTTGTATTATCTCTTCTCTACTCTCAAAACGGGATCCTTCCACTGGCTTCTTCAATTTTGGAAACAACCAGAAGTCGTAAGGAGTCATGTCTAGATAATAGGGAGGTTGGCGAACGGTTGTAATTCCATGTTTGGCAAAGAAAATTTGGATCAAGTGGGATGAATGTGCGGGGACGTTGTCGTGATGCAGTTGCCAGTTTTTCGCCGTCCTCATGTCTGATCTTTTGCGCCAAACTGAGTCACGGAGTCGCTGGGGAACATCTTGATAGTACTCTTTTGTCACTGTTTCTCCTCCCGGTGCGTATTTGTGATGCACAATTCCACGGACATCAAAGACGACAGTCAGCATTACCTTGAATTTGCTTAGCACATGCCGCACTTTCTTTGGCCTTGGAAACTCGGGATGCTTTCATTGCGACGACTGTCTTTTTGTTTCTGGGTCGTACCCTTACACCATGACTCATCTCTTGTTATCACGGTGTTTAGAAACCCAGGATCAGTGTTGGTGGTATTCAGAAGGTCCTGTGCAACGTCAAAACGGAGGTCTTTTTGTTCTGGCGACAACAATTTGGGCTCGAATTTCGCAGCCACTCGGTGCATGTTCAAATCATCACGCAAAATTGCATGTGCAGAAGCTTTACTTACTCCAAACTCTTGGAAAATCTCCTGCACGTTCAAACGACGATCTGCCACCACCTAATTTTGAACTCTCTCAACAACAGCTGCGCTCCGAGCTGTTTGGGTCTGCAAGAACGCTGATCATTGTCCTCTGATGTGCGACCATTTTTCAATCACTTGAACTACTCCTTAATTTGTGTTACACCCATCGCATCTCCTCCAAACACCTGCTGAATCTTACGAATTGAGTGACTCGCTGGAAGGCAGGGATAAAATTCACGCACGCGCATAAAAGTCTCTTCCTTTATTTTTATTGTGTTCAGTGGCGCCGCGCTATCGTCTCTATTGTCGCCATGTACGGGAGAATCAAAGGTCAGATACTTTTTAGACAGACCTCGTAGGCGAAGAAATTCTCTCCTGTTCGATTTCACTACTGGCGACAGTCACTGGAAACAGGAATTACCGTAAAATACCTAGGAGTAACGATTCAAAGTGCTCTGAAGTGGAACGAGAACATAAAACAAATAACAGGTAAAACTGATGCCAGACTGAGACTCATGGGGAGAATCTAAGAAAATGCGATTCATCCACAAAAGAAGAGGCTTACAAAACACTTTTTTGCCGATTTTAGAGTACTGTTCATCAGTCTGGGACACTTACTAACAAGGGAACCACGCCCATTCGCCACCACCGAATACGTCCATATTTACGGTACATTAGGGCTTAGCCAGAAATGAAAGTGACAGATGTTGGCGCTCCACATGGCCAAGCGTTTAGAAAAAAACAACATTTTTGGCGCAGGTCGAGTGAGGCATGAGCTATTTATGCTAGTGTAACTTGCTACCGTGCAACGATATTATTGCACTTGCTCTTGGAAATGGTAAGAACCTACCGGTTAAAACCGATATCAGTATTTTACTACTGAGTAACCAGTATTTTTCAGTATTTGTTTGGTCTCGTTTATAACAGCTGTTTTTTATTTCTTCCTAATAATCGGGTAAAACACCGAAATATCAGTTAGCCATATTGACATTTGTGGTTTTTAAATAACACTTTTTGTAAAAAGGGGTAAGTTTTATTCGGAAAATTTCCATTGATTTGAAATATTGCATTATTATAGAAAATGGGAGAAGCAATCAGTACTATCGTAATAACACACGTGGCGTAAGAACTGGTACAGCACTGCTGAGACAATAAGGTGGCCGTTATCATGTGGCATGGCCTGTTGGATGGTACGCGTGAACATTCGGTGTCAAGACTTACACCACCTGGTCTATATCGTAGATGTTCGCTGTAGTCGTCGGACAACAGTTGTATTACAGGATGCCACAATTCCTAGACTGGCAGTATTTTATGACGTGCACTATCAGTGAAGTACAATGGTACATTTGCTTTAAAAGATAAAGAGCAGGAGGAACCGCAGCAAACTTGGCGGCATCATATAAGGAGAAAACATAAAATTTAACGATTCATTCATAGTTTACAACAAAAATAGGAAATATGCGATCTGCTGCATGTGTCTACATAATATGCCTTTACCTGTTTGTACATCTACATCATAATCCGCAAGCCACCTAATGGTGAGTAGCGGAGGGTACTTTCGGTAGCGTTATCCGATCCCTCCAAGCCTATTCCACTCGCTAATAGTGCGTGGAAAGAATGATTATTGGTAAGTCTCTGTATTGGCTCTAATTTCTCGAATTTTCTCCTCGTGGTCAATAAGCGTGATGTACGGGGGGGGGGGGGGGGAGTAATATGCTGTCCCGAAATTTCAATACCAAACCTCTCCGTGACGCACAACGCCTCTCTCGCAACGTCAGAAAGTCTCCGTAACGTTCTCTCGCCAGATAAACGATCCCGTGATAAAACGCGCCGCTCTTCGTTGGATCTTTTCTATCTCCTCTATCAGTCCTACCTGATCGGGATCCCAGATAGATGAACAGTACTCAAGAATCGGGCGAACAGGTGCCTTATAAGCCACTTCTTTCATGGATGATTTACATTTCCTTAAGATTTTTGCGATGAATCTGTGTCTGACATCTGCTTTTCCCACTATCTGTTTTATGTGGTCAGTACACTTGAGGTCGCTCTGGACAGTTACGCCTAGATATTTAAAGGCAGACGCTGTCTCCTGCTGTTTGTCATCAGGAGTGTAGCTGTACAGTAGTGGATTTATTTTCCTATGTATGTGCAATATGTTACACTTCCTTACGTTCAGGGTCAACTGCCAGAGCCTGCACCATCCATCAATTCTCTGCTGGTCGTACTGCAAATTCTTGCTATCTTCAGGCGTTACTACTTTTCTATAGACAACTGCATCATGTGAGAATAGGCTTAAAGAACATGCGACGCTTTCTGCTAGATCATTCATATATATTGCAAACAACAACGGTCCTACCTCATTTCCTTGTGGTACTTTGGATATCACCTTTACATCTGTATAGTTTGTTCCGTTAACAGCGACGTGTTGAGTTCTATCTGCAAGAAAGTCTTGAATCTAATCCCAAGTCTGGTCGATACTCCATAAGCTCGTATTTTTTTCATTAAATGGCAATCCGGGACGCTGTCAAATGTCTTTCTGAAATCAAGGAACTCGTAATCAACCTGAACGCCGATGTCCACTGCGCTGTGAACCTCATGGAGGAATAGAGCGAGTTGAGTTTCGCAGGATCTCTGTTTGCGAAATCCATGTTGATTTTTATAGAGGAGATGTTCATTTTCCAAAAACGTCATAATTCTTGAGCCTAATACATGTTCCAAAATTCTACAACAGATTGACGTCAACGATATAGATCTATAATTGTGTGGATCTCTCTTATGAGGAATGACATGCTCTTTTTTCCAGTCGTTAGGCACATTTCGTTGCTCAAGCGATCCACGACAAATTAATGCTGCAAGGGGAGCAAGCTCTTTCGCATAATCTTTATAGAATCTTATAGGTATCTCATCTGTTCCTGGCGCCTTTCCACTACTAAGCGATTGTAGCTGCTTTTCAGTTCCGCGATCGGTTATCTCAATATCTGTCATTACGACGTTCGTACGACGATTGAAAGGAGGGACAGTGTTACAATCCCCCGTGGTGAAACAACTTCGGAAGACCCAGTTCAATATTTAGGCCTTCTCTCTGTTATCATCCGTTTTGGTGCCGGTGTGGTCGTTGAGAGAATGAGTAGATGATTTTGGCCACTTATTGATTTTACATACGACCAAATTATCTTAGGGATTTTCTCAGGTCGGTTGACAATGTCTTACTTTCAAAATCATTGAACGTTTCTCTCATTGCTCTCCTTACGCTCATTTTCGCTTCTTTCAGCTTTTGTTTATCAGCTAGATTTTTACTTCTCTCGAATGTGAGATGAAATGCTCTTTGTTTATGTAGCGCTTTTCTAACACGGCTATTAAACCATGGTGGATCTTTCTTATCCCTTAAAAACTTACTTGAAACATAGTTGTCTAGGGAATATTGAACGATGCCTTTGAATTTTTTCCATTTGTTCTCCACATCTTCGTCCTCATCACCGAATATTTGATGCTGATTGCTGAGATATTCTGAAATTTGTATCCTGTTACCCTTGCTGAGCACATATATCTTCCTATAATTCTTAACTTTCCTTGTAGGACCCGTGGTCATCTTTGCTGTTACAGACTTATGATCACTGATACCTTCCTCTACGTTAACTGATTTGATAAGTTCAGGTCTGTTTGTTGCCAGGAGGTCCAAGACGTTACCCTCACGAGTTGGTTGTAATTTTCGGACAAGATATCCAGAACAATGCCACACGAATCCCTGTCTCTGGCACCAGTTTTGATGACATAACACTCTCAATCCATACCTGACAAGCTGAAGTGACCCCCTATTTCAACGGCATGATCAGAAAATTTCTAATGATTTTCTGCAAGTTCAGTCTGAAGCGCTCTACAACTACAGATCCCGACCCAGACGGTCTATAGCAGCATCCGATCACCATTTTTGACCGTTCTTTAATACTCAGCTTCACCCAGATTAATTCAATCAAATTCGGAATTCGTGACAATCTCGCTAGATTTTATCGAATTTTGTACTGCAATAAACACGCCGCCACCATTGGCTACGGACAAATCAACACGAAAACCTGAGTTCTGGAAAATCACTTTTCACCCTTTAGCACTAACTGTTCGTAATGCCCAAATACTGGTGTGATCTTCGATTACAACATGGTTTTTGAACGCACTTTCAAAAACTTAGAATCAATAAGAGAATGCTGATGATCGTATTACTAACCGTTTATTATTTTTTGAGTGAAGAAGAGAACGGTGGACGGACTAAGTTTTCTTGTTTACCTGTTTAATTTAATGTTTTGATTCCATGTATCTTAAAACTGAAGCAATTAAAATTTTTCAGCCTTTGCCCGGTTTCTACGTTCTCTACAGGAATAAAAAAAATCGAAAATCCGTTATTTCAGAAACAGGTTATTTTGAGTGGTTTTAACGCTCGGCGCCGGCCGTCGTGGCCGAGCAGTTCTAGGCACTTCAGTCTGGAACCGCGCGACTGCTACGGTCGCAGGTTCGAATCCTGCCTCGGGCATGGATGTGTGTGATGTCCTTAGGTTAGTTCGGTTTAAGTAGTTCTAAGTTCTAGGGGACTGATGATCTTAAGTTAAGTCCCATAGTACTCAGAGCCATTTTGTTCACGAACCCTAGGCTGGTGGAAGTGGATTAAATTTAAATGTATAATGCTATTAACGACAACAACGGCTGAAATTAACACCAAGAAGATGATGTACACACATTTCAGAACGTTCCCAGTTTCAAAGACGAGAACAATCACGTGGCTTATATAATCTTATATAAGCTACGTCATCAACGATGGAGGTGAACCCGTAACTTCAAATTCAAGCTGTACTTGCACCAAGAAAGGGACAAATTGGTTAGAAGCATATGGAAAAAGGAAAAAAGCTGGCCGATATATACACTTTTTATAAAAACAAGAACATTTAAAAAGGAAAACTGAAACAATTATCTTTCGGAGGAAGTTTCGAGTCTACGTAGAATTATAGCTTAGTTCCTTTGTTTCAAATACAGTTAGAACATAATTTTAGTTCTTGTAAAATACCACCACGAAATGAGTAATAACATACCCCTAAGAAGAATAATGTTTTTTTTTTTTCAAGAGGAAGAAGTTTATAGTTAAATTTATAGAAGAAGAATTTTAAAAAGGCTACATAACGGTAATCTGAGGGCAGTGAGTTCAGTTCTTTCTGAGGTTACTTCTTTTTCAATTTTTGTTGTTTCATTACTTACACTGCAAACAAATGGAAATAGTGTTTTATTAATACTTTCATTAAATGCATGAGCCGGCCGCTGTGACCGAGTGTTTCTAAGTTCTTCAGTCCGGAACCGCGCTGCTGCTACGGTCGCAGGTTCGAATCCTGCCTCGGGCATGGATGTATGTGATGTCCTTAGGTTAGTTAGGTTTAAGTAGTTCTAAGTCTGATGACCTCAGATGTTAAGCCCCAAAGTGCTTAAAGCCAGTTGAACCAGAAATGCATGAAAAGGGAAGGTCAACGAAAATTTGGGCTTGCAAATCAATTTCCAGGAATGAATAGTAAGGCATACACGATAATCTCATACATAAAATTATACACTGTTATTATTTCACAGTTTATAAGTTACACGTGCCGCTGTGATATTCATCTTAAAACCAAGGAAGCAGTAATTATCTTGGCGTCTTGCACACGTTATAAACGCCACATTTTTACAGTTACATGATGGTTTCAGAGTTCCTGAAGCAAAACAAACTTGGTTTACGCTTGTAAAAGGTTCTCTCTAATCGCACAGCGTCCGAGCAAACCCCACGCAATACATCATTTCACTAAATACTGACAACACAAAGTATTTTGAATCATTCATGGGATTTTTTTTTTTTTTTTTTTTTTTTTTTTTTTTGTAGATTGAAGGGAATCACTGCCGTCAGCTGCAGCGGAACATTAAGCGGAATCAGCGGCGACGTGTGAAAATCTGTGCCGGACCTCGATTCGAACCCAGGACCTCCAGCTTACTAGGCAGGTGCGTTTTTTATTTTTGTATTTTGTTCTTTATTGTTTCGTTGTATTTGGTTGTAGCGGACGCCACATGACGTCTCTGGAAGTCCGTTGTTGAGCACTCAGTTTTCTATTAAGGAGACCTGCCAGCTCTCTCCATTCGCGACTCATCGTTATCGCTGCTGTGCGGATTACCACGGTACGCCTCAAGGCCGATCCACACTCCCACCGAGTGCCTCCTATCCGCAGCCCCGTCCATTATACTCCAGTTCCCTACTCTGAGATTCCCACAGGAGGGCGGACGTATTTGTGCGTCCGTACTGATGAATCGAGATCCATTGCCCAGTTAGGCATGTCAGTTATACATGACTGTGTGGTGTCTGTTTTTTCGGGCATATCCGAAAGAGCGGACACAACACATTATTATACAAATGTCATTTTTTTTCTTCCTCGAGATAAGAGCAGTTTTGGAGCTTTTTGACAAAATAATTAACTTTGCAAGGTTCCAGAATGAGATTTTCACTCTGCAGCGAAGTGCGCGCTGATTTGAAATTTCCTGGCAGATTAGAACTGTGCGCTGGACCGAGACTCGAACTCGGGACCTTTGCCTTTCGCGGGAAAGTGCTCTACCATTTTTTTAAAATTAATCTCATTTTGTTCGTTTGTGTTCGTTGTATCTGCTCGGGGCGGACGTCGCAAGACACCCGTTTCAGTTCATCGTTGATCCATTAACCCAGTTTTTTTTTTTTTTTTTTTTTTTTTTTTTTTTTTTTTTTTTTAATTACAGAGGGCAGCTAACCCTCTGACCGAACACGCTGAGCTACCGTGCCAGCTTTGAGCTACCAAAACACGACTCATGCCCCCTTTCACGGGGCGTGAGTCGTTCTTGGGTAGCTCAGATGGTAGAGCACTTGCCCACGAAAGGCAAAGGTCCGAGTTCGAGTCTCGGTCCGGCACACAGTTTTAATCTGCCAGGAAGTTTCATTGCAAGGTTGCACTAACGAATCCAGTGGGGGGAAGCGGGCCTTCACTAATAATGTGTGATGCCAATCCTTCATCTTGAAAAATCTCTTCGTTGATATTTTCGCCCTCCCCATCAGTCAATAACTGGAAAAAAATGGTTCAAATGGCTGTGAGCACTATGGGACTTAACTTCTGAGGTAATCAGTCCCCTAGAACTTAGAACTACTTAAACGTAAGTAACGTAAGGACATCACACACATCCATACCCGAGGCAGGATTCGAACCTGCGACCGTAGCAGTCGCGCGGTTCCGGACTGTAGCGCCTAGAACCGCTTGGCCAATAATTAGAAGAGATTATTTCTCATAAATGTAAGGCTTCATCATATAAATATTTTTTGTGTGTGTGTGTATATATAATGTAGCTGTACGTTTCCAAGACGTTAATGAACAATGACGCTTACCCATACACCAAATTTTTCTTTGCATATTTATGAAAATATTAAGAATCACACTATAGTGATAATTATTTCGGTTTATTTTCAGTGTAAGTGACGTAAGTATTGAAAATAAAGAAAGCTTACACAGAAGGAATCGAACCACCGACCCTCGGACTACCGTTCTGTTGCCTTACCACATGCGCAAGCACCGTCTGTAGGCTACTTTAACCCAAGCAACTCGTGCCTCACTCTACCCGCGCCAAAAACGCTATTGTTTTCGAAACCACTGGCCACGTGGAGCTCCAATTTCTGTAACTTCCGTTTCTGGCCAATCCCCGTATGTACGAGAAATTTGGACAAAATCGGTTTCCGACGAGTGGGTGCGGTCCCTTTATAAGTATGACTAATAGAGGAGACACTATTTCATTATTAGGGACCAAATTTGCTGCAGAGTTGAACGAAATATGAAGAACAGAATGAAAAACAGGAAGGTTAATCATCCGATAAATGAATCCCTGAGGGACTTATGTGGCCTAATGATCGTATGGTTTTCATTTGCTCTGCTGAGACGAACTTTCTACTCTTGTTATCTACGAACTGATTTTTTGAGTTGCACTCTTGTTACACACTGTGGACGATACGTCTGTGACGCAAATCTTCTACAAATGTCTCCTCCACAACATATCTCAACTTTTAAACCTGATGTTTTCTTGGACTCTGTTGTGCGTATTGGAATAACTGTTCGTCCATCCCTGTGCTTTTCCTTCTTGAAATTTTACTGTTATCCCGCTATACAAAGACTCATAAGCATCGTTATGTCTGACGCCGGGCTAACGGGAAAGATGATTACGCTATCGCTATCTGGCGCCGAGATAACGCGGTTTTCCTTTAGAGCTTATGGAGTTAATGACATGGCCTGTCTATACGGCTGTTCTTCATTCAGTGCTGCTGGTTTCCCGCTGCTAATAAAACTTTAATCCGTCCTGCTACGAATGATTCACCGAAGTGTGACAAGAATAAACTGAAGCGTTTCCGCGTCGAACAGTGTACTCTGGCAGCATTGTGCGAGATCGCAGAATCACTAAGTGTTCCGTCCACGTACCGATACAAGGCAAACGGAACAGGCACTTGCTCTCAGTGGACAGCTGATAGTGTGCGACATTTAAAATTGAATCTGCTTCAGCAACGTTTTGCATTTGATGTAATTTGCACCAATTATTAAATATTCTGTTCTCAAAACAAATATTCTCGCACGATAATGCGTTACAGTACTGACTAGAGGTGGTAGATTTGTAAAGAACAGTTTAACGGTGCGTTGTTAAATGTGAGATTAGGTGTAGATAAATAGGTGGTGCTGTTATTGATGTGGTCTTCTGTCCGAAGACTAGTTTCATGCAACAGACCACGCCAATCTATCTTATGAAAGCTTCTTCACCTCTACATAACCGCTTCACACTACATCCATTTGAAGCTGCTTGCTGTACAAGGCATAATCTGGCTCTACAGTTTTTCCCCGTCACAGTACCTCCATTACCAAATTGATGATTCCTAGAGGGATTCTTCACGTGGAAGCTAGCATTAACTTTAAAATGCATTTGGAAGTAGTGACGTCATCGTAGTAATAACAGCCTTTGTAAATGTATGGTTGGTTTTCCGTGAAAACTGGAGAAGTACTATATCAATCGTGATCAGCCATTGTCAGGGTATAGGGCACAGGAAAGGAAGGGAGGAAGGATGTTACATTTAGCAGTGACGAAGGAGGGTTATTTAATTTATTTGACGCCACAGAAAGAAAATGTTGTAAAAATATTTATGATACCTGATGATGATCAGAACATTGAAACCGGTAGTTAATAACAATTTATTTATCAGAAGCTCTTGCTCGTCTCAAATATGACTTTTTTCACGTAGTCAGACGCGAGTTAGAAACTTAATGCAAATACTCTTGTCAGAAAGAACCACAAAAGTTACGACGGAGAAAGGTGGCGCAGTGGACTCGTATTCGGGAGGACGGCGGTTCAAACCGGCTTCGGACCATTCAGATTCAGGTTTTCCGTGATTTCCTTGAATAGTATAAAGCAAATTCTGGAATGGTTGCTTTGAAAGGCCACAGCCAACTTCCCTCCCCTGGAACTTGAGCCTTAAACGTTGCCTTACCAATCAAATAATCAGAAATAAATATTATGCTCACATCAAACTAAATCGATTAAAGCCGATAACACAGCGTCACATCCCATTGACGAAAAACGGATGTTAAATTCTACAGGTCTAAGTTAAAATAAATAATTACCCTCATTCATACGATGAGTGGAAATGGAAGTGTGCCAAACTGACAGTTGTCAAGAGAATGAAAAAACAATCTATCTATGTTTCTACAGGTGATTTGTATTAAAAAAAATTGAGAATATTTCCAGATACCATGAAATTATGCTGCTCATCGCATCACTGCATGAAAATGATGAGACAAATTGGAAACAAACACTTCATTAACAGTGTTCTAAGTGCTATAACAGGAAACTGATTGGTTCTATGTGCCAATAAGAAAGTTTTTACAAGTCGATTCTTTAGAATTTTATCCATCTTAAGCAACTGAGTTCAGTTTGGAAATAATGAGCAACCAGGTGCACAAAAGAAATTTTATTCATTTGCTGCTTTCAGGCTCCCAGAAAGATATGCCACAAATAAGTACAAGTTAGGTAAAGATATTAAAATTAAAAACGAAAAGTTTAAAAATTTAAAGATAGAAAATGGTACATACTTATAATTATCACAATATTTGACAGCGTAAAAAATGGTATTAGGAAAATAAACAAGTGTCGACATCATGTCAGAACTGGAGCTAATCAGCTAATGACACACATATCTTGAGGCTGATCTCAGGGTGTGCGTAAAATTACCATTTCTGTATGGCCACTACGATTCACATGTAAGCATTTACGATCTCTTTCTACATTGATGGTTTTATTGTTGTATTACATATTGTTCTTATATTTATTAGGACCACAGAAATAAGCTGGTTACATCTACTTATTTTCACACTCACAAATAATGCGATAATTATAAATGAGTACCACTTTTTATCTTTATTTTTTAAACTTTTCGTTCTTAAATTTTAATATCTTTACCTGACTTGTACTTATTTGTGGTATATTCTTCTGTACAGCCTTCTGTAGAAGGTACTAAATGCCTGAAACCGATAAAGAAATAAAATTTCTTTTATGCAACTGGTTGCTCATTGTTTAAACAAGAAGTTGATTCTTGCAAAGGAGAAAACAGCAAACAGCGACTGTTGATAAGGGTAATTATTTACGCAAATAGCACCGTAACTGGTTTCAAACCGACAGGTCCACCGTCAGAGTGCTGTTCACGTTTATACACTAAAGCACCAAAGAAACTGGTAGAGGCATGCGTTTTCAAATACAGTGATATGTAAACAGGAAGAATACGACGCTGTGGTCGGCAACGCCTATATAAGACAACGGTCTGGCGCAGTTGTTAGATTGATTACTGCTCCTACAATGGCAGGTTATCATTAAGTGATTTTGAACGTGGTGTTATAGTCGGCGAACGACCGATGGGACACAGCCTCTCCGCGGTAGCGATAAGTCGGGATTTTCCCGTACGACCATTTCACGAGTATACCGTGAATATTAGTAATGCGTTAAAACATCAAATCTCGGACATCGCTCCGGCCGGAAAATGATCCTGTATGAACGGGACCAACGACGACTGAAGAGAACCGTTTAACGTGACAAAGTGCAACACTTCTGCTAATTGCTGCAGATTTCAATGCAGGGCCGTCAACAAGTGTCAGTGTGCGAACCATTCAACGAAAATCATCGATATGGGCTTTTGGAGTCGAAGGCCTACTCATGTATCCTTGATGACTGCACGACACAAAGCTTTACGCCTCGCCTGGGCCCGTCAACACCGACATTGGACTGTTGATGACTGGATACTTGTTGCCTGTCGGACGAATCTCGCTTTAAATTGTATCGAATGGTTGAACGTGTACGAGTATGGAGAATGCCACATGAATCCATGGACCCTGTGAATCAGCAGGGGACTGTTCAAGCTGGCGGAGGCTCTGTAATGGTATGGGACTGTGCAGTTGGAGTGATATGGGACCCCTGATACGTCTAGATACGACTCTGGTAGGTGGCACGTACGTAAGCATCCTGTCTGATCACCTGCATCCATTCAAAAAAAATTATTCAAATGGCTCTGAGCACTATGGGATTTAACTTCTGAGGTCATCAATCCCCTAGAACTTAGAACTCCTTAAACATAACTAACCTAAGGACATCACACATATCCATGCCCGAGACAGGATTCAAACCTGCGATGGTAGCGGTCGCGCGGTTCCAGACTGTAGCGCCTAGAGCCGCTCGGCCACTTCGGCCGGCGCATCCATTCTGAATTCCGACGGACCTGGGCAATCACAGCAGGCTAGTGCGACGCCCCACACGTCCAGAATGGCTACAGAGTGGCTCCAGGAACACTCTTGTAAGTCTAAACTTTGCCGCTGGCCACCAAACTCCCCAGACTTGAACATTATTGAGCACATCAGGGATGTGTTGCAAAGTGCTATTCAGAATAAATCTCCACAACCTCGTACTCTTACGGATTTATGGACAGCCCTGCGGGATTCATGGTTTAATTTTACTCCGGCACTACTTCAGATATTAGTCGAGTGCATGCCACGTCGTGTTGCGGCACTTCTGCGTGCTCTAGGGGACCGTAAACGATATTAGGCAGGTGTACCAGTTCCTTTGGCTCTTCAGTGTACATGAACTGTTAGATACGATATCCGCATTTTTCGTTATCCAAGCATTGCCTTTCGAGAGTGTGGGGGACAGGAGAAATAAACACAATAGAAAAAGAATAAATAACTTTCAGAGATGAAAGAGAAAAACTTTCGGCTTTCCCTTAATGTCATATGAGCTCTTCATATTCATAGACCTGCGTCTTTTGTCTCCAAAGATCTCTTCATTTTTCTATAGAAGGGAGTTATCTTTCCTCTAGTCATTTATGTGTCCACAGCATTGCATTTGTCCTCCAACCATTCCTGTTTAGCCATTTCGGTTAAAATTTTTTAGGTATTTGTGTGATCTTTCGCTTGCGCCGTTTACTGCATTTTTGTATTTTATCCTTTAGTCAAATTCTGTTTCTCTTTTTGCCTTTCATTCGCCATTGCCTTCACAGTTTCATCTCCGAAAGCTATCCATTCGTTTTCTGTTGTATGTACTTCCCTGTTTTCCACACTCTCGAAAGGCAATGCTTGGATTACAAAAAATGCTGATCTCTATCTAACACTTCATTTATTACTATAGCGTCAGTTACATCTCATGTTTCGTTTCTAATGACCCCGCATTCCGTGGGGGTTTGTACCTATATCTTCCTTCATTCACTCCTTCCTTCAAAAGTTACGTCGTATGAAAAGACACTTCTTCTATTCATTGTTCATCTATTGAGACTCTGAATTTCACAGAAGTTCTGCTATTTTGGAACTCCATCTCACTGCCAACTGATAAGAAACGTTATATGGTATCTAGCGCGCAAAGAGATAAAGTATGCATTCTGTTTACTAGCACATGATTAGATAAAAGACGAGGTAATAACGGGGACCTAACGTGTTACCAGGTGAGGCGGCAGAGAGCTCAAGACCGTGTACTCACATATGGGAGGACCGTGGGTCAAACCTGTCGTTCGGCAATCGAAATTCAGGTTCCCACCAGCTTCCCTAAATCGGTTAGAGCAAAAGACTGGCCGAATTCCTTTCAGAATTCGAAATTTTGCTTCTATAATGATCTCGACACTGACGGGACTTTATGGCCCGTATACGTGAAGAAAGAAGGAAAACCTGTTAGTTTAATCACTGTGACCTTGTACACCACAAGTGAACTAATGTAATCCATAAAGCAAATCCTGTGATTTACAGCATACATGAGGTGTCATACTCGAAACAAAGCTCATTTTAATGGAATAAGTACATAAATTTATTTATACATAAAAAAACCGATAACTGGAAGAGTCCAGGATGTGTTTTCTGATTGTCTACTGATGATTAATCATTAAAATCAGTTTAGTATGAACGATTCTCACTACAGTAGCGCTATTCAGAGTCTTCATACTCAGTCAAGTCAATGCTAGAGATAATTTGCAAGTATGTGTGGAATTAAATCGTGACTAAGACTGTCGTATCTGCTATACGTTAAAGTGGAAATATTAATCTTTTTACTCAACTATCAAAGCTGTATTCATTATTGGGTCACTTATTTAATATTTACCCACAAAACTCGTTAAAAACGGTATTAAGGTAAGCGTCATCTTAATATCTTGTCTGGTTGTAGTTTAAAGCATCCATCAAACGATTTCGCCTCATGTGAATCTTCCCAGGTGCCATTGTAGTTGCAGGTTATAAAACAGCAAATGAAGTCGACAGTTTTAAAGTCTCAGGACGGATGATGGATTGAATGCTTTCTTGGAAGTAACGCATTCAGAACATTGTGCCAAAACCGAATGCTACTGTCTCCAATATACGTATGATCTCCTCTGATTCTGGCAAATAAGTGCGAAGGCTCTTCCACTTTCATTCTGTCATCTCCTATGGTACCATATTTTGAGCAGCAAGAACATTCCTATCGCAGGAAATGGTGCTCAGGTGAAACTCTTATGGGCCGTTGTTCATATGCCTAATAATTCTGACTCTAGCATCTCTGTACTTGTAATCCATCACAGGGTTCGCGTTTGGCAGTATTGACTCTTTCAGAAGAAAGTGCAACATCCATTCAGTGAACACTAAAAGGAAAAACGAATCATACTGTTGTAACACTTAGATAAGCATTGAACAGAACGGCGCGAACTATTCATTTTCGATAGGCTTCTAGCAGAACTGAAAAAGTCTTCAGATATGACTTGAAAGGTTACCTTTCTTGCATTCCTTCTACCTGGTACAGGAGTTCCTCACTGTATATGAGAGTTTGTCTTTGTAGAGTGTTACTTATTCGTATATTATCTCACAATGAGTTTTGAGTTTTATGAATTCTACTACCTGTTGCCCGCAGCTGCGCTTGGATGTTGGTAGTTTTGTTAAGATGAGTGATAATGAGTAAGTAAGCTATTGTACATGCAATAAAATCAGTTGCCCTTACGTGTCTGCCTGTTCAGGTAAGCACAGCTCGTAATGTACGCTCCCCTATCCTTCCTCCACCCCTCCCCCGTCCCTCCCAGGTTCACTGCCGAACAGTGCGTACAGAGGGCCGTGGGCAGGAGCGCTCATCTATGCATCATGCTACTGGAGCAGCTATACACTATACTATACACTATACAATATGCACATTATGCAACAAATAGCGTGGAAGTACAATTAAACACAGTAAAGATTTATAAGCATCGTATTCATTACTTTGTATCGAACCATGTAGCAGATATCAACCAATAAAAGTATTTTTTCAAATATGATAGATAAAGATCAAAAGTAAAAGAGTAAATAGTTTTTTCAACGAATAAATATCTTTCCCTAGTTTGCGTAATATTCTTTACGTCAATAAGTATTTGTACTACACACTTTCTAAAGCAGCCTGTCTAATTCCTCAGGGTTCAAGCTACCTCCATAAAAAATTTAATCGAAATCAGTTCAGTGAGTTAGTCGTGAAAATGTAACAGACAGAGTTACTTTCTCATTAATAATATTAATATGAACAAAATTTTGAATTACGATACCTTTTCTTCCGTGATCTTATTTGGATGAAAGAAAATCTACAGTGCCCCAAGTTACCTGTGAAAATCCTATGAAAATTCGTCTAGTTATTTTGGACATTAGCATGTTCAAACAGAGAAACAGACAGATATGACAATTTTAGCTAAACTTTTAAATCATGATGTCTCTTTAATTCCTCAGCTGATTTTGATGAAATAAATAGTGTGTGGTGCTCCAAGCTACGCTCAAAAGTTACCTGCAAAAATTCCTTCAAAATTCTTGTGAGAAGCGTGTTCCAGCAGACATTCAGATAGACAGGACAGTTTTACAGATTTATTATTAGTAGAGAATAGATATATAGTTTCTTTTATTTACGAAATTTTAATCAGCGTTCCGTGAACTATGTACAGACTCGTTTGTCGGGCTTCCAGCCACGTCAAGCAGTTAAAACAGCACGGGCTTTCGACCAAGTATTCCTTGGCCATGGACAAGTGAATGGCTGCTGATGGGCTGCTGGTATTCTGTGCCGTTACTAATGCCTGCCACATCGCCGTATATGGGGATACGTTGAATACGCTTTCTATGCGCCTGCTCGTGATCTGTGGAGCCCACGCTGCGCTGAGTTGTAGGCTGTCGTCTCTATTAAGGGTGTTGTCAGTGGTATTTATTTCAATAGTTTCTTTAACTACGCAGTCGCAGAAGCCGTTAGAGCGAGCCACGACAGAGATGTTGTCAAATTTGATCGGGTGACAGTTTTCTGCGGCATGCTCAGCTAAAGCAGGTTTCTCGCGGAGCGTAGGCGATAAAATTTATCATGCTCCTTCCTGAGACCTGCTGCACCTCTAACTAGTTTCATTATTTTCGACAGAAGACTGAAGATCGATTGGATTTTGTATATCTTCAGATTTCCTGCACCTTGTCGTTAGTCTTATTGAGATCATTTCATTTATTTTGCGATCGTTGTAGCCGTTGTATCTGAGGTCCCTGCCTAGCTGACTATCGGCCTCTGATGCCCTTCTTGAACGAGTATCAACGTTTGAATCACAGTCCTCGTCTGTGACGGGTGATGCACGCTGATGGTGTGCAAGTTCAGAATAGTGTGGGTAGATTTTCTGCATTCTCTTTTCTGTATTCAATATTACCGCTTCGACATTCGTTCCATGACCAAGAAGCTTCCGCTCATAGTGTCCCGCGGCACATACTAAATAAATGAATAAATAAAACAAAATACTACCTTTCGTTTATTTGATCTGCAGGCCAGCAACAATATGTGCAGAATGGGGGTATCAAAGCTCTGGCCGGGGAAACTTACGATTTTACGACCGAACAAGACAGATACTTTGAAAGTTCTGAGAAAGACATTGCCAAATTAAGTTTTACCCAGGAATATTGTGGGAGAATACATTTACAGACAATGCGCACTTTTCGCATGGGAAAAGAGGATGTTAATCAAAAACAACAACAGTCGTTAGCAAAGAAATCTATCAGCGGGTTGAAGAACCCAAGATGGTCAATCACAAGAAATGACAAACCAAGGGCAAATTTCATGGAACCACAGGAAAGTTAAAGAGGATTAGATGTACTGTGGGGCAGTTTGTCGCTACACATGTTGTCAGACTCTTCACTTTTTGCTGGACGATCGCTCAACGCTTCGTCACTGCTGGTGAACCTAGCTGCATTCCTGTCGGACTGCAGCCGATGCCTGCGTTCTCACAAGCGTTAGTTGAAAGCCACGAGTCATTCGATGACATTACAGCGCACTGGTCGTATACCACGTGTTAATGAAAACCACTAGCGACCCAAATGGAAAGCCAGTTAATTTACGTCCTCACAAGATCATTAATAAACAACATCCACAACTGTGAATCCTGATTTATCATTAATAGACCACGTGTCGCAAGCCTGAATAACTCCCTTTCGCGGCGAGACGTGCAGGAAGAGAGTCAAAGAGGTTCTGGAAGGTACTGATCGGATGCGGAGCCATACCGACTCCAATGCCGTGACCAGCTGCAGTTGAGGATCCATGGCGCGTACAGCCCGATCGGGGTGGTCGCACTCAAAGCTTTACGCCTCGTCTTGGCCTGCCAACACCGACATTGGACTTTTGATGATTGGAAACATGTTGGCGGGATGAGCGAGTCTTGTTTCAAATTGTATCGTTGGATGGATGTATACAGGTATGAGACAACCTCATGAATCCACGGACCCTGCTCCTAAGCAGGGGACTGTTCTAGCTGGTGGAAGCTCTGTAATGGTGTGGGCCATGTGCAGTTGGAGTGATATGGGAGCCCTGATATGTCTAGATACGACTCTGACAGATGACATGTACGTAAGAATCCTGTCTGATCACCTGCATCCATTCATGTCCATTGTGCATTCCGATGGACATGGGCAATTCCAGCAGGACAATGCGACGCAGCACACGTCCAGAATGGCTACAGAGTGGCTCCAGGAACACTCTTCTAAGTCTAAACTTTGCCGCTGGCCACCAAACTCCCCAGACTTGAACATTATTGAGCACATCAGGGATGTGTTGCAACGTGCTATTCAGAATAAATCTCCACAACCTCGTACTCTTACGAATTTATGGACAGCCCTGAGGGATTCATTGTGTCAATTCCCTCCAGTACTACTTCGGACATTACTCTAGTCCATGCCACGTCGTGTTGCGGCACTTCTGCGTGCTCGCGGGGGCCCTACACGATATTAGGTAGGTGTATCAGTATCTTTGGCTCTTCAGTGTAAATACGAATCACTCTTAATGTTCAGCAGAATTATAATTATAGATCATGAACCAGTTTTTGGCTTCTTAGGCCACCTTCAGGTGACAACAGATAAAATGACATGCGACTTCTACTGACGTTATTTATACAGTGTACAAAAATTATGACATGTAGGGTGTTCACACAAGAAACCATTACATGTCTGTCATAAAGAAATAATTTCATTAAATAAAAAAGTAAACAAACTCTTTTTTATGTGCAGATGCGTTTAGCAACTGTTGAAGTTGAATTTACTGTTTTAATCTAGTACCTATTAGATTAAAACTGTAAAAAAATAAATTGTAAATTGGACTTTTCATCAGTTGTTAAATTATCTCCACATAATAAGCTTTGATCCTTTTTTAAGTTAATGTAATTATTTTCCTGTGACGAAAAATGTAATGCTTTCATGTGTAAGCACTCTACATGTCCATCATATTTATATCGTCAATATACATAATATCTGTGTAAGGCGCATGTCATTTTATTTGTGTTTGCGACATTCAGTTATGACATGAAGATGGCGTAAGCAGTCGAAGGCTAATTCATGACCTATTAAATTTAATTTTGCAGAACATTAGCAAGTATTTCTTATTAAATATTATTTCAATCTGCCACAAACAACGGAAAATTCTGTTGATTCCACTAACATTAAATACTATGGAAGCGGTGAAGAATTAATATATCTGATTATTTTAAAAGGTAGATATGTAGAGAAGCATTAAATCTCTGCATTGTTCCATTTGAAAATGGCTAACGGACTAAAATTACAATAATGTCTCTACACATTACAAATTAATTCCCCACACCGCGTATTTTTGTTTGTATGTCAAGGCTAATCTGAGGAGGTACAGCAGGGTTTTTTAAATAAGGTTTTCACTAATAGACGACTGAGTCACGAGGAAGTTGTGTGTACATAGTTAGTTCGGACCCTTTAGTCAGCTTCGATGTAGCCTCCTTTAACAAAGGCCCGCTCGCAGATTCTTTTATATTAATTGGTAATAAGTTTCAGGTGGACATCACTACTTTGTTTCGGCACGCTATTAACTTACTCTACTTGTATTTTATCTTCAACTATAAATATCTTGAGCAGACTGACAGCGTCGCCATGGGTAGCCCTCTGTCTCACCTGGTAGCCAATCTTGTCATGGAGGACTTTTGAGGAGAAAGCGCTTGAATCACTGGCCCTTAGGGGTCAATGCCCCTCAGTCAGCCTATAAAATAAGTGATTATTACGATTTTTTCGGAAAACTAATGAAGCTATCAATGTAAACCACTTTGCATATTATTTATTGATTCTTGGACAACATTTCTCATTTTTTAAAGAAATTCAGTCATCATTAAGCCCCGCATCTGATGGGTTAAAGTTGCTCTGTCCAAAATGTGGGGTATGCGTGACAGAAGTTTTGGAGTCTGCAAATCTTATCTGAAATCAAATAGTAAACAATTTTCCTAATCTATAGGACATTGTGAATGGAGTAACAGCTCAGTTTTTTGAAATTTGAAACTAAAATAAACTGATGGACTTTCGAAACGAAGTTGTAGTTTTGTCGTATGTTTATGGTCACATGTTTTGCAATACCTAATGAATAAATTGAAATAAAAAATTAGCCTGTTACTCATTCCGACATGCCCAAGGAATAATTCCGCCAAATCTCGAAAAATATCTGTATCAATGTGCCGGAATCCATTCCTTCAGCTAGAGATACATTGATACAGACAACTACATCTCTGTTTCAAACGTCCGTCAATTTATTATTGTTTCCAATTTCAAAGAACTGTAGTACTGATCCGTTTGCAATACCCTATAGCTTAAGAAAATGCTTTGCTTCTTGATTTCAGATAATATTTGCAGATTCAATACTTCCATCATGAACACATTTCATTCTAGACAGAGCAACTTTAACTCTTTGGATAGGGGGCTTAATGATGACTTAATTTCCTTAAAAATCATAAAATATTGTCCAAGAGTCGATAGATAATATCCAAAAAGATTTAAGTTGATTGCTTCCTTAGTTTTACCGAAAAAGTCGTAAAAATCGCTTATTTTGTATGGTGACTGAGGAGAATGGACACTTAGACCAACTCATTTTGGAGGTATGTGGACGATATTTTCATAGCGTAGCCTCATAGAGAAGATATTAATGGAGTTTTTACATCACTTCAACTCTATTCATAAGAAGATCCGGTTCACTATTGAATTAAAGAATGATGGCATTTAGTTTGTGGTAAGCCCACTCATACCGATTCGTATTTACAGTCGTCGATTTGTTATTACCTGTCGCAAACTATGAGAGTACTTCAAACACTTTTACACACAGCTCACACACTCTCAAATGCAAAAAGCATACCAAATAACTTACCAGTCTGAAGATAGTGTTCAGGGAAAATAGATATTTCACTCGGCGCACTATTGACTAAAAACCAAGAACCAGAGAGTGGGTAAAGAGTAGAGCACGCAGGCAAAATCTCTAGCTTTTTTCCCATTCGTTGGCAATATTTCGTTTAAAATAGGAAGAATTCTGCTTAATTTACAGGTTAAAGTGGTTTTCCGCTCACTTTGTAAGACTGCCGACGTGCTGGGAAGATTTCTTGTTACGAAAGGCTGGAATTTACAAAACAGAGTGTCAGTGAGGTATGACTTATATAAGCCAGATCATGTGCACCATGCCTTTTGCACCCAAGCAAGTCTGCTATCGCCAGACATTGTATCCCCAATGGACATTCAATAGAATGTGATAAAACAATAACTTTGGCCAGAACAACAGGTTTTTGAGAATCCATCATGAAATAATCCTTGGAAATGCGCATTGTGGAAAAGCTAATAAACTGTGAAAGCGGCTACCAGATGGATAACGTGTGGACCTTGTCATATCCACGACTTGCTCTAATCGAAGACGATAGGGTACGCTGATGGCTGCGGCAAGGGTCAACCATGAGCACAACTGATTTCTGCAATTCCACAACCAAGGGATGTGCCCCAGGTCGTTGGTCCATCTGTTTTTGTTTCCTTTATCTTGATTTCATCCCCCTGCCCCATATGGGCAGAGGAAGGGTGGCAGTGGCACAATCCGCGCTTTTCAGCCGAATAACAGTACATTAAAAAAAGAGGAAAGTATACATACAAAAGGCAGAAAAAGGGGGACATAACAACATAAGTGGAGACAATGGGCGTTAAAATATAAACTGACATGTGGACATTAGAGGGCAGTTAAGACTTGGGACAGTTAAAAGAAGTCGACATAAAGTTAAAAGAACACAGCTGGTGAGTCGTGGAGCACTTATAATACACTGGAGTCACATGCACAAGTGAAAAGTTGACAGCAGTATAAAAATACACAGGATGAGAGACACTTTAAAAAAACATTGTAAGTGATGGAGTACACACGAAGATTGAAACCTGACAGGAGGGACCTGCCAAGGGAGAAGCGGCCTGAGAGGAAGGAAAAAGAGGGGAGAGGATGGAGCAGTGGGAGAGGGGGGCTGAAGGGGCTGGGAGGAAAAGAAAAAAGAGGTGTTTGGGTTGTGCACTAAGAGGCAGGAGATGGGCAGTGTGGGAGATAGAGAGGGAAGGCAAGTCAGGAGGGAGCGCAGAGACACAGAAGGGGGCACAGGAAAGGGAGGAGGTGTAGGAGGGAGGAAAATCGTTTAGGGGTAGGGAAGAGGAGGGGTAAGGGAGCCCTGAGGAGTAGGAGGCGAAAGGTGGGGTTCCAGTTGGTAGGAGGGGTAGGAATCAGGGTGAAGCTCATCATCCCCGAGGAATAGCTGTTGGAAGTTGCATTGGGAAAGGAGGTGGAGGGTGTGGGGATGGAGAGAAGGCAGTACCCAATGGTAAAGGTGTGGCAATGGACTGGGGGTAGAGAGGATAGAAGACACCAGGGGGTGGGGGATCGAGTCAGTAGATGATATACAGGATGGGGATGTGTGTGAGGAAATGAAGAAGATATGGGAAGGGGAAGAGGTCATAGAGGATTCGTGTGGAGGACAGAAGGTGGATACAGAAGCTGAGGTGGAGTGCATGGCGTTCTAGCATTTTGATGGATTTATAGAAGCTGGGAGAGGTGGAAATTCAAGCAACACTGATGTAACAAATGATGGGATGGATCAAGGATTTGTAGGTGTGAAGGATGGGGGAACGATGCAGCCCCATGTCCGGCCAGACAGGAGTTTCAGGAGGTGGAGGCTATTGTGGGCTTGGTGTTGGATCGTAAGGAGATGGGGAATCCAGGTGAGGTGACAGTCGAGGGTGAGGCCAAGGTATTTCAGAGTAGAAGTGAGGTGGACAGGACGGCCATAAATGGGGAAGTAAAAATCGTGGACCCGGAAGGAGCTGGTGGTACGGCCTATGATGATTGCCTGGGTCTTGGAAGGGTTGATGCAAAGGAGCCACTGGTTTTACCAGGCAGTAAACAGCTCAAGTTGAGTTTAAATGGTACATTGGGACCATTGAAAGGTAGGATAAAGGGCAAGGAAGACGGTGTCATCTATAAATTGGAGGAGGTGAACAGTCGGGGGGGGGGGGGGGGAGGTTGGGCATATCTTCAGTATACAGGAGATAGAGGAGAGGCGAAGGACAGAGTATTGGGGCACGCAAGTAATGGGACAGAAAGTAGAGGACTTGTTGTGGATAGTGACATAGGAGGGATGATGGGAGAGGAAGGAAGCAACAAGATGGACGAAATTGATGGGTGGAGCATAGGTCTGAAGTTTAAAGGAGAGTGCAGGATACCAGACACGGCCGTAGGCTTTCTGGAGGTTGAGTGAAACAAAGATAGCAGAGCAACAGGAGTTAAGTTGGTAGAAAAGAAGATTGGTAACGTTAAGGAGCTGGTTGTCAGCTGAGGAGGGCCAGAAGTCACACTGGGTAAGAGGAAGGAGGTGGTGCTGGTGAAGGTGGGAGAGGATGGACATGGAGGTGAGGCAGATGGGACGAAAAGAAGAGGTGTCAGAGGGGGGTTTGTTGGGTTTAGGGAGCAGCAGGACACAGGAAGTCTTCCACTGGTTGGGATGAAAGCTAGTGGAGAGGATGGAGAGGAGGAGATTATACATAGTAGCAAGGGCAGCCAGGAAGGAGAGGGGAATTCCTTGAGGTGGCAGTAGGTGACACCGTGGTGACCAGGGGCAGCATTGCATTTGGAGTGGAGGACTAGTTTGATGTCATATGCGGTGATGGGAGTGTTTATGTTTGAGGTGGGTAACTGATCCTAGTACTGGAAACTAGGGGCAAGTGGCGGGACAGAGGTATCAATGAGTCCAAGAGTGGCGGGGAAGAAAGAGTAATGAAAATGGGGATCATCAGGAATGGAGAAGACATCAATGAGGTGGGAAACAAAATCGTTAGCCTTACTCAAGTTGTCAGGGAAGGGGTGGTTGTCCTGGAGAAGAGGGTACTGCAGGGTGAGATGGATACCAGTAAGACAGTGGAAACCAGACCAGTACTTGAAGGAGTTGACAGGGAGGGCGGAAATGAGGTATGTACATGTCTGGCGGCAGTCCCAGTGTTTCTTTGCTGTGAGGATGTTTCGGATATGTCGTTGCAATTGCCAGTAGCAGAGGAGTGTATTTCGGTCACAGGTGCAGAGGAAGGAGCATTAGAGCCTGCAGGATTCGTGGGGAACGATGGTGGCCTGTGGAGGAAGCATAGAACAGTGAGGGTGGAAGATTTTGGTTGCAATGTGGGCCTCCACAGCGTCAATGATGGTCTGCTGGAGGAAAGAAGAGGCATGGGTGATGTCAGCAGGATAGTGAAAGGTGAGGGGATGAATTTAGACCTGTGAGGTGATGGATTCCTGGTAGGCATCCCAGTCGGCGCGACAGTAGTCATGGATAGACTTCGGAGAGGCAGCAGGTTGGGGGGTCAGGAGGGGACCAACGGTTGGAAGAGATGATGAGAAGGTCAGGAAGGTGGTCACTACCAATGGGGTCAAGGATGTTCGTGGCGATACAACCAAGGAAGTTGGGGGAAGCAAGGACGACATCTGGGGTGGAGTTTCTATCAGGATGGGGGTGCTGTGGGAGAAGAATGAGGACACCTTGGATGATGGCAAGAAACTGATGCCACTGCCGAAGGGCAGCAGGGCCACAGCTGTGGTTGTTAAGGTCAGTGGCCATCACATAGGTGGAGAAGGTACATTTCCACATGGGTAATGAAGTCGTAGGGGAGAGGAGCTGTAGGACAGACACAGGTGATGGTGATAGGGGAGAAAAGACGCTGAGGAGAAGGTGTTCAGTCAGGTCATTGAGCAGGGGTTGTGGCTGGACAGGGACGTGCTTTAGATGACCATTAGCGACCCCACCTCATGTGAGGGGAAGGGGTTGTCAGAGTGGTGAAGGAGATAGGGATGGGTGTGGACAACATTGTGAGCTTGGAGGAAGTTATCATTAAGGATGAAGGAGTCGACATGGTGCTGGAACAGGGTATGTATGAAGAGGTATTTTTTGGCAGGAAGGGAGTGAATGTTGACACGTCAGGAGGTGGGAGAGGGAGGGAGCAGAGATAGGAGGAGAGATGGGTGTAAATAAGGATGTCTAGGTGGGTGAAGGTAAAGTGGACCTGTTTATGGGAGTAGGTGGCATAGGTATTCAAATTGAAGAAAAAGTGGATGGCAAGGGAGATGTGCTGGAGGGTGTGGGGGCATTTGAAGGGCTGGATATTCTGCAGAACACTGGCCAGAAACCAAATGATAGGAGGAGGGTGGAGGGAATTGTTGGGGTGGATGGGCTGTTCAATGAGTCAGTGTGCTCAGGATTGGTGGGAGGGGGTTTGGCTTTGCATTTGGAGGAATAGGTGGTGTGGAATTTGTTGCAGGTGTTGTAGGAAGGAGGAAAGATGAGGTTATGACCCTGTTTAAGGAAGTGGGTGGTTTTACAATGGAGGCAGGTAGGGGGTTCTTGCAGTTTTGGGTGAGGTGGTTGTTGTTGAGGAAACAGTGTTGGCAGCACTAGGATTGAGGAGGGGAATGGTATGGGTCAACAGGATGGCGACGGTTGAAAATCAGGGCTCCCCAAGTGAGGAGGTGATCTATGGAAGAGGTGGACTCTGTAAATAGACGTATGAGGAAGGTAGGGCCGGAGTTGTAGTAGATACAGTAGGCCAAACTGATTTCCAGGGCAGGGTGGGCACTCAGTTCCGCCAACACCTCCGGGACCACAGGGGTGAGTTTTGTGATCACAGCGGTGAGGGCTGGCAGACAACAAGGGGGTTGGGGTTGATGAGGAGAGGAGGAGGTAAGGAAAGGGGCGAGGGACGCATGTAGGTGATGCAGGGACGTTTCTAGAGGAGATCAGTGTAGAAAGAGGGAGAGGGGGATTTGATGAGGACAGAGTCTATGTGGGGGATAAGTTGAGCAATGCGGGCACTAGGGATGTACTTACAGATTTCGAGTGTGAGGGTGTGGTCATCTAGGAATTTAAGATAGGGTGAGCAAGGACGAAGGTATACAGGGTTGGGGCTGGGGATGCAGAAATCAGATGGAAGAGTGGCGGGTGGTGGGAGGTTTTTTGGAGTAGTGGTTTGGGACGAGGGGTGAGGGACTAGTTGGATTGGAAGGTGGTAGGAGGCACACCCCTTCTGTGCGGCAGAAGCACTATGAATGGAGGCTGGACGCTCTGTGGTGTCGACTGTCGCGCGGCGGGTGGTGACTGTTTGCGGATACTCGCGCAGGTGGGACGGCCCTCCATGAGTGCGATATCTTTTCCACCGACAGCAAGATCATTTACATTGGGGTGATTATCCTTACATTGTAAAAATACTGTAAATTTCTCTGAGCATGCTGGGTAGACAGCTAGCATAGCTCTCCCATTCCTGAGTCAGTCGCAGCCAGATTGTATACTCTCTGTGCGTCAACACTCAAAGTACTGCGTATTCTACAGGCAGTTTACTTTTCGCATTTGCCTTGTAGCTGCTGAGGCTGACAGCGGTGACACCACATTTACGTGCACCTTGGAAATAAGCAAATCTCAGAAGTTTGCTGTGAAGTAAATTTTGTTAATATTTGCATAATATGTTGTGACGTCATTACTTATACCAATAGGAAAACACGCTTGTTTTAACAAATACACTCTAAAATCACACACACTAGTAATGTAAGGATGACGTAGCAAAAGTTTATTTGTTTATGTGTAGCACAGTGGTGCCAACGGTCCTACCACAGTGGTAACACCAGTTCAAAATGGTTCAAATGTCTCTGAGCACTATGCGACTTAACTTCTGAGGTCATCAGTCGCCTAGAACTTAGAACTACTTAAACCTAACTAACCTAAGGACATCACACACATCCATGCCCGAGGCAGGATTCGAATCTGCGACTGTAGCGGTCGCTCGGTTCCAGACTGTAGCGCCTATAACCGCTCGGCCACTCCGGCAGGCTGGTAACACAAGTTCCCCTTACGTCGCAGAAGTTAAGCGCTGTTGTGCTTGGCTAGCAGTTGGATGGGTCAGTGTCCAGGTCTGCCGAGTATTATTGGCAAGTGGGGTACACTCAGCCCTTCTGAGGCCATTTAGGAGCTACTTGTTGAGAAGTAGCGGCACCGGTCACGAAAACTGACAACGGCCGGGAGTACGGTGTACTGACTATATCCGCATCCGGTCACGCCTAAGGGCTGCCGATGATACGGCGGCCGGTCAATACCGTTGGACCTTCCAGGCCAGTTCGGACGGTGTTTGTCTTATAGCACAGTGGTATTACTTTAACAAGTAAAGTCTTTGCAAGGGAGTTTTTGATGGTAAATTTGCATAATATCGTAACTCGCCCTTTGGTATTCATTTAACATTTACAAACAGTCTTTGTGAGAGCATATTTATCGTTAAGCAATGCTAAAACATTTCCATACACTGCGCTTTTCCGTCCTCTTCTAGAATATTACTGCGCTGTGTGGGATCCTTACAGATAGGATTGACTGAGTACATCCAAAAAGCTCAAAGAAGGGCAGCACGTTTTGTATTATCGTGAAATACAGGAGAGAGTGTAACGGAAATGATACTGGATTTGGGGTGGACATAATTAAAACAAAGGCGTCTTTTGTTGCAGCGGAATCTTCTCACGAAATTTCAATTACTAACTTTCTCCTCCGAGTGTGAAAATATTTTGATGACGCCGACATACATAGAGAGGAACGAGCATCATAATAAAATAAGGGAAATCAGAGCTCGCATGAAAAGATATATATGTTCTTTTTTTACGCACGCTATTCGAGATTGGAATAATAGAGAATTAATGTGAACGTGGTTCGATGAACCCTCTGTTAGGTACTTAAATATGATTTGCAGAGTATCCATGTGAATGTAGACATGGAAATGCAAATGCACAAGTGTTCGCTATTGGCGATATCTATTCTTGTTTATCAGGCAGCTGGGTGGGTTCAACTGATGTTGCAAACTCAATACAATAACACTGAAGTCATATTTGACTGCAATACTTGTAAAATTACTCAGAAGAAGTGCAGCTCAAGACAGATCATGAGGAACCAGCGTCAGGTGTGGCTTGGATGCTGCTAAACTCACACATTTTCTTTTAGGGCAAAGACCTCTTGTGTTCCCACAATTTTTACCGTGTATATTACGCAAATAAATGGTTATTGTAGATGACTGCAATTATTAGGTCTTACTTTTTGGACGGAGCTTTTTTGGGTGAGTATAAGAACGAAAAACAAGGTGCGATTGACAGTACCAAGACACTTCTTACCATTCGCGAAGAGTGCTATTACACGTATATACCTGGCGCCTAATCGCCATTCGCCCTCGCTTGCTCCAGACGCATGAAGATTTATGCGTGATGGTGCAAGCCTCTCTCTCGAGATGTGTGCATATGTGATCCATTCACACATAGACAGAACCATGCACACTATTGTAGTAATCAAAGGTGTCTGCTCTGCTAACAGCAGCTGTCACCTCAGGCACTATTATTTTGATGAAAAGAGCAATTACTGGGAAAGATATGGTATGGGGCATTATGTTTAAAAACTGTACCTCGTCGATACTGATAGGAAAATACAAAATAAAGAGATACTGCACCAGTGACGACAATGTTAGCTCTGACACTTCAAAATCTTGCTGCAGTTCAAAGCACCTAGTGCAACGAGATCCAATATCATCACAGATGTTTTTCATGCTCTGGTGAAATCTCTGGACAGCTAGAATGGGCGATCCAAAAGTTTCCGGTTGAGGGCGTCGCTGCAGTGTATATGCAACGTAGCGCGACTCCGATGCGGGTATGTAAGTACCGACATGTAGGCGAGGGATTAATGTGTCTTTCCGACGTGTGTCCGGTAAATGGGGAAACGTGAAGTACGGCGGCGTTATTACTAAAAGCGTTCAAACAGCACCAACGTGCTGTTATTCTGTTCTTGGACATCGAAGGATAAACATCGGTAGACATCCTTCGGAGAATGAAGAAAACCATCGTTGTGAAATGGTACCCCAAGGGGAGCTGCTGCTTCATGGTAACTCACGCCCCATTTCCCAAATGTCGTAACACCAACTCAGTGGAAGACACGCGAGCAACCGCACTGTAGCCCTGATACCTTCGCATGCGATTATCAAACTTTGGTCTCTTAAGAAAGGCCTTGAAGGATCGACGATTCCTCTCGGACGAGGTTGTACAGCAGGCAGTTATGGACTTCTTCACGCAGCAGGACACGGTGATTTACCAAACGGTTATCTTCAACATTCTGCTACGATGGTCTGATTGCCTCAATGCACAAGGCGATTTTGCCTAATTGTCATACCGATTTTGGACTGTACGGCATTCGAAGGTAACATTTTGATCGCCCTTCATTCAGTAAGCTAAGGTGCATTTGGTGTGCGGGTGTTGGCGGGGGGAGGGGGGGGGGGGCAGGTGGGGTGAGACAGGGGCAGGATCTTATTTTGTCAAGAGCTTTTAATTAGATTTTTTAGTTTCTTTTTTGTTTACCTTCAGTCTGCAAACTGTTGGAGGTCTTACATATTTTGAACTAAGGTAGAATTCACCGCGCTGTCTGGTTCTTTGATCCCCAAACATGTGCTCCTGCAGCGCCCATTCAACAGTGGAAGAATTATGATCACGATTTCAGGTTCTTTTATTTACCCTCTGAGACGTAAAGTAGCTGAACTAACGCGGCTTGACCACGTCAGTGGCCCTTGAGTCACCCTCCTTCAACTTGGACGTGTCGTAAGTACGAACTAAGTCTTTTTACTTCGTTCATGCTTGCCTCTGTAATGTCCAAGTTGTACGGGAGGCGTTCAATAAGTAATGCAAAACATTTTCTTTTTCTGAAAGCAGGTTGAAACCTGGTGGTAGTCGCAGGATTCGGTTACGATTGTGGACGAGGCCGTAATCAGTTACTATTGGTTGCCTTTTACAATAATCAGATCCGCCTTCACCAAGCACTCCACTCGCTGCTCTTCGCCTCGGCGACACTACGAGCAGCAACGCGAACCCAAGTCACTGGAGAGTCGCAGGATATCCCAATGGAGGAGGTTTCTCTACTTTCGCCTGACTGGCATCCCTCAAAACTTGCTGGATCCGGTTTACGATGAAGTCATGTACACTCGTCACCACAGCCCTTCCATGCGTGTCGCCAGCGGTCCCGGCGTTTTCGCGCACTGCGTAGACCTGACTTCTCCGAACTCGACACTCACACGAGCTGGCAAAACAACGACGTCGCCCCAAAGATAGGGCAACAGTTACTACATATCGATGACCACCACAGCTGCCACTAGCGGACAGGCAACCCTTGCGAAACCGAGTGGCGCCAGTCTACACGAGAAGAAGTGAAATAACCACAACCATGCCAACTAAACGATGCCATCTGGCCTCCAATAAAGGACGGAAACCTACAACAGCACCAATGCGAGCCGCAGCACGGCTCACAGGTTGATTTTTATTTAGGATTCCAATACATCATATTATTCCACACTCTTATGACTGCAAAACGCTGTTTTTCAACATAATCGCCGTTACTGTGATGGCCTTACGCTACCTTATGACCCTTATACCCGCACTCCACTGATCGAAGACGGAGCCATCACCCATGTACTGCTTCCCACGGAGTGCATCCTTTAGAGTGCCAAACACATGGAAGGCGGAAGGTGCGAGATCCAGGTTGTAGGGTGGATGAAGAAGAACAGTAGTATGAAGTTCTGTGAGCTTCTCTCGGATGCGCAGACTTGTGTGAGGCCTTGCGGTGTCATGGAAGAGTTCGTATGCACTTTTGTGGCGGCAAACACGCTAAAGTCTTTTCCTCAGTAGCCCAAGGGAAGATCAATATACTCAATGCACCATGACTGTCAACCTGACGTTCCGACTGAGTGTGCGACTTGGAACTTTTTTTTCGGAGGAGAGGTGGTGTGGCGCCACTCCATGGATTGCCGTTTTGTTTTTTATTCGAAGTGATTTCATCACCTGTGACGATATTCGATAAAAAAAATGACACGATCAGCGTCGTAACGCGCAAGCAGTCGCGCACAGGAGATACTTCGTTGTTCTTTATGGTTTTCTGTTATGCAGCACACAGCTTTCAGTACCGAACTGGTGGACGAGTGTGTCAACGCTACCAACAGAGATGTCTAATTGTGCAGCAAGCTGTTCGTGAACCGTCAATGATCTCGAATCAGAGTGTCTGCACCTTCCAACATCGCAGGGGTCACAGGTGTGTGCGAACGGCGGGCACGCGGGAGATTGGACAGGTTTATGCTGTAAGTAGGCTGTTTAGGTTTTTTTTTTATTGGTAACGCCACGTAGCGCTCTGTATGAAGATCACTGGCTGTGTGTAGTCTGTGGCTGGTGGGCATTGTTGTAATACTCGCCATTGTAGTGTTGGGCAGATGGATGTGAACAGCACGTAGCGTTGCGCAGTTGGAGATGAGCCGCCAGCAGTGGTGGATGTGGGGAGAGAGATGGCGGAGTTTTGAAATTTGTAAGACTGGATGTCATGAACTGCTATATACATTATGACTTTTGAACACTATTGAGGTAAATACATTGTTTGTTCTCTATCAAAATCTTTCATTTGCTAACTATGCCTATCAGTAGTTAGTACCTTCCGTAATTTGAATCTTTTAGTTAGCGGGCAGTAGTGGCGCTCGCTGTATTGCAGTAGTTCGAGTAACGAAGATTTTCGTGAGGTAAGTGATTTGTGAAACGTATAGGTTAATGTTAGTCAGGGCCATTCTCTTGTAGGGATTACTGAAAGTCAGATTGCGTTGCGCTAAAAAAATATTGTGTGTCTGTTTAAGCACAGTCTTGTGTAATTGTTCAAAGGGGACGTTTCATATGACGACCCTTAGCAGAGGATACCTCACTGCAATCTTCTGATTTTTTTCTTGTAGTTGGTGTAATTAGTGTAGCTATTGTTTATTGCTAACACGTAATTGTAGAGAGAATCTCCTTTGTGGTTGCAGTCTTTCATTGTTTTGCAGTAAAACAGTTGTGGCATGCAAGTAGATTTGCACCAAGTATTTCGCAGCTGCGCTTGCAATTAACTAGATATTATTTTCAGCGCTATGTTAATGCGTTCTCTTATTTCTGCTCTTCAAATTGTACATTTCTGTGTTGTCGTGTGAAATATTGTGACAATAATGGCGTGTGAAAAACGTAACACTAGGCTCCAAAGTAAACTGAGAAATAATAGTGACGACGAGCGTAGCTTATCAGCACCACTGTGTAGTGAATTAACAGACATTAGAAGTAGTAATTTGGTAATTGTGCATAGGGAAATGGAACGGGCGGCAAATAATGGTGTAGACAATGAAACAAGTAGTGAACAGGGAAGCATTATCGATCGATCGATCGGTCGGGAACAGCTCGTTTCAGGAATCCGAAATGACTGAACACAGTATTGTAAATACTGTAGATTCAGGTTTTGGGTCCTCACCGTTTTCTCAAATGAGTCAAGACACATTTTTTGCTTGTCAAAATGTGAATGTTGCCGGTGAAAATGCACTGCCAAAAAGCATAGAGAAACAGATTCCAGACACTAATACATTATTATTGCAATTAATGCAACAAATGGAACAAAATCAGAGATAAACACAGCAAAAGCTTCAAAAGTTAGACTCAATGGAACAAAAGCTTCAAAAGTTAGACTCAGTGGAACATACGCTTGAACAAACACGTGAAGATTTAACTACTGAGTTACATAAAATCGAATCGAAATGTCAAAAAGTCTGTAATGACGTAAAAACACAAATTTGTGAGCATTTCCAAACTATTTTTTCCCGGCATGAAAATACATTACAGAATCACGAAGCAGCCATAAAAGAACTGCAAACTATTGTTTATGAAAATCTTGAGACCTTGCAAGTTAAAATTGACTCAGTTGCATCTACCGATTCGGTTACGCAACTTGCAAAAACTCTGGAAAACTTAAAGGACACAGTAGATACTCTGAAAATTGGTTCAGAAAGACACATGGAGGAAATTAGTTCATTATCAGAGAAAGTAGTTGAACTTTCGGATCAGCTAAATAATTTATCTACGAAGGTAGATGATAATCTGAATGACACGAAACCGGTAGTCTTTAATGACACAGAAGAGTGCGAACAAATTAGGACATACAAACAAAATCAGAATTAAATTAATACGCAACACCAAAGAGAAATCCGGGAAGTACAAGATCAGCTGGAACCAGGTAATACAAGGATTACATACTTCAGAGGACACTCGCGCTCCAATACGGGAAAAGGAACATAGAAATACTGAAAAGCCACAAAATAATAACACAGGGCACTTCGGAAATTATGAAAGAAATTGGCAAGGTACACCGAATTTTGAGATGGAACCGCCGAAACGACGTAACAATGACCGACATGCGACGCGCCGACATGATGATTTTGACTATAAGCTGTTCATTACTACACGTAAATTCAAAACATTTAAGAATTCTGGCAACTACATTCATCCACAAGCATGGCTCCATCAATTCTCTCATTGTTTTGCTCCCAACTGGTCATTAGAGCACAGATTAGAATTTATGTGTGGCTGCTTAGAGAATGAACCAGCTGTAAGAATGCGATCGGTCATTCACTATTGCCACAGTGAAGGAGAATTTTACCATGCCTTCCTCTCAGCATATTGGTCTCAAGCTACACAAGACCGAGTAAAACATAGCATCATAATGATGAAACGTTTCGAACAATCTGAATTTTCCACTCTTGTGAAATATTTTGAAGACATGTTGCATAAGAATCAGTATCTTTCAAACCCATACGGCCCCTCAGAACTCATCCGCATTTGCTTAATCAAATTTCCTGAACATTTACGACATATTATTTTAGCAGGACGTTGCAAAGACGACATTGAAGCTTTTCAGGGACTGTTACAAGAACTGGAAATTGACACTGAAAATCGCGGAACGCGAAAACAGGAGCACAACAATTACAGGTCACATCTGTCACAATTCCGCGATGACAGAAATAATACACGACAAGACTATTCTCACAACACAAATCGTGACCAAAACAGACACCACCTGTATGACAACCGTTGGCAGAGTAGTAATAATTACAGGGAAAGATCACCTCTCCGTGGTAGTGACTATCACAGAGACAATAAGAGAAACAGACAATATGAGAACTAAAACAATTATTATCAAGGGAGACAGAATAACTTAAGACGCTACGATTCCGGGAGAAATTCTCCACCACATGACCGACAAACAAGAAACTATGTAAACTACCGACAAAACGACAGACCTGAATTCCATCAGAACTGGCGAGCTTCAAACAGGGCAGGGCCTTCTCGTCAAGGTGAATTTGTAGAACTTAGGTCTCCTAACCCCAATAACGACGCGCGCCAATAAAGAGACAGACAATGACTCGCACCGCAGGCAGCCACGTGCGCTGGCTGGCTCAGAGAAAAATAACATAGACGCTAACATTGAGAAAAATTTTAGCACTCCTTACCGACGTATACAGCATGATAATTGCTGTGAAGTTTAAACTCTGTCCACTAGGAAGAGTAAAGGTTTACACCACATTTCACATGTAAAACCGTTTATTGAAAGATAATCTGCTTTTTAACTTTATCTTTGCCATAAAACTTTTCACTTCACGTCACTAGTATACGTTGTCACACATTGAAACTGTTATCATACAACAATGTTTTGAAGTTAACTATCCAGTCTAGAGCCTACGGAACATATTTAGACAGTAATTACCACTGCATTGTGATAGTGAACAGAGGACACCGTGTTACTGTGTGTGTACATTCTTGCTTGATAGTTGCACGATTACGAACGACTATAAGGCTTACATACTTAGAACATATACTGCTAATGAGATTTTAATGCAACATTTTGGTTCACTTGAAAAGACATTCCTTATTTCAAGTAGTTTTTTTGACATTAAAGAGGACTTAGTATTTGGTTTATTTGACAGCTACACGATTTTATCACGACGCTACTAATTAGTGACAATTTACAATGTTGCTATCTGCACAGTTTTTCTGAATTCTTCTGGAAAGGGAAACATGTTCTAGTAGTAACTTTTGTGGTATACCTACAATGAGACAGCCTTTTCCGTAGCACAACAATACGTTACAGCACAGTACTTTCTTCATCACGGCAATAAGCGTAATAACTAAGATATTTATAAGCAAAGCATTTCACTTTTGTTTACCATGAGGTAGGTACATTGACTTCTGCAGAACTTAGCTTTCGGAGGACTATAACTACGACACTTCCACAGAATTATCTTTCAGCAAGACGCACATTTAGCGCTACAGGACACACATTTGAGTGATTAATTTTGTACTTGAACCATTTATTTTTCAAGATTTTTGAACTATAAAGAAAGTTTTCCGTGATACATTTCATTCCATTGCTGTAATTTGTAACACCTGAGGGTAAAATTACATTAATCCTCAAGGGGGTAAACGCCTACTTTGTGTACCATGTGTTTGGCAAGCACAAGGTGCCCTAGCTAATATGGTATTTGCTTATACAACTTTACACATCGGTACCATATTCCTCTAAAACAGAATTACACAGCTATCTGATTATTTGACAGAGAACAAAACATCTTTTTACTACATCAGTGACACATGTTTACACAATTACACAGTTGGCTAACTTCACACTTATGGAACTGTATTTTGTCTGTACTTTGTGAACTGTTCATATTTTTACGGAACCATTGTGATACTATGAGAGCTCTGAATGTCGTATTTGGTATGAGATCATGATTTTTAAAGCACATTTGAGGTAGATGACACTATTGAAATGAACAGAGAATTTTTTAGGTTTTGAAATTATTGGAGGAATCTACGACGATTTTGAGATTTGGCTGAGGTTTTATGATGTTATGATGACGATGTGTACTACGCTGTTGCGGTATGTTTATGATCAATAAGCTGATGCTATATGAGGAATTTGATTATGCCACGTATTTATTATGATGAAATACTGAAGAAGTGTCTACGAAAATGTATATGTGTAATAAAGCAAGGAATAATGAGTAGTGGTTAGGGACTCTTGTTTGTGAAAAAGGATGTTGAAAACCGAGAATCGTACTTTAAGAGTTATGAAATGCGTGTATATGAGTGAATGTATCACTATGCTGGCGAAATTTTTTTGGACACTGTTATATTTACAGGATTTGGTTTCTACAGATTTGAAACGCAAATTCTCGACCTGTGAAATTTTTTATATGAGACTGTCACTGTAGCGCAAACTGCTGTCGTAAATATTTCGGTAAGAAAGTTAAATGACCACCTGCACGTAATGCGTTTTGGGCGCCCAGCTGAGAGATATTCGTCTGACAAAAGAAAGCCATTAGGTGAAGAAAAAAAAAAGAGGGCATTATCCTCGCTATTGACATTTCTGTGTCGAAAGCATCACAAATACGACACGAGGAAACTTCAAAACATATGATTACACTCCGGAGCTCTTAATTTATGATATTTACTAAAATGCCTAACGAAATGATGAGAAACATTTTACATCCATTGTCTTTGCAGTTGAGAGATTGCTCATTTTGTTTAATATGTAGTTTCTTGTTGCACTGCATTTTTTAAATTAAAATTTAATAGATGTACTAATAGAAACGTTTTCTGTCTACAGACCTATTAAAGAATAGTTTTATGGTGTACTTTCTTACAAAAGAGAGCACAAATAGACATTTCCCTTCACAGGAATTGTATAAATAATTTTTTTAACGACTTGGTAACTTTCTTGCAGAGTAAGTTTCTGTGATGCATCACCCTAGTGTTAAGATGTGACATAGGTATTAAAAATGGCCATTTTTACTGTAATATTTTTCCTGCTTGAGCTTTGTCATGTTTGATATAAGTTATTGCATTTGCTGCTCCTGTTTTCCAGGCATAATTTACTGAATTTGACTGTATTACTCTGTTAAGCCAGTTTTACTACAGATTTATTTTTCTTGTTTGCTGTGCATTGCCTTATATTAGTTGTAATGTTGCATTTGCTGTGCTAATTTAGATTTGCTTCTGCTTGCTTTGACAATTTCCATTTTTTTCATTGCTGTTTGTATTAATTGTTTTGTGCTGCTGCATTGCCACGTCCCTTAGTTTAGCAACTGAGCTCAGTAGATTTAAGTTAGCTTAAGAGGGGGTAGACTATATAAGAGAATGAGTTGCAATGAATTGGAAGGAATGCATTGAGAAGCTATAAGAAAATGGTTTGGCCAAAAAAGTATTTTGAAAGAGGACAGGAACAAAAAAAGTAGGGTTTAGGGACAACAATTTTAGGTAAGATTTTCTTGGAAATAAATGATGAGGTAAGATGATGAAAAGTAAATCATGAGGTAAGAAATATGTGAACATATAAATACAGAAAGCATGCTTGGATAGGATTTTTTTTGGCTGGAGCAAATGTTGAAATAAGAGGGACGATCTACGGAATGAAGTTTTGGGTTGGACTGCAGTACCAAATATTACACTGAAAACAAACCCTGTCATTTCCTTTTGTGTTATCCCACTATGTGTTTGTGTACCCTTGTGTATATGTTTTCTTCCTGTATTTGTGTACTGTTTCATAGAATTTTTTTCTCTTCTAATACTAAGCTACATTCACTATGATGAGGAATACTGTTATCCTCAAATATAATTTGCATTAATAATATGTTATTTACTTCTTAAAGATGTTTAGCCATTATTTGTTCTGTTTTGTTTTAATGCTCACATGTGAAGGTGATGTTTGAAAAGTTATTCTGATCTTTTATGTATTTACTTATGTCATATTTCCTGTAACACTGATGTTTATGTTTATTTCTATTCTTTTGTAAAGCCCCTATTACTACAAATGTTATCTGTATTGTTATGTTCTTTAATGATGTATTTTGTACCTTTGTTATTGTATTCTTATGTTATAAAATTGTAATTGACACCAGTTCATCAAATTAAGTAACTTGTAAGTTACATTTCACTGCACACGTTTCTGTTGGTCATAGTATATGGCCAATATGTGAGTAGTAGTTACTGATAGTGTTTGCACGTGTGTTAATAATACAGCAAAGAACTGGATAACAGCATTGCTCGTTCTGAGGACATTTCAAAACACAAGTGGTGGTTTATGAACTTGCTGTTATCTCCGCAAGACTCTTCGATGGTGATTGTACACCTGCACAGTCAAACAGATGGCTGCTGGCCATCTCTACAAGGACTACAGTGGGTCTACACCTTTGATGACTCACAAATACAATTATTTCTACAAGGACTACAGTGGGTCTGCATCTCTGGTGGCTCACCAATACCGTAATCTCTACCGGGACTACAGTGGGTCTGTTCTGTGATGACCTACCTACCAATAGTCTTCAAAACTTCGACTGACTCTGCTGTAGGTTTGCTCTGTTGTGGCCCATTACCTGTCTGCATGTCAAGAGTCAGCACTGTCTGTCCGTTGGAAGGACAACACTACTTCTTCAAGACAGCATGGAAATCCACTACTTCTGTGTGCATTTTCTTTTACTGCTCAGACTTGGTAACGCCACGTAGCGCTCTGTATGAAGATTACTGGCTGTGCTGTGTGCAGTCTGTGGCTGGTTGGCATTGTTGTAATACTCGCCATTGTAGCGTTGGGCAGATGGACGTGAACAGCGCGTAGCATTGCGCAGTTGGAGGTGAGCCGCCAGCAGTGGTGGATGTGGGGAGAGAGATGGCGGAGTTTTGAAATTTGTAAGACTGGATGTCATGAACTGCTATATACATTATGACTTTTGAACACTATTGAGGTGAATACATTGTTTGTTCTCTATCAAAATCTTTCATTTGCTAACTATGCCTATCAGTAGTTAGTACCTTCCGTAATTTGAATCTTTTAGTTAGCGGGCAGTAGTGGCGCTCGCTGTATTGCAGTAGTTCGAGTAACGAAGATTTTCGTGAGGTAAGTGATTTGTGAAACGTATAGGTTAATATTAGTCAGGGCCATTCTCTTGTAGGGATTACTGAAAGTCAGATTGCGTTGCGCTAAAAAAATATTGTGTGTCAGTTTAAGCACAGTCTTGTATAATTGTTCAAAGGGGACGTTTCAATGCCTCGCCCAGCGACTCAGCGTGCTTTTGTTCCGTGATGTTCTGCGAGCAGCTATGAATATCAACGATGCTCTGATTTACCTCAAAAAAACACTCAATGACAGTGCTCTGCTTGGAAAGCCCCTACGTTAAAGATGCCACGCTGAAGGCTACGTATAGCGACTCCACCTGTCTGCTTCATGAATTTGTGCGGGCTGAAGCTGGGATATTCCACAAAGTCACACAACAAAGTCCCTACCCTTTCAACGAAATTGGCCAAGAAAAAAATGTTTTCCATTAGTTATTGAACGCTCGTCGTACTCACTTGCAAGAACTGTAAACAGTCCTTCCGTTTAAAGGCGTCCCTATACACTGCGGAATTAACCAACCGCAAACAAACAAAAAATGGCTCTGAGTACTATGGGACTCAACTGCTGTGGTCATCAGTCCCCTAGAATTTAGAACTACTTAAACCTAACTAACCTAAGGACATCACACACATCCATGCCCGAGGCAGGATTCGAACCTGCGACTGTAGTAGTCGCACGGTTCCGGACTGCGCGCCTAGAACCGCGAGACCACTGCGGCAGGCTCCGCAAACAAAGAAAGGCATGACAGTCATCTTCAGATTCCATGCATTTCTCATTACACCATGCAGTCATAGTGCTAACACAAAGGCTTATTTGAAAAGCTTACGAAAAACGGAATCTTTCCACAGTTAGTGACAGTAAAGCGAAGCAGCAATTGAAAATAACAAGCGGAAACGAAAGTTACACCTGTCTCCCCGATTGGGGTGAGGAGAGTCCAACGCCTGGACAGAATGGCCCACGGACAGATCACTGGCATGCATGACTGCACAGTTGCTTGCGCCTCCACGCCTCTTCGTCCAACTGCCACATGCACCTTGTGCGCACAGACTGTTGTGCAAGTGTAAATGCACGTATACCGTGCGTACCCGACGGAAGATTCACCGCTGACAGTTTATTAAGCCCACAATACAGATAGCCGTGCAGCATTGTATGAAACTTACCGCCATTACCGCAAAAATTCGTTATACAGAACTCCACGCCTCCATATCTAATGTGCTTCCAACCATCGTGTTGATGATCATTTACTCCATTACGGAGGTCGAATCACGTCAACTGCAGTATCAACTCTGCTTCAATATAATATAATTGTGTTCATCATAAGCAGGGCAACGGCCTTGCCGCAGTGGATACACCGGTTACCATGAGATCGCCGAAGTTAAGCGCTGTCGGGAGTGGTCGGCACTTGGACGGGTGACCATCCAGGCCGCCATGCGCTGTTGCCTTTTTTCGCGGTGCACTCAACCTCGTGATGCCAATTGAGGAGCTTCTCGACCGAATAGTAGCGGTTTCGGTCAAGAATGCCATCATAACGACCGCGAGTGCGGTGTGCTGACCGCATGCTCCTCCTAACTGCATCCTCCTCCTCCTCGGATGACACGGCGGCCGGATGGTCCCGATGAGCCACTTGTGGCCTGTAGACGGAGCGGTTTTTTTTCATTGGAAGAACAAAACTGATATAAACATAACACCATGTATTCTTCCGTGTTTGTTGGAATCTCATTGGACTTCGTTTCACGTGGAGTGGGAGGCAAGCTGTTTCGAGTATAGTCAGGTACTACAACTGGGATACATTTTATGTTCTGTGTTACACCCACATCGACTGAGCGATAATACGGAACCATAGCTTTACCGGCGCATTTAACTTGGACAGCAGAAACCCTTGCCATGATGTGAACAGTAGCAGTTATGACGTAAAAGGAAATGAACAGAGAAACATATAGCTTCGAATGCCGTTTAATTTTTAAATAGAATGAAATAACACTCAGCAAAATTCCAGCAAAACCGTACATTTCTTGGACAACTGTAAAAATGCAACATTTGCATGATGTGCTTGTTGCCGGGACAATTGTTATTTTCCATGTTTCGACGGCGCTGGCTCCTGTGAGATCACATCTGTGGTATAAAACAATGTACATAGTCCAAATAACAAGAGTATTTGATTTTAATTTTTGCTATAAAAATTTAATTTCTTATTTTCTTAATTTTAACAATCATGGGTAATTAAACATTTACATTTGCAATTCAAACTGGGATTTTGCTAGCAATATGTAATTAGAAACAGGGATAGGTGCACTTTTCATAAAAATGATGATTCTGTTTGTGTTAATTAGACTATATTTGTTAAATATTGTATTTAAAAGATGTAGGTATTTCAAACTGAACGAAAAAAAATACAGAAGCGAGATTTTAACCAGAGATCAGTTTCCCACAGTCGTTTAATGAACAAAGTAAGAGCATACGGACTATCAGACCAATTGTGTGATAGCAATGAGGAGTTCCTAGATAACAGAACGCAGCATGTTATTCTCAATGGAGAGAAGTCTTCCGAAGTAAGAGTGATTTCAGGTGTGCCGCAGGGGAGTGTCATGGGACCGTTGCTATTCACAATATACATAAATGACCTTGTGGATCACATCGGAAGTTCACTGAGGCTTTTTGCAGATGATGCTGTGGTGTATCAAGAGGTAGCAACAATGGAAAATTGTACTGAAATGCAGGAGGATCTGCAGCGAATTGACGCATGGTGCAGGGAATGGCAATTGAATCTCAATGTAGACAACTGTAACGTGCTGCGAATACGTAGAAAGATAGGTCCCTTATCATTTAGCTACAAAATAGCAGGTCAGCAACTGGAAGCAGTTAATTCCATAAATTATCTGGGAGTACGCATTAGGAGTGATTTAAAATGGAATGATCATATAAAGTTGATCGTCGGTAAAGCAGATGCCAGACTGAGATTCATTGGAAGAATCCTAAGGAAATGCAATCCGACAACAAAGGAAGTATGTTACAGTACGCTTGTTCGCCCACTGCTTGAATACTGCTCAGCAGTGTGGGATCCGCACCAGATAGGGTTGATAGAAGAGATAGAGAAGATCCAATGGAGAGGAGCGCGCTTCGTTACAGGATCATTTAGTAATCGCGAAAGCGTTACGGAGATGATAGATAAACTCCAGTGGAAGACTATGCAGGAGAGATGCTCAGTAGCCCGGTACGGGCTTTTGTTAAAGTTTCGAGAACATACCCTCACCGAAGAGTCAAGCAGTATATTGCTCCCTCCTACGCATATCTCGCGAAGAGACCATGAGGATAAAATCAGAGAGATTAGAGCCCACACAGAAGCATACCGACAATCCTTCTTTCCACGTACAATACGAGACTGCAATAGAAGGGAGAACCGATAGAGGTACTCAGGGTACCCTCCGCCAGACACCGTCAGGTGGCTTGTGGAGTATGGATGTAGATGTAGATGTAGATCAATAGACTATTCCAACTTTAAGATTCTACATCGCTACCGATCACAAAGACACCTTGAATTTTGTAAATAAAGGCCACCGAAAACTTCAAACTGTTATTTTGTATGAACTAGTGAAAAACTTTGAGAAAAATCTGTTTCTCGTCACTTTTTAACGAGTTGCATGGACGTGTTCCACTACGGAGCAGGAAGCGGCGTCAGACATTTTCACACTATGTAACACGTATTAACAGTGCGACAATCAGAGCGCAACAGTACAGAGACTCCGACTGTACACGATTTTTTAAAATTAACATTGCATAGCTGAAGTAAGGTTAAGAAAAACGTCGATGGCTGTTAATACAATAGAATATCTTGAAGTTTCATTTAACAATGTAACAGTATACCTAATATGTACTTAAGTAGGACCTGCTTCCAAGAGCGTAACAACGGTAGTGTGCGTGAGCTACGGCTACTGACGAATGATTGCGTTCGTGTTCGTTTCAAATTTATTCTTATGATGAACAAAGTCGTCCCTGTCACAAGGAAGTGATCTGCAGGCTGTCCCGTAATTTTTGTTACTGCGTTAATTTCTCTCGTTTTGGTGGCCGTGCGGTTCTAGGCGCTTCAGTCCGGAACCGCGTGACTGCTACGGTCGCAGGTTCGAATCCTGCATCGGGCATGGATGTGTGTGATGTGCTTAGGTTAGTTAGGTTTAAGTAGTTCTAAGATCTAGGGGACAGTTGACTTAAGATGTTAAGTCCCATAGTGCTCAGAGCCATTTCAACCATTTTTTCTCTCATTTTGGTAGAAATTTCTGGCTCAATGGATATGCGACATAACTTAGTAATTGAATGCGATCGTTATTCATTGGAAAAGGTAAAAAAACGAGCTAAAATTTACAGCATGTCTTACCTTTCAAGCTTTTGACCGTTGTTAATAATACTGAACACGCAGTTTCTAGAGTTCTGCTGTTCCAGCGGTTGGAACATCTGCTAGCTGCTGAGGTGGACACCGGCCGTTAATGGAGATGCTGTGTAATCCTCGGGACCCGGAATTTCCAACGTTGAGCCAGCACAATAGACCTACGCAGAACAAAAGATCACTAGCGAATTCTTCCAATATGTACTGTCTCTCTCTCTCTCTCTCTCTCTCTCCCTCCCTCCCTCCCCCCTCCCCCCCCCCCTCTCTCTCTCTCTCTCTCTCCCTCCCTCCCTCCCCCCCTCCCCCCCCTCTCTCTCTCTCTCTCTCTCTCTCTCTCTCTCTCTCTCTCTCTCTCTCTCTCTCTCTCTCTCTCTCTCTCTCTCTCACACACACACACACACACACACACACCCTCTCTCTCCTCCACCCCCCTCCCCCCACATTGGAGGTTCGAGTCCTCCGTCGGGCATGGGTGTGTGTGTTGTCCTTAGTGAAAGCTAGCTTAAGTTAGATTAAGTAGTGCGTAAGCTTAGGGACCGATGACCTCATCAGTTTGGTCCCATAACACCTTACTACAAATTTCCAAATTTTCTCTCTCTCCCCCTCACTCTCTCCCTTCTGCCCCACACCCCACCCCACTTTTTTCTAGCTCTAGAAGAGTAACAATAGCCTGGATTGATTCTGGTGATAGGGTTTTCAAATCTAGCTTCCGATGTGTCAGCTTATGACGGTATTGCCGCCGGGTAATATTGTGCAAGTCCCACAATACGTTGATGTGGTTACGATAGGTAGTGCTCCAAGACACAACTGACAATACTGGCACGGCGGCGTCCATATTCATCGTGGCCTCGACAACAGCAGTCCCCGGCAGCACTGTCATTGCCCATGCATGGCGCACGCTCGAAGTCTTCGCCTCGCCGCAGGAAACACGTTGCTTACAACGGAACAGTACGAACACCCCCTCACCGATCTGATCCATGTCGACATGTGTGCGGGGCACTACTAGGACTCTAGATATCAAAACAGGTTGACGCAACACTCAACCGTTTCCGAGAAAAACGAGTCTGAAAATTGTAGGCGTTCTTATATACTTCCTATGGTCGTTATCGACCAAGGAGTCCACAGTCGAGAGATTAAGCGCTTAGCTTCATAAGAGCGAAATCTCTTGCTTCGAATCGTATTGCTGGTATAACTTTCTTTTCTTTTCATCGCCACGTTATTCTAACAACAGGTTTAGTATCACTGCGCAAATTAGCGATATTTAATGATACATTTATTATTTTCATAGTCTATATCAGGGAAAAAAGAGAGAAGAATTTTTTTCGTAAGGAGATTGGATATAAAATAGTTTACATAAAAATTTCAATTCCATCAATATAGCCATTTTATTTATGTCATTGTATCTACATTTGCCAAAAGTATGCTGTATAACCTATGGAGCAGCGCACAAATCAACAAGGAAAACAATAATTATTGCGACATACAGCGCATATGATGATAGCGGAATTATTGCATGTGCATGGTTTTACTCGCTGTCTCTATTGCAACACAAACTTGACTTGCGGCCATAAATCGTTCTCCGCAATCACACAATTTCGTCGCGTACCACGTGTATTTGTTGTTAGAACTACGGGGCAAGAAAAAGAAAGTACCGGTAGTGACATTCGATCCAAAGACCTAGCGATTAGGAAGCTAAGCGCTTATTCGCTTGGCTGCGGACTCCGTGAATGCTAGAAACCAGGGCCTATAAGAACGACTACAATTGTCTGACTCGATTTTCTCGAAGAAGGTTGAGGGTTTCGACTGTTTACGTATGTCGAAGTCCCAGTTCTGCCCTGAACACACTATCAGTTTGAATCAAATCCTGCTCTAGACGCCTATAGACCGGGAACGCCGAAACAGGCAATCAGCGGTAGCGTCATGCAATTAGGAACTACCATAACCGCCCAATGATGAAACTTCCTGGCAATTAAAACTGTGTGCCAGACCGAGACTTGAACTCAGGACCTTTGCCTTTCGCAGGCAGTTGCCCTACCAACTCAGCTACCCCAGCACGACTCACGCCCCGTCCTCACACCTTTACTTCTGCCACTAACTCGTCTCCTACCTTCCAAAGCAAACGAGTTCCAGTCTCGGTCGGACACACAGTTTTAATCTGCCAGGAAGTTTCATATCAGCGCACACTCTGCTGCAGAGTGAAAATCTCACTCTGGAAACATGCCCCAGGCTGTGGCTAAGCCATGTCTCCGCAATATCCTTTCTCTCAGGAGTGCTAGTTCTGCAAGGTTCGCAGGAGAGCTTCTGTAAGGTTTGGAAGGTAGGAGACGAGGTACTGGCAGGAGTAAAGCTGTGAGGACGTGGCGTGAGTCGTGCTTGCGTAGCTCAGTTGGTAGACCACTTGCCCGTGAAAGGCAATGGTCCCGAGTTCGAGTTTCGGTCCGTCACACAGTTTTCATCTTCCAGGAAGTTTCATATCGGCGCACACTTCGCTGCAGAGTGAAAATCTCATTCTGGAAACATCCCCCAGGCTGTGGCTAAGCCATGTCTCCGCAATATCCTTTCTTTCAGGAGTGCTAGTTCTGCAAGGTTCGCAGGAGAGGTTCTGTAAAGTTTGGAAGGTAGGAGACGGATACTGGCAGAAGTAAAGCTGTGAGTACCGGACGTGAGTCGTGCTTCGGTAGCTCAGTTAGTAGAGCACTTGCCCGCCAAAGGTAAAGGTCCCGAGTTCGAGTCTAGGTCGGGCACACAGTTTTAATCTGCCAGGAAGTTTCACTGCAATAGCTGTTGGCGGTATCATGATGCCATTAATTAATAGAAGGTAGTGTCGCAGATATGACAGGTGATTTCGCCCATTACTAAAGCAAAGGTGTCTTTCGTTGCGGCGAGATCGTTTCACGTAATATCACAAGGGGACCATCAGACTTATTAATTACGGGTTGTGGTGAGGTTTAGGTATCTTGTAGGTAACTGTCCCCAATAACTGGATAGAAGCTTCTCATGCGACGGTGCTTAGTTTCCGAGAAAATCGATGTTGAAGTTTTACGCGTACATCCCATAAGCGTAGTTTTACACGAATTTCGAACAATCGAGCCTAGTGCACAAGATGATATTCTGGGCTATCAAGCTTGTGGTACTTTTTTTTCTTTGATTTCATGCAGACAGTATTATTAAACAGCGCACGACATGCAAAATTATTCAATAATAGTCATTCCGTCCTAATGATTTCATTAATCATTACAGCAAACCTTCTTCAAATGTGTACTCTGTGGTTTGTAGTTAAAGTTCCAAATATCTAAATACCTTCTAAGAGTTCTCAACGATAGACGAAAGCTGCGGAAGTATTTCTATTACAGACGAAAGCACCTATTCCAAGTTTTGATCTCGATTATGTAATAAATATCGATCAAACCGGTTGTAGTACCATTCGATGTACAACAGATCCCTTGCGGGAAAACGACGAACACCGATTTGTACAAGATTACTCATTCCTTTACAGCACTGTATAGACAACTACCTCAGGAAAGATATTCCCTTCTGTTTTCTTATGTATGCGAGGACCATCCGGAAAATTTGGTCGGGTTGTTCAAAAAGAGTTGATACCTTGTCTCGCAAATTAAAAAAACGTAATTGTAACCTGCGTGAAATCAGCGAAATTCAAAGAAGTGCTACACGAAAAGTTTTTCAAATCCATCATTCTTCCTTACATGGGACAAGAAATATTTCTTTGCATTAATGATTCGTTGAATTGGCAAGCTTGATCAGACACTTGACGATCAAATCTCTGTGAATTAAAGACAAATATGTGCGCCTGTACCTTGAAAATTATCCCACCCAAATGTACTCCACTTTGCCAACCCTGTGATGTTTACTCTTATAGGCAGCTTAAAAAATTCACGGAAAAATTAAAAATTTTCCCAACTAGTAGAGAAATCTTCAGAAGTAAGATTCCATAAAAAAATTCATTACTTAATTCTGGATCAATTAGTGCATCTGGTTTCACAGGAACTATCGAATGTGTGTGGTTCGCACTGAAGTTAATTGAAGAAAGAACACTTTTGTTGAATGTAAATGAATTGTGTTTTCTGGTATCACTTCCAAAAAATCTGAATGCTTGCAAGACAGTAGCTTTCATTAAATGTGCGTGGTGCTATGAGAATTTGGTTTGTTTCTGCGACAAATACAATCCAGAATTCTGTTCTAGCATATTAAGCGATAGCGTGTAAGACGAATCTGTAATCAGTTTATAAAAAATTGAACAGACATTTGAAGAAAGTTTGCTGTAATGTTTGACTTATTAATGAAATTACTACGGCGAAAAAAGGTACATATGAATAATTTTGGTGTGGTGTACTATTTAATAATATTCTATAAGATGAAACTGAAAAATAAAAGGAAGGTACAGAGACAGCATTTGAACCCGTACCGCCAGCGTGCTAGCCTGAGCACTGGGCCCTGCACTACGGTTGCTCAATCGAAACACATGTATAGTTACAGATATAGGAAGTATTTTTCGAAAACTAGAGGCCGTCCCATGAAAAGCCGCAAGCCAGGTGCTCAGGACAGGCCCTTCTACAACCTACCTAAGATTCATCAAACGTCGTGAGCAAAAGGTCTGACAGTCCCTTTGTCAGTCGCCTACTTTCTGCTCCAAATACTAATTTATTTTGTTGACTCCAACCTAAACTGGGTGCAGCGCCCATCTTATTACGATGAGGAAGAAGGACGTAGGTGTTCCTTATATCCGCATGACTCGCGTTTGACTCGGTGCCCCACTGCAGACTCCTACCTAAGGTACAACCATATGGGATTGGTTCCCAAGTATGTGAGTGGCTCGAAGACTTCTTAAGTAATAGAACCCAGTACGTTGTCCTCGATGGTGAGTGTTCATCGAAGGTGAGGGTATCATCTGGAGTGCCCCAGGGAAGTGTGGTAGGTCTGCTGTTGTTTTCTACCTACATAAATGATCTTTTGGATAGGGTGGATAGCAATGTGCGGCTGTTTGCTGATGATGCTGTGGTGTATGGGAAGGTGTCGTCGTTGAGTGACTGTAGGAGGATACAAGATGACTTGAACAGGGTTTGTGATTGGTGTAAAGAATGGCAGCTAACTCTAAATATAGTTAAATGTAAATTAATGCAGATGAATAGGAAAAAGAATCCTGTAATGTTTGAATTCTCCATTAGTAGTGTAGCGCTTGACACAGTCACGTCGATTAAATATTTGGGCGTAACACTGCAGAGCGATATGAAGTGGGACAAGCATGAAATGGCAGTTGCGGGGAAGGCGGATAGTCGTCTTCGGTTCTTTGGTAGAATTTTGGGAAGATGTGGTTCATCTGTAAAGGAGACCGCTTATAAAACACTAATACGACCTATTCTTGAGTACTGCTCGAGCGTTTCGGATCCCTATCAGGTCGGATTGAGGGAGGACATAGAAGAAATTCAGAGGCGGGCTGCTATATTTGTTACTGGTAGGTTCGATTATCACGCGAGTGTTACGGAAATGCTTCAGGAACTCTGGTGGGCCGGCCGGAGTGGCCGAGCGGTTCTAGGCGCTTCAGTCTGGAACCGCGCGACCGCTACGGTCGCAGGTTCGAATCCTGCCTCGGGCATGGATGTGTGTGATGTCCTTAGGTTAGTTAGGTTTAAGTAGATCTAAGTTCTAGGGGACTGATGACCTCAGATATTAAGTCCCATAGTGCTCAGAGCCATTTTTTTTTAACTCGGGTGGGAGTCTCTAGAGGAAAGGAGGCGTTCTTTTCGTGAATCGCTACTGAGGAAATTTAGAGAATCAGCATTTGAGGCTGACTGCAGTACAATTTTACTCCCGCCAAGTTACATTTCGCGGAAATGTGGAACAGTCGAGAAATAGTCCGAAAGTGACTGTAGAACCTTCTGCAGAACACTAAAGTATGAACTACAGAATAGTCAGGTAGATGCACATATTGCAGAGTGCTTATGAACGGCCTCTATGTTGTTAGCTGCAGAATATAAACCACAGCGTCCGATTTTAGCAGACGAAATTTCAAGACAGGCTGTAGCCTACTTATAGAGGACTGGCCTACCGAACGGGTTGAGGTGGTTTACAAAGATTTAATATCTGCGGATGCCGTTACAGTTAGTTTGTGGATGGCGGTAGCATGATTCTCGTCCGCTCAGACCTCCATCCCCGGCTATACTAGCTCGCTGAAATCGACTCGTCGCTTGTGTGTCTCCTCAGCAGTGTCTCGCAGTTGTTTGCATTCCAGCAGAGCGGGTACCTGCCGGGATCCACCAGCTGGCGGCTGCGAGCCGCGGACCGTTACGTGGACGCGGCCTTCCGCCTCCACGCACAACAAAGCGGCCGGCCGCCCTCGGAGCATTCCCCGAATACACGTGCGCCTGCCGGCCGCCGCCGCACCCCTTCCACGGTTCCAGGTACCGCGGCCCGTCCCTCAGATCTCGCTCACTCAGCTTTCTCTTCTCCCTCTCTCCCTGAATTTCTTCTACCCTGGCGTAGGTCTGCGCGAGTAAGAAAAACGCTGTTCTCATCTGCACCGCATCCACGCGCTCCTGGTCCACTTGTATAAAGCTTTCATCGGCAAACGTAGATTTTAAAAGTTGAGCGTGTTAACCCGCTATGTACGGTGTAGCTCTGACGCTAAGCTTACGCCTGGCCCCAGTTTTCGTCCGCTGAAGTACGATCTTGTAATTTTTATTCGATAGACTGAGATGTCTGTCATGAACAAATTTTAATTCAACACCAGGGGACCCTTGCGAAACTTTGGCGCTTTCAAAGTTTTAAATAAGGATAGTACTTGGAATAAGTGTAGTCACTGGGATGAGGATATGTGTGAGAATGAAAAGAAAACAGTTTTAGAAATGAACCGAACGACGAGAACATGAATTTCTGACACGTCGCTGCACATACATTTCCATGCATTACGAGTATTGCTGTAATTTCTAACTTTCGACCGTAATACAGGCTGTCCCAAAAAGAATGACCCGATTTTAAATACATCTACATCTACATACATACTCGGCAATCCACCGTACAGTGCGTGGCGGAGGGTACCTAGTACCATAACTAGCATCTTCTCTCCCTGTTCCACTCCCAAACAGAAAAAGGGAAAAATGACTGCCTATATATCTCTGAACGAGCCCTAATCTCCCTTATCTTTGTGGTCTTTCTGCGAAATATAAGTTGGCGGGAGTAAAATTGTACTGCATTCAGCCTCAAACGCTGGTTCTTTAAATTTCCTCAGTAGCGATTCACGAAAAGAACGCCTCCTTTCCTCCAGAGACTCCCACCCGAGTTCCTGAAGCATTTCCGTAACACTCACGTGATGATCAAACCTACCAGTAACATATCTAGCAGCCCGCCTCTGAATTGCTTCTATGTCCTCCCTCAATCCGACCTGATAGGGATCCCAAACGCTCGAGCAGTACTCAAGAATAGGTCGTATTAGTGTTTTATAAGCGGTCTCCTTTACAGATGAACCACATCTTCCCAAAATTCTACCAATGAACCGAAGACGACTATCCGCCTTCCCCACAACTGCTATTTCATGCTTGTCCCACTTCATATCGCTCTGCAATGTTACGCCCAAATATTTAATCGGCGTGACTGTCAAGTGCTACACTAATAATGGAGTATTCAGACATTACAGGATTTTTTATCCTATTCATCTGCATTAATTTACATTTATCTATATTTAGAGTTAGCTGCCATTCTTTACACCATTCACAAATTGTGTCCCAGTCAAATATAATTACTTATTAGGAAGAAGGACTTAACACCAATAAATCGCATACTAAATTACTCAGAAAAGACAAGTTTATAAAAATCCATCATAAACGTTAATATGTCCTCCACTGGCTGCACTGACGACATCTAGCCGATAGCCGAATTCATCCCAAACTGAGCGTAAGATGTCTTCTGTCATTGAAGCTACAGCAGCTGATATTCTGGCTTTTAGTTCATCAGAGTCACGAGGTAAGGGCGGAACGTAAACACATTGTTTAACATATCCCCACATGGAGACATAGGAGGTCAAGAGTGTAAAGCCTATTTTCGTGGTCCTTTACGCCCTATCCAACGTTGAGGCACGTTGGCATTGGGGAAACTGCGCACGTTGCTGTGCCAGTGCGGTGGTGCTCAATCTTGCTGATAATTGAAATTGTCAGAGTCAAGTTTTTGGAGTAACCTGTTCCGTAGCACTGCAAGATATGAATGTCCTGTTACAATTTCTTCCTCAAAAAAGTAGGGTCCATAAAGCTTGCTTTGCGAAACAGCACAAAAAACATTCACGGTGAACCATGTTCGTGTTCAATTGTTTCATGACGATTTTCGAGACCCCATATACGCACATTATGACGGTGAACCCTACCGCTAATATGGAAAGTTGCCTCATCTCTGAATATCAACCGTGACATAAAAGTGTCATCTTCCATGTCCACGCTCCAGGTCAGCGCTCGTAGCTACATCTACAGGATTTTTTCTGAAACTATAGACCATGCCGATTACATCTAGCACTGTTTCAGTTAACTAGTGACATTTCTCTCAATATTATAACAAATTAAAATGGGGTCATTCTTTTTGGGACACCCTGTATTTGACTTTAACGCTGTTGAAGAGGAGTTTAATGAAAAATACGAGTATAAAATACAACGAAATAAATAAATACGAAATATATATAAGTTAAAACGTAGTGTTTGCTTCTTACCTGGTGCTTCATAATCGCCACAATAACCTACAGTTGCATTCTGTGATTTTAATTGCGCTTCGTACTTTAGGTAAGCACGTTAAGCAGTAGGCAGTAGTGGAAACCACAATTCAATGTGACAATGACAAGTACACTGAAGCGCCAAAGAAACTGGTATAGGCATGCATATTCAAATACAGGGATATGTAAACAGGCAGAATATGGCGTTGCGGACGGCAACGCCTTTATAAGACAACAAGTGTCTGGCGCAGTTGTTAGAAAGGTCACTGCTGCTACAATGGAAGGTTATCAAGATATAAGTGAGTTTGAATGTGGTGTTATAGTCGGCACACGAGCGATGGGACAGCATCTCCGAGGTAGCGATGAAGTGAGGATTTTCCCGTACGACCATTTCACGAGTACACCGTAAATATGAGGAATCCGGTAAAACATAAAATCTCCACATCGCTGCGGCCGGAAAAAGATCCTGCAAGAACAGAACCAACGGCGTCTGAAGAGAATCGTTCAGCATGACAGAAGTGCAACTCTTCGCAAATTGCTGCAGATTTCAATGCTGGGCCATCAACGAGTGTCAGCGTGGAACCATTCAACGTAACATCATCGATATGTGCTTTCGGAGACAAAGGCCCACTCGTGTACCCTTGATGGCTGCACGACACAAAGCTTTACGCCTCGCCTGAGCCCGTCAACACCGACATTGGACTGTCGATGACTGGAAACATGTTGCCTAGTTGCATGAGTCTCGTTTCAAATTGTGTCGAAACGATGGACATGTACGGATATGGAGACGACCTCATGAATCTATGGACCCTGCCTGCCAGCAGGGGACTGTTCAAGCTGGTGGACGCTCTGTAATGGTATGGGTTGTGTGCAGTCGGAATAATATGGGACCCCTGACACGTCAAGATACGACTCTGACAGGTGACATGTACGTAAGCATCCTGTCTGATCACCTGCATCCATTCATGTTGTGAGGTTTGGTGGTCAGAACAACAACTGTGTAAGCTGTAAATATTTTTTTGTTTAATGTTGCAATCTTAACATAGAAATACACGCATTTACACAGTTTACGATGTGACAATGTTACGACGGTTGTCAAACGAACGCATCTCGTCCTCAGCAAGTGAAACAATCCTTAAAACAACGATGGTAAATTTTAACTAGAAGTTTCTTTAGATAATTATTCTTATGACTACGTTGTGATGTTGGCCGTACTACGATAAATCCGATTCAGGCTCAAAGTTCGGTACTGTTTAGGATGAAAATCAAGTCTATGGCGGATGTTTAATTTTGTGAAAGTTGAGCAAAAGATTACCCAACGTCGCTTGAGTTTACAGTTGACGCAAGCTGGTGAACCAACAAGTTTACGCCTCTGCTCACGGTGTTTACCTTAGCTGTGATGAGCTGCCGTCTGCATGGCTGGTCTCGTCCTCTGATATTCTTATAAACCTAAGTAAGCCTTTGCTGATTTTTCCAGCAGAAACTCTCCCTATGTTTCCCTTTATGTGAGAAAACATGTACTCATCCCTAGTCTTGGAATATGGCAATATGCTCGCGCATGGCTGGAGCAACGTGCATATTAAAATGCCCCCTCAATCCTTGCAAGAACAATTAACTAACTGGCTGGTTCGTTTCTTCCCAGTTGGAGATCAACAACACTACAGCTAATATTTAACCTCATGTCAGCGACAGTGAACGCAGTCTTCACTCAAATTTCTCCTCTGCGTCGTTCAGAGCGTTATGCAGTATGCACTCCATTCTGCACTTGATGCCAGTTCAGAGAAGACTTCACGAAAATTTCGCTCTTGTCTTTCTTGTAGCTGAACTGTCTTTCCACCTGGGTTCTTCCGTTCTCCACGACACGGCTTTTTTTTTTACCAATAGGAGAGTCCTCTTATTTTGCGGAAACTCTCTCTGCCAATCGCAAGGGCCCTACCATGAACTGTTACAAAATCTCGGCACTTTACTTCTTCCTAGTTCGTTTCCGCCAATAAGACGTTTTGTGTCCATTCCAGACACCTAAAAGTTACATGTGTACATCACATGTGTACCATTCGCTCTTCACGTGATCAGCTGCGTCACTGGTTTTGTTCGTATCCATTTGGAATTCAGTCAATTGCATGGGTCCTACCATTGAACTGTGTCGAAATCTTGGCACTTTAGTCCTTCCTAGTTCGTTCCACCAATGAGACGTTTTGTGTCTGCTCCAGAGGCCTAAAAGTTACGTGTGTACGTCACATGTGTACCATTTGCTGTTCCCTTGTTCAACTGCATCACTGGTTTTGTTCGTATTCATTTTTAATTCCTAAACGCACTTTTCTACAGCTTCTTTCTGTCCTACTTCTGGTGGCCTGTTACTTGCCCTCCAGTATGTATCACCTGTCTGGTCGCTGACTCCCGCCACGAGACGCCCCTAACAGTTTTTTGTGGTGCCTCCCGTTCTGCGACCTCTACTTCTGTCCGTGCCCATTTCCTCACAAAACGTTTCCTCTCGCTGCTTGTTTCACCTTCTGCTCATTGACATGCATTATAGAGGAGAGGTGTGTTAATACTGTCGACTGAGTGTCATCCCTTTTGCATTACATACGTACAGTCAAATGAGCTCTTGACCGCCAAAGTAAGTTAGGTGTCATATTCACCTTCCAGTTACGATGTATAAAATTCTTGTGCGAAATAAACCTTCATTTATTCAGCCACCTTACATATCCTCCTCCTTCTGTGTTCGGTTTTGTGCTGGGTCAATCAATGGTTGAGGAATTGATTGAAGTCAGTGCAAAATTGGTTGCTATTCCTGATTGTAGCAATTGCCATATTTACTGACCAACTTCCCCTTTTAATATTTTGTACACCTTAAACAGTTGTTCGATCTAGTCCCCTTATCGTTCTGTTTTACATTGTACTTGATTTCTTTGTTCCTTCTAAATTTAAAATTCTTAATAATTTTCTGATTTTGATACAATTCTATTTAGTTAATCTAAGACCTTTTTCTTTCAATATAGTTGCCTACATTTTACTTTTTATTTAAATTCAAACAATTTGAGCTTATCTATAAATTTCTATCATCCCTAAAAATTTTAGCTTTGAGACTGATCTGTTTTTTGATTACTTAATTTGTGTTAAATGATGATGGATATGTATTGAAGTTGAGGAAACCTTCATTTAACATTATCCTACCCTTTTTTAATATCTCCAACTTTCATGTCAATCATAATCTAAGAAACCGAATGATTCCCATGATTTTACAAGCATAATCCTATTCATAATCATGTTTATATTCCCCAAAAATCTTAAATCTACGCATTATAACTTGCCAAACATTTTCACATTTTGACTTTTACAAACATATTAAATTCCTAACCCTACTAGTTACTTTATAAAATTTAAACTGACACCATGGAATATCTAAACCCATTCATATTTATCTATCCTATATTTTTGACAAACCTATCACACATTAGAATCTTAACCTCCTAAGAAATTTTAAGCGCATCACCAATAAGGATCTGTTGCTAACACATAAAAGTCTTCAAATTCAAATATTTTTAAGCACAATAGCAAAAATTATCTTTTTTAAGTTTGTTCGGATGCTAGTTTGTCACAGACAGTTCTTTCTCCTACATCTTTAACACGGTTCATTGAAATCGTCACTTTATTTTTCATTTGTTTCGACCTGCCTCCGTCGAACATGAAATGGCTGTTGGCCCTAGGCCATTCCGTTGAGCATGGAATGACGATCGGCCATGTGCCTCGCTGCGTCACCGCTGTGCATGGAATGACGATCAGCATGCACCTCGCCGCTTCTCCGCTGAGCATGGAATGACGGTCGGCAGAGAAAAGGTTGCTGTTGGTCTGAGCGAGACGTAATGCGTGGTTGCCTTTGTCCATTTCGCCTGTACCTATGGCGCCGTTGTTTTGGAGATTTATTCTTGGCAAGCATAAAACTTTTCTTCTTCATTCGTCGAATCCATATGTCGGTTCATTGTTGGTCTATTCGTCTCCAGGTATTCATATGAGTAGTCGTCTCCTATCTCTCTGTATGATGTCTGAAGGTGTTGCAATTTGCCGTAAGAAATAGCGGATAGTTGTACTGCCAGAACAGTTAAATGCAATAATGGTCTTGTATGGGAAGGGATTTGAAAAGGTTTCTTCATCTTTTCTTGTCCAGGATCTTCTTTCTTCCAAATCTTCTGTGATGCATCTTCTGTTCTTGGTGCATCTTGCTGTCTTCTCACTTGTTTCTTCGTTCTTCTCTGGACCACAAATTGGGACTGAAGACCTGTTTCATCTCGTCATCGTTTAATCCGTTCTTATGGCGTCCTCTTTGAAATTGTTGTGTATTATTTTATTGTTCATCTAGATAGCTTGGACAGTCTTCCATCGTTTTCTTGCTTCGTCCCATGAGTATTCAGGGGTTGTTTGTCAGTTGTTCAATTTCATATTGTCTGATAACAGTTTCAGCTATTTTGCACATTTAGTTACAGAAACGCGTCTCTTCTTCTTCCTGTGGTGAATTTAAACATCTGCTCGTCTTTGCTGTAATATGTCCGCCTCCGTTCCGGTTCGGTGGACATCCATCATTTCTGCATATGCTGCTTCAAACAGTTTACGATAGATGTGCCAAATATCTAACACTTTCGCAAAACCATTGTTCTAACGCTTGTATGTGGCTTTCGTATGAATGAAGCACAAATCAGTGTACATGTCGATTGTATCCAGGACGTGTTGTAGCTCTCCAAACTTTTCCCCCAGAGGTGTGTTTGGACCGTTGCTTCCACCAAGGCCTCTTTTTTCATCATCTCGTAAGGTGACGTACCAGGCACTCACGCTCAGTGTCCCTTCGTCTCACGCCTAACTGCTCTCCTCAGTCCTGCCGTCTATCTGGCTCCAATGATGGTACACCTTGTCTGCTGACGTCATGTATAATACAACGTTTGTCCCTGTTTTGCTTTTCTTACTCCTCTTACATCCTCACCTATTCTCTATTTCATATAATATCATTATCTATTGTATTATAACCGTTACTGCCTCACATTATTCTACAACTTTACAAGCATTAACATTTTCTACTAAACTTTACACAACTTATTAAATACTCTATAAATATTTTTCTTATCATTGTTTTTATTCATACATCTCTTCCCCCCCATTCTACTTGATTTTCTTAATATACAGGTTATTTTCCTCATCTTCATCACGATGGATAGTAAGAGGGAAATTGATGGTGGTGACAGTCAGTAAGTTAGTGAATTCCTTCCACCACCTCAATTTATTTTTCTATCTATAAGTATTTCATGTTAATTTTTGAAAGTTTCGCACCTTGCCTCCGACTCTCGTGTATTTTTCTCTGCAATCTCTTCTTCTTGGCATTAGCTGTAACAGAACTTCAATATATACAATACATCTCTCCTGTTTTCCTTTTTTTTTCAAAAATGTTCTCTATTGTTCTATTGCATTGTTTTAAAGCTTAAATTTTTTTCTCAGTTGTACTTATCCCTTTCTCCTTTTTCTCGATAGTAAACTTTTATGTTCCTTCCTTCCCCATCATACTTTTCCTTATTGAAATCTCTTCTGGGTTAATTTTAATTCCTACTGTTTACCTCCTTCCACGAAATAACATGTTTCTTGCTTAGCTTAATAATTCCATTCTCTTTCCTATTTCTTACCTCCTAACGATTTCTTATATTTATTTCCGTCATATCTTTATTTGAATATCAGCTTGTGGTGCCTTCCACAAATCATATATGCTTCACATATTCCCCCAAAATATCTCCTTAATTATTTGTTCACCGTCCTCGATGGAACAAATCAGAAATATGTCTTTCTTACCTAATTCTTTGTTGCCTTCCTACTTCTTTACTTCCTATCATCCACAAAAATCAACTTCCTTCTTCTTTAAACTAAGCCTTTAAGAGAGAATCTACTACTATTTCGTCCAACTATCCACATGCTGATCTTTATCTTCCTCCTTGCTTTCTACTCTTTTTACAGAACACATTTCGTTTGCAGAAGAGTTACTTTAGTTGTTACTTTTCCGTCGTTTCTTCATAATATCCTTTTACCTTCCTGTGAAATTTGTTTTATTTATCTAACTGAGATAAGTACAAGTTAAAAGTTTTATTGGTGTGCATTTTTTTCTTTGATTTCTGGACGATTAATACAACTAAATTCTGGTGTGGATTTACTCTTTTTTTCTTTTGTTTACCCTTTATAAAATTTCAAATGACTCACATGGTACAAACCCAATGATTTTCCTGTTTTTGGATTAATCGGTTCGATTGTATTATCATGGACTACTTTACTCACTTCCATGGTGCCTCTGTATATAGAAAAGAACTTGTTTCCAACGCCGTAACCTTCTTCTTGCTTGGTGCTAATTTTATTTTATTTTTTATGATGTCGAGGTTTTACTTTAGGTATTGTGGAACACTTCTAACTTGGGTATCAGTATTGGTGTTATCAATGGTGCTTTATCCTCTTGGCGCACTAATTTTCTCTCCATTTCGTACAAATGAGCTACATTATTATCGATTTGGTCATCATCAGTTTTTGTACTACTATCTATATTCACCGTTAATAACTCCTGTTCCTCATCAGCGGTCGATTCCCAGTCAACTGAATCCCAGTATGCTGGTGTTTGTATCTGATTACTCCCTAAATCTACTTCAGAATCTTGCTGATCAAAACTAAGTCTACCTACATGTTTAATTATATAACTAACTTCTGGGTTTGGTGGCCGCAACTCGACTTCCTGTGGCGGTTCATTTCGGGTGTTTTGGCCTGCTGAAGCTTGATTTTCCCAACCTTTCTGCGTTTTGGCCATTGCATTTCCACATGAGTAACGTGGATTTTGTTGTTGAATACCTCTAAACCTTCCTGCCTCGTTTACACGGTAATTATATCTCGAATCATAGTTACCACCATAGCTTCTAGGACCAAATTTACTATTGTAAATCCACGGCCCACCAAAACCATAATTATTATTCGACCTCTGTGAGTTTCCAAAACCGCAGTTATTATAATTTTCCCACGGGTGATTACCATTCTTTCCAAGACGATTACCTCTTCCTACGTTGTTATTGCCGTTGTAATTATTATTAAAGCCTATTCGGTTGCTGTTATCCCCCCTACCATTGTTTTCTCTCACTGTACATGGTTTCTTCAAGTCATCTTCACTGAAGATGAATTCAAGTTCCCTTAAGATCCCTTTAAATGCTTGTATATCATCTCCTGCTCTACCAACCAACGACTGCTGATAGCGTAACGGTAACTTCATTGTGCACATACGTATCAGTTCCCCTCCACTGTATGGATTATCTAAACACTGATTCTTTTTTGTAATTTCTTCGAAAAATCTAACTGGTCTCTTTTTTCCTGAATTTTCGAATAACTCTTTCTGTAACAATTCATAGTTTATTCTATTTTGGGTTTCCGTGGATGAGTAACACTCCAAGAATGCGGATTTAAATTGCACTTTGCAGCTACTACTTGCATGGTTTCCGCTATTGCGCCGTCCATCTACCCACAAATAAAGCCAAGTTTATGTCTAAGTGGCCAATGCTCTGGTAAACCGATCTGGAATTGATTTATAAACGTGTGTGGGTATAAGCCGTTGTTCCTGCTTCCTTTGTAATACTGGAATTTTCTGACTGTCAAAAAGTGTTCATTGTCAAAAAAAAAAAAAAAATGGTTCAAATGGCTCTGAGCACTATGCGACTTAACTTCTGAGGTCATCAGTCGCCTAGAAAGTAGAACTAATTAAACCTAACTAACCTAAGGACATCACACACATCCATTGCCGATGCAGGATTCGAACCTGCGACCGTAGCGGTAGCTCGGCTCCAGACTGAAGCGCCTAGAACCGCACGGCCACTCCGGCCAGCGATCATTGTCAAATTTTTCTATTCCATCATAGGGCGTTTGTGTTTTCAAAATATTATCCGTTCCCTTGAACTCTGTCGTGTTTTCTTGAATTCGTTCCACCATATTTGGGTCCTGAGATGACAGATTTACGTCCCATCTAGCACTGTATCTACGCAGTGGTGTGCAGTTATCTAAACCGGACCGTTCCTCGTGTATCGGACTGAAAGATTCGGTTAAATTTCCCATTATTGGATCAGTTTTTTGTCTTCCTATTTGATTCATATTGACTTGCGGTCTATAACCTGTTCTACTATAACCAGGAAATTGAGAAATTGGTACAAGTGTCGTAGGAAGTTGCTCTGTTCTCGCCTCGCGTCACTCGCGTACGTTCGGAGGGTCGGCTGCCGCGCTGTTGGAATGCACGCTTTTACCGTTCCTCACTCCATTGTCTGTTGTGTCTTTTGTGACCGCACATTACCTGCTTCGCTCACCTGTGTTAACTGTTCTCTTCCCATTTGATTCTGTTTCGTCTCATTAATTATTGATGCAGCTTCTTGTGGATATACGATTGGAATCTCATGACTTTTTTGTGTTTCTGCTACTGCTATGGAAGATTGCACAACTGACTTGTTTACTTTCTGTCCACCACTATGTAGGCTGATACTACCGATTTCGATGCCTCAGTATTGCTTTCCGTACGTTTCGCAATACACTCTTTCAGTTCTGTACGAAGCTGTTCATACTGTTTCTGATTTTTCGAGACGATGTTTTCAATGCGTGTATCGAATCTTTTTAATGTGGTTCGTGTGACACGTTTTCTAACATTGAACTCTTCCACAATTTGTTGCGCCTTACAAGACGTCTTACATGCTAAATTATAAATTATAAACTCTTTGATTAGACACTGCATCCGGCACCTGGTCAACGTCAGAACGCATCATTTTCTGGTCAGCCATTAACGATTGTATAAGCTCGTACGAGTCTCTCGCCTCTCTCCGGATTTCACTAAACAGTTCATTAGCCCGCGTTCGTAATTTTTACTGATCTTCGTGGACTTTTTCGAATCCAGCATAGGTTTCAAATGTGAGACTATTTAAGCCAGCATTTTTGTCTGTTTTTAAATTCGCCATTTCTCTTAGTTTCAAATGTGAGACTATTTAAGCCAGCATTTTTCTCTGTTTTTAAATTCGCCGTTTCTCTTATTAAATCTGCTAACCTTGCATTTGTCGTTTCATTCGTTTGCTTTACGACAATAGTGAGTTGCTTTAACAATAAAAACACACTACCTGACTCTTCGCCATCGTCAACTGTCACTATTTGGTGAAGGTTTTGCCGCTCGAGTCTTTCACGTGACGTCTCACCGACTTCCGTACTTAGTGCAGACGCACTACATACACTCTTTCTGTTGGATGTCACGTATGATTTAGAATTTCTGTTTTTGGTTCAACGTACTGGAGTAGCTCGTCCTCTGATTCTGCTTCTGACCCACTAGCTCCATTTGTTTGTTTTTGTGCATTCTAAGACTGTGATGCCAATCGCAAAACTACCACCATTCCCTCTGCACTACCACCACGTTCCGTTCTGTGACTCGCACTTGATACTTTTTGTTGTACATCAGTTTCTATTCTGTCAAGATCTTCAGTTTGCTCTATCTGCGATAATCTTCGTTCTTCCGCCATCTCCGATCGTCCAACTGACCTCTGTCTTTCTCGAATTGCGCGAGCCTAAGCTCTCGTCAACATCAAATTATATGATCTTACACGTTTCCAAAATATCATAGAAAGTTTCTTAGACTATGGACACATCATTAACAATGCTGATCACTGTTTGTAGAACTTCAGACCAACTCAATAACGCCGCGAATAACTTCGTGCGCCCGAGCAAGGTCATACACAAGCTACTTTTACACCAACATAAACATTATCTTATTTATTAATACAACTTTTCTACACTTTGGATAACACATTTACTGCATTCTGACCACTATACATACACATACATTGGTTAACATCATCGCAAAAACAACAAAAAAGTTTTTTTTCAATTTAAATATTTTAATTTCTCTTTCTAATTTGAGTAGTTGCAATCCAGGCAGACCCATTGCTATCCTGGCAGGGACGCCATTCTGTAAGGTTTTGTGGTCAGAACAACAACTGTGTAAGTTAGAAATATTATTTTGTTTAATGCTGCAATCTTATCACAGAAATACATGCATTTACACTGATTACAATGTGACAAAGTTACGACAGTTGTCAAACGGAAGCATCTCGTTCTCAGGAAGCGAAGTAATCCTAAACACAACAATGGTAAATTTTAACTAGAAGCTTCTTTACAAAATTAATCTTGCGACTACGTCATGATGTTGGCCAGTACTACGATAAACCATACAATTCCGGTACTATTTAGGATGACAATCGAGTCTATGGAGGATGGTTAGTTTTGTGACAAGTTGAGCAAAAGATTACTCAACGTCGCTTGAGTTTACAGTGGACACAAGCTGGTGAACCAACAAGTTTACGCCTCTGCTCACGGTATTTACCTTAGCTGTGATGAGCTGCTGTCTGCATGTGGCTCATCTCACCCTCTGAAATTCTTATAAAAACGAAGTAAGCCTTTGCTGATTTTTCCAGCAGATACTCTCCCTATGTTTCCCGTTATGTGAGAAAACATGTACTCATCCCTAATCTTGGAATATGGCGATATGCACACACATGGCTGGAGCAGCATGCATATTAAAATGCCCTCTCAGTTCTTGCAAGAACAATTAACTAACTGGCTGGTTCGTCTCTTCCCAGTTGGAGCTCAACAACGCTACAGCTAATATCTAGCTGAATGCCAGCCGCAGTGAACGCAGTGTTCACTCAAATTTCTCCTCTGCGTCGTACATTTCGCTCTTGTCTTTCTTGTAGCTAAACTGTATCCCCATCTGGGATCTTTCGCTCTCCACGTCAAGGCTTTTTCCGACCAATGGGAGTGTTCCTCTTATTTTGTGGAATCTGTCTCAGCCAGTTGCATGGGCCCTACCATTGAACTGTGTCGAAATCTTGGCACTTTAGTCCTTCCTAGGTCGTTCCGCCAATCGGACGTTTTGTGTCTGCTCCAGAGGCCTAAAAGTTACGTGTGTACATCACATGTGTACCATTTACTGTTCCCTTGTTCAGCTGCATCACTGGTTTTGTTTGTATCCATTTGTAATTCCGATACACAGTTTTCTAAAGATTCTTTCTGTCCTACTTCTGGTGGCTCATTACTTGCACTTCAGTATGCATCACCTGTCTGGTTGCTGACTCCTGCCACGGGACGCCCCCTAAGAGATTTTTCGTGTTGCCTCCCGTGGTGCGGCGTCTGCTTCTGCCCACACCCGTTTCCTCACAAAACGTTTCCTCTCGCTGGTTGTTTCACCTTCTGCTCATTGATATGCGTTATATAGGAGCGATGTGTTAATACCGTCGACTGAGTGTCATCTCCGTTGCATTACATACTCATAGGCAAATCTGCTCATGACTGCGGAAGTAAGTTAGGTGTCATATTCACCTTCCCATTATTATGTATAAAACTCTTATGCAAGCTGCGGAATTGCCCTTCATTTAGTCTGCCACCTTACAATGTCAATTGTGAATTCCGACGGACTTTGGCAATTCCAGCAGGACAATGTGACGCCCCACACGTCGAGAATTGCTACAGAGTGGCTCCAGGGATACTCTTCTGAGTTAAAACATTTCTGCTGTCCACAAAACTCCCCAGACATGGACATTATTGAGCATATCTGGTGGCCGAGTGGTTCTAAGCGCTTCAGTCTGAAACCACGCGACCGCTACGTTCGCAGGTTCGAATCCTGCCTCGGGCATGGATATGTGTGATGTCCTTAAGTTAGTTAGGTTTAAGTAGTTCTAAGGGACTGATGACCTCAGATGTCAAGTCCCATAGTGCTCTTCGCCATTTGAACCATTTGAACATATCTGGGATGCCATGGAACGTGCTGTTCTAAAGACATCTCCAACCCCCTTTATTCTTAGGGATTTATTGTGAGCCCTGCAGGATTCATGGTGTCAGTTCCCTCCAGCACTACTTCAGACATCAGAGAGTGCATGTCACGCCGTGTTGCGGCACTTCTGCATGCTGGGGGCGCTACATGATATTAACCAGGTGTACCAGTTTCTTTAGCTCTTCAGTGAATGTTTGTTGTTCCAGAAAGTATATTCGTTCAGAAAAATCAACTTGTACTACTGGCGCAGATAATGGACCATCGCAGTGATCATGGATATTATCTATGACACTGCTGAATACAAATTATCCAGTTAATAAGTTACAATTTTCTGTCGTGATTATTGAACGGATTTTGTGAATACGTCTGCATAATATTTCCTCAGATTTGGAAGTCGAATGAAGTCTTCTTACAAGTTAATATAGCATCTTCCCTATTGTTAAATGTTATTCATGTAATTTGTTTATCAAATGTACTTTAATTTGTTGTTGTTGTTGTGGTCTTCTCTCCAAAGACTGGTTTTGATGCAGCTGTGCAAGCCTATTTATCTTCGAATAACTACTGCAACGTACTGTATATCCTTCTGAATCTCCTTACTATATTCCTCTCTTGGTCTCCCTCTGAGATTTCTATCCCCATACTTCCGTCCAGTACTAAACTGGTGATTTCTTGATGTCTCAGAATATGTCCTATCAACCGATCCCTTCTTTTGGTCGAGTTGTGCTACAAATTTCTTGTCTTCCCAATTGTGTGCAGTACCTCCTCATTAGTTACGCGTTCGAGCCATCTAATCTTTAACATTCTTCTGTAGCACCACATTTCGAAAGCTTCTATTCTCTTTTTGCCTAAACAGTTTATCGCCCATATTTCACTTCCATACTTGGCTACACTCCAGACAAATACCCTAGAAAAGGCTTTCTAACACTTAAATCAGTATTCCATGTCAACAATTTTCTCTTCTTGAGAAGAGATTTTCTTGCAATTGCCAGTCTACGTTTTCTGTCCTCTCTACTTAGAGCTTCATCAGTTATTTTGCTGCCCAAATAGTGAAACTCATCTACTACGTTAGCTGCCTCGTTTCCCAATCTAATTCCCTTACCATCACCTGATTTAATTCGACTACATTCTACGTTAATTTAGCACGGTGTTAAATCATGTTAACGTCTTACACTTCTCAATGTATTGAGCATTGCGTTGTGTACTTGTAAATACATTTAAAAGAAACTTTGATAAATTCGCTGATTTTGTAAAGGACATTATTTATGTCGTAAGTGATGTACAAACAGGGGGCAGACTATAAAACGAAGATTCAAAACGGATGGAATTTTCTAGAGAGCCTTTATGTCTCTGTATCAGATTTCCGTGATTACGTAAGTGATCTCTGTTGACGTAAACGGTACAGGAATGAATCATACGTAAGGCAGCTGCTGGCACGATGAAAAAAGGGTAGACTTGTACTTGTGGGGATAACGAGAAACATCGCCAACTCACCCATATTTGCCTCTTGCGTATGTCAGCAATGCATCTAACGTCTCCAGGACACTGCGCATTCAAGCCAATGCAGGGTAATTAAAAAAGTAAGAACAGATTTCAGTTGTTTATTCAGAAAAACTGTGAAAGATGGAAACACATTGCGCATGTCACTTGATAGACTCGTTCGAAGTTTTATGTTCACACAAGCACTATACGATATATTCAATATGAGCACCATGCGTTGCTCGAGAAAAGGTAGCCTATTTCATTCTACACACGAATCAAAAGCTCCCTTTTCACTGAATCGACAACTTAAACACTACGATTTCTCCATTCTTGAAGAGCAGCTGCCATAGATGGGACGAAGGCTTTGACTTTTGTGTACATCGACAGAAAAAAAGTTACAAGGCGTGAGGTCTGGTGGCGTGGGTGACAAAAAATAATGAACAAGATCTTGTTGTCTGCCTATTCCAGTCCAACGTTGTGGGGCGGTGTTGTTAAGATAACGCTGCATCTCAAGGTGAAAGAGGGGAGGGGCGCCGACATGGACCAAAATGACATCACTGGAGTACTCGTGACGTTCAGGAAACAACCAGATTTGCAGCACGTCCAGTTATCACATTCCTGTCACAGTTTCCTCCGCAAAAAAGAAAGGTCCATAAACTTTGTGGACAGAAAACACACAAAACACATTCAGTTTCGGCGAGTCTCTTTCATGTTCGATGTCGACGCTAGGATTTTGTGACCCCCAGTTTCTTACACTATGGCGGTTTACTTTACCCGATAGATGAAAACGTCGATTTGTCCGAAGAGATGAGTCGCTCGAAAAAAAAATTGCTCTGCCATTTCCTGGAGAAGAGGAAAACAAACCTCTTACCTTCTGTTACGGTAGCAACTGGTGCAGTAACTGCAGCTTGTAAGGCTTCATGCGCTTGCGTCGTTTCAGAACACGCCACACCGTTGTTTGAGGATGCTGAAGTTACTGGCCTGGCCGACCAGTGCTCTCCCCTTTGCATATGCAACCAGCTCCCAAGAATTTTATATGGCAGTCATAAATATGCTTGCGCAGAGGCGGATTCTTGCTGAATCGACGGCGGAATGCGCGTTGCGCTTGAACAATGGATTGATTTCGCTCAAATTCCAACACACAATATGATTCCTTTCGTCGTGCACTCGCCATGTCGCTACAAACAAACAGTGATACTGCGTCAGAAATTTGAACCTTCCTCTGTCCATTGACATGCGCAATGTGTTTCTATGATGTATAGTTTGTTATAAGCAACTGAAATATGTGTTATTGCGTCTGGAATGACTCAAACAATAATGATTATTATGAATGAGAAAAACACGACACTGGAGTAATATTCTAAAACATTACGTCAGTGTCGTGCCTGCGATTAATAATAAATGGAACAGTCAATTGTGCAATGATAATTACTATTGTCTACAGCTTGTAACGCAAAATAGACGAAAAACGTATTGACACTTCAAACCGCAAAGTATTTATTACCGTGGATATCTGCAGAAGCATCTACTGATGTCCAGAGCGTCCCAGGCTTCCATCGACAAAGCGAATATTACTGCGGATACCTGCGAATATCTGCAACCGCACTGATTTCTTTAATACTGGTATACACATTCGTCCAAGGAAATACCGCTTCCCCCTCAAACTCAAGTTTAAAATGTCCTGTTGGCGTCATCGGTTTTGCAGTAATATCCATGGTACACTAGCTCTGCTCCTTAGTTATTGGTACTTGTTTGAAGAATACGTTGTGGTATTTTCAGATCTACTTCGGTAAAAATCTTTTATTTGTCTCACTCCAACTAGTTTCAGCGAGTACGTTTGTTTGCGTGGCCATCAGCAGCTGTTAAGATGGATATGTACAGCAACAGAGTTTCAGCGAGATTTCGTCGTCAATAGAGGGATGTTGATTCTGCCGGCCGCGGTGGCCGCGCGGTTCTGGCGCTGCAGTCCGGAACCGTGGGACTGCTACCGTCGCAGGTTCGAATCCTGCCTCGGGCATGGATGTGTGTGATGTCCTTAGGTTAGTTAGGTTTAAGTAGTTCTAAGTTCTAGGGGACTTATGACCTAAGATGTTGAGTCCCATAGTGCTCAGAGCCATTTGAACCATTTTGAACCCCGGCACCTCGCAAAATGATCTAGCGGATAGGGTGAACAGTAATTTACGGCTGTTTGCTGATGACGCTGTGATGTGTGGGAAAGTGTCGTCCTTGATGACTATTGGGGGAGGGGGCGTACAAGATGACTTGCACACAATTGCTAATTGCTATGATGAGTGGCAGCTTGATCTAAATGCAGAAAAACGGAAGTTAATGCGGATGAGTAGGAAAAACAATTATGTAACGTTAGAATACAACATTAGTTATGTGCTGCTAGAGAGAGTCACATCGATTAAATATCTAAACGTAACTCTCAATGCGATATGAAGTGGAATTTGCACTTCAGGTTGGTAGTCGGGAAAGCGAATGCTCGATTTCGTTTTATTGGGAGAATTTTGGGAAAGTGTAGCCAATCTAAAAAGGAGGTGGTATATAGAATGCTTGTGCGATTCATTCTTGAGTAAAACTCGAGTGTTTGTCGTTCCTACCAGCCTGGATTTAGGTAGACATCGATTCAATTCAGAGGCGTGCTGCTAGATTTGTTACCTGTAGGTTCGATCAGCACGCAAGTATTACGGAAATGATTCGTGAACTCAAATAGGAACTCCTGGAGAGAAGACGACGCTCTTTTCGCGGGGCAGTACAGCGGAAATTTAGAGAACCAACACTTCAGGCCGACTACAGATTGATTCAACGGCTGCCAACGTACATTTCGGATAAGGACCATGAACATAAGACAAGAGAAATCAGAGTTCGTACGAGGCTTCTAGACAGATATCTTTTCCTCGTTCTATTTGAGTGGAACAGGAAATGAAATGACTACTAGTGGTATAAGGTACCCTCCACCATGTACCATACAGAGACTTGAAGACTGTGTGTGTATAAATAAGTGCTAGCTATCGACAAAATGTCAGTCTATGGAAATATGGTAAACAAGCTCTTAATGCAGAGAAATGTGTAACTTCTGAACTTGTCACGAAACATAAAGAACTATTAGATCCTTACGATGCGATTACTTCATCAGAATAGAATCAGTTACAATAAAAATTTCATTGTTAATAATGCGTGAGGTGCGAAGTGAAATAATTACATGTTTAATCATAGATCAGTTCAATAAAGGACAGCAAAGTGTGCTTCGAGGAAGAGAGTAAAAGAAATGCTACAAAAAATACAAACTGAAAGACGGCTTTAGAACACTTCATAATGGGAGGCTATTCATCAGTCCTTTACACTTTGCTTCCATAAGTAGAAGTTCTCGCGGAGGCGAATATCCGCAGTAATATATATTTTGCTGATAAAAGCCTGCGCCGATTCGTTGGCAAGTGCATCTGCGGTCTTAACGTTAACATATTAACACAAAATTGTCACTTATAACTCATTTTTAATTTACTATCTCCAATCGTTTCAACAATAGTAATAATAATAACTGTATATGTAATGAATTTTAGAAATAAATACAAAATATGCACGGTAATTTTGAAATAATACTACTTGTTTGGAAACAATTTGTATCTGTATTTTATATTGATGCATATCTTAGTGTAATGTAAATAATACCCTAGTTATAAAAATATGCGTAAAAGAGTTTTATTGGATCAAGTTGTTTACTAATGCTGCATATTGTGTTCCTCACGAACTGCGGCGTATCATTGTCCATTTTCATCAGGTCATCTGCAAGGCCCTTCTTCGTGGTTTTCAGCTCAGTCACACATGCATTCTCTTCCCGTCGTACCAGCCATTGCCTTATGTCATGTCATTCCTGTTTCGTTTACAGCAACAGAGGTCACTTATACAATTACCGGAATCTGCCATAAAGCTACCTGAAGTGTCCTCTACGATACACCGTGAATTAAGATATATGCTTCCTTGTCTGATATCTGTTTGTGTGCCACAAACGTCACAAATAATAATCGGTATAAAATCGGTGCATCTATCAAAACTGTCCTTAAAAATGCAATGCTTATTGCATCGAAAGGAATATCAGGTTAACATGATTTAGGATTACGGGGAAATAGCGTGCGTTTGATAAGTGAACTATATGACTAAACAGTATGCAATATGTGACGATAACTTGTAAGACGATTTTGTTTGCCTTACAAAAGTTGCGTAAACGCCCTGCAGTACATTCCACACAGTCCGTTACATTAATTACAAAAGAAAGTTGTAACAACAACTGGACTGTTATAGAGGATATGACAGGTTATGTTGTACTGAAGTGAGGTCAAGATCGGCATCTTAGTTCTTAGTGTGTGAACTGTTAATTATGGGGTCCGACTTAAGCAGACGAAAATTTAGGCCATGGCCAACTCTGCTGTCAAAATTTCTGGCTTGACTAACGGATTAAAATTGTTTGTAAAATTTTAATATCCGCGGATTGGGATAAGAGACTTTCGGAAGCACATGTGGACAAGGACGTGGATCTCTTTTCTGTTATCTGCACAGAGTTCTCTCCATTAGGATGGTGAATATTTGTAGGTTTCACAGTTTACTAGAAGGAGAGAAACGATGAGTACGTTAGGACGTTGTTCCACGACCATTACGTGCACACATCCACGACAGAGCTCGGCGTTGGTATTGGAATGTACTAAACACCGTGTGATGATTTCAATGTCATCACTGGGAAGTATAGTCCTATATGACGTACAGAGATATGAGCAAGGGATTGCATTCCAGAGCTATAAAACAAGAGCAAAATTTTGGAAACCAGTATCGGATATACCAGCCAATCTCTGAAGAAATAATTTTTGCTTTCAATATTCTCTTACGACGCGGCGTTTTGGCAGGGACGAATGGCCATATTTCTTGAATACAATTTCTCTTCTGTCGCGACTACACCAAAAATAGGAATACAGTGACGTATGTGTGTGCTGAAACCGAGGGCCGAAGAGAGGTGGGCAACTCGTTAAGTCCAGCAGCGTACTCTGAAGCCTGCCGTCAGTGAAGGATGACACACAGCTTCAACTCAAGGCCAAGGTCAAGCTGGTTTTTTCTTTTTCGCTTGAGCACCTTCACGGGTGTGCCAGTAACTGACAACATTCCAGGCATCTTCCAACACACTACACGTCAAATGCACACGCCAGATTAGCGCTGGTAAACTGAGAGACAATAAGAAGTCTTCAACAATTCTTGCATCGTACGGATGATCATTGATCAGTTCTAATAGCTCCAGAAATACGCTCAACAAAAGATACCGCCATATTTCCTATTTATTTTATTTGATTTTATTATATTTTATTTAAAAAAATTTATTTTATTTATTTAAAAAATTAAAAAAATCCTTTGCACCAACCTCATAACTAGAAAGCGGATTTTTAGGTCGTATAAAGTGTATTTTAGGAGACTAAAACAGTCTCTTCCAGTATCTTATTTACACTATATAAACTCTAAAATAGGTCCTAAAAAGTATTATGCGGAAAAACTAAATATAATGTAAAATACACAATTTTGACATATGAGAATATTATTATTACTTAAAAACAAGGAGATGAAAAGATGCACAGTTGCACAACACAACAAACATTTTACTAGTTTAATGATCAAACTGACTCCAGATCTTTTTAGTTCTTCCAAGATGAAAATACTGTACGCAATACCTATAGTCATATGTTGAAATATGTGTAACATGTACACTGATCAGCCAAAACATTATGATCACTGCACACCACGATGTTGGATGCCGCATGGTGGCGTTGGGGACACGTGACACTGTAACAAAAGTATGTATGTGAAGCAGACATGGACAGGGTATGGGCTGCATATGGAAAATTCCTTTTGAGATAAGTGACTTTGACAAAGGGCGGGTTGTCATTACGCAGAGTCTACGAATGAGTTGCTCGAAAACGGCGAAACTGGACGAATGTTCACGTGCTATTGTCGTGAGCATCTGCTTGAAGAGGTAGAAGGACGGTGAAATTACCACCCGGCCATAAATGGTTGGACGTCCGCGACTCTTCACAGAACGTGTGTTTCGAAGGATTTTCTGCTCTGTAAAATAGGATAGGTGGTGATCTTTTGCGTCTCTGCCGAAAAAGCACAATGCTGGTGCACGTACAAGTGTTTCGGAGTACACCGTTCACCGTACGTTGGTGAACACGGAGCTCCACAGCAGAGTACCCTTACGTGTGAATATGTTAACCCAACGACAACGTCAGTTACGAATGCACTGGGCACGGTACCATTGGGATTCGACCGTCGGTCAGTGAAAATGTGTCGGCTCTTCGGGTGAATCACGATTTTTCTACACTATGTCGATGTTCGTCTCCACAAATGCCGTCATCGGGTGAACGGCGACTCGAAATGTGGAGCGCACAGTGAACACAAGCTGGTGGGAGCAGTATTGTGCTATGGGATACATTATCCTGCGCTTGCACGGGACCTGAGGTAGTAATCGAAGACACGAACCACCTGCATCCTTTCATGCTTGATGTTTTCCCCAACGGCGGTGTCATCTTTCAGCAGTATAATTGTCCGTTTAGCCGGCCGCTGTGACCGAGCGGTTCAATTCGGAACCACGCGGCTGCTGCGGTCACAGGTTCGAATCCTGTCTCGGACATAGATGTGTGTGATGTCCTTAGGTTAGTTAGGTTTAAGTAGTTCTAAGTGTAGGGGACTGATGACCTCAGATGTTAAGTCCCATAGTGCTTAGAGCCAATAGTCCGTTTCTCGGAGCTAGAACCGTGCTACAATGGTTCGAGGAGCATTGTAATGAACTCACGTTGATGTCTCGGTGACCAAAATCGCCAGATGTAAATCTTGTGAAACCCATCTGAATCGCTATCGGTTGCCATCACGGTTGGTTACGCGAATTACGTGACCTGTGCGTAGACACATAAAACCACATACCTCCACAAACCTACCAACAAATTGTCGGATTCCTGATACGCAGACTCAGTGACGTATTTCGTTCTAAAGACGGACAAAGTATTAAGCAGGTGGTGACAATGTTTCGGCTCATCAGTGTAATTTAACAAATGCCATATAAACCAGTGGTTTCAAACATTCAGACCTTAGTTGGCTTCACAATAAATAACTAAAACCCTATCTAAGTGTTCCAGAGACGAACTATGGCTCTTGTCAGTCAATATTAATTCATAATACGAAATAGAACGTTCTACATCAATGGATGGCACTTGATGGACAGGAATGTTGCAATCATGGGAGTTGGATTTGCCGCTAACAAGTATGTATGTGTATGTTGCTGCACACACGTCCTTCAGACCGGCGTTCTTTTGCAAAACCTTATGCATTTTTGCCCGTATTTTTTCTCACGAGTCGCTTGGTGTTACATTTATTTTCTTTTCAACTTTCTCCAGCAAAGAAATTCTAATTCAGAAATAATTCTTGCCTTAAATGTCTTGATGGCTCTAATATAAGCCAAGTTCCTTTGGATAAGAGATCTTTGAGTAATTGTTTTGCTGAAATTATAGAGGCTCCATCCTCCGGTATATTTTCAATTACTTTCTGGACTGATTCTTGAAGTTTTCCAGCGTATTGAATATTCTATGAGGTTTTGGGATTATAGCCTGATCATGTTGAGTTCTTTCCACAATATTTCGGCTGGCAACTGTCCAACCATCTTCAGGTGAGTGTCCGCCACAGTGGGTAACAACAGGTTCAGGAGGCAAGGGACGTCTAGAAGCTGTTCTTTGAATGTCTGTATCCTTGAATGTGCCTTAACAGCAACTTTCTCCACCGTGGAGATTAATTTATTTATTTTACGGAATTCTAGTGTTACTTGCTCTGCTATATGGTTGATATCATGTGCTATACAAATTACACGAAGCTACAGCCATATACGCAGCGGCATCTGTGAAGGCCAGAAACTATTTGCCTTCGGCCTATTGTTGACAATGTATGCAGTTTTTGCTGTTTGCTGTTTAGTGTATGGGATTTATTTTGAAAACGTCAATTAAGCCCTAGATGGCGCATCTGGGTTAAACTTGTCAACAGTCAGATTTCCAATGTGCAGGCCAAGACTGTCAGTACTTTCATCAAGACAAATCCATATGTAAGACTCTGAAATATCTTCTCTGATTCTGTGTGTCAGCTTAAGGTGAATCCACATAATTTTTACGCAATGTTGACTTTGCAGGAACAGACTGAAAGCAGTACTTCAAGAAAAACTTTGAAAATAGTTAGTTTTCGAAAAGAGATGCTTGCTGCCGCTACAGCATGACACAAGTGGATTCATTTTGTTAAAAGCGATTTCTTCAGTTTTGATTGTCATTCAGCCTTTGCCTTATGTAATGCTCCATCTCCATGCTGAGTTACCTAATGCAAGAACGAAACGAATGCTATATAGGCCTAGAAGTGGGTATAAAAAGTATTTGGTGTTGTTAAGGGACACCGGTAAATAATGTTAGCAGAATAAAAGAAAAACACAATACAGTTTAGTAATTTTAGTAATTTTAGTTTTCCAAATATCCTGTCACCGAATATATTTTTGTAGCAACTCAGAATTTTAAAAATTGAACTTGCTGTGTCATTTTTAAAACATTTATATTTTGTCTTATAGGTATGACATTTTCACATTGCTTACTTTTCCTTTATATCAAAATTGAATGTACCAACTTAAGAATTATAATAAAAATGAACAGTCCTGGTGTCTCTTAGTACAATTTTAAACAATATTTACAAAATAAACTGCTTCACAAATGACCTAGTCTCGAAAGAAGTAAGAAGAAATTCGCAATTCCGAAAAGGCAGGAAAAACTAAGAAGCATGAAAACATTACAACTAACCTCTTTGTTGCATTGTTGGTAGAATATAATTTTTCCATTTGCCCTCTAGTGTGGAAACTGTGGCAGCCAGTCTTATACGACTAGACTTTTAACTAGATGTTTTTGGCATTTTATTCTATTGAATTATTCGCACCCTGGAACTTAAATAGATTTTGAGCAATGAACGTGTTACATTTTACACTTTCATCGGCATACTACATACTAGTTTAGCCTGGCGGGTGTATAACAAGAATTCGACAATGGCATCGTTTCCTTACAATGAGGGTCTGTTTATAACCAAGGAGAGAGGTGAGGTTTTATTTAATACAATAGCTTCGCAGCTTTAGCTCTCCCCTTGTGTATATGTTTTTTTACATCCAAGGCCAGTTCAAGACTCCGAATATCTTTGTGGAAAGAGGCAGTTAGTGTGGATTCTACGAGGTACATTAGTGGAATAGATACCTTTTAGGGTTTCAAAGTTAAAATAGGCGATTACTTCGAAACAGGCCGTTTAGGTGCTATAAAATTAACGGTTTGGAGTTTAATTTGTCGTGAAACGCGTAAGTACAAGATTATTTGCAATTAGGAATTCAAGGAAAAGAATAGTTTTTAACCTAAGGGTCTGCTGTGTACTCATAACTGGCGTAACTTACGTACTGTAGATGGGACACGTCTTTCCGATACTCTTTTTTTTTACAGCAGGGTTAATATGTTATGGAGACAAAAGTAAACGTGAATTTTCTGTGGGGTTCAGTAGACCGTGAACGGGACAACGCTTCTTGTGTGCACTATGCAGTCTCTTGCCGTGTCTTGAAAGGATCATTTCGAGCTGAAGTTGCTTGCCGAACACGTGTTAATCACAGTGACGTCATTCGACCACTCGACCGCTATCTCAAAACACAAAACGTTAAAGACCTGCTCATGGTCAACAACACCGTCTGTAACCGTCACGCACATGTTATGGCTCGTATCTCCAAGGTGGACGCGACCGGAAGACCTTCGTCGACCCAAACATTATGCAGCCGTCTTCACACGATCAATTTGGCCTGTCGGTGACCTTTAAGAACAACAATACCTTCCTTCCTCCCTCATGGGGCGCGATGAAGTGGCAAGGGAATACCTGGATTGGAAGCTGGGTCAATGGCGTCGTGTCTTCTTCACTGGCAAGTGAAGGATTAGCATATCTCCTCATGATCATCGGAGAAGAGTGCGTGGCGGGCTCGACCAGTCCACGTCTCAGGCGTGCGGTCGCGGTTCAGCTGGGAGACCGGTCAGTCATGTTTTGGGTCGGTATCATGATCGGGTCAAGAACGATGTTTTTTTTTCCAGAACTCGCTTTCTGAAAATTGTAATTTTTCATGATACTTAAAGTTTTGTATATGGATAAAACGTTTGCAAACTTCAAATGTAATGTATTAATTTCAAAACAGCTATTGATATATCCATAAACCAAAAGAACAGCCTGCATGCATACATTTTAAAAAATCAGGAAAATCCTATGTTTCACATACAGCAATCAATACGTAAAACGAACCTTACGCGTAGGCTACACAGTGTGTTTTTAACTCTGCATAAATCTGACACGTTCCACACCATCAGTGTCGTATTCATGATCGATGGAACAAGTACTAATGTAATCTAATCTTAAAATGTGGTACAATGCTTCACTGCAATTGATGCATGATAGTGACGAATAACGAAAATAAATTCTGTCCTTTATCAAAAGAAGATATCACACTGTAATATGCGAAAGAATCAAGCTTTTTCACCAAATAGTTTTCTTAAAAATCGGATGATATGTGTTTCATAACAGTCAGCAGGTCCACTCAAACGCATCGCCAGCAATTCGTGTAACCATCCAGTGGACATAAAAACCAATATCTTGAGAACTGTGGTATACGTCGCTCTGCTCTTAGCTTTAAACAAAATTATGTTAGTTACTTTTCATAAATCAGTTACTTAAGACGAACCATACCCAAAGTGTACCTCTGAAACAATCTTAAAATTTCGTTAAATACTTTATTTAAATGGATTTTGCACAGTAATTAACAAGAATAATGAAAAGAAATTCAGTGCTTTATCGACCGAAAATATCATACTGTAAGATATGAAAGAATCAAAATTTTTCGCCCAACAGTTGTCTGAACACCGGATGATAAGTATTTCATTACCGGCCTGCGTGTCCACTCAGCTGCGTCGCTGACAGTTCGTGAGCGAATTAACAAATGTGGAGCAAAAATGTTATTAATGTGGTTCCCAATGACTGTCGATGTACAAGGAACGTTCAGTAAGTAATGCAAGACAAAAGTTTCCTCGGTCAATTTTCATAAAAAAAAAATGCCCACTTCGGTTCCTATAGCTTCATGAAGTATCGATAGGTGGCGGTGCTATACGTAGCCTTCAAAATGGCGTCTGTAACGGAAGTGCGTTCCAAGTAGAGAGCAGTCTTTGAGCTTCTTTTGGTGGAAAACCCGAGCTTCCCAGATATTCATAGGGACGTGCAGAATGTCTAAGGAGACCAAACAGTCAACAAAAGCTCAGTGAAACTTCCTGGCAGATTAAAACAGTGTGCCGGACCGAGACTCGAACTCGGGATCTTTGCCTTTGCCTTGCTTTTAATCTGCCAGGAAGTTTCATATCAGCGCGCACTCCGCTGCAGAGTGAAAATCTATCCCCCAGGCCGTGGCTAAGCCATGTCTCCGCAAAATCCTTTCTGCCAGAAGTGCTTGTTCCGCGAGGTTCGCAGAAGAGCAAGTGCTCTACCAACTGAGCTACCCAAGCACGACTCACGCTCGTCCTAACAGCTTTACTTCTGCCATTACCTCGTCTCCTACCTTCCAAACTTTACAGAAGCTCTCCTGCTGCAGAGTGAAAATATCATTCTGGAAACACACATAGAATTATGAATCAGACGTAACATGCGAAAATGCGCTGACAAAATATACACATCAGTGACGAATGTCAGATTAAATGTAGTGTAAAAGTGTGGCAGTCTAGCCAAGAAAGCACCCAGTCTTGTACATAGTGAATATCTAATGTCAATGCATATGATCAGCAATACCATTTCTCTGCTACTACCTATGAACTATTTTGCTCTGAGGTACTCACCATCAGTCACAATTGGTGATGACAGTAACAAATTTCTTCTCTATCATATCATCTATTTACATACATCTTAAAACAACAAAATTTTATTTATATTTAAGCCTCATATCATTTGTTATTTTACAAAATTATCTATTTCATTTCCAATGTTGCAGATAAAACCAAAACAAAGAACTACAAAATGTTTAATGATAACTGTATTTGTACGACCTGTTTTAAAATGTCAGGTAACAGGTTTTTACATTTGCAATAAATACACCAGACTGCAATTATCAAGAGTCAAAGGGCATGAAAGGGAAGCAGTAACTGAGAAAGGGGTGAGATGTGATTGGAGTCAGTCGCCAATGTTTTTCAATTCTTACATCGAAAGAGCTGTGAAGAAAGTCAAAGACAAATTTGGAGAAAATGTTTCCTCCTCAAATCTACCGACAATCTGAATATGATTGCTGGTAAATACCTGGTACACCATTGTGAAATGTTCCTTTGATTCTGCCGTAAAAAAATAAAAAGATAAGGGGGAATTAATGTTCAGGAAGAAGAAACAAAAATTTTACAGCCTGCTGATGACATTTCAATTCTCTCAAAGACGACAAATGTAATGGAAGAGAAGTAGAAAGAATGGGTAGTTTTTGTTTAACAATTAAATTCACCAAACAGCCATACAATTGAGAAGTTCTTTTATTTTATTTTCGCTACTAGTTTCGGCAATTCATTACACAATCTTCAGACCTCCATGTGTATAAATATATATCAAGATATACTGCAGCAAGCTTTGTAGAAAGTGACAGGCTATAATAAAAGCCCTTAACACTACAGAATGAAATTGTCAGTGTTATGAAAAATCCCTGTGTACATACAGCACAATAGAGTAAAATATGTGTACATACTTGTTAGTCTTGAAAATATTTTAACAACACGGATTTATAAGAGAAAATGCCAAACATTAAAAAGACCAGAAATAAATAATATACAATCAGAAGCTGAAGTACACAAAATGTACATATCTACATCCTACTTATTATCAGTACTGGTGATATGCATATCTTCAGCCTAATTATTGTCGCTACTGTGATATAATTAGTTGTCACAGCATCAAAAATGTAGCCTGATTCAAAAGTCAAAAGCAGTTAACATTCCGTTTATCACTGTCAAACTGTCAAAAGACAATATCGTCACTAACCTATATGTATAAATTTTGTGAATTAGTATTAATTATAAATTAATCTTCAATATTAATTAATTAATTAATAAAGGGGGTACACAGTTTTTTCATAATATGTGTAGGATATTGAGGCTTGGTTAAAAACAGTTCAGAGCTACGAGACTGATGTTTGTTTATAAATTTGATTTGAAGAAATATTCATTTTTTTCAAAACTTTGTTTCTGTGGTTTGAATCCTTGTGTTTCTCAGTATGTCAAATCAATCGTATGTTGCTCCACCTAATTTCTTAATACCATGTTGTATCTTATTTTGAGCTAACTTCTCAAGCCAGGTTAAAGTTGTTTGAGTTCAGAATAGCATAACACAAATTCCTAGTGGTGTTAATTGAAGAAAGTCCTGTAAAAGCTTATTCAAAGACTTGATTAGGAATTTTCTATTCAACATGAATCTTGCTTCTAGTCGATCAGTGGTTCAAACACAATATTTCGAGGACTGATGGACTTGCAACAAGGTTCTTAATGTGTAAGAAAATTTCTCATCAGCCAAGAATATGCATGGGCCAAAGTTAGCTGTGAAACAGAAGATAGTACATTAAATGTGAGCTGTTACTTATTAAAACCACTTTTGTCATGACTAATGAAGGCAAATGGCGTAGTATAATTTGACTACTACTTGACAAGACAATTGATTTATCAATATAAGAGAAAATCGTAACATGTGAACAAGTCTTACCAAAGCATTTTGGGAGATGAGGACTGCTGAATTACCACATAGCATCTGTACAACTGTGCTGACAGCTCTCACATTGTGGTGTGTTTTCCTTAGTCCACAATGTACTTTTTTCTGTAACATCTGCATACTTTAAATAACACCCACACAAGGCAAAGTACAGTAATATCATGTTCGGTTAATATAGTGCATTTGGAAATAAGCTGTTGTTGTTGTTGTCTTTATTTCAAAAACTGGTTTGAAGCAGCTCTCTATACTTGTCTATCCTGTAAATATCTCTTCATAACTACTGCAACCTATGTGCATTTGAACTTGATAGCAGTAGTAAAGACTCGGTTCCCTTCTATAATTTTTACCACCCACACTTCCCACGATTACCAAACTGATGATTCCTCTATGCTTCAGGATGAATTATATTAATTGATCCCTTCTTTCAAGTTGTGCCATAAACTTATTTTCTTTCTAATCTGATTTGATACTTTCCACTACTTATATGATCTAGTATTCAGCATTCTTTTGTAGTACCAGATTTCAAAAACTTTTGTCCTCTTCTTGTACATTTCACTTCCACAGAGAGGTAACCACCAGACAAATAACTCCAAAAAAATTTCCTATAACTTAAATTTACATTCAATGTTAATTCCTTTTTTCCAGAAACAATGTTCTTACTAAAGCCAGTGTGCATTTTATAACCTCTCTGCTTCAGGCCTCGTCAATTATTTTGCTGCCTAAATAGTTAAACTCATTTACTACTTTCAATTTCTAATTTCCTATCGTATTTCCCTCACCATTGCCTTCTTCAGTTCGCCTGTTTTCCATTACCCTTGTACTTTTGTTGTATTCCTCTTGAAAACACTCTTCAGAACACTATTCTCTCTGTTCGACTGATCTTCCAAGTCCAAACAGAATCAAAATGTCATTGGAAAACTCAAATGTTAAAGTTTTTGTTTCGAATAGGTGAACTTGAATTTCCTTTCTAAATTTTTCCTGGGTTACCTTTTGATTTATTTAAGTATTTATTTCATCTGGCAAGATCATGGCCTTCAGACTCTCTTTTATGTGTAACCAGATGTCCTTAGTGAGTCAACTGCACTGTTTCTGTAGTAATTGAACAAAATATACTGATGACCATGCTAATAGTAATATGATATACAGAATATGTGGTATGTCAGAAATTTCACTCTCATTAACATTGTGTTAAGCAATTTCCGATCGTGTTTCATCAGATGTAACAGAAATAGGAGGAATATGTGGCAGGTGCATGAAAGGAACTAATTCAGAGAAGAGGTTGACTGATTGGACGAAGCACAAGAAATAATAGCATAAGATAGCAAACGAGATGGAAGAATGAAACAAAGAAATAGTGAGAAAAACATCAATAACGTAAATTTTCCCTAGGCTGGGATCAAACACATAAAAGTCAATTACTACATTATACTCAATATAGTTGCTGAAATGAATAGTGCTGTACTAAAGATTCCTGAAGTAATCAGTTAATTAACAGTATCTCCAGAAAATGAATCAAAGGGTGAAGTCGTTGAACATATAACTAACTTGAGTTGTCTGCATCATGGAGCTGATTTGCTGCTGTTTCTGTAGTCCAAATAGTGGTACAACAACAACTGACTTAAGTGGGCAAAATGCTCACTTTAATTCATGCCACAAAAGATTTTGTGTTTCAACGTAATTTGTTTCTATCTTGAAGTCATTCAGGCAATGAAACAAGCCATGGTACATCAGAACTAAAACTGCCACAGTGTGTAGCTTGAAGAATCAATGACAAGTTCACAAATCAGATTGGTGCAGAGGCAACCTCGAGAGTTTGAGCAAAACTAATCAACAACAGTGGTCCTGCATGGTCCTTATATACATTTTGCAACAATATCAGTTATTGTTGAAACAGAAAATTAATGAAATGCAATGAATTTTGACGCATAGCAGACTAGAAAATAACACAGAATAAACTGTAAAATAAAATGACACAGACATATGACTCTTGTTACAGAACAGATTTATTCACAATGAAAACAGACAGATACGTAAATATAACAACACATATTGCAGTTAGTGGATTACATGATATATATCGAATATAATTTCTTCCTAGCTTCACTAAAAATGAGCTTCATTTAAGTAGTAACAGTCTTTACAAAAACAGTCTGGAAGTTCCTTAAAGTAGTTTCTTTTTTACATTATTTGCAGTTATCATTCTAATTGATTACAATAATGTCACATCACATAAACAGGACAGTTTTGCAGTTACATAGTAACACTCCTATTTTAATTTAATTCTGTATTTTAGTTTCAAATAATGATGGATTTTAAAATATGTGTTATATACAATGATCATAACTTATGTTTGTGATTCTGACTAAAAAGTATGGCTTCAATAATTCCTACTTATTAAAGTGCCTACTTGAGGCATAAGGAATACTTTGTGCAAGTTTATTTCATCATAACACTTCACAAAGTGTAATATTACTATACTGCCTATATTTGACTATGCTTATCAGCTTTTCAATTAATTAACGTGAATGAGAATCTGGTGGTAACAAAGAAGAGCAAAGGTTCTAGCTGTTACATTTCACACTGCCCGCTGCCCCCCCTCCACTAACGGTCTGTGCACCATAAGTCTGATCAAAGCTTTTAAAGCTTGTTCTAGAAGCAGCAGGTAGGTATAGTTTCCTTCCTTTTGATGAGTTACAAGTGAAAGTGATACCATAAATCTTCTCTTTTGTATGCCTGATTCTAATTTAGGTTATCGGAATAACAGTATGAATTTTAGAACATGCCAAATTAAACAGACTTTTACATTTTCAGGGTACCAATAAGATATAACATTTAAAGAAGTAATGACAATATTTAATAAAAAGTAAATACTTAAGTGTGGTTACCTCTGTTGTTTTGTGTATGCAAGTTTACAGGTAATAATACATTCATAAGTATCAACTAATGGATTTCATAAAATAATACTACATTTGCAGCTTTTTGATTTGTAACCGAATTTCAGGTAACTTGTGCCACTGTAATTCAAGTGGAAAGACATTTAAATACGCCAACAAGTGTAAATGTTAAGTGAAAAACAAATTATTCATAATAATGCAGTTTACATAATATGACAGGTAATAAATCCTTAAATACAAATGAAACAAGCTGTTCAGTTGCTGCTGCTAAAAGAGAGCCTTATTTTTCAATCTTTGGAGTCTGAGGAGGCAGAATGCAAAACTAATTATATATAATCATAATATCCTCAACCCCCCCCATGAACCATGGACCTTGCCGTTGGTGGGGAGGCTTGCGTGCCTCAGCGATACAGATGGCCGTACCGTAGGTGCAACCACAACGGAGGGGTATCTGTTGAGAGGCCAGACAAACGTGTGGTTCCTGAAGAGGGGCAGCAGCCTTTTCAGTAGTTGCGGGGGCAACAGTCTGGATGACTGACTGATCTGGCCTTGTAACAATAACCAAAACGGCGTTGCTGTGCTGGTACTGCGAACGGCTGAAAGCAAGGGGAAACTACAGCCGTAATTTTTCCCGAGGACATGCAGCTTTACTGTATGATTAAATGATGATGGCATCCTCTTGGGTAAAATATTCCGGAGGTAAAATAGTCCCCCATTCGGATCTCCGGGCGGGGACTACTCAGGAGGATGTCGTTATCAGGAGAAAGAAAACTGGCGTTCTACGGATCGGAGCGTGGAATGTCAGATCCCTTAATCGGGCAGGTAGGTTAGAAAATTTAAAAAGGGAAATGGATAGGTTAAAGTTAGATATAGTGGGAATCAGTGAAGTTCGGTGGCAGGAGGAACAAGACTTCTGGTCAGGTGATTACAGGGTTATAAACACAAAATCAAATAGGGGTAATGCAGGAGTAAGTTTAATAATGAATAGGAAAATAGGAATGCGGGTAAGCTACTACAAACAGCATAGTGAACGCATTATTGTGGCCAAGATAGATACGAAGCCCACACCTACTACAGTAGTACAAGTTTATATGCCAACTAGCTCTGCAGATGACGAAGAAATTGAAGAAATGTACGATGAAATAAAAGAAATTATTCAGATAGTGGAGGGAGACGAAAATTTAATAGTAATGGGTGACTGGAATTCGAGTGTAGGAAAAGGGAGAGAAGGAAACATAGTAGGTGAATATGGATTGGGGCTAAGAAATGAAAGAGGAAGCCGCCTAGTAGAATTTTGTACAGAGCACAACTTAATCATAGGTAACACTTGGTTTAAGAATCATGAAAGAAGGTTGTATACGTGGAAGAACCCTGGAGATACTAAAAGGTATCAGATAGATTATATAATGGTAAGACAGAGATTTAGGAACCAGGTTTTAAGTTGTAAGACATTTCCAGGGGCAGATGTGGACTCTGACCACAATCTATTGGTTATGACCTGTAGATTAAAACTGAAGAAACTGCAAAAATGTGGGAAATTAAGGAGATGGGACCTGGATAAACTGAAAGAACCAGAGGTTGTACAGAGTTTCAGGGAGAGCATAAGGGAACAATTGACAGGAATAGGGGAAAGAAATACAGTAGAAGAAGAATGGGTAGCTCTGAGGGATGAAGTAGTGAAGGCAGCAGAGGATAAAGTAGGTAAAAAGACGAGGGCTGCTAGAAATCCTTGGGTAACAGAAGAAATATTGAATTTAATTGATGAAAGGAGAAAATATAAAAATGCAGTAAATGAAGCAGGCAAAAAGGAATACAAACGTCTCAAAAATGAGATCGACAGGAAGTGCAAAATGGCTAAACAGGGATGGCTAGAGGACAAATGTAAGGAAGTAGAAGCATATCTTACTAGGGGTAAGATAGATACTGCATACAGGAAAATTAGAGAGACCTTTGGAGAGAAGAGAACCACGTGTATGAATATCAAGAGCTCAGATGGCAACCCAGTTCTAAGCAAAGAAGGGAAGGCAGAAAGGTGGAAGGAGTATATAGAAGGTTTATACAAGTGTGATGTACTTGAGGACAATATTATGGAAATGGAAGAGGATGTAGATGAAGACGAAATTGGTGATACGATACTGCGTGAAGAGTTTGACAGAGCACTGAAAGACCTGAGTCGAAACAAGGCCCCCGGAGTAGACAACATTCCATTAGAACTACTGACGGCCTTGGGAGAGCCAGTCATGACAAAACTCTACCAGCTGGTGAGCAAGATGTATGAGACAGGCGAAATACCCTCAGACTTCAAGAAGAATGTAATAATTCCAATCCCAAAGAAAGCAGGTGTTGACAGATGTGAAAATTACCGAACTATCAGTTTAATAAGTCACAGTTGCAAACGCGAATTCTTTACAGATGAATGGAAAAACTGGTAGAAGCGGACCTTCTGGAAGATTAGTTTGGATTCCGCAGAAATGTTGGAACACGTGAGGCAATACTAAGCTTACGACTTATCTTAGAAGAAAGATTAAGGAAAGGCAAACCTACGTTTCTAGTGTTTGTAGACTTAGAGAAAGCTTTTGACAATGTTGACTGGAATACTCTTTTTCAAATTCTAAAGGTGGCAGGGGTAAAATACAGGGAGTGTAAGTCTATTTACAATTTGTACAGAAACCAGATGGCAGTTATGAGAGTCGAGGGGCATGAAAGGGAAGCAGTGGTTGGGAAGGGAGTGAGACAGGGTTGTAGCCTCTCCCCAATGTTATTCAATCTGCATATTGAGCAAGCAGTAAAGGAAAGAAAAGAAAAAATTGGGGTAGGTATCAAAATTCATAGAGAAGAAATAAAAACTTTGAGGTTCGCCGATGAGATTGTAATTCTGACAGAGACAGCAAAGGACTTGGAAGAGCAGTTGAACGGAATGGACAGTGTCTTGAAAGGAGGATATAAGATGAACATCAACAAAAGCAAAACGAGGATAATGGAATGTAGTCAAATTATATCGGGTGATGCTGAGGGAATTAGATTAGGAAATAAGACACTTAAAGTAGTAAAGGAGTTTTGCTATTTAGGAAGTAAAATAACTGATGATGGTCGAAGTAGAGAGGATATAAAATGTAGACTGGCAATGGCAAGGAAAGAGTTTCTGAAGAAGAGAAATTTGTTAAATTCGAATATAGATTTAAGTGTCAGGAAGTCATTTCTGAAAATATTTGTTTGGAGTGTAGCCATGTATGGAAGTGAAACATGGACGATAACTAGTTTGGACAAGAAGAGAATAGAAGCTTTCGAAATGTGGTGCTACAGAAGAATACTGAAGATAAGGTGGATAGATCACGTAACTAATGAGGAGGTATTGAATAGGATTGGGGAGAAGAGAAGTTTGTGGCACAACTTGACTAGAAGAAGGGATCGGTTGGTAGGACATGTTTTGAGGCATCAAGGGATCACAAATTTAGCATTGGAGGGCAGTGTGGTGGGTAAAAATCGTAGAGGGAGACCGAGAGATGAGTACACTAAGCAGATTCAGAAGGATGTAGGTTGCAGTAGGTACTGGGAGATGAAGAAGCTTGCACAGGATAGAGTAGCATGGAGAGCTGCATCAAACCAGTCTCAGGACTGAAGACCACAACAACAACAATATCCTCAACTCCAATTATCAAACTAAATGTAAATATACTTTAACAGGATCATTTTCACATTACATCCTAATTCCTTATTCTACATCTACATTTATACTCCACAAGCCACACAACTGTTTGTGGCAGAGGGCACTTTACGTGCCACTATCAGTACCTACCTTTCCTGTTCCAGTTGCATATGGTTCGCGGGAAGAACGACTGCCAGAAAGCCTCCGTGCGCGCTCTAATCTCTCTAATTTTACATTTGAGATCACCTCAGGAGGTATAAGTAGGTCGAAGCAATATATTCGATACCTCATCTAGAAATGCACCCTCTCAAAACCTGGACAGCAAGCTAGACTGCGATGCAGAGCGCCTCTCTTGCAGAGTCTGCCATTTGAGTTTGCTAAACATCTCCATAAAGCTGTCACGCTTACCAAATAACCCTGTGACGAAACGCGCCGCTCTTCTTTGGATCTTCTCTATCTCCTCTGTAAACCCAACCTCATACAGATCCCACACTGATGAGCAATTCTCAAGTATAGGTCGAACGAGTGTTTTGTAAGCCACCTCCTTTGTTGATAGACTACATTTTCTAAGGACTCTCCCAATGAATCTCAACCTGGTACCTGCCTTACTAACAATTAATTTTATGTCATCATTCCACTTCAAATCGTTCCGCACTCATACTCCCAGATATTTTACAGAAGTAACTGCTACCAGTGTTTGTTCTGCTATCATATAATCATACAATAAAGGATCCTTCCTTCTATGTATTTGCAATACATTACATTTGCCTATAGTAAGGGTCAGTTGCCACTCCCTGGACCAAGTGGCTATCCGCTTTAGATCTTCCTGCATTTCGCTGCAATTTTCTAATGCTGCGACTTCTCCGTATACTACAGCATCATCCGTGAAAAGGTGCGTGGAACTTCCAACACTATCTACTAGGTCATTTGTATATATTGTGAGAAGCAATGGTCCTATAACACTCCCCTGTGGCACGCCAGAGGTTATTTTAACGTCTGTAGACGTCTCTACATTGAGAACAACATGCTGTGATCTGTTTGCTAAAAACTCTTCAATTCAGCCACACAGCTAGTCTGATATTCCGTAGCCTCTTACTTTCTTTATCAGGCGACATTGTGGAACTGTATCGAACGCCTTCAGGAAGTCACAGAAAATGGTATCTACCTGCGAGCCTGTATCTAATATTTTCTGGGTTTAAAGAACAAATAACCTGAGTTGGGTCTCACACGACCGCTATTTCCGGAATCCATGTTGATTCCTACAGAGTAGATTCTAGGTTTCCAGGAATGACATGATACGCAAGCAAAAAACATGTTCCAAAATTCTACAACAGATCGATGTCAGAGATATAGGCCTACAGTTTTGCGCATCTGCTCGACGACCCTTCTTGAAAACTGGAACTACCTGTGCTCTTTTCCAATCATTTGGAACCTATACATTCCTCTAGAGACTTTCGGTACACGGCTCTTAGAAGGGGGGCTAATTCTTTCATGTACTCTGCGTAGAATCGATTTGGTATCCTGTCAGGTCCAGTGGACTTTCCTCTGTTGAGTGATTTCAGTTGCTTTTCTATTCCTTGGACACTTATTTCGATGTCAGCCATTATTTCGTACATGTGAGGATTTAAAGAAGGAACTGCAGTGCAGCTTTGGAAAATGGTATTTAGTATTTCAGCTTTACACATGCCATCCTCTGTTTCAATGCCATCATCATCCCAGAGTGTCTGGATATGCTGTTTCGATCCACTTACTGATTTAACGTAAGACCAGAACTTCCTAGGATTTTCTGTCAAGTCGGTACATAGAATTTTACTTTCGAATTCACTGAACACTTCATGCATAGCCCTCTTTACGCTAGCTTTGATATCGTTTAGCTTCTGTTTGTCTGAGAGGTTTTGGCAGCGTTTAAATTTGCAGTGAAGTGATGTTGTATAATCTGTTCTTTTTTTAGATTTAAGTAAAATTTTCTTATTATGGGCAAAACTCAAATCTCTCCCTACTTCTATTATTATAATCATTATTTCTAGTCAGATACCACTAAAGGTAAATGAAACTTTACTTTTTCTTTCAATATTTTACTTCCATAAGTCACAATCACAGTCAGCAGTCACAAAAATTTTTTTTGCTTAGTGTTTATACACTCTCTCAATGTAATTAGAAATGTAGAAATGAGAAATGCACTGACATGTTTTATTCAAATTTACATCATGCAAGAAAATATCATCAATATTAGACATCAGAGGGTATATGCAGTGCAGACAAGAGATATAAGGCTTAAGGCAATCCTACTTCCACAAATAAATGACAAGTTACATGACCCTTTTTGAGCATATGTGCTAGTTATGTTGCAGTTCCTCAGTGCAATATCTCATTTTTCACTCACAACTGTGCGAAATTTCTATGTACAAATTTCTATACTATATGCCCTATTAAATGTCTCAGTATAACATGGCAAATCATTCCTTATCGAATTCCATATGTTTGCATAGAAAATCATGAATGTATGTGTGTATATGTGTAATAATTCATCAATATTGCATGACAGAAAAACATTTCAAGCTATAGTAATTACACTATCAATAATATTAGGCTAGTTCCATTTATCACTTCTTGTTATTATTGTCATAGTCAACATCACAGTGCAATAGAGTGAAGTGTATCATTAAAGTAAAGTTAAAAGAAATGTTTAAGGTAAGTACAAAATCTTCTTCTTGCAAAGCATTAGTATCTTCAGGGTTAACAATACATGGCATGTTGTTGTTGTTGTTGTGGTCTTCAGTCCAGAGACTGGTTTCATACAGCTCCCCATGCTACTCTATCCTGTGCAAATTTCTTCATCTCCCAGTACCTACTGCAACCTATATCTTTCTGAATCTGTTTAGTGTGTTCATCTGTTGGTCTCCCTCTACGATTTTTACCCTCCACGCTGCCCTCCAGTACTAAATTGGTGGTCCCTTCATGCCTCAGTATATGTCCTACCAGCTGATCCCTTCTTCTAGTCAAGTTGTGCCACAAATTTCTCTTCTCCCCAATTCTATTCAATACCTCTTTATTACTTATGTGATCTACCCATCTAATCTTCAGCATTCTTCTATAGCACCACATTTCGAAAGCTTCTATTCTCTTCTTGTCTAAACTATTTATCGTCCATGTTTCACTTCCATACATGGCTACACTCCATACAGATACTTTCAAAAACGACTTTCTAACTTTTAAATCTGTATTCGATATTAACAAATTTCTGTTCTTCAGAAACGCTTTCCTTGCCATTACCAGTCTGCATTTTATATCCTCTCTACCTCGACCATCATGTTATTTTGCTCCAAAAATAGCAAAACTCGTTTACTACTTTAAGTGTCTCATTTCCTAATCTAATTCCTTCAGCATCACCTGATTTAATTCGACTACGTTCCATTATCCTCGTTTTGCTTTTGTTGATGTTCATCTTATATCCTCCTTTCAAGACACTGTCCATTCCGTTCAGCTGCTCTTGCAGGTCCTTTGCTGTCTCTGGTGTACATAACATAGAGTAAGCAAAATCTCATCACTTCAGCATACTGTTGTTCTTAACTTCAATATTGTCAACGTATTGTAGCTGTATATAATAAGAGAACAAGTACATCACCTCAATTCATACTTCATCTAATAACTGCTATTTGATATCAGGTCATCACATTGTGTAAAGCACAGTAGTACAGTGTATATGCTGGTGTAATAGGATAAGAAACTGGCTCAACAAAGCACAGAAAGATATATTGGGATCTTCCAAAATTGCATATACATGTTTCACACAAGAATCATATACAGGGTGTTGCAAAAAGGTAAGGCCCAACTTTCAGGAAACATTCCTCACACACAAAGAAAATATGTTATGTGGACACGTGCCCGGAAACGCTTACTTTCCATGTTAGAGCTCATTTTATTACTTCTCTTCAAATCACATTAATCATGGAATGGAAACACACAGCAACAGAATGTACCAGCGTGACTTCAACCACTTTGTTACAGGAAATGTTCAAAATGTCCTCCGTTAGCGAGGATGCATGCATCCACCCTCCATCGCATGGAATCCTTGATGTGCTGATGCAGCCCTGGAGAATGGCGTATTGTGTCACAGCCGTCCATAATACGAGTATGAAGAGTCTCTGCATTTGTACCAGGGTTGCGTAGATAAGAGCTTTCAAGTGCCCCCATACACGAAGTCAAGAGGGTTGAGGCCAGGAGAGCATGGAGACCATGGAATTGGTCCGCCTCTACCAATCCATTAGTCTCCGAATCTGTTGTTGAGAAGCGTACAAACTCTTTGACTGAAATGTGCAGGAGCTCCATCGTGCATGAACCACATGTTGTGTCGTACTTGTAAAGGCACATGTTCTAGCAGCACCTGTAGAGTATCCTGTATGAAATCATGATAACGTGCTCCATTGAGCGTAGGTGGAAGAACATGGGACCTAATCAAGATATCACCAACAATGCCTGCCCAAACGTTCACAGAAAATCTGTGTCGATGACGTGATTGCACAATTGCGTTCGGATTCTCGTCGGCCAAATCATGTTGATTGAGAAAATTTACAATTTGATCACGTTGAAATGAAGCCTCATCTGTAAAGAGGGTTATCGTCAACTGCACGAAGGATTGCCTCGTCCATTGCAGCAGGTGTCCTCGTCGTTCTAGGTCTTTCCCAGTCGCGAGTTATAGGCTGGAATGTTCCGTGGTCCCTAATACGCCGATCAATTGCTTCAAACGTCTTCCTGTCGGGACACCTTCGTTCTGGAAATCTGTCTCGATACAAACGTACCGTGCCACGGCTATTGCCCCGTGCTAATCCATACATCAAATGGGCATCTGCCAACTCCGCATTTGTAAACATTGCACTGCCTGCAACACCATGTTCGTGATGAACACTAACCTGTTGATACTATGTACTGATGTGCTTGATGCTAGTACTGTAGAGCAATGAGTCGCATGTCAACACAAGCACCAAAGTCAACATTACCTTCCCTCAATTGGGTCAACTGGCGGTGAATCGAGGAAGTACAGTACATACTGACGAAACTAAAGACAGCTCTACTTTGGAAATTAAGCATTTCCAGACACATGTCCACATAACATCTTTTCTTTATTTGTGTGTGAGGAATGTTTCCTGAAAGTTTGGCCGTACCTTTTTGCAACACCCTGTATATATATATATATATATATATATATATATATATATATATATATATATATATATATATATGATTCTTGTGTGAAACATGAAAGCAAAATGTGAATTTTCATAAATTCTACCATGTAATGAAAGAGGCATAAGTTCCATCATATGTTGGCATACATAACCAACATATGTGCTACTTTATATAATTTGAACTAAATATCCTAGCATCATGACAAATATAGGTTTATGGAGCTAAGAGTGTAATTAACAGAGTGATGTCAAGCAAAACCACAAATTTAGGTTCATATAAGCAGTCTAAGTTACAATGAAAGGTCTAAACAACCAATATATATAAAGTGAGTGACAAGAGTAAGTTCTCATATGTCTACATCTACAGCTACATTTATACTTTGTTTGCCACACAACGGTGTGTGGCGGAGGGCGCTTTACTTGGCACTGTCATTATCTCTCTTTCCTGTTCCAGTTGTGTATGGTACGCGTGAAGAACAATTGCCGGAAAGCCTCCATGCGCGCTCGAATCTCTCTAATTTTACATTCGTGATCCCCTCAGGACGTATAAGTAGGGGGAAGTAAAATATTCTATACCTTATTCAGAAACGTACCCTCTGAAAACCTGGACAGCAAGCTACACTGCGATGCAGAGCGCCTCTCTTGCAGAGTCTGCTATTTGAGTTTGCTAAACATCTCCATAAAGCTGTCACGCTTACCAAATAACCCTGTGACGAAACGCGCCGCTCTTCTTTGGATCTTCTTTATCTCCTCTGTAAACCCAACCTCGTACAGATCCCACACTGATGAGCAATACTCAAGTATAGTTCGAACGAGTGTTTTGTAAGCCACCTCCTTTGTTGATGGACTACATTTTCTAAGAACTCTCCCAATGAATCTCAACGTGGCACCAGCCTTACCAACAATTAATTTTATATGAGCATTTCACTTCAAATCGTTTATACGCATACTCCCAGATATTTTTGAGAAGTAACTGCTACCAGTGTTTGTTCCACTATCATATAATCATACAATAAAGGATCCTTCTTTCTATGTATTTGCAATACATTACATTTGCCTATATTAAGCTTCAGTTGCCACTCCCTGGACCAAGTGCCTATCCGCTGTAGATCTTCCTGCATTTCGCTGCAATTTTCTCATGCTGCAACTCTCTGTATGCTCACAATTTCATCACAACCTTGCTGACATTTTTGATTCCACTCCCACAAAGTAGTTCTCCATAGAAGATTATGCAAACAGGGTAAAAATTGGAAATGAGCATAATGCATCGTTGGCTGGGCGGCCACATCTGGGGAAGTTCGGCCGGCAAGTGCCAGTCGTGTTTCAGCCAATGGCACATTGGGTGACTTGAGCGCCAGTGATGAGGATGAAATGAGAATGAGGACAAAACAACACCCAGTCCCCAAGCGGAGAAAATCTCCAAACCGGCTGGGAATAGTACCTGGGCCCGCATGGATGGGAGGCAAGCACTTTACCACACAGCTAAGCAGGTGGATTGCAAACAGATTGCATTTAATGCTTGGGTTCTAATAAACTTTCTATAGAATCCTAATAATCTATAAAGTGACTGTAATTTCTTTTTATTCTAAGATTTTGAAAATTTTGCAGTGAATTAAATTTTTTCTTTATGAGGCAAAATTCTCTCTTTAGTAATGCTGGGGCTAGGGAGCTTTAATTAACTCACACCAAATCCACATCTTTCAAGTTTTAATGACATTCCTCCTGATTTCATCTATTTTTCCAATTTCTGTCATGGTGTTGCTATCTTCTTACCGAGTTCTACTCGACTACACAATATCATCTACACGTGTAGTCAATTTTTCTGAAAGTTCCCTTGTCAATACAAAAGCTAATCTTCTGACAAACTCTGGTACTGAAATGATTAAACCATATGGTACAACAAAACATTGAAAGCCTTTCCCATTACATAAAAATGCTGTATATTTTCTGGTATCAATTTCTAGCTCAATTTGGTGGAACTCGATGTCAGATCAAGATGAGACATAAAATTATTTAGCAATTCATAAATACTCTCTAGATGGTCTGTTTCTGTTTCGAGGTACTTATTCAAATGTCTAGAGTCGAATGCAAGTAATATTTCTACATTACACATAGATATCGCCACTAAAGGATTGTTTTACTGACTACTACTCCCCTCCATCATTCTCTGCCTTTGCATTTTTTGCAGCTCTCCTTCTAATTCCTTACTTTTACATATTAGTGTGGTATTGGGCTTAACAAAACTGGACCATGAATTTTTAATTTAAGTTTAGAATGGTAGTCTTTTATCCTCCTTTTCTTGACATCAAAAATATCACTGTAATCAGACAGAAAATTTTCTAACTCCTCTCTGTTTTCTGTACTTAAAGTTTCTGCTTCAGATATGTCTTTGCTACTAATTCACTATGGGCAATACTATTTATTGCATGAAATTTCTTCATCCTCCACAAAATAATCTCTATCTCCAGAATCGTCTACCCCATCTACACCAAATTGATTACTTTGACCATTGTTGAACACTATTATACTTATTTATCCAGAAATTCCACTTTTTTTTAGCAAAAGTTAGTCTCATATCCCTCCAATCAAAATTTACCTTTGCTTTAACTATCCCATCTGTACCAAATATCAGAGTTTCATTTAATTTCTCAGATATCAAGCATCCTTAGGTGAAACTAACATCATTGATTTTTAAGTCTACCAAAACTGGTCTAGTGATTAACTCGCTGCTCGATGTAGATAACTTCTGTTACAGGAAATTCAGTAAAATTTTCACTGTTCTTTATCCTTCTCTTAACTTTTATGACATTCCATTAAAGGGGCTACCAGTGTCTGAAGACACTTACCTCTCCTATCATCAGTTCATCACATTTTTCGTCATTTCAATTTTCATATAATAAGTCTGAAACTTCATTGCTCTTTATAGACTGCAAACTTTCCAAAACTACATTATGATCACATTACTTCTAATTGGAATCAAATTTTATTTCATTACCTGAGTGCATATTTTGACAAACTTCCCTCTACATTTCATACAATCAATTGCCATTGTCAACATAATGGTAAAAATCATAAGCTACTTTCAATATTTCATTATTAATTGAGTCCTTCATCTTTCTATCATCAGAATAAGTTGACACAATCCTAATGAGATTAACTGGCCAGAGCAAATTATGATACACTTCCCTACCTAACATAGAATTGTCCTCCAAATCTACAATAACACTACTGACTTCATTCTGCATTAAATTATTATCTTTAATCTTCACATGAATCATTACAACTAACTCACCACATAGGAAAGCATCATCAATATTGTCATTACCACCACAAAAATTTAATCACAAAAATCATCATTGTCGTCAGATACTTCAGTAATCCTAACAAAATCAAGATTAATAACTTCATAATCATAATCATCATCTATAATCAATCATTCTTCATTGCATGGTCACTTAAGTATCCCCCTACATTCTCTTCTTTCTCCCCAAGCACATGACTTTTTACCTCTACACATTCGACCTCAGCACCGACAGGTTCACTACACACCACTGCCTGAGAATTTTCCATTACTCTCACAATATCATATTCATCATAACTCACATTATTATCAAAAAGGGGCTCTACTTCCTTACTGTAACTTGATTCATCCAACAAATTTGTCAAAACATCGCTAACAAGATATACTTCAGACTTTTTTCTTGCATTATCTTCTTCTTCCATCTCTCTTACAACACCCTCCCAAAATTCTCTACTTCATTCAATTTTATTCATTGCATCTGATCTGCTGGTGTATCCACTCTGGTTTTTCTGTTATAATTACCTCTACCCTCTTGTGAAATTATTGTTGCCTAATTTTGGTATCTACCATTCCTTGCCTCAGATTGACAGACTGCCCTTGTGGCATGTCTCAGTTTTCCTTGTTTCTCATTCTATTTCCTTAGTTCCTGTCACTATAGTTCCTATCATTATTATTTCTCCATTGTCTGTTTCTTTGCTTATGACTTCTTTCTTCAAATATATGTCTGTCATTCCAGTGATTATCTGTCCCCTTACTATTATAATTATCCTGATAATTGCTTCTTTTATTGCACCTCTTATTTCTTGCTTAGTAATATCATTGGAAACACCTTCATTCCCAGAATATTCATTTTCACTTCCTCTTTCCCTTTGTCTGTCGTTTTCTCACAGGCCATCCAGTTTATCCACATATCTTAAAAATTCCTTTACTGAATCATCTGGTCTATAGACCAGCCACCATTTATGCTCATACGGTAAACACCTATTAAGGGCATCAATCTGAATAATTTTGTCCAAAGGTTTTTTTGAGGCATGCTAATGCTTTAATCTGATTTTCACAACAGGTTTTTATTCTGTCACTACCATCTTTAAACCAAGGTCCATTTAAAAACTCTGACTTTATTCTCAGGTTCTTGGTTTCTGATCACAATTTGCTCATGAAACATCTTTCAAATTCTACAAAGTGTGTATCTGAATTAATAATCAGAATTTGACCATGGTAGTGCTATATTGTCTAAAAAATTCTTGCAAATTTGTTTTTCAAATTTTCTTGTGTGTAGGAGGTAAAATTATCTTTGGATTAAAATCTACAGGATGGGTTTTATTATCGCCTATAACATATTTGATATTAATATTACTCCAGATAGTACTGTTCTTACAGTAAAAAGTTCTAGTTGCATTACTTTCTATCCATTAGCTTAACATCAGAAATAATGCTAACACATGTGTCAGCATCACTTTTAATTTCTGACATACTGGTATTATACTATTTAGTTGTTTATCCTACATTTTGCTTAGAGTTTGTGTTTCATTTTTTACTATGGAATATAGTAGCTTCAAATTTTTATTACTTTCGATTTCATGAACTATGGTTGTTTCTAATGTTTTGGTCCTAACTTATACTCTCTCAATTCTGTTACTGAATTTGTGATGTTCTTTTATATTAACCATATTATACTCAAGCTTGTCTGTTTTTTTCTACTGTTCGTCTTAGCTTGATTTTTGTTTTGTCAAGTCTTTCTTCACTACGTTCAAAGATTCTCCTTGTATCTTAACATAATTTTCTAGCCTATCGAAACTTTCATTGTCTTGTTTATTCTGTTTACCTAGTTTGACTCTGTTTTTCTCAAGTTTCGTTTATTAAATTCGATAGTGTACCAAACAAACTAATGTTACTACTACTAATCATACTTTCTGTCTCATCAAACCACAGTAAAGGTGTACAGACACTATTTACTTCATGATCTACTGCCTCCATCTCAGACTCTACATCTGCCTCAAACTCACTTCTTTCACCAACATTATATACATTTTCATCTCCCATAATTCCACAGTATTTAGCTGCTCATAAATATCACTCAAAATAAAATCAAAAAATTAAACTGCAGACCTAAGCAAAAATTATTCACATGACCTACACACACCATAACTTTTAAGAAAAGTGGAAAGAACTATTGGAAATACCTTGTTGCAAATGATGATGTTGCTGCTGGCTCAGTTGTATAAAATTGTAGTTTGCTGCACACACAGTTGAAATTTGCGATGTATTTTGTCCAAACATTTGCTCACTTTTGTTTGTGCTCTTGTTTTACAATACATCATCGAAATATAGCCACGACTTCAAAATTGTGTAAGCACTATGGTTAGAAATTTACATTGACCCCAGCTCCTCTTACAAACGTAAAATTTACTTAGGCTTGGATCAAATACTTGAAAGGCAATTAATACCCAGCACTTAACAAATTTCATGAATTTAATAGTGCTGTAATTAAGATTATTGAAGTTATTGGTTAATTATCCTGTATATGCAGAAATGAATCAATGGGTGAAGTCGTTGAACATATAATTAACTCAAGTTATCTGCATCATAGAGTTGCTTTACTGCTGTTGCTGTAGAAAAGAAAAAAAGAAGTCCAAATTCTGCTATAACAGTGACTGATTTAATTGGGCAAAATGCTCACTTTTATTCACACTGTTCATGATTTTGAGTTGCAATTTATTTCTGTCTTGAAGTCATTCAGGTAATGAAACAAGCCATGGTACAACTGAACTAAAACTGCTACAGGGTGTGGCTCTAAGAATCAATGATGCATTTATGAATCAGATTGTCAAAGAGGCCACCTTGAAGAATTGGGCAAAACTGATCTTGATCTACAACAGTTGTCCTGCGTGACCCTTATATACATTTTGCTACAATATCAATGATTGTTGAGAATGAAAATTATTTAAATTCATTGAAAGTATAAACAGTAAAATAAAATTACATTATGCATATATGAATCCCAATAGTCCCATTAACAATTAAAATAGTCAGATATGTAAATATAACAATACTTATTGCATCTTAATGGATAATATGAAACATATCAGATATAATTTATGCTTATCGTATCCTCTAGCTTCAATAGAAATGTACTTAATTTTAATAGTAACAGTCTTTGGAAAGTTCCTCAAAGTAACTTTTTACATTATTTACAATTATAAATTCTTGTTAATTCCAATAATTACATTTCACACATAAACGATAATATTTTGCAATTACCCAGTAAGCCTCATATTTTAATTTAATTCTGTTTTTTAGTTTCAAATAATATCAGATTTTATATGTGTCATAGATAATGATCATAACCACATTTTAGTGACTTTAAGTAAATAATACTGCTGCAAACATTCCTACCAACTACAGTGTCTAAACAAGTCATAAGGAATAATTTTTACAAGTTCATTTCCTCATAACTGTTCCCAAAGTGTGGTATTAATTGTATTGCCCCTATTTGACTATGCTTAAGATTGCTGTTGCCATGTTATTGATGATGATGATGATGTCCCATACTCCGAGGAGCGTAGGGGGATGATGCGGGAGACCCACACCGCCGAATAGGCAAGGTCCTAGCGGAGGTGGTTTGCCATTGCCTTCCTCCGACCGTAATGGGGATGAATGATGATGATGTTATTAGCTTTTCAATTAATTACTGAGTGAGAGTATGGTGGTGACAAACTTTAAAGAAAAGGAAAGGTCCTAGCTGTTACGTTTTACACAATTTGACAGAGACTTGGGTTCCCTGCTGGGCAGAAGTACAACAGCTGCGACTTATCTTAGATGACTGGGTGTTATGTGCTGTCTTTACGTTAGTTAGGTTTAAGTAGTTCTGAGTTCTAGGGGACTGATGACCACAGACGTTAAGTCCCATAGTGCGCAGAGCCATTTGAACCATTTATTTAGACACATGTTTCAGCGTAATTTGCTACACAGTCGTAGGCTGAAAAGTGGAGGAAGATTGGTGCAGACTTAGTGCTATTCAAAGGTACAACCAAGATTCTAAATGTATACGATCTGGTATTGCGGTTTTGGAATGATGAAAGTTATTAATATCTGAGGAGAGATAAGGAAGAAACCAGTGGTTAAGAAAGCAATGAAGTAAACAGAGTGTGTGAAAATCACGTCGCTTATCCACTCGCCTCCAGTCTAACTCAGCGTAGGAAGGGACTGACAGGATCAAACTATCGAATGTTACACACATACCACAGGCAAGCATTCATAGGTAGCTCGAGTCGACTGGAATTTTCACTATTAGCGCCGTAAATAGTGCCTAATAGTAAAGATCCGGTAGGACTAAAGACTAAAAGTTTCCTTTACTGCTTGCTCAATGTACAGGACAGAGTACCAGGATACAAACTGCAGAGTATCTGAGTAGTCAACAAGAAATATTCAGTGCTGAGGACGAAGATGAGGGGAACAAATGGAAAAAAATCAGGAGCATCGTTCAATATGTCTTAGACAAGTAATTTCCGAGCAAGGTCTTAAGTGATGGGAAATACTCACCACGGTTTAACAGCTGTGTTAGAAAACTTCTACGTAAACAAAGAGAGCTTCATCACAGATTCAAGGGAAGCTAAGACTTAGCAGACAAACAAAAGCTGAAAGAAGCGAAAATGAGTGTAAGAAGATTAATGGGAGAAGTATCGGATGACTTTGAAAGTAAAATTTTGTCAACCGACCTGACTAAAAAACCTACGAGATTTTGGTGTTATGCAAAATCAGTAAACGGATCTAAATCGTCTGTTCAGCCACTCTGTGACCATACATTGATCAGCCAGAACATTACGAACACCTACGTAATAGCCGATATGTCCACCTTTGGCACGGATAACAATGGCGACGCGTTGTGGCATGGAAGCAAAGAGGCCTTGGTACGGCGCTCGAGGGAGCTGGCATAACACCTGCACACACAATCACGTAAGTCCCGTAAATTCAGGGAGGGGGGCGATGAGCTCTGACGCCACTTTCAATCACATCCCAGATGTGATCGATCGGATTCAAATCTGGCGAGTTGGGGGGAGGGGGGAGTGGAGGGGGGGCAGCAGATTAATTGGATCTCACCACTGTGTTCCTCTAACCACTCCATCACACTCCTGGCCTTGTGAAATGGCAGATTATCTTCGTGAAAATTACCATTGTCATCAGGAAACATGATCGTCATGAAGTAGTGTACATGGTCTGCAATCAGTGTACAATACTCCTTGGCCGCCATGGTGCCATGCACGAGCTTCATTGGACCCATGAATGCCCAACGATCGTTCCCCAGAGAATAATGAAGCCACCGCCAGCTTGTCTTCTTCCCACAGTACAGGTGTCAAAGAGCTGGGAGACAATGGATTCCAGCCCTCCCATCGGTATGATGAAGAAGGTATCGGGATTCATTAGACCATGCTACGCTGTGCCACTATGCCAACGTCCAGCGCCGATGGTGACGTGCCCATTTCAGTCGAAGTTGCCGATGTCGTAGTGTTAACATTGACACATGTTTGGGTCGGCAGCAAAGGCCCATCGTTAGGGTGTTCAATGCACTGTGTGTTCATACACACTTCTGCTTAGAACTGACGTCTGATGTTAGTTGTTCCACCGGCCGGAGTGGCCGTGCGGTTCTAGGCGCTACAGTCTGCAACCGCGCGACCGCTACGGTCGCAGGTTAAAATCCTGCCTCGGGCATGGATGTGTGTGATGTCCTTAGGTTAGTTGGGTTTAAGTAGCTCTGAGTTCTAGGGGGCTGATGACCTCAGAAGTTAAGTCCCATAGTGCTCAGAGCCATTTGAACCATTTTGGTTGCTCCACAAGTCGCAGCCTGTGCTGTGTTACCAGTCTGCCCACACTACGGCGTCCGACATCTGTAATGAGGAGTCGTTCGCCAACGCCATGACGTCTGGATGTTGCTTCACCTTGGTTTAACCACCACGTGTTGAAGACACCACAATAGCATTCCCTGAACACCCGACGAGTCGGGCAGTTTACGAAATGCTCGTGCTGAGCCTCCAGGCCATCACAATCTACCCTCGGCCGAACTCCTACACATCGCGCCTTCCCCATTCTACACACGGACTGTACGGTCGCTAATACTACATGCACCGTGCGTATGTTTGATTAGCAGTGATTCCCCAGCAAGTGAAACTGCTATAGCATGAACGGGTTTATATCGACAGTAGGTCGATGGTCATAATGTTCTGGCTGATCAGCGTACAGGCACCGACACGGAAGACAACAGAGAGACACTGTTACTACTGTCGCAGGTTCGAATCCTGTCTCGGGCATGGATGTGTGTGATGTCCTCAGGTTAGTTAGGTTTAAGTAGTTCTAAGTCTAGGGGGCTGATGACCTCAGATGTTAAGTACCATAGTGCTTAGAGCCATTTTGAGCAACAGAGAGTAAGCCAAAATACTGAATTTAGTCTTCCGAAATTATTTCACCGTGGAAGATCTAAATACAGTTCCTCCGTTCCGTCATGGTACGAACTTCGAAATGGCGAATATAGACACAAGCGATCGTGGATCAGAAAGGCAGCTACAATCGCTTAATAGTGGAAAGGCATCAGGACGCATTGAAATACCTGTAAGATTCTACAAAGATTATACGACATAACTTGCTCTCCTTTTGTCACCAGTTTATCATAGTTCGATGCAGCAACGAAGGGTACGTAGTGACTGGAAAAAGTGCAGGTCATTAGCGCTTTCAAGAATTCTAGGACAGATGCACATAATTATAGGCTTATATCGTTGACGTCAATCTGTTGTAGAACTATGGAACACGTTTTATGTTCAAGAATTATGAGCTTTTTGGGGAATAAAATTCTCCTATATAAAAATCAACGTGGATTCTGCAAACGGAGATCTTGCGAAACTCAGGTCGCTCTGTTCTTCCAGGAGCTTCACAGCGTTGTAGGCATCGGCGCTCAGATTGACTTCAGGAAGGCACCTGACACCGTCCCACTTTGCCGTCTAGTGAAAAAAATACGAGCTTACTGATGATCGTCCCAGATTTTCGACTGGATTCAGGTCTTCCTTGTGGTTAGAACTCAACATGTCGCTCTGAACAGAACGAAATCGACAGATGTAAAGGTAATTCCCGGATGACCTCAAGGAAGTGTGAGATGACTGTTTACAATCTATATAAATGATATAGTATAAAGCGCTGGAAGCTCTGTAAGACTATTCGTAGATGTTGTGGTTGTCTATAAGAAAGTAGCAATCCAGAAGACAGATCGATTTGCAAAATGACCTACAGTAGATCGAGGAATGTTGTAGGCTCTTGCAGTTGACCATGAACCTAAATAAATGAGACATACTGCGCATACATAGAAAAAGAAATCGGCTATTGTACAACTACACTATTGATGACAAACTGCTGGAAAGGATAACCACTGTAAAACAGCCAGGAGCTGCTACCCGGAGCGACCTCAAGAGGAATGACTACATAAAACAAATAGCAGGGAAAGCAGACGCCAGACTGAGATCCATAGGAAAAATCTTAAGGAAATGTAACCCACCCAGAAAGAAGTGGCTTACAAGGCGCTTGTTCGACCGATTCTTGAGTATTGTTCATCAGTCTGAAACCCTTACCAGGTAGGACTGACAGAAGAAGTGAAAAAGATCAGGTGAAGAGCGTCACCTAAACGGATGTCATCGGACATCCGCCCCGAACAAATTCAACGAACAATATAAAACAAAATGAGATCAAAAAAAGAAAGTGGCAAATACTACAAGAGAGCCATTGCGAAATCACGGAGAGGTTTACTACTGAAATTTGGAGAGAGAGTAATTTCCAGAAAGAGTTGGACAGCATTTTACTTCATCCCACATACATCTCGCAAAAAAATTACAATGAAAAATGTTTGAGAGATTGGAGCTAATACAGAGGCTTACCGACACTTATTTTCCCCATGCGCCGTTCTCGACTGGAACAAGGAATGCAGAATTGGTGGAATCAGAAGTACGCTCTGCCACACACCTTCAGGCGGTTTGCGGAGTACTGACGTAGATGTAGATATGCAACACTTTCCTGTCACTCCCTTTCGTGACACTCATACCTGTAGTGTGGTTCTAATACAACTATCCACCCTTTGTGTGTTGCCCCTGCTAACTTATGAATTTCAAAGAGCGTACTGTAGACAACATTGCTTTCCATATATCTACAAACATAGGTTTGCTTTCTTCAGTCTGTCTCCTAATATATGTCAGACGATCGGTATTGTTCCTAAATTTCTCCGAAACCCAAACCGATGTTCGCCGAGGTCAGCTTCGACACGCATTTTCATTCTTAAGTATTCCGTGACAGTATTTTTCGTGTGGGTGCATTCAAGTATACGAGGTGCTGCTTAAAAAATTTTCATCCTGATCTGTAAGTTCATCACAAAACACGTCCCTCTGTTCTAATTCTAATATTCACATTGTTAAAGCTTCTACAGACTATTCTACGTCACAAAGCCTTGATGCACAATATTAAGTTACGAATACGGCGAGGCAGGTAAGACTGGCCTCACAAAATATGGGGGGCAGTCAGTTGCAACGAGGCAGATGGAAAAATAGTAAGTAAACTGTGGTGTCACCGCAAGGCACCACACTTGCTAGGTTGTAGGCTTCAAATGGGCCGCGGTCCGTCAGGACACATCGGACCCGCGAGTCGCCACTGTCGACGCTAGCAGACCGAGCGCCGCCACTCGGCTGGCCTTACGAGACGCTCTAGCCCACTGCCCAGTTCTACAGCCGACTTTAATAGCAATGGTTCACTTGTTATAGCTTCAGAGATCTCATTTGCAGAGACGCTAGTTAACATAGCCTTCAGCTAAGTCAGTGGCTACGACCTATCCAGGCGCCACTTACAGTGTATGCATTGAAAATTGATCTATACGTGTGAAGCAATCAGAAATGTAAAGAAGTAGTCACAGTTCAGTCTATAACTTCACTTGTAAATATTATTGTACAAAGTCAAGATCGACGTTCACTACCGAGCGAGGTAGCGCAGTAGTTAGCACACTGGACTCGCATTCGGGAGGATGACGGTTCAATCCCGCGTCCGGCCATCCTGATTTAGGTTTTCCGTGATTTCCCTAGATCACTCCAGGCAAATGCCGGGATGGTTCCTTTGAACGGGCACGGCCGACTTCCTTCGCCGTCTCTAATGGCCTCGTTGTCGACGGGACGTTAAACACCAATATCCTCCTCCTCCTCCTCGACGTTCACCGCTGATGCTGAATTAAAGCTAAGTATTTAATTGTATTCCTGTCTACTAACTTTCTAATCACCTAAGATGGTCCAGGCACATCCCGTCAAGTATAGTTCATTGATCCTCACGTCAGCCTACGTGATCAACGCGTGCAATTAATGGTTACACCTCATGGTCAGACTTAGAGTCGAATGGCGTTACTCAGCCGTGTCACCCTTTTTCAAAAATGGTTCAAATGGCTCCGAGCACTATGGGACTTAACTCCTGAGGTTATCAGTCCCCTAGAACAAAGAACTACTTAAACCTAACTAACCTGAGGACATCACACACATCCATGCCCGAGGCAGGATTCGAACCTGTGACCGTAGCGGTCGCGCGGTTCCAAACTGTAGCGCCTAGAACCGCTCGGCCACACCGGCCGGCCACCCTTTTTCCATGAGGCCCATAGTTCCGTTCATACGTAACATAAACTATTTCACAAATAATCGCCATATCTGTCAACAAATTTATCCCATTGTGAGACAAGATATCCAGTGCATACATCGAAAAACCTATGTGGTTGCCTACGGAACCGTGACTGTACCCAGGCTTGCATCTCTTCTTCCGAAGCAAATCGACGGCCTCGTATGTCTTTCTCCTAGACTCCAAAAATATGGAAATCGAATGGGGAGCGATGGGGACTGTATGGAGGGTGTGTAAGGACATTCCAACGAAACTTTTGCAGCGTAGCCTGAACAAGAGGCGCGCCAGCTGCGGGAGAATCATGGTGACCTTTTTCTTCGACTAAAAGGGCCTGCTGCTGATTGACATTCAGAACACGGCGCCACAATTACAGGACAATGGCCGCCCACATGTTTCCAAGGTTGTTTAGACTAAGCTAAGAAGTTTCGCTGGGAAGCCTTTACGCCTCCTCCATACAGTCCTGATCTCTCCCCGTGCGATTTTCATATTTCTGGAGTCCTGAAGAAAGAGAGGCCGCTTCAGGTGAAGTTGTGCAGTCCTGGGTACAATCATGGTTCCGTAGGCAACCGTAGACATTTTTCCAAGAAAGCACTGACCATCTTGCCTCACAGTGGTTCAAACGGTTCAAATGCTCTAAGCGCTATGGGACTTATCATCTCAGGTCATCAGTCCCCAAGACTTAGAACTACTTAAACCTAACTAAACCTAAGGACATCACACACATACATGCCCGAGGCAGGGCTCAAATCTGCGACCGTACCAGCAGCGTGGTTCCGCACTGAAGCGCCTAGAACCGCTCGACCAGCCTCACAGTGGCAAGAGTGTACTAGCAGCTATGGCGATTACTTTTGAAATAATAAACAGTTTACTTACTTTTTTCCCATACGTCTCGTATTCATCTGAGTGCTCCTTATACAGGGTGGTCCATTGACCATGGGCCGGCCGCGGTGGTCTCGCGGTTCTAGGCGCGCAGTCCGGAACCGCGCGACTGCTACGGTCGCAGGTTCGAATCCTGTCTCGGGCATGGATGTGTGTGATGTCCTTAGGTTAGTTAGGTTTAAGTAGTTCTAAGTTCTAGGGGACTGATGACCACAGATGTTAAGTCCTATAGTGCTCAGAGCCATTGATCATGACTGCGCCAAATATCTCACGAAATAAGCGTCAAACGAAAAAACTACAAAGAACGAAACTTGTCTAGCTGGAAGGGGGAAACCAGATGGCGCTATGGTTGGCCCGCTAGGTAGCGCTGCCACATGTCAAACGGATATCAACAGCGTTTTTTAAAAAATAGGAACCTCCACTTTTTATTACATATTTGTGTAGTACTTAAAGAAATATGAATGTTTTAATTGGACCACTTTTTTCGCTTTGTGATATATGGCGCTGTAATAGTCACAAACATATGGCTCACAATTTTTGACGACCAGTTGGCAACAAGTGGTTCAAATGGCTCTGAGCACTATGGGACTTAACTTATGAGGTCATCAGTCTCCTATAACTTAGAACTACTTAAACCTAACTAACCTAAGGACATTACACACATCCATGCCCGAGGCAGGATTCGAACGTGAGACCGGAGCGGTCGCGCGGTTCCAGACTGTAGCGTCTATAACCGCTCGGCCCCACACCGGCCGGCGCAGTTGGTAACAGGTAGGTTTTTTAAAATTAAAATACAGAACGTAGGTACGTTTGAACATTTTATTTCGGTTGTTCCAATGTTATACATGTACCTTTGTGAGCTTATCATTTCTGAGAACGCATGCTGTTACAGCGTGATTGCCTGTAAATAACACATTAATGCAATAAATGCTCGAAATGATGTCCGTCAACGTCAATGCATTTGGCAATACGTGTAACGACATTCCTCTCTAACAGCGAGTAGTTCACCTTCCGTATTGTTCGCACATGCATTGACAATGCGCTGACGCATGTTGTCAGGCGTTGTCGGTGGAACACGATAGCAAATATCCTTCAACTTTCCCTACAGAAAGAAATCCGGAGACTTCAGATCCGGTGAACGTGCAGGCCATGGTATGCTGCTTCGACGACCAATCCATCTGTCATGAAATATACTATTCAATACCGCTTCAACCGCACGCGAGCTATGTGCTGGACATCCATCATATCGGAAGTACATCGCCATTCTGTCATGCAGTGAAACACCTTGTAGTAACATCGGTAGAACATTACGTAGGGAGTCAGCATACACTGCACCATTTAGATTGCCATCGATAAAATGGGGACCAATTATCCTTCCTCCCATAATGCTACATCATACATTAACCCCCCCCCCCCCCCCCCCCCCCAAGGTCGCTGATGTTCCACTTGTCGCAGCCATCGTGGGTTTTCCGTTGTCCAATAGTGCATATTATGCCGGTTTCCGTTACCGCTGTTGGTGAATGACGCTTCGTCGCTAAATAGAACGCGTGCAAAAAATCTGTCATCGTCCCGTAATTTCTCTTGTGCCCAGTGGCAGAACTGTACACGACGTTCAAAGTCGTCGCCATGCAGTTCCTGGTGCATAGAAATATGGTACGGATGCAATCGATGTTGATGTAGCATTCTCAACACCGACGTTTTTGAGATTCCCGATTCTCGCTCAATTTGTCTGCTGCTGACGTGCGGATTAGCCGCGACAGCAACTAAAACACCTACTTAGGCATCATAATTTGTTGCAGGTTGTCGTTGACGTTTCATATGTGGCTGAACACTTCCTATTTCCTTAAATAACGTAACTATCCGGCGAACGGTCCGGACACTTGGATGATGTCATCCAGGATACCGAGCAGCATACATAACACTCGCCCCTTGGGCATTTTGGTCACAATAGCCATACATCAACACGATATCGAACTTGTCCACAATTGGTAAACGGTCCATTTTAACACATGTAATGTATCACGAAACAAATACCGTCCGCACTGGCGAAATGTTACGTGATACGACGTACTTATACGTTTGTGAATAACACAGCGCCATCTATCACAAAGCGAAAAAAGTGGTCCAACTAAAACATTCGCATTTCTTTACATCTTACACGAATATTTAATAAAAAATGGGGGGTTCCTATTTTAAAAAACGCAGTTGATATCCGTTTGACCTATGGCAGCGCCATCGAGCGGGTCAACCATAGCGCCATCTTGTTTCCCCCTTCAAGCTAGACGAGTTTCGTTCTTTGTAGTTTTTTCGTTTGATTCTTATTTCGTGAGATATTTGGCCCGGTCACGATCAATGGACCACCCTATATATCGACGGAAAAAATCGCAACACCGAAAAATAATTAATGTAGACTGCAGAGTAATGGAATTTCGGGAATATATTTGTTTGGATAACATATTTAAGTGACTGACACTGCGAGATCAAAGGTTAACGCAAGCGCGAGGTAAGCCTTTGTGAATGTAAAATACTGGTTCATTAATAACCGGTATAACCGCCAGAATGTTGAATGCAAGCATGCAAACGTATATGCAGTGTGTCGTACACGTGCCGGATGTCAGTTTGTGGGGTGGAGTTCCATGCACGTTGCTTTTGGTCGGTCAATACAGGGACGGTTAATGCTGTTTGTGGATGACACTGGAGTTATGGTCCGATACTGTGCCATATGTGTTCGACTGGAGACAGGTCTGGTGATCGTGCAGTTCAAGGCAATATGTCAACACTCTGTAGAGAATGATGGGTTACAACAGTGGTATGTAGACGAGCGTTACCCTGTTGGAAAACACCCCCTGCAATGCTCTTCATGAATGGCAGCACAGTAGGTCTAATCGCCAGATTGACGAACAGATTGGAGTGAGGGTTTGTGGGGTAACCAAAAGAGTGCTCCTGCCATCATACAAAATTGCACGCCAGACCATAATTCCAGGTATAGGTCCAGAGTGTCTAGCACGCAGACCGGTTGGTTGTAGGGCTTGAACCGGTTTCCTTCTAACCAATACACGGCCATCACTGGCATTGAGGCAGAACCAGTTTTCACCAGAAAATACAACAGACCCCCACCCTACCCTCCAATGAGCTCTCGCTTCGCACCATTGAAGTCACACGTGGTGGTCGTTTGGGGTCAGTGGAATGCGCGCTACACGGCATCTGGCTCGGGGCTGTCCTTGAAGTAACCGATTTGTAATAGTTCATTGTGTGTCTCTGGTGCCAAGTGCTGCTCAAATTGCTGCTGCAGATGCAGTAAGATGCGCCAGACCCTTACACCAACACGCGGGTGAAATCGCGGTAGCACCTCGTGGTCGTCCTGAGTCTTGCCTTCTTGCGGCCATGTATTCTCGTGACCACCACTGCCAGCAGTAATGTACAGTGGCTATATTCCTGACAAGTCTTACTGCAGTACCGCAGAAGGAACGTCAAGCTTGTTGTAGCCCTATTACACGACCGCGTTCAAACTCAGTAGAGTGTTAATAATGACTTTTTTTTTTTCGTCTTAAAGCCATTCTTGAGAAACACAGCTCACAACATCCAATCTCAGCGGTAACTAAAACTTAACGATCTTCACAGAAAGTATTTAAAGCAAATCTGATCTGCATTCTCAAAGTGGCATTACTGGCACCACTCTTATGCCACCGGCTCTTTCATGGTGTACATCTGGAGCTAGAAGGTATTACGAGCAGCCGTCATTGCCAAGCTGTTAAGCACAATGTGGCGAATTTTTGGACTTCGCCAGTAAGTTCTAACGTTTACAGCTACGTAACTATGACTCCAATTTTTTTAATGAAATTTTTTCCTTCGCTTCCGAAAGAGTCTCCGAAGATGTACATCAATGACTTAACATGCATGGAACTTGATCCGAAGGTAACAAGGCAGGAGCACCGTAAACCATTGTCTCTTAAACCCGCAAAAGCTAGACACGTAGGTTTGTCCTTCTTCAGTTTATCTTCCAAGGTAAGTTGTAGAGCCAGTATTACCTCGCGTATTCCCAATTCCTCCGGAACCTGAACTAAGCTTTCCCGTGGTCCGCCTCTCTAAGTTTTTCCGTTCTTCTGTAAACAACTAGCGTCAGTATTTTGCGAAAAAGACTTATTAAACTGATAGTTCGGTAATATTCACACGGGTTGGTATCGGTCTTTTTCGGTAGTGAAAACATTTACCGCATGTTCTATCACGGAACAAAATTTCACGTAAAACTTCTCTAAGAGATTAAAACGATAGCTGAAAGGAGTTCACAAAGCTTGTGTAAACGCACCTATTAAATAAAAATCAATTATAACTTGTTGACATATAATGTATTAAAATGCGCTAGCCTCTTTCCATTAACACATATATGTAAGCAAACTTTTTCCATAATAAACAGTAACTAATCAAAAAATAACAACCGTAACACAAATGAAAATTTAGAGCCAATTTTGCTCTTGTCTGTGAAGAAAACATGAAAACAATAGTGCACTTAGTGGAGTATCATGTCTCAAATTGAATTGGGTAAATAATGTTTATGTTAAAATACAGTGTTGTAATTATGTTAGTTAAATAAAATGAACTTTTATGAAACAAGTTACGCGAACTAATTTTAATTTTGTTTTTTTGCGACCCTTACTCAGTCACATCGAGGGGCCTGCGTTCCGCGGTATCATCAATTTTGTAATTCCCTATTTAATGGCTGGCGATTAAGTACTAGGCACTCCAGACAAAAGGTTAGACCCAAAAGAAAAACCAGGGTTCAACGTTCACTCGACGGAGTTATTGTTGGATACGAGCACAAAATAGAAGAGAACAAAGATAAGGAAGGAAGTTCAAATGTTTCAAATGGCTCTAAGCACGATGGGACTTAACATCTGAGGTCATCAGTCCCCTAGACTTAGAACTACTTAAACCTAACTAACCTAAGGAAAATCACACAGATGCATGCCCAAGGCAGGATTCGAACCTGCGACCGTAGCAGTAGCGGGGTTCCGGAATGAAGCGCCTAGAACCGCTTGGTCACAGCTGCCGGCCAGGGAAGGAAGTGATCTGTGTCCTTTCCAAATGACATTCGCCTTTATCGCTTTGGCAAAAACATAGAAAATTTACACCAGGATGACGGAATGGGGATTTTGAACCCCGCTTATCCCGAATACATGTACAGTACCTTGAACATTGCGATACTCTTTCGTAAGTTGGTACAATATGGGATTGCCAAAAAATCTCAACAGTATTTCATTTCCCAATTCAAAAGTGGGAAGCAGTAGGCTGTCCTCCAGTGTTAACAGGAAAGATAAGTTTAATTTACGTCTATGGTCACAAACTTTTTGTTAACAGATCACCGGTTTCGGTCTTTAATGACAATCATCAGATCTGCAGCAAAAATGGGAAAATCATAAATACACTCCCAAACTGTATACAGCTCAAGAACAATACATAGACCTTAATGAAAAGTAGAACTGACAAAATGTACATTTGTGCGCTTTAAATATGAAGAGGCATGCCTGTTCCATAAACAGTAGTGCTACTGACAACATGACTCGTGCATGTGATGTTATTTATATTATTTGACGATGCTGGTGCTGATTCCGCATTTAACATTTAACGATGCGACTATGGCTGCAATACGTTTTTATGAAACAGGTATGCCTCTTCATATTTAAAGCGCAAAAATGTACATTTTGTCAGTTCTACTTTTCATTACAGTCTGCGTATTGTTCTTAAGCTGTATACAGTTTGCGAGTGTCTTTATGTTTTTCCCATTTTTGCTGCAGATCTGATGATTGTCATTAAAGACCGAAACCGGTAATCTGTTAACAAAAAAATTGTGACCATAAACGTAAATTAAATGAAACTTATTACATATACGGATCACTGTTTTTTCGAGTCGATGTCGCAGCTTGTGAAACAGGAAAGAGATTTGATCTGACTGGAGTCCTGTAAGATGGGGGAAGGGGGGCAGGTTAGTTCACAGGCTTCTTTCCTGGATGTGTTGCTTTTCTTGAGATGTGTAAATGATTATTATGTATTCGAGTTAGGAATCAAATACAATATGCGGTAATTACCATTGCAGACACACTAAAGAAAGAATTACTAAGCTACAACACTCTTGACCGAAATCTTGCAACGTCAATTACACCCAATGCCGCAAGCAGAAGATCTCTTATGCAAGACCAAGGTTGCAGCTGACAATGTGTGCTGCATGGAGTGTTTCTCTGCAGTCGCAGTTGGTGATACCCACAAAGAAGGTTCCATTTCTAGAGGTTACTCCTGGATCTTCCAACTCTAGAACAAAGACGGTTGGATGATCTTCACACATTTCGGTTCAGTTCATGCCAAGTGGGAGGGTTTTCGGAGAGAGAGGCCAAGAAGAGTTATTCTCAAGTCGGCAGATCCACAACTGTTTCCTTGCTATAACTGCTGTTGATTGCAAGACTGAAGCAATATTAAGGAACCTTCTGGCCCTCAACTTCGGGGCTGATAGAATGTGCCCATGTAGTGGATGGTTTTCCTGATGAGCCTGATTTTTTCTCTTTTCGTTGTAGCTACTTCACGACGACGAATATCAGGTGGCACTATGCCAGCGATTTTGTAGAATTTTACAAGTAGCGTAGGTTAAGACAGCCTGTAACAAGCCTATACGTTTCGTTTAGCGCCTTATCTAGTACGTTTGGAACGGTGGAACTGCACCAGACTGGGCACACGTACTCTGCAGGAGTGCTGTCCTTCTCAGGGTTTGTGATCTAGAACCCTGTGTGCTACCAGTGATCTTTCGAAGGACATTACTTCTGGCTTCCATCCTTATTCTCGTGCTCTTGCAATGCTGCCTGTAAACCGGACCACAATCCAGAGTGACTCCCAGAATTTCGGATCGTTCATATTTACTAACAGCGTCTCTTGACCGCGTGATGTCAAGTTTGCGACGTGCCTAATTATGCTTCAGACGAAACGCACACAGTTGTGTTTTAGTTGGGTTTGGACGAGGTGAGTTGTTAGAGTAATAGGCAGTCAGCTCCTTCAATGCATCTGTCGGGTGGGTTTCAACATCTTGAAAAGATTTCGCTTGATTCGCTGGTGCCAGACCATCGGTACAAAGCAAGATACTTGTGCTCTTCGAAAGTGACTGATCATTGGTGTAGACGTTAAATGCCATTGGTGAAAGAAATTATACTCTCGTTTACACTTGGAGCATTCATTAATTTCATTCCTCAGTCCGTCCATTTTCATCACCTCTTTGCCCCTTGCCGCCAGCGGTTCCTCATATCTGTTTTTTGGTATTCCTGCTGTGCCTGCGGCTTTTTTTCATCGTTTTTTCAAGCTGGTGCCAATTACCTTCAAGTATTGCGTGTAGCATATACATTTCCTTGCAGCTACCCTTCAGAAGCTAAGCTAATATTTCCCTCTAACTCATATTACGAGGGTGAGTCAAATGAAAACCTTTCATTTGTAATAACAAATCGAAATTTCCCGCCGTTATCCTGAAAGTTGGTAAGCGTGCTACAAACAGCGTGCAGAATGGCCTGTACGTGGCGGCATAGTGCAGATGCACATTACCGTCGCAGTATCAGTATAAAGGTGGCTGCCCCACTTGCGACTCGCACCAAGGATGAACAGCGTTCTGTTATTCGGTTTTTGCATAGTGAAGGTGTGAAACCTGTTGAAATTCAGCGACGAATGAATGTTCAGTACGGTGATGCAAGTTTGTCACAGCAGCAAGTCTACGAATGCAGTAGGAAGTTTGCAAACTTGTGTGACTTCAGTGCAAGATCCTCCTCGTCCAGGTCAGGCACAACGAGTTGTGACTCTACAGAACATTGCAGCAGTTGAAGCTCTAGTGAAGGAAAACCGCCGTGTCACACTGAATGACATTGCAGCATGTTTACAGATTATTCATGGTCAGCACACCACATTGTGCATGATGTGCTCCAGTTTCACAAAGTGTCTGCAAGATAGATGCCACGGCAGCTGACTCCTGAAAAGATAGAACGACGTGTTGATGCTTGTGAAAAACTTCTTCGGCACTTTGAACGAGAAGGTGATGGCTTGCTTGCAAGAATCATTACTGGTGACGAAACCTGGGTTCACTTCCACCAACCGGAAACGGAGAGAGCGAGCAAGGAATGGCGCCATTCCTCATCATCAAAACCAAAGAAGTTTCGAACAGTCATGCTGACTCTCGTTTGGGACGAAAAATGCGTCATTTTGGAGCATTACATGCCTAGAGGGACCACTGTTACCAGTGCATCATGCGCAGATCTCCTAAAAAATCATCTGCGGCCTGCAATCAAATCAAAGCGGCGTGTATTGCTGTCAGCAGGTGTCCTTTTGCAACATGACAAGACAATACAAGGCCCCACACTGCCCCTACAACAGTTGCAACAATCACAGACCTGCATTTTGAGTGCCTTCCTCGTCCACCATACTCACCAGACCTTGCCCCAAGTGATTTCCATACGTTTGGACCACTCAAAGAGGCAATGGGAGGAAAGAAGTTCCGTTCTAATGAAGAGGTATGCCACGCCGAGCACGAGTGGTTCGCGGACTACCAAAAGAATTTTTTTCTAAAGGAATTTATGCACTTTGTAAGCGCTGGAGGACTTGGGAGGGGGGGGGGGGGGGGGGATTATGTTGAAAAGTGATACAGCTTTGTACCAATTCTGCACAAGAAATAATATTTAAAAAGATATTTAAGTTTTTCATTTGACTCATCCTCGTATGAATCTGTCAGTCTCCTTTTAATTGCATTTTATGTATTCAATTTAGTTGTATGCACACGTGGTCTAAGATTACATTTCTAATTTTGTATTATGCCATTGCAAACTGTATCCGCCCAGCGACTTCTAGCGGCCATGCCGACTGAGTTGTTTCCACTGGCATTTTAAGCACTGTACGTAGGCGACGACCCCAACATTACAGCGTTTCTGTGGTATTTTATCATGATCTTAATCCGTGTGACAATGTCACTTATACCTACATTTTTCAATGATTTCCCTGTTAACTTCATGAGGACAGTTATTTTTGCTAACCTTCCATTCTATGGGCTAGTATTTTACAGTTGATAGCTTACCAATATGTACATTTTTGTGACATACGAATATATTCGTATTTAGATCAATCTGAGGATGATCAAACCGATCGACATCGGTAAATGAATAAACAAATATTTGCGATCAAAGGCTGTTGTGGCATTTACAGACATTTTAAAGAAGCTAAGCTTGTGCTAAGCCATTTCTTTGATGTATCCATGTATATCAGTGATATGCCACTAAACATGAGAGATTATTCAATCATTTTTTCTTTCCGCTGATGATAGAGTGTTTTTGTTAAAGACAAGGAACAAATATAAATAATGAAACCAATAGGATAGTCACTAAGTTCAAGACGTATATTTCAGATAACAGATTAACGCAATGAATACAGTTTCTGAAACGGAATTCTCACTAGTCCAAGGAGATAAATCGGTCATTGAAGTTGACCACTTTAAACTCTAAGGACTGATAGTGGATGGAAGGCTTTCTTGGAAGTATCACGTTCAAGACCTGGTGCGGGATCCGTATACTACTGTCTGCACTGTGAGAATTATCTCTATCATCTCTTGGCACTGAAACACGAAGGCTTTGTTTCCTATGCTTACTTTCACTATATTATCTCTTACGAGATCTTACTTCGAACAGCTCCCTGTGCCCATCGAGAAGGTTGTTAGCACGGGAAAGGGCTTTGTGGAAAATCTGCGGTATAAGTTTGCGATCTTAGTGTAGGTTATTCAGGTGTTCGGAATTGTGGCTCTGCCATTCTTGTATATACTGTGTATTCCGTAATGGGTTTTGTTTTTAACAAAATTGATTCATTCAGAAGAAACTGTAACATCCATTCAGTGAATATTAGACGGAAAATCAATATGCGCTTAAACAACACCTCTCCTAAAGCATTGTACATAAATGTTGCAATACTCCGAAGGTTTCGTTTTCATTAGGTTTTCAGGAAACTGAAGAAATTGAGTGATGAGGCCCAAGTATTCAAATCCTAGTTGAAAGTTTCCCTTGCACACTTATCCTGTAGAGGAGGCACTAGCAGTAGCTGAGAACTTCTCTACGTAATGTGTTATTTATTTGTTATTCTCTCTCGCAATTTCGTTAGTGTATTGACATGTCCCATGATGAAGTAGCGTTGATTAGCATCTTCCAACGAATCTGGTAAATAAATAAAAATATAAGGGCCGACCAAAAACTTTCCGCTTGAGGGCTTTGCTGCAGCTTATATGCAACTCAACGCAGCTTCGGTGTATGTAGGCAAGGGGTTAGGATACGGTCACAGCGGCATCAACATCGGTGGATTCCTTCGACGACCGACACAGGCCGAAGACAGCCGATCTTTCCAAATCAGTACTCCTCCATGTGCACGATCACACTGTTGCCGGTGTCATCGTCCGAACTACAGACTTCGGACGACGATCGGTACAATTCGAATCAGTTTGTTTTCTTCGGTCTAATCAGCAGACGTTCTCGCATACGAAATATGCACTGTGGAAGCTGATAAGTTTAGTCGAAGAAAGAGTGAGTTTGTGGCACGCTGATGACGAAAAATTTCATAATTAGCATATAGTTCGGAACCTGTAGACTGAAATTGCAAGTTTATTGTAAATCACAAGTAGGCAAAATCTTCATCGGAAATTTTAGGCGTAAATTATAATCTCCAAAGATAATTTACTCATCTTAAAAGGGTGGCGTGTCTCGTGATTATAGTTACTGTAGTGAATCTTTTTTAGATTGTGATAGATGGGTATCAGCTGTCTACAAATTGTTGTTACTGCTTACTGACATTTTTATGCCCGGAGGGTGGCGATTATGCTACATGAGATAGTCTGCCAATGTGTCGTATGTTTATCCACTTTTCTCAGTGGTTTGTGTGCTCAGAGAATCTTATTCCAAAATTTATGTTTGTCTTTCAAACGTACACCGGATGATAGACACTAAGATTAACTTGTGTCTTTTTTACTGAATTTATTTGAAGTTGCGCAGAGCGTTTCTCCATTCATCTCATATACTCGTAAAATTTGTCTGGTTATTCCCATAACTGAGGACAGAGTGTTGAGTAGTCGCCAAGCTCCTTTCGAGACAGATACATCTCATTTACATACATTCGTCATTTTTTTAATAGCAAACGCCGTATCGCAGCACTCGTTTCCAAGCACAGGGGCGTCGTGGTATCCCAACCTTGGACGCTAAAATCTAATCTAGCACCTCATACATAGTAGAGATTCTAATTTAACCTAACCTCCCTGACCCCGCCAAAGCTGACGCAGAGTATCGGACGAACTATACCCAAGCCGTCGGTGCCTGGCGACTGTCGCAGGTGCCACTGTAAACGCAGCCTTAGCGTGGCTTTCGAGCGGAAACATTTCGATCACCTTATATATATATATATATATATATATATATATATATATATATATATATATATATACAGGGTGTTTCTAAAAAGACCGGTATATTTGAAATGGCAATAAAAACTAAACGAGAAGCGATAGAAATACACCGTTTGTTGCAGTATGCTTGGGACAACAGTACATTTTCAGGCGGACAAACTTTCGAAATTACAGTAGTTACAATTTTCAACAACAGATGGCGCTGCAAGTTATAGAAGACAACGCAATCTGTGGGTGCGCCATTCTGTACGTCGTCTTTCTGCTGTAAGCATGTGCTGTTCACAACGTGCAAGTGTGCTGTGGACAACATGGTTTATTCCTTAGAACAGAGGATTTTTCTGGTGTTGGAATTCCACCGCCTAGAACACAGTGTTGTTGCAACAAGACGAAGTTTTCAATGGAGGTTTAATGTAACCAAAGGGCCGAAAAGCGATACAATAAAGGATCTGTTTGAAAAATTTCAACAGACTGGGAATGTTACGGATGAACGTGCTGGAAAGGTAGGGCGACCGCGTACGGCAACCACAGAGGGCAACGCGCAGCTAGTGCAGCAGGTGATCCAACAGCGGCCTCAGGTTTCCGTTCGCCGTGTTGCAGCTGCGGTCCAAATTACGTCAACGTCCACGTATCCTCTCATGCGCCAGAGTTTACACCTCTATCCATTCAAAATTCAAACGCATCAACCCCTCAGCGCCGCTACCATTGCTGCACGAAACATTCGCTAACGATATAGTGTACAGGATTGATGATGGCGATATGCATGTGGGCAGCATTCGGTTTACTGACGAAGCTTATTTTTACCTGGACGGCTTTGTCAATAAACAGAACTGGCGCATATGGGGATCCGAAAAGCCCCATGTTGCAGTCCCATCGTCCCTGCATCCTCAAAAAGTACTGGTCTGGGCCGCCATTTCTTCCAAAGGAATCATTGGCCCATTTTTCAGATCTGAAACGATTACTGCATCACGCTATCTGGACATTCTTCGTGAATTTGTGGCGGTACAAACTGCCTTAGGCGACACTGCGAACACCTCGTGGTTTATGCAAGATGGTGCCCGGCCACATCGCACGGCCGACGTCTTTAATTTCCTGAATGAATATTTCGATGATCGTGTGATTGCTTTGGGCTATCCGAAACATACAGGAGGCGGCGTGGATTGGCCTCCCTATTCGCCAGACATGAACCCCTGTGACTTCTTTCTGTGGGGACACATGAAAGACCAGGTGTACCGCCAGAATCCAGAAACAATTGAACAGTTGAAGCAGTACATCTCATCTGCATGTGAAGCCATTCCGCCAGACACGTTGTCAAAGGTTTCGGGTAATTTCATTCAGAGACTACGCCATATTATTGCTACGCATGGTGGATATGTGGAAAATACCGTACTATAGAGTTTCCCAGACCGCAGCGCCATCTGTTGTTGACAATTGTAACTACTGTAATTTCGAAAGTTTGTCTGCCTGAAAATGTACTGTTGTCCCAAGCATATTGCAACAAACGGTGTATTTCTATCGCTGCTCGTTTAGTTTTTATTGCCGTTTCAAATATACCGGTCATTTTGAAACACCCTGTATATTTGGCCGTAAGTTACTCATGAAGTACGTGGATGATTCTTGGATCTCTCTGTCCGTCTCTCTCTCTCTCTCTCTCTCTCTCTCTGTTTAACGTCTTGTTTGGGTTAAAATTCAGGTATTTTGCATATTTTTAAAGCGATTCAGTTGGCAATGTGTAAGTGAGGAGTTCTCTGAATGATTGCTTAGCTCTCGCCTACACGTCCTGTCATACACACACCAAAAAAAAGTTTTACATCACCTCGGTTTCGACACAGGTTCGAATCCTGCCTCGGGCATGGATGTGTGTGATGTCCTTAGGTTAGTTAGGTTTAAGTAGTTCTAAGTTATAGGGGACTGATGACCTCAGAAGTTAGGTACCATAGTGCGCAGAGCCATTTGAATCATTTTTGAACCTCGGTTCCGAGAGTTCCGGAACCTATATAGAAAATTGGAATAGAGATCAACATAAACACCATTTCCGCCCTTTTTATTGCTTATGAAAATCACACATTGCAGTTGTACCACCATACAGCGAGACCTTCAGAGGTGGTGGACCAGACTGCTGTACACACCAGTACCTCTTATACCCAGTAGCACGTCCTCTTGCATTGATGCATGCCTGTATTCGTCGTGACATACTATCCACAAATTCATCAAGGCATTGTTGGTCCCGATTGTCCCACTCCTCAACGGCGATTCGCCGTAGATCCCTCACAGTGGTTGGTGGGTCACGTCATCCACAAACAGCCCTTTTCAGTCTATCCCAGACATCCTCGATATGGTTCATGTCTGGGGAACATGCTGGCCACTCTAGTCGAGCGATGTCGTTATCCTGAAGGAAGTCATTCACAAGATGTGCACGATGGGGGCGCGAATTGTTGCCCATGAGGACGAATGCCTCGCCAATATGCTGCCGATATGGTTGCACTATCGGTGGAGGAAGGCATTCACGTATCGTACAGACGTTTCGGCGCCTTCCATGACCACCAGTGGTGTACGTCGACCCCACATAAATCCACCCCAAAATAGCAGGGAACCTCCACCTTCCTGCACTTGCTGGACAGTGCGTCTAAGGCGTTCAGCCTGACCGGGTTGCCTCCAAACACGTCTCCGACGAGTGTCCGGTTGAAGGTATATGCGACACTCAACGGTGAAGAGAACGTGATGCCACTCCTGAGCGGTCCATTCGACATGTTGTTGGATCCATCTGTACCACGCTGCATGGTGTCGTGATTGCAAAGATGGACTTCGCTGTGGACGTCGGGAGTGAAGTTGCGCATCATGCAGCCTACTACGCACAGTTTGAGTCGTAACACGACGTCCTGTGGCTGCACGAAAAGCGTTATTCAACATGGTGGCGTTGCTATCAGGGTTCCTCCGAGCCATAATCCGTAGGTAGCGGTCATCCACTACAGTAGTAGCCATTGGACGGCCTGAGCGAGCTATGTCATCGACAGTTCCTGTCTCTCTGTATCTCCTCCATGTCAGCACAACATTGCTTTGGTTCACTCTGAGACGCCTGGACACTTCCCTTGTTGAGAGCCCTTCCTGGCACAAAGTAACAACGCAGACGCCGGTCTTGACCGTCTAGACATGGTTGAACTACAGGCAGCACGAGCAGTGTACCTCCTTCCTGGTGGAGTGACTGGAACTGATCGGCTGTCGGACCCCTTCCATCTAATAGGCGCTGCTCGTACATTGGGTGTTTACATCTATGAACAGTCAAAGGAACTGTGTCTAATATCCACAGTCAACGTCTGTCTTGATGAGTTCTAGGAACTGGAGTGATACAAAACGTTTTTTGATGTGTGTACATTCGAAGAAACTGTTTTTATTTACTAGCGAATCGAGCAGTTATTCGTAGTTCCTAAATATGTATGGGAATTGGTATATGTCCTACTCTCCGCCCTTCCTCCTCTGTGTGTCTATCTCCTCATCCTTTTCCCCTATCTGTCCATCATCTCTTTCCCTCCTCCCTCTGTCCATCTCCTCCTTTTCCCTCTCTTACCCCTTTTTCCTTCTCCTCCTCCTCCTCTCTCTGACGGTCTTCTACCTTCCCCTCCCCCAACCCCACTACGTCCATTTTCTCCCTCCCCCCATCCTCTGTCCATCTACTCCTCCCCCTCTCTGTGATCTTCAGCGTTCTGTACTGTTAGTGACTTCAGATTCCGTAGCATCATTCTAATCATAAGCTGAGAAGCCATAAACACAGCTTTCTGTTTTCTGTGAAAACCGACTGTGAGGGAGTAAACGAAACAGCGCATTGTTGCGTAAACAATGTTGTTTGAAACATAATGAGAAAGAATATGTAACGGAGAAGCAATTTTTCAAACTGTTTAAATGCCCTGCTAGCTTAGTTAAAACTATTGCGAGAAAGAAAACAAAACCGCACATGTTCACAGCAGAGCAAAGCACGGCATTTCCTTTCTCGTAGTTGTTTTTACTAGAGAATCTATACAATATTTTTTGTTTAAAAAAGAAACATGTAGTGTATATCCATTTGAATGTTTAATAGGGTGTGCTGTAAAATTTTGAAGTAAATTGGCGAACAACTATTCGAGATTTTTGGCTAACAATGTTACCCTATTATATTTTATATGTACAGTTATATATCACATATATTTAAAAATATATTACCATCCTAACGTTTAATTAGAGTAACGAGTAAAAATTTGAACTAAATCGTCCAATAACTTTTCGAGATTTTTGGTAACAACGTTCCCTCTTTTTATTACGTAAAACATTATGTATTATATATGTTAAAATATATAGCCTTTATCCACAGGAATGTCCGTTAGAAAATCATGTAAAAATATGAAGTAAATCGGTCAAGAATTTTCGAAATTTTTGGTAACAATGTTTCTCCATTACATACTGGGTGGTACACGCGAAACCGGCCCCGAAAACAGATGCCGGCCAGAGTGGCCGAGCGGTTCTAGGCGCTACAGTCCGGAACCGCGCGACTGCTACGGTCGCAGGTTCGAATCCTGCCTCGGGCATGGATGTGTGTGAAGTCCTTAGGTTAGTTAGGCTTAGGTAGTTCTAAGTTCTAGGGGACTGATGATCTCAGATTTTAAGTCCCATAGTGCTCAGAGGCATTTGAGCGATTTGAACCGAATACAGACTGTTCGCCAGTTACGCACGGATTCTTATCCGCCACAACTCATGAGCAGGCATAATAGAAAGTAGATAAACATGTAATAATCAGATAATAAAGAAATAACAAATAAGGTAACGCAAAGGTCTATATTTGCGTAGTCGCAACAGCTTCGAAACAATAGATGACAATTGACGGCGGACAATGAGCAGTCTAGTACTCGAGACCTGTTTCTTAACGCGCCAACCTGTATTATGTACATATTTATGTATTATAAGATGGCGCTGCAGTAGGCATATGAAAATATTCACGTATTCGAGTACAACGTTGTGTCACAATTTCAAAGCAGTCGATGAAGAAGCGTCGGAGATTTGACATTTTGAACAAACGAACATTTACAATCTTATTTATATAAATTTTTTGTTACTGGCCTTGGTTTTCTCATCAGCTGAGTACTTTTCTGCCGTAAGGCTCAACTGTTTCCACGCCAACCCAATGGAAGTTCAGTGTCGAGAAGCCATGCGCCTGCTTTCTAATACGCTTCTGCTTTGCTCAGTGGCTCCCGGTGGTAAGCAATATCGATCCACGTCACACAAGCGGACAAGCAGTCTCTCTGTCGGGCGATTATGGAGGAGAATGCAGGAGAAACAATTTCTCTCCAAACACGATACAATTCAGAGAGACTATAAGCTAAGTCAAATGTCGTCAGCCAGCCTCCAGATCCGTCATAGCCAGCCCTTTCAGTCCTGCGGCTGCCTGGAAATGGAACTGGTCGTCTGCACCCCAGTAAGGTTTCTTGTAAGTGGACATCTAACATCCAAACTCTCGAGCTTGGTAGTGCCACAATTCCAGTCAGACATGTCGCTGCTCTGAACACTCCATACTTCGCGGTAGCAAGACTCTCCAAGCACCTCATTGCAGCAACAGATGCAGACATCGCCACATTGAGTGTTTGGCTGCCGATTACGTGCTTTCGCCAGATGCCTGGAAGAATTGCATCAGGCTTGTCGTTATGCAAATAAGTGGGTGGACAACAAGGATATTAATCTTTATTTTTACTTTTACTTAATTTTATTGCTTGTCCATATTTATTGGCTGTGATTGTTAGTGAACCAGAATTATATATTTATTCGTTGTTGTCGAGAGAAAGCAAAAGCAAAATGATAACGTAAATATTTGTTCGACATTCAGTTAATTGAAGGTTTTGTCTTACCGAACCACCCTATAGAAAATATTGCATTATCAGTTTCGCCAATAATTAGTGAAAGTTACTCATTGCTCTTCTTCTTTCAGCCCCAGCACATTCTAACTTAGAAGCGATAAGTAAATGTAGTATAACGCAGAGGCCGCAGCCATCGAAATTGATGGTCATCGAGGTTTGGGGTATATTCTCAGACGTTTGGATGTTTTGTATCTACATCTAAGCTTAACGAGCCACATCACGGTGTGTACCGAGCAGAGGGAACTTCTGGTGCTCCTATCATTTTCCCCTTTCTCTGTTTCATTTGTGAATGGTGCATGGAAATTTTTTCGTCATGGTCACTTCGCGAGACGTATGTGGGGGGATGGAGTACTATTAAACGTAATCGCAATTGGGAATAAGGTCAACCATCAGCTGTAGAATGGAATGGCGACAATGAAAGTTTGTGCCGCACGGGGAGTCGAACCCGCCTATCTCGCCTATCGCGAACGGTTGCCTCACCATTTGGCTATCAATCACGGCCAGACCTTAACTCCCATGTGTCGTCAACCATGCGGGTCTGGCCGTGACTATTGCACGGATAGGCAAATGGTAAGGCAACCGTTCGCAATAAGCAGGAACTCCGGGTTCGTTTCCCGGTCCGGCACAAACTTTCATTGTCGTCATTCCATTCTGCGACTTATGGTTGTCATCCGCAACTGCGAATACATTTAATGTATAACGGCTGTAGTCACCACAGTGCCTGTTCCTTTGGCTATGCACGCATGTCCAAAGGAACTTTGCATCGTAGTCAGAATAACACAGACACTACAATATCGGATGTAGTAAATGTTGCCCACTCTTTCTTCGAAAATAAGCTCTTGCAGTTTCAACAATAACCTTCTCCGTAATACACGTCTCTCCTATAGCGACTGCCACTGGAGTTTGCTGACAAGGAAGGCTCTCTAACGCACCCCCCTCACATTTAGTGGTGAAATGGCTCAGTGGATAGTCCTTCAAAAACTGCACACAGACCAAGCTTGGAAACAGGAAGAAGGTGTACTGAACTGTGAAAAGAGAAGCTAAATACAAACAGTGAACAGTCCAAGTTAAAGATGAGCAACAGCGAGCGAACCGCAAGAATCGTGGGTCGTGGGTGTGAGGTCTCGGTGTTGGACTGCAAAGCGAGAGATTCGTGTTCATATCTTCCTCGTGCCCCTTTCACAAAATTGTTAACTTTCCGTCCGATCATTGATATGTGTGTTCTCCTGCTGTAGTCTTGGCAATTGTCGTACTATACACTGGTCATACGTCATGTGGTAAGAATATATTTACGTCGCAAAAACTTGTGACGAATAGTGATTCCAGGCAAGATGCCGCCCCAAAACTTCTCACAGAAACAAAAAGAACAAATGAACGGGTGTGAACTATGTTACCACAAAGGAATTTACGAATCAAAACTTCCAAACTGGAACGCAAGAGTCATAACAAATAGGAGGTACGTATGTCTGGAGGTCCCTTCCTTGCACCTTGCAGTTGCGTACGTACGTTACACAACGCCACATACACAAATTTAAAACTGGTATAGGCATGCTTATTCAAATACAGAGATATGTTAGCAACAGAATACGCCGCTGCGGTCGGCAACGCCCATATAGGACAACAAGTATCTGGCGCAGTTGTTAGATCGGTTACTGCTGCTACAATGAGGGTTATCAAAATTTAAGCGACTTTGAAAGTGGTGTTACAGTTGGCGCCCGAGCGATGGGACACAGCAACTCCGAGGTAGCGATGAAGTGAGGATTTTTCCGTAAGGCCATTTCACGAGTGTACCGTGAATGTCACGAATCCGGTAAAACATCAAATTTCCGACATCGCTGCGGCCGGAAAAAGATCCTGCAAGAACGGAACCAACAACAACTGAAGACAATCAGACTGTTCAAGCTGCTGGAGGCTCTGTAATGGTGTGGGGCATGTGTAGTTGGTGTGATATGGGACCCCTGATACATCTAGATACGACTCTGACGGGTGACACGTATACAACCATCCTGTCTGATCACCTGCATCCATTCACGTCCACTGTGCATTCCGATGGACTTGGGCAATTCCAGCAAGACAATACGAACCGCACACGCAACTCCGTGGCTCCAGGAACACTCGTCTGAGTTTCAACACTTCCGCTAGCCACCAAGCCCCCTCCCCCCCCCCCCCCCCAGACATGAAAATTATTGAGCATATCTAGGATGCCTTGCAGCGTGCTGTTCAGAAGCGGTCTCCACCCCCTCATACTCATGCGGATTTATGGACAGCTCTGCAGGATTCATGGATTCAGATCCCTGCGACACTACTTCAGACATTAGTCGAGTTCATTCCCACGTCGTGCTGCGGCACTTCGGCGTGCTCGCGGGGATCCTACACAATATTAGGCAGGCGTACCACTTTCTTTGGCTCTTCAGTGTATATATATTCACAAAATTACGAACTATCCGTCCTGTCATTGGCATGGCTCTTCGCTGTATTTATATATGGAGCGCGAGGGAGATCTGAACAAGTAAATCCCCATCCCAGTCCAAAAACGTAACCACATAGCCACGACGCCGTTAACTGTTTCGATTTTGTATCTTTTTTCACAGTTTAGCACACCTTCTTCCTGTTTTCGTGTTTCATGTGTGTTCAGTTTTTGATGGGCTATCCACTGGGCCATCTTACCACTAAATCGGAGGGGGATTCGATGAGGAATTTCCCTTGTGAGCGTCTTCATAATGTTCTCGCTCCAACTAAACGATCCCGTGAAGAAACGTGCCGCTCTTCATTGCATCTTCTACCTCTCTTCTGGTAACCCCACTTGGTAAGGGTCCCATAATGATGATCAATACTCAATAACAGATACAACGAGTGTGTTACTGACCCGGGTAGAGGTGCGTGTTAAAGCGCCGGGTCCGTGACAGTGTGGTGCGCGACCCCGGATCATATCCGCCCGGCTGGTTAACGAGGGGATTCGGTGAGCTGGCTAGCCTCGATGTGGTTCTTAGGCGGCTTGTCACATCCCACTGTGTGAATACTAGCCTCGTACCCAAGTCCCACCTTAGTTCTACGATTATCAAACATTTAGAAATCTTTCGCTCACTTTCGTATGAATAACCAACCCTACACACAAACAGTTGGGGAACACATATTTCGTCCCAAGTGGTAACAGGGTGGCGACAGGACGCGCCAACAATGCCGTTAGTAACCACTCCAATCCTGCGCCCTTGTAGGACAAAGACACAAGAAAAAGAAGAAGTGTTTCTCTAAACCACTTCTTTCGTGGAACAATTATGTTTCCTGAAATTGCTTCTCGTGTATCTCACCCTGGCATCAGCTTTCGCTTCACTTTGGTTTACGTAGTCATTCTACTTTAGATCGATCCGGACATTATTTTACGGTTTCCAGTGAGCTTTCACCAATAGCGTTATCGGACTGTAATGGATATCTTCACCTATTTATAACCGATGTGTTCGATTTATTTTGGTTCCGGATCAACTGTCAGTCCCCGCATCAGCCATCGTGCCAACGGAGGTCTTCCTGTTTTTCTCCACAGCCTTCTGGAGTTGCAACCTTCCTATAAACTACATAATCTATTAGAAAAACCTCAAAGAGCTTCCGACATTATCTAGATCATTTAAATGCACTGTATGCAATAACGACCCTATAACACACCCTTGGCCTACTCCAGAAATAACCTTTACATCTGTCGTTTTCGTCCCATTAAGAATAATGTCTTGAGTTCTATCTCTTACGAAGCGCTGACTGTAGCCTCAAATCTGGACAGATGCCCGGGAAGGTCGTATTATGTCTACATCCAAATAAATAAATAAATAAATAATTGCCGATGACTTGCCTTATGGGCTTGGTCACCTTTATAACAGAATCCCAAGGCCTTCACAAAGGGGCCAGACGAGTTCAAAGCTTTATCGTCAGTTTATTTTTAGATTTCAGATTTGATTTGGAACACTAAGTTCATCAGCAATTATTTTATGTGCTTTATCTACGCTTCTATAGTACTGTATACAGAAAAGTTGTTGTATAACGTTGTTACCACAAAGGTGGGAAACTACTTGACCGATTTACCTTAAATTTTCGTACGATACCCTAATGAAAGTTCCGACGGACATAGGCTATATACACTCAATGCGAAAGAAGTGGTATAGCCAAGCGTATTCAAATACAAAGATATGTAAACAGCCAGAATACGGCGCTGCGGTCGGCAACGCCCATGTAAGACAACAAGTGCGGCGCAGTTGTTACATCGATTACTGCTGCTACAATGACAGCTTAACAAGATATAAGTGGGTTTGAACGTGGTGTTATTGTCGGCCACCCGAGCGATGGGACACAGCATTTTTGAGATAGCGTCGAAGTGGGGATTTTCCCGTATGACAATTTCACTAGTGTACCCTGAATATCACGAATCCGGTAAAACATCAAATCTTCGACATAGCTGCGACAGAGAAAACATCCAGCAAGAACGGGACCAACGGCGACTGAAGAGAATTGTCCAACGTGACAGAAGTGCAACTCCTTCCAAAATTGCTGCAGATTTCATCCTCTTGGTTGCACGGCACAAATCTTTACGTCTCACCTGGGCCTGTCAACACCGACATTGGACTGTTGATGACTGAAACATGTTGCCTGATCGGACGAGTTTCGTTTCGAAATGTATTGAGCGGATGGGCTTATACGAGTATGGAGACAACCTTATGAATCCATGGACCCTGTGTGTCATCAGAGGACTGTTCAAGCTGCTGGAGGGTCTGTAATGGTATGGGGCGTATGCAGTTTGAGTGATATGGAACCCCTGATACGTCTAGATCCGACTCTGATAGGTGACACGTACATAAGCATCCTGTCTGATCACCTTCACCCATTCATGTCCATTGTGAATTCCGACGGACTTGGGTAATTCCAGCAGAACAACGCGACGCCCCACACGTCCAGAATTGCTACAGAGGGGCACCAGGGACACTCTTCTGAATTAAAACCCTTCCGCTGTCCACCAAACTCCCTAGACACGAAAATCATTGAGCATATCTGGGCTGCCTTGCAACGTGCTGTTCAGAAGAGACTTCCACCCCCTCATACTCTTACGGGTTTACGGACAGCGCTGTAAGATTCATGGTGTCAATCCCGTCCAGCATTACTTCAGACATTAGTCGAGTCCATGCCACGTCGTTTGCGGCACTTCTGTGTGCTCGGGGGAGGGGAGAGGGGGTGGAGCGTACTCGATACTCGATATTAGGCAGATGTACCAGTTTCTTTGGCTCTTCAGTATATATTTTAATACATATACCATATAAATGAAAATTTAATGTATAAACGAGAAAGGTTGTTACCAAAAGCCTCGAAAAGCTCTTGACCGATTTACCTCCAATGTTTGCACAATCACAATAATCAACGCACATGCACCCGGACGAAATTGATGACTTCTGGACGACAATGGAAGAAACTATCAGTACAATTCCTGCACATAGAGGCAAAATAATACTGGGATACTTCAACGCTAAACTCGCAAAAGAAAAGATATACAGACATACCACAGGAAAACATACTCCACACAAGAACACAAACAAAAATGGAAAACACCTGACAGACTTTTGAAAAAGGCACGACCTCGCCATTATGTCAACAAAATTCAAGAAACCATCACGGAAACTTACCACATGTAAATTCCCCCGCGGAAAGCAAGAACTGCAAATCGACCACGTAGTAGTCCAGAAAGACTCACAAAAAGAAATTTTGAACATAGATACACGTAAAGGCTACTACGACTCAGACCACCACCTACTACAGATCAGGATTCGTCTTTTTCCCAAGAAAAAGCTCCAGAAGAACAAAATTGTTAGAACAGATCCAGAATACCTTACTTTAAATCAGACACAAATATTAGACAAAATTAAAATGGAGAAAACTACAGACTGGACACAATTTTCAGGAAGAATCCGAGAGGCCATGAAACTAGCACAAGCACCACGCACAAGGAAACACCGTTGATGGAACCACACATGTGACCAAGCTATTGACCAACGAATCAATGCATGGAAAAAATTTTGTAGCCATAAATCCAAAGAGAATTGGATGAACTTCCTGAAAACACAGAAAGAATAAAGCAAAACCATTCGCAGTAAAAAACGACGGTATGATAAACGGCGATTGACGGAGATCGAATCGGACTTCACGAAGAACAATGCAATAAACTTATACAGAACGTTCAGAGAAAATATGACTGGATATCAACCACCCAACTTGTGCTTCAGAAGACCGTATGGGACCCTAGAAACCAATACCAAACGCAATTGTGACATTCTGGCAAATCCTTTGGAAAACTCCTCAACACGGACTCCCTAAGGAAGAAATGATGACAGAAGCGAGCACCTACAATCCAGATAGTGAACCTCGAATTCTAGAAGAAGTCAAAGAAATAATCAAGTCACTCAAGAATCGTAGAGCACTAGGAGAAGACGACATCACCGGGGAAATCTGTAAGTTACAAGACCCAGAACTCACCAAAGATATACACAGGATCTTAGAAGATATCTGGAAGACCATGAAAATTCCTGAAGACTGGAAAACTGCCCTGATACACCCAAAGGTGACAAGACTGACCAGAACAACTAAAAAGGAATTCTATGGACACCTATACAGAATGCCATCACACAGACTGACCAAACAGATCTTTGACTGGGTAATCACTAGAATAACAAATGGGTGGGAGAGGTAAAAAACGACCTGAACCAACTTAACAGTAGGCACAATAAACGACAGAATAAAATTCAAAAACATCATTAAGAAAAGTAAACTACATGAGATACACTGTGACAAACGAACAGGTGTAAAACGGACCGAAGAACGCAAGCAAGATCACAGCCGGAAGATGAAAGAAATATGGGCAACCAAAAAGGCAATCAAGATGAAGCCGAAGACACAAAGCCGACAAGAAGCATGGACAGAGGACCGGAAACAGAAACACAGCGAGCGAATGAGGGAAGTTTGGGCAGCTAGGAAGGCAGCAAAAGGAACTGGCCATGTAATGTAGTCCATCTGCGCTCTTAAAGGCAAAACACCAATAATAATAATAATATATAAATATATATGCAATATATAAATGGGAAACGTTGTTACGAAAAATCTCCAGAAGTTCTTGGCCAATTTACTTAAAATTTTACACGATACGTTAATAAACAATCATACGGGCGCTAGGTTATATATTTTTTAAACAACAAGGTACATATTTTCTATTAAAATCGACTGCGAAAAATAAAATGCTGTGCTGTGCTCTGTTGTAAAAATGTTCGATTTTGTTTTTCTTCTCGAAATCAGTTTCAGCTAACAAAGCGGGACATTTAAACCACTACACAAACTATTTCTCCCATGTATATTCTTTCTCCTTATCTATAATTTCAAACGAAGATTGTATACACAACAATGCGTTTTTTTAGTTGTCTTCCTCACAGATGGTTTCCACAGGAAACAGGAAAGTTGTATTTATGGCATCTCGGCTTATGATGAGAATGCTATTACGTAATCTGGATGTGTAATAACAATAAACTAGATTCGAAGATAGAGAGAGAGAGCAAAAGGAGATGGACAGGGGGGGGGGGGGAGAAATGGACATAATAAAGTGGGAGAATGAGGAGATGGACAGAGAGGGGGGAAATGAGGGGGAAGTAGGTGGACAGAGGTGGGGAAGGGGGTGATGGACAGACAGAGAGGATGGAGGAAGAAGAGGAGGAGTAGGAGAAGGGAGCGGACAAAAAGAGAGGGAAGAAGAGATGGAGTGAGAGAAGAGCAGTAAGAGATAAAGGTGTGTATCCATTCCTATACATATTTAGCAATTGCAAAGCATTGGTATGTTTGCTAGTGCTTGTATAACACTTAACATTTAACACTCTAAAACAAAAGTTTTATACACAAGACTCTCCCTCATCCGGCCATTCCTGGCACATATGGGTGCCAGATTAGCGAAAGTGTCGGATTATTGAGTGTCTGAAAATTATATTAATCATTTATTTTGTTTTTTATTTATTTTGAAAATAAATATAATTTATTTTGAAAATATAGTATACTGTACTTTATTAAACCGAAGGATACAATTTTAAAACATCGAGGATATACTTTATTAAATCCAAAAATACATTAATTTTCAAAGAGTTAGTCCTTGAGTGTATGCTGTTCATAATTATACAGTCGTATCACTCACTATGAAACATGTCCCTAATTTTTAACTGTCACAGTGATGATAAGCGACGGTGGCTAGCTTCATCACGAAACCGCTTTACGAGCATTACATCGGTACTGCATGTATCTAGTTGTTGCATAATGTACTCCAGGAAGACCTCGCCAGCTTCAGCACCAGCAGTGTGAGAAATCTTCGTGATGTCCCTTCCTGTGGCCTCTTCTTGATCGCTTTCATCCTTACATTCTTGCACGCTTTTGAATATTTCTTCATCTGTTAAAGTTTCGTCCGTATCACAGTTTTCCTCATTCAGCCACTCAGCAACATCTTCGTCATCAATTTCTTCTCCTCCTGGAAGATTGTAGAACATGTCAGTGAACAAAGTAATTGATAATTCCGAAATGACTGACTCATCGCTGTCACTCACTACTGGACCCAACTCGACATCAATGGATGGCCACAATTTTCTCCAGCTCTTCATTATGGTAGCGCTCTCCACTTTATCCTATGCTTCGGCTGCTTGGAAAACAACATCACGTATGTTAATTGCTTTTCCACGTCTTCAGCATAGTCCTGTTCGTTTTCACTTTCGTTCAGCAAGGAGACGAGAAGTGAATGTCAGTGATAACGTTTAATTGATTTCAAAATTCCCTGGTCCATGGGCTGAATTAGGGCTGTCACATTGTGTGGGAGAAAGAGTACTTGTATACCATCGGACTTTAGAAAAAAATCTGAAGGATGACTGGGAGCATTGTCAATTACAAGGATAGCTTTCAGTGGAAGCTTTTTTCGTCTTTAGATCTTTTCTCACTGCTGCTACAAACGTTTCATAGAAACATCGAGAGAATATTTGTCCGTTCATCCATGCTTTCTTCTGAGCGCAATACTGCACTGGTAGAGTATTTATGTCAGTGTTTTGAAAACAACGTGGGTTTTGGGATTTTCCAATCACCATAAGCAGTAGTTTATGACTGCCATTTGCGTTACAACACGCCATTAATGTTACGCGCTGTTTCTGATGCTTGTAACCACGAGCTTCCTTCTCGATCTTGGCAGCTAACGTTTTTGAAGGAAGCATCTTGTAAAAGAGTCCTGTTTCATCAGCATTATACGAGGCATCATCAGTTAAATGTTCTTACTCTATTGTTTTCCATATCTTGCTTACAAACTCATCAGCATCCTTATCGTTAGTTGAACGACTCTCCCCGCTGACTGTCAGCTGCCGAATGCCATGTCGTGTCTTCCAGTTTTATAGCCAACTTCGCTCGCTGCAAACAAGTTACTACTGCCAAGCTGTTTGTTAAAGGCAGCTGCTTTTTCCTTTATAATCGGGCCACTGGCTGGAATTCCTTTACTGTGTTTTTGTATGAACCATCTATAAACAGCTACGTCCAAATCTTCATTCTAAATCTTTCGCATAACCTTCCGTTTTCCCAACTCACTATCCATTTGTGTTGAGTATTGTCGAATAACATCTTCTTTCTTCTTGATGTCATAAATAGTTGTCGTCCAACATTGAACTCGGTAGCAATGGCCTTCTGCGAAGAACCTCGATTTAACTTACCTAAAATTTTGAGTTTCTGCTTAATGTCTAGCATAACGTGCTTCCGTTTCGAAGACCCGAACTGTAAAGAAAGCTGCAATTTCAAATACAGTATATAAAGCATTGTTCAACTTGTTTAACTAAGCACTGTTGCGCACGATAATTCACTGTACACCTGTTTTTGGATGTGCGCCGAATTACTGAGAGGCTGGACTACTGAGGACCTGATTAGCGAGAGTCTAGTGTAATTATATGACCTTATATTCAAAATTTCCCATGTTCCTCATACATACTACCATGCACATGAATGTTACACTTTAACAGGTTTCAGGGACACATCACAACCTAGCTAAAAGCCTATATGTGAGTGATTTTAGGTCAGATACAATTTTCAACATTTGAAATCTCAAAAATGAGTCACAATAGCGTTTGGAGAAGAAACTGAGGTATACTTGAATCACACGCACTTTTTATTACCGTGCGAAATTCAAGGCATTGTTGTTGACTCCGATCCGCTGCTTTCACGCTCTTCAGATCCGAGGCAATTAATATGAAATGAATGTGAAGTACTAACGTAGGGTGCTGCACAAATTTATCCAGGGAGCACACCATTGTAATAGTTTTTTTTAATAACTCATTCACTCAGTTGGAAAAGATGTGATGCACTGAGACTAAATTCTGAAAGGATGCAAATTTTATTGTATCTCAGAGGATTAATAGATTTCCACTAGATATGTTTTCTGAAAAGTTATATAGACACCTAAAAGGAAAGCATATTTCGTAAGCACAGGTTAGGTTTTTTATACTATTACTACGGTTATGGGTGAGAACGTTTTGATTTAATGATCTGAAACAATATCTTTGTATGATTGAAATTCAGCATATCCAGCGTGTTAGGAAACGACGGAACAAAAAGAATCAGAGTTATTGAGTAAACAATTTTGAATATCAACAAAAGCAATAAAAAATTTCTCTGATTAATTTTTCCCGAAGTCGTGAAACAGGAACTAGACATTAAAAAAACGATTATTCCAATTTGATACTATCTATAATTCTACTTGATTACGAAACTTCACGTCTAGGACTGTCAATGGATTTGCTGCGTTATTTCTATGCCATCTGCTTTTTAATGTTGACTAGCATTTTTAAGGTTAAACTGAAAGTGTTTTGAAAGCAGTTTCGGTAAGCTGTGACCCATGGTGATATTCAGACCTCCCATAACAGCCATCGAATCAACTGCCGGTACTAACAGCCTAGAACTGAGTCAGGTGGTCTTTGTCTTTGCAAAACACATGGTTCCAATGGCTCTGAGCACTATGAGACTTAACTTCTGAGGTCATCAGTCCCCTAGAACTTAGAACTGCTTAAACGTACCTAACCTAAGGACATCACACACACCCATGACCAAGGCAGGATTCGAACCTGCGACCGTTGCGGTCGCGCGGTTCCAGACTGTAACGCCTAGATCCGCTAGCCACACCGGCCGGCTTTGTCTTTGCAGTCTGAGACATTATATTGTAGCCACCCCAGCTGTACTGCAATAATCGAAACTATATAATTTCTACGTCTACATCTACATCTACATCCATACTCTTCAAGCCACCTGACGGTGTGTGGTGCAGGGTACCTTGAGTACCTCTATCGGTTATTCCTTCTACTCCAGTCTCGTATTGTTCGTGGAAAGAAAGATTGTCGGTATGCCTCTGTGTGGGCTCTAATTGCTCTGGTTTTATCGTTATGGTCTCTTCGCGAGATATACGTAGGAGGGAGCAGTATACTGCTTGACTCCTCGGTGAAGGTATGTTCTCGAAACTTCAACAAAAGCCGGTACCGAGCTACTGAGCGTTTCTCTTGCAGAGTCTTCCACTGGAATTTATCTGCCAACTCCGTAACGCTTTCGCGATTACTAAATCACACACATCCATGCCCGAGGTAGATTCGAACCTGCGACCGTAGCGGTCGCGCGGTTCCAGACTGAAGCGCCTAGAACCGCTCGGCCACTTCGGCCGGCCGTCACAATCACATTTAGGGGAGGAATACCATCCTCATTTGCTCAGAAATGCTCCACGTCTGCCCTGGTCAGTTTTGATCCGATGCAGTACGCACCAGTCTCGTCGGTGTAGATGAAAACGTGCTGGTCGCTCCCAGGGAGCTTTAATTCCACTACTGGCCATTAAAATTGCTACACCACGAAGATGTGCTACAGATGCGAAATTTAACCGACAGGAAGAAGATGCTGTTATATGCAAATGATTAGCTTTTCAGAGCAATCACACAAGGTTGGCACCGGTGGCGACACCTACAACTTGCTGACATGAGGAAAGTTTCCAACCGATTTCTCATACATAAACAGCAATTGAGCGGCGTTGCCTGGTGAAACATTGTTGTGATGCTTAGTGTAAGAAGGAGAAATGCGTACCATCACGTTTCCGACTTTGATGAATGTCGGATTGTAGCCTATCGCGATTGCGGTTGATCGTATCGCGACATTGCTGCTAGCGTTGGTCGAGATCCAATGACTGTTAGCAGAATATGGAATCGCTGGGTTCAGGAGTGTAATACGGAACGCCATGCTGGATCCCAACAGCCTCGTATCACTAACAACCGACATGATAGGCATCTTATCCGCATGGCTGTAACGGATCGTGCACCCACGTCTCGATCCCTGAGTCAACAGATGGGGACGTTTGCAAGACAACAGCCATCTGCACGAACAGTTCGACGACGTTTGCAGCAGCAGGGACTATCAGTTCGGAGACCATGGCTGCGGTTACCCTTGACGCTCCATCACAGACAGAAGCGCCTGCGATGGTGTACTCAACGACGAACCTCGGAGCACGAATGGCAAAACGTCATTTTTTCGGATGAATCCAGGTTCTGTTTACAGCATCATGATGGTCGCATCCGTATTTGGCGACTCGCGGTGAACGCACATTGGAAGCGTGTATTCGTTACCACCATACTGGCGTATCACCCGGCGTGATGGTATGGGGTGCCATTGATTACATGTCTCGGACACCTCTTGTTCGCATTGACGGCACTTTGAACAGCACAAAAAAGCATAATTCTTAAAGGATCACTACAAACACATCCAGAAATTAAAATCAACAACACAAACATAAAACGCGTTGTTGTAACTCGATGTCTTGGGATAGACACTGACGAACAACACAGCTTCAACGAACACATACGACTAATCTCGAACAAAGCCGAAAGTATACTTCACAACTAGCTACATTAAATTCGACATGATACTGACTTACACTAACACACATAGGAATGTACGACTGTACACTTTCTGAGTCGGTATTGATCTTTGCAGCTAGTACATGGGCACACAGACTCGCTCTCATGGTGAATAAGACCACTGGTAGGTGGGGTCAGAGGAGTTTGCTACTTAGACTATCTGGGGCGTTCAGCACATGTTCTTAAAACCAACGATTTCACTATGATTACGTTTTAAGGACATACATTGATCTTTTATTTACCAACGTAAGCCTGTTATTACTAAATATGATGTCCTCTCTGTTACAAACTGCTGATTTTGCTTGTGGCATTTCGTGGGGAGCCTATATATATATATATATATATATATATATATATATATATATATATATATATATATATATATATATATAAAATTGATGCCTAACTTTGAGCTTCATACCATGTAAATCAAGTACTTGAAAAAGGTATAAAAGGCTGAAACCTCAGTTGTACATAAATAAACAATAAAGCAGTCAAATGGTGGTATGTTCCTTTAAAAAAACTTTGTATGAATGTTGCTCAGCAACATCAAAAACTGTATACTGACAGCAGATGGGTAGACCTGAAAAATTGGAAATTTATGGTAAGGTCTTATGGGACCAAATTGCTGAGGTAATCGACCCCTAAGCTTACGCACTACTTAATCTAACTTTAACTTACGATAAGAACAACACACACACACCCATGCCCGAGGGAGGACTATGAAGTCCGACGGAGGGAGCTGCGCGGACGATGACAAGACGCCCTGCGACTGTCGACTGCGCGGCGGTAGACCTGAGAGAGTTCTGCAGGTCACTGGGCTGCACACAGACGTTGCAACAGTTGTCCTCAGTCTCTGGCATGATCTACATGTGATCTATGCAAGTATTTTATCTTGTGACGCCTCTTACAATTTTATGTTGACAAGAGCCTCAGCCTGTGCGCATTTACTAGCGAGCATTCATTCTGATGCATGATATATGTAATCTGGCTGCTATCTAAATCCATGGTACGGGATTATTCTTGTTTTGTCAATTTTATATGTGACAAGAACCACTCTGCTTGATCTAAGCTGATGTACCATCGTGTGATGTAACAAGGCCCACTCCTACTGAAGAAGATATTTTTACAAATGTCGGAATCTAGGTCAAGAGCTAATAAACCTTTGTTAGCAACTGGTTGGCTGATTTTTCGACCTCTTCAGTAATTAGAATAATCTGTGGATAGTTATTGTTCTAGAATCATGATAAACCTGTACACATCATTATTCAGTGGTGATATCATTGTAAATACGATATCATTGTAAATGTAATAATACACTCCTGGAAATGGAAAAAAGAACATATTGACACCGGTGTGTCAGACCCACCATACTTGCTCACACGCACGGCACAGCGGACACACCAGGAACCGCGGTGTTGGCCGTCGAATGGCGCTAGCTGCGCAGCATTTGTGCACCGCCGCCGTTAGTGTCAGCCAGTTTGCCGTGGCATACGGAGCTCCACCGCAGTCTTTAACACTGCTAGCATGCCGCGACAGCGTGGACGTGGACCGGACCGCAGCGACGCATGGATGCACGCCAAGACCGTAGGATCCCACGCAGTGCCGTAGGGGACCGCACCGCCACTTCCCAGGAAATTAGGGACACTGTTGCTCCTGGGGTATCGGCGAGGACCATTCGCAACCGTCTCCATGAAGCTGGGCTACGGTCCCGCACACCGTTAAGCCGTCTTCCGCTCACGCCCCAACATCGTGCAGCCCGCCTCCAGTGGTGTCGCGACAGGCGTGAATGGAGGGACGAATGGAGACGTGTCGTCTTCAGCGATGAGAGTCGCTTCTGCCTTGGTGCCAATGATGGTCGTATGCGTGTTTGGCGCCGTGCAGGTGAGCGCCACAATCAGGACTGCATACGACCGAGGCACACAGGGCCAACACCCAGCATCATGGTGTGGGGAGCGATCTCCTACACTGGCCGTACACCTCTGGTGATCGTCGAGGGGACACTGAATAGTGCACGGTACATCCAAACTGTCATCGAACCCATCGTTCTACGATTCCTAGACCAGCAAGGGAACTTGCTGTTCCAACAGGACAATGCACGTCCGCATGTATCCCGTGCCACCCAACGTGCTCTAGAAGGTGTAAGTCAACTACCCTGGCCAGCAAGATCTCCGGATCTGTCCCCCATTGAGCATGTTTGGGACTGGATGAAGCGTCGTCTCACGCGGTCTGCACGTCCAGCACGAACGTTGGTCCAACTGAGGCGCCAGGTGGAAATGGCATGGCAAGCCGTTCCACAGGACTACATCCAGCATCTCTACGATCGTCTCCATGGGAGAATAGCAGTCTGCATTGCTGCGAAAGGTGGATATACACTGTACTAGTGCCGACATTGTGCATGCTCTGTTGCCTGTGTCTATGTGCCTGTGGTTCTGTCAGTGTGATCATGTGATGTATCTGACCCCAGGAATGTGTCAATAAAGTTTCCCCTTCATGGGACAATGAATTCACGGTGTTCTTATTTCAATTTCCAGGAGTGTATGAATGTAATACATATGTAAGCCCGCCCAGCTAGCCACGTGGTCTTACGCGCTGCTTCCCGAGCGGGAAGGTATGCCGGTCCCCGGCACGAATCCGCCCGGCTGATTAATGTCGAGATCCTGTGTGCGAGCCGGCTTGTGGATTGTTTTTAAGGAGGTTTTCCATCTACCTCGGCTAATGTGGGCTGGTTCTCCTTATTCCACCTCAGTTACAGTATGTTGGAGATTGCTGCTCAAACACTGTCTCCACGTACGCATACACCATCATTACTCTCATTACCCTACCACGCAAACATATGGGGTTACACTCGTCTGGTATGAGACGTTCCTTGAGGGAGGGGGGAGTCCACTGGAGGCCGAACTGCACAATAACCCTGGGTTCGGTGTGGGGCGGCAGTGAGGAGGGTGGATTTCTGTGGCCTGTTGTGGGTTTGCGAATCACTGAGGGCTATGGCGGGACGAAACGTCTCCGTTGTTTCTAGGTCTCCAGTTTAATACATAACACACACAACACAAATGTAATATAAAGTAAGTAAGCAGTAATCCAAATAGTCTTAACATACTGTAAATCAGTGACAGATTATGCATATTATGCAATATATGCAAAATTAACAAGTACAATGGTTGTATTATACAAATATGCATTTACACAATTAATAACTAGATTAGTTGTTAATCAAAATATCCACGGGTGTGCTGCCGGTCTACAGTGTCCAACGGGCACAATATTGCGGCGATCATACACGTCGCCATCATCATACCTGATGTATGATCGCCGAAATATTGTGCCCGTTGGACACTGTAGACCGGCAGTACACCCGTGGATATTTTGATTATCAAATACGCCCGGAGAAACTCAAGAATCACAGATTAGTTGTTGTTTGTTATTTCTTTCTAGAAGCACATAAGATCTGTACATAACTTAATTAGATTATATTGAGACAGGATATTGTTCCAAAGCCACACAAAATTTGTTTACTATTTAACTTAAAAAGTAGTTTTTATTATGTAACCTAACAAACTTTAACTTACACAGCACACTAACAAACAACTCCAACATACATTAGATTAGATTTCCATGGACTGAACAAATCGAGTTTTCCCCAGGATTGATGTTCATGCAGACAATATTAACGTAGGTAGCACCACAATGGGACACTGTACTTGAAGTTCAATACTCTGTCCCCTTCTCCAGATGGAACTGGTGAAGGAACATCTATATCTACTCTTTCCTGTCTTCTTTTTATTCTCTTCTTAAAATACACCTTATATTTATAATTTCCTACTTCTGATTTCATGCACCACTTCCACCTTGGTGCTGCATGACCAATAGTGCCTGTGATCTCAAACGTGTAGCATAATTTTACTGTCCAGTGGTGGCCACGGGTACATGCTAAGAGGTCTGTGTGGAGCACTATGGCCTGCTTAAAGTAATAGCACTGACCAAAAATGATAAATGTTCAAGAATGGAAATGGGTGATTCTTATGTATCTTCACCCCTCAAGCACGAATATGTTTTTTTTTTTTTTTTGAAGCGTCCTCAGTTTAAAAAAATACTTCATTAGACAAGAACTGTTATAAAAAACAAATAGGTAGAGTTCTTAAGAATAACCTATTAAGGCCACCATCATGCCTAAACTACTGGAAAGTTTTCTTATAACTGACCTTTTACAGTATGGCAACAGTGTGTGTGGCTCATTATCTGTTGCTCCCAAACACCTTGTTCTTATCAGTCATGAGGAAATGGTTCCTTTGGTTGGCTGTACATTCACAAGAGAGTGGTGCGATCTGCATATATCTTGTGCTGAGTGTTTCATTTTGTTTTGTGTTGCATTTGTGTTCGGGTTCGTACAATGTCAGGGATATGTTCAAATGAATCAAATAACTTTTGCTACATATGTGCAGAGTACACAAGTAACTTCTCACCTGGTACAGAATCATTGATGACATCTTTGCTATCTGGATCGAAGGTGAGGACCACCTATCGCCATGTTTCCAATACCTTAAGGGGGGGAGGACGTCATACGGGCCGACTTGGAGCAGGACAGGCATCCCACGACATTTTAATAACCAGTGTCTATACTTTTACAAATAAATTCATAAAACTTTGTCAGCATCACCAGGAAAGATTCAGGATTCACACTCATTGCAGTGGAAGTTCGAAAACATAACGAAACAAATTTTTTTACGTGTCAAATTTCATCATCTTTTTCACTTGCTAATGGCAGCATTTGTTGCTGTAGGTACACTTTTCTTCATAAGTTAAAGGGATTCTTCGATGAATTTTGCACAGCAACCAACCATACTTACAGGTGTATGAAACTCTAGAATGTAATTTACAAAAAAAATGAATGAGCTGTTATATTTTAAACTTCATGTTTAGAAGAAACACAAATATTTTTGGTTAAGTACCTCAATTTTTACCACATTTTTAATAGATTTTGAAAATCCAAGAGTTTCATACACCTGTAAGTATGGTTTGTATGCTGTGCTAAATTAATCGAAGAATCTCTCTCACCTATGAAGAAAAGTGTACCTATAGCAACAAATGCAGCCATTAGTAAGTGAAAAAAATGATGAAATTTCACATGTAAAAAAAATTATTTCGTTATGTTTTCGAACTTCCACTGCTATGAGTGTGAATTCTGAATCCTTCCTGCTCATTCTGACAAAGTTTTATGAATTTATTTGTAAAAGTACAGACAGTGGAAATTAAAATGTCCTGTGTTGCCTCTCCTGTTCCAAGTCGGCCCGTTTGACGTCCTAACCCCCTTAACAAATTGTCCCCCATTTGCTTCACCTGATCCCACTATACCCACCTTCGTAGATGTTGACCTCCACCTCAAAGATTGCTACAACAGTATCTCCATCCATGTCAAAACTACTAACCACCAGTGATACCTCCACTTCGACAGCTGTCGCCCCTTCCATACCAAGATCTCCCTTCCGTACAGCCTAGCCGACTGTGGTCGTCCCATCTCCAGTAATGAGCAGTCCCTCTCGAAATATACTGATGGTCTCACTGAAGCCTTCACTGGCCATAATCATCCTCCTAACCTAGTACAAAAGCAAATCTCCCGTACCTTGTCTTTCCAGTCTCCCACCACCTTCCAAAGTCCCACCTTCTGCCCACAGAGGAGCATTCCCCTCGTAACTCAGTACCACCCAGGACTGGAGCAACTGAATTACATTCTCCACCAGGGTTTTGATTACCTTTCGTCGTGCCCTGAAATGAGAAAAGTCCTGCCCACTCCTTCTCACCACCCCTCCCACAGTGGTATTCCGCCGTGTGCCAAACCTACACAATGTACTTGTCTATCCTTGCACAATCCCTGCTCCCAATCCCTTACCTCATGGCTCATACCGCTGTAATAGACCTAGATGCAAGTCCTGTCCCATATATCCTCCCACTACCACCTGCTCCAGTCCGGTCACTAACATCACCTATCCCATTAAAGGCAGGGCTACCTGTGAAATCAGTCATGTGGTCTACAAGCTAAGCTGCAACCATTGTGCTGCATTCTATGAAGGCATGACAACCAACAAGCTGTCCATCTGCATAAATGGCCACTGACAAGCGGTGGCGAAGAAACATGTGGACCACTCTGTTGCTGAACGCACTGGCAAACATGATATCCTCAATTTAAATGACTGCTTCACAGCCTGTACCACAAGGATCCTTCCCAACAACAGCAGCTTCTCTAAATTGCGCAGGTGGGAACTTCCCTTTAATACATCCTCAATACATCCTACAGCCCTGTAACCCTCATGGCATCACCCATGCAGCCCCTTCTCTGTTCCCATTCCAGCACTACACAGCTGTCATTTCATCACCTCATCCAGTCTTTTTATTTCTCTCCTTTACCGCTACTTCCCCGTCCCTCCCAACCTCTCCCCTGCCCTCTGTGTAACCTGCAGCACTTCACTCTCCACCACCCAAACCATACTATCACTCCCCCTCCCCACCCTAGCCTCTCCATACCCCCACCCAGTCGCCATTCCCATCATGTGCTGGTGTTGCTACTCACAGGATGGTTTCAGTTGCCTGTGACTCAGTGGTGTGTGTGAGTTGCATTTGTGTGAGTGTGTGTGCGTGTGCATATGTGTGTCTATTGTTGACGAATACCTTAATGGCCGAAAGCTAAAACTGTGAGAATCTTTTTTTTTGTGTCTATCTGCGACTCAGCATCTCTGCTATATGGTGAGTGGCAACTTTCCTTCTCCTAATATTGAGTACACTAATAAATCCTACAGACGACCTGTGACACCTGTAATGATCTTCATTTCAAATTTACGTTAGGTGATCAGGACCGAAAATGGGCACCACATATTGTTTGTATGGTCTGTTCACCTTGTCTTAATATTTGAGTGAGGAAAAAGGTAAAGTTTTGCTATTCTGGTGATATCGAGAGAACCGACCAATCACGTACATTATTGGTATTTCTGCCTGATTAAAACAGCAGGGATTAAGGACAAGGATAGAAAGACAATCAAGTATCCCTCCATCAAGTCAGCTGTTCGAATTGTACTAGACAGTCCTTCCTTACGTGTATCCATACAGAAAACAGAACAAACACACTGCAGCTGTAGAATATATGGATGGAGGTGACTGGATGTAATTGAGAACAATGCTATATTATACCGCCTGACCAGGAAAATAGTGTATTTGCGCTAGACGTTGGCAGCTGTACTACATTTACAAGCAATTTTAGAAAACAGAACGGGAAGTGAGTTCGTGATAGCACAGATAGAAGTGACATAAAATCGATAAAATGACGGAAAATATGTATGAATTGAGAGAAAATACACCAAAATGTGGGGAAATTGAGGAAGTACTTGCGTGTCTTCTGGTTAGCGCAGAACAATTCTTGTACATGGGAACGAGTATGTGACAGCAAGAGGAATACGAGAAAACGTTGACATGGAAGTGCCAAGAACCGAGGAAACAGTACTTTTTTTTTCATCGAGACAACATTCGACTCTATATGTGTTGAGGTAATAGTGATACAAGCGAGTTGCTTACTACTGTATTCGACGCTTTCCAGGAAGAAAGAGAACCATATGCATCTAAACTTACTTGCATCTGCTTTAAAGAATGACAGAGTGGATGAAGTGATCGGTTGAGATGGAGTTGTAACAAGGTACGATTTAATAGTAGAATGATCATGCATTCTAGAGGGAGAGAGGAAGATGTTGCTGCAGGTCACCTGACCATTTTTTTCTGCTGTTTTGTCAAGATTCATCAGTTGTGTGACAGTCTCCATTCGACTCGTATAAACGGCGTGTTCTGTGTGTGTCTTAGAGTACTGTCTACTTGCGATCGTTAACAACAGACTTCTCACTCATCAGAGGACTTCCATCTCATGTGTGATGTAACGTGACCATCCTGTTTCGAGACATTTCTCTAAACGGCATAAAATTGAGTCTTCAATTTCATAACTACGGTGATTCTAAGTTACCGACAGATGTCCTTTACAGAGTTAATGGTGGCATGACGTGTAATTTAGCACGTCAAACGCCGTTGCTATGCTTTTGTCTGTTTCCTTGTAAGAAGTATTCTCCGTTACTGACGATCATTTTATATAGAACTGACGCGAGCATAGTATAATTTCTGATTCGTGATCGGATGTGAACAGTGGACGCTATACATTTTTGGAAAGCTATATTGTGCATGTATCATACAGAGTCGATGTTTTAAGAAAGTAGTTTTTTTCATTTTGCAGTTTGTCACCGTAGTTTATCGTAGAGAAACCTACAAGAAGGATGTATATCATGCGCTGGAGATATATTTCTTACACTGGAATTTTTTTTTTGTGTGTGTGTTGTGCGATGACAAGAACACTACCTCCAGAGGAGGTTGGTCCCTCAAGTGTGCGGGGTAGGTTTTCTTACTGGGGACACCATTTGGCACCTTGTTTTCATTTGAGAGCCTTTGGGCACTGTTTGTTGGTCCTTGAGGCCCACGGTCTTGGTATTTTACTGGAATATTAGCAGCGTTGCATTCCACGTGACTAATAACTCAGAAACTGCAACGATCTAACATTATTGCCTGTTTTAAGTGCAGAACCATGTAGCTTTAGGAGTGCATGTGTTTATGTTCTCTCTTACCAATACCTTCCTGGTACTGACCCCAGACACTAGAAGAATACTTTAGAATTCATAGCGTAGTTGATTTATGTAAAATGCTTCGAACTCCGTCTGCCTGGAGCTTCATCATGCATAAAAATCACCCTTTTCTTGTTCTTCTTGACCGTACACTACTACATCACAACACTTTCATATCTACTACTATACACCAATAAGGGGTGTTAACCTTCTTAACATGCGCGCTTCTGCAGAAATCTTGTATACTTGGATGGATGCAGAAGAGCAGTTACAGATTCGGCACAATCCATTCCTTCACGAGACATGGAATGTAGCGGTATGTTTCTGGTCAGCTGCAGGTAAAATTTCTGACAGTGCTGCAGAGCAGGGTGGTTAAAGACAGTGCGAGGGGATCTTTCAGTCTCTAACTTTATCCCAAGAATGCGAGAATGTCCTGTGACTCCCATCCACATGGAAAAAGATCGTAAATTACACACTCAGCTTGTAGTGCTAGAAAATATGTAGATTACTATCTGCTGTACTTTGATTTATATGTTCGAGAATTAGCAATGAATGGACGTACTGCACAGTCATCTATCTACATTTGCAATGGTACTCGCAAAGTAGAGGAGCGGGATTTAGCGCTGATACTGAAATTGCGAACCATACTGCCGCGTCATTGGTAAGTGCTGAATTTACTGTAAAATTGCTAAAATTGTTCTCACTATCAACTGTGATGCTAAGTATTACAGTACATTAGTGGTATCTTTTCCATCCCATCGTTCACTGGTACGGTGTTGATTGAGATTGCTTGTTTGAGATGGAGGAAAAGTCTTGGTGGAAGGGCAACATCTTCCGGTGATGGCTAGCACCAAAACAGTAATCGCGTGCATGACTACAATATGAGGAATCAATCAAAACAGAACACTGAGCCATCAGCAGTTCCGTCACTATGAAAGCTTAATTTAAATGTAGAAGGCGTCAATCACCTCTGGACAACAGTTTGGAAACGCTCCACAACACCAAAAAACTCGTTTGTTTAAAATCATCCAGTGTGTGTGTATGTGTGTGTGTGTGTGTGTGTGTGTGTGTGTGTGTGTGTGTGTGTTATGGTAGCAGCAGTAACAATATGATTTACCCTGTGCGACGTCTAGTTTTTTGTGAGAGGCAATGGACCAAAACGTGTTAATGTCAGTTTAGGACCTGACACAGACCACAAAGTCGTGGCGGAAAAACAAAATTTATGGCAGTGTACAAAATGTGCTACAGCAGAAAAAAATAATGTACCAAACAACAAAACAAAACAGGGGCCCTCTCTTGCGATTGATAGTCTGTAGGATATGGTCCTCCGACAGCAGAGGCGATGAAACTTTACAGTGGTCTGTGCAAGCGACTTCAGTCACTGGCCACCTGTTTCAATGGACCAATACCTGTATATTTAATAGGATTGCCACATATGCTCAATGCTGGCATGCAGACGGTACTTGTGCCGGCCGGGGTGGCCGAGCGGTTCTAGGCGCTGCAGTCTGGAGCCGCGCGACCGCTACGCGTATTGTTTTGTATCGCCAGTATTCAGTTATTGGTGTACTATTATACTTAATCGTAGGAAGTGCATGATACATTCGCCTTGAGCAGCAGGCTTATGAAGTATGTAAAAAAAAAAAAAAAAGAGTTCTATTATAAGGGAAGGTATGGATTTGACACGGAAAACTGCGATAGCCGTAAGGGAAATGAAAGATTTTTTTTTATTTGGAAAATTATGGCCAGTCATAAGAACGTTGCACACATTTATGTTTCCAGAGCCACAGCCATCAGCAGGGTGTATTTCTGATGCTTCGCTCATTGTCGAATGACCAATTGAGACTGCAGTCATAATATTTAATTGTAAGTATAGTGATAAAATATATGTGGTCAGTTTCCTAGGACGATTCTGCCTGCTGTGCGAGGAGTACGTGGTGTCTGTGGCCTGTGGTATGGGCTGTCACGATTGACACTTCCAGCTAACGGTGGGAGCTGTGCGAATACAAAGGCTGGCTGGGGTACAGGAATGTGGCTGACGTGACCATGTCGCCCTCTAGACGGCTGTATAGTGAACTAATGCACAGTGTGTGCAGAACAGCCTTCGTGATCACGTGTGTTCTCCGTGAAAATCTGAAAAGATTCAATATGGACGTGTGTTTGCGCTGGACCATTATGCCCTCCCATGTAAACTGTCCAGCTGACTGCTTCTCCACATTTCCCGTCTTTATTTGGTTGAGAATAAAATTGTGGTGTGTGTTGTGTGCATCTAGTAGCTGAAAGACGGATGGAAGACACGTTTTTTTGTTCTCTAGTCTTGAGAAATACCTTAGTTGGCTTTGTAAATTATAAGGATGATTTGAAATCTGTTGTATCACCAACATCAGTATTCGTGAGTGGAATTATCAGTATCCTCTATTTTTTCCAGTTTTCACGTACAGATCTTCGTGGACGAAATAAGTTTCTAGTTCTCAGTAGTTTATATCATCTTGAACCTCGCTGCACCTCACTAAAGTTTCGGGTTTCTAGAGAAATAATATCTTCAGAACTATACTGTGCAAACGATACTGCTATGCAAGCAATATTGCTATGTGCTTGATATCAAGAAGTGTCACATAAATGGTAAGATAGTCTGGTAAACCATGTGACAATACATATGTTCTTGTAATCCCAGAGTCTGGAGATGTATGTAGAAAGCAAGCAAGCAAGCAGGTTAGGACCAGAAACAATAACGCCTTTGTGCTGAGTGGGACAGACCCAGCCTTTGTACAACAGTTGTCAGTAGGCTGTTTAGGTTCTTATATTGGTAACGCCACCGCCACGTAGCTCTCTGTATGAAAATCACTGGCTGTAGTGTGTGCAGTCTGAGGCTGGTCGGCATTGGCTGTTAATAGGGTGTAGCGTTGCGCAGTTGGAGGTGAACCGCCAGCAGTGGTGAATGTGGGGAGAGAGATGGCGGAGTTTTGAGAGCGGATGATCTGGATGTGTGTGCATCAGATACAGTAAATTTGTAAGACTGGCAAGCTATTAAGGTAAATACATTGTTTGTTCTTAATCAAAATCTTTCATTTGCTAACTACACTCCTGGAATGGAAAAATGAACACATTGACACCGGTGTGTCAGACCCACCATACTTGCTCCGGACACTGCGACAGGGCTGTACAAGCAATTATCACACGCACGGCACAGCGGACACACCAGGAACCGCGGTGTTGGCCGTCGAATGGCGCTAGCTGCGCAGCATTTGTGCACCGCCGCCGTCAGTGTCAGCCAGTTTGCCGTGGCATACGGAGCTCCATCGCAGTCTTTAACACTGGTAGCATGCCGCGACAGCGTGCACGTGAACCGTATGTGCAGTTGACGGACTTTGAGCGAGGGCGTATAGTGGGCATGCGGGAGGCCGGGTGGACGTACCACCGAATTGCTCAACACGTGGGGCGTGAGGTCTCCACAGTACATCGATGTTGTTGCCAGTAGTCGGCGGAAGGTGCACGTGCCCGTCAACCTGGGACCGGACCGCAGCGACGCACGGATGCACGCCAAGACCGTAGGATCCTACGCAGTGCTGTAGGGGACCGCACCGCCACTTCCCAGGAAATTAGGGACACTGTTGCTCCTGGGGTATCGGCGAGGACCATTCGCAACCGTCTCCATGAAGCTGGGCTACGGTCCCGCACACCGCTAGGCCGTCTTCCGCTCACGCCCCAACATCGTGCAGCCCGCCTCCAGTGATGTCGCGACAGACGTGAATGGAGGGACGAATGGAGATGTGTCATCTTCAGCGATGAGAGTCGCTTCTGCCTTGGTGCCAAGATGGTCGTATGCGTGTTTGGCGCCGTGCAGGTGAGCGCCACAGGACTGCATACGACCGAGGCACACAGGGCCAACACCCGGCATCATGGTGTGGGGAGCGATCTCCTACACTGGCCGTACACCTCTGGTGCTCGTCGAGGGGACACTGAATAGTGCACGGTACATCCAAACCGTCATCGAACCCATCGTTCTACCATTCCTAGACCGGCAAGGGAACTTGCTGTTCCAACAGGACAATGAACGTCCGCATGTATCCCGTGCCACCCAACGTGCTCTAGAAGGTGTAAGTCAACTACCCTGGCCAGCAAGATCTCCGGATCTGTCCCCCATTGAGCATGTTTGGGACTGGATGAAGCGTCGTCTCACGCGGTCTGCACGTCCAGCACGAACGTTGGTCCAACTGAGGCGCCAGGTGGAAATGGCATGGCAAGCCGTTCCACAGGACTACATCCAGCATCTCTACGATCGTCTCCATGGGAGAATAGCAGCCTGCATTGCTGCGAAAGGTGGATATACACTGTACTAGTGCCGACATTGTGCATGCTCTGTTGCCTGTGTCTATGTGCCTGTGGTTCTGTCAGTGTGATCATGTGATGTATCTGACCCCAGGAATGTGTCAATAAAGTTTCCCCTTCATGGGACAATGAATTCACTGTGTTCTTATTTCAATTTCCAGAAGTGTATGCCTATCCGTAGTTAGTCCCTTCAGTAGTTCGAGTCTTTTATTTAGCTGGCAGTAGTGGCTCTCGCTGTATTGCAGTAGTTCGAGTAACGAAGATTTTTGTGAGGTAAGTGATTCATGAAAGGTATAGGTTATTGTTAGTCAGGGCCATTCTTTTGTAGGGATTTTTGAAAATCAGATTGCGTTGCACTAAAAAAAAAATGGTGTGTCAGTTTAGTGACGATCAGAATAAGTAAAGAGAGTAATGTCTTAGTACGTTCAGTTTTGCTCAGCTGTTTGAAAAGCAAATAACGTAAGAGGTTTTTCAGCACAGTCATTCATAAATTTTTCTAAGGGGACGTTTCACAGTTCAGAGAGTGAACTTGGTCCGCTGAGGTCACTCTGGTCATGCGTCATGCCAGTGTGTGTTTGGGGGGCAGATGACTTGTGACCGTCGGCTGTGGTGACTGAGCTACCGAGCTTTCAGGAAATATCTAGTCCTGTGAGGACTATATACGATGCATGTGCTTATGCTGTATGTATGAGTGTCTGATGGTCGATAACTATATGCAGGATACAAAACTGATGTTTTTGTATGGTGCAGGATACGAATTGTGTGTTTACTACATTCATATAATATGTGATGATATACAGTTGGGTTGGACATCGGTTTCACGCTGAAATATTCAAGCTTTCCTCATAATTGACAGAACAGAGTAATTGAGGAAGAGTCTTCAGCTGGACACAGACTGAGTCATTTTCCCGCTATTTTCCCCCAGACTGCCATCTTTGATTACATCATAGGAGGGGAGAGGGGTAGGGATGACAGCACCTTCTGGTGATGGTACTGTGAACTAGGTCAGTGGTACTCTGGACCTCATGGTGAACACACTAGATGAAGCTACTGCCTATGACAACCCAAACTGTTTAAATAAACAATGCACACAAAATAAAGACTTACGTACAATCTATCCAGCAGCCCAGCAAAGAGTGAACCCTTTTCCTTCCAATTCCAAGGAAGAGGTGGTGGTTGGATGGCTTAGGCAGCCCAATTGACCTATTTCACCGCCATGTTTCCCACCATATTTTTCCACCATTTTCTTAGGTTAGTGGAGGTAGCTCAAGTGACCTTTTTCCCACCATTTCCGTGAGGGGGACGGGGTGGAGAGGGACGAGGGGGGATAAGGCAGTTAGGTTAGTGGAGTTAGCCCAAATGACCTGCCACATCTATGGCCGTCGTTTTGTATCCACCATCTTGAATACATTTGGCAACAATGCAGAGTGGGTAGAATGAACGTTGCCCTACTACTTACAGATGTGGAGATTGCAAGCTTCAATTTTGATTACGAAGAAATGATGCCAGATCTCCTGACACAAAATGATCTCGATCATTTGTTAGGGACCCGAATTGTTCTAAGGCAAAAGCTGAATTTTTCGGTTCGCGTCTGAAACCGTAGAATTTACTAGAAAAAGATGCTATGGTTTGTTTCTTTCAACATCTTGAGGATGCCTTTGCAACATTCTTTGATGTGGGAGACTCATCCTGTTACTGCAATGACGTCAGCGGTCTGTTTAGTGCTATGGGAATGAAACACATATCAGCAGAATGGCGACAATTAGTTGATGGCTCCAAAACTAGCCTCATAGCGGTGTTCCTTCACAGTAGTAGTGTATATCCTCTTATTCCTGTAGCTTATGCCACAATTTTGAAGGAAACATACAGCCGTATGGAAATTTTGTTGTATAAAATTCGATATAACATTCACAAGTGGCAAAACTGTGCTGACTTCAGAGTAATTCTTAATTGGGATACTTACAGGATTACAGTCTGAGTATACAGAGCAGTGCTGTTTTCTTTGCTAATGGGATGGCTGTGATCGGAAGAGGCATTATAACAGAAGGATAAATGGAACCTGGTTTGAAGACTGTAGTAACGTTCCAGCACTTCACATAAAATTTGGACTTACGAAATCGTTTGTTGTTGTAATGGACAATCGTGGACCTGGTTTTACGTACTTACATCAGAAATTCCCTGTGTCAAGTGAAGTCAAAGTGAATGCAGGTGTGGTTTTTGGCCCTCACATTAGACAGCTTATTCACGATTCTGATTTATCACAGCTTTGAGACCTCTTGAACTGGACTGCTGGAATTCCCTCAGTATAGTCGCGCCACATATAAGAGGCTCATCAAACGTCCAAAACTAATTTAGGTATGTATGAAAACATATTTCATTAGCATTTCATGCTCTTTGTGTTGATAAAATCAGAATCGTGAATAAGCTAATTTGAGGGCCTACAAACACACCTTCATTCACTTTGGCTTCACTCGACACAGGGTATTTCTGAAGTAAGTACATAAAATCGGGTCCACGATTGTCCATTACAACAACAAACGATTTCATAAGGCCAAATTTTATGTGAAGTGGTGGAAAGTTGCTACAGTCTTCCAACCAGGTTCCATTTGTCCTTCTGTTATAATGACTCTTCTGATCACGGAAACACAAAAACTGAAAACAATTACATAGTGACTAGCACAATTTACACAAAAACTGGGGCTGCTGTGGGAAAACCAGTACTAGATGCATGTTCAGCAGGTCTAAAAACATGGGGATAACCTATTTTGGTGCTTGAAATTTTAGGAAGTTCAATTTTGTATACCAGTGTAAAATGGCAAGCCCTATTAGTCTTAATGCAACTTGGGAAAAAAAGCAGTATGATCACTTATTTTATTAACTCTACCTTTAGAGTTTTCTGAGAAAACCTGGAAGTACCTATGGTTCAGCGTGTTGCCAATTAAAGTTCTTAGTTTCTGATATGGAATGACACTGATGAACTTGAGCAGTTGTCATGCCAGGCGACATCACAGGCTACAGTTAAATCTAAGAACACCCCTCCCCCCCCCCCCCCATATTTATCTTCCTCTCAAAGCCGTTTTTGATTTGAGTTTGCTATTGTTAGCACCTGTTCCTCACATCCTCTTCCTGGTCTAAACCCAGATTGCAATGTGGGGACACGTTTGTTGAGGTCAAGCAGATTACAGTATGGATGAGCCACTCCAGGAGCTTGGACACAACAATACGGACCAGATGTTTTCATTTTAGAGATCTTTGTTAGGCTTTAGTATAGCACATCTTAGTTTTCCTGAACAGAGACAGCAAATGACCTGTCTCTAAGGCCGGTATTACACTATCAGATTTCTTTGTCAAATATCTTTGTCCAATACTGTTGTCAAAGATATTTGATGGTGTAATAGGGAACTTTGTCAAATGTCATCCAATATTTGACCAAATCTAGGGCCTCGCTGTAGATTTGATCAAAGAAGTCGCTTGTCTTCTGTTCACTGTAATGTGACATGTTACCACATGGGGCGCTAGCATCGCTGCATTCTGTCGTCTGTAGTGTTTTTATAAACACTGCCGGTAAATACAGTTGGTGTGTACCGACAACTACAAAATTAATAGAGATGTATTAAGCTGATGAGGCGCTTTACAACATGAGACACATTGAATACAAAAATAGATTACGAAGATTGGAGACCAGACCTGACCTGACCTAACCTAACCTAACCTAACCAAACCCTCTCCTGTAGCAAGGAATCAGTGTGCTACAGTGAGCCTGTCTTCTGCAGATGTAGCAGTTCTTAAGTGAATATTGTGCTTTGTGATATGAGGATACACTTCATTGAGCACATACAGAAATGTATGTTCAATCATTATTAAGTAATTGATGTACGACTTGACGTCCTCTACTATAAGCTCATGTAACAAGTTTTGTTGAATGCTTTTATTGTGTCGTCATAAAACCCACGGCTTCACCCAGGTGTGTTTCCATTTTTTTCCCCCACTTCTCTTCAGCATGTGCACACAGTTCAACTGTGGTACATGCAACTGCTGCAGTTAATAACAAATTGTTGTTGTCATCCATCTTGAACTTTGACAAAAAATATGATGACAGTGTAATACCACTTCTAGTGCTACGTCAAAGATCTTTGTCAAATATATTTGACGGAATATTTGATCACGTCTTTGATCAAATCTTTGACAAAGAAATTTGATAGTGTAATACCTGCCTAAGACATACTGCTCAGAATTTTTTCAGTGAATATGGACATTTATATACAAGGAAAGATTTTAATTTTGATTAAATGCATCCCTAGAATGTCCCCGTATGGATACTGGCAATTGTGGTACCTCACTGAGCCACTAATTTATGGGTTTTACCAAAAAAGTTGCAAATCTATATATATATATATATATATATATATATATATATATATATATATATATATATAGTACACAATGAGATACTTATGGTACGAGGAGGTAACATCCCAGAATTTTCAGGTTTTCTTACACTGTGGTCAACGAGGAGTGGAATTTGCTGTGATTTGAAAATGAAGTCATAGATTGGATTGTTAATTATAATCCATCCAAATTCCACCTCTTTCCGATTAATAATGACATAAAAATTTATATTTTAGCAAAAAAAGTTGCAGTGTTTCATCCTCAACATGGGGTAAAGTTCGCAGTGAAGGTCTTTGCTCCATTTGAGATAAATATGAATAAAAAAGGATGACTGCATAAGCAGATCATTTGAAATAACTCTTTGTAACATTCTTTTATTATAGCCAAGTTGCTCAACACAATATTTAACTTAAATATAATTGTGAACTTAGTGCTTAAAAGCGCTTGTACAAAAGTAATACTTTGTTCTCCACGAAAGGAGCTTTAGTAGTGTAACTTGTAAGAGCTCATTGACTGAGGCTTAGTTGTCTAGGTACCTAAGAAACAGTGTACTTCGTTAGATCCTCTTAAAAAGTTATTAGTTTATGGAACCATACTATGTTAATTCTTGTAGGTTTCTATAGTTTCATCATAACATTGTTAGTGCCAACGAATGACTCTTCCTTTGTCTTAATAAATTTTTGGGCCTCTGGAAGATTTTTGTAAAACACACCTTCGTGAGGGAGGGGCTGATCTGATTCTTCCTTGAAGTCCCAGGCTCTTTTTTCTCTTCTTCAGATACTTCCTCACCTAGTAGCAAGTACATATCTACATATGAATTACTCTCATGAACTGTGAAGTCTGAAACTGACTGCAGAATAATCAGGTAGGTTTTTCACCTGAGTTCTTCCCTTTTTTGTGTTGATGCGAAATTCAGCTTATATTGTTCTGTTTCTTTAGCGTGCTTTTTTTCTTTGCCTAGCACGTTTTTCCTTCTCAATAACAAGCTTTTTTCCCATGAATTCTTCTACCATTCGTTCTTTAATGGGTGTCGACGTTAGAAGCTCAGGTTTCAATATTCGTTTCCTCTTAATTTTTATTTTAGACGTCGGAATGATATCTCCAGGTGAGATAATCTCACGCAGCTAGGGCTGAATGTCATTTTTTGCGTGGCACTGAAAATTGTCTTCACATAGTTGGAACTGATGACGTTTACCCCAAAATGCCGCTGAGACTTGTCCTATTTCGCCATTTTCTGGCAAATGCACCATTTTGATTTTGGGTACTACCTAGAATGATTATTTAATGTGAAAGTAAAAATTAAATGCGCAACTTCCAGTAATTCGTTGATTCTTCTTTTCAAATCCTACATTGTACAAGGTTCAACTAAAACATGAGAAAAATTTCATACAGTAATAGGAAAACAGACTTACCTCATTTTCTCATCTCTGGAGCGACTTGTCAGGATGAACTGTAACGGTACAGAAGTTACAATAAGACAAACCTGCCGCGTGCAGTCAGCTCCTGAATCGATGGCGGGCGATTCAGAAATTCGGTACGGTTTTTACCCCACAAGGGGCTTCCCTGCCCACCCTAGTTTTGGAAAGAGCATCTCGACATGTCTCCCTATACACCAGCCTATGTAGCAGCCTAACAGCTCGCTTTTGTAGTTCTAGTATTCTGTTCAAGCGCACATCGGCAGCACAACTCTACAATTCTATACCATAATTTATAAATGGGAAAACTGTCCCGTAGTATCGGGACTGACTGTTTTCACACTATTTTGGACGGCTAGCTAAGTAAGTATAGTTAACTTTTTTTTCGTGCACTAAGTTAACGTAGTTATACCATCGAGGACCCCCCTGTGTACACATTTTTTGACCTTGAAATGTCACACTTTTTTCCCTCACTTCAGGACTACTTCTATGATTAAGTTGTGCAGTAGGAGAATTTAGGACGAATGTCGGTGTAACTGCAGTCATGTTTTTTCATGCTGTGAGCTGGCATCGAAATTCTTGCGTCAAGATGTTGGAAGGATCCCTTTCTTTAGCCCATTAACGGCCTTTGCAGGAAGCCAAAGAGAAAATATTGGGGTTTCTATTTTGGCAATGTTCCGAAAAGATTTGCAGCTGCCGTGACTACGGCACGGAGCGGAAACCACCTTCATGCTGAAGAAAAAGAAGAAAAACATAATTTCTCATGAACAGCCTGACGAACCGAAAAAACTATAGTTAATTAGCGATTGCTAAAGGCAGTTATTGACCATCGCGCTCGGCAGTGCAAAAAAGTTTAGTAAGTTAGTAGAATCATAAAGATTTATAGAAATGCGTAAGATCCTGTAATCAATAAAACGTCGTTACTCTATATTCTAGGAGGGGGCAAATTTGCCCTTTACTTCTCTCTTCCACCAACTCCTCTTCCCCCCCCCCCCCTTTCACACCCTAGGTCTTGTAAACGAGATGGGATGTGTTAGTAGTAGAGTAGGGTAGTCATCCATGGATCACATTTACAAGGATGTTGAACATGCAGTAGTATTACAAGAACAACACAGACACACTCTAAATATCTAGACTGGCAAGGATAGGTAATCGGCTGTAGCTACACAGTAAGACCTATCCCGGCATTTTACAGGAGGAATGTAGGGAAAGCGCGTGAAGTCTAAATCAGATTGGCCGAATGAGTATCCCTATCAAATTTTTCCACAGTTTACTGAATGGACTAATAATTGTCCTTAATGGCTTCGCTGCCCGTTGGCCTATATTCTTACTGACGTGAAAGTGGCGGTGGCACAATCAATACATGCGTTTATCCACACCAGTGCTGTATCGACTAAAGCACGCATTTCTCTGCTTGTTTAGTACCGACGCTAACGAATTCTAGCACTAATTACAACTGTCAGGTGGAGATTTTGTGTACTTTTGAAGGGAATACAAAACTAAACGACTTCCCTATGGTCGTGCCTTGTACTTGGGATAAATGACAAGTTTTCGTAACTGTGTTCATAAATCAGTCTGAAACGTGAAGGCAACAGCTGTACTGTAATTTCTGGAAGACCGATGACTATCTTATCCTGTTTCACTTCGTTCATTCTTCTCAGGTTCGTTGATCTAACGGTATACCGCTCAAGGACGAAGCAACACAGCGCGCAGCACGTGCAGTACTGACGACAAGTCGTTGACATAACAGCTGTTCGCGCAGTGATATAGAAGAGGACAACTATTACCAGAAATAAAATCTGCTTACTTCTTCTCTCATTATATGGTCTGTTTTCGTGTGAAAATATCCCTAAGCTTGAAAAACAAGATTTTGTTGGAAAAAAATAGGACAATTTTATTTACGAAAGATTAGAGCACCCGGTATTAGAATCGTGACTCCATATACACTCCACTGGATTTGTAGCTCAAGGCTGTGCTTAACAGCATAAGCTACAGTACAGCTACTGGTTAACAACCCCACAATTTACAGTTCAAATCGCCCATGTTTACAACAGTGTAGCACACATTCGCGTTGATGCTAACTTGTTTCCAGTCAAACTGAGTAATAGCGAGACAGAAGAATTGTTCGCAAGACATTTTTCTTTTAGTTGTGATAACCGTTTTTGTTGTGAATTACATAAGTACCGATATATTAATATCTCAATGGGGAGCGGTAGCTATATAAACGAAAACGCGAGACGAGCGTGTTTTGTTTCGTAAGTTGCCGAAAACGTGCAGAATCATCATACACATCTCAAGAGTTTAGCGCCAGTGGCACATAACACAGACTAGTATTTATTTACATATTCTTGTCTGTTAACTGTTCACCGGCGTATTTTCTTGGTTGAAAAGCGTATAGAAAAGTGAATGTATTGTTTTTCGAACACTTTCATCTTTATTTGATTAGAGGCCATTAAAACTCTATTCGCGAATTTCAGTTTACTTATTCGTTGCTCGATTTATGTTCTGGACTGGAAGAACACTTTGTCGTTGTATACGACGGACCAGAGAACCGGTTTTAGTTGGGCACGGACTGTGCTGTTACCGTTATCTTCTGTCGGGGCAGGAAAACTGGCTTAGACCTACTGATATACGTGTCAGTGGTATAACTTCACTCCCGTGGGTTGGGGCTTGGTGGGGTAATTGCGGTCACCGCTTGAAGAGAGCATATTATTTAAGTGAAGGTTTCGTAAGCAGTTTCGGTCGTCATTTAGCAGGTTATTCGCGAAATAGCTGTAGTATAGTGAGTGAAACATTTTTTGTACCAACTGGAAAGCGTTTTATACACACGACAAACATGCCCGAATCAAAACCATTCGAGAGACTACCAAAGTGTGTCGTACCAAAACATTACGATCTGATACTGAAGCCTGACCTGAAAACATTAGTGTTTAAAGGGAAAGAAACAATAGAAGTTGAGGTATGTCATCGAAAAGTGATTTTGTAACACAGTTAAACATGAAATTGGATCGTTTCGGATAATAGTGCTTTTGATATTTTTTTCTGTTACTTCAGGTAAAAACAGTGACGGATAAAATCGTCCTGAATTCCTTAGATTTAACAATTAAAAGTGTCGAATACACAACTTCGACTGGTAACAGTATTGTTCCTACAGACGTCTCATTGTCGGTGGAAGATGAAACTTTGACATTGACATTTCCTGAGCCCCTTCATGCGGGGAATGGATTACTAGCTTTCGATTTTACTGGGGAAATCAACGACAAAATGAAAGGATTTTACAGGAGCAAATATGTAAGGTAACGTGACTTTCTTATTTCAAAGAAAAATTATATTGTATATTTATAGTGGGTTATCAGTGTTTCCATGCTTTTATCTGTTTTAATTTGGATGTATATAATTGTAATTTTAACGACAGGTGTTTTGTGATCATTGCCAAGGAAATCTCACCACAGATAGACTTCCTTGAGATGCATCTGTACTGTTCAATGTCATTTCAATTAGAGTAATATGTTGGGCAAGAGAATGTATAGTAGTTCATTATGGTTCTTGAATTTATTTATTTATCTTATGGAAAAAAGTTATTAAAAGTTATACTATGGCCCTACTCTTAGTTAGGCCTATATATTTAAATTGGAAGATGTGTGTTCCATTAAGTATTCCTTTGTATACCAGTAACAGTGTGCGCAGGCTAGTATCCGACACATGACCTGTTAGTCTTAAGCTTCCATTTTCTTTTCTTCCTTCATTTTGCACTTTTACTTAATTTTAGATATGTGCAGGTGAGACATTTTGCTGGTAATGTGAAATTTTGTGAGTACTGTCTAGTTGTAGGCTAAGCAGAAAACTCTGTCAGTTGCCCAAGGAAGATGTATTATGAAGCCTTAATATTTGATGAATTCATATTGTCTTACAGCGTGCAGTTTATGAATTTACTGTACTTGACTATATAGATTGTAGCTTGCTGTTAGATTTGTTTCTAAGATACATTCTGAGTTTTTTCCCAATGCCCTTGTTTACTTTCTAAAAAGAGGAGGGGGTGGACACTGCCTTTGCAAATAAAAAGAAAACATTCTGTATTACAAGCAGTCTAACATCAAGCATGTCTTTAGCACATCACTCAGTTGGGTGGTAACAATAATTAGGCTAACTATTTTTGTAGCTCTTGAGTGTATGGAGAAATGTTCAGAGTAAAAGTGTCAAGAATTATAAACAAAAATTGATAAATTAAGAATTTTGTTCCTTCTGAAATAACTAACTTTGTGGAGAACTTGATAAATATTTGGGGCATCTTGTGTTTTAAATGGAATATAATCAAAAACTCTTCATATGTAACATACTGTATGAGTAAATTTATTGATTTTGCCCTAGATTTTAGATGGAAACATTTCCAATTCTTGTCAGTCTCAGTGTGTAACAGAATAGGGGGGGGGGGGGGGGGCGAGTGATCTTCAAAAAATTAAATGAACTTGCCACAATAGCCTACATGTAATGGTCCAAGTTTGGTTCCCTCTCTTTGTCCCAGTTTTTGTTACTGTTACTGCGCTGTGTCAGATTAGTGTATTGTTCTTAAATTTAACCATTCTACGTGTGTTGAGAATGATACGAATAAGTGCTGTGTAGGGCTAGAAACATCTTGCAGAGTTGAAATGTGTACACTACAGTGAACAAAAGGGATGGTGAGAAGACATAGGCAAAGATGATTCAGTTGTAAACATAACTGGTCAGAGGTGGAAAACGTTTTATGATGGTGTGTTATCAGTTTATTCATACCAAAGGTTTTCTTGTAAATATTGATTCTCTTGCACAAATTCAGTTATTATCAGTTTTTCTCTATTATTAATTAATGTGAAAGCATTTTGCTTGTAAACATTAAGCTATCAATATTGTTTCTTGCATCTGGCCAGAACAGCTAAAAGTTCCAGGAGACATAGAATTTTCAGAATGTAGTCTTTTAGTACTAGCTCTAAAAGCTAAACAACTTCAGATGTGGTGAACCTGCATTCTCCGCGGTGACGCAGCTGTGCCCAACTGATGCTCGCCGTTTGTTCCCTTGCTGGGATGAGCCTGCAGTGAAAGCCTGCTTCTCAGTTGCTGTTTCAATACCAAAAGATGATGGGCTGGTGGCGCTTTCAAATATGGTAAGCCTCAAAACTCAGTGTGAAGGTCCTATATATCTGCTTGCAGCCCAGATGGCGAAGAGCGCTATGCAGGTGTCACGCAGTTTGAGGCCACAGATGCTCGGCGATGCTTCCCGTGTTGGGATGAACCTGCGATAAAGGCTACTTTCAACATCACCTTGGTTGTTCCAGAGAGTAAGGTTGCTCTTTCCAATATGGTAAGTATCTCTGTTTTTCAGTTACCAAATAAAATTTAATTTTCTTGCTTTTGATCTAGGATAGTAAAACTGTGAGAGGCATGGTACCACAGACAGTTAGTGAAATTGCTAAAGTCTCTGCACGGTGCTTGAGTGTTGCATTCATGTTTTGTTAAGCTTTAGTTTCCCAGACAAATTGGAGATGTTTCTTATGCTTACTGTTAATGATAATTGTATGCAACCAGCATAATTACTTTAAATAATTCTGATGTGCATTTACATTTTACTGTTGGGGATCAGTGATTGTAGCAGCAGAATTTATTATTTTATTTTTGCCAGTAACAGAGATTTTTCAGAAGACTTAAGCAGTATAAAAACTCAACAGTATTTAAATTTCAACCCAGTAGTATATTTAGTACATCAGAAATTTGCAAATAGAGATAAGAGGTGAAATTGTTCAAAGGCCTCTGTAAAAAAAACTATGATTTTCTTGAACTTGTATCCCGAGCTTTAAGCTGTCCACGAATTTCACTGTTTTTTCCTCCATATTTCTTTCAAAACAAACTTTGGTTTTGAAAAGAGTTTTAAGAAATTGATAATTTTGCCATATACCATAATTCGATGTACTAATGATTGTAGTTTTGTACCCTAGGTGTAGGAGTGCTAATGGAGTTTTCATTTTTCTTATTTTCTGCTTTTTCTCTATTTACATTTCTGTAATGTTTTTGCATTGGTCGATTTCAGTATTTTCATACTCCTTGGTATTCAGGTTCTCTGTTGTACACCTTTGTTTTTTATGTCATCAGAACTGATTTCTTACTTGGTACATTCCATCTCTTCTTTGTTCACTACTATACAACCCTCCCAAGTATTTTCCCATACAAGCTCTTCATGCCCTTTAGATGAGTCCAATGTTAAAATATTTCAAGGCTTTTGGCAAATGTTTCACTACAGTTTTCATTTTAAATTTTTATTCCATATTCTCCAACGCCCAAATGAATTCGGGTATAAACTCTTCATTTCTAAAGTCTCTTCCAAAGCACACAATCGTACTCCTTAGCGTAACTGTTGGTTACTTGTATGCAGTATTCCAGTAATCGTTGGCAGAAGTTGTCCAAGGACTTGGACATTGCTCATTTGGCCATAGAGTACTGCGTGCTTAGAGGTCTTGGGGATTTATGAAATGAAGTTCTTAGGATTTTTCTCAGTAGTGAAAAAATGTCTGCTTCTATCACACCTTTCTTAAAGCTAGCTAGATTAATTTGTTCAATAGTTCTACAATGTACATTGAGGTGATAACTTGACCTTGCTGGTTACAGCGTACTCAGGTGAGCGGTTTACTCAATCCTTTTAGTTTTTGAAAAAGCATCAGGTATAATGCATATCTTTGTCTTCCTCAGTCCACATGACCCAATCCCTTCAGGGTCTGCCCCCCATGATGAGTGAGGTATTGAACTTAGCGAACTCTTGAGAATATCAAGACATAACTATCCTACACTTCAGACCTTGATAAATTATTTTGTGATCATGTATTGTAATGTGGTAAGGTGTTGTAGTTCTCTCCTTTCATTATTGATCTCTAATACAAGTGCTCTAAGTAGTCTTTAATTGTGTAGTATGCATTATGTGTAAAATATGTTTTGGTGCCTTTTTAAATAGATGTATTTTAGTAATATTTTTCATTTCCTTGGGAAATTTATTATACAGTTTTATTCCCTGGTAGAAGATACTGTATTAGGTTTTTTGTTTGTTTGTCCTTAGTAAAAGTTCAGACTGGCCATTGTTCCATGATTACGTTTAGAACTGTTAATGAAATACTTAATAGCGTTTTCCCTGACACGCACTAGAGATTAATAGATGCACTCACTTGGTGCATTAAGTATATAAAGTTACTTTTCCTCAGTTTAAAAATTGTAAATATTTGGTGTCCTTGATCCCAAGAAAAAGTCCTACTGCTAAGAACGGAGTGAAAAACGAGATAGTACATCACCAAAAGTCGTTTTGTGTTAAAAGATTAAAAAACCCTAAGAGCATAACATGCTGATAAGATTCTTTTTGGCAGTTTATTTGTGTGTTCATTCTGTGTTATTTGACAATCAATATTCACACCTAAGAACATTGTGTTTGCTACACAACCTACATGTTTATCATCTATGCTTAATGTGGCAAATTCGTTTTCCCTCTTTATGCTGGAACGCGTATTGTTTGTTTTCTTTAAATTCAAAATTAGTTTGCCCCGTGTGGGTTTGGGGGTTAGAGTAAGCCCGAGGTATTCCTGCCTGTCATAAGAGGCGACTTAAAGGAGTCTCACGTGTTTCAGCCTTTATGTGATGGTCCCCTGTAGGATTTGACCTCCATTTTTCAAAATTTTCCCGAAGAGTGAGCCAATTTGGGAAGGGCGCATTACATGCTGCATCATGGCCATCGTGCGCTGAGACCTATTGCACCCTTCATTGCCATGGATCTGGACTTTGGTTCACTCTCCAACTGTTGGGCGAGGTTACCCTCCTGGGTGCATATTTTTCCATCAACTGTGCTGACATTGATAATGGACTTGTTTGCTTGGTTGCACCTGATATCCTGCATGGTAACCAGCCCGTTGTGGTGGGGCCTGTTGGTTGTAGCCCCCTGACCACACAGGGATCGCTCTGCTGATACCTGTGCCGTTAACTCCCCACATATGCCGAGGAGTAGATGCCGTCACCCTGGGGCATCGAGACTCCCGGCAGTGATCATCCTGCCATGTGGCCTTTGCTGCAGTTGGGTGGCACCCATGCTCATTCTCTGGTCGGAGTGGGTGGCATCAGGACAGATGACGCATGATGAAGCGTAGTATGTAATTTCTTGCTGATGGTCAAACACCAGCAGTCTCTAAGTGATCACGGGCTCAATTCAACTCATTGAAGTATGGCCCCAAATTGTTCCCCTCCCTGGCCACACCATGGAAAGAATGCTAGGCTAAGGATGGCAGCAGTTCTTATTTGCCCTGGTATCTTAAATGCTCAAGAGCTGATGGGGATTCTTTCATGATGATGAAGCCTCAATTTTTTGTTGAGCGATTAAAGGACAAGTTTGGGGGTGGTATGCTTTTCCAAAATGAGATCTGGGTCAGTTTTGATCAAAACAGCATCCTCTGTCCAGTCACGGGCGTTACTCACTTGTGACAAGCTGGGGGGTTGTTTCTGTAACCACCACATCCCATAAGGGCTTAAATATGGCCCAAGGTATCATATTTCACAGGGACCATCTTTTGCAGTCTGACGATGAGCTGCAAGCCAATTTAGAGCGGCGAGGTCTACATTTCATTTGGTGTGTCCACCTTGGTCTGAGGAATAATCAGGTTGCCACTGGTACCTTCATCTTGGCCTTTGAGGGTGATACATTACCTGAGAAGGTCAAGGTGATGGTCTACCACTGTGATGTAAAGTGCTATATCCCTCCTCCAATGCGTTGCTTTAAATTCGGGAAGTTTGGCCATATATCTTCCTGCTGTATTTCCAGCGTCACATGTTGAGATTGTAGACACCAATCACATCACAATACTCAGTGTGGCCCGCCTCCCATCTGTGTCAACTGTGGAGAGTACCATTCGCTTTGCTCACGTGACTGCAAGATTATTTAGAAAGAAAGGAAAATCATGGAGTACAAGACCCTGGACTGACTGACCTACACTGAGGCTAAGATGAAATTAGAGCACCTACATCCTGTACATGTGAGATCGTCTTGCGCCACTGCTACAACTGTTCTAGCCCCCATCCGCTCCGCCAACCCCAGTCACCTCTCAGATCCGGAAGGCTACACCTGCCCCCGTGATGGTGAGGGGGCACTTCCCTTCCTGTTGCTTCTGCACCACCTACTTTGGGAGCAACACTTCTGGACAAGGATCAAATGTGTTTTCAGATACCAGACCCCAACAGATGTTCCCGGTTTTAACAGAAAAGGCTTGTTACCTACCGACGCAATCGTGATTGCCGAGCACTGTGCTGAACTCTATGCTCGAGCCTCTAGGTCGGAGAATTATCCCGCAGCCTTCCGCACTATCAGATGGTGGCTGGAAGGGAAACCACAGTGAATCCTATAAAGCCCCATTTACAGAGTGGAAGCTGCTCAGTGCCCGTGGACATTGCCCCGACACTGCTCCTGGGCCAGATCAGATCCATAGTCAGATGATTAAACATCTCTTGCCTGACTGCAAGCGGCATCTCCTCGTCATCTTGAACCGGGTCTGGTGTGGTGGCATCTTTCCATCGTAATGGCGGGAGAGCACCATTATTCCGGTGCTCAAACCGAGTAAAAACCCGCTTGATGTGGATAACTGTCAGCCCATCAGCCTCACCAACATTCTTTGTAAGCTGCGGAAATGTATGGTGTGTTGGCGGTTGGGTTGGGTCCTGGAGTCACGTGGCCTACTGGCTCTGTGTCAGGGCGGCTTCTGCCAGGGCCACTCTATCACTGATAATCTTGTGTCCCTAGAATCGGCCATCCGAACAGCCTTTGCCACACACCAACACCTGGTTGCTGCCTTTTTTGGTTTACAAAAAGCACATGACATGAATTGGTGACATCATATCCTTGCCACATTACACGAGTGAGGTCTCAGAGGCCTGATTTTCATCCAAAACTTCCTGTTACTTTTTACACTCTGGTCCAAGTCGGTGCCTCCCATAGTGTCCGTCCCCCCCCCCCCCCCCCCCCCCATATCCAGGTGAATGGGGTCCCGCAGGGCTCTGTATTGAGCCATTAATGGTCTAGCAGCAGCTGTAGGGCCATCCGTCTCACCTTGGCTGTAGGCAGAGGACTTCTGCACTTCATACTGCTCCAATAGTGCTGGAGTTGCTGAGCAGCGCCTACCGGGAGTCATCCAAAAGGTGCAGTCATGAGCTATAGCCCAGTTTCCAGTCTTCAACCGCAAAGTCGTGTGTTACGCACATCTGTCGGCATTGTACCGTTCATCCGGAACAAGAACTTTACATTAATGACTATTCACTCACTGTAGTGGATTCTTAGGACTGGTTTTCGATGCCCGATTCACTTTTCTTCTTCACCTTTGTCAGCTTAAGTGGAAGTACTGGCAGCACCTCAGTGCCCTCTGCTACCTGAGCAACACCAACTGGAATGCAGATTGCTCTATGCTGCTGCAGCTGCTGCTCTATAGAGCTTTTATTCAATCCCGCCTTGATTATGGGAGTGTGGTTTATGGTTCGGCGGTGACCTCAGCATTGCGTTTACTCGACCCAGTGCACCACTCTGGCATTCGCCTAGCGACAGGAGCTGTTAGGATGAGTCCGATGACCAGCGTCCCGGTGGAGGCCGGAGTTCCTCCATTGCAGGTTAGGCATGTACAACTGCTGGCCAGTTATGTTGCACACAATCATAGTTCTCCTGCACATCTGAATTACCTTCTCCTTTTCTCACCCACGGCAGTTCATCTCCCGCACCAGCGGCCCAGGTCAGGCTGCCATTTGCAGTTTGTGTCCTATCCCTTCTTTCCGAAGTGGAGTCCTTGCCTTTACGACCTCTACTTGAGTTCCATTCACATACAACTCTATGGTGTACACATAGGCCAAAGCTTCGCCTGGATCTTTCACATGGCCCTAAGGACTCAGTTAACCCCACAGCTCTCCGCTGCCATTTTCTCTAGATTCTTGACATGTACCGAGGCCATGAAGTTGTTTACACCGACGGCTTGATGGCTGATAATCAGTCTGGCTTCGCATATGTCCATGGAGGCCATATTGAACAGCATTCCTTGCCTGATGGCTTCAGTGTTTTCACTGCCGAGCTGGTGGCTATCTCGTGCTCTTGAGCACATATGTCCATACCCTGGGGAGTCGTTTCTTCTGTGTACTGACTCCTTGAGCCCCTGGAACGGTCGAGTCCTTCAGTGGTGTTTGTCTGGACCCCAGGTCACGTCGGAATCCCAGGCAACAAACTTGCCGACAGGCTGGCCAAACACGCTACACAGAAACCACTTATGGATATTGGCTTCTGTGCAACTGACCTGCTTTCAGTACTACACCACAAGGTTTGTGGCTTTGGGAGACGGAATGGCATAACCTCAGTATGCACAACAAACTGCGTGCCATTAAGGAGACTGAAAGTGTGGAAGACCCCCATGCCGGCCTCTCGCAGGGGCTCTGTGGTTCTGTCGGCTCCACATTGGGCACACTTGGGTGACACACTGCTACTTCCTGTGCCATGATGACCCACCTCATTGTCGGCGTGGCACCTGGCAGTGGCCCATATCTTGGTGAGCTGTCCTTCTTTATCTGCCTGCGATGGGCTCTTGAGTTACTGTACTCATTGCCATTAATTTTAGCTGACGATGCCTCATCAGCTTATTTAGTTTTAAGTTTTATAAGTGATGGTGGGTTACATCATTCCATACAAATTTTCGCACATGTCCTTTGTCCCCTTGTGTTCTCCACTCTAATGCTTTTAGTCTGGATGTTCTAATGTATCGGAAAGTGGCTGGCATTTCCTTTTTATTCTCGTGGTCAGCCAGCCGTGGTCATCTGCTCTCTTGTTTTTATCCCTTCTATCTGCTTCTTGCTTCTATCCGTAGTTTTCTTTTCCTTTTTTTTTGTCCATAGTAGTGTTGGTTGTCCTCCTGTCGTTCTTCAGTTCTTCCATTCTCCTGCTATTGTGCTGTGCATCTTCTTTCTTTTCTTCTTTCCCTTGTGTAATTATTTTACTGGTAACAAGGGACTGATTACCTCGCAGTTTTGCCCCCCCTTTCCCTCCTTTAAACCAACCAACCAACCAATCAATCAAAGTTAGTTTATTGCATACTGCACAGTCATTTCATTTGTTTCTCTACTAGGAATTCTAGTGTTTTATCAGTGACAGTAATATTGCAGTCACCAGCAAAGAGAACTTTTTATCTTCTCCATGTCTTATACTGACTGGAAAGTCATCATTATACACTGCTTGACAATTGCTAAGGAACAGAGACATTGCTGGATAGGAATTATCATAGCTAATGACGCACAACATGAAACACATTACATACATTAAAGAGGTCGAGTGGCAAATTGATAATAAAAAATGTATGGTTCACCATGTGGGAAAGCAGGATAGCAGACATGTGTAATGTTTACGTTTGGCGAAGGTGAGACTCCCAATATAAAGGTCGATATCGGACTCTCAGGCACTAATGCGCAAATGCACACTTTGGACCAGGTATTCATGCTGGTTACCAAACTGTTCAGGAGTCTTTGGACGATACTGTCCCTCTCTTCTCTCAAAGAGGTTTTCAGTTCTTGCACAGGTTGGAGAGGGGGTGTTCATTGAGAAACATGCCTGCCAAGAACATCCCAGGCAGGCTCCACAGGGTTTAGGTCCAGGAAGTATGCAGGCCATTCCATTTGTTCAGTATCTTCACTTTGCAGTGTGCCAGACACTTCAGTGGTTCTGTGTGGGTGGGAATTGTCATCCATAAATAGAAAGTTGGGATGTACCATACTCCTAAACAGACAGACATAATCCAAACTCATGTCCCTGCAATACTCCTGTGCTGTCACAGTACCTCACAACAGATACATACAGTAGGGTTCGGCCATTATGCATAATGCCTTCCCACACCATAATGCTTAGGCCATACAGATGATGTTCATGAACATTATGTTGCATGTAATGTGTTCCCCTCTTTCCCCACCATTATTGATGGCCAGAATCACTTGCCACAATGAAGTGCTATTCATTGTAGAATATCACTCTGGACCACTGTTGCTGACCTCAACATGCAACCTAATCTAACAAACTCTTTCTCAGAGATGGTATGATTTAAGTGGGATGTATTTAACTGACTCCCAGGCATAAATACGTGCCTGATTTAGTAACCACAAAATGATTCTGGCAGACATGTGTACCGGTAGCGGTTGGAAAGTCTGAAGAGATCTGCCTAGGAGTGAGGTGTCTTCCTGCCAGGGCTATGTGTTGATCTTCTTGTGATGAAGTGGTCCATTTATGATCAGTGGCATGCTCTTGCATAGTATTTCCACTTTCAATTGCCTTTTTTTAAATAGTGAGATGACACTTTTGGTCACATCCATTATTGGGGCCACAGTAGTGGCACTTTGCTCAGCTTCAAGCCATTCACCCGCATGTCCATGATCGCAAACACCCAGATGATGTCTTGGAGACTTGTTACTGTACAATATGACCACACAGAATGTCACACTAATCTGTTCCCCAACAGTCTTTGTCAAACACCTTGCTGCACAAACTGTCGAAAGCATACAGTGTGTTAGTGCACAGGCATGCTGCAGGTAACACCTCCCACCCTCTACGTTGCCTATTGTCATCATTGGTCTTTCTGTGGCAATTGTCGGTTGTTCTGTAGCAATTGGCAGTTCTTCCTTAGGTATTGTCAAACAGTGTGTTGTGTACATACAGGATGGTCAGAAAGACTCTGAAAAGCTTGTAAGAGTGATGTAGGGAAGTTGTGCTGAGAAATAATTTTTAAGAAGAAAATTTGATGCATAGCACCATTTCCAAGTAATTTACCATTGAAGTTAGCCAATCAGGTCATCACATGCACAAATTCAAGCAGCCAACCAAAGGCTGTGTCGCCATAAGTGTTCATCAGACTGAACAAACTTAAAGTTTGCTCGCTTAGCTTAAATTTATCTTTCAAAACACGACACATTTTAACTGGCAAAGAGCATTTCAACACGTGGTAACTCACGGACCCACGGAGGTCTCTGCATTACAGCATTTTAATGCATGCAAGTGCTCTTTCTTACAAGTTTTTCTGACTGTTTCTGACCACCCCGTATTTACAGCAAGTTTTCCAAGCGAGACTGGAAAGAATCATTTCCAATTGTTCTTACACTTAGTGCTTATTTTATGGCCAGCAGTGTCAAAAGTCTTGGACAGGTTTAAGAATAAACCCATAACACAGCCATCATTGTCAAGACTTTAAGTACCACTTTTTTAAAGTGATTGATGTTGTAATTCTCCCACTTTGGAAATGAAACTGTGCTTCGTTGAAAAGGTTATACTATTCCTGTAAATCATTAGTCTTTATTTCATGATTAATTCAATTATTTTTGGTAATATAGACAATAGCAAAACTGACCTGTAGTTTTTGAAACTCTCCACATTACCTTTCTTTACTAAGGGCACAACTCGTGTTTGCTTTAGGTACGATACCTGAATGAAAGGACTCGTTTATTGTTCTTTTATGGGTCTTGTATGCTCTTTATGCAAGCTTTTAGGAAAAAAAAACCTTAGTAATTTACTATTTTACATGTTGTATTAAAACTTTTATCACATGATGCTGGTTTGAGCTTAGCTTCATATATGCCCCTTGTTACTAAAAATTAAAAGTTTTAGTAGAGCTGAAAAACATTTGTAATTGTTTTTATTATATAAAAAATACTACATTTTTTGAAAAATGTACTTAGAATTTATATGAATTGTTATAATCTGTACCAAAGAAGTTAAATTTATTGAACAGATAGTGAAATATAAAAGGGATAAAAGAATGCATGTGTGAGTAAAATGTTTTTGGTGTAGTTTTTCATCATCTTATAAATTTTACAATTTCGCCACTTGTTTGACAATCGCAAATGGGATGGGAAGAGGACTGATGACAGTGTTACCCTAAGCATGTGTCAGATAAAAGAAAAAACTGTACCTCAGGTGTATTTCACACAGCAGCACCATGGACAGAAAAGATTTTTGCACAGGAGAAGGATATTGATGCTTGTATATTTGTTGTGGTTCTCTAAAAGTTAATCCATAATAGCTCACAACTACTTACTAAAGGTATTTCTGTACAGATGTTTCAGCAAAATTTTTTATGTACAGAAAATAAATCAGTTTTCAGATTTTTGTTTTGTGAGCTTTTGAAAGCCACCTGCTTTTCAAAAATGTCAGTTGTACAAAGATAATTGTGGTAATGAACCATACAAATTACTCTATGATTACCCACTGGAGATGGTGATCATAGCAAACCATTTGGCAGACCACCCTAATCAAGCATCAAAACCTCGAATTGAGAGGAGCATGTCACTCATTTTCTGCTTTATTTAGTGAGCAAAAGTGTTTGTTTTTCTAATGTTGTTCATTTTAAAGTATCTTCAAAAATCTACAACCAGACATCAACGTTAAAAAGATATTTTTGGACAAAAAAAAGACTGTAATAAATTGCAATTCAGGAAGGTTAAATTTTAAACTATTGATTTATTGTGTATTTATAAATGATAACAAACACAGAATGTGTATATGATAATCATATTTAGCAAAGCTTTGTGCTGCTGATGCCTAATTACATTAATCCTTGCTTGTTTCTGCTGTGTTACAGAATTTCTTGCAAATGTCTTCTGATATACAGGTCGTGCCAAAACATGTATACACACTTTGAACTCTTAGACAATTTATTTTATAATCTTAAGGGTAATTCCTAGTCCACATAGATATTCGAAATAGTGGTTGAAGGAAATGTTAAAACTGTTGGCACTCAGCATAGACTTTATTTCTGAGTAAGAGTCAGGACAGATTCCCTTGAACCAAAGTGTGTGATGGGATTTTATGCAGTCCATTGAGTCTCATCCCATCTGGATAGACTGCATGGTAATAACCCTACACATCACCTTTTGCTGTGTTCCGTGGTAGAAAAAGTTGAGTGATTTCACCTCTGGAGAGTGTACAGGAAACTAGATTAGTTTCTTGCATCCTATCCACTGGCCTCCTATATTTCATTCTTGGTTTGCTCGTACATCCCTATGACAGTTTAGCTTGGAAATAAAATCTGCCATTACCATGCATAGGGTGAATAGAAGAGAAAATGTAACTGGCAAGCCTTGTTGCAGGCTTTTCTCCAATTACAGGGTTCTGAAAATGAAGTGTCCAAATTCCGTAGGAGGAAACAAACTGCAACTCACGTTCACACCAGGCACATTTACGGCTGTGCAACAGCTCAGTACACACAATTATGCCGATTGACCCACTACGTAAATTTGTGCTTTATTCAATGAAAAAACACAACCCACAAAGCATAGTTCACCTGGATTCACCTCATGAACCCATTCACAAAATTGCACATTCTGATTTGTGCTATGATCCATTACTTCTAGCACTAGCCTTGGAATGAAGCAGTGCAACCTTACTCTCTTGAGAATGCTTTGCTCAGTAGTACTACAGTGGTGTGCAAGTAAGTGTAATGTTGTCTGGGCACAGGGGAATGGAGAACACTTTGCAGTGTCAGTGTCACCAATGTGCTCTCTGTCTCCCAGCACACACTCCAGTCATTTTATACAGTGGGACCTGATAATACTGGGTAAATGCCAAATTGAGACACAGTTTCTGCTTCTGATTCTCCCCATAAAAATATGTATTCTAGTAACACTCAACACTGTCAATTCGGGATGTAATATTTGTCGTGTTTGCTTTTTCAGCCATAATGAACACTACATGGACTGAGTATCATCAGCAAACCAAAACAAATATGGAAATAAACACGCATTCCAAACCGCATCCTACAAGCAGATGTGGGAGGATGACACTGTTAGCTGGAGCATCAAATGTACAATCACTACCCCATGCCACTGTGCATTGCTCTATCACCCACCCTGATATTGCACATCAATATCACACTGACATGACTCTCCTGTGACTTTTGCTATGAATCTTGCAGATGTGAACAGTCTTAACAGTTCCAGTATTACACGTGAGGATTAATCACTTTTAGCTTTGTGAGGTCACCTTGATCAATGTTTCTGTGCATTGTACACTGTTCTATGCACCCTGAATTTTGTCTCTGAGACATGTGATTCTTAACTTTGTAGATGAATCAGTCCCATACTAAAGTTTCCACTGTATCTGAACTCCAGCAACATTATTAAACTTTGACTACTGCTTGATAAAATGTTTTCACTCTCTGCTGTACAAATGTGCATTTAGCATCTTGACTTTATTCTCATGGCACTGCCTGGGTTTCACAGCTAGATCGATGAGTCGTCCGGTGTCTGTCAAGAAAAAGTAAAATGAACTTTTTAAGAAATTTAACCATGTAGGTAGGAAAAAAAATTCTGTGATAATTCAAATTGTGTGAACATATTTTAAGACATCCTGTATATTCAACAAAGGCAATCCAACTCGTTAGGTTTTAGTAAATATTGATTATTTTGTTGGGTGGTAAGTTTGAGATTAATGTTTTTGTTGCAGCCTGTGGTGTCGGAAACGAATGACCCATCAAACCCTGCCCTACGTGTAGTGAAATTCGATACCACTCCCATCATGTCAACATATTTAGTAGCTGTAGTAGTTGGAGAGTATGACTTTGTAGAGGACAAGTCAAATGACGGAGTACTGGTGCGAGTATACACACCAGTTGGCAAGAAGGAGCAAGGTCGCTTTGCTCTTGAGGTTGCTACAAAAGTATTGCCATATTACAAAGACTACTTCCAGATTGCATATCCACTTCCAAAAATTGATTTGATAGCAATCGCAGATTTCTCTGCAGGTATGCTCGCAGTAGATACTCTTTACACTAATAAATTTCATGTTACTAATATTTTAAATATTTGATTTACAAATAATTTTGTGGCATTCGTGTCCTGTTGTTGCATGTGTTCCGTGGCTCGTGGTGGAGGAAATTAATAACAAATGGGCTCTAACTGGATGGTATTTTGAGTGTTTTATAAAGCTGTACAACTATTTTTGCTTCCATAGACAAATTCTGAAATCTGTAATGTGTATTTCTGTAGTATAAGACTTACACATCCCTTCACATTAATGTGGGGCAAATAATACACTTTCCTTATATCGAAACTATTGAGAGCTTCTGTGAGACTAAAAATGGAAGTTGATTTAAAGAATTATACATAGTGTATGAGAAGTATTTGATGAGGGGGGAAAACTAGATTAAGTGAAATCAAAATGAGTAAAGTGATTGGCTGCAAAAGTAACTGAAGTCGCACTGTTATGATTCACAGACAAGCAGGTACTGCTGCAAAAACTAAAGATTTATTATAAACCAGCAGAGTCGACAGACTAGCAAAGAAATCTACTTCTGAGCTCCGTGTTTTCACAGTTTTGACTTTCAATCTTCATCCAAGGAATTTGGTGGAGATGATCTGCTTTACTCTGATAAAACCCTGCAGCTAAAGAATCACAATGTGTGCTCAAATGAGGGATTTTTCTTTACTTCATGTTGTTAGAAGCATAGGCTAACTAAAAAGCCCAAGCAGTAATTTCATGCCTACAAAAACAAATCGTGAGAAGTTTGAGTGGTAGAATAAGCTATTTAATGCTTTGGTCTCATTCTTGCGGTCAGCATAACTGGTATATGGGTCGTTCCATGTGAAGTGTCCTAGGGCTCCCAGCTTGATCATCTTCAATTTTTATGAAATTTGTACAGGATGTACCTGAGTGCCCTACATGAACTTATGCAAAGTTTCAGGCTCGCCTATAATATGGTTGAGATACTAGAGCCATTTTCGTGAAGACCACTTTTACCAAGACCGAAAGGTTGTTAAGAAATTGTCAAGCTTGGTATTCCACTTTTCCTAATCTAAAAGAGCTAGACTCTTTCTTCTGGGTATAGTGGCACAACTTTGTGTGCTCTACACACAAATGTTGCAAGTAGAGTTCAGAAAGCAATGCATTTGGCATAATCTCAGTTCAAAGTGGGCAACATATTATGTTGCGAGAAGTTTGCCCCATAGTTTAACGAGACAGAGGTACTGGAGAAAGTGTACTATGGACCTGGTCTTTTGCCAAACTACTGTCTGTCTAGGTGTTTAGTATATCACAAATTTTGGCCTGGCTTGTGTGTTTAATTACTGTGCTACCATCCTGTAAATTTGCTAAAAAACATGAATGTATCAAAATATACCTGTGTTCAAAGTCATGTATCTCAAAATGGACACCTATCACATTACATTCATTAACACCATTCAACAGAGCACATTTCATTCTATTAGAAACACTTATTTTCATTTTGGTGTCTCTTTGGGTAAGGTGCAAAAATGTCTCCTAAAATTTGGAATTTTGTTGATTATGTCTTCATTGTTTAAATATTCATTTGCTGTTTATTCGGTGATTTTAAACCTGTTTGTGACAATTCAATTGCTAAATTTAACCATTCAACTCTACTAAAGACTGCTACATAATTTTTGGGAAGCTGAATGCTTATTAATTTCTTTTCTTTTCTTTATTTGGGACTCTGCAACTTGATTTTAGTGTCTGAAGCATATCAAGTTGTTGCTGAAATGGAAAGATAAGATCAAGTTAATGTATGCAGTTTTGGAAGTACTGATTCCTCATGCCATTTAATGACATGCAATGCCTTAAAATGACTGAAAGCTGTTAAGCAACTTTCCTTAGAAGAACAAGTATTACTTACTAGATGGAGTGGTTTATAATCTGCTGAAAGTACTAAACTATGCTTCCTTCGTGAAGCTTTACTCCTAAAAAGATTTGACTTTTTGCAAAGATCGTGTTGCAACCCATGTGGCAAGAAAAACCACACTGCACGAAAAAGCTTGTGCTCAATCAACATAGAAACAGCTGATCTACTAAAAAGGATAACCTTGTCTGATATTAAACCAGGCCAAAAAAATGTGCCCTACATGTAGAAAAGAATTTGATACACTGAAATATTCACAAATGGATGTCACATATCAGTCAGATGAAGGTGACGAGTCTAATGTTGGTCACAGTTTGAATACAAGCTTAACACCTGTTGGAATATCACCATTAAAATTTCAACAAATTGGTGCAAGGGATACAACAGGATATGCAAAGTGCAGAATACATAAAGTTGAAGCTGCAATTATTAAGAAAATTGCAGAAGTGGGGGGACTTGATCCCAGTGAATCGGAGTAACCATCCACAAGCAAGCAATGCTTGACTTGTTCAGATTACATCAATGTAATCAAAAATTGAAAGAAAAATTACATAGCTGATTCAAGAATTGAAAGAAAAATTACATATATCAAATAACAAAAAAATTCAAATTTTGACCTTGGTTTCCCAAAACTGGTATATCAAAAAGACTATGGAAGAATTTTGTGTTTCAGAAACAATGATAAGGAAGGCTAGAAAGTTAAAAATTGAACAGGGAATATTGGCACAGCCCAAAGGTAAATGTGGGGAAAAAGCTTTCTGAGGATGTGAAGGCAAGAGTCATAGAACATTTTTATGATTAAGAGTTTATTCAGATTTTTCCAGGAAAAAAGGACTGTATTACTGTTCAGATGGATGGAGAAAAGGTTAAAAAACAGAAATACTTATTACTGAGCAACTTAAAAGAAATGTTTGTTGCGTACCGCAATAAAAATGGACCGGAAATTGGATTTTCCAAATTTAGTGAATTAAGGCTGAAGTGGTGTGAGACTGTAGGCACAGCTGGTTCACATTCAGTTTGTCTCTGCATAATACATCGAAATGTGAAACTAATATTGGCACATAGCCCAATGAAAGAAGATAACAAAATCTTACTGAGCAAAATTGTCTGTAATTTGGAAACAAAGGATTGTACGCTTAATCACTGTGAAGTATGTCCAGGAACAGAAGCTCTAAATGAATATTTGGAAAGCGCTTTTGCAGATATTGATCCTGAGGATACAGTTCAGTTCAAAGAATGAACTCACACTGATAGAGAGACACTTGAAATCAGAGAAATGGCAGTTGAAGAATTCATTGAACTATTAGTTTCAAAACTGTTCACCTTTTCTACTCGCCGCTACATTGCAAAACATCAGAGCAAGCATTTGCAATTTGATTTGATTTCTTTTTTAATCCGTGAAACAATTTACATTGTATGGATTTTGTCATTGAATAATAGACAAATTAACAGTTTAAATTTGTTTCTTACACAATAGTTGACAGTAAAATTTTCTTATCTAATTTACATTTTTCAGTCTTATACAATTATTATTTCTCCATATAGTTGAACAAAGAACTTTCAGATTTTAAGTAACCTTTTTTAATTCAAGTACTCCATTGCTGTATAGTAACTTTTACTTTGTAAAATTTCCTTAGTTATTCTTTGAAGGAGGAGATTGTCTCTGTCTTTTATGATTTGAGGTAATTTATTATATAATTTGATGGCAGTAGACTCTGTTGCATTTCAACTTTATTTTTTCTATCCAGATGCAAATTATTGCAGTTCCTAGTTTCGTAACCATGTACAGAACCATTGTTAACACAGTGTCCATTATTTTTTTTAATGTACATAACATTCTGAAAAATATATTAACATGGGACAGTTAAGATTTGCAGCATTTTAAAAAGTTCAAGGTAGTGAGCCATGCTGCCACTCTTGGTCATTACATGTACTGCTCTTTTCTGCAATTTGAATATAGGTTCAATGTTTCTCCTGTTCACTCCCCAGAATATTATCCCAAACTAATAACAGAATGGATATACACAAAGTATACTGATCGAATACATGAAATATCGCGTGCTGAAGTAAGAACTCTGAGGGCACAGCATGTTGTAGAGATTCTGTTACAAAGTATTTTTACACGGTCTTCCCATCGAGCGAGGTGGCGCAGTGGCTAGCACACTGGACTCTCATTCAGGAGGACGACAGTTCAATCCCGCGTCCGGCCATCCTGATGTTGGTTTCCTGTGATTTCCCTAAATCGCTCTAGGGAATTGCCGGGATGGTTCCTTTGAAAGGGCACGGCCGACTTCCTTCCCTGTCCTTCCCTAATCCGATGAGACTGATGACCTCGCTGTCTCATCTTCTCCCCGAAACAACCCAACCCACGGTCTTCCCACTTCAACTGACTATCAACTTGCATGCCAAGAAATTGTGCGCTTTCCACCCATTGTATGGTTTCATTGCCTAACTTCAGGTTATTGTAATATGGTTTTTTGTTAATGTAAAAGTTCATAGCACTTGTTTTCTTAATATTAAGCATGTCTTTGTTGTTAGCTGCTCACTCATATACACTTTCTAGTGTTTCTACAGCTTTTTATCTTAGATCTACATGTGATGCATCACTGATTAGCACATTAGTCATCTGCAAACAATATTGTATGCCCATGCTTTATACTTTGTGGGAAATCATTAATATAAATTAGAAATAGTACTGGACCTAGGACATTACCCTGTGGTACACCTATATTTTTATGTTTGGGGTCAGAAATATGTTTTTCAATACAGTTGGAGTTACATGATAAATATGTTATTTCAGTCATCTGTATTCTATTTTCTAGATATGACTGGAACCAATTTTTTACAATTCCCATTATTACCAGTTCATGTATCTTAACCAACAGTGTTTTGTGAACCTCTGTATCAAAAGCTTTGGTTAGGTCGAGAAATATACCTGTTGTATAGTTTCCTTTATCAAGTGCTTCTAGGATATATTTAGTGAGATATGTTGCTGCTTCTGTGCCTTTCCCTGTACGGAATCCAAACTGGTCCCTGACTAGGAGGTTGTGCTTATTCAAGTAGCTCATAAGTCTATCTTTCACAATAGTTTCTATTATTTTCGCAAAGCACGAGAGCAGTGAGAGTGGCCTATCATTTTCTATATTTCCTGTGTCTTCTTTTTTGAAGAGAGGCAGTACTTTAGCATATTTTAAGTAGTCAGGAAAGTAACCTTGCTTGAATGATTGGTTTATAATATTAACAAATGGTGATAACAGGCTCTCTATACAGTCTTTAATTAGAAAAATTGGAACTTCATCTAAACCACCTGAATTTTTATTTTTCAGTTTGCAAATTACTTTGTAGACTTCTTCCTTTGTTGTGGCCAGTAATACCATTGAATGTGGTACGCTTTTGTTTAGCTTTGTGATCTGAGGGACTTTTAGCAATTTTTGCTGTAATTTTATACCTATACTGCTGAAATAATTATTTATATACACTCCTGGAAATTGAAATAAGAACACCGTGAATTCATTGTCCCGGGAAGGGGAAACTTTATTGACACATTCCTGGGGTCAGATACATCACATGATCACACTGACAGAACCACAGGCACATAGACACAGGTAACAGAGCATGCACAATGTCGGCACTAGTACAGTGTATATCCACCTTTCGCAGCAATGCAGACTGCTATTCTCCCATGGAGACGATCGTAGAGATGCTGGATGTAGTCCTGTGGAACGGCTTGCCATGCCATTTCCACCTGGCGCCTCAGTTGGACCAGCGTTCGTGCTGGACGTGCAGACCGCGTGAGACGACGCTTCATCCAGTCCCAAACATGCTCAATGGGGGACAGATCCGGAGATCTTGCTGGCCAGGGTAGTTGACTTACACCTTCTAGAGCACGTTGGGTGGCACGGGATACATGCGGACGTTCATTGTCCTGTTGGAACAGCAAGTTCCCTTGTCGGTCTAGGAATGGTAGAACGATGGGTTCGATGACGGTTTGGATGTACCGTGCACTATTCAGTGTCCCCTCGACGATCACCAGAGGTGTACGGCCAGTGTAGGAGATCGCTCCCCACACCATGATGCCGGGTGTTGGCCCTGTGTGCCTCGGTCGTATGCAGTCCTGATTGTGGCGCTCACCTGCACGGCGCCAAACACGCATACGACCATCATTGGCACCAAGGCAGAAGCGACTCTCATCGCTGAAGACGACACGTCTCCATTCGTCCCTCCATTCACGCCTGTCGCGACACCACTGGAGGCGGGCTGCACGATGTTGGGGCGTGAGCGGAAGACGGCTTAACGGTGTGCGGGACCGTAGCCCAGCTTCATGGAGACGGTTGCGAATGGTCCTCGCCGATACCCCAGGAGCAACAGTGTCCCTAATTTGCTGGTAATTGGCGGTGCGGTCCCCTACGGCACTGCGTAGGATCCTACGGTCTTGGCGTGCATCCATGCGTCGCTGCGGTCCGGTCCCAGGTCGACGGGCACGTGCACCTTCCGCCGACCACTGGTGACAACATCGATGTACTGTGGAGACCTCACGCCCCACGTGTTGAGCAATTTGGCGGTACGTCCACCCGGCCTCCCGCATGTCCACTATACGCCCTCGCTCAAAGTCCGTCAACTGCACATACGGTTCACGTCCACGCTGTCGCGGCATGCTACCAGTGTTAAAGACTGCGATGGAGCTCCGTATGCCACGGCAAACTGGCTGACACTAACGGCGGCGGTGCACAAATGCTGCGCAGCTAGCGCCATTCGACGGCCAACACCGCGGTTCCTGGTGTGTCCGCTGTGCCGTGCGTGTGATCATTGCTTATACAGCCCTCTCGCAGTGTCCGGAGCAAGTATAGTGGGTCTGACACACCGGTGTCAATGTGTTATTTTTTCCATTTCCAGGAGTGTAGTTTGCCAAATATTTTGGATCTTTTATTATAATCCCTTCTTTTTTTATTTTTATGTTTGACACATTCATCTTTCTGTTGCCGGTTTCCTCTTTTACAATCTTCCAGACTTTTTTTTTGTTTTCAGTACTCAGCACCAGTTTGGAGTTGTGAGCCCTCTTAGCAGCACACAACACTTTCATGTATGTTTTCCTATACCTTTTATAAAAGAGTAAGAAAAGATGGATTTGTTTGACTGTGTTTGATAGAGCTGAGGTACTTCAGTGTTTGAGATGATTTTTTTGATACTTTTTGTCACCCATTTGTTTTGTTCAGCTGTTGAGAATGGACGTAACACTTTAAGAAAGCTCTCTTAAAATTTTAGTTTGAATTTTGTCATGAAGTTCTTGAACTTAATCATTTGCATCTACCTCTGAGTATACTGTGTCCCATGTCTCATCTGCTATTTGTTTAGCAAACTCCTGCCTTTTTGGTTTGGAAAAATTTTGCCTATATACTTGTATTTTCTTTGTTCTTTCTGTAGTTGTTTTTGATTTTATAATTTGACCAGCATGGTCAGATAATCCTAGCTCAAAAACATGTACACTACAGTTTTCTTTATCTAAATCTGTTGAAACCTTATCAATAGCTGTCTTTGAATGGTTTGTTATTCTTTTTGCACTGATAACCCTTGGCACTAAATTGAAACTTTGGTTGACACTTTTTAATGATTCCCAGGTAGGATCTGGATTCAGTTTATCTATATTTAGGTCTCCACATATTAGAATGTTGCTCTTTGGAATGGATATCATGTCAAGTACTTGATTTAGTTTAGACAAAAACTTACTTGTGTCTCCACTAGGAGACCCGTATAAACACAAAATAGTTAATTTTCTACGTCTGTTGTGGTCTTTAAATTCTATTGCTGCCAACTCAAAATGTTTGTCTTCACTGATTGCACATAAATCACTTCTGACATTATATGGATAATTTTGTTTGACATAAATACAACAACCTCCACACTTCATAGAACTTCTACTGTATGCACATGCTAAATTGTAAGATTTTAAGAGTACTTGATTGATTTCCACTTCATTGCACCAATGCTCTGTGATACAAACAACTGAGCTGTGTATAGTCTCCAGCTCGACTTCTAGGCATTGTACTTTATTTCTTAAACTTTCGATATTTTGGTGAACAATTGTGAAATTATTATTACTGTATTTAGCATTGTCACTTCACTGTCTTTTTTTCCTTGTCAATTACTTCAAGTACCTCATTATTTCATTTACATTCACGTTTTTTATTTTCAAATGGTATCCTTGGAACATCACCCCTTTCAGAACATACCAGTTTCCCTTATTTTTAATAATTTTACATATGTCCATGAGCGTTTTACTAAAGGTCACTGTGTCTAGTCTTTTCAAATGCAAGCCATCCCTCCCCAGACATTTGTCACTCAAATTTTTTAGGGTCAACGAAAATCGCACCAAGTTCGTCACACTGTTCCCTGACGGCGCAGTTTATATTGTTTATATAAGTGTTACTCACCGATCTTCTATGTAAGATTCCACTGATTACGATTCTAGAGCTTGTAAATTTTTTTTTTTTTTTTTTTTCGCCAAGTGAATTACATTTCTTGTATCGTTTATGATTTCTTCTTCGATGCTGCTTCGAATAGAGTTTGTCCCAACATGGACTATCACACCTCTGAAGCTTGTCGTCATCTCGCTACTGTTCTTAAAGTTAGTCTGTTTCATGTACGTAATATCTTTAAAATGCTTATTAATTTGTTGTGGTTGAATGGCAGGGCGAACATAGATGTCACAGTTCGGAACTACTACATGTTTCAATATGGAGTCGCCAATTACGAGACATTCATTTTTGTCTTCCTGTTTAGACGAATCACTTTCACGTTTCTTGTTCTTCTTATATGTCACTGTTTTCCAGCTATATTTGTTTACAGCTTCACCACACGATTTATTTTCTGTGTCCTTTTATTCCAAAGTTTGCACACAAGAATTGTCAAAGTTTTTACTGTTGTTTGACAAAGGATTTCCACATACACAGTATCATGATTCACTTACTAGTTCAGCGTTTGCATCTTTTAGCTATTTAATTTCTTTTTTGAGAGTGCTAATATCAGTTTGTAACAATTTTATTGTTTCATCTTTTGACTTTATTGTACTTAAAAGATCATTTGTTTCACACTTCAGACAGTCAAAACAAGTCCAGGGAGAGTCGTCACTTATGTGTTTTAGGTTCACTTTTGCGCACTTTTCATGTAGCCAATATTTGCATTTAGCACAGAAAATGCCTTTTATAACACGTTTTTTGCACTGCTTGTGCGATGAACTGATGGTTTTTTTTTCCCCCTTTTTGTAAGAGAACGGTTTGTCACTACTTTTCAGTTGGCGCCTTCACTAAAGGTGGTCTCAAACCAGGAGAATTGATTATATTAATGGATTTCGCAGAAAATTACTCCTTTATTGTCCAAGACACAGTGCAGGGATTCCATTGAGAAAACAGTCAAGCTACAATACATCCATTTGTCATTTATTACAAGGGTAATGAAGACCTAAAGAGTGTCAGTTACTGCATAATCAGTGATTGCCTCCAACATGACAGTTGCAGTGTATGTGTTTTTAACGTACTTGATAAAATCCCTTAAGTGCATTTTTAAAGAAATTAAGCATATTCATTATTTTAGCGATGGTTCTGCAACACAGTACAAAAATTTTAAGAGCTTCCTAAATCTTTGACATCATCAAAAAGATTTTGGCATTACTGGAGAACGGATTTTATTCGGAACAAGCTGTGGGAAATCACCATGTGACGGAACTGGGGCCACAGTTAAGCGTTTAGGAACAAGAGCTAGCCTTCAATGCCCAATTGACTACCAAATCTTAACACCGAACTAATCTGTTTCAATATGGCATTGAATTTATTTATATCAAATAAGAAATTATTAAGATGCAAAAATTGATAAAGAGAAACGTTTTGAGGATAGATGCCTTTTAAGGCACTGTATGTCATTAAGTGGCATGGGGAATCAGTATTTCCAAAACTGCGTACATTAACTTGATCTTGTTATTCCATTTTAGCAACAACTTGATTTGCTTCAGACACTAAAATCAAATTGTCGAGTCCTAAATAAAGAAAAGAAATTAATAAACATTCAGCTTTCCAAAAATTATGTAGCAGTCTCTAGTACAGTTAAATGGTTAAATTTAGCAGTGAAACTGTCACAAACAGGTTTAAAATCACCGAATAAATAGCAAAATGAATATTTAATCAATGAAGACATAATCAACAAAATTCCAAATTTTAGGAGACATTTTTGCACCTTACCCAAAGAGACACCAAAATGAAAATAAGTGTTTCTAATAGAATGAAATGTGCTCTGTTGAATGGTGTTAATGAATGTAATGTGATAGGTGTCCATTTTGAGATACATGACTTTGAACACAGGTATATTTTGATACATTCATGTTTTTTAGCAAATTTACAGGATGGTAGCACAGTAATTAAACACACAAGCCAGGCCAAAATTTGTGATATACTAAACACGTAGACAGACAGTAGTTTGGCAAAAGACCAGGTCCATAGTACACTTTCTCCAGTACCTCTGTCTCGTTAAACTATGGGGCAAACTTCTCGCAACATAATATGTTGCCCACTTTGAACTGAGATTATGCCAAATGCATTGCTTTCTGAACTCTACTTGCAACATTTGTGTGTAGAGCACACAAAGTTGTGCCACTATACCCAGGAGCAAGAGTCTAGCTCATTTAGATTAGGAACAGTGGAATGCCAAATTTGACGATTTGCTTAACGACTTTTCGGTCTCTGTAAAAGTGGTCTTCACGAAAATGGCTCTAGCATATCAACCAAGTTACAGGTGAGCCTGAAACTTTGCATAAGTTCATGTAGGGCCAACAGGTACATCCTGCACAAATTTAATCAAAATTGAAGATGGTCGAGGTGGGATCATCTTCTAAACTGGGACACTTGACATTGAATAATGAACCATATAAAACTTTTTCTTGTGTTGAAAGTGGTTTTGTGTTCACAACCTATCCTGAAAACACTATCGGTGAAGTTCAAACGGGGGAAACTCCAGCATGGAATAATGGCAATATTAAGAAAACATAGATTGCTACTCATTTTATAGAGGAAATGGTGAGTTGCAGGCAGCCTTGACAAAATGACTGCTATGCATAAGCTTTCAGCCAAAAGGCTTTCTTCTAAAGAAGGAAATGGAGGCAGATACACTCAAGCAATGCTCAAACACACATTATCACTGTCTCTGGCTGCTGAGGCCAGGCTATGCACAGCAACTGCACCTGATAGTGGAAGCAATCTGTGGGTGGTGGGGATAAGGAGGATGCTGGGGCAGGGAAGATTAGCAGGTTAAGGGTGGTGGAAGGTGTAATACTGCTTGTGGAGACATGCAAGGATGTGATGTGGACAGGGTAGGACTGCTAGGGAGGTTTGAGGGAGGAGGGGGAATGGGAGAGCGAAAGGAAAGAACTAGAAAAAAACCTAGTTCAGAGTGTTGCTAGAATATAAAGCTACGTTGTGTTAGAGTGGGGGCAGAAAAAGGGATTGATGGGTAGAGGACAGGGATTAACGAATGTTGATACGAAAGGATATGGGAATTCAGGTTGGTTTCAAGGGGAGTTCCATCCAACCTATGCAATTCATAAAACATGGTGTTGCTAGGAAGTATCCAAATGGTGCAGGCTTAATTCAATTGCATTGTCTTGGGCAGCATGTTCAGCAACTGGGTGCTCCAACTGTCTCTCAACCACAGATTGTTGGTGCCCACTCATGTGGACAGGGAACTTGCTGGCTGTCAAGCCCATGTGGATAGCAGCACAATGGTTGCAGCTTAATATGTAGATTACATGACTGCCTTCACAGGTAGCATTGCCTTTGATGGAATGGGTGTTGCTTGTCACTGGACTGGATTAGGTGATTGTGGGAGGATGTATGGGACTGGTTTTGCCTCTGGGTCACTTGCAGGGTTATGAATGTGAGGCAATGGTTTGGGAGTAGGGATGAAGTACGTATAGACCAGGATATTGCTTAGGATCTGTACTTAGCAGAATACCACTGTGGAAGGGGTGGGAAGGATAGTGGGTAGGATATTCTTCATTTCAGGCCACGATGAGAGGTAGACGAATCCCTGGGACAGAATGTGATTCAGTTTCTCCAGTCTTGGATGGTGCAGAGTCAAGAGGGCAGCGCTCCTTTGTGGTTGTATGGTGGGAAGATGAGAGGTAGTTGGGGACTGGGGAGAGAAAGCGCGGGAGATCTGTTTCCGTCCAAGGTTGGGAGAGTAATTTCAGTCTATGAAGGCCTCAGTGAGACTCTTGGTACATTTGGAGAGGGACTGCTTGCCACTAAAGATACAATGACCACCAGTGGCTAGTCTGTGTTACATGGCTTCTTGGTATGGAATGGGTGACAGCTGTCTAAGTGGAGGTATTGTTCATAGCTAATGGGTTTAATATGGATGGAGGTACAGATGTAGCCCTCTTTGAGGTGGTGGAGAACATCTCATTGGGTTGGGGAGGGCCAGGTGAAGCAAATGGGGGGGGGGGGGGCTGTTGAGTGCCAGGAGAAATGTAGATTGTCTCCTCACCATCAGTAGCAGTCCAGATCACAAAGATGTCATCAGTGAATCTGAATCAGTTGAGGGTTTGGAATTCTGTGTGGCTAGAAATGAATTATGTAGAAGGCCAGTGAAGGGTTGGCACAGGATGGTCCATGGTGGTGCTTATTGCTGTACCAAGGATCTTTTCATAGTTCATGCCTTCAAAGCTGAAGTAATTTTGGGTGAGGTCATAGTTGATCATGATGACCAGGAAGTAAATTCTGAGTTTGGAGTCAGTTGGAAACTGGGAAAGTTACTATTCAATAGCGGCGAGGCCTTGGTATTAGGGATGTTAGTGTAGGAGGTGGCATCATTGGTGATGAGCAGGGTGGAGGATATGATTGATGTCTATAAGAAGGAGGGTAGGTTACAGGTAATCTGCTGAAGGTCTTGGTCGGTGAAAACAGAGATTCTCTCTGAGAAGGCACAGTAACTGGCCATAATGGAGTGAACTGGATGGTTGGGTTTATGGAGTTTTAAGAAGCATTTAGTAGGTTATTAGTGCAGGGAGGTGATAGGGATAAGAAGAGGTGACTTCTTCGCAGCCTACACCATTTGGATCATTCCTACCAATACTAGCTTTTCTGAATTGTGTAGATTGGAACTCTCACTGCAGTAAATTTATTTTTATTTATTTATTTATTTAGAGATATCAGTCTTCTGACTGGTTTGATGTGGCTCACCACAATTTCCGTCTTCCTCTACAGTTTTTGCCGTCTACAGTTCCCTCTAGTACCATGGAAGTCATTCCCTGACCTCTTAACAGCTGTCCTATCATCCTGTTCCTTCATCTTGTCAGCGTTTCCACATATTCCTTTCCTCTCCAATTCTGCACAGAACCATTTCTTCAGTCCACTTAATTTGCAACATTCATCTGTAGCATCACATCATTCTCTTCTGTTCATTTCCCACAGTCCATGTTTCACTAGCATACAAAGCTGTGCTCCAAATGTTCATTATCAGAAATTTCATCCTCGAAATAAGGCCTGTGATGGATACTAGTGGACTTATTTTGGCCAGGAAAGCCTTTTTGTCAGTGCTAGTCTGCTTTTGATGTCCTTGCTCTGTTTGTCATTGGTTATTTTGCTGCCTAGATAGCAGAATTCGTTTAACTTCTGCTTCGCGACAATCAGTCTTGATGTTTAGTTTCTCGATGTTCTCATTTCGCTACTTCTCATTACTTTCATCTTTCTTTGATTTACTATGTCAGTATTCTTTACTCATTTGACTGTTAGTTCCATTCAACAGGTCCTGTAATTCTTCTTCACTTTCACTCAGGGTAGCAATGTCCTCAGTGAATCATATCACTGATACCCTTTCATCTCGAATTGTAACCCCACTCCTGAACCGTTCTTTCATTTCCATCATTGCTTCTTCAATATATGGATTGAACAGTAGGGGTGAAAGACTACATCCATGTCTAACACCCTTTTTAACTTGAACACTTTGTTCTTGGCCATCCACACTTACTGTTCCCTCTTGGCTCTTGTATATATTGTATATTATCCATCTCTCTTTATAGCTTACTCCTATTTTTCTCAGAAGTCCGAACATCTTGCAACATTTTACATTGTTGAACGCTTTTTTCAGGTCGACAGATCCTATGAACAGGTCTTGATTTTTCTTTAGTCTTGCTTCTATTATCAACCACAACCTCAGAATTTCCTCTCTAGTGCCTTTACCTTTTTTAAAGCCAAACCGATCATCACCTAGCCCATTCTCAATTTTCTTTGCATTCTTCTGTATATTATTCTTGTCAGCAACTTGGATGTACCAACTCTTAAGCTGATTGTGCGATAATTCTTGTACTTGTCAGCTCCTGCAGTGTTCGGAGTTGTTTGGATGATATTTTTCTGATAGTTACACAGTTTGCTTCCAGGCTCATACATTCTACACACCAACATGAATAATTGTTTTGTAGCCACTTCCCCCCATGATTTTAAAAATTCTTATGGAATGTTATCTATCCCCTCTGCCTTATGTAATCCTCCAAAGCTCTTTTAAATTCTGGTTCTAATATTAGATCCCACAACTCTCTCCTGTTTCGTCGTCTATCACATCAGCCAAATCTTCTCGCTCATAGAGGCCTTTCATGTACTCATTCCACCTTTGCTCTCTCTCCTCAGAATTTAACAGCCCCGAAATTCCCTTTTCACTTTTAACATTACTACCCTTGCTTTTAATTTCACTGAATGTTGTTTTTACTTTCCTATATGCTGAGTCAGTCCTTCTGACAGTCATTTCTTTTTCGAGTTCTTCACATTTTTCATGCAGCCATTTTGTCTTAGCTTCCCTGCACTTATTATTTACTTCATCCTCAGTGACTTTTATTTCTGTATTCCTGAATTTCAATGAAAAATTTTGTACTTCCTTCTTTCATTGATCACCTGAAATACTACTTCTGTTATCTATGGTTTCTTAACAGTAACCTTCTTTGTACATATGTTTTTCTTTCAAACTTTTGTGATTGCCCTTTTTAGAGGTGTCCGTTCCTCTTCAACTGTAGTGCCTACTGAGCTATTCCTTTTCGCTGTATCTATAGCCTTAGAAAACTTCAGGCCTATCTCATCATTCCTTATTATTTCAGTATCCCACTTAAGTGTGTTTTGATTCTTCTTGACTAATCTCTTAAACTTCAGCCTACTCTTCATCACATTGTGATCTGAGTCTATATTTGCTCTTGGGTATGTTTTACAGTCCAGTATCTGGTTTAGGAACCTCTGTCTGATCATGATGTAATGTAATTGAAATCTTCCCGCGTCACCCAGCCTTTTCCATGTATCCCTCCCTTCTTTCGGATCTTGAACAGAGTATTTGCTATTACTAGCTGAAATGTATTACAAAACTCAATTAATCTTTCTCCTCTCTCATTCCTTGTTCCAAGCCCACATTCCCCTTTAACCATTTCTTCTGCTCCTTCCCCTAAATTAGCAGTCCAGTCCCCCTTGACTATTAGATTTGTATCTTCCTTTATGTACTGTATTACCCTTTCAATATCTTCATATTCTCTCTCTCTCTCTCTCTCTCTCTCTCTCTCTCTCTCTCTCTCTCTCTCTCTCTCACACACACACACACACACACACACACACACACACACACACACACACACACACACCGTCTTCAGCTTGCGATGTCAGTATGTCTATTTGAACTATCGTTACTGGTATTGGTTTGCTGTCAGTTGTGATAAGAACAACCATATCACTGAACCTTACACAGTTCCACACTCTCTGTCCTATCTTCCTATTCATAACGAATCCTACTCCCATTATACCATTCTCTGCAGCTGTTGATACTAGCCTATACTCAGGAGACTCAAATTTGGGACCTTTGCCTTTCACGGGGAACTGCTCTACCATCCGAGCTACCCAAGCACAGCTCACATCCTGCCCTCGCAGCTTTACTTCTGCCAGTACCTTGTCTCCTACCTTCCAGACTTCACAGAAGCTCTCCAGCAAACCTTGCAGCCAAAAGTCCCGAGTTAGTCTTGATCCAGTACACAGTTTGAATCTGCCACTGTAGAGTGAAAAGCTCACTCTGGAAACATCCCCCAGGCTATGGATAAGCCATGTCTCCGCAGTATCCTTTCTTCCAGGAGTGCTAGTTCTTCTAGGTTCACAGGAGAGCTTTTGTGAAATTTGGAAGGTAGGAGACGAGGTACTGGCAGAAGTAAAGTTACGAGGGTGGGACGTGAGTCGTGCTTGAGTAGCTCAGATGGTAGAGCACTTACCCATGAAAGACAAAGGTTCCAAGTTCAAGTCTTGGTCTGGCACACAGTTTTAATCTGCCAGGAAGTTTCATATCAGTGCACTCTCTGCTGCAGAGTAAAAGTCTCATTATACCTGTTACTCATCTGAACAGAAATCCTTGTCTTCTTCCCATTTCACTTCTCTGGCCCATACTGTCTCTAAATTGAGCCTTTGCTTTTGCCTTTTCACATTTTCTATCTTACGACATTCGGCGCCACGATTCGTAGAATGTTATCCTTTTGTTGGTTATTGAATCTCTTTATTGCGGTCACCTCCCCCTTGGCAGTGCCCTCCCAGAAGTCTGAATGGGGGACTATTCTGGAATCTCTTGCCAATCGTGAGATCATCACGACACTTTCTCAGTCACAGGCCACATGTCCTGTGCATACAAGTTGTGTCTTTAATGCAGTGGTTTCCATTGCCTTCTGCATCCTTATGCCATTAATCATTGCTGATTCTTATGCCTTTAGGGGCATGTACCTCTGTCTGTCCCTCTACCCTCTTTGACAAGACCGTTGGCTGAGTAAGGGTGATTTCTTATGCAGGAAGCCGTAGGCCTTCAATGCTGATTATTAATCAAAATTTAAGCAGTGTCAGGTTTCAAACCCAAGATCGAGGATGGTTCGATTACAAATCAAAGACGCTACCCCTAGACCATGGGTATATCCTACATTCCTGTAACCGTTCTGTCCTCAGCCGTGGTTAGTCCCGGTTAGTCCCAGTCCTTCACCCACCTGTCCCTTTCCCTGATCCCACTCCAGCACTACACAACTTTCTAGTCCTCCAACGCGTCCACTTTTTTTCCTCTCTAAGTATCTCCTTTTCCACTCCTCTTCCCTCAAACCTCCTGACTGCATCTAACAGCCTTACCCTGCCCCACAACATCCCTGCAAGTTCCCACAAGCAGCACCACACCTTCCCTCACCTCTACCCTGCTAACTCTCCCCACCCCCATCTCCTCCTCCTCCTCCTCCTCCTCATCCCGTCACCCTTGGATTCCTTCTCCCATCAGGTGCAGTAGTTGCTGTGCACAGTCTGGTGTCAGTGGCCAAACACACAATGGTTTGTGTGTGTGTGTGTGTGTGTGTGTGTGTGTGTGTGTGTGTGTGTGTGTGTGTGTGTGTGTGTTGCTGGTGATTGCAGCCTTGGAATATATATAGTCTACAGCCCTCAGCTAATTGCTTACATTCCGTTACTATTACATTTCTGAGGTGCAGCTGATGGGGCACAGGCTGTGAAGCTCTAGAACCTTTCTCCCCTTTTACACTAAAAAACATTACACTACATTATAAAGTTAAAAAGTAATTTTGCAATAAAATACGCTATAGCTATGTTATTTTAACTACAACTTAGTCTATTGTTATCTAAACCTATGTGTTTGGTCTTTGGGCAAAGGAGGGAACATAATTTTGTTTTCTTGTCATTTAGGTAGTGTTGTAATTGTATGTGATGGTAAGGTGTTGACACCTAACTGTTGGGGATATGAGCACCACATGAATATGATAATCACAGAACATTCCAGTTTGACTTGCAGTTGCTACAGGAAGGTCCTACACTCCTTATTTCACATCTTCGTATTTAATAACAATTTTGTCTGAGACTTTGTTTATAAGGCCAGTGATTTTGCACTATTTTTTAGTTATCTTACAGCTACGCACAAATCAGGTGTGCATGGAATAATGATCTGTCTAGGGGTGTTAAATAATGCACAGTGGAAGACAGTGTGGTCTGGAGATTCGTCTCATTCACAGATGTGTCTCGCCTGAGCTTGAGTGATGTACAATGAGTGGCATAAGGAGCATGTCAAAAGATGTATCATGCCATGTGCGGAATTGACATGGCGCATTTTCAAGCTCTTCTGAAGTTTGGGAAGAGAGTGTAAACTTGTTGGTCCTTATCAGTGTTGTTCCATTGACTCTGCTAGCCATCAACCCTCCCAAGTTTTTAACTGGAATTCGTTGGTGATCCTAATACCAGTTATCTTCTGGTCTTCTCTTATAGTTCATGCCCTTTGCTAGTATACAGCAGCATTGTCCAGTATATTCCAAGAACCATATAATGACTTGACTGGTGTAGTTTGAAACACGCCTGATAAGTTTGCTATCACACCTCTTTCTACTCCACATGCTGCTGTGCTTCACTGGAAGCAGAGTTTGTATTTTCACATGCTGGCTCCAAAATTGATCATGACTGTTATTATGGCTTATGGCAGTTGCAGTTGGTGGTAGCTTGAGAGTGTGGTTCCTGTGCCCATTATCTTGTGCATTGTTTTATTACCCATATCCATTACTAATGGTAAGTGATCGCTGTAACTAAGTTTCTCAATTATTTGTAGTCTAAGGTGTCTGCAGGTCGTTTTTATAGCTGTGATTGTGTTCCGTGGATTACATATAGCATTTCTAGTTACTGAAAATCTATCTTTAAACAGAATGTAGGCAGTTTGGTGTGCTGCTTCATTCATGAGCTTGTTTCTTTCGCACTTGTTTCTTCATATGTTTCAGCATACTACAGGGCACTATTCTCAAGATAGGCTCTTGAGGCTGCAGAAACTACTGCTAGAAGAGTGCCAGTGTGCACTACAATCCCGTCTGTCAGTGTGCCCATCCAACAAACTGTGCAGGCAGTCTATCACTTGTCCACAACTGGACCTCTGTGATCAATCTTTCATGATGGGTTTAATCACTTTCTGGTTTCCCGCAGGTCACTCCATCGCGTGCCCCTCACAGTAATCATGAATTCTGTGATAGATGTACTTGTATAGAGATGCCTCTAATGTCAGTTATAATTACTGTTGTGTGTTTCAAGCATTTTGTTCACCATTTAGAGCGCCTCACTTATTGCATTATCTATAGGTTGAGGCGTCGGAAATATGAATTGATGCCAGCTAAGGGTATGTTTCCAGGGCTCTCGGGTGTCCAGCCGGATGCGATCGTTGAAGTCCCACGATATTTCGGCAAATAACCTTTCTGCCATCATCATGTGTTTCTGATGGAATGGTTTGTGTGCTCATTGTCAGCATTATTTATGTCCGTCAGTCTGGCTTTGATTCCCTGCACCGACCTCCGATTGCGTCGGGCCGGTAGGTGGAAGATGCCAAAGCCTGTGGAGTGTCCGCAGTGGCCGTTATGGGTGGGTCTTGTGTTCACTTGAAGCATAACTCCTTGATGGAGCTAAGTAAGGGTTTCCATGCCTTGCTCAGTTGGAAACCTGTGTATCAGTTTATGAGATTGTCTGTTACGTGCTCTGCCAGTGAGGTTTGTTGGGCTGGCCTAGGCATGTATGGCATTGTTGTTCTTTGCCGTGGTCTTTGACTGTTCGGATCGTGTGACCGATGTAGGATTTGCTGCAACCACATGGAATATTATATACGCCTGCATTCTTGAGGCCAAATCCATCTTTCACTGTCCCCAGTAAGACACGTATCTTGGATGGTGGTCCATAGACCGTGTCAATTTTGTGTTGTTTTAGCAGTCTCCCAATTTTTGTTGTCATGTCACCCGCATACGGTAGAAAGGCAAAGCATTGTTCCTCATCTTTAGACTGTTCTTCATCTGGGTTCCATCCGTATCCCAGTCTTGGTCTCATGCTTCCAGTCTTGCACCACATTGGTCTTTCCCGTGTGATCAGCTGAGGTGCAAGACCTGTTCCATACATCCAGCCACCATCTTCTACTGCAGTTGTCACAGACATTTCTTACCCAATAAAAGGCAAGACCATACATGAAAGCAGCCATGTTGTATAATGGCTATGCTGCAATTACTGTACAGCATTCTATGTGAGCATGAGTAGTAACCAACTATCTACTTGTGTGGACAGCCACTGCCAAGGTGTGGCAAACTGCAAATTTGACCATCCAGTTACCAAACTCGCAGCACACTGCGACACAAATGACTTAAACGGCTGCTTCACTATGTGGGACATTTTGATAGTCCCTTCCAGAACAAATTTCTCCAAAGCACCCACATGGGAATTGTCTTTCCAGCCCATCTTGCACTCTTGCAGTCCCCCTGGCCTAAACCTCTGCTGATCTATTCCCAATGCCTCATCTTGCCTTTTTCATTCTCTCTCCTGTCCACACCACTTGTCCTCTGTGATAATGCACTGACTTCTCGCACCTCCCTCTCAAACAGGCATATCTCCCTGCATCTCTTTTTGCTCTACCCTCTGTACTCTTTATCGTTTTGTGCAGCTGTTGAGTCATCTGTCTGAAAACCTGTGGCTCTTGCTTGCTGTGCCCTTTTTGCATCCTTACCTGTTCCCTCCCCACCTCTCATCAGCTCAGGCAACTGCTTTCAGTAATCAAGGCTTGCTGTGAGCATGGGAGTGTGAATTTGCACGTGTGCATAGTTGCGTGTTTGAATGTGTGTTCTTGATGAGCTAGTGCTCCAAATCTAGTGTGAATGCTTGTTTTCTGTTACGCGTTTCTGTGCTCAGTGCATAAACCTACTGTAGGCGAGTGGTTGCCTTTCTCTAATTTTTTGTGATGGCCTTCACTGTATGTGGAATGGTGGGTAATAATTAATAAGGGTGTTTGTTCTATTTTGTTACTTGAAATGTTCGGTAGTCATGTGTAATTTTTAGATACTCCATCCTTTTCAATGGGCAGAAAACTGTTTGGGTGGACAACCAGTAAGTCATGGAGAACATACTGCCCATAATCTTCATTCCACAGGGCAGATTCTCACCTTATCTAAACTGAAATAAAATGTTCTAACACTCTAAGAATAATGCAAAGGAGTCAGGAACCATGATGATAAACAGAAGTCTACTGTTATTTAAAGAAACGGTGTATTATGATTAATGTTCACATGCACAAGTATAAGTATGAAAATCAGTAAAGCTTGTCTATCATAATCAACACTTGAAAAAGTTCAGAGAAGATATTACTGTTTGTTTCCATTTGCAGAAAGTTAGTTGCTTGCCTTAAAAGTGAAGAATAATTTCGGACACTTGATATTCAGTTTTCCATAATATAGCAGGCTGGTCACGAAACAGAACACAAAGAATGAAGCATGGGTTTTCCAGATAAAATCTTAATCCAAATAAGTTCATCTTTACACAGTTTCACCAGTTACATGTAAAATATACGTTTGGACTGAAACACAATAATGTCTGCCATTATTAACACCATCCAAGGCTTAAGCGGACATGAGATTCACAGTGGAGCATAGTACATTCCTATTTGACAGGCAACAACCAAATGACTTCTCAGGTGCAGACACATTGTTACCTATATACTGACAGAAAAAAATCGCAACACTGAGAAGGAATTCTGAAAGATAAATGAAAGTTGGATTGCACATTTCTACTCTGAAAGATGTCTATTCCACTTTCGCACCAGCCCCATAAGAGTGGCGCAAATAGTGCCACTATGAGGATGCAGATCAAGTTTGCTTGAAATACACGCTAATGGGATGTGGTGAGTTGATGTTAATTAAGAATACCTTTTAGGTGACAAGGACACCATTATCAGTACCCCACTGAGTTTGAATGAAGTTGACTAATAGGGCTATGAGAAGCTGGATTTTCCTTCTGCAGTAGTGCAGAAAGATTTGTCAGGAATGTAGTCACTCTACGCAATTACTGGCAGTAATGGTCATGAGAATGTAAAGTTGCGAGGATACCGGACTCTGGATGGCCATGTGTGGCACTCCTGTGAGGAGAGACCATCACATTTGGTGTGTTACTGTGGCGCGTTGTACTGCACCTGCAGCAGGAATTTGAGCAGCAGTTGATGTCACAGTGACACAGCACAGTCAAAAATCGGTTACCGAGGACAGCTCCGAGCCAGAAGCCTTGTAGTGTGCATTCCACTGACCCCAAACCAGTACCATTTACCAGTTAAGGAGCATGCGATTTTTTTATGGCAGTAGAAACACTCTCATAGTTATCCTATGTACCCTGACTGCAAATTTGTATGCCAGTCTGTTGATTCGACCTGTTGAATTGCTCACTCATAAACAGCATTCCAAGGGGTGTTGCCAATGGGATAATCCTCATTCCCATACCACTGTTGTAACTCGACACGCTCTAAAGTGTGTCGACATGTTGCCTTGGCGTGCTTGATCACCAGATCTGTCTCCAGGCAAACATGAGCGACACGGTTGAAAGACAACTGTAGTGGCATCCACAGCCAGCATTAACCATCCATGTACTGACCAACCAAGTGCAACAGTCATGTAATCCCACCCCACAAACTGACATCTGGCACCTCTACAACACAATACATACATGTTTGCACCCTTGCATTTAACATTCTGGCAGTTATATCATTATTAATGTACCAGCATTTCACGTTTGCAATGGCTTGTCTCACACTTACCATTAACCTGGAATCTTGCAGTGTTAATCACTTAAATATGTTACCTAGATAAATGTATTCCCGAAATTATTTTTTGATATTGTGGTTTCTTTTTCGTTAGTGTACATGCTTGGTGCGGATGACGAATGGAATACTTGCTCCACAACTGCTTCTAGTGTTGGCAGCAGTTGCCAGTCAGCATCCTTTATGATTACACAATTTTTTAAATTGTTGATGAAGACTAGCAGTGACCTCAGTTTTTCCATAAGTTTCTCTGTGCTTTATGTACAATCCTTACCCTGATAGTTCGTAAATTTTTAACTCCAGAATTTCCCTAACGGAACTGATGGTAGGTGGTCACTTCTGGGCTGTCTGTTTTAATTCTGTAGCTTCAGAATTTGCAATATTATCTTGCAACATGTTGCAGCTTCATTATTACATACAAAGAATATAGTGCTATCATCTTGGCTTTGTAGCTTAATAACAAAATTTTTAATCTAATTCATTTTGCAAACTTTAGATAAAAACTGGGTTTTTCTTTAATAATTCAAAAAGTAGACTGGATATTTTCGTGGAAACTTCTATCATATATTTTTATGATAAACTGAATCTCATTACAGAAGATGGCTCTGTAACTTTAATATTACGCACATCTAATACTTAAAAAAATTGAAATAATTCAAAGTTAATTGAAAACCTGTGTCATATGCAAGCTAAACTTGTGGGTTGCACTGTTGAATTTGACCATGAATGGCCCCCCATGCAGTGCCGTCAGCACATTGCAAGTGTCAGTCGTGGTCGTAATTGTATTATGTGTAGTTGTGGTTGCATTATGTTGGAGCTAAGATAATTCAAATGTGGACTAATTTTTGGTGCTCGTATGGTGGATGCTTCTGTGAACAAGGTTGCCAAAAGTTTGGTATTTTAAGAGGCTCCGTATCAGAGATTTGTAATGCGTAAAGTGGAAGTGGAAGATCATCCGCTAAGCCACACTGCGGACAAAAGTGTCTGTGGAGTGATTAATGAAAAAAGAGACGACAGCTGTTAAAGTCATTGATGAACTGAACATCATACTTGCGAACCCTGGCAGCACGAAAATGGCAATAAAGAATCTCCATAAGTGGAGAATTTCAGGGTGAGCTGGAATTCCAGAACCTCTAGTCAGTTATGCAACTGCTCATAATTGAAAAATGTGGTGCTGAAGCCATAAAACCTAGACTGTGGACCAATGTAAGAAAGTCATTTGGTCAAATGAGTGTTGTTTCTCACTGTTTCCAACTTCTGGCAGAGATTCTGTCCAGGCACTAATAACCTTGCCATTCAGTGCCTGTACACCCCAAAAACTTAAGTTTAAGTCTGAAGAGTGAAACATGGCGGGGATTCAGTGATGATTTAGGTAGCCATATTATGATATTACATAGCCTCATGGTTACTCTGCAAGGTCAAATTATTGCCCAGGAAGGATTACTTGATCATTTTGCACGATTAGGTCCATCCAATGATACAGTGTTTGTTCATCAGTGGTGGTGGTATGTTCCAAGACAACTCCTCCCCTGTTCACATAGCACACAACATCCAGGATTGGTTTTGTGAGCACGAGGGTAAACAGAAGCATCTCTTCACCAGATCTCGTTATTAGTGAGCCATTGTGGTCTACTTTGAAGAGAAGTGTGTGCAATCACCATCCATTTTCATCAACATTGCCTCAACTTACCACAATTTCGCAGGAAGAATGGTGTAATATTTCCTTGAAAACCATACATGACACATTCTGAGATGACTGGAAGCAGTTTTGAATGGCAACAGTTTTCATACACCATATTAGGTGTGGTAATTTGTTTTGTTTTTGATGTTTCCATATTTTTGTCCAATCTCATCTACATGACCACTCTGAAAATCACACTTAACAGCCTTGCAGGGGGTTCAATATACAACTTTGTCTATTTCTCTATGGTTTTGCTCTCAAATGGCATGCAGCAAAAATAAACCTTATATCTTTCTGTACTAGCTCTTGATTTCTCTTTTTCACAGTCTTTGGTTTGGTTTCCACATAATATTATGTATGTGATGGTGCCAGTTTGCTATTTGTAATCTCCACGTATTTAGCTGAATTGACAGCCTTTATATTTTTATGTTTATCAACCAGCTTAAATTTAATGGATTCCTTTTAGTACTCATGTGAATAACTTCACACTTCTGGTTATTTGTGATCAGTTGCCCCTTTTTACACCATACAGATATCTTGCCTAAATCATTTTGCAATTGGTTTTGATTTTCTGATGGCTTTACAAGGTGGTAAATGACATAATTAAGTGTAAACAGTCTAAGATGGCTGCTCAGATTGTCTTCCGTGTCACTTACATAGATTAGAAATGGCAGAGGGTCTACATCACTTCCCTGGAGAAGTATCACTTTTCTTTTACTCGACGACTTTCCATCAATTACTTCAAACTGTGGCCTTCCTGACAGGAAACCATGAATCCAGTCGTAGATTTTATGCAAGCAATTTGATTAGAAGCTGCTTGTGAGGAACAGTATCAAAAGTCTTTTGGAAATCTAGAAATATAGAAACAATATAAGATCCCCTGTCAATAGCACTCGTTACTTCGTGAGAATGAAGATTTTGTTGCAGTGCACAGAAACAATACTTTCTGAAACTGTGCTGGTTGTGTAGATAGGTTTGATCTGGAAAAGAGTGTCTGGTGTTGACATGTTGGCATGAAAGGTAACTACACCAGCCCTAACATACATAAGAGATTTGTGAATCTCATGAGAAATGGGGATAAAAACCAAGAAAAATGAAGGAAAAAACTATGGTGTAATGCAGACAGAAATTATTTGGTGCCTGTCACTGTTAACTTTGTTTTCATTTGTTCTAATAGTGTCAATTCTGATCTGTGATTCTGAATGAAATTTTCCTCTGGTTGTTTTAGATCTATAACTGCTGCCTTTCATATCTGAGAATAGTAAGCACTTATTGAATTTGACTGAAGCATCATTTTTGTATCCTCTTGAGATTTTAATGTGTGTTGAATGTTGCAGAGCTTCCACATTATTAACTGAATTAACATTACACTGAACTTCTGCTTATGCGCATCCACCACCTGAATACTACTGTATACTGCCAGATGTCATTGTTACCAACAACAGTACGTCTCATTTTAATCATATGATGTTTAACTAATTGTACTCCAGAATAACTTGCGGGAGAATGACCAGCCATGTGTGTGAGCCATGAAGATTAAAGTGCATCCACATATTTTTTTCTATATTTCAGTTCAGATATTCCACGAAATTTATTTTCGTCTGGGAAAATGTTGATGCTACAATACATTTAAAGATATATTATTCACAAAATTTGTAAGCTAAATACAATTTTTTATTTCAGGGGCTATGGAGAATTGGGGATTAGTGACATATAGAGAGACATGTTTGCTTGTTGATCCCGAGAATACATCAGCTGTAAGGAAACAGTGGATTGCTCTAGTTGTGGGTCATGAACTTGCGCATCAGTGGTTTGGAAATCTTGTGACAATGGTAATTATGTATGAGATGGATTCAATTAAAATATTATCAGTTAGTGTCCTGCCCCCTGAAAACTTCCCAAGATTGTTTTTTTCCTTAATTCTCTCTTGCAGCTAATAAATAGTACTTCTATATTGAACTGTCATACATTTAGTTTTTCCATTTTATTGTAATAAAATATTTTGAAATAATTCAAGCAACAAATCATTGTTTCTTCCACATTCATTTGAAGATTTAATTATGTTTTTACTAATCTCCTTTCATTTCTCGCTGATTATTTCTACTTTATGAATATTTCTTTTCTAGGAATGGTGGACACATCTGTGGCTGAATGAAGGATATGCATCCTTTGTTGAATTTCTCTGCGTTGCACATTTATTTCCTGAGTATGACATATGGACGCAGTTTGTAACTGATACTTACATCAGAGCATTGGAACTGGATTGTCTTAAGAACAGCCACCCGATTGAGGTAAGATTTTGAAACCAGTGTCTCTAGTTTGCATTTAAACTGTACTTGAACAAAGCTGCTCAATAAGTGCTAAGCTCACCCAACTGCTGTTCTGGACTCACTGATACAGTCAACAGACTTTTTGAAAAATGCTCAGGAAGTGTAGGTCTGTATGTAAAGCTGTATTTCGTAAAGCAGAATTAAGTGGCAGGCTGTGAGTAGTTGGTATGAGAAATGTGTGTTGAAAAAGGTGTAATTCTCTTTCCTGTTCATGTGAGAGAGATGCAAGAGTATATACCATATATACACATGTAGACAATGGTGTGTGTGTGTGTGTGTGTGTGTGTGTGTGTGTGTGTGTGTGTGTGTGGTTTTTTTTTTTTTTTTGTAGTGTGGTAAGAAAGTCCTTGGCCGAAAGCTCAAAATTTTAGCAGTCTGTTTTCATTGTGCCTGTCTGCGACTTATTGCATCCTCTGTATGGTGAGTAGCACTCTATCCTTTCCATATATATATATGAGAAAATTCGGGTCATGTCTTTGAGAAATCATTTGTAACCTCCTTTCTAAGTGTGTCAGTTTTCTTTCTTTGAATCCATCCAGCTTTCTTTTCCAGATTAGCTTGGTAGCAATCAAAAGATAAAAACACTTTTAAATGTTACATTGACTACTTTAGAAACTTCACAAAGTTTGCATAACCATAAAGGACAACAGTAATTAAGTTCTCTTAGGTATATAACTTAGGGTAAATTTTTATTCAGTGTTTGATTTCTTAAGGAGCAGTTGATCAGTAGGATATTCCTTGTGCTATTTCAGGTAGGGAATGGTAGGCAGCAGTGACTCTTTAGCTTGTAACTGGAGCAGCCTTTGCAGCAAGAATTGATACTGCATGCTAGTTCTCTTGTGGTCACTTGTACGTACCATTAAGCCCGAGTTTTGGGGGCTTTTGGCTGTCGAACGTATATGATACATTGGACTCAGATCACTGGCAGCCAGGCTCTGGTAAATTGTCACAATCTTCCCTGTTGATGCTGTGGGGGCATTTAATTATTTAAGTGGCTTATCATATTAATCATCGATGGATCTGTGGCTGTCAGGCAAGCACATGAGTTTCCTGTTTATTTACAAATCGGCCACAGACCTGGTGATGTTTGGCTATTGCTGATTTGCTGTGTTGACCTAGTCAGAACAGCCTATTGCACTTGAACAATCATTAATATATTATAGTACATCAAATGAGTGTAGTATTTGGCTAAGAGATAGTCTGTGCATAATGCAAGATAATGAGACACGATACGGCCATAAGCCGTAGGTTATTAAACATCTGAATGCAAAGTGTTTGAACTGTAATGTCAATGTAGACTGCATCATTGACAATAGCTGACTTTTGACAACCAGTTTTCAGCCAGATGCAATGGAGGCCAGTTACCAGTGGCATTTTAGTGCAGGTAAATGTATTTACATTATGCAGTACATGGTGACTTTCTTAACATTACATGTGAAAAACTTGTACCTATTTCGTGTGCAGCATTTCACAATCTTAACATTGGCGACAATTCACAGTACTTAAATTTTGTCACTATTTAAATGACAATCATCAGTTGCTTTCATTAATACTATTCACTGACAAAGCCATGTTTATACAGAATGGAATTAATGACACAGATAGTAAACATCAATGCTTGCAGGAAAATCTGCACGCTTCAGTATAAACCAACTGTGAAGTTCATTTTTTAATTAATATTTGGTGTGACATGATCGGTAACATACAAATAGGCAATCATTTCTGAAGAGCGAATGATTGGACAGAATTACTTACATTCTATGGAAAATTCATTGTTGAACAACTAGAGGACAATCTTCTTACCACATGAGCTGCCATGTACTTCCAGCATGATGGAGCCCCTCCACATGTACCATACATGCCAGGAAGCATCTCAAATGCACTTACCCTAATCGCTGGATTGGTTATGGTTGTACAGTTAATTGGTCACCATATTGGCAGACCTTACACCATTAGATTTTTGCATATTAGGTTGTATGAAGACTGAAGTGCAAAAAAAAGTGAATATGCGAGATGTCTTGCTCGGTCACATCGTGGATGCTGCTGCCCCTGTTAGGGTATATGCAGGGGCAGTCACCAGGAAATGGTCAGATTTGTCACACCAAAACATGTATTAATTTTTTACCATCGTTTTTCTTACTGTTGTTAGTTAACTGTGAATAAGGCCCACACACAAAATTGTAGCTGCTTACACGAGCTGGAAGTCACGCAAACATAATCACAAAATCAGCTGTTTCTCTTGCTTAGTGCTTGCAGTGAAGACTGGCCACCTCTGGAAATCGCGAGTCGCTAGCTGTTGGTATGGTGAACGTTGCGCACATGGTTGGAAAATGCGGCCATTGTACCACAGCATTCACTAAAGACGAATATTGCTGCAAGGTTTTGGGGAAAAAGGAAAATTAATGTTTGATTCTTTGGGATGCACTTTCTTTTAATTTCTGGTACGTATTTTGAAAAAGTATCGTCCTGATACTAGTTAGAGTTGGGAAAGATTTTCTGTAGATCTACATCTATACTGCACAAGCCATTTTATGCTGAACATTCAATCTCCTCTCACATGTGATGGTGAATCATGTAAATGTTTTGCTACTTACTATGAAGACTGTGACGAGTGAAATGGTAGTTGAATTTCTGGACGTGCATGTAAATAGTGCAGGCATATGGCTAGAAACAACAGAAACATTTGTTATTTTACATTGTAAATACACAGACAGTGAAGAAACTGAAGAAAGTTGTAGTCATGAAGATTGTATGAGCGATAGTGCCTTATATAAAGTTATCTCCAAAAGCAACACCAGAAACTAAAATTACCGTATCGAACAACAAAATAAATGCGGTGATAATTGGTTGAACAAAAGTGTTAAGAAATGCCTGTGTTTCGTTACTGTTCAAAATAATCATCACTTTATACGTTCTGAACGTGAATTGTATGGATGGAAAATGAAGTCACTCGATGACATAAGAGTCAACTGGAAATTGCAATGGAGTTAAATGCGCAACTTTTTGAGCTATTTACCGAAGCCAGCATTACAACTTTACATGACTAGGCATTAGGTATTGCCAATGTGATAGGCGTTAAAGAATTTACAGCTTTTGAAAGTTGGATTAATCACTTCAAAAGATCACATAAACTTGTGGCAAGAAAAATTACAAATTTTGATTCGGGTGAAGTGATTAGAACAAAAATGATTGAAGTTCTTGTTGCATATGCAAAACATAAGATCGCAATTTTTAGTGACTCTTGAGTTTACAATTCAGATCAGACCGGTCTTAAAAAAAAATGCATACTGAAAACACATTGTCATTCAAAGGGGAAAAACATAGAGGCAACTGCACAGTCCATGATTACACTCACACATTCATACAGTATAATGCCTGTAATTAGTCTGGATGATTCAATTCTGTCTAAACTGTATGTATTTCTTCAAGAATCAAACAGACGCTGTGGACAAAGTGTAAAAGAACAGTGTTCTACTCAGGTAATCTTGTGGTAGATGCATCGAAGTCAGGGGAATAATTGGAAATGAAAATGTTAAATCTTTCGTGCATCGTGCTTTTCTTCCATTCTGCGAGAAAAAAAATCTCTTCTCCTTCTAGGTTCATGGTCAGGTCATAAAAGTTTTAAAAGCTATATTTCAAGTTCATCCTGACAAGGAAGTAGAGCTGCTTCAGATTCCACGTGGCATGACTAATGTAATTCAACCATTTTATAGAGAAATTTTCAGTAAGTGGAAGGTATTTTACAGAAAACTAATAGAACCTTATTGTGTGTAGATCAATGCTTAGAGATGAGTTTGTTAAAAATACATATTTTTCAATTGGTACTTTGTAAAACACATTTTGTAATGTTTGCGAATTGGTGTATACGTGTTAACCTGACAAAATGTATATGCATCTACGCTTACTCTCCTCAAACCACTGTGAAGTGCATGGCAGAGAGTATGCCCCATTTTACCAGTTACTAGGGCTTTTTCTCATTAGATTCATATAAGGTGCAATAGAAGAATGACCTACTTCTCGTTCTATTCATGTATGGAACACAGGAAGGAGGATTGTCTTATGCCTCTGTGTGTGCTGTAGTAAATCTAGTCTTGTCCTCAAGATTCCTCCAGTAGTGATACATAGGGGATTGAAGTATATTCCTAGAGCCATCATTTAAAGCCGGTTTTTGAAAATTAATTAGTAGACTTTCTAAGGAGAGTCAGCAAATCACTTTCTTCAGCATCCCTGACATTATCCAATGGATCAAACAAACCTGTGGCCATTTGTGCTGCCCTTCTTAGTACGTATTCAACATCCCCTGTTAATACTATTCGGTACGGGTCCCACACGCTTGAGCGATATTCTAAGATGGGTTGCACAAGTGATTCGTAAGTAATCTTCGTAGACTGATTTACCCAATCTTTTACTAATAAACTGAAGTCTACCACCAGCTTTACCACAACTGAACCTATTGATCATGCCATTACAAATCCCTGCAAAGTGTTCCGTCAAGGTACGTATATGAGTTGACAGATTTCAATTGCGACTGTCTACCTGTAGTCATAGAATAGGTATTTTTGTTTTTTTAATGTGCACAATTTTACATTTCTGAGCATTTAAAGCAAGTTGCCAGCCTTTGGACCACTTTGAAATCTTATCAAGACCTGACTGAATATTTATGCAGCGTCTTTCAACAGTATTTCATTATAGATGACTGCATCATCTGCAAAAACTGTGGAGTTACTATTAATATTGTTCGCAAGGTCATTAATGTAAAATGTGAACAGCAAGGGTCCCAACATACTTCCATGGGCTACACTGGGAGTTACTTCTACATCTGTTGACGACTCTTGGTCCAAGTTAACTTATTGTGCCCTCTCTACCCAGACATCCTCAATCTAAGCACAAATTTCACTTGATAACCCATATTATCTTACTTTCCGTAATAAGTGTAGGTGTGGTACAGAGTCAAAAGCTTTTCAGAAATTAAGAAACAGTGTGTCTACTTGAATGCCTTGATTCAAAGCTTTCAGTATGACATACGAGAAAAGAATGAGTTTCCATTAGCAATATTTCTGGAATTGAATAACAAAGAATATAAATAATAATGTACATTAAATGTGTTGTATCTTGGAAACCACTCAGAATTGGGATTATGTCTGTATGTTCTTTTGCTCCAGATGAGCATTCCTGTAATATACCTGAATACTGACTGTTTCTCTCGGAAAACACTGTATATTGTAATTGAAGAAAGACCTATTGTTACAATAATTTTTAAAATGCAATGAGTATACTTAAAATTTGATTGTTTTTGGTTAGGCTTTACTGTGAATGTTACTGGTATCGTGTGAAATAAGAGGTTTACTGTTAAGTCATTGTTTCTTTAATTCCACAATGCTTTTTAAAGCTTCAGTCCTCCATCATCCAGTGGATTTATGTGGATTAATATGGCAAGTGTGTATTACATTATGATGTCGTAGTAACCTGTAGTACTGTCTAGTAAAAAAAAAAAGTCACTGGACAGTGTTGCAGATTATTCCAAAATTATAACACAACACACAAATGCCATATTAATATGCACAAATCCTTTTGATGATGGAGACTTAAAACTTTGAAACATGCTGTGCAAGTAAATAAACACTTACTGATAACAGTAAAATTCTCTCATTTGACAGGCAATACACATTTTAAAAATTGAAATTAGAGTTCTTTAGTCAATCTCCTTCCTTGAAATAAAGTGTAAAATTTATGCATACTTGAAACAGGGCTGTTAATGAATAACTTGTAAAATTTATCTGTGTGTATGAAGGCATACCTTAGCAGATGCAGGTTTATGTAGATGTAACTGGAAATTATTAATTAGCATGAACTGACCTTTAAATATAAAAAAGATATTGTTGAGATTAAGACTGCAAATAAATTTGTCACAAAGTTTGATTTTGATATAATTTTCTTTATTATGTCGGTATGGATGAAAGATATCCTGACATGGTATAGTCTGGTGTTAAATCTTATGAATTTGAATGTGTTGATTGACCTCCTGTATGTGTAATGATTTGCTTATTTTTCTGATTTTAAAGGAACCAAGTATTTTGCTTTTTCAAACTACAGTGTAAAAGTCTCTTGTGTTTCTTCAGGGGTAGGCTGTTGATACTCAGATGTATGATGAATGAAATCTGAATAGAGCAACTAATAACGATTATACACAAACTCGAACATATTCTTAAATTTAAAAATTATACCCCCTGATTAGTTTATTGTGTTGGTAGGTGCAGTGTAACTCTTCTTCTTGTGAATTTTATTTAAGTATAACTACACAAAATAATTTGATTCCAGGTTCCTGTTGGTCATCCTTCAGAAATTGATGAAATATTTGATGACATTTCATATAACAAAGGCGCCTCTGTGATTAGAATGCTGCACAAGTATATAGGAGATGAGGTAATTACATTTGTTACATAGTTTTGTTTAATGAATTTGACAAATATGCAAGTGTTACATTTCCTGAATGGGCCTGGGTTGCACCAGCCATCTGCTGCAGATAACCCAACTTTTCGGAGGGATACACATCACAGTAACAGCTTATGGTATGCTGACATAATTATCAGCATTTACCAATTGATATACAAAATGCTTTTTACGCATTTTTATTTTGCATGTAGTGTTCCACGCTGATTTATTTTTATGAATTTTATTCTATTGAAACAATTTGTCTACAAAAATTCACCACCTTTCTAAATTTATGATATTTTTCAAGAATAGTGTACATTGGTTACACTGTGTTTTGAAAACTAAATTGGATACTCTGGCGTCATTTTACAGTATTGATGTACGGGAAACAGTGATAGGCCTGTCTCCTCCCATCCACATCTCTCTGCCTCTCTCTCCTCCACCTGTCTTTCTTCACCCTCACTCTGACCCTCTCTCTGCCAGTCCCTTCACACTCCCCCTCTATCTACCAGTCTCTTCACACTCCCCTCCCCTCACCTCACCTCACCTCACCTCACCTCACTTTCCCCCTCTCTCTGCCCGTCTCATTGCCCCACCCCCTCTCTCTGCTCATCTCATTGCCCCACCCCTCTCTCTACTCATCTCATCGCCCCTCCCCCCTCTATGCCCGTCTCATCATCACCCCTCCCCCCTCTCTGCCCGTCTCATCATCGCCCCTCCCCCCTCTCTGCCCGTCTCATCATCGCCCCTCCCCCCTCTCTGCCCGTCTCATCATCGCCCCTCCCCCCTCTCTGCCCGTCTCATCATCGCCCCTCCCCCCTCTCTGCCCGTCTCATCATCGCCCCTCCCCCCTCTCTGCCCGTCTCATCATCGCCCCTCCCCCCTCTCTGCCCGTCTCATCATCGCCCCTCCCCCCTCTCTGCCCGTCTCATCATCGCCCCTCCCCCCTCTCTGCCCGTCTCATCATCGCCCCTCCCCCCTCTCTGCCCGTCTCATCATCGCCCCTCCCCCCTCTCTGCCCGTCTCATCATCGCCTCTCCCCCCTCTCTGCCCGTCTCATCATCGCCCCTCCCCCCCTCTCTGCCCGTCTCATCATCCCCCTCCCCCTCTCTCTGACCCTCTCATCATCCCCCCCTCCCCCCTCTCTCTGCCTGGCACAACATCCCCCCTCCCCCTCTCTCTGCCCGTCTCATTATCCCCCTCCCCCCTCTCTCTGCCCGCCACAACATCCACCCCTCCCCCCTCTCTCTGCCCGGCACAACATCTCCCCTCCCCCCCTGTCTCAACCCGTCTCGTAGTCTCCCCCTCTCTGCCCGTCTCGTCGTCTCCCCCTCCCCCTCCCCCCCCTTCTCCGCCCGTGTGTCATCCTTGCCACAATGGGAGGTGGGTGTTCTTTAACCCCACAGTTTTTCTTTCCAGGTCGTAAGTAATATGTTCAGTTGAAATCAATCAAGGGGATAGGAGATGTTGAGTGTAGGCATATGTTTACAAATGTATGTCTTATTTTCTGCTGGTTTGCATAATATGACTCCAGAATGGATCTGGTTTGCATAATATGACTCCAGAATGGATCTTAAATTTATCTTTGGAACTCAGCCATGGGCATAATTTGTATCCTGGAATGCCTAGTCAGAGATGGCATGTGGAGTGTTTTGCAGAATGACTCGTCAATGGAAAACATTGTTTTGGCTCTGATTGCAAATAAAATTTCATTTAATGTGTTACTTCATGTCAGAATTGCTGAGTGATATAAGATTTGTTTAGCCATCTCCCACTTCAGTTATTCAGAACTCGTTCACTTATCTGAACTGTGTAGATCTGAAATAATAAAGATCATAAATTGAGCCAAGCATCACCAGCACTTTAGATGTCAGATTTTATATTTAGAAAATCATATATAATGCCAGAAGTTGTGAATTTTAGCACCTGTTAGTATAGCAGACTGTGAAATGATGTAGCATTAATTGTGGCAATTCCTATGTGCTTAACTGTGAACCATTTGTGGTAAGTGGCTCTTCTGCATCTACGTATGTACTCTGCAAGCCATGGTGGGGGTACCTTGTACCACTAATAATTATTTCCATTCCTGTTCCAGTTGGGGGGAATAATGACTGTGTATATGCCTTTGTACAAGATGAAATTTCTTTTATCTTCGTGGCCCTTTCGTAGGTGTACTTTAGTACCAGCAAAATAGTTGTCCAGTCAACTTCAAATGCTAGTTATCTAAATCTTCTCAGTAACATTTCTCGAAAAGGACATTGTCTTCCCTCCAGGAATCTCCATTTGAGTTCACAAAGCATCTCCATAATACTTGTGTGTTGATTTAACTTACAAATAACAAATCTGGCAGCTTGCCTCTCAATTGCTTTGGTGTCTTTCATTATCCCAACCTGGTGGGGATTTCAGACAGTCGATCAGTACTCAATAATGGGTCACATAAGTGTTCTATATGTGGTGTCCTCTACAGAGGAACAACACTTTCCTAAGGGGTCCCAATAAACTGAAGTCTGCCATTCACCTTCGTAACTACTGTCCTCCATTTCATAATGCTTTGCAACATTATGCTTAGATATTTAATCAGATTGACTGTCAAGCTGCACACCACTAATGATGTGTTCAAACATTGCGGGATTATTTTTGCCTGCTCATCTTCCTAAATGCACATTTTTTTATATTTAAAGCAAGGTGCTATGCACCACATCAACTTGAAATTTTGTCTAAGTCATCTTGTATCCTCCTCCAGTCACTCAATGATCATATTCTCCTACTCACATCATCATCTGCAAACAGCCGCAGATTTCCGCTTAGCCTGTCTGCCCGATAATTTGTGTGCAGAGAATGATAGTGGTCCTATCATGCTTCTCTGAGGTACTTCTATGATACCTTTATCTCTGAAAATTGACCATCAGGGACAACACACTGGATTCTATTACTTAAGAAGTGTTTGAGACACTTGGGTATCTCGAAACCTATTCCATAGGCTCTTACCTTCATTAACGGTCTGCAATGGGGCTCTGTGACAAATGCTTTCTAGAAATCTGGGAATAAGGAATATACCTGTTGTCCTTCATCCACAGTTTGCAGGATGCCAAGTGAATAAGTGGCAAACTGAGTTTCGCATGAGCGATGCTTTCTGAAGCAATGCTGTGTTGTGGATAGAAGCTTTTTGTCTCAAGGAAATTTTTTACACAAGAACCTCTTTATCCAGCCCTCATTAATCTGGTGGCAAAATCTACTGCAAATTCACTGTAGAATCTGACAGTGATACCACTTGGCCCTGAAGTCTTGTTAAATTTTAACGATTTCAGCCATTTTTCAATGCCACTGACAATGACACGGCTGCGAACTGTGCTGTATAAATTGATCGGGTGTTCCTCAGTCTTCTCTGGAGTCACTGATCAAGGCATGACCCAATGGCTGAAAAGATTCAACCGAGTCACCAGGTAGAACAGGTTGGATGTTAGGAAGTGTTCGGCAAATGTTACTTTTACTTGGACTACACACCTAACAATGATTTGCAAACAACGAAGAGAAGCTCAATAGTTGGGACAAATTCCAGGCTAAGCTGAGAGGGGGGGGGGGGGGGGGGGGGGGGGGGGAATTGTTGACAGTCTACAGAAAGTCTGCGGAGGAACAGTTGAGAAGTAGGGCCCAACATCATGGAGTAAACAACACATCTGTTCATACAGAATGTTCTAGCCCTATGCAACAACGGTAATCTAAGTACACTGATGGAAAAAAGGCAACATCAAAAAATAATTAATGTACAATAATAAAATTGTAGGAATACATTCATCTAGGTAATATATTTAAGTCTTTAACATTGCAGGATACCAGATTAATGTAAACTTGAGATAAGCCATTGCAAATGTCAAATGTTGGTACATTAATGACCGGTATAGCTGGCAGAGTGTTGCATGAAAACGTGCATGAATTGTGTTGTACAGGTGCCGGCTGTCAGTTTGTGTGATGGAGTTCCATGCCTGTTGCACTTGGTTGGTCAGTACAGGTATAGTTAATGCTGTTTATGGATGATGCTGGAGTCTGTCGTCTGATGATGTCCCCTTATGTGTTCGATTGGAGAACGATCCGCCTCACACCGTTGGGTGGCTTGCGAAGTATAAATGTAGATGTAGATCTGGTGCTCAAGCAGACCAAGGCAAGTTGTTGATATTCTGTAGAGCAGGTTGAGTTAAAAGAGTGGTATGTAGGTGGTGGTATCCTGTTGGAAGACACCCTCTGGAATTATTTTATATGTGTTGATTACAGAACACCACAGCTGTTTTCATAAATTACACTGTAGAAAATACTGCAACAAATTTTGTGTCCTAAAATATAACAAAGTTTTTGTGATGCATAGTTTTACTTATATATGCTCTATGCTTTGTATTTACTTCCTGAAAAGCTCTCCTTTACATATTATAAGGAAGAGATCTGATTTTCTTTTAAAATCCCTACTGATCAATAAACTAAACTAAAAACAAGATGGTGGATACATGTTTTTACATCGGCTGCTGATCTGATGTGCCAAAGAATGTAATGTGTGTACACATATGGCACACTTCTGGACTTACTTCGAAGATAATGTGTCATACCTCAAATAATTTTATACAGTTTCTCATCCCATTATTTAGTTTTGAAAGATGCTTGTTAAGACCCATGAAGAATTTTCTCTCCCTCTCAATTAATTAATTATTGTTTCTGTCATTTCAAATTGTAAGAATTGTACGAAATTTTGGAGGCAAATTTGGTTTTTACTTCTAGTCGGACATGCAGTAGGCAGTCATGTTTGTTGTGAATGTGGTTGTATATTTCCAATTGCTCTAACAAATGCATCTGTTCTCTCTCTCTCTCTCTCTCTCTCTCTCTCTCTCTCTCTCTCTCTCTCTCTCTCTCTCTCTCTCTCTCTCTCCCTCCCTCCCCTCCCCCCCCTCCCTCTCCCTCTCTCTCTTCCTCCCCCCCCCCCCCTCCCTCCCGTCAAAATGTAATCTCTCGAAATTTTCTACAGTGCTTATCTGTGTTTCTATGTTGAACCAAATGAGTAGCAAAAGTTGATTTATTTAGGTTGCTGAGCCTGAAAGCCTACATTTTTTCGTTGTATCATGCATTGAAACTCCTGCCAGTTAGGCCAATACAAAATTTGAGGCACACAGAACAGTTTAGTTTATGAATTCCAGATTTGTGCGGTACTTCAGTGTTTATATATGTTTTGAAAATTTTTGCCCGTTTTTGCGCCTTGCGCATGAAGCAACAAAAGCTTCACCATCCTGGCCATTCTATGGCCGTCGAGTGGTAGCAGACGTGACACTCCTCCTGATCCTTCGGCCTTCCCTTCCCTGGCCACCCATGGGGGGAGGGTCAAGCTCGTCGGCTTGGGTCAACCTTTCCCTCAGTCCTGGTTTGTACCAGGATGGATGGCGGAAGTTTTGCCACTACCAAGCCTTTGTTTTTCATGGAGACGATTGAAGATAAGTATGGCGAAGTTGAATCGATTAGTAAAATGCCGCCCGGTGTTTTGCTCATCAAGACATCTTTTGCTGCCCAATCTGACATCCTGCATTCTTGTTACTGTCTCGGTGAAGTCCCAGACTCCGTCACGCCCCACCAATCTTTGAACTCAGTACAGGGCATTATTTTCCACCAAGATTATCTTCTGCAAACTGACAAGGAGCTCCGTGCTAACCTAGAGCGGCGAATGGCTCATTTTATCCGCCATGTGCAGCGAGGCCCTCCAAACAATCGCATTGCTATTGGCACCTTTATCCCTGCCTTACAGGGAGGTGTTCTCCCAGCGGAGGTCAAGGTAATGGTGTATCAGTGTGATGTAAAACCTTATATTCCACCACCTATGAGATGGTTTTAATTGCTTAAGGTTTGGACACATGTCTTGCCGCTGCACCACTGATCTCATCTGTGGTGACCGTGGGCACCCCCTCCATGAGAGAAGTGCCTATGCTCCCCTGCCGATGTGTGTTAATTGTAATGGACAGCATTCTCCAAGCTCACCTACATGCTCGGTATTTGTGAAAGAAAAAAGGATTCAAGATCGGCTCACCTGCACTGAGGCTCGTCAAAAACATGACCGGCTCCATCCTGTGTCTATGACCTCTACTTTTGCTTCAATTACGTCCTCTCCCGCTCCCTCTCCCGCTCCCCACTCTACAGTGGATAACTTGGTCCACCTGGAGTCTGCTATCTGGCTGGCTTTTGCCCATCGGCAACACCTCCTTGCAGTCTTGTTTAGTTTGCATAAAGCCTATGACACCACCTGGCACCACAACATCTTCACCACCCTTCACGAATGGGGCCTCCATGCCGCTCTGTGTATTTTTATTTGTAACTTCTTTTCTTGTCACTCTTTTCGGGTCCTACAGCTCTCCCCATTGGCAAGAAAATGGGGTTCCACAGGGTTCCATGCTGAGCGTCCCTCTTTCTCATAGCCATTAGTGGTCTGGTGACAGCTGTTGGGCCGACAGCGCCCCCCTCTTTGTATGCTGATTATTTTTGTATCTATCTCACCTCCTCTGTAATGGGTGCTGCAGAAAACCGTCTACAGGGGGGCAATCTGTCAGGCGCACTCATGGGTGCTCTCCCATGGCTTTCAGTTTTTGGTGGCCTAGACTTGTTTCATGGATTTCTGCTGTTGCCATACAGTCCATCCCCGTCCGGAACTGTTCCTTGATGGCCAGCCCCTCAAAGTGGTGGACACCCATCGCTTCTTGGGTCTAGTCTTTGATGCCCGGTTGACATGGCTCCCTTACCTTCGCTAGCTGAAGAGAACATGCTACTCCCATCTCAATGCTCTTACGTGTCTGTGCAATACCACCCGGGGTGCAGACCACTCTGTTCTCCTGTGATTGTATCAAGCTTTGGTCCAGTATTGTTCAGACTATAGAAGCCCTGTCTATGGTACTGCGTCGCCTTCGACACTGGAGATACTAGACCCCACCCACCAGTGTGGGGTCCGACTTACGACTGGTGCCTTCCGGACTAGCCCTGTACTTAGCCTTCTCGCAGCAACAGCTGATACCTTATGCACTCCGCATTTGCTGCACCCCAAAGCACCCTAATTATGCTCTAATTTATCCAGACATGGAGATCAACCTGCTGCAATGGCAGCCGCGATGTGGGCTTACCATGGCTGTCCGCATTCAGTCGCTCTTTTCTGAGCTCCAGCAATTGCCTTTACCACCTCTCTTCTCCGCTCACGCACGTACCCCTCCGTGGTGCGTCTCTCGGCCACAATTCTGTCTTGGTCTCTCTATCGATTCAAGGGATTCTATCCCTCCAATGGCTCTTTGCCACCAGTTCTCTTATCTCCTTAATTCTTTTCAGGGTTCAGAAGTGATCTATACTGATGGTTCCATGATTGCTGGCTGCACTGGTTTTGCTTACACCTACGTGCGACACACGGAACTTTGTTTCTTGCCAGATGGCTGTAGTGTTTTACTGCAGAATTGGTAGCCATCTCGTGCGCACTGGACCATATCCGCTCCTGCTCAGGATTATCCTTCACTATCGGTAGTGACTCATGGAGCGGTTTGCACGCTATCGGCCAGTGCTTCCCTCATCACCTGTTGGTCATTGCTATCTGGGACTCCCTTTCTCTCCTCGCTCAATGTGGATGCTTGGTGGTTTTCGTTTGGACCCCAGGACATGTTGGGATTCCTGACAATGAACTTGCCAGTTGACTGGCTAAATTAGCTGCTGCCAGAACATCTCTTGCTATTGGCATTCCGGAAATAGACCTTCGCTCGGCATTACGTGTCAGGTTTTGCGCCTTTGGCATGCGGAATGGATCACTCTTTCTTCGCCGAACAAGCCCCGGGCAATTAAGGAGTCTACAATTCTATGGTGGTCCTCCTCTCGTAAGGCCTCTTGTCATCCTCTGACAGCTCCGCATCGGCCATACTTTTTTGACTCACAGTTATCTCCTCCGTCGTGAGGACCCCCCTCTCTGTCATAGTGGATCGATGTTAATTGTGGCTCACATCTTATTGGACTGCCCCAATTTAACCACCCTGCGCCCCCTGGTGCAGGCTGACAATGCCTCAGCGGTGGATCTCGTTTCACGTTTTATTCGTGAGGTGGGAGGGGGGGGGGGGGGGATGTTTATCGCATTATTTAAGGGAGGGACCTTCCACCTTATCAGTGAGTGGAGGGAATGGCAGGCCCTCTTGCTCCCCCCTTCACCCTGACCACATTGGTTTCAACTGGGATTGGTGGTTCAGCCCAGCCCTCTGCCTTCCCACTCCTTTCATTACGGAGTCGTTATGTTTTGAGCGTCGCTCTTGTCTCCTGTGCTTCTTCCTTCCCACCCCTGCCATTAGTCTTTTTCTTTCTCTCACATCTTCTTCTGCCCTTTTCCTTCCTTCCTTCCCTTAGTTTCTCATTTTATGGACATTGTAGTTACCTCTCCTAATGTGGGATTTTATTGGTTTTAGTTAATCTAAGGTCGGGGGGACTGATGACCGTGAAGTTTGGTCCCTTCTACACCCAACCAACCAAACATAATTGTGAATGTTGAAGGTGGTGTCAAATGTAAAATCACTAAGTGGTCGAAAGCTTCTGTACAGTCACTCATGGACCAGTCTGGCATGGTGGTAAAAGACAGCAAAAGGAAAGCAGAAATATTAAATTTCACCTTTAAGAAATCACTGATGCAGGAGAATTTTACAAACATATCGTCATTTGATCACCACATACACTCACTTGTGGAGGACGTAATTATTGGCATCCCTAACGTAGAGAAACAACTGAAAGAGTTGAAAACGAGTAACTCACCAGGTCCAGAAGGAATCGCATCTAGGTTTTACAAAGAGTACTTTGTGTCACTGGCCCCTTACTTAGCTTCCATTTATTGGAAATCTCTCACCCAGCGCAAAGGCCTAAGTGGCTGGAAGAAAGTGCAGGTGTCTCCTGTATATAAGAGAAGAAAAAAACGGGCCCGCAAAGAATTGCAGGCTAATATCCTTAACATCAGTTGGAATTCTTGAACATGTTCTCAATTAGAATATAATAAATTCCCTTGAGATGGAAAGGTTCTGTCCACAAATCAGCATGGTTTTAGAAGGTATTTGTTCGAAACTGAGCTTGCCTCGATATCCCTTGAACTATGGATGATGGGCAATAGACTGGTTCCAGTTTGTGGATTTCCAAAAAGTCTTTTGACACAATGCTCCACTGCAGACTATTAACAAAGGTACAAACATATATGTAACAGGTTCATATGTGAGTGGCTCGAAGTAATGGAACCCAGTACATTGTCCTCAACAGTGAGTGTTCATTAGGGACAGTGGTATCATCAGGAGTTCCCCAGGGATATATGATACGACCGCTATTATTTTCTGTATATTTAAATGATCTGGCTGACAGGATTGGCAGTTGTTTCCTGATGATGCTGTGATGCAGGGGAAGGTGTCAAAGTTGAGTTAATGTAGGAGGATACAAAATGACTTGGACAGAATTTCTAGTTTGTGAGATGAATGGCTGGTAGCTCTAAATCTAAGAAAATGTAAAATAATTCAGATGTGTAGAAAAAACAAACATGTAATGTTCAGATGCAGCATTAGTAGTGTCCTGCTTGACACAGTCACGTTGTTTAAGTATCTTGGCGAAGCTTTGCAAAGCAATATGAAATGGCGAAAGCATATGAGGATCGTGGTACAGAAGGTGAACAATCAACTTCAGTTTATTGGGAGAAATTGGGGAAACGTGGTTCATCTGTTAAGGAGACAACATACAGGAAACTTGTGTGACCTATTATTGAGTGTTGCTTATATGCTTGAGACCCCAACATGTTGGATTAAAGGAAGACATTGAAGCAATTCAGAGGCGGTCTGTTAGATTTGTTACCAGTGGAGTTGATCAAAAAGTAAGAGTCATGGAAGTGCTTAGTGAATTCAAATTGGAATCCCTAGAGGGAAGGTAACATTCTTTTTGAGGAACACTATTGAAAAAATTTAGGGAGCCGGACTTTGAAGGTGACTGCAGAACAATTCTGCTGCTGCCAGTATACATTTTGTGTAAGGACTTCAAAGATAGTGTCACTACAGCGAGTAGGGGTCTCCCAATTGACCAACTTATCACAGACCTCGATTTGTGTATCCTCAATGATGGTTTCCCTATCCACTTCAATGCTGCTCTTGGCACCTTCTCTACTATCGATCTCATGGTATCCTCCCCTGCCCTCATGGCTTCCCTACATTTGTCATCCCATCATGACCTTTGTGACAGTGGCCACTTTCCGGTGATTCTGTCGTTCTCCTGCTGCTGTCAGGTGGACAGGCCTCCATGTTTGGCATTCCGCAGGGCTAATAGGCCTTTATATACGTCTGCTGTCCAATTTGATACCCCCCCCCCCCTCTTGAATTTCATTGATGTAGTCTTGCAAGACATCTCTGCTGCTATTCTTCATATTGCTGGCACTGCTGTCCCCCTATCCAAAGGTCCCCACCATTATCGGCCAGTACCGTGATGGACCATGGATGTTGCAGTTGCTGTCAAGGACTGCTGACGGGTGATGCAGCGATTTAAGTGACATCCTTCACAGACCAACCTCCTCACTTTTTAGTGTCTTCATGCTAAGGCTCATTACCTTATTAAGCGGAGTGAAAAGGAATGCTAGGATTGCTGTTTTTCCTTCCTGGGGACATATGCCTCTTCATCGCAGGTTTGGTGAAAGCTACGTAGCCTTCTGGGCTGCCAGAGACAGTCATCTGTCCAGCGTCTGAACCTCCAAGGTGCTCTGTGCACTGATCCATTGGTCCTCGCAGAACACCTCACGACACACTTTGCAACGGCATCGTCGTCCTCTTCCTACCCTGCTACCTTTCTCCGGCAGAAACGCAGAGTTGAACAGACCCCCTTCTGTTTCATTCTGCACCATGTTGAGCCCTGTAATGCACCCCTCGCTGAATCGGAATCAGTGTAGGCTCTTAGTTCTTCACAAGACACAGCCCAAGGCCGGATTCCATCCACAACCAGATGATCCAACACTTGGATGTTCCCCAGAGGCAATAGCTCCTCTGGGTCTGCAACCACATTTGGCTTACGGGTGCTTTTCCATCACAGTGGTTAGACTGTATAGTTATCCTTAACCCCAGGAAAACCCCGTCTCTTGACAGCTAGCACCCATTTAGCCTTACAAATGTACTGTGTAAACTGCTCAAAAGGATGGTCAACTTCAGATTATGTTGGATTCTCGAGTTTCGGGGCCTTTTGTCCCCGTGTCATTGTGGCTTCTGGGCAGGGCGATCTCCAACTGACCACTTATTCCATTGGTATCAGCCATCCGACTGGCTTTTACTCATTGGTGGCACCTTGTCACGGTCTTCTCTGACCTATATAAGGCATATGATATGGCTTGGTGCCATCACATTTTAGTTACCCTCCATAACTGGGGCTTTTGGGTCCCCTTCAGATTTTTATCTGTGAGTTTTTATCTTACCTTACTGGCTCTTACAGGTTCGAGTTTGCACTTCACTCAGTCCAGTTCCCCCCAGATTAAGGAGAATGGTATCCCACAGGGTTCTGTGTGAAGTTCACACTCTTCCTCATTGCCATCAATGGGCTTGGAACCTATGTTGGGCCTCTTGTTACGTAGGCATTATACGTCGACGGTTTTTGCATCTGGTGCAGCTCCCACTCGGTAGCATATGCTGAGTGCCAGCTCCACGGCACTATCCGGCGGGCCTCTGTGTGGCCCACCACCCATGGCTTCCTGTTTTTCTCCCTCCAAAATGTGGGTTATGCATTTTTGTTGTCAACCAACAGTACATGCTGACCAGAGCTTTATTTAGGCAACCAGCTTCTTGATGTTGTAGTACAGTCCTGTTTCTTGGGCCTTATTTTTGATAACAAGCTGACATGGCTGCCCTACATTCGCCACCTAAAGACTACACGTCTGTTGAAGCTTAAGCTCTCTGCCTTCTTGCCCACACATCTTGGGATGCAGACCACTCAACTCTTCTCCGTCTTTACTGTGCTCTGGTCTTGTCCAGACTAATTATAGTAGTCAGTTTTATGTCTCAGCAGCTCCTTCCACTTTGAAACTCCTTGACCCTGTCCATCATTGTGGGGTGCATCTCGCTGTTGGTGCCTTTCGCACTAGTCCTGTTGGTAGTCTCCTCACAGAAACAGGGATTCCCTCTCTAAACATCCGGCAGAACCAACTCCTCGTTTCTTACGCAATCGCCATTCGGAAATTTCCTGACTATCCTGTGTACACTGTACTCTTCGCCAGTGAGGGATGTCTCCCTAACACCTGCCAATGGGTGGGATTGCCGGTTGGCATGCATCTTATTTCCCTCTGTTGGGATCTCCATCTCCACTCACTGGACTGCATCCCGTGTCTTTCGTAGTAATAAAATCTGCACAATCAAGGAGTCTACTGCAGTTTGGCATTCTTCCTTCTGCTCCTCTCAGAAGGAGTCCACTGTTTTATCCCGTTTACGCTCTGGTCATACCTGGCTCACCCATTGTTTTCCCCAAAGTAATGACCCACCCCCACAATGTAGTTGTGGAGCCAGACTGACTCTATCTCGAATATTGGTGGAATGTCCCCTTCTTTAGGCCCTTCGTATTAAGTATAGTCTTCCCGATTCCTTAAATTTAATGTTAGCAGACGATCCCTGGGTGGTTGAACTGGTCCTTGATTCCTCTGTGAAAGTGGTTTTTATTTCGAAATATGAGGTTCTCCTTTAGTCTTGGAGCAGGGGCAGGTTGGTTGTGGTTGGGACTTATTATAGTCTTCTCAGTCTGTGACCCCATAACCGCCTTTTTTCCAGTTTTTAGGTTTGGTCTCGCCTTTTATTCCTTTACTCTGTGTGTTTAATGTTCATTATTTTATAATTTGACTCCCCTGACAGGATCCATCCACTCTTAGCAGACCCTCTTTATTCTGTAACTCACTTCGGAATCGCAGGTCTGATGACCTCGCTGTTTGGTCCCATAATTCGTCTCAATTAATCAATAAATCAACATTAATGAGTATTATCTGTTACTTTTGTATCTGAATTAGAAGAAAGACAGACAGACCAAGTGGCCCACTGCAACATACCATATCAACATTGGGGATAATCCACCAATTAGCTAGCACTCATGCAGGGTGTAGCCAGCTGAAGAATGTTAATTTGGTAGGAAGTGGTAATGATGACAATGAACTGTCAGAGAGTCCTTGGTCCTAGACTGTTTGCAAGCCGCAAAGTATTTCTCAGCTGTGGACAAGGAGACAGGCTACTGGAAAATTTAGGCTGTCAAAGATGACCCGGAAAAGAATGTCTTTATAACACTTGACAGCCTGTAGGAGATTAAATTTATATCATTTGCCCTGTGTAATGCTCCAGCTACATCAGAGTGCATGAACTAGCTGTGAAGAAGTTTGTTCCCCCCCCCCCCCCACCCCCACCCCCATTAAGGAGGCACTGGAGTCTTCTCCAGTCCTAGCGATGTAAGATGAGAATGCCGAGGCAGAACATCACACCAGTGCAAACAGTTATGGGATATGTGCAGTTGTCGTGCAAATTCAGTGAAGTGTTCTACCCAGTCTGAGGTGATTCGCTCCACAGTTGAGAATAACTGCCTTGTAATTCTTTGGGCCATCAGCTAGTTCTGGCCATTTTTTTATTTATTTATTTATTTTTTTTTTTTTGGGGGGGGGGGGGGGCGCAATCACTGTTCTTTTCAGTGGCTGACTAGCCTGAAGGAGCCATCAGGATGACAGTCGATAAGGACACTGAAGCTTCAGGTGTACAATGTCATATGATACACACAGACACAAGCACAGTGACTGCCTTTTGTTGGCTGAACACAGCAACATAGATGAAAACTGTCAACACTACATCAAATGACATTGCTGCTGAAAAGAGGAAAGACACAGCATTGCTGAAAACTATAGAAACCTTGAAGGAGGTGGTGTCCAAATAAGAATTTCAATGAATAAATGGAACATTACGTAAGTGGAATGGGGCAGAAATGGTTACTTGTCACCCCAGCTTCCATAATGCTACATCTGGTCACCTGCGATTCGTGAAGACTAAATAGAATTGTACACAAGTATCACTGGCCAGGTCTCTGCCGATCCTTTGAATGTTACATGAATCACTGTAAGGAATGCCAGCGAATGCAGCACATTCCACGATTACTTCCAAGGCATCTGATACCAATTCAGCTCACAGCAGCACCATTTCATTTCTTTGACAGGTTCCCTAAGCTAACCAATGGGAATTGATGGATAATAGTCTGCACTGACTACCTCACCCACTGCTACATCACCAAAGCTGTTCCAGCTGCCGAAGCTCTGAAAACTGCAAAATTTCCTTGTAGAAGACATTATTTTGAAGAACAGAGCAGCCTGTCTTATTATCTTTGGTATTGGAAAAGTTTTCCAGTGGAAATCAGTTTCATAGGTACGAGGGTCATTCTGAAAGTCAAGAACTTTTGTTTCTGCAGAAATTTTTACTTGATATAATGAAAATAAACTGTATTTTACTTACAGTTTGCTACCCAGCTACTTTTCTATGTAGTCACCGTTCAAATTTACGGACTTTGCATACTGTTTTACCAACTTTTCTGTGACTTGTGCATATTCAGTTGCCACCAAGTTGTTGAACCACTGATTAATGGCTTCTTTAAGTTCATCTCCACTTCTGTAGCATTGTCCACTCAAAAAAAAAACTTTCAATTTGGGGAATAAGGGATAATCATTTCGGGCTAAGACTGAACTGTATGGCAAAAGTTGAAACATTTCCACCGAAACCACTGAAGCAAGCCGTGTGTCACTTTTGCTACATGTAGACGTACTTTATTGTTGAGGAGGATGACTCCACTGGTTAGCATTTCATGGCACTTGCTTTTATTGGCATGATGAAATCATTGAAGTGCCTGACAGTAGGCCACAGCATTTATGGTCTCATTTCTAGGCATGTAGTCAATCAGTAGGACACCCTTATGATCCCAAAACAATGTAGCCATATCTTTCTGGTTCTCAAAATTTGTTTTACTTTTTTCATTGAGGATTGCGAATGATGACATTCCATTACTTGCCACTTTGCTTCTGATGTGAGATGTGATGTCAAAGTCTCATAACCTTTGATAATATGATTCAAAAATTCCTCACCATCCTTTTCATAGTGACTGAGAGATGTCCATGCGACAGCCATTCGTTTAGTTGTGTGTTTGTCTGACAAAATTAGAGGAACCCGCCTGGCACACACTTTTTTTATAGTCCACATTTCCACTAGCAGTCTCATACAACACAGTTCTTGAAATATCTTGAAAGAATGAGTACAGTCCACTAACAGTGAAATGCCCATGTTCTTTGATGTTTTGTTTCAGCTTTTGGTTTGAGTTCACCAGTCACCAATGAGGGCTGATCCAAGCGATCTTCGTCATGAACATTCTTCCGCCTGCTGTTAAACACAATATACCACTTCTGAACTTTCACATTGTTCATCACATTACCATACAGTGTAAACTTCAGCTATTTCGATGGGTTGGACTTTTTGCGCGTTTAAAAAACCGATAACAGAACTCACCACACACTTTGTGGGATTGTCAGTTTTGTTACACATTTTAACAGACAGCGAAGCAGTAAGTAACCATATTGGATTTGCAGCTGCTACCAAACTGAAGCAGATGAGTACCAAGGTCAGTGGTCAGTTGGCAGTGATGGAGGGGGAATGCGGTCACATGTCAAAACAAAATGCTCTTTACTTTCCAAATGACCCTTGTACTTTCAGGGTGTGACATCACCCACCAATATGACCACTGCCTATCCCCCACAGATGAACGATCTCTCAGAATGCTTCAGTAAGACTCTGGCAGATAAGCTCTTGATGTACATTGATGTCGAACAGAGAGAGTAGGATACCATACTGCTGTTGATGACATTTCCAAATAACACAGCAAAGGAAGACACAAAGTCTTCACATTCTTTCTCTTGCACAGTCACAAGGCCAAAACAACAATGGAAACACTCTTCTCATTCAAACCGAAACTGGACAATGAGATAAAGCCTGGGAGGCTTGGTATGGTTATTTTGGGCTGTGTGGAAAGGCGGACCATGGAAAAAGTTACTAAAGTACTACTCTGAGCTGTAATCATATTCTTCACCAGATACTGGACATCACATACAAAGTTGAGGGTTATGATCCTGCACCAAGAAGACAAAAGCACAGGGGCATACATATCCTCCATATGAGCTCTACTACCATCCTGAGGTGTAGATTGACGATGTGGCTTCTTGGTCAGAGGAACTGAAGGCCTGCTTGATGATCTCAAAGCTTGAATGGGAGAGGTTACCTTTGTGAGAAAGATGTGGCAATGCAACCACAATGCATGGATCCTCCAGTTCTGCCATAAAGAGAACCCTACAAGATCTAGTTCAGAAATGCCATAAGAATAATAACCAGAAATAGTAGTTGAGCTCATTGTAAAGATCTGTTCAAAACACTGGGAATTTTAACTGCTCCATGTGAACACATTTACCAGTCAGTTGTACACATCAAAAGTAACATTGGCAATTACTGCACAAACAGCTCTGTCCATGACCATGCAACAAGAGATAGACTCAACTTACATTTACCAAGAAAAAATAAACATAAAACTCAAAACAGCATTTTCTACCAAGGAATAAAACTGTACAATAAATTACCAAAAGAGATTAAAGAAATTTCAAAAATACACTTATTTAAGAAGGCAGCTAAAAAGTACCTGTTATGCAATACATTTTATACATTGAAGGAAGCTAAAAAGTACCTGTTATGCAATACATTTTATACATTGAAGGATTACTTAGATAAAGCAGAGTAGGGGTTTGATAAAAAAATGTTATACAAACAAATAATAATAATAATGATGATTATAAAACATCCAATATTCCACATAACACCTTCACTTTATTATTTTTCTTCTTTTTTCCTTTCTAGAGACACTCTCCCCTCAAGCTATGCATAGCACAATACTAACACCTCTTCCTCTTTCTGAGCTCAACATCTCACTCATTATGAAGGGATGCTGACTCAGTTTTTCAGGATAGCAAATGGGAACTTGCAGTACAGAAAATGGCCCAAGGATCACCTGTGTGTGTGTGTGTGTGTGTGTGTGTGTGTGTAGTGAGTGAAGTGTTATGAAACAATGTGTGTATAGTGTGTGCAGTGACTGATAGTGAAATATGAGTGAATAGTGTGGCATTACATTATTTAATGAGTTATTTGTAAATAAATTATTGTATACCAGGAGTAAAATCTAATGATTGTCTCTAACTAGAAGTCTGTAAATATATGTGTATACGAATTAGCTTATTGTAAATTGATCTAAGCTTGTAAATACTTTGACATGTCCTATATCCTCGTAAAAAGAGATCTACGGATGAATAAAACTACTACTACTACTACTACTACTACTACTACACCAATGAGAACCTCTGAAACAGCAGGTTGCTGTTTCCGCAGGAGAGTGAGCAGTGCTGCGAACTGTATTGCATGCGACATGCAGTGGCAGTTATTGTCGCTGGCTCGTGTGCTACAGGTCACAGGCTCAAATTGTGTCACCAGCAGTTATTTGTTATTTACTATTTATCATTTCTGGAAGGTGCTCATAACTTCTTATGTTTTGTAATGCGTGCATATTCTGTAATATGTGATGTCTGTGTAAATAGAAGTGGTTTTACCCAGGAAGCAGTTCTGTCCTGTTTGGTACATTGGTGTCTACAATAAACGTACTTTCAGTGCTAAGTGTTTTACTTCATTCACAACCCTGGATTTGATTGTAATTACAATGTGACAATATCACTCATCTTTACAGTGATTTGAGAATTAAACTTTTGCTGTTCTCCTTTACCTTTCTTTATAGATAAACATTTCAAAATGGAGTACAGCATATCTGCTACCCTCGTATGTATATCCAGCACTTGGTCAACTATTCTTCTAAATTTGAGCCATAGTTATTCTACAAGCTCCTGCCCAAATGGAATTGTCTTGCATTCCTCCTTGAGATATGACACTGCTGCCTCTTTATTTAGTTTACTGGACATGCATGATAAGTAATATAATTTTTTGTGTGTTTTAAATTTGCAGGACTTCCGCAAAGGTATGAATATATATCTTACTAGACATCAGTATAAAAATACTTTCACTGAAGATCTATGGGCAGCACTGGAAGAAGCAAGCAATAAACCAGTGGCTGCTGTTATGTCAACGTGGACAAAACAAATGGGGTTCCCAGTGGTGAAGGTTTTAAGTAAACAGTCAGGACCCACGACACGGACCCTTACACTAACTCAAGAAAAATTCTGTGCTGATGGTAGCACAAGTGAGTGTGAGTAATGTCTGATTAGATTAGTCTTACTTGGGGCTCCTTTTGGTTGTTAAAAAATAAATTTCAACATTATGCACTTATTTTTATATATTATACTGTGAAACATGTGTTCTTCAGAATGCTACTGATACCTCTACAAAGAATGAACTTTTAATGGCTATAATTTTTTGAAATTTTATTTAAGTGTAAACAAGTCTTCATTTCTGTACAAAATTGGGCAGCAAATAATTTTCTGGAATACCCATTTAAATACTAGGCTCAAATGGTGTCTGTTAATTTATTAGGGTGCTACAAGTATATCTTATAATAATATGTGGCATTTTCAGAAAGTAAGTGCACCGTGACCATAATGGACTGTAGTTTTTTTGTTTTTTGAGGGTTGGCAACACAGAGTTGTAGAGGGGTATCCCCTGACCAGAGCGACCATTGCAGGAACACGGTAGTACATAAAGTCATGTTGCAGTGTCCAATTATGTGAAAAATGTCAATAAGAAATCCAGCCAGGTGCAAGCTACATACTGTGATCCACTTCCTACTCACAGAAGGAATAACACCTACCGAAACTTTTTCACGCACCAAAACAGGTGATGACAGAGATGTTATGAACAGAAATAGTGTGTTTAAGTGGTGTAGGGAGTTTAGGTGACCCAGAACAAATGTTCCTGATGAACAGAGGCGTGGAAGACCTTCATTTTGATTGATCAGTTGGGGAAATAAATTTAGGAACCTTCGTGAAGACTGTTGATTTGCAGTGGATGAAATTTCTACGATGTTTCCACAACTCTCCTAATCTTTCTTATACAAGACACTCGCAGACATGCTGGGGTATGGGAAACTGTTTGCAAGATGGATCCCAAAACAGCTGACGTAGCAGCACAAGAAGAATTGAGTCAGAAGTGCGTGAGAGTTTCTTGAATGAAGGTGAGGATTTTCTGAGTTCTATTGTCACTGGAGATGAAACGTGTGGCTCATTACAAGTCTGAGACAAAAAGGCAGACATCACAGTTGCACCACGTCAATTCCTCATCTGCCAAAAAATTCAAAACCCCAATTTCGGGTTAATACAAGACCTCAGTGTTTTGGGGCTGAAAAGCCATCAGTTTGGTCAAATTTCTGCCGCAAGAGGAGACCATCAATGCTCAGCAGTATTGTGAGACCCAGAAGAAAATTAAAAGGAGCATTCAAAACAAGAGGAGGAGAATGCTGGCAAGGGGAGTGTGCTTGTTGCACAACACCCCCCATTCTCTCTCAGCCTTAGCTCCCAAGACACTCTTGGACTTACTTGGCATGTTTTGAACCAACCCCCATAGTCCCCTAACTTGGCACTTTCAGATTGTAATCTTTTCACCTCCCTGAAGGCACACAAGAGTGAAATTAAATTTTCAACAGATGAGCAGGTGCAGAACAAGGTTCTGAAGTGGGGGAAAGAGCTGGTGGGAGAGTTTCTTGTGGAAGGCATGAAGAAGCTTGTGCAAAGGCTCACTACATGCCCCCTCACGGGGCTTGCATTTAGTTGCTGGGTATGGGCTTTGCGACCCCGGGGTCCCTGAGCTGGGGACTGGAAAGTGCCACCAGTCCTCAATACCATAAGCTCTGAGCGTGCTTAAACGACCACCGTAGGGCGCGACGGTGGAACGTTGTACGGTACAGAGCCCAGGGATCTTGGCTTAACTGCCTGGGCCGCGAGGATGGTATAAACCTCTAAAAAAAAAAAAACCACCCTCAATCTAGAGTGTGTTGCGCGCCGAGGAGACGCATGGCTGTTGAGGTAGAACAGTTGCTAGCGGGCGACCTCTGTGGAACATCCACCCCCTCTCCCACCAGTAGTATTAGGCTTACCCAGGCAAGTGGGGCTGTTCTGGGTGGACATTCCTTTCCCTAGCTCCTCGTGGGACCACCATGAAAAGAAATACGAATAGTGCGCAAGCCCGAGTCTCTAAGAAAGGAAAGTTCAATGCTTTACAGTATGACCCCCAATTGTTCCTTTTTCTGCCCACACCAGGGGAGGAACAGCGGTCTAAATTAACTGGTGAGACGTATTCTCCTCGATTTCTGGTTTGCAGCCGAACAGATGGGGACTCATTTCTGACCACAAAGCCTCATTTTTTTGTGGAAAATTTAGAGGACAAATTTGGAGAAGTTGAGGGCCTGTCTAAAATGAGGTCTGGAGCAGTCCTCATGCAGACAGCATCCCCAGCACAGTCACGGGCATTGCTTGCTTGTGACAAGTTTGGTGATATTGCAGTCTCCATTACGCCTCATAAGAGCCTCAATATGGTTCGGGGACTTATTTTTCATCGTGACCTGTTGTTGCAGTCTGACGACGAGATCTGTGCAAATCTGGAACGCCGTCAGTGTCCACTTTGTACGACATGTCTTCAGGGGACCTAAAGGTAGTAGTGTCGCCACTGGCACCTTCATCTTGGCTTTCGAGAGTGACACCCTGCCCGAGAAAGTCAAAGTGATGATATATCTATGTGGTGTTAAGCCTTACGTCCCTCCTCCCATGCGCTGCTTTAAGTACTGGAGGTTTGGGCATGTGTCGTAGAGATGTGACGCCAACCCTACCTGTCGGGATTGTGGACATGCCTCCCACCCCAACATCCTGTGTTCACCGCCCCCTGTTTGTGTCAACTGCGGACAGAAATATTCACCTTGCTCAACAGACTGTGCAGTTTATCAAAAAGAATGGAAGATAATGGAGTATAAGACCTAGGACAGGCTCATTTACACACAGGCTAAACGCAAGTATGACTGACTTCTCCCTGTGCGCATTTCATCGACGTTTGCTGCAGCAGCTTTGATGATGTAGCCATCCCTGGCGATGAGCCCCCAAGCTCAGCCAATTTTTGTGGGCCCTCCAGCCCAGTCGTCTATTCCTACCCCTCTGGTAGTTGGTGGAACACCCTCTTCTGTTGCTCCCCTGTTTTCAACATCAGGAGTAACAACCCCTCCTTCTTTGGGGATTTCAGTCCCCATCTCTGAGCCGGAGAAGTGCCCGACTCTTCCGGATCCCCTCATGCGGAAGGGATCACTTAGTGCCCTCCCTCCCTTCCACGGTTACTGCCCCTTCAGATGTCAGCGAGTGGCTGAAAAAGCCACCACCTGAGGGCCATAGGGCTTCCAGGTCTTCCTCGGTCCATGAGACTGGGTGGGAAAAGCCCACCAAGCCTGATAAACCGGACCCTATCAAAAAGAAGAAAACGCAAAAGGAGAAGGACATAGAGGCAGAAAAGGAGTTCACCACTGCACCTGAAGATGATGTGGAGCATCTAGCGTCCACTCAGGAGCTAGATGTTGCTCGACCAACAGCTTCTATGGAAGTCTACTTCGCAATTGGAGGCGGCGAGTGCTTCTAAGGCATGACCTATCTCCCCCCTCCCGGTTCTTTCATGTCTTCAGTCAGATACCATTATCCTTCAATGGAATTGCCGTGGTTTTTTCCACCACCTTGCTGAGTTGAAACAGCTTTTGTGCCACTTGTCTGGCCCTACAGGAAACCTGGTTTCCTGTTCGGTGGACCCCCTCCCTCCATGGCTACCGGGGTTACTATAAGAAATGCGTAGAATACGACAGGGTGTCTGGCGGTGTCTGTGTTTATGTTCTTGCCACTGTTCCTAGTGCCCCAGTGCCACTTCACATGGCTCTCAAGGCTGTGGCTGTTAGAATCTGGGCTGGAATGGATTTACCATCTGTTCCCTCTACCTTCTCTCGGATGACTTGGTCCCTCTTGCTGACCTAGCTACCTTGTTCGCCGAGCTCCCCCCGCCATTCCTCCTTTTGGGGGACTTTAATGCCCACCACCCTTTATGGGGTGGAGCCCAGATCTTGGGCCAGGGTAGGAACGTTGAGGCTCTCTTGGCACAGCAGGACGTTTGCCTCCTTAACATGGGTGCTCCCACATATTTTAGCTTGATTCATGACACATACTCGGCCATTGACCTCTCTCTTAGTAGCCCAGGTCTTCTTCCATACCTCAGTTGGAGGGTCCACGACAACCTCTGTGGTAGCGACCACTTTCCTATCCGGGTTACTCTTCTTCAATCCCAACCCCCCTGACCAGCTGCCACAATGGTCTCTTCGTGGAGCTGATTGGGTAGCCTACACCTCAGCTACTATGGCCATTGCTCCGCTTCCTGGTGACATTGATTTGGCAGTGGACGAGGTCACTATGGCCATTGTTTCTGCTGCCGAGGCAACTGTCCCCTGTTCTTCAAGTACCCTAAGGCGTAAGTCGGTCCTTTGGGAGTTCCAAAGTGCCCTTACAGCTTGCACCGATACCTCTCCAGGTCCAGACCGAATTCACAACCAGTTTCTTCGCCATCTTTCGGTGCACTCGCCATGTTTAATCCCATCTGGACGGAGGGCGTTTTCCCAACTCGTTGGCAGGATAGCGTTACCATCTCGGTGCTGAAACCTGGTGCAGATCCACTGGTGGTTGATAGCTATCGCCCTATCAACATTATGTCCAAACTCCTAGAACAGATGGTGAGTCGGCGTCTCATGTGGATCCTCGAAGCTCGGGGCCTCCTTGCGCAGCAACAGCGGGGCATCTGTCGGGGCCACTCAGCGATCGACAATTTAGTCTTGCTAGAGTCGGCTATTCGTACAGATTTTACTCGGCGAGAACATCTAGTTGCTGTTTTCGTTGATCTTCGGAAGGCGTACGATACCACCTGGCATCATCATATCCTTGCTACGCTGCACGAATGGGGCTTATGGGGTCCACTTCCAATTTTTCTACAGAATTTTCTCTCCAATCGCTCCTTTCGGGTTAGAGTTGGCACTTATTTTAGCTCTGCTCATATTCAGAACGGTGTCCCGCAGGGCTCGTCTCTGTGTTCCCCTCTTTTTGGTGGCGATAAACAGTCTTGGTGCTGCAGTGGGCTCATCGGTCTGTTCCTTTCTATATGCCGATGACTTTTGTCTTTATTACAGTTCCCCAAGCATCAGTGTCACTGAACGGCGGCTGCAGGGAGCTACACATAAGGCACATTTTTGGGCATCCAACCATGGTTTTCAGTTCTCAACCTCTAAGACCCGAGTGATGCATTTCTGTCATCGTCGAACGGTCCACCTCCATCCAGAGCTCTACCTTGCCAATGAACTCCTTCTCATTGAGGAGACACATCGCTTTGTTGGCATGCTGTTTGATGCTTAGCTCACTTGGACACTTCATCTTCGCGAGATTAAACAACACTGCTGGCTGCACCTCAACATCCTTTGCTGCCTCAGCCACACTGTTTGGGGGGCTGCACGAACAACCCTCCTACAGCTCTATAAGGCCTTAGTCCAGTCCCGTCTCTACTACAGGAGCGTGGTGTACGACTCAGGAGCACCTTCAACGTTGCAGATCCTCGACCCGATTCTCCATTGTGGCGTCAGACTGGCGACAGGTGCTTTCCGCACTAGTCCAGTGACTAGCCTTCTTGTAGAAGCTGGAATCCCTCCCCAACAATTCTGCCGACAACTGTTGCTTGTGTCATATATCGCCCACGTCCATGCCTCGCCCGACCACCCAAACTGCAGGCTCCTTTTTCCATCTTCTGCACTCCTCTCCCCACGACGGCGACCTAGGTCGGGTCTCCTGATCGTCGCGGTCCGTGTTCATTCCCTTCTCTCGTCACTCTAGTCCTCTCCCCTTCCGCCATCCTTCCGGCCCTCTTCTTCTACCCCTCCTTGGTCCCTCCCTTGCTTGCGGCTTTGTTTGGATTTGTCCTGCGACTCCAAGTCCTTCGTTCCACTTGCCAGTCTTCGTCAACAATTCATGGCTCTTCTTGCCTTATTTCATGATGCAGATGTAGTCTGCAGCGGTGGTTCTGTGGTCGATGGACACACTGGGTTTGCTTTCATCCATGGCAACTACGTTGAGCAGCATTCCCTGCCTTGTGGGAGCAGTGTTTTCACTGTGGAGCTGTTTGCTCTTTATCGTGCACTTGCTCCTGCCCTGGGGAGTCATTTGTCGTATGCAGTGACTTCCTGAGTGGATTGCAAGCACTCGACCAGTGTTTTTCTCGGGACCCTTCGGTGCGCGGTATTCGAGATGCTGTTTTTGCTCTCGCCGAGTGTGGTCGTTCAGTGATGTTTGTGTGGACCCCGGGCCACATCGGCATTCCAGGAAACGAACGTGTTGATCGGTTGGCCAAGCAGGCCACAACTTCGCCACCCCTGGAGCTTGGTCTCGTGGAAAGCGACCTCCGGTCAGCCCTACATTGCAAGGTCCGTGATGTCTGCAGCTCTGAATGGTCTGCCTTGAACACGCCAAATAAGCTCCGCATGGTAAAGTCGTCCACGGCCGCATGGAACTCATCCTTGAGGAGCACATGTAGGGACTCTGTTGTTTTCTGCCTTCTCCGAATTGGACATATGCGGTTGACCCACAGCTATCTCCTTCGTCGTGAGAACGTGCCCAAGTGTTACTGTGATACAGGGCTGACAGTGGTTCATCTTCTGATGGAGTGCTCCCTATTAGCCCCCTTGCGGCAGTTCTTTAATTTACCAGTTGCACTTCCTTCAATTCTAGGTGACGATGCCTCTATAGCAAATTCAGTTTTACGTTTTATCTGTGCAGCTGGGTTTTATCACTCACTCTAGTGTGGGCACTCTTGCATGATTTCTCAGGCTACACCCACTCCAGCGACGTTTAATTGTGACGTGGATACCAAAATAGTGTCTTTCATGGTTACAAGTTGTGTTGGTACCTCTATCAACGCTTTCCATCTGGAGGTTCTTCGTTTGTAGTTGAGTTGTTGACCTTTTACCTGACCCATCAACCACTTTAGCCTGTTTTACTCTAGTCAACTATTTGCTCTGCTCCTTTTAAGTGTCCTCTATTTTGTGTTATTGCGGTGTTCATTTTAGCTCTGTACCCTTTAGTGTTTCCTCCCTCTGGGTGCAGAGGTTACGTTTTTACTGTACAGGCCTTTTACAAGTATGTCTGTTTGGAACAGGGGACTGATGACCTCGATGTTTAGCCCCCATCAAACCCCGAAACCAACAAACCACCCCATGCACTGAGTGGGATGGTGATTATCTGGAGAAATAGTCAGCAAGTGTAGCGACAATATCTTGTAACTTTGTGTTTCAAGGACACTTTTTCTAAAAAAGGAAAAAAAAAGAAAAAGAAAAAGAAAAAAAAAAAAGAAAAATAGAAAAATCTAGTACACTTGTGTTCAGAATGTGCCTTGTAAGTTTGAATGTGACATAAATTAGAATTATGTTGTAAGCTGTAACCCATTTTAGTATATTCTTAATGCTCTGTTCTGTTGGTTTCTATGTATTTAATAGTACAATACTGTAAAGTCCTGGGTAAACCACAAAAATGGTAGGAGTGAAGGTAAGTTGTTGATAGGGAGCTAAAGAATATTGAAATCGTGCAAATATTTCAGACAATGTTCTTCCTTGGAGTAAATACACACATTCCAAGTGTGACTGTTCCTGTCCGAATTTATTGTTGTTTGCCTGTGCTAAACCACGAGGCGGTGAGTTGCAGGCAACCAGAGTAACAGAGCTAGGTGGCATCTCCATTCACATTTCTTGTCCTCATAGCACCTCAGTCCATTCCAATTTTTTCCAGGCCGCCATCCCGTATGGTCATTGTTATGATCTTGTTGGACCTCAAGAACAAACTTGTGTTATTAGGATTTTGCTGATCTTGCTGACACCCGTGTGTTGATCTCAAGACAAGGCAGAAAGTGAATATTTTTCTCATGGTCCTGTGGTGCTGCTTTCGTAAGTGGGTCAATCCATACCAAGTGGTTTAGCACTGGTTGCTTGACCATCTGAGAAAAATTTTATATTTGTTGGGTGAATTCCTCAATGTTTAGTAGTCACAAAAATATTTTTAAAAACAATTTATTGTGTATTATTTTGAAATGGTGGCCATATTTGTTCCAGGTCGCATGCGTTTTTTCATATTTGCAAGCATCTACATTTTTTACAATTATTCAGTAGTGGATTGTCCTAAGTCTTTCAGATAAAATACATTTCACGCTGGGCCACAATTTAACATCATTATCACTTAGCTGAATGTATTCTTTAATATACTTTAATAGTTCAAAGTTATCAGCCACAAATTGTCGTCGTCCTCGTCGTCGTCGTCGTCGTTGTTGTCGTTGTCTTCAGTCCTGAGACTGGTTTGATGTAGCTCTCCATGCTACTCTATCCTGTGGAAGCTTCTTCATCTCCCAGTACCTACAGCAACCTACATCCTTCTGAATCTGCTTAGTGTATTCATCTCTTGGTCTCCCTCTATGATTTTTACCCTCCACACTGCCCTCCAATGCTAAATTTGTGATCCCTTGATGCCTCAGAACATGTCTTACCAACTGGTCCCTTCTTCTTGCCAAGTTTTGCCCCAAACTCCTCCTCCTCCTCCTCCTCCTCCTCCTCAATTCTATTCAATACCTCCTCATTAGTTATGTGATCTACCCATCTAATCTTCAGCATTCTTCTGTAGCACCACATTTCGAAAGCTTCTATTCTCCTCTTGTCCAAACTATTTATCATCCATGTTTCACTTCCATACATGGCTACACTCCATACAAATACTTTCAGAAACGACTTCCTGGTAGTTAAATCTATACTCAATGTTAACAAATTTCTGTTCTTCAGAAACGCTTTCCTTGCCATTGCCAATCTACCTTTTATATCCTCTCTACCTCGACCATCATCAGTTATTTTGCTCTCCAAATTGCAAAACTCCTTTACTGCTTTAAGTGTCTCATTTCCTAACCCAATTCCCTCCGCATCACCCGATTTAATTTGACTACATTCCATTATCCTCGTTTTGCTTTTGTTAATGTTCATCTTATATCCTCCTTTCAAGACACTGTCCATTCCGTTCAACTGCTCTTCCAAGTCCTTTGCCGTCTCTGACAGAATTACAATGTCATCGGCGAACCTCAAAGTTTTTACTTCGTCTCCATGAATTTTAATACCTACTCCGAATTTTTCTTTTGTTTCCTTTACTGCTTGCTCAATATACAGATTGAATAGCATCGGGGAGAGGCTACAACCCTGTCTCACTCCCTTCCGAACCACTGCTTCCCTTTCATATCACTCGACTCTTATAACTGCCATCTGCTTCTGTACAAATTGTAAATAGCCTTTCGCTCCATGTATTTTACCCCTGCCACTTTCAGAATTTGAAAGAGAGTATTCCAATCAACATTGTCAAAAGCTTTCTCTAAGTCTTCAAATGTTAGAAATGTAGGTTTGCCTTTCCTTAATCTTTCTTCTAAGATAAGTCGTAGGATCAGTATTGCCTCACGTGTTCCAGCATTTCTACGGAATCCAAACTGATCTTCCCCAAGGTCGGCTTCTATCAGCTTTCCATTCGTCTGTAAAGAATTCGCGTTGGAACTTCGCAGCTATGACTTATTAAACTGATAGTTCGGTAATCTTCACAACTGTCAACACCTGCTTTCTTTGGGATTGGAATTATTATATTCTTCTTGAAGTCTGAGGGTATTTCGCCTGTCTCACACATCTTGCTCACCAGATGGTAGAGTTTTGTCAGGACTGGCTCTCCCAAGTGTGTCAGTAGTTCTAATGGAATGTTGTGTACTCCAGGGCCCTTGTTTTGTCTCAGGTCTTTCAGTGCTCTGTCAAACTCTTCACGCAGTATCATATCTCCCATTTCATCTTCATCTACATCCTCTTCCATTTCCATAATATTGTCCTTAAGTACATCACCCAAATGGTATGTAACAATATACCACACAGTATGGTAGTAAAGGAGTTTTTTAACACATCTGTGCTTTTTAAATGTAATTAAAGTGTTACTCAGCCAATACATTTTGGTAAAATATTTTGAAAGGGTCATGCTTCAAACTGCACGATGCTCTGTTATTCAATAAAATTTTTCGTAGTAAGTCATATTGTGTGATGTAGATGCAACTTTTACTGAGTGTAATACAGGTACTAGAACTCCTGTAGGTAAAAAATACACATGGTTCAGTAGATTTTGCTTCAGGGAGGTTCTGGTTTAACTTGATAATGTGAATGTATTGCATCTGTGTTGATTACATAAATAAGTTTGTGAGTCCTGTGTTAGAAGATTTTTAAAGGCTAATTAAAGTGTGGAGAATTGCAGTTTCAAGTGCAAATAGTAAGAAATATAAATAGAAACATCAGAATTAGTGTTTGAATATCAGATACAGATAATCTGTGTACAAGAAAGAAAGTGTTACTGCAACAGGAAGCAAGGCTGATAAAAACACATGTGGCAAAAGCCCTTGTATGTTTGAAACCAACAATGCTGGTAGTGCCAAACTATGAAATGAGGGAAGGAAAGCTTTAAGGAGGGTGGGTAATTTTCTAGACTCTAGCTTTGACTTTCACAAAAGATATTGCAGTGTTCTAGTTACTAGCTGTGGCAGTAAACACATCAAAGATAATATTGAAACTGTACTTAGATTAAAATAGCAGTTACTGTGTTATCTTTATTGTGGGTATATGTACAGCCATGTCAGGCAGGTAGGTTTTGAATGGAGGGGCACACAGTTCCCAGTGAGTTAAAAGCTGGATGTTGGCTGGGTGCAGACAGACAGGCTAGTATTCTATAGTGACCCAACAGGCAAGCAGAAGTGTCATTTTTGTATCACAGTATGGTGCTCCTGTGAAAGCTACGGCTACACAAATTAAGTAAAGCTACAATTTTTATAAAGTTCTACTTTTTGTGTAAGAAAATAACTGTAGGCTAGGTAGGAGTGTTGATGAATGTGATGATAAAAATCTCATAATCAGCTTCACTGATTTTTCTTCCACATAATCTTGTTTGTGTCATTGATATCCAATGAGATTCTTACATATGCCTTCCATTTTATGCTGTTGCCCAGTGATTTATTTTTAGAAAAGAGAAATGTACCAAACTAACCAATTAAGTCCTTACATTTTGGTCTGTTCATGCATGTAATAGTATCACAATATACTATTTTAATAGAAGCTTAGAATTTAATTGTATGTGGCAGGTAACGGTTGTCTATGGATGGTTCCCATAATGCTGAGTACGTCTCGGAATCCACATGACGTTGCTTTCAGCACTGTATTAGAGACACGCTCAGCTAACATCACTCTTCAAAATGTGTCTGCTTCAGACTGGGTTAAAGTTAACCCTGGTACTGTTGGGTACTACCGTACACAATACCCACCAGATATGCTGGAACTGTTTGTACCTGCTATCCAGAACAAATCTCTGCCACCTCTGGATAGACTTGGATTACTAGATGACCTCTTTGCAATGGTTTGTGCAATTTTCTTTTTGTTAATACTACATAATATAGCACGGTGTTAAGGCATAGACTTAATTATAAACGCTATTCAGTGGTAATAATTAGGAAAAAATTACTTGGAGAAATGCATGGTGCACACTGTGCTGTCTTACAATATATTTATTCAGTACCGGTTTCAGTCATGTACTTCTTCACAGTGGAAAAATCTATTGTGACAACTTTATACGGCATACATGCTATTTAACAAGAAAAGTATACACGATTGCTGACTTGAAAACATAAGAAAATAATAGTGCATAAATCTTTTGTAAGACAGCACTGTGTGTGTGTGTGTGTGTGTGTGTGTGTGTGTGGTGTGTGTGTGTGTGTGTGTGTGTGTGTGTGTGAGAGAGAGAGAGAGAGAGAGAGAGAGAGAGAGATATGCATTTCTCCAAGTATATTGATGCTGTTAACAGTTACCTGAAAAAAAAAAAAATGGGGGAAAAATGATTTGTTCTTGTTTCTTTGCAGATTTGCGTAACTAGTTTGTTTATGTGTTGCCAAAGGAAATGGCATTTAAATGAATTGCTTAACAATATTATGATGTTTATTTTCTTGTAATAGCATTGTCTTTAGGGACGTAAGTTAGTAACAGTTTCGTCAGTCTTCAACTTTTGTAGTTTTATACTGTTGACTTGGGCAACTGCTAATAAAAACATATGGAACTCGGTGGTTGTGGCTGTGTCACAGAACTATTTACATTTATAGGTCTCTCTTTATCCAAAAAATTGTCGATGTTTCTTGGCGTAGTCTTCAGTTTACGAAGTCTGTTAAAAAATAAACGTCCAGATATAATAGTTAGTGTTCAACAGCCAAGTGTGCAAATTTAACTGATAATGACAATAACTAATTAATAGCGACTTGAAAATGTGCCATCTATTACTTGGTGAAATTAGCCTCTGTTTTGAGTGGAATTAGCATATATTTTTTGGGCATAATGAGTATCTGTTTCTGGCAAAACAAGTTCTGTTTATTTATATATTTATTTATTTTGAAGTTTTCTGCTCTGTGTGTCTTAACACAAAATTTATAGAAAAATAATTATTCGAGATAGAGTAATAATTAAAGAAAATAAAAGTTTTCATACCTACAATAACAGCTTTCAAAATGGAATATTTGATTCTGCAAATAATTCAACAGTAGAACCCCTCTAATTCGACCTTGGATGGTCCGTCACTCCGGTTAGTCTGACCATGCTCAAGTTCGCGAGCCTGTGACGACAATGTCACTGGCTGGACACCTGTCGGGCCATTGCTGCAGTGTCTATCACTGTGCATATTTTATACTGTACGTTATTGTTGGGATTAAACCATCGGTGTTTGCTTTATTCCATGTTCTCTACAGTTCTTATTACTGTAGATTCATTGTATGTACAGTTGTCTGTTTTTTAACGTGTCTGGATTCAAACGTAAAAACGTAACTCTTTCACTAAATGAAAAATTAGCAGTGCTACAAAGACTGGACGAAGGAGAATTGCTCCAAAAAATTGCAAACGAACTGATTGTAGGTGTTACGACAATTAAGGAGTGGAGAAAGAATCGGAAAGACATTGAATCCAATACAGTTACAATTGATGGTGGAAACACTCTGAAGAACCAAAAAAACATTAAAAAAGCCTAAACTTGAACTGCTTGATAACGCATTGTGGATGTGGTTTTGTCAACAAAGAAGGAAAGAAACTCCAATATCACAGCCAATTCTCGAAGAAAAAGTGATAGTTTTGCACAAAAAACTGGATGCCGAAACTAAATTTGTTGCCAGTGAAGGCTGTATTGATCATTGGAAAATACCTCATGGTGTCCGATTATTTGTTTCTATTTTCAGTGAAAAACTATCTGCCGATGCCGCAGCTACTAAGGAGTTTTCTGTTAAGTTTGCAATTTTTTGTAGCAATTCTCCTTTGTCCAGTCTTTGTAGCACTGCTAATTTTTCATTTAGTGAAAGAGTTACGTGTTTACGTTTGAATCCAGACACGTTAAAAAACATTTTAGAAGAATATGAACTGTTACCCTGTGAAGTGTATAACATCAACAAGACAGGGCTGAACTTCAAAATGTTGCCACAAAAAGAGAAAAAGAGAGAGAGAGAGAGAGAGAGAGAGAGAGAGGGGGGGGGGGGGGGGGGGGATGCTCGCAGCTTCAAATGAATCCGTGGTAGGAACGAAACTTATTAAAGATAGAATAACAGTCATTCCTTGTAGCAATGCAGATAGTACCCACAAGCTCCCCTTGTTCGTCATTGGGAAATCTAAGAAGCCAAGGGCATTCAAAAATATAAACTTATCTTCCTTGCCGGTTTATTATCGTAATAAAAAAATCTGTTTGGATGGACTGCAACACTTTTAAATCCTGGTTTTTCGACGAGTTTGTTCCGTCGGTCGAAAAAGACTTGAGGCAAAAAAATCTGCCTGTTCGTGCTCTACTGCTGCTGGATAACGCACCATCACATCCATCTGAGGAAGATTTGGTGAAAAGGGACATGGAAGCTCTCTTTCTGCCTCCTCATGTGACCTCACTCATCCAACCAATGGATCAGGGCATTCTAGAATGGTTAAAAAGGCGATATCACAGAAAGTATATCAGCTCAATCTTGGAAAATTCTCTAGGTGGTCATAACTTATTTGAGGCATCGAAATCCCTGAACATCAAAGATGCTAGTTACACAATTGCTGCAGCATGGGATGAACTGAAACCTGACGCACTGCGGATATCGAGGCGTAAGCTTTGGCCACAAGTTATGACTGAAAATGAGCATACCAAAGATGAGCAAAAGAACGACGCACTGGAAATCGATAAAGATCTACGAACTCTGGAGCCGAATGTCCCTGCCAATGAAGTTAAGAGTGGATGAACGAATGTGACAAAGACTGACACACTTTAGAAGAGCTTAATGATGACCAGATTGCTGCCGCTGTTAGCCAGGAAACTGTGAATGAAGACTAGGATGGCGAATACGAACCCCCCACTCGGATTTCACACAAAAATGCAAAAAATGCTTTTGACATTGCCCTTCATTACATCGAGCAGAATCCAACTTCAACTCCAATGGACATTTTGTGGATAAAAAAATGGAGGGACACTGCAGTTAAATCTAGAATAACATCTGCTAAACAAAAATGTACCACAGACTTTTTTTCCAAGTAAGTTGTTTTCAAATTGGTTCAAATGGCTCTGAGCACTATGGGACTTAACATCTGAGGTCGTTAGTCCCCTAGAACTTAGAACTACTAAAACCTAACTAACCTAAGGACATCACACACATCCATGCCCGAGGCCAGGATTCGATCGTGCGACCGTGGTGGTCGCGCGGTTCCAGATTGAAGCGCCTAGAACCGGCCACACCGGTTGGCAGTTTGTTTTCGTTTTTAACTGTAAAAACAATGCATACAGTATAATCATTTCTTAATTTATGCATAGATTAGTTTATTTCTTTGTAAAAATTTTCTTTTTACATACAGTGCTATAAACATTTTTTAGTTTACACTATATATCGTTCATATGTTGTTAAGTACAGTAAAGTACTGTAATTTGTTTGTCGTTTTTCCTTTTAAAACCAATACATATTATAGTACGTGTATACGTTATTTAGTTAATATATTGTTTAACACTGTGTAAAAAACATATTTTTATTTTACTGTAGACGTCTTTTAGTTCTTAAATATATAAATGTTTTTACTAAATGTCTTTTTATATTTTTTGCAATAAATATTAGATTTTTTGGATAATCTGACCTTTTTTCGTTCCGACCATGGTCCCAGTCCCTAAGGTGACGGATTAGAGGGGTTCTACTGTATCTTTGTAGAACTCTTCACCAGGTTTTGAAAAGTTCAATAAAAGTTGTTTAATTCTTCCTTTGGTATAACACATACAGAATTGGAAATAAACATAAAGGCAGGGTTCCACGAAAATAATAATACAATATCTGAAGCATGCATGTATCATATTTACTGTGAAAGTAGTAGATACATAAAAGACATAATCATGACGGAATTACATAGTTTCTTTCATAACAAGAGTAACATAACAAGGCATGTGCATTTCCTCAATGGAAATTGTTGTAAAGGCACGAACTGTCCTGTTGAGTTACTGCATTGTTCGTACTCCGTCTTAACCTCTGTTCTTTCTAATTACCTCAAAATTCTCTTCGGCATTGATTTTGTTGTGGTTTGTAGTTGCTGCAGTGAAATTGCCTCCCATTCTGCTTGTGTTGCTCTTTTCAGGTCACATAATGTCTCTTAATTAAAGACATCAACCATTTCCCTAAATCACCTGAAATCCATGCCCATCCCACTCCCACCACACATCTTCCTTGTCACCATTAATGCCACCTCCTTCTACATCACGATTCCCCATGTATGTTGTCTGTCTGCTGAACATATCCTCAGTTAGTGCCCACCTGATTCAAAGCCTAAGGCATCCTTGCTACTCACCTTAATCAACTTTATACTTATCAACAACTGCTTCCCCCCCCAGGGGGCTCGCGGTTCTTTCGTGAGTACGTGCGTGGCGAGCACGGGGCCCCGAGCTATTGCAGCCTTCCTTCTTTTTCCGGGCTGCATTTCCTTTCCCTTCCCCTCCTTTCCTGTCCTTCATCCTTCCCTCCGACCTCTCCTCTCCCTCTCTTGGTGTCCCTACTTATGGTGTCCTTCCTTATGTTGGCCCTGCTATTCTCCTGGTTCTGTTGACCTTGCAATTCGGCCTTTTCTGTAATTCCTTCATCCTTTTGGTATTCTCTGGTCCCCTCTGGGGTTTGACCTCCATCACTAAATTTTCTTCCGTAGTGTGAGCCATTTGGGGAAGAGCACCTTACCTAGTGTCTCCGGCGTGTGCCATCATCATTGATTCCATCGTTTCCTTTACGTCGTTGTTTGACGCTAGGGTCCATAGCCAGCACGGTAGCCAGCCCGTGTGGTGGGGTCGCTATGTACCCTTTTGGTTGAGCCCCCTGAAAACACAGGGATCACACGTCTGATACCTGAGCTGTGACCTCCTCATGTAAGCCTAGGAGTGGTTGCTTGTCGTCCTGGAGCATCGGAACTCCCAGCAATGGCCGCCGTGCCAGACGGCCCTTGCTGTGGCTGGGTGGCGCCCATGAGGAGAGCCCCTGATCGGAGTGGGTGGTATCAGGGCGGACACTATGCTCATGAAACGCATAAGAGTCCACAACTCTGGCCGTTCTCCGGCCGTCTCTTTGACTGGAAAAGATTCTTCACGTGCTGCTTCCTCTGCCCCTTCCGCCTTCCCTTCCGTGGCTACCCCCTGGGAGGAGGGCCAGGCTCGTCGGCTGGGGGCGAAACCTTTCCCTCGCTATCTGGTTTGCGCCAGAACTGATGGGGATACTTTTACTCATACGAAACCTATGTTTTTTGTTGAACACATCGAAGACAAGTTTGGCGAGGTGGATTCTATCAGCAAGATGCGGTCTGGGTCGCTGTTGATTAAAACCGCTTCAGCTACCCAGTCTGCAGCTCTCCGTGCCTGTACCCATCTTGGTACGATTCCTGTGTCAATTACCCCACACCAGTCCTTGAACATGGTGCAAGGTGTAATTTTCCATAGAGACCTCCTCCTTCAATCTGATGAGGAACTTCGGGACAATCTAAGCCGGCGGGGGGTTCACTTTGTTCGGCGGGTTCAGAGGGGTCCGAAGGACAACCGCGTTGACACTGGTGCCTTTATCTTGGCCTTTGAAGGGGACACCCTCCCTGAGAAGGTCAAGATTATGGTCTATCGGTGTGACGTGAAGCCATACATCCCACCACCTATGCGATGTTTCAAGTGTTTGCGTTTTGGCCACATGTCTTCGCGCTGTTCGCAGGCCCCCCTCTGTGGTGACTGTGGACATCCGTTCCATGAGGGAAGTTCCTGTGTTCCCCCTCCTGTGTGCGTAAATTGTCGTGGAAATCATTCTTCACGGTCACTGGATTGCCCAGTGTATCAGAAAGAGAAAAAGATACAGGAGTATAAGACTCTTGATCGTCTCACCTATACCGAGGCCCGTAAAAAGTATACACGCCTTCATCCAGTGACCCTGACAACTAGTTATGCTTCAGCAGTATCTTCACCCCCTCCTCCTCATTCCTTACCCCAGTCCCAAACCCCTTTCCTCCGCCCTCCCCCTGCGGTTCCCACACCATCCCCCCCGGGCACCGCTTCCTCTCCCCGGCTGGAGAAGTGTCCTGCTTCTTCGGCGTCTGCCGGTCATGGGCGCCCCTCGCGGGATCCCCCTTCCCGGCACCTTCCAGGCCAAAGGTCTCCTGCCACGCGGCCACCACGAGAACCACGGTCTGCGGGCCCTCAGATCGCCCGCTCTCTTTCTGTTCCCGATCTTGCTGTGGCTGGCTCCATTTTGTTGCACAGCCCTCCACGATCCCAAACAGAAAGAAAGAAGAAGCACAAGTCCCGGGACAAGGAGTCTCTGGTATCGCCAGAGGTCTCGTCCCCATCTTCACAACCTAACTCTGACCTGTTATTCATGGATGTCGCCCCCTCCTTGTCGGTGACGGGTGGTGACCCACCGGCATGACTGACATTAGCCTGTTCACCCCCCAATTGACTCATCGTTCTTTGGCTATCCAGTGGAACTGTAATGGCTATTACCGTCACCTACCGGAGTTGCAATCCCTTCTTTCGTTTTACTCTGCGGCTTGTGTGGTTCTACAAGAAACTCATTTTACTGGTGGTCACTCACCAACCCTCCGTGGCTTCCGTGCTTTCTGTCGAAATCGGGTCGGCCCCCTACGGGCGTCTGGTGGAGTTTGCACGTTGGTCCGAACGGACATTGCCAGCACGTGGATTCCTCTCCAAACTACATTGGAAGCAGTTGCTGTTAGGATCCACCTGGACTCTGGAGTCACAATTTGCAATCTGTATCTCCCTCCTGACAGAACTCCTACACCTGCCTCCTTAAGTGCCCTCCTTCAGCAACTTCCTCCTCCCTTCCTTATACTTGGCGATTTTAATGCACATCATCCCTTGTGGGGCAGTGCATTTCCATCTAGTCGGGGTCATCTCATTGACCAGTTTATTACCGACCACGACTTGTGCCTTCTTAACGATGGCTCCCCAACCCATTTCAGTGCCGGTCATGGTAGCTTTTCTGCCATTGATCTTTCTCTCTCTTCTCCCTCCCTCCTCCCTTCCCTAAAATGGTCACCGCACGACGACCTTTGCGATAGTGACCACTTCCCGTTGATTCTCTCGCTCCCTTCCCGCTCCCCCATGGACAGATCACCTCGTTGGTCCTTCCAACGTGCCAATTGGCCTCTGTATACTGCACAGGTCGTTTTTTCTCCCTCATTGTCGGATGGTATTGATGATGTCATACGTGACATGTCTGACGCGATTGTTCACGCTGCTAGCCTTGCTATCCCGCGCTCATCTGGACCATTTCGCCGCCGGCAGGTCCCTTGGTGGAGTTCCGACATTGCCGTTGCCATCCGTGATCGCCGCCGAGCTTTGCAACACCTTAAGAGGCATCCATCCGTTGCCAATCTTATTACCTTTAAACGCCTTCGCGCAAGGGCCCGTTACTTAATCAAACGGAGCAAACGGATGTGTTGGGAACGCTTTGTTTCTTCCCTCGGTTCTGCTGTCCCTCTGTCGCGGGTATGGGCTACACTTCGCTCTCTCCAAGGTTGCCATCGGCAGTCTACCCTCCCGGGTCTTCACCTCCCGGATGGCCTTTGCACGGACCCGTTGATTCTCGCGGAACACCTTGCGACCCATTTTGCAACAGCGTCGGCATCAGCCTCCTATCCGGCTGCTTTCCTTCCCCAGAAACAGCGGGCCGAAGCTTCCGCCTTATGTTTTACCCCCAGCCAGTCAGAATCATACAACGACGCTTTTACTGAATGGGAACTTCTTTCCGCACTCTCCTCTTCTCATGATACGGCCCCTGGCCCAGACTTCATTCATAACCAACTGCTTCAACATCTCAGTGCTCCACAACAGCGACATCTTCTCCGGGTATTTAACCGTATTTGGCTCCAGGGTGACTTCCCTTCTCAATGGAGGGATAGCATCGTGGTTCCCGTCATTAAGCCCGGTAAGAACCCCCTGTTCGTCGACAGCTATCGGCCAATTAGTCTGACGAACGTTGTTTGTAAGTTACTTGAACGGATGGTAGCCCGTCGGCTCACTTGGGTCCTCGAATCTCGGCGTCTGTTGTCCCCTTACCAGTGTGGCTTCCGAGAGGGACGGTCTCCGATCGATCATTTACTTCGCTTGGAATCCACAGTTCGGCAGGCCTTTTCCCAGCGCCGCCATTTGGTTGCTGTATTTTTCGACCTTCGCAAGGCCTATGATACGGCTTGGCGCCATCATATTTTACTTACACTTCATGAGTGGGGTCTTCGGGGCCCACTCCCGATTTTTATCCGCCAGTTCTTGTTTCATCGTTCGTTTAGGGTTAGGGTTGGTACAGTTTTAAGTTCTCCGCGAACCCAGGAGAATGGCATCCCTCAGGGTTCCGTATTGAGTGTACTTCTGTTCCTCATTGCTATAGATGGACTTGTGGCCTCCGTCGGTCCTTTGGTCACTCCTGCTCTGTATGTGGATGATTTCTGCATTTGGGTTAGTTCCTCTTCGATGGCCGCTGCAGAGCGTCAGCTCCAGGGTGCTATACGGCGTGCCTCTGCATGGACCATCTCACACGGATTTCAGTTTTCTCCTTTAAAATCGCGAGTGGTCCACTTTTGTCGCCGTGTGACAGTCCACCCCAATCCAGAGCTCTATCTCAATGCACAACGATTACCTGTGGTCCCACAGTTTCGTTTCCTTGGCCTTCTTTTCGACAACAAGCTCACTTGGCTGCCCCATATCAGACGCCTGAAGATAGGATGTTTCCGTAAACTAAATGTCCTTCGCTTCCTTGCCCACACCTCTTGGGGTGCTGACCGTTCCACTCTCCTCCACCTTTATCGGGCCTTAGTGTTGTCTCGCTTGGACTATGGTTGTCAAGTTTACGGTTCAGCTGCCCCTTCTACATTGCACCTCTTGGATCCGGTCCACCATCGTGGTATCCGTTTGGCCATCGGTGCCTTCCCGACTAGCCCTGTAGATAGTCTCCTGGTTGAGGCTGGGATCCCCCCCCTTTCCGTTCGGCGCTCCCAGCTTCTGGTTTCGTATGCAATCGCTGTCCGTTCCTCTCCCACTCATCCTTCCTATTCTATCCTGTTCCCTGCCCAAGGAAGTCGCCCACCTGACTCCCGCCCTCGGGCGGGTTTACCGGTTGGGCTCCGCCTAGCGTCTCTTCGCCGTGATTTTCAGCTTCCTTCCTTTTCCTGTATCTCACGTTCCCTCCCCAACACACCTCCTTGGTTAGTTCCTCGGCCCCGAGTTCGGATGGATCTCTGCCGAGGTCCGAAAGATTCCGTTCCCCCGATGGTGTTCCGTTGTTTTTTCCGCCGCATTTTATCTGAGTTTCGGGATGCTGTTGTGTTTTACACTGATGGCTCTAAATCTGCTGATCGTGTGGGCTATGCCTTCACCTCCTCTGTAGGCATGGAAAATCATCTCCTGCCAAATGCATGTGGGGTGTTCACTGCGGAATTGATGGCGGTCTCCCGGGCCCTGGCCTTTATTAAACAGTCCAAGCTCAATCGCGTTTTGTTATGTACAGACTCAATGAGTGGCCTTCAGGCACTTGACCAGTGTTTCTCCCGTTATCCCTTGGTCTCCTCCATCCATGACCATCTCGCTGATCTCCACCATGCTGCTTGCTCTGTTAGCTTCCTTTGGGTCCCTGGCCATGTGGGCATCCAAGGAAATGAGCTTGCTGATCGTTTGGCTGGGGGAGCAGTCACTTACCCCCCATTCCCTGTCACCCCTCCTGTGGCGGATTTACGGCTTCATCTCAAATCCCACTTTGCGCAATCATGGGCCACATCCTGGGAGGCTACCTCCTTGTCTAATAAACTTCGTGCGATTAAGGTGACACCTGTCCCATGGCGTTCTTCCTTACGCCTCTCGCGAAAGGACTCAACCACCCTCTGTCGTCTTCGCATCGGCCATACCAGGCTGACCCATGGTTTTCTTTTGCGTGGTGAGCCACCCCCACTTTGTGGTTGTGGAGCTTTCCAGTCAGTGGCCCACATTTTGGTGGAATGCCCCCTTCTTTTAGCTCTGCGTACTAAGTACAGACTTCCCTGCACTTTACCCTTAATATTAGCAGACGATTCCCGGATGGTTGAACTGGTTCTCAGTTTCCTCCGTGAAAGTGGTTTTTATTCTCAGTTTTAAGGATTTTCATCTCCCTCTGGAGTAGGGGCAGGGCGGTGAGGGTTGGGATGTCTCCCACTGTAGGCTGTGCTTGGAGATTCCTGACTCCCCCCCCTGGCCATGTTCTATCTTTTTTCCCTTTTACTGTTTTTATCGCCTTTTAGGTTTGTTTAATCCCTTTTACAATCCGCCCTTTTACACTCTGGCGGTTGAACGCTTTTAAATAGCATGTGGTCTTGCTTGTACTGCTTCACAGGTGGGATATTTCCTCTCTTGAGTTTGCCCATTTACTGACTTCCCTCCTTGTGTTTTTATCATTGACGACACAACTGCACTTTTTTTTTAGCCTTTTACTTTTTACCTTTATCGTTTTTGACTCTTCTGAGCTGTCCCTCTGTCGGAACTGACCGTCTTTGTAACAAGGGACTGATGACCTTGCTGTTTGGTCCCTTCAACCCCAATCAACCAACCAACCAACCAACAACTGCTTCCCTTTTGAGTGGCAAACATACAAACAGGTGAGGGATATGGCCATGGGAACCAGGATGACTCCTTCCTATGCCAACCTTTTCATGGGTCACTTGGAGGGGGCTTTCCTGGGATCCATAAGCCTTCAACCCCTGATTTGGTTTAGATGTGGTGATGACATCTTTGCCATATGTATTCATGATGATGCTGACCTTTTAAAACTCCTGGAATCTCTAAATTCATTTTCCCAATTAAGTTTCGCGTTGTCCTATTTCGTTGATCTCATCCTCACCAAAGGCCAGTTACACACTTCAATCCACATTAAACCTACTAACCAACAACAGTATTTACATGTTGACAGTAGCCATCCATTTCATGTCAAACATTCCCTCCCATACAGCCTTTGGCATTAGAGGAAAACATTTGTTCGGATGCAATAAGTTACCATTCTCACCTTAACCTTCACTGGACATAATTACCCCACTAGCCTAGTTCAAAAGCATATTTACCAGGCCGTTTTATCTGATCCTGGTACTACTGACCCTTCAAAAAACAACCTCAGAGTACACCACTTGTCAATCAGTGTTACCATGGTCTTGAATGTATTGATCAGCTACTTCGACAAGGCCATATCTTAATAAAATCGTGCCCTGAAATGAGATCTGTTTTGTCTGATATTTTGCTTACCACACCTGGAACAGCCGTTCGTCGGCCTCCCAATCCCTGCAGTATCCTTGCCAGACACTGTGCTTCTTCTGCACCTATCTCCCTACTCTATGGCTCCTACCCTTGTGTGACTGTCTCTGCTGCAGGACTTGCCCATGCACCCTCCTACCACAACCTATAGCAGCCCTGTAACTGACAAAATGTATGCTATCAAAGGGAGAGCCACCTGTGAAATGAAATGTCGTATACCAGCTGTTTTGTAAAGTGTCAGCAACTTACATCTGCACAGTTAACACAAAGTTATCTGTTGGATGAATGGGCATAGGCAGAGGGTGTAAACGGGCAACAGACAATATTCTGTTGCACAGCATGCTCTGCAACATGACAGTCATAACCTTGGTGCCTGTTTCACCACATGCACCATCTGGATTCTTCCCCCCTCACACCAGTTTCTCAGAACTCCACAGTTGGGAACTAGCGTAACAGCATGTCCTTGGTTGTTGCCACCCCCCTGGCCTTAATTTATGTTAATTTCTTCTGTCTCAGCATATCTTCACAGTAACTACTCCTTCCTTAACTAAGTTTGTTTTCTACATCTTTCATTTTCTGACCTGTCTGTTTTTCACTGTCCCCGTCCCGCCTCTATTACATACAGTGCAGTTTCCTTTTCACTCTTATTAACTTGTGCACTATGTTTTAGCAGTAATCTCTGTCTTGCGTATTACCCTGTATTCCACCTTTAAGCTCTTGGGTTTTCAAATCTCATCTGGTACTGTCCCCAACATTCAGTCTTCATTTTCATCTCAGAATCAGAGTTCTGGGTGACTTTACTTTTCCAAACTCTACCCCTTTTCCTAAGCATCCCCAGTGTGTGTGTGTGTGTGTGTGTGTGTGTGTGTGTGTGTGAGAGAGAGAGAGAGAGAGAGAGAGAGAGAGTGTGTGTGTTTAACTACTATGGTACATTTTTAATTACACTCGTTTCATCAGAAATTCTAGTATGGGTGCTAAAAACCTAATTGCCTTGTTTCCACATCATCACCGCCAATTTGCCCTGCTTGAATTGGCAGCTCAATGTTTGTGATGTCAATGATTCATGTTATGTGGCACTGGTATCACCTGCAGCACAGCCAGGAGTATTTCAAGGGCACTGTTTTACATCAATCTGTTGATAAAAAGTCTTGAGGAATCTTTTCTAGGCACAAAAAATCCTGTTTTATTGTGGGTGTTGTAATGGTCACATACAAATGGTCCTATGAATGCAACTAAAATCAGCTTTTTGGTATTTTACTTGAGACAAATTAAGGAAGATATTACAAACTTCAGTGGAATTGTGAAGAAACTTCTGTAGCTGTTACTTGAGTTTTGATTGCTAAGCTGGCAATGTTTGCTGTAGTTAGTGCCTGAAACTTTTTGCTAATAAGAAGTCCTCTATGCTCTCCACCAAATGATGAACACAATATTTTTTGTGGATTATAGCACTTCACTTTAATAAATTCAAAAGTACAAATGTCAAACTCTTGCAGATTGGAATAAAACTGCACTAAAAATCAACTAACTTGTTGGGTTCATGGCTGTGGGCAATCTAGAGGAATCTTTTGTACCAACCTGGAATCCCAAACCCCTCTTCTGCTTCAGATTCATTGATGACACCTGTATGCTTTGTACCAAGGGTGGGGCACCCTAATCCACATTCTTCCAGAACCTCAGGACCTTCTCCCCATTCACTTCTCAGGTCCTCCACAGCCCAGCAAGTTTCCACCTTGGCAATGGATACATCAGTGCCTCCATCTGCATCAAATCTACCAACCACCATCAATACCTCCACTTAGACACCTGCCACTCATTCCACACTGAGAAGTCCTTCTCACACAGCCTAGCCATCCACCTAGCCATCCATGGTCATTGCATCTGTAGTGACAAGCTGTCCATCTTCAAATATGCAGAGAGGTCTCACTGAGACCTTTACAGACCCAAATTACCCTTGCAACCTTTTCTGGAACCAGATACCCTGTGCCTTGTCACTCCAGTCTCACATCATCCACTCACATACACACTATCCAGCCACAAAGGGAAGCACCTTTGTCTTGTCTCAGTGCCACCCAGGACAGGAGAAACTGAATCACATTCTCTGCCAGAGTTTAAACTACCTCTTGCTGTGCCCTGAAATGAGAAATATCCTCCTCATTATGCTCCCCACCTGTCCCACACTGGTATTCTGCTCTCCATCCAGTGTATGGAGTATCATTGTCTAGCCATACTCTACCCCTTTGCTCCTCATTCATATTCCTGCAATAGATGTAGATGCCAGACCTGTCACATACGTACTACCAGCTACTCCAGTCCTGCAACAAGCACCTCCTACCATGTCAAAGGCAGGGCTACCTGTGAAAGCAAACATGTGATTCTACAAACTAAGTTGTAACAAATGTGCTGCTTTCTATATGGGCATAACATCTAACAAACTGTAGCCGTGAGACACTTGGACTATCTACTTGCTGAGTATGTTGCCCAACATGTGTCATACTGGTGGCTGTTTCTCTGCCTATGCCATCTGGATTCTTCCCACCAACACTAAACAGATGAAATTACCATCTGCAGCCACGTCAACTATGTTAGTGTTATTCACTCACTCTCCATGTTCGAGTAGTTTCACCTACAGTCTTTTTCAGGATTTTCATTGTACTTGAACCGTGACTGGGGTTGCCAACTTTTATGAAAGAAAATAATGTATCTTATTTCAAGAAGAAGTGAAATATATTCGTTTGCTCGGGGAAACATTTTTTTGCGTGTTTCACATTAAGGAAATCTCAGCAGGCCATTACTACTTAGTGCGCAAGCTGTGAGATGTGCTGAGGGCCACTTCATACGAGTGGTAGGTTACTACTTATTTTACTGCTCCTCCTCCTCCTCCTCATCATCATCCCCTCTTCACCCCCTCGTTCACCCTCTTCCTCCCCCTTTCACCCTCTCGTTCACTCTCTTCCTCACCCTTTCACCCTCTTCCTCCTTTTCCTGCCATCCAGTGTCATTTGAAGTTTTTCCATCAGAATGACTGTAGTGCTGGCCGGAGTCACAAGATTTGCCTGGTGTGAAACTGGACATTAGCTGGGTGCCAAACAACTAGTAAACTTCCAACTCTATTCAAAGACTCGTTACTGTGACAGAAGTGCACCACCATATTGGACTCACGTTCTGTGATGAAATTCTGTAGATTTCACACATTCATTATGTAAAAACGTAATAAGAGAGAGTTATTTGTGCCAGGTGCAAGTTTGCTAGTGGGCGGCTATCTTTTATTTTGTTGCTGTGCTGGTTTTTGTGCATTTTTATGTTGCACCTAGTGAACATGCAGCACAATGTTTACAATAAGTTCACTAACTTGGATTATTGCTACCACTTGCACTCTTTTTTAATGTAGATTTTACAGTTTTCCTTAGAGACAATTGCATATTGTTTCCCATTTTGGATTCCCCATTGGTTAATATTACATACCATCTTTATAAAACATTTTATTGTGTACACTTGGACAAGTGAGTAATGAACTGTAGTCTGACAACAATCTGTTGGATGGCATCTGGCACATGCCAAAACAGCATTCCCACAGTGGCTGTCACTTCCCCATTGGTTAAGACTCCGACAGGCAGCAGACTGCCTACATGTACAGCATACATTATTGCTCACAGTCAAATATCAGTGGGTATGATTCAGCATTATAGTTGTTAAACACTATTCTGACACAGCAAATGAAGTTGTAGGTAGTGGGGAGTGGACATGGTAATTACAATGATAAATAATCACTTGCACTCCCATCACTTACTGTGAATACTTTTATTCTCGCACCGTATATACAAAATGTGTAACATAGAGCATGTACTACAGAGAACTGATCTGGCAAAGATGGAGTTGTTCTTGCTGTGGTAGGGTGGAGATATTATGGGGGGAGGTGTTAGAGCCAGTGGTTTTGTATCCCCACAAAGTGATATGTTGTGGTGGAATGTGGACAGTTTGCTGTGATTGAGAGAATTTTGTTCCAAGTTAACAATTGTAATCAGGCTATAATTAAGTAGTCTTAATAATCAGTAATTTTGAAATTTGTTTTGTGAACAGAGTAATTGGGTTTGACATCATTAATTTGTATTTATTCTTACAGTTGTGACAGTGAATATATGTTTTTCATTACATTCTTTGGTCCAGAATTCCATACATTAAAACAAATGGACCATCAGCTACTTTTATTGAGTTCAATAATTTGCTTCTCAACAGGTTCAAGCAGGACAGACTCCAACAGTAGAAGTTTTGAAGCTAATGGAAGCATTCAGTGATGAAGACAATTACACTGTATGGTCTAGCATCAGCAACTGCTTAAGCAAATTGTCAATCCTACTTTCTCACACAGATTATGAAGATCTTTTCAAGGCATATGGACGCAAGTTAATGGCCAGGGTTGGTCAGAGGCTTGGTTGGGATCCCAAAGAAAATGAAAGTAAGTAAAAAAATAATAATTTTATTATTGGCTTATATTGCTGTTATTCACTTTGTGAGGGTGCTTAACTAGATGCTATGCCTCATTTATATTCAGTACAGAAATTCTGAGAAATATTGTAAAGTGTTGTTATTTTTATATTGTTTGTCCATTCACAGTATGACCATATCGACTATCAAAACATAAGAGACTTAGGATACTTTATAGTTATGAATTCTTAAACAATGTTATCATCATACAGATAAGATTATTATCTCATTCTACTTAAAATCATGTTCTTATGTGAAACAAACTTGTTAATATGTGAAATGTTAAATTGCACTGTGGTTTGGAGTCGATACTAAACTGTTGCTCCGTCTATAAGTGGTTGTTTCAGCTAGTTCAAAAGTCAGTATAAACCCTCCAATAGGACCATGTCCAGTAAACCCACTATGCTGGTCAAACTAACCTTTGGCTTCCTGATCACTTTAAGTGGTTTTGTTTCCCAAGTTAGGTTTCCATGGTTGTACAATGAATGTTTTGCTTGACATCCACTGCATATTGAAACATTACTGCCTCATATGGTGTGACCAGTCTAATTATAGCGGCTGTCAATCTAAAATATAGTTATTCATTTCCCCAACTCAAAGCCGTTGTGTGCATCACGATTAGCCAAATGGTGATGGGTCGAACCAGGCAGTTGCAAAGTAATTACATGATGAGTATGTTTTAGGTAGTTCACCTAATTCTTTGCAAACGAAGTAATCATAAGAGAGTTGTGGGAAGGGCATCAGAAAAATCATTGTATGGGATTACATTTCATCATTGCACAGCAGACACTCAACTATCCAGCTTGTGACTATCCGACTTCCATATCATTTGGCCTACTTAATTCAGCCTACTTCATTAAGACAATAATAATACTTCATGATAAAATGAGGATTAATTTATTGAACTTAGCAGCCCTTTCCAAAGCTTTAGCAGGCAGCTGCAGGCTACAATGCTGTATGACCTTTCAATATGTTTTATGCATATTTTGTGCTTCTAGCATATCTGGAGGCACAATTCTACAATACGCACTGTATTGTTAATATTGAGTAAATTAACAGGACCACAAACCAGAAACTATAATAGACATATGTAAAGAGCAGCTCTGTGTTCTTTGTTACTTCAGTTACACATCAGACATTTAAAGTACAAGTGTTATTTTGTGCAGTCCTTTGCGTTATAAGGAATCCATATGGGCTGCAAATGGGGAAAATCCAAAGTGGCTTTGACAAAGGGCAGATTTTTATTATGCAGAGCTTGTGAACGAGTATCGTGAAAATGGTGAAAGTGGTCAAATGTTAATGTGCTACTGTCCTGAGCATCTACGGATAGAGGGAGGAGGACAGTGAAATTACCACTAGCCACTAAGAACATGTCGTTCGGAGATTTGTCTGTTCTGTAAAGTAGGATAAGATGATGGTCTGTAGCATCTCTGCCAAAAGATCACGGTGTTGGTGCATGCACCAGTGTTTCAGGGCACACCGATTATTGTTCATTGTTGAATATGGAGCTCTGCAGCGTACCACTCTTACGTGTTATTTTGTTGACCCAATGACATCATCAGTTAAAATAACAGTGGGCATGGGACCATTGGGATTCGATCTTCAATAAATGGAAACATGTTGGCTCTTAAGGTACATCACATTTTTTATACACTAGGTCCATGGTCATTTCCACAGACACTGTCATTGAGGTGAACGGTGGCACGAAATGTGGAGTAGGCCGTGGATGCTGGCTGGTGGAAGCAGTGTTATCGTATGGCAGACATTCTCCTGCACTTGCGTGGGATGTGTGGTAGTTACAAAGCCAATGTGCACTCCGCGTGCATACTGGGTGGAGTCATTCCAGACATGGAACGGGTCCTCCCAGATGCCATGAAGAGCACAGGGGCAGCCGGCTGCAGGTGGTGGCTCACGTCAGTACCAATGCTGTGTGTCACGTTGAATCAGAAGAGATTCTATCTGGTTTCAAGCAGCTAACAGAAGTGGTAAAGGCTGTCAGTCTTGCTTGCAAGATGAAAGTAGCGGTGACCATTTCGAGCATAGTCGACAGGACTAAGTGCAGACCTCTTGTACAAAGGCAAGTGGAGGGTCTGAAACAGAGGCTCGGGCGGTTCTGCGACCATGTAGGCTGCAGATTCCTTGACTTGCGTCAAAGGGTGGTTGCCGCTGACCCGGTCAAGAGTCCACTATACACAGGAAGCAGCTACACAGGTAACAGGGGCTTTGTGGTGTGCACTGGGCAGTTTTTTAGGTTAGAGGTTCTTGGGAAAACACACAGAGGCTTAAATCACAAAGGGTGAAGGCCAAACACAGGAAGAATGTAGATCAGGAACCATCGGTATAACAGTTGTAAATTGTTATAGCTGTGTTGGGAAACTTCCAGAGCTCCAGGCGCTAGTAGGAAGCACTGGTGCTCAAATCATTACAGGCACTGAAAGCTGGCTAAAACCGGAGATAAGCTCAGCCAAAATTTTTGTAACGAACCTGTGTTCCAAAAGGATAGGCTGAACGTGGTTGGCAGTGGCATGTTTGTTGCTGTAGCAAGTAGTTTATCTTGTCGTAAAATTGAAGTAGATAGTTCCTGTGAGTTAGTAGGAGTATGGGCAAAGATCATTTTTGGCATCTGGAATAAAGTAATAATTGGATCCTTTTACCGACCTCTCAGTTCAGACAATAGAATTTACTGAAAGGTTCAAAGAAAACTAGAGCTTGATTTCAAACACATACCAAACTCATACGATTATAGTTGGTGGTCACTTTCATTTATTCTCAATATCTTCACAAAATATATGTTTAATTCCAGAGGTACGCATAAAACATCATTTGAAATTGTGTTACACATTCTCTGAAAATTATTTTGAGCTGTTGGTTCATTACCGCACTTTAATAGTAAATGGTTTTGAAAACACACTTGATCTCTTAACAACAAGTAATCCTGAGTTAATGAGCATCAAAACAGATACAGGGATTAGTGAACACAGGGTTGTCTTAGTGAGATTGAATATTGTAACCCCCAAATACTCCAAAAATATATGAAAAATATAATTATTCAAAAAATCAGATAAAAATTCACTTGAAGCCTTCCTGAGAGACAATTTCCACTCCTTCCAAATTAACAATATAAGCGTAGACCAAATGAGGCTTGAATTAAAAGAAATAATATCGACAGTAATTGAGAGATTTATACCAAATAAATTAACAAACGGCAGAACTTATCCTCCTTGGTACACAAAACTGGTAAGAACACTGTTTGCAAAAACAACGAAACAAACCTGCCAAATTTAAAATCCTCAAGATTGGCGATCTTTTACAGAAGCTCGAAATTTAACGTAGACTTCAGTGTGAGATGCTTACAGTAGTTTCCACAGTGAAACTTTGTCTCAAAACCTGGCAGAAAATCTAAAGAGATTCTGATCATATCAATGCCTTCTCTGTGCAATAGCAATGGGGATACTATCGAAGACCACTTATCACATATCACAGTGCTGCCAGAGCAGAGTTACTAAACACAGGCTTCCGAAATGCCTTCAAAAAAAGAGATGAAATAAATATTCCAGAATTTGAGTCAAGAGCAGCTGCCAACGTGAGTAATGTAGAAGTAAATATCCTCAGAGTAGTGAAGTGAAGTAACTTAAATCACTTAATAAAAGCAAGTCGTCTGGTCCAGACTGTATACCATTTAGGTTACTTTGAGAGTATGCTGATGCAATAGCTCCGTACTTAACGATCATATACAACCATTTGCTCAACAAAAGATACATACCCAAAGCCTGGAAAGTTGCACAGGTCACGCCAATATTCAAGAAAGGTAGTCGGAGTAATACACTAAATTACAGGCCCAAATCATTAATGTAAATATGCAACAGGATTTTGGAACATACATTGTGGTCAAACATTATGAATTACCGTGAAGGAAACGGTCTATTGACGTACAGTCAACATGGATTTATAAGACATTGTTCTTGTGATACACAACTAGCTCGATACACAGATGAAGTGTTGTGTGCTCTTAGCAAGCGATTTCAGATTGATTCCTTATTTCTGCATTTCCAGGAGGCTTTTGACACTGTACTACACAAGCAGCTTGTAGTGAAATTGCATGCTTATGGAATATTATCTCTTTAACATGACTGGGTTCATCATTTCCTGTCAGAGGGGTCACCGTTCACTGTAGCTGACGGAACGTCATTTCTGGCATTTCTCAAGGTAGTGTTACAGGCCCTTTGCTATTCCTTATCTATATAAACAATTTGGGAGACAATCTGAGCAGCCATCTTAGGTTTTTTTGCAGATGATGCTGTCGTTTATCGACTAATAAAGTCATCGGAAGATCAAAACAAATTGCAAAACGATTTAGGAAAGATATTTGTATGGTGCTATAATTGCCAATTGACTCTAAATAATGAAAAGTGTGAGGTTATCCACATGAATGCTAAAAGTAATCCATTAAACTTCGGTTACATGATAAATCGGTCAAATCTAAAGGCTGTAAATTCAACTAAATACCAAGGAATTACGATTATGACAACTTAAGTTGGAAGGAATACATAGAAAATGTTGTGGGGAAGGCTAGCAAAAGACTGCGTTTTGTTGGCAGGACATTTAGAAAATGTAACAGATCTACTAAGGAGACTGCTTAGAATACGCTTGTCCATTTTCTTTTAGAATACTGCTGTGCGGTGTGGGATCCTCAAAAGATAGGTTTGACAGAGTACATCGCAAAAGTTCAAAGAAGGGCAGCATGTTTTGTATTATCGCAAAATAGCGGTGAGAGTATCACTGAAATGATATAGGATTTGGGGTGGCATTAAAATCTGGTGATAAAATGCCATCAGTCTCTAAGTGTTCCATGTCTCAGTACAATGCAAGGAAGTATGATCCTAAATTGTTCTCCTCTCTGGTCACACCATGGAAGGAACACCATGCTAAGGATGGCAGCAAACCTTATTCACCCTGGTACCTAATATGTACGCGAGTTGATGGGGCTCCTTTGTCTCAATGAAGCCTCAGTTTTTTTGTAGAGCATGCGGCGGGGTGGTTCGTCACTATGTTTGATTGCCCTGTGTGAAGTAAGCTGCAGAAATAATGTCCACTTACCTCAGTATAGCGTTAATTCACCACCTGTTGTTCTGCATTTGATGGTATTGTGTAGACAATGGTAAAAGTAGTGTTGAAGAAAACCATCGTCCATACTTACGATTGCAAAGTCTGCGTAACTCAGGTAAAAACAAAATAAACTTGTAAATCTATAGTACTAACAGGCTTCATTCCTTCATTGAAAATGTCAGATTATCGATACTAATGTTGTTATTGTCTTTTAGTTATGGTGTCAACAAGTCCACATTTACGTCGATAGCAAATCCACTACTAGTTCATGCAGTTTATATCACACGCTAGACAGTCTAACAACCCTACCACAACAAAGGTCAAAATTTAATGATTGTGGTGCTGCTCACACTGCTCAATACTGCATTTTCAGGCAACAACAAAGTTATTATGTGGCAGGTGTCATTAGAGCACAGTTAATAAAGTCATTTCATGTAATAATTAATAAACTAGGCACTCATCTTTTCGTGTTTTCCATGCTGGTCTGCTTGTAAAATCATGGCTCACTCGTCGAAAATCTAGTTGGTGATGATTCCAAGCTATGATGCAAAGAGGCCTAGGTTTTATTCTGCTATATTCAAAAGTTTTATAGATGTGTTTCACAAACCATTCTTGAAGATTAAACCTTTGAAAGTTTGTACAATGGTGATGTAAAAAAGTAATCAGCACTCCGAATTTAAGTTACACTTCTTTTTTATTACTTTTGCTGCACTATCACGTAACACACAAAACATAACTTCACAATACAAAACATACTTGAAAACATCTTCCTCACTGTTAAAGTTCACATTTTATAAGCTGACTACAATATGCGTCTTTGCAACATGTCGTCTAAGACTTGACTTTTTCAAGGTCCAACACTGTAACAACTAACTAATAGTCGCTTACGTGCCCAAAAATCAGAGTTACAAGTACAACAAAGATCATAGTGACAAAAGAAAGAATACACATAAGAATAATATCATTGCAACACAAACATATCGATGTATCAAAGTAGCTCTACATTAATGAAATCAAATCTGAATGTTGTCTCAGAAATATGTTAACTATTCTACAGAAACACAGTAGAATATTGCTGGTATCGAGAGGTTGAGTTGAGGTGCCATAATGGTTACGTAATTCAAGTACCGTTACAACAGCCAGAAAAGCACTAAGTCCAACCCAAAATATTACAAGATTATTACAGTCAATACTCTGCTATGAAATTAGTTTCACACTCGGTTCTTTTCTCTGGATTCTTCAAAAGAAGATGCTCGCCAAAAATGTTCTGTAAATGCATACTGAACATGCCATGCAGAATTCTTTACAAAGGCTGATAGTTTCATATGTGGTTTTCTCTATGACAAACACTCCAGACTCTCCCAAACTTCACAGAACTGTCCGTAACTGCATCTGCTTGCACAGCGATATAAACTGAATGCAATATAACAGTCATTTCTTCATCTTTCACAAATAATTTTCTCAGACTTGTCTAACATGGCCTCGACTTACAGCTAGTCCACGACAGCATGAATGCTGTTTCTTTCAGGGCATATAACTCATCCCAATGCGCGGGAAAGACTTTACTCTCATTGGTTGATCAAAACGAACAGCCAATCAGATTAATCTTTCATTATCATATTCGCACTCAAACTGCTTTATTCCAGTCAACATTCGCAGATGCATCTATGTCATTTCATGCTGCAAGTATTAGCAAAATGTTCCACTAAACCAAATGAAATGAAAACTAACAGAAAAAAATGCTTGAAATATACTTTAGAACTGATTATTACCTTATTACCTTTCTGGCTGCTTTATTGCAAAAGCAAACGCTCATAGACATACGTCACCCACCAGTTGGGGGGATTCACAGTTTCTAAGAGTGCTATTACTGTTTTCAAATAACAAAATAAATATAAACTGTGCTTGATACTATCTGAATTTACTTTCTTAAGTGTCAGTTAAGTACTTTTTTAATAGTTTTTGTATAGCTCCGAAACTATTATACATAGCAGTATCAAATTTTGATAGAGTTTGTCTGAATAATAAAAGGTCACATAGCAAATTTGGAATAAAACAGTTAATATTTAATGTAGTTATTTAGTTTCTTAGGTGAGGTGAATAAGTGATTTTAGTACGCACCACAGTCCGCTTTAGCGACAGGTGTGGCTATGGTGCATACAGCAGGCCACATGCTGGCTGCCTCCGAATGCTGCTATACTGCAGGCTTTCAAAAACAGCCTGACATAAAGTAACAAAACTTACTGCAAAAATCTGCAGTCACGCAATAGCTGCAACGCTACACACCCCCTTAGAAACTAAAAATTTTCTTGATCATATTTTTATGTTTCGTACAATTTTTTGCTGTAATGTTTTTCATTCATTACACTGTCACTTTTCTTTAAACTGTTTATTCCAAAAAATTCTTTTTCATTTGATCAAATTATTTAAATTACACCACATCACAACAAGAGTTCTATTTACATCAGTTATTAATGGCTAGGGCTTGATGATGTACAGGAAATTAATTTTACAAAAAACAAAATTATTTTTCATCAGCTGAAAACAAATAAAACATCTAATTTTCGTACCGGATTCTTTACAATTTAATACTTTCTTATTCAAAGAATGAGTACAATCAAATTCAACCTTCAAAATTATCATATTACAATTTTGTTTCTAAATTCTTTAAATTTTCAAATCATTGAGGAATAATATGACAACTGCTACCCATTCCATATCAAACGGTCCCTTCCCTACAGCTTAGGTCTTCGTGGCAAATGAATCTGCACCAGTCCTGAATCCCTGAACCATTACACCAATAACCTGAAAACAGCTTTCGCATCCCGCAGCTACCCTCCCGACCTGGTACAGAAGCAAATAGCTAGAGCCACTTCCTCATCCCCTCAAACCCAGAACCTCCCATAGAAGAACCCCAAAAGTGCCCCACTTGTGACAGGATACTTTCCGAGACTGGATCAGACTCTGAATGTGGCTCTCCTGCAGGGATACGAATTCCTCAAATTCTGCCCTGAACTGAGATCTATCTTTGAGGAAATCCTCCCCACTCCACCAAGAGTGTATTTCCGCCGTCCACCTAACCTTCGTAACCTCTTGGTTCATCCCTATGAAATCCCCAAACCACCTTCCCTACCCTCTGGCTACTACCCTTGTACCCGCCCTCCGTGTAAGACCTGTCCCATGCACCCTCTCACCACCACCACCACCACCACCACCACCACCACCACCACCACCTACTACCTACTCCAGCCCTGTAACCCGGAAGGTGTACACGATCAAAGGCAGAGCCATGTGTGAAAGCATCCACGTACTTTACCAACTGACATGCCTACACTGTGAAGCCTTCTATGTGGGAATGACCAGCAACAAACTGTCCATTAGCGCGAACGGACACAGGTAGACAGTGTTTGTTGATAATGAGGATTACCCTGTGGCTAAAAATGCCTTGGTGCACGGCCAGCACATCTTGGCACGGTGTTACTCCATCTGTGTTATCTGGATACTTTCCACTGACACCAACCTATGAGAACTCCGGAGATGGGAACTTGCCCTTCAATATATTATCTCTTCCCGTAACGCACCAGGCATCAACTTCCGCTAATTTCAAGTTGCCGCCGCTCAAACCTCACCTGTCATTCAACAACATCTTTGCCTCTGTACTTCGCCTCGACTGACATATCTGCCCAACCTCGTTGCATTTACATATGTCTGCCTGTGTCCGTATATGTGCGGATGGATATGTGTGTGTGTGTGTGCGCGCACGCAAGTGTATACCTGTCGTTTTTTCCCCCTAAGGTAACTCTTTCCGCTCCTGGGATCGGAATGACTCCTTACCCACTCCCTTAAAATCCACATCCTTTTGGCCTTCCCTCTCCTTCCCTCTTTCCTGATGAAGCAACTTTGGGTTTCGAAAGCTTGGAGTGTGTGTGTGTGTGTGTGTGTGTGTGTGTTTTTTTCATTGTGTCTATCAACATACCAACGCTTTCTCATTTGGTAAGTTACAGTGCTTTGTTTTTATACATATTTTTCCCACGTGGAATGTTTCCCTCTATATAAATTTTTCCCATTACGTCGTCTATTGTTTACACTTTTAGGGGTGTTCCTATGTTTTCACTAATGAAGTAAAATGAGTATGGGTCATAACACTTACGCTGGAATCACAAAATGGCTGATACTGATATTTAGCGTCCAGCTCTGTCTCAGCCTCGGGTTCTCCATCAGCACCTGTAATATACCATATATCTCAGCATCCATTCTCAATCATGTATATAAACTTTACTGTCCTCCATTTTTACTTCTTATTTACTCAAATTGCAATGAAATATGAATTTGCCCGAGAAAGAATTTATCTAACATCTCGTTACATTTAGTATTAATTAATTCAGTGAAAAATGAATTGACTGCTTTTAAAAATTTTAATAGTGCTCCCAAAATTGGCACTACTACTGAAATCATATTTTCAAAATACTTCTTATTTACTCAGATAAATTCTTTCTTGGGCAAATTCATATTTCATTGCAATTTAACATCTCGTTACATTTAGTATTAATTAATTCAGTGAAAAATGAATAAACTGCTTTTAAAAATTTTAATAGTGCTCCCAAAATTGGCACTACTACTGAAATCATATTTTCAAAATCTGTGTGTAATTTAAGCAAGGTACTGTTACAAATGTTGCTAATTCAAATTTGCTCTTTCTTAGCCCTCTTTCAGAAAATCAAAATTTACTGCTCGCCTTCACACAAATAAGCTATTGTACACAAAGAACAAAATATAACATCATCAAAATATCCTGCCAAGTTATCTCTGCCACCATCTGCTGCTCTGAAAAACATCATTACTCATTACATAAATAAACACAGAATTATTGAACGCTGAAAACAGTTCAATTCACATCCTGCAGTCCTGCAGCATCTCCTATCTACATAATACTAAAAGAGAAAACAATTTTATCGCATTACTAAAATTTACTTATGTCGACTTCAGTACATTTGAGACACCTCTTACATACTACTATATACCAAAATTATCTATTCTACATAAAGTCCTTATAAATTTACTGCAGATCATTCTTGACAGCTTCTGTGGCTTTAGTGAAGTCCTCACATTAGACATACATTTACATAAGGAATACATTGTTATTGGCAAAGAATACCAAAAGTCCATGTAGAAAATTTGAGCATAATCCATGCCACCTCTGTGGCTCTGCACTTCTCGTATACAATATTTAAGGAATACAAGTTATTGAAATTACTAGGATCCACTTAAGCTAAACTCTCAGTGGCTACCTAGTCATCTCAAATACAAAAATTCTTTTTTACTCGTTAGGCAGGCAATCCTCTCTTGCCTCTGACACCTTACTCTTACAACATCTTTACAAGTCACAAAAGCGTCTAAAATCTCTTGCCATATTACTGTATTGTCACATTAAAGCAGACTTTTCATTCCTCTCTTTTTCTGGTTAGTGCTTTTAGTTTCTACTGTATACCTTGTACTACTCCACAAAATCTATTTACTGACACTTTTTACATTGATAGGGAAGAAAGAAAGATGATAGTCGAAGTTCTGAATGAAGAAGCAGAAGATTGACAATACGAAAAGAAACGGAAATAGTATTGCCAATGACTCTAGCACCAAGTGTATGTCAAATACTTGGCATTGCATCGAGTGCAACGCCCTCTGAGGCCTTTAGTTACTGCTACTTAATGGCTGCTCCATTATGTTGTCATTCAAATCACAGGCATTACGCCACCCCCTTCGGCGTACTCATAATAGCCTTCAGTTAATTTAGCTGTCCTGCAAAGATGTGTTGGCAAATCTTGAGCAATAGAAAATCTTTCTCAAATGAAATGAACAGTTATGGTTTCACCCTGTACTATAATTACCGCCACCGAACTTCCAAAATCTAATCCCCTTTGTATTTTTGTAAAAAGTTGGCACCTGTCAGCATCTCATCATTAAGTCCTTTAATAATCAAAAAGTTCTGTTCCAACTGACCCTCACCTAGAGTAAAGGGTATCATCAACTCTTGCTTAAATACCTTTTCGCTTCTACCAGTGGCCACAGTAATGTTTAATCCACTCACTGGCATAATATTTACATCTTTTCTTTTAGGGAGAGCATTCACAAATTCCTGTGACACCGCACGTACTTGAGAACCACTGGCGACAAGACACTTAACTTTTTTGTTAGAAACCATTACCTCAATTATAGGTTGTCTAGGATTTATTTTTAGACATTTACTTTCAGGCCCGTCTAGCAAATCGTGCACCACCTCTTGTCTGTCGAAACCTACCCCTCCTGTGGAAATTATCTGTACATTTATTGACTCCTTTCCACCGAATTTCTACTACTACTAGCCTCTTTCACTAAGTTACTCATAATGACAAAAGCATTTCCATCTTTTTCCTCTTTTTTCCCCCCCCCCATATATATTCTGTTCCTACAGCCCTTCCTGTGGCGTTCACAGAACTATTTGTATTATCCCCTTCTTCTTCCTCTCCTGATTCCTCATCTTCACTCTCTGAAATAACTCCACTTACATTATTCAAAAACTCCTCAACCCAGTCATCCTCTTTCTCCTGCATTTCCATAATATTAATTCTACAATCTACAGGTAGCCTCATCTGTTCTGCAGTGCTGATCCACCCTCACCTCTTGATCTACATATTTACTTTCTAAAATAAGTTCCTCTTTAAAATGGTTCTGCTGATATCTGTCTGAACTTTCATTCTTACAAAATGGTACTTCCTTTTCTAGAGAAACAAATTGTTTAGCAGCATCACTATCAGGCCCGTCTAGCAAATCGTGCACCACCTCTTGTCTGTCGAAACCTACCCCTCCTGTGGAAATTATCTTCTATTTTTGCTAATATTATTTTCAAAATACTGTTTAGTAGGTGCTTTCTTTGCAAATGGTTTTGCTAGATGGTTTATTCAGTAATATTTACATCTGCGAGTGCCAGCATCATCACAGGTTCCTAACAGTTTAACTGCTGTAATCCACCATCGCCTCTGATGTTTCTACCACCTGACAGGTGACGCTCATCCATTGAGTCATCTCAGTTGATTGCAGAGGGAATGCCGGTCCGGGTTAATGAACCTGCTCCTATTGGCAGTTCCCCCTTCTTCCCCTTCCTCTATAACCATTCACTGGCGGCACTGAAGCCACGTTTATACTGATGTCTGCTCGGTTTTCACTGGGTCTAGTGGGAGGCCTATATTCTCTCCTAGTACTTTCTTCTTTTTTAAGAGGTTCTCAACTCTTTCAAAATAATGAACAAAACAGTCAATGTTATCCCTGGGAGAAGAAATGATTTTATTTCAACATTACAGCAGCAACTTGCTTTCGATCTCCATAATAATTTGTTCTGTTTCTACCTTGGCATTTAAATATGATAAAGTAGTTATCCATTTCTGTACAAATCTTTTAATGCCCTCTTTTTTTGGATCATACTTTTCCCGTGACCAAAATTTTTCCTCATCGAAAAAGGCTTGTTTGAAATCTGTTAAACTGTCATATTTATCAGATGCTAAATTCCCTCTGATTCTAGCTTCTCCCATTAGATTAGAAGTTATGAATCCAATCTTTCGTTTCTCTCCATGCTTTAGGTAACACATCTTCATAGTCACTCCAAAGTTCTTAGGGTGAACATTCTTATTTGGATCAAATTTCAAAAATTTTTGATGGGTTACATATGCAATTTCAGATGATTATACTACTACACCATTAGTTGCTACACAGCCACTATCATTGTTAACATTTTGCTCTACTCGGGTTAGTCTACCCTCATGCTCACACAATTTCTCATTCACACTGGTACTGAATTGTTGGATATTGGTTTCTGTGTTAGTAATTTTACTAGCCACTTGCATACCAAACTTTGCACGCCCATCTTTTTCTTCTTTGATTTTATTTTCTAATACAATGTGGCTTTCCTCACAGCATCTCTCTCTTTTGTGTACCTGTTCATTAACTTGGTTTAATTCTAAATTTATTTTCTCTTTAATTTGTTCGCTATCCTCAGCAACTTGTTCAATTTGGGCATGTAATTCACTTTTCACCGTTACAATAGCAGCATCGCATTCTCGCCTGACCTGATTAATGTCACTTTTAATGTTATTACTAAACTAAGTCATATTATTTTTTATAGAGCCCTTCAACTCAGACATTTTATTGTCCATTTTAGATTCCGGTTCGACTGAAAAGTTACTAAATCCCTGGTCAAATTCAGAATGCAGTTCATTCATTTCTGAACTTAATTTACTCATTTTAGCATCAGGCTTAATGCCCATTTTATTTATTTTATCGTAAATATCCAAACTTAATGAAGATTTAATTTTGTTACCCATTCCACTTATTCTACAATTAAGATCTGACCTCATTTCTTTCATTTTTGTGTTCATATCGCATACCATTTCCTTTACATGTGTCAAAATATTTGTTACCATTTCAGAAATACTATCCTTTGGAACACGAGTAACAGATATTGGTTTCGGCTTTCTGTCACAGTGACTGGCCTATACTTAGCAGTGGCTTCTACCATGCTCTGTTCATTTTCTATACCATAACTAGAACGAATTGAATCTGGCAAACCACTATCCTCTGTTTGTGACACATCAAAACTGAAACCACTACTAATGAAATCAACTTCATAGTCTATATTACCTAAACTACCTTCAGTTTTTCATATACTAGGTCGTGATTACTGGGCGGTAGTCTGCCATAGTGTGATGTCACCTCTCTAGTCTGCCACCTCATTCCACTCATTGTCGTATTTTTGATGCACGTTCAATTGCACACGTGTCTTTAGTTCTACATTCCAATTCCTTCTTTCCCATGTGTGTAAACACTTTGAGTTCAATTAAACACTGCTGCTTTTTCATATTTAGTTGCTGCTCTTCCAAACTCTAATTTTGTACTAGTTCCCGGCCGATCATCACCAATTGCGGCGGGGCAGATTTTTCGTTACGTTCAATTGCACTGTGTGAAGCAAGCTGCAGTAATAATGTCCACCTACCTCAGTTAGTGTTCGTTCACCACCCGTTGCTCTGCATTCAATGGTACTATGTAAACAATGTTAAAAGCAGTGTTGAAGAAAACCATCATCCATACTTAAGATTGCAAAGTCTGCAGGTAACAAAATAAACCAGTAAATCTCTAGTACTAACGGGCAAATATGGACGCTTCATTCCTTCATTGAAAATGTCCGCTAATCGATACTAATGTTTCTTATTGTCTTTATGGTGTCAACAAGCCCACATTTACGTCAATAGCAAATCCACTACTAGTTCATGGAGCTTATATCGCACGCTAGACAGGCAGAAAAGTACTAAGTCCAACCCAAAATATTACCAGACTAGTACAGTCAATACTCTGCTATGAAATGAGTTTCACACTCAGTCCTTTACTGTGGATTCTTCAAAAGAAGAAGCTCGCCAAAAATGTTCTGTAAAAGCATACTGAACATGCCACACAGAATTTTTTACAAAGACTGATAGTTTCACACGTGGTTTTCTCTACAAAGAATACTCCACAATCTTCCAAACTTCACAGAACTGTCCGTAACTGCATCTGCTTCAGCAGCAATATAAACTGAATGCGATATAACAGTCATTTCTTCATCTTTTACAAATAATTTTCTCGGACACGTCTAACATGACCTTGACTGACAGCTAGTCCACGACTGCCTGAATGCCGTTTCTTTCAGGGCATATAACTCATCCCAGTGCGTGGGAAAGACTTTACTCTCATTGGTTGATCAAAAAGAAAAGCCAATCAGATTAATCTTTCATGATCATATTCGCACTCCAACTGCTTTACTCCAATCAACGTTCGCAGATGCATCTAAGTCGTTTCATGCTGCAAGTATTAGCAAATGTTCCACCGAACGAAACGAAAACGAACAGAAAACTATGCTTGAAATATACTTTAGGACTGATTATCCTCTTATTACCTTTCTGGCTGCCTTATTCCAAAAGCAGACACTCATAGACATAAGTCTCCCACCAGTTAAGGGGATTCACAGTTTCTCATGACATCCTGGTGACGTAACTCTTGCTAGTTACGTGAGGTGTAATACAGTATAGAGTTGAAATTTGACATATGTCCCGCCGACACACTCACATTCACTCTCATGTACTCTCACCGTAACACAAAATATAAATATTAACTTTTAAACTGTTATTTCCATTACAAATGGAAAATTTTTCGAAAGTTTAGAATTGAAAATCAATATAAAATAAATCGGCACACTAAGAGTGCTATTACTGTTTTCAAATAACAAAATAAATATAAACTGTGCTTGATACTATCTGAATTTACTTTCTTAAGTGTCAGTTAAGTACTTTTTTAATAGTTTTTGTATAGCTCCGAAACTATTATACATAGCAGTATCAAATTTTGATAGAGTTCGTCTGAATAATAAAAGGTCATGTAGCAAATTTGGAATAAAACAGCTAATATTTAATGTAGTTGTTTAGTTTCTTAGGTGAGGTGAATAAGTGATTTTAGTACGCGCCACAACGAGCATTCTCACAGTTCTCTTTATCGACGGATGTGGCTATGGCGCATACAGCAGGCCATATGCTGGCTGCCACCAAATGCTACTATACTGCAGGCTTCCAAAACAGCTTGCTATAACGTAACAAACTTACTGCAAAAATCTGCAATCGTGTAATAGCTGCTATGCTACAAGAATTTAGAGGAGAAGTTTGGGGAGGTGGAGAGCTTGGCCAAAATGCCGTCAGTCAGTCTTGATGAAAACAGCATCCTCTGCCCAGCCACGGGCATTACTCGCTTGTGACAAGCTGGGGGATGTTTCCATTACCATCATGCCTCATAAGAGCTTAAATATGGTCCAGGGTATTATATTCCACAGGGATATTCTTTTGCAGTCTGACCACAAGCTGCACACCAACTTAGAGCGACAAGGAGTCCATTTCGTCCGGCGCGTCCGTTGGGGTCTGAGTGATAATCAGGTTGCGACCGGTGCCTTCATCTGGTTCTTCAAGGGTGACACATTACCCATGAAGGTTAAGGTGATGGTTTACCGCTGTGATATCGAGCCTTATATCCCTCTCCAGACGTGGTGCTTTAAGTGCTGAAAGTTCGACAAAAGTCTTCCCATTGTTCTTCCAGCATCACATTTCGAGATTGTGGTCATCCATCCCATCCGGTACTCTATGTGCCCCACCTCCCATGTGTCAGCTGTGGATAGCATTATTTCCTTTGCTCACCAGACTGCAGGATTTTACAGCGAGAAGGGAAAATCATGGAATACAAGACCCTGGAGCAACTGATCTACACTGAGGCTAAGAGGGAATTTGAGTGCCTACATCCTGTGGCTATGACCACCTCATATGGTAACATTACGAGAACAGTTGTAGCCCCATCAGTTCTGTAAGTTCCAGTCAGCTCTCAGAGCCGGAAGATTACACCTGCCCCCTTAATGTTTGGGGGGAGGGGGAGCACTTCCCTCCCTGCTGCTCCTGCACCACTTACCTCGGGAGCACTGTCCTCCCAACCATGAGGGACACCAGTCTCCACTTCTCAGCCGGAGACACACAAGTCTTCTTCGGCTCCTCTCACTAGGAAGAGGTCCCTTGGGTCACTCCCTTCCCAGGTTTCTGCTAGTGGTAAAGATAACACCCGCCAGTGGCTGAAGTGCCCAAAAGCAGTTGATCATAGAGCTTCATGATCATCCTCTGTCCCCGAGATGGAATCAGTGATGCCCTAGCAGCCACAGCAACCCAAGGATCAGCGAGAGAAATCCAGATAGAAGACCCCCAAATGGAGTCTGGTTTACGGTTAAGCGGTGCTCTTAGCATCGCGTTTACTCGACCCAGTGCAACACTGTGGCATTTGCCTAGTCACGGGAGCTTTTAGAATGAGTCCAGTGACCAGTGTCCTGGTGGAGGCCAAAGTCCCTCCATTGAAGGTTAAGCGTGCACAACTGCTCGCCATGTATGCATACATTCGTAGTTCTCCTGAGATCAAAATTACAGTCTCCTTTTTCCACCCGCAGCAGTTCATCTCCTACATCAGCGGCCCAGGTCAGGGCTCACAATTGCGGTTCATGTGCTATCCCTTCTCTTCGAACTGGAGTCCTTCTCTTTGCCACCTCTACTTAAGGTCCATTCAAGTACACCTCCATGGTGTACACCTCATCCGAAGCTTTGTCTGGACATTTTGCATGGTCCTAAGGACTCCATTAACGCTGCCGCTATCTGCTGTCACTTCCTCTCGATTCTTGAAGTCTTCCGGGGCTCTGAAGTTGTTCACACCGACAGCCCAATGGCTGATGGTAATGTTGGCTTTGCCTATGTCCACATAGACCATATTGAACAGCATTCCTTTCATGATGGCTGCAGTGTACTCACTGGAGAGCTATGGCCATATCTCATGCATTTCAGTACATCCATTTCTGTTCTGGTGAGTCGTTTCTTCTCCGTTCTGACTCCCTGAGCAGCTTACTAGCTGTTGATCAGTGCTACCCTTGCCATCCTTCGGCTGCGAACATCCAGGAGTCCATATCTGCCCTGGAACGGTCCAGTCACTCAGTGGTGTTTGTGTGGACCCCAGGACACGTCAGAATCCCAGGCAACGAACTTACTGACAGATTGGCCAAACAGGCTATGCAGAAACCACTCCTGGAGATGGGCATCTGAAACTGACCTGTGTTCTGTCTTATGCCGCAAGGTTTTTGAGGCGTAGTGGCATAACAGTGTGCACAACAAACTGCGTGTTATTAAGGAGACTGTGAATGTGTGGGAGTCTTCCCTGCAGGCTTCTTGCAGGGAAATCAGTTGTCCTTTGTCGGCTCCGCATTGGCCATATGTGGCTCACACATGGTTACCTCCTCCATCGCGAGGACCCACCTCAGTGTCGCTGTGGCTCCCAAATGATAGTTCTCCACTTCCTGCTGGACTGGCCATGGCGGCGGACTTTCAACTTTCCCAGCACCCTACCTTCAGTGTTGGGGACAATGGCTAACAACAGCTTTATTTTTACATTTTAGTTGTGAGGGTGGGTTTTATCATTTGTTTTGAGTTTTAGCGCATGTCCTTTGCCCCCTCTGTGTCCTCCACCCTAGGACTTTTGGGGTGGAGGTTGTAATGTGTTGCAGAGTTGCTGGCTTTCCTTTTTCATTCACTTGGTTAGCCAGCCATGTGAATCTGATTTCTTGTTTTTGATCTCTTCTCACTGTTTCTTGCGTCTCTGTGGTTTTCTTGTCCTGTTTTGTCCATTGTAATATTTGTTGTCCTTCTGTCATTCTTCTGGTTCTTCCTTTCTCCTGTTACTGTATCATACATCTTCTTTGTTTTCTTCTTTCCCTTTGGTAATTGTTCTACTGGGAACAAGGGACCAATGACTTCACAGTTTAGTCCGTCTCCCCCCCCCCCCCCCCCCCCTCCCCTTTAAACCAAACACCCATCATTAAAACAAAGGCATTTTTTGCTACGGTGGAATCTTCTCATGAAATTCCAATTACCAACTTTCTGCTCCAAATGTGAAAATATTTTATTGACACTGACGTACATAGCGAGAAATGATCATCATAATAAAATAAGGGAAATCAGAGCTCATACAAAAAGATAAAAGCGTTCGGTTTTTCCACATGCTATACGAGATTGGAATAATAGAGAATTGTGAAAGTGGTTTGAAGAGCCCTCTGCCAGGTGCTTAAATGCGATTTGCAGAGTATCGTTGTAGCTGTAACCAATGACACAGTGACATCTACGAACTGTCTGCCTCCCTTCATGTTGGCTGTCTTCCCCACTGGTGATGTCATTTTTCAGCAGTATAGTTGTCTGTGTCTTGGAGCCAGAAGCACGCTTCGGTGGTTTGAGGGGTATTATAGTGAACTCATGTTGATGTATCAGTGACAAAATTCACGTGATGTAAATCCTGTGAAACCCATCTGGGTCACTTATCAGGTGCCATCATCATGTACACAAATCAACGACCCATTATTTATGCAAATTAAAAGACCCGTGCATTGAAATCTGATGCCACATGCCTCCACAAACCTGTCAACAAACTGTCGGGTCCCAGATATGCATAATCAATGATGTACATCATTGCAAAAATGGGCAAATAAGCTATTAACTAGGTGGTCATAATGTTGTGGCTCATCAGATTACATGCTGTAATGTGACTTGAATTTTGGGTAGCAGCCAAAGCTATTGCTTTGTAGTTAGGGTGGGAAAATGCACTGTTGGAGAGTGGAAGACGAATCCAGCAGAATGGAATAAATTAAATTAATAATTGGTTCCTTTTATTGACCCCGGATTCAGATGGTACAGTTGCTGAACTGTTCAAAGAAGAAATCAAGGCCAATGGCCGAAAGCTTTAGATGTGAGAGTCTTTTTGTTGTGCTTATCTGCAACTCGGCATCTCCGCTATATGGTGAGTAGGGACTTTCCTTCCCATAATATTGTTCCATTCCATCCTGGATTTTCCACTATTTGATATCGTACTGAAGGCATTCTCAGAAAATTATTTTGCCTAGGCAGTTTAGAGTTGACTTATAGTGTAAATAGTTGTGAAAACATACTTGACCTGTTAGCAACAAATAATCTTGACCAAATATGGAACATCATGATGGATACAGCGATTAGCGACCACAGATAAAAATTGGCTTGACGCCATCCTGAGAGATAGTCCACTTCTTCCACTTTGACTATGTAAGCATAGACCAGACGTGGTTTTTAAATTCAAAGAATAGTATGGATGCAATTGAGAGCGATGGTTCTGATTCCTCATGGTACACAAAAAAAGGTCAAAACGTTGTTGCAGAAGCAATGTAGGAGTGCAAAATCCCCTAGATTGGTGAAGTTATATGGAGGCTCGAAACTTAGTGCTATCTTAAATACGAGGTGCTTTTAATAGTTTCTACAACTATGCTCTGTCTCAAAATCCAGAGAGATTCTGATCGTATGTAAAATACACCATCAGCAAGGTGCAATCAATATGTTGTCTGTATGATAGTAACGGTAATGTTACTGATGCCGGTGCCATTAAAGCAGAGGTTCAAAACACAGTTTTTCAAAATTTCTTCAGCAGAAAACACAAAATAAGTATTCCAAAGTTAGAATCGAGACATGAATAACTTAGATGTTGGTATATGTTGAAACAGTTGCTGCATACTGAGCAATCATATATGATTGCTCCCTCCCTCGAAAGGTATGTACTTTAAAGACTGGAGAGTTGCACAGGTTGCACCAATACTCCAGAAGAAGGAAAATAGGAGTAATCTACTGACTTACAGACCTATATCACAAATATCAATTTGCAGTGAGATTTTGGAACAAATACTGTGTTCGAACATTATGAATCAGCTCGAAGAAAAAAAGGTTATTGACAGATAGCCAACAGTGATTTAGAAACACAAAGTAATAAGTGCTGTCGACCAGGAATATCAAATTGATTCCATATTTTTAGATTTCCAGAAGGCTTTTGGCATTGTTTCTCATAAGTGACTTCTAATCACGTTGCTGTGGAGCATAGTTACAGTTCTGTGGCTGGATTCGTAATTTCCTGTCAGAAAGATCATGTTTTGTAGTAATTGACAGAAAGTCATCGAGTAAAACAGAAGTATTATCTGGCATTCCCCAGTGAAGTGTTAAAATTTGAGCAGCCCTCTTGTAGGTGGTGCTGTGATTTACCACCTTGTAAAGTCATCAGATGGTTAAAACCAATTGCAAAATGATTTAGACAAGGTATCTGTATGATCTGAAAAGTGGCAATTGGCTCTGAATAATAGAAAGTGTGAAGTCGTACACATGAGTACCAAAAGAAATCTGCTCAATTTCGGTTACTTGATAAATCGCACAAATCTAAAGGTTTTGAATTCATCTAAATACTTAGGGATTATAATTATGAATAACTTAAATTGGAATAGTCACATAGATAATGTTGTGAGGAAAGCAAACCAGAGATGAGATTGTGATTTATTGGCATGCAACTAGTCTATTAGACAGACAGGCTAGACTTCACTTGCCCGTTCTCTTCTAGAGCATTGCTGTGCGGTGTGGGATGTGCATCAGATACAATTGACAGAGGACATAAAAAAAGTTCAAAGAAGAGTAGCTCACTTTGTTTTATCACTGGAAAAGAGGGGAGAGTGTCATAGATATGATCGATGAATTGAGGTGACCATAATTAAAACAAAGGTGTTTTTCACTGTGACAGGGTCATTTTCATGAGATTTCAGTCACCAAATTCTTTTCCGAGTGCAAAACTGTTTTATTGGCACTCACCTACATATGGAAAAAGAATCATAATGAAATAAGAGAAATCTGAGCTGTCAGAAGATTTAAGTGTTCATTTCTCATGCACGCTGTTAGAGCATGGAACAGTAGAAAATAGCTTGTAGGTGACTCGATAAACCACCTGCGAGGCACTAAATTGTGACTTGCGTATTAATCATGTAAAAGTAGATGTTGATGAAATTGAAAAGTGGTGTGCTTCCCTAGCTAGTAGCAGTGGAATAATAGTAAGGAGTACTATATTGAAAGATAAGCATGAAAAAACTGAGGAAGATTTATTTCTGTGGCATGAATGTGCGAGAGGGAAATGTGTGCCCATTACTGAGCCAATATGTGGGAAATACCATTGCAGTTTCAGCAGCATATAGGAAGCGAAGATTCAGAATTTACTGCCAGTGACCAGTGGTTAGATTGATCGGGGGAAAAATTAGTATTCACCAGATTACCATTAGTAAACAAATCTTTATCTGCTAAAAAGAATCTGCCATTGTTTAAAGACTATCTTTAGAAGTTAATTGATGAGGAGGGAATTTCTCATGGAGAGTTGTACAGTTTTGGTGAGAGTGGTTTGAATTACAAAATGCTCCTTACGAAAATGTTTGCTTCAAAAAAGGGAGCTGTGGCATGTGGATACAAGAGAAGTTAGGAATGAGTTCCTATATTGGCTTGCAGTAATGCAACTGGCAACCACAAGCTTAGGCTTTCATTAATAGAGAGATCACAGAAACCTAGAGCTTTAAAAAAATCTGAAAAATTTGGAATCATTGTCTCTACCTTACACTCGTCAAAAGAAAACATGGATGGACTCGGAAATCTTTAGAAACTTGGTTCCAAAATGAATTTGTACCAGCTGTAGAGAAATATTTGAAAGATGACAGCTTACTGAGGAATGCTCTGCTGCTTATTTATAACGTGCCTTAGTGTCCTACCAATAACTAACTCACAAATGTTGATATCAAGGCATTGTTTTCACCAGCAAATGAGACTGCTCTATGTCAGCCAGTGGACCAGAGCATCCTTGAAATGTGAAAATTGCTGCTATTTCCTCAGTTCGTTGGTATTAGCAGTCGATAATAATGAAGACTGTGTAACCATTCTGAGAGAACTCATTTGGTGGATGTCAGAAGGGGATTAGCTGAAGTCTGGGAACAGACCCTGAACATATCACTTGTAATAATGTAAGTTTGTGGAATATTCTTGGACCATGAAGGTGGACATTTTATCTTTGAACCCGTCAAAGACAGAAATGATGATATCATTTTATTGCTGACAAATGTACTGGGTTGTGAGGATGTTGATGAAGACGATGCCACAGAATGAATGGCAAATGATGAAGTTGATGAACTAACTGACAGTGGTGTTGTAGAAATAGTGAAGAAGAGGGAAGTAACACAAGAGTTGGAGGCAAATTTAAATGACAGGAGATATCTCAACCTACATTTAGAAGGGTTAAAGATGATTGAGGCAGCACTACAGTACATTAGTGATCAGGAGGAATGAATTCCAGCTGATATCATCTGTTTGAGTAAGCAGAGTGATATTGCAGCATGAAAGAGGGCTAATGGTAGAAAGAGTCATCTATTAAAGACTTTTTTAAAATCCAAACCTGTAAGTTTCTCCTGTTTTGTTAGGCCCCCCATTGGACGATTTCCATCATGTTTTCCCATTAAGTGCAGTTCTGGACTGGCAAGCCTCTGGCCTCCTGGTAACGTGCTGTGCCAGACTTATTCTCCACATTTTCATGTTCTGCATAATGTTCAGTTGTTTCATCAGGTGTACAGTTCCTGTTTCTACATCTCCAGGTGTTCTCTTTTGCAGATTGCTCCAAAAGATCTTTATTATGATTTTCTGTTGAAAGTGCAACATGTTGTTTTTGTGTTGCTGTCCCATATTATAATAATAATGGTACTACCTCTGTGCTATAGACTTTAAGTTTGATCTCAGTTGACAGATTTTTTTGATGACATTATCTGCTTCAGACAAATATATAACTTCGTCTCTCTCAGTTCCTGTCATCGGGGAGCAGAAAAACTATTGCTTTATTTTCTCATGCATAGTAATGCCCAAAATTTTCTTTGCCCCGTTATTGCAATTTTGTATTTTTAGTATGCAGTCTATGATTTTTACTGTTTTTTATGACTGGGAAGAATTTATAGTATTGCTCGCAGGTCACCTTTAAGTCTTATTTTCCTGGTACTCTGCATCAGATGAAAGCTCTGTCTTCCTTTCTCAAGATAAATGGAAAAACTGCTAACGAAGTAACAAGTACTTAATAGTTTGTAAATATTATACAGATGCGTAGAAGAAATACAAGTGCTCCTTTTGTGATGGTACATCAATTCATAATATCAATAATAGTACCATGACTGAAAAAATGAAGTGACAAAACAAGAGTACTACTACATTTGGAGCAAGAAAGAACCGTTACTGAATAAAATTAGGCATTGTAGAAAAAACAACGCACTCTGAATGTAAATGAAAAGACGGGCAGAAAGCATTAGAAAAGCATTTGGAGACACAATTATGATAATAGTGAGGGAGAATGTTGTCACATGAAGGAAAATACAAGGAGCATTCATTAAGTAAGGCAACACACTTTTTTTCTTGGACAATTTGAGTTGGAAAAAAAATGGAATTTGTTGTGGGACATCTTGGAATATTTCTGTTTCAGCCCCTATAGTTCCATGAATTCAGATTGGTGGTGGCACTATATGTAGCATTCAAAAAGGCATCTGTAACAGAGGTGCGTTTCAAGCATTGAGCTGTCATTGAGTTTTTTTTGTTGGAACACCAGAGCACCGCAAATATTCATAGGTGCTCGGAGAACTTCTATAGAGACCTGGCATTGAATTGAAGAACAGTAAGTTGTTGAGCAAGACATCAGTCTTAATGCAACAAGGTCTGGTAAACATGTCTGATCGCGCACATGCCGGACAGTTCCACACAACTGTGAATCCTGCGCAATTGGAATGTGTGGACACACCCATTAGAGGTGATAATCGGATCAAAAACAAACACCTTACTGTACTACTGGACGTCTGTTGGTAGTGCTAACATATTCACCCACCAGTTGGGGTAATCAAAGATGGATACTTGCTGCATTCTCTCACCACCTAACAGAAAATGATAAAGAGCAACTAAGTACCATCTGTGTGGAATTTCTTGTGCATTAAGAGGATAAATACACAAAAAAAATATTGAACACTGTCATAGATGATGAAAGGTGGAATCACACTTCGAACTGTAAACAAAACACCAACCCATGGAGTGGTGTCACAGTACCTCTCTCCTCTCTTCTTAAGAAAATGCTCAAATCCACACCCTCAGCTGCAAAATCATGGTGACGGTCTTCAGGGATTCTGCAGGGGTTATTGTGTTTGATGCCCTCCCACATGGTGCAATGGTCTACTCGAAAGTGTATTGTGCTAACCCCAGAAAAATGAAGAAATGACGTCTTCTGTTTGTTGCCCCAAAAATGCTAACAAGCTTCTGCTCCATGAGAATGCAAGGCCTCACACAAGTCTTCATTCCCAAGAGAAGTTCACAAAACTTAATTGGACTATTCTTCTTGATCACCCTACAACCCAGATCTCACACCTTCTGACATCCGTCTGTTTGGCTGAAAGAAGGATATACTCTGTGGGAAGCAGTATGTAGATGATGATGATGTTATTGATATGGCAAGACATTGGTTCTGGTGTCGACCGGTAACAGTTCCATGCAAGCATACAGGCCCTCCCAGTAAGGTGGCGTACGGCCATCGCATTGAGTGGAGAGTGTTGATGGTAGGCAGTGAAAACCTCATAACTCCATCTGTCTGTGGAAACCTTGTAATTCAAGTAACCAGTAACTCCGCTGTCTAAGAAAGAGTTCTCTAATTTGTCAATAACAAGGCTACTACTGTATAAAAGAATTACCGACATTGGCTGCGAGCGGGCATTGATTGAAATTGGTGGGCAACATTGAAAATTTGTGCTCGACCAGGATTCGAACCTGAGTCTCCTGCTTACTAGGCAGATGCTCTGTCCACTAAGCCATCTGGATGCCTTGATCATTGCAACTGGATGGGCTACCCTAGCAGTACCCCACGTCAATTATCATCATTACTCATGGCATTTTGCAGATTCTCATAGGAATTAGAGCCTTACACACACACACACACACACACACACACACACACACACACATATATATATATATATATAAAACAGAAAGAAACTTCCACATGGGAAAAATATATTAAAAACAAAGATTCCAAGACTTACCAAGCGGGAAAGTGCCGGCAGACAGGCACATGAACAAAACACACAAACACACACACAGAATTACGAGCTTTCGCAACTGGCAGTTGCTTCGTCAGGAAAGAGGGAAGGAGAGGGAAAAATGAAAGGATGTGGGTTTTAAGGGAGAGGGTAAGGAGTCATTCCAATCCCGGGAGCGGAAAGACTTCCCTTAGGCAAAAAAAAGGACAGGTGTACACTTGCGCGCACGCACGCACGCACACACACACACACACACACACACACACACACACACACACACACACACACACACACACACATCCATCCGCACATACACAGACACAAGCAGACATATTTAAAGGCAAAGAGTAAGGGCAGAGATGTCAGTCGAGGCGGAAGTACAGAGGCAAAGAAGTTGTTGAAAGACAGGTGAGGTATGAGCGGCGGCAACTTGAAATTAGCGGAGGTTGAGGCCTGGCGGATATCGAGAAGAGAGGATATACTGAAGGGCGAGTTCCCATCTCCGGAGTTCGGATAGGTTGGTGTTGGCGAGAAGTATCAAGATAACTCGGACGGTATAACACTGTGCCAAGATGTGCTGGCCGTGCATCAAGGCATGTTTAGCCACAGGGTGATCCTCATTACCAACAAACACTGTCTGCCTGTGTCCATTCAAGTGAATGGACAGTTACTTGCTGGCCATTCCCACATAGAAAGCGTCACAGTGTAGGCAGGTCAGTTGGTAAATCACGTGGGTGCTTTCACATGTGGCTCTTCCTTTGATCGTGTACACCTTCCGGGTTACAGGACTGGAGTAGGTGGTGGTGGTGGTGGGAGGGTGCATAGGACAGGTTTTACACCGGGGGCGGTTGCAAGGGTAGGAGCCAGAGGGTAGGGAAGGTGGTTTGGGGATTTCATAGGGATGAACCAAGAGGTTACGAAGGTTAGGTGGACGGCGGAAATACACTCTTGGTGGAGTGGGGAGGATTTCATGAAGGATGGATCTCATTTTGGGGCAGGATTTTAGGAAGTCGTATCCCTGCTGGAGAGCCACATTCAAGGTCTGATCCAGTCCCGGGAAGTATTCTGTCACAAGTGGGGCACTTTTGGGGTTCTTCTGTGAGAGGTTCTGGGTTTGAGGGGATGAGGAAGTGGCTCTGGTTATCTGCTTCTGTACCAGGTTGGGAGGGTAGTTGCGGGATGCGAAAGCTGTTTGCAGGTTGTTGGTGTAATGGTTCAGGGATTCAGGACTGGAGCAGATTCGTTTGCCACGAAGGCCTAGGCTGTAGGGAAGGGACCATTTGATATGGAATGGGTGGCAGCTGTCATAATGGAGGTACTGTTGCTTGTTGGTGGGTTTGATGTGGACGGATGTGTGCAGCTGGCCATTGGACAGATGGAGGTCAACGTCTAGGAAAGTGGCATGGGATTTGGAGTAGGACCAGGTGAATCTGATGGAACCAAAGGAGTTGAGGTTGGAGAGGAAATTCTGGAGTTGTTCTTCACTGTGAGTCCAGATCATGAAGATGTCATCAATAAATCTGTACCAAACTTTGGGTTGGCAGGCTTGGGTAACCAAGAATGCTTCCTCTAAGCGACCCATAAATAGGTTGGCATACGAGGGGGCCATCCTGGTACCCATGGCTGTTCCTTTTAATTGTTGGTATGTCTGGCCTTCAAAAGTGAAGAAGTTGTGGGTAAGGATGAAGCTGGCTACGGTGACGAGGAAAGAGGTTTTAGGTAGGGTGGCAGGTGATCGGCGTGAAAGGAAGTGCTCCATTGCAGCGAGGCCCTGGACGTGCGGGATATTTGTGTATAGGGAAGTGGCATCAATGGTTACAAGGATGGTTTCTGGGGGTAACAGACTGGGTATGGATTCCAGGTGTTTGAGAAAGTGGTTGGTGTCTTTGATGAAGGATGGGAGACTGCATGTAATTGGTTGAATGTGTTGATCTACATAGGGAGAGATACGTTCTGTGGGGGCTTGGTAACCAGCTACAATGGGGCGGCCAGGATGTTTGGGTTTGTGAATTTTAGGAAGTAGGTAGAAGGTAGGAGTGCGAGGTGTCGGTGGGGTGAGGAGTTTGATGGAGTCAGCTGAAAGGTTTTGTAGGGGGCCTAAGGTTCTGAGGATTCCTTGAAGCTCCGCCTGGACATCAGGAATGGGATTACCTTGGCAAACTTTGTATGTAGAGTTGTCTGAAAGCTGACGCAGTCCCTCAGCCACATACTCCCGATGATCATCAAGTGTGTGTGTGTGTGTGTGTGTGTGTGATATATATATATTAAAAACAAAGATTCCAAGACTTACCAAGCGGGAAAGCGCCGGCAGACAGGCACGGCCTGTCTGCCGGCGCTTTCCCGCTTGGTAAGTCTTGGAATCTTTGTTTTTAATATATTTTTCCCATGTGGAAGTTTCTTTCTATTTTATATATATATAATAGAAAGAAACTTCCACATGGGAAAAATATATTAAAAACAAAGATTCCAAGATTTACCAAGCGGGAAAACGCCGGCAGACAGGCACAAGAACAAAACACACAAACACACACACAGAATTACTAGCTTTCGCAACCGATGGTTGCTTCTTCAGGAAGGAGAGGGAAAGGCAAAAAAAGAAAAGAGGGAAAGACGAAAAAAACCCACATCCTTTCGTCTTTCCCTCTCCTTCCTGAAGAAGCAACCATCGGTTGCGAAAGCTAGTAATTCTGTGTGTGTGTTTGTGTGTTTTGTTCTTGTGCCTGTCTGCCGGCGTTTTCCCGCTTGGTAAGTCTTGGTATATATATAGACACACACTTTTGCCACTTCTGTAAAAGCAAATGGCGTTAAGAGTTTTTCATTGTGCACCAACTTTATGTTAAAAAATAAGGTCTTATAGCCAAAAGAGTGGGAAATAATATGGTGTATAGGAATCCTAAATAAAAACAACCTGCTTTCAGAAAAGAATGTGTTGCATTACTTATTAATGGCATATATTTGTTTAAAGAATTTATTTCCAATAGCAATTGATACATTTTTTGGATCTAGGTCATCTTGATACCTTGTTGCGGTCACTAGTTATTGGGAGACTGGGCTGGTTTGGTGAAAAATCTGTTATTGAAGAGGCAAAAAAGAGATTTGATCATCACTGTAATGGGAAATGTCATTTGCCTGCTGATCTCCGCAGCCCCGTCTACAAAGCAGTTTTGTCAGTTGGTGATGAAGATACATACAACACAATGCTTAAGGTAAGGTTATTAATAAATACAGTCATTTCTCCAAAAAAAGTATATAATTGTTCTACATGTAAAATATTTGTGTGTGTGTGTGTGTGTGTGTGTGTGTGTGTGTGTGTGTGTGTGTTTTCCTTTTCCCCCCATCTTAACTTCTGCGGTAGTTTCCAATCTGTTTATACCAAGTTTAATGTTTATATAATGCAAATAAGCTGTTGCTTGGATAATGTAATTTTACTGTTACATATACTGGTTGCTCCAAGTTGATGGATACTTTCAAATGTTTATTGGAATTCAAAAGGAAGCATTTGCTTATCAAACTATCAGTTTAGAATGTCATGGCTGCAAAATTCTAATGTGAATTCTTTACAGAAGAATGGAAAAGCTTTTAGAAAGGAATTTTGGGGAAGGGTAGAAACCCATGAAGTGGTATTGAAGCTGTACTTTAGAGTATAGATTAAGGAAAGGCAAACCTACATTTCTAGCATTTATAGACTTAGAGAAAGCTTTTGACAACATTGGCTGGAGTACTCTCTTTGAAATTCTGAAGGTGGCAGGTGTAAAATACAGGGAGTGAAAGGCTATTTACAACTTGTACAGAAACCAGATGGCAGTTATAAGAATCAAGGGCATGAAAGGAAAGCAGTGGTTGAGAAGGGAGTGAGATGCATGTGTAGCCTATTCCTGATGATTTGCACATTGAGCAAGCAATAAAGGAAACAAAAGAAAAATTTGGAGTAGGAATTAAAGTTGAGGGAAAAGAAATATATATATTTTTTTTAAATTTTGCTGATAACATTTTAATTCTGTATGAGACAGCAAAGGGCTTGGGAGAGCAGTTAAAAAGAATGGGTAGTGTCTTGAAAGGATGATATAAGATGAATGTAAACAAAAGCAAGACAAAGATAAAGGAATGTAGTTGAAGTAAATCAGGTGATGCTGTGGGAAGTAGGTTAGGAATTGAGCTGTTCAAAGTAGTTCTGCTATCTGGGCAGCAAAATAACTCGTGATGACCAAACTATAGAGGATGTGAAATACAGACCAGCAATGACAAGAAAAGCCTTTCTGGAGAATGGAAATTTAACATTGAATATTGATTTAATTGTTAAAAGTATTTTCTGAAGGTATCTGTCTGGATTGTAGCCATGTATGAAAGTAAAATGTGCACAATAAATAGTTAAGCCAAGAAGAGAATCGAAGTTTTTAAGTGCGGTGCTACAGAAGATTGCTGAAGATTAGGTGGGGAGATCACATAACTAATGAGGAGGTACTGATGAGAAAAGAAATTTGTGGCAATACCTGACTATGCACACCTGCCAGTAGCAATGCTCTGGTGCCATGGCAAAACATGAAATAGCCTACAACAAAACTGACACAACTGTTCTGAAGTGGACAGATTGTGAGATAGCAATGTGATATTTTTCGTATACGTTGGGGCACCTTACAGGTTTTTTCCAGTGATATAAATTGCTGTTTTGCTTACTTGTGTCACTTTCCTTTCTAAGTGCAATATCGTGTAGAACTTTCGTGACAGTGATATTACAAAAGCAGTACCTATAGTGATGATTGATACCACGTTGGAGATTGATTAATCTCCATTCCCATTAATAGATTCTTCCGTCACTATTTGCCAGAATTAATACATAATTAAGAATGAAAAACACAAAATTCTGAATGTCCTTCAGAATTAATCTACATAGTGAAACGGTTTTCAGTTTACAATACCATTATCAGACAGTAACCACAATCATCAAGGAGGGTGGTTTGAAAAGTTCTCGGAATGGAATAGAAAAAAGGTACTTACATCACCGAAACTTTATTTTTCAGTGTAGTCTCCTTGTATATCAATGCACTTGATCCAAAGATATTCCAGTGCCTTGATCCCATCTCGAAAATGAGTTTCCTCCAGGCCTGCAAAATAGTTGTCAATTCCGGCTATCAGTTCTCCGTTTGAAATGAATCTTGGTCCACCAAGAAAAACTTTCATTTTGGGAAGAGATGGAAATCTGACGGAGCCGTATCAGGTGAATGTCAGGTGTGGCAACAATTCATACCTTAGTTTGTGTAATTTTGCCATAGCGATGGCACATGTTTTTGATCCAGCATCAAGTGTCACGGCACCCGTCTTGCAGATATTTTTTTCATTTCTAATTCTTCAGTTAAAATGCGATACATCCTTTCAGATGGCATCTGGCAAGCATGAGCCATTTCATGCACTTTCAATCGGTGATGCTCCACGACCACTTTTGCAATGATTTCTGGAGTTTTCACACATTTTGGCCGACCACTGTGCGGATCATCATCTGAGCTCTCCTGACCAAATTTAAATCCATTTGTCCACTTGGCAACAGGTGAATGTGAAGGACCAGTGTCCTCCAGTATATTCTGGAAATCGGCATGAATGTCCTTTGCTTTCATATCTTTCTTTACAAAGTACTTATTCCCTGTTCAAATCTTGATTGATTCCCCTCTTCCTCCATCTTTGCAAATCATTACGTGGGAACAAGAACAGAGCCATGTCACCGCCACTGCTCTCTTCCAAGAGCACTGACATGGTACGTGTTTACAGCTAGTGCTGATATTTCATGGTGATTCTGAGAACTCTACAGACGACCCTCATATATGGAGAGTGAGGTACAGAAGCAGCATAACTATCATCATTGGTAAATAGGTGTCAGTAGAAGAAACCAAAAATCATTAAGACTAAACATGGAGAAAAAGCTGGTGTACACAAGGATACAAAAAAGATTGCTACATCTGAACATAAATTTGTTAATGTTATAAATATTAAACGAATGATAGGTTTATATATGTAAGTGTGAAGAATTATGCTCAATAGAAGAGTTTATGTATGAATGGTAGAACAACTAAATATATAACCATTTAAATTATACAGACAGTCCTAATAGAAGAAATGCAAGCCATGTGCTGTACAGTATTGGAGAAGAACTTGAAAAGGTATTATTTATAGGAGATGATGCAGAAACAGAGTAAGAGGTATCTTTGGAAATTTTAACATAGTTAGAAATACATAAGTTCAGCTACACATCAGTAAGTATGAAGAATTACATTTTACTGCAGCAGAGATGTTCATCTGACTAAACAGCAGAATATATGAGAATTTGAAATACATTGATAAGAATCACAGTATCTTAAATAAAAGACAAAATAGATGAAGGCAATGGGACAGACAGTGTGAGAAGAATAAAAGAAAACACAGCTCGATATTTTTGTGGTTTTTTATTTGTGAGTGCACTGAATAATACCATTGCCTATTGTCTACATAGTACACATTTCTTGACTGCTATTCAGTATTATTTCTTTATATTAGGTTTATAAAATGAGTACATCTTTAAATTTTGCTTTATTACTACAACAACTTATAGTTTCGTAACATATTTGTAGTAAGTAAGTTTTTACATCTGAGTTTTAAATATTGTTTGATCATTACCTTCGGTAAAAGCTCTTCTTAACTAATCTAATGTGTTTTGTATTATGTTATGTAACATTTAATTAATATTGTTGCTGCTAACTGAAATTACTTGTATAGTTGTACAGAGAAGCTGATCTACATGAAGAAAAAGACAGGATATCAAGAGCCCTTGGAGCTATTGGTAATGAGGCCATTCTGAAGAAGGTGCTGGATTTTGCAATGTCTGTAAGTAGTTTCGTTAATAATAGTATTATGGCTGCATATTCATGTATTAATTTTTTTGTTGGTTCTGATTTCTTGTATTTCTGCTTTCTTGCCATACATAACTCAGAATTTTTACGACAATACTGAAACAGAGAAACTACAGAGATGATATTTTAATGGTAAATGTGATAATCAAATTTCACTGTATTGTTTCTCAGTCTTTGCGTAAGGATCTTAATAACATTTGAGAATAACCACTCTGACCTGAGCCTTCACTGGATGTAATCCTCCCAACAGCCTAGTTCAAAAGCAGATTTCCCAGGCTGTCACATTCAATCCTGGTACTGCTGATCCCTCCAAAAAACCTCTTTAGAGCAAACCACTTGTCACCCAGTATTATCCTGGTCTTTTATGTATTAATCAGCTTCCTTGACAAGGCCATGTCTTTCTAAAACCATGCCCTGAGATCCATTCTGTCTTGAGATTTTGCCCACCACACCTAGCATAGCTTTTCGTCACCCTCCCAATCTCTGCCATATCCTTGTCAGTCACTACACTCCTTCTGCACCCATCTCCATACCCTATGGCTCCTACCACTGTCACTGTCCCCACTGCAAAACTTGCCCTGTGCACCCTCCTACCACCACCTATTCCAGCCCTGTAACTGACAAAACATTTACTATCAAAGGGAAAGCCACGTGTGAAATGCCATGTCATATACCAGCTGTTGCGTAAACACTGTTTGCACTTTTACATTGGCATGACTACCACCCAGTTATCAGTTAGGATATATGGCTGTAGGTAGATATCATGTGACAGAGCACGCTCCACAACATGAAAGTCATGAGCTCAGTGCCTGTTTCACCACATGTGCCATCTGGATTCTTCCCCCAAGCATCAGTTTCTCAAAACTCTGCAGGTGGGAACTATTGCCACCCATCTGGCCTTAATTTATGTTAATTCCTTCCGTCTCGGCATTTCTTCACAGTAACGACTCCTTTCTTCACTCCATTTTGGTTTTGTACATCTTTCATTTTCTGACCTGTCTATTTTTTGCCATCCCCCCCTCCCATCTCTGTTACATACAATGTACTTAGCTTTTCACTCTTATTAATCAGTGCATGATGTTTTAGTAGTAATCTCTGTCTTGCATCTTACTCTGCCTTCCACCTTTAAGCTCTCACGTTTTCAAATCTCATCCGGTCCAATCCCCTACAGTCTGTCTGTCCTCATCCCATCCAGTAAGTCTCCCCTCGTCTAGGATTCTGAGTGACTTTTCTGAACTTCACCTCTTTCCCTCTAAACCTCTCCGGTACTGTTCCTTTACCCCTCTTCTTTCCATTCTTCTGCCAGGGGGAGGAGCCACTGGCTCCAAAAGCTTCACCTGTGTGTGTGTGTGTGTGTGTGTGTGTGTGTGTGTGTGTGTGTGTTTGTGTGTGTGTCCTACATTATATTGCCAATAATTGATTATTTTATTGTTATAACAGAAGTGTTGTGTTAGTTAAAACTGTGTAACCCCTCACTCACCTTTATTAGTCACAGCAAGTTGCTGCCAAACTACCTCAGTTGCGCTAAGAACACATGAAAGATGTCCCCGGAGGACTGGTCAGTATTCAGGGATATGACAGGAACCATCTTTACAAACAAAAAAAGTCCAGTAAACATGTACTTTACAATCATACATTAAGAGCTGTGAGCAGTTTTTCTGTAGGAGAGACAAATTTCACGGTAGTGAATATGAACAAATGTTTATTACTCTTAAGATATATTTGCAATTCTTCAGTAGGAGAGATGTGTTTCATGGTAGGAAAGATGAACAAGAGCGCATAGTTCTTAAGGCAGGGGTTCCCAACCTGGAGGTAATTAACCCAAAGGGTGAAATGTAATTTTCTGATTGGTAAAAACAAAAGGGTTCATTGTACCATATTGGTGCAAATATTGGCCACACTTTTTTCCTAAATTTTGGCTTCAAAAATCGTGACATGGCCAGTGATTGAAGTAACTTAATACAGTTGCTGTTCTGTTCTTTTTTTTTTTTTTTAAAAAAAAAGGAAAAATTAAAGCAACTTTGTTTCATGGATGTGCAACAGATGGTTCACTTTCTAAGGCGGCATGGTGGGGCGACTGATGGGAGTCGATGTTTCATTATAAGTAAATTACCTCAGTTAGTACCTACAGATGTTTCAACACAGCCAACATAGCCATCCATAGTTACTAGACAACAGTGTGTCCAGCGCATCTACTTGCTTGTAAATAGAAGCAGACGTACGTAACACGTGGAATTCCAAATTGCAGAATTTTTGTGTGTGTTTGAATTTGATAGGGTTTTCATGATATGTTCGATGGAGCTACTCGTTGCTACAAAATATGTAGCAGCTACTGGATAAATCAAACTTACTATTAAAGGAATTTGAAATAAATATTGCCACTTCTAATGCATATATTTTAATTTACGCATTTTGTTTTATGTTTTGGAAATATTATCAGTTGTAGCATTTTTGTCTGATTTGTTCTTACATCTGGAAATATCATCTGCTTCTACATGTCTAGTAGTTGCAAATACAGATATTAGATACCTTCAATAAGTGTAAAGCATTTACAAACACTGGGCCACACAAACAAGGAATTGTTATCAAATCTAGATTAGACAGACACAACATAAAATAGATTGACAACAATACATTTTTACTGCTTTTGCTACAAATACATTACTAAGAATGCACATGAACGCACAGCAACATTACACAGTGTGACTGATGTACTCCAGACTATCAGTTTTATCCAAGTCAAGCACAATCATTTAACTTTTCATAGCTGGGATTCAGTCATGTAAAATTTTTTGAAAGACATCATGTTTATGCCAGTGACTGTCAAATTTTTTATTTCCACTATTGCAATTTTGACCTTAGGCCATTATCAAGTGCAGCTGAAATACAAAATATTTATAAAATATTTTACAAGACTCATTGTGTATTTTGACATTTGGCCTATTACACAATTTGAAAAATGGAGTTGTATCACCATGTTTACTTACATGTTTTGTCTTTAAGCCATGTCAACTTTACATACGCTGACGCATTTATATGTCATTAGCTGTTATATACAGTTACTGGACTGCAATGGCGCTGTACTCAGAACAAGAATTATATCTGTAATCCGTTTACAGGCTACTTGTAGCCATTTTGCCGCATAAACAGTTGTTCGATGCTGTGGTTTAGTGCAAACGTTACTAGTGATCGTGGAACAAACCTGTATGTACAGACTGTGCTGTTTTAAGATATATGAATATGTGTGCACGCACTACTTAGCAGTGTTACGAATGTGTATAACAAACAAATGACAACGACATTTAAATGTGTCAATATGTGTAAAGTTGACATGGCTTAAAGCCAAAAGTAAGTAAACATGGTTATATAGCTGCATTTTTCAAATTGTGTAATCGGCAGAAAGTCAAAATATACAATTTTTGTGCAGCTCCACTTGATAATGGCCTAAGGCCGAAATTGCAATAGTGGAAATAAAAGTTTAACAGTCACTGGTGTAAACATGTCTTCTTTCAAGCACAACACTTCTCAGCATCACCAGTGTCTGGTTCTTCACCCTCGCTAGATGATCGAGAATGTCGCTCAGTTACTACCACAAAGGAGGTCATCTTCAGTCTTATCAAGATGATTGGAAATTCCGTTCTCCCCCCCCCCCCCCCCCCCCCCCCACACACATTTCATGAAGTTCTTCCAATTTTGACCACCAAGCAGCCAAAATCAGATGGAACACTTCTGCCAAAGAAGCATGCTGCAAATAGCCTCCTGGCATCAAAGTTGACTTGGCCTTTATGTAATCTTACTCGCTAGAATTGACATACTAGTCTTGAATGGATGATTGATACACATCCAAAGGTTGCATCACACTTGTCATGCTGCCGGGAATAATAACTACATGACAGTTTCAGTCAGTCACCAGCGTCCCCGTAAAATTGTCTAGGACCAGTTCCTCTGTCACCCACCCACCATCTCAACCTCTCAAAATGGTACCAGATGGGACTTCCACACTTTTTGGCTGGGTGAAGTGTGGGGGAGTAAGTCAAAAACCACACAGAGGCACTTTTTGTCCATCAGCCATAATATCATTGTGCACCACTACTTTTCAGCACCACAGGTACATATTTGCACACTAAGTTTGCCTACATTATTTACTGTAGTGCTGCCGAGTGTATCAAAATAGATCAGTGTTTGGTCTGCATTCCCTATGTGGCAAAGTGAACAACAATTTTTGTGTTGAAGTTGGATTATGTAAAGCTGAAAAGATACCAAACTTTTCATAAGTTTGTGGCAGTTTTTGTGCAGTTGTAGTTCTGCACTGAACAGATTGATTGTTTTGTTGCATAACTCGCCAAACCTACGATTATGAAACTTTAAATTCTATCAGCAAACTGTTTCTTTTACGTGCTACTTTGCAGCTTTCAGTTCAACTCTATCACAATGGCACTTCCACATATCCTATTTTAAATTACAAAATCAAAGTCTCTTTCCACATATGGATATTTGCACTTTTGCCCTTGAAATGCACATGGGGTTTTTGTACTATTTAGGAGTTTTTTTCTTTTTTGCACACAATTGATGAACGTCTTTTTCAACAACCTCAAATCTGTGTCCAGATTCCCGCTTTTCATGTCCTTTGTATTGCTGTTCATTTGAGTTTAAATGTATGTAGCTAGTACAACCCTTTCCCAACGTCACTCACAAACCAAAAGCTCAACTTTCCTCTCACTCTCAGCTTCCTTACACTGTCCTTTGAATTAGCCACATCACCAGACCTCCCAATATAGTATTTCCATAGCAGTGACAACAGACTTGTACAAGTCAGTTGTAGATAATCTGCCATCTAGGGGCAGAGTGGGTGAAACTAAGATTTCAGCATATCCATTCTATTCTGCCAACTTAATACTAGAACTGTAGTTATGAGGGAGTTGAAAATGGAGAAGGAGAGAGATGCAACACAAAGTAATGTTGAATTGAATTTTTCACAACTTTAGTAGTGTGATCAATATTAGAGATAGACTTTTTACTGTAAATCGTGTCAGAAGTTTAGGTGCGGCCTGTATTTGCATGAAGCCTATATTCTTGCAAACATAGTATTTCAGTCTTGAAACCAAATTATTTTTAAAAGATCAATTCTATTATCACCATTTTGTAAAACTGTAATAACTACAAAATTTACCAATAATTACATTTTGTTCTTTGAAATACTGTCATTAATGTGTTCACAATGTGATGAAGGTTAACCCTGTTGTACACACAGTTTTTACCACGTATCTACAACAGTAAGACTGACCCATATACATCACATATGCTTAAATACCTCATGGAAATACAGCCCTCCTTTTTCCATAATTGTTAGATCTGAGTTTGACAATCATCTAACAGTGTACCCTTGCTGTGCATGGTGGAACCTACTCTGCATCACCATCATAGTCATTATTATTATTATTGCTGGCGATGAGACACGAAACATTTGCAGCCTGACATCTTCACTTTTTTCCGTTAATTGTCGAAGTATTTTGCAACTGTGGAAGCATGAAATGTCTTTCCCTGAACTCTTTTTCCATTACATAATGATCTATTATAATTGCATCATAGCAACACAGCAATAGGACAACTTCTTATTGTACAATTCACAATGCTCACAACATGATAACAATGTGAACTGGACACTGTTTGGTATCTAATGTTTTCCATTAGGACTTCATGTATGTTGCGCATGTGCATGAAGCACATTCCTCTTACCATGCTCCTTCCCACCTAATAGCAAACAACCTGTGATGCAGTCATAGCATGTTGCATTTGAGCTGTGTTTTTCATTGTGAACTGAGACTGAAGCTTGTTTAAAATACTTTGATTACACTATAGTAGAATAAAATAGTTTTTATAATGAACTCTAAACAAACGTACTTCAACAAATTTTATAAATTAATGAACAGTTTCTTTTAAGGTTTACACCATGAAAGCGGTTACACAAAGCCTTCGTACCACTAGCTTGCACTTACAGTTAATTACACCTGTCTGTTTTAAAGAAATCATATCAGAGTAAAAGTCTAAATTTTACATTACTCCTTTCACTCTGTTCCTTTCTGTGCTCATTAATTCATCTAAATTGAGAATAGAAGATCCTGCACAGAAATGAAAAAATATAGTTGCCATGACCAAGTATTGACAAAAGAAATAATCATACGATACAGTTAAATGATTTTCATTTCTAAATGAAGTTTAGTCATCATTTACATTTTTATTGATTTCAACACAGAATTTTTCAAACTGCAGAGTTCTGTGGTTTTGTTAAACTGCTAAAAGTGTCAGTATGATTTCACTGAAAAGGGGGCAGATGATTTCCTACCCAATACTTGAAAAATCAAAACTTTTTGCAGTGTTATGTACTTCTTTTTGGGATCTTCTTTTGGTTGTAATGTGTTAATTTCAGTGTCCTATTGAAGTATTGGCCCTTTTCAAGTGCCATGATACTTGTAGTTGTATAATAAACAAAGTGCAGTACATTTGTTGTATTGTTGTTCAGAGATTATAATATTAAATGTTGTTATGAAGTTGCTTTATGCGCATAATCCACAATGTATCTCCAATGAATTTATTGAAAACTTATTGTTCAGTTTGGTCTGGCATCAATAGGGATGAGTGTATTTGTATTAAAATATTGCAGTTCTTTTCTGATAGAAATTACACTGTGCTTCTTTTCCAAAGAGACTATAAACCAAAGGGTAACACTAGTACTGATAAGAAACTATCCATTGTATTTTCTTTTGGTAGTTTATTTTTAATATACTAAAACTACCAGATTCATGTAGATAAAAGATCAGGTTAGATTTGGTGTATGTATGTATGTAAGAAGAGAGATTGATCATTATTTTACTAAGATCAATCATTAAACATTGTTGGTTAAATGACACTGAAAATTTTGCAATATCTCTGCTGTTATCTCACTGCTTTTTCAATTTTGCTAAAACAGCACTTTCTTGTAGATGTTAATATGAAAATGCTGTTTTACATATCGGTTTCGAATTTTTTACGATTGTCACCTGAATATCAATGGCAAGGGAGTTACTGCTTCAGGTAGTTAAAAAAAATTAATTACCATCCAAAGAAAACTGCAAGAATCACTACATCTGGCAATCAGTGTTACATGATCCAAGTACTGTTGCTCCTGCCTGTAAGGCTTGTCGTATGTGGTTACAGAAATGAGAGAGTTGAAAATGTACTTGATTTTGTTGTACTTCCAGCACTGAAGTGATATCATGGATGTGTGTAATACCCACTGCAAATATTAGAAAATAATAGTACATTTGAGTAATATCAAATTCATTTAATGCAACGCAGCAGCAGGCATTTTTGTAGTATTTGGAATGAAATCACCACAATAACATGTATTATTACAAAATCAAAAGGTCTTGTATGAAACACTGTAGATGATCCAAATATTTATTATTAGATAGTAAAACTTAATCACTGGCTGTGCATCAAGATATGTAGTAGCAGCCGGATGTACAAAGCAAGTTTAAATTAAGTATAGTTGAAGGAGAATCTGTGCAACCTTAACTATTGAATCTGCCAATTATAAAGCTCAGATAAATTAACTGTGATATCCTAGGTCTTGCATTACTCATTGCTGTAAGTGTGAGGTGGTTTATAGCTTCTTCACTCTGCTTGTTGTAATGCTGCATCTGGATTTGAGCCCTAGTTATAAATTATATATTTTTTCTATAAACAAGACTGTCTAATTAAAATTTGCAATTTATTTCCAGGAAGAAGTTCGTTCTCAAGATACAGTATTTGTCATTATTTCTGTGGCAATGACAAAAGTTGGGAGAGAGCTTGCCTGGAACTTTTTCAAGGAAAATTGGCAGGAACTGATGAATCGTTATGAGGTATGTTAAGTGTTCCTCCCATTTCCTTGCAAAATGCCAGTATGTAATAACATTTTGGGTTATCACATTTGTGCCAGCAGCTTTGTTCTGAATGAATTTCTCCTTGTTTCCCCTTTACACTGGGAATTTGCTTAACCACAAGAAGCCCTGTCAAATGAAATTGCAGATGTAGAGATTAAGTTCCTCATGACAGCATTATTATGTAAAACATTGGTTTTCTAGCTGTATCAGATTAGACTAAAAACTTCAGCTTTCTTTGCTAACCTCCTTCGCCTTCATAGGGGACAGCTGACAGTTGTCATGCTAATACAGATGGCATCATTGTGTTCGATGTTGGTAGGGCCAGTTTGAAAGTAAATTATTCTTATTTCACAGTAGTCTCTCAAAAGTCCAATCTGACTGGTGAACATTATTTTTACATTAATTAAATAGCATACTTTTAAGGGGCTTATATTTCAATACTTTAAATGTATTTTAGTGGTCTAATTTCTGTAAAAGACAAATATCTATGACAGAACTGAACAAATTATAAACATTTTTACCTTGGAGGACCACAGCCAGTTATTTTGACCAGTGTTAAATTTTTTTTTACTTTTGATGTCTTTAAAGATGCAACAGCGGATTTTTGCATCTGCTTACCTCATTTTATTTCATTGTTGCGATCTCATTCCCTCTTCTTCTTTCCATTTTACTTTATTTAGTGGAACAGTGGCCATACTGGAGATGCGTTCTCTGTCAATGCATTGTTGTACTCTGTAGAAATTTAGCGGTCCTCATTATGATGATGCTCCATTGTTTTCATTCAGACGAGCTTCCGCAAGTGCACAAAATTTGTATGCAATATTTTGGGCCAGATGCCTTGTCAGTTCACTGTCAAGCTTGGCTACCAGAGATGGACATTGCCGAATCAAACACCTGGATCATCTACAGAGAGACAACAGGAGAAAAATTTATTGGTGAAAGTTTCTTTTCAGATTAGCAGAGCAACTCCCCTCTGTGTATTTACAATCAAGGAAAGGACTTGTTCATACATACATTGCAACCATTGAAGTACAAGGGTTGGAACTATAATAGTGCAACTATTTATTTACACCTCTTACAAAATAGATATGCGTTTCAAAGTTTTACTGACCTTCAAAGTACTCACCAGCATTGTGTATAACCCGTTGCCAGCGATGTGGAAGTCGTAGGATATTCTTAGCAGTGCCAGTTGTGTTGACAGTTCGAGCGGCATGGTCTATTGCCTAACTGATTTGTAGCAGTTCTGAAGTGAATGCCATGAAGTGTTTCCTTCAGTTTAGAAATTGAGTTGAACTCGTGTGGGCTTAAGTCAGGGGAGTGCAGTAGATGGTATAGCACTTAGCAGCCCCATCAGTCAAACAAATCAGTAACAGCCAGGTCCTGCAGAAAATGTCATCACTTCTGTCTCTAAGCTGGTCATAGGTTTTGTTCCAAAAATGAACAGCATAGAGACAGAAGTGATGACACTTTCTGCAGGGCCTGACCATCATTTTGCAGAACAATGCTCAAGCACGTGCAGTGCAAGCTGTTACTGATTTATTTGACTGATGGGGCTGCTAAGTGCTATACCACTTACTGCACACCGCTGACTCAAGCCCTCATAAGTTCAACTCTATTTCTAAACTGAAGGAAACACTTCACAGCATTTGCTTCAGAACTGCTACAAATTCCTTGGGCAATAAACGACGCCACTCGAACTGTCTACACAATGCTGGTGACTACTTTGAAGGTCAGTGAAACTTTGAAACACTTATCCAGTTTGTACGAGCTGTAAATAAATAGTTGCCACTATTAAAGATCCAATCCTCGTATGCAAGGTACTATTACAGAAGACCTGCCAGGTAGGAGCATGCAAAAGTTCAAATAAAACTAAAAATCTGTGTTTGCAGTACAAGAAATTCATATGTGGTCCATGTGCATTAAATGTTCGGTACATGCATGCAAACTTTTTTGATAGAGATGGTGGCTGTGATCGAAAAAGTGTCATATTCTATAATTGCCACAGCAGTTTATGTCAATTTCCACTTGTATTTCCTAATAAATATATGTTTATGGTCTGTGTGGGCATTAACTGAAAAAAAGTCACAGAGATAAAAAATGTTACCTTATAATTACATGCTTATTTGCATTTGTAACTTTAGTATCCAAGTTCAGTTTCAGTGAATATTGGGAATATAGTTCCTGTGGAAAGTTTAAGCATATCACACTGGTAGAGTATGCGTAATACACTAGTGACATTTAAAGTCACTGTACTGAATTGATATTACTAGTAAAGAAAACAAAAAGGAAAAAGAAAAGAGGTCAACATCATCGGTGAAAAGACAGGTAGCAGTCCTTCCAAGTAGTTTGCTAATTCTGGTCCTCCTAGTGTCAAAATTATTGTTGCACATTCTGATCTACAGTCTCCTTGATGATAAGAGTCCCAGCATATTTATGCTTGGAACAAGTTTTGTTCAACCAAAAATAATTTTATGTTAGATTATCTCGTTCCTGGTTCTTCTGGTGGTCTGCTTCTTAATGGGATTGTTCTACCACAATCTCAATCAGACAGTCTACTTATGCTCTTGTATCTTTTAACTTGCAACGTAGTAACTTTCATTTTTGCAAACAATATCAGTTTTTTTTGACAGCTCAGATAATTGTACATTTTTTGCAATTTGCCATTCACCACTAACATGGTCGGTCACTCTTCCAAAAAATTTGTGTAGTTTTCCGTCTTCTATAACCTTAGGTAAGTAGTCGGGCAAGGAGATTCCGTATCACCAGAAATATTACAGGCAGCTCTAGATGAAGGTTTCAAATCGCAAGACCCATTTTGCAGACTATTCTATTGATTCCAAATTTATTTTTCTCAGAGCATCATAAGATTTGCTCTTCTATGGCCTGACATCAATTTACTCAAAGCACCTTCAAGTGATACGGATGGGGATCAAAATTTCCATAGAGGGCTCATTATAATTATACAACAAAGAAAAACAGCATGAAATACAAATTTGAGATTGCCATTTTGAACTCTTACATCAATACAAAACTTTTTCACACACAACACATTTTCTGTGATATTATAAGTATACTTTCTGTCAAGTAAATGGCAATGCCACCAACTTTATTATATGCTCTGCAATAAGATGATGATAGGTTATATTTTGTTGTTTGGAAATAACGACCGTTTTTACTGATTCATGGTGTTCTTTAATAACTTATACATATGGATCCACTCCTGCAATAATGAAAATGTTATGAAAAGAATAGACTGCTACTCATCATATAGTAAAATTTTCCATTGTTCAGTTGTGTAATAAATTATTCAGAAGTACCTGAGCATTGTATGCTAAAAAGCAAAAATAATAAATTACTCTCTTGCTAGTTTAGGTCTGTGTGAAATATGTATGAATTGCATACACTGTCATTATATAGTGTAGCACAGGTGGTGAGTGTGCCCCACAAAAACATGACTCTTGTTCTGCAGGTACATTGCTTCATTGACATGGAATTTTGTGATTCATTTTCTGAGTAACTCTTAATTTTTATTCTTGATAGGTATGAGCTAAGTAACACTACAGTGCACATTCAAAACATTGTTCAGTATTTCTAGAATAGTGGAAATTACAGAGTACCTCCCTAATCGATTGAGATTGTGTATTGTGTACAATCCTCTTCCTGTCCAACTTAATCAATGAATGTTATGTTTTTAAATCTTGTGCATTTACATTGTATCTCTTTAATCTGTTCTCTCTCTCCCTCCCTCCCTCCTTCTCTCCCTCCCTCCTCTCTCTCCCTCCCTCCCTCCTCTCTCTCCCTCCCTCCCTCCTCTCTCTCCCTCCCTCCCTCCTCTCTCTCCCTCCCTCCCTCCTCCCTCCCTCCCTCCTTCTCTCCCTCTACATTTTTACCTACTCCACTCCACAAAAAATCCAACCCCACAGGTCTCCATTCTGGTTGCCCTTTTGTGGCTGGGACAACACTCTTACAGAATAAAAACCTCTGTCTTTGTTGACCAACATCTCCAAACTATTGTCCCTAATCTCCTATCCTACATTCAAGACACTGCTAACTTTCTTTACTGCCTCTCCACAGATTCTGCCCCATTACCACCACACTCCTTGTTGTTCACTGTGGACACAACATCCGTGCACACCAACCACCACCAAGCCCATAGTCGTGCGGCTGTGGAACAATGTTTCCCAACATTATCCTGATACCAGACCTACCACCTCTTTTCTAATCCTCCTGTCCAGCCCCATCCTGACCCACAATTATTTCACTTTCAAAGGTCAAATCTAAGAACAAATCTGTGGTACTGTCACAGCACCATCCAATTTCAACTTGTTTGTGGGCCATCTGGAGGTATCCCTCCTATATATTCAGCACCAGATAGATTCACCCATTTTACATAAAAAGGTCTTATGGCTTTGCCATTTGTGGACGCTACATCTGTGGTGGAAAGCAGGAGTTGCCTTACCAGAGCCTTTACTGGCAGACAGTATCCTATGCAGCTCATCACAAAGTTTCGCCCTGGTCATCAAAAGCTCAAAATCATTTCTCTCCAACCCTCCATTTTTCCCCTCTCCCTCTGCCTGCATCTGTTTTTGTTGTATCCTCTGTTCGCTTTTCGTCTTGTTGTGCAGCTGCGAAGTCCCACTACCCCCTCCTTGGGTCCTTCCCTAACCCAACTTCACCTGCATCTGCTCAGGCAACTGCTTTCCATAACAGAGTATCAATAATTGGTCTTGATGTGGCCACAGGAATGTGTGTGTTTGGGTATCAGCGTGGTTTGTGTGTGAATATGTGTGCTACTGCTAGAGAAAGAACTGGTGCTCAAAACTTAGTGTGTGCTGTATCCTGTTGTGTGTTGCTGTGCTCCATGAATTGATCTGCTATAGGTGAGTGAATGTCTTTCCCTTATATTAATTGTTATAACTGGTAGCAGTTTTAGTTGGTGTAAAGTAGTGAAAACAAAGGGAAAGATGGTATGGGACTTGCAGAAGTGATGATGTTCAGTTGTATTTTATGTTAACAATTTTTTGTTTGTTTATACTAGCACACCAAAACTCATAGTCCCTTTACCTCCAGGGGCTGGCTTTAGTGATTATTTATTTAACAGAATCTCATAGTGTTCTGCATCTCAGATATTTTTTAGGTACAATTTTGTGAAGCCCCTTGTCACCCACATTATATTTCAGTTTTGTTCTGCTGTAGGGATTATTTTTTTTATGTATAAAAATTTTCACTTATTGATACAAAGTCTTGTCTCTGTTGCATATAGGGAGGTTTTCTGCTAGCTCGTCTAGTAAAATATACAACGGAGAACTTTGCCAGTGAAGAACAGGCTACAGAAGTGGAAAATTTCTTTCGTGAACATCATTCTCCAGGTACAGAACGCACTGTCCAACAGAGCTGCGAGACAATACGGCTGAATGCTGCTTGGCTAGCACGTGATTCAGAATCAACGCGAAAGTACCTCATTGAGACGCAGACACACTCTTCGTAACTAGTAGGCTTGTGTAAATTCATATGTTGCTAGGGAATGCAGTGCTGTGTAACTAAAATAAAAAAAAAAAGATTTTTATACAGAAGTAAACTTCTTTAAGTGGAATTTGTGCTTTTATATTGTGCAGTGCACTTGTGGTGTGAAACTATCAATAACAGCAACTTTCACTTTTTCTGTGTCGTCTTAATAATGTATATGCTGTTGCCTGTATGTATGTTGCGATAGGAATTGAGAAGAGTGTGGAAGAGAATATCGAGACAACTACCTGTAATAATTCTTTCATACAGTACAATTGATTACCTGTAATTAGACTAGTTCTGGAGTAAGTTTTAGCTTAACATTTGCAATAGTTTATCATTTCAGTTGAATGTAAAATAACATTGCTGTCGTGTTACTGTTTACTTAAGAAACATGAGGACAGTTTTTTGTGTACACAGCTCATAATGTGTATACAGTTGTCACCTCCCATCCTGTCAGAGAAGTAAACAGGTAATAATTTAAAAAAGGAAAATACCAAACAGTGTACAAATCGTAAGTGCCAGTAAATGAACTATAATTTTGTTTTGGTTAGTATTTTCGATGCCTAAAGGCCATTGAGGACAATGTTGGGCTGTGTAAGCCTTTCTTTAGGTCATTTTGGTATCTGTCAATATGGATGTCCTGCTCTGATTTTGGTACTTAATACTTCTGTTAAGAATCGTTTTGTTTTAAAACTGACAGAACAATAACCAGAGCAGTTCCTGTTGATAACGTGAAGTACAATTACAATATGATACCTGATAGTATGTTGTTAGTTATGTATGCACATATGTACATACTTTTTATAAAATCTTATTTGAGTTCATCTTATATTTATTGATTTGTTTTGTTAACTTAATAAGCTTGTATAATTTTACCTTCCTGGAAAAAAGGTCTGACTTTTCATATATTTGACACACAAAATACATTGTTATTTTGTATTATTAAAATTGTATCTTTAAAAAGGCACTTAAAGGTAGGCACTTGGCAAATTGGAAAACAAATATAATGAAATCAGTGAAAAAGTATTGTATTCCAGAAACAAGTTTATTTTCTGTCGGATTCCGTAAAATTTGTGACTTGTGAAAATCTTGAACATTTCTGAATAAATATTTGTGTTGTTCCATCTTATATCCACCTCATTTCACATACCCATACACGTAAATTCGCATTTGATTGTTATTAAATTTTATAATGGTCAAAAGGCTTTCTACATTTCTTCATGTATAACTGAATTGTTACTTGCCGCCTCGCGTCGTCATCATCTGTAAAGATGATGACGGAGGCATGGTATGCTGGCTAAAGTCCTCAAATCACATCTGTGAGGAGGCAATGTTCAAATCTGATTGGCATTTCAGTTTTTTAAAGCAATGCGGTTCTTGCAACAACCATCTTCCACATCTTTTTCCCTGCTTTGCTTGGCCATTTTTGAAGAAAAAAGGAAACCAAAAGTAATATCACAGAATGAATATCAGCAGTTAGATGAAAGCAGCTATCTGAGTGCAAGGGTGAGAGACAACACCAATTATACCATTCTGTTGTTTATCTGTACCACAATGAAAATGACTGCTTTAGTGTACATTCACCAGTGAGTCTTCCAGAAAAATTAAGATCTGAGGAACTTCCTTTTGAAAATTCCCATGGAAATGGTTGAATTTGTTTCTACTTTATTCAGAAGCAGGTCTGTTTCTAAATGAATGTGTTTTTACAGGAAGACATGTACGTGTCAAAGTGATTATGTTGCGAGCATATGCTTCAGCCCAGCTAGATGGCTGAGTCTTGACAGTCTTGCAGCCAAGTGGTTGGGGGTTAAGCTTATAATGAAGTGTGCTGTTGTGCAGACAGCGTGTACTTTACATCAGAGTAGAGTGGGGCCCAGGGATGTAAATCCCAATGTTTGTGCTAAACACAATTGGGTTTGCCAGTATTTACAGAGCTGACAGTGTTAAGTTACATAAAATTGCAGACATGCGCTTTTGGTCACAGTTTTCATCAGTAAAACACACACACACACACACACACACACACACACACACACACACACACACACAAAAGCAAGCACACCTTGTGTACACACGACTGCAAATTATAGCATTTCGGGCTGGAAGCATTCTTCTTATAGTTAGTGTCTTCTTTAAAGTCTGTAGATAGAATATTACTTTTGAATTTGCTGAACACTTTATACATGGCTCTCTTTAGGCTAAGTTTGGCTCCATGCAGTTGTTGATTATCTGTGAGGTTTTGGAAAAATTTAAATTTGCGGCGAGCCTCTCTTTGCCTTCGTAACAGCTTTCTAACTTGGCTGTTGCACGGTAGATCTTTCCCATTCCTCACAACATTGCTCAGCAGATACTTCATCTAAAGAATATTGTTGAATATTTGATCTTCATCCACTGAAACATAACGTTATTAGTGCTGGAGTTGAAATTTTCATATTGACTACCCAGGCAATCTGAAATCTGTTTCTTGTCTCACTTGTTAAGTAGAAATATCATACTGCCCTTCTTTGTGTTCCTATACTGTAACATGACCAGGAAATTTACATGAAATATTCTCAAACTTTCCCCACAAATGTTCCACCACTACTGCTCCTGTGGCAGGGAGTGTATAAAAGCTACATTTCACGTTCAGAATCTGTACTAACCTCATGAGAGATCACATTTTTTTATGGCTACAAACATGACTCCACTACCAGTGTTCAACCTATCCAATTGGTGTTTGGAATTTCATGGTTATTAACATCTGTTTCAGCCAGCTTCCTGTCACTTGTACTATGTATTTCTACCATTAATAAGCAAGGCTAGTTACAGGACCTGTGAATAGATGCTCCTGCAGTTAACTACTACTGTATTAACATTTTCTTCCTCCGATTTGCCATGAAAAATGCTAATTTCTTTAATTGTGGTAGTATTCTTCCCTTTCTAAAATCGAAACACATCTTATCGGACTCGTTGAGGGTATTCTCAGTCCTAAAAATGCAATAGCAAACCACACATACTCTGCTGTACTAGTAATGCTTTCTTTCTGCGTATTGTGCACACTAGACCTATTAAGGGGGTTCCTACAATTCTCCATCCAATAGTGGAGATTGAGAAATTCGCATCCAAGGTTGTCACACAATTGTCTGAGCCTCTGATTGAAACCTTCCATTCAGCTCAAAGCCAGAGGACCACTATTGATGCTAGGAACAATGCTCCAAAACATTAGCTCTGCTTCTACCCTGCAAGTAAGGCTAGCTGTCTTCACCGAAGCAGCTAGCCATCTGTAAGTAAGAACTGAGGATGGCATGTGAAACCAGGTGGCAGGTGTCATTTTTGCTGAGATGAGCCACAATTTGCAGCCAGGTGCACCCATTGTGCTCAATTGTTGCTGGCAAAGCCTCTTTTACAACTCAGACTTGATCCCTGGTAAGCAAACAGCTTGGACACTAACCTTCTTTTCCAATCCACCCACTATTTCCCCTAAGGCGTTACATTATCTGCCAACATTGGAGCCCCCCGCGACAAGACAATCCTAGTCTCTTAGACTTATTCGGACCTTCCAGGAAGACTGTCCCAACAGGTGAAGTCTCCCGAGTCATATATATTTTCAGTAGTGGGCAGTACCATAAACCTGTTTTTAAAGTGTAGTTGAACAGCTATGAAGCCTATACCCATTTTCGCCTTCTGTCCAAAGACTGGTGAACCTGCCACTGTTTGCCAGTCACTGCCAGTTATTTGTTGACCCGTTGGGACATGAAAGTCAGAATTTTCTGCAGGACCAGAAATTCCAGGCAACATTGTAGATTACAGAGATTCCAAATCCCTCTTTTTCGCGTGTCCCAGTGCCACCACAGCCCAAGGTAGCAGCCTGGAACTTGTTGATCATACATAACACAGCTTCCAGCTGTTTAAGTACAGTGGTCAATTCCTACTTTCCGTAAACAACAGACGCAGTCCCTTTACATCTTTAATCGATTCATCTATATCACAAATTCTGCTGATATGCTCCCAAAATCAACTCGCACAATGAAAATGCAGTAACATTTATGCAACAGCTTAGAATGAGTTAGTATTCACTAGCCAACAAAGTAAAATACACAGGTACAATTCACTTCTTTGCAGAAGCAAGTGAAAACAAAAACTAAATTATTTCCTGTGTATAAAACGGAAACTGCTGCTGCTACTGGCACGTCTGCTTGACTCTGCAGCTGTCCACTGGCAAATAGAATGCAACTTGCCATGAAAAATGAAGATTGTGAGAGTGCAGTTAGATCACCAAATAAATTGGTAAACAGGTGAATGAAAGATGACCTTGCAAGAATTTCCATATTTCAGGAAGGAGAAAATTTCAACACCATCCTTAGAACTGTGAGTATGAAAGATATTACCAACACAGGCTGCCACCTAGACCCTCCACTGAATACACGATGAAATTGGCAGGACTGGGCAAAGCCGCTGGCCTACAGTCTGAAAGGATAGAAGATACAAGTTGTCCAGAGCCTTAAAACTGAGAAAAGCAGTATAGCAAATTATATGGGTGATAATTTATTTGTTAACTTGTCTTCTCTCCCTGAATAATTTGTGCATATTGGAAACCTTGACACAAGGTTTACCAAAAGAACACTATAAACATGTACCACTACAACTGATTAGCATTGCTTACACACAAATTGGCAAAATAAGTAGCTTGGCTGCTGCTACAGCTACATGTGAGAAAGGCTGATGCATTCATCATGGACTTGACACACTACACTGTAATAGTCAAGAAATTAAAACTTGGACCAAACAACAGTCTCTTCAGTTTTGGTAATGTTTCATTATTTAAATAGGTACCACTAAAGGATTCACTAGAGACCACTTGTCCCTTTTTCAGATGCCATATCCAAGCTATTCAATGTCAAGTGGAACGTCAGTTTCAATGAATAGTAGGAAGTAGTTGCAATGAGAAGAGTATCAAATCTGGTAGATGCCAGTTTCTTCATGGAATAAAATCCATGCACTGGATTCAGCAGCCTGGAAGCAAACTGTGCAACACTGTTACGTGGAGTCATCATGAGGAATACCTTTGTGACTTCCCTAAACAGTCCCTATGACAGCTTTCAATTTGCTATGGAAGTCTATCCATCCTTGACATGCTAGTCACAAAGACAAATTCAGTCTGAGCTGCAATGAATAGTCAAACCACTTCAAAGGATTCAGTATTTACATACAAGGCCTGCTCAAAAAATTCCAGAAAATTCGTAGTTCTGCACCAATAGTGTGTTTGAGCGAAATGCAGTTAGCATCCCTGTACACACCTGTGTTTAGGGTAACTGCTGGAAATTGCATTGTTGTGTATCTGTTTTTGTTCAGTGTTGTATTGGGTAGAACATTGCATCACAGTTTGTGAATTTCAAGATGGCAGAGTTAGAGGTGCAACACATCTGCATTACATTTTGCATGAAACTTGAGAAAACCTTTACGGAGATATACCAAATGATGCAGAAAGCCTAAGGTGAAGAGTACTTCAGCAGTAATTGGTGCTACCAATAGTTCCATGTTTTAAAAATGGCTGGACATAAGTTAAAGATGACCCTCATTCAGGGCACACTATGGCATCTACTGATTGCACTCATGCCTGGAACGTCAACGAAATTGTGCATGCCAATGTAAGACTGCCTGCCTGAGAGAATGCAGAAGAATGTAACATTTCAGTTGGATCGTGTCATGAAATACTGAAAAAGCACCTTGGAATGCATTGCTGCCAGGTTTGTCCCATTGCTCATGAGTCTAGACCAGAAAGACCTTGGCCTCATCCTCTGGGAAAAGCTTTTGGATCGTACAAATGAGAATGAGATGTTTCTTAAGACAATCACAACTAGAAATGAGACATGGGTCTACGGTTATGATGTAGAGATTAAGAGTCAATCTTCACAGTGGGATAGGAAAGGCTCTGTACGACCAAAAAAAGCTCGTCAGGTCAGGTCAAATGTCAAAGTTGATAGTATTCTTTGACTTTGAAGGATTAGTTCATCATGAATTCGTGCCACAGGGACAAACTGTTAACCAATGGTACTATCGGACGGGTTACGACGCCTGCGAAAAGGAAATTGCCTGAAACATGGCGAGACAATTCACGGCTATTGGATCACGGTAACGCACACACATTAATCCCTGTTGGTGTGTCGCTGTTGCACAAAAAATTAAATCGCTGTGCTGCCTCATCCTCTGTACTCTCCAGATCTGACCTCTGCAGATTTTTTTTTTTTATTTCCAAACTTGAAAACTCCATTGAAAGGATGAAGATTTGTAATGACAGATGAGATTAAAGAAAATTCACAGATGGCACTTCATGCGATCCAGCAAGAGGCTTACCAAGACTGCTTCCGTAAGTGGAAACGGTGTTGGGAGTGATGTATCGATTGTGGAGGCGTGTATTTGGAAGGAGACCATAAACAGTAAATAAAAGGTAAGTGCACAAAAATTTTGGGACAAAGTTACGGAATTTTCTGGACAGACCTAGTAAGCTCCTGAATCACCATCCAAGCCAAAATAGGAACAGGATCAATACTCTTGTAATCCCAAGAAGTATATTTGAGGTGAAGCACCTTGGACACACAATACAAAAGTGGAGTGTTTTGAGAACCAAAGCAGAAGAGCACTGAAATTGTCAATTTTTTAAAAAAATATAATGTAATTGGATAGATAAAAAATCTGCTCACCTAGTGGCAGCAGGAGAACACACATGTTAAGGTATAGAAAACTGGAATCTTTCTGAGCCAGTGACTCTTCCTGGCAGAAGGGTTGAAGAGGAAGGAAGAGAGTTGATAGAAAATGAGTTTAGAAGAGGGTTTGAGTGATAGAGTTTGTGAGAGTGGCAAAAAACAAGCAAAAGAAAGGAAAACAAGGAAAAATATTAAAAAATTGTGAGGAAAGACATGGGGTGAGTGGGTGAGAATGTCTCTTTGGAAAGTAAAGTTGGACCTTTTCCTTAAATCAAATGCAGAATTTTGTCAGTTATAGATCACTTAGCACCTAAGACAGAATTACAATCTTTTCCTTCTTATCTTCCCAGAACTACCGTACTTTGTGTGTTTCTTGTGTTCATTTGACACAAATTCCTAGATTGTGAATTTCAAATTTTGCTGTATTGATCAGTAGCCTGAAACTTTCCCCATTTTCTATGCTGTCTTCCATGATGTTAAATTCCATTCACCCCATGATATTTTTTAATTCTGAAATGAAATTGCTGATTTTCTTTGGTAGCCTTTTGTTATTCATTTTGTAAATTGACCATAAAATTTTAATCTCTTCTTTCTTATTGTATCTGCGATTGTTTCTATGTTTCTGTATGGATCTTTATTTCTCCTCTTGGTCCATCTGTTATCTTTGTTCTTTTGTGGTACTAAATTTTTTCTGAGTGTTTTCTATTTTCTTCTCCAGTTCTTCTTGTTCACCTCTTTTATTCAGTGTTAGGCATTCAGATCTGTAAAGTGCTTCCAGTTTAATTACTGTTCTGCAAATTTTTGCTTGGAATGATACTGTTCTCTTGTTATATCTTGTACCCATTCTCCCAAATACTTAACATTATCATTGCACTTGATGTTCCTGTGTTGTGTTTGTACATATTTTTCTCAATTGTGTTTATGTTCAATGTATTCTATTTTCTCATATGATATTTGCAATCCAGTTTTAGGTGCAATTTTGTCAAGTGTTTCTATCATTAATTTTGCATTTGTTTTGTCGAAAGCAAGGTATTTCCCTCTGATCTTCGTCTAACTTTCCTATATGGATTCCTTCAATTTTTTTCTAGTAATTCTTTATCCCACTCTCTCATGACCATGTCTAAGACCAGCTTGCAGATAATTGGTAAGAGCCAGTCACCCTGCCAAACACCTGTGTTAAGTCTGAGTGGGTTCAGAAACATCCCCTAGAAATTTAATTTTTGAAATTGTCTCTGTGAGTGTGTGTTCAACTAACTGTCTAGTGGTTTTTTGCTACCTTCTTCTTCTTCTTCTTCCAAGTTAGGACTATCATGTACCAACTGTTTTGATCCTAAGGATGGTTTTCAAGTTACAAATTTGCTCTGGGCACAATCTATTTTTTTTTAAACCTGCTTGGTACTTGCCGGTTTTGTATTCTACTTTTTGGAGTATATGATATGAAAAAACTATGATTGGAAACAAAGAGAGAGAGAAGGAATGCTATTGGGAAAGCCATCAAAACAAGCAAAATTTTAGAAACAAGGCAAACAGAAAGAGGGAGTAATTATAGAGACATAATCTTCTGTGTTTGAGAAATAAAATAATGCAGAAGATGGCTGTAAAAGTCAATCATTGTGGTCTGGTGAAAAAGAATGCACAAAAAAGTGAGAGAATTGCATAGAAGCAAGGTAAGTGGAGAGTGGGAAAGGAAATTTCTACCAAATTCCCAAGTAAATCAGTAAAAAATGATCAGGAGGAGGCTCTACAGTGTAATGCATCATAAATAAAGTGTTACACACAAATAAGTAAATAACAGTGGACCCATCTAATAACATGGAAAACAGTGCTAGCAAATATGTAGAGACAAGATGCTGGTTAATACAGGTGGTATAGGTTAACAAATTATCGACCTAGCACATAAGGTCAAAAACAGACAATTTGAACGAAATACATAACAACAAAGACTGACAAGGGAGTTACACAAGAAAGAATGCTGGCAACATGGGTTAATATATCAACAGAAATAATCAATTTTTGAAAATATAATGTAATTGGACACATAAAAAAAATTTACTCGCCAAGTGGTGGCAGGTGAACACATCTATCAGGGTACAGAAATTTACAAACTTTGGAGCCAGTGACTCCTCCTCCTGGCAGAAAGGTTGAAGGAGAAGGCAGAGAGGTGAAGGAAAAGGACTTCACCCCTCTTCCTTCCTGTTAACCCTTCCGCCAAAAAAAAGGAGCCACTGGTTCTGAAAGCTTTCAAATTTCTATACCTTTATGTATGTGTTCTCCTGTCACCGCTTGGTGAGTAGATTTTTTTTATCCATCCAACTACTTTATATGGAGAATATTGAAAATATGACAAAACCAATAACGGCACAAATGAACTGAATCAATGGCCTAACAAACAGTTCCTCTTAAAAATGTTGATTATGTCCTCTTTCTTCGTTTGGGTCATCTAAGGACCACAAACCAATTTCAATGCTTCCTTCAGTATTCTTTCATCTTTTCATTATGTATCCTTTTTGTCTCCTCGGACCATTTTGACCCTGTCTTCTTCTCCCTCTTGCCTTGGAATCCTTCCATTTTTAACACTTTCCTCGTGAAACTCTGTCTTTCTGTTGCTTTTTTCTCTTATGTTTTTTCTTTCCAAATCTGTCCTAACTTCTTGTATCCAGGCTATTGTTGACTCCTTGTCCCAAAGTTATTTAAAAATCTGTTTGGTTAACCTGTTGCTGTTCGTTATGTATAAGTGTCCAAAAAATAGCAGTTGCCTCTTTTGTAGTGTTTCATTTATGTTTTCTATGTAGCGATAAACTTCTTCATTGCTTCTTAATTTCCATACTTCTGTATTTTTTGATGGTCCAAGTATTTTTTTTAATGATTTTTGTTTCTAGGCCTTCAAGTTTGTGTAATTTGTAGTTCAGTACCACACATTCACTTGCATAAAGACATTCTGGTTTTATTACTGTGTTCTGTATCTTCACATTTTTAGACAGGCACTTTTTGTTGTAGACATTCCTAGTTATTCCAATAAGCTTTCTCCATTTTATGTACTCTTTCTTCTATAGCGAATTTTTCTAAGCCATTTTCTTGGATAATTTCTTCCAAATATTTAACTTTATTTACCCTCTTTATCTGGCCAATATCTGTTGCTAGGGACTCCAGAGCATTTTTTATATCTGTCTTTTTTTTCAGATATTCTGAAACCTGCTTTGTTGGCTATTTCTTCTAAGAGATTGATTTGTATCCCAGCATTTGTTAGGTTTTCAGAAAGAATGGCAAAACCATCTGCAAATGCTAAACAGTGAATTTCAATGCCTTTGTTTTTAGTTCCCAGTTTGATTGGTGATAGCTTCTCTTCTTTTAGTTTTTGTTTCCATTCTCTTACTATTTTCTCTAGTACATACTTAAAGAGGAGGAGACATGCCATCACCTTGCCTTACACCTGTTTTTATGTTGAATGCCTTTGATATTTCACACTAAAACTTTACTTTTGATTTGGTGTCTGTGAGCGTTTCACAAATAAGATTTGCTAATTTAGATTTGATGCCAAATTCTCTGATAACTTTATCTAGTGTTTCCCTATCAACTGAGTCAAATGCCTTTTTTAAAATCTATAAAAATGTTACAAGTACATCTTTGGAGTTGGTAAGTCTATGACAAATTATGGACTTCAGATTGAAAATCTGTACTGAGCAAGATCTGCCCTTTCTAAATCCACTCTGTTACTCTCCCAATTGTCTATCAAGTGTTGCTTCTACCTTCTTTAGTAGTCTTGTTGAAAATATTTTATTACCCACTGGCAACAAAGATATACCTCTGTAGTTATTTGCATTTTGCTTATCACCTTTCTTGCACAAGGGATGGATGATAGCTACTATCTAGTCTTGTGGTATCTTTTCAGTTTCCCACATTTCTTCAAACATGAGCTGAAGGTTAGTTATAATTTTTGGTTGACACTATTTAATAAGTTCAGCTGTAATTGAGTCTTCTCCACTGGCTTTGTTGTTTTTCAGGGTACTTACTGCTTTTTTAATTTATTGAGCTGTAGGTGATGGATCTGCTTCTGTATTTTCATGAAGATCTGGGAATTCTAGCTTACAGTTTGGTTCTTCACAGTTCAATAACTTTTCAAAGTACTTTCTTAGTATTTCACAATTCTGGCTGTTGCTTAGGCCTATTTTACCATTTTCTTCTGTGAAGCAAATACTTGAAGCTTGGTAGCCCTTTACATTACTTTTAAACATCTGAGAGAAATTCTGGGAATTATTTTTTACAAAGTTGTTTTGTATGTCAACAAGTTGTGATTTTTCAAAAGATCTTTTGGCACTCTGTATTATTCTTGCTGTTTCTTTCTTTTACATTATAAATGCATCAAGGTGTTCAGGCTTCCAAGAACATTCCCATTTCTTCCGCTGCTTCCCCACAGATTTCATTCCACCAGACTTTCTTCTTCATTTTCTGTTGTTCCAAATACATTTTTCACTGCCCTGTTGATTTCTTTCGATATTTCTTCCCATTTCCCTGATTTAGTTCCTTTAGTTTCTTCCAGAAAATTTTTTATTACCTCTTTGGTGATGAAACTGTCTGTACTATATTTAATTAATTTTTGCTGTCTCTTTTCATTTTTATTGGGGAGAAGTTTCAGTTTAATTTTAGTCAGGTTATAACCAGAATCAAATTCCCTGTTTCTTGCTAATTTTACATTCATGATTTCTTCAAAATTGCACGTAGAAATAGCCATGTGATCTAACTGGAACTCCCCTAGCATTGGATTCAGAGAGATCCATGTTTTTACCTGTTTTTGGTAATTTTTTGAAGAAAGTTGACATTACCCTCAATTGAAATGTTCTACAAAGACTGATTAGTCAAGTACCATTTTTGTTGTTTTTATGAGCTGGATAATATCCTACTATTTTTCGAAATGATTTTTCCCTCCCTATTTGTGCATTAAAATCCTCCATTTGTATAACATATGATTTTTGACTTTTTGATATTTCTTCTTCTGGAAGTTCCCAGAATGCTTCTACTTTACTTGGATTTTTCTTATTGTCATCATTGATTGGAGCATGACAATTAACAAAGGTATACTGTTTATTTTTGCATCTAACTGTGAGAAGAGATAGTCTTTCTGAACTGGATTTGAATTCTGTAATGTTATGTACTAAATTTTTATGAACATAGAAAGTGGAACCAAGTATTGGCATGCCTTTCATGATTTTCATTGCTGGTTTACCCTTAAAAATTGTATGGATTTTGATTTCTGTAACATTTTCATTCAAAAATCTTGTTTCTTGAAGTGCTAAAATTTGTATTTCATGCTTATCTAAGAGAATTTCAAGATCTTTTTGTTTACCAATTTTTAGTAATGACTTTACATTCAAGGTGCCTGCAAAGAATTTCCTTTTGAAGAGTTTGGAAGGATACCAAGGATGCTCCGACTCATCCTTAATGCAGATGTTGGGACTCCCCAGAACCCTAGGTCCCGATGCATTGCATAAAGCAATGGTGGATTCTTCTTTCGAGTTACCACCTGGGATAGTGCTTTCTTCTAGCGGACTTTCCATTCTGCAATTGAAATTGTACATGGTAGGAAATAAATTCCAAGGTGAGATCGGATTGTTAGTCCAAAATGATTATTTTTCAGGGTTTTCTCCATTAGGTTCTTCCGCTCTCTCTGCCATTGGTAGTTAGGATTCCTCTATCCACCTTTGAGACCATTGACCAGGCTTCACCTGTAGCCCTAGGCAGGGGTCCTCACAAGGACCCAGGTTTTTTTTACGAGGTGTTCCTCCTCCCCCTCGTCATTCCTCACTGCTTGCGAGATGAGGCCCAAACTGTGTATGTGTCTGTATCTGCTCAGAGCATTAACTTACATCCATTTGAACTTGCTGACTCAAATGTTCAGCATTTTTCTAAATGCTTTAAGAAGATCAAAGAGGTCTTATCCATGCATATTAGTCACAGGAGCAGAACGTCAGAACTGTCTGAGAAGTGATTACCAGGTACCTAGTATTTAACAACCAAGTGTATAGTTCAGCATGTCACCTTCAAGGATGTAGCCAAGATTTTATCAAATGGGAGGGGGGTTCCAATTTGTCAAAGCGGATTCATGTTTTTTATTTATTCTGAAAATTATTATAAAGAATGCTAAACCATTTTACTCGACAATGATCTCGAAATTTTCGCTAAGCAGATATATAATCTTGTACTTAGGAGTGCTGTATATTGGCTATCCACTAAGAAGCAGTCAGTCTCCAATCCCCCTTCATGCTCCAAGATCATTTTACACTCTTCTTCTTTCAGTTTGGATTTGAGCTGAGGAAGTGCTCAGAAATGAATGAGCACAATTTTTTGGGACACCATAATTATTACCAACAGGGTTTTTGGAATGGAGAGATCTCTGTTCAACGGGAAAGCTAGAACAATTTTTGGTGGTGAAAATGCAAAGGCTCTGAAATTATTCAACCTTACACTTCCCCAAATTTCCTTATTTAAGCATGCATCTGTCACTTCTTGCAGAGTAAGAAATGTCATTTTCTGCATTAAAGACAAATGCATGAGTCTAAACAATGAAAATTTGGATTATTATTTATTTATCACATGGTTTTTCGTGCCAGGAGTCTCCAAAGAGACCTCATAAGCAGCTCTTTTTCATTTAAGCAAAGGTGCTGCATCTTTAAGGAAAGGTGTTTCTCACTATCAAATATTTTACCATGCAGGTGGGCCTTCAGACAACCAAAGAGATAAAAATCAGACGGTGCCAAGTCTGGATTGTAGGGATGAAGAGGAAAAATTTTCCAACCCATTTTCCTGATTTTCACCTGCGCCATAAGGGCTGTATTGGGTTCGCATTGTCATGGTGTAGTCTGATGAGCTGACCCTGAAGCTGTGGGTCTTGAAGGCATATTGCTGCTTGTCCAATGACAGAAAGTAAAAGTCCCAGTTAATTGTAGAGCCAGGTTTCAAAAGTCAATGAAAATGACACCACACTGATCCCAGAAGAAGGAGGCCATCACCTTTCTGCCTGCTGTTTGTGAAAGTCTTGGTTTCTTCTTCTGAGGGGAACCCGGACGACGCCATTCCATGGATTGAGTTTTGCTCTCAGGTTCGGACAAAAACAACCCTGTTTCCTTCTGGGTAATGATGCCGTCAAAACACTGTTTCCACCCTTCAGTAAAGGTCTTCATGAGATCCTCGCACACATTCTTCCTCATGATTTTAATTTCTCTTGTTAATAATCTAGGCACCCAACATGCACAGATTTTTCTGTACCCTAGTGACTGTACCAGTGATAACACACTACCCAATGACAAACAAGTCATTTCAGCAAGCTGCTGTGTCATCACACATCTGTCATTTTTAATGATTGGAGCAATGGTCTCCTTATTCACATCACTCAATGCCATCAATGGTCAACCGCATCATGGATTGTCCAGTAGAGAAAAATCACCTTCTTTAAACCTCTGCAACCACCGTTGGATACTGCTGTGATCCACTGTATCATGCCCATAAACAGGGAGCAACTGCATGTGGATCGATGTGACAGAGTCATCACCGATCTTGAAGAGGAACTCCATCACCCACTGTTGTCACAACTTGACATCTATTTCACGGTCCATTATGGCTCACCTGTAAATAAAAGAAAATTATTTTATATACCAACTTATAGCTAAATGTTCCAAGTGTGTTCACAAAAATTTCATTCTCCTCCTGCAAAGAATAAAACAATTAGAGACGACTGTGCAAAACTTTTTGAATGCCCTTTGTAGTTAGTTTACATTTATAGTTGCTGACTGTCAGTAGTGTGTATCCATTTTTCGTCATATGGTTGAAAATCAAAATATCTTCCAGTTTTGCTGCACGGCACATAGGTAATGTGTAATTTCATATAGGTGTTTTTTTTTAGGGGGGGGAGGGGGGGGGCGGTCTGGATGCCTACCCACACCCCACCCTCTACCCCTTTTGCCTACATCCTTGTCACCTGTTACTCAAGCTCTTTGGGAAGGGTCTTCAAAAAGATGATTGTGTAATAACTGTAAGGCATCCAGCAACAGTTTGGACCATTGTCTTAATTATACAATTATGGATGATATCAGGAATATTGCTGAGAATGTTGCTCACATTAGGCTGAAGATTGTGACTCTCATTCAGTGTTATGATAAACTTTGAATCAACTATTTGTGGAACCTGTAGCTGTAGAGCTGGAGAAATTGCCAAAATGAGACAGTCACGTGGGTGGGCAGAAACTTTCTATTGACCAAAAAATTCACTCTCATATATAACCAGAAACATTAGGGGGAACTTCAGTTCACTACTATCTATGTTCCCTGATCATAGTGTCATCATTGGAGGGTGCTTTAAATCATCCAACAAACAGAATAGTTACAGCTTTGTAAGTGGTGGAGGTGACAGGACATCCTGCAAAACAATGCTAAATGCCTTCTCTGGATATTAACTAGAACAGGTAGTTCGGAAACTCACGATAGAAATAAGAGAGGAGATTAGTGTTTAATGTCTCTTCAACAATGAGGTCATTATGACTGAAATATATTGGTTCTAATGCAAGCAAATAGACCTGACCTGGCCTGTTTGAGGAAATTCATGTTGACACTGGTGATTAGTGACCATCAGTCAGTTACAGCAACAATGATTACTAAAGCATAAAGAACAACTACAGTAAGGGGAAGGGTTTGTGTGTATGATAAATAAATGTCCAGACACTCTGTGACCAAAATGGTACTGAAACAGAGGATGACAGACTAAAGGCCGAAATACTAAATGTCTTTTTCCAAAGCTGTTTCACAGAGGAAGACTGCACTGTAGTTCCTTTTCTAGATTGTCGCACAGATGACAAAATGGTACATATCGAAATAGACGACAGAGGGACAGAGAAACAATTAAAATCGCTCAAAACAGGAAAGGCCGCTGGACCTGATGAGATACCAGTTCAATTTTACACAGAGTACAGCGAAGGAACTTGCCCCCTTCTTGCAGCGGTGTACCGTAGGTCTCTAGGAGAGCGTAGCATTCCAAAGGATTGGAAAAGGGCACAGGTCATCCCTGTTTTCAAGAAGGGACGTCAAACAGATGTGCAGAACTATAGACCTATATCTCTAACATCGATCAGTTGTAGAATTTTGGAACACGTATTATGTTCGAGTAGAATGACTTTTCTGGAGACTAGAAATCTACTCTGTAGGAATCAGCATGGGTTTTGAAAAAGACCGTCGTGTGAAACCCAGCTCGCGCTATTCGTCCACAAGACTCAGAGAGCCATAGACACAGGTTCACAGGTAGATGCCGTGTTTCTTGACTTCCGATACAGTTCCCCACAGTCGTTTAATGAACAAAGTAAGAGCATATGAACTATCAGACCAATTGAGTGATTGGATTGGACAGTTCCTAGATAACAGAATGCAGTATGTCATTCTCAATGGAGAGAAGTCTTCTGAAGTAAGAGTGATTTCAGGTGTGCCGCAGGGGAGTGTCATGGGACCGTTGCTATTCACAATATACATAAATGACCTTGTGGATGACATCAGAAGTTCACTGAGGCTTTTTGCAGATGATGCTGTGGTGTATTGAGCAGTTGTAACAACAGAAAATTGTACTGAAATAAGAGGATCTGCAGCGAACTGACGCATGGTGCAGGGAATGGCAATTGAATCTCAATGTAGACAAGTGTAATGTGCTGTGAATACATAGAAAGATAGTTCCCTTACCATTTAGCTACGAAATAGCAGGTCAGCAACTGGAAGCAGTTAATTCCATAAATTATCTGGGAGTAGGCATTAGGAGTGGTTTAAAATGGAATGATCATAAAAAGTTGATAGTAGGTAAAGCAGATGCCAGACTGAGATTCATTGGAAGAGCTCTAAGGAAATGCAATCTGAAAACAAAGGAAGTAGCTTACAGTACACTTGTTCATCCACTGCTTGAATACTGCTCAGCAGTGTGGGATCCGTACCAGATAGGGTTGATAGAAGAGATAGAGAAAATCCAACGGAGAGCAGCGCGCTTCGTTTCAGGATCATTTAGTAATCGTGAAAGCGTTACGGAGATGATAGATAAACTCCAGTGGAAGACTCTGCAGGAGAGATGCTCAGTAGCTCGGTACGGGCTTTTGTTAAAGTTTCGAGAACATACCTTCACCGAAAAGTCAAGCAATATATTGCTCCCTCCTACGTAAATCCGCGAAGAGACCATGAGGATAAAATCAGAGAGATTAGAGCCCGCACAGAAGCATACCGACAATCTTTCTTTCCATGAACAATATGAGACTGGAATAGAAGGGAGAAGCGATAGAGGTACTCAGGGTACCCTCCGCCACACACCGTCAGGTGGCTTGCGGAGTATGGATGTAGATAAACTAGATAAAGCTATAGTTGTGTCATATCTCAACAAGGAAACCTAATCACTGACAGGAACCTGTAGAGGAACTGTGGCTCAAGCTTAAAAGAATACTTGACTAAGCACACATCTACTTACTAGAAAAGTTCATGATGGGAGTGACCTTTCATGGTATTTAACCACTGTAAAGACAGCAACTACTCTATAATAGATGTAAAACAAAGCATAAGCCTATAGATAGACATATTCTGAATTAAACACATTTTCCTGTCAAGAGAGCAATGAAAGAAGAATTCAATGCCTTTTGTAGCTGAAACTTATCAAAAGGTCTCTCACAATATCCAAATAAATTCTGGCCATATGTATAAAAGAAGAACAAAAAGTTTCCATTTGAGGGTGTTGCTGCTCCATATATGAAATGCACACACATTATTCAACGTGTAAACATCACTATAGATATTTGGATCCAGGTTATGACATGTTAGATATACCTGCCATCCTTGGCAATGGTGTGGTGCAGATGAAAACAAAATTCTGCATGACCCACTCAAGTGCCAGAACATCAATGCTATTGATGACCTTCTGAATGGCTGTTTTCAGCCCAGCAATGGTTTTTGGGGTTATTGCTCTACACTTTGTCTTTAATACAGCCCCACAAAAAGCAGTCACATGTGTTCAGATCCAGAGAATATGGAAGCCAATTGAGGTCCATGTCAGTGGCCTCAGAGTACCCCAGAGCCAGAATACAGTCCCTAAAGTGCTCCTCCAGGTCATCAAACACACTCCTACTTCTATGGAGTCGAGGTCCATCTTGCATGAACCACATCTTGTCAAAATCAGGGTAACTTTGGGTAATGGGAATGATATCATCTTCCGAAACCTTCACATACCATTCAGTAGTCAATGTTTACAGCTTCTGCATAGGTAGTGTTCCTGCTGCTGTCGAAGAATCCTGTCAGTGCGTTCTGACACTTCAGATGTGAGTGTTTCCTTAAGTTTTCAGAACACTGAATGAAACATATATTCTTGAAAGTTCCTACTTTTGTCTGAACATGTAATTCAACAACCTGTGCACGAAAAGCAACACACTGTTGAAGTAGCAGCTTTCCGTGTAGAGCAACTTTATGCATGAATCAATGACCTACATCTACAGGTACCCCCATACTCTGCAAACCACCAAGAGGTGCCTGGCAGAGGGTACATACCACTGTACCACTTATTAGGGTTTATCCTGTTCCATTAACATATGGAGCAGGACAAGAATGATTATCTGAATGCCTCCATGTGTGCAGTAATTATTATAATCTTATCTCCATGATCCTTATGTGAATGATACATAGGGGGTTGGAGTATATTAGGCAGTTCTTGAAACTTTGTTAAGAGACTTTCTCGGGATCATTTATAACTGTTTTCAAGAGTCGTCCAGTTCAGTTCTTTCAGTAACACTATAGCACTCTTCCATGGATTAAACAAACCTGTGATAATTCGTGCTACCCTTCTCTGTATATATTCAATATCCTATTAATCCTATCTGGTACATGTCCCACTCACTTGAGAATATTCTAGAATAGGCTGCACAAGTGATTTGTAACCAATCTCCTTTATAGACTGGTTGCACTTCCCCAGTATTCTACCAATAAACCAAAGTTTACCACCTGCTTTACCCATGACTGAACCTATGTGATCATTCCATTTCATATTTGATTTGATTTGTTATTGGTCCAGTTTTATCATACAGCACCAATTGTACAATTGATATTGGACAGGTCAAAGATAAGTTACAATAATACATAGTATTAGCAAAGTAGTAGCCAAATTAAAAATAGGTACCTATTACAATTAATTTTGTTACGTATTCAGAAATTCTCTGACAGAATAGAAACAGTGCTTCATTAGAAATTTAGTTTAACTTTAAATATTGGATGAGCAGCATTTTTTATTTCCTCTGGTATCTTATTGTGTAGTGTTACACCAATGTTAATTATGCTCCTCTGATAGGTGGTGCTTCTGTGATATTTTTGATGTACATTTGATTTCCCTCTGGTACTATAGTTGTGAACATTTTTGTTCTGTAGCAGTTTGCCTGTTTTCAGGAGGTAGTCCCTAGTGAACAATATAGTTTCATAAATGAATAAACTTGGAACATTTAGAGCACCAAGCTCAGTAAAATGTGATTTACAGGACTCCATCATTTTAAGGTAATAAATTATTCTTAGAGCTCTTTTTTGCATTCTAAAAACCTTTACACTGTGAATTGAGTATCCCCAGAAAATGATCCCATATTGGACTAGTGAATGGAACTGTGCAGAGTATGCCTTTAGTACTGTTGTTTTGCTTGTTGTAGCCTTTAAAATTCTTAGGCCATAGCACATACATGATAGTTTTCTAGACAAGTTATTTATATGTATGTCCCACTTTTAAGTCTTGCTGAACCCATAGACCCAAAAATTTTGTGACACATTTTCTAGGGGATCACTTTTTCACTGTGCTTGAATAGACATTTGATTAGTTGGGGGAATTAAATGAAATCGACACACACAGTTTTTTCAGTACTTATAATGAGATTTTTTTGTGAACTGCTCAGAAAGTCTTTTCATAGAACTTTCTGCTCTGGACTGCAAAGTTTCTGGACTGGATCCAGTGAGCAATATGCTGGTGTCATCAGCAGACATGATAGTTTCTGTGGGACTCATATTCAACTAAGTCGTCCACGTAAGTTAAGAAGAATATTGGACCTAAGATTGAGCCCTGTGGTACGTCATATTTTATTGGTAATTCGCTAGAAAGAAAGGAGTTGTTTCTTGTTTTATTCATTTTGTTGAATTCTTACTGAAGTGATACTTTCTGCTTGCAGTTTTTTAGGTATGAACAGAGCCAGCTATGTGCTACACCTCTTACTCCTCGTCTTACTAATTTTTCGAACAGAATGTTATGGTTCAGGACATCAAAGGCTTTTGATAGATCTAGAAAAATACTTGCAGCTAATTTATGTTGATCAAGGGATTTTAAAATGCAGTCTAAGAATTCGAAAATAGCTGTCTGTGTAGATTTACTTTCTAAAACCATGTTGTTGTACTGTAAGAGGTGCATATTTATTTATGATACATAAAAGCCTGTCGTAGAAGAGTTTTTCTAGAATTTTTGAGAAGAAACTTAACTGTGACACGTGTTGGTAGCTTGATATTTTTTCAGAAGAACCTTTTTTTTAGGAGTGGTGAAACTTTTGCTATTTTAAAAATATCGGAAAATACACCAGTTTTTAAAGAGAGGTTGAAAATTTTTGCCAAGTGGTTTGCTATATGGTGAGCAAATGATTTTAATATGAAATCATGTACTTTATCAAGACCACTTGACATTTTATTGCATAATGATTTAATTTTACTTATAATTTCATTGGGGTTTGTTTCATAAACATACATAGAAGCAGTCGAGATCACTGACTTGCTGGAGAAACTTGGAACTGGTCCTTGACAGTGTACTTGAATGAGGTCTTCAGCTAGTGAAGTAAAGTATTCATTGAATTTTTCCACAATTGAATTTGGGTCTGTGACTTTTGAGCCTTCTAGTGTTAATGATACATTCATTTTCTTTGGCACTGAACTACATGTTTCTTTCCTTATAACTCTCCAGGTGGATCTTATTTTGTTAGAAGCGTTTCTTATGAAATTGTCATTTCACATAATTTCTGCCTCTTTGACTACTCTACCATAGTTTCTTTTGTAGGCTTTTGAATAATCTGCGAATTCTTGGGTTACTCTGTATCTCTTATAACAGTACCGCACAAATCTGTTTCTCTCACTGGAAATGTTTATGCCTTTAGTTACCCATTGCTTATTATTGTTACATTTTACAGTTTTTACTACTTTTGGAAATGCTACATTAAAATAGTGAAGTAAGATGCTCTGAAAACTCAGGTACATGCTATCAACATTGTTCTGAGTGGCGATGCATTCCCAGTTTCCCTTCGCCAGTAAGAGATTAAAAATTTTTCAACTACTTTTTCAGAACTGCTACTACATGTTGGCATTTCTATACACAGTACCTGTGCCTCATGATCACTATAACCCATGCTCAGTACTCTGCTTGTGAATCTGTAACTTGTTTCTGAGATGAATATTTGGTCAATAATGGAATTTGTGCATTCTGTTAATCTTGTTGGGCAGTGTATTGTGGGGATCATATTGAATGTGTTGGTCATATTTATCAAAGCATCTCTGATGCTGCTGTCTTTGGAAAAATCAATATTGAAATCGCCTACAAAGTTATACACACCAGGTATTTGCAGGAGTTGGCCAATTCCAGCAGCAACTAATTAAATTAAAGTCATAGGATACTACAGTTTTTCATCTTATGAAGTGCAAAATTTTACATTTCTGAACATTTAAAGCGAGTTGCAAATCTCTGCACCACTTTGAAATCTTATCAAGATCTGACTGAATATTTATGCAGCTTCTTTCAGACAGTCTTTCACTGCAGATAACTGCATCATCTGCAAAATCCTGATTTTAAGATTAATATTGTCTGCAATGACATTAAAACACAACATCAACAGCAAGAGTCCCAATGCACTTCCCTGGAGCACACCTGAAGTTACTTCAACATCTGACGACGACTCTTCATCCAAGATAACATACTGTGCTCTCCCTACCAAAAATTCCTCAATCCAGTCACAAATTGCACTTGATACCCCATATGATCATACTTCTGACAATAAGCGTAGGTATGGTACTGAGTCAAATGCTTTTTGGAAATCAAGAATATGCATCTATCTGACTGCCTCGATCTAAAGGTTTCAGAACATCGAGTGAAGAAAGTGCGAGTTGGGTTTCACATGATCAATGTTTTCGAAATCCGTGCTGGTTAGCATTGAGATCATCCTGTTCAAGATACCTCATTATGTTTGAGCTCAGAATATGTTCTAAGATTCTACAACAAATTGCTGTCAAGGGTATTGGACAGTAGTTTTGTGAACCACTTCTATTACTCTGCTTGTAGATGGGTGTGACCTTTTGCCTTTTTCCAAGAACTGGGCTCGGTTTTCTGGTTGAGGGATCTATGATAGGTCATAGAAGAGGGGATAACTCACCCGCAAATTCAGTATATAATCTGACAGAGATTCTATCGAATCCTGGAGCTTTGTTCAATGTTAATGACCAGCTGTTTCTCAACACCACTGACGCTAATACTTATTTCATTCATCTTTTCGGTGGTACAAGGATTAAACTAGAGCAATTCTCATGAGTTTTCCTCCGTAAAGCTACATTTGAAAATGTAGTTTAGCATTTCAGCTGTTGCTTTGCTATCCTCAATTTCATTTCCTGTCTCATTCACTAGGGACTGGACACTAACTTTGGTGCCACTGATGGCCTTCAAATACAGCCAGAATTTCTTTAGGCTCTGTGAAGAATCACTTGACAATCATTCAGCATCACTCTTTGTTTTACGCCTATTACGCAGTAATCTCTGTCTCTTTACTGTGACTGTAAACCATGGAGGTTCCCTCCCATTATGCGCTGTTCTACTGGGTACATATCTATCCAGTGCATGGTCAACCATTCTCTTAAACTTGAGCCAGTGTTCCTCTACATGCTCCTGCCCTGTGCTGAAAGTTCCACATTCCTCATTGATATATGACACTACTGATTTCTTATCTAGTTTACCAAACGTACATATCTTTTTGACTGGTTTAGTTGTTCTTTGGTAATCATTGTTGCCACAACCGCATCATGTTCTCCGATACCAGTTTCGATATGGACATCCTCAAAGAGGTCAGGTCTACTTATTGCCATTAGATCCAATATATTTCCATCATGAGTTGGGTTCGTAAGTATCTGTTATAGGTAGCTTTAGTAAAGTTTCGCGTGAAGTCTTGCCACACCCACCACTAACAAAACTATAATTTTCCAAATTAACAGTTGGATGTTTAAAGTCTCCACCAATGATTAAATTATGATTGGGGGACTTATGTACATGTGATCTGAGGTTTCCTCTAAAATTTTAGAAGAGTAAATCACTGGACAGAATTACTTGCATTTTCTGAGAAATTCATTTGTTGAACACCCCGAGAATGTTCCTTTACCACGCAGATAGCAACACTGAAGAGCCAAAGAAACTGGTACACCTGAGCACGCAGAAGTGCTACAACACAATGTGGCATGGACTTGACTAATGTCTGAAGTTGTGCTGGAGGGAACTCACACCATGAGTCCTGCAGGGATGTCTATAAATCTGTAAGAGTACAAGTGGCTGGAGATTTCTTCTGAACAGCACACTGCAAGGCATCCCAGATATGCTCAATAATGATCATGTCTGGAGAGTTTGGTGGCCAGCAGAAATGTTTAAATTCAGAAGAGTGTTCTTGGAGCCACTCTGTAGCAATTCTGGACATGTAGGGTGTCGCACTGCCTTGCTGGAATTGCCCAAGTCTGTTAGACTGCAAAATGGACAAGAATGGATGCAGATGATCAGACTGGATGCTTACATACATGTCACCTGTCAAGAGTGATATCTAGATGTATCAGGGTCTCATATCACCGCAACTGCACACGCCCCACGCCATTACAGAGCCTCCATCAGATAGAACAGTCTCCTGCTGACATGCAGGGTCCATGGATTTATGAGTTTGTCTCCATACCCGTACATGTCCATCCACTTGATACAATTTGAAATGAGACTTGTCTGATCAGGCAACATGTTTCCAGTCATCAACAGTCTAATGTCAGTGTTCATGGCCCAGGCAAGGCGTAAAGCTTTGTATCATGCAGTCATCAAGGGTATACGAGTTGGCCTTCAGCTCTGAAAGACCATATCGATGATGTTTCGTTGAATGGCTCACACGCTAACACTTGTTGATGGCCCAGCATCGAAATCTGCAGCAATTTGCAGAAGGGTTGAACTTCTGTCACCTTGAATGATTCTCTTCAGTCGTCATTGGTCCTGTTTGCAGGATATTTTTCTGGCTGCAGCAATGCCAGAGATTTGATGTTTTACTGGATTCCTGATATTCACGGTACACTCTTGAAATGCTCGTACTGGCACATCCTCACTTCATTGCTACCTCGGAGATGCTGTGTCCCATTGCTTGTGGGCTGACTATAATGCTACGTTCAAACCCACTTAAATCTTGATAACCTGCCATTGTAGCAGTAGTAACTGATCTAACAACTGCACTACACTTATTGTCGTATATGGGTGTTGCTGACCACAGCACTGTATTCTGCCTGTTTACGTATCTATGTATTTGAATACACATGTCTAAACCAGTTTCATTGGCACTTCAGTGTACATGCTTCCAGCACGATGGAGCTCTCCACATTCTACCAGATAGGTGAGGGACGATCTCAACCGAACTTACCCTAATTCTGGATGGTCGTGGCAGTACAATTAGCTGCCCACCAAAATTGTCAGACATTATGCCATTATATTTTTGTTGACGGGATTGGATGAATCTGAGTAGTACAAATGAAAGGTGACTACACAAGATTAACTCCTTGGGAATATTGCAGATGCTATGCCCTCATTAGGAAACATGCAGATGCACTCACATGAGCAAAAAACATTTTCTCCCATGCGTGCACAAATACATTCTAGTTGACACTGGGTTTTTCAAACGGTTATTGTGAACTATACAATAGCTGTAATATGATATGTACAATAATGCTCAGAGATGAATGTGTTAAAAAAAATTTACAACCCAGTAAGAATACTGACACAGCTAAAAAAACGCAATACCTGAGAAAAATTGATTTAAAGAATTCTACACGACTTGTAATGGAATAATATAAACTTCCTTTTAATTTCAGGTAAGTATTTTTGGCAGTAAATTTCGTTTTTTATACAACAGTAATATGGACATGTAGTTAATTTTCACAAGCATTGAATTTTTTAGTTGTGTCACTATTCTTGCTGGAGTGCAATGTATTTTTCATTTGATACTCTGTAAAACTATTGTGCATGTGTATGTCTAACAATACATTGAATACAGAAAATAAACAACAATGTTATATTAAATATATTCTACCTAGATAACCATTCAGAACACGGCATTTGTCCATGTAATGTTTTTCACTTCAAATGATACTCCTGAATACTGACCATTCCTCTGGGAACACCCTGTATAAAGAATGTGTAGTTGAGTTAGCTTCTGTTTTAACTGTAATATACTGCAGATACTTTTTTGGGGGGGATGGGGGGGGGGGGGGATCTGTAACTTGTGACTGGAAGACAGCGCAGCTACAAGATGGGCAGCAGAAGAGATTCACAAAACTGATGCACAACCTTGTTGACATAGAGCTGTTGAGGAATCCTAGAATATATTCTGAGCTTAAACACAATGACATATCTCGGACAAAATGATCTCTTCCATGACAACCAGAATAGATTTTGAAAACCCAGGTAGTGCAAAATTCATCTCACACATTTCTTATATGACTTTCTGAAAGCAATAGAACAAGAAAATCTCGTGGATGCAGTGTTTTGTGACCTCTAGAAAGGATTTGACTAAGCACCCTATGACAGTAATGACAGTATGGTCATATGGAGTATCAAATGAAATAGATGACTGAACTGAGGGTTTCTTGATAGGAAGGACACAGATTGTTATCTTGGATGCAGAATTGTTGATGCAGGTCAGGAGTACCCTCCAGGAAAGTGTGCTGGGGTCCTTCCTAGTTATGTTGCACATTAATGAACTGGCAGACAATATTTACAAGAACCTCAGACTTTTGCAAAGACTGCAGTTACTTATAACGATGTACTATCTGGAAAAAAAAATAAAATAAAATAAAATAAAAATAAATAAAAAAAAAAACGCTGCACAAATATCCAGTCAGATCTTGACAATGTTTTCTAATTTCCTTTTTAAAGGAACATTAAGCAAAACAAGATACACTCCAAACCTGCACATCATAATGTAAAAAGAGTCCCATCTAGAGTTGTAAGTTGTATCATGGTTGCTACAAGTATCCTCAAGTGAAATTCCCTGATTTCCAGACAAGTTTCAGCATTTATCCTGACAAATTTTGAGATTACAAAGATGAGTAAAGATGTAAGTTGACAATCTGACTTTGCAGCCACAGAACAAGAAATAATTGTGCCAAAGAAGGAAATATCTAAATAAAACTTGCAAGCAGGCAGCGTTTCCTAATGTGAGCAAAAATCTTAAAAGCTAACATCAACATCTTTGTAATGAACTGTTTTTAGATGGAGAAAGCAAGCAAAATGACGTGTATTTCATTTAGACCACTAATGTTATTTTAAATAAATAAAACAAAACACATTTTGTGACAAAAATATGCATTTCCTTGGAGTTGCAAGACAGATTTAAAATAACTTCACTGATTTCGGAAATAGTCTTGGAAAAAATAGGTCTCTTGAAAGACTTGTATAAGGTGGGGAAAAGAGTTATATAAAACCACAATATAAGTGCCCGCCAATAAAATGGTTATACTATGTTCATTTCTGTTGGTTATTACCCACTGTGTTACATGTATTATTTTACAGGTATTACTTGATTTTTCTTTCAAGAAATATTTGCACACAATGGGTACAAACCGTCAGTGACTGCCAAAATTTTCTTCTTCTTATCGACCACCTCCCCACTCCACCAAGAGTGTCTTTCCGCCGTCCACCTAACCTTCGTAACCTCTAAGTTCATCCCTATGAAATTCCCAAACCACCTTCCCAACCCTCTGGATCCTACCCTTGTAACCGCCCCCGGTGTAAAACCTGTCCTATGCACCCTCCCACCACCACCACCTACTCCAGTCCTGTAACCCGGAAGGTGTACACGATCAAAGGAAGAGCCACGTGTGAAAGCACCCACGTGATTTACCAACTGACCTGCCTACACTGTGACGCTTTCTGTGTGGGAATGAACAGCAACAAACTGTCCATTTGCATGAATGGACACAGGCAGACAGTGTTTGTTGGTAATGAGGATCACCCTGTGGCTAAACATGCCTTGGTGCACGGCCAGCACATCTTGGCACAGTGTTACACCATCCGGGTTATCTGGATACTTCCCACCAACACCAACTTATCCGAACTCCGGAGATGGGAACTTGCCCTTCAGTATATCCTCTCTTCTCGATATCTGCCAGGCCTCACCCTCCGCTAATTTCAAGTTGCCGCCGCTCATATCTCACCTGTCTTTCAACTTCTTCGCCTCTGTACTTCCGCCTCGACTGACATCTCTGCCCAAACTCTTTGCCTTTACAAATGTCTGTTAGTGGCTGTGTATGTGCGGATGGATATGTGTGTGTGTGCGCGAGTGTATAGCTATCCTTTTTCCCCCCCTAGGGTAAGTCTTTCCGCTCCCGGGATTCGAATGACTCCTTACCCTCTACCTTAAAACCCACATCCTTTCATCTTTCCCTCTTTCCTGACGAAGCAACCGCCGGTTGCGAAAGCTCGAATTTTGTGTGTGTGTTTATGTTTGTTTGTGTGTCTATCGACCTGCCAGCGCTTTAGTTTGGTAAGTCACATTGTTTTTTGACCATACTTTCTAATATATAAAGTACTTTCGAAGTGCCGGATTATACAAAAACAAATAAAACATCTATAAAACCCCACACATTGCAATATACTGGCGGTGAGACAGTCGCAATTTCTGAAATCCATCACCTGTGGCCTCTGACCTGCTGAGGAATACTGCAGTCCTGTTGTTGTGGTCTTCACTCTAGACACTGGTTTGATGCAGCTCTCCATGCTACTTTATCCTGTGCAAGCTTCTTCATCTCCAAGTAACTACTGCAACCTTTATCCTGAATATGCTTAGTGCATTCATTTCTTGGTCTCCCTCTATGATTTTTGCCCTCCATGCTTACCTCTAATACTAACTGGTGAACCCTTGATGTCTCAGAAACTGTCCTATCAACCGAACCGTTGTTCTAGTCAAATTGTGCTACAAATTCCTCTTCTCCCCAATTCTATTCAGTACCTCCTCATTAGCTAAGTGATCTATCCATCTGATCTTCAGCACTCTTCGTGGCACCACATTTTGAGAGCTATTTTCTTCTTGTCTAAACTATTTATTGTCCATGCTTCACTTCCAAACATGGTTACACTCCATACAAATACTTTCAGAAACGACTTCCTGATACTTAAATCTACACTCTACATTAACAAATTTCTCTTCTTCACGAACACTTTCTTTGCCATAGCCAGTCTACATTTTATATCCTTTCTACTTTGACCATCATCAGTTATTTTGCTCCCCAAATAGCAAAACTCACCTACTAAAATGTCTTGTTTCCCGATCCAATTCCCTTAGCATTACCTCATCTATTTTGACTACATTCCATTACCCTCGTTTTGCATTTGTTGATGTTTATCTTATAGCCTCCTTTCAAGACACTGTTCAATCCGTTCAATTGCTCTTCCAGATCCTTTGCTGTGTCTGACACAATTACAATGTCATCAGCAAACTGCAAAGTTTTTATTTCTTCTCCATGGATTTTAATTCCTAGCCCAAATTTTTCTTTTGTTTCCTTTACTGCTTGCTCAGTATACATCAGGGATAGGTTACAATCCTGTCTTACTCCCTTCTCAACCACTGCTTTCCTTTCATGCCCCTCAACTCTTAAAACTGCCATCCGGTTTCTGTACTAATTGTAAATAGCCTTTCGCTCACTGTATTTTACCCCTGCCACCTTCAGAACTTGACAGAGTATTCCAGTCAACATTGTCAAAAGTTTTCTGTAAGTCTAGAAATGCTACGAACATAGGTTTGCCTTTCCTTAATCTATCTTCTAAGATAAATCGTAAGTTGAGCATTGCCATGGCTGTTCCAACATTTCTAAAGAACCCATACTGATCTCCTCTGGGGTCAGCTTCCAGCACTTTTTTCCATTCATCTGTGAAGAATTTGTGTTCCTGCTTTCTTTGGTATTGTAATTATTACATTCTTCTTGAAGTCTGAGGGTATTTCGCCTGTCTCATACATCTTGCTCACCAGATGGAAGAGTTTTGTCATGGCTATCTCTCCCAACACTATCAGTAATTCTAATGGAAAGTTGTCTACTCCCAGGGCCTTGTTCCGGCTTGGGTCTTTCTGTGCTTTGTCAAATTCTTCACACAGTATCATTTCTCCCATTTCACCTTCATCTTTGTCCTCTTCCATTTCCATAATATTGCCCTCAAGTATGTCACCCTTGTGAAGACCCTCCATACACACCTTCCACTTTTCTGCTTTCCCTTCTTTGCTTTGGACTGGTTTTTCCTCCGATATTCATACAGGTGGTTCTCTTTTCTCCAAAGGTCTCTCTAATTTTCCTATAGGCAGTATCTATCTTACCCCTAGTGACATATGCCTCCACATCCTTATATTTGTCCTCTAGCCATTCTTGCTCAGCCTTTTTGCACTTCCTGTCAATCTCTTTTTTTGGATGTTTGTATTCCCTTTTGCCTGCTTCATTTACTGCATTTTTATATATTCTCCTTTCATCAACTAAATGCAATATCTCTTCTTTTCCTATAGATTTCTACTAGCCCTTGTCTTTTTACCTACTTGATCCTCTGCTGCCTTCACTATTTCATCTCTCAAAGTTACCTATTCTTCTACTATATTTCTTTCTCCTGAATTTGTCAATTGTTCCCTAATGCTCTCTCTGAAACTCTCTACAGCCTGAGGTTCTTTTATTTTATACAGGTCCTGTCTCCTTAAATTCCTGACTTTTTGCAGTTTCTTCAGTTTTAATCTACAGTTCATAATAAATTGTGGTCAGAGTCTGCATTTGTCCCTGGAAATTTCTTACAATTTAAAATCTGGTTCCCAAATCTCTGTATTACCATTGTATAATCTATCTGAAATCTTCCAGTGTCTCCAGGCCTCTTCCTCGTATACAACCTTCTTTCATGATTCTTAAACCACGTGTTAGTTTGATTAATTTATGCTCTGCGCAAAATTCTACCAGGTGGCTTCCTCTTTCATTCCTTACCCCCATTCCATATTCTCCAACTACTTTTCCTACTACTGAATTCCAGTCCCCCATGACTATTAAATTTTCGTCTCCCTTCACTATCTGAATAATTTCTTTTATCTTATCAAACATTTCTTCAACCTCTTCCTCATCTGTGGAGCTAGTTGGCATATAAACTCTTACCACTGTGGTAGGCTGGTTTGGGATATAAAGGGACCAAACTACAGGGTCATCTGTCCCTTCTTCCTGATGCAAACGAGGCTCAAGGTAAAACAACACCCAAATTTAATTTGTGGAGGTAAAATGGGGAACCACACTGATAGAGAAGGTGTGAGCTTCATGTCTATCTTGGTTATAATAATGCAATCACTATGCTATTCTTAGTGGCTTATCTGTACTCCTATTTTTTTTTTTAATTTAGTAGTAAACCTACTCCTGAATTACTCCTATTTGATTTTGCACTTATCACCCTGTATTCACCTGACCATGGATAAACCACATAAATCCATGGCATTATGCCACACACAAACAGAGCCGGCCTGCACGCCGACTGGTGAGACAGGATCTTATGGGCAGGATATGCACATTAGTGGGAAAGGAAGGGCTTCAGATCGGCTGGCTCGAACCATTACACACACCTGCAGAAATGGCCTGTCATGAAAATTCACTGGTGTGGCCAGCTATTCAGGAGTCACAGACAGTATGTTGATGAAAAGGTACTACAGTGATCAATCCATGCAAATGATAACTTGTGCAAATACTCTGAGAATTAATAATAATGATGACAGGTAGCAACTCACCAAAAGGTGATCACTGAGATGCATAGCAAAGACACTCCATTCTCACAACTAAATTTTTGGCCATAGCCTTTGTCAGAAAGTGAGGGTACACGTAACATTCACACTCTCATCCAGATATAACTCATGCACATACATCCGTCACCTCTGGCTGCTGCATCTACAGTCTCTCGGAATCAGATCCAAACAAACCACACTTCACATCCTCACTTATCTCTTACAGCTGCAAGGCTAGCGATGAAAAGTGGTGGCAGCACTGACTGCAAGCTGGGGCGAGTGATAGGGAGGGGAGCAGCAGTAGTAATGAGGGAGAAGAGAAGTGGCGCACGTGCTCAGCTGCACCCAACCAGTGACGATGCACGACATCTCAGTAAACAAACAATTTCATCTACTGAGACAAAAACGAGATTTTTGTGTTGTTTTCCAAATGTCCCTGATATGTTTGGAATCCCCTTATTTCCAGAACCTGTGTATGCAAAGCAGCCTAAACAAAACATTTTTAAGTAATGGAAAACAGCCATTATCGAGTGCATCCACGTGTGTTCATTTACAATCTGTGGAGCATATCTGGGAAAACATTACCATTTATTTCATTCATATTTCAACACATAATATGGAACAAGAACCAGTTAGGATTTCCATTTAGTTAGGAAAAACAAACAGCATTTTCTATTAGGGAATAAAATTGTATAATAAACTGCCAAATAAAATGAAAAAGATCACTACATGACATCCACTTAAAAGAAGAGTTAACACATTCTTCTTAAGTAAGGCATATGACACAAGGAATAAGAGGTGGTCTCAGAGTAAAGGGAAGTAATTAAAGGAGGTAACTACAATCCCTGTCACATTTCAATATGTGGTCACGGTTCACTTCTTTCACAAGGAAATCATGTGTTAAGGCGCAAAATAGTAATGTCTTGTTTTCCTGGAGTTCAACCTCTCGCTCAACATGGTAGGATGCCAAATCAGTTTTTTCAGGTGGACTAAGAAGTTTAATATATGAGGCATCAAATCTGCTTTCTGAACAGATTGGAATTGGTGGAAGGGACAGGCAGCACCATGAGTTTATAGCAGGTACCCTTTGTGCATTCAGCAATGAAGAATGGAACTGTGTTTTACACAATGAGTTACCTGAAACCACCTGTGTGTAAATCAAGTAACACTGCACAATAAGGACCAACCAAACAGGACAGTTAAGCCATCAATAAAATGAGCTTATATTCGGGAGGATGAAGTTGCTCTGTCTGGCTAGCCTCATGTGTGTTTTTCTAAACCACTAAGGCAAGTGCCTAGCTGCTTCCTCAATCAACGCCACAGCTAATAACCTGTCTTATCCTCATAAAGCATATTATGTATGCTGCGTGTTGTACATTTTGAGTCACTGATTTGTTCCGTATTATACTGGCAATACCTATATCATTGTGAGATGATCCGAGGCTGAATAAAGATAAAGATGATGAAATTTGTCCCCTAATCAGGCTGCACAGTTTTCCTTCCCTCTTTCCTGAAGAAGCAACCATCGGTTGCGAAAGCTAGTAATTCTGTGTGTGTGTTTTGTTCATTGTGCCTGTCTGCCGGCACTTTCCCGCTTGGTAAGTCTTGGAATCTTTGTTTTTAATATATTTTTCCCATGTGGAAGTTTCTTTTTATTTTTATTTACATTATATAAACCTGTGTCTTTCCGCTCCCGGGATTGGAATGACTCCTTACCCTCTCCCTTAAAACACACATCCTTTCATCTTTCCTTCTCCTTCCCTCTTTTCTGATGAAGCAACCGCCGGTTGCGAAAGCTCGAAATTTTGGGTGTGTGTTTTATTATTGTGCCTATCTACCAGCACTTTCCCGCTTGGTAAGTCATGGAATCTTTGTTTTTTATATATTATCCTGAAAGCAACTGTATCTAAAAATATAAGAGAGAGTGATCATCGTTAATTTCTGATGGATAGAGGAGCTGTTACAACAAGCAGATACACAAACCTCTCAGTGTTTCAAGGCTGATTATTTCTGAATATACTACAGCACATATGAGTTTATTACTAACATTTATACACATCTGATACATTTCGTACATCAGTGTCTAGAAATTAATTTCTTTTGCATAAAAATAAACATAGCAAGTCTCCTCAATAAAAATGCAACATAAAACAGAAAGTACTCAACTGATTATTAAGAGGTTGTTAACAATGTATCTCATCATACACATAAATAATAAATCAAATGAAGCTGTCTCTGTCAATATTACAATTATACTTCTCAGTAGTTCAATGCAAGGGGGGGGGGGGGGGGGGGGAGTCGAGGTATCAGGACCTGGTTTACAGCTAACAGATTAATTGCTTATTCGAATACAACACTATTCAATTTGTCATCCACATACAAATATTATACTCTTAAGTGATGAAAGTGTTATCAAACCAATCAAAAAATATCAAAGTTACAAGTATGCAGTTCAGTACAGTTTTCATTCTTTCTGTATGCTCTTACTGAGAAGTTCAGTAACTGAGTTACAAAATTAATTAGTATGTAAACGTGTTGCATCACACACTAACAAATCATGAGAAATTCCTTTCAAAAGTGAGAAAGTTTCTTCATGTGTGCGCCCCCCCCCCCCCCCCCACACTACTTCTAAAGATAATGTAATGGCGTACACCACCTATCAGCTGTCTTAACCAATGACCAAAAATATGTCGGGACTACCTAACATGATGTGCACGAAACAATGCAAACTCAATATAGATGTAAAGTTTTGCTAACATTTCTGGTACTTTACGGCAAAACTAACAGTAGTGTTATGAAGTGAATCATAATATGAATCATGTCAAATGACTGCTCAATCTCTAAAAGTTTCAATTGTCACAGTGCAAATGACAGGACTGCCGAAACGATTGGGCCAAAAATCTCTCCAAATTTAGGTTTTACACTAGGCACTGAAGTATTTATGATATGCTCCGAGGCATCCCACTAGGTAGCGTCCATCACAATGACAACAAGGTGTGTATAAGTAATTGCAAAGCCTTTTCCACCTTACATTTAATATAAATGGAATGCTTGTAATTGTAAGCTTGAGACTTTGTGTGAAGTTTCGAGTAAAGACCATAAAAGTGTAATGAAATACTCACAGAATACTATAAAAACAGGTGTAGTAAGATGATACTAATAACAGTAATACCTCCCAAAAAAGTAACTTACTGATATCGATAACCAGTTAATAAAACTGGACCCCAGTTTACGTACCTATAATTAAAACAAGTTTTAATCCCTAGCTTTTCCACATATACACATTTCCTCACCATAATATGGACATCAAAAAGGAAAAAAGTGCAGGGGGCTGAGGAAAAACTAATGTTGCTCCAAACCATGAATAAGATATTATGAAGGCCATGTAAAAATTCTTGAAGTTGCACTACTGTCCCCCAGTTAAGGAGGATTGTGCGTTTCATTGAAAAACAAATTTTCACCTTATTCGCCCACTTATCTCATTCATTATTGCTGAATCAATTTTAAAGGAGGTCTTCATTCCCTTGTGCCAAACCATTTAGCACCATTGAGATAAAAGATCATGTACCAAATGCTATCAAGGCAAAGTTTATATTGTAATATTTACGCAGCACAAACTTAAACTAATTTGTCACACATTGAATTATAATGCGATAGGCTGGCAACTGATGTAAGAGTCTGCTGAATCACCATTATAACCATATTAACACATTTCTGCAGACTCTTATCACACGAGTTTGCAGTTGCAAATTTTATTTTATTTTAAGTGATGTGTTGTGTAACATTACACAAGAGAAACAACAATAGCCTATTTGTCTGCTTAAAATCCAGGTACAAACAATCAGTTATTTAGGCTACCTTTCATTTGAAATCACATATAAACTGATAAAAAAATGGCGGTGTTCTAGCAGTATTTAACTCCATTTTTGCAAAAATTCCTTGTTTTGATGGTAAAGAACAGAATCTCCAGTCAACATTATTTCGGTACGATTTTGACTCACAAACACTTACAAGCCACCTGTGACACTTAAAGTGATCAGCTGCCTTTTATAAAACAATACATGTAGTGCGACTCTGTAGGATAAACTACTATACCAGTATTTTAGGAAGTTTTACACAAAGTCAAACAGGAAAGTAAAACACAGACAAGCATCAAAACTGTCAACTTGTCAGGTAAAATAAAATATGTGACTCAACATGCTACATACAGGTTTACTTCTGCATTAAAAAGCATTTCTTTAACATATTTCACTTACTCAAAATATCTGTTAATCACTACTACTTCAGGACGACTTGTATTGACTATATCCATGTCTCACACACACACACACAATCTGAATGCGTAATTCATACACAAGGAATTACACGTTATGTTCTGTTCATTCATCTTCATTTTCGTACAAGTGATTAAGTGACACTTTTCTTAGAGTGGATTGAGAATTGTCTTTTTTGATCTTTTTTGGCCTAGTTTTCTTTTCCATCCCAACAACGTATTCTGGCATCACGAGTTTGGAGCTCCTGAAAACTGAAGTCTTTAAACACTCTGTTCTACTTGCATTCGAAGTTTCTTCTACCAGTTGTTCACTTGTTTTCTTTGCGACCTGATGTGAAGGTTTGAAAATGATTCGTCTGACTTCCTCTTTGTTACCTTCTGGAGTTTGTTTCTGTTTCCTTTCTTCCAACTCTCGAAGAAATGACAGAGCAGCAGCTGTATTAGACTGATTTGTCATATCGTCTGGCGACACATCCCCGAGAGTATACTTCACCCATTTGTGCGGATTTCTTTGATGATCTGGTATATCCCTAACACGAAAACGAGGAGGGAAGTCGATTGGTTTCTTAAAAATACTCTCTTTACCTCTGAAATGTTTCGTTTCTGATCTTTTCCTCTTCAGTGACACTCTTTCACATGTGCTGTCGACTTCCATAGGCTCCGCACAACTCCTGTCAGGATCTTCCTTTTCCTTTTCATGTTTCTCCTGATCAAATGCGTTTATTAAATTTAATATGTTTCGCTGCTTTTCTACAAAGTCAGTATTTGTGCTTCTTATATAGAACTTACAATCCTGCATCTTACGAACTTAAGTAGTAATTAGGTGTGAGTAAATACTACTATTCGCTCTATCCACGGTACATAATTTTTATTATGTAGTAAATAATGTAACACGCATTAATAGTTTTCAACGTCTTCTTTCCACTTTTCTCCAAAACATACACTGTCTTCGACAATCAACACATTACAGACGTTATTCACTTGACTAAAACAGAGACATTAATTCCAAATATGTACCAAGCATCGTTTAGTTTCACGTCTCTATCATCGTTTAGGTAGAAGAGAAAGTCTCAAAAAATCAAATCAAAAATTCATGTTATATTAGATGAGCATATTAAAATCAGTGTACTGAAACTAGCAAATACTCTGAATGTCATTTGTTAGAAAACAATGTACTTCAAAGAATCGAATTGTATGACGTGTATGTATAAATTTTAAATTCACACACGGTTATTCAGAGATCTATTACAAAATTATTGTTATTATATTATCAAATGCACAAGAAAGTGTTTCAAAAAGAAATATTCTTACACTTGCGAAGTGTCATCCATTGAATTTGCTACATATCGACCAACAAACTCCAAGTTGACATGGCGATGGCGGTGGATTATGAATTGCCTCTTATTTAATGTTCCGCGTTTAGTGTTGACACTCTCTGATTTGTTGTATGAAAGTAAGTATTTTTTACACATTTTGTGCTATTTCGAAGTGTCTGAGCGCCGTGTCCATTTTTTTATGTCCTTGTATTTACGGGTCATCGCAATAGTGTATTGTGAGAAAATGTGAAGGTAATTCGAAAACACATATGTTGACTTGCTCCTGTCAAAGTACTTAACGTATTACCACGCAATTGAGATTTTGACGAATCTGGTTGAATACGACCCAGTAATAGTGTAGGCTTTAACGTTGCCGGCGCCGCAGTGCATTTCTAAATCTAGACCAACTTCGAGTTGTTATTGACATCTTTGTCCTGGCGTAACTTATTATAATATTCCCAATTGCTATGAGTTCAGATGTGTTTGCATTTAAACGGTGTAATCAGTGTGACATATTCCTGTAATTACTGGAAGTTGTTCTTTTGCATGAGTTGGTATAATGTCTCCTAAAACTTTTGAGGATCTCTTTGTATTTAAGAATCTATGAAGGCTTCATGTTAATTCAGATGAGGAAGGACAATGACAAGTTGCGTGATTCAGCTGTGTGCCCAAAAGTCTTGAGGCAGTAGGGCAGGTGAATCACACTGGAGAGCATTGCTCAGCTGGCTAGAGAACCATTGTCAAACAACCTGAGTGACAGATAGGCTGTGTATGCTGTGTCACCCAGAGAACACGTTATATAATGATGTATTGGTACACACATTTTGCACATATATTGCATATAAAGTACAAAAAATGCAATGGGGTCCACTATATAACTTTTTACCCATCGTGAGCTCACACACGCCACCAGAGTCAGTCAAAAATCATTGTCTGTGTGTGTTGTGAAAGCATAATAATAAAATTCTGTGGGAATTTCGTTGTAATTGAATGTGATTCCTAATTGTTTTATGTCGTGTTGACTCTTAAAAGTATTGTTTACATTTGGTATGACTTGATCCTCATATGCAAATTTCTGAAGAATCTGTAGTGGTTAACATAAATATACTAAGTATCTGTTGGATCTGTTGGGTGGTGGTCAGCAGGAATTGTGCAGCTGTATCCACAGTTTATTTTGTCAGGAGATAACAGAATGATGTGAATGGATGCTATTTTCCAAATTCACTTTACTCCAATGTAGTGTAGATTTGTTATTTGCTTATTATTGCATCAATGGAATGCATATGTTGGATTGTTAACTGAGTTTATGATGTGAACATAGTGGTCTAAACTCAGAGACCACCTTTCTAATAGCTTTTTTCTTTTTATGATTATCACAGAAACATCTGAAGCTTATCATTTCTTATGTAGTTTGTATAAATACGTTTTAAGATTTCATTCACAAATTTTCATTCATATTCAGTTATGTGCACTGTGATGCATGAAGATTACTACTCTTGCTATTTTTATATGTGGGTACACACGTGTTAGTACCGTAAGCTGTGGTCAAGGTAAATGTCTTGACTCCAGTTTTGTTAGTTTTTTGCTGCAGGTATTGGTGTTTTGGTATCGTCAACGGAAGTCAGATTCTTGCAGATTTTTGTAAATTTACTTATTTACTTTTTTCCTTCTTGTGTGTTTTGGTATCATAGGGTGTGCGTGGAATTTTTTTTATTTTTTAATTTTTTTTTATTTTTTTTTATTTTTTTATTTTTTTTTTTTTTAAGCTTGTTCTCTCCCTAACCAACCCCCCCCCCCCCCCCCCAATTTTCCACAGTTATCTCATTAGTTTGATTGTATTTTTGTATGGAGATGTTATTGTCTTTGTTGGAATTTAGAATCGATGCCTCTGCCACATATTTATCTTTGCCGCAGTTGCTATGGTTGATCTTATAGATGTTCCTATTTACATGGTTGTGTTTTGCCTATCCTTGTTACATTTGTTCTGTGCATGTTAATAAAAGCATTTATGTTCAGTTTCAAACCTTAACTGTGTGTTTCTTTAAAGTTCAATAACAACAGGTTATGGGCCCAGGCACAGTCTCCCAGCAGTTTATTTGAAGTGAGTAAAAACATTTTTTTCGTCGCAGGTACAGAATTCCGGTAAGAGTTCAGTCAATGCTAATTTGTTGCCGTTAATTGAAAAACTGAAAGGAAGAGAAAATTACAATACATGGCAATTTGCAATGAAAACTTATTTACAGAACGAACAATTGTGGCAGTATATAATGGGTGAGATCAAAGATGAAGTTAGTATATGTACCGCAACAGCAAAAATAATCTTATCAGTTGATCCCGATATTTATGTGCATCTGCAGAGAAAGTTATCTGCAAAAGAATTGTGGGATAAATTAAAACAAACTTATGAGGATTCAGGACTTTATTGAAGAATAGGCTTGTTGAGTACGCTTTTAATGACACGATTCGAGAACTGTGTATCTGTGGAAGAATATGTGTCAAGAATAATTTCAACATCAAATAAATTTATGAAAGACGAGTGGGTAGGATGTATCTTGTTAGCTGGGCTGCCTAATGAGTACAAACTAATGATAATGGGTTTAGAGAACTCCTACATGCCAATAATGGGTGATTCCATTAAAAACAAATTGCTACAAGAAGTAAAGAATGAAGCGTGTGGCTACTCATGTTAATCGTGTGGCGCTCCAGGCGACTAAAAAAATAAAAGCAAATCAGCTCACACCACAATCCCAAAGGTCCGAGATGGTACATCTGCAACAAGTATGGACACACAGCGAAAAATTGTCACAGTAGAAACAAGGCAAGCGAAAAATCAGTAATTAAAGAAACCAGTTACAAGAAATTCTTCATGATGCCACTGTCAACTAAAGCTGTACACAGAGTGGTTTGTGGCTTCTGGTGCATATGATTTAAATTTTGTAGCGTCAGTTCCCAGTTCACAAGTGGTTGTAGCCATCAATGAAAATTTACCTCTTAAAGGGACAGGTTGCATGCATATTAAAGCTGTGGCAGGCCGAGAGAGAATAAATATTAATGTGACGGATGTACTTTGTTTCTCAGCTGAGTACAAATTTACTTTCCGTAAGCAAAATAGTGCAACAGGGTCACTCAGTCATTTTTGACAGTAGAGGCTGTCGCATTTGAGATACAGGGAAGTAAGTGATAGCTACAGCATTGTTAATCTACAGAATGTATAGGCTGGACCAACCCAGTGATCGCAGTGCAGGAACAAAATATGTATCCATGTCTATTGTTGATGCGAATCTATGGCACAGAAGATTAGGCCACCTACACTCAGATGCGATGGAAAAATTACGTAACGGTTTGGCTAATGGAATCAAATATAAAGGAGCCGTCAACACTCCGTGCATTACATGCATAGAAGGTACGCAAACTAGATTCTCCTTTCCACACTCCACTTGTAGACCTAAAAGAATTTTGGAGTTAGTGCATTCAAATTTGTGTGGACCCATGCAAACCACATCGATTGGTGGAGTTAAATATTTTCTAACTCTGATTATTTCTCCTGAAAGATTTTTTTGTATCTGTCAGCAATAAATACCAAGTACCTGACATTATACACAATTTTAAAAAGTTCATAGAGAATCACAGGTGAAAGGCTTTGTATCTTGCGAACTGATAATAAAAAAGACTTTGTAAATGAGACTGACGAAGTTTTTAAGGGAAGGAGGAGTTGAACATTTAACTACTGTTCCCTACACTCCAGAACGAAAGGGTGTTGCAGAAAGGTACAATAGAACAATCGTGGAAAAGGCAAGATACGTTATTTGAAGCGAAATTACCTATGAATTTTTGGGGAGAAGCAGCCTCCACCGCAGTTTATCTCATTAACAGATAACCGACAAAAGCTTTGAACAACATAACGCAAGAGGAAACTTTCTCAGGAAAGAAACATGACTTCAGACATCTAAGCTTATTCGGCAGTAAGGCATTTGTACTCGTACCATAAACCATTAGGCGCCAGTGGGACAAGAAATGTGTTCAGTGCATACTCATCGGATACTGTGAAGACAACAAGGCATATCGGTTGTTCCATCCAGTTCAACAAAAAATCATTAAATCCAGAGACGTGATATTTAAAGAAGAAATAATTAAAAAGAATAATAAGCCAGGAACAGGTGATCATCAGATATCTATTCTGTTTACAAATAAGGAGAACATGATGATTAAAGATGGCTCAAGGAACAACATATCAGATAACAGCATTTCAGAAGAAACAGGCTGTCGAAATAGAAGAATCTGAACTTCCTCAACAAGTGCTCACTAGGGACCTCCCCATTGCACCCCCCTCAGATTTAGTTATGTTGGCACAGTGGATAGGGCTTGAAAAACTGAACACAGGTCAATCGAAAAAAAAAAAAGGAAGTTGTGTGGAACTATGGAAAAAATAAGCAAAATATACAAACTGAGTAGTCCATACACAAGATAGGCAACATTAAAGAGAGCGTGAGCTCACAAGTGCCGTGGTCCCGTGGTTAGTGTGAGCAGCTGCGGAGCGAGAGGTCCTTGGTTAAAGTCTTCCCTCGAGTGAAAGGTTTTTTAATTTTCAGACAATTATCTGTCCATCCGTCCGTTCATCCGATGCGATCACTTTTTTGGGAGTGATTATCACATCCACAAGAAAACCTAAATTGGGCAAGGTAGAAGAATCTTTTTACCCATTCGCTAAGTGTAAAAGTTAGGTGGGTCGACAACATATTCCTGTCATGTTACCCACATGCCGTCACCAGTGTCATATAGAATATATCAGATGTATTTTCCTGGGGAGGAATCGGTTGACCTATGACCTTGTGATCAAATGTTTTCAGTTCCCATTGGAGAGGCATGTCCTTTCGTCTACTAATCGCACGGTGCAGTCGCAGAACACATACACTAAACTTATTACAGTGAACAGAGATGGCAATGAACGAACGAACAGATCATAAATTTGCGAAAATAAAGTAATTAAACTTTTCACTCGAGGGAACACCAAGGACCTCTCGTTCCGCAGCTGCTCATGCTAACCACAGGACCACGGTGCTCCTGAGCTCAGACTATCCTTGATGTTGCCTGTCATGCGTATGGACTACTCAGTTCGTATATTTTGCTTATTTTTTTTCATAGTTCCACACAACTTCTTCCTGTTTTCTCGATTGATCTGTGTTCAGGCCTATTCACTGTGCTAACTTATAACTAAATCTGAAGGGGGGTGTGATGGGGAGGTTCCCTTGTCAGAAGATCTTCTAGAATACCCATACCAAAGCAGGTGGATGATTATGTGACCTATTGTACTAAAGAAGATTCACAAGAATCAGAGCCATTAACTTTGGAAGCAGCTTTGCAATCCAAGGATTCAGAGAAATGATTTCAAGCAATAGAAGAAGAATTGAAGTCACATGCGGAAAATAAAATTTGGGAATCAGCTATCCTGCCTCAAGTCAAAAAAATGATTGATGCTAGGGTTGTCTTTAAGATAAAATGAGACTTACAAGGACAGATAATTAGCCATAAAGCTCGACTTTTAGTTAAGCAATGTTCACAAGTTAAAGCTTTAGACTATGGAGAAACATACTCACCAGTGATATGATACAATTCACTCAGATATTTTAGTCTAGCTGATAAATATGACTTGGACATTGATCATTGTGATGTGGTGACAGTTTTTTTTGCAAGGTGATTTAAAAGAAGAAATTTGTTAAAATTCTCACAGTTGACTATGTGACAAAATCTGTCAAACATGAAGGTATTAAGACTCGAGAAAGCAGTGTACGGACTTAAACAGGGAAGTCGATGTTGTAATATCAAACTGGACAAAGTTCTACTAAGTCTAAATTTCAGCAGGTCCAACGCTGATCCATGTGTTTATCACAGAAACGAAGGAATCGATATATTAATTGTAGTTATTTATGTAGATGGCAGGCTCATATTTTGTAACAATATGCAACTGAAAATTGCATTTAAAGAAAACTAAAGGAACAACTTAAAGGACCTTGGAGAAGTTTCCAATTGTGTAAGGATCCGAGTGATGAGATCATAAGCTTGGACTTTTATGGTTGGATCAGACTCATTATATAAATCAGATTTTACGGAAGTATAAATGGAATACAGTAATCCAGTATCCACTCCGCTTGACAATAACCAAGTATTAACTCACGAAATGAGCCCAAAAAACAGAGAGAGAAAAAGAGATGCCATAAAGTCCCATATAAAGAAGCCATAGGTAGCTTAATGTATGCACAACTAGGTACTAGACCAGATCTAGCGTACACAATTGGAGTCGGTTTAATAATAACCCTGGAATGTCCAACTGGCAAGCTGTAAAGCGAATCCTAAGGTATATAAAGGGAAATAAAGACTTCAAGCTACAATTTTCCAAGGAAGATCATGACATCGCAGGTTATACTTATGCTGACTGGGTGCTGGGACATAAGAGACAGAAAATCAACCACTGGTTTTTTATTTGTCACAAGGTGCAGCAGTATCATGGCATAGTAAAAAACAAAAAAAAAAAAACACCAACAGTAGCTCTCTCGACGACAGAAGCAGAATATATGGCTTTAACTTCTGCATGTCAGGAAGCACTTTGGCTGCAACGTCTGCAGAGAGAGAGATCCCTTTTCCCACAAGAAGGCCCGATAAGATTGTTTTGCGGCAACAAAGGTGCAGCTGATCTGTCAAAGACAAGTGGATACAAAGGTTGCACTAAACACATTGACACCAGGCATCATTTCATCAGGGTAAAGATAGATACAGGAGAAATCACAGTGGAGCAAATTTCCACAAATGCAATGCTTGCAGATATGACGACAAAACCACTGCCAAGAACCAGACATCAGTAACTAACACAAGAATCTGGACTCAGAGAATGAAGTACTGAGAGACATAACTTCTAGTGGGGGTGTTGGAATTTAGAATTGATGCCTCTGCTACATATTTATCTTTGCCGCAGTTGCTACAAATGCTTTTATAGACATTCCTATTACATGGTTGTGTTTTGCCTATCCTTGTGTTACATTTATTCTGTAGGTGTTAATAAAAGCATTTATGTTCACTTTCAAACGGTAACTGCGTGTTTATTTCAAGGTCAATAACAACAGTTTTATTTATACATATTTTTGTGTTTGTTGGCATGTGTATGTAGTGATATCATAGATGCCATATTGGAGATGCTTAAAATAGCCATTTCCGTCATATTGGTTATGTCATAGGTCAAAGCAGAGGGGTGGAATCGGATGCTTCCTTATTTCCCCTTCCCTTATCCATGTCACCTCCAGCTACCAATTTAATAGACGCTCAATTTATTAGACAATATGGTGAAATAACTTTTCAGTTTCTTATCCTCAATCTACAGTGTGACGCTTTTTGAACACATCTGATTGATGAATGAATCTTTTACGCACCAGGGTGTTGTATGTTGTTGTCGAACTACTTGTTCGTTTAATACCATTTCCCAGGCTGGAACTCGTACCTTTTGTGGTTTAAGCCCTTGGCAACTAATCTGTTTACTGCCTAAGGAGGATGCTAACAATTGCTTATCCACAATTTCCAGCATGAAAACTCTCGCAGCTTTTGCGGTGCATTTATTAACTTGAGTAACCACTGCTACAAAATAATCATGATCACTAGTCCTTGTCACTATAGTGACACAGACAGTAGGGTCAAGCCTGTTTGTAGCTACAAAGTCCACAATTTCACTGTGTGTGTGTGTGTGTGTGTGTGTGTGTGTGTGTGTGTGTGTGGTGTGTGTGTGTGTGTGTGTGTGTGTGTGTGTGTGTGTGTGTGTGTGTGTGGGGGGGGGGGGGGGTTTTGACCTTTTTAAGTGTAATCAACACTTCCCTCCTTATGACATCTAACCTGTCTGTTTTGTATACATTCCATACCTAGTTAAAGATTAGGGCATACTGAAAAGTAAGGCCTTCAAGTTTTTTATGTGAAAACTCTTAACGCTTTTTAAATAAAATAAGTGTTGTTAATGTTCTACATCTTTATTCTTCATGTCTTCTCAACTTAAGTTAGTATGGTGAAAAATACATTTCCCTTCATGAGAGTCCAGTTTGTTGACACTGTCACTGCAGAATGACTGCCTTTATTGATGGAGCCGCAACCTCAACTTTTCTTGCACTGCTTCATCCTTATTAAAGAGAAGACCTCGAAGTTACTTAAGTTCCGGAAACGGTTGAAAATAGGATAGTACCGAGTCAGGACTGTGTGGACAGTGATTGATGACAGTAATCTCAAGGTGTCAGATTGTGGCAGATTTTGCAGCACTTGTGTATGGACTGGCATTCTTATGCTGAAGGAGAGGGTGCTCCGTATGTGGACAAACTCTTCAGATTGCTTTCCACCCCCCATAAGGTTCTTCTGATTTTTGTCTCGATTACACATCATCCCACCATACTTCAGAAAATGTGTGTGTAAATTGTAGCAAAACTCCTCACAGTCATTGCCCTTGTGAACAATCTCTTTTTGTACCAAGCTGTTCAGAGCCATCACCTTCCAGAACACAGGTTTGCCCAAATTTTTATTTTATTTTTAGAAGGAAATATGGGAATAAAAGACCTTTAACAGCTTGTCAAACTATGAAGGCCATATGAACGGCTTATGCAGTGGATATGGTATCAAGCCTCTGTTAAGTCATGACTCTTTTATAAATCATGAAACCATTCAAGGAAGAAGTTCCCAACTCCCTTAAACCCTACCCATACTGCATGATTGGGTACCCCTCAGCTGATTTAGGTAGTGGTCCTCCATCTCTGGAGTTGCTGGAGAGATGGATGCTCTGCAGAACATTGTCGTCCTGTATTTTAACTGATCCCACATACAAATAATTATCATTGAAGGAAAGGAGCAAGTGCATCAATATGTATAATGATCCACTCAGCCTCTTACCCGGGAGGCAGGGAGAGGGATTGGGGGTTGGGTCGGCCAGTGGCTTGGAAGGAGGAACCAAGTTTCCCAAATATTGATGCGGCGGGTGGGGAGTTAGGTACATGAGCTAGGAAGTAATGCGCTGATTGTCAGAGCTGGTGGGAAGAGGCACACACTGAAGACGATGTGAGGACATGTATTGTGAGGCAGTGACAGGATGGAGAGAGGGTAAACTTTCAGGAGACAGTTTGGAAACAACGGATTACCAGAGACTGGGGCCAGAACAATTACGGGAGTGAAGGATGTGTTGTGAGAATAGCTCTTATCTGCATAGTTCAGAGATGATGTTGGAGGGAAGAATCCAGATGGATCAGGTTGTGAAGCAGCCAGTGAAACTTGGCATGTTATGTCACTGGGTGTTCAACGTTGTTCTTGGTGAGAGTTTGGCAGTCACTAGTCATCCTGATGGACAACTGGTCAGCATTCATGCATAAAAAGCAGTGCGGTGTTTGCAAGTGAGTTGCTATATCACATGGCTGCTTTCACAGGTGGCCCAGCCACTGATGGGGTAGGATAAGCTTGTGACAGGACTGGATTACGAACTACAGGATGGGTAGATTCCTGTGGCAAGGGGTTGGAATTGGAAGTGGCATAGGGATGGGCTAGGGTGTTGGGTGGGTGATGGCCCACCACTTTAGCTGGGGTGGGAATGATCTTTGGTAGAATGTGCCTCATTTCTGGGGATGATGAGAGAGAATCAAAGTTCTGACAAAGTTTATTGTTCAGTTCCTCCAGTTCAGAGTGATAATGAGAAATAAGGGGTGGGGGGGATGCTTCTTTGTAGTTACTTCTTGGGGGTGGTGGGAGGATTGTGTGTGTGTGTGTGTGTGTGTGTGTGTGTGTGTGTGTGTGTGTGTGTGTGTGTGTGTGTGTGAGGGGGGGGGGGGGAGATATGACATGCGATGCCTGTTTGCATACTAGGTTTCAGAGGAGGTTGGGGGTGGAGGGGGGGGGGGGGATGTTGCCTGCCTGTGAAGGCCTTTTTAAGACCTCAGCAAAGGAGTCCTCGTCAATGCATACACTGTAGAGACACACCGTAATATTTAAGTAGGAAAAAAACTACTTTTTAGACTGCAAAGTGAGATTAAAAAATATTTTTGAACTGACTTTTAAAATCCCTGAAAATTGTCATCTGTAATACTACTACTTCTTCTACTTCTTCTACTTCTTCTACTTCTTCTACTTCTTCTACTTCTTCTACTTCTTCTACTACTTCTACTACTTCTACTTCTTCTTCTTCTTCTTCTTCTTCTTCTTCTTCTTCATTGTCATTGAGAGTGCTGCTTATGCTGTGAAAGGTTTAATGACAATTTCTTCTGTCACTCTTAGACCACGACTATTTTATTCAGTGACACACGTTTGACTGTAGGTCGTTTAAAAGCTCCCTTTAATATGAATTCATTTTGGCTTTTATCCGTCATCCATTTGTGCAAAACCTCTCTCGTATACACTTCAAATGGTTTATTTATTGATACATCAAGAGCTTACAGTTGTGAAGAAAGTCCTCCCGGAATAACAGCAAGCTCTGTATATCCCTGTCTCAATTAATCATTCACAGAATTTTTCAAATAACTGCCTACTAAACTAATCAAGCACAAGAAGACATCTCTTCTTCAATAAAGCACCTTTCTTTCTTTCCCATACCCTGTTAATCCATAATTTCATACAAGTCTCGTCCATCCAACTCTCGTCATGTATGTGAACACAATCACTTGGAGGTATTTCAGAAGGTTTTGACATTATTTCGCACTTGAATATGATAACTGGCTTAAGTTTAGTGCCATCAGCACAGCATGAAAGAACACCAGTGTAGTACTTTTTTATGTCCACTTGTTTTTGTATTTACAGTTGTAGCTCCTTTGATGGCAAGAGCTCTGTTACTCAGAACATGAAATGTCGGAGGAGTTTTGTCCATTGGCTTAGTTCCACATTGATTTTCTTTTGATGTTGAATAATAAAGTGATGGAAAGATATTTTCTCTTCATACTCTTGTAGCATTTTGTGAGGTATTTTGATTTTGATTTTGATTGACTCGCAAAGTCCATGAGGCTTCACAAACTTGTAGCACAACCAACTCCACCCTTAGTCTGTGAAACTCCACTGTGGAGCTAGCTTGAGAGCATGTATTTGAAGCATTTTTGTATTAATTTCAATGCCGGCTTGACAATGTCCTTGAATCCATTTCAGTACATAATCTAGTTTTGGCCATAATGCATTCAGTTCTTTATTTGCACATTAAGTCTTACCTTTTTTTTTTCAGTTCTTCTTTACTAGCCCACCAGTTGCGAGTGGTTTTTCTGGTGGTGGAGGAATGAAATGCTTCTCAGCTGGTCTGTTTACATATTCTTCTGCATATGCTATTACTTTCAGTGTATAGCCTGCATCGTATGAATACCTTTAATTTTTTCCATTACAAAACTAGCTACTAACAAAAATATAGTACTGTTGCTGACAATACAAATCACTTTCAATTAGTTCTCCAGCCCCGTAGACTGCAATGATGCATCATATACTCAGCTAATCTGTATCACTTCTTAGCCTCGGATGTTATTGAATTTAGCAAATGTTAAAATTCAGGAGTAAGAAACAGATAATTTGTTTTCTCCAACAAAATTCCTGTCCTGAATACAAGCCTCCAAAGATGACACTGCGGACACCATTTTGAAAATGTGAACTTAGGAAAAATTATTAAAATGCTGCATCTCTGTAATAGTTGTAGATATTTTGTTAGTTTTTTTTTATTTAAAAGATAATTGCTTTATGATTACATTGGTATCCTTAGTTTGAACTTATCTGTCAAAGTTATTTTATTTTGAAATTTCTAATAATTTACAAATTTTTTTTTAACAATGCCAAGCCAGAAAAGTTAGATTTTTTTTTGTTTTCTGTCGATTAATATTCTCTGTGAAGGAGAGCTTCCACTTTTAAGTGAAGAGGCGTCTAAGAAATCTGAGACCATCCAGCAAGTTCAGTGTTTTTGTGAAGGATTTGCCAGTTGACACAGTTGCAGTTGTTTTGTGAAAAGGACTGTTTGAAATGTCTTGCTACTGGGGCCACAGGAGAGTGAAGTGTGCTGACTATTTGCATATCCATAAAATAGTGATACAAAAGACAAACAAAAAACAGACTTCTTTCAGGTTGAGAATCAGCATTCTTATTTGAAGACTGTTTCAAAGTGAAGATGTTTCCAGTGACGACTTTGTGTTCTAAATGTTTTGACAGAATAACAACAATGACAGTATCTGAACAAGGTGAAGACTACCATGGTGCAGATGATGCCGATTTTGCATCAGTAGAGGGAGAATTAAATATCCTGAATCAATCAACTACAGAGGTAGGTGTTAGTCCTGTTGAGAAACCATGGTCAGTGAAGTCGAGTCATAAGCTCTATTCATCAAGAATGTGTAGAGAAATTACTAAAAGTATGGATGAATACACTACAGCAAAACTGACCACACTCTTCAAAGTAGAAATTCCGTCTCAGAAGAAAATGAATCAAAGCACTCTTGCACCTCTTGCCAGGAATTTTTCAAAGATATCAATTCAACTGTTGAATATTGTGCATCGTACAGTGAAAAGGTGCAAGATTTAACTATTATTCCAGAGACATTTTCAAAGAAAACAGTTTTGAACCAAATTCCATCAGTATCAAAGTACATGGTAGACTAATAAAGAAATGTGAGGTCTGTGAAAGGAGTCTTTGGAAGACCAGATCCCTATTATCGTCATCCTGTAGAATTAGCTAAAGTTCAAATAGTGCAGCCATTTTATCTGGAAGATAAATGGGACTGTTCACACCAGAGTGCAAACAAAAAAGTCAGTATGATTCTAATAGTTGAAGGTGGAAAAGTTGTGAAGGTGAAGACATACATGACTCGCGGTATCAAAGAAACTTTTGCTATTTATAAGAGCAACTATACAACTTCACATATTGGAAGATCAAAATTTTATGCACTACGACCTAAGTGGGTGGTTCCACACCCACCTAGATATGTCTGTTTATGTGTGTACTGTGCGAATTTTGATCTTTGTGTGGTAACTTTGAAGAATTTGTTGGAGTATGTGTCATATGACACCTTGGTTGGGCATGTGAAGTCATTAGAGTCTGTGAGGTAAAGCGAGAGACTTGTTTGTTTCAAGAATGTAGTGACTGCCCTGGAAAGGGAGTACTTTCTTTACAGACACTTAGCCTGGACAATGAAGCAGAAATTACATGTGTGACAAGGGAGGAAAATAAACGAATTAAGAAAACTGTTGCCTTTGACAGTTTCATTGATGACCTTAGTAAATGTTCAGTGAAAGCAGTAACACACCAGCATCTAAATAAGTTTCAGTAACAACAAATTGTAGAAGTGAAAGGGTGTGTACAGACTGAAGAAGCAGCCATAGCGTACGGATCTCCGTGCCGGCACGTTCACAGGAGCTCAGTCCGTCAGTTCACCTGATGATGGCGACATGTATTATCGCCGAAATATTGTGCCCGTTGGACACTATAGACCGGCAGTACACCCGTGGATATTTTGATTAACTATGTTTAGTGCTTCACTGTGATTTTGCTTAGAACTGGTCTGTAATACTTCCACAAGAATTACACGGGTATAATTGGCATAATGACCAGGTTTCAGTTTCTACAGGAGTGACATATTTTCAAAACAAGACCACAAGTGTTGCAGTTATAAGTGATGACACAGAACATGACTCGACACATGCTTTGCTAGCAGTGAGCAAAATTCTTCAGCTGCAAACAGGGGCAGAGAAGATCGTCATTATTACTGATGGTGATCCTAGTCATTTTAAAATTTGTTACCAGCTGTTTGAATTGTGTAAGTCACGTGTGCCAGTTGACTGGGCATACAGTGCTACTGGTCACAGGGAAGAGGCCTTGTCATGGAGTAGGTCTGCTGAAGCACCATGTTTCAAAGCATAATCTTTAAAGCCCAAATACAGCTGTGATTGAGAATGCTGAGGATTTTATGAGAGTCATTAAATCTCACACATCCACAGCTCTCATTCTTTTGTCGAAAGAGGAAATCGAAGAATTCCTTGAACAGAAAAAAAAAGAATGGTGCAAACAAACTATTCTAGTGTAAGGAATGTGTGTGTGAGAGAGAGAGAGAGAGAGAGAGAGAGAGAGAGAGAGAGAGAGAGAGAGAGACAGACTGATTGGTAGATTGCAGAAATTATAGACACCAGTTATGAGTTAAACAAAATTCCAGCTGAAGGACAGCAACAATACCATCAGTGTTCACTTCCTGTTCACAATGTTTTGAAGATTGTAAGTGCTCCAGTTCCTATTGGTTCAACAGGAAGGCATCACTCTATATCAAAGGAAGATACTGAACCATTGGAACACATTTTTAGTTCATTGACTGGCTAATTTCAGTACAAAACAGTGCACAGAAGCTGCATAAATTGAAACCTTTAAGTCTTTGGACCTTTCACATACATTTTGAAACCATTTAAAATGCTTGAAAAAATGAGTCTATTACTCATCTTTCAAAACTAAAATTATGTTAAATAAGGCTAGGTTTTGATTTTTTGATCCCATTATGTGATAATGTGGCAATAAAACAGTTTTTGTGTGAGGCAAAAATTTCAGTTGTTTATAAAACCTGTTCAACCTAAAAGTGGAAGCTTTCCTTTTCATGGAATGTAGAACTATATGGTACTAATCAACAGAAAAAAATCAAAATTTTATGGATTGGCATTTTTTAACTTTTTTCCATAAATTATAAAAAATTCAGAATTATATAGTAAAAGAACTTTGAGAAATAAGTCCAAATAGAGCATTTCTTTGTAATCATAAAGCAATTATCCTTCAAATAAAAACACAAAATATCTAGAACTGTTCTAGAGATACAGCATTTTAATATTTTTTTTTTCCAAAATTCACATCTTCAAAATGGTATGTGCAGTGTCATCTGTGGAGGGCTGTATCTCGGAGCAGATATTTTTTATTTTTTACTTTTTGGATAAAACAAAAACAATAGGTGTTCCTTACTTAGTTCTTCATTTTAACATATGTCAAATTCAATAGCATCAGAGACAATGAAAGTAAGAGTTTTTCCTAGCCTGCCTGAATTGATATGGACTATGCTTGCTAGACAGTGTCCTACATTTGTGTTGGTAGGACTGGAGGGAGAAAGTATTAGGGGTCCCACAGCATTGACTATAATGTCATTTTCAAGACTGGTGGGAATTTTAAGTCAAACACGGGACATTTTAATATTACTTTTGAGTATAAGATGCCCCTGAATTTTTGAGGCAATTTTTGAAAAAGAAAATGTATATTATAGTCTGTAAAATACAGTAAGTCATTGGAGGGTGACCTGGTTGTATGGGAGTGATTTTTTTCGCACTTTGTGTGTGTGTGTGTGTGTGTGTGTGTGTGTGTGTGTGTGTGTGTGGCAATGAGAGAGGTGGATGTCAATGTCCAAGAATGTGGCATGTTAGGTAGAGAAGCTTAATGTGGAGTTGATGGGAGAGGTGGTGGTGTGGTTGTGAAGGAATAAGGATAGAAAGTCTTGGCTTGGTATCCAGTCATGAAGGTATCATTAATGCACCTGAACCAGGTTAGGTGTTGTGAGGTTTTGGAGGCTGAAAATGTTTCCTGTTGGACTATAAACAGGTAGGTATAGAAGGGTGACCTTTGGCTGGCCATGGTTGTGTCATGAATTTGTTTGCATACCTTTCCTTCAAAGGAAAAGTGGATGTGTATTAGGATATAGGTGGTAAGGTGTGTAAGAAATGCGATTGTGGTTTGGAGTCTGAAGGATGTTGGGAAAGGTACTACCGTATTTACTCGAATCGAAGCCGCACTCGCATCTAAGCCGCACCTGAAAAATGAGACTCGAAATAAAGGGAAAAAAATTTCCCGAATCTAAGCTGTACCTGAAATTTGAGACTCGAAATTCAAGGGGAGAGAAAAATTATAGGCCGCATCTCCAAATAGAAACAAAGTTTGTCCATTGTAATATGAGACACAATTTAGGCCGAATGAATGACGATACAGCTAGAGTCGTAAGCTTAGCAGTTACGCTTTATCAGGTAGCCATTGTTCTTTATCAGGTAGCCATTGTTATGCGTCAGGCGCTCCGTCCGTATTTATACGGGTACACTTCCTTTCCTACGTGCTTCGTCTGGTTTGAATTGATTGCTTATTTTTCTTTGGTCTGATAAGCACAGTTTTCTTTGCTATAGGTGTTTACGTCACTCTTAAGCTGAAAATGCATTACTGTACTGTGTCATGCATAGTTTGTCGCATTCTGATAGTGCGTGTTTAAGGCCTGTGGCCGCTCGCGGCATGGCTTGCTTTTGTGCGCGCTACAATTAAAAAACAAAAAAAGAGAGGAATCGTCTCATTAGCGAAACAATGGCAAGAAACTGCTATTTGTTGTTGTCTTACACTGCTTCTTTCTTTGATAATGATCAACAATAACCAAATAATAGACTGCGTATGATAGATGATGTTCTGAACGAAAGTTTAGCGAAAATTTTTCTCCGTTTGAAAATCTGTGCAGGCGCCTCTTTAGTACATTACATTCTACACAGAAATTAGTCATTCCTAAATTTAAAAATCTAGTCAATTGCCGTGCTTCACTTCTGACTGCATCACTATTAAGCATAAGAATAATACGAATATAAACATGACATGATATGTATATTCTTCCGCGTTTGCTGTTGTCTCACTCTAGTTTCGTAGTTTATTAGGCAGACAGGATTTAAATGAGATAGCAGCAAACATGAAACAGTACATGGCAAAATGTTTATATGCGTATTCCTCTTATGGTGACGAGAATACTGCATGTGATTCACAATTTATAGAAGTTCCTATTAGCAACCATCTCTTTTCACAGATAGGAAAAAAATCAGAACGTAGAGTTGGCCATATTGACAAACATCCCAAACAGTCTTGCCAGTCGGATTTTCGTAGTACTTTGAAATGCTGCTACGTTCGAAGAAGAACAATACGGAATTTGTATTTACTTCGTTGGATAATATATGAAAATGCAGTGGTCGAAACTCGGGGCGCAGAAATCCACTTTTTTTTTTTTTTTTTTTTTTTTTTTTTTTTTTTTTTTTTTTTTTTTTAAATTTATTTCCTGACGCAGAGGTTTTGGCGCCAGTATATATCTTTGTGCCTACAAAGCATGCCTGTGTAGCGCTACATATAATAGACGGCAGAAGTAACTTGTGGCGGCACCCACCAACTTTTTTCAGAATTTCCGCTTGCTTTGCACTCGATTCTAAGCCGCAGGCGGTGTTTTGGAGTACAAAAACCGGGAAAAAAGTGCGGCTTAGATTCGAGTAAATACGGTATTTGATAGTGGCAAGGTCATTGGCATGAGGAATATTGGTGTGTAGGGAGGTGGCATCAACAGTGATGAGTGGGTATCTAGCCAGTAAAGAGATGGGAATGGTGGAGAGGCAGTGAAGGATGAAGTTAGTGTCTTTGATGTGAGAGACTAGGTCTCGGGCAATTGATTGGAGGCGTTGATGAAGAAGAGCAGAAATTCTTTCACTGGAAGCTCAGTAGCCAGCTACTATGGAGCATAAATGGTTGTTGTGCTTGTGGACGTTTGGCATCACATGGACGGTAAGTTGCAGGGTGTTGTGGCTGGGAGAAGGTAGATTAATTCAGGTGAGAAGTTCTGGGAAGGGCCTATGGATTTTAGTAGAGATTGTAGTTATGTCAGCCACCTGGGATGGGATCACTATGGCAGAGTTTGTAGCTGTCGAGTTAAGATAGTTGAGGAGCCTTTCTTCAGGTAGTTGCTGCGATTCATCATGCCAGTGGAGGGAGGATGATCATTTTAGATTATATTTCGAGGTAGTGGATGGCTGTTATTTCCTCCGCTGAGAGATTGGTGTTCTTAGTTGGTTAGACAGGAGGGGGAAGTGGTTGTTCACAGTTGGATGGTGTACTTCATTCACTGACTCTCAAGCATTCCCACGCCTTTACCTCCTGGATCCCTACTCGTCACTATTGGTGTCACCTCTCTACATAGCAGCATCTCTCATGCCCATGCCCATGGCCTTGCCACGATGAGGCCAAAATGAACCACTGGCACCATGCAGGGGCATAGGTTTGTCGCCTTTGACGCACAGGTATTTGCTAGGAGTAACGGGACACCCTTCTGTGAATAATCTTAGTTATATAAATGAAAAACATATTATTTAATCAAACAGCAGAAATGGGAGTGTTGGGAGCAGTATGTTGCTTCAATGAATTCACCCAAAACTCTCTTCAAATCCTTCCTTTCACTTATTCCATTACTCTGCAGCGCATAGTTAAATAGTGATGACATGTTTCAGTTGTAGAAAAGTTACTTCAAGTCATATTAACTTTTATAATCGATCCCAATGTAAAATGAACTTGTGATCTGCGATAATTTCAAATAGTTCAGTTTGTGCTGTTAAGTGTGCCCATTTTTTTCTAAACTGTGAACTATTGTGAAAAAGGGAATACAAGTCAAAACAGCCTCATTCACTGACAAGAGTTCTGGTATTTTACATCTAGAAAATTGAAGAAATAAGTATATTTAGTCCCTGAATAATCCCATTCCCTCAGCTACTCCCTCTTTTCTCTCCTCTTCTCCTGTGTATAGTAATGTTTGATGCAAAAAACATAATCTACAAGATCTGTCAAAAAAGAATTAAACTTTCTGTTATCAACAAACTGGATGTTACACAACTATTGTACTATACTGAACTGTGTTTTCACGCGGCAAGCAGTTTCATCAAAAGCAGTCAGCTCAGTTACAGTGAATAAGCAGTTTATTACAGGCATGTTCTAGCACTCTTCTGGAAGGCAAAAATGGTTCCCTGCTTAGCTCCACAGAAAACAAAATTGCAAAAGTATTTTGAGCAGTGGCTGGCACAATTACAAATGTGCAGAGTCAGATGAGACCTACCTTGAAGGTTACCACCACTAACCGAACAAACTGATAAGTATGCAAATTAGCTGCCACAGTTTCTTTTTTGTCTGACCTTATATACAACATTTAATGGCAGTGTAAAACATAATATCTGTAGTAAACTGCTAATCCACTGCTATTTAGTTGTTTGAATTTGTGACAGTTTAAGGATGCAGTTAAAAGGAATGGTGGAGAGGGGAGGGTCACACACTAACATGCCACATCAAACAACTGTTTATCTTTTTTCTGTCACAGCATGTATTTTAAGGAAAGAAAGATTTATTTTCTCATTTCATTTACCTTATATTTATGACAGTGATTTACTCTCTTCACTAACTTTGTTTCATTACATGCAGGGAAACAATTATCAATAAAGAAAACACAAATAACCAGTGAAAAAAGTGTGTCACCATGCATACCTATTTTTATTTCCATTTTTGTGTGATTTTCAGGTAAATAGAAGGGTTATTTCTAAGCTTTCAGTTACTGAACTTTGTGAGATGTATTTGTCTCTTGTGGTAGTGATGATGGTTTCTCTTTTCTCCCCACAGTTTAAACCACAAGCCGATCAGCACATTGCCAGATGTGCTTCCAAATTCTCCACTGTGACTAAGTGATTGCAGTACAGCAATTTCTCTTGAACTAATAAAGAACTACTCTGAGTCCAAGAAGCATGCTGCAACATGTACAGTTCGAGATAATCATGTCATTGTAGAGATGCGTTAAAGGAACTAATGAGAGTTGAAGAACAGTACATCATTTTTGCAGCTGTTTGTATGCTGTGAACGAATTATAACAATTTTAATTTTGTGAGACTGTCCTGATAATTTGAAGTTCAGAGAAAGTACTGTAATGGTTTTATCATAGCTTTTTTAAGAAAACATTTTATGCTGTAGTTATGTGTTTTTCTTGTGTTAGCACTGAATTATTAGTAATGAGTATGTCCTGTAGACCACAAACCTAGCTTTTTCTGAAGCAAGTCTCAACAACAGTAAAGTGAAAAATGACAGTTCCAAAAAGAACTTGTGTATAAAAACAATGTTCCACACATCATTGTTTTTGTTTTTGCTGTACCAAAACTGTGTGCAGTCTATTGTGAATATATACCACATTCTAAAAATTTTGATAGTGTAAGAGACCAAGAAATTGTGTATTGAAGTTTTAGCTGATTTACATTTAGAAGAAAATGATTATTATTTATAAAACAAAATAAAAAAAACTTCTGTTTTGTATGAACATCGGTGAACTTTTAATATTAAAGTCGTCATTAAATTAGAAGTGTGAGTTTTGATATGAAAATTTTTGCTAACAAATTTTCATATGCCACAAACAGTAAGAAGATTAAATCTGTACAAGAGAGGGATAATGTAACGTGTTCAGAATTGGCATACAACAAAATAAATTGTGCTGAAGTGTTGCAGTATAGCAGTTCAGATGCCACAACGGGCAGAATATCACCCTCTCAAAAAAAAATTGAATCTTTGCATGTTTTTCGCAATGAGGAAGGAAATGTTACCAATAGGGCCAGTAAAAGTAAAAGTTTATCTTTGGGGAAGAGCAGAGTACAAACCATTCATAAACTTAAGGAACTACGTGTTGTTCTCAAAAGATTGCCTGAACTGTGGTTAAGAAAAAATCTGTTCACTGTTGGCAGGATCAATAAACTATCAAATCAAAATAAATATACTTCCAGAAACATAGCAGTTAAATCAAATTCTTGTTCTGATGTCAACAAAAGCAACTGCACCAAAGCACAAGTTACAGATAGTTCTGATTCAACAACAACTCTAGATTCAGTGCTTCACAAAGGAATTACTGATTCCTCAGCAGTACAAGATGCTGAGCTGATTTTGTTTTTGTCTAAGTTTAAAACAGAGCATCCAGAATTTTTAGTCAAGAAACTGCATGTATCTTTACACAAATTGTCAAGTAATTTACATTCATATAATTGGTCTCAGATAGAAAACATTTATCAGAGGTGCAAAGATTGCCACATCATTACTGTTCACAACAGCATTAATCAAGAACATTCACCCAACCGAGCGGCAGTCAATAAGAGTTCAACTCGGTTAGAATCAAGTAAGAAACTGAGCATTTTACATGAGAATGGAAGTTCTTATGAAAATTTGAATGTGGTAGTTAAGAGAAAAAGACAGAGAAAGTGGCATTTCAATTGCATATTTTGTTCAGATGATAATAAGACAGCTCAACAGAACCATTTATCCAAAAAATGTAGAAGACTTGAATCAGTGAAAACATTTTCTCCTTTTGCGCTAACAGAGATAGATTTCAGTGAAAACGAAATGGATTCCTCAGATACATCTTACATTCCTGATAAAGAAAGAAAGCATACTGTTCATGGTAAGCAAAATACCCATAATAAAGAATTATCGAGATTGCGCAGGGTGTCGCCCATGGAACTTATAAACGCTGTAAAGTATGCAATGCATTTGGCACTGACTGAGCCATGGTTACAGCTGGATGTGTCTGGTCCTCCAGAATGCTGTGAATCTCAACATCAGAGGATGGTATTGCATTGGATGAAGCCAGATATAAGTATGTCTGATTTATTCAGAAATGCTCTGTCACAAGGTGTATGGCTCCCATCTTTACTTCACATGATGATTTCTGCTGGGGCAATTCCTCAGCCTGATGATGTGCAAAACATTCTGCTGTTTGTCATGGTATGTATTTCAGTAAACCTTTTGTTTCTTGTGTGTGTGTGTGTGTGTGTGTGTGTGTGTGTGTGTGTGTGTGTGTGTGTGTGTGTGTGTGTGTGTAAAGTTGTTACCTTCACAAAGTTGTTACCTTCACTGTTTAAAATATTTATATTTCACTAAGGAATTTCCATATGAAATACTTTCTGTATAGGCAAAATGTATATAGTAGCAGGTGTCCAGTCAGTTTCTTAAAAGCTTGGGTTTCTAATAAACCATTTGACACAATGTGTTCATTTTAAGTAGGTGAGTATTAGAATTTCATAGTTAGAGAAACTTAAATATTGGGGCAATTTTGACCTTCACTGTAAAATACATTATTGTTGCTTAACTCTCATCATGAGTTTCCTACTGTCCATTAACATAAGATAGTCAATACCGTTTAATTTGAAGGTGACTGGTAGTGGAAATCAATTATCCACTAGCAAAAATAAGCATACATAAATACAACATTTTTCAGACTTGTATCTTGCATTATTTTATCCAGTTTTACACTTATAAAAATAGGCCATTGTCACAATCAATAAAAAATTTTGGTTTGTGACCACATTGTCAATATGTAAAACTACCGATGTTTCTGTCACTGTTGCATATGACCTTCAGGGTGTTTTCGGTTAGTGCTGAATGAGAAAATTTTATTCCTTATATACCTGCAGATGTGGCTGTTACCTAATTCTGATAGGTTGTTAAGGACGGAGGAGAGGGATGGTAGAAGTTCTTTGTTGGTATTCTTATTATTTCTTTTGACTGATGGAAACTCTAGGTTCTGATTGGTGTTTGCGTTACTGCATGTGATTGCTGGAAATTGACGAATGGAAAACCAGGTGGCAATTGTGACACGGCATCATTTTCCTGCTTTCTAGCAATGGCAGAGACGTAACAGTACTCTATGTGCCTGCCGCCATTTCAGTCTCCAGCATGCCTGTGCGTATTGTTTCACATGAGCTGTCTTAGCGTACTGGTGTTATTGCTGGCAGCCAAGATGTTGGAAGTCGATACCATTCTTCTCTCTTCATGTTGGCAGGTCGCTTGGCTATTTCTATTGCCTTAATCTTCCTCCTGAAAGTAAGAGGCTGTTTTACCAGTAAATGAGCTTCACCAAAATCAATCTGCTTTCCACACACATCCTGGGGTTCTGCTACCGCTGACTTGGTGTGTTGTCTTAGTCGGATATATCTTTTGTGTTCAGATACACATGTGCTGATGGGTCGTTTTGTCTTGCCTACATACACTAATCAACATTTGCAACTGATTTCATAAACTTCAGCAGCATGTAGTTTTTCCATTGCCTCTTTTGTTGTGCGAAGAACATCTTTTATTCTGTTGCTGCTTTGGAAAATTGGCTAGATGCCTGCTTGACGGAGCAGCAATAACTTGCTGCTGGCAATAACACCATTAAGCTATGACAGCTCATGTGAAACAATATGCACAGGCACGTGGGAGACCACAATGGCTGCAGGCACATAGAGTACTGTCGCGTCTCTGCCGGTGCTAGAAAGCAGGAAAATGACACCGTGTCACAACTGCTGCCTGATTTTCCATTCGCCAATTTCCAGCAATCACATGCAGTAACGCAAACGCCAATCAGAACGTTGGGTTTCCATCAATCAAAAGAAATAATAAGAATACCAACAAAGAACTTCTACCATCCCTGTCCTTCATCCTTAACAGCCTATCAGAATTAGATAACAGCCACATATGCAGGTATATAAGGAATAAAGTTTTCTCATTCAGCAGTAAACAAAACCACACTAAAGGTCATTTGCAATTGTGTGTTTCAGTTTTGCATTTCGTTACCGTCTGTGTCATGATTTTTCATCTTCCTTACAGTATGAATTATCTGTTGTTCCGTTGCACATGCGCTCAGAAAGTTAGTACTATTAGTCTATGTCCTCATTGAATATGTTAATGCAACTAGCAACCATTAAGTTTTGGGAGTAAAGAAAAATCAATGAACATTTTTGTCAGAAACAGCTGGAATGCAGATGCCAAGTGGAAAAGTCACCACATTTCTTGAACATTAAGTCTGACAGGAACTGAAATTGAAGATAGCAGAACAAAAGCAGAAATGCTTAACTTCATTTTCAAATATACCTTTACAAAGGAAAACCCAGGAGATTTGCCTTGCACTACTGCGAAGAAAAGTGAAGTAAATTTGTCACTTGTACTGAGGAACAACTGAAATTAGTAAAATTGAACATAGCTCCAGCACATGATGGAATCCTTATCAGATTCTATAGTAAATTTGTGGCTGAGTTAGTCCCCTCTTTTAACTATAATCTAACGTAGTTGGAATAAAACACCTGTTTACAAGAAGGGTAGTAGACGTAACCCAATATCTTCCACATTGATATGTTGTGGAGCCTTAGAATATATTCTGAGCTCAAAATTAATGTAGACCACAACAACAACAATAACAACAACAACATCTCAAACAGAACGACCGTCTCCATGCCAACCAGCATTGATTCCAAAAACACGTAAAACCCACCTCACAATTTCCTGAAGTGTCTTCTTAAAAGCTTTGCATCCGTAGTCAGGTAGAAGCAATATTTCTTGATTTCTGAAAAGCATTTGACTCAGGGCCATGTCTACACTTATTCAATTGTATGAGGCATCAAAGAAATTTGTGACTGGATTGAGGATTTGTTGGTAGAGAGACCAAAAGTTAACTTGGATGGGGAGTCATTGGCAGTGAAGTAACTGCTCACATGCACCAGGGAAATGTGTTGGAACCCTTGCTGTTCATGCTGTATATTAATGATATTGTGGACAATGCCAACAGTAACCTCAAACTCTTTGCAGATGATGCAGTTATCTAAATGAAGTACTGTCTGAAAGAAGTTGCATAAATATTCAGTTGGATCTCAAAGATTTCAAAGTGATGTAAAGATTGGAAACTTGATTTAAATGTTCGGAAATGTAAAATTGTGTCTTCCCACAAAACTTAAAGAAAAAAATAGTAGTATCCTATGACTATACTATCTGAAAGTCAGGGTTGGAATCTGTAAACTCGTACAAATATCTGGATGTCACAATTTGCAGAGAAATGAAATGGAACCATCATCACTTGTGGATAAGGCTACAGAAGAATGCTGAAGATTAGATGGGTAGATCACATAACTAATGAGGAAGTATTGAATAGGATTGGGGAGAAGAGAAGTTTGTGGCACAACTTGACCAGAAGAAGGAATCGGTTGGTAGGACATGTTCTGAGGCATCAAGGGATCACCAATTTAGTATTGGAGGGCAACGTAGAGGGTAAAAATCATAGAGGGAGACCAAGAGATGACTACACTAAGCAGATTCAGAAGGATGTGGGTTGCAGTGGGTTCTGGGAGATGAAGAAGCTTGCACAGGATAGAGTAGCATGGAGAGCTGCATCAAACCAGTCTCAGGACTGAAGACCACAACAACAACAACGTGGATAAGGCAGGTGGTAGATCCCAATTTATTGGTATAATACAAGGAAATGCAATCAGTTTGCTAATGGCATCAAGTATCCCAAGAATTCCCACTTAAAATATTTAGGAATTGGCTTTCAATTATGGCTGTAGGAATGTACTGCAATGTTCTATGTATTTCACTCATAGGAATTGGGGCAAAGGTTATATTAATTACAGATCACATGCAGCCATTGTTTAAAATCGTTCTTGCTGCACTCCTTACCTGAATGGAACAGGCGAAAATCCTAACAACTGGTACAGTGGGATGTACCTTCTACCACACACTTCAGTGGTTTGCAGAATATACAGGGTGAATATTAATAAAACTAATAAACTGATGGACTAGGCTCCTGACTGGAAATGAAGGAAAACAAGGTCCTTTGAACATGTGTCCAGAAAGGGATGATTTGTATGCAGTGCCAACAAATCGTCTTGGAACACAGTACAGAACTGCATCACATCCATGTCACAACAGATGTTCAAACTGGCCTCCATGGGACACAGTGTCATGTGGGATTCACTTATGTGTATATGTGAGAACGTACTTTGGCTTAAAGCATGTTGGTGGTCCACTTGCCTGGAGCTTGTGTACTAGGGTTCGTCTCGACATCTTATAGAACCCTGTCCTCCATTTTGTGGAGGTACTTGTTTTGGTATAGCTGTGCTGCCCCTTGACTACACACAAACACCATCTCATCTTGTCCCTGACATGAATACCAGACCATTCCACTGCTTACTGTTCACTGCTGCATCAATCACACAGCCTGCAACATACAAGGAACTTATGGCATGTGGTCAGAGGAGCTGCCATTTGACAACGCCATCTACCATGACAATGATGCATTTCCGGACCTATGTTCATAGGACCTCTTTATCTCCATTCCTGCAGTTTGTTGGTGTTATTAGTGTTCACCCTGTATATTGTATGTGGTTTACACCTACAGTGGAGCTTTTTAATTGGACTGCTGATATTTCTTCTGAAAATGATGTTGTGAATGCTTTTAGAATTATAATTATTTACACTGACCGATGCAGAAATCCAAGTGTACTTCTGAGATCAGGGTTTCATTGTTGTGCATCAAGTGATGAAAGGAGGAGATGCCTCCTTAGTGCCCATATGCACTTCTTTCTCACTTTTGGTAGAGAGGTTCTTCTGTCAAAGATCATAGCAGGTTATGAAGTTATCACAGTCAGACTATATATTCTGAATCTGATGTGCTGCTACCAGTTTCATGGTTACAACCACACTCGAGAGTCCTGTCTACACCCAGCCAAATCTGTAACCTGTGGCAGGGATGCTAACGAGGACAATTGCCCGCCTCCTCCTCAACACTGCATCAAATGCAATGGCGACCATGCCACTGCCTCTCATGATTGTCTCGTGTATCTTGATGAGCGAGATGTCCAGGAGATCTGAGTGAAGGAAAAAGTGCCTTATCCGGTTGCTCAAAAGTTGTTGGGTAGTTCGAAACCCTGCGTTCTACCATCTGGCCTCTACAGTACTGTTATTGCTACATCTCGCTCCACGAAGGACGTGGCCATGCTGACATGGGACCTCACTTTCAGCACTGCGGTTGTGAAATCTGCCAGTTTCATGGTAGTGTCCCCGTTCTTCCTCCAGCTGTGCAACATGTCACCAAACTTTCGCTTCACTGGGTGAAGACACAAGCTACACAACCAGCAGGTTGGAAAGGACAGAAGGAATACTCCTTTGAAGGCTTCCTATGTCCCTCTCGCCAACCAACATCTGAGTCTTCTTCTGCCAACCATAAAGTCTCAAATAATTCAAACAAAGGCAAAAGGTCACCTCCTTCACTGCCTCGAAGATCCTCTTTGATGATGTCATGTGGTATCCTCGCCCGGCTGATTTCCTTATTGCTGATGCACACCACCAACTGTTTTTCTGCCCTGGACTCCGCAGGGCAAGAATGTCAGGAATGCCGATGCTTCTGCAGACCTCTTGGAGCAGGATTCTCCTGCCTGTGGGCCCTGTAGTAGTGAATATTTGAAGGCTGGCACTCGGCAGCCACCGAGGTGACGCTTCTTCATTTTTTCGTTATCATGGCTCTCCTCGAATGGAGTGTTTGTGGTCTTTGATCCAACAAAGAGGATTTATGGCTGCTCTTAGAATTGCACCATCCGTTTGTTCTGTGCCTTCAGGAAGCAAAATTGCATCCTCACAACTGCTTTGAGACCATCTCGGGCGAGAGTCATGCTGCTCATATGGGATGACATTCATAGTCAACCCAATGTGCTAACTACCCGCCTTCAAACTGTTGCGGTTCACTTTTTCGTTCCTCACTTGACCTTTTAACTGTGTGGTATTTACATCCCTCCATCATTCGATGTCACAGGGCAGACTTCCTCCAGCTTATTGGGCAGGTACCTCACCCCTTTCTGCTGCTGGGTTGCTTTAGTGCACACCATCCCCTTTGGGGTCCTCCCAGAACCTGTCCAAGGTGTGCCCTCTTGGCTGACCTTCTCAATCAACTTAACCTCATCTGCCTTAACATGGGAGCAATCACATTTCATTTGGACTTCACACACACACACACACACACACACACACACACACACACACACACACACACACATATTCCCATCTGGACCTCTCCTTCTGCACTGCTCAGCTTGCCCAATGTCTTGAGTGATCTGTTCTCTCTGACACTTACTCAAGTGATCATTTCCCATATGATATCTGTTTGCTGACTCCTACCTCACCTGTGTGCTCACCCAAATGGCAGCTTACTAAGGCTAACTGGAGGCTTTACTTCTCCCTTGCTACCTTCTATGAACAACATTTCCCCATTTTTCATGACCAGGTGGAATATCTTACAAACATTATCCTTACCACCACAGAATGTCCCATTCCTTGCACTTCCTCTTTACCGCCCTGTGTCCCAGTCCATTGATGGACTGAAGTGTGCCACGACACAATTTGCACGCGGAGACATGCTCCCTGCATTTTTAACCATCTTCCTACAATGGCAAACTGTTCATTATAAACAGTTGCGTGCACAGCGTCATTGCATTCGTCAGGATAGCAAAAAACCTAGGTAGATTTAATTTGCTAGTTCTGTTAACAGTTGCACTCCCTCTTCCGAAGTGTGGGCCAATCTGGGACCAAGATCCATTCCCCGATTTTCGGCCTGCCAGTAGCAGACAATGTCATTGTGGACCCTATTGCTATGTACAACACCCTGGTCTGCCATTTTAGAGATTTTGACCTCCTCCCACTATCATCCTGCCTTCCTCCATCAGAAATGAGTAGAGGTGGCTTGGATGATACCCTTCATGTATTGGAATTGTGAGTGCTACAATGCCACTCTTACTTGGGAGCTAGATCATGCTCTCACTTCATCATGATTCTCTTCCTCAGGGCCAGATGCTGTTCATTCAGATATTGGAGCAGATTTCTCTTGGGGCAAGATCTTTCTGCTTCATAGGTACAACTGCATCTGGGCAGAGGGCATGTTTTGCAGACACTGGCATGTAGCCACTGTCATACCCATACCCATACCTATGCCTGATTAAGACCTTCCTTCTAGCTACCACCCCATTTCTCTCACCAGCGGTTTTTACAAGGTGATGGAAGATATGATTCATGCTCAGCTGGTATGGCGGCTTGTGTCTCACAATTTACTCACCACTGCACAGTGTGGATTTGAAGCCCGCCAATCTGCAGTTGGCTATCCCGTCACTTTGTCCATCCATGTCATGAATGGATTTCTGCAGAAATCCCAGACTGTGGCCGTGTTCTTTGGTTTGAAGTAAGCCTATGACACATGCTGGAGGACTGGTATCCTCTGTACTCTCTCCACATAGGGATTATGTGGCCAAACGCCCACACCAATGGCTTCAGATTGAGCATGGAGTTGGGTGTGCCTTTGTCATTGGCGTCGTCATTTTTCGGTATCAGCTTCGGAACACTGCTTAGTATTTACAAAGCTTGTGTGTGCTTCACACTGTCCATCCCTTAGTGCAGCGTGTCCAGGAAAGCTGTCAGTTGCTCATTCTTGATGGAGCCACTGTGATGTTCATGTGGTTTCCGGGTCACATCGGTCTGACAGGAAACGAGGCTGCTGATGCAGCTGCCAAGGCTGCAGCCCTCGTACCTCAGCCTGCATAGTTCTTACATTCCCTCTTATGATCTCTGTGTGGTTGTCTGTCAGCAGGTGGTGTCATTTTGGCATCACCACTGGTCCTCCCTTCATGGGAACAAGCTCTGGGTTATTAAGTGTCTCCCAGCGGCTTGGATGACCTCCTCTCGGCCCTCTCGCCATGTGGTGATCTTTATAGCTAGGTTGCATATTGGGCACTATCTTTTTGGGGTGCTCTCCACTACTGTGTGCACATTGTGCTCAACTTTTGATGGTCAGCTACTTCCTGACAGAATGCCTTTTTTTTAACCCTTTGTGTTCTTGTTTGTGTTTGCTATCCGGCCATTTTAGCAAACAATACATGGACTGTCACCCGCAGTTTACTTTTTATCTGTTGTAGCAATATGGCGAAGGCCATTTCATTTTCAGTTCAGGACCTACGTTTCTCTATGGTGTATTTTATCGACCTTTCTCCGCATCCCTGTTTTAAGTTGTCTTCTCTTTCGTTGATTGGATTGATGTGCAGTCGTTTTTAACTCCTCTTGGTCTTCATGTTATACAGTTTTGACATGGGTGCGTATGACCCTACTTGTTTTAATGCCTTAAAAAAAAAAAAGACCATAATAGTTCAGTTGCCACATGAAAATTGATAATTTACACAATCGTAGAGTTTTGCAAGATAACAGAAGGTGCCCAATTATCTTGTTCTTAGACTCTGCCAAGACTTGTAGTAGATTAAAGTTTAGTTTCCTATTGTAACTTTTAGAGAGGTGAACAGTTACATTGTTAACATGTTATTATTTGACAAAAGTAGCTGTATTCTATCACAGGCCACCCTTCCAAAAGGTTTGAGGAAGATTCACAGACCAAGGTGAATCTGAAATTTGTTAATCTCACATGATATGCAATCTTACTTCTGTCCTGCTGTAACAATACACTGATGGCCCAAAATATTACTACTGCCTGCTTAATAGCGTGTTTGTCCATCTTTGGAATGAAATACATCACAGATTATTCGTATCAGGGATGCAACAGTTTGTTGGTAAGGTTGTGGAGATGTGTCTGTGCACAGGCCGTGTAATTTATGTGAATAACAGACTGCTAATTTGCGTATGGAGTGATGACACCTGATAGTGATGCAGATGGGTTCCATAGGCGAATTTAGTCACCGATAACTATAATACTTCTCATACCACTGTTGTACGGTTCTGGCTCAGAGACACAGACAGTTACACTGCTGGAAGATGACATCAATGTTGGGAAAGGCTTCAAGCATGAAGGGATGCAGGTAGATCACAGCTGTTGGTGTGTTGTTGATTATTACAATAGGTCCCATGCAAGTGCAGAAGAATGTCTCCCATATCGTAATATCGCTTCCTCCAGTCTGCATCCATGACCGCTGCACATTTTGAGCCACCATTCACCTCAATAATAGCTCTTGTGGAGATGACCATCCACCTAGTGTAGCAAAAATGTGATTCACCTGAAGAGCCGAAACGTTTACATTGATTGACAATCAAATCTTAATAGTCCTATGCCCACTGTGGTTGTTATTGATGATGCCATTAGGTCAGTATGTGAACACGTCGGGGTGGTCTGCCATGCAGCTCCACATTCAACAATGTACGATGAATGGTGCGGTCTGAAACAACTGTGCAGGCACCAGCATTTTGCTCTTTCGGCAGAGATGCCACAGATCACCATCTATCCTACTTTATAGAGCAGACAAGTCTCTAAACCCCATGTTCTGTGTAGAGTGAGGGACATCCAACCATTTAGTGTCTAATAGTAGTATCACTGTCCTGTCTCTTTCTGTAGGGCAGTAGCATGTAAGTGTTCGACCAGCTTCACCATTTTCAAGATACTTGTTCGCATTCTCTGTGTAATAATGCTCTGCCCTTTGTCTAAGTCGCTTATCTCAATGGATTTCCTCACTTGCAGCCCTTATCTTTACTAGGCTGATCCGCCATCTGTGTCTGCTCTGCTTACATACTTCTGTTACCATGTCACACGGCCTTAATGCCATCAGGCAGCATCCAGTGTCCGCAGTGGGCAGTGGTCCTAATGGTGATGTAAGAAGACCTACATTGTGGTGGAGAAGCCAAATATCTGGCTCAGTAACCTTAAAAGGCTGCTGGACTTTGGAAAAACAACTTAAAAATAGACACAGAGACTTCGTGTAAAATGTGGAATCTGTCACTCAGTTTGTGAAGAAATTAAAGTTAGACTGCTCAGCACAGACAAAACACACATAGTACAGATCTCCATTCATATAACTGGGTATAGAATATGCCTGTCAAAAATGGAGCAGCTGTTGTTGCCTCACAGTACAGTTTAAGTCCACAGTCAGCATATTTTTGTTGTTAGTCAATTTCTTCATTTAATGGTGTGTGTGTTCATGTTTGCCGTAGTGGAAAGGGGTGAAGTTATTTGGCCCTAGTAGTCCATATTAATATTATGCTAGCCAACTTCCCTATTGGACAGTATCTTTTGTGATTCAGTTATAATCTTTCCCCATTTAGTAACATTAAAATTACAAAGGGACACTATCCACATTTATTATTCATATCTGTTGCATTTCTTTCTTGTACTGAAATAATGCTCTGTAGTACATTCTCAATTTGGTTCCACAATTGTTAAGTTACATTGTGGAAGGTTTCCATATGCAACTGATCAGCATATATGTATTGTTTGTTTTTTGGACAATTGTTAATGCTATTTTCAAATATTTTTATTTAATATGTTCACTGTGCTCCAATTGACCTGTATGTCTTCTTTTTAGTACTTTAATGTTTTTGTTCTGTTTCATTGTGAATGAGCGACCGACTGACTGACTGACTGACTGAATCTTCTTCATTGTGAAATAAGTAGATGGTTGTGATTATGCCTTCCATCTGAGTCACACCGTTAAATTCTGTTGTTTGTCATTTGTTTTTCAGACATCAGAAGACCAGATAGTAAAAGAAAATGCATTAACAATAATACAGATGTTATTTGATGTATGGCCTCCATGCTGTCTCCATACGGGCTCTTATTACAGTTCTGTCTTCAGAAAGTCGCACAAGGTGAGCAAATAAAGTATGGCAACTAACAATATAGTGAAGGCATTGAGGAATAAATAGGCACATAAACAATACTGAAACATATATATAAAGTATTTAGGAATACAACAGGTTTTGTGAGCCAGTTGATTTGGCATCATTTAGTAATGCTCTTTAAATTCATTAAGCTGATAATGGGATTTTAAGAATTATAGCTGTTGAGGAACCATAACAGTTGTGATATTCTAAATGATTAGAGAATGTAATTTCTAAAAAATACAGAACAGAAAGAAATGTCTCTCATACCAGTTTGTAAATGAGTTGGATTAGATGAAAGTAAGTTGAGCGAACTAGGAAATGTTTACAAGTGGGCCACATGGCAGTTGAATTTATGTTATTTTTTTATATTTGTGATACATGAAGTACAGAAGTCAGATACCAATTTCCCAAATCAGTTTACTGAACAAAGTGGTGCAGTGTTAGCACACTGGACTCTCATTTGGGAAGATGACTGTTCGAACACACATCCTGTCATCCAGATTTAGGTTTCCTTTTATTTCCCTAAACCACTTCAGGCAAATGCTGGAATGGTTCCATAGAAAGAGCACAGCCGATTTTCTTCCTGATCCTTGACACGATCGAAACTTGGGCTGCGTCTCTAATGACTTGATGGCGGTGGTACTCTAAACCCAATCTTCCCTCCTTCCTTCTTCCCAAATCAGTTTGGTGAAACTCTAAAAAATTCTCAAGAAAAGAAATTTTGAAGTTCTCCAAGCATCTTTAAGTCTCTAAAATTAAATGGCTTTTTTGATGGGCTGCATAGTTCTGTGGTGGAATATGTACCTGTTGCATGTGGGGCCTGGTTTAGATTCCCAGCTGACGTAATTTTTTTTAGCAAAGTTACATGTTCTATAATCATTTCCGTGAAGAATAAAATGCATTAACATGAAAAAAATCAATAGTGTTGGAGACTGATAATCGGTGGTTTGACTCTTATTATGGTCATTATTATTATGAATTTCTCCCCCTTTCAGTTAGAAGGCTTATGTCATTTAATTATATAATTTGTAAAAATTTGCTAATTAACCCATCAAATGATCATTTATAAGAAACATGCACATCTTATTTCTAATTACATGTTGTTGTCGTCGTCGTCGTCGTCGTCGTCGTCGTCGTCGTCGTCGTCGTCGTCTTCAGCCCTGAGACTGGTTTGATGCAGCTCTCCATGCTACTCTATCGTGTGCAAGCTTCATCATCTCCCAGTACTTACTGCAACCTACATCCTTCCGAATCTGCTTAGTGTATTCATCTCTTGGTCTCCCTCTACGATTTTTACTCTCCACGCTCCCCTTCAATGCTAAATTTGTGATCCCCTGATGCCTCAGAACACATCCTACCAACCGGCCCTTCTTATTGTCAAGTTGTGCCACAAACTCCTCTTCTCCCCAGTTCTATTCAATACCTCCGCATCAGTTATGTGATCTACCCATCTAATCTTCAGCATTCTTCTGTAGCACCACATTTCGAAAGCTTCTATCCTCTTCTTGTCTAAACTATTTATCGTCCATGTTTCCCTTCCTTACATGGCTACACTCCATACAAATACTTTCAGAAACAACTTCCTGACACTTATATCTATACTCGATGTTAACAAATTCCTCTTCTTCAGAAACAATTCCCTTGCCATTGCCAGTCTACAGTTTATATCCTCTCTACTTCGACCATCATCAGTTATTTTGCTCCCCAAATAGCAAAACTCCTTTACTACTTTAAGTGTCTCATTTCCTAATCTAATACCCTCAGCATCACCCGACTTAATTTGACTACATTCAATTATCCTCGTTTTGCTTTTGTTGATGTTCATCTTACATCCTCCTTTCAAGACACTGTCCATTCCGTTCAACTGCTCTTCCAAGTCCTTTGCTGTCTCTGACAGAATTACAATGTCATCGGCATACCTCAAAGTTTTTATTTCTTCTCCATGGATTTTAATACCTACTCTGAATTTTTCTTTTGTTCCCTTCATTGCTTGCTTAATATACAGATTGAATAACATTGGGGAGACGCTACAACCTTGTCTCACTCCTTTCCCAACCAGTGCTTCCCTTTTACGCCTCTCAACTCTTATAACTGCCATTTGGTTTCTATACAAATTGTAAATAGCCTTTTGCTCCCTATATTTTACCCCTGCCACCTTCAGAATTTGGAAGGGAGTACTCCCGTCAACATTGTCAAAAGCTTTCTCCAAGTCTACAAAAGCTAGAAACATAGGTTTGCCTTTCCTTAGTCTTTCTTCTAAGATAAGTCGTAAGGTCAGTATTGCCTCATGTGTTCCAACATTTCTACGTAATCCAAACTGATCTTCCCCGAGGTCAGATTCTACAAGTTTTTCCATTCGTCTGTAAAGAATTTGTGTTAGTATTTTGTAGCCATGGCTTATTAAAGTGATAGTTCAGTAATTTTCACATCTGTCAGCACCTGCTTTCTTTGGGATTGAAATTATATTTTTCTTGAAGTCTGAGGGTATTTCGCCTCTCTCATACATCTTGCTCACCAGATGGTAGAGTTTTGTCAGGACTGGCTCTCTAAAGGCCGTCAGTAGTTCTCATGGAATGTTGTCTACTCCTGGGGCCTTGTTTCGACTCAGGTCTTTCAGTGCTCTGTCAAACTCTTCACGCAGTATCATATCTCCCATTTCATCTTCATCTACATCTTCTTCCATTTCCATAATATTTCCCTCAAGTACATCGCCCTTGTATAGCCCCTCTATATACTCCTTCCACCTTTCTGCTTCCCTTTCTTTGCTTAGAACTGTGTTTCAATCTGAGCTCTTGATATTCATGCAAGTGGTTCTCTTTTCTCCAAAGGTCTCTTTAATTTTCCTGTTGGCAGTTTCTATCTTACCCCTAGTGAGATAAGCCTCTACATCCTTACATTTGTCCTCTAGCCATGCCTACTTAGTGCAGTGGGTCCAGGAAAACTGTAAGCTGCTCAGTCTTGGTGGAGGAAGTGTGATGTTTCTGCGGGTTCCTGGTCATGTCGGTCTGCCAGGAAACGAGGGTGCTGATGCTGCTGCGAAAGCTGCAATCTGTGTTCCCTCCGATGATCTCTGTGTTGCTGTCTGTCAGGATGTGTTGTCCCTTTGGCATCGCCAATGGTTCTCACTCCACGGGAATAATCTCTGGATTATTAAGGCTCTCCCAGTGGTTTGGATGACCACCTCTTGGCCCTCCTGCTGGGAGAAGGTTAGTTTAACTCAGCTGCATATTGGGCACTGCCTTTTTAGCCATTATTATTTGCTAAGCAGTGCTAACCCACCACTTTATATACATTGCACCCAAGTTTTAACTGTCCGCCACTTCCTGGGGGAATGTCCATTTTTTAACCTTTTATGTTCCCATTTGGATTTGCCGTCTGAAGTATCGGCTGTTGTAGCAAATGACGCGTGGGATGTTGACTGCGTTTTACTTTTTATCCGCCAAAACAATCTGGTGGCAGCCATTTAATTTTTAGTTTTGGACCTCTGTTCCTTTATGGTGTCTCTTTTAGCCCTTCTTCCATGTGCCTGTTTCTATCTGTCTTCTATTATGTCAATTGGGACTGACATAGAATCATTTTTAACTCCTCTGTGTCTTTGTGTTCTATAGTTTTGGCTTGAGCACGTATGGCCCCAGTGTTTTTTGTGTCCTAAACCATAACAAAACAAACACCACTGGTTGATGAAACCCAGTGTAAAATCACTTATGTGTAACTAACTGTACTCTGACTTTTGAGTATACCTCCAGCATATAATTTACTGTCAGTCTCCCTCATGAACTCCTCTTATAATTTTTTAAAGCCTTGCTTCCTCTCTGTAGTTCCCTCCAAGTTCTGTTTATTTATTGACTCAATTCACTTTGACACTTACTATATCCAAAAATTCGTTTAATGAGCAGGAGTAATACTGCATACAACAAACACACACAATATGTGTTCCTATCCCCAGCATCCAGAGACTTAGCCTTCTCTCAGGTGACATGGAGTAGGGCAGAACTAGCCAAAAATATAGGCTGCCTCTTGCAGTTGTGGTGATAGCTTGTTCTCTTCGTGTCACCGAGAAGTGGAGTCATGTATCAGAGGTGAAACTTCCTGGCAGATTAAAACTGTGTGCCCGACCGAGACTCGAACTCGGGACCTTTGCCTTCCGCGGGTAAGTGCTCTACCATCTGAGCTACCAAAGCAAGACTCATGCCCAGTACTCACAGCTTTACTTCTGCCAGTATCTCGTCTCCTACCTTCCAAGGCAAAGGTCCCGATTTCGAGTCTCAGTCAGGCACACAGTTTTAATCTGCCAGTAAGTTTCATATCAGCGCATGCTCCGCTGCAGAGTGAAAACTCTCATTATGTATCAGAGGTGTTTGTGATATGCTTTTTGTCGTGCCAACATGGGCAATAGATGCATACTGTGTAGTTTTCTTCTGTATAGCTGAAATGCTTCAAGTATTTTGTTCTGGTATTTGATCATGATTACTCATTCATCGAATTTTGGAAGGATTGGATAGTATTCTTACTTCATGCCATCTGCAGTAAAAGTTGTTTCTTGTAGGGACCAGCAAGCTGCTGTCCCCGTTCTTTGCAGTGTGTGTGTGTGTGTGTGTGTGTGTGTGTGTGTGTGTGTGTGTGTGTGTGTGTGTGTGTGTGTGTGTGTGTGTGTGTGTGTGTGTGTGTGTGTGCGCGCGCGCGCGTGTTCCTAATCAATCATCATGAATTAAGTGTTTTGAAATATGTTGATTCCTCTGGAAGTCGTTTTGCAACACACACACACACACACACACACACACACACACACACACTCACACTCACTACATTCACCACAAACCATAGGGACATCAACTTGCTGGTCCTTATGAGAAACAACTTTTACTGCAGATGGCAGAAAGTAAGAATACTATCCGATACTTCCAACATTTAATGAATGAGTGATTATGGTCAAATAACAGAACAAAATACTTGAAGCACTTCAGCTATACAGAAGAATACTAAATAGTATGCATCTTCACTGTATTACCCATGATGGCACAATGAAAAGCATATCACAACCACCTCTAAATATACGATTCCACATCTCGGTGACACAAAGAGAACAAGCTATCACCACAACTGCAAGAGGCAGCCAATACTTCTAGCTAGTTTTGCCCTACTCCCTGTCACTTGAGAGAATGCTGCTGGAGACCTCAGGTTGCGAAAACAGCTGCCAAAGATCATCTCTTTGACAGCAGCACTGTACACAGCAGGTGGTGGGATTTCAGAAACACTGGAGGGCAGCAGCACAATGGCAGAAACATCTGAAAGCACTGGTTATTGCCTCGGCGCTTACGTTATAGTTGCTGAGATGCCCGGTTTGGCAAAAATTCTGAGCCAGTAGGTATGGGCAAGTGCCTGGATTTCAGCATTGGGTTCTGGCTTGAGCATGTATTGCTATACCTCCATGACTGGGATTCAAAATCCCCCTATCAATTTTTACTCAGCAGTTTTTATCCCTTTGGTTGTTTTTTGTTAGTTGGTACATCGCTCATCTCCCCCTATGGGTACAAGAGAATGGGATTATGCAGGGCTCCATACTGAGTATTACATTCATCACGACTTATGGACTAGGACCACTACTGGAAAACCTGTCACCCCTTCACTGCATGTTGACTACTTGTTTTTGGTATAGCTCTCAGTCTGTAGCCTTTGCTGAATGCCAGCACCCAGGTGCCATCCGAAGGGCCTCTGCTTGGACCCTGTCCCATAACTTCCAATTCTCTCTTGCGAAGACACAGGTCATGCATTTCTGTCATCACACCACAGTCCGTCCTTGTCCAGAGGTCTACTTGGGTACCAAGTCATGGACTTTGTTGCACAGTCCTGATTTTTGGGACTCTTCTTTAATAAAAAGCTGACATTGCTGCCCCACATTCATCAGCTTAATACTAGCAGCATGTGAAACTTGACTCTGCTTCCTTGCCCATGCCTCTTGGGGTGCAGATCACAGTACTCTCTTTCATATTTACTGGATCCTAGTCCCATACCAATATGACTATGGTTCCCAGGTTTATGACTTGGCAGAACCTTGTGCTTTGAAATTCTTGTGCCCAGTCCATCATTGTGGAGAGAGTTGCCTCTGGCACTTTCCATTCTAGTCCACTAGACAGTCTCCTTGCTGAAGTGGGTCCCACAGTACTTACTCTTGCTCTTTTATGCAATCATCATGCGTATCCCAAGGATTGAACTGGCCTATTATTGGCTTGAGAAGCAATTACTCACCCAACATTCACTTTGAAAATCTTACGTGTAAATTTGCAGGTGCAAAGAACAACTCTTTTGCTTACTTTCTTTGCCAGCTGCCGCATTCATTCCTTTTTACTCTATTCTAATTGCTTTTGTGTTCAGATAACTCATTTTCTACAGCAACCTATTTTCCATTTTAGGGGTAACACTCTAATGAATAGTGGCTGCTGTACCTCTTTAATGCTTGGACTACAATGGATCAGGGATGGGACTCCCGTGGGAGGGACAGCCTATATCTCCTGGCCCCACCCACTTGCTAACCTGATTAATTTTCTTGCCTTCTTGTATTATTGATGGTCCAACTGATGACCATTACATTCTTAGTCTTCTGATTTTTACTATTACAACTCACCCAGCTAGAAGGCATTCTTTACTCTGTAACTGTCTTTGCCTTTCATGTCAGGATGGCAGGGGATCCGTTGTGGGCGGAGCCTGAGAGATCCCACATCTTCTCTAATGTGTGGACTGGTCCTACCCATATGCTTTTACTTCTTCTTAAATTATTTCTCAGCTCTGGCATCAATATTGCATTTAATTCAAGCACTTTTGTAATCCAGTAAATTTCTTTCAAATGTCACCAACTGTAGGTGAAGTATGTCTTGACTAAAGGACTGATGACATTGCTGTCTAGTTTCTTAACCCCCAAGCAACAAATTTGGGTTTTTCTTACAAACTTGGTGATTTACTGATCAGTTACTCCTGAGAGCCTCCAAGATTCTGCAAGGATCATTTTCCTTCTTGATGGAGATTTAGGGCCATTTTCAAATTCACTTCATACAGTGAAACCTGGAGGATAGCAGGATAGATGCTGGGGCATTCATTTGAGCTTTCAAAGTGACTCGCTTCTCCAAAAGGTGAAAACAGTGATCTTATCATTGTGATATCAGATCACATGAACTGTTGGTTGTTTGATGTTTCAAATGCATACACTTTGGTTACATATTATTACACTGTGGGAACAACTCATTCTATGTAGATTGTGGCAGAGCATTACATGAGAATGCTCCATGTGGTCAAACAACTAGTTAGTCCATGAGACTAGTGAAGAGATACAATTTAATACTTCATTGGAAGTGGTAGCCTTACATATACACATAGATTTTAAGCATTGCAATACTTTCTACATCCAAAGGATTATCAGAATGTGTCGCCAAGCAATCTACAACAACCCACATTTTCTAATTTAAGTTTTTGTGTTTTAAATTCTGTGTCTCCCACTAATTTTAGCACAGCATATGATGCTTTGTCAGTTGTCAGAATATTGGTCTGTAGTCTCAGCTTTCTCTTGTGGACTCATTTTAACATTGCACAATGTTTTATGTGATAGTGACCACTTTGACTGCCCATTCTCTGCCGCAGTGATACCCCTCAGGATACTCTTCACACTGGAGGTTTAGAAATGCTGATTGATTTCTTTAAACCCTGCTATCCCCTCTCAAGACAAAAGTGAATTTATCCTCCGACATATGACAACTGTTATATTACATGCATCAGATGCAGTGATTCCTCTTGCCTCACAAGGGAAACTCCCCATCGCACTCCCCTCAGATTTAGTCTTAAGAAGGCCCAGTGGAAAACCCATCAAGAACTGAATGTGTATTAAGCATGAAAACAGGAAGAGGGTGTACTGACTGTGGGGAAAAAAAAGCTAAATAGAAACAGTGAATGGTCCAATCTCAAGATGTGTAGCATCGAGCATACTTTCTCAAGATGTGTAGCAGCGAGCGTACTTACGTAGCCATGTCATCATGGTTATGTGGGTACGATGTTGGACTGGGAAGGGGGATATCCATGTTCAAATCTCGCTCATGCCCCAATTATGAACTGTCCGTCCAGTTAGTGATGTGTCTGTTCACGGTATTCACATTTTTGTTTGTGTAGTGGTGTAACGTCCGTTTGCAAGGTGGTGTGAGAAAGGAAGTGCCAGGCACACATCCCTCCTATTTGTTCTACCCAAGTGCCACATGTTATGACTCTTGCATTCCGTTTTGGAAGTTTTGAAGCTTGAATTGTTTTGTGTGTGTGTGTGTGTGTGTGTGTGTGTGTGTGTGTGTGTGTGTGTGTGTGTGTGTGTGTGTGTGTGTGTGTGAGAGAGAGAGAGAGAGAGAGAGAGAGAGAGAGAGAGAGAGAGAGAGAGAGAGTGTGTGTGTGTGTGTGTGTGTGTGTGTGAGAGAGAGAGAGAGTGTGAGAGAGTGAGTGAGTGAGAGAGAGATCAATGCAGCATCTAGCCTGCTCTCACTATTCATCACATTTACTTCCAACGGTAAAATATTCTTACCATATGATATGTTCCGTAACCAATGTATAATATGACAGTTGCCAAGGCTTCAGAAGGAGAGAAGATAAGCGACCAGATGGAAAGTTAATAATTTCGTGAAAAAAAAAAAAAAAATTGGGGCATGAGCGAGATTTGAACACCAATCTCCTCCTTCGCAGTCCAATAACATGATAACATAACCACAATGCTGTAGGTACACAACTATACTTTTCAGTACACATTCTTCCTCTTTCCATTCTTGATCTGTTTCCAGTTTTTGATGGCGTATACACTAGGCCATCTTATGACTAAATCTTAGGCGAATGCAATGGGGAGTTTCCCCTGTCAGTTTCCCACTGCCATAAAACTCGGATAACATGAGGGGACAATGAATGAAAATTACCAAAAGGCAATATAGTGACATAATGTTTGTCAAGGAATGTACTTAACACTTTCAGAAGACTCAGCCCAGACCTGCTATCTAATTAAAGGAAACTCCAGGAAGAGTATTGGGAAAGATTAGTACTCACTCGTTAGTGGGAAAAACAACGCTGCGAGTACCACTCATCCTGCAGCATTCTATGGCACCACTCATTCTGACTCCCTATCATTTTTGATGAGCAACTAGCAGTGCAGTTTGCCTGAGCATTGGCATCAAAAAGTTACCGTCCTGCCCCTGACCCCTGCAAATCTGAGTGTATAGTATTTATCCAGCTTTCAGTTGTCAGCTTCTGCAAGCATACAATGACCAATAAAATAAATGTGAACTGTTCAGCATCTTAGTACAGTGCAAAGAGGCACCAGGCACTGATCACATACATGAGCAAATGACACAAAATTTATCCCTAAATTACAAACATATTCCTGCATTTTTAATCATGTTTGGCATTAGGATTAGTTCTTATCCCACTGGAATAAACAAAATATAGTTTCTGATTTTTGAACCAAGAAAGAACCCTCATGAGGTGAACAATGTCACACCAACTTTCTTTTTTTTATAAATGCTTTATGCTACTGTTAGACTAAATGATGAACTGGTGACTGGAACTCTTGTGACTGAAAGACCTCTATCCATATTTCTGTGTGGGGTTTGGAAAGGACAGTCAAGAAACAACCACATAATTAACTCTGAATCTGCCATTAGAATGACATCACCCATTATTATTCTTATTATTATTATTTATTTCTTATCTCAGACGTTATGTCTGGTCAGAAGTAGAAAGTGACGCGGACCTTGATCAAGCGTGACTTCCTTTTAACTGTACGGTATATGTTATATTGCATTTAGGAACTTTCGAGTAATTGAACATGTGTCAATAATTACGGATTTCTGTAGTTGTATATATAAGTTTGGATGTAGCTGTATTGCATTGATGTACTGGTGGATATTGTGTGGTATGACTCCTGTAGTTGATAGTATAATTGGTATAATGTCAACTTTATCCTCATGCCACATATCCTTGACTTCTTCAGCCAGTTGGATGTATTTTTCAATTTTTTCTCCTGTTTTCTTTTGTATATTTGTTGTATTGTGTATGGATATTTCGATTAGTTGTGTTAATTTCTTCTTTTTATTGGTGAGTATGATGTCAGGTTTGTTATGTGGTGTTGTTTTATCTGTTATAATGGTTCTGTTCCAGTATAATTTGTATTCATCATTCTCCAGTACATTTTGTGGTGCATACTTGTATGTGGGAACGTGTTGTTTTATAAGTTTATGTCGTAAGGCAAGCTGTTGATGTATTATTTTTGCTACATTGTCATGTCTTCTGGGGTATTCTGTATTTGCTAGTATACTACATCCGCTTGTGATGTGATCTACTGTTTCTATTTGTTGTTTGCAAAGTCTGAATTTATCTGTTGTGGTATTGGGATATTTAATAATATGCTTGCTGTAATATCTGGTGTTTATTGTTTGATCCTGTATTGCAATCATGAATCCTTCTGTCTCACTGTATATATTGCCTTTTCTTAGCCATGTGTTGGATGCGTCTTGATCGATGTGTGGCTGTGTTAGATGATACGGGTGCTTGCCATGTAGTGTTTTCTTTTTCCAATTTACTTTCCTCGTATCTGTTGATGTTATGTGATCTAAAGGGTTGTAGAAGTGCTTATGAAATTGCAGTGGTGTAGCCGATGTATTTATATGAGTGATTGCTGTGTGTATTTGGCCAGTTTCTGCTTGTTCTAGAAAGAATTTTCTTAAATTGTCTACCTGTCCATAATGTAGGTTTTTTATGTTGATAAATCCCCTTCCTCCTTCCTTTCTGCTTAATGTGAATCTTTCTGTTGCTGAATGTATGTGATGTATTCTATATTTGTGGCAGTGTGATCGTGTAAGTGTATTGAGTGCTTCTACGTCTGTGTTACTCCATTTCACTACTCCAAATGAGTAGGTCAATATTGGTATAGCATAAGTATTTATAGCTTTTGTTTTGTTTCTTGCTGCCAATTCTGTTTTCTGTATTTTTGTTAGTCTTTGTCTATATTTTTCTTTTAGTTCTTCTTTAATATTTGTATTATCTATTCCTATTTTTTGTCTGTATCCTAGATATTTATAGGCATCTGTTTTTTCCATCGCTTCTATGCAGTCGCTGTGGTTATCCAATATGTAATCTTCTTGTTTAGTGTGTTTTCCCTTGACTATGTTATTTTTCTTACATATGTCTGTTCCAAAAGCCATATTGATATCATTGCTGTCATCTTTGCTTCTGTCATCTTTAGTAATTGGTTGAGTTGTTGATTTGTTGCTGCCAGTAGTTTTAGATCATCCATGTATAGCAAATGTGTGATTTTGTGTGGGTGTGTTCCAGTAATATTGTATCCATAATTTGTATTATTTAGCATGTTGGACAGTGGGTTCAGAGCAAGGCAGAACCAGAAAGGACTTAATGAGTCTCCTTGGTATATTCCACGCTTAATCTGTATTGGCTGTGATGTGATATTATTTGGATTTGTTTGGATATTTTTCTTTTAGTTCTTCTTTAATATTTGTATTATCTATTCCTATTTTTTGTCTGTATCCTAGATATTTATAGGCATCTGTTTTTTCCATCGCTTCTATGCAGTCGCTGTGGTTATCCAATATGTAATCTTCTTGTTTAGTGTGTTTTCCAATTTTTCATTACTATGTTTAGGAACTGTATCAATTTAGGATCTACTTTGTATATTTCCAATACTTGTAGTAACCATGAGTGGGGTACACTATCAAAAGCTTTTCAGTAATCAATGTATGTGTAGTGTAGCGACCTTTGTTTAGTTTTAGCTTGATATGTCACCTCTGCATCTATTATCAGTTGCTCTTTACATCCTCGTGCTCCTTTGCCACAGCCTTTTTGTTCTTCATTTGTAATTTTGTTCTGTGTTGTATGTGTCATTAATTTCTGTGTAATGACTGAAGTTAATATTTTGTATATTGTTGGTAGGCATGTTATAGGGTGATATTCTTCTGGGTTTGCTGTGTCTGCTTGATCTTTAGGTTTCATATAAGTCATTCCATGTGTAAGTGTATCAGGGAATGTGTATGGGTCTGCAATGTAACTGTTAAATAATTTATATTAAAAACAAAGATTCCAAGACTTACCAAGCGGGAAAGCGCCGGTAGACAGGCACAATAAATAAAACACACAAACACACACACAGAATTTCTAGCTTTCGCAACCGACGGTTGCTTCTTCAGGAAAGAGGGAAGGAGAGGGAAAGATGAAAGGATGTGGGTTTTAAGGGAGAGGGTAAGGAGTCATTCCAATCCCGGGAGCGGAAAGACTTACCTTAGGGGGAAAAAAGGACAGGTGTACACTCGCGCGCGCGCCCACACACACACACATACACACACACACACACACACACACACACACATACACACACACACACACACACACACACACACACACAAGCAGACATTTGTAAAGGCAAAGAGTTCGGGCAGAGATGTCAGTCGAGGCGGAAGTACAGAGGCAAAGAAGTTGTTGAAGGACAGGTGAGGTATGAGCGGCGGCAACTTGAAATTAGCGGAGGTTGAGGCCTGGCGGATATCGAAAAGAGAGGGTATACTGAAGGGCAAGTTCCCATCTCCGGAGTTCGGATAGGTTGGTGTTGGTGGGAAGTATCCAGATAACCCGGACAGTGTAACACTGTACCAAGATGTGCTGGCCGTGCACCAAGGCATGTTTAGCCACAGGGTGATCCTCATTACCAACACGCACTGTCTGCCTGTGTCCATTCATGTGAATGGACAGTTATTTGCTGGCCATTCCCACATAGAAAGCGTCACAGTGTAGGCAGGTCAGTTGGTAAATCACGTGGGTGCTTTCACATGTGGCTCTTCCTTTGATCGTGTACACCTTCCGGGTTACAGGACTGGAGTAGGTGGTGGTGGTGGTGGTGGTGGTGGTGGTGGTGGTGGTGGTGGGAGGGTGCATAGAACAGGTTTTACACCGGGGGCGGTTACAATGGTAGGAGCCAGAGGGTAGGGAAGATGGTTTGGGGATTTCATAGGGATGAACCAAGAGGTTACGAAGGTTAGGTGGACTGCGGGAAGACACTCTTGGTGGAGTAGGGAGGATTTCATGAAGGAAGGATCTCATTTCGGGGCAGCACCTCACACTCCTACCTTCTACCTACTTCCTACTTCCTAAAATTCACAAACCCAAACATCCCGGCCGCCCCATTGTAGCTGGTTACCAAGCCCCCACAGAACGAATCTCTGCCTACGTAGATCAACACCTTCAACCAATTACATGCAGTCTCCCATCCTTCATCAAAGACACCAACCACTTTCTCGAACGCCTGAAATCCTTACCCAGTCTGTTACCCCCGGAAACCATCCTTGTAACCATTGATGCCACTTCCCTATACACAAATATACCGCACGTCCAGGGCCTCGCTGCAATGGAGCACTTCCTTTCACGCCGATCACCTGCCACCCTACCTAAAACCTCTTTCCTCGTCACCGTAGCCAGCTTCATCCTTACCCACAACTTCTTCACTTTTGAAGGCCAGACATACCAACAATTAAAGGGAACAGCCATGGGTACCAGGATGGCCCCCTCGTATGCCAACCTATTTATGGGTCGCTTAGAGGAAGCCTTCTTGGTTACCCAAGCCTGCCAACCCAAAGTTTGGCACAGATTCAATGATGACATCTTCATGATCTGGACTCACAGTGAAGAACAACTCCTGAATTTCCTCTCCAACCTCAACTCCTTTAGTTCCATCAGATTCACCTGGTCCTACTCCAAATCCCATGCCACTTTCCTTGACGTTGACCTCCATCTATCCAATGGCCAGCTTCACACATCCGTCCACATCAAACCGACCAACAAGCAACAGTACCTCCATTACGACAGCTGCCACCCATTCCATATCAAATGGTCCCTTCCCTACAGCCTAGGCCTTCGTGGCAAACGAATCTGCTCCAGTCCTGAATCCCTGAACCATTACACCAACAACCTGCAAACAGCTTTCGCATCCCGCAACTACCCTCCAGACCTGGTACAGAAGCAAATAACCAGAGCCACATCCTCATCCCCTCAAACCCAGAACCTCTCACAGAAGAACCCTAAAAGTGGCCCACTTGTGACAGGATACTTCCCGGGACTGGATCAGACTCTGAATGTGGCTCTCCAGCAGGGATACGACTTCCTAAAATCCTGCTCCAAAATGAGATCCATCCTTCATGAAATCCTCCCCACTCCACCAAGAGTGTCTTCCCGCCGTCCACCTAACCTTCGTAACCTCTTGGTTCATCCCTATGAAATCCCCAAACCACCTTCCCTACCCTCTGGCTCCTACCATTGTAACCGCCCCCGGTGTAAAACCTGTCCTATGCACCCTCCCACCACCACCACCACCACCACCACCACCTACTCCAGTCCTGTAACCCGGAAGGTGTACACGATCAAAGGAAGAGCCACATGTGAAAGCACCCACGTGATTTACCAACTGACCTGCCTACACTGTGACGCTTTCTATGTGGGAATGGCCAGCAAATAACTGTCCATTCACATGAATGGACACAGGCAGACAGTGTGTGTTGGTAATGAGGATCACCCTGTGGCTAAACATGCCTTGGTGCACGGCCAGCACATCTTGGTACAGTGTTACACCGTCCGGGTTATCTGGATACTTCCCACCAACACCAACCTATCCGAACTCCGGAGATGGGAACTTGCCCTTCAGTATACCCTCTCTTTTCGATATCCGCCAGGCCTCAACCTCCGCTAATTTCAAGTTGCCGCCGCTCATATCTCACCTGTCTTGCAACAACTTCTTTGCCTCTGTACTTCCGCCTCGACTGACATCTCTGCCCGAACTCTTTGCCTTTACAAATGTCTGCTTGTGTCTGTGTATGTGCAGATGGATATGTGTGTGTGTGTGTGTGTGTGTGTGTGTGTGTGTGTGTGTGTGTGTGTGTGTGCACGCAAGTGTACACCTGTCCTTTTTTCCCCCTAAGGTAAGTCTTTCCGCTCCCGGGATTAAAATGACTCCTTACCCTCTCCCTTAAAACCCACATCCTTTCGTCTTTCCCTCTCCTTCCCTCTTTCCTGAAGAAGCAACCGTCGGTTGCGAAAGCTAGAAATTCTGTGTGTGTGTGTTTGTGTGTTTTATTTATTGTGCCTGTCTACAGGCGCTTTCCCGCTCGGTAAGTCTTGGAATCTTTGTTTTTAATATTTTTTTCGCATGTGGAAGTTTCTTTCTATTTTATTTACATCATTATGTTAAATAATTTAGTTAGGTGTGAATATGTTGAGGTGATCTTCTTTAGCCAGAAATTTGCTATTTTATCTTTTCCAGAGGCTTTCCAATTGTGAGTAGAATTAATTGCTTTGATGACTTCATGTTGCAAAATTATCACTTCAGGCATTTGTGGTATCATCTAGTATGTGGCTGTTTCTGCTTCTATCCACCGTGCATGCCTGTTATGTTGTAACGGGTTTGACCATATGTTGCTCCAGAAGTGTTTCATGTCTGTTATGTTTGGTGGATTGTCTATTTTAATGTGTGTGTTATCTATTGTCTGGTAAAATTTCTTTTGGTTTGTGTTGAATGTTTGGTTTTGTTTCCTTCTATTTTCACTTTTTTTGTATATTCTAAGTCGTTTGGCCAATGCTTGTAATTTCTGCTTCTTTTCATCTAATTGCTCTATCGCTTCTTGTTGTGAGATTTTACCTAACCTTTTCGTTTTTTTTCTGACAATTGATGTCTTATAAATTGTGTTAGCTGTCCAATGTTTTTTCTCAGTTTTTCTATTCTGATCTGTAGCCTGTGTTGCCATGCTGGTTTTGTGGTTTTTTTCTGTGTGTTGGTTGGTTCTGATCTCTGCCTAGTGTGTATATTTAGTGTAGTGAGTGCTCCTATATAAACCAGTAGTTGTAACTCTTCCATAGTTGTGTTTTCATTTATTTTGTTGTGTATGATTGTGTTGATAGTTTTTATTGTTGTTTCGACTTGTGGGTTATTTGGCGATCTATGCGAGAATGGTCTAATGTCTGTATTTGTGTCTTTGTATTCTATATATGTCAGCTGAATTTTTTCTTCTATATCTAACATGTGTGTCACTTCGTGTTCTATTTGTACTTGTTCTGGTGGCAGTCTTAAGATTTCGTTTTCCTCCGATTGTTTAATTGATGTGTGTTGTTGTTTGTTTGTTTGCTCTGGGATGTTTGAGTCCATTACTGTATTTTCTTCTTCTTCTGATTGCACATTATTTTGTTCCAGTATTTGTTGTATTTGTTGTTTGATGTTTTCTAATTCTGACTGGGGTATCCTGTTATTTTTGGTTATTACACGGATCTGATCAGCTAGTCGTTGTTCTGTTAAACATTTTAATTCTGGGTCTCTGGTAATAAATGTTGTGTATACTTGAGATCTGTATCCAGTTGTGTTGGTTCCTGGTTTGTTGCTTGGTAATAACAGAACATGAGGTGTCGATTAACTTCATCTGACCGTCTCATCCTCTGTCTTTGTTTTCCTTCTAGGGTGGTTGCAGGAAGCATATCCTGCAAAACACCTCTATTTGGATTTAAATCTTTTCCAGTTGGCTAGCAGTGTCGTTACCATTGTGGGCAGGCATAGGGTTCAAGTGTCGTCCCTGACCATGACGGCGCTTGTCTGAGGCTTCTTTAGTTGTGTCCTGAACCAACTAATCACACTAAAAGGGTGGTTAGCCCTATTAGTGGTTTGTTCTTTTCGTCGCCTTTTACGACTGGCAGAACATACCGGAGGCCTATTCTTTTCCCGGGCTTCCACGGGGACTTTTCCCGGGCCTCCACGGGAATTATTATTATTATTATTATTATTATTATTATTATTATTATTATTATTATTTTGAATGGCTCAATGGCATGGTGCGAGCGTTTCAATTGGACACCACTTTGAGGACTTATCCAATAACCCCTTGGGGAAAGTGGACTTAATTCTTTAATGTGAAATCTGAACTATGTGTCATTTCTTTACATTGTTGGAGGTTGAAGGCTAGGTTAAAGGAGTCATGAAAAAGTATCTGTGGTTCAATCGGAATGAACTCCCACAATCTCTCAGTTTCCAAGCATGTTCTTTACCACTAGGCCACCAGGTGCGATCTAATAGCACTTAAGACTTTTAGAGGCTGTGTTGATGTTTTTTGCCCTATTACATGTTTTCAAATGGGAGTATTGTACATGTTCCTACAGGGTGCTGTAAGAAACGTCCAGTTGTGACCACTCGCCCATGGCATTCAGTTCACCATTTGAGAAATGCATGTAATGCGGTCAGTGAAGAGTTCTCCCAGAGTCGATCCTCTATAAAACGAGTTACGCAATGTAGTGGAGGTACACTACTTTTTAGGTCTAGTTTTTGATGCTAAGAAAGCATAGCGACTTGATATGCACTATCTTAAACAAGTGCCAAACAAAACTTAATCTTCTGTGCTGTGATTGCGCCACTGTTTGGTGACTATATAAAGTTCTTGTCCTATCCCCTCATTGCTATACTTTTAAGATGCAGTTCATCACTGTAGTTTCGGACTTGAAATTAGTGCGTATCAGATGAGCCATGTAGGTATCATCCTGAGAGACGGGCATACCCCCTTTCGAATTCGATGGCTCGAACTATTTCTTAACTGACCTGCCCATGTACTTCATCTAAAAAAAAAAAAAAAAAAATCTGAACCACGATATTTTCTTCCTGGCCAAAGGGTATGATGCCCACAAATACACCTCTATGCAATGTCCTGTACAATCCCGGTGTACAATCCAAACTCTCCAAACTACGTGTGACATTTTGAATCTTTTCACAATTGTCTTCACAAACACCCCTGATAAAGTCTCTTGCCCATAACTTTTTATATATCTATCCTTCAGTCCTAAAGACATGACAGCCATACCTATTCTACAATGATTGTTTCATGCTATGCTGAGTTCAGAAATAAGCTAAGGATCATGTTGATTACTGTGCAGGCTATGCATCCCCCCTCCCCCCATATACAATACACACACACACACACACACACACACACACACACACAGGTGACCATGGGAATGTAGTATCTTTACTGCAAAATTAGTTACTGAAAAGGACACCCTTGTCCTGATTTGTGGATGCCCCTATTCAATTACTCTTCATATCTTGGAATAGAGAGTAGTATGCCATTACTGCCATGAACAAGCTGTGCACCATATGAGTCTAGAATGGCATGTGAGGTGTCTTGCAGAATTTTGCGTCCTGCCGAGGATCTGTAACTCAGCCATGTGAGGCTAACTACTGAGGAGCTACTTGACTGATTAGCAGTGGTTTGCAGGTCAAGAAACATGACAGTGGCCAGGAGAGCTGTTTTCTTACCCCCTGCCCCTCCACACTGTGTTCAGTGATGCAATTGACAGGGGATGACATAGGTATTGACCTATCTATGACTAGAAGGTAGAACTTTACTCCCACCCCCTTTTGTACCACATCTGAATGACACATGAATGCATTCTTAAACATTCCACTCCCATCTTCTTGTGTTGGTAGTGCCCTCAATGTAATTCTTGTTTGCCATATCCCACCCATAATGAACACTACAGTGCCTAAGTAACCTCACCACACCTAAACTATCAATGGTAAATATTATACATGCAGCCCAAAGTGTACGCTAAAGGCAGGTGCACGGATGATATTATTGGTTGGTGTGTCACATAGTGCACTGCTCCTTGCCATTGTGCATTGTGTGACCAGCCTTCTCCTTATGTGTGCACCACTACAGTGGACTAAATTTTAATAGATTGCCTCACTTTTACCATGGTAAGGTGAACTTCAAAGACAGCCAGCTCATTACCTTCAGTTTTAGCTGATGAAGTCCACGCAAAAATCCTAGTTTTACATTTTTTCCTACAGTGCAGCTTATATTATCTTATCTTAAGGCGGATAATATAATCTTGCCCATCTCCAGACAGAGGTGGGTGTGGCTGGTCGTATCCCACTTCAGTTTCAGCCCCGGAGGACTTCCAGCTATCCATGGCTAACAGGATAAACTCTTGATTCATTTATGCTTTACATTCCTCAAAAATCTAATCCCAGGGTGTCACCTGACTTCCTCTTGCCATTTTGTTGACCCTGCTAACTTTTATGATGAAGGGAATGCTTCCAATTCAGTGTGTAGTAGATACTGCCCTCATCCCATGATGAATGATGGGAGGCCTTCAACTGTTTACGGACACTATTTCCTATCCATCCTATGGCACTTTCTTCTCCTTATGTAACTGGTGTTATCCTTCCCCCTGTCCACTTACTTTTTCCATCCCAGATGGAAATACAGAGGGTTGATGTAGCTCACCATCTGGTTTCTTTTGAAACAATTTTATTGAGATTACACTCACTGGAAGGGGGAAAAAAAAAAAAAAAACCTTAAAGTGTAAAGCTCATCATACTAAAACATTGACTTATTTGTTCTACCGAAAATGTGTTTTCTCTGTAGGATGTAATTATCTTGCCACTCACACCAGTCACTCAGGTACTCTCTCTCTGTTTCTATATCATAGTACTGTCACACTTCGTAACTGTTGACTGTTATCTTCCTCTGTGCTTCCCCACCTATGCTAATTCAGTGACTGTTGTGTGCTAGAACTGCTGTCAACCGATACTACTTTTGTAAAGTAGTTGACCATAGTAGAAAGTAATGAATGATCTTCCATGAAATTGCACTGCTTTACAATACAAACAAAACATAAAACAAGCAGTAAAGAATTACAGTTGTAATAAGAATAAAAACCGAGTGCCCATTTGGCTGTATATATGTTAAATGAGACTGTGGTGAATTTCCAGATACATCTTCTATTGTGAATAAATTGTGGCTTACCTTGTGTATTTCTGGCACTGGCACTGATTAATATAACTGCAAAGTAACCCATAAACAAATATACATTATGAAAGAAACTGAGTTGATATATGAATCATTTCAGTGCTTCTCTCTTGGGTAATTTGAATTTAGCTGCTTGTTTTTGTGCACAAATATAACATACCTAATTGTGAGTGATAACCTGGTTTTTACTGTGGCATCCAAACATCACAGCTGACAAATTGTTAACTGCTTTTGGAATGTAACGTCTCACAATATTTTAATTAAGAGTGTTGAAAATAGCCATTTGCAAACGTATAGGATCATTGACCATGATCAGCTGTCTTGTTTTTGCTATCAAACCGATGATGTTCCATACTTTGCATTGTTGTAGTTCTGCAGTCTTCAGCCACTAATCAGGTCGTCTCTGGAGCAAATAACTTTACTGAAAATTAATGTAACTCAGAACACAGCAACATCATACTGCGTGGCAACAAGAAATGGCTCAAATACTTTGTGAAATATATGGATGGGATCCAGTGAGATGTTTCGTAAAACACAAAATTGTCATTACCAGCAATGTACACCCACATAATTATTTATTGTAGCTGGCAGGGAACAATTGATTCAAAGCTTTCAGTTTCATAACATTAATTTTTGCTATGTCCTCTACAAATTGTAGTTCAAATGTGTTTTCACAGTTCTGAATTCATCTGCTGAGCATGAATGTCCATGTAACAGTTGCTTTTCTGTAGAAACCATTCCCTCATCTGCCACAGTCCACCTTCCTCCTTTCTTCTCACTGATGAATAAATAACTATTAACTTTTCTGGCAGTCTCTCATATTACTCTGTCGACCCATACTTCTTTCAAGAGTCCCAGCAATTCTGGTTCTTCCAGTGTCTTCATTCCTTAGTTGATAATCTTTTGTATTGACATTTCAGCTCATTTTTCTTTCTTTCATCTTCCTACATAAATTACAGAATTTACAATGATGTTGCATAAAACACAACAGAATGCATATTTGGAGATAACATAATATTCCTTTAATTCTAAGCTTCATCTTAGGATTTCTATTTAAAAACAATAAAACACACATTGCCAGTACACCAAACCAGCATTACAGTCACGGGTAATAGATGAAAAGTTCCTATTCAAACTGATCTTACAGGAAAGTAAGTCTGTTGCAGTACCAAGAAAAAATTTTACTTGCAGATTTTTTTTCTCTCCACTAATACTACTGTTGAGTGGTATTGAAGAACTTCGCAGGTTATCCTGTACACATCTACCATATTTACCATATGAAGCACTTCTGCAAAAATTTCTGTTATCTTTTAAAGAAGTCATCACTATTTTTTGAGCAGTTCTTTTTGCCACCCACAGTGTAGCCGCTGTAGCTGAAAGGATGAACATTTTCTGCTCATACACACCATATCTACACTCTAAGGTGATAACTGACAGTAAATGTGCATAAATGCAAATGTCTTTAGATAGATTACCAACTTGTTTTGGAGCTGGCTCAGGTTTCTGTCTTGCGTGTGTTGTAAATAAGTAGTTGACTTTTTTATGTGCCAGTTCACTTTTTTGTGTTTTAACTCAATTAAAATGATATTCTGTAAAATTTGTTTGTAGGTTGGGTGCCAGGAATCTAATGGATTGCTCTTATCAATGGTTGCAGTCCTCCATTCCCAGTTGAGTTGTAAGGTTGAGATGGCATCTGACTCGGTCACTTATTCAGCTTTAGTCATTAAAGTAGTTGTCAGTGCATTGGCAGCTGATGTGGCAAGTTGGCTTTCCCGACATCAGACGAAGGTAATAAATAAAATAAAGTAAGTGGGGTTGTTGTGAAACACTTTAATTAAAAAACATTGAAAGCTGTAGCTTTTGTTAGTTTTTCAGTGACTAAAGAAGAGATTACATGCTACATATGCTAAGATGTATTAACTACCTGTGAATGTGTACCGTCCAAACTATCATTTGGTGTGTGCTGTAAGGCATATATGAAGCAGAATCTCTCTTACTTTGCTGTCATGATCATTATGTGAGATCCATGTAATAGTAGGATGTAATATGTTTCTTGGCTAATATTTGAATGCGTCATTTGGAAATTTTGAGAGTAAAGTTTCATTTTCTTCCTTTGCCTTTGATCAAACCTTAGTAAGGCTCCTATACTGATAAACAATAATCTCTTGGCGGTGGTACAAGGGTTATATAAGCAACCTCCTTGTGAGATGTACTACATTTTCTTCAGCTAGATTTTTTTGGTCTTTTCACTATAAATTACACTGGACACACACCACTAGTTCATATCAATAGTTACAGATCTGCCTTTATATCAATGTATTTCCATCTCACATTGAACTTCAGAGCAAATAATTATTCTCAATTCTGTTCAGAGAATCGATGTGAAACTTAGCACTCTTCATGTCAAAATGTTTTCTATCCAGTTACACATGACTCAAAACAGTTATGGACCACATGAGATATTATACATCCAATTAAGCTGTTGTGGTCTTCAGTTCAAAGACCGGTTTGATGTAGCCCTTCATGCTGTCATCTCCTGTGCAATCCTCATCATCTCTTAACCAGTGCTGCAGCTTACATGCATTTGAATCTGCTTACTGTAAAGTCTGCCTCTAAACCTCCCCCACTCCCAAAAAAAAAAAAAAAAGAAAAACACCTCCACTGCCCTGCCCCCCTCCCACCCCTTACCCACATGCGTGAAAACAAACACGCACACACACACACACACACACACACACACACACACACACACACACACACACAGAGAGAGAGAGAGAGAGAGAGAGAGAGAGAGAGAGAGAGAGAGAGAGAGAGAGAGAGAGAGGGGGGGGGGGGGGGGGGGGGATGTGTCCTATCAACCGAATCCAAATCCTATCTTTTAATTACGTTGCACCATAACTTTTTTTTTTCCCCAGTAGCATAGCTTACTGCTTATCAACAACATTTCACTTATGAACATGGCTGCATACAAGACAAATAACTTCAGAGAAGTCTTCCTAGCACTTTGATTTGGTTTGGCAAGAAAGCTTAAACAGCTTAGGTCTAAACCGCCACTGCCCGCACCGAAACAGAGCTTATTGTGTGGTATCACTCCCTGTATATGTAGTAAAGCTAACAAAGGCCCTTAAATAGTGCAAGGAGTCCCTTCACCAGTTTTTTGTTAGACACAATTTCTTCAGTGCCAGTTGTCCCAAATATTCTGTATCTTATGCTGTCCAACGCCATGCATTCAAAGATAAGGTGTGATGCAGTTTCTTCACTCTCATCCCCTCATCACAGGTCCTACATTAGGGTCTTGGTGTTTTATGAAATTCCCATGGCCGGTTATCAGTCTAGTCATGAGTTTCATCTCTTTCCTGCTCAGTCCCATGATTACAGAGCTTCTTCTAAAACATGGCTTGGGCATCATTACCTTACCATGTTTTTGTTTATGGAGCTTGATCCAATATTATACGTAATGTTTCCTAAGCCAGTTCCATAGTTCTAGTTTGATCATAACCTTGGTAATTGTCAGGACAGCTTCCGGTCCAATAAATGGAGTCGTTGTCCCCATCCTAGCCAATCTGTTGGCTTTTTCATTGCCACAGATCCTTACGTGGCCAGGGACGCACACTAGGTTCACCCTGTGATGTTCTTCAGCAATTTTAGATCTTGTTGTAAGAGCTGCCAGTAATTTTAGGGCTGCCTGGCTGTCTGAATAGATGTAGACGCTACAGTCCTTGTAGCACTTATGCATATTCTCCTCCACACGTGCCCTGGTTGCTTTAATTTCAGCTTGGAATACAGAGACCAGTTTTCCTAGAGAGATGATGCCTGCCAGTCTTGGCTGAACCCCATACTCCCCTGCTGCAACGCCTTGGTCTGATTTCGACCCATCAGTGAACCAAACCATGTCCCCTGTACGGTGCCGAACTGTGTTTTTTTTTTTTTTTTTTTCCTCCACTGCTCCCTGCTTCCAATTATTATGTTGCAACACTTTTTGGAGCAGTTGGGAGTTGTTATATAGTCAGCAGGCATTTCCCCAGCCTTTCCTATATTTACCTCAGTCACTATGTTAGTGAGTGATTCTGGATATCCCAGTGAGATCCAGTTTTTGCCAGTTTTAAGTCTTTAAGCACCAGCTGCTACCTTCATCTTTACCAAAAGGTGTAGTGGAGGCATGTTCAGCATGGCTTCCATTCCAGCAGTTGGCATGCTACTAATTATGCCTGTTATGGTTAGGCAGGCCAGTCTCTGCACCTTAGCAAGCTCCTTAGGTCTAACCACCGTGGTGTATATCCAGTGCATACCTCTGGGGATTAGGCCCCAGTTTTTACCACAAACCCTTCTGGTACTCACTGCAGTACTTTTCGCCTTGGAGCAGATGCTCTTAATGTGAGGGGGTCCATGTTAGTTTCTCATCTAAGGTTAGCCCTAGATATTTCACTATCCCCTTCACAGGTTGAGTTTCATTGAAGAGCTTTAGATTCCAACTTGAGTGTTGGATATGCCTCTTCATAAATGGCACCACAACAGTCTTCTTAGCATTAACCCTCAGATCCTGTTTAATGCACCAGTCTTGCACAATGTCCGATCCTCCCCGTGCCATGTTTCTAACTGTGTCAGTAAATTTGCCATTTATTACTATGACAAGGTCATCTGTCTATCCTGGGCAGAGGCATTTACTGGAATTTAGTTCCACAATAAAGGGACAGAGCTCCTCCTTGTGGGCAACCTCTAGTGGTGTTAATTACCATATTTTTGTTCATCATGGTAGCTTCTACCTTCCTTCTTTTAAGCATAGCCCTGGTCCACCTAGGTCATGCACTTCTGCTGCCTTTATCATGGAATTTAAAGTCGTGTTACTGAAGGCCCCCTCGATATCCAGGAAGATGCAGAGGGCTATTTCTTGGAAGTGAAGTGCTTTCTCCACCCTCCCAATGAGTTGATGGAAAGCTGTCTTGCATGATTTACCTGGTTGATATGCATGTTGGTGTGAATGTAGAGGGGCCGTAATTAGCCTCCTCTCCCCAATGTATACATTAACCAGTTTTTCCAATGTTTAGAGAATGGAGGAGGATTGACTGATCGGCCTCATATCCTTGGCCTTGGTATGATCAACTCTCCCTGGCTTTGGAGTGAGGACAACCTTCACTGCCCACTAAGCATTGGGAATGATTCCTACTGCAAGCTAACCCTGAATAAACTGCATAGGACTCTTATGAGATTCTCTCCTGCCTGTTGCAGGAGAGCTGGAAAGATTCAATCTGAGCCAGGAGACTTGAATGGTTGTTCCCATTGCCCATTGTATTTTATTGAAGTCCATGCCCTCCTTGGCTGATTCCCAGTCCTCTCTCTGAGTGCCTGAGAACCATTGTGTGTCTGGGATCACATTCTGTTCTGTGTTGTCTAGCAGAGCATATTGAGAAGAGTGAGTTTTGAGGTGGAGTTCCAGCATTTCATGTGCTGTCTTTGTACATTCCCCATCCTCCTTCCTCAACACCCCTATTGGCTTGGTTGGTACTTTAGTGAGGATTCTATGAGGTCTGGCTTGAGCAGCCATGCTCTCCAATTCCTCACAGAATGCCTTTCAGGATGCCTTGTTTGCTTGTCTGATTGCAAGGTTGTAGTTGACAAGAGTCTCACGATATTTTACCCATTGTCCTTTACGTCTTGCAAGGTTAAACAGTCTTTGTACCTGTTTTCTTTGCCTTTCCAAGCTATTATTTCACTAAGGCACACTTCTATTTGTGCACTTCTTGGTGATTGTGCAGTTGTCCTGATAAGAGGTCACTATGACAGAGGTAACAGCCTCTGCTACTTCGTCAAACTCTACTTAACTCCTTATTGAGGTTTTAACTTCAGATAAGCCTAAGTAAAGGTCCCTCCTATATGTCTACCAGTCTGTTTTCCTGCGATTCCTATAGGTCATGGTCTGTCTGATTCCCATTTCAACCTTGAATTTAATGTATGTGTGGTCTGATGAGGATGGCTCTAACACCACATGCCTTTGTTTGACTTAGCTGCCCTTCATCATGGAACCAAAGGTTATGCCAATTATTTCTTCCCTTCTGCTATTCCTGAATGTAGGTTCATTGCCCCTATTCAGGGCCTCCAAACTATTAGCTAAAAGAAATTCAAGAAGGTACTCACCTCTACTGTTAGTGTCCTTGCTGCCCCACACTAAGTTGTGGGCATTGGCGTTACATCCCACCAACAGCTGGACACCTTGCCGATGGCAAACCTCTACAGTCTCCTCACCTCCAGAGGAGGAGGAGGAGAGCTGTCTTCATAAGGAAGGTATGTGAGGCCAATACAGTTTCTCTTGTGATACCTTCCTCATGTTGCTGCAGTCTAATGGTCACTAGGTCCCCGGAGCAGAAATCCATCACTGGCATGAAAGAAATTCCATTTCGTATATAGATGCATGTTCTGGAGTTTCTTAGATTTCTAGCATAAATCAGCTTAGCTCCATTGCATCTGAGGCCCAATACTCCCCGTTTATATAAATAGGGTTTTTGTATAAGGGCCATGTCCACTTCTTGCTTTCCCAAGCAGCAGCTCAGGGCAGCAGAGGCCCCTTTACTGTGCTGCAGATTAATCTGCAGCACCTCCAGAACAGAGTCCTAGGAGAGACATCCATAAGGATATTTGGTACCCGTATTGATACCTTTGTGGTCTTATGAAGCTCTGCTGCCGTCTTGGCCTGCAGCTTCACATCTTCCCACGGGGATATTATGGGCACCTTGTCCTTAAGCCATTCCATCGTGTGCACCCCCCTCACAGACAAAACTGAGGGCACCACAATCTAGATCAACCCTCCTGAAATTGGGTCCTGGACCAGCGCCTCCCCCCTCCCCCCCCCCCCCCCCCCCCCTGCCCCCAATCTTTTCAAAGATGGCCATCTGTACGAGTTCCTCCTGCTGCGAGGTGATGGCCACCAGTGGATAGCCTTCCTGGATAACTGCCATCTTAGAAACCGAGACTACAGTACTATAGGTCTGTTTCCCTATTTCTTGCCTTGTTTCTTTTCTGGGCTCGCTTATCCAGGGAGGAGAGAGTCTTAGAGTCCTCCCTTATCCTCTTGCTGCCTGTCTTTGACATTGTGAGTGTCTTAGGTTCAATTCTCTTTAATTCCCTCCACTTGTCTTTAGGAAGCCATTCCTTCCCTTCCTTGTTTCTCTGTTCCCTGAGTAGTTTCCTGTTCTGGGCCCCAGACAAGGCTTTAAACTTGATCGGGTCCAACTTCTCGGTTACAGTTCCCACGTCTGGCTCAGGTCTAGATCCTGATTCAGTAGTGAGAATCCCTTCCATATGTCCTGACCCTGATGTTTGGGTGTCTGATGTCTCAGTTTGTCCCTCAGTTAATTTTAATTTATTTTCTTTAGTCGTGTCCATATTGGTCCCACGAGATTTGGGGATCTACACAGTCCGCACCATGAATACCCTGTGTGGTGTAAGGCTACTTACTCAGGGAGGTCGCCCGATATATCTGAGGCTCCATTTGCGACACATCTTCGCATGTGCCATGAACCCCTTGGCACAGGTCACATCACACCTTTGGTTGGGATAAGGAATTGGGTAAGGACTCGAGGAATGTATAGGGAAGATGGGACATTATGGGTCCAGGGGTAAGAATAGGCCCGAGGTATTCCTGCCTGTTTTAAGAGGCGACTGAAAGGAGTCTCACACGTTTCGGACTTTATGTGATGGTTCCCTGTAGGGTTTGACATCCATTCTTCAAAAATTTTCTGAAGAGCAAGCCAATCGGGGAATGGTGCCTTACACAGTACATCATGTCCATCGTGCATTGAGATCTTTTGCCCACTTTCTCGTCGTTGCATTGCAGTCCCGCTCATTCTCTGTCTTTTGGGTGAGGACACTTTCCTCGGTGTTTTTCCCACCATGCACTATGCAGTGCCGCTTCCTGTGCCAATGATGACCATGAACTTCTTTGCACCTGTTATCCAGCACGGTAGCCAGTCTGTTGTTGTGGGGCCGCCATGTACCCTGTTGGTTGTAGCCCCCTGGCAACACAGGGATCGCTCTGCTGATGCCTGCACTGTTAACTCCCCACATATGCCAAGGTGTAGATGCCTATCTCCCTTTGGCATCGGGACTACTGGCAATGGCCATCCTGCCAGGTGGCTCTTTCTGAGGCTGGATGGCACCCGTGGGGAGGGTCCTTGGTCGGAGTGGGTGTCCTCAGAGCGGATGACACGCAATGAAGCATGGTTTGTCATTTCTTGCTGGTGGCAACCCACCAGCAGTCCCTAAGTGTTCCAGGGATCAATTCAATGTCTAGAAGTATGACCCCAAATCGTTTCCCTCCCTGGCCACACCATGGAGGAATGCATGGCTAAGGATGGCAGCGAAGTTTATTCATCCCGGTACCTCGTCTGTACAAAAGTGTGGTGTGCGTACTGTAAGACCTTCGGTACACACACCATCAGATTATTTGACTTGTCGCTCTAACGAAGTAGGCGAGTGTCAGCAATATGTCTCATGGTCTTATCGTGGTGTGTTTATCTTCTGCCGTTGGGTCAGACGATAGAAATGACACTTGCACACTTAGAGTAGCAGATTGACGGTGACCAACTTTAAACAGAACTTGATTAATTTTCGCACATATTTATTAAAATAATAAAAAACATAGATATTACGTAACTTGATTCTGGATGCTGTTTACAATCTGAAGTTCCTTTGGTCTTGGTACGTCTCACATATCTCTGATATTTGACAAACTGTCTATACATTTATCTTCATGCCTATGTACAGGAATATGGTAATCTTATTAGGCGCAGACTGAAACTTTACTATAGACTAATGCAGACTGACTAATCGGAGGTCTGTACACTCGTTATAATACCTCGCGCATTCAGGTATTACTGCGCGAATGTGATTCGCGAGGAGAAAAGGTTCTACGTTACCAGCAATCTCATTCGTTGTGTTACATATTAATACACAGATCGGCGGAAGCAGAATTTGGTCCGACTCTAAGACAGGGCCATCTCGTAGTGCGGAGATGGACGTGCGCAGCGCCTGCGCTGATGTGCTTAGTGGGGCGCGCTCTATTGGGAAAGTTGTGTACACACTGACTACGCGGAACTATGTACACAACAGAAAGTTGTTGGGGAATCATTCATGTCAACGAATCATCAGTTTTTTGTGCAGCATTTAGAGGACAAGTTTGGGGAGATGGACCTCTTGTCCAAAATGTGCTCTGGGTCAGTCTTAATTTAAAAAAAAAAAAAACCCTGTGCCCAGTCACGGGTATTACTCGCCTGTGACAAGCTGGGGGGTGCTTCTGTTTCCATCACGCTTCATAAGAGCTTAAATATGATCACGGTATTATATTCCATAGTGACCTTTTACAGTCTGGCGACGAGTTGTGCGCGAATTTAGACCAGCAAGATGTTCACTTTGTCCAGTGCATCCATCGGAGCCCAAGGGATAATCAGGTTGCCACCGGTGCCTTCATCTTAGCCTTTGAGGGTGACACATTACTTAAGGAGGTCAAGATGATGGTCTACCTCTGTGATGTCAAGCCATATATCCCTCCCCCGATGTGGTGCTTTAAGTGCTGGAATTTCGGTCATGTGTCTTCTCGCTGTACTTCCAGTGCCACCTGGATCTCCTTTCCATCCCAACACTCCATGTGCTCTGCCTTCCATCTGTGTCAACTGCGGAGAGCACCATTCCCCTTGCTCGCTGGACTGTAGGATTCTACAGAAAGAACAGAAGATAATGATTACAAGACCCTGGACCGTCTGACCCACACCGAGACTAAGCGAAAAAACGAGAGGCTCCATCCTGTGCATATGACATCAACCTATGCCGCTGCTATGACAAGGGTTCTACCATCTCCCATTTTGCTGGGTACGGTTGGCTCTCAGAGCCATTGCCAGACTCCACCTGCCCCCCTGATGGCAGGGGACACTTCCCTTCCTGTTGCTCTTGCACCACCTACTTCGTGACTGGTGATTCTGGCAGAGTTAATGAACTCAACCTGCGAATAAGCTTTGACATTGGCAGGAATAGTTACAGAATTAGTGATAACTAGACTGTTAGAAAGAGGAAGGAAAAGAAACGTGTACATCTCACAAATTATGGAACAATATGATGATTCCAAGCTTGTATAAAAATTTTGTTCTACTACTTTCCGATTTCATACTTGAGAAACTGGAGCGTGTGAATGAAGTGTGAAACTAATTCCTAACTTAAAGCTTTTTGCTTGTAGTAGTTCTAATAGGCATTTGATATTGGTACATTGGGAATTATATTCTGTCATTACAAAAAAGACACTTTGTGCCAAAACAGTCTCGTTTATTTGATGTATGTTACAATTGTTGCAGTATTAGAAAGGCCTATTTTGTTTTATCTAGCAGACAGTGACAAAATAGATGCAATCAGATTGGGAAACCACACCAGTCTTGGGTCCTATTTGTATTAACAGCTTTTTCAGTATTAGACAACGACTTTTTATGTAGCAAAACGTTTGACAAACTTTGAGGTAATAGATTCTTTCGCAGAAAGGAAAGCACACCATGTAAAGCTGTAGCAAGATCAGAGAGAAAAAATTCTAGGACCTAAAGATTGAAGAAATGTGTATTGTCTTGCTTGTCTCACGTCTTTACTGGGTTTTTGTATCCTATGTTTAATTTTGTGTCACACAAAGCAGCAAGTGGTTAACTGAAAGGGAATAAAGTGCAAATTTTCTGAAGAGAAAAGAAGAAGAAGAAGAGGAATAGGATGTCAAACCGGCTGACTGTAAGCAGGAGAGGCACCAGAGGACATTTTAATTTCCACTGTCCTGAATATGGTTCGATAGCAACCATTACAAAATATACACGTTTCAATTCCACAGAGCGAAGTACAGTGACGTGTGATAGAAGAATGCTACACTCCAAACAAATACTTTCAGAAACAACTTCCTGATACATATATCTATATTCGATGTTAACAAATTTCTCTTCTTCAGAAACGCTTTCCTTGCCATTGCCAGTCTACATTTTATATCCTCTCTACTTCGACCATCATCAGTTATTTTATTTCCTAAATAGCAAAACTCCTTAATTCCCTCAGCATCACCCAATTTAATTTGACTACATTCCATTATCCTCGTTTTGCTTTTGCTGATGTTCATCTTATATCCTCCTTTCAAGACACTGTCCATTCCGTTCAACTGCTCTTCCAAGTCCTTTGCCGTCTCTGACAGAATTACAATGTCATCGGCGAACCTCAAAGTTTTTATTTCTTCTCCATGAATTTTAATACCTACTCCAAATTTTTCTTTTGTTTCCTTTGCTGCTTGCTCAATAAACAGATTGAATAACATTGGGGAGAGGCTACAACCCTGTCTCACTCCCTTCCCAACCACTGCTTCCCTTCCATGCCCCTCGACTCTTATGACTGCCATCTGGTTTCTGTAGAAATTGTAAATAGCCTTTCGCTCCCTGTATTTTACCCCTGCCACCTTTAGAATTCGAAAGAGAGTATTGCAGTCAACATTGTCAAAAGCTTTCTCTAAGTCTACAAATGCTAGAAACATAGGTTTGCCTTTTCTTAATCTTTCTTCTGAGATAAGTCGTAAGTTCAGTATTGCCTCACGTGTTCCAACATTTCTATGGAATCCAAACTGATCCTCCCCGAGGTCCGCATCTACCAGTTTTTCCATTCGTCTGTAAAGAATTCGCGTTGGTATTTTGCAGCTGTGACTTATTAAACTGATAGTTCGGTAATTTTCACATCTGTCAGCACCTGCTTTCTTTGGGATTGGAATTATTATATTCTTCTTGAAGTCTGAGGGTATTTCGCCTGTCTCATACATGTTGCTCTCCAGCTGGTAGAGTTTTGTCATGACTGGCTCTCCCAAGGCTGTCAGTAGTTCCAATGGAATGTTGTCTACTCCTGGGGCCTTGTTTCGACTCAGGTCTTTCAGTGCTCTGTTAAACTCTTCACGCAGTATCGTATCTCCCATTTCGTCTTCATCTACATCCTCTTCCATTTCCATAATATTGTCCTCAAGTACATATACTCCTTCCACCTTTCTGCCTTCCCTTCTTTGCTTAGAACTGGGTTGGCATCTGAGCTCTTAATGTTCATACTTGTGGTTCTCTTATCTCCAAAGGTCTCTTTAATTTTCCTGTAGGCAGTATCTATCTTACCCCTAGTGAGATAAGCTTCTACATCCTTACATTTGTCCTCTAGCCATCCCTGTTTAGCCATTTTGCACTTCCTGTCGATCTCATTTTGGAGACGTTTGTATTCCTTTTTGCCTGCTTCATTTACTGCATTTTTATATTTTCTCCTTTCGTCAATTAAATTCAATATTTCATCTGTTACCCAAGGGTTTCTAGCAGCCCTCGTCTTTTTACCTACTTTATCCTCTGCTGCCTTCACTACTTATTCCCTCAGAGCTACCCATTCTCCTTCTACTGTGTTTCTTTCCCCCATTACTGTCAATTGTTCCCTTATGCTCTCCTTGAAACTCTGTACAACCTCTGGTTCTTTCAGCTTATCCAGATCCTATGTCCTTAAATTCCCACCATTTTGCAGTTTCTTCAGTTTTAACCTATAGGTCATAACCAATAGATTGTGGTCAGAGTCCACATCTGCTCCTGGAAATGTCCTACAATTTAAAACCTGATTCCTAAATCTCTGTCTTACCATTATATAATCTATCTGATACCTTTTAGTATCTCCAGGATTCTTCCATGTATACAACCTTATTTTATGATTCTTGAACCAAGTGTTAGCTATGATTAAGTTATGCTCTGTGCAAAATTCTACCAGACGGCTTCCTCTTTCATTTCTTAGCCCCAATCCATAATCACCTACTATGTTTCCTTCTCTCCCTTTTCCTACTACCGAATTCCAGTCACCCATGACTATTAAATTTTCGTCTCCCTTCACTACTTGAATAATTTCTTTTATCTCATTATACATTTCTTCAATTTCTTCGTCATCTGCAGAGCTAGTTGGCATATAAACTTGTACTACTGTAGTAGGTGTGGGCTTCGTATCTATCTTGGCCACAATTATGCGTTCACTATGCTGTTTGTAGTAGCTTACCCGCATTCCTATTTTCCTATTCAGTATTAAACCTACTCCTGCATTACCCCTATTTGATTTTGTGTTTATAACCCTGTAGTCACCTGACCAGAGGTCTTGTTCCTGCTGCCACCGAACTTCACTAATTCCCACTATGTCTAACTTTAACCTATCCATTTCCCTTTTTAAATTTTCTAACCTACCTGCCCGATTAAGGGATCTGACATTCCATGCTCCGATCCGTAGAACACCAGTTTTCTTTCTCCTGATAACGACGTCAAACACTATGTATATTAATTTAAACCATTAATTTTTTCTGTTTGTGTGTTTGCGCTACTTAGCAGTGATGTTGCTATTGGCTGACTACATCACGTGTCCTAAGCTCTGAATAACAGCTGTCATCACCTGGCGAGATCACGTGACATGAGCTATGACTGGCTTACAAAAGCACATGCAATCTCGATTTCAATTCTTTGGAAAGTAATATGTTGTGTTTGGTGGAATTCAAATTTATACTTTCGTAATACAAAAATATGCAGCGTACATGTTGCTGCACATCAAAGATCTTTGCAAAATGTGTTTTTTTCCCCTGTGTTTAGATTTCGATAGCGCCGTGAAATTTTACGCCTGTGTATAAAACCATAATCATTCAAAGGACTGATAAGTTATACAGTTCCGAGAGAAAATGTACTGTCAGTTAACAGGGAAAAAGTACGTTTTCACCCAGGAGAAAGTGTATTTTTAACCGGGAAATCTGGGAATTTTTTTCCTTGTCCGCGTATACACCCTGCTGGATAAGGACGGCGCAGGGAATAACTGTCTGCAATGTATATCTTTCTCCAGATGGTGCAGTACCCCTGAATGTCCTGGCTGCCCTGATTGATCAACTCCCTAAACCTTCCCTATTTTTGGGAGATTTTAACGCCCATAACCCCTTGTCGGGTAGTACCATGCTTGCTGGCAGAGGCAGAGGAGTCGAAAATTTACTGTCCCAACTTGACCTCTGCCTCTGAAATACTGGGGCTGCCACACATTTCAGTGAGGCTCATGGTAGTTATTCAGCCATTGATTTATCAATTTTCAGCCCAGGACTCCTCCCATCTATCCACCATGGACTCCTACCCAGATGGATGGGCTTTAGACAAGGCACACTGGGAAGCCTTTACCTCTGCTGTCATCGTTGAATCTCACCCACATGGTGCCATTGATGTTGCGGCTGACCAGGTCACCACAATGATTATTTCTGTGGTGGAAAATGCAATTCTTCTTTCTCTATGGTGCCCCCGGCAAAGGACAGTCCCGTGCCGGTCACTGGAAGTCGCTGAGGCTATTAAAGAGCGTCGGCGAGCTCTACAGAGACATATTTAAACGGCTCTGAGCCGTCAGTCACCCGCTTATGCAGAGACGGAAACAGGAGTGTTGGGAGAGGTATGTCTCGACCATTGGGTGCCATATGTCACCTTCCCAAGTTTGGACAAAGATCAAATGTATTCTCGGATACCAGACCCCAATGGGTGTACCTGGTGTTCACATCAATGGCGTGTTGTCTACCGACGCAAATGCAATTACCGAGCACTTTGCTGATCAATAAGCTCACGCCTCTGCGTTGGAGAATTATCCCCCAGCCTTTCGCGTCTTCAAACAGCGGATGGAAGAGTGGGTTCTCTTGTTCACTACATACCACAGTGAACCCTATAATGCCCCATTTACAGAGTGTGAGCTCCTCAGGGCCCTTGCTTGTTGCCCCGACTCAGCTCCTGGGCCGGATCAGATCCACAGCCGGATGATTACACATCTCTCGCCTGACTACAAGTGGCATCTCCTCGTCATCTTCAACCGGATCTGGTGCAATAGTGTTTTTCCATCGCAATGGCGTGAGAGCACAGTGATTGCGGTGCTTAAACCCTGTAAGAACCCGCTTGACGTGGATAGCTATCGGCCCATTAGCCTCACAAACGTTCTTTGTAAGCTGCTGGAACGTATCACGTGTCGGCTGTTGAGTTGGGTCCAGGAGCCATGTAGCCTCCTGGCCCCATGTCAGGGTGGCTTCCACCAGGTTTGCTCTACCACTGATAATCTGGTATCCCTTGAGTCTGCCATCTGAACAGCCTTTTCCAGGCACCAACACCTGGTTGCCGTCTTTTTTGACTTAGATAAAGTATTTGATTCGACTTGGCAACATCATATCCTTGCCACATTGTATGAGTAGGGTCTCCATAACTTCCTGTCGCTTCGTACTTTCCGTGTCCAAGTTGGTGCCTCCCATAGTCGTCGTCCCCCCCCTCCCCTATATCCAGGAGAATGGCATCCCGCAGGGCTCTGTATTGAGTGTCTTCCTAGTGGCCATTAACGGTCTAGCAGCAGCTGTAGGGCCTTCAGTCTCGCCATCTCTGTATGCAGACGATTTCTGCATTTCGTACTGCTGCTCCAGTACTGGCATTGCTGAGCGGTGCCTACAGGGAGCCATCCACAAGACGCAGTCAAGGGCTGTAGCCCACGGCTTCCAGGTTTCAGCCGCAAAGTCGTGTGTCATGCACTTCTGTCAGTGTCGTACTATTCGTCCAGACCCAGAACTTTACCTTCATGATGATCCACTTATTGTAGTGGAGACATATCAGTTCTTAGGACTAGTTTTCAGTGCTCCATTGACTTGGCTTCTTAATCTTCATCAGCCTGAGCAACACCAATTGGGGTGCAGATCTCTCTACGCTGCTGCGGTTCTACAGAACCATTGTCCAATCCTGAATTGACTAAGGGAGTGTGGTTTATGGTTTGGCAGGGCCCTCAGTGTTGCATTTACTCAACCCTGTGCACCACTGCAGGGTTAGACTAGCGGCAGGAGCTTATAGGACGAGTCTTGTGACCAGCGTACTGGTGGAGGCTGGGGTCTCTCCATTGCAGATCAGACGTGCACAACTTATCACCAGTTACACTGCACACATTCGTAGTTCTCCCGAGCATCCAAATTGCCGTCTCCTTTTCCTGCCCGCGGCACTTCATCTCCCACTTCGATGGCCCAGTTTGGGGCTAACGATTGTGGTTTGCGTGCCGTCCCTTCTCTCCGAACTGGAATCCTTTCCTTTACCACCTCTACTTGAAGTCCATTCACGTACGCCTCCATGGCGTACACGTCGGCTGCATCTTTGTGTGGACCTTTTGCATCGCCCTAAGGACTCCGTTAACCCCGCTGTCACTTCCTTTCAATTCTTGACGTGTTGCGGGGCTCTGATGTGGTTTACACTGACGGCTTGATGACTGATCGTCACGTAGGCTTTGCGTATATTCATGGAGGACATATTGAACAGCATGCTTTGCCAGATGGCTGCAGTATTTTCACTGCAGAGCTGGCGGCCATATTTCGTGATCTTGAGCACATCTGCTCATGGTTTGGTGCATCATTTCTCCTGTGTACTGACTCACTGAGCAGCCTACAAGCTATTGACCAGTGCTACTCTCTCAATCCTCTGGAAGCAACCATCCAGGAGTCCATCTATGCCCTGGAATGGTCCCTTCATTCAGTGGTGTTTGTGTGGACCCCAGAACATGTCGGAATCCCAGGCAACGAACTTGCTGATAGGCTGGCCAAACAGGCGACGCCGAAACAGCTTCTGGAGATGGGCATCTCCGAAGCTGACTTGCGTTCTGGCTTATGCCACAGGGTTTTCTGCCTTTGGGAGATGGGATATCATAACAGTTCACACGACAAACTACACCTACACCTACATCTATGTTTGTACTCTGCAAGCCACCCAACGGTGTGTGGTGGAGGGCACTTTATGTGCCAATGTCATTACCTCCCTTTCCTGTTCCAGTCATGTATGGTTCGAGGGAAGAATGACTGCCGGAAAGCCTCCATGCGCGCTCGAATCTCTCTAATTTTACATTTGTGATCTCCTCAGGAGGTATAAGTAGGGGGAAGCAATATATTCGATACATCATCCAGAAACGCACCCTCTCGAAATCTGGATAGCAAGCTACACCGTGATGTAGAGCGCCTCTTTTGCAGAGTCTGCCACTGGAGTTTGCTAAACATCTCCGTAACACTATCAGGCTTACCAAATAACCCTGTGACGTAACGCGCCGCTCTTCTTTGGATCTTCTCTATCTCCTCTGTCAACCTGATCTGGTATGGATCCCACACTGATGAGCAATACTCAAGTATAGGTTGAACGAGTGTTTTGTAAGTTACCACCTTTGTTAACGGACTACATTTTCTAAGAACTCTCTCAATGAATCTCAACCTGGTACCAACAATTAATTTTATATGATCATTCCACTTAAGATCGTTCCGCACGCATACTCCCAGATATTTTACAGAAGTAACTGCTACCAGTGTTTGTTCTTCTATCATATAATCATACAATAAAGGATCCTTCTTTCTATGTATTCGCAATACGTTACATTTGTCTATGTTAAGGGTCAGTTGCCACTCCCTGCAACAAGTGCCTATCCGCTGCAGATCTTCCTGCATTTCACTGCAATTTTCTAATGCTGCAACTTCTCTGTATACTACAGCATCATCCACGAAAAGCCGCATGGAACTTCCAACACTATCTACTAGGTCATTTATACACATTGTGAAAAGCAATGGTCCCATAACACTCCCCAGTGGCATGCCAGAGGTTACTTTAACGTCTGTAGACCTCTCTCCATTGAGAACAACATGCTGTGTTCTGTTGGTTAAAAACTCTTCAATCCAGCCACACAGCTGGTCTGATATTCTGTAGGCTCTTACCTTGTTTATCAGGTGACAATGCAGAACTGTATCGAACGCCTTCCGGAAGTAAAGGAAAATAGCATCTACCTGGGAGCCTTTCTCTAATATTTTCAGGGTCCCATGAACAAATAAAACGAGTTGGGTCTCAGATGATCACTGTTTCCGGAATCCATGTTGATTCCTACAGAGTAGGTTCTGGGTTTCCAGAAATGACATGATACGCAAGCAAAAATATGTTCTAAAATTCTACAACAGATCGACGTCAGAGATATAGGTCTATAGTTTTGCGCATCTGCTCGGCGACCCTTCTTGAAGACTGAGCCTACCTGTGCTCTTTTCCAATCATTTGGAATCTTCGGTTCCTCTAGAGACTTGCGGTACACGGCTTTTAGAAGGGGGGCAAGTTTTTTCGCGTACTCTGTGTAGAATCGAATTGGTATCCCGTCAGGTCCAGTGGACTTTCCTCTGTTGAGTGATTCCAGTTGCTTTTCTATTCCTTGGACACTTATTTCGATGTCAGCCATTTTTTCGTTTGTGTGAGGATTTAGAGAAGAAACTGCAGTGCGGTCTTCCTCTGTGAAACAGCTTTGGTAAAAGGTGTTTAGTATTTCAGCTTTATGTGTGTCATCCTCTGTTTCAATGCCATCATCATCCCGGAGTGTCTGGATATGCTGTTTCGAGCCACTTACTGATTTAACTTAAGACCAGATCTTTCTAGGATTTTCTGTCAAGTCGGTACATAGAATTTTACTTTAGAATTCACTGAATGCTTCACGCATAGCCATCCTTACACTAACTTTGACATCGGTTAGGATTTGTTGTCTGAGAGGTTTTGGCTGTGTTTAAACTTGCAGTGAAGCTCTCTTTGCTTTCACAGTAGTTTCCTAACTTTGTTGTCGAACCACGGTGGGTTTTTCCCGTCCCTCACAGTTTTACTCGGCATGTACCTGTCTAAAACACAACTGTGTGTCATTAAGGACACTACGAATGTGCGGAAGTCTTCCATGCAGTCCTCTCGCAGGGAATCAGTTGTCCTCTGCCGGCTCCGCATTGGTCATAAGTGGCCAGTGGTTACCTATTCCATCGTGAAGACCCACCTCTTTGTCGCTGTGGCTCCCAAATGAATGTCGTCCACCTCTTGCTGGACTGCCCATTTTTAGCCCTCTTCAATGGACTTTTAACTTTCCCAGCTCCCTACCTTCAGTGTTGGGCGATGACAACGTCTCAGCAGCAGCTTTAGTTTTATATTTTATCCGTGTGAGTGGGTTTTGTACTTCTATGTGAGTTTTAGTGCAGGTCCTTTGTCCCTCTGTGTCCTCCACCATAGTGCTTTTATGGTGGAGCTTTTAATGTGTTGCAGAGTGGCTTGCATTTCCTTTTTATTTCCGAGGTCGGCCAGCCGCTGTAATCTGCTTTCTTGTTTTAGTCTCTTCTGTCACTAGTGTGTCTCTGTTGTTTTCTTGTCCTCTTTTTGTTCCTTTTAGTGTTTGTTGCCTTTCCTTCGTTCCTGTGGTTCTTCCTTTCTTTCCATTTTGTGTTATATTCCTAGTCCATTTTATTCTCACACTTATGGCGTTGTTTTATTAGGTACAAGGGACCGATGCACTCGTAGTTTGGTCCCCCCCCCCCCCCCCCTCTCTTTTAAACCAACCAACATTGTTGGACACCTGTAGTCTGATCCATCAGCTGAGGCCTTTCCAGCAGAAGGCCCTCTACCTTCAGCATAGCCCTCAGCTTCATGTGGATACACAGGCCTCTCCACCCGCACGGACAGTGCTTCGTCAAGGTGGTGTGCCTCGGAGAAGTTCCTAGCACTTAAATTTATATTACATAAAATAAGGGAATGACAGCCAGTTACAGTATGTATAAAAGGGCTCCTAGTAAGAGTACACACATTCACACAAAACCAGGCAGACATTTGTGTTTGAGTGTCTGTGATTGCGTGTGTGAATGTGCTTACTTTTTCCAGAAGAAGAGAAATTGCTCAAAAGTTAGTGTTAATTGTTTTTGTGTGCCAAGCACCTACCAGTCCTCTAAAGTGTTTGCCTTTCCCTTATTCAGCCATCATCAGTTATTTTTCTGCTCAAATAATAATAATAATCTCTTCTTATGTTCTAATTTTTCTATAATATTGTCTACAAGTTTGTTTACCTGATGTAGACCCTCTATATAGGATGAATTTGCTGAATGAGGACAAACTAGAGAAACAATCCCTAAGAAGATAAGGAGCAAAAAAGATCTTATGGATATATGGCTGGAAATGCATAGAGTCTGTGCTACGAGGCCTTTTTAAGTCATCACGCCTGTACAGTACAGTATAGACAGTGCAATGCATGAAGTGCTGTGACGAAACCATTGTTAGACAAGGTGTTCAAAGTGCCCCACACAGGCCTTTAAGCATGAATGAACATGATGCAGCAGTGTTCAGATATATCATCTTGCAACTGAATGGCATCATACGCTGCATGAAAATACTGTGTTTCCATCTCCAGGGTGGGTTCTACATAAATGGCTTCCTTCAGATGCTCTCACAGGTAGAAATCTGAAGTGTTGAGGTCTGGCGACTCGAACACCTTGTCTAAAAAAATCTCCTGAGGTAAATTTTGTTAAGATTCCACCACACAGAAATATGAAAGTTAGCTGGAGCACCGTCATGTAGTAGCCCCGTTACTTTAGTACCACAAAAGGCACATCTTCCAGCGGTGCAGGCAGTGTCACCCGCAGGACCTGCAAATACACCTTGCATTTGAGACGTTGTGGGAGGATGACTGTCCCATGATGCGATTGCCAATAATTCTCACCCACACATTGGATCTGAATTAGTGTCGATGGTTCACTGTCACTGTACCATGGAGATTTTCTTTAGCCCACAGAATAATGATGTGTATGTTGATAATACTGTCCGTTGTAAAAATGTCTGCTTCTGTGACTGGGATTGGGGTCAAAAAACTCACTACCCTAGTAGCCTTTGCAACAAACCAGCGACAAAACCATTGCCACAGAGGCAGATCCATAGGTAACAAGGTCTGCGTGCATTGTAAGTGATACAGATAGTTGTAGTCGTCATAGAGAATGACCCTCATGGTTACAGTGCTATTGCTGTTGGTAGGAGTACTTTTCCCAGTGTGATCGTGCTGCCACTTGCCCATTGCCATTTGCCTGTTCATGTGTAAAGACCATGTCAGCCTGTTCATGGTTGGTTGGTTTACTGGACCATTGTCTCTCATTGTCGCACTACCCAACCTGTGTCCACGTCATAATCTGTCAGCAACAGCAACGAAGTGGTTGCCCCCCTAATACCAGCATGTAAGTACACCACTTTAGGGAACAACGTTACTGCCGTCTTGAGTGTAGAGTTGATACATGAGTATAGACAGAACATTCCCACTTTCCTGGTGCATTCTAATGGGCGCTTTCAATCATTGAGCACTACATTCTCAAAGTTTCTTTGTCTTCACCTCCAAGCAGATATACATTCCATGCAACCCATGCCTGTATGACTGTTTTTGCTCCTTGTTCTCTCAGGAATAATTTCCTTCAGTCTTGCCCCATTTATGAAAAATCATCTGGTATATTCCTTTCACCTTCCCCTTTTTTTTGCTTTGTAAAGGCTTGCCATTTGAGTTATTGAGTCTCAATTAAGATAAGTGTTAATCTCACACCACAAATCTTCTGCCTGTTCTGGAATACTTTAACACAGGGGTGTTACGGGGCCCATTATCTAATTTGTCGCACAGGTATGTTTCTAAGGAATTGTGATGTTTAGGAGCTGTTTATCCTCAACATTGACAGATAAACACTTCAGAACTGCTACAAAATCCTCCAGTCATTATCATCTGTAAAGATTTGCATCTTTCACAGTCATTGTTCATTTAGCAGTTATTGATGTTACTGATGATGTACATTCCATTAACTACCCCCCACTTTAGATCTCTTTTCCAGATAGAGCAGTTCCTTAAAAGAAGTCTTCTGAGTGTTACAACAGCAAAACATTGTTCAGATGATTGGCTGTTTTTCAAGAACAAGAAAGTTTCCAGGACTGTGAGTTTCACATTATGGATGTTATCCAGTATACCACTGACTCGTCCATTCTAAAGTCTTCAAGTCTCCATATGTGGCTGCTTGGCTTTTAGTGGAGTGACAAATGTAAATCATGTGGTACAGTGTTGTTTCAAGCTATGCCCAACCATAGGGAAATTTTCAAGAGTAACCAATATTTCCAGGTCTCAAATTTGTCTCTGGAGCACTCAGGTATATCTCATCTAAGATATCTGAAGGCAAGATCCCCTGCAATTCAGGGCGCTCACCATTCTCTGAGTACTTGCTTGGCTACCACAGCACCCCAATCTTTGCCACACTACTTCCTCTTTCTGAGGTGCAAAACTACACTTCGACTATCTCTTACCTCTCTGACATCCTGTCAGATGGTACCTTTTGATGCAGACGCTGCCTGGACTTGGTTCACAATTTTGGTCTTGATTTCCAATGTTACTCTCAGCAATGTCTTCAGTTTCCATTAACGATTATGTGGTCCCTATTATTGGGTTTGATCTGTCATTTTTTCCGAAGTTTACAGAAGTGTTGTGCAGGGAACTGTGGTGTGTGTTTCGCCTCTGTGTCCTTCTACCCTGGCATCCTTCCTTCTTGTTGTCGTAATATGCCCAAACACCAGCACGATTCCCATTGGGAATTTGAGAGGGGGAGGTGGGGGGGGGGGGGGGGGTCATCAAGTACATGCACAGTGGTAGCACCCTGACAGCTATTACATGATGGTGCTCCAGCTAACTTTCACATTTCTGTGTGGTGGCATCCTGATAAAAATTTACCTCAGCAGATTTTTTGGATAAGGTGTTAAAGTCCCCCACCAACAAATTACTGGAAAGGTAGCTATTACTGTGGCTGGGTGACACCCATGGAAAGAATCCCCTTTTAGAATGGGTGGCACCATGGCGGATAGTTCACACACGAAACGAGTTAAACTTTCTCCCACTGTGGTCACACAGCCCCAGCAGTCCCTTCAAATGGAAAGGCCTAACACGATGCAATGATGTACAATCCCAATGCATTCCTTTCCCTGGCCACGCCCTGGGAGGAACACAGGACTAGATGACAAGGAGAAAAGTCCTGCACCCCAATATGTGGTCTGTGCTAGGACCAACAAAGACACCTTTTCGACCAAAAAGCCTTTATTTTTTGTCAAACACATTGAGGACAAATACGAGGAATTTGCAGCCATTGTAAGATGAAGAGCAATTCCCTCCTGATTGATATATCATCTTCTGCACAGTCACAAGTGCTGCTCTCATGTGAAAAGTTCAGTGACACTCCTGTGACCGTCACTCCCCAGAAGTGTCTCGATATGTTCCAGGGCATCACTGTGATCTTCTTTTGTAATCTGACAATAAGCTGCTGGCCAACTTAGTGCGATGGGGTTTTCGATTTATCTGTCGTTTCCTTATGGGACTGAGGGAACAGTTGCTATCAGGTCCTCCATCTTGGCGTTTGAGGGTGATATATTACTTGAGAAGGTACAGATGATGGTCTATTGTTGTGATGTGAAACCCAATGTTTCTCCTCCTGTGAGATGCTTCATGTGTCTGAAGTTCAGACATATGTCTTCCCATTGCACCACCACTGTCTGCAGGGACTGTGGACGTCCGTTACTCAACAATGTTCCTGGTGCCTCTCCCCGCACCTGTGTAAACTGCAGCGAGCTCCACCCTCCCTACTCACCGGATTGCTGCATTTTTAAGTGTGAGAAGAAAAGCCAGGAATATAAGACCCTGGACAAGCTCACGTATCGGGAAGCCAGAATAAAGTATGAACATTTTAATCTCGTACAGATGACACAGTCTTGCACTATAAATTTGCCTTTTCTGTCAGTGGTGCATTCCTATGTTGCGCCTCGTACAGTGGGCCATCAGAACTGCCCACTAATACCTGCCTCCCCTCCCCGGGGGAAGTGGCGGCACTTCTGATGCTTCCACTTCAGAAGCATTGGCACCCCACCTGCCGAGGACACCAGTCCCTGTCCCCCAGCCAGAGGTACCTCAGCCTCCTCTGGCTTGTGAAGCAACCGTAGGCTGCTGGCCATTAGACTCATTGTTCTTCCTCTGTCCCTGAAACCAATTCAAGGAAGTCTTCTAAGGTGAACGAAGCTCTGGTGGCCTGCACATCACCGAACGCAGCATGTACTCCCTCTGTGCCCATGGTAGGGTTCCCAATGCCCCTGGGGCACCAGATCTCCCCAAACAGTGTGCTGCGGAACCAGTGTCAGTGGATCCCCTGATGTCTCAACCAGTAGCAGCACATGACCCAGGGTCATGACCTGCCCCACCCCTTTTCTCCGGTCATTTCATGCATTCACTGTATTCAGTCAGTCTGATCTTCCAATGCTTTTGCAATGGATTTTTCCACCACCTGGCTGAGCTTAGACAGCTTTTCAGCACTTACCCTGCATCTGTATTGCCATCCAGGAAATGTGGTTCCCAGCAACTTGGGCCTCTGCCCTTGGTAGCTACTGATGTCATTTTAAGAATCTTACTAACATACAAAATCAAATAGGGGTAATGCAGGATTAGGTTTAATAATGAATTAAAAAAATAGGAGTGCAAGAAATCTACTATGAGCAACATAGTGAACACATTCTTGTAGCCAAGACACACACACAGTCCAAGCCTACCACAGTAGTACAAGTTCATATGCCAACTACCTCCACAGATGATGAAAAGATTGAAGAAATGTATGATTAAATAAAAGAAATTATTCAGATAGTGAAGGGAGACGAAAATTTAATAGTCATGGGGGACTGGAATTCGTTAGCAGAAAAAGGAAGAGGAGGAAAAGTAGTAGGAGAATATGGAATGGGGGTAAGGAATGAAAGAGGAAGTTGCCAGGTAGAATTTTGCACATAGCATAAATTAATCACAGCCAACACTTGGTTTAAGAATCTTGTAAGAAGATTGTACAGATGGAGGAGGCTCAGAGACACTGGAAGGTTTCAGATAGATTATATAATGGTAAGACAGAGATGTAGGACCCAGGTTTTAAATTGTAAGAAATTTCCAGAGACAAATGCAGACTCCAACCACAATTTATTGGTTATGAACTGTAGATTAAAATTGATGAAACTGAAAAAGTCAGGAATTTAAGGAAATGGGACCTGGATAAACTGAAAGAAACAGAGGTTGTAGAGAGTTTCAGTGAGAGCATTAGAGAACGATTGACAAGAATGGGGGGAAAGAAATACAGTAGAAGAAGAATGGGTAGCTTTGAGAGATGAAATAGTGAAGGCAGCAGAGGATCAAGTAGGTAAAAAGACAAGGGCTAGTAGAAATCCTTGGATAACAGAAGAGATACTAAATTTAACTGATGAAAAGAGAAAATATAAAAATGCAGAAAATGAAGCAGGTAAACAGGAATATAAATGTCTCAAAAATGAGATTGACAGGAAGTGCAAAACAGCTAATCAGGGATTGCTAGAGGATGAATGTAAGTATGTAGAGGCATTCATCGCCAGGGGTAAGATAGATACTGCCTACAGGAAAATTAGAGAGACCTTTGGAGACAAGAGAACCTCCTGTATGAATATCAAGACCTTAAATGGAAAACCAGTTCTAAGCAAAAAAGGGAAAGTAGAAAGGTGGAAGGAGTACATAGACGGTCTACACAAGGGCGATGTACTTGAGGACAATATCATGGAAATGGAAGAGGACGTAGATGAAGATGAAATGGGAGAAATGACACTGCGTGAGGAATTTGATAGGGCACTGAAAGACCCAAGTCAAAAGAAGGTCCTGGAAGTAGACAACATTTCATTAGAACTACTGATAGCCTTGGGAGAGCCAGCCATGACAGAACTCTTCCATCTGGTGAGCAAGATACAAGAGACAGGTGAAATACCTTCTCACTTCAAGAAGAATGTAATAATTCCAATCCCAAAGAAAGCAGGCATTCACAGTTGTGAAAATTATCGCACTATCTGTTTAATAAGTCACGGCTGCAAAATACTAACATGAATTCTTTACAGATGAGTGGAAAAACTGATTGCAGCCAAGCTTGGGGAAGATCAGTTTGGATTCTGTAGAAATGTTGGAACACGCGAGTCTATACTGACCCTACAACTTATTTTAGAAGATACATTAAGGAAAGGCAAACCTAAATTTCTAGCATTTGTAAACTTAGAGAAAGCTTTTGACAGTATTGACTGGAATACTTTCTTTCAGATTCTGAAGGTGGCAGGGATCAAATACAGGGAGTGGAAGGCTATTTACAATTTGTGCAAATATCAGATGGCAGTTATTAGAATCCAGGGGTACGAAAGGGAAGCAGTGATTGGGAAGGGAGTGAGACAGGCCTGTAGCCTATCCTCGGTGCTATTCAATCTGTATATTGAGCCAGCAGTAAAGGAAACAAAAGAAAAATTTGCAGTAGGAATTGAAATCCACGGAGAAGGAATAAAATCTTTGAGGTTTGCCAATGATATCATAATTCTGGCAGAGACTGCAAAGACCTGGAGGAGCAGCTGAACGGAACGGACAGTGTCTTGAAAGGAGGATATACGATTAACATCAAGAAAACGAGGATGATGGAATGTAGTCGAATTAAATCAGTTTATGCTGAGGGAATTAGATTAGGGAATGACACACTTAAAGTAGTAGATGAGTTTTGCTATTTGAGGAGCAAAATAGCTGATGATGGTCGAAGCAGAGAAGGTATAAAATGTAGACTGGCATTGGCAAGGAAAGTGTTTCTGAATAAGAGAAATCTGTTAACATAGAGTGTAGATTTAAGTGTCAGGAAGTCTTTCCTGAAAGTATTTGTATGGAATGTATGCTGAAGATTAGATGGGTAGCTCATGTAACTAATGAGGAGGTACTGAATAGAATTGGGGAGAAAAGGAATTTGTGGCATAACTTGACTAGAAGAAGAAATCAGTTGGTAGGACATGTTCTGAGGCGTCAAGGGATCACCAGTTTAGTATTGGAGGGAAGCGTGGAGAGTAAAAATCGTATAGCGAGACCAAGAGATGAATACACAAGCAGATTCAGAAGGCTGTATGTTGCAGCAGTTACTCGGAGGTGAAGAACCTTGCACAGGATAGAGTAGCACGGAGAGCTGCATCAAACCAGTCTCTGGACTGAAGAAGAAGACGACAACGACAACAAAAACAACAACAACTGACTGTGAGAGAGTATCAGGTGAAGTTTGTATGTTTAGGCTGGAGTCTACGTATGGTGATCTCGTGCCCCTTGATGCACCTTTGGAGGCTGTGACTGTTCGGTTAAGGGCACATTAGGATTTTAACAGCTGTGATGTTTATTTGACTACTGAAGATGTCGTGTCCCAGGATGTAGTGTCTGCATTACTCTCTCAGCTCTCCCCACCTTTTCTAGTCTTGGGTGACTTAAATGCCTATATCCGTTTGTGGAATGGGGCAATGATCACAGCCATTGTAAAGACGTCAAAACTTTACTGGCGCAGCTCGATCCTTACCTCTTGACTTCTGGTGCCCCCACACACACTTCAGTATGGTACAAGGAACTTATTTTGGCCATTGATCTCTCCTTTTGCAGCCCTGGTCTTCTACCATCTATCCATTTGAGTCTACAATGATCTGTGTGGCAGTCACTACTTTCCAGCCTACCTGTCCCTCCCTCGGCATTGCTACCCTTGACGCCTGCCCATATGGGTTCTCTGTAATGCTGACTGGTCGTCCTTAGCTACATACAACAGCAGCCATTCTTTTGGCAGCCAACCAAACCATCCCCTCTTCTTCGAGATCCCCCCGTTGAAGATGGTAACCTGATGGACCCCAGAGATCGCTGTGGCCATTAGAGATTGTAGGTGAGCTCTCCAATGCCATAAGCAACCTTCACTAGAGCAGCTCATTGCCTTTATAAATGGCTTTGTGCCCATGTCCTCTACCTCATAAAAAATTAAAGCAGGAATCCTTGGAACAGTACATTACCACCATTGTCTCACATCTCTCTCCATCACAGGTATAAGCAAAGATCAGGAACCCCTACAGCTTCCAGTGTCCTTTAGGTATACCAAGTATTTTCTTGAATTGTGTCATTTATTCAGATGCTGTTGCCGAGCATTATGCTTGTGCACCTGTGTCTGAGAACTGCCACCCCATCTTTTGGCTCATAAAGCAGTAGGTGGAGCGAATGCAGTTACCTGTTACTGCTCACTACCTGAAGCCATATAATGCTCAATTCAGTGAATGGGAACTTTCCAGTGCCCTAGCCCACTGCCACGATACTGCTCCAGAGCCAGACCATATCGACAGCCAAATTCTGAAACATCTCTCGGTGAATTGTCATCATAACATCCTTGCCCTCTTTAGTGGAATCTGGAACAAGGGTGAGTTCCCATCTCAGTGGTGAGAAGGCACAATAGTCCCCATACTGAAACCGGGTAGTAGTCCCTTAGAGTCCCTAGATTGTTATCACCCAGTTAGCCTTGTCAGTGTTCTCCGTAAGTTGATCAAAGGCATGGTGAGCAAGTGGCTGTGTTGACTCCTTGAGTCTCGGGGCATTTTGGCTGCATCTTAGGGTGATTTTAGCAAAGACTGCTCCACTGATGATTATTTGATTCACCTGAAGTCCATGATCCAGATGGCCTTTGCATGTTGTCAGCACCTCATCAATGTCGTTTTTGGCGAAGAGAAGGCTTATGACATGACATCACATCCTCACTATGTTATATGAGTGGGGTCTCCAGGGTCCACTCCTGATTTTTGTCAAGAACTTCTTGTCGCACTGTACATTCTGGATTCAAATGGGCACTTCACTCAATAGTCCCCATATCCAAGAGAACGGGGTCCAGCAGGACTCTGCACTGGACGTCTCCCTTTTTCTGGTTGCCATCAATGGTCTAGTGGTAGCCTATGGGGTCTATGGTATTGTCCTCCTTATATGCCGATGATTTTTGCTTTTGTTATTGCTCTTCTAATATCGGTGTTTCTGAGCGTCACCTACAGGGCAGCATAAGAAAGCTGAAGTCTCGGGCTCTCACCCATGACTTTTGGTTTTCTGCCAAGACTCGTGTCATGCACTTCTGTTGCCATCGTATTGCCCACCCACACTCAGAGCTTTACCTACCTGATCACTTACTTCTTGTAGTTGACATGCCCTGCTATTTGGGGCTGATCTTCAATTCCTGGATGACATGGCTTCCCCACCTTCGCCAATTTCAGTGAAAATGCTGATTATATCTTAATACACTTTGCTGTCTCAGTAATAGTAGATGGAGTGCAGATGACTTTACCGTTTTGAGGCTCTACAAAGCCCTGATTCTGACCCTCCTTGATTATCGGAGTCTTGCATATGGTTCAGCATCACCTTCAACATCGCAGATATTAGACCCCTATTCATCATTGTGGGGTTCGACTTGTGACAGGAGCGTTCCCAATTAGCCCTGTGAACAGCATACTAGTCGAGGCTGGATCCCTCATTTACCTATTGGGTACCAGCAACAGGTGTTTAATTACACTATACATGTTCGTAGCTTCTCCGAACATCCCAACTGCTGTGTCCTTTTCCCATGAAGGGAGCTCCACCTTACACAACAGCAACCCAGAGCTGCGTTTAAAATTGATGCATGCCTCCAGTGTCTCCATTTGGAACTGCAATTTCCTGCACTGTCGCTTTTGGTGAGGGAGTCATTGCATCTGCCCCAATGGTTTATGCCCCAACCTGGGATTTCTCTTGAAGTCCATTTTGCTGAGAAGGATTCCATTAACTCCATCTGCTTTTGGCTGACCTTGAGGCATATCCAGATTTGGAAGTGGTATTCACCGATGGCTCAGTAGTCGATGGATGAACAGGCTTTGCATACACACATGCACAGTGCACTCTCTGCCGAACAGCTACAGTTTCTTCACTGCTGAATTGATGACCATCAAAATAGCCCTTAGCCATGTTTGCTCTTGCTCTGGTAAGCATATCCTAATATGTGGTGACTCACTCGGCGGCCTTCAGGCTACAGACTAGTGTTGCTTTCCTCACCCACTGGTTACTGCTATCCAGGATCTTGTCTCTGACCTCCATCAAGCTGGATGACCACTCATTTTTGTTTGGACCCCAATCGTGTTGGGATTTTGGGAAATGAACGCACTGACCAGTTGTCCAAGCCGGCCACCAGGGTGCTGATTCTGGAAATGGGGGTCCCAGAACTCGACCTTTGGTTGCTTGTACGCCATTGATTGCTGGAAGTCTAGAGCTCAGAATGGTCTGCTCTGATCTCCCCAAACAAATTGAGGACAACTAAGGAGACCAAGACCACATGGCAGTCTTCCCTATGTGCTTGTTGCACAGAATCCACCGTCCTCTGTCGACTCCGCATTGGCCATACTTGACTGACCCATGGCCACAGTCTCCAACATGATGATCCCCTCACTGCTGATGCAGAGTGTCCTAATTTGGCTGCTTTGAGGCAGCATCTTAATCTTCCTGACATGATACCTCTGGTGCTAGCAGATGATGCCAAAGTGGCTGAGCAGGTGTCAACGTTTTGCCCACCAAGGTGGTTTCTGAAAAGCCCTGCAAGGCAGGGCTTTTTGCCTCATTGGCTGCCTGAGGAGTTGTGGGGGCATGCCACTTATCCCCCCCCCCTCCACCCCCTTTGCAGGGGTCCCTTAACTCCTTGCTCTGTTGGCCAGCTTGGCCTCTACCCTTCCTACCTTTTTATTCTCTTTATTTATTTTTTTATTTTTTTGTAATTTCTTGATTTTTTATGCATTGTCTTGACTGATCTTTTCATGTCTTGTCTATGCTGTCTTTTTTTCTAGACTTTTATCTCTGTTTTTTATTGTGTTAGTTACACTTAGACTTTCCGGGATTTGCCTTTCATCCCCCTTCCTTTTACAACTACTTCTGGTTTGCCACTTGCAGATGAAGAGACTGATGACTTTGCAGTTCAGTTCCTTTCACTCCAAACCAACCAACCAGCCAGCCAACCGTTGTCCCCTGGCGTGTTAAGTACCCTGAAGTCCATTAGTATTGGGTATTGGGGAGCAGATATGACACATCTGCTCCACATTTTATAAAGTACTAGTGTGTTGCTGGCTAGATTATTGGTGCACTCAAGTGACTTAATATCTGAAGACCAGTGGCACAGTCCATAATCAGAAAAGTAGCTGCATATACAATCAGTGTTGTAACTGTTTCTACATTGGGGCTGGATGTAGGTGTACATGTTCTTGACTGTTCCAAAAAATACCACCACTCCATACTGTTGAGTTGATTTTTATAAATTCCCCTCAGCTGTGTGCAAAATCTGTCTATTATACCTAATTGAAAGAAGGCGCAGTAGGAGTAAAGTAGCTTTGTTATAGTCCTTCCAAAAACAAAAACAAAACACAACAAAAAAACTGTTCATCACAATTTGTAATTACAAATTAACTCTGCCTCTTCAGAAGACTGGTGCACTGTAGTTCTCCGTGACTCCACCCTAGGCTATCCTGTGCAAGTTTCTTCATCTCTGCATGACTGCTGCAACCAGTGTTTACTTGAACATGTTTGGGCCTTGGTTTCTGTCAACAGAGTATTTCCTTCTGAATACTACAGCAAAAATAATTCAGGTAAAATAATTATCTAAGTGGTCGACTGAAAAAGAGTGCATGGCATGTTCTGTGTTTTGGATCCTCAGTTGGCATAAGTACTTCTACTTATGCTTATGGAATGGGCACAGTGTGTTGCTATTCGTGAAAGGGTGTAAAACTGTTCAGTACTCGGTTCCCCAAAGCCATGTATTAATTATATGAAAATAGCTTTGTTCAGTTGTTATGTCCCCTGTGAGTTTGGGGGTTAGAATAGATCCGAGGTATTCCTGCCTGTCGTAAGATGTGAGTAAAAGGAGTTTCCTTACTTTTCAGCCTTCAGTTTTATGGTTCCCTTTAGGGTTTGACTTCCACACTTTCCAAATTTTTCCGAAATTGGCGAATGGTGCCTTACATGGTGCATCATATATCCATCGTGTGTTAAGATATTCTTCATCTATTATTGTCATGGCTCTGCAAATCTACCCATAATCTAGCTATTTGGGTGAGGACACCTTCCGGGGTGCATCATCTACATCCATTGTCCGCTGTCGTCTCCTGCATCCATGATCATGATGGATATCTATGCACCTAGTACCCCAGCGCAGTAGCTAGTCCATTGTGGAAGGGTCATCATCAATCCTCTTGGACGTATCTCCCTGGCACTATACAGGAATTGCATTGCTGATGCCTGAGCTACAATATCCCCACGTATGCCAAGGAATAGATGCTCCTGGCAATGGCCATCCTGCCAGGTGGTGTTTGCTGGGGCTGGCTGGCCCCAGCAGTCTCTAACAAAGGCAAGGTGGACTTTTGTGCCAAGAAGTATTACCCCTCAATTGTAGCCCTCCCTCACTATACTGACTCAGGAATGTAGGACTACTGAAAAAAGAGCCATATTCGCCTTGCCACATGTGCCAAGAGGTAGACACCTGTCGTCTTGGAGCATCAGGGCTCTCAGCAATGGCCATCCTGCTAGGTGGCCGTTGCTGAAACTGGGTGGCAAAACTGATGGGGCTCTTTTCTGGCTATGACGTCTCTTCTTTTTGTCGAACAACTTGCAGATAAGTTTGAGGAAGTAGTGGCATAGTCCAAAATACAGAATGGTTCAGTCCTGATTCAGACAGCATCCTCAGCCCAGTCACAGGCAAGCAATGCCTGTGACTGGCCTGAGGACGCTATTCCCATTTCGCTCACTCCCCATAAAACCTCAACATGTTTCAGGGGATTATTTTTCATCACAACCCCCTATTGTAGTCCGATGATGAGTTACACATCAGTTTAGAACAACGGGACATTCACTTCGTCTGGCACATGTATAGGGTACGTAAAGATAATAAGGTTGCTACTGGTGCCTTCATCTTGGTCTTTGAGGATGATTTGTTAACTGGAAAGGTTAAGGTGCTGGTATACTGATGTGACATAAAACTGTATGTCCCCCTCGCTCCCACCCCCCTGTGTGGTGCTTTTTAAGTGCTGGAAATTCAGACACGTCCTCCCGGTGCAATTCTAGTGCCACATGTCAAGATTGTAAATGTCCACTGCATCCAAGTACTCCATGTGCCCCTCCTCCCAACTGTGTCAACTGTGGGTGGCACCACTCTCTCTGCTCACCAGATTGCGCAGTTCTCCAAAAAAAGGAGAACAATTATTGACATAAGACCCTGGACACATTGACTTTATCAGGAGGTTACAAAGAAGTATGACTGCTTGCACCCTATTTGCTTAGCATGTTCATATGCTGCAACTACAACGATGTTTCCCTCACTGACAATGGTAGTCTCCTCGATTAAGCCTCCTATGGTGGGCCCTGAGGGCTGCCTGCCTGCATCTCACCACCCCCTTCCCCCTTGGTGGTTTGGAGCACCTCTTCTTCTGTTGCTGCCGAAGCACCTACTTTGGGTCTCCTCCAGCTCCTTTCACTTGGAAGGGGTCTCTTGGGACTCTGTCTTCCTAGATCCCCCCTCCCGTATATGGACATCAGCCAGTGGCTGAAGGAGCCACGGAGCCACAAGCTTCTGGTCAAAGGGTTTCATGGTCTTCCTCAGTGAGTGAAGCTATTTCAGAGAAGCCCTCCCAGCAGGCCTTTTAAGAGAAGCAAGAGGGCAAGTAGATGAAGAAGAAGTCTGCTAAGAAACAAGAAACTCTGGTGGGCCAACACCAGCACTCCCTACCAGTTCTGCATCTGAGGATGAGGTGGAGATTTTAGCATCCCCCCAGGATCTCACCAACACTTCATCCGCAGTGGAAATGGATACAAGTACTCAATGTGAAGCAGCAGGTGATCCTGAGGCATAAACTGCTTCCTTGGTGTGATTGATGCCTTCCCAGACTACAGAAAGTGTCATCCACCAGTGGAATTGTGGTGTTTTTTCCACTGCCTGGCTGCGTTATGACGACTCTTACACGTTACACCTGCTTTTTGCATTGCCCTTCAGGAAACCTGGTTTCCAGCCAAATTGACCCCCCCCCCCCCGCCCCCCGCCATTTCGTGGTTATCGGTGGTATTACAGATTACAGAAATCATACTGACAGTAACAGGATGTCAGGTGGAGTCTTTATACCTTTAGAAGCTGTGGCTGTCAGGGTGAGCACAATGGAGGGAATTACCATCTGCAACATCTACCTTCCTCTGGATGGTGAAGTACCGCCCCATGTATTGACTGCACTCATTTCCCAACTCCTCCCCCCTTTTCTACTTCTGGGTGATTTTAATGCCTGTAACCCTCTGTGGGTTGGAACCAAGATCGCTGCCTGTGGTAGAGATGTTGAGAATCTACTAACTCGACTCAACCTTTGCCTCCTACATACAGGTGCCCTCACTCATTTCCGTGTGGCACATACTTAGCCATTGATCTTTTCATTTGCAGTGCGGGCCTTCTTCCATCTATCCACTTCAGAGTTCTCATCGATTTGTGTGGTAGTGACCACTTACCACTCTCCCTCCCCCAGCATCACTCACCAGGACGCTTGCCTAGATGGGCTCTTACCAAGGCTGACTGGGACACTTTCACCTCTGCTACCATCATTGGATCCCCACTGCACAGAAACAAAGAAGTGATCCAGAACATTACTACTACCATTGTTGCTGCAGCTGAATTAGCAATCCCTTGTTCTTCAGATTGTCCCTGGCAGAAGACAGTGCTTTGGTGGTCACAGGAAATCACAGATGTTGTTATAGATCGAAGGCAGGCTCTTCCAACAAGATAAGCAGCACCCATTGCTGGCGTACCTCAATGCTTTCAAATGGCTCTGTGACTGTGGCCGCCAACTAATCAAAAGATTGAAGCAGGAGTGCTGGGAGTGACATGTCTCTGCCTTTGGAATACAAACCTCTCCTTCCCAGGTCTGGTCTAAGCTCAGATGCCTTTGTAGATATCCTACAGGTATATCCGGTATTTCCACACAAGGTACTGTATATACCGACCCAGACACCATCGCAGTGTCTCAATGAGCATCATGCTTGATGAACCTCTGTGTCTCAGAATTGCCTCCCCACCTCTTATACCCAAAAGTAGCAGGTGGAATGACATCTATCTTCTGCTACATGCCATCCTGAGCCATAGAATGGTCCATTCAGTGGCTTTGCCAACTATCTGGACACATGCCGTGGACCAGACCATATCCATCATCAAATGCCGCCCAAGGGGCTCGCCATTCTTGGGCGTGTTCATGCTTGGCTACCACAGGGTCCCAGCTTTTGCTGCATGTCTATACTCCTGTTATTCTTTTTTCTCTCCCCTTGGGGAACATAATTGGGAATGTGATTCTTCAATTTCCCCAGGCATATTTTATGACAAAATAAATCTCTGGTGAACAGCTTGGTATGAGTGTGCATAGGACACAATATTTCGGCATCGACCACGTTGACATGATCAGATGCACTGATGTACTAACCGTCAGTGGGCCGGCGCCACATATATATAGGACAATCCCCCTCCCGCTCCTCCCTCAGGCACGTCCTATGAGTCAGTTGCGGTCCGTACCCTGCATGCGGTCCAGGTACAGTGTCCATTCTCCCACCATCTGGGCGCTGCGTCATAGGCCTTCTCGTTCAGGAGGGTCTGGCGGCACCGCTCTCGTTATTCTTCCCTCCTCCCCCGAAGTCGGTACACTCTGGGAAATATACTTTTTCTTCTTAATCCTGGTTATCGCGGGTTCCTGTGCCTTGCGAAGGATGTAACCACTGTCACGGTTTAGTTTTGGCTCCCTTACTCTGATCTCTATGGCTTCTTTGATGACACAGTCCCAGTATTTGGAAGTCTGTGTCAGGACTTTGGTTTGGTCATAATCCATGCTGTGGAGTTCCAACAGGCAATGCTCAGCGATTGCCGACTTACTGGGCTGTTGCAGTGTAGTGTGCCGTTGATGTTCTCGGCATCGGTCCTCAATGGTACAAATGGTCTGCCCTATGTAACCTACTGCATTGGCAAGATATCTGATAAACCCCTCATTTACGTAGACCAAGGTAGTCCTTGACACTACCAAGGCGGCTCTTGGTTTTGCTTGGGGGACGGAAGAAGGTTTTCATTTGGTGTTTACGTAAAATGCGTCCAATCTTTCCGGATAAGGCCCCACAAAATGGAATAATAATCAAGGCCGCCTCCTCCTGAGGTTCATCCTCAGTTTCCGCCGGTGCTGCAGTTGTGGGATGTACAGTCTTCTGAATTTGCCCTTCCTTGTAACCGTTCCTCCGAAACACGGTCTTCAGATGGTCCAGTTCTTGTTGGAGACTGTCCCTGTCGGAGATGGTTTGAGCTCTGTGTACAAGAGTTTTGAGCATGCCATTCTTTTGTGGCGGGTGATGGCAGCTATCCTCATGCAGGTACAAATTGGTTTGCATCTTCTTACTATACACGTTGTGGCCCAAAGTGCTGTCAGCTCATCTTATAATCAAAACATCTAGAAAAGGGAGCATCCCATCCGTTTTGATCTCCATGGTAAACTTAATATTCTCATGTCTGGAGTTGAGATGTGTGAGGAAGTCTGACAGTTTATCTCTTCGATGTGGCCAGATATCGAAGGTATCATCCACATATCCAAAGAAACTGGTGGGTTTTACATGTGCTGATTCAAGCGCTTCCTCCTCGAAATGTTCCATGTACATATTTGTAACAATGGGTGAGCGTGGACTCCTCATGGCTACTCCTTCTGTCTGCTCGTAGTGTTCACCGTCAAATAAGAAGTAAGTTAATGTCATAACATGTCTGAAAAGATTGGTGGTCTCTTCCTCAAATTTCTTGCCGATGAGTTCCAAGGATTCTTGTAACGGAACTTTAGTGAATAGAGATACCACGTCGAAGCTCACTAGTATGTCAGATTCCTTAAGCACAAGGTTGTTGATGCATCCCAGGAAATCCACAGAGTTACGGATATGGTGTGTACATCTCCCAACATAAGGGCTAAGCATTTGTTTGAGGTGCTTGGCGAGAAGGTACGCTGGGGCACCAATATTGCTGACAATGGGACGTAATGGGATCTCTTCCTTGTGCACCTTCGGCAGTCCATAAAGTCTAGGAGGTACAGCAGCCCTCGGGCGTAGCTTCTTGGTAATCTCATCACGGAAGCTGGAATCCTTGAGAAGCGCCAGAGTCTTCCTCTCGACCTTCTTGGTAGGATTGGTGTCAGTCTTGCAGTATGTGCTGTCACCAAGTAGGCCCCGCATCATCTCAGTATAATCCTGTCTGAATAGAATCGGTGTCGTTGTAAGTGCCGTCTGCTGTGCAGCGAGCTACATTAATTTAAGTATTAACTGTATTTTTCTTACTTGTCACTTCTTCTTCCGTGTGTTTTTTCTTTTAGGAAGCTTTAATTGTCGAGTGCTAGTAATAGTGTTCCATAGATTTCGTGTTTGTTTTGAGTAGTCAGAGTAAGTCCCTTTAGTCAACCATAGTGCCAGTAGTGCTAGTGTTTGTTTACAATACAGTCCAGAGACAGGTAGTGCTATTTTCATTGTTTTCTACAAGAAGTGTTTAGCAACCACAGTTCAGCCAACTATCAGCCGCCTTTAGTGATTTAGCAATCTAGTTAAAAAGTTGATTAACTCTCTACAGTAAATTGATTTCTTAGGATGGATAGGATGTGTGACTGCTGTGTACGGGCGCAGGAGGAGCTGGCCATTGTTTGCGAACAGCTGAACGTGTTGATGGCTGCAGTCAGCCGTCTTCAGGCTGCTGCCTCGGAGTGTAGCGGCAGTGGGGAGTCTGGTGCGTCGCTTGGTACACCCCAGGTGTTACATGCTTCACCCACTGTCCCTGCTGTCGAGACATCTTTGCGGGTACCGGGTGCGGTTGGGCCACCCTCTCCCCAAGGGGAGTGGCGGGTTCAGCGGCGTTCGCAGCGCACGAGGCGGAGGGTCAATGTGGAAGCTGGCCGTGTGGCATTGCCCCACTCTGTCTGTGAGTGTTCATGTGGCCGCTCCTTCAGCAAGGTCCGAGCAGGCACACGGGGGGGAGGGGTTTATTAGTTATTGGGAGCTCCAACGTTATGCGGGTGATGGAGCCCCTTAGGGAAATAGCGGAAAGGTCAGGGAAGAAGGCCAATGTTCACTCTGTCTGCTTGTCGGAGGATCTAATCCGAGATGTGGAGGAGACCCTGCTGAAGGCAATAGAGAGCACTGGGTGCACCTGGCTGCAAATTGTTGCTCATGTTGGCACCAATGACTCCTGCCGTCTGGGTTCAGAGGTCATCCTCAGTTCGTACAGGCGGTTGGCGGAATTGGTGAAGGCGGAAAGCCTCGCTCGCGGGGTGGAATCTGAGCTAACTATTTGTAGTATCGTTCCCAGAACCGATCTTGGTCCTCTGGTTTGGAGCCGAGTAGAAGGTTTAAATCAGAGGCTCAGACGATTCTGCGGAGATGTGGGCTGCAAATTTCTCGACCTGCGCTATCATGTGGAGAAATGTAGGGTCCCCCAAAATAGGTCAGGCGTGCACAACACGCCGGAAGTGGCTACAAGGGTAGCGGAGTTCGTGTGGAGTGCACATGTGGGTTTTTTAGGTTAGAGAATTCTGTCCCTAGGCCCAACAAGATGCCTCCTGAGACGTCGCAAGGTAGGAGTATGCAAAATGCAACAGGGAATAACAATATTAATGTGCTAATAGTAAACTGCAGGAGCGTCTGTAGAAAGGTCCTAGAACTGCATTCATTAATAAACGGTCACAATGCCTGTGTAGTACTAGGGACAGAAAGTTGGCTGAAACCAGACATAAACAGTAATGAAATCCTAAACTCAGTTTGGAATGTATACCACAGAGACAGGCTGGACAGTGAAGGGGGAGGCGTGTTTACAGCGATAAGAAGTGCAATAGTATCAAAGGAAATTGACGGAGATCTTAAATGTGAAATAATTTGGGTGAAGGTCATGGTTAAAGCAGGCTCAGACACGGTAATTGGATGTCTATGGGCCCCCTGGCTCAGCAGCTGTTGTGGCTGACCACCTGAAGGATAATTTGGAAAATATTTCGAGTAGATTTCCCCACCATGTTATAGTTCTGGGTGCAGATTTTAATTTGCCGGATATAGACTGGGAGACTCAAACATTCATAACGGGTGGCAGGGACAAAGAATCCAGTGAAATTTTTTAAAGTCCTTTATCTGAAAACTAATTTGAGCAGTTAAACAGAGAACAGACTTGTGGCGATAACATACTAGACCTTCTGGTGACAAACAGACCCGAACTATTTGAAACAGTTAACGCAGAACAGGGAATCAGTGATCATAAAGCAGTTACTGTATCTACGATTTCAGCCATAAATAGAAATAAAAAAAAGGTAGGAAGATTTTTCTGTTTAGCAAAAGTGACCAAAAGCAGATTACAGACTACCTGACAGCTCAACACAAAAGTTTTGTAATTCCGTCTCTAGATTGTCGCACAGATGACAAAATGGTAGATATCGAAATAATAGAGAAACAATTAAAATCGCTGAAAAAAGGAAAGGCCGCTGGACCTGATGGGATACCAGTTCGATTTTACACAGAGTAAATGAAGAAACTTGCCCCCCTTCTTGCAGCGGTGTACCATAGGTCTCTAGAAGAGCGTAGCATTACAAAGGATTGGACAAGGGCACAGGCCATCCCCGTTTTCAAGAAGGGACGTCGAACAGATGTGCAGAACTATAGACCAATATCTCTAACGTCGATCAGTTGTAGAATTTTTGAACAGGTATTATGTTAGAGTATAATGACTTTTCTGGAGACTAGAAATCTACACTGTAGGAATCAGCATGGGTTTCGAAAAAGACAGTCGTGTGAAACCCAGCTCGCGCTATTCGTCCACGAGACTCAGAGGGCCATAGACACAGGTTCACAGGTAGATGCTGTGTTTCTTGACTTCCGCAAGGCATTCGATACAGTTCCCCACAGTCATTTAACGAACAAAATAAGAGCATATGGACTATCAGACCAATTGTGTGATTGGATTGAAGAGTTCCTAGACAACAGAACGCAGCATGTCATTCTCAATGGAGAGAAGTCTTCCAAAGTAAGAGTGATTTCAGGTGTGCTGCAGGGGAGTGTCGTAGGATCGTTGCTATTCACAATGTATATAAATGACCTTGTGGATGACATTGGAAGTTCACCGAGGCTTTTTGCGGATGAAGCTGTGGTATATCGAGAGGTTGTAACATTGGAAAATTGTACTGAAATGCAGAAGGATCTGCATCGAATTCACGCATGGTGCAGGGAATGGCAATTGAATCTCAATGTAGACAAGTGTAATGTGCTACAAAGTAGCAGGTCAGCAATTGGAAGCAGTTAATTCCATAAATTATCTGGGAGTAGGCATTAGGAGTGATTTATAATGGAATTATCTTATAAAGTTGATCATTGGTAAAGCAGATGCCAGACTGAGATTCATTGGAAGAATCCTAAGGAAATGCAATCCGAAAACAAAGGAAGTAGGTTACAGTACGTTTGTTCGCCCACTGCTTGAATATGCTCAGCAGTGTGGGATCCGTACCAGATAGGGTTGATAGAATAGATAGAGAAGATCCAATGGAGAGCAGTGCGCTTCGTTACAGGATCATTTAGTAATCGCGAAAGCTTTACAGAGATGATAGATAAACTCCAGTGGAATACTCTGCAGGAGAGACACTCAGTAGCTCAGTACGGGCTTTTGTTAAAGTTTTGAGAACATACCTTCACTGAGGAGTCAAGCAGTATATTGCTCCCTCCTACGTATATCTCGCGAAGGGACCATGAGGATAAAATCAGAGAGATTAGAGCCCACACAGAAGCATACCGACAATCCTTTTTTTCCATGAACAGTACGAGACTGGAATAGAAGGGAGAACCGATAGAGATACTCAAGGTACCCTCTGCCACACACCGTCATGTGGCTTGCGAAGTATGGATGTTGATGTGGACCGTTGCGTTGCCCTTGCCTGCAGGTAATATTATTATGTCTGGATCTTCTCTTAGCTCCCATATGGCGGCCCACTCCCTGTAGGAGATGTTTGGTTTCATCAGCTTTGTTATGGTTAGAGTTCTGCAGGTTTCACGATGAACTTCTTCAGCAGCCTCGGGTGGAAATCGAGCAGCTGTTTGTTCCACTGTGCCAATGATGTCAGCGATGGGTACATCTTTAGGAGTCATAACGAAATTCAATCCTTTCTTAAGGACCGAAATAGTGTCATCATCCACTTCCTTGTTAGTGAGATTCGTCATAAAATACGGCTGGAGAAATTGGAGAATCAAATCACATAGCTCTACGGAGACAGCATGAAAAGGATCGACAAGCTGCGTCATCGTAGAAGTCGTCTACTGAGTTCTTTTTTTTTTTTTTTACTTATGGTGTGCTGTGAAGAATGTGTGGTACCGAATTTTGCATCACATTGACTCTGTGGTGGCCAGAAGTATCAAGAAATGTGCCAGCCTAGCTTTGGTACTAGAGAGAGTTCGCTTCACACAGTGGCGCTTGGACACAACCAACAAAGAACTCCTACAGTTACATCTACAACTGGCCAACCGGTTCAACCCCTGGACATGGGATTGGGTTGATTGTGTCACATGGGCCACAGCTGACTCAACGCAGAGGAAGTCAGCGAACAACAAGCATCAAAGTTTGAACATATATCGGAGAAACAGCATTCTGATGGCAGCGGAAAGACCATCGACAATCTCACTAACAAGGAACTGGATGATGATGCTATTTTGGTTCTTAAGAAAAGATTGAATTTCACTCCGACTCCTAAAGATGTACCCATTGCTAACATCATTAGCACAGTGGAACAAACAGCTGCGCGACTTCTGCCTGAAGCTGATGAAGAAGTTTGTCGTGAAACCTGCAGAGCTCTAACCATAACAAAGGTGATGAAACCGAACATCTCCTACAGGGAGAAGGCCGCCATACGGGAGCTACAAGAAGACCCAGAAATAGTAATATTACCTGCAGGCAAGGGCAACAACGCAACAGTGATCCTATCCCGACAGGATTATACTGAGATGATGAGGGGCCTACTTGGTGACAGGGCATACTGCAAGATTGACACCGATCCTACCAAGAGGGTCGAGAGGAAGACTGTGGCGCTTCTCAAGGATTCCGGTTTCCCTGATGAGATTACCAAGAAGCTATGCCCGAGGGCTGCTGTTACTCCTAGACTTTATGGACTGCCGAAGGTGCACAAGGAATAGATTCCATTATGTCCCATTGTCAGCAATATTGGTGCTCCAGCGTACCTTCTCGCCAATCACCTCAAACAATGCTTAGCCCTTATGTTTGGAGACGTACACACCATATCCGTAACTCTGTGGATTTCCTGGGATGCATCAACTACCTTGTGCTTAAGGAATCTGACATACTGGTGAGCACCGACGTGGTATCTCTATTCACTAAAGTTCCATTACAAGAATCCTTGGAACTCATCGGCCAGAAATTTGAGGAAAAGACCACCAATCTTTTCAGACATGTTATGACATCAACTTACTTCTTATTTGACGGTGAATACTACGAGCAGACAGAAGGAGTAGCCATGGGGAGTCCACGCTCACCCATTGTCACAAATATGTACATGGAACATTTCGAGGAGAAAGCCCTTGAATCAGTACTTGTAAAACCCACCAGTTTCTTTGGATATGTGGATGATACCTTCGTTATCTGGCCACATCGAAGAGATAAACTGTCAGACTTCCTCACACATCTCAACTCCAGACATGAGAATATTAAGTTTACCATGGAGATCGAAACGGATGGGATGCTCCCTTTCCTAGATGTTTTGATTATAAGACGAGCTGACAGCACTTTGGGCCACAACGTGTATACGAAGAAGACGCACACCAATTTGTACCTACATGCGGATAGCTGCCACCACCCGCCACAAAAGAATGGCATGCTCAAAACTCTTGTACCCAGAGCTCACACTATCTCCGACAGAGAGTGTCTCTAACAAGAATTGGACCATCTTAAGACCGCGTTTTGGAGGAACAGTTACAAGGAAGGGCAAATTCACAAGGCTCTACATCCCACACCTGCAGCACTGGCAGAAACTGAGGATGAACCTCAGGAGGAGGTCTCAAGCTGTCCTGAGCACTGTCAGATGTCATTCTTTCCCGTCTGACTGATGAAGAGGATATCGTGGAATTAGATGCCTTGGATCCAAGCAGCCACTCCACCCCCCCTCACTCTTCAAGTGTTTCACCATCCTGGTGCAAAGGAGTAAATTAAAACTTCACCTATGACATGGCTTCCATGCTATAGTGGAACATGAATGGGTTCAGGACTCATGTGAAGGAACTAGAACTTCTATCACACATATGCTTTTGTTTATAAGAAATGCGTATTAAAGATGCAGATGTCCCTGTGCTACAGGGATATTCACTATACCACAAGGATCACCTATCGGGTGAAAGAGACAAGGGCTGTGTTGCAGTGTTTGTCACTAAGGTGCACCACTTCTCTGCTCTCCCCTTGGCTACTGACCTGGAAGCAGTTGCATTTCACATTTGTGTGTGTCAAAGGATCACTGTTTGCTCACTGTATTTACCTCTGCAAGATGCACTAGAATCTGAGGCTCCCATGGATCGTATCGCACAACTCCCATGACCATTTCTCCTCCTGGGAGACTTCAATGCCCATCATGTCCTGTGGGGCTCGACCAATAATTGCCTTTGGGGTCAGGTCTTGGAGGGCCTGGTCATTCTCAGCCATCAACCTCTCTTTTTGATCGACCGGCCTCGCTGACTCTGTTCAGTGGGAGGTCATTGATGACCTTCGTTCCAGTGACCCCTTCCCAATCTGCCGTCACCTACTAAATGACACACCACCTGAAGTTAAGCACCCAAAATGGATGGTCAGCAGGGCTAACTGGACACATTTCAGCGAGCTGGCTGTGTTCGAACTCAGCAGCAGCGTCCAAGGATGGGTGGACCACATCGTAATATTGATCCATTGTGCTGCTGACCTCTCCATCCCACAGTTCTCAGGTCATCTTAGGAGGTGACCAGTACCTTGCCGTTCTGTGATCTGAAAAATGTGTGGGGCTCTTCGACATTTTAAATGCCAACCAACAGCAGACAACCTTAGAGCCTTTCGACTCACGTGGGCCAAGGCTCGACGCGTCTTTTGGAAGAGTAAGAAAAGGTCATAAGTATGGGAAGCCATCTGGAGGATTTCCAGTACATGCAGCCATTTACCGATAGCAGCAGTGTTGAAACGGGTGCCTCCAAACAACACCCAGAGATATTGCTCAGATGCTGGCCAAACACTTTTTTCAAACTACTGCCAGTGCAAGCCAGGATCCGGCATTCGTTGCTATCGTGTGACTATAGAGTGGGAAAAGTTGGACTTCAGGTCCAACAGTTCTGAGGCCTACAACTCCCCTTTCTCCATGTGGGAAGTAGAGTTGACACTGACTGAGATCTGTGACACTGCACCATGTCATGACCAAATCCGGTACTGCATGCTTCAACATTTGGCAGCAGCATTAAAGGAAATCCTCCTCAATTGTTTTAATCTAATATGGTAGACAGTCAGTTTTCCCAACTCATGGAGGGAGGCAATTCTGATCCCTCTCCTCAAACCAGGAAAGAACTGCAGTAGTTATCAGAGTATCGCTTTAAAGAGTTGTGTAGAAAAGACCCTAGAGTGAATGGTTAACCATCAGCTGGTCTGGTTGTTAGAGACCAGGCAACTCCTTAGCCACTCTGTGTAGCTTCTGAAGATTTAGGTTCACTGACGACAGTCTGACCCTCCTAGAGGCTGCTATTCAGCAGGCTTTCCTCTGTAAGTATCGATGTATTGGCATATTCTTCGATATAAGTAAGGCTTATGATACTACTTGGAGATACTGTATTCTCGCACAACTGCATCAATGGGACTTTCGTGACCGCCTCCCCATCTTTGCACTGACTTTCAGTGATTTTTTAGGACCCAAGTTGGTGACACGTTGTCTGATCAGTTTGAGCAGAAGAATGGTGTTCCTCAGGGCAGTGTTTTAAGTGTTACCCTCTTTACCATAGTCATCAACAGTATCACATCTACGGTAAAGAGTCCTTATTTGTAGTCGATTTTGCTGTTTTCTGTTCCTCCTCCAATTTTACAATAGTGAGCTGTCAGTTGCAACTTATACATTGCAGAGGTGAGAGGAGTGGGCTGCAGAAATGGGTTTCCAGTGTGTGTCTTCATTTTAATTGTTCTCGTCGTCTTTTTAATTTGCCTGCCTGCCTTGAATATGGGGGACAGCATCCTACATTTTAGAGACACATTGTGGTTTCTGGGCCTCATTTTTGATTCCTGATTGTCATGGTTATCACACCTACGAGACCTGAAAGCTGGAACGCTGAAGGCACTGAACATCGTCAAGTGACTTGGCCACAGGTCTTCGGGTGTGGACAGTGCGCGTCTCCTTCAGTTTTATGGGGCTTTTGTGTGTTCGTGACTATGGTTGCACAGCGTATGGATCAGCGAGGTCCTCTTATGTGTGGATCATTGAAGCTGTCCATCATGAGGGGATTCACCTAGCCAAGGGTGCTTATCGGACCAGCCCTATACCTAGCATCTGTGATGAGGTGGGGGAACTACCACTTACCATCCATCACCAGCTTCTCATGGTGCATCAGGCATGTAAGTTGCATGCAGCTCCAACTTCACCAGCACACCATACTGTTGCTAGTCCACGTCTGCAACCCCTTTTTGCCAACCCACAATGAGCCATGATGCCATCTGAGTGTCCTTGACTCTCTCCAATGTTTGTACCCAGCAGATGCAGTAATCCAGAATGCTCTCCTACAACTACGACGACTGGGGAAGGAGGTGCTTTTCTGCTGTGTACCTGGGCACATTGGAATTGCGGGTAATGAAAGGGCAGATCGAGCAGCCAATGAGGCGTGTCATGATCCTCTGGTATTTCGGTGTGTTATGCCCCTGCATGCTATCATCTCACTGTTGAGGTACAAAGTTGCGTGTCGATTGGGAGACGAGTGGCTGGCAGTGACGGATAACAAGCTCCATGTCATCAAGCTCACAACTCAGCTGTGGAGTACTTTCTTTCAGAGACATCAGCAGGACAAGGTCCTTCTTACTCGTCTTTGCATAGGCCACAGCCCTGACGCATGGATTCTTAATATGGCGAGAGGACCTTCCAATGTGTGCCATATTTTATTGGACTGCATTTTATTTGCTGACCAGCGGACTGTGGCAGATTTTCCGGTGGATCTGCTGTCTATTTTATGTAATGATCAAACAAATGTGGTTAGTGTTTTAAAGTTTTGTGAATTTTGCAGTACTTTTAACAAGAATTTAGGGAGATGTTCTTGATGAGTCAGAGGGTGGCTGGCTCACCCTAGTTTTTTGTAAGTGGTCAGCCAGTCGCATTTCCCTGTGCTTTTCTTGTAGTTCTTCTGTGTGTTGTTTTCTCTGTGTGATAATTACTTGATTAGCTCTCTTCCCTTCTAATTGGTTTTAGTGCATGTGATACAGATTGACTGTGTGGTCATTTCGAGTGCCTGTGTGTACAACACTTTAAGTTCGTCTCCAAATTTTTTTGTTTTCATAAGTGTAGGGGCACTGACGACGTCGCCATTGAGTGCCCATCAGATCCAAACATACACACTTCAATGCCTGAGTCACACTGAGTGGGGTGCAGATCGCCCTGTGCTGTTACAGCTGTACAAAATCCTGATACGATCCCGTCTTGGCTATGGGAACCTGGTGTATGGCACAGAATCGCCCTGAGCGTTGTAGATGCTGGACTCTGTACACCATTGTGGGGTTCAACTTGTGACGAGAGCTTTCTAACCAAGCCGAGTGAACAGTCTACTCATGGAAGCTGGGGTTTCCACCATTCTGGATCAGATGACACCAAGTGCTTGCAGATTATACTACACACATTCACAGCTTGCCTAAATATCCCAATTACCATCTGTTTTTCTCTAAGATGTTAGCCTATCTCCCGCAGTGGCGGCCCAGATCAGGGACTACAATTGCAGTCCGTGTCGGGTCCCTTCTCACTGATCTCGAGTCTTTCCCCCTCTATCACCTTTCTTGCAGGTCCACTCATGTACACGTCCATGGTCCAAAGCTTCATCTGGACCTATTGCAAGGCCCAAAAGATTCAGTTCGTCCTGAGGCCCTCCACCGCCACTTTTTCTTTATTCTTGGCAAGTTTCAGGGCACAGAAATAGTCTAGACTGATGGCTCAATTGTCGTGTTGGCTTCGCTTATGCTTACACTAGACATACTAAACAGTGCTCCTTGCTGGTTGGCAGCATTGTTTTCACTGCATAGTTGGTAGCAGTCTCTTAAGCACATCCGCTCCTGACCAGGTGAATCCTTCGTCATTTGTAGTGACTCCTTACACAGCCTACTACCTCTCAACCTCTGCTTCCTCTGCCATCCTCTGGTGCTGACTATCCAGGAGTCTGCTTATGCCCTCGAAAACTGTGGGCATTCAGTGGCCTTCATCTGGACCCCAGGTCATGTTGGAATCCCAGGGAATGAACTTGCCGACAGGCGGGCCAAACAGGCTATCGGTAAATCAAGTCTGGAGATCGGAACACAGGAGACCGATCTCAGATTGATCTTATGCTGTAAAGTTCACTGGACTTGGGATAATGAATGGCACACCCTAAGTACGCTAAATAAATCACATGCTGTAAAAGAGACGACAAATGTGTGGAGGTCATCCATGCACGCCACCTGCAGGGACTCTGTTGTCCTTCGCTGGCTTCGTATGGGCCATAATTGGCTGACTCGCAGTCACGACCTCCATAGTGAGGACCCATCCCAGTGTCGCTGCACCTATCGATTGATGGTAGTTCACATTTTGTTGGACTGCCCCAATCTAGCCATCCTGGAGCTGTATGTTAACATTCCCAACTCACTGCCATGGTGTTAGATGACAACGCCCATACGGCTGATCTCTTTTCACGTTCCATTTGATTACGGAGGAGGGGGGGGCTATCACTGAAATAAGGGTGGGTGTGTGGCTCTCTCTCTCTCAGGCCTTCATGCTGCCTCCATTTTAACTCTCTCTCTCTCTCTCTCTCTCTCTCTGCCTCTGTTATTTTTTCACCTTGATGTTCATCTTTTCCCTTTCTGTGTTTCTCTAGCATTGTGTTTTTAGACTGGAGACTTTAGTGTGTTGCAGAGTGCTGGATCATCCATTTTTATCCTTGCGATCAGCCAGTCTGGGCCATCTGCTATATTTTTTTTAGTGCCTCTCCCGCTTTTTTCCCCTTCTTAGTGCACATTTTCCCTTTTTGGCTTGCTTCTTTCATTTTCTCTTTCAGTGTGGTTCCCAGTTAGTTTTATGCAATTTTTACTTTCCCACTCTTGGGGAGTGATTTTAATCCGAGACCTGTTTGAATGAGAAGAAAGGGACTGATGACCCTGCAGTTTAGTCTCTTTTCTCTCGAAACCAACCAACCATACCTCAGTTGCTATTCTGAAGTTTCTCTGTCATATGAATAGCATACACATCAACATGCAGTTCACTGTGGAGGTGGAGAGAGGGGAGGAGGGGAAAGGTGAAGAAGAGAGGAAAGATAACAAAAACAAGAAAGTTGCAGTTTTAGTAGAACATAAATAACATTTGTTGCTTGAATATTCTGTGTACTGCAAGTCAAGACAAACTGATTAATATCTTAAAAGGAGAGGTTGCCTAGTGGTGGGATCAACTGTGTGAAGCTATTTGTATGGTGATTTAGGTTAAGGTCCCAAGTATCACACCCTGCAGTCATTCACTCTGTTGGGCCTTCACTTGCAAGTAGTCGAGAAAAAATAATTTCGGAATTTCACATGATGCACTACAGCTTTAAACAAGGAACTGTACATAGATGGATTGTGTAGCATAATGGTTGATGTCCACTCCTCACATGCGAAATGTTTTAGGTTCAAATCTCATCTGATGTTGAGGAATTATTACGTTTATTCAGTTTATGTGTTGAAATGTAATTTTTTGTTATATTCCTGTGTCACATCATTTTAATCATAATATTAACTTTTTCAGTTGCTCTCATTTTTCTTTCTATCACTCTTTTTCCACTAGGAATTTTTATCCACGTAATTTAAATTAATTGTATGTATTGACTTCAATATCATTTTTTCCATTTTATCAGCTTATATTTTTGTCCATGTTATCACATTCATTATTTCTTTTCCTCATTTGCTTGGATTTCGTTTTACTGACAATCTTTTGTTTTGTTTAATCTTCATCTGCATTATTTGTCCATAGTGCAATAAGAAATGTTGTCTGAAATGTCTGTCTCACTAGTATCATCCAGAAAATGGTATATCTTGTAACAAAAAGCATATTATTTGACCTATTGTACAATAAGTTTAAATGGATTAATTTGTCTTTTGTTTTTAACCAATAGATCAGCATTTTCAGATGTTTAAATGTGATGATTGATAAATAAAAATAATTAAAGTCAAACAATGGAAAATCCATGAGGGAATGTAACAATATTACTACGCACCATATAGTGGAGATGCTGAGTCACAGATAGACACAACAAAAAAACTGTCACAAAACTTTCGGCCATTAAGGCCTTTGTCAACAACACACACACACACACACACACACACACACACACACACACACACACACACACACACACACACACACACACGACTGCAGTCTAGGGCAACTGAAATCGCACTGCAAGCAGTAGCACCAGTGCATGATGGGAGTGGCGACCGTATGGGGGTAAGGAGGAGGCTGAGGCAGGGATGGGGATGGATAGTATGATGGGAGAGGTGGACAGTGAAGTGCTTCAGTTTAGATGGAGGGCAGGGGAGAGGTGGGCAGGGGAGGTGGGGCGGAGGTATTAATGGAAAAGGAAAGATGTAAAAACACTGCATGTGATGGTGGAATGATGGCTGTGTAGTACTGGAGTGGGAACAGGGAAGAGGTTGGATGGTTGAGGACAGTGACTAACGAAGGTTGAGGCGAGGAGGGTTACAGGAACGTAGGGTGTATTGCAGTAAAAGGGCACTGTATGGTAAAGGGATAGGAACTGTGAAGGGTCTTTGGAGAAAATGGTTATTATCTTTTATATAGGAGAGTAGGTTCCGGGTAATAGTTTGAAGGTGTTGATCTACGAGACCACAGATTCTCTCAGTGGGGGGCACAGTAACTGGCCTCTAAGGGGTGTCCTGGGTGGTTAGGTTCATGGACTTCAGGAAGCATGTAGAAGATAGGAGTGGTTGGGGTGAGTAGAGAGATGGACTCTGGGGAGAGGTTCTGGGACGGGCCTAAGGATTTGAGTAGTGACTGGAGGTCCTGCTGGATTTTTGGAATGGGGTCAATGTGGCTGGGATCACTGTGGCAAGGTTTGTAGTTGGAAGTATCTGACAGATGGCAGAGTCCTTCTGCCAGGTAATTCTTACAGTTCAAAACAACAGTGGTGGAACCTTTGTCTGCAGGAAGGATTATAAGGTTGGGATCAGTTTTTAGATGGTGGACTGCAGTTCTTTCTGCAGGTGTAAGGTTAGTTTGCATGTTGAGGGATTTGGGGAATGATGGTGAGGCAAGGTTCCAGGTTAAGAAAGTCTGAAAATTTAACAGGGGATGATTTGGGGGCAGTGGTAGTGAATCACTGTTGGATGGAGGAGTGAACTGAGTTAGTGAGGGTTAAGTATTGGTCTTTGGTTGAGTCTGATTGGTAGGGCTGGTAGTGAAAAAGTGTTTCCACTGTAGGGACCAGGAGAAGGAGAGGTGGTCTCTAACAAGTCCTGCATGACTGAATTTTGGAGTGGGGCAAAAGGTGAAGCCCTTGTAAAGGACTAACATTTCTGTTGGGCCAAGGCTTCTAGAGGAAAGGTTCATGACTGTATTGTGGGTCTGTTTAGATTCTGGATTCTGTGTGATGGTGGAAGTTTTGGCGGGTGGGGTAAGTGTAGGTGGGCTGCGAGACAGGGTTTGTCAGCTATAAGGGGACGTGGGAGAGGTTTGGAGGTTGTTGTAGAGATGATGGACAGTGGTACTCCAAGGTGGGAGTAGGAAGTGAGCAGGATGAAGAGCTTTTTGAGGTGGCATTGTGCATGTTGCTCAAGTTCCTGTAGGACAAGAATTTCAGTGTGTGTTAATGGGTTCCAGGAATTTGAGATTGCACACGGGCGTTGCTCTTGTGTGATAAGCTGCGAGACGTCCCTGTTACCGTCACTCCCCACAGTAGCTTAAATATGGTCCAAGGGATTATTTACCATCGCGACCTCTTGTTACAGTCCGATGACGAGCTGAGAGCTGACTTGTAATGACGTGGTGTGCATTTTGTCCGTCGTGTGCACAGAGGACCCAAGACTAACAGGGTGGCCACCGGTGCCTTTATCTTGGCCTTTGAGGGTGCTGTATTTCCTGAGAAGGTCAAGGCAATGGTTTACCATTGTGACGTCAAGCAATATGTCCCTCCCCCGATGCAGTGCTTCCAGTGCTGGAAGTTTGGGCATATGTCCTCCCGTTGCCCATCCAGCGCCACATGTCGAGATTGCGGACGCCCCTCTCATCCCGATTCTCCATGTGCACCTCCGCCTGTCTGTGTCAACTGTGGGGAACACCACTCGCCATGCTCGCCGGACTGCCCCGTTCTTCATAAGGGGCGGAAGATAATGGAATTTAAGACCCTGGACCGGCTTACTTATCGCGAGGCAAAACTTAAATTCAAAAGGTTTTATCCTGTCCCACTTCGAACATCCTATGCTGCAGCCACGTTATCGTCGCCCTCGCGGGCGGCAGTTGTCGCCTCATCTGTGCCACCTTCAGTGGGCCCTCGGGGCCGTACATCTCTGTCTGCCCCCCCTCATGTCTGGGGGCAAGCCTTCCTCTGTTGCCCCCTTAGCAGTTGGGGGGAAACCCCCTTCTGTCACTCCTCCCGCACATGCTTCGGGAGTGACATCTGCTCCAAAACCAGGGAGCTCGATCCCTCCCCCTCCCCCTCCCCCTCCTTCTCAGCCGGTGTTGCCTCTGCCAGTTCCTCTCTCGCGGAATGGGTCCCTCGGGGCCATCCCTTCTTCCGTTTCTTCTCCTACCCCGCCGGATGTCAGCCAGTGGCTGGAGGTTCCGCCACCTGCTGGTCGTCGGGCTTCTGCGTAGTCGTCAGCCTCCGACGCTCCTTCAGAGAAACTCTCCCAGCCCTCTAAGCCAAAGCACAGACGCGAGAAGGAGGAACGGAACGTGTCCAAGAAGAAGGACGCTCCGGCGGTTTCAGTACCGCCTGCTGTACATAGTTCTGGCTCTGGGGATGAGGTGGAGATCCTTGCCTCTGCCGCGGATCTCACCCTCACGGAACCCTCGGGGGCCTCTCCTATGGACACAGCTGACTCTCGCCCGGTTGCGGCCTTTGACTCTGAGGCGCCGTCTGCCTCTTAGTCGCCTTCACGCCCTCCCAGTCCCTTCCTGCTTCCATTCTCCAGTGGAATTGCGGCGGTTATTTCCGCCACCTGCCTGAGCTCCGGATGCTTCTGAGTGTTTCCCCTGTTCTCTGCATTGCTCTTCAGGAAACTTGGTTTCCAGCAATGCGGACCCCTGCCCTTCACGGTTATCGGGGATACTATAAGAACCGCGCTGACTGTCAACGAGCTTCAGGTGGAGTTTGCCTCTTTGTTCACCACTCTGTCTGTAGCTCGCCAGTACCCCTTCTGACACCTTTAGAGGCAGTTGCTGTCAGGATTGAGCTCTCGCCGGCTATTACTGTTCGCTCTGTTTACGTTCCTCCGTATGGGCAGCTCCCCCGCCATGTCTTGGCTGCACTGCTGGCTCAACTCCCGCCGCCATTGCTGCTTCTGGGCGATTTCAATGCCCACAACCCTCTATGGGGTGGGACTGTCTCCGATGACCGCGGTCGCGCCGTGGAGCATGTGTTGGCTCAGCTCGACCTTAGCCTCTTGAACACCGGTGCTCCCATGCATTTTAGTGTGGCCCATGGCTCGTTCTCGGCCATCGATCTCTCTCTTTGCAGCCCCGGACTTGTCCCATCCCTTCACTGGAGAGTGCATCCTGACCTGTGTGGCAGTGACCATTTTCCCATCTATTTGTCACTGCCCCAGTGTCATTCTTCTGGGCGCCTGCCCCTCTGGGCTCTCAACAAGGCTGATTGGCCGGCTTTTACTTCCGCTGCCACCATTGCTTCTCCCCCACAGGGTGACATTGACGAGGTGGTCCATGTCTTGACCACGTCAATTATTTCTGCGGCCGAGACTGCCATCCCCCGCTCTTCTGGACTTCCTCGGAGGAAGGCTGTCCCCTGGTGGTCGCCGGAGATTGCTGAGGCTTATCGCGACCGTAGGTGGGCTCTCCAGTGTCATAAGCAGCACCCGTCTCTGGAGACCCTCATCGCCTTTAAGAAGCTCTGTACCTTGGCCCGTCGTCTTATTGCACGGCGTAAGCAGGAGTGCTGGGAGAGGTACGTTTCATCCTTGGGCTCCCGTGTCTCCCCGTCGCTCGTGTGGTCCCGCATCCGGTCGATTTATGGATACCAGACCCCTATGGGTGTCCCTGGAATCTCCCTGGATGGCGCTGTCTGCACTGACGCTGCCGCCATTGCTGACCACCTTGCCGCGCACTTTGCTACGAGCTCTGCGACTGCAACTTACCCTCCTGCCTTTCGCTCTCTAAAGGAGCGCGTCGAGCGGACGCCCTTATCATTCCACACACGTCATTCTGAAAAATACATTGCTCCTTTCAGCGATAGGGAATTCCTCGCTGCCCTCGCCGATTGCCCTGATACAGCACCAGGACCGGACTGATTTCCACGCGCAGATGCTGAAGCATCTCTCCAGGGACTGCCATCCTCACCATCTTTAACCGCATTTGGAGCGAGGGCGTGTTCCCGTCGCAATGGCGAGAGGGTGTTATCGTCCCCATCTTGAAGCCCAGTGCGGACGCTCTGGCGGTTGACAGCTATCGTCCCATTACCCTCACCAACGTTTTGTGCAAATTGCTCGAACGTATGGTGGGGCGCCGTTTGTGTTGGGTCCTTGAGTCGCGCGGTCTCCTCGCTCCATCCCAGGGTGGCTTCCGTCAGGGCCGGTCTGCTGCGGACAATTTGGTGCGGCTGGAATCTGCTATCCGTACGGCCTTTTCCCGCCGTGAGCATCTCGTTGCTGTATTTTTTGATCTGCGGAAGGCATATGACACAACATGGAGGCATCACATCCTTGCTACGTTGCGTGGGTGGGGTCTTCGTGGTCAGCTCCCAGCTTTTCTTCAAAACTTTTTATTGCGTCGCTCTTTCCGGGTGCAAGTCGGTGCCGCCTCTAGTTCATCTTCTATACAGCAAAATGGGGTCCCTCAGGGCTCGGTGTTAAGCATTTCCTTATTTCTAGTGGCCATTAATGGTCTGGCTGCAGCCGTGGGGTCGTCGGTGTCTCCTTCTTTGTATGCCGACGACTTCTGCATCTCATTTAGCTCAACGACTACGGGAGTCGCCGAATGCAGTCTGCAAGCAGCCGTTCGCAAGGTGGCATCATGGGCTCTGACTCGTGGATTTCAGTTCTCTGCAGCCAAGACTCGAGTTATGCACTTCTGCAGGCGTCGGACGGTCCACCCTCATCCGGAACTTTACCTCGACGGTCACCTACTTGAAGTGGTGGACACTAGCCGCTTCTTAGGACTCGTCTTTGATGCCCAGCTCACATGGGTTCCTCAAATTACTCAGCTGAAGCAAAAGTGCTGGTGGCACCTCAACGCCCTCCACTGCCTGATCCGCGCATCTTGGGGTGCAGATCGCTGCATGCTGTTGCGATTGTACAGAGCCCTTGTGCAGTCCAGGCTTGATCATGGAAGCCTGGCCTATGGGTCTGCATCACCCTCAGTGTTGACTTTGTTGGACCCCATACACCACTGTGGGGTTCGGCTTGCAACTGGCACTTTCCGTACGAGCCCCGTGGATAGTCTACTGGTGGAGGCCGCGGTTCCCCCGCTGCGGATTCGCCGCCACCGACTGCTCGCTGACTATGCTGTCCACGTGCATTGCTCACCGGGCCATCCCAATCATCGCCTGCTTTTCCCTGCCAGGGTCCTCCCTCTGCCCGCCCGGCGACCTAGGTCTGGGCTTTCCATTGCTGTCCGCTTCCAGTCCCTGCTGTCGGCACTGGGGTCGTTACCTCTTCTGCCACCCTTCCTGGTCCGTGCACCCACGCCTCCCTTGTGTATGCCCCGGCCGTCCGTCCGCCTGGACTTGGCACGGGAACCGAAGGACTCTGTTCCGCATGTGGCCCTCCGTCGCCGTTTTCTTGCCTCCTCGTCTCATTTTCAGGCTGTGAGCCTGTCTACACTGATGGTTCCCTGGTGGATGGTCGTACTGCCTACGCTTTTGCTCACGCTGACCATGTTGGACAGCGTTCTTTGCTGGCTGGCTGCAGTATTTTTACTGCAGAGCTGGTGGCCATATTGCACGCTCTTGAGCATATGCGTTCCTGCTCTGGTATGTCCATCGTCATCTGCAGTGACTCCCTGAGCAGCCTCCAGGCTATCGACCGCTGCTATACCTCTTCTCCTCTGGTATCCTTTATTCAGCAGTCTGTTTTTGCCATTACCTGCTCTGGTCGTTCGGTGGTTTTTGTTTGGACGCCAGGTCACGTTGGCATCCCGGGGAACGAACGTGTCGACAGGCTGGCCAAAGGGGCGATCGACGCCCCCACTTTGGAGATCGGCCTCCCGGCTCGTGATCTGCAGCTGGCGTTGCGCCGTAAGGTGCTTCGGATGTGGCATGACGAGTGGCGTAGCCTGACTTCGCCGAATAAACTGCGGGCTGTTAAGGAGACGACCGATGTGTGGCGGTCCTCCGTGCGGGCTTCTCGCAGGGACTCTGTCATCCTGTGTCGGCTCCGCATCGGCCATACTTACCTGACGCATGGATATCTTTTGCGTCAGGAGGATCCCCCCATGTGTCAGTGTGGGTCCCGGTTGACAGTCGCCCACATTTTGTTGGAGTGTCCCCGCCTGCGCACGCTCCGGCAGACTTTTAATCTCCTGGGCACGTTGCCCTTTGTTTTATGTGACGATGCCTCCATGGCTGATGACGTTTTAAATTTTATCGGTGGTAGTCCTTTTTATGGTTCCATTTAGGGGGGACCTGCCCCTTTCCCTTTCTGTGTATCTTGTCCTCGAGTCTCTCATTGGTTGCAGATTTTAATGTGTGTATTCGGATGGTTGACTCTTTCCCAGTTTTTGTTCCCATGGTCAGTCAACCAGTCTCCAACCCTCTTCTTTTCTTCCGTTTCTTTCTGTCCGGTGTTCGTCTGTACTCTTCTTGTCTCTAGTGTTCTCTGCCACATTGGTGTTCTTTCAGTGACTGGGGGGAGGGGCATCTCCTCCCCCCTTGGGGTTTTACCTGTTCCGTAAATTTTGTTTCGCCTGTTTTTGGAATGGGGGACTGATGACCTTAGCTGTTTAGTCCCCCTTAAACATCCCAACAACCACCACCACTGTACACCAGCCCCACCGTAGTATCCCTCCCCCTCCCTGCCCCAGCTTCCTCCTTACCCCCACGCATTCGCCACTCCCATCATACACTAGTGCTGCTGCTTACAGTGTAGTTTCAGGAATGCCACTCCCATCATACACTAGTGCTGCTGCTTACAGTGTAGTTTCAGTTGGCTGAGACTCTCTCTCTCTCTCTCTCTCTCTCTCTCTCTCTCTCTCTCTCTCTGTGTGTGTGTGTGTGTGTGTGTGTGTGTGTGTGTGTGTGTGTGTGTGTGTGTATTCTGTTACCTTAATGGCCGAAAGCTTTATTTGTGACAGTCTTTTTATTGTGCCTATCTGTGACTCAGCATCTTCTCTGTATGGTGTGTAACAACTTTCGTTTCATAATATTAATCATGAAATTCATATGCACAAAGACACCAATTGGAAAAGAATGATAGGAAGATAAACTGAGAGCAATTGAAAGAGTTAATACAGTGATTAAAATGTGACTAAGGAATAAAAATAAGAAAGTTAAACTTAAACAAATTAACTGAATAAAAATAATAGTCTTTTTGACTAAGATTTAAAACTAAAAAAATTTCAAAGCACCGGGTGATGTTTGAACCCACAACTTCTTGCATGTAAGGACTGGATCTTTATCATCACATTACCCGCCCAGTCTGTGAAACATTACTTGTTTAAAGCTATAAAACATCGAGCAAATTTCCGAAATTTTTTGTCACCAATTACTTGTAATTGAGAGCGCCCCTGAATAAATGGCTGCAGTATGTGATACCTGTGACTGTGACCTAAATCACCATATAGATGGATTCAAAAAGTCAATCACACCACAGGGGATCTTTTCTCGTTAGTGGAAAGAGCTTCCACGATCCAGCCCAGAACAGCTATGACAGGTGCTGACTAGGATCATTTTTATACTGATATTAAACATCAGGGAACATATTAAAAATAATGACTATGGGCCTCATGACGAGGCACTCTCCAAGAAACAAAACTACAAAAATGCTTAATGGTCAAGCAATAATATACCTGCTACACACCTTGCTTGTAAAAATCGTCTCTTAAAATAGCTAGTATCTTGAGAAACAAAACATATGAGGTATTTTTTTGACTGTGTAACGAAATCAAATAGATACTGCACCTGGTTAAGGTCAGTCCTGGCCTCAAGATCTGTAGAATTCACATCTCTCATAAGTGATTAAGCAAATGTATCGCTCTTTCAGTCCATGTAATTTCTTAATGTTGTGCAGATAAAGACAGAACAAAAAAAAAAAAGAAGATGCAGAAAAATGATCAGGCACTGAGCACAGCCTCATGAATAAATATCAAATTTTGTTTGGTCTACCTACTGGGACTAAGTCATCCTAGAGCAGAGAAGTTATAGAGATGGATTGTGCAGCAATAATTTTTAACTGAGACAGTGGCTAATCCTTGCAGTGCATGGAAATGACCTTTAACATTAAGAGAATACAGAAATGCTTATATATCAATGGGAATTGGATCACCATTAATGTTTCTAATTTGTTGATATCAGTATGGTCTATGGCAGCATGGCATCATTATATTGTCAATCATCTAGTTGTAGATTCGGTATTCTTCAAAAAAGATGCTACAATAGCTGTTAAGGCAGTCAGTTGCTTTTGACAAAGGTGGTGAAGTAAGAAGACTTAGAACATTTTATGTGGATGTTATTAACTGATGGTATCTTTTATTCAGACAAGGGGCTAGAGATAGTTTTAGCAGCAACGGCAGTTAAAAACTATGTGAAACAGTGTTATCAGCTGAACCCTTTGTAACAATACTGTAAAGTAAAAGAAAAATCCATTATCATCAGAGTTAGAAAAAAAATAATCAAGGTGAAGTTTTACTGAATGAATGGCCACAAAACAATTTGTTTATATTGCCCAAAAACTTGTGCTCAAACATGATTTTCAAGAAGAAGCAGTCATTATTAGTTCATGCACAGTGTAGATTTTGGTGAATTTTGGATGCAGCTTCATCATTTTCCTTTCTTTCTCATGAATCATTCTTTTCTCGTTGTACATAAGAGAAAGTTAAGTTTGTAACATAGCCTCTTTCAACTTACATACAGAGTGTTGAAATATTTTCTTCTCCGTGCACCTCATAATATTTTTGGCCTACAATGAACTGTTGTTATCACTAGACAGAAACTGCAGTTTAGCTATTGATGGTGCTGAGGGTGCAGGCCTAAGAAATGAAATGGCACTCGGTCTGAGGTGATTGAGATGAATATTAGCATAATTAGACAGTTATACTCTGCAGTAGAACACTGCAATAATCTCTCCAAGTTTTAAACTTGTCAAAAATCATTTCTCTACTCCAGAAATACTACAGAGATTGAGTAATTGATAGACATATGAACCACTTGCATACAAATCTGCGTGGCTGCATAGTCCTGGCCAACTTCATTCTATTTAGCCAATAGAACTTCCGTCCAGATACAGTGTCATTGACTGGGACAATGTAGCTGAGAGGACTGCAGCAAATGCAGCTGAAATTCAGAAATACCTTCTACGAAGACTACTGATGTGTACGTTAATGAGGAAATGAGAGCATAATCATTAGTGTTTGCATTGATTCAGCACATAGGAGCAGAACACTAATCTGGATCAATAAAGCTTGAAACGCACACCTTAATCAAGTTGGATCTATATTGTTAATTAAAACATGACTGAGTTGGTGAGGCTATCATCATTGTCAACTGAACACACTCACTCATTCACTTGATACAGATACAATTTGGGCAAGTCACATCATGCAGAGCAGCCCAGTGAGTATAGTTTTTACACCCATTGAAGCTTCATTCCTCCAGTCCATTTCTGTTGTACTATACTTGACAATTGCTGTAGTACCCCACTGTGCCAAATTTGTATTTACCTTTTGGGAGTGTAAAAAATGGGGTGTGTGTGTGTGTGTGTAACTATTAACAGATTTTTTTTTTCATTTCCTTCAGCCTATTACTTGATCAAACAGTCTATGGATGTACTACCTGGTCATAGTGTTCAACGAGCACAGTATTTTGATGATCATACACGTCAGCATCGTCAAGTGCACTGATGAATTGGCTCCTGGAGTATATGGCAGATTTATATCCTCTCCTGTTGCAGGCTGCTTCTGTTGCAGTCCAAGGGCATGCATTGGTGGAAGAAGAGGTGATAAATCAGTGGCGGGTATGCCCACCATGGCATCCTGGCTGCGGTAGCATGGATTTAAGTACTACGTTCATCCTGGCCACCAGCTAATTGTATTTGCTGAGTGTCTTCTTAATTATACCCAGTGCTGTTTCCTAATCCTTGTCGAGATTATAGCCACAGTCCTGGTTGATAAAATTGCCCCTGGCGCATATATTTCACTACCCTCTGTAATGACGATGTCCCAGTATTTGGACATTTATGCTAAAACCATGGCCCATTTGTATCCCATCATATGAGTTTTGGACATCACTGGTGACCATATTTGATGGTGCACATCTTTTGTCCAATATATGTCATGCAACATTGGCACCAATCAAGTAAATCTTGGCCTTAAATAAATAGTAACTTTGATGCCCCTGCAAAAATTATTTTCTTTTCTTTTCCTGTTAAAACAGTTCAACATTATGTTCTAAAAGTGTTACAATAAGCAAAATTGCGCGCACACACACACACACTCTCTCTCTCTCTCTCTCTCTCTCTCTCTCTCTCTCTCTCTCTCTCTCTCTCTCTCTCTCTCTCTCTCTCTGCTTCCAAAATTTCAAACAAAACAATTTACTCAAAGAATTTCCTTAGACCACAGTATTTTAGGAGAAACCAACCCGGTGTGAGATCAGGGTGCAAGTCTGCAGACTGCACATTAAACTCAGATGTAGACCTCTGGCTCCCGATCCACAGCAACATGATGTGAAGTTAACACTGGCTCAACTACCACATATATGAAACCTCTCTTAAATAAAATAGGGATAAAACAATAGTTCATTGGCCCATGTCAAAAGACTGTACTCAAGGCTAGAGCATAAGGTGGCAAGAGAAATTTAAGTGTTAAAATGCAAACATTAATCTCCAAAAAAATTTGTATTAAAGTTAATCAAGTATGCCAAACAACCGAATAATGCAAGGCCTCTTTCCAGGGTGCAACTACCAGTTATCTCAATTGTGAACAAATGCTCGCCTAGGGAATTTGATTTAAACATGTCAGCACTTCAGTATGTGTGAAGGATTACTCTGGCAGTTATTAACTGAAACTTGACAAGAATTATAAATCATGAACACTTTGCACAATGGTTGTTACTACTGCCAATGGGAGCGCCTTTCTTGATAAACAAAAGCTGAACATTTAAAATAAAGTAACACATACAGGTCACAAGACCCTTTAAAAGAATTAAACATGAATAACACTAAAGGACTTGACTTAAACAGATTTCCCTGCAGGGTTTGCCTTCTTAGTTTGAGGAATTAGCCACAATAGATCCAGGAGTCTGCCTGTGAGAGAGAGTCTTGAGCACACATGACAAACATTCAGAAATAGACACTACCAAAGCAGGGCTGCAAAATGGACAGCAGAGAGTTGGGCATCAAACAGGCATTAATCACTAAACTGGTGCAGCACATAACAGAGCCATCGCCAGAATGAGTGTCACAGGAATGTCAACGAACGCTTGTTATTAAAAAGGTAGTGGCAGAGCCCAAGCTCTATCTGCGACCAAGCAAGACAAGTGAGCTAAGCAAATGTGTGCTCAAACCACTCATCAGATGGCTGGCATACTGCAATAACTTCCATGTACGTGGCAGGAAAGCTGATCACACTGACCCAAAAACCAGTAAGCCCTACTTCGTGTGCCATCTTCTCCAAGACTCCATACGAGCATTTGCCCAACTGCCCACTTCACCATTCCTTCACTAGAGAGCACTGGCTCCCAGTGACCCATTGATGGTGGTAAAGTTCATTGGATACGAGGTATTGACCTCTCCACACTGCTCACAGTCTACTTGGGCAAACTAAACAATCCTTCATGAAATATTTAATACAATATTTTACGTAGATATATCTGTATTACAGAGTTCAGCAACAGGTGTTGTCATCTACATAGTACATTTGTGACACTTGGTGAAATTGAAACTCCTTGAAAAAGGTGTAACTATTGGCACTTGTAAAATCAAATAAAAATTTTAATATGTTATGTTACATCATTAAAGTTTGTGAAAAGTTTAGAAGGCTAGATATCAGAGGAGAACACAATCTTCATATATTTTTTAGTGCCCACATCTCTTCATGTATGAAGTGAAGTGTTCAGGTATCAATGTCCATATGGAAAAGAGGTTTGCAGGTTCATATTAAACTGTAAATTATGCCACTTGACACCAAGTTTTTATCACACGTGATTCAGGCAGGAAATCAATTGTGGCTTTTCAAAGAAATGAAATGATTCATGCAACCTGGAAAAACATAAAGCTGGATGATTGGGTGCAAATTTGAACCCCTGCCCTCCAAACTGCAAGTAATGTCCTAACTACTCCATGTTGCAGTAGGTGAAAAGTCAAACTTCTGAGCAGTTGCGTTTATGATAGTAAGAATAGCACCAGTGAAAGATGGAACAGATATTACTGCTGTTTTGAAGAGGAGATGGGTAGCAGAGTGAGATGATGTGAGCAGAGTAGTGATCCAGTTGTTCTACTGAGAACTTAATCAAGCCAATACCAACTTTAGTTTTATTGGTTTACATAATGCCATAACAAGTTACTGCTGATAAAATACAGATAATGTGGCCAGAAATTGAGATAACAACAACATACGGGAAAGAGGATGAAAATTCTAATTATGTTAGATGACCGGAATGCTCTAGTTGAACAGTTGAGAAAGAAGACTTCTAGAAATCCACAAAGTTAGTTAGTTAGTTTGTTAGTTGTGTGTTCCATTGATCAATCAGATGGTACAGTAGCTGCTATGATGTGGAACGTGTCAAGTGCACAAGAAATGCACATATGAAACAGAGTAAAAGATTAATATTTCTATTATTTACCCAATTCCCTTAAATGGCACATAATATATATACACTATATTTATAGATTTATTTTTTCCTATTCAAGAATTCATCTATGGTATTGAGGGAGTTGTCAAGGAGCTATGATTTCAATTTAATCATCTTGTTTGAGGTTAAAAGCTCACATTCACTTTTTTTTCTGTGTTCGCAAGTTAAATTTGGGTTTGAAATAAATAGACGTGCAGGGGATGACATATAGGTGTTGAAACATGTCCAGGTAATTAGAAAAATGTTGCCTTTTGCAGAAGGCAGAGTTTAAAGATCCAGTTTTAAGAGATATTCTTGGAATGAGTGAGGGATTTGGGATGTGAAAAGAAACCACTTGACCTACATCACAAGAACCAATATCATGCTACTGAAGTGATGATTTGGAGAAAATTGAGTAGCACACAGATATCACAAATTTGTAAATGAATCACTTGAATACCCAGATAGGACTTTGAGATGTTACAGTACAATCTTGGTAATTCAAGGTAATTGGGACCAAATAGAGCTTGTATTTGAGAAAACTTGAATTACACAAAGAGTAAAAATTTAAGAGAAATTTTATTTAAAAACAGATTCAGAACTTGATGTTTGCAGCATTTTTACAGTAAACAGTTATTTCATCAGTTAGCATATTACTTACAGTTTGTTTTAGAAATAATGTTCAATTGTAGAAACTCAGACATTCACTTTGAACCCATACATATTACATGAACTACTGTACAGCTATTACTACTGTTGTAGAAGCCTAACATCAGCTGGTGTCACCACATTCTGTTGCTCCATGTAGGACAGTGTAATTCTAATTGTGCCATTCCATTGTTGTGACTCACTTTGTTGGCATCAACATCATCCTCTTCATCACGAAAATGTCTGTTCCCTTTACTTACCATTTTTCCAATAGCACTGTCAGTCATTTCATACTGATCATCTTTGTTCAACTACATTTGCACTTAATTGCTGTCTGCATTTTCAGACCTAGAAAAATGTCCCACAAGATATGATAAATATTTCTTTTCATTTTATTCTGATGCTGTGTCACTATTGCTTTCATTAACTTTTTTTTGTGCATTGTGTTGATCTGAGGGAATTTCCCAATATCTCTCTAGCGTTTCTGGTTGTAAACGATCCCAAGATTCAGCAAACCAAAATTCAATATCCTAAAAATTATATTTTCGGGGCAGCTTCTATTGATTGGGGCTCATTTTCTGTAGAGTGCAGAAGTGATTGCAACAACTTAAGCCAATATATTTTTTCAAAAATGCCAGCATTCCTCGAGACATTGCTTGGACAAGGCTAATAATATTGGAGGTAAAAAAATTGCCTAAGTGCCTAGACTACGAAGTTCTTCGGTATCGGGGTGACATCCTGCATTGTCTAAGAGTAAGAATTGCCTTGAATGAAAATTTTTTGCTTCTTAAGTTTTTTTTTCTCTCTCCCCCTGGCACAAATGTTTTGTAGCCAGTCACCAACTGTTATTTCATCTATGTCCAACTCTGCTGCTATATTTTTTTTGAAGTCTCCCCTCTTCCAATCTTTTCAGTGCTAAAACTTTTGTCTCCAAAGAGAGTTTCCTGTTTCATATTGAAGAGTTAGCACTCACTGGAGAAACAATGTCAGGAACAATAATAAATAGATAACATGACCTGACTACACATGCACACCACAGTGACCTGAGCAGACACTGACTGACTGTTGACAATTGAAACAATAGCTGCTAAAGTGGGCATGATTGTAAACACACCCATCTCAGCCACTGATCACTCTGTCTCAAATTTCTAAGACTCAGTTACCAAGATCTTACTGTAATAAGAAAAAAATTACTGTCTTCAGAAAATACCAGAGAAGTAATTCAGGCAGGAAATCAATTGTGGCATTTTGGCAATGTAAGGTAGAGTGAAATGTTGAAAAATGGAACAGTATTAACTTGAATGTCCTGTCATTGTAGAAATCATTTAAGGAGGTGTAAAACATGGAATTGGACAATGACTTTAGTAGGAAACATCATGACATTTGATTCAGCTTTCAGTAACTCTGGATGGCAGTAAACGCCAACATCCTGCTACTGCAAGATGATGATGTGCTGATACACATAATTATTAAGAAAATACTTGTATCATGGAGCAAGAATAAGCAGCCAAAAGTTACATGTTGTTATTGTGTGGAACTTTGCTTAAAAGTGCTGTACGTCATCTGAAACATGTTTCTCAACTTCCAGATTAAAAAAAAAAAAAAATACTCCTAGCTTCTGGTGCAATAGGTGGCTTCTGTAGGGAGGAAAAATGTATTGGTTGTGAGGGAGGGGTGGGGCAGGTCGTTCAGACCCTAAGCTGAAAGGGACCCATCTGTTATGGAGGGAACGGGAAAGCTTGGAGCACTGCTTTCTGTTTTGCCTGCCATTCTGTCTCTTTGTGCTGTAACCATTTTTTGATTTGGATTTTGTTTTTTATAAAATCACAAAGAATCACATTGCATTTTCCCCAATTCTTAAGCTCAATAAATATGAATAAAACCTTAAATTAAACAAGTTTAGGAACTGGGCTGGTTGCTAAATAATAAAATTGTGAACTTCATTATGTTGTCGTCATGTTCAATATTGTTGCCCCTAACTTGTAGAAGCTGGATTCAGTCCCCGTCTTGACGATTTTTTTTTTTTTCCTTCAAGTTTTATAACTGTGGAAATACCACCGTATTATAAATCTTGTCAAAAGTAATGTAGATCTGTACATAACGCAAAAATGTCATAGTCAGAAGCACTGGTTTCAGAGTAGTTAATGTCTAATACAGTCAAAATATAATTTCAAAAGAAACAGAAATATCTGTCAGCCCTGGAAATATCAGTGTTTCCTTTATCTTTCATTACTGTAATGAAAAATAGGTTCATATGGCTGATTCCACAACACACATTACAACAGTTGAAGCATCTACAACCTTCCATTTCTGCAGGTTGATTTCTAATGCTGGACTTTCAATAAATCCTGTTGTACCTTCCAAATCATCATTCAGTTTTCCTGATTGTAGCATTACTCTGCGTCCTGAAGCACACAAACACAGACAATTAAATTGTTCCAAATAAGTATTGCGCGACTTGCATATCTGTGAACAATGTGGGTGTAGGTTCCCAGGGAGCAGGCGGTGAAAGAATAAGCTCTATAGAAACTATTACTTTACTGTAAAATAGCAACAAAACAATAACCAACGTAAAGGTATTGTTTCAAATCTGTGAAATCAAAACCTGCTCCGAGATAACATTCAGTACTGTGTAGCTCCAGCCCACACTTAGTTAGCGTGGAGTGTTCACAAGTTGGTAGAGATATTACTTATCAAAAGGGCCTGTAACCTACAGCCCCAGGGTTTCCAACGTAGAAGGTGGTTTCCTGTGATGGCATAATTTAAATTGCAAGTGATCTGAAGCATAGTCACTTAGGTACATGTTAGCAGATACAGCAATCTCATTTGGTTGACTCCTCCCTCGTATAGGGAGATGTTCTGGAGGTGGTAGTGATGTGGCTGTGTGTAATGATCTCATCACCAAATATTGATTGTAAGGCTACACTTTAGACTGGAGGATACTATCCTGACGCTGCGCAGTTCGTGGTAGTGACGAGAGGCATTTGCCATTAATGAAAGATATTGGCAGAAAACATAACTGACTCACATACATTTGGAACTGCTGGGACATCAAGCCTGACGCATTCATTGTTATTGGCTCATTCCACTCTCTTCTATAACTATACTCTGCAAGCCTAGCGGCTAGACGGAGTGTACTTTGTGTAACAGTCACTCCCCCTCTTTCCTCTTCCAGTCGCATGTCATTTGTGGGAAGAAAGATTGCTGGTAAGCCTCTGTGTGGGCTGTAATCTCTATAATTTTATCTTCACAGCCTTTTTGCGGGATATACATAGGAAGGAGCAGTATAATGGTTGACTCTTCAAGGAGTGTATACTCTCAGAATTTTGTCAGTAGACCGTACTGTGAAGCAGAACACCTGTCTTGCAGCATCTGAAACTGGAGTTGACAGTGTTTCCATGACACTTTTGCACTTACTAAATTAACCTATAATGGAATTTGCTGCTGCTCTTTGAATCTTCTCTATTTCCATCCTGTCCTCTTCTGTGACAGTCATTAGACATCAGACAAAGCGTTCACTTGTTTGCAAAGAGTATCCCATGCCAGTGAGCAAGGTTCCACTTCAGATGTTCTCTCGCTAATGTGAGTCCATCACATTGTTCAGGTTTTGTGCTGCTCATAATGGGCACCTATGGGGAAAAATAATTGTGTGGAAATAGTTGTATATTGTCGTACTGCCAAAGTCGGCACAGTCTTCCCAGTTACCTCCAAAAAGGCAGTGCATACGTCTGTCTCACTATCTCGTGGGTACCCACAAATCATAATTTGTAGTGAGAATGTGTGCACTTAGGTTAGAAAAAAGCTAGTGCTTGAAAGCTAGTGTTTCTGTGCTCCATGCATCAATCCACTATAGGCAAGTGATTTCTTTCCTTTATTTTACTTCCACTAAACATTTTTTAGAAATACAAATGTCAAAAGAAGTGAGTGTAATTAAGAGAGTTCAGTTTAGGGTAAGAAGGCCATCTTGTGTGTTCTAAACTAGTGACAAAGGGCAACTCAGGGTTTTGATTATGGTGCATGGGTTTTTATTGTGTTTGAGTTGATGTTTCTTTCACATTATTTTGTTGAATTGTTTTGCTGTGTGTCTGTTGTTATACTTAAATGTCATACCAATATTATGTAATGAAACAGAGCCTTTTTGTTTGAAATGATATTTCATAAGTCCATTCCCAGGTTTTAAAGAACTAAGAGATGGAGTAATTTTTGAGGCAGAGTCAAAGGTCCTGTCGAGACTTACTGCATGGCCAATCCTGGCTTACCAGTACTCTGCATCTTAAAAGTGCCATTTTGTAAGTGGCGAGCCGTATTCGGATGATGTATCGGTGGCTCACAGCACAGCATGAGATTAGGCTGAGATTTATCAAGCTGTAACATTTCAAACATGCCAAATTTTAGACACATTTGGCTTACAGGGCAATTTTTTTTATCTTGAAAGAGAACTTTAATCCCCATTCATAAAATTCTTGGAATTATTGTAGTATTGTTTTTATCTGCAAGGGGGGGGGGGGGGGGGCGCTTAAAAGAGAATGCGCATTTGCAGCTTTGCTTGAATTTCAGAGAGATACTCCATTAACAACTTGCACCAGTTGGAAATGGCTGTAAGGTATGTTGTGTGTGTGTGTGTGTGTGTGTGTGTGTGTGTGTGTGTGTGTGTGTGTGTGTGTAAAACAGTGACAATATCACATGCTGCTTAACATTGTTCAGGCAAAAATGTGGAATTTATAGTCATAAATAAATAGGTAAAACAGTAAGTGCGATTCGTAACTGATGTATGAAAGAGCATTTTTCAAAATAATTACACAGCGGCACAATTTTTGAACACTACCAGTATGGCTTCAATTAGCTACACAACAAACTTTTACCATGCAGACATGAAATAATGGAAATTGTTTGTCTTGAAATAGCTCATGATTCTTTATGGACACAATCATCACGGTAAATTTTTATTGTTGTGGCTTGTGAGCATGACTTTGTATGGTCCTCATTCTCTGTATTATTTTTCTTTAAGTTTAGAGTTCATTGTGTGTTGGCACACATTTCAACAAGATGATGATAGTATCTTTCAAAGAAGTGCAACTGCTATTTGTTGTGCATTGTGCACATTAAGAGATCCTGTTAAATGCTGATTATGTGTGAGTGATTTTTCTCTTTTCTGTTTATCTTGTTACCTTCCAGTAAGTGTACTTAGAACAGTTTGTCATAAAATCTCAGAACTGTTTTGCTATTCACTGTGAATCTAATATAACTGTGTCCTACCCTACCTCCTTCTTTGCTAAGATGCTGGGTATGTTCTTGTGATGCTGCCAACTACTACTCAGTTATGCAACTACCATCCACCATTTCTCTAGCCATCTCAGTTACCGGATTCTTTTCCACTCCCAATAGTGTCAAGCCCGTGACAACTGACCCAGTACAGACTTCTAAATCAGAATAAGTTTGCAAATTCTTCATATGGACTTACACCGCTCTTCTCAAGAATTAACCTCATGTGATCCTCCACAGGTATGTACAAGGTCCAAGGCCAAAAACTTATCTTACCTGTATTGTTTCCCAACATAGATTCCTCTTAATCATTAGAGAATTTCAAGATGCTGAAATCATTCAACATGGTGCATAGGCATATAATAGATGCAGAAAACCCGGTATATGCTTTGTACATGCTGAAGGCCAGGATCAACACTCTTTGTTAGAGAAACCTCTCTTGTCATCAGGAAGAAAGCTCACCACTAGTATTGTCCACTATTTGCAACCTTTATGATATTGACTGTACTCTGCTTACTCTGTTGTTTTCCTTGGATCTCAAGTCATGTGGGATTTCTGGGATATAAGCTAGCTGAGCACTCAGCCAGGTAAGTGACCACACAGTTGACATTAATAATGGGGATACTAAGCACTGACATACTAGCACTGGTGAGATTTAGTTCCATTAGAGCCAGAACAAGGAAAATTGGAAGCCATCAAGAGATAATGTTTGTTCCTGTAGGTACATCTACATATGTATTCTACAAGCCCTAGTTTCTCTCATCTTATCTTTGTGGTTCTTATGTGAAATGTACATTGGTGACAGTGGAACTGATCTGCAGGTGGACTCGTGTACCAGTTCTCTAAATTTCCTCAATAGTGTCTTGCAAAAAAGGTATGGTCTTTCTCTATGTGTCTCCCACAGACAGGGATGAAACATCAGTGAATAGTTTTAAACTTTGAATACAGCCTTGCAGCCTGGAATTTTTAACTGTACCACTCAATATTTTCTAACAAGTACATGCCTTATAATTTGTGCTTTATATTTTAATTACGTATTGATTATCACAAAAATGTTTTCTTGGTTAATTGTTTTATTTAACAAATTAAATTTCATATCATTAATTTTTCTTTTCATCTTCTCTATATAGAAAAGCACAAAAACAGAATATGAGGTTCCTCTCGCACAGATAGCCCTAGGGCAAACAGGAGATACACAAATACAATTTTCTGACGTAAAGATCATTGTGAAACTGTGCATCTGTGATCGGAGAACAACACTACATCATAATGTTTTTATGGTAAGTAATCACACACAGCCATTCAGCATGTGCATTACATTTTTGAGTGGTGTGCCATAGTTTAATTCATGAGAACATAAGTATCATTCTTCTAGAGAGGATATATTTCGCCTTGGTGTCTGTCCGTGCTAGTTGTTGTGGAATGAGTGCTCCATTCCACAAGACATTCTGCATGGCCATGTTCTGTTTAGGTGTTTGCTGATCTGTTGGTAACTGTGTTACCGTTTCTGGCGTGTGCTCACATTATTTCTAGTGTTAATTGCACATATTAGCAACACAGTAATTTTCTTGCCCTATATATTAGGTGGTAATAATTACAGAACAACATAAAGAAGTAAATGTTCATCCATATGTTGTATACACAATCGGTAACTACTGACACACTTGAAAAGACAGAGATAACTCCATTAATAAAACCAGTAAAATAGAAACAACATACAATTAAATCTGAAAAAAGCAATAGATGTTGTTGTTGTGGTCTTCAGTCTTGAGACTGGTTTGATGCAGCTCTCCACGCTACTCTATCCTGTGCAAGCTTCCTCATTTCCCAGTACATACTGCAGCCTACATCCCTCTCAATCTGCTTAGTGTATTCATCTCTTGGTCTCCCTTTGCGATTTTTACCCTCCACGCTGCCCTCCAATAGTAAATTGGTGATCCCTTGATGCCTCATAACATGTCCTAACAACCGATCTCTTCTTCTAGTCAAGTTGTGCCACAAACTCCTCTTCTCCCCAATTCTATTCAGTACCTCCTCATTAGTTGTGTGATCTACCCATCTAATCTTCAGCATTATTCTGTAGCACCACATTTCAAAAGCTTCTATTCTCTTCTTGTCCAAACTAGTTATCGTCCATGTTTCACTTCCATACATGGCTACACTCCATACAAATACTTTCAGAAATGACTTCCTGACACTTAAATCTATACTCGTTGTTAACAAATTTCTCTTCTTCAGATACGCTTTCCTTGCCATTGCCAGTCTACATTTTATATCCTCTCTACTTCGACCATCATCAGTTATTTTGCTCCCCAAATAGCAAAACTCCTTTACTACTCTAAGTGTCTCATTTTCGATTCTAATTCCCTCAGCATCACCCGACTTAATTCGACTATATTCCATTATCCACGTTTTGCTTTTGTTGATGTTCATCTTATATTCTCCTTTCAAGACACTGTCCATTCCATTCAGCTGGCCTTTCAAGTACTTTGCTGTCTCTGACAGAATTACAATGTCATTGGCGAACCTCAAAGTTTTTATTTCTTCTCCGTGGATTTTAATACCTACTCCAAATTTTTCTTTTGTTTCCTTTACTGCTTGCTCAATATACAGATTGAACATCATCAGGGAGAGGCTACAACCCAGTCTCACTCCCTTCCCAACCACTGCTTCCCTTTCATGTCCCTCTACTCTTATAACTGCCATCTGATTTCTTTACAAATTGTAAATAGCCTTTCGCTCCCAGTATTTTACCCCTGCCACCTTTAGAATTTGAAAGAGAGTATTCCAGTCAACATTGTCAAAAGATTTCTCTAAGTCTGCAAACGCTAGAAACGTAGGCTTGCCGTTTCTTAATCTTGCTTCTAAAATAAGTCTTAGTATCAGTATTGCCTCACGTGTTCCCATATTTATACGGAATCCAAACTGATCTTCCCCAAGGTTGGCTTCTACTAGTTTTTCCATTCGTCTGTAAATAATTTGCATTTGTATTTTGCACCCGTGACTCATTAAACTGATAGTTCGGTAATTTTCACATCTGTCAACACCTGCTTTCTTTGGGATTTTTATAAAGGGGGAATACACTCTTTGGAAGTGTGAAGGGAAGACGGATAAAGTACAGGCAGATGAAGGCTGTCTGTAACTCTACAGAAATCAGACTGCAAATATCTATGAGTTTAAGGACAAGAAAACCGGTCATTGAGAAGGGAGTGAGATAGGGTTGTAGCCCCTTCCATGTGTTTTTGTTAAGAATATATTTCATTTGACATAGACAGATACATTGACTGTAACTCAGGTATATGCATTTAATGAATTATATTTTACACTTCAGAATGGCCACATAGGCAAAACCATGTAATAGTTAACAGTATAATAACACTTAAAGTTTGTTTAATCCCACATATACCAGCTAGTGTAGGAAATTTATATAATTCAAAAAACCAGTGAGAAACAATAATGGAAATTTGCTGAGTGGACCTATACGTAAAATAAGGAAAACCAACCCCTGACTTAAAGTGGATCGATGCATAGAGCACAGAAACACGCAACTGGAGATAGCATTTGCACTAGCTTTCAAATTATAGATAAAGAGGTATTGCTTGAAGGCTATTATGAATTCTGTTTTGTTTCGTGCGTTTCTGTGCTCCACGCATTGATCCACTATAATGTAGTGGTTGCCTTCCCCTTATTTTATCTCTTAAACCATGTAGAAGTTCAGAAAGGGAACTAAAGTTCAGGGAGAGGAAATGAAAATTTTTAGTTTGTCAGTGATTTGTAATTCTGTCAGAAGCAGCAAAAAGCTTGTTAAATAAGTTTAACAGAATGGATGGTATCTCAGAAATAAAGTATCTGTAACGTAAATTTCAATAAAAGAAATGAGAGACTAAAAACATTAGATGAATATTGCTATTTGGGCACCAAAACTATTAAGGATGCCAGAAATGTTGTCATATTTAATTTAACTATTGTAAAACATGTACTTTTTGGGTAATGAGTCGTCAGTGCCACTTTTTTCTTCATTTATTTGTTTTTCACAGGATCTTCTACACCTCATTGCAGAAGTATATAGAATACGCTACGCAGTTCCACTTAAAGAATATCCAGGCTTAGGAACAAACTGTCATTTGCTTGCCAGTGAGATAGTTTCTCAAATGGAACACTGTGGTGAGTATTCCTCTGCATTAAACAATCTCTTTTTTATTCATGTTCACATCAAAGATGCTATACGTATGATCTTGTTCCCAATGAAGGCAGCATTAAGAGTTATGTTATTCTAGACTTAATAATATAGCAATGACGATGTTATTTGCAGAATATTCCATCGGAACATAGACATGTTAAAAATGAAACATGAAGTACCAATGTTCCACTATAATACTTATTTTATATTTTGTTGCAAACTGGTTTTATTTTCCAGTGACCATCAGACAACTTAAGACTGAACCAACACTCCACACAATATCAGCAAGAGCTTGTAGCTGTACAAAGATTTTCCTCTCCTGTGGTGTGTGACGATTTAAAGAGTGTGCCTCTATACGAAAAGCTTAAAATTGCATTGCTTCAGTTTGACATGGGCACAAATTAAGGAATGTTATGTAATGATACACTGAATGTTGTAGACTCCAAATATGTGAATTTGGGCATTTGTTTTGGACTCATTTAAAATTGAAGCATTACACTTTTGTCTTTTTGTGTAGGTGCATAAGCTTCAAATTGTCACATCTTTGGAAATAATTCTTCCTTCATTTTATGTTACTTTGATTTATTTGTTTATCGTAGTCCACTTTCATGATGACAACAGTGCACCATTATGTAAAGAATTGCTTGTAAATGAATTTTCATGATAATCCATTTTCCTTTCCATGAATTTTTTGAAAATTATTCTAAACATTGAATTAAATTTATACTGTTTATGTTTTTCTTATCTTTATTTCTTTCTACTATTATTGCTCTAACAGATGGTACACTCTCTGCATGTAGTTTTTCTGTGGCATCATTTTCCAGTCTCTTCCTTTAGTGTGACACAAAGGGCCATAGGTTTTCGTTATTTCATATTGTGAAGTTTGATAAGAACTACAACAGTCTCTGATACAAATATTTGTTTATTGAATTACTAGATTTGAATATTATTATGATTTTCAGATTGATCTGTCATGAAGTGAGCAGAGTAAACAAATAAAATGTATTTCCACAAATAGTGTCCTCATAGACTACAATCACGATAAACTGGTAAACACCATGGCCCATAATGTCGGGTCCTCCCTGGTATACTTTGCTTACAACAATGTTGCAAACAACTGAGGGGACATATCCACTAGATGTCACTGGCCGAAGACAGTTCGCTAAGGTGTGATTCTGTATAAAACTGGATACATTAAAATGCACTTTAAGATAGAGCTGGAGTTTTAACATGGCTCCAAAGAGAAATATTAGTTTGAATTTGAAAACTTAGTTGCAAATAAGTGTGTGTTAAATATGCAGCCCTATAAAGTTAATTAACAGCGATATGTAAACAGATAAAAAAGGCACAGGCACAGCGGGCATACCAAGAATGGATCTAAGAAGCCATGGATGATGTGAGGCCACAGTGTGAGGAAAATGGGCAGAATCAGAAATACAATTAATAAAAGCTCTAAAGCTTCAACTGTGAGACTGTTGTGGTATTTTCAAAATTTCGTAATACTGGATCACTGTCACTATGAAGATAACTATCACCCTTCATCCATTTCAGTTTATCTTGATTAATTTTACAGTTGTTTTTATACCTACTGCTGTTAGTACTGTTACTCCACTACAACTTCAGTAACAAATAATGTTACTGTTATTTTATGTTCTGGTCTTCAGCCCAAAGACTGGTTTGATGCTACTCTCCAAACTACTCTATCCTGTGCAAGCTTCTTCATCTCCAAATAGTTACTATAACCTGCATCCTTTCGAATCTGCATACTGTATTCATCTCTTTGTCTTTCTCTACAACTTTTACCCCCGCCCCACTTTACAATACTAAACTGGTGATCCCATAATGTCTTTCTGATGGCAACCAATTTCAGATTTCTTTTCTCCTCAGTTCTGTTCTGTACCACCTCATTGATTACATTACCTACCCATCAAATCTTCAGCATTCTTATGTAGCCCCACATTTCAAACGCTTCTGCTCCCTTTTTGTCTAAACTGTTTATCATCCATGTTTCATTTCCATGGGCACTTCTGCAAATGCCTTCTGTAAAAACTTCCTTACACTTAAATCCGTATTTGGTTTTAACAAATTTCGCTTCTTCAGAAATGCTTTTCTTGCCATTCACAGTCTACATTTTATGTGCTCTCTGCTTCGGATGTCCTCTTTTATCTTACTGCCCAGCAAAGCTCATCTGCTACTCTTGCTATCTTGTTTTGTAATCTAATTTCCTCATCACCAACTTATTTAATCAAAGTACATTCCATTACCCGTGTTTAGCTTTTGTTAGTATTCATCTTATGTACTCCTTTCAAGGCACTGCCCATGCTCTTCAACAGCTCTTCTAAGTCATTTGCTCTCTCTGATACAATTACAGTGTCATTGGCCAATGACTTTGATTCCTTCACCATTATTGCTTGCTCAGTGTGCAGATTGAATAACATTAGGGATAGGCTACAAGCCTGTCACACACCCTTGTCAACTACACTGCTTCCCTTCCACATTTTTAAATTCTTACAAATGCAGTATGGTTTCTATACAAGTTGAATATAACATTTGAGCCCTGTATTTTACCAATTTTACATTCAGAATTTCAAAGAGTGTATTCCAATTGACATTGTCAAAAGCTTTCGCCAAATCTATAAAAGCTGTAAACTTAGGTTTGCCATTCCTTAACCTTTGTTCTAAGATAAGTCATAGGGTCAGATTGCCTTCCATGTTTCTACATTCTCCAGAATTCAAATTGATCTTCAATACTAATACTTCTACTACAATAATATATTATAATGTCAGGGTCACTGACCCTTGGAGAACAGTTAAATAGTACATAGTCTTATGCAACTACACTAAATTTCTCTTTACTGTAGTCTTAGATGGAGACACACACACACACACACACACACACACACACACTACTATCAGAATATATGTAGCTTCTCTCGACATTCCGTACCAGATATGCCACTCTATCAGGTCCAGCAATATTATGCTACCTCCAGACATATTTCACTGAGTCTTCTCAGTCTTCTTAGGTATACTTGAGGTTCCGTCCCTTCACTCTTCTGTTGCTGTGCAAAATGATCATGGAGCTATCGGAATTAATTTGCAATCCTTAGGGCCACACACTAGTCTTACTTGTCTCTGCTATGGTGTCTGTGTCCAGTTGTAACATCTTGCTTTTTCTGGGAAGTATCAGCTAAAGAATTTAATGTATCAAAGTTTTATTTTGTTGTTCTTCTTCTTCTTTTTCCTCTTCTTTTGCTTCACCATCTTCGGGGTGCATTGGATCAATCATTTTTTTTGTGTGTATTGTTCTTTTGTCAATGCCCAGTATTCCTTCATTGTTTCTGATCTTCTCTTCTTCTCAGATGATGTGTTTGGGTTTTTGTGTAGATTTGTCTTGGAACCTTATATTTTCACCTTTAGTAATTAATTTAGCTGTTTGATTAGTGTTTTTTGCTGAAATCTTTTGTTGTAGTAGGTCTTTCTGAGTTTCTTCGAACCAGTTGAGTTTTGTTTTGCAGTTATGGAAAAAATCAAAGATTTTCATCTTCATATTTCAGTGGCGCAATTATTGTTCCATAAAATTTCGGATGTATACCATCCAGCCATCTTCAGAGTGAGCTGAGGTGACTGACACCCCAGCACTTGCTGTGTCATTTTAAAACTGCGGACCATGCCACTGTGCATGTGGCCACAGATACACAAGGCGCCAGAGATGTTGATTGGTGGCAAAGACATATAACACAAGCATGAACTTATTTATGGCTGAGCGGTTGATCAACATGGTGATATCTATTTATCACTGTGAGCTGCGTTGTAGCGACGTCTTTGTGAGTTTATCATAAAAAGTGCCAGATTCCATGATTTGTCCAAAACTGAAGCCTTCATCTCTATTAAATTCACTGACAACAGAATTTAGATTGCTTCTTTCACTGTTGAGTCCCAGAAAGATAAAGTCGATGCTAAAATTTTTATGTTATTGTATGCCATAGAGTGCCCATTATCAACGCAGTGCTCTGCCACTGCCAGTTTATTACATTGTAAGAGCTGAGTGTACTTGCAGTGTTTTGTGTATCTCTTGCATCTCTCAAGGACTGTACATGTTGCCTAAATAATTTGTGAATGGCCGCACCTTCAGGGGATCTTGTAATCCCCAGGCTTCTGAAGCACCAAATCATCTTTATTGGAACCCAAGTGTGCTGCTGTCTCTGGTGGAGGGCAGGAAATAACTTTCACTTTGTGTTTGCTGAGGATCCATCCTATTTTCGATGATAGGCGTCCCACATAAGGCACTACAAACGAAACCAGCAGCGGGTATAAGGGATTCAGAAGAAGACACAGAAAGTTTTAAATCCATGGCTTTTCTTCCATATGTGGGAAGCCTATTGTCAAAAATAGGACGGATCCTCAGTAAACACAAAGTGGAAGTGGTTTTCTGCCCTTCATCAAAGACAGCAGCACTCCTGGGTTTGGTTGAAGATGATTTAGTGCTTCGGAAACCTAGGGTTCACAAGATCTCCTGTGAGTATGGTTGTTCATACATCAGACAGACAATACGTACAGTCCGTGGGAGACGCACAGAGCACCGCAGATACACCCAAGTCTTACAACCTAATAAATCACTAGTGGCAGAGCACTATATTGACACTGCGCACTCTGACACATGATAACGTTGAAATTCATCTTTCTGGGAGTTACAAGAAATAAGCAATCGAAATTCGGTTTGCGATGAATTTGATTAATAGAGGTAGCAGCTTCAGCTTAGGAAAATCATGGAATCCAGCACTTTCTGTGATAAACTCACAAAGACGTCGTGATGGTGCAGCTCGCAGTGATTCATCTACTTGTGGCAACTGTCATAGATCTAATTTCATGTGTGCTCTATTATACCTCTTTGCCACCAATCAGTGTCTCTGGACCTTGTGTACTGTGGCCGCATGCACAGTGGTGCAATCCACAAGTTCAAAAGGAAGGAGCAAGTGCTGGAGCATCAGTCACCTTGGTTCACTCCGAAGATGCAGCCAAAATATTAGAAGTTAAATTTATGCAGCTGCATGCCTGAAATTATATGGAACAACTCAGATTTGTTTGGTTAATCTGTTAAGAGTTCATTCTGAGAAGATGCCCATAAAAGTTTATCCTTCTTTTTGGCATTGTATTTGAAAGTTTTTAGCTTTGCTTGTAGGGAGTTTCATTTTTTATGTATGCTATCTTATTACCTTGGACTTTCGGTTGTATGATTTTCCTTAAAAATTTTCTCCCCTTTATCTCAAGTTTCTCCATTTGGCCTCTGAAGTTAATGTTTAGTGTTTCTGCTGCACACAGTGCTACTGGCTTAATCACTGTCTTGTGATGTATGATTTTGGGGGTGCCCCCCCTCCTTTCTTTCTTTCTTTCTTTCTTTCTTTCTTTTTTTTTTTTTTTTTTTTTAAGGCCAGTTCAAGTTTTTCTGTGCTTTCTCCAGAATTCCAACTAATCTATTCTCAGAGATATTTAAATTCTTTTACTATTTCAGTCTTTTATTCTTGGACTTTGAGTTGTTTGTTAGTTCTTAATGTATGTCATAATTGTAGTTTTTTTCAAAGGCGGTGTGAAGATCTATTTTAACTGCTTGTTTCTTTAGTTCAAGGATTTATCCCTGTGCTTCTTTCACTATTTCAGCAAACAGGGCCATATCATCTACAAAGGCAAAGCAATTTACTTTAAGGTTCTTCTTTTTGCAACCCAATGTTGTACCATTCTTTATATATATGTTCCATTCTCCGATTACTGTCTCAAGCGCACAATTGAACTGCAATGGTGAGAGCCCATCCCCCTGTTGCACACCCATTTTTATTTGGAAGGGTTATGATAGTTCACCTATGAGTTTAACTTTCAAAAATGTATTTTTAAGCGTTGTTTTTATGGTATTAGTTGTTTTTTTTATCCAAATTCATTTCTTTCAGGACTGCTAAAAGAGATTCTCTGAGAGTTGAATTATACGCTTTTTTGAAATCGACAGAGGAGATTACTTATGTCTGTGCTCATGATTTGTGGTATATCATAATGTTTTTGATTTCTAGTATTTGTTCTGAGTATGACCTGCCCTTTCTAAAATCATCATGGCATTCCCCGACTCGTGGATCCAATTCTGGCTCTGCCCAGTTCAAAAGGACTTAAGAAAGAATCTTGTTATATTACATCCAGTAGTGATATTCCTCTATAATTGTTGGGGCCTGTCGTTAAGCTTTCCTTGTGGATCAGGTGAATGAGAGCTGTTATCCATTCTGCAGGGATCTCTTCTTCTTTCCAGATTTTATCTAAAACACATTAAAGGGATGTAATTGCATTTTTGTCAGATTTTTCCCTATTTCGGTTACAATTTGGTTTCCTCTGTATGCTTTGTTATTTTTCAGTTCTGAAATTATCTTTTGTCATTCTTCAGATGCTGGTGTTTCTGAATCCAGCTTCTGACTGTTATTTGGGATAGATTCAAATTTTTCAAGAATGGGTTCACAATTCAGGAGCTTCTCAAAGTACATGCTAGTATCTTGCAATTTTGTGTGACTTTGTGAGCAATGGTCCCATTTACAGCTCGAATTTGGAGGGTGGGAGCTTTCTATCTTGATAACCTTTGTTTGAACATTATGTTAAAGCTTTTTGTGTTTTTTAGTAAATTCTTCATCAATTTGGGAAAGATCTGTTTTCATGACTCTTATTAATCCTCTTTATACTTCTATCTACCACTTTTCTAACCCTAATGATCTAATGGTATTTAATTGCTTTCTTCTGTTTTCTGTGATTACCAATTTTGCAATGCCTGTTTCCTTGTTTTACAGAGGGCATCACATTCTAGCAACCACCAGGCATGCTTTTTGCTTTTTATATTGGGTTCATTCAGCCATAGTAAAGAGATTTTTCTTGATATCCTAACTTTGAGTCTGAACTGTTTCTGTTGCTTTTACGAGTTATCTGATTTTAAAATTTTTGGTGCTGTATTTTTTACCCTTGTTTCCTTTTCAGGATAACTTTGAACTTAATTTTAGAGAGGTGGTGGTCCACATCCAAGTTTGCTTCCCCAAGTATCCTATCATCATGATTTCTTTGCGATAAATTGCCTTGATTGTCACATGATTGAATTGAAATTATCCTGGGTTTATAATTGGAGATGTCTATATCATTTGTTTTCATGGTAGTGTTTTGAAAACAATAAATTTAAGAATTAGGTGGTGTGATTGGCAAAGTTCTATTAGCCTGGTGCCATTTCTGTTTGGTCTTTTATGGGCAGGATAATCTCCAACAATTTTCTTATATTTTTTCTTTATCAGTCTGTGCATTACAGTCTCCAAGAAGAATGATGAAGTTTTTATCAGTAATTTTCTGAATAATGTCATCTAGTGGGTTCCAAAAGGTTTCCACATTTTCTTTGTTTTTCTTGTTATGATGAGTGTGTAGATTTTGTTTGTGATTGTGAATGTAAGATATGAGTATCTTTCCAATGGGGAATCAAAGTCAGCTATTGGGTTTAAGATATTTTTGTCTATTATAAAGGCTGTTCAAAGATGTGGCACATTTTTCATCACACGCGGTCCTACTTTGCCTTTGCACATCCTAAAACCTTTGGAGTTGAAGGTATATGTATCCATGTATAGCGTTTCTTTGAGTGGTTGCTATGAGTATGTTGTAATACTTTTTCCATCTTCAACAATGAGTTTACATTAAAAGTTGCTAAGTATGTTGATTGTTCATATTGAAATTTGGGTGAGGTTCCAAGACACTATGACTTGTCTGTGTGATGTTGCAGGCTCCTCAGAATAAAAATGTCTGTTGTTGTACAGTGGACTATCCACCTAGCATAAAATAGTTTACATCACACACTTCCATGAGTGATGAGAGCTATTTTGGGAGTAGCCCACGGCCCACAAGAAAATACAACCAAGGTTTTAAGTCCTGAATGTGGTTCTTCCGCTCTCTCTCATGTTGGGAATCTGAGTTTCCCCTTCCACCTTTGTGAGACTGTTGACCAAGTTTCACCCAGTAAACCTAGACAAGGGCCCTCACCAGGTGCTACCATCCGGAGCCAAATGGACCCAGCTTTATTTACAAGGTGTTACTTCTCCCCCCCCCCCCTCCTCCTTCCCCATCCCCCATCACTTGTGAGATGAGGCCCCAGGCTTAGGACTGCAATTGTGGGGGTTCCTTTTTCGCCCTATTTATGTCATACACAGTTTTACTTCTTAACACCTGCTAGAATTCTTTTGCTGGATCTTCAACTAAGGAAGATTCTCATAGGCCCTGATCTGGAATGCCAAGTTTGCCACAGTCACAGCTGCTTATTCCCCTCTCACTGATTCTGTACAGATATGTAGGAAATGGCCTATGTCCAGAAAGATAATTGACCGCTCCCCTACTTGGGTCAGAATGTTACCTGATGCCTTTCATCTACATCAGGAAGAAATTGAAACGTTATTCTTCCTGTGTTTGATGACTTTCTCTGCTGGCATTCTGAAATTTTACATTATTTATTGCTAATCAATTTGTTGCCATTTCCCCAAGAATTTCCCGTCTCTTTTTGTACCCTCTTTTTTTTTTTTAGCCAATAGATGGCAGCCTTTTTTCTTAAGTGTAGGTTCAGGGGACAAATGCTCATTAATATTGTTAGGACACCCGTAGAAGTTCTAGATAACATTATTGGCAAACAGCAATCTGTCAGTTAAGTAAAATTAGTCTCGATGACATTCGAACAACTGTGCTGTCGAGACTATTTTTTACCAATTTATCCATAGACGTGAAGCCAAAGACCCCACATAATTGTGCCAGTGTTCCTCGCTGAACTTTCCTGACCACAGTGACAGATCTCACCAGTTACAACCTGTGTGGCTAAGTACTGGCACCATAGCCCACAATTACAATTTATATAGTAAAGTTTGGGCAAATGAGACCTTTGTGCCATGTTAGTAATTTTTCCCACCATACAACTCCCTTTCCATATGTGGGGGTTGAATGTTCAGTGTTCATCTAGGTGCACATCTAAATACCTGTTGAAGGTATACCTTCAGATTATAACCTGAATTATATTAAACTATGGATCCCTAATAAATCTTTCTTTAAGTACAGGATGATTTAAATAGCTCCTGTTTCAAAACACTGTATTAAAAAAAAATTCACGGAATGAAGTAAAATTTGAATGGAATATTATCAAAGAAAGGCGAAAAGTTAGAAAAAAAAATATTTCAATGAAAATTTTACCAACACATTAGAGCTTTGTGCTCCACGAGCTGATGGTGAAAGCAGGCCTGCAAGGAGGGCGTACTGTACCTCCCTTCCACCGTCACAAAAAATTGGTGGGTGGGTGGGGAGAGAGCAGAGACTTGTGTTAATGAGGAAATTGGAGAAATTGGTCCTCAGGGAAATACTAGAAGAAATTTAGACTGTATTTATATTCCTTATTGATTTACAGATCAGATATGTCAAGCTGCAGTTCAGTGCAAATTGAGAACTCGAAGCTTTTTCATTTTCCCATTAAATTGTGCTATGAATCCTGATCTTGTTTCCCACCAGCATGACTCTCACTCTCTGTGTAGGCACACGAACTAATAAATTCAGTGACAAATGTGTATTTCCACACTTTCTTCAAGGCTGCTAGGAATATCACAGCTCTGTGCCTGTGATATCTACACTTTTATAGAGTGCTAAAGAACATGCAACACACACAAAATATTTTTCAAGAATGGCTGTGAATGCTGTCTGCCATAAACTGCGCGGTACCAGCGATTGTCACCTTTGATAACAGCGCAATGCAAGATTGTTCTACTTCAAGTGGACATAAATATTCAGCAGCAACTACCAAGTATTTATTCACGAAATCACCATCTGTGAAAGAGCACAAAGACTTCACTAAAATTAATGCTGTTTTGAAGCTCGTCAGACCAGCACACTCACTCAGTGTTTCCTCCTCCTCAGAGAGCATACTTTGTGTTTTCCCCTTTCTTGTTTCACGTGGTAAGTTGTGTAGTGCCTTCCTGAAAGTAATAAACTTCTTATGGAACACTTAAACATTCTGCAACGCTAACTTTCGTGTAAAATGCTAAGATTCCTCACACCAGTTCCACAGTTGGCACTTCTCTCATGTTGTTGCAACCGTATAATGTGTGCACATTTCCTGCACTCCCCACCTCACTGCAACTGCTCTGCATGTGACTTAGAATGTGAGCGGACATGAGTTCTCACACTCAGAATAAGTGAGATGTTAATCCCTGCAGTAGATGGTGCTGCAAGCGTCATAACATAAATGGATTTGGCTGCAAATGACAGCTGAATTGCAGTGTGACAGCTATGGTGTGAGTTGCACGTTAAACCAACCGTACTGTGCAATACGCATGACGGAACAAGGTTGACGTTCAACAGTTGTAGTCCTGCTAGTTCAATAAGTGTATCCACCACAGCAAAGTCATACCACTTTGAATGAGAAAATTCAGTTTTTCACTGTCCTGAGGTCAAAAACCACATAAAAAGCAAAGTTTGTGAGCATACAAGCTGTAGTGGGAGTTTAGAGTGGCAGTTTCCCACCGCAGAGCAAATGGCTGGCAGTTCCTACGGGGCCATGGCGAGTGGCTAGCATTTACACAGCCTTGGAAAAACCCGAGTGGGAGTTGGCCGGAGCACCTATGGCTGAGTTTGTGCGCTAGGTGAAATTTGTATGCCAGATAAAAATTGATAAAAACAAAACTAAGAGTGACACAGAGATGCGATTTGGCACCCGTGGATGGAAAAATATGTGAAAGTAAATTATCTAGATGCACAACAAATATATATAATAGTTTAAAAGTTATAGTCATCATAAAAATGGTAAATTTATGAAAGTTCAAAAACTAATATCTTGGCAATGCTTTGGCCGATTAGTATGAACAAAGTGTTTACAGATGCAGCTAGTAGAGCTGCATTGTGCATTCATAGCCGATTTAGCTGAATAAGTACCATTTTTGAATGAGAGGTTGGAATATAGGATTCAACTGAGAGAATCTGTTTTGGGTAATAAATAAATTTAAAGAGACAAAACTAGTGGCAGCATTTTAAAGTTGAAAGAGGCAGATGAGTAGTTAAGTAAGTATTTTCAATTGTTTATTTTGTTTAGTATCCAAAAAATCTGGGAAAAGCAAAATCATGCCACAAGAACATTATTTGAGAAAACCAGTGGCAGGTGTGAAAAATTGGACTTTAAATTGTTATTGCCCAGAAAATGTACAAATTTTTCAGTGTATCATATGTCTTTTTGTGTCTAGTTTTAGAATATTCATAATTTTTTTGTCAAACTTTGTTTTGAGTTAGGCAGTTATTTCGAGGGTGCATAGGGTGGCCATCTCTTATGGGGGGAGTTTGTTCTGAGCAACACTAAGAGCCGGATGTGCCGCCCATCTGGAGTAGCCACATCCAAGGACAAGTTTTTATATAGCGACGTTCGAAAGCGTTAAAGTGGATCGCAATATAGTGGTTTAGGACAGCAGACAAGAACGTATTTTGTGAATTGTGAACAGAATGTCGAGTGCCGTGATCGCAACATGTGAATTTTATAGTGAAGTCTTATAGCATCAATTATTAATGGCTGCCCTTACTTAAGAGCCCCTCAGACTACATTTTTAATGTGTAGTGAATATATTGAAGAAAAATAAACTACTTGTTCAAATTATAAGTCAGTGTGAGTGACTCAATATTTTAAATTTCACTGCAATACCTGCCTGCATTTTGTTATATTTTTTGCCAGCTTAAAAATTGAGTTTATGACAGGTGAGAGCAGGCACCACCCTATTGAGGCACTTTCCTGTGCACTGTATGCTTGCACACGATTATTCGACTCCTCGTGCAGTGCTGCAGACACTACTTCTACTGATGTTGGATCAGTTGTTTTCCTCCCTCTGTCATATTGCACTTCAAAAGAACCTGTCTTTTTCCCACATCATTTTCTCCAGACCCTTAGCAGACATCAGACCAATGTCTCTTTTTTTTCGTACCCTTGAGTGTTCAGAATTTATGCAGAGCATTGAGACAGTTGTGCTGAGCATCTCGGACACAATTGAGGAATGGCTGTGTACACCAAGTCTTTTATTTTGATATTCTATATTCTGCTGCTTACTGTGTCATCTAATGGCGAAATTTTAGTTACCCCCCCCCCCAACACGTTTCTCCATTCTTCAATAATATTCTATTCAAATGTGACGTTATTCTGAGCAGTAGCTATTTTTTACAGTGTTTTGAAATTGGGACTGTAATTGTAATCAGTGTGTTGATTTTTGTGGTGCTGCCTTGATTCACACCTGCAAGCACCAATTCGTGCACGATTCCAAGGAATTTGCCACAAATATGTCCTAGCAAATTTCAACTGGTGGTGTGCACGAACTGTACAGCCGCCAACAATTCATAACTGTTTTGTGTTCTATCCAGAAATGGTTCTAAATTAATGTGCCAGAGTTCAGGAGCAGAGTACATTTGGTAACTGTTGACATGAGACTTGATATTCTCTCTCTTTGGTCTTAACAGTAATACAATACACAGTAGTATAGCATTGTTGGACAGGCTGATTCCCTTAAAGCCTTCCTCACATGGGCGAATGGTGTCTGTAATACTTGCTGCACATTCTGAAATAACCTGCTACATCTCAAGAAATGTACTCCTCATCATGATTTGTGCCCTCAGTGCTCTCCAGTGGCAGTCTGTGGCAGCACCTGGCACATAAATCAAACAGTTGCCTTACAAAAATAGACATGCATAAAATGTTGCATTAACTCTGTATGCAATTGCCGAAGAAAAGTGGTGGAAATTGCGATGAAGATGGCTGTGTCAATGACTTGAACCGCAAATAATGCTGACAACCAGCTGACACACATACTAGTAGAAATTATTCATTAACTCAGTTGAATCTACATCCCATGTTTGGTTTTAAATTGAATATAGTTAAAGTACAGTGTCTAATGTCAGTTTACTCATGCACAATATCCATATTCTCAATGTTGCTATGGTAACCAGATTCGGACACAACCAGAAGACACTGGCCAACCAGCTGAAGACGTCAACAGTGATTTGCTAAAAACTATGGAAAGACAAAACAGTGCTGGACAGACAGCAAAGAAAACAAGGCAGAATGTCAAGTCCAGAGAGTGAATCAAATTGAGACCCTATACGTAGCAATATCAGGAACCAAACAATGATGAGTGCAACAAACAATATGAGGTCACAGTTGGAACACAACTGAGATCTGGGCCTCTGCACAGCTAGCTATATAGTGTGGCCATGAGCATCGATAGTTTGGCATAATTGCATGGCCCCTGCATAGCATTTGCAAATTTTAGGGGCAACGGCCAGCGGCTGTTGTCTAGTTCCATGTAGTTGGTGTTCCAGCAGAGGAATCACCAGCTGGGAGAAGGAACATGAGTCATGGGGCAGTGCACTAGGAAACGATGGTCTGGGAGACGACTGTTGAGTGGATGGATGCTGTGGTGAGGTTTCTGTCTCCTTACCTGTATCCACAGGAATCACAGATGGTGCTCTAGAGTGCAGAGTGTACTAGTGTAATTGATGGATTTGCAAGCATGGTAACTCCAACACTGAGTAACCCACTGATTGATGTGCGCTCAGTAGGCGGGGACAGAGCTGGTTGGTGTGTTGACTCATGGAGTATTGACTGTCATAAGATGCTGCCCATGGCCACCACCATAGCTGGCATCCACGAAGATTTTGCTTCTTATGAACGTGCTCAGACCACTGAAACTGGGAGGTATCATCCAGCATGTCAGATTCAGGGTTCAGAGGGCTGTGGCATCAAGAGATGGAAGACAGTATGTGGCTATTGTCCACAGAGGAGCTGCAGGACAGTGGTAGCCCTGTAGGTGCTTTGGAACATGGTGAGTGCCAATGTAGTGATAGGTGCACCCACTGCTTTCGTTATTTGTTGTTAAAACCATTGTACCATCCATTCCACTTTGCCATTGGATGGTGGGTAAAATTTGGGCTTAACAGGTGTTTGATCCGTTGCCATTGCAGAACTGTTCAAAGACTGCCACCACGATTTAAAACCTGTGTGTCCCTTCAATGGAGAGAATCTGGATAAGTACATTGAGGGTGGCAGCTGTATGGGTGGACCTTTGGGTAGTTGGAAGAAATGTCCACAATGAGCCACGTAGAGCCCACAAAGAGACCAGCAAAGTCCAGATGAATGCAGTTCCAGAGCAACAGGGAGTAGGCCTGGGCGCGGAAGTCTGAGATGGAGCAGCATGATATTGAACATATGCAGGACAGCTGTGCACCATAACCTCGATATTTTGTTCAGTCCTGGCCAATAGGCATGTTGCCTGGCAAGGGCTGTCATCTGTGACGTACCCCAATGTCCATGATGTAGGAGTTCCAAGACGTGAGGGCATAATGTAGTCGAGATGATAACAGGGTGGGTATTGCTTCTGCATCCTGCAGGCTGTGGAGGCAGATCAGAGACAACAGCTCATCTCACTTGTCTTTTGTCTGTTGTCTCTGATTTTGTCTAAGGCCTGGTTCCAGCAGATTTAGAAAAATAAATAGGCTGCCCTTGTAGTACATAGTGTGTAACACATTGTAAGATAGGGTCAGGGCCCATGTCTGCAGTGATGTGAGTAGCAGTAATGTGCAACCCATCCAAGGTGCTTTGTCATTCTGTATCATTGTGGAAACAAGAGATCTACTGGTCAAATAATGGGTGTGGGTTTGAGAGTAGACAATAGCGCATCTGTGTTTGTGCAGTAGGCTTGTACTTAATAATGGTGTAATTGTAGTAACTGAGGAAAAGAGCTTGATGGTGGAGCCTTTGAGCCTTCCACATTGGAAGCCAAAAGTGTGGCCTGAAGAGTGCTACCAGTGGCTTGCGGTCAGAAATGAGAGTAAAGTTGGTTGCAAAGAGGCACACATGGAATTTTTTAATGACAAAGATGATCACCGGAGAATCTTTCTTGACCTTTGAGTAGCTTCTTTGAGCAGGCAACAGTGTCTTGGATTTATAGGTGATTGGTTGCTAAGTGCCTTCATAATTAAAGTACACCAGCTCTGTACCAGTGCCATAGGGGGCTGGACGTTATGGAGAAAAGGGCATAAGGCTGGGTGCCAAGTGTAACATGTTCTTCACCTCTTGGAAAGCATGCTCACGGGCAGCCAACCACTGAAATTGAATGCCCTTTTTTTGCATTTGGTTAAGTTGGTGCATAATGTGTGTTTCTTGTGGGAGAAACTTAGAATAATAATTCACTATACCCAAAAGGGCCTGAAGCTCTTCTAGGTTTTGGGGATGTGGGAGAGAGTCGACAGCCAAAATGTTGCAGTAAGTGAGCTGAATTCCATCTTTGTTGACCAAGTGTCCAAGTTATTCAATTTTCTCCTGAAAAAAGTGCCATTTCTATAGACGACACTTGAGCCCTGCATCACACGACGTAGCATAGTTGTCGTCCAGGTAATTGGTACAAGCTGGGGTGGAGATGCTTAACTGTTACAGGTACCTCTTGAAGATTGCTGGAACACAAGAAATCCCAAAGGGCAAATGTTTGCATTTCTACAAGCCAAAGGGTGTATCAAGGACCATAAAGAGTTGCGATTTTTCATCTGGTGAAATCCGTAAATAAGCATTGGCAATGTCGAGAAAAATATCCACCGCTGACAAGCTTTGTGAGATCATCTCCAGTGGATTTCCACATGTGCCTGGCCATTGATGGTTGACCCTAAATCTCCAGAGAGTCAGAAGGAATCCTTTTGGTTTCGTTAACACCTACCAGGCCTGTGGCCCAGGCAATTGTTATGGCAGGTTCAATTACGCTGGCTTCGTTCAGGTGATCTAGTTTGAGTTTAACACCTGTCCGTAGGGAGCCTGAGGTCAGCAACACTGAAAACTATGTTGTTGTTGTTGTTGTTGTTGTTGTTGTTGTAATATAATAAACGTTAATGAATATTGTTTTCTTTTAATTTTCTTTTAGAGTGAGCACAAAGTAACCAGTCATGGAAAATGCCTTAATGCAGCCAGGGTTAAAGCTCTATCTTAGTTGATAGCATCTTGAGCTGTGAAAGAGAAAGGTAGCAGGTTCAGGTCTTCCTCCTTCCACCCTCCCCTCCCACTAAAAAAATCTGGGTCTTTATTGTTAATTTAATAAAAGTACTACATGCAGTAGTCAGTTTTATTTATTAAAAAAATGTCATGTGACTAGGGCCTCTTGTCAGGTAGACCATTTTCCGGGTGCAACACTTTCGATTTGACACCTCTTCGGTGACTTGCGTGTCGACGAGAATGAAATGATGATGATAAGGACAACACAACAACCAGTCCCTGAGCAGAGAAAATCTCCGACCCTGCCGGGAATTGAACCCGGGTCTGTAGGATGGACATTCTGTCGTACTGACCACTCAGCTTCCGGAGGCGGACAGTTTTATTTATTGTAATTAATGTATTTAATGACCTTTGTTGCAAAGGCCCAGTGACCAAAAATTTTAACATAACTGCCAGTCTGTGTCAGAAAGTAAACTCAAGTTAGTTTTACACAGTGAAAATTTCTGCTATTCTTTGTAATATATATATATATCATGGTTTTAAGTGCTGCTTCATTTTTTTCTCTTTCATTGATGGTTCGTGGCTTTGAAAAAATCGCCTCTTCCGTTCAAATGACCATAGAAACAAATCTCGATCTTCAAATCCATATGTTGAAGCATAGTGTGATTGGATAGATAAAAAAATCTACTCTCCAAGTATTGGCAGAGCACACACATGAAAGAAGGCTTTAATTAGGTGAGATTTCGGAGCCATTGGCTCCTCCTTCAGCCAGAAGGGTTGAAGGGGAAAGCAAAGGGGTGAATGGAAAGGCCTGGAGAGGCCTAGGGAAAGCCACCTAGAACCACAGGTCAGCTGAGGCTTACCGCGGACCGGATGAGAAGGAAAGACTGATTGTTGGGGAGTGTACCATACAAGATTTAAAAACATGAGAGCTTATAAGTGGAAGACAGGGTAATATGCAAGACAGAGATTACTGCTAGAACATCATGTAAGACTGAAGAAATTAACATAAAATAAGCCCAGGCGGGTGGCGAGAACCGAGGTCTTGGTGTAGTGCTAGTTTCCACCTGTGGAATTGTGAGAAACTGGTGCCTGTGGGAATAATCCAGATGGCATGTGTGGTGAAACAGGCACCAAGGCCACAATTGTCATGTTCTAGAGCATGCTGTACAACAGCACATTGTGTGTTGCCAGTATACAGTCTCTGCCTGTGTTCATCCATCCTAACATAATTTGGTGGTAGTCATGCTGATGTAAAAGGCCAAATAGTGTTTACTTAACAACTGGTATATGACATATGTCGTTTCAAAAGTGGCTCTCCCTTTCATAGTATATGTTTTGCCAGTTACTGGGATGGTACAGGTAGTGGCAGGAGGGTGCATAGGGCAAGACTTGCATCGAGGATGGTCTCAGCAGTAGGAGCCATAGTGTAGAGAGATGGGTGCAGAAGGAACATAGGGCCTGACAAGAGTATTGCAGAGAGTGGGAGGGCAAAGAAAAGCTATGCTAGTTGTGGTGGGCAAAATCTCAGACAGAATGGATCTCATTTGAGGGCATGATTTTAGGAAGTCATGGCCTTGTCAAAATAGCTGACTATAAACTCCAGACCAGGATGACACTGAGTGACAAGTGGCGTGGTCCAAAGTTGTTTATTGGAGGGACCAGCAGTACCAGGACTGGATTGATGGCCCAGGAAATCTGCTTTTGAACCAGGCTGGTGGGGTAATTACATCCAGTGAAGACTGAGGTGAGAATGGCCAACTCCCACCACACACCCTACTTATCAACATTGATGCCACCTCCCTCTACACCAACATTCCCTGTGTACATGGTGTGTCTGCTGCTAACATTACCTCAACCAGTGCCAATGTGATTACAAACCTATGACTTCTTTTCTGCTCACTTTGATCACCTTTATACTTACGAACAACTACTTTACTTATGAGAGGCAGGCATACAAACAAATCAAGCGTATGGCTGTGGGAATCAGGATGGCTCCTATCTGTGCCAACATTTTCATGGATCACTTGGATGGGCTTCCCTGGGATCCATAAGTTGTAAGCCCATGGTTCGTTTTAGGTATGTTGACAACATCATTGTCATACAAGCTAGTGAGGCTCGCCTATTGAAATTTTTGGGATCTCTACATACATGCTCCCAATTATGTTTCACGTGGTCTGATTCCAAATCTCGTGCCACTTTCCTTGGTGTTGACCTCATCTTTTCTGAGGGTCAGCGACACACTTCTGTTTATGTTAAAACTATTAACAAGCAACAGTACTTACATTTTGACAGCTGCCATCCATTTCGTGTCAGACATTCCCTATTGTACAGTCTTAGCATTCGAAGCAAACATATTTGTTTAGAAGCAGACTCTTTACAACAGTACACCATGATTTTCACCTTGTCCTTCACTGTACAGGTGTGTCATCACACCCAATCCTGATACTGCTGCCCCCCCCCCCCCCTCCCAAAGAAAACTTAGGAGTACACCTCTTGTTACTCGATAGTATTCTGGTAATCAATGTATTAATCAACAAGGCTATGATTTCCTACAGTCATGCCCTTAAATAAGATCCAGTCTGCCTCAGTTGTTGCAGAGCGTGCTTATTCCACCACAGGTGCCATCTGGATTCCCCCTGTGACAAGGGTTTCTCAGAATTCTGCAGGTGGGATTGGGCGTTACATATGCTTGATTCTTGACAGCAATATGGCCTAAATTTACATTAATTTTTTTGTGATGACAGCATTTCTTTTCAGTAACTATTACTTTTATTTCTGCCCTTTTGTTTTTCTATTTCATTTGATTTAGAACCTAGCTATTTACCTCCCCCCCCCCCCCCCCTCCTGTCAGCCTTAGTTGTCTGTTTTTATTGATGCTTATACGATGTTTTTTCAATAATCCCTTTCTTGCTTATTACTGTAGCTTCTGCCGTTAATTTGGTACCAGCACCAACAGTGAGTCTTTACTTTTGAACCCATCTAGTAAGTCTTCCCTGATCTGGGGTTCTGGGCAACTTCTCTGTAACAGACCCCTTTTCCTAAACCTCACCAGTGCTTTTCCTTCATCACTTTTCATTCCCCCCCCCCCCCCCCCCCCCCCTTTTTCCACTAGGAGTAGCCACTGTCTCTGAAAGCTTGCAATTTCCACGTTTTATTATTTGTGTTTTCTCCTGCTCCCACATGGTGAGTGAATTTTCTTAACTATCCAATTGTATTTTTGAACATTGATTATTTTCATTGATATAGGCTGTTCTGACAGGATTACCACTCTTAGTAATTTGGTACCAAGATTTTTGAAATTAATGTTTCTGTGATGATTTTGTAATTGTGTTACAGGTATGAAAAGTGAAAGCATAGGCCAGTTTCTTTGTGTTTTGAAGCCTAATTGGTTGTCGATGCTTGTTGGTCAGAAGTTACTGGAGAAACTTCAAGGACCACTGCGTGGATCAGTGATAGATACAGTGGTGAGTTCTGCAACAGAGACTGTTTGATAGATTTTTTTAGTAGAAGTTTAGTATGAATACCAAGACAGAGGACACCAAGTTTGTATGTGTTCAGAGTGGGATAATGTACATGGCAAACTGGATGTATGCTGAATAACAGAAAACTTTCAGATGAGACAAGATGACAACCTAATTTCTGCACACAGTGTGTGGAGTGTGTAGGCAGATAGATATATAACATTGTGTACATAAAACAAGACAGATGTGGATGACACAAACTGTTTGAATACCCAAGAACATTTCGAAAAGATTTTATATATGTAAAAACATTTGAAATTCCTATCATCAAAAACATTCTGAAACAGTCTGTCAGACATAATGGGTAACACTTTTTCAGAATGTGTGCGAGCTCAGGTCAGAACACACATGAACACTACTAAAGACAACAGATGTTCTCTGCCATTAATGAACAGTACATGGACCACACTGCAGTAGAATTGTTTTTTGTATCACAACAATCTCTTGTGCAATATATGAGTGTCAGACATATTAATGAAAACCTTTGAGGCTAATACAGATTTTAAAAAAAATTTAAAAAAATGTTGGCCAACCGAGCAACAGCAACGACAAGTAGACACATACGGTCTTAAAAAATTGATCTCAAGATTCTTCTTTCCAACAAGAAGGTGGAAAAGAAAAGAAATACGTGAAGTAAAAAAAAAAAAAATATCTCCTCTTCCTCGTTGTCTCTTTCGTGGTGGTGTTGGTTTCTTCAGTCCAGAGACTGATTTGATGCAGCTCTCCATGCTACTCTATCCTATGCAGACCTCTTTATCTACTGCAACCTACATCCTCTTGAATCTGCTTCTTTATTCATCTCTTGGTCTTCCTCTACAACTTAGCCCCCCCCCCCCCCCCCCCCCCCACACACACACACACTTTTCTCTTCAATACTGAATTGATTTTCCTGTGACATGTGAATGTGTCCTATCAAACAAGCCCTTCTTTTAGTCAAGTTATTCCACAATTCTTTTTCTCCAATTCTGCAGAGTACTTGCTCAGCACTTGCTCATTGGTTACATGATATACCTATCTAATCTTCATCATTCTCCTGCATCACCACATTTCACACACTCCTATTCTCCATGTATCACTTTCGTACATGGCTACACTCCATATAAATACATCCAGTATAGACTTGCTCACACTTAAATCTATATTTGATGTTAACAAATTTAACTTCTTCGGAAAAATAAAGTCTGCATTTTATGTCCACTCTGCTTCAACCATCATCAGTTATTTTACTACCCAGAAAAAAGTCTACTACATTTAGTATCTCGTTTCCTAATCTAGTTCTCTCAACATCACCCGATTTAATTTCACTATATTCTGCTACTTTTATTTTTGTCTTGTTGATATTCCTTTTGTGTCCTTACGAGTCACTGTCTATTTCGTTCAGCTGCTCTTCAAAGTCCTTTGCTGTCCATGACAGACTTACAGTCTCACTGACAAGCTTTTATCTCTTCTGCCTTCAATGTAATTCCTTCTCCAAATTTTTATTTGGTTTCCTTTACTGCTTGTTCAATGTACAGACAGAATCACATTGAGAATAGGCTACAACTCTGTCTCACTCCTTTCTCACCCAGTGCTCCCCTTTCAAGCCGCTAGCCTATAATAACTGCCAGGTGGTTTGTGTACTGATTGTATATATCTTTTGCTCCCTATATTTTACCCCTGTTACATTCAGAATTTCAAAAGAGAGTATTCAGGTTGACATTTTGAAAAGATTTCTCCAATTCTACAAATACTATAGTTTTGAATTTCCTTAGCCTGTCATCCAAGATAAGTCGTAGGGTTACCATTGTCTCACTTGCTCCTCCACTTCTCCAGAATCCAAGCTGGTCTTTCCAGAGGTCACCTTCAACTAGTTTCTCAGTTTTTTGGTAAACAATTTGTGTTAGTATTTTGCAGCCATGACTTATTAAACTGGTAGTTCTGTGATGTTCACACCTATAAGCACCTGCTTTCCTTGGAATTGGAGTTATTACAGTCTGCAACTACTGAAAATGAACCACACATTTCTTTGGCTTCTCAGCAGATACCCATCTGTTGGAGTTATTTTTAAGTTAAATTAATTTGATAGTTGGAACTTCTAAGATTATCATGCCTGAATTTCAAGTGGGGGCAGAAAGGACGTATATTAATGGTAGAGGTTTCTGATATGGCTCAGATTTGGTGAGCACCTCATGAAGGTCAGTCCTCATTGGCTGTGTTTGGGTTCAGCAAGCATGGCTTCACTAAGCTGGTGGCAGCAAGTGTGAACCGTAACTGTGTTTTGCTCATGAACGGGCAACCACTGTGCAGCAGTGGAACCTTGCGTGTCGAAGGGAGTGAAGATCTTCGCTTAACTGTCCTGATTGTAAGGCACTTCAAATGTGTAAGGGTTACCCAGACAAGTAGGAGTCTTCTGTTTGGGTGGACTCTTACTTTCGTAGCTGTACACGAGACTTCTACAGAGGTTAAGATTGATAGAAAAAAAACGCTCCTAGTAAATAGGGTGGATGACTTGGTGAGCACAACAGTCCCAGAAAAAGAGACAGGAATACAGTAATGCAACACAGTTCAAATTCCAGAAATTGATTTTAATTCTGATGTGATAAGATGAAAGTTTTGAAATCTGTCATCCTTTTCTATCCAGAAACCAATGTCTGGAATGGCTGGAAACCTGAAATCAGTGAAAAAGTTCAAAAATCAAACTTTTCTAGCAGAGTCCTCTACCTTGTAACTGACAACATTAAATGCCAGATGTCTTGGGGAGTGGAAAATTGTGACAGGCTGCACAATACTCTTTTAGTTACAGCCAAGGAGTTTGTTACGCAAGGGTATCATTGCGATGTAAATATATGAACTGAAAGAAGAATGGGTAAGTGAAAGTGTCATATATGTAGGGAAATATTATCAAGAGAATTAATGGTGTGCTCTTGAAAACAGCAGCTTTTACCTGAACTTTGACGCCTGAGCTCCCAGCTTACATGAAAGCAGGGTTCTTATGCCTAAAGTGCGACCCTGCGTACCCACGCTGTTAAAAGTGCTTTAAGCATCAGGAATGTGGACGTTACATGTAAGGGACAGGCAAACTGCAGAAATTGTGAAGCAGGTGATATTCAAAGAACCCTATGCCCACTCTGCTGCCCTGTCTTAGCTGTCATGTCATCTGGAATTGGAATGGGGATGAAAGAAAACTCAAAAATATAAAGAACACCAAATAAGTACCTCACAGTGACGCTAAGATGATGATCAAGGCACAACAGCCACCTGTCTTTGCAACATTGTTTATCATAATGGTAAAGAATCATCCAGCAATAATAAATGTTGTAATGTGGGTAAAGATAATTGATGCAAACTAGAGTGCATGTACATGCAAGTGTAATTCTAAAAGCACACCAATATCAAAGCAGGTAATGTTCTCCAGAAAGTCAAGCCTACCTGGAGTTACCATTAGTGGACAGTCTACCATAGAAATAAAAACATTCAGTTCAAAAGCAACAACAAAAGAGGAAAGAGCTAAAACAATCAGACCACCTTAGTTAGTTGTATGTGATGAACCAGATTACATAAATTCAGAAGATATGGACATTGAAACCAAAAAGTCTCTCACCCACACCACTTAATATCAGAAATTCCCCAGCCCTGTAACGAGAAATGGGAAAGGCAGAGAAGGACCTTTCCACTATATTTCAGTGTATCATCAATGAGTTCAGAACGCACTTGAAGAAATTGAGGCTTCTCATACAGGAAAAACTTCTCTTCCTATGGCTACAAGAGACATATTTTAAAGATACTGATACTTTTTTTTTACTTGGAGACTATAGCCCCATGAAAAAGGTCTTTCTGGAGACAGGGTGATGCTGGGATACCAGTCTTTGTCAAGACCACATACCACTCCTTTCTGTGACGGACCAAAACACTGGAAGCCATGGCAGACATAGTTCATGGCCCTGTCGGTGTCACTGTGTGCTCTATTTACCTTCCACAACATAAGCCCTTGGAAGGTGAAGATCCCTTAGGCTGCTTACTGCTGAACTTGTTGCACTGTGAGACTGTATCTCCACCTGCCCAGGGTTCAAGTATTGAAGGGATATCACAGACTATAGTTATCATATTTAAGAACGTGAGTCAGGCTACTCATGAAAGCAGTGCTACAGCACAGTCTGCAGCCACAAACCTCTCATTCTGATCACCTGCCCTTGCAGACAATGCTCACTGGGAGTGGATCACAGCTGCCACTGAAGCAACCACTTCCCAGTCAGGATCCATCTGACAGATAGAGCAGATCCCAAAAGGAGGCTGGCAATAAGAGGCTAATTCTAGATCTACATCTGTATCTGCGTGGATAGTCTGCAAATCACGTTCAAGTGCCTGGCAGAGGGTTCGTCAAACCATCTTCACAGTACTTTATTATTCCACTCTCAAACAGTGGCGGAAAAAACAAACACCTATATCTTTCCATGCAAGCTCTGATTTGCCTTATTTTATTACAATGATCATTTCTCCCTATGTAGGTTGGCATCAGCAAAATGTTTTCACATTCAGAGGAGAAAGTTGGTAATTTCAATTTCATGAGAAGATTCCGCTGCAACGAGAAAAGCTTTTGTTTTAATTATGTCCACCCCAAATCCTGTATCGTGCCCATGCTTCTCTCTCCTCTGTTTCTCACTAATACAAAACATGCTGCCCTTCTTTGAAGTTTCTTTATGTACTCTGTTAACTCTATCTGGTGAGGATCCAACACTGTGCAGCACTACTCCAAAAGAGGAGGGAAAAGCATGGTGTAGGCAATCTCTTTAGTAGATATGTTGCATCTTCTAAGGGTTGTGCCATAAAACGCAGTTTTGTTTCACCTACCCACAACATTTTCTGTATGTTCTTTCCGATTTAAGTTGTTCGTAATTGTAATTCCCAGGTATTAGTTGGATTTATAGCCTTTAGATTTGACTGATTTATCATGTAAATGAAGTGTAACAGATTCCTTTTAACACTCATATGAATTACTTCACACTTTTCATTATTTAGAGTCAATTTACACTTTTCACACCAGACAGGTACCTCGTCTAAATATGCTCACCATTTTGTTTTGTTCTTGTGGTCCAGTTACTCCATACACGACCATTTGCTATAAGAGTGTGTCTCACTATTTCCATCTTCTGAATGACAAACACGTCTTCAGTGATAATCTGCTGTATTCTTTCAACTATTTACATCAGTTGTGAAGCCAGATCCAATTATCAATAACTCAGAACTTCAGACACATCATTCAACATGTCTGACCACACCAAACTCGACTTAAGATCTACAATTTACAGTCTTCATTTTTCTTGAGTGTTTACCTTGTAGTATGTCTTGACCTTCAAGGGGCATCACCAAGATGTAGATGTTTGATTCTTAATTTCTTTCCGAGTTTTTGTGCGCTTTTATATTTAATTACATAAAATCCTTGCATATTCTCATATTTGAGAGGAGTAATATTGCTTATTGATAGCTGTGGAGTATAAATTCGCGGAGTCGTTAAATATTAGCAGTAGGGTGGATAAGGTGTGTGTGTGTGTGCTGTGTGCGGGCGCAGGAGGAACTGGCCGCGGTTCGCAAGCAGCTGAGCGTGCTGTTGGCCATGGTCAGCCGCCTTCAGGCTGCTGCCTCGAGGTGCAGCGACGGCGGAGGGTCTGGAGCATCGCTTGAGACACCCCAGGTGTCGCTTGCTGCATCCGCTGACTTGGCCGCCAAGGCACCTTCTATTGTACCCGGCGCATTTGGGCCCGCCCTCACCTCAGGGTGAGTGGCGGACTGCAACGCGTTCGCATCGCTCGAGGCGGAGGGCCAATGTGGAGGCTGGCCTCGCCTGTTCATCCTGTCAGTGGCAGGTGGCCACTCCTTCAGCAGGGCCCGAGCAGGCACACGGGGCAAAGGCTTGCTGGTTATTGGGAGCTCCAACGTTAGACGAGTGATGGAGCCCCTTAGGGAAATAGTGTACAGGGCTGGAAAGAAATCCAACGTGCACTCAGTTTGTCTGCCGGGGGGCCTTGCCTTGCCGGGGGGGCCTTGCCTTGCCGGGGGGGCCTTGCCTTGCCGGGGGGGCCTTGCCTTGCCGGGGGGGCCTTGCCTTGCCGGGGGGGCCTTGCCTTGCCGGGGGTGCCTTGCCTTGCCGGGGGGGCCTTGCCTTGCCGGGGGGGCCTTGCCTTGCCGGGGGGGCCTTGCCTTGCCGGGGGGGCCTTGCCTTGCCGGGGGGGCCTTGCCTTGCCGGGGGGGCCTTGCCTTGCCGGGGGGGGGGGGGCCTTGCCTTGCCGGGGGGGGGGGGGGCCTTGCCTTGCCGGGGGGGGGGGGGGCATTGCCTTGCCGGGGGGGGGGGGGGGGGCGCCTTGCCTTGCCTTGCCGGAGGCTATTGAGCGTACGGGGTGCAGTCGTCTGCAAGTAGTTGCTCACGTCGGCACCAATGATGCCTGTCGCTTGGATTCTGAGGCGATCCTCAGTTCATACAGACGGCTGGCGGATTTGGTGCAAGGCCGCTGGCCTCGCACGCGGGGTGCAAGCACAGCTCTCTATTTGCAGCATCGTTCCCAGAGTGGATCGGGGTCCTTTTGGTTTGGAGCCGAGTGGAGGGTCTCAACAAGAGGCTTCATCGACTCTGTGACAGTCTTGGATGCAGATTTCTAGACTTGCGCTATTTTGTGGGGAATTATAGGACACCCCTAGATAGGTCATGGGTGCACTACACAAAGGAATCGGCTACTCGGGTAGCAGAGAACTTGCGGCGTGCACATGGGGGTTTTTTAGGCTAGGAAGGAGTGTGAGGTGTCCTGATGAACACTCACCAGTCGACATGCAGGCAGGGAAATCGGGACACGCTCAGTGTAAAGACACTTCAGCTATCAAGATATTAGCAGTAAATTTTCAGTGTGTTCGGAATAAAGTTCCTGAAATTACTGCCCTTCGGGAAGCATGTGGCGCGCAAATTATTCTCGGTCTGAGACCTGGCTGAACCCTAAGATAGGAAGTTCTGAAATATTTAGTGAGGGTTGTAATGTGTATCGGAAGGACAGATTAGACACCATTGGAGGTGGTTTCTTCATTGCAGTTAACAAATATTTTGTCTACTGAGGTAGAAGTAGAGTGTGATTGTGAAGTTATCTGGACACGTTTAACAGGGCTAGGGGAAATAAAGTTAATTGTTGGGTGTTATTACTGGCCACCAGGTTCCACCGTGACAGTTCTAGCATCATTCAGAGGGAGTCTACATTCTGTATCGCAGAAGTACCCGGATCATGCTATATTAGTCGGGAGGCGACTCCAACTTACCTAGTATAGACTGGGATGTCTATGGATTCATTATAGGTGGTACAGACAAGCCGTCGTGTGAATTACTTTTGACTACATTATCCGAAAACTGTCTTGAGCAGCTAAATAGACAGCCAACGCGTAATGGAAATATTTTAGATCTGGTAGCCACGAACAGACCAGACCTCATCGACAGTGTTGGTGTTGAGACAGGGATTAGTGATCATGATTGTGTCATTACGACTATGGTTACGATAGTTAAAAAGTTGGTCAAGAAGGCTAGGAGAGTATTCTTACTAGGAAGAGCAGATGAGCAGTTGTTAGCATCCCACTTATTAAATGAATCGACTTCATTTACTTCCAGTACGATGAATGTGGAAGAATTTCAGGCAAATTTTAAACAAATTGTAAGTCACGCATTGGACAAGTATGTGCCAAAAAAGTGGGTTACAGACAGAAAAGCCCCATCGTGGTTTAACAGCGCAATTTGGAGAATGCCCAGGAAGCAGTACAAGAAAGATGGGGAGAATGAGGACAGGCAAAAGTTAGTAGAGATTCGTGCTGCTGCAAAAAGAGCGATGCACGAAGCATTCAACCACAACCACCATCATACCTTAGCAAAAGATCTTGCTGAAAACCTAAGGAAATTCTGGTCTTATGTAAAATCGGTAAGCAGGTCGAAGGCTTCCGTCCAGTCACTCGCTGATCAGTCTGGTCTGGCAACGGAAGACAGCAAAACGAAAGCTGAAATTTTAGATTTAGCATTTGAGAAATCTTTCATGCAGGAGGGTCGTACAAATATACTGCCGTTTGAGTCTCGTACAGATTCCCGTGTGGAGGACATAACTGTACTGCATTTGCTCCTTACTTAGCTTGCATTTATCTTGTATCTCTTGCCCAACGTAAAGTCCCGAGTGACTGGAAAAAAGCGCAATTGATGCCTGTGTATAAGAAGGGTAGAAGGACGGATCCTCAAAATTACAGACCAATATCCTTAATGTTCGTTTGTTGCAGGATTCTCGAACATATTCTCAGTTAGAATATAATTAATTTCCTTGAGACAGAGAAGTTGCTGTCCATGCGTCAGCACGGCTTTATAAAGCATTGCTCCTGCGAAACACAACTCGCCCTTTCACATGATATCTTGCGAACCATGGATGAAGGATATCAGACGGATGCCATATTCCTTGACTTCAGGAAAGCGTTTGACTTGGTGCCCCACTGCAGACTCCTAACTAAAGTACGAGCATATGGGATTGGTTCCGAAGTATGCGAGTGGCTCGAATACTTCTTAAATAATAGAACCCAGTACGTTGCCCTCGATGGTGAGTGTTCATCGGAAGTGAGGATATCATCTGGAGTGCCCCAGGGAAATGTGGTAGGTCTGCTATTGTTTTCTATGTACATAAATGATCATTTGGATATGGTGGATAGCAATGTGCGGCTGTTTGCTGATGATACTGTGGTGTATGGGAAGGTGTCGTTGTTGAGTGACTGTAGGAGGATACAAGATAACTTGGACAGGATTTGTGATTGGTGTAAAGAATAGCAGCTAACTCTAAATATAGATAAATGTAAATTAATGCAGATGAATAGGAAAAAGTATCCTGTAATGTTTGAATACTCCATTAGTAGTGTAGCGCTTGACACAGTCACGTCGATTAAATATTTGGGTGTAACATTGCAGAGCGATATGGAGTGGGACAAGCATGTAATGGCAGTGGAGGGGAAGGCGGATAGTCGTCTTCGGTTCATTGGTAGAACTTTGGGAAGATGTGGTTCATCTCTAAAGGAGACTGCTTATAAAACACTAATACTACCTATTCTTGAGTACTGCTCAAGCGTTTGGGATCCCTATCAGGTCAGATTGAGGGAGGACATAGAAACAATTCGGAGGTGGGCTGCTAGATTTGTTACTGGTAGGTTTGATCATCACACGAGTGTTATGGAAATGCTTCAGGAACTCAGGTGGGAGTCTCTAGAGGAAAGGAGGCATTCTTTTCATGAATCGCTACTAAGGAAATTTAGAGAACCAGCATTTGAGGCTGACTGCAGTACAATCTTACTGCTGCCAACTTACATTTTGCGGAAAGACCACAGAGATAAGATAAGAGAGATTAGGGCTCGTACAGAGGCATATAGGCAGTCATTTTTTCCTCATTCTGTTTGGTAGTGGAACAGGGAGAGAAGATGCTAGTTGTGGTTCGAGGTACCCTCCGCCACGCACTGTATGGTGGATTGGGGAGTATGGTTGTAGATGTAGATGTAGATGTCTATGTCCAGCAGGTGCTGTCGTGCTCACCACTCTGTGCCTTGCTCCAGCTGTCTTACATCACTGCATATGTACCATCTGTACAGGTCGCAAATCGAGGCAGATACTACATAAAATGTTTATAAAAGACAAGATCATCTTTTGCCAGCATGAATATCTTCAGTGGAACAAAGGTCAGTCTCACAAATGACCCAGTGTTACAATGCTAATTGCAGAAAGGCGACGCCTGTGTTTTGGGTTCCATGGATTAGGAGAACTTCGATGGTTCACCTTCTGATCACTATTGTTGCTCTGTTCTCACACACACATTTCTTGCCTTTCGCCACTTCTCAGACTAATGGTAAGCAGTGGTGTGAGCTGCTGCAGAGACCCCTGTATTGTTGGGAACTGCGTCAAATTGCAGTATATCATTTATTGTAAGAGTATGTGTGAAAAATGGTAATCACCTGATTAAGGAAGCTATTGCGATAATAGTAACCTTGCAACTAAGCCAGGACGACTGGGTCAGTGCCCCTGATGCCCCAGATATGCAAATCGTTTACCAGTTTTACCCAGGTCAGAGATCAATCTGTTTTAGGATATGAACACCAGTTAATTGAATATATAGGGTTATAAATACAAAGTCAAATATGGGTAATGCAGGAGTAGGTTTGATAATGAATAAAAAAATAGAAATGCGGGTAAGTTACTACAAACAGCATAGTGAAAGCATTATTGTGGCCAAGATAGACACGAAGCCCACGCCTACTACAGTAGTACAAGTTTATATGCCAACTAGCTCTGCAGATGACAAAGAAATGTATGATAAAATAAAAGAAATTATTCAGACAGTGAAGAGAGACGAAAATTTAATAGTCATGGGTGACTGGAATTCGGTAGTAGGAAAAGGTAGAGAAGGAAACGTAGTAGGTGAATATGGATTGGGGCTAAGAAATGAAAGAGGAAGCTGCCTGGTAGAATTTTGAACAGAGCACAACTTAATCATAGGTAACACTTGGTTAGAGAATCATAAAAGAAGGTTGTATACTTGGAAGAAGCCTGGAGATACTGACAGGTTTCAGATAGATTATATAATGGTAAGACAGAGATTTAGGAACCAGGTTTTAAATTGTAAGACATTTCCAGGGCCAGATGTGGACTCTGATCACAATCTATTGGTTATGAACTGTAGATTAAAACTGAAGAAACCGCAAAAAGGTGGGAATTTTAGGAGATGGGATCTGGATAAACTGAAAGAACCAGAGGTTGTACAGAGTTTCAGGGAGAGCATAAGGGAACAACTGGCAGGAATGGGGGAAAGAAATACAGTAGAAGAAGAATGGGTAGCTTTGTGGGATGAAGTAGTGAAGGCAGCAGAGGATCAAGTAGGTAAAAAGATGAGGGCTAGTAGAAATCCTTGGGCAACAGAAGAAATATTGAATTTAATTGATGAAAAGAGAAAATATAAAAATGCAGTAAATGAAGCAGGCAATAAGGAATACAAAAATATCAAAAATGGGATTGACAGGAAGTGCAAAACGGCTAAGCAGGGATGGCTAGAGGATAAATGTAAGGATGTAGAGGCTTATCTCACTAGGGGTTAAATAGATACTGCACACAGGAAAATTAAAGAGACTATTGGAGAAAAGAGAGCCACTTGTATGAATATCAAGAGCTCAGATGGAAACCCAGTTCTAAGCAAAGAAGGGAAAGCGGAAAGGTTGAAGGAGTATATAGAGGGTCTATACAACGGCGATGTATTTGAGGACAATATTATGGAAATGGAAGAGGATGTAGATGAAGATGAAATGGGAGATATGATACTGCATGAAGAGTTTTACAGAGCACTGAAAGACCTGAGTCGAAACAAGCCCCCGGAGTAGACAACATTCCATTAGAACTACTGACGGCCTTGGGAGAGCCAGTCCTGACAAAACTCTACCATCCGGTGAGCAAGATGTATGAGACAGGCGAAATACCCTCAGACTCAAGAAGAATATAATAATTCCAATCCCAAAGAAAGCAGGTGTTCACAGATGTGAGAATTACTGAACTATCAGTTTAATAAGTCACGGCTGCAAAATACTAATGCGAATTCTTTACAGACGAATGGAAAAACTAGTAGAAGCTGACCTTGGGGAGGAACAGTTTTTGATTCAGTAGAAATATGAGAACACGTGAGGCAATACTGACCCTACAACTTATCTTAGAAGCTAGATTAAGGAGAGGCAAGCCTACGTTTCTAGCATTTGTAGACTTAGAGAAAGCTTTTGACAATGTTGACTGGAGTACTCTCTTTAAAATTCTGAAGGTGGCAGGGGTAAAATATAGGGAGCAAAAGGCTATTTACAATTTGTATAGAAACCAAATGGCAGTTATAAGAGTTGAGGGGCATAAAAGGGAAGCAGTGGTTGGGAAGGGAGTAAGACAGGGTTGTAGCCTCTCCCTGACATTATTCAATCTGTATATTGAGCAAGCAGTGAAGGAAACAAAAGGAAAAATTCTGAGTAGGTATTAAAATCCATGGAGAAGAAATAAAAACTTCGAGGTTTGCCGATGACATTGTAATTCTGTCAGAGACAGCAAGGAGTTGGAAGAGCAGTGAATGGAATGGATAGTGTTTTGAAAGAGGATATAAGATGAATATCAAGAAAAGCAAAACGAGAATAATAGAATGTAGTTGAATTAAGCCGGGTGATGTTTGGGGTATTAGATTAGGAATTGAGACACTTAAAATAGTAAAGGAGTTTTGGTATTTGGGGAGCAAAATAACTGATGATGGTCGAAGTAGAGAGGATATAAAATCTAGACTGGCAATGGGAAGGAAAGCGTTTCTGAAGAAGAGAAATTTGTTAACATCGAGTATAGATTTAAGTGTGAGGAAGTCGTTTCTGTAAGTATTTGTATGGAGTGTAGCCACGTATGGAAGTGAAACATGGACGATAACTAGTTTGGACAAGAAGAGAATAGAAGCTTTCGATATGTGGTGCTACAGAAGAATGCTGAAGATTAGATGGGTAGACCACATAACTAATGAGGAGGTGTTGAATAGGATTGGGGAGAAGAGAAGTTTGTGGCACAACTTGACTAGAAGAAGAGATCAGCTAGTAGGAAATGTTCTGAGACATCGAGGGATCACCAATTTAGTATTGGAGGGCAGCGTGGAGGGTAAAAATCGTAGAGGGAGACCAAGAGATGAATACACCAAGTAGATTCAGAAGGCTGTAGGTTGCAGTAGGTACTGGGAGATGAAGAAGCTTGCACAGGATAGGGTAGCATGGAGAGCTGCATCAAACCAGTCTCAGGACTGAAGACCACAACAACAGTATGAGAGGTACCACATGTGAACAAGCATTTCAGTCAAGACTATGATGGAGAATCTGGAGTGAGTGGTGTATGCAATGGTTTGCAAAAAGTGGCTATATCACCTTTTAAATGTAATACTTAAAGCTGCTGTAGAGTCTAAAAGGCTAAGCCATGAATAGCTCTGTATTTCGAAACAGCTGACAATGTCTACAGATATTATGGTCACTACATGCTGCAGTGGTAGGATTTAAAAAACTTGTTCCACAGGTACTTCCAAGGAAACACTGAGGGCATCAGGTTCAACATGTTGGGCTGATAGATAAGAAACTACCTATATGCTTAGAAATTCATAAATGTTTTAAGGCTCTGATAAACATAACTCATAAGAGTAAGAAATGAAATGAGCAAAGTGTAGGAGTAGGTCTTAAAAACATAATCTTACCCTTTTTAGATTCAGTCCAGACAAGAGAGAATTAATACAGCACCTAAGGCCTTGCAGTCTGAGAGTGTGGACTTTGCAGCTGCGTATAACTTCTTAAAGCAACTCTGTTTTTGTCCAGTAACAACATTTATTCACAACTTCATATGTGGTTTTAAGGCTACTCAGTTTTGTAGTGATTCACAGAGTAAAGATGGAGGTGTGTAAATTTGTATAGAAAATGAGAGACAAGAAATACTGATTTTTTTTCCTACAATAATTGAACCATTTTGAAAACACAAGAACGAAGAAAAATTCATTTAAGTAATTTTTGTTTTATGAGTGATAGACTATGTTGGAGACATCAGAGGCTATAAAGAGTCAAATACAGGTACAAACTTTAACAAGCTCAGCAAGCTGAAGTGTTATGGAGCTGTAGTGGCTAATAGTTGGTACCATTTTCTTTAAGGCACTAAGGCTCACAACTTGTTTAATATCAATCTTTAAAAGCATAAAAATATTTTGAACACTCAAGGATCCTTCACAAGTACAGAACAAGTTTAACAGAAAATGGAGGATTGAAATGAGACAAGTTATGGGCCTTAGTGATGAATAAAGCAAACAGTGCCAGCTCTCACTCACTACAAGCTCCATAATACACATCGACATGACTCCCAATCTTAGACAGTGGTCTGATGATGCTGCAACATGACTGTCTTTCGAATTTGTGCTTAGCTTGTTTTTAAGTCTGAAACTGCTACCTGAATCTCTGTAGCCACTTAAGTTACCTGCAGCATTAGGAAACGAAATGTTGGGTCCAAAAACATGCCTTGGACGATGCTCTAAAGTCCATAAAACAGAAGTTGCCAAGAACACAAATGCTGGCTGTGAAAGCCTACATTGTATGATCATTTAAGTAAGGCTAGAATTTAAATCAGTAAGTGCATTTCATTAGCAATTTTCATTTTTACACTGGTAATCAAACTTACTTGCTTTCAAATCATCTATTCAAATCATCTGTTCATTCTTATTTTGTTGTTCAGCACAGTGTTAGATATTATTTCACTTTTTGTGAATTGTTCAGTGTTGTAATTAATTAATTAATTAATTTTAATATTCAATTATTCTGAACATAAAAATATTGTCTTGCCGATAAATGCAGATTCTCATAAAGCGCAGTTTGATTTTGTATTTATTAAAAAAAGTGCAATGATGCAAGAATGAAAAGCTATTTCATGTGTGCATAGATAAGGGAAAATTAGTTAAGATTATATTTCACTTCACCAAAGTATTTAAAATAAAATAGAGTTTTTTTTAAAGTTTATCTCTCGCAGGAGACAGTCACAATTAATGGCGAAAGCCTAAAGAGGGTAGAGTGCTTCAGAACAACAGTGGCAAGTTATGGAAATCTGGATTCTGAGCGCAGAATGCAAGCTGGATGGAGAATTTGGGAAAGGATGTTAGAATCCTCTGACAAGAATATAAATGACCAAGTCAGGGCGAAGACATTTAAGGAAGTTGTAAGGCAAGAATTATTCTATGGAGCAGACACATGGGCAACAGATAAGAACCAGTGCAATAGGCTAGAGGTATGTAACATGAAGATGCCGAAGTGGATGTGTGAAGTCATCAGAGTGGTCCAGTTGCCAGATGAGAAAATCTGAGGAATCGTAAAACTTGAGGTATCCAAAAAGTTGCAGGAGAGAATACTCCAGTGATATGGACATACAAGAAGAGGCCAGAGTCATGTTGCAGGGAGCCCAATGGAGATGGCAGTGGAAGGGATTACAAAACAGAGGTGGCTTAAAAAGAGATGGTTGGACTGCATTTGAGAGGACCAGAGGGAAAAGCAACTGACAGAGGATGACATGAAGGACAAGGAAAGGTGGAAGAAACTTGATAGAAACATTGACCCTGTATAAGGCAGGAACAATGACAAGACAAGAGGAGGATGGTGAGGATGGTGATGAGAAGGCTGGTGAGGATGATGATGTTATTTCATTTTTTTGTCTCAAGTGGGTGGAGAGCAGTTGGGCAATGGAGAGGGTGGTGTGCGTAGTGCGGGTGTGAGGGGTGCTGGCTATGAGAGATGGTGTGAGGGCAACATTTTGTTCAGTTGGGAATGGGGTGGATGGGAGGTAGATGTACGGGAAGCAGAGGAGGCTCACTTTGTGTAATTGCTCGGAGGTCCCCCTGGCTGTTCTTACAGCCCTGGAAGGTCTCCTTGGCTACTAATGAGACCAAGGTTAACTTTAGGTTTGATGGGTTACAGGAGGGTCTGTAAACCCCAGATTACATTGGTCTTACATAAATTTCATGAGGTTTTAAATCAGTAATTTAATTTGTTGGTGTTTATAGCGAGAGATCTACACAATGGGACATCGGCTGCTCACTCATGTTTCTTAGGTGTGTCCTCAGGCTATGGCTCCCAGAGCAGTTTTCAATGTACTACAAAGAATTACTTGTTATCAAGAGAGAATTTGAACAGTTTAAACAACAGCGTGGCAGGTGTGGGTTTTTTTTTTTTTTTTTTTTTTTTTTTTTTTTTTTTTTTTTTTTTTTTTTACACCTGAGAGTGGGATGTTGTCCTCCAACATGGTTTGTCCTGAGACTGGAACAGTGACCAGTGTGTGAAATGTGTGGAACATAGGTGTCAATACGCCATACTTTGATTGTGTTCTATTTGCTGGCCTCTGAGGAGATCTGTTTGATGTATGGGATTAGCCCACTACTGTCAGTGATAATGAGATGATTGTGGTACGGGTTTTAATGTTTTGTGTACTATCTGACCACCTTCCTAAAATATTTGGTGGGAAATTTTTAGTGTGTGCAGAGTAGCTGAGTCGTCCACTTTTATTAAGTGGTCGCACAATCAAAATAATGAGGTCTCTCTTCAAAAGGATTGTAATGCTATTTTAAAATGGATTTTATTTAATGTTGGCCTGCATTTTTTTTATTTGTGTTTCATGTTATTTTTTTTTGTGATTTCAATATTATATTTTACCATATTGTGATTTTGTGGTGTCCCTGTGTGGTTTTAGAGTTTGTTGATGTTTTGTTTTTAAGTACACTCATTTCTCTTACATATGATGTTGTTGATGATTCTATAACAATCATCATCATCATCATCATTATCATTACACTTCAGTCACATTCATCTGTCAGCTACTGAAGAGTTAAAATTCCAAACACGGCAATACTTTTTCCCTGCTCTTATCCCTGAAACAAAATCTAAATATTGCAGGGATTTCCTTTAGGAAAATTTTCCCATTTTTCTAATGAGTTTGCAAAGTATCTCTTCTTTGTTTTAGTAGTATTTTATAATAATTTTCAAATTATTTTTATTAACACTAAAACTTTTGTTTATACAGACCAGTTACATATTGGAGTACAAAGATTTTCTGAAAAGAGAAGTCACATGTGATGAACAGTATGGAAAACATAAGGTTAGTGAATAAATTTTAAAAGGAGAATTTTAGGATATAGCTTTCATTGTCAGACATAAGAGTTCAAAGATTTTCTTTCTTTTTCAGGTCAGCACCAATGATACAAATGCAAAGAAAGTAAACAAGAGAGACTGCAAAGGTAAATTTAAGTACTGCTGCATTATTAATAGATCTTTTTGGTACACATCTTTGATCAAAATTATGAAATGTTTCATAAAATAGTAGTGTAAATTGGGAATGAAGTGCAATCACCGCCTCCCTTTTCACTCTTCTTCAGTATGACATTATCAGGTCTCAGTCAACTCCCAGGGGGCTCCTGGTTCTTTTGTGAGTTCATGTGTGGCACACCCATGGTCCTGAGCTATTACAGCCCAGTCTTCCTTCCTGGGCAGCATTTCCTCCACTGTAGTGTTCCCTCTCCATTCTGGCTCTTTCCCTGCTGCTCCCTCCTTCCCATCTCTTGGTGTTATTATTTATGTTGACTTTGCTATCCACCTGGTTCCCTGTATTACTTGTAATTTTTGTTCATCTTGTGTGTTCTCTTTCATCTTTTCTGGCATTTTTGCCCCCCCCCCCCCCCCTCCAGACTTTGACCTCCACTTTTAAATTTTATGTCTTTAGTGTGAGTCATTTGGGGAAGAACCAAGCGTCTATGGTATGGAATCCCCCTTCCTTACCTTCTTCCTTCTATGCTGTAGCCCCCCTCTGCCCTGCTAGGTCACCGGCATGTGTAGCGGGCCTGTTGCGTACCCATGTGGCAGAGCTCTTCTCTCCACTGGTATGACAAAGAGTGGTTACTTGTCATCCTGGAACATCAGAAGTCCCAGCAACAGTTGCCGCCGTGCCAGACGGTGTTAAGTGCATATACGAACCATCAACAAAACTGTAAATATTGCCCGCATGAAGCATTTCTAACTTCCAAATGCAATTTAAAAAATATTGTGGGACATAGATACTTCTGATTTTCAGCATCATGCAAAGTAACTTACAGATTTTTGTATAAAAAAATTGATGCAGTTCTATGCAGACTCTTTTTGTTATTCATAAAATATTGAGCTTAAACTCTGCCGCAACCCATGCACACACGAACATCTCTTTGGTGATACAACCTCTTGCATCCACCATTGTATCTGTCACTGTAGAAATGTTCTGTCCAGGAAGACAAGAATGTATAAACTCCATTGCGGTGGATCACCGTCCTGCAGGAAGATCACATCTTGGTGAAGGGAAAGGAGCTGAGGGACAAAAATTGCTCAAGCAAGGCCAGATCAATGGTTCCTGTTACTGTATGCACAATGCAGAAAAATATTCTAACTGTGCTGTCTTTCATGAGCACAAACCACATGTGAAGGTTGTTTTATTCAACCTTTTCACGTATGTGTTGTTTAGTCAGGGAAAACAACATTTCTATGTAGCATCTTGTGAACTGTTGAGTAAGAGATGCTCAGTAAACTGACTTTGATGGGCTTATTTGAAAGGTCTGATCTCCTGTATCATTTTGTCAGGTGTGCTTTTTCTGACAGTCTGTTTACATCCTAGGAGCTACAAACTTGTCATACCAAGCTGTAATTGTCATAATGTCTGGTGGCTCCCTTGGAAATTCACGTCAAAAATTTCTTTGGGCAGCAAAGGAGCCGAGAATATACCCGCAGCTCTTCCTTGCCTGTCATAAGAGGCGACCAAAAGCAGTCTTTTTTTATTGGGTCTAGTTTTTTATCTTGATTTTGTGGATGTTCTTCAGACTTCTGGAGGTTTTTCACTCTTTTCACTTTTTTAACACTTTTCGCTTTACCTTCTTTTGGCTTTTTAAATTCTGAACTCCTTTTTGGGTTTGACCCCCACTTTCCAAATTTTGCCAAAGTGTGGGCCATTTGAGGAAGGATGCCTTACTGTAGTGCATTAACTCCCCACTGTGCACTGTTATCTTTTGCAGCTACCAGTCAGGTGGACCTACATCTGCACCCGAAATCCAGTGCGTTAGCCAGTCCGTTGTGAGGGAGGGGAAAGGGGGGGGGGGGTTGTCATGCATCCTTTCGGTGGTAGCCCCCTGACAACATAGAGATTGCACTGCCAATGCCTGAGCTGTAACCTTCCCATGTTCCCATGTCAGCCAGGGAGTAGGTGCGTGTCCACTTCGCAGTACCTTTTCTCCAGGCAACGGCTACTGTGCCAGGTGGCTGTTGCCTTGGCAGGGTGACACCAACGGGGAGAGCTTCCAATTGGAGGGAGTGGCATAGGGGTGGATGATCCACAGTGAAATCGATCAAACTTAATGGTTGCCTGCCAACATGGCTGTCTCATCAGTCAGGAACAGTGATTTTAATGCAGAAGTTTACGACCTATTGCATTTCTATCATTGACCATGCCTCAAGACTAGAGCCAGATGAGGAGAGATGGAAGTGAACAGTTTGCTGAGTTCTTGGTTTGTTCCTGGACTATTGGCAGTTCTTTTGCTACAACAATGCCATTGTTTTCCATTGAAAATATTGAAGATCAGTTTGGGGAGGTTTGTGGTGATAGAGATGATGAGAAATGAATCTTAGCTGGTACACCAACCAATCTTGGGCACTTTAGGCCTGTGTCAAGTTAAGAGATAGACCAGTCACCATTTCTCCTCATACCAAGCTCAACAGAATTTAAGGTTTTACCTTCCATTGGAACTTAACACTACAAGCTGATGAAGAGCACTAATTTGGCATGGTGTGGAGTCCATTTTGTTTGCCGCATCCAGAAGGGACCCAAGGATAATACAGTGGACACTGGAGCTTGTATCCTAGCCTTCGTTTGCAACATTTTACCTGGTAAGGTTTTACTTGAGAAGATTAAGGTCATGGTCTATATGAGTGATGTCAGGCTTTCTTGGTCTGATCAGATGTTTTAAGTGCCAAAGGTTCAGACACGTGTCCTCCCACTGTACTAATGAGGCTATCTAAAGGACACGTGGATGGCTGTCTCATGGGGCAACCCTTGTGACCAACCCCCTCAATGTGTCAACTGTCCAGAACCACATCCTCCTCATTCACCACATTGCCCATTGCTCAGGAGGGAGAAGAAAATTCAAGAGTACAAAATGCTTGACTGCCTGCCTTACCAAGATGCAAGGAAAAAAAGTTTGAAAGACTTCATTTGACAAATATGGTCTCCAACTCTGCAACTGTCTTGCCACAGTCCACACTTCAAGCAACGACAAGGTCTCATACACCACCTCCTAGCCCTGGTCGTATTCCAGGGCCTGCCCTACAGTTGGAGGGGGGAACACAACTCCTTCATCCTCTACACTGGTAGCACTGGTGGTTTCCACACCAACAGTGCGGCTAGAGATGCCTAGTCGTCCTCTTGTGTCGGGGATATGGACACCTGTCAACATACCCCCTCTCAGGGCAAGGACCAGCAACCACAAGCTGCAAGCTGTAGAAAAGTATGGTCCTCTTTGGTTCCGGAAGATGAAATGGGGAAATCTTCACCAAAATCGAAGTCTCAGTAGGTTAAAAAGCATAAGCAGAAAGGTAACTACTTTCCGAGGCTTCAGATGTTCCACTCCCCAGCCCCTGCAGTGGGCATACAGGTGACAGATCACACAATCAGATGGCCACAACCAGGCAGTGAAGTAATCACACCTATCTTTCCCATTCGCCACTTTCTCAGACCTGACTCCAATGTTCCTTCAATGGAACTGTAATGACTGCTATCACCATTTGACTGAAATCTGTCATTTAATGGCTACTTGCTTCATAATTGGCATAGCACTTCAGGAAACACAGTTTACAGCAACACACCTCCTTGCTCTGAAAAACTATAAACCCTACTGTACCAATAACGTAATGTTGAGAGAGCATCCAGTGGGGTCTGTACCCTCATATGCTCAGATATTTTCAGTGAGCAGGTGCCCCTTACCACCACACTGCCATGGCCATTAGTGTCTACCTGTCAGTTCAGATGACAATATGTAATGTTTACATACCATCAAATGAACCTTTCCATTATCATGAGCTGTTGGAGTTAGTGGCACAGCTCCCTGCCCCCCCTTCCTTTTATTGGGGCCTCCATTGCCAATAATCCTCGGTGGGGTGGCGACACTATATCTCACAGTGTCTTGATTACTAGAACACCTTTCCAGAAGTAGACATCTGCATACTCAACACTGGAGCTGCAACACATTTCAGTGTGGTTCATGGAACATTTTCAGCTATTGATCTCTCAATTTGGAGCCCGAGTATATTACCGCTGATACAGTGGCACATCCATGGCGATCTTTGTGACAGACACCATTTTCCTATCATTCTCCCCCTCTCCACTCTCTGACTTCTGGAACATGCTCCATGTTGGTAGATTTGGAAAGCTGGTTGGGTGGTTTTTTGCTCTACAGTCACTTTTGGAACCAGTCATGTAATGGGTATCGACAAATTGGCACAGGATATTATTGATACTATTACTCATGCTGCAGCAGCAATGATACCCCCCTCCTCTGGCTCATCCTGATGACCACCAATTTCATGGTGGTCTAAAGACATAGCCACGGCTATTAGGGAACGCTGCAGGGTACTTCAACAGCACAAGGGCCACATCTCTTTGGATAATTTAGTAACATTCAAGGAACTGTAGACAAAAGCACGGTTTTTAATAAAGTAAGTAAAGTAGGAGTGTTGGACGTAATATGTCTGAACTATGCAATCCCACACCCCATCGTCCCAAGTAGTTACTAAACTCCAGCACATTTGTGGCCATCCGCCACCCAAGGTGGTTCCTGGCATCCTAGTTGGTGGTAACATCTGCAATGGTTCTGTGGTACTTGCCGAATGTTTTGCAGCCCACTTCACTGACGTTTCTGCTTGAAGTAATTACCATCCTCATTTCCCGACCCTGAAACACCCTACTGAGTGTCGCCCACTGTTTTTCCACGTACACTGCCCTCTATCATATAATGTCCCCTTTAGAGAATGGGAGCTTCGCAGCACTTTGGCAGAGGGTCGAGATACGGCCCCTGGACGCGACAAAATCCACAACCAAGTGCTCAAGCATCTTTGTGGCGACAGCATGAAACATATCCTCAGGCTCTTTTATTGCATTTGGTGGGAAGGTATTATTATTCCTGTCCTGAAACTGGGAAAGAACTCACATATTTTAACTAACTACCAGCCAATCTCTCTGATGAGTGGGCTGTGTAAGCTATTCAAACAAATGATCAACTGTTGCATGAGTATTCAAACAAATGATCAACTGCTGCATGAGTGAGGTTTCCAGGGCATATATCCCCAATGGGAGTGCAGGTTACTTTCTTCCCCCCTCGCCTTGTTTTGCCTTTAGACCCTCTTGTGCAAGATTTTCCTAGGGTTATCTCTGTTTTCTATTACTCATCATGTTACGACTACAGCCATGGCCTTTTGACCCCATACCATTAGTTACAAATACTGGGAAATGGATGTCCTCCAGTGACGGATACATATGGGGGGCGCATGTCGTCATCCCCACCCACCACCACCACCACCACCACCACCACCACCACCTTGCAGGTTGACCCTCATTGCCACCCGCGCCACCCCCTCCAGTCAGCCTGCATGCTATTCATTCATTTCTTTTGTCAGTCAACTCGAGTGAGTCGAGTTATTGAGGAGTTGTACTTATCTATTTATCTAAGTAGCACGCATGTCCGCATCATTGTATTTTATGTGTTTGTCTGGCACACAGATAGCTAACACATACCTATCAGAAATGTTGCAGTCATTCTAGTGATCTCAATACGTTATTCTGTCTGGCATTTGTTTGAGAAAAGTCGCAAATATTCTACTGTTTTCTTATACAGAGAACCTTCAGTACATAGTGTTCACCAAATAGTAAGCTAGTTACATTCAGAAGCAGAAATATTAAGACTGAAGAATGAATAAGTAAAAAGTTCGATACACATTAATTGCTGGATGATGTCATCATTGGAAACTCGCCCTTATATTATATAATATATGTTGTAAGGTACATATTGGTTTGTCTTTTTTATAGTATGTATTTGTTGACACTCCATAAAAGTCTGGAAACGAACATTCTGGCAGCGAATGTTCTCAAAACAACCGAGCCACACATATAAGGGAAGCAAAGTCGTTGCCAGATAGTCAGTTTGAAAGCCACAATAACTTGGAAGTGATAAAAAGCGAACAACTGCGATTATTGGCTGTTACCACAGACTTCAGTCAGTGTTGTGCTTAGTGATATTAGAAATACGCAGAGTATGACCACGTGTGTTTTAGTGCTAAGTGTGCTAATGTTGCATTTTTCAGTGCAAATAAAGTATTTACTCAAGAGTAATTGGCATCTAATTTACCTATGTTGTAACCATATAATAAAATGATTGGTTGTGTAATAAGGAGAAGAAAAGTAGAAACATCTGAAGATTTCGGTCACCATTCAGCCGCAAAAACACCACCAGATTTACAGGCAGAGCCCAGCACTTTGTCGAAACTTCCACAACAGAGTTCTTCGACTGATTCCTTTAATCTCACAGATATTTGCAATTATTTGGATATATCAACATCAGGAAATATTTGTGATGATATAAAACATAAGCTTCTCCAAGGAAACCTGGAAAAGGTTATATCTTTCCTACTTTTGAGCACGAAAAGAGGGGATGGGTAGAACGCAGACAAGTGCACGATAATCACTTTGAACAGTATCCATGTCTGCTGTGCTCACAAGTTAAAAAGGGACTTCTTTGCATTAACTGCTCCAATTTTGTGAAATAACGGTTGTAGGAAAGAAATCCATTATCGCCAAGAAGTTTGTGACTGAACCACATATTGCCAAACTTCTTGTTATTACAGCATAATCTTCAATGAGGCTACGGACATGGTGCACTTCGCAACTGTGTTCAGCTGCAAGATATGTTGATGGTGATGGCAAATTGTACAAAAGATTTTTGGGTTTCATTGACATTAATAAAGACAATGGTGACCTGGAGACCCACTCTCAGCTTAAGTACCACTTTGAAGCATCAACAGATGCAAAATTATTTTTGGTGACATGAGACAACCGCAAACTTGAGGTCATAAATCAATTGTCAAGACAGAGAATGTAAAGCATTAGGGAAAACAGAGACCATATTGTACCTGTAATCATATCACGGTCATCCTGCAGACATCTATTTAAGGATCTAGGGATCCTCACAGTAACCTCACAGTATATATATTCCCTTATGAAATTTGTTGATAATAATCCAACCCAATTCAAAAGTAATAGCAGTGTGCATACCTATAACACCAGGAGAAAGGATGATCTTCACTATGCAGGGTTAAATCTGACTTTGGCACAGAAAGGGGTAAATTATGCTGCCACAAAAGTCTTTGGGCACCTATCAAACAGCATCAAAAGCCTGACAGATAGCCAACTAACATTTAAAAATAAATTAAAAGAATTTCTAGATGACAACTCCTTCTACTCATTGGCTGAATTTTTAGATATAAATTAAGGGAGGGAAAAAAAACTAACTTAATCATTAGTGTCATGCAATATTTTGTGTAATGTAATTTCTTGTACAGACATCTTTTATTAACCTGACACGTTCCACATCATTACGAAGTGTCGTATTCATGATCTATGGAACAAGTATTAATCTAATCTAATCTAATCTAATATTTCATGAAAAGCAAAATATTCCTATGTGGGGGCGTGGAGATGATGGGAATCTATTAGAAAATGAAAATGACCGTGAAAGTATAGCGAGTAACGAGGAAAACTTTAGAGCTCTTCTAAGATCTAGAATTGATGCTGGAGACTTGCAACTAAAACATCACCTTGAGACCACTAAAGTGAATGTCACTTACATAAGTGAAATAACATCTCTCAAACTTATTTCAGCTGTGGAACAGTGATGTTATCTAGAATTCTGGAGGAAATCGGAGGTTCTTGTTATTACAGCATAATCTTCAATGAGGCTACGGACATGGTGCACTTCACGCAACTGAGTTCAGCTGCAAGATATGTTGATGGTGATGGCAAATTGTACAAAAGATTTTTGGGTTTCATTGACATTAATAAAGACAATGATTGTAGTGGAAACATTGACGTTGAACCTCGAGAGTCAAGATGAAGAGCGTAGCGTTACTGTTGTAGTATTAGGTACTAAGATTTTCTCTGTCACTGGAGAACTGGGTGGGTATTAGCTGTGATGGTTGTGCAATTAATATGTCATAATCGAAAGGAGCTTTGGCTACAATAAAAAAGAAAGCTATCAACGCGCAAGTAGCAACGTGTCAAAGTTATCAGCTCAACCTCGCTGTCTCTCACAGTTTCGAAGTTAAGTGTGAGAAACTCACTTGGTACTATTGAAGTAGTAGTATTGTTCTTTACAGCATCTAGCAAGCAGTTCGCAACAGTGAAGAGTCACCTAAAACACTTGCTGCAGTCACATTGTCAAACGAGATGGGTTGAGTGACATGATGCTGTTATTCAATTTGCAGCTGATCTCAGAACAGTTTGCAAAGTTCTTCAAGAAATACAGTGTTGTATGGGTAGAACAGCTGCCAAAGCCAGTATTCTCCTTCAAGCTCTCTCTAATTGTGGGTTTATCATCACTCTGTTCACACTGACTGACATTAAGAGCATAACATAACCAGTCAGAAAAATCTTACAACACCCTAGCTTGGACATTACGATGGCAAAATCAAAATTAGATTCGACACTCAAGGTGTACAATGGCATGAGAGCTAATGCTCATAGCCACTTCGCTCGTATTGTTGAAGAAGATGTGGAGATGAGTGTTCCTTGTCTTACAGGCAGACAAAGACATAGGGAAAACTGCGATCGTAACAATGCTGCTATGACATACTGGAAAAGAGCTTTATTTATCCCAACACTGGACCATGTTACGACTGACATGAGAGAATGTTTTGCTGAAGAAAATATTTATCATTTAAAATTCAATATACTTTTGCCCTCACAACTACTGAAACATGACAGTAATGATCTGGCACATACGTTGAATCAGTGCTTAACTGAACTACCACTCTTTGAAGAATCACTCTTTGTGATTAAAAAGAGACTGATGGGAGAGATTCTTCAATACAAGCAAAAGACTATACATGCCCTTAATGATCATGATTCTGTTATGCAAGCATTGTCTGTTTGTCCTAGAGCTGACTATCCTACTTTGCACATGCTTTACAAAATATTTGCTTGTCTACCTGCATATTTTGCTACAGTAGAAAGATGATTTTCAACAGATGTTTTTCAACATTGCAATGTACAAAGATATGGCTGAGGTTGACAGTGGAGGAGGATCAAGTTAATGGCTTACATAGAATTCATCATTTAAGAAGAGAACCACAGTTGTAACTTTTTTATATCATAAGATGGCATTGTCCTGTATATGTGTATAATCAGTTTGCCAGTAGGTAAAACTTTCTTAAACTTTGTATGTGGCTTGATTGTTTTTTATTATGGTAAAAGTAAAGGTAGCTTAAGATATCTTTAGTGCCTCCTCCTTGAGGTTTCTATGTATTCGCCACTGATGTCCTCTCCATACAATCATAATCACAAGGCAGAGTTAACACTGAAACAATATGGCTACACTAAAGTCATCATAATACTTTTTGTATTGCACACGATATTGAAAGTGAAGGTTGATAGTGACAAGAAACAAGTGAATCTTCACCAGAAGTCACTCTTTCTCCTGACTTCTATCAAAATAGTTACTCCTCTCAGCCACCAATCTCAGTAGAGCTTAGCAGGAGACAAAGCACTAGCATCACAAATTGTTCCAACATGTGCAGATTCAGATCTGCTGAGTATAGCACCGGGACTCAAGAAAGTAAATCATGTAACATTTGTAAACACTGGCTGAAGACAAACACACTGTCAGCATCATTTTATACCCATTACTTCAGTTTTTTCTGCACAAATTATCTTTCATAAAGCATAAGTAACAGTATGTTATAGATATGTTAACAAAACAAACAATTTGACAGGAACCATAAAAAAAAGTCCAAAAAACATTAATTCTGGGAACACAAAAGTGGAATTGTGGTGTATCTGCATTTGCATATAAATTTACTCAAGTTATTCATGTTGCACGTCAAAATAAAAATGTGGATCTTTCTGAGCCTAACCCAGTGTTGTTAAAAAGATTAAAGGCAAAATATTTGTTCACTTGTTTGTTTCCATAGACAGGTCATGTTATTTAGTTAACAAGAAACATAAAATATTACAAGGTAATAAATTTTTTACAGGTGAAGTGCAGCTTCATAGATCATGTAGACGTGGAAACGTAAATGCTGTGCACAGAATTTTAGAAGTGCCAGGTGTAGATGTCAATATTTGTGATAATGCGGGTTGGACACCACTACATGAAGCAGTTCACTACAGCCACACAGCTTGTGTGCAAGCACTATTAAATTTTATACCATCTCCTGGGAGCCCATACGTTTATACAGCAGCACGAGCAGATTGTGGAACAACACCGTTGATTAGTGCAGCAATTGCTGGAGATGCGGACATGTGTCATCTGCTGTTACAGCACACAGGTTGGTGAAAAACATTATCTCCTTTTTTTGCCACTTTCTGTGTCTTTTGTGCTCAAGTTTTGAAACATATTGTTAATTTTTGGTAGAAATGTTGTATATTGCAAGACTAATGAGAGTGTACTTTTCATCTTGTGAATAAGTCAGGGTAAATGAAATTTTTCCAGGCCTTGAATTGAATCTAGATTTCCTGCATATGGTGAGCAGTCACCTTAATCACCATCATCAGAGCATGTCTCCATATCTGATACAAAAGTTTGTCAATCACATGGTCTCCCTCAGGGTATGCCGGAACAGCACCACTGTAACAATAGATCTGACTGAGTACTGTGACTTCTCTATGATAGAGCTATATGAAATTCAGAGAAATTAAATGAAAAGAGTCAATGGGAATGAAATAGATGAAGATGCCATAAAATTACATATCAGTGAAAACTATTCAAAAATGCTGAACTGGCAGTATAGTGAGTATTGCCTTAAGCTGTCGTACATGAATTGTGACATAGTGGTTATTGTCACTGGCTGGCATTGCTAGTTCAAACATGATCATCAGAAATTACTTGTTTTCAGTATTTATCATTTCTGGAAGGTTCTCAAAATTTCTTTTGTTTGTAATGTTTGTATAAATAGCAGCACCCTCCATACAGGAGTGCAGTTCTGTTCTGGCTGTATGTTGGTGCTCGTAACATGGTGGAGATGCTGGGTAGTTCAAGACTGTGACTATGAAATAGACTTTAAAATACTGTAAAGTTGCTAAAAATATTCAATGTTTATTTTGAATTTCTTTCTTGTTTCTTTATTGACAGTAAACAGTAAAGAAATTTACAAAAGAAAAACTGTGAATATTTTTTAGGGGCCTTACAGCATTTTCAAAGTCTATTTCATAATTACTTAGATTAGATTAGATTAATACTTGTTCCATAGATCATGTATACGACACTTCGTAATGATGTGGAACGTGTCAGGTTAATAAAAGATGTCTGTACAATATATTACATTACACAAAATACTGCATGACACTAATGTTTAAGCTAGTTCTTTTCCTTCTCCTCCCTTAATTTATATCTAAAAATTCAGCCAGTGAGTAGGAGTTGTCATCTAGAAATTCTTTTAATTTATTTCTAAATGTTGGTTGACTATCTGTCAGGCTTTTGATGCTGTTTGGTAGGTGACCAAAGACTTTTGTGGCAGCATAATTTACCCCTTTGTGTGCCAAAGTCAGATTTAATCCTGCATAGTGAAGATCATCCTGTCTCCTGGTGTTATAGCTATGGACACTGCTATTACTTTTGAACTGGGTAGGATTATTAACATCAAATTTCATAAGTGAATATATATATACTGTGAGGTTACTGTGAGGATCCCTAGATCCTTAAATAGATGTCTGCAGGATGATCGTGGGTGGGCTCCAGCAATTATTCTGATTACACGTTTTTGAGCAATGAATACTTTTCTACTCAATGATGAATTACCCCAGAATATGATGCCATACAAAAGCAGTGAATGAAAGTAGGCATAGTAAGCTAATTTACTGAGATTCTTGTCACCAAAATTTGCAATAACCCTAATAGCATACGTAGCTGAACTCAGACGTTTCAGCAGACCATCAATGTGTTGCTTCCAGTTTAACCTCTCATCAATGGCCACATCTAAAAATTTTGAAAATTCTATCTTAGCTACAGACATCTGTTCAAAGTCTATATTTATTACTGGAGTTGTGCCATTTACTGTACGGAACTGTATATACTGTGTTTTATCAAAGTTTAAAGAGAGTCTGTTTGCTGAGAACGACTTAATAATTTTGTGAGAAACATCATTTACAATTACATCACTTAGTTCTTGGTTTTTGAATGTTATTACTATACTTGTATCATCAGAAAAAAGAACTAACTTTGCATCTTCATCAATATGGAATGGTAAGTCATTGATGTATATCAAGAACAGTAAAGGACCCAAGACCGATCCCTGTGGGACCCCGTACTTGATAGCCCCCCAGTTTGAGGAATCAGCTGTTGTTTTAACATTACATGAATCACTTATTTCAACTTTCTGCATTCTTCCAGTTAAGTATGAATTAAACCATTTGTGCACTGCCCCCCTCAAACCATAATGATTTAGCTTATCTAAAAGATCTAATACTGTGATGATAATTGCATTCCCCTTTAAGGATTTTCAATCAGGTTTAGCTTAGATATACTTTAAAAAGTATACATCACCTTGACCCCAGTTACGCAATGTAATAGCCGTCGTCTACACTGGGAACTAGAACATAAGTAGTTCATCATTTCAAGGTCCGCGTATTGAGTATACCAATTGATTCCATAACAAGAAGAAGTCAGCTGCACATCAGTGTTTTCCAGAAATACTGGTCAGAATTTGACAAAATAGCTGAAAGTATTCAACCGTGTCTCCAAATGAAATAGGTCAGATGACATGATGTGTTTGATAAATGCCAAACGAGAACCTAGAATGCAACCAATGCAGGTAAAACCATATCCTCTGCCAAGAGCAATGCATGACAGAATAACAGACATTTATAAATTTCGAAGACAGAGGACAACACACCGGTGTGTTTCCACTGTGGACGCACTGGGGCACATTGTATGCTAATGATGAGAAAGAAGGTGAGTTTCTGACGACGACGACGACTACTACTACACTGCCAGGTGTCAACATTATAATGGCTCTGATCACGACAGTCAAGTAGAGGTGATTATAGTTGATTTATGGGATGAAGCCAATCTCCTTGCCCGGGACGAGGTAGCTCCCCAACATGCTGTAACCATTCCTTGTCAAAGAGGTACCAGCTGCTTGCCTAGCCTCTGAGTCAAGAAAACTAAGCGAGATGACCTTCTGTGGAGGTGAAGCTGCCATAGAAGGAAATCCTGTATGGACAGCAGTTACCAGGATGTAAAGAAATCCTCTTGATGTCATTATTGATGGCCAACCAGTTCAGAGAATAGTTCACTACGGGCTTCTTTGCAATAATGTTGAATGCTTAGCATCTTCAGCTAAGAAATGACTGTTTCTTGATATGAAAGTGAGTGTGCTGAAATTCCCAAATGGGAAATACTTCCAGCCAACAGCAACATGTATTGCTAGAATAACTATCTACAGCAGAATGCAGCTGTTCAAATTGATCATTTTATCAGAATATAATCATGTTATGCTTGGATGGGACATCTTGCAGGCATCACAAGCAGTTGTATGTCCGGTTTCACCAAGCTTCATCTAAATGAGCTAGACAAATGTCAAACTCAGTGGCTTGTTTATTTCTGACATTTCATCAAAATCTATAGCATTTCATCATCACTAGTCAGAATGAATTGACAATGCACTTATTTTGGCAAACTCTGTTCGAAATAGTCGCACAGTAGGTCGTGAAAGTCCTGTATCGTGTACTTATTGAGCCCCCCCCCCCAGTGAACAAATGATGATCAGTATGTACATAGTGGAAGTTTGGTAAAGCTGTTCAGTCTCTTCTAGTACTATTTTGTATTTACTTTTAAAAATACATCATAATAACACAAAGAAAATACTATTGCAACAAAGAAGAGGGGATCCAAATTTTCTGGTGGTGGGAAAAGTTGATTTATAGGGCCCATTTCCAAAATGAGAGAAGTAACTGAAAACAGGAAAACGGACAGCACAACATTGTGTGTAAAAAGACAAAGCATAGGAAGTGCTTGCAAACTGTTTCAATTAAAATTAATTTGTAAGGAAAAGAATGGTTAAGCAACTAAAAATGCTTTATGAGAATTTCAAACGAATGACAATACAAAAAAGGAACCAAGATGAGGCGAACATGTTTAAGACAGGAGGTGGCATTGCTACATCTCCATAACAGAACAAGACATCTTTGGAACTGCTGCAGATAATCAGAGCTCAGTTGGATCCACTTCCCAGCAGTGTTGATTGTGATGCTTCCTATGCAACATGTGCTTCTGATAATCATCAGAAATCACTCAGTGAGTTTTTCTGCACTCAGGATAGCTCCATCTTAATTTTAGAGGAATCTGTCCTAGATATGCTGACAGAAATAGATATACCAGTACATCCAGAACAAAAACAACTACTGACCACCATTTCCGAACATCCATTGTCAAGAAGAGGCTATTGACAGCAAGAAATAGACCTACCTTGAAAAAAATAAAGCAGAAGCTTCAAGAGCCCGTGAGTAAATACAGGAACTGTCAGAAGTGAGATGAAATCTGTTTAACCAAGAACTATATTTACCTTTTGTAAAGCAGAAAGAAGAGTGTGAACTGCTACAGATGCAAAAGGAAACAAAAAGAATGAAGCAAGAAAATCAAAAACTGAAGACATATATTCTGCAACCAAAGCTTTTGAATTATACATATAAAAAGTGAATTTCTGTATTCCAAGGCCATAATAGTAGCCACTGTAATAATCAACAATGTTGTTACTGATGTATTTAATCCTAGTTATAGAGCCAGGAATCTCCTTTTTCATACTCCATACCATTATTTCTTAGCATTTTTGGTATTAATGTGAGCTCTGTTGTAATTTTCTTCTCCTTGATTTCTTGGATTTAAGAATAACATTAGAAGGAGTGGCGGAAGCCTTTATCCAGTTTCATCAATAAATATCGTCCTTGAACTCTTTCTGTTTCAAATAACATTCTAATCTCTGAGTTGTCAAAAGTAAAACTCTCATGAACTGACCCTGGGCAGCAAGTTACTATATTCCTGACTAGTTGAGTAATCAGGTCTTCTGCTGGTTGTTAGCATCGTTCTTGCATGATATTTTGATGATATGACTTGCTGTCTTGTTAGGTGCTCCCTGAGACAGGTCCTTGGGTGTATTGGGTTTAGGATAGTGCCGGGCACTCCATCTGCAGTCCAGAGGTGGATCTGGTTGTTGTCTCTTGCTGCTGGTGTTCTGACTGCCATCTCCACACAGCTTGTCCACCCTCTGGTGTCACGCCCATCATCTGATGTTCCCTTTTCGAGCCGCACCACATGAGGCATTCCGTTCGTGGTTTGTACCCATCAGGACGGGTCTATTTTTCCTCCCTTGCTACTGGTGTTTAGCACGCCTTCTGCACCCGCTTGACCATGCTTCGATATCATGCCCATTGTCTGATGCCCTGCTTCAGGTCCATGCCAGATGTTCTGCCTGCTGAATGCTGCTGCCTCAGCTGTTGTTCGGTTGTCTTGGGTGTTGTGTGTGAAGTATATGCCTATTGGGGCAGGCATTTGGTGTTGTACTTCTCATCAGGCACTCCAGGTGTTCTTTCTCCTCTGTGGGAACAGTCAGGTGTTCAGTCTGATATCTGCTCCTGTTGGGCCTGTAAGGTGAACTGTGCATTTCCAGTCTGTAATGCTGATGTTTTGTCCAAGTGATGTTTCCACAGTCTCCACTCACATTTCTATTTCTCATGGAATCTCGATGTTATCTAAGTTGCGTTTACAGAAATTCAAGTGGTGGATTTCAGGTGGTGCTCACCTGGTATCCAGTGTCATGGTTGATGAGATTCTCTGTGACTGACTTTCACATCAATAAATCCTTTTATGGCACTCTCCCATTATCTCGCATGTCTGTGTCACAATCTTGGTGTCATCATAGGTCATCGAGTGACGGAGTTCTGAGCCGCGTTCTTTACACTGATGGTCACCATCTGGTTCTCCAGCTGGTGGAAGACGTCCCACACTGGAATGGCTTCTGCAGCTCCAGGTCATCCTTTACATTCCCCAGCAGTGACCAAATTCTTGTGGCTGTACTAAAATGAGCTTTTGATGTTGTGTTTAAAGAGAATTCAGCTGATTTTGGCACAGATCGGCCCAGCGTATGGCAGATATGCAACTTCCTTCCTTCATCTCTTCTGGTTTTAATCTTCTGAACCCTTCAGCAGAGTGGCAGGGCAAATGCCTTCTAAATATCTTGGGAAGAGTATCCATTTTTTGCAGAACACCAATTGTAAGTTTTCTGCTTCTGCTGCCAAACTGTCGGGACCTGAAAGGTTCTGTGCTGAATGGAAGAGAGTTCCAAGCACTCAGTTCTTCTGTGCCGGATGGTGACAACTATTGGCTTGTAAATATGTCAGTGTGAGTAGGTCTGTGGTACATACTATGCCCAAAGATGCCAAACTGACCATAATGTCAGAGTATGTGATGTGAAGCTGCCTAAACATTATCAGAAGTCTTCAGAGTTCTGAATGTGGTGTACTCATTTACGCACTTGGGATGAAAGCATCTTCATCATGTAGGTAACTATGAGATAGGTAGCTGTACCATTGTTGCTAACAATCGGTCCCAGAGGTATCCTGTCCTTCTGAACTTTGGGCAGCCTATAAAGTCTGGGTGACACTGGTGCTTTTGAATGCAGCTCCTTTACGATCTTTTCAGGAAAGCCCATTTCCATCAGAAGATCTCTGGTCTTTTTTGTCCACTTTGCCCATGGGGTCGCTCTGTACTGGTCTAAATGCTGGATCTTCCAGAAGTTGTCACACCGGTCTGTCATAGTCTGCCTCCTGTAGGATGACTGTGGAGTTCCCCTTCTACAGTGCTGTCATCCTGCTGGAGTTTCGTGAGTACCAGCCTTTCATTGCCCAAGATGTTGCATTTGGGATATTGGTCCGAATGAGTGCTCTCTAGGTCTCTCGTCGGACTTCTTTGGCCACTCTAGAAGGAAATATGTTGGCTACTTGCTTGACTGCACTAATGAAGGAAAGCATGTTTCTGGGGGTCACTGCAAAGTTTAAACTCTTGTTGAGTACTTTTCAGTTGGTCTTGTTGAATTGATTGCCACTCAGGTTGACCACCATGCGAGTATCCCCATTCTAATGCAACTTCTTGTTGAGGTGATCAAATTTGCCTCTTTGGCAGGCAATGGAACTGGAGAAAGATGCTCTAATACCATTCATGGATGTACTAGTCGAGAGGGAGGCAGATAGCACCATTGGGCATATTGTGTACCGCAAACCAACTTGTGCTGACATACTGACAAGGCAATAGTTGTGACCATCTGGCAAGAAGAACAGAGTGCTCAGAACTTTAGTTCATGTTGCATAGACCCTTTCAGATCCTAACAGTCTGGCAGCAAAAATAGAACATGTACAATCAGTGTTCTGCAAAAAATGGATACTCGTCCAGAGCTATTCAGAAGGCATTTTGCCTGGCCAGTCTGCCAGAGGGTCCAGAAGATGAACAAGAAGAGGCAAAGAACATGGCATTTCTGCCATATGCTGGACCAATCTCTGCCAGAATCAGCAGAATCTTCTGGAAACATATCAAAAGCATATTCTGCCAACTCACTAAAATTTGGGAACTGATGGGGAGTGTACTGGATGACCTGGGGCTGTGGATGGCGTATATTTACAACAAAACGTGCCAGTGTAGTAAGTCATACATTGGCCAGACCACCAGGATGGTGAACATCAGCTGTAAAGAACTCCAGAGGCATACCAAACTTAATGCAACCAAATCAACAATAGCAGAGCACTGTCTAGAACTTGGTTGTTTGATGGCACCAAAATTTTACCTGTCACAACATGGCAGCAGTCAGCATTTAGAACACCTGGCATGGTGCAGACACATGAAACAGAGCATCAGACGATGGGCACAATACCAGAGGACAGCCAAGCTGGGTGTGGGAAGCTGTCAGGAGCACCAGCGGCAAGAGAGGACAACTAGAACTGCCCCTGACACAGTGTGGACGGACAAAGAACATGGTGTTTCTGCTCCAGGCATAAATACTGTACTCGACCCACTCAATGACCAGTCTCAGGGAGCACCTGAAGAATACAGTGAGTCATGCCATCAAAATATCGTACACTACAGACAATGTAGGGAGGAAGCTAGTATTGAACTGCCAAATGGATGTGCACGTGACTGAGAAACACTGTCAGCAAGATTTAGCTGTTCTGCCCTGTTTTCGGATGCTTACAAATCCAGAGCTGAGAAAGACAGATCGTGAGGACCATGGTAAAACACTGTATCTACACTAGGAATCATCTACCAATTAGCCAGTGTTCATATAGGGTGTCACCGGCTGAATGACAGATAATCTGGATGGAAGTGCAGGATGACGACATTGAACCTTACCTGTGGTCCTAGTGAAGAAGAAATATGGAACATGGCATAACGTATCTTTGTTCACTACCAATGACTGAACAAAAGCATGAAAACAGGTGTCTACCAGAGCTACCCATTGATGCTAACCTAGACTGCTTGAAAGGAATAAAGAATTTCTCAACTATGGACATCCAAACTGGCTTCTGGCAAATCAAGGTTGACTATGCTCAAAAACAAAAGACTGCCTTCGTAATTTCTCTATGGGTTCAGAGCACTCCAGCTACCTTTGAATGTATGATGGACACACTGCTTCAATACCTCAAATGAAAGACATGTCTTTGCTATCTGGGTGACACTGTCATTTTTTAAAAGACATTTGAAGGACATCCAAGCTGCCTGACAACCATGTTAAAGCATGTTCTGACTGCAGGCCTCCACCTGAACCCGAAAAAATGCCTCTTTGCCATCCAAGAAATAAAAATCTTTGGGCACCTGCTGAATGAAAATGGAGTCCATCTCGATCCAGAGACAATAAGAGCAGTCACACATTGTATGCCTTCCCAGCATATTCGTTATTTGGAAATTTTCTCAGAAGGCGATTGTATTATCAGTGATTAATAATGGACTTTTGTACCAAGACATGCCCCTTGCAACAACTTCTATAGGAAGAGGCCAGTTTTTCCTGGAATGAAGTCCTTGGGGAGGTGTTAACAGCATCTATGGTCCTAGTGTAGTATGACAAGTACACAGACACATAACTTCGCACCTATGTTAGCAGTTACAGCATACGTGCAGTTCTAGTGCACATTGAGAAAGATGATGGGCTTATGCTTCCAGAGTCCAAGATGAGAAAGGGTATCTTGTTGTTGTATGGGTCATAAAAAATGTTCCAGATGTATTTATTTGGCAAACTTTTCACCATTGTGCCAGACCACATTGTTTATGCTGGCTGACTAGAATGAAGGATTTGTTGGGTTGACTGGCAAGTTGTGCACTAATGTTTTGAGAAATATGAAGTCACAGTGGTATACAAATGTGAGGGTGCTGATTGACTTTCAGCTAATCCTGTGGCAACAATCCTTTGAATGAAACATCGTTGTCACTGTGTTAGATGACATTGCACTTGTGAAAACCATAGAAGACCTGAAGGAGGAGGATCTGATTAAAGGAGAATTACAACCAGTAAACCGAACATTGTATAAAAGGAACTATTATCCAATGGGCTGAAAGTGGTTGCTTGTCATCCCAGCTCATCTATGGCTGCCTATCGTGAAGTATTTCTGCGACACTCCTACATCTTGTCACCTGAGATTTCTGAAGAGACTAGGCATAGTGTGAGACAGGTAGCACTGGCCAGGTTTCTACCAATCCATTAGACACTATGTGAGCCACTGTAAGGAATGCCAGTGACAGAACTGCCACTGCCACAATTACCTTCTGGGTGTCTGGTACATGCAGCACCACTATGCACCTGATTTGGAATTTACCCTTGGGAGGTCCCCAAAGTTGACAAGTGATGGATAACAGTCTACACTGACTGCCTCACCCATTATGTTCTACACTGACTTCCTCACCCATTATGCTCTCGCCAAACGTGTGCCAACTGCTAAAGCTCCGGAAATTGCAAAGTTATTTGTAGAAGACTCCATTTTTAAACACGGAGCACACCATGTGATGATCTCTGACTGTGGTTCAGGTTCATTCATATGATCTTCATGATATGGATGCTAGACCAAGACACCCTATACTCATTCCTCCACAATCTTGAGACCTTCTCTCCAATCCCTTTCACCTGGTCCTCTGTAGCCAAATGTGCCATTTTCCTGGATGTTGACCACCATCTCTCTAATAGCTCTATACATGTGTGTCCATATCAAGCTTACTAACCACCAACAGTACATTTTCTTTGACAGCTGCACCCCAGCCACAAAAAATATTAAAAAAGAAAGAAAATGCTCGCATTTAGACTGGCCGCTTGTGGATGACATATCTGCAGTGACAAGAATTCCATTCCCCAAACCCAGTCTGTGAACAGATTTCCCGCACCATATTATCACACACCCTTAATCCTCACAAAACACACTAGAATCAGTTTGGCAGGTGGATTGGGGTAGGGGTTGTCAGGTGGTAGGGGCAGAAAGAAAAGAGGTGGGAAGGAGGAGGAGGGTTTAGGGAGGGGTAGTTTAAGGGATAGAGAGCTAGTTGGTAGCTGGGGGGGGGGGGGGGGGGCAGCAGATGCATGGGTTAGGAAAGTGGCACAAGGGCACCAGAGCTGATGAGTTCAAGGAGGGTCACATGAATTAACTGGCTCTAGTACCCTGTCACATTCATAGCTCATCCAAGTGCTGCCATCTTCTGGACTGTAAGCTATCCCTCCCCAACCCCACCTCTTTTGCCCTCTTCCTACCCCATCTCACCCCACTCGTGTCTGACATTGTGTGTTCAGACAGTGCAGTGTAGCTGCACAGGTGTGCATGGGAAAGTGTGAGGAGATATCAGGCAGTATATTGATTCAGAGGCCAGTAATGTAGAAATGTTATGATTTGGATACCAATAATCCAGAATGTTACACGCCTGAAATGACGTGAACACAGTGCAAAGAATATACAATAACATATTGTAGAGCTTTATTCTTCATGCATCACTAATAAATAAATGGCACTAAACCATTGCTCTAGTTCTGCTCCATAATGGTAAAGTTTTGTATAACAGGAGATTCTTAAGTAGACATTTACATCTTGACTGTAACCACACAGTTCTCCTCTTTTAAAATCACCCCCTCATTAAGAAGTACCTTTTGTTTGTCAAGAGCTTGCCAACAGTTTTGTATGTATTAACTTATATCACTCCAGAAGTGAGAAGAAGAGAAAAAAGCAGTAATTTGGAAGGCATTGCAAATAATATGATCCAGTTTTCAATATAGTGCATAATATAGGATTTTTTTTAAAAGAAGGGAAGAAAAAATACCCTTGTGGGAGTGAAAGTTTTTTGGATTATATTATGTCCTGAATTGAATCCTTCTTTGCTAAGATCCATATGTGATTCCTAGTCCAGCCCACTGTTTTATCCTGGCCATTTTCTTTATTACAATGTAGATGACTGCAAGTAGCTCTGTTATACAGCACCAATAACATTAACTGATATCTGTACACTTGATTTTAAATGCCCCCATAATCAAAAGCTGCGAGATTGGATATTGTTAAGGCCATTACGATGGGAGAGACTATTACTGACACAGTGACTGCCACATCCATTATGATAGTTGTTGGAGATGATGTGTTGTGTACAGGCACTTGCCTGTCCTGCGGAGATAAAGTATTGCCATCTTTCTTAAAGACATTGCATAGCAACAGAGCACATAAGTTTGCAGAAATTCACAGTAGTACAGTTAAAAGAAAATGGACCATAAACAGTGTTGTGGGAAATATGTACTATATTGTTGGGGCGGGTTGATGCAAAGATTTGCACTATTGCTTGTTGGAACTGGATCATCATATTTAAAAGTGAGTCTTTTGTATCTGCCACTAAGAGAAAACTGTCTTGCCTGACCACGTGATGTTTAGTAGGCAGTCCCTGTTATTTTTCTATCTGTTGAAAACCAAATATGCAAATTCTTTGAGGTCTTGCATAAGTTTCAGTTCCTGTACATGTTGAATCTTATAAGGGTAATTTTTTAGGATCATCTTAAGTGATCGTAAAACAGTGTTATTTGTAATATGAATTAATCTTCAGATTTTGTACATGTTGTGTTCAGTGTGTGCAGATGCTGCTAATCTTGTGTCAGCGTCATATTATATTTTTGCAGATATTCAGTAGATTTCTTTGGTCTTCCAGTTCTTTCAAGTGCTTTCAAACAGTGTACCATCTTAAATATTTTCATCATTGTTTTCAGTAAGAATAAGTAGTAGCCTCTTTCCAAATACATCGTCTGATACAAATGGAAACTCCTTGATGGAAAAATACATAAAGAAGCGAGAGGCAACCAACCACCTACCTAAACAGGAATGGCGTGTGGCACACACAAACACTTACTAGAAAACAGTTAGCACTACCTTTTGAGCTCCTTCTGATGAGAGTGATCCCACAGGTGTGTACTCTTACTAAAGAAAGAACAATAGCTCAGAAGCTAGCACTAACTGTTTCTATTGCATGTTTCTGTGTGGCAAGCACCACTCCTCAACAGGTAAGTGTTTGCCTTTCCCTTCTTTTATATAATATCTGATTCTGTATGACAAGAGAACACATCCACAGTTGTATATTTAAGGGCTGATAAATATCTTCTGGAAAAACTTTATCATCTTGTTTAGGTGTGGTGGATCACTATAAATTATTCATTATCACTGAAAGTCTGATAGATCATATAGAGGCAGTCCCTTTTCTTTTATATATTAAAAAAAATAACCATAGCATTTTGCGCATTTCTGTGAACAATACTTTGCTGCTGGTAACATTTTGACTCATTGATTCTTGATTTCTCTGGTGCTTTTGAACCACCCTGTATTTCAGTGGAGCAAATTAGTTCTGAATAACCAATTTTTCTGGGTTTGACTCCTAGGAGGCCATTTGAAAGAAATTTAAGGTCTTCTTGAAGATTCCCCAATCAATCCACTTGTAGAAAGTATTTGCTTGAGGCAAGTCTTATTTGCTACAACTTATTGTTCAGTCTGTGTAAGGTATATATATTATCTAATATCAGTGCTACAGCTTCTGCTTCTGCTACTTCTACTTCTTACTTTACAAAAAATGTACTTTGGCTGTTTACTAACAAAGAGAACAGGACAGTTTAAATGAAGTGTAGTTTTGTCAGGGAAGTAGAATGTCAGTTTTCTTCAGCCTATTACGAGTATTACAAAAGATTAATATTCCATCCTTGATAAATCTGGATTATTAAATTTAGGCTTGTGTTAGACATTTTTCAAATTAAAGTATAAGTAATCAATTAGTCTTTATTTATATGTCCACAGTGAAATTGAATGCCACCTGGTGGCGTTCTGGGTGCATGACACAAAGATATAAGTTGTGCAGAGATGAGTGGGGACTCTTTCTAGCAATAATTACAGGTCACAAATTGAGGGGGGGGGGGGGGGGATACACCGATATCAGTGGCTTGAGTAAGGATAGATTATTATGGCCCAAGAAAACCGTCTCAGAAATGGCAAAACTGTTCTGCTGCTACTGTCGTAAGCATCTATAGAAGGTAGTTAAAGTAGTGTGAAACCACGAGTATGCAACAAGGTGTTAAAGATCCACACCTCATCACAGAATGAGGTGGTCAGAGGCTTGCTCACTGTCTAAAGCAGAGTAGGTGGTGATAAATGGCAGCTCTGATGACAGAGTACAATGCTGGTGCAGGCAGAAATGTTGAGCAACACACTATTTAGTGCACATTATTGAATATGGAGCTCTACAGTAGGCAACCCCAAATGTTCCCAGTCCCATGTTGGCTGATCATCATCATCAATTTCGATTGCAATAGGCACAGGATAATCAGTATTAGACTATGGATCAATCAAAACATGTTGCCTGGTTGGGTGAATCACATTCTTTGTTACACCAAATTGATGGTCATTTCTGGATACACTGCCATTGAGGCAAAGAGCTATACTAAACTTGTACCGTGCCATGGATGCATGCCATTGGAAGCAGTACAATGCCATGAGGAACATCCTCCTAGGCTTCCATGAGACCTTTTCAAACAAAATCTAATGTAAAGACTTAGAATATTTCTCAGCTACAGACACTAAACAAGCAATTCTATGTGGAGATTAAGAAAAGAGACTGCACAGAAGTTTGTCGCAGAAATGTCTGACATTGTGGACTTTCGACAAGTGGTTGCTACACTGTGAAAATGCTCCTGCGCACAAAGCTGTGTGTTCACCAGATTTAGCTCCCTTGGACTTCTTCCTTTTACATAGTATGAAAAGGGACTGGAAAGCAAAGAATTTTACTGATGTCGACGATGTAAAAAGTTATGTCACAGTGATGCTTACTAAAATATTCTGGGCCATTATGCCATGGTCGAATGAAGTTCGTATATCTTTGAAGATCCAATGCACATCCTGACTTGCTACCAACTGAAGTGAAATTCCAGTTCTGCATGCTCCTGCATAAGGCGTGTGTCACATATTTTGAATACTCAACACAATTGGCCATTGTCAGTTGCTGTAACCCATAGTGGAAGATTGGTATACACCATCTTTAGCACTGGAATCTAGATATTATTCAGGTCTACACCCTCTCCCTCCCAATTAAAATTATTGAGTTGTTTCGCAATTTCTGCAGCCTACCTGTATAGTTGTCCAGCGTATTCACTTCTGCCTGCCAGTACCTCAGTTTTATGAAAAATGAACTCCATGCTGCAGTGCATGTTCTGCAGCAGCTAATCCATCTGGTTCTCTCCTTGTACAGTTTTCCTTGTGTTCTTCTTCTTGTTTTATGGCCGTTCTTGGTAGCACCTATGTACATATCCCCATAGCTACACAGAATCTTACAAATTCTAGTGTTTTCCAGTGGTTTACATATGCCTGTGGCCAACACTGTATTCCTGTATTTTTTAGGCTGTTTTGTAGATTACAACAATGTTCCACTTGGCAAGATCTTTCCTATGCCATCAGTGACATCTTTAATGGGCATTAATAAAACCTTGAATTTCACAGAAGCCTGTACATGTGTACTTTTTTTTCTGTGGCAGTGCCTTACTGTTCTTGCAGTTGTAGGCAAATGTGACGTTCAGGCAGTACAGCTGGCAGCCTTTTGCCCTCTCACTTGAAAGCTGGCAACAGCAGCATACAGAATGTAGATCTGAAGAGTAATGCTTATCTGTGAAGGCCTGAGTTCAGCTTACTGGGCAAGGATTTGCTCATTATTATAAATGTGCTGTCCACTGGTGGCTAGACTGTATGGGACAGAGCTTCTAGTCTTGCTAAATTTGTTAGGGACCTACTCTTCTTTTCCTGAACCCTACAGTGAAAGCACTTCTTGCCACCAACTTCTCTGACCAAAATTCAATGTTCCTCACCCATATCGTACCTCTGTCCAACTGTAACCCTCTCTATCTCCTACCCTGTTAACACCTGGCCACCTTTCTGCAATTTCTTATATCCACTCTCGCCTTGTCCTCTTTGTGTGTCCTTTACCAATAAGACAAACCTCACTATGGAGGAAAGAACAGTCACCCTCATCTCTAAGATAGCCTGTGATTTGATCATCCTTCCTGCAAAAGCTCCAGCACTGTCATGATGAACCACCGTGATTATCTGACAGAAGGTATCCATCAGTTGCTTGCCTCTTTCAGCTACAATACCTCAGCATCATGGGTAAGAACGTGCTCATTATTACAGATGTTCTGTCCACTGGTGCCAAGACTGTGGGGGACAGACAAACTCCAGCATAACCTCCAGTCATTACTCAAACCCTTTGTTCCATCTCAGACTGTCTCCCCCAAATCCATCTCACATCTTACCCCAGTTACATCTTGCACATGCACATGCTTCCTAAAACCCATAAACCTAAGCATCCTGGGTGCCATATTGTTGCTGGTTATTAAGCTCACATGATAAAGAATCTCAGTTGATGATGACTAACAGCTTCTACCCATTGGCTCTGTCCTAGCTTCCCATATAAAACAAACAAACTATTTATTTCATTGCCTACCAACAACCTCTATCCTTAAACATTGTATATCCTTTTGGCACTCTCCTATGCCACCTTGTTCATGATGAGTCGTAATGAGGAAACCTTCCTAGCCACCCAAGGTCCTAAACCCCTTGTCTGGGTCAGAGTACTCAGAGATACTTTCATGATATGGACTCACAGGAAGACACCCACACCCCTCATTCTTCCACCAACTCCTGTCAACTTAACTTAGTCCTCCTCAATCCAATTCACTGCCATCTTGTATATTGACCTATGTCACTCTGATATTTCCATCAAAAACCTCTGTCCACATCGAGTCCACCAACCATTGGCAGCACCACTGTTTTGAAAGCTACCATTCCTCTCCAGTAAAACGGCTTTTGCAGCAGTCTGGTCACCCATGTACAGCATATATTCCTAGCCCAGTATGCTGGAGGTCATACTGAGTTCTTCACAGGCAGACACAGTCCACAAACAAATTGCCCATGTCGTATCTACATATATTAGTCCTCCAATAACCCTCACGAACCAGCTGCAACACACCACCTCTATTAAGCAATATCACCCCGAACTCCTGGAAACTTTCACAAAATTCACATTTGAGGGTGCAGTCATTTGGCTACAAGTGTTGCAACAGCTGTATGTGATACAGTTTCTGCAGAATCTTGCACACAGTTGGCTGCCTTGCATTACATGGATTTCTTTGGGCTAGGAAGAAATACATATTGGACGCTCTCAACTGTTTCCTCCATGACAGGTGGTCACTCAGAGCTTTTGCTTACAGAGGCAGCCAGTATCTTTGAACTATTGATAACATCACAGAATGTATTGGTGAGTTGGCGGCTGTATGTTGTACTGTGTTCGGAATCCATGCTACACACTAGTGACGGATTCTGTCTTCTCATATTGCAACATGCAAAATGCTTTCTGTTTATTAGTCGCTATTTTGTGAACTGTTACCATTCTGCCACCTGATGAATCAAACAGGAATGATATAAACAAAACTTTAAAGTGTACTCTTTCGAATGAAAATTAGTACAAATGGGAGGCATTAAGTATTTGAGGTTATAAGATGTCAAAACTCAATAAATCATTTGTTACCCCTCTGTATATTCAAGGAGCTGAAATTGTTATCATCTCTCAGGTTTTCTCAGCGTGACTCACTGAGTGCTATTATTATTATTATTATTATTATTATTATTATTATTGTTGTTGTTGTTGTTGTTGTTGTTGTTGTGTGCTGTTACTTATACTCTAACCAGACAGCGAATACACATAGCAACACAACTTGCACCACTTGAAGAAGCCGACTAGGTTGGTCATCAAAATATTGTGCATAAAATGGAAACAGTATCTCAGTTGAACTCCTGGAAACTGCTGAAACAGTTACCTGTGCTGACAGTGAAAGTATTATAATCAAGCCTAGTTGAGAAACTTCAACACTTGTAAAAGTAAAGTTTTTTTTGAAAATTAACAACTAGTTTTCTGCAGATGGACTGTCACTGAAGTTGGATGAAAGACACTGCATGTAGTTAGTTATACACTGAGGTGACAAAAGTCATGTGATACCTCCCAGTATTGTGTCAGACCATCTTTTGCCTGGCCTAGTGCAGCAGCTCAATGCGGCATGGACTCATTAAGTCATTGGAAGCCCCCTGCAGAAATATTGAGCCAGGCTGCCTCTATAGCCATGCGTAATTGCGAAGGTGTTGCCAGTGCAGGATGTTGTGCATGAACTGATCTCTTGATTATGTCCCATAAATGGGATTCATACCATGTGATCTGGGTGGTCAAATCATTTGCTTGAGTTGTCCAGAATGTTCTTCAAACCAATTACGGACAGTTGTGGCCGAGTGACATGACATTGTTGTTTTGGAACGTCAAGTCCATGAATGGCTGCAAATGGTCGCCAAGTAGCTGAACATAACCATTCCCAGTTAATGTTCTGTCCAGATGGACCAGAGAACCCAGTTTATTCCAAGTAAATACAGCCCACACCGTTATGGAGCCACCTCAAGCTTGCACAGTGCCTTGTTGACAACTTGAATCCATGGCTTCTTGGGGTGTCACCACACTCAAACCCTCTCTTAATTAAAATTGGTAATTACTGACCAGGCACAATTTTCTAGTCATTTAGGGTCCAACTGATATGGCCGCAACCCCAGCAGATGCACTGCAGGTGATTTTGTGCTGTTAACAAAGACGCTCTAGTCGGTCATGTGCTGCCATAGCCCATTAATGCCATATTTCACTGCACTGTCGTAATAGATACATTCATTGTATGCCCCACTTTGAATTTTGATGTTATTTCATGTAGTTTTGCTTTTCTGTTGACACTTACAATTCTACACAAATGTTGCTGCTCTCGGTCATTAATTGAAGACCATTGGCCACTGTGTTGTCCATGGTGAAAAGTAGTGCCTGAAATTTGGTATTCTCGGCACTCTTAAATGTAATGTCCCAAGTGCCTACCTCCAACTACTGTTGTGCGTTCAGTGTCTGTTAATTCAAGTCGTGCAACCATAATAATGTCAGAAACCTTTTCACGTGGATCACCTGAGTACAAATAACTGCTCAGCTGAAGCACTGCCATTTTACACTTTGTATATGCGATACTACCACCATTTGTGCTGTGCCTGACCATATCATCCTAAATAATGCCTCAGGATAAATCAATAAATGGAACAAGATATTTTAAATTCTGGCGTGTTTATATTGATAATAATGTTATCTGGAAGCCACATGTTACACACTTTCTTACACATGTGAATTCTGCAACTATGTCACCATGGATAACAGCAAATTTTGGAAACGAAAATGTCAAAAAGATGATTTACTTCTCTTATTTTCATTTCAGCAGTGCCTCATTGCATCGTTTTGGTGGCACATGATCAGCCTGGAAGAAAATGTTTACTCTTTTATGAATTTTGTTCATAATAACCATACAGCAGTTGGAAAGTAACTGCAACATTCATAAACACTATACTGGAAGAGGCAGTGACTATTGCAATCCACCACTGCACCTCATTCTCATTTTGCTTAATAGCAAAGAGATTACACTTACGATTACACTTACGATCTGTGCAACTAATTGACTAACTGTAGTGCAGCAAGTGTGTGTGTGTGTGTGTGTGTGTGTGTGTGTGTGTGTGTGTGTGTGTGTATAAAGTCTGACACTTATTGATTGTTGTTTGTGAACCATACTATTGCTGTTTATAAGATCTGTATGTAATAATTTAGTACTCAATTCTACATGATGCAGTCTGTGGAGTACAGTGTGTCAATGCAGACATCACACTATATTTTTGAATCATTCTTCATGCTGATGAATAAATTGCTAATTTGTGTTGGGCATGTTGTTCCAGGCATTGTGCTACTTGAAGATGTTCTGGAAGGTAATGATATAAAACCACAACTAAAGGAGCACATACCTGAAGAAATACAATCACTGCTAAAGACAGCAAAACTGAAATATGAAAATATCATAGAAAGACATTTGGGAGTATCATTATCAGTCGAGATATGGACTCGCCTGCATCCTCTGCTTTTACCTCTTGTCTGCAGTCACATGGCCACATATCATGTGCCACTTGTAAGAAGTCAATTTGGGCAAGTGCGGTGTGGTGCAGTGCAGGCATCTTCTACTCATGTTGAGTACTCTACTATACGACAAATCATGAGAACTCTACGAAGCTTTGAAAAAATGAGAAAGGTTATAAACCATCTTTGTAAGTGGCATGAAATTCCAATTTCAGCTGTACATAATTTTCAGAGTTACTTTTAAAAAAAGTATTAAGAAATTGGAGGCATATTAGTTCCTTTGTTGTTAGTGAATTTGTGACTGCTTGTTGGTGTATTGTAAGACAGATGGCATAATTCATTCCTTAAAATGTGTTTATGCCTATGACATCTCTTACTAGCTTCACAATAGTACTGTCTTTTAAATTTATCTTCTCTGATGGTTTCTTGTATTTTATTTGTAACTTGGAGGACAAAACACCTTTTAGGTGCAAATATTGGTATCATCTCTTGTTCCCCGTAAGTCATAAATGTAGTGTCTTGTGATCACAACCAAAGCTCAATATGTATTTAGAGCAATGATCTTTTCTACTCTGTATATTCTTATTTTTGGTTTGGAGCTATTCAGGGGAACCTATTATTGTTTCCAAAGTGAGTAGTCATCCAAGACCAAAGTTGCATTATTATTTTTACAAGTAATATTTACTTGCTATTTTCAGAAGCATACTTTAATTGCATGAAAATGTAACACTAATAATTGTAAGAATCCTATTTTAAGTGATAAAACTGTTTTGAAACTGATGTTGTCATTCCAGTTTAATTATTTTGATTACATCAGCTATTTTAGTTGCTAATGTGATGATACTTTTTGTTTGTTTTAGCTTGTATTTGATACAGCCACATTTCCTTTTTTGCAGACTAGGGATTTCTATTTTTTTAAATAAATATATATTATTTAATAATATCATTGACATTCACTCCCACCCCAAAATAGATCATAAAGTGCTTTGTGTAACTGCCTTGTCATCACGTGGAATGTTTGTGGACATAGATGCAGAGTGCAGAATGTCTGAAAATTAAATGGTAAATTTCCTTGATTACTCAAAATATATTATTATTTAAGATTGCAGGTTTTGTAACTAATCAATGTTTCAGATTCTTTATAGAACATAAAGCTACTACAGAGCCATTGATTAAAAATACTCAAACAATGGAAAATCCAGGATGGAATGTAACAATATTATGAGAAGGAAAATTGTTACCATATAGTGGAGATGTTGAGTCGCAGATAGGCACAGCAAAAAGATTTTGGCATTGGGAGCTTTCGTCAACAATACACACACACACACACACACACACACACACACACACACACACACACACACAATAATCACATCAAATGGAGCAGATTACTTCTCAGAGTGGAAAACTGTCACACAAGGTGTTCCTCAAGGCTCAATTCTTGGACCCATTTTATTCTTGTTCTATGTAAATGACTTGCCTCTCAATATAAATACTCATTTAACTTTGTTTGCAGATGATACTTCTGCCCTAATTGAAAATGAAAATTCTGAAAATGTACCACATTGTGTCATGAATACGTTAAGAAACCTGGAAACATGGTTCAGTCTAAATGGCTTAAGGCTAAACATTTCAAAAACCCACATGATGAGTTTTAAATCCAAAAAGTCAAAAACTGAAGAAATCTGTATCACTCACAACAATCAAAAAATGAAAGAACTTGACTCAGTCAGGTTCCTGGGAATAAACTTAGACAAAACTTTGAGCTGGAATTCTCATATAGAATATCTAGCAAATAAATTGCTTTTGCAATGGAAATTTTAGCCTGTGCCACTGATATGGCCACCAGGAAAATAGCGTATTACAGCTACTTCGAATCAGTTATTCGATATGGCATAATTTTTTGGGGAAACTCTGGAAACGTTACACGGATCTTAAAATTGCAAAAAAGAATCGTTCGCAACATGTGCTCTGCACAGCCGAGGGCATCATGTAGACCATTATTTAGAGATCTAAAAATATTAACTGTTCCCTCTCTATACATCCTTGAGGTGATTCTTTTCCTACGCAGGAGAGCTGATCTATTCAAAAAAATCATTTTGAACACTCGTATGACACGAGACATAAAGAAAACTTTATGCTCACCTCTCATCGCTTAAAACTGCGTGCTCAGACTCCTCAGTATATAGCCATGAAAATTCACAACTCTATAAAAGGGTGTGGCATGATGAGTATGAAGGTAAATATTTTAAAAAGCAAGTTACATGATTTTCTAATTAAACGATGCTACTACTCTGTGGAAGATTTCATGAAGGATGAAGTGATACTTTGAGCTGGATCCCTAAAATGGAATAAAAATTTCTGATAGTTATAGTAGATGTAAATGCTATAAGTTTGACAAATTTTAAGTAAGTAAATTATTCACAAAGTATTACTGTAAGTATGACAAAATTGTAAATAAGCTAATTGTAACCTTGATGTGTCTCCTGTACATCAGACATATGTTCTGAAATATTGTACGTTATGAGATAAATAAAACACATTTAACAAACATTTAACACACACACACACACACACACACACACACACACACACACACACACACACACACACACACACTTGCAGTCACTCTGGCAGTGTGCTTCCAGTTGACAGAGAGTGCAGTCATTTGTTGATGAAGTCCATTGACCGAAAGCTTTAAAAGTGAAAGTCTTTCTGTTGTGCCTATCTGCGACTCAGCATCTCCGCTATATGGTGAGTAGCAACTTTACTTCTCATAATATTGCTACCAAAATACTCGGTATTTTCAGTTGTTGTTATTTCATCACAAAACCAATGTCCAAACATAGGTCACAAAAAGTTTTCACAGGCACAAGCAGCAGTAATTACCTCTTCAGTGACTAAAAAGTGGTAGATGGGGATTGGAAAAAGAAAATAATCCAGGAGGGAATGGTGATAGGGGGGAGTGGATGGGGAATCACAACAGACCATTGTTGTTCGGATCAAATAAGACTGTAACCTATAGGCATAAAGCATTTGCAAAAAAAATTAATAGTGTGTCAGAAAAAGCGTTCACATGCACAATCAAGAAGCTGATACTGGTGTTTTTGCCGGTTAGTTTGTAGCCCTTCTCCCTTTCCCTCCCCAATCACTATCATCCAGTTATTCCTCCAAGTGTTTTAAGGGTAAACTCAAAACTTTGATATTGACAGTACTGCCGCTTAATTGATTCAGCAGGCTTCTCTGCCCCCTCCATCCTAAACAGGTGCCTCTGCTCATTTATAGGTTAGTGTCCAAATAATGAGTGAGTCATATTGAGGTCAACTTTTCCATTGTGGCAATGCATTAATTTCATAAGAGCTGTTTGTCATGAACAAGTTAGTTGTATGTGTAACTAAAGTATATATCATTTACCTGTCATCATTTAAAAATGAATTTGCAGTATTCTCTAAACTATTATGCAGCAGTAAAGCAGCAACCAAATTAGTTTTTGCAAATCCTACACTTGTAGGAGTAGAGGAAGATATATGTTCACCAGGGAAAGATCGTCTTCATGTGCCTTTGTCCCAGATCAGCACAGAATCAGCATGGTTATCTACAGATTTGACATGGTTAAGTTGAGGGGTGGTTAGATGCCTTCTTCACCACTCCGTCACCCCAGGACGGAATGTGCGTACACTGTCTGTTTGTGGTGTTGTTCATGTAAAAATGAGCAAAGTTTTCTATATGTTTATGTCTCATGTAACTAAGACAGGACTTGGCTACCAGCTCAGTATTCACTTAGGGACACTGCCTTAACACGACATCTAGGCTGGCCTGTACGCTGGATCTTGTCATGAAACTACCAGGCGGGTTTGATCCAGGGTCAGTGCACCTCCTTATCTCATCGCAGGGCGTAGCTACCTGGCCAGGCAAACTAAGGAAAGTCGAATTATTCAAATCATTAAGGCGTTTGTGGTTGTCGAGAGACTATTATGAAAAAACTTTTTATTCTCTTTATTGTTTCTTCTTCACACTTATCTTTTTTACTTTTGCTTGAATTAGAAAGAAATATGACAAAACTGAAGGTGGTCAAGAACTAATGGATTAATAATTAACCTCTTTCTCATATCACAAGGCGGGAGAGGAGGAGGATATTCAGTGCTTGCAGCAATGAAAGTTTGGAATGCATTACAGCATCATTTAAGGTGGTAAACCACTTCATTTCAAAACTTTATTCATCTAAGACAATGTCAAATAAATGATATAAAAATGTTCACAGAACACATTTAATGTACTTCTGAACCTTGTTTTCTGAACTGATAAGTCACTTTAGAAACAACAGAATTTTCAAAATATAAAATGCTATCCAGTACATAGCACAAAAATTCTTTGTCATAATAGTTTGGTTCAAAGCTAAGAGTTGAATGTACTTATACAATAAGAATTGTGTGAACATCACAACACAGCTCAAATAAGCAAGAGCCACTCATGAACTCTAATAATAATTATTCAAACAGCTCAACCAATATTAGATCATAGTGTAAAATTATAATTGAGATCTAAATTACCATACATTGGAAGACAAAAGATTATTGTACAGTTTATGTTGGCCTTTCATCAAATTAATACACTTTCAAAGATGTCATGTGTGTAACCCAACTAAATAATTTTTTTGAAACTTTCACCACAGTCTAATATCACAAAATGAAACAAAGGAACACTGCAAATGACAACAGCACAAAATAAAATGACACTTTTTTAACCATCAGAATTCATAGACCTTTCTCAAAGTTTTTTTACACTCATATAAACACTGTAATGATACTACTGAAATGAGTGGAATTGTTCATGAGCTTCCCATATTTAAGTGCTGTGAGTTGCAATATAATTCCAGTGTACATAAGAAAATACTGAACTTGTCAAGATTGAGACACATACATTAGCTTACTTTCATGATTCACTCAAAAAAAATTAGAATCTAATCAGTTTAGCTGCCAGCTACGGCACATATTGTGTCTTGACTAGTGAATAGCACAACTACTGATTACAAGGTAATTATCATACACATCTCCAGAAATTAAGTAATTGGTACATTTGTATTTACAAACAATGACTGTTTCTTATGTAATCACAATAACACTGATCTCTCTAAAACTGTTATGAATTTAATCAAAACTTATTTCATTCTCAATAGAAATACATTTTAAGCTTAACCCCAACATTTCCAAAAACCACACAAAAATAAGTCACTTTTTTAAAGGTTCATATGATTCACTTTTTATATGTTTATTTTAATGCAGTTTTAACGTCAGAGCTGGACTATTTTTAACAATGTTGCACCAAGTTTATGTACAGTCTATGAACAAAGGCTGCTTCAGATCTTGACTGCAACATTAGCCTTCCAATTTTTTCTCTGTAACAGAAGCACAGGAAACTGTAAGTACAATATGAATTTTATGTGTAAGAATCACAATTTGTAATATTGCCTTCAGTGCACAAAATGTTGCAGTGAAATATACACTGAAGTACATTCATAAAATGGCTGCATATAAGAACAATGTCGTGTGTCCCAACTTGTGAATATTAGGAGAAACAATACAAAGAACCAGTACAGATTTAAAAATGTATTACAATCAACTATTTTAAAAATTACTAAAAATTCATTAGAACTCCATGGATGTACCTTTACTGTTTATAAAACACTGTCTACCTCTTAAGGAAATCATACAGTAAATGGGAAATACACAATAAGTTCTTGAGAATCTATCTATGGAGGAGAGGAAGAGAGGCAAGTGGAGCAACTTTTGCTTTAAGCAATTAGTGCTGTGATTTGGTTGACCATTATTTATTTTCTTCAATAATTGTATTTGGGAGTCTCTGTACTTCTCTACTTAGCACTCCTTCAAGTCAGAAGTGTGTATGCTGTTACACATGCCAACATGCTACATATTAATAAGCTACAGGTGGATGGTTACTTTTTCTGTACCCTGAAATTTTCTTGGTTGGTTGAGAATTGGGAAAAAAATTATTTTTTTGCCAGCTAAAGAAACATGAAAGCTTGACAAATAATCAGATGTATTTATTTCTGTGTTCATGATTGTGGTGCAAGGGGGGAGTGATACAAATAAATACTTACATATATATTACAATTAAAATTGCTCAAAATAGGAAAGGCTGCTGGACCTGATGAGATACCAGTTCGATTTTACACAGAGTACAGCGAAGGAACTTGCCTCCTTCTTGCAGCGGTGAACCGTAGGTCTCTAGGAGAGCGTAGCGTTCCAAAGGATTGGAAAAGGGCACAGGTCGTCCCCGTTTTCAAGAAGGAATGTCAAACAGATGTGCAGAACTATAGACCTATATCTCTAACATCGATCAGTTGCAGAATTTTGGAACACGTATTATGTTCAAGTAGAATATCTTTTCTGGAGACTAGAAATCTACTCTGTAGGAATCAGCACGGGTTTCGAAAAAAACGGTCGTGTGAAACCCAGCTCGCGCTATTCGTCCGCGAGACTCAGAGGGCCATAGACACGGGTTCACAGGTAGATGCCGTGTTTCTTGACTTCCACAAGGTGTTTGACACAGTTCCCCACAGTCGTTTAATGAACAAAGTAAGAGCATACGGACTATCAGACCAATTGTGTGATAGCAATGAGGAGTTCCTAGATAACAGAACGCAGCATGTCATTCTCAATGGAGAGAAGTCCTCCGAAGTAAGAGTGATTTCAGGTGTGCCGCAGGGGAGTGTCATAGGACCGTTGCTATTCACAATATACATAAATGACCTGGTGGATGACATCGGAAGTTCACTGAGGCTTTTTGCAGATGATGCTGTGGTGTATGGAGAGGTAACAATGGAAAATTGTACTGAAATGCAGGAGGATCTGCAGTGATTTGACGCATGGTGCAGGGAATGGCAATTGAATCTCAATGTAGACAAGTGTAATGTGCTGCGAATACATAGAAAGATAGTTCCCTTATCATTTAGCTACAAAATAGCAGGTCAGCAACTGGAAGCAGTTAAATCCATAATCTGGGAGTAGGCATTAGGAGTGGTTTAAAATGGAATGATCATAAAAAGTTGATAGTAGGTAAAGCAGATGCCAGACTGAGATTCATTGGAAGAGCTCTAAGGAAATGCAATCTGAAAATAAAGGAAATAGCTTACAGTACACTTGTTCACCCACTGCTTGAATACTGCTCAGCAGTGTGGGATCCGTAGCAGATAGGGTTGATAGAAGAGATAGAGAAGATCCAACAGAGAGCAGCGCGCTTCGTTACAGGATCCTTTAGTAATCGTGAGAGCTTTACGGAGATGATAGATAAACTCCAGTGGAAGATTGCAGGAGAGACGCTCAGTAGCTCGTTACAGGCTTTTGTTAAAGTTTCGAGAACATACCTTCACCGAAGAGTCAAGCAGTATATTGCTCCCTCCTACGTACATCTCGCGAAGAGACCATGAGGATAAAATCAGAGAGATTAGAGCCCACACAGAAGCATACCGTCAATCCTTCTTTCCACGAACAATACGAGACTGGAATAGAAGGGAGAAGCGATAGAGGTACTAAGGGTACCCTCCGCCACACACTGTCAGGTGGCTTGGGGAGTATGGATGTAGATGTAAATACCTCATGGTTCAGTGTTTGCTTCAGAATGAGGTTCTGCAATAGTTAGCATTCTGGATTGACAAAGAGGAATAACAGTGTTAAAAACACCATCTGGCAATGATAATATTGTTTCTTGAAGTCCACAGCCTATTTCTTTTCCAAGCCTTGGTCAACTCTACTTCTGCAGAGTACATATGGAGGGAGGAGGAGTTGCCACATTTATTAAAAACTGCCATAAATTCAAGAACATTGACATTAATAAATTCTGTTTAGAGCAGCATCTAGAAGCATGTGCAACAGAAGTAGAGCTCCATAACAGATCTTATATAATAGCAACTATTTACCGAGCACCTGCAGAAAATTATAACCTATTCATAAATCATCTAGAAGCTCTTCTGGGTTATTTAACAGTAAGAAACAAAGAAATTTTGATTGCTGGTGACTTTAATACAGATTTTCTAATTCAGTCTTTCAGTATACATTAACTGCAGTTAGTAATGTTGTCTTTCAATCTAACTCACACTGTAAACTTTCCAATTAGGATCACTAAATCCTCAAGGACAGCCATTGATAACATTTTTATAGACAAATCAAAGGCACAAAATCATATCATAAAACCTGTAATAAATGGACTATCAGATCATGACATGCAGCTCCTTGTTTTAGATGCAAATCCTAAGCAGATTATCAAGACTGCTAAATCTGAGTACAGGAGAGTATTAAATCAACCAAAAATTGAGTGTTTTAGAAAACTGCTCAAAGATATGAACTGGAAAGATGTTTATAGTGCTCATGACATGAATGAAAAATATGACACATTCATGAACAATGTCACTACCATGTTTGAAAACTGTTTTCCTCTAAAAGTTACTCAAATTAAACAGAAGTCTATAATAAAACCATGGATCACCCAAGGAATAAAGACAAAAAGGAAAATGTATCTCTCGACCAAGAATAGCTCCAATGCTGATGATTTAGCTAAATACAAGGAATACTGTAAAATATTAAAAAAGTAATTCAGGCATCTAAACAAATACACTACGAGAAGAAGATAGCAATGTCAGGGAACAAAATAAAAACAATATGGGATATAGTGAAAGAGGAGACTGGTAGAACCAGAAAGGAACAGGAGCACATAGCACTAAGGGTAGGTGACACATTAGTACCCGATGGGCATAGTATGGCAAATCTATTTAACAAGTACTTTATATCCGTTACTGATAGAATGGGATTGTCAGGATCAGTAAATAATGCCCTTGAATATCTGAAACTAGCCTTTACAAATAGCTTTAGGGACATGAATATGTCACTCACATCACCAAAAGAAATAACTTCCATAATAAAATCTTTAAAAACAAAGCATTCTAGTGGTTACGATGAAATATCAACAAAGTTAATTAAGGCATGTTCTTGTGAGTTTAGTACAATTCTAAGTTACTTGTGTAACCAGTCAATTATAACTGGGACATTTCCTGACTGGCTGAAATATGCAGATGTTAAGCCTCTATTCAAGAAAGGGGATAAAGAGATGCCATCAAACTACAGACCGATTTCACTTTTGCTAGCATTCTCAAAAATTTTAGAAAAAGTAATCTACAGGCAGCTTCTCAACCATCTGACCACAAATAACATATTATCAAGAACACAGTTTAGATTTCTGAAGGGTTCTGATATCGAAAAGGCTATTTACACCTACAGTGAAAATGTACTTAATTCATTAAATAACAAGTTACAAGTAGCAGGTATTTTCTGTGATTTGTCAAAGGCATTCGATTGTGTAAACCACAACATCCTTTTAAATAAATTAGAATTCTATGGTGTCACGGGCAGTGCTGCAAAATGGTTCAAGTCATACCTCGCTAACAGGAAACAAAGGGTGTCAGTGCAAGGGACTAGTGAATTAAGTCATCAGTCATCATCAGAATGGGAAGAAATTACATGTGGTGTCCCACAAGGATCCATCTTAGGGCCATTGCTTTTTCTTGTGTACATTAATGATCTCGCATCAGTTACACTGCCAGAAGCGAGTTCATTTTGTTTGCAGATGACACGAGTATTGCAATAAATAGTATGTCGAGTGTAGTTCTAGAAAGATCTGCTAATGATATTTTCATGGATATTAATAAATGGTTTAAAGCCAACTCGCTGACATTAAACTTCGAAAAGACTCACTATATGCAATTCAGAACCTGTAAGAGCTTTCCACACAGCATATGCATAAAGTACGAAGAAGAGCAGATAGAAGAGGTTGACAGTCTTAAATTCCTGGGATTACAACTTGATAATAAATTCAGTTTGGAGGAGCACCACAGAACTGCAGAAACACCTTAACAAATCTTTATTTGCAATTATGTTAGCAGACATAGGCGACATAAAAGTGAAAAAGCTTGCATACTTTGCGTACTTTCATTCCATAATGTCATATTGTATAATATTTTGGGGTAACTCTTCAAGTCAAACAAAAGTTTTCAGAGTCCCAAAGCGTGTAGTATGTATTATTTGTGGAGTAAACTCACGGATGTCTTGTAGAAACCTCTTCAAAGAACTGGGTATACTAACTACTGCCTCTCATTATATTTACTCCTTAATGAAATTTGTCCTAAATAATATATCTCAGTTCATACATACAATACCAGGAACAAAAATGATCTGCACAAGGACGTAAAAGCACTTACTTTAGTTCAAAAAGGGGTCCACGACTCAGGAACACTCATCTTCAATAATTTGCCAGCAAACATAAAAAATTTAGTTACAAATAGAGATCATTTTAAAAGGAGCCTGAAACTTAGTAGTGGCCAACTCCTTCTACTCCATTGATGAATTTTTTAATAGAAACAAATGATGTGTTGTATATATTTATACTATTGGTATTGTTATTTCAGCTTAAAAAAAAAAAAAAAAATAGGTGACATGTTACACATCCACGAGGATCTCCTCAACACGGATCTATGGAACGAAATCTAATGTCTATGAAGTAAATATCCTTTCATGGTGTGCCCTAGCCAACGAAATGGATAAAGCATTGTTTTGCACTTCAGACCTTGTTTCAGTTAAAGATCTAAGTGTTACTTGTGTGAAAAGCATAGTAATATCCATATCAGTTACATATGTAGGGAAGTAAACTTGTCACAATGACCATTAATAAAATTTCATTTACAGAGTACTTAATAAATCACTCCTCAGATCATCATCCCTTACGCTACTTTTACTCTTCAAAGTAGAAGAAGCCTTGTCCTTGATCGAGACAAAACATTTTGTGACCTATTCAGTATATATTACAATTATAAAATGTAAAGCAGACAAGCAGAGCTTTAACATCTTCCTTTTGTTTCTCGGCTCAAAATATATTCTCATTAATTGTAGTAACATATAACAATGCTTTTATTCAAATTATCAGTTGTGCTCACATTTCTGTTAATTTTTATTTTGTTTCTAGACTTGTAAACTGGTAATTCAATGCAAGTCTAGTTTGAAACATTTTTACAAACACACAATGTATTATTTTACACCCCCATCCCACCTCAGACTGTTGGCTTTTCTTGATAACACCTGTAAAAATAAATCTCACATTTAGTGGTTGTGGAAATCTGTTGTTTTCAGTACTAATGATAGTACACCCTGTAAGCAAATTTTGGTCTTGGCCAAACCAAGCAGTTGATTATAGCACTTTGGCATTAAATTGGACCCCACTTTAGCCTTAAATTAGCCGTGCCTATATGAAATATATTATGTAGAGTAAAACTGAACACTGATGATAACAGAAAGGAAAATGACCTGTCCACATATAATGTAATATGGTAAAGAATTTCTTATATTGTTAAGCATAGATGGATGTCCCTTTTAAAAATGAAGGTGTAGGGACAAGTGTTATCTACAATTAATTGTACATTTCAATGTTATGAAAAGGTTAGTTGCTACTCACCACATAGCAAAGATGCTGACTTGCAGAGCCACAACAAAAAGACTGTCAGAAAGTGAGCTTTCAGTCACAAGGAATTCATCCGAAAATATAATCAGGAAAGCGCTGTAGATACACAATAAAAAAACACACACAATTTTTTGTGTGTTTGTGTGTTTTTTTATTGTGTCTATCGACCAGTACTTTCTCGTTTGGTAAGTCACTGGATCTTTGTTTTTAATATATTATTTTTCCCATGTGGAATGTTTCTTTGCACACACACACACACACACACACACACACACACACACACACACACACACACACAAAGTTTCTGGCTGCTTAGGTCCGATTGTGAGCAGCAGCGCATGATGAGAGAGGCAACCGGGTGGTGGGGATGAGGAGGAGGCTGTGGCAGGGAAGGGGAAGGATAGTAGGATAGGGGTAGGGTACAGAAAAGTGCTGCTTATGGGAGCGCAGGGGGACAAGGCGGAGAGAGGGTAGAGCAGTAGGTGCAGGCAGGAATTTAGTCAGAGGGGAGGGGGAGGAGTAGCAAAAAAGGAGAGAAGTATAAAGACTATGGGTGTGTTGGTTGAATAGAGGGCTGTGTATTGCTGTAAGGGCCTAGATGGATAAGGACAGTGACTAATGAAGGTTGAGGCTAGGAGGGTTACAGGAACATAGTACATATTGTGGTGAGAGTTCCCACCTCCGCAGTTCAGAAAAGCTGGTGTTGATGGGAAGGATCCAGATGGCACAGGCTATGAAGCAGTCATTGAAATGAAGAATGTCTTGTTGGGCAGGGTGCTCAGCAAGGACATGGTCCAGCTGTTTCTTGACCACAGTTTGTCGGTGGCCACTCGTGTGGACAGATAGCTTGATGGTTGTCATGCCCACATAGAATGCAGCATTGTAGTTTGGAGCTTATCTTGTAGAGCACATGACAGTTTCACAGTTGTGACCAGACTGGAGTCGGTGGTGGTTGTGGTTGGAGGATTTATGTAACAGGTCTTGCATCTAAGTCTATTACAGGGATATGACCCATGAGGCAAGGAGTTGGAGCAGGGGTTGTGTATGTTTGTGGGTGGTGGAATACCACTGGGGGGGGGGGGGGGTGGGAAGGATAGTGCGTAAGACATTCTTGATTTCAGGGCACGACAAGAGGTAGCCAAACCCTGGCGGAGAGTGTAATTCATTTTCTCAAGTCATGGGTGGTACCTAGTCATTAGGGGAATGCTCCTTTGTGGCCGGACGGTGCAACTTTTGGGGTGGTGGGTGACGGGAGAGGTAAGGCACGGGAGATCTGTTTTTGTACAAGGTTGGGAGGATAATTAAGGTGTGTGAAGGCTTCAGTGATACCCTCGGTGCACTTAGAGAGGGACCACTCGTCACTACAAATGCACAGCTGTATGGAAGGGACTTCTTGGTGTGGAATGGGTGGCAGCTGTCTAAGTGAAGATATTGCTGGTTGTTGTTAGGTTTGATATGGATAGGGGTACTGATATAGCCACCTTTCAGGTGGAGGTCAAGATCGAGGAAGGTGGCTTGCTGGGTTGAGTAGGATCAGGTAAAGTGAATGGGGAGAAGGTGTTGAGTATCTGGAGGAAAGCGGATAGGGTGTCCTCAGCCTCGATCCAGATCATGAAGATGTCATCGATGAATCCGAAGCAGATGAGGGGTTGGGATTCTGGTTGTTTAGGAAGGACACCTCTAGATGGCAGACAACTAGGTTGGCATAATATGGTGCCTTGCAAATGCCCTCAGCCATACCTTCAAAGGAGAAGTAAGTGTGTGTGAGGATATAGTTCGTCAGTGCAACTAGAAAGGAGGCTGTAGGTTTGGAATCCATCGGGACTTGGGAGTGTAAAGGGAAGATGCATCAATAGTGACGAGCAGGGCACCAAGTGATGAAGGAGCAGAAACTGTGGAGAGTCAGTGGAGAAAATGGTTTATATCTTTTATATACAAGGATAGGATGCCATTAATGGCTGAAGGTGGTGATCTATGACAGCTGAGATTCTCTCAACAGGGACACAGTAACCAGCCACAATAGGGCACCCTGCAGGTTGGCTTTATGGACTTTAGGAAGCATGTAGAAGGTGGTGGGGGTTAGGAATGAGGAGAGAGATGGACTCTGAGAAATAGGTTCTGGGATGGGCCTAAGGATTTAAGGAGAGCCTGGAGATCAGCTGGATTTCTGGAATGGGGTATGTTGGTAAGGGTTAAGGACTGGTGGAATCTTAAACAGCTGGATGTCATGTGGAAGGAAGGGTGGCAGCCGGAGATGGATAATTTGATGGTAAGGTCATTTGGAGGAATTCCATGAGCCAAGCAACAATGCAAGAACAATGTGTGGGGCTTGGTTGTGGCTAGGGATAAAGAAACATAACCCCTGCTCTCAATCCCTTGCTTCACATTGCTGTAATTAACCTAGATGCAGTACCTGTCACAAACATCCTCCCACCACCACCACCTACTCCAGTCTGGTCACAAGCATCACCTATCCCATCAAAGGTACAGCTACCTGTGAAACCAGTCATGTGATCTACAAGCTAAGTTGGAATCACTGTGCGGCACAAACTGTGGCTAAGAAACAGCTGGACCACCCTGTTGCTGAGCACGCCGTCCAAAACGATGTTCTTCATTTCAATGACTGCTTCACAGCCTGTACCATATGGATCCTCCTCGTCAACATCAGCTGTCCAGAATTGCATAGGTGGGATCTCTCCCTGTAGTACACCCTATGTTCCCGTAACCCTCCTGGCCTCAACCTTCATTAGTCATTGTCCAACACCCATCTATCACCTTCCCTGTTTACACTCTGGCACTACACAACCCTCGGTTCCACATATGCACCAACACTTTTTTACTGCTTTGCTTTCCTGCTCTCCTCCTGCCCTCTGTCAAACCTCCTGACTGCATCTAGCAGCCCTATTCTCTCTCCACCATGTCCCTGTATGCTACCCTTATCCCTCCCCACCAACTGGTTGCCTCTCCCATCACAGTCTAGCCTCAGCAGCCAGAGGGAGAGGGAGGGAGGGGGATGGGATGAGAGAGAGAGAGAGAGAGAGAGAGAGAGAGAGAGAGAGAGAGAGAGAGAGAGTCAGTCTTTATGTTGTACCTAACTGCGACCGAGCAACTATTCATTTCATAATACTGTTATGTCAATCCTGGATTTTCCATTGATAGCTGTATATTTCATACGAGAAGTAATAATATCCAATAATTTGAAGTTCAAACGTAAGAGCCACTACAAGTACTTTTTTCCAGCTTACACAGTGCAGATGCAGAAGAAGAAAGAAGAAAATGTACATCATATTATCATATTTAGTCCAGTGCTATGCATCTTTTTGCTAACATAATATTTCTGGGTATAGCAGAGCTTACTTATGTGGAAGTTTCGATATCATGTCACCGATGTTAAAGGGTTAATCACTTCACTGGGGCAGGATGCTAAAAAAAAGTGTGCCTCTTATTATATTTTAATAGTGAGGCACAATGAGAAGAGAGGAGTCTCATTAAAACTGAGGTTTGAAAAACCCACAAAACATGGAAAATTTGGTAAGGCAGTAGTACAGCAGTTCAATAGCGCTCTTGGATACTTTGAAGTGAAATAATCATAATTGCAGTTATGAGATATAAGAAAGAAGATTTAATGGTGGAAGTAGTTTTATGAATTAAGGCAATAATAAATAGACACACATAAGTGATTGATGAGGATAAAATGGAAAGGACAGAGCTACGTTCCATGTGATTACCAGTACTACACTGATCAGTCTAAGCTAGAGAACATTTTGATATTCTCTGTGCAAATCACTTAAGATTTATTATGTGCAGTTGTAGACTCATTCACATGTGCAGTTGTAGACTCATTCACTGCAAAATGCATATCATTCAATCACTAGACCAGTCTCCATACTATTAAAAATAATGGACATTTTGACCAAATGGTTTAAACAAAGATGTTTGTTGTGGCAGTTAAACAGTTATACAATACACGCAATGAAAACAGGCTCACCTCCTTGCAGAATAAATTCTTCTGTAGAATTTCCCATATCACAGAGAGAAGAATTTCAGGAAGGCTTGAGGTGGTATGGGTACATAAAGTGTGTTCTTGTCAACATTTTCCAACTTCTCCTGGAATTCTGGATCTTGGTCCACAATGCAAGGATGTCCAATAGATTTCCAAAACAAACAGCGGCAACTTCTACACAATTGTATCATTTCTGCATATTCTTCTCGCAAACCAAAGGCTCTGTAAAATAAAAGCAATCTCTCAAATTTCCTCGTTCACATGGCATTATATCGTTTAAAACCTGCTATCAGTTTTACACATTCAGGAATATGTCAATGATAAATGAGCAAAATATCAGGAATACTTTCAGTTTTAGAATATCATTCAATTATTCTAAAAGTATATATAATCTGGAACTTAAAAAACCATTTCACATTGCAAAGGTATTTGTCAGCAATACTACAAGACAGAATACATGCAGTTTGTCAGATTCTGTTGTCTACTTATCCACATAGTATCTTTAAACAATGAGGTCTTTGTTCCACTTCAATTTTGAGTTTATAGTACTGTTGTACTGGGTGCCACAGATGTAGAAGCAAACCATAAATATGGCAATGCATGCACTGTATGACATGCAGTTATGCATTTATCATAGCTTCTACACACAAGTTTTGCAGGGCCAATGTGTGAATATCCTTTTACTTTCCAAAAGACAGTTTTAGATACCAGCATTCTCCGTATAAATTTTTTTCTCTCCATACAAAACAGCCTCTGTTGACTTCTCTCTGGAAGTGGCTCTTACATTTTAATACATACAGATAAAGTAGCTAATAACATTTCTCGACATATTACTTATTATCTGAAGCTTAAAGATATTTATTTTGGGATATTTACTGCTGATATGGAAAGGAAAATTGCAGAGACAATGTCGAGACTGTACCTGGCTTTTGTCAGTAAAATTACAAGAACTATTAATAGAAACACACTGAAGTAGAAAAAGTAATCCTATCTTTTGGGACTGTTAGTTCCTTTGTCAGTGCAGAAAGCGACTGAGATTAAAAGGAAGAGGCAGAGAAGTCCAACGCCAGTCTGAGAGGAACCCAATTGTAGGAAGACAAAAATGAAGCAGGTCAAAGATATATTCACTCTTCATCTTTGTCTCCCCTCACCCTGACAATTTGTGGGTCCTTAGCAGCCAAGAGTCTGACTACCTCATCCTCCTCCTCTTACTGAGGGGGGAAGGGGGGGACCAATAGTTACAAAAGCTAGTCTACTTTTATCTACTTTTAAATGTTTCTGTTGACTGTACATTAAACTTCGCCACTTGACAGTAAATACTAGTTGGTCTGTCATCTGAGTGTGTAATTTCTACACTTTAGTTACTGAAAAGTCTTAGATTTTTCTTTCTTTATCAGCCCACCCAAACTATTTCATTTTAGAATCAGTAAGACATTCTTATTGCATGCTTCTTTACTGCTACCATTGTAACACTGTGCATTTTTGCTTGTTTATTTTTTGTTAGGAGAGTCTAACAAAAAGCGCTTGTCGATCTCCAATTTGACAATTTGTTTCTTAACACGTTATCTACAGTTTGGCCCTGGTGGTCTAGCAGCTCGAGCACTATACTGCACTCCTGAAGGCCCCAGATTCAATCCCAGATAGGCTTGCTCCCCAGACTTTATTTACTTCTACCCACAGGTTACATCCCTGTTACTGCATGGCTTGTTTGTCAAAATACAATCTGTAATGTCAGTTGTGCCAATTGGACATGTGATTCTTCATGACAATGTTCCTCAGTCTTTTGGCTATTGCAGTGGTAAGGGATATATTTTCATCAACTATCATGCCTTGTTGTTGGCATTTTGTTACTATATAAACCTTCATGAGCTTATCTTCCACAGGTAGTCGTCTCAACTTGCTACAACAAACTTTCCACGAAGTTATGGCATGTTTCTACTGAAAAGCATCAAAGCTTTACCTAATGGGATCTCCATGCATGGAGAAACTGCAATGAAGGTTACCATGACAGCATTCAGTTGTACTGTCATTGTTAATGGTCTCTACAAATTACGCATTGTACCAACGATTTTCTTGTGTGCTTTGTCTGTAGGTGGATGGACACTATCTTCACATTTTATTTTTAGTTGGTGACCCAATGGCATGCAGCATTAAATTTTTATATTGTTGTACAAGTCTATTATAAGTTTTCAACCACTGTCCCAAATTTACTTGCAGTCTTTCTTAGGTCATATGCACCCATGTCAGAACCTTAGAACACTAACACAAAAAACAAAAAGACTTAAAAGCTACTACACATTAAGCCCAATTGATGGGTTGTAAAGAGAGCTAAAAAAAAGGACTTCGTCTTGGAGACAGATACCCAAAATACGCCACAGAGACAATGCAGGCTCTGAACTAAAGATTAAATGTCCTTCGCTGTATTGCTACGGCAGATAAAAAGTAAAATGCAGGCGACAGCTCACGTGTCATTTGCTAAAAAGGCCTCTAACTCAGACAGCAAACATACATTAGAATGTAAGTGGCTTAAAAAATGGGCATCCCATCAGGAAATGGTGTACCATCAATGGTTGATGACAATAGGTAGAAAGTGGTGAGGGTTCACCATTTAACAAATGGCAATGGCTAAAACAACAGTGCCAAATACCTAACCTTGCTAAAATGATCTTTTGGTGAGCGGGCTGAGAGATGGTTGGCCAAGCCGTTGGGAGACGCTTAAGTTCCCGGAAGGGAAGACCAGTAGTGATTCAAAAGTGACACCACGTGCTGACAGATGGCAACACGGAGATCATCGACAGGAATGGAAGAACTAGCGAGCTGAGGACTACAGCCTCGGCAGCAATGTCCCAAGCCTTGTTTCTCATCAGACATGTGTGACCAGAAACCCACATAAACATCACAGTGACTCCCTCAAGAGCGAGTAGGTGGAAGCTTTCGTGGACCTGTTGCACTAACGGATGGACTATGTACATTACACAGAGGCTCTGAAGGGTACCGGGAGAATCAGACCAGATGACAAAATTGAAAAGCCTGTGTCACTGGATGTACTGTGTGTCCTAATAGAGGGCAAAGAGCTCTGCTGTATATACGAAGCAGTGTTCTGGAAGCCAATACCAAAAATTGGTGGTGCAAATGATGAAGGCACAGCTGACACCATGATCAGTCTGAGAGCCACCAGTGTTTACAAAAGTGCTATCACCAAGTTCTGTGTGTGAAGGTCAAGAAACTTGCAGCAAGAGATTGAATCTGGAGTAGTTTCCTTAGGAAGTGAGTGAAGTCAAAGGTAACATGGATGGCGCACAAAGACAAGGTGGTGAAGGGTTCAGACCCATCAGGAAAGTGGCAGGTAGCGTGAAGTAAGCTGCTGTAGCAATAGCTGAACGCGAACTCTAGAAGGTAACAGAGAAGAGGGACGTGCCCCATACTGGCGGTCAAAGGTGACATTGAAGGAGAAGGCATAGGGTGAGTGCCCAGGTATAGCAGACAAATGGCATATCTACTGAGTAGATCATCACGCTGGTATGACAATGGTAGTTTGACAGCTTCTGCACACATACTCTCAAACAGATTCTATGACAGTAGATTGTATTTAGATAGTGTACGATTGCTGGATGTGCATATGCATAAATGAAATACCCATACTTTAGTTTTGAACAGAGAAGGGTGGTCCGACTGCTCTCCAAAAAGTACCACTTAGGACACTGAGGGACCACAAGCAGCCAGGGAAAACATGGGAGGATCAAGAATGTTTCCTCTCAAGCATGAGCCCGAGGAACTTAGTAGTTTCAGCAAACAGAAGAGCAAGATGTAAAGACAGTGGAAGAAACCCATTGTGCCACTAGAAATTCCTACAAACAGTTTTGTCGGTGGAAAACGGAAGTAATTGTCAATGCTCCAAGAATAAAGATGATTGAGACATCACTGAAGGCACTGCTCAAGATGACAAGTCCATGGAGAATTGCAAAATCAACAAAAAGGGAGCCAGATATGTCTGATTGGAGACAGCCATAAAAGGGTTAATGGCTATAGCAAAGAGGACAACACTCAGGATGGAACCATGAGGCTTCCCATTTTCCTGGATAAAGGTGTCCAACAAGGCATATCCCACACGTATCTTGAAAACTGTCTTTTAAAAATTCGTGTAGGAAATGGGGCAGGTGGCTTCGGAAGCTCCATGTTTAGAGAGTAGAGAGGATACTACCAGTCCTCCAGCAGATGTCGAAGGCTTCTTTACAAATCAAAAAATGTAGCCACAGTCTGGTATTTCTGCAAAAAATCTTTCATGACAAAGTGAGATGGTGAACTACAGAATGGTACACTCAAAATCCACATTGTGCTGTGCAGTGGTCAGTAAATTGCGAGACACTAGTCACCATACCAGCCAGGCATGAATCGCATTTTCCATCACTTTGCAAACACAACTAGTGAGAGAAATGGTGTGGTAGCTAGAAGGAAGGTGTCTGTCCTTAATGGGCTTAGGTAGGCATCTGCGAAACATGCCTTCTGCCCGGATGTGATTGTACATATGAAGGAGAAAGTACTTGCCTGCAGGCAAGTGAAAGGTGCTGCAACATCTGAATGCGAGCATCGTTCGGTCCTGGGCCGGAAGATTGGGATGTAGTGAGAGCATGATTTAGCTCCCTCATGGTGAAGGTGGCATTGTAGCATTCATGTCCTGAGGGGAGAAAGATATCACCCGAGCCTCCTCCACTCGTTTCCAATGGAGGAAGGCGGGGTGATAGTAGGTAGAGTTCAAACTCTCCACAGAATAGCAGCCTAAGGTGTTGGAGATAGCAAAGTGGTCTTCTACAGTCAGGCTGGAAATTAGGAATGGACCTTGGTCCCAGAGAGCTGTCGGAGGTTGGCCCACACAACAGAACAGGGATGGAACTGTTAAAAAGGACTAGGTAGTAAATGAAATCCAGTTAGCTTTTTTGTTATTGCAAAGAATGTGATGACACTGCGCATGCAACTGTTTCTAACAAATACAGTTTGCCATCTTAGGATGATAGTTGAAAATACGGAAAGCAAGTCTCTGTGAGCGAATTGCGCTGTGACACATATCAGTCACCAAGGGACCAGGACACAGTGCAGTAAAGGTGAAGTGCGAGGAATAGAACATTCTGCAGTGGTAAGGGCAACGTTGATAAGGTATTCTATCTGCGAAAGACAAAGATCCTGAGTTCGAGTCTCAGTCTGGCACACAGTTTTAATCTGCCAAGAAGTTTCATATCAGCAGCGCACACTCTGCTGCAGAGTGAAAATTTAATTCTGGGGAAATGATGTTTGTCACTAGGGAGAAGTAAAGCCTCCAGTCAACCTTAGAAAGCCGCCAGTTGGATTTACACTTAGGTGGGGTATGAGGCAGCAAACAGATAACACATGGCGAAGTGGTCACTCGAGTACATGTCAGAGAGAACAGACGACTCGAGATGACAGGCAAGCTGAGCAATGCAGAACGAGAGGCCCAAATGGGAATATGTGAGTGTGGAGTCTGAAGGGAATGTGGGTACTCGTGTGTTCGGACAGATGAAGTTAATTTGATTGAGGTCAGCCAAGAGGGCACCTCTTGAAAGGGCAGCTACGTAAGAGCCCCATGGAGATGGTGGGCATTAAAGCCACCGAGCAGCAAAAATGGGTGAGGAAGTTGACCAATAAGCTGGAGGAAGTCTTCCCTGGAGACAATGGATGACGGGGGGGATGTTACAAATTTAATGAAGATAGTGCTATTTCTCCAAAGGGACATAAAACAACTATGTCTTCATTTTCTTGTGACAAACATCGAGTCATCATATTATTTTGGGGTTGGTACCATATTTGTTACCATCCTGATTTTGTGTGTTTGCACAACAAATGGAACCTTACTACTGATACTTTAAAACTGTTAGGTCTTACTGTACAAGGCAGATATTTTGATCTTTAGTCCAGATACAGCCTGGAAGATGGATGTAAAATGAGTTTTAAAGATATTAAATTTCTTGCATGAACAAATTCATCATGCTGGACGAGCAGCAGAAATTCAAGTTGATCCAACACACTTGACAAAGACAATATGTAGAAAGAGGAGAATGGAAGCAGGCAGACATAATTAACAGCCTGATAGGAGACAGGAAAGGTGTAATGAGGAGCAGCTCACAAGTTAGCCTCATACCAGAATGGTCAGTGCAGTGTTAAATGTGGTGCTGATATTCACTACTCAAATTGCTTCCTGAGGCAACTTTCAAAATTTTAGTAAGTTCTTTCACTCTACCTATAAAAAAAAAAAAAAAAAAAAAAAGAATACTTGATGACGTGGAGAGATGTGGTTCATCTGCTTTATCAGTGGTTAGTCAAAAGAGAATATTTTCGTCAATAAAGATCATGTAACAGTATCACACAGTAACTCTAATATGGGTTTCTGATACTTGTAGTGATGCATTTCGTGAGAAATTTTATTCAGTCCGTGATACAGTAAAATTATGCTACAATGTTGTGTGAGACTCTATGCCCTCCTAAATGATTACATCTGCACCTATACTCTGCAAACCACCGTGAAGTACATGGCAGAGGATACGTCCCATTGTACCAGTTATTAGGTTTTCTTCCCTTCCGTTTTTGTAGGGAGTGTGGGAAGAATGATTATATGAATGCCTCTGTGCATGCTGTAATTATTCTAATCTTATCCTCTTGATCTTTATGTGAGCAATACATATGGATTTGTAGTACTTTCATAGAGTAATCATTTAAAGCCGGTTCTTGAAACTTTGTTAATAGACTTTCTCATGTTAGCTTACATCTATTTGCAAGAGTCTGCCAGTTCAAATTCTTCAGTATTTCTGTAAGACTCTCCGATGGATCAAACAAACCAGTGGCCATTTGTGCTGCCCTTCTCTGTATACATTAAATATACCGCGTTATTCGTATTTGGTACAGGTCCCACACACTTGAGCAGTGTTCCAGAACAGTTGGAACATTTTTCTTTCACTATGCAGCTAGGGTTACTCATTCAAAATATGGGGCATGCCCAGAAAGTAAGTACTGTTTGGGGGAAAAACTCATAAAAACAATTTTTTCAAATTAAAATTTATTTTTATAAGAAAGAGCATTTCTTAAACTATTTTTTTACTTAGTTACCACTATTGTTCAGGTATTTGTCATAGTGGGGAAACAAACTTTTTTTTGCCCCCCACATAGAAAGATGCCACCAGTGAAGACAGCCACTTCTTAACACTGTCATTGTTGTCAAAGTACCTTCCTGCATGATCATGACCCAAGTTCAAGAACAAGTGGTAGTTGGCAGGTGCGGACTGGGGCTGTACGACAGGTGGTTGAACTACTCCCAACCAAATTGTTGAATAAGATTTTGAGTAAAACCAGCAAAATGGAGACATTTGTTGTCATGAAGCAAGAAAGTGCCTTGACTGAGCAGTCCATGTCTTTTATTTTGAATTGTACACCAAAGTTTCCTCATTTTTTCGCAGTATTGTACTCACTGACAGTTTCACCTTTGGAAAGGAATTGAACAAGCAGAAAATGATGCAAAAAACAAGCGTTAAGCAGTGGATGTTTTCACTGGCAGCATTTAATAGAAAACTTGGTTTCCTGTTGTGACAAATGTTTGAGCAATAGTGGCAACTATGTAGAATAATAGTTTAAGAAAAGCTCTTACCTGAAAAAATAAATTTTGGTTTGAAAAAAATGTTTTTGAGGTTTTTTCCAGAACAATACTTTCTGGACATGCCTCATATATGTAATAAGTGCTCTAACTTCATGAACACAACTGAAATTGAGATTTCTGTTCTGTTGGAGAGAGCCTACTGCCATTGTCACGTCAATTGGAATAGTTCACACATCATGTAACTTTGAATCATCAAGCCTTGACCTGGGTGACAGTGTGATAGCCTAAGCTCAGGATTGGTCAAAATGTACAGTGTCAGTGCATTAGGTCATGAATGCTTGATCTGTGAGGAACTGCAGCTGTTGTTATATAAGCAGCATGGACTTTTCCGTGCCATCATATCAAGAAAGATTGTAGGTAACTTTATTCAGGGAGCATACTGCAGTGTACCACCCACCAATTCATTGCCAGAAAACATCAGCAAGTAGTGACAAGATACAGAACTCAATCTCCTCCCTACGGGTGCAAAGGCCATGGGATACAGTGCACAGAGATTAAAAAAAATTGCAGAAATGCCATTGTGGACACCTGAAACAAATAAGTGCATCTCACTTGCCAACTGGGCACAGATAAGGCAGTTGAAAGAGATTTTTGTGTGTCAGGATATGTACATAGAACAAATTGGGGATCCAGATACACGAACCTAAGCTACTCACCAGCGAGCTACGTAGGAACCCACTGTCTGTATATGCATCCAGCTGTTTGCCAACAACACCCTATAGAAGGCCCCTCCCTACCTTCAGCAAGATAGTGCTCTATTACATCCCTCCTGAACTGTGACAGAATAGTATGAGGAACACTCCACAGTCATGATAGTGGTTGTATGGCATACATTGTTACTTGTCCTGTACAGTCTATCTTGGACACCACTAAACAACATAGGCACATCATGGGCCCAGCTCTGACCAATCACAGTGAGTTAGGGCTGGTTGTTCCATGGTTGTGGATCAGGATGGTTCTGAAATGCTTTCAGTGTCTTGTGAAGTTTTCCCATTATCATTAACCTGAAAGGGGCCGGCTGCTACATGCTACTAGGTTGGTGTCTAATTCAGTTGCTCACTGGATATGTAATAAATAGTAATATTACAGAAAAAGATGACATACTTAAAATATTATATTGACATTATTTCCAGTGTCATGGGGAGTGAGAATCAGGTCACCAGCATTGTGAAGCATAGTGCAGGGTTGGCTCAGGTGACTGACAGCACAGGGGAGTTACGTAGCAATTCTACGATGGAGGATCAGGTAGTGATAGTGGGTGGAGCAGGAACTTGTCTTGATAGGGACGGGGAATATGATGCAGGTGGTGATCTGGTGAAGACAGCTACTCAAACTTGTGGCACTAATGTGCCTTTCGTGAAACTTTGAGCATTGTGATCAGCCTCATCTTAATGCGGCTGTTAGGTGCAACAACATGGTGCTGGAGAAGGCACTGATGGCAGAGGGTATGGGTCACATTACAGTGGTGCTGGTTGAGTCTATCAGTAGATCAGGTTTCAATAGGCATGACCCGCACCTCAATAGGTGTGAGAAGGGGAGGCTAGCAAAAGTTATAGGTAACAGTGTAGTTGGTGGTGGCAGGATCAGTCATCGAAAAATTTCTGTAGTTATAGGTGTTAGAGCTGCGCCTTTGTTAGATTAAAGTTAGCTGTAGGTATACCTCCTTAAAGGAAGTCCCTCTAGCAAAGGAATCACCTTCAGGGTATGTCATGTTTCCAAGTAGAGAAGGAATTAATATATTTCATCAAACTATAAGAGGTATTATAGATGTTGTGTCTGAAATTATTGGTATAATTGAGCACCACTTAAAGGAAGCCTCTGAATTGTCAAATTATTTACCAGGGTACAGATTAGCTGACTGTTTTTCAAGGAGTGCCTTGGGTTGGGGGAGTGGCCATATATGTTTTTAAAAAATCCATTTGAGTCAATAGACATATCACAGCACTGCACTGAACAGAACAGATATTTGAATGTTGTGCAGGAGCAGTTGAATTTAGTGAAACTAAACATCTAATTTTTGTTGTTTATATATGTTCACCCCACCCCCCTCTCACTTCAGTGCATTTCTACTTAAGCTAGAGAGGGTTCTTGATTCACTTTATAGGAAGTACCAGAAATTAGTTATATGTGGTGGCTTCAGTATTAATTTTGTGTATGATTGTGCAAGAAAAAGTAGATCTTCTAAATTCATATGATCTGATGCAGACTGTGTGTGTGTGTGTGTGTGTTTTTTTTTTTTTTTTTTTTTTTTTTTTTTTTTTTTTTTTTTTTTTTCTCCAACGAGATGCAGGGGTGCAGGGGAACAGTAGTACAGCTATAGACAACATTTTTATCCATTCTTCATTACTAGATGGGCATTCTGTTAGTAAAAGGGTGAATGGCTTTTCAGATCATGGTGCACAAATTTTAACACTAAAAAGCTTTTGTACTCAAACAAAATGTCACTATGTAGGAATGTTAATCCAGCAGCAATGGAGAGTTTTTTAAAACTTGTCAAGGAACAAGAGTGGCAGGATGTTTATAGTGCCAATAACATAGATGACAAATATAATGCTTTCTTTAACACATTTCTCATGGTCTTTGAGAGATGCTTTCCGTTAGAATGTTCTAAATGTGGTATTAGCAGTAAAAGGCAGCCTGGGTGGCTGATTAGTGGGGCAAGGATAATATGCAGAACAAAGCAGGAATTATATCAAAATGTTAGAAGTAGCCACACTCAAGCTAAAGTAGCCCATTACAAACAGTATTGTAAGGTGCTTAAAAATATTATTAGGAAGATGAAGAGTATGTGATGCTCAAATAGAATAGCTAATTCACAGGATAAAATTAAAACCATAGGGTCAGTTCTGAAGGTCTGGTTAGCAGCACAAGGTTGACAATATAAAGTCAGTTCATAGTAAAAATATTTATGTTACTCATAAGTCAAATTTATGTACAGTATTTAACAATCATTTTCTGAGCACTGCTGATGCATTAAACAAAAATTTAGTTTCGACATGGAATCATATAACTCTCTTAGAAAATGCCTTTCCAAGATTGAGGTCTGAAATACTCCTCTGTGATACAGACAAGGGGGAGATTGAGTCAATGATTAAATCACTGAAGACTAAGGACTCTCATGGATATGAAGGAGTGCCTAGCAGGATATTAAAGTACTGTGCCGCACATGTTAGCCCTGTACATTGCCATATTTATAACTTTTCCTTTAGGAATGGTCAGTTTCCTGAACAGTTAAATTACTCAGTAGTAAAGTTGCTTTATAAAAAGGGAGAAAGGGCTAATGTATACAACTTTAGACCTATTTCCACGCCATCAGTGCTTGCCAAAGTTATTGAAAAGGCTATGTATGTAAGGATAAGTGATCATTTTATATCAGATAATTTGCTATCACACATACAGTTCGGCTTTAGAAGTCGATTAACAACTGAAAATGCTATATTCTCGTTTCCCTGTGAGGCACTGGATGGATTAAACAAACGGTGTTGAACAATAGGCATATTTTTTTATTTAACTAAGGTGTTTGAGTGTGCTGGTCACAAAATATTGCTCCAGAAGTTGGACCATTATTGAATACATGGAGTATCTCACAATTGGTTCACCTCTTACTTTAACAACAGACAGCAAAAGGTCATTGTTCACAGTGTTGAGAATGGCTGTGTTGTGAAACTAATGCTAAATCACAGTAAGACTCAGTTTTTACAGTTTTCAACTCACAATTCAACAAAACCCTACCTTTTAATTTCACATAATGGGCATTTGATTAGTGAAACTGAACAGTTCAGATTTCTAGGTGTTCAGATAGAAAGCAAAGCCCACGTTCAGGATCTTGTTCAAAGACTTAATGCTGCCATTTTTGCTACTCAAATGGTATCTGAAATAAATGACTTACATTCGCTTATGTCATATGGTATTATATTTTCGGGTAACTCTTCCCATACTCAAAGAATAGTTTTGGCTCAGAAACAGGCAGTATGTGCAATAAGTTGTGTTAAGTTCGCGAACCAAGGTTGCTTCATCAGGAAACGGGGAAGGAGAGGGAAAGAGGAAAGGATGTGGGTTTTAAGGGAGAGGGTAAGGAGTCATTCCAATCCCGGAAGTGGAAAGACTTACCTTAGGGGGGGATTGGAATGACTCCTTACTCTCTCCCTTAAAACCCACATCCTTTCGTCTTTCCCTCTCCTTCCCTCTTTCCTGATGAAGCAACCTTGGGTTGCAAAAGCTTGAAATGTGTGTGTGTGTGTGTGTGTTTTATTGTCACTATCAATGTACCAACACTTTTGTTTGGTAAGTTACATCATCTTTGTTTATGTATATTCTTTATGGTCATTTCTTGTTAACAGTATCAGATTATTCCCAAGAATAAGCAACTCGGCAGAAATCCAACCTGCATTTGGATCGGACTTGCTGCATCCATTTTCAATAAGCTACCACAAGAATTCAAAAATCTTTCCAGTAATCCACATGCTTTCAAATCAAAACACAAGTGTTTCCTCATAGGTCACACTCATACTCCATTGAGGAGTACCTTGAAAAATGAAGATGATTCTTATGTTATATTGTTGATTGTGTTTATTAAACGTATGGCTTGACATTTTTGGTTCATAAACATTTTATTTTTGTCTGTTATTGCTTTTATGTTCATGTACTAACAGTTTCCATTACCCTGGAGATTGCTATGTCTAGTCAGGATAAAGTTGTTATAACTCTGTAGTCAGGGCAGCCACAGCCTGGATACATAATTTCAAAGTCTTCTGCATAATGTAATTTTGATTGGTGACTACATGTTCCAAGTATGTTCATAAGAGACAAAGTATTAAAAAGGACAGTAAGTGTAAATATGTTTATTAAATACATACTTTCGAAGTTTGTGGTAAGTGCTCTGCCAGTCATGAGGAGGAGACTGTCCTCCTTGCACATGAGAAATCTGTTGTTGTGTAAAATGGAACTGACATAATTCTCGCCAGATGCGCTGCTCATCAACAAGCCGTCGCATGACACTGTAGGCACGTCCACTGCTCTCTAAATCCTTATGGTCAGCAAGACGGAGTAAAACTTCACGGACACATTCTTCAGGCAAGTTCTGTAGCTTTGGGAAGACATCATCACCTGGCTGCAAAGATATTTTTTTCATACTGTACAGAGGATGACTGAACTCAAGTACCAATGAAATTTCTGTTATTGAAGTAACAATACTTTCACAGAACATGTTTACACATACTCTTTAACGTAATACAAATATTATCAGCTTCCTAGTAGTTCTTTTTATGTGCATAAATGCTTCACGCTTACGAGTGGGAGTGCAAGTGTTAGAATTCAATAAGGCATGAGCTCTCTGTATAAGGCCCTCAGAGCATAGTTCCATATATTGTGTCTGCAAATGAATTATTTTAATTCACTGTCAAATGCTACTCTAAAATTAATTTTTACATACATTACAAAACGTTCCACTCCAATTTGGCGTTATATTGAGAACTTTCTGTTCTTGCTGGCTCCAGCCAGATTGCATCACTGGAGTGGAAAGCTTGCAATATACAGGGTGGTCAGAAACTTGAGAAAACAGCATGAAAGGGTGCTAGTAAGGTGGGATGAGAGAGAGTTGTTAAGAAAAAATTTGGTATGTTGCACTGTTTCCAATGTAATTGTCATTAAAACCAGCCAATCAGGTCATTGCGAGCAAAAATTCAAGCAGCCTGCAGGATACAATTACTGTCATTTGTTCTCACAGCGTAGATGAAAGCACACAAGACTTGGGCTTTGATTCAATCCTTACTACTGTCCAATGTTCAGTTTTTGTATCACTCTTTTGTTTGGTTTTAGGATACCTAATGAAAAACATGTATAGCAACACTAACTTTGGCAGGCTGCTTGAATTTGCACATACAATGACCTGACTGGCAAACTTTGATGAGAATTAAATCAGAAGCAGTGCAACTTACAGAATGTTTTTCTCAACAATTATTTCGCAGCACAACCTTACCTGCAACACCTTCACAAGCTTTCCAGAGTGTCCGACTACCATGTATATCATGTGAGTTTAGTTATTCAACAACAACAACAACAACAACAACCACCACCACCACCACCACCACCACTACTACTTGTGCTATGCTCAGTACTTCCCCTATATTTTGACTGGATGTTGCCCACATCCCACTTTCAAATGTTGTCTGAGTTGATGTGGTTTAATAGCATATGCAGTAAGCATTATGGGACTGCCCAGACAACAACAGTAATGATCGGGGTGTCACCAAGAACCATAATAATAATAATAAGTACAGTTTTCCAAACTTAATGCTAACTAGACATGAAAGAAATAGTTTTTAACAAATGTGAACAAATCTGCTGGAGAAACAATATATTTTTTAAGTACAGTAGATTGAATTTCTTTAAAGCAAGCCTTCAGTTAAACGAATTGTCATATATAATAAATGTATTAAAAGCATAAAAAGTAACTTCTTTTTGTATCTGATTTATTGTGTTCTTGTGATAAATTGATCAGATATTCACGTTAACATAAAAGAAAATAGGAAGAACTGCAAATAGATCACAAACCTCACGGATTTCTATACAGTTGGCTATAGAGAGTATACGATTTATTGTTCGTAAGTGCTGCTCCCACAAAAGTGTGCTGCCCAGAGGTCGACCCCAACAAGCGCAGTCAATCATCATCCTCAGCTGTTGCAGCAGTTTGTTAAGCATATGGATGTTCTGTTGGCTTGCAGACACTATAAATAAAAAGATAAAGACTCATTTCACTGTCAGGGTGAAGAGGGTGTTGAAAAGTATCCATCTTGTTACAGCAGACAGCAGTGGGTAAAACATAGGACCAGAAATCAATACTTTTCTAGGCATGTATTATTCTGTCCTGTTTGTGTCAATAAAAAGAGGGCTCAATGTCGTTATCACTCATTCTTCAGTATTCCTTTTCAGATAATCATGAACTCATGTGAATACACCCGACTTATGTCACACACATGGGCACATACTCCTGTACTCCTGTAATGTGTGCAAATACCAACAAGTTTGAAATGTACCAAAGCTCTTAAATGTGTCCTTAGGCAGAACTGAGATTAAGGTCTTTTGAATGAGGATGACATGCTACTGAATGTCACTGATGAATCCATAATCATTAAACTTATGTATTTTTTATAGTTATATGACATAGAAAATGGTGTGGAGTCCCATTGTGCACAAACCACATCTATTGTTTTTCTATTAAAGTAAAATTCTCCAATAGCACAGGTGACTTGTCATGATAAAATGCTGATAAACAGTACCTGTGAATGTGTTCAGTAAAGTGTGTCGCCTTAGAAACCTGTCACCCACAATACCTGCCCACACGTCAATATTACTAAGCGATTACCCCAGAACCTAGTACCAGTTGCAGGTTTCCTATTTAACAGCTTCCACAAGCAAATAAACATTTATTTATTTCAATATTTCACATAATTACTGACCAAATTTTAAACGCTGTCATAATCTAATATTAAAAAAGGTAGAATCTTATGTTAAAAGTTGAACTCAGTAAGACAAGGAGTACAGTTAGAAATTGTGTGGCTTGAGGCAGCATAACTGATGGTGCGCAAATACCTGGACTTCATTCATCCAGAATTTCAGACTGAGAGCCCTTTGTGGCTTCCAACAAACCTCAAATATAACTTCAAATCCTTCCTAAAATTTTTCCTGCTTACATGCTTAAGATCAGATAATTAACACATCGCTCATCTGTAAATTAATGAAATGTTTGAAGCCACTTTATACCTGAGAGGTAGTTTCATTAAATAATCAGGGGTTTACTTGTTGATACTAAAAAAAAAATCTCATGCTTTCCTTCCACAGTTGTTTAAGGATCTGCTTGTCCCTTATATGTAATTATTGTGGTAATTTACCATCCCACTTTACAAATCCCAGCTCATACATAAATAAAAATGCAAGCAGTGATCTTTGGACCTTTAGTGCTTATCTTAGAATCTTCCATGGTGGTCTTCTGGCTTGAACCTGGCACATGCTATAAGCAACACGAATAATCTAAACTGTCATGCAGAACATAACACTGAGTGGGGGTTAGGCATTGAGCAGCTCCCCAAACACGTTAATTTTATGATATTCAGTGTTCTCATCGCAATAATGGCTTCTCCATATCGGGTCCAGGGAGATGACTAAGTACAGATACTAACAGGAAGGCAGCCTTCACCATTTGTGACAAACAAAATGACCCATATCTCAAGTATTTGTTTTTAAAAGCACGCGAGAGCGAGATAGATAGATAGAGAGAGAGAGAGAGAGAGAGAGAGAGAGAGAGAGAGAGAGAGAGAGAGAGTGTGTGTGAGTGTGAGTGTGTAGGACTTTCTTTCCAGTTTGGAGCAGTACTGTCTCCTGTAACAATATAAACAAATATGTTTACAATCTATTTAGTTCTAGTTTAGAAGAAATGTAAGCATTTATTGAGAAAGTGAATTGTGAAGGTTGGAAAATCACCTTTTAGGATGTACTTGACAATAAATTACAACGAATTGCATGCAGAAGTGTTTTCCACTCTTTCATCACTTTTCCTGTCTGAATGAGTCATAAAAACCAGTGTATTAATTTTTATGCAGCTCTATTGTTCAAGCTGCTTCTATGTTAGCTCTAGTCAAGACTTCACTGCTCAGCGAAAACTGCATATACGGTCCAGCAGCCAGTCACAGAGCCTCTAGACCACAGCTAAATAATCTGATAACATCTTTATCTCTCTTGCATGATGATTTTAATTGATTTGATTATTTTCATTGCAGATGTCATTTAAGTTTGTACTGAACTAAGAACTGGTTTAGCCAGAATATAGTCATTTATTGTAGGAGAAGTTTAACGTAACTTTTAGTAACCATACAATTCATCTTAATTAGTTACTTTACTAAGAATTTTTTTACTGCAAGAGCTACTTATCAATTAGAAAAACTCTTATAAGTATGTTGTGCTTCTGTACTTTGTGGTTTTTGCGCAAGCTTCCGTATCTTATGAAATATTCAATGAAATTTTGCCTTTTACTTCAAGATGTGTGTCAGTGTATTAAGTTAAATGTGATTGATATCTTGGTGTGATAATTCATGATAATTATCCCACTAGAGAACAAAACAGGTCACGTAAATTTAAGAATGAGTATAGCATTCAAATGATGAGAGCCACGCAACATATAGTTGGCAGATGAGAACTGCCATTTGGGACGAATATCAGCATCAGACACAGATAACATGAAGAACAGAAACAGACTCGTTATCTGCCAGGCATTCTGAGTAAGAAATGTGTGGTATCTTAAACTGGTAAGAATATGTTCATTTATTTCTCCAGTTACTAGACATCGTCTAACTTTACAAGGAAATCATAAAATGAGTGACCTTGCCAATAACATGAGCAAACTAGGTTGTGAGTAAAGCTCTATTTTGTAAAATTGCTTAGCTGGGATCTTCAAGTTTGTGTCACCTTCCCACACATTTCAAATCGGTTTTCTTCAAAATTTATCAACTTACACATTGCATTACAGACACCTTTCAACCTTAATCTGCGAATACCCTGCCTTGTTTCCTACGATGTTTAAAATTCTGTCAGTACAAGCACAGCAATATAAGTCCCATAGTACTTAGAGCCAAGCACAGCAAAATATCTTATCTAATACACCGAAGCGCCAAAGAAATGATACAGGCATGTAAATACAGAGAGATGTAAATAGGCAGACTACAGTGCTGCAGTCGGCAACACCTATATAAGACAAGAAGTGTCTGGCACAGTTGTTAGATACGTTACTGCTGCTACAATGACAAGTTATCAAGATTTAAGCAAGTTTGAATGTGGTGTTATAGTCGGCGCACGATCGATGGGACACAGCATCTCCCAAGGTAGTGATGAAATGGGGATTTTCCCATACGAACATTTCACAATTGTACCGTGATTATCAGGAATCTGGTAAAACTTCAAAACTCTAACATCGCTGCAGCCAGAAAAAGATCCTGCAAGAATGGGACCAACGACACCTGAAGAATATTGTTCAACATGATAGATGTGCAACCATTCCACAAATTGCTGCAGATTGCAATTCTTGGGCGTCAACAAGTGTCAGCGTGCAAACCATTCAACGAAACATCATCGATATGAGCTTTCGGAGCCGTAGACCCATTTGTGTACCCTTGATGACTGCACAACACAAAGCTTTACGTCTTGCCTGGGCCCGTAAACACAGACATTGGACTGTTGATGACTGGAAACATGTTGCCTGGTTGTTTGAGTCTCGTTTCAAATTGTATCAAGTGGATGGACGTGTACGGGTATTGAGAAAACCTAATGAATCCATGGACCCTGTATGCCAGCAGGGAACCGTTCAAGCTGATAGAGACTCTGTAATGGTGTGGGGTGTGTGCAGTTGGAGTGATATGGGACACCTGATACGTCTATATGTTACTCTGACAGGTGACATGAATGTAAGCATTCTGTCTGACCACCTGCATCCTTTCATGTCCATTGTGCATTCTGGCGGACTTGGGCAATTCCAGCAAACAATTGACACCCCACTCGTCCACAATTGCTGCAGAGTGGCTCCAAGAACACCCTTCTGAGTTTAAACTTGGCCACCAAACTCCCCAGACATGAACATTATTGAGCATATCTGGGATGCCTTGCAATGTGCTGTTCAGAAGAGATCTCCACCCCCTCATACTCTCACAGATTTATGGAAGCCCTGAAGGATCCATGGTGTCAGTTCCCTCCAGCACTACTTCAGACATAAGTTGAGTGCATGCTACATTATGTTGTGACACTTCTGCATGCTGCGGGGATCCTACATGATATTAGACAGGTGTACCAATTTCTTTGGCTCTTCAGTGTATGTGGTTACTACCAAAAAATTAAGATGATTTATAAATTAAATTGTCTAACAGACCTATGTCTGAAATTATGTTGCCTAAATATAAAAAGAAAGTTTAGGCGCAGAGTTCAAACAACCCAGGACTCAGAATAGCACTGATTTAAGATTTTTTGTTTTTCAGTCCTAGGTTTGTTTCATCTTTACTAATTGTACAGTTACAGTGCAAGTACTTTGCAACACAAGATCACAGTCTTAGTGATTTTTGGAGACACTGTAATTACTTAATTAATTGCTATTTTTGTGGCCACACAAATAATTTAGGTTTTGAGAAAGATGGTTTGAATAAATAAGACTGGCATCTTTAAGAACACATTTTTTTAATTAATTTTGCTTACCTTGATAAGCAACTTCTTCCAGCATGTTGAACAGTACCTTCTGTGCACAACCAGAGAGCATGGTAAGCTTTTGTGAGATCAAGAGATCAAGGAGTTTACAGATATAGTTGAAACGTCTAACATCATGAACTGCATTCCTAAAGTCAAGACGCTTAAAAGCATCACTCAGTCCATTGAATCCAGCTATCTGAAAAACAGATGAGAGTCTGATTAGTTTACATTACCAAAATCTTTTCTGATTGTTTCTGTAAAATGTTTTTCTATATCCATTGCCCCTGTTAATGCAAAAATTCAAAGGATAAATTCACATTTAGCCATTTTGAAACATCATGAGATAATGCTCAAAAGAATGAACTTTATGCCTTATGTGACTAAATGTACTGGTAACAAGTAAATGATGAAAGCACTAGATCAGTAAAATCACATAATGGATAGCAGCCCATCCACTTTCATATCTCTATACTAATTACTATGGAGACTGATAGCCCAAGTGCTGTAAGACAATATCCCTTGGACACCCTCAAATGGGCAGAAGCAGTAACATGAATATTGCCTTGTCAGAATATAACACCAAGATTCTGCTACATTAATCATGTAGTGATAAGAGTATCACTAATTGAAAACTGCCAGACCATTCTTTCATGTAATATGATGTTACACAATGCAGATTATGATCTGGTGATTGTTGCAGCTACTACTATATTTCAACTACTATGTGCTTTTATTCAACACACTAGTGCCTCAGACAATCTTGACCTCTTTTCGAAGCAGCTCGACTTGCTCTTACGTCATCTATTTAATTCTAAAAGAGGTGTCACTGTACTTGAAGATTTCAGTAGCAACTTCCTAACACACAGTAGTGGGAAGTCATATCTGAAAAATTTTATGTACATTTGCAATCTTGTCCCATTGTTCAATTTTTCCACCAGAATAATTTCTAATTCAAGCACCCTAATTGACAACATATTTATAAACCAAGGGAATCTGAAATGTATCAACATTAGTAAAATACTGAATGGCCTCTCTGATCATGATGGTCAGAGACTTACCATTCATAATATGATTACCTGCCAGAAAAAACTGAGCCCCAGTGGAAGGTAATCAGGCCCATATTTATGATGAAACAATTAATGCCTTAATGTCATGCCTCCAAAATGTAAATTTGACTCGCACATACTAAGAAACGTATATCAATTCAAAATATAATTTGTTTAGCAATGAAACTGCATCATTATTTGAAGTTTCCCTCCAAGAAAATCATGGATCCTACAAACACAAGTGTGAACTGTACTTCACTCTAAAACTTCAGGAAATCCTGCCCAAACAGATCATAAAAATACTGCAAAATATTAAGCAAAGTAATTAAATACCAAATCAACCAATCTTGTAATGAAATCAAAACAATATGAAATATAAACAGGAGTGAGAAAGGTGTCAGTAGTGCTAATAAACATATATACTTTGTTTTAAATACTGATGATAAACATATAAGCAATCAAGAGATAGTTGCAAAAACTTTCAATGACCACTTCATAAGTGCTGTTGCGCAAATAAGCTGTGATGTCTCTTTAGAAAGTTCCATGGACATACTGTGACAGCATTTTCCCAATCCAGTAAGTAATAAAGTGTATCCCTCATAACCAGAAATGAGGTAAAGAAAACCATTGCATTATTAAAAAACAAAGGATCATCTGGTGTAGATAATATGTCCAATAAACTGGTAAAAACCTCTCTGATCAACTATCCAAAGTTTTAGCCTACATTATTTAATGCCTCTATGTATCAGGGTGTCTTCCCAGATGGAATGAAGCTTGCTATAATGAAGCCACTCCACAAAAAGGGAGACACAACACGTCGCTATCTATTGTCCCATATCACTTTTGACCATTTTTGCAAAAGTCCCTGAAAAATTATCCATTACAGAATTGTGACAAAAATTATTCATTCCTGAATTGTGATGCACCTTGAAAATTTTTATACTCTCAGTGGCAGACAGTTCTGTTTCCAAAAACATGTGTTCACTACTGAAGAGCCCTTTAAAAAAATAAATGAAGCCACTCTGTATCTTATGTGATCTCTGTAAGACTTACAACTGTGTGGATCACAAAATACTTGTCAACAAAGCAAGCCAATATGGCATCAGAGTGGCAGTTCAAAACTGGCTACAATCTTACCTAAATGATAGGAAGCAGAATGTAGTTCTTGATTAGAGCAGCATAGCAAGGGAGGATGTGGAGTCCGACTGGGATACTGAACTTCATAGAGCCCCTCAGGGATCGGGACTCAACCCACTGCTGTTTCTAATTTCAATAAACGATCTACTTTTGACAAACAAAACATCCACGTTTGCTATGTTTGCAGATGATACTAGCATTGTAATAAATAACGAACAGTCCACAGAAATAGAAGCTGAATCCAACAAATCGCTTTCAGGACTCTCTAACCTAGTTCAGAGTAAACTCAGTAACAGTAAACCTAAGCAAAACCAATTACACCCATTTCAGCTTAGATAACCAAGTCCCACAAGAGATTCCTATTTTACACGACAGTCAACAAATACAAAGACTATGTTGTAGCAAATTCTTAGCTGGAATCATCATATCCTCCAAACCATAAAACGTTTGCCCTCTGCGCTGCTTTTGCCATTAGAACAACCTCACAAATTGGAGGCATCAGTGTCACAAAATCTACTTATTTTTGGTACTTCCACTCCATAATGTGCTATGGAATTATCTTCTGGGGCAATTCATCTTCATCAAAGAAACTCTTCCTGCAGCAGAAAAAGGTGGTCCAAATAATGTGCAGATTACACCCAAGCATTTCCTGCCATAATCTGTTTAAGAAGCTTGAGATACTTACTGCAATGTCCCAATATATTTACTCAATTATATGTTTGATGGTAGACAATCCTGACCACTATTAAACTTACGAAATGTTCCATGATCACAACACAAGGAGGAAGGCTGACATCCATCGTGAACTAAAAGAGCTAACTTGGGTGCAGAAAGGTGTACAATACTCCAGTGTTAAAATGTTTTATTCATTGCCAAACTCCATCAAATGCCCAAGAAGTATTTGAAAATAAATTAAAGATACATTTACTTGAAAAAGCATTTTTTTCGTTAAATGAAAAAGCATTTTTTCCATTAAATGAAGTTTTTGAAAGAGAAGCATAATATATAAGGTAAGTCTTTCCGCTCCCGGGATTGGAATGACTCCTTACCCTCTCCCTTAAAACCCACATCCTTTCATCTTTCCTTTTCCTTCCCTCTTTCCTGACGAAGCAGCCGCTGGTTGCGAAAGCTCGAAATTCTGTGTGTGTGTTCGTGTGTTTTATTCATTGTGCCTATCTACCGGCGCTTTCCCGCTTGGTAAGTCTTGGAATCTTTGTTTTTAATATATTTTTCCCAAGTGGAAGTTTCTTTCTATTTTATATATATATTGTTCATGTGCCTGTCTGCAGCGCTTTCCCGCTTGGTAAGTCTTGATATATATATTTCTCATGTTTTAATCAACATGTGTTACTCCTTCTCTTTATATAATTTTTAAATTTTTTCTGTTATAGTTTTACATTATGTACTTTTCCTGCAACTGTTCCAGTAAAATAACTGTTATGTCCTATGTCTGTTTTGTAAAGTGACTACTATGTTCTATAAAAATACACTTCTTTGTTCTTCAACTCATTCCACGTCCTAGTTTCTCACACATAGGTGTATGTATAAAAAATAAATAAAATAAAAATGTGTCCGCTTCAGTCGGATGGCTCAAAGCCTGAGCTACAAGGAGCATGCCACAAATAAAGCCATGCACATATTTATGAGAGTAGACATTCTTACACACTCATTAGATTGTGGAAGTGATGTCATACTTCCAGAAATACTAAGAAGAATCATAAGACTGCAACATCACTCAGAGAATATCTTTCAACATGTGAGCTCATCTGATTTTGATATTTATGGATGGCTTTTTGGCTATCAGTTAATTCTCGCTATTCTTTATTAGAGTAGAAGATACAATGAACGTTTGTGACCACCACTGTATTTCTTTAATGTGTATGCATCAGAAACTGCCTCAATGTTCCAACACATCACCCATTCCAAGCAAATGGTAGCACACTGCTTACAAAAGGCAAGGATTTGTGCTCAAGTGGAATGACACACCATTTTAACATGTCTTAAATGTTCACAATAAGTCCAGACATGGGTATTCACAACAACTTAGCTGATCTACCAAGTTTGCAATTCTGATCATTTGTTCATGGAGCTGCAGTTTATGCTAATATAGGTGTAATTTAATGTGTTGACTGTCGCGTGGCTGCCAACAGGCATGGCAGAACTGCAAGTCTGACATCATGTAGCTGGCAGTGGCCACAGGATAAGATCTTTCAGCATACCTCCATGTGCTTGGCCTGGCCTGGCCTGGCCTGGCCTGGCGATAAAACATTCATAACTAATAGTGTGGCACTAAACATGTGAAAGATGTACCATCTGTTTTAAAATGCATACAAATAGCATGTGAACATCAAGAAACTTCCATCCATGAAAATATTATTGTGAAATTAAGGCATTCTCTAAACCGCATGGAACCTTTTCTGTGGAGTGATACAACTGAAAAAAAGTAACAAAACAATAGCAGAATTAACTAGCTCAAGGGGGTAGTGAATAGCCAACTTTGTCCTCTACTTGAGCTCCTTTCCACCCAATGACCTCTGAAGTCATCACTAATATATAATATTTGGTGAAAGTTACCTCTCGTGTACACTTGATTGTGATGTGGCAATGTGGCTTCACTGTCCCATCTGAAACAAGAACAATAAAAGTGCCATATTATACAATCATTGCTGTAAGACATAATGAATACTATTTTACAAAACCACAAATGAAGATTAAAATGGTGAAAAGACTGTATAAATAATTTCTAATTACAGTAAAATATTAATGACAAAGACAGCATTATCCTTTGTTCAGGCCACTCAACAGATGATTCTGTTTCAGAGGCTTCAAGTATTGTTGAGACAACTTTTTAACATCTTTTAGCACTTATGAGATTGCCCCTAAACCATACTGGAAGTTTATCCAAAGTGTTTATTGATACATAGAATGTCCTACCATTTTTATAAAATTGGCACAAGAGGAATTGGATGGTAGTTATAGTTTGTCATATTGGGAAACATCTATTGTAATCTTGAAGCAGGGTGGAAAACAACAGCTCATAACAATCAAATGTACTACCATACAAAGTAGCTGTGATATGTCAGTTACTTTTTAATAACAGAATGCGAAGGGCTATACAAGACTTCTGTTTCTGACATTGAAGTAGTCAATGCAAAGCTGCGTAACTCAGTGAAAGCAACTTCTGTCTCATTTTCAATGTGTTGGGTGAAAAACTTAGTACCTTCTAGAATCTAGATTTTTTTTGAACGATAGATTTGAAATTTTCATTTTTTACAGTGAATAACCTATGTTGCCAGAATTAATGAAGACATGATTCCTATACTGGTGTAATTAACAGTATCACAAGTAGCTTTGTTATTTGTGGCCAGTCCTGCCACAATAACTTTCCAAACAGCTTTGCATTTGTTGTGCAACTGCATAAAGTATCATTTTCCATTTGTTTTTATTTTATTAATTCTGATTTGTATCTATTTTTAAGTTTAAGATAATTAAATCTCTCTCTTTAACTGTTTTTGATCCTCCAAAGTTGATTTACATAACTCATTATCTTTTCAGGGCAGGTGCAAATCACTGGTGAATACTTCTACAACTACTTTTCTTTGGTGATTCTATGTTTCTTTCTACTGTGTTGGGCAACTCTTGTTAAATATATTGCAAAGAAAAAGGCAATTCTCTGAGAAGCATAATCAGTAAAATTGTAAGTTAGGCCCCTTCATTGTACTCTACTGTGGTCTACAACCATTAATACCCATCTGATTAACAATCCCTACATATCTAGGTTGGCATTTTTTATTTTGTCTGTAATTTTAGCTGTTTTTCTTCATTATCTGATAGACATAAAGCATTGATGAGCTCTGTTTTATGCAAATTTATCTGTACGCTAGTTAAAAAACATATTTTGTGATCTGAGGAAATTTGGCAGGTGCACCTACTTTATGCTAAAATTACTGTCAGTATTTCAAAATATTAAACTCATATGGCTGTTATATTTTTCCAAGAAGGAAGCTGCATTTTCTAAGAGCTCTAAAAGCACATTAATATTGCCTTAAGGGAACACTATATGGGTAATGCAATCAATTTGAAATCTGAGAGTTATATTTTCAACATAGTAATTTCTAATGCCACTGGTAATGAATTTTTTTACAAGACCATTACTGACATGAGCTGATGAGCAAAAACATCATGACCATGCCACCGTGAGACTGAGTGCCACCTGACAGTGTTGTCAGCATGTCTCGTGGTAAGGAAAGTAGTTGAGAGAAAGGTGAATCATTCTAACAATAATATGAGTTGCAAATGGCAATATCAAAGAGCAGATTAATATGGCCTGACACCTGGGAATGAGCATCTCAGAAACTGTGAAGATAGTTGGCTGCTCATGTGGTACTGACGTGAGCATCTATGGAAAGTGGTTGAAGGATGGTGAATCCATGAGTAAGGGACAAGGTGTTGGACTTCCACAACTCATCATAGAACATGAAGTTTGGAGACTTGCATGCTCTAGAAGAGCAAGATAGGTGGTGGTCTGTGGCATGCCTGATAGCAGACCACAATGCTGATCCAAGTACAAATGTTTCAGAGCACATCATAGAGCATTTGTTGTTGAGCATGGGCCTTTGCAGGAGATGACCCTTATGTGTTCCCCTATTGAACCATTGACATCATCAATTATGACTGCCGATAAGTGGAAACATATTGCCTTGTCTGATGAATCACATTTCTTGCAACAGCAGTTCAATGTTTGTGTCCAGATATACCATCATATTGGCAAATGGTTTTTCGAAACCATGACAACTGTGGATTACATGAACATTAATGTGTACCATCTTGTTGATAGCATCTTCAGCTGAGCAACTGTCTGTGACACATGACCAGAATTGTGCTATAGTGGTTTGAGAAGCATGATAGTAAAAGCTGATGTCTTGGCCACAAAATTCACCTCATCTGAACCCGATGGAAATCTCAGATGCTATCAGGTACTAGCTCCACACTCAGAAACTACCAGCCCATAATTTTTGGGAATTTCGTGACCTGTACATAGCTTGTTGAATCCATGGCACACAGAATAGCTGCTGTATTGCTTTCCAGAGGTGGACCAACAAACTATTAAATTATTAATTTTTTGGCTCATCAGTGCATACTGAGTAACCTCCATTGTTGGTAAAACTTGTACAAAAACTTAATACAAAGTTGCAGCTTAGTGGCACATAAAAATTCATTTCATTTCATCAGTGTTCATTAACATACAAAACAGAATTTTTGGTTTCTCCTGTTAGGACACTAACTTCATCTACTTCATTTTTGATAAACTGATATTTTTAAACGAATGTGCAAAGCCATTAAAAGTAAGAGGACATGTGACCCATCTGAGCGCATTGGCACAATTGAATAGGTTGCTAACACTTCGCTGAGTCTTAGTGAGGATCTAGTGAGCCCTTCAGTGTTAGGATATGAGCCATAACATTTGATGCTTCCCATTGAGATTAATTTTTTTGGTCGATTTTGCACTCGAAACAGTAGCTTTTTTGGGAGGATATTCATTTGAGTGTTGAGAGTGAGGATGGAAATCATGTGATAAGACAGAGGCTGTAGGACATGAAGGTGTCTTACTGCACACCAAACTTCATAGCGCAAACATTTTTGGAGATGGACAGAAAACGCATTTAATGTTATGTCGAGCCAAGATTCTCATGATTTTGTTCAATACTTCGCCAGTATACAGCAGGTATCCCATTTCTTATCCTCCTCATCTTGTTCTACTCATTTGACTGTAGATTCTGCTTAAAAGCATAAGGAATTTTTCTCCCACAGTATCCACTCTCCTTGAATATGACCTTAATGTGGTTGAACTCGCTTGGCAGGCTTTCTTTGTCCAATACTGCATGGGCTATGTGGACCAGTGCATGTGGCACACCTCATTTTGAAGGAGAATGGCATCTGGAGGTGTTGGAATCCGAACATGCTTTACAAGATATGTTGATCACAAATTGTGATATGATGTGGCCACTCAGCAGTGAAAGGCTTCATGGGTTTTTCTAGCTGAACTCCCTGCACCCCTAGATTCACAATGGTGAACTCTTTTTGAATGTCCTATTGAAGTGCAAACTGGGCAGCATTGTGGGACACAGTGTTTACAGGAAAGCTATTTGTGTCTCCACAAATCCAGCTGCTATTATTCTTTACAATGTGGCAGTGTGCCATGTACTCTGGTCCACAGGGCCACTGCAATATCAGACAAAGACAGCCAACCAAGGGAGCTTCACCATCTAAAGGACGTATTGAAGATGAATGGATTTGGTGGGAAACAACTGTACACGCTTTCAAGCAGAATAAAGGGCCCAAGAAACTAGAGCAAGATGAAGAGGATAAGACAATGGCAATGTATTGAACAAACTCGGAAGACTCTTGCCTCAGCGTAGCATTAAAAGCACTTTATGTCCACCCCAAAAAGAAGCCCAAGAAATTACGCTGAAGGATGACTTGGGGCTCTGTAAACTGGGTGTCAACTGTATTTCAAGCAAATGTGGTAAGGCAGACTGTGCAGACAGTTGAAGAAAGGTGGAACCGGCACACTTATCTTAGGCAATCAACAAAATCTGCAGTCGCAGAACATTGCTTGGCTACAGGGAACTCAATGATATATGAACAAACAGAAGTGCTACGACAGACCTCGTTATTTAGGGTCTGTGTTCTAAAGGAAGCTGATCAACAGAGCTAACGAACTTCACTCTCAGCAAAGTATGGGACCCAGCACTCAGCCATCTTAAGTCACAATGTCAACTGAGTGTGACTTATGGGGGTGGTTGAAGTACTGGGACACCAGAGTTCGTACCCAGCAGTTGGCGATTCGCCCTCGCCTCCCCCCTCCCACAAATACACACACACAGTCTACCCGATGGTGCATGTGACCAGCTAGTGAGGGAATGAATGGGGAGTGGTAGAAGTATAAAGGAGGCATGATGTAGCAACATCTTGTGACGCCACATGCTCGTGGTACCAATGCTCAAGGCATCAGAGGCAGCTGCTGTCACAATAGAGATATCAGCCACCTACGTCTCCTTCATGTCAGCATACCTATCACCACGTGGCATTCTCAAGCCAGCAGACAATGGGGAGCTATTGTCTCTCCACAGCAAAATCTTCGCCATGGGGTACTTAAAAGCCAAACATGCCACCTGAAACTCGAAATTCATGAACACTAGTGAGTGTCGCCTACTGTGAGCTACAGAAGACCATGGAACAATAATTGTGGTGTCAAACGACCACACCATCCTCACATGAGAATGCCACACCGCTGTCCTCAACATCGCAATTGAGAGCGGTATCCTGCTGCTCATGACAGCTTCAACTGGGATTGTCCAACCATCAGACCACATCCCACTAATTTCAAGTCTGTCCGGGATGATGTACACTGAACTCAGAGAGAGATCTCAAAATGAGTAAAACAAATTGAGATGACTTCCAGCAGGAATTCATGCCAACAGTGGCAGCAGATATGAGGCACTTTATTTCATTTCAGTAACAGTACAGAGTAACCCACCACCTCGAAATGTGAGTTGGATGCTTCTAGATCTAACAGCAAAGACTTATTATTATTATTATTATTATTATTATTTCAATCTTACTGGTATACAGTTGTTAATGCTTTTTCAGATAATATAAAGAACATTATCCAGTATATGACATGAGGCATAGTCACATGAGACATTGTGTCACTTCATCAACAGTGCCTTGAAGGCTGTCATAGCACCCACACCACCTGATGTCGACAGTCAAGCAAAGTGTCGACTTAGGCCGCTCCCCCCTGCCCAGATATCTTGGCTGCCATCACCACCATGAAGAGCCACGTGAGTGGCACCTAGCCAGCCACAAAATGCATCCTCAACAAGATGTGCTAAGAGCAGCCTGCAGTGGAAAACCATAGAAAAACGAAATGCTGCAGGTCTTGTGTCATTGAAGGGCTGGATGACGGATCAGCACAGCGCCTGGTGAAATCTATGTCGTGGAAATCACAATACTACCTCTAGCAGTAGGGGCAAACATCATCTCACGGACAAACACCAAGGCAGAAGCAGCTCTCGTGATGTCTTCGCCGAGAATATTCGACCAGTGGCAGACTTGGCACACATCCAAGAGGTAGCCACACGCCTGCCACAGTATATTCAAATATGGGATAACGAAGGTGCCGTCGATCCGGCATATGGGGAAGAGGTAACACAACTACTTCGCAATGTACACAGCAATAAAGCGAACAAGCCCTATCTTGTAATGAATCAGATAGTAAAATAGATAGCCGGCTGCTGTGGCCGAGCGGTTCTGGGCGCTTTAGTCCGGAACCGCGTGACTGCTACGGTCGCGGGTTCGAATCCTGCCTCTGGCGAGGATGTGTGCGATGTCCTTCGGTTAGTTAGGTTTAAGTAGTTCTAAGTTCTAGGGGTCGGATGACCTCAGATGTTTAGTCCCATAGTGCTCAGAGACATTTGAACCATCTTGAAGTAAAATAACTCCTACCACTAAGTAGAACATAGAGCAGAGATTTTCAACAAGATCGTGCTAAAGAAGATGTTCCCATGGCGTGGAAACACGCAGGCGTCACAGTGCTGCCAATGGCCGGTAAAGATCTATGCTCACCTTCCAGTTGTCAGCCTGCTGCCAGCCTCATGTAAGCTACTCGAAAGGCTATTACCTTCGAAGACTGATGTTTCACGTAGAGGCAGAACAACTCCTTCCGGTGAAAAATTTGGCTTTTGGAGAGAACACGTTACCACGCACCAACTTCTGAGGTTGGTAGAGGAGACGCTATGTGCTCTACAACATAGAGGGGCCGGCCGCGGTAGCCGAGCGGTCCTAGGCACTTCAGGCTGGAACCATGCAGCTGCTACGGTCGCAGGTTCGAATCCTGCCTTGGGCATGGATGTGTGTGATGTCCTTGGGTTTAAGTAGTCCTAAGTCTAGGGGACTGATGACCTCCGATGTTAAGTCCCATAGTGCCTAGATCCATTTGAACATAGAGAGTATTTTGGAGCCATCTTTCTGGACATCTCTTGCGCCTTTGGCTTTGTGTGGTTCGAGGGATTCCTCTAATATCTACTAGTACTTGGGTTCCCTGTGTCACAAGTGCATCTCTTCCAGTTGCACCTCCAGAGAAAAACCTTTTGCATCTGCGCCCAGGATGGCGGTTACGCCAAGAGGGACATCACAGTGGAAGTGCCACAGGGTTCACTCCTCGGACCAAAGTTATACATGCTGTACATGTCTGACCTTCCCAGGATAATCGGATATCATGGCACTATATGCAGGCAATACAGTGCTGTATACCTGCAGTATAAATGCCATGACGATGCAGCGACACCTACAAGCAGCGTGTGATGACCTCGAGCACTGTACAGCAGAATGGCACTGCACAAGCTCGCTGGTGTTCCCTATCTACGAGAGCTCTTCGAGATGCAGCCAACAAGTTCTGTCGGAGGACACACCATCAAGGAATGAAATATCAGACGGCCAGGCGTACGACCACACTGGCTGCATACGACGAGATGGCCTGATCTGTGCATACTTTATTTATAAATACTTTTGAGGTCCTACCTTCATGTTACGACTATAAAGCTACAAGGGCAGGGGAGAAAACTCACGCCGCTATTTTTAGCGATTCTTGTCTGTAATATTTTGGTGAGTGTGGGTTCTTGTTACTACGTTGTTTTAAATTGTCCTGCCTTGTATTTGCCAAGTGTGTGTTTTAAATCCTGAATCTTGTATATATGCAGCTTGTTCACATCTCCGTGTCACGACTGTGAAGCCACAGGTGCACGGCAGATCCTAGTATGTAATGTTTTGGTCGATATGGGCTCTTGTTCTTGGGTTGTTTATTTCGGGTTTGCGTTAAGTGTTTAGGGATTTTTGTTCAGGGTTACTTACATATGTATCTTAACATACCTCCCTGTCACGAATGCAAAGTCACGAAGGCAAGGGAGACAACGCCCGATATTGTATGCCGAGTCCAAGAGCGAAGACGCGAATTTTACAGGTATTATCTTAAGATGATGGCAAGGTACGCTGTCGAAATATCGCGTTACGTAAAGGTCTGCACCCGGCTGGACAGTAAAAACCACTGCTACTGATAAACAAGGAAGCTAACAATGTAGCTGTTTCTAAAACGCACTATCAACTTAAGCCAGCGTTGAGAATGAAGATATCAAACTGCCCATAACTGGCAAATGAACACTTATTATGTTACCAATGCAATATCCAGTGCCTCACAATAATTAGTAACTGCTTCAGGCGAAATTGTGGAACGGGATGGCAGCAGCAGCAGCAGAGGAAGAAATACGATAACCTGCGCTCATTTTGACTTAGACCAAACCAGAAAATATAATTCCATGCCAAATGCTTCCGCTACACTGAACTTCATTGTTAATATTCTGCACGAGGATGAATACCATCTTCACTTCACCCATCAGGCCCACAGAAACCCATCTGAGAAAAACAACACAGAAGAAGGTAAAGCTGTCATCCTTCTTCAGATGGTATGGTATACTGTTACCTTCCTCCAGCGTTTGAACGGTTTTACCCAGCCAGTTACAGTGGGACCTGCAATCTAACGTGGGTTCAGAACCGCGGTTCAATCCGGCATTTGTCACATCAGCGAACACTGCTAGAGGTGAAAGAAGTGATAACTGAGGGAGTGGAGATAAAACCCATTTCCTTTGGGTTCACAGTTTGGCACTTCATCACTGAGCAACAACATACCACGTTATAAAAGCTTATGGCCTTGTGCACTCATTTTCTTGGTTAGGATCTATGCAGTAACACAGTTATGAAAGGCAATATTTATGCGCAACTGAATTCGATGAAATGTAAAGACAAGAAATTACAAAGTGAAATTCGTTCAGAACTTCTGAATCTGCGACGTAATAAATGTGTCGTGACAGGTGAAATAGTGAAAAGAATTGTTGAATGGGATAGAGTATGAATTATCACATTGTCTGGGGTTCACAGACTGTGTCTGAGTTCCAATAAAAAAACTGTCTTAACAGCTCTTGAGACTGAAAATATCTATATTACTATATAAAGATAAGTGGTAGTTTAGCGTTGCTACCAAAAGTTCATTGTTGATTTACTTCAGACGGATGCAGGTTACAATTTCTTTAAAATGTGCGGCATTTAATTAGATATTACTTATAAATGAAGAGAAGTTGTAGTTTAAGGTTGTTATCAAAAACCTCGAAAAGTTCTAGACCGATTTACTTCAAATTTGTACATGACGCTCTAATAAACGTTCGGAAGACGTAAGCTACACAATTTTAAATATATATGTTGTATAAGTGTATATACGAGTATACTAAACAAGTGGGAAAGACCCTTAGAAGACATATTGAAAAGTTCTTCATCGTCTCACTTCAATTTTTTCACGATATTAGTTTATTTATGGCTGTAATTTTTCGGCAACTGCAGTATCTACTTTTCGGTACAAAATTCAGTCATCAGTTGCAAATATATTTTTATTGCGCTTTACATGGTTCGACAAATCAATTTGTCATCGTGAGAAGCCGACATAATGAGGGATATTATAAATCTTTAGACCTTGGCTATAAACTTATTGACGTACATATTCATGTTCTATGTGATTATTGTACACACAGTTTTACAGTAACTTAATCACATCCGTGTGTATGTCAAGCTGTTGTGCTAGCAGCAAGGAACATAAGAAAACGTATAAAAATTTGACGAATGTATATAACGAAGAAATGTATAATTCATTTGAAAAAAAATGGCACATAGTTGTAACATACAGGGCGTTCACGTTAACTGAAGACATTTAAATATGTCGAAATCTACACATCGGATCAAAAAACGTTAAGATTCCATTTTGGTTGTCTCGGAGGGGAACATCCAACGATACCACGCTCGAATCACACACCACCCCGTGTTTGGCTGACAGAGGCCAACGTTGGTATCTTCAGTGGAAACCCCCGTTCATTATTGTAGATCACGACTCTACAGAAAAATCTGCATTCGTTATGTCTGAAGCATTTTCTTCGTTTCGCCATAAATGGCGCTGTGATCGGAGGAATAGAAACGTGTACACAATCGTAATTTACGACATGCTACTCAATGGCCCTTTAATATCCAGTGGCACGTGGGACCCCACTTCCAAGCTGGGAGAGTAGGACAGGCCAGCATTTCATAACTTTTAATTGGAAATCCCATTCGCAACGTTGTATTCCTCCGACATATCGAAACGTGGGGTGGGGTGGGGGGAGGGGGGGAGGACACCCCAGTAAGGCATGTTATACTGGTTAACGCTTCCAGAGTTTGTGAATGTAGACTCATCGCAAAATAGTACCTCGGCAAAGAACGTGGGGATCATTTGTGAATGGTCACTTCAACAAATGCGAAACACTATCCGGTTGTGGAAATCGGCGCCATGAAGTTCCTGATGCAGTGACACGTGGTATAGATGATACTTACGACGATGAAGTATTGTGACAATACTACCGACAGACATATCGGAATCGCGGTGTAATTGGCGGGCGCTCATATCCTTGGGTTGTAGTGCACTGCCTCCATTACAGTCATTCCACTAGCTTCTCCTGTGTAACACGTTTGTTTCGTTTCTTTTTGCCGCTCTGTACGCTGCCGTCAGACATAAAGGCAGTTCACAACTTTGCAAAAGAACGAACGAGCTGTCTCTGGAAGCGCTCGGCATACAAGGCGGCAGCAGCAGCAGCCTCAACATTTCTCCTACATTCTCCGTAAATCAGAATAATTTCAATTTTTTTCTCCTATGGTTGCAATATTCATTGTCCACTTGCAAGTCTCCAAATGATAGGTAGATATGCAGGCAATAAATACTGCGCAACAATTGTAACGTTTAGAGCTGCTATCAGTTCTACGTCTGCACGATTCGTGAGCTTCGATCGCAGTGTACCGCCTGTTATGATACTTGTAGTTCACAACACGTGGCGCGTAGAGTAGTCGCCTCTGTTCGATATGTCGGAGAAATAGAACTTTGCGAATCGTGTTTTCAATTAGAAAAGTTACGAAATAGTGGTTTGTCTTACCCTCGCAGCATGGAGGTGGGGTCCCACGTGCCATTGGATATGAAGGGCCATTGAGTAGCATGTCGTAAATTCAGATTGCGTACCCATTTTTATTCCTCCGATTACAACGCCATCTATGGCGAAATGATGAAAATGCTTCAGACAAAACGTATGTAGATTTTGCCGTAGAACCGTAATCTGCAATGAAAAACGGTGGTTGCCATTGAAAATTTCAAAGTTGCTCCCCTTAAGCCACACAAGGGGTTGGATCAGAGGTCGAGTGTGGTAGCATTGAATGTTCCCTTCGGAGACAAACAAACTGGAATTATAACTTTTTTTGATCATATGTATAGTTTTCGAGATATTTCAATGTCCTCAGTTAAAATGAACACCCTGCATGGTAGGAACAGGCTAATTTTCAGATACAATCGTTGAGCCTGCGGCCTAATATTGTACAACATAGCCTACAGTTCCGAAAAAAACATTTCAAAGCAAGTTTAATAAATTACACTTTTTGATTTATTGTTTGCAAGTATTAGTGAACAAACTGTGCCGTTCAATAGACTAAATGAAATTGCTTGGTAAATCGCTCGAGTATGATGAGGTCGAAGAAAGCGACCAACGGCAGGCGATATCGCTGAGGCCCTTATTTATTTGTTTATTCATTTATTCCTTTTGGAGGGTACCATAAAAGCAACTTTGGTTTTGCTCCTTTGTGTTTAATTTTCGTTCCTCCCAGACTTATTTCATCCATCGAGAGCGTCATTCCTCTTCTTCCTGGGTCCACTTTTTTCCTTTAGCTGACCTCTTTCTTTGCCGAAATCCTGCCTTTTGTGTTGCTTCTCGAAAATGTATTCTGTAATGCATTATGTCCATTCTAATTCCTGTGTTTATCATATGTTTGACAATTTCGATGCACAATGTGGATTTGCAACTGTTTAGTAAGCTACTTGGTTAGTCTGTTATAATCCATACGGTATGTGGCCATAGAACTGTAGTCTTCGTTTCAAACAGAGCTCTTTGTTTGATCTTAACTTGTGTTCAACATTACTATTACTTCTAGGTCTCAGTATTTTTCTTATAATTATTCTTTCAACTTATTCCTGTTTTAGCCTTGTGCTCCAGGACGAAGTTTTTTGTTTACATGTTTTTTGTCATTTGGAATGCCCTCTCCATTTTATGTACTGCGTTTTCTGTGACCGTAGTTTCCTTTGTGTTGCTTGTTATCCATTCTTCTGCTACTTACAACAGTTTGTTTTAGATATTGTGTTGTTATGAATTTTTTAAGACTTGCGGGGGGTATCTTCCTGATATTTGTCATGAAACTTATTTTCTCAAACGATATCTTAATCTTATTTTATCTGCTTGTTTCTGGAGGTCTGTGATTTTTTTCTTTGGCGCTATCCAGTGCGTCAGTAATGAATGCCATGTCATCTGCGGTCTAGATCATTTTATTTGGGTTTCTTACTAGTTCAACAGCCTAAATACTGTGGATTTTTCTCCATTCTCTCACTACATCCTCTATAGTGAAATTAAAAAGAAAGGGCGATAAGACGTCTTCCTATCTTACTCCTGATTTGATTTCTTTTCATGTTGTATTAAAGTCACTTTAATTATTTCTGTTGTTTTATTGTGGAGTCCAGATTCCTGTAAAAAGTCGATTGGTGTATTTCTGTCAACTGAGTAATACGCCTTTTTAAAATCTACAAATTTATCAAGTATGATGGCCCCGCGTAACTAGTGTCCTGCGACATAATACCTTGCCTGGCGGATGGTATTGGCAATTGTGCAATGCACTCGACAGCAGTTCAGCGCACCGCCACGCTAGAGATATCTCGCTCGACCTGTAGAGGCTGAGCAACGGCGAGGAGGGCGTTGACCCGACTGCGACTCCCACACACTGTAGCTGCTCACACTGTAGCTGCTCGCCCCCGCGCGGCGGGATCACCCAAGTGGTGGTGGCCGTAATCCCGAGAAATGCTGCATGCAACGTGATCAGTGACAATCGAAGGTGAAACATAAAACCGGCGGATACACGTACCCCAGAGGGTGACTGGAGAAACACAGCAGGATGCAGAGTTTTTGATATGCTGTCGCCAAAACAAAAACATTTTAAGAAAGCGCTGCCAATGAAATTTTCATGCGCGTTATGAACCATTAACGGATATAACATACCATTTTTCCGCAAACTTTACATTCTGCGTCGCTCGAAACTGGAATTAAGGGACAGCAAAGAAACTCTGAGAGAAATTGTTATTTTTTGGAGATATGGTTTCAAAAAGAACACAAATGAGTGCGTGATCATGTGTGAACGATGAGCACACAGCTTGGTACAAGACTGTTACTTCGTTAATTAATTAACGAAGTTAACTTTTCGAGAAACGGAGTGATTTTTCAGTTTGCTTTGAGAAACGTCATTGAGCCCGCTAATCGCTAATTAAGTACCTATTATTTATGAGAAAAATGATGCCGCACGGCCCACGAGGATCATGTTCTGACAAAGTTTGGATCATGTAGGTGTTTGACTACGCCGGGGTGCAAACAATCAGCCGGCCGCTGTGACCGAGCGGTTCTAGGCGCTTCAGTCTGGAACCGCGCGACCGTAGGGTCGCAGGTTCGAATCCTGCCTAGGGCATGGATGTGTGTAATGTCCTTAGGTTAGTTAGGTTTAAGTAGTTCTTAAGTTCTAGGGGACTGATGACCTCAGACTGCTACGCTGAAATTTCAGGGGAGCGCCAAATACATATTTCATATTCTTGAAGAAAGAAAACATTATTTCACAAAGCGCCTAGTATCCAGCGTACGTTGGTCTATCGATTATCATATGATTTTGAAACACGTCCCTATTGGTTTAGGATCATTTTTGAACAGATTCTAACCTGATTTCTGAACGAGTCGTAAGTTGATTTTTGAATGCGTGCATAGTGTACGTGACGTCTCTGCCAGCGAAATTCCCATCGCATCTAGACACAAAAGACTTTCCCGCAGATAAAACGGAATGGGGTTATACGAGCTGAGCTGAATTAACCCGAAAGGGTGAATATCAGTCACTGATTATGTGGTTGATTTAGATTAAGACTGCCGGTAGCAGAGTGGAAATAAACGACTAACAGGAATAAAAAGTAAGAAAGATTACGTATCCAAGAAAATGAAATTCTGAAAGAAAATTTTTGTCGTATCGGTAGAGTACAAAGGGCCAGCTGTACAGTCCCCGGTTAGCAGCCGCTGAAAGTTCTGTTCTCGGAATAGCGTGGGGAACGCGTTGTATGAAAACGCAGTTATGCCTAACCGGAGATTAAACGTGGGCTAACTAAGTTGGTGATTCTGCCAGGTTTAGTGAAGTTAACTGGAGAATAAGTTTTTAGTGATGACAAAATTGATTGTTTGAACGAGGAAGGAGGAGAAAGCGGGACATCATACGAATTACAAGGAAGAATATGACGATTCTAAATTTGTACAAATATTTCGTACTATTACTTTTCGATCTCGTGCTTGAGTAACGAGCGTATAAATAAAATGTATAAATTTTTCCTAGCATAAGACTTTTTGCTTGTAGTAGACCTAATAGGCGTTTGATATTGGTACTTCGTAAATTAAATTCTGTAGTGTTATTTCTGCAAATGAGATACATAAAAATGACCATTTGTGCCAAAACAGTCTCGCTTATTTGGCGTGTGCTACTGCTGCAATATTAGAAAGGCCTATTTCGTTTTATCGAGCAGACAGTGACAAAATAGACGTAATCAAATAAAAAACCACACCAGTCTTGATTACTATTCGTATTAACGGCTTTTACAGTATTAGACAACGAAATATTACTTTTTCATGTAGCAAAATGTTCGACAAACTTTAATGAGGTAATAGATCCTTTCATAGAAAGTTGTGCAAGATTAAAGACAATAATGCCGGGACCCAAGGTTTGAAGAAATGTGTACTGTCTTTCTTGTCTCTTGTCTTTACTGGTTTTATGTTTCCTATATCTAATTTTATGTCATACAACAGAGAAATTTATTAGCTAATAGGCAATAAAGAGCGCATATTTTCTGAAGAGTTCGTATTCTTCTGGATACACATAATCGCACTCAGTATTAATTTTGAGATTCCTGAAGGGGGTTAAGCTGTCAAAAGAGCCGACTGGGAGCAGGGGAGGCTAAACAGAACATTTTAATTTACGATGTCCTGAATAAAGGTTTGATGACTTCCATTATAAAATATACACGTTTGAATTCCACAGAGCGAAAGACGGTGACGTGTGATACAAAAATGCTGTGCGAAGAGGCGTTATACTACACCTTGGCACACTTAACATCAATTAACATGCGTTACATTTCCTCGAACATACATATTTTATACATCAGGCTCTTCAGAAAAATGTTCGCTACAATATGAACATTTTTTGATGAATCTTTTTTTTTTTTAAATTTTTGACGTCCTATCTCAAACGCTCGAGGGAATGAAGAGGAGGGCCACTATCAAGTTTTTGCGTCGGTCCGGAAATATCGTATATCCGGGGTTGGCTCTATAGCTGATGACAATCCGTGGCAGCATGTAAGTGACCACGTTAATTTTGTATCCATATCTGGAGAACAAGTACTTTTCGGTTTTAAACTGCACCGCCTATAAAATCAACAATAGTGCTCACACTTCGAGTCTTCCCAGTTTGAAACAACAAATAAAGAGAGCACGTGAATCGCGGTATGTACAGTTTGAAAAAAACAGAGAAGGAAGGGTCTCGTCGAGGAGAGACACAGAAAAATCTTAGGCACTCAAACATCGACAGCGGAGGTTAAGAGAATACGACAGAGATCAGTGCATAGTAAACTTTTTTTATTACGAATATAGTTCCTTGACTTGTCGTTTGAGAAGCTGATAAAAACTCTAAACCCCAGCAAAAGTTCAATTTCGAGGGGAACATTGGGCAGTTGCGTGGTTGATTAATACATTCAATAAAGCAACACCTTGTTAAGTAAGTAGATACTTTTTCTTTGAAATTCGAACTAACCTATTATCTGGCTACCAGGAATCATTACCTTAAAAATAATTTTGGTAAACAAAGATAGTATTATTTCTACTTTTTGTGAACAATGGTGTAGTCCTCCTTGAACAGGGTTTTTGAAGCCTAAAGTACGAACAGATATAATTTTGACAGTATAGATAGTATGTTTATTACGTGATTACACTGAAGATTAGCGCTAATGAAAAATAAATGAACCATCAAAATTCAAGCGGCCAGTGACCGATTTACATGAAATGCAGATTCATGCTCATTCTTCAGTGTATGAATGTGGCGAGGTCACAGTATGCCAGCTATCTTGAAGGAACACAATTGCTTCAGTCAACATTTAACGTTTATGCATGCAGGGTGTAAGATTGTCCACATTCCGTGTTCTCTGCTCGCATATTCATCTGTTGCCCCCGACGGAACTCTTAGGCACCTCTCGTTTTAGAGCCGTAGTAATACACATTATACTTTACTATCTAGCTATGAGGTAACAGTGCAAAGCATAATATTTTGTTCACAGATCAGTTAAAATTTTTATGTTGGCACTACTGACTTATGTATATAGCTTACAGCTACATATTTTGTCACATGTGATCGTGATTTGTCTTTACTTTTTCATTAAAACTGGAGGACTCCAGTCATCAAACAGGTAACTTATGTTGCAATGCATTTATGTTGTCTAATGTTATTTACATCAACATTGTTACAGTGTCTATATTTTTGTGTCCTGAGTACGCTGAAACTCTTTTTATACCAACAGGACATGTAAGTTAAAATTGCATAAAATAATGTATGAACAGTTGTTTCTTTTTTTATCCATGAAACTCATATTAGTGGACTTACGTTAGGTTTTCAAAATGTCACTATCTTTTTAAAGTATGCCAAAGGCCTAACTGAAACAGAAATATTTAAAATACTGACTGAAGACGTCCTTTTCGACAATGATACGGTTACTAACACTAAAAATGATCAGATAGAAGATAAAGACTTGTCTACAGTTGTAAATAATTTTGACGATATTTTTGAAAGCTAGCTAACAGCTGCGCAAATGATATGTTGAATCAATAACTGGCCGACCATTTTAATGATAAAAGGAATATAATATAGGGGACATTTCTAAACTAAGTAAAATTGAAGAAAAGAGGTATGGAGACCACAGTTTCGAAATACACTTACCATTCTAGTGTCACTGAAGAGAAGTTTTGACACTGTAACTCAGCAACAGATGTTTTCTCAGAAATACTGGCTTCTGTTGTAGAAAGCGTAATGTTTTTTTCAGATCAATATTTATGGTGTACAAAAAATAAAACAGCGCATATCAAGGCACCAGAGCTGATTCCACTTACTGGTATCAATTTTGTCGTTGGCTATTATAAGTCACCTTCAGGGTATCACAACTAGAGTCACAGTAAAGTTCAAGGAACTCCAGTTGGCAAAGCTGTGTAAGTGTCTGAGTTTGAAAAAGTGCTCAGAGACCTCAAAATCTTGATTTCCAAAAATTTAAATGATATTTCTCAAGGTAAAAGCACCTTGTAACAGTGTAACTAAATGAAGCTTGTTGAACGTACATACAAATTGTGGTGTACAACAGATATGAAAGGATACACACAATGGAATGTGATGTTTATCAAAAAGGAAGGAAAAGATTGAAGAAGTATTTGCCATGTATGGACCAGAGAGATAGTTGTTCCCTAAATGATCAGAGACTTCTAGTACATCCATAGAAAGGTTTTTTTGACACTTTCTTTACATCCCGGCCATTTTCAAATAGAATGACACGGGAAAGCGATTTAGTTAGGGGAGTAAGTAGAGGTAATCGCAAAAGAATGATTCGAAACTTTTTAAAAACCAAATTTGTGGCAAGGAGTGGCTATGATCACAGAATATCTTCTACTGAGTTAGTTTTTCAATGGAAAGACAACAAAGTTGTATTATTTGCCTCTAATTTCCATGCTGATGAGGAAACAACAGTGTCAAAATATAGGAGAATGGCCAAATTGGCTTTTACTTGCCCCATCGTTACTCATGATTACAGTAGATGCATGGGATGATGCATGACGATCGCCTGCTTCCCATACACGGACCTGAATACAGATTGGTAACAACGAATTTTTAGGGGAATGTTGGAAGTAACTTCCGTTAACCCATGTCATATATTGTGAGTTATTAAAAAAAGTCTTAACGCCGGAGTTAAGGCGAAATGTCACTTGGCGTGGTGAATACATGGACGAGGTTGTGGAAACCAGCAACAGAATCATCAAAAACAGGAACAGTCTCGTACAAAGAAATGTTGTCAAGAGATGCACATCATATTATTCCACGTCAAAATATTTTAATATTGAAATCATTCGGTAGCCACACTGTCAAATTCGTAGGAAACCAAGGTACACTATGTGATCAAAAGTATCCGGACACCTGACTGAAATTGATTTACAAGTTCACGGCGCCCCCATCGGTAATGCCGGAATTCAGCATGGTGTTGGCCCACCCTTAGCCTTGATGATAGCTTCCATTCTCGCAGGCATACGTTAAATCAGGTGCTGGAAGGTTTCTTTGGGAATGGCAGCCCTATCTTCACGGAGTGCTGCGCTGAGGAGGGGTTGTGCATTATGATCGTGCTGAAAGATGCAATCGCCATCCCCGAACTGCTCTTCAACAATGGGAAGCAAGAAGGTGCTTAAAACATCAATGTAGGCCTGTGCTGTGATAGTTCCACGCAAAACAAGGAGTGCAAGGCCCTGGATAAAAAACACGACCACACCATAACACCACTGCTCCGAATATTACTGGTTGGCGCTACACACTCTGGCATATGATATTCATTGGGCTTTCGCCATACCCTCACCATGCCATCGGATCGCCACATTGTGTACCGTGATTCGTCACTCCACACAAGGTTTTCCACTGTTCATTCGTCCAGTGTTTACGCTCCTTACACCAAGCGAGGCGTCGTTTGGCATTTACCGGCGTAAATGTGTGGCTTATGAGCAGCCGCTGGACCATGAAATCCAAGTTTTCTCACCTCCCGCCTAACTGCCATAGTACTTGCAGTGGATACTGATGCAGTTTGGAATTCCTGTGTGAAGGTCTGGATAGATGTTCGGTTATCACACATTACGACCGTCTTCAACTGTCGGCGGTCTCTGTAAGTCAACAGACGAAGACGACCTGTCCGCTTTTGTGCTGTAGGTGTCCCTTCCTGTTTCCACTTCACTATCACATCGGGAACCGTAGACCTATGGATGTTTAGGAGTGTGGAAATCTCGAGTACACACGTATGACATAAGTGACGCCTGATGACGTTCGAAATCCGTGATTTCCGCAGAGGACCCCATTCTGCTCCCTCGCGATGTCTAATGACTTCTGGGGTAGCTGATATGGAGTACGTGGCAGCACAATGCACCTAATATGAAGAACGTATGTTTTTAGGGATGTCCGGATACTTTTGACCACATAGTGTAGCTGCGATGTGGCATATAAATTTGCAGCCGAGGTTCTACTCAGAATGGAGTGCATGCGATACGAGGGGCGTTCAGTAAGTAACGCAACACTTTTTTCGAAAGCTGGTTGATTTTATTTAGGATTCCAATACACCATACTATTCCCCATCCTTTGTCTACAAAACCCTATTTTTCAACATAATCTCCGTTCAACACAACGACCTTTCGCCCGCCACCTTACTGTGACGGCCAGTATGCCATTATACTGGTCAGCGTCGGAGCCGACGTCTTGTTGCATCAGTAACCTCCACGCCCTGCTTCCCGCGGAGTGCATCTTTCGTTCGCCCAGACAGATGGAAATCGGAAGACCGGCCGGAGTGGCCGTGCGGTTCTAGGCGCTACAGTTTGGAACCGAGCGACCGCTACGGTCGCAGGTTCGAATCCTGCCTCGGGCATGGATGTGTGTGATGTCCTTAGGTTAGTTAGGTTTAATTAGTTCTAAGTTCTAGGTGACTGATGACCCCAGACGTTAAGTCGCATAGTGCTCAGAGCCATTTGAACCATTTTGAAATCGGAAGGTGCGTGGCTTTAGGGTGGATAAAGAAGAATAGTCCACTGAAGTTTCATGAGCTCTTCTCGTGTGGGCAGACTAGCGTGAGACCTAGTGTTGTCGTGGAGAAACAGAAGTTCGTTTGCTTTTTTGTGGCGACGAACAGCTGAAGGCGTTTATTCAGTTCCTAACAGCAGCACAAACACTTCCAAGTTGCACCATGAGGGAGGACATCAAGCAGAATAACTCTTTCAGAGTTCCAGAAGAACGTCGCCATGACTTGACCAACTGAGGGTGCGGCTTTGAATTGCTTTGGAGAAGTGGTGTGCCATTTTGTTTCCGGTTCGAAGTGATAAACCCATGTTTCATTGCCTGTCACGATGTTCGACAAAAAATTGTCAGGAGCTGCCTAGTAACACGCAAACTATTACGTACATGTCGGCCTTCGTTGCTCTTTATGGCCTTCTTTCTACGCGGCGCAGAACCAGAACGCACAAACCTTTGAATTCCCCAAATGGTGGACAAAAGCATCAGCACCACCAACAGAGACGTTCAGTTGTGCAGCGAGGTGTTTGATTGTGTCCCGTCGATCACCTCGGACGAGTGTCCGCACGTTCTAACATTGCACGAGTCACAGCTGTGAGCGGCCGGCCGTTAGGCGAGACATCTGACAGGTTTGCGCGACCTTGCTGCGATGATGACAGACGCCTCACGCAGCGACTCACCGTGCTTTTGTTCAATTCCATATCTCCGCAGACATTCTTCAAGCGCCTATGAATATCTGCGATGCTTTGGTTTTCCGCCAAAAGGAATTCAATGACAACACTCTGCTTAGAAGGTAACTCCGTTACAGGCGCCATTTTGAAGGCTGCGTAGCCTACAGCACCGCCATCTATCGGAACGTCGTGAAACTACAGTGGCTGAAATGGGGATAGTCCACGATGTTCTACAACAAATTTTGCACATTTTCAACCGACATTGGCCGCGAAAAAGGTGTTGCATTACTTATTGAACACGCCTCGTATACCTCTTTATTGTAATGGAATGAAAAACGACTAGGCCGAGTATCATGCTATTTCTATTGACTGAAGAGTAGAAATGGACAGCCACATCGATTTTTATACAATATACAATAAATATTTGTCTTAACTAAGACCATTTTTGTGTGAAATGGCATTAAATGTTAGTTTATTATTTTCAAGTAGTATATTTCCCTCGACCTCAACAAAGAAACGCTCAAAGACCACTTTTTTATTATACACAATATACTAATAAGCCTAAGTGTACGTCGCGCTGTGGCCCATGGTACTGGTAAGTACCAAGTTTCAAAAATAAATTGGAAATCAAATGATTCCTTGCAAATGAACTGACTTTTGAAACTAAAACATTTGAAAAAAGAAAACTTTTTTATGGATTACTGAAGTCGGGCAACAAAGTGATATGATCCATGAAGCAAATTATTACACGACTATCATGTAGAAATCAGCAGGAAAGAAAGATCTTATTACATTATAATCCCCAAGAATTAAGCGGTTCTGGTAATTCTCTAAACTATATCAAGCAGGTAGCAAACTAACGTTCCTGTGGTTTGTGAAAATACACTCCTGGAAATTGAAATAAGAACACCGTGAATTCATTGTCCCAGGAAGGGGAAACTTTATTGACACATTCCTGGGATCGGATACATCACATGATCACACTGACAGAACCACAGGCACATAGATACAAGCAACAGAGCATGCACAATGTCGGCACTAGTACAGTGTATATCCATCTTTCGCAGCAATGCAGGCTGCTATTCTCCCATGGAGACGATCGTAGAGATGCTGGATGTAGTCCTGTGGAACGGCTTGCCATGCCATTTCCACCTGGCGCCTCAGTTGGACCAGCGTTCGTGCTGGACGTGCAGACCGCGTGAGATGACGCTTCATCCAGTCCCAAACATGCTCAATGGGGGACAGATCCGGAGATCTTGCTGGCCAGGGTAGTTGACTTACACCTTCTAGAGCACGTTGGGTGGCACGGGATACATGCGGACGTGCATTGTCCTGTTGGAACAGCAAGTTCCCTTGCCGGTCTAGGAATGGTAGAACGATGGGTTCGATGACGGTTTGGATGTACCGTGCACTATTCAGTGTCCCCTCGACGATCACCAGAGGTGTACGGCCAGTGTAGGAGATCGCTCCCCACACCATGATGCCGGATGTTGGCCCTGTGTGCCTCGGTCGTATGCAGTCCTGATTGTGGCGCTCACCTGCACGGCGCCAAACGCCCATACGACCATCATTGGCACCAAGGCAGAAGCGACTCTCATCGCTGAAGACGACACGTCTCCATTCGTCCCTCCATTCACGCCTGTCGCGACACCACTGGAGGCGGGCTGCACGATGTTGGGGCGTGAGCGGAAGACGGCCTAACGGTGTGCAGGACCGTAGCCCAGCTTCATGGAGACGGTTGCGAATGGTCCTCGCCGATACCCCAGGAGCAACAGTGTCCCTAATTTGCTGGGAAGTGGCGGTGCGGTCCCCTACGGCACTGCGTAGGATCCTACGGTCTTGGCGTGCATCCGTGCGTCGCTGCGGTCCGGTCCCAGGTCGACGGGCACGTGCACCTTCCGCCGACCACTGGCGACAACATCGATGTACTGTGGAGACCTCACGCCCCACGTGTTGAGCAATTCGGCGGTACGTCCACCCGGCCTGCCGCATGCCCACTATACGCCCTCGCTCAAAGTCCGTCAACTGCACATACGGTTCACGTCCACGCTGTCGCGGCATGCTACCAGTGTTAAAGACTGCGATGGAGCTCCGTATGCCACGGCAAACTGGCTGACACTGACGGCGGCGGTGCACAAATGCTGCGCAGCTAGCGCCATTCGACGGCCAACACCGCAGTTCCTGGTGTGTCCGCTGTGCCGTGCGTGTGATCATTGCTTGTACAGCCCTCTCGCAGTGTCCGGAGCAAGTATGGTGGGTCTGACACACCGGTGTCAATGTGTTCTTTTTTCCATTTCCAGGAGTGTATGAAATACTGATCTGCCTGGCCAGTTATTCAGTGTTATCAGCCAGATATATGGAAAGCTAAATCCTTTACTTAAATGATGTAATAACATCTTTCTCACGTTGATTACGCTGATAAAAGTTTCGGAACAACATGGATGTGTTTTCTTCCGGTCGCAGCTCCAAAGTCCACGGAAGGGATCTTGAAATTTGCATAGAATAAGTTCCGTATTCGTAGCCTGTCAAGCGCCTCGATGTCGAACCATCAACTAATAAAGAATGATGCTGTTGCTGTCGTGGTATTAGAAAAATAATGCGACGTCTCGCTTTAAAAAATAAAAACGGCTACTGAGACCAGCGGTGGCTTAACGTAATAGAGAACTGAAAACATACGGACGTGAATTCAAGTGAGGAGTCATCATTATAGACCACATTGGCCGAAGGAGGTAAAAACACCTGTGACAACGCCAGTGAAGGTAGTTCCACGGTGACTGCTTGCTGACCATCGCGAGCACTTAAAAGTTAGATAGTCGTACGTCCTAAACCTTTTCTAGTTCCAGATGGGCATTTTATTCAATGAGGCGCTCGGAAATACAAGTTACAGCTTATGATGGCAGTTCACTTGTTGAGGCTGTTGACTTTATCTCTCTACCGTCAACATGACAGTGCTGTCATCATGGTCAGATCTTCGGCTGGCTTGGTAACAGAGATTATTCGAACCACAAAATGAAGTGCGGATGAGTCTCACCCAGCGAGTAAGCTGACAGAGAGAGGAGCATGCGCACACCCTATTCGCCAGGGCCCCGCGCTCTGCTCAACTCAGCCATTGGCTGTCCGCGCGGCTAATTGGCTGCGTTTGAAGTGGAGCGCCGGAGCGCGCCGCAGCTATATGTGAACGCGTTCACGGGTTACTTCGGCCGTGTATCATCTGGCCTTCGTTTGTCCGCGATCCTCGCGAAAATGTCGATACTCTAACCGACCTATCTCACCGCTGTAGAGGGACGTATTTTTGCCGGCTCTCAACTAAGAATAAACCGCGCACTATGCAGCAGCGGTGCGCAGAGCGCTCTGCATAACCTTTCAAACCCTTTGTGCCGCAACAAGCGTCGAGTTGGGGCCGACCGATACCGTGAAACAGCCGCATTTGCACGTGACACTGTTGCCGAAGATTATCTTCAGAACATGTAGAACTAGCAGGCATACACCTGATACGCCCGCGCAACGTGCAGTTAACTAGACATACTGGAGGACATAATATTGCGTCGAGCGGTCGCAGCCTGATCAAAAGAACCGCGTCGAATCATTATGGCGTAACAACATTCACGGCACGAGACCTTACGCCATTCCCTGTATGCACGTAGCCATCACACGTCTACTAGCCCACACCGTGCACGTTATCTTCAACCTGCAATACACCGAGAAATTAAAATTTATCAGCTATTTATGGGACCGACGCTGACATAAAAAAAAAAAACAGGAAAAAGCAGATATATAGGATGCTCCACGAACTTTCAAATCGTGGCGATAGATACGGGCTTCAAAAATCCGTAATTGCTGTCACCAACAACTCTGACGACGCAGCAAAACAGTGTGACAAGTTCGGGGAGAGAACTGTACCCGCCAGTCGACCGAGGCACCCCTCTACACGGATTCGCCTTCATAGGAACATCCAGTCATAAAACGAGCCTTCAGCTGCAAATATAACCAATGAGTCTGAATTATGACTACTACTTTTCGGGAAATATTGATGTATATATTTGTTTCTTGTTATCTCTCTCAATATTCCTTTCGCGCCGTTACTGTGTATTAATATTAGCATTGCACACATTGCAAAAAGTTGAATTAACGAGGTAAAATACGTAAGATAACAACATAAGATACTGTTTAAAAAAAGTTGTAATACACAGGCCAGCCTGAGAGTGGCTGTCAGTCGGTCTTCTATGCGAATTCTGGACAGTCCCAAATCTCTGCCTCTCAAAATACGATACGCCAGTCTCTGGAATAGTATAAAACACGGAACGAAAGTTTACACTATTTACAGACAGATGGAGCCATGGAATTTTCTCACTTACGTTAACTGTTGACTGTGACAGAGGATGGGGATCAGGCCACAAAGTTAAAATTAAAAAAAAAAAAAGCTACATCATGAAAACTGCAGACGCCATACAACCGGGTAGATTCTAGAGGGTATATACAATGACAGAAAAAAATCGCAAGACCAAAGATGTGTGTGACAGAAAATAAAGTTTGTAGGCGTGTTTCTACATCTGAAAAACTATGTCTATTCAAATTTGGCGCTAGGCGTATAAGGGTGGCAACAGTAGCGCCAATATGAGGATGCAAATCAGGTTTGCTTTAAATGCACGCTATAACGGTCGTGAACGTTAGTTACCTTTGAAATTAGACATGATGAGTTGATCTTAGTTAAGAATGCCTATAAGGTGACAAAGACGAGAATATCAACACCTCACAGTCTTTGAACGATGGCATGCAATAGGGCTACGAGAAGCTGGATGTTTCTTCTGCGATACTGCAAAAAGACTTGGCAGGAATGCAACCACTTTACATGATTACTGGCAGCGGCGATCAAGAGAATGTACGGTCGAATGAAAAACCAGCCTCCGGACGGCTACGTGGCACTACCAAGAGGGAAGACCATCGTGTTCGGCGTATGGCTCTGGCGCGTCATGCTACGCCTGCAGCAGCAATTTGAGCAGCAGTTGGCACCACAGTAAGACAACGAACTGCATTCCACCGACCCCAAACCACCGCCATTTGCGACTTCAGTGGAGTCAAAGGAGAGATAATTGTAGGGCTGGGCGGAGATCTATTGTGTGTTCTTGTGAAAGCTGGTTCTACTTCTGCGTCAGTGGAGGGTCTGCTACTAACCTGTCTACGTGCTACCCAAGCTAGGTTGGTTGGGTGTGGGATTGAAGGGACCAGACTGCTAAGGTCATCGGTCCCTTGTTCCACGATAAAATCACACGAAATAAAAACTGTCAGTCGTTAAAAACGGAGAACTGAGACAAGGGACGACACAATACAAGAAATACAGACAAAGACCAGACAATCGGAACTAAAATCACACCGAGTGTGAAGGTGGTTGGCCGACCATGAAAATAAGGAAAAGCCAACCACCAAATGACATTAAAACCCACAGTTTAAAACCACAGGCCAAAGGCCCAAGTCAATACAGGAAATAAAAGGACAAACACTCAAATCATACGATAAAAACCCCCTGCCCGAATAAAACTCAACACGAGGTCCGCCATAGCTACGTCATCACATAAAAGGGCAGGGAGGGTATCAGGCAGCGCAACCGTCTGCCTGAGTCCTGTTAAAAGCGGGCAGTCCACCAAAATGTGGACCACCGTCAGAGCTGCCCCGCAGCGACATAGCGGTGGGTCCTCCCGGCGCAACAAATGGCCGTGCGTCAGCCACGTGTGGCCAACGCGAAGCCGGCAGAGGACGACAGAGTCCTTCCGAGAGGCCCGCATGGAGGAGCGCCACACACCGGTCGTCTCCTTCACCGCCCGAAGTTTGTTGGGCGTGGGCAGGGTGCGCCACTCGTCACCCCAGCCACCAAGCACTTTCTGGCGCAAAAGCGACAGGAGATCACACTCCATAAGGCCGAGTTCCAGAGCCGGTGAACTCACTGCCTGTTTAGCCAGCGTGTCAACCCGCTCATTGCCCGGGATGCCGACATGACCTGGGGTCCAAACAAAGACCACGGAGCGGCCGCAACGGGCAAGAGCATGGAGCGACTCGTGGATGGCCATCACCAGACGGGAACGAGGAAAGCACTGGTCAAGAGCTCGTAAACCACTCAGGGAGTCACTACAGATGACAAAGGACTCACCTGAGCGGGAGCGGATATACTCTAGGGCGCGATAGATGGCAACCAACTCGGCAGTGTATACACTGTTCCCGGGTGCCAGCGACCGTTGCTCACAATGATCCTCTAGAGTAAGAGCGTAACCAGTGCGACCAGAGACCATCGAACCGTCGGTATAGGCCACGGCAGATCCGGGAAACTCGTCAAGGAGAGAAACAAAGCGGCGGCGGAGGGCCGGAGGAGGGACCGAGTCTTTCGGACCCTGTGCCAAATCCAGCCGAATGCATGGTCGGCGCACACACCAAGGGGGCAGACGGAGATTGGCCCGGAAAACAGGCGGGAGAGGAAAAAACTCAATCCCACACAGTAGAGCCCGGATGCGAACCGCGATCGTACACCCTGACCGGGGCCGCCTGTCTGGAAGATGGACGATCGAGTGCGGGAACAGGAGACGGTAGTTGGGATGCCCTGGCAAGCTACAAACGTGGGCAGCATAAGCAGCCAGAAGTCGGTCGCGCCGGATCCGCAATGGAGGAACACCAGCCTCCACAAGTAAGCTGTCAATAGGGCTTGTCCGAAATGCTCCTGTGGCGAGTCGGATCCCGCAGTGATGGATGGGATCCAGCAATTGCAATGCTGATGGCGATGCCGAACCATAAGCCACACACCCATAATCAAGGCGGGACTGGATCAGCGCTTGATACAGCCGGAGAAGGGTGGACCGATCGGCACCCCATCCGGTGTGGCTAAGGCAACGGAGAGCGTTTAAATGCCGCCAGCATGTTTGTTTAAGCTGCCTAATATGAGGCAGACAAGTCAACCGGGCATCAAATACCAGTCCCAAGAACCGATGCGTCTCTACCACAGCAAGAGGTTCACCATCAAGGTAAAGGCGTGGCTCAGGGTGAACCGTGCGACGCCGGCAGAAATGGATAACGCAGGTCTTAGCGGCCGAAAACTGGAAGCCGTGCGCTACAGCCCACGACTGCGCCTTGCGGACCTACACCTGGAATTATGGTCTGGTGTGTGGTTTTGTATCACAGCACGTGCACTCTCGCGGTTATCGCACGCACCCTGACTGAAAAATTTGTACGTCGATCTGGTGTTTCGACTTGTGCTGCCATTCAAGAACAGTATTGTAGGGGATTGTTTTCCAACTGGATAACGCTCGCTCACTTACTGCTGTTGTAGCCCAACGTGCTCTACAGAATGTCTACTGTTGCCATGGCCTACTGGATCATCAGATCCGTCTCCAAACGAGCACATATGGGACATCATCGGACAACAACCCCTGCGTTATCTGGAAACAGAATTAACCGTCCCTGTATTGGCCAACCAAGTGCATCAGGCGTAGCATTCCGTCCCACAAACTGACATATGGGATCTGTACAATACTATGCATGTAAGTTTGCATGCTTTTCCTCAACATTCCGGCGGTTTCACCACTTATTACTGTACCAGCATTTCGCATTTGCAATGGCTTATGTCGCGCTATGGCTTATGTCGCGCTACATTACCCTGTGATCTTGTAGTGTTAATCACCAAAATATGTTACCTAGACAAATGTATTCTCCAAAAAATAGTTGAAGTGGCTCTAAGCACTTTGGGATTTAACACCTGAGGTCAACAGTCCCCTAGACTTAGAAGTACTTAAACTTAACTAACCTAAGAACATCACAGACATCCATGCCCGAGGCAGGATTCGAACCTGCGACCGTAGCAGAAGCGCGGTTCCGGACTGAAGCGTCTAGAACCTCTCGGCCACAACGGCCGCCATTCGTGACTGGAAAAGGAAAGATGGGAAGTGACAGTGATACAGAAAGTACTCCCCACCACACACTGTCGAGTGACTGGTGGAGTGTAGATGTACATCGCACTAGGGGGGTCAATGGAACAGCTACATAAAACAGTGGTTCTGTTCACACCAGAGGCAAAGTCACGTCACTCACTCCCGCATTCCACGATGAGAGACAGGGAGCAAATTAATATCAGCATTAAGGAACTACCATCGGTAGTAGCGGCCAAAGGAAAAAAGAAGATAGGTAAGAGGCGTTTTTGACATGGTTGGTTTTACAGTGTCCGCAGCTTGTAAGTCCTTCGGGCATACATACATGTTGTGAAGATATAGACACTGTAAATAAAAAAAAAGAACACAAACATTGTAACCATTAAACATATACACTGAAGCGCCAAAGAAACTGGTTCAAGTGGCTCTGAGCACTATGGGAATAAACATCTGAGGTCATCAGTCCCCTAGAACTTAGAACTACTTAAACCTAACTAACCTAAGGACATCACACACATCCATAGCCGAGGCAGGATTCGAACCTTCGACGGTAGCGGTCACGTGGTTCCAGACTGAAGCGCCTAGAACCGCACGGCCACACCGGCCGGCCATAGTGTTATTGTGTGAAGAGCTAGGATATTAAGTAAGTGAGATACAGTATTTCGATGATGAACAGATGACAGGCACTCAGTCACTGATGTGAGGTACAGTAGTGGATGTAGCCGATGAAGCAGAAATAACCTGTGATAGTCACACAACTTGTCTGGCCGCAGCTAACCTAACTGGGCGTTTGAAGCACCGCCATGGTCGATTACACGCGTGTTACAGACGCAACACACGCAAGCATTCGCGATAATTTCAAACGTCTAGAGTCTTCGCTACTTGCGCTCTGCTGATTTACATCGCAATAGTGGAGAATAGGTAGAAAGAGTGCTTGCACAACTTTAAGTTTCAAATTACAGGGAAATACGTTGCAAAACTTTGTGAATGTATCGAGCGAAGCCCAAGTAGTCCATAGTGTAGCACTTGTTTTGAAAATAAAGCAATTCCAGATCATTTTGAAAATAAAGAAGTTCCAGGTCAGGACAGAAAGGTTGTGGTGGGAGGGGAGAGGAGGGTGGGGGGTGCAGGCCTGTCAGATGCACGTTGTGGAGATCTGTACAAGTGATTCCTGCTTTGGAAGAGCGCAACTCAGTGGAAACCAATGTTTTCATACAAATGTCGCTCGCCCAGTGAAAGATCTGCTAACTGCAACCGTCCACGAACGTGTTATCGCCCTTGGTTTTCCAGATGCGTGTCTAACAGGATCACCTGATCTGATTCCATATGCCTTTTGGCTCTGGGGATATCGAAAAGAACACGTTCGATCTCTACCTGTTCCCACAGTATAGGAGAACACGTTGCTGAGATTCCACCGGAACTGCCGCGAGCAACTGTTCGTCACGTCGTTTTACGGATGCAGGATCTCGTCGACGTCTCCAGTGCCCATATTTAACAAATTGTGTAAGCGGCGGTTAGTAAGAAATGTGTTTCTCACTTACACGTCCCGTTCGTAATCCATTACCTATGGAAATATTTCTATTTGTCTTTTTTCTATTCACACCGCCAGATATGCACCGGTGGCAACAATTTTAACTAATTTGTTTTCCAGCGTAAATTGATTCCTCATTAATGCATGAGAATATCTACCGAACTTCGCTCCCATATGATAATTACAGCCGTGACTGCACTTTAATTATAACGACCCTGTATTTATAATTGCTAATTCCTTTTTCCTTTTGTTCTTCTAAGATACATTTAAATTTCCACCTAACAATCAGTATACCTTCTCGGATTTTTGTGTCCAGCAGCCTGGGAACTTGAATTGGTTAACTTCTTTGCATACAGTGATGTTGTCTATAGGACATTCCTGACGCCAGAAGGCTGTAGCGAAATGCAGGAAGACCTACAGTTGCTGCAGGACTAGCAGTTGACCCTGAACGTAAGTAAATGCAACGTACTGTGAATAAATAGGCGAAGACATCAATTAATGCTCGATTATAGTATTGGCAATAAACTGATGGAAACCGTAACAGCCATACAATATCTGGGAGTAACTGTCCAAAACGCCCCACAGTGGAAAGGCCACCTAATGCAAATTATAGGAAAAACAGCTAGAGATGCATGAAAGCATCCTAAGGAAATGTGAATCATCCGTGAAAGGGAAAAAAACCGCACGTCCAACCCTTTCTCGATTACATCTCGTCAGTCTGTGACGATCATCAAGTAGGATTAATGCAGGGGATAACGAAGATCCAAAGAAGTGCATAAAGTTCGTTTAGAAAGTGAGAGAGAGTTACGAAGATGCTCACCAAATTGCAGTGGCAGACGCTACAAGAAATGCGTCTACAGCACAGAGAAGTTTACTGTTGAAATCCTCATAAAGTAAACTCCACGAGGAATCGGACGACATATTACTTCCTCCTCGTATGTCTCGCGAAATGATCACGTCGAAAAATCATAGAAATTAGCGTTCACATGGAGCCTTACCAATAGTCATTCTTCTTCCACATATAATTCGCGAATGAACGAGGGTGGAGGGAAATTTAATAGTACAACAGTTAAGGTGGTTTTCACGGCCTATATTTTCAATGGTACTGGTTCCGACGGATAGCCTGGAGGTAAAACTCGTATATTTACACAATCATACGTAATGCCTAAGTTCTCGTTGTAAGACCGTTTGCTCGTCCTAAGTATCTGCAGACATAATAATGAAAATGAAGTTATGTCAGCACTTCCTCTATTAATAGTATCTTCGAGTTTAGTTTCTAATTTCTAATGGAGTTGTCAAAAAGTAAACAAAGAAGAGAGTACTACGAACTACACCCCTGTTGTAATATCACCCCTCCCTCCTTACATGTAGGTTTTTACTGTTAATTAAGTCTTGCGGCTCGCTCATACGATGGTTGGACGTTTCGCTCCCAGTACATCAGAGGAGAAGAATTGGGTAGGGCGGCATTGCTGGAAGGTAACGCCGCTAAACTAAAGACACTGCACTCGAGGTCTTTGCCATTTTAGCGTATCCAACTTCACAAAAAGATTAGAAAAATTTGATATTTTCATAAAGAATGAATTCAGCGTTTGATTTACATCGCCAGATAACCCAAACCACATCATCACATGCTAGCGATGAGTGGGCCTTTTTACACTGATAACAAAAAACTTCTTGTAATCATAATTTATACTTCACTTGCTTGCATTTTTAATAGATCTTGGGTTCTTACACGTATTTCGTTGCTAGATAAGTACCCAACATTGTTCGGGTATGTATTTATTCCAATCTTACATTAGTTCACCTCCTCGTCTTCCCCCCTCTATCAGTCCACCTCCTGCTCAACCTTCTCTCAATCTATTCCCTTCTTCCCTCTCTCCGTCCATCACTTTATCCCCTCTTCTTAAGTCTCTCTGTTCTTCCACTCTTCCTATGTTCCTATGTCTACCTCCTCCTCTCCCCCTCTCTGTCCACCTCCCCCTCTCTCTGTCCATCTCCTCCACCCCCCCCCCCCTCTCTCTCTCTCTCTCTCTCTCTCTCTCTCTCTCTCTCTCTCTCTCTCTCTCTCTCTCTCTCTCGTCTTACAACGTCCCCCTCTCTGTCCACCTCCTCTTCTCCCCTTCTCTCACTACGTCATTACCTCCACACTAACAGGAGGTTACTAGTTCTTACCCCACAGTATTTCTTTCCAGATGGTAAGTAACATGTGTGCCACATTTGGTTGATACCAATCCAGGGATTTAGGAGCAGCTTTTTACCTGCGGCTTTGCCCATGTATGCACATTTATTTCACATATTTCACATGTATCTGTACAGACCACTTGCATGTATAGTGAACTTTGCCCTGCAGTTTCTTTTTCGCGCAACTCAATGTTTATGACGTCATATCTCCTCAACAGTGTGTTATACAATGGTATAATATTGTAAGTATACCAACGGTATACGTGGAGACTGTCTGCGAAAAGTGTTGCGACTAGTTAGTACTAACTAAGAAGTAATAAATTTTAAAAAATCAGTCCACAGATGGACATAGAGAGTGGGTAGATGATATGGTCAGAGAGTCGAGGATGGAGAAGGTGGACAGAGAGAGAAGGAGAAGGTAATAGAGAAAATGGGAGGAGATGTGGAATATACATACATAAACTTTTATATAATGTATGGATAACGCACACACTTTTCTTGCAGTTATCCGTTATGTTTTTGTAGTTGCAAGACAGAATTACAAGTATCGTCGCAGCCAACGATACAGTGGTAACCAAGACACATACTTCAACTCATGTACGGGCCAGAACAAGTGCCCAACGGCCTTCGCTGTTCACGTACACATAAACCTATAAGTCAATTTATCATGGCTCATTGTTACATTGATTACTTACAACTGCTGCAGCTATTTTGCATCAACTTAATATTACTTATTATATCGTAAGATGTTTAGTTTAATTATTTTTCTTAACAGTTAATGTCTTCTAGTATCAATAACGTATACATATTACTGAATTTTACATTTATTATATCAATTTTTATTTTCTCTACTATGATGTACACTGACGGGAAAAAACGCAACACCGAGGAGTCGTGCGACAGAAACGAAAGTTGGTAGGCGTGTTTCTCTATCTGAAAGGTGATGTCTGTTCAAATTTCGTGCCAGTCGCCTAGGAGTGCCAATAGTGTCACTATGAGTTTGTAAATCAGGTTTGCTTTAAATACAAAGTGTAATTGGCGTGAACGTTAGTTACCTTTGAGGTTGAACGTCGTGAGTTGATGTTAGTCAAGAATGCATTAGAGAGACCAACACGCAATTATTAACACCTCACTGACTTTGAATGAGGTCCTGTAATAGGGCTACGAGAAGCTGGATGTTCCTTCTGTACTGTCGCGGAATAGTAAAGAGTTGAAAACGTGGAATACTGTCAAAGTTTCGCTGCCTATGCCGAGAGCCAGAGGCAGTAGGTTAGCCAAGAGGTAAGAAGATTGCACATGTATCGGAATGTCTCGTCATGCAGGAACAGTGGGCTGGTTAAACACAACAAGCGAGAGAGAATTGCTTAGCACGCGGGTTTGTGTTAGACGGAGACTTTCGTAGAGTGTAAGACAGAGGTATAGCGTCAGCTGTACTGCATTTCCCAACTTCGCGTAAGTCTGTTGTAACAACGTGTAACTCTGTCACAAGAACACCTAATGGGCGAGTACGACAGATAAATCAGCAGTATAAGTGGAACAAATGCGGTCATTACAAACGAGCATGACGTCAGGACGTCGCTCGTGCTTCCTTTAAATACGCCAGCGTTGATAGCAACAAGGCACTCGCAGTTAGATGTGTACTGGGTCGCTTTGTAGCGCTCAGCTCGGTGATCGACATGTTTATCTTTATTAAGGAGATGCTACAGTAAGGGCGGCCCATCCAGCAGTAGACGCGAGGGGACAGTATAAGCTCTGGTCCTCTCTGCTGCCACTGTCAATCATCAACCCAGGATTAGAAGACATCGCGGCAGACTCGCTTGCCGCCAATGCTGACCACATCAGTGAGCCGTCGTTGAGATCGTGCGGGGCCTAGGCCCTGTGCATCCGCCGTCACAACCGGGTGAGCCGACGACGCTGGGGGACTGCAGCCCGTTCCGCCCGTCCACCGCGGACGAGCCACCAGGAGGAGCAGGGAAGAAGACGGGGTGGGATAGAGTACACACCGCACTACGAGAACGCCTCTCGTGCCGACAGCGCCGGGACTCCAACCCGGAGCCACCTACGCGCAGCGGCCTGCTGTCCACCGCCGAGCCGGCCGGGCGCCGCAAACCACGCGCGGCCGAAAGTAAGAGCATTCTGCCGCTACGTCACAGCACGCGGCGCTACGCTAGGAAGACTGGTGCGGCCCGGAGCTGGTGACATCGCTCCGAGTCAGCGAGGACTCCGGGAGGGTCGTTGATATCACCAAGCTCAGCCAGCCTGTGTTACGCGGGCCACATTGTACTCGGCAGGAATAAAGGTGTCATGAATCAATAATGTTTCTTTGGCGTTTCTGACGCTTCCACAGTCATTTCCTAGCATCCTGACAACTGGAGAGGTCACCGCTCGGCCTCCAGTCCACCGTAGGCGACCGGGACCACCGGGGCGCCTAGACTTCTGCCTCTGCAGCAGCAGTCTGAGCAGCAGTTGGTACCACATTGAAACAACGACCTGTTACGAATCGGTTACTTCAAGGACAGCTCCGAGACAGAAGTCCTTTAGTATGTATTGCACTGGTCCCAAATCACCGCCTTTTGCAACTTCAGTGGTGTTAAGTGAGAACTCACTGGAGGGCAGGGTGGAACCCTCCTATGTTTTCTGATGAGAGCTGGTTCTGCCTCGGTGCCAGTGAAGGCCGTGAGTTTAGGAGGAGGCTGGTCATGAACTGGTTAGTAGGAGCCAGTTGAGGTCCTGCAAGCAACCTGTCGTCATGCTAGATACACTGGAGCTAGACACCTGGAGTTATGGTCTGGTGTGCGATTTCGTACGACAGCAGGAGGACTCTGGTGGTTATAACATGCATCCTGACTGCAAATATGTACGTCAATCTGGTGACTCGACATGTTCATGAACAGTATTTCAGGGGATGTTTTCTAACAGGATAACGCTCGCCCACATACCGATATTGTAACCCCACATGCTCTTCTGAGTGCCGACATGTTGATTAGGCTGCTAGATCACCAGATCTGTCGCCAATCGAGCACGTATGGGACATCATCGGACAGCTCCATCGCCATCTACAAAGAACATTAACCGTCCCTGTATTGACCAACGAAGTGCAACAGGCATGAAACTCCATCGCACAAACTGACATGCGGCATCTGTAGAACACAATGAATGCACATTTGCTTTCTTGCATTCAACATTCTGGCGATTACATCGGTTATTAATTTACCAGAATTTCACATTTGAAATTTCTTATCTCATTACGGTACCTTACTATTTATTTATTTTCGTTACAGCCATCTGTGGGCTACGTTTGCACAACTTCCCTCACTTTCTAAAGTTCTTTTCCTTTCTCTTTCGCCCGTACTCCTTCATCCGTTGGCTCAGTCGTGCACGTTCTTCTGCCGAGAATACCCCTGTTCTTCCTCGTTTTCCCCTCGAAGAAATGCTTCACCTCCGCAACTTTTTTCCTAAAGATTTGCCTGTTCACAATTTCTTCTGCCGTGATACCGCATTTTTCTAGATCCCAGTGCACTTCTTTCACCAATGAAACTTGTGTCTTCCTGTTCTCCTGGAAGAGAAGAATATTGTTGGCGAGCCTCTCTGATTCCATTCTTTTAATATGTCCATAGAAAGACAGTCTTCTTTTCTTCATTGAGGTGGTGATATTTTCAAATCTTTGATAAAGTTCTTGATTTGATCTTAGGCGGAACGCAAATTCATTAGATATTTTTCTGGGCCCAAGAATCTAAGGAATTTCCTTTCTTTCTTTTCCAAGTCTGAAAGTCCCTTCGTGGCTATTGTCTTAGATGCATATAAACATTCAAGTTTGGCGACTGTGCTGTTAGTGTTGGAATTTGGACTGGTATGAAAGTGAGTTAGATTTTTGTGTGTTCTGTCACAATCTGATTGCTATTTCCATTTTTCTTGCCCGTTCTTCAATTGCTGCATTTTCATTTTTGTTTTAAGTCAAATTCTCTCCTAGGTACTTTAACTTCTGAACTCCTTTGATGTAGCCATACTTGGTCCTCATTGTCCAGGCTGGATCAGTGGCATTTTTGTTCATATATTGTCTTCTCAAAAGATATTTGCAATCCTACTTTCACTGCTGTTATCTTGAGGACTTCAATGTGTTTAGTTGCAATTTGCAGATTCTCTCAAAAAACACTATCATCTGAAAAAGCGAGGCATTCGAATGTAGGCACAGACTGTTTGTGGCCTAGCCTTATTCCATTTAGAAAGTTGAACTGACTCGTTTCTTCTTGCCATTCCCTGATAACTTTTTCTAAAACACAGTTGAACAAGATCGGAGAGAGACTGTCTCCTTGTTTCAAACCTGTTTTGATTTCAAAGGGCTCTGACAGTTCTCCTACAAATTTAATTTGTGATCGGGTTTTTGTTAGTGTTTGCTGAATAAGCCTCGTTGTCTTATCATTATTCCAAGTTATTTTAGCAGTTATATTAATGTGTCTATCTACGGAGTCGTACGCCTTTTTAAAGTCCACAAATGTCATGATCACTTTCTTATCAGCTGCTAGTGTGTTTGTTTTGATTAAGGTTTTGATGGTACAATGTTAATTTTTACTTTTTGAACCGTCTGACTACAAGTGAATGAAACATAATTTTCGAGCCATACGCGTTTCGCCTTTGATCACTGCAAGGCACCTTCAGTGGCCTGGAATATGTACATATTTTACTATTTAGTTTACATTTTGAGGCAATGTACCTATGGGCTATAAACGGTTCTGGTGGTTGGTTTTTTGCAATGCTGTAGTAATATTTTAAATTCTACTTACAGGTTCGAAGAGAATTTTCTACGTACTACGTTTCTGTTCCATTTTTGGTGCCGTTCCTCCGCTTATAATTGGCCGTTGGGGCTTTGGGCAATTATGAGAAGAGAATTCGTTGCCCCAAAATAGTATAAATATGTACATATTCCAGGCTCAAGGTGCCTTGCAGAGAGTAAAGGCGAAACGCGTATGGAACGAAAATGGTGTTTCATTCAGTTGTAGTCAGACGGACCAAAAAGTAAAAATTACCAATATACCATAACATTACGCGCAACTGAGGAAGATAGGAGTACAAAAGTTGAAGATGGCTTACCTCATGCTTACATTAACCTGTGATCTTGTAATGTTAATCACTTACTTATGTTACCTACACTAATGTATTCCCGAAATTTCATTACTCTGCATCTATAATTTTTTTGTGCTGCGATTTTTTTTCTGTCAGTGTTTTATTTTGCTAGTACTGGGCTTCAACAGTCGACCACATGAATTCGATTATCTTTAAGTGACTGGAATATGAAATAAATTTTGTCTTTTACATCAGTGTCACAGTTAAAGATAAATTTGAAAATTGCTTGACATAAACAACTGATTGCCCCCATACATTAGTATTTTTATTGGGCATTATTATTTTAGCAATGTACTACTTTCAAGTCTTGAAAGAAGACAAATTCTCTTAGAATAATCAAAATTGAGAACTCTTTAAGTAAAATTAAAAGAAAAAGTAGTGCAAAGACTGCGGATATAAAGTAAATACGTACGTATCGTGCTGTGCAGTAGTTTTGTGTATCGTGTCTTACAGTACTATTTGTCGTTGGCTTTTCCAGTACACCGTCCACAGGACTCAAAAGCTTCCAAATTGTTTCGCTGCGTTTGAAATGGGAGCCTGCCTGCTCCGGCGGAGCGCCAGCCGCGCAGGCAGTGGCTAAGCTGGCCGGACAGGGAGAGGGAACCGCGGCTTTCACCACAGATCCTCGTCTCGTCTCGTCTCGTCTCGTCTCGCTCGGGCGCGCCTGCGGGTCTTCGTCCACGGCGGGCAGCTACGGCCGGTTTCCGGCAAAGAGATGAGGGAAAGTCTGCCGCGGTGCGCAACGCGCGCTCCCTATTACCATCGTCCCAGCAGCCAGGCCGACCAGCCCTCGCAATTACTAAACGCTGGCGGAAATGGAAAGTGTTACACAATAACGAACGTACCACATTGATATACCATTGTTTCCACACCTGTAGGACACGTTGATTAGAATTTCATCCTTATACGGCCTCATTTTCGGGACATATAGAAGCCATTCATACAAATGATGAATGGTGTGAGAACGTGATAGCTAATGGTTATAACGGACGTTACTGGAAATGTATGAAATTACTGTTGTTTTTTCCAATCTTAATATTACGAGGAGAGCACGGCAAGTGCAATAATCCAATTTTCCACAAACTTTCCTCAATGGAAATGGGCTCAAAATAAGCGAAGGCGTGTGTCGGCATATCCGTTTCCGAGAAAACAACGCTCAAACTTTTGGAGGCAATTTGTGTGTCTTTTAAGGACGCAAACGTGCAACCGATGCGGTGTTCGAAATCCGACTGTTAATTTTCTTTTTCATTTATCTGCCTATGTTCCGTAGAAGATAACTACCCGCCAGGGTAGCCGAGAGCGCTAACGCGCTGCTTCCTGTACTTCCTGCAAGCGCACCGGTCACGGATCGAATCCGCCCGGCGGATTAACGACGAGGGCCGATGTGCCGGCCAGCCTGGATGTGGTTTTCAGCCGGTTTTCCACATGCCGCTAGGTGAATACCAGGCTGGTCCCCATGTTCCGCCTCAGTTACACGACTCGCAGACATCTGAAAACATTTGCACTATTTCATGGATTACACTCGACGCAGACAGTTAGGGTACCCTAATTCCGTCCCAGGGGGCAAGGGGTGGCGGCAGGAAGGGCATCCGACCACCCCTTAAACATTAACTCCGATTAACGATGGCTGCCCCTGCGTAATTGCGGGACAAGGCTCAAGCGATAGATAGTTTCGTAGAAGATAACTACAGGAGTGTTTTCCACTGTACAATGAAATAACGTTGTCCTTTTTCGTCAACTAATTGCACGCCTGGTGAATGAATTAAAAAAAGAAAAAAAGGAAAAAACAATAAATCAGTGGAAAAATTATTAGGAATTCAATGAAATTTCTGCAGTGTATCCTGATTCACAATCAATTGCAAGTGCCAGTTTTCTGAAAAGTTATCCATTACTCGTCGTTTCACGCGAAACTATTGTCAAATCGTGAAATCTTCAGCAATGTTTTACGGCGTTTCTTTCCCGAGTGGTATTCACAGAAATGTCACGACGCTCACGTTGTTCGGAATTTGTATGTTTCCAATGTTTCTACGATCGGTATCGTTCAAAGGAATGCACCAAATCTTCCTGAAGAATAAAAATATGAAGAAAATATAACAGCTGATATAACAATGAAACATAAATGAATTTTATTCATAGTGGATGCTGTTGAACAAAGTGATTGTTCCTTTCTAGGGTCTAGAAAAATTTCCGCTATCAGTCTCAATAAAAGGTTTTTTATTTGTCACACGACCGGTCTCGGGCTTCCGCCCATCTTCACGTGTTTATACTTTCATGTACATGTCTATATGCTGGAGATCGCTGCAAAAATACAACAAAAATTATTTGCTGGTGACTAAACAGATACAAGCGGGACAACTGTAAGTGGCAAGGTACCATTTGTCGAAAATATATCTACTCTCATAAAGATGAAGCATCATTATACACTACTGGCCATTAAAATTGCTACACCAAGAAGAAATGCAAATGATAAACGGGTATTCATTGGATAAATATACTAGAACTGGCATGTGATCACATTTTCACGCAATTTGGGTGCTTAGATCCTGAGAAATCAGTACCCAGAACAACCACCTCTGGCCGAAATAACGCCCTTGATACGCCTGGGCATTGAGTCAAATAGAGCTTGATGTCGTGTACAGGTACAGCTGCCCATGCAGCTTCAACACGATACCACAGTTCATAAAGAATAGTGACTGACGTATTGTGACGAGCCAGCTGCTCGGCCACCATTGACCAAAGGTTTCCAATTGGTGAGAGATCTGGAGAATGTGCTGGCCAAGGCAGCAGTCAAACATTTTCTGTATCCATAAAGGCCCCTACAGGACCTCCAACATGCGGTCGTGCATTATGTAGGGTTTCGCAGGGATCGAATGAAGGGTAGAGCCACGGGTCGGAACACATTCGAAATGTGACGTCCACTGTTCAAAGCGCCGTCAATGCGAACAAGAGGTGGCCGAGACGTGTAACCAGTGGCACCCCATACCATCACGCCCGGTGATACGCCAGTATGACGATGACGAATACACGCTTCCAATGTGCGTTCACTGCGAGTCGCCAAACACGGATGCGACCATCACGATGCTGTAAACAGAACCTGGGTTCATCCGAAAAAATGACGTTTTGCCATTCGTGCTCCGAGGTTCGTCGTTGAGTACACCATCGCAGGCGCTTCTGTCTGTGATGGAGCGTCAAAGGTAACCGCAGGCATGGTCTCCGAGCTGATAGTCCCTGCTGCTGCAAACGTCGTCGAACTGTTCGTGCAGATGGTTGTTGTCTTGCAAACGTCCCCATCTGTTGACTAAGGGATCGAGACGTGGCTGCACGATCCGTTACAGCCATGGGGATAAGATGCCTGTAATCTCAACTGCTAGTGATAGGAGGCCCTTGGGATCCAGCACGGCGTTCCGTATTACCCTCCTGAACACACCGATTCCATATTCTGCTAACAGTTATTGGATCTCAACCAATGCGAGCAGCAATGTCGCGATACGATAAACCGCAATCGCGATAGGCTACAATCCGACCTTTATCAAAGTCGGAAACGTGATGGTACGCATTTCTCCTCCTTACGCGAGGCATCACAACAACGTTTCATCAGGCAACGCCGGTCAACTGCTGTTTGTGTATGAGAAATCGGTTGGATACTTCCCTCATGTCAGCATGTTGTAGGTGTCGCCACCGGCGCCAACCTTGTGTGAATGCTCTGAAAAACTAATCACTTGCATATCACAGCTTCTTCTTCCTGTCGTTAAATTTTGCGTCTGTAGCACGTCAACTTCGTGGTGTAGCAATTTTAATGGCCAGTAGTGTATAATAATGATGCTTCATCTTTCGTGGATTCATGTAGTAGATCGTTCTGTCAATAATCGTGGCAATAACGTTGATGGTAGGCACTTCATGCGAACAGAGTTGCCACTGTGGGAAAGATGAATGTGCGATGAATATATACCTCCACGCCCAAAAACGTTTGAGGATGGCCGTTTCAAATTCATATTAAGAAAAGTTGAAACGTAATTCAGAGTCAACTGACCTTGTTATGTGACTGTAAGTTAAACGTGTATCGACGCTTAATTATAAGGATAAAGACGAAAGTGCAGTCGAACAGTGGTCTTACGTTGGTTACAGGATTGAGGCAAAAACTTCTTTGCCCACTGCGCCTGTATTCTGTGGCTTACTGGGTATTTTGAAAGAAAGCTAACCGGTTACAGGTTCTTATCTTTCTACGTTATCTAGCTGTTAGCATAGTGAGTTGGAGCAGAAACGACCCAGGTTAACACGCAAAAAAGTCCCCTTCAGCAATGTCGATGCACTACCTGAATTAACGGGCATTACGATGAGATACTGCAAGAACTAGGGTCCAAAATCATACCCCACCCATACTGTTCACCACAACTGACTTTGCCTAACATGTATCGTAAATGAAAATTACACATAGTTGAAAAAACATCTCTAGACAGATGAAATGCACTGATCCTAACCGTTTATTGCTTCAGTTGTCTGGTTGTGTATAATCTGCGTTTTGGTTTGTCTGTAGCGCTATAAAAAGAATCAGCCTTGCTATCTTGCTGTGTTGAATTTTTCTGACCTGTGCATTAAGTGTTACGTAATATCACGAAAAAGTAATAGGTTGACGGCTAGATTGAGTCAGATTTTGGTAGAAGAGCACAGCTGGAAGTTATTTGCATTTTCGCTATGTAATGTTTACCAATGAATTGTAGTATTTCTCCTGAATCACAAATTCGTCAAATAAAGCAGCAAGCATAAAATCTAAGACTTCGATTTAATTAGTCGCGTTTTAATCAGAACGTAGTTCACAGTTAAAATTTTCCAGTTTTCTAGTAAATCAATCTGGCTTTGCTGTTATTACGAGTAAGTTGAACAATAGCCTTTTGCTGTGTTACTCCGCTGGTTGCCGAATTTGGCTAGCGACCGTATTGTATTCTAAGTTACTGTCCTGGCTAGTTCTGAAGTTTTTCCCCGTTGCTTGTCCTCATTTTCGGTTTTACTATTAAAAAAGCCTTGCGCCGCCAGTTTTTCACTATCAGTTGGAGTGGAGTTGCATGCGGGTCTGAAGCGTGGTGTTGAAATTCAGTGACTGCTTACACATCCCACGGTCCATTAATAAGAACACTGCAACCAACGCGTCGTAAACTCCAGTCAACACAGCTGCATTCACCATGGTACACAATGTTTTGTTAGCAAAAAGTTTTCATAACCCTCTCTCGGAAATAGCTAATTCAAGCTGAACTTCCTTCGTCCGACAGCTTGTTACTGCCTCCTTTCCTGATGCTGTTTCCTTCTTTGCCACTATGCTCTCTTTCGTCTGCTCTTAGGTGCACGTGTGTGGTGCTTCATTCAGCACTGACTGTCTAGATGCATCTGCGTGGCCAGTCAGTGCTAACACTGTTGTCTGTACACGTTCACTCTTTTTTCAATTATTTTCTGCATTTTTTTAACAAAAATAAACCTGCCATTAAGAGAGATACTTATTGCTATTAAAAGTTAGTATAAAATTTTACTACAAAACTAAACATTATTTCTACTTATGAAGCGAATTATTTGTGCAGTTTTAAATAATAATAAAAAGAAAGTGGATAAGAATATAATCGCCAATAAATATAATAATTAAACATTAAATTCATTGAAATAAATAGTTATTCATTATTCTGTTTGACCATTCCAAGCAATAATTGAATTTTAAAAATGCTTGCATGTTCCCCAGACAGTCAAAAGTAGGCAAGTTCGAGATCCTCAGTTGCCACTATCTTCAGGCCAGGAAAGGAAAGGTACGTTCGTACAAATTGGCATGGAAACTTCAATTCTTTCACACCAATTTACGCTACAGAATCTTTTTACAACCACGTGGGACGTGCTGCTCCCTAAGCAGTCTGCAGCAATCAGTAGAAAAGATATTGATCCAGATCTGCTGAATAGTGTACAGGGTTTGGAAACCTTTTCCGAATTGAGTGTCTCAGTTTTACCAACAATTTTCCTGTAGTACTCTTCCGATTGGAAAGGAACCCGTGTTCATCACGGCATTTGCATTTGCCTTGAGCGATATGGGAGCAAAATAGAACATCTAAATAATGCTGGCCGGAGGAGGATTTTTCAAACGTCTTCATTCCGTGTTTTACCACTGCGCCACTCGCTTGGCAGTAAAGAGAAGTTAGACGCGTGTGTGCAGTCGTTGCACAAATGTATCTGTAGCGCGAAGACACTAAGCCGATTGTCGAAAGATTCTCCCTTAAGCTTCATATATTAAACTCCGTTGGTAGCTCGGCGAGATTGCAGGCGAAGCCCTCTTTCTAGACTCGGTCACCGGCAACGGGCGAATGATGATGATGATGATGATGATGATGATGATGATGACAACGTCCCGTACTCCTTGACAGAGCGTAGGTGACGATGCACCGCCGTACTAGACAAGGTCCTAGTAATGGGGATGAATGATGATGATGATGACAACAACACCGAGTCACCTCGAGGCAGGTGAAAATCCCTGACCCCGCCGGGAATCGAACCCGGGACCCCGTGCTCGGGAAGCGAGAACGGTACCGCGAGACCACGAGCCGCGGACGGGTGGATAGCCTTCCAAATACTCCTTGAGAGTACGAAACCGTTTTAGTGACACTGAAAGCTGCGGTTCCTTTAAACGTTTAAAAAAAAACCGAAGCGACGATGATGACACTGAGAAAAGTAATTTAATATAAAACACATGGGGCCATAAATGTCGGGAAATACCCAAAAGTGGACGACAAATATCTGTTGCCCTTAGATGCTATTAGATAGGCAACTGGATGAATCTACATTATTAAACGGTGAAAACGACCCAGTTGTCGTCAACTGCCTTACATAAAAAGAGATGGGCAACTGATTTTATGACTTCATTGTCAATTTGAAATATTTTCTTTTCGATGTGTTCATTACGTATGAGCTGTAGTGATGGTTTTTGTAGGTCAATTTGAGGTTGTTTCCCGGCTTGATATAACACAAGTGTCCTGCATCAATTTGTTCGTCTCGATTTCACCTACACGACTGTGGTATGTTATAAACAGTTACTGCTTACATCTTGTATAGTGTTCTGAATTTGTACATGAGAAGCTACTACAGTCTACCTGAGACCCCCAATGAAGTGAAAATTCCCTCGTGTCTCAAGTTACGAGTATATTAGCTGAGTGAACCCACCGTGCGCTTCCACATTATATTCAATGAACGAATTAGCTGCGCCTACAGCATGAAATCTAGGAGTGAAGGAAGTGCGTAGATCATTTACTACACTGGAACGTGGAAAGGATTATAAATCCGTGACAACTACCGAAATGTGTACGTATTTCCCAAAATATATATATAATCTGCTGGACAGCGTGAACAGCTATTTAAGGTTGTTTGCTGACAACGCTGACGTGTATGGGAGGGTGTCGTCCTTGAGTTACTGTAGGGCAGTGGTTCCCGACCTGGGGGTAATTACCTCCTGAAGGATAAATGTAATTTTCTGGGGTCTAAAAACAAAAGGATTCAATTGTGCTTCGGTCACGAACCTAAACTCCAGTGGAAGACTCTGCAGGAAAGACGCTCAGTAGCTCGGTACGGGCTTTTGTTGAAGTTTCGAGAACATACCTTCACCGAGCAGTCAAGCAGTATATTGCTCCCTCCTACGTATATCTCGCGAAGAGACAATGAGGATAAAATCAGAGAGATTATAGCCCACACAGAGGCATACCGACAATCCTTCTTTCCGCGAACAATACGAGACTGGAATAGAAGGGAGAACCGATAGAGGTACTCAAGGTATCCTCCGCCACACACCGTCAGGTGGCTTGCGGAGTATGGATGTAGATGTAGAAACTATTTTTAAAAGGTCTTTGATATTATTACCATTTCGTAAGACTGTAATAATGATTACACATGTTGCCATTAATGACATATTTTCAAATACGAGAATTAAGGCTGAGGTAATGTGGTGGAGGTTACATATAGTGAAATGAGTGTATGACCATTATGTTTCCCTTCAAAATGAATAAATCTTTCGCCTTTTTTTTATCTTTCTCACATAGTCTACCGCCACCCACATGCATTGTACTATGCATTTATGAGAGTAAGACTGTGCCATTTACATCGCATATGATTAAATATATCATGGACATGCCTTCTTTGCTGTAGGTAGTTCTCGAAATAGACTAGCAGTTGCTTAATTATTCGTTTCGTGGCACTAAATGAACTAATTGACAGTACAACATAATTGTAATTTTGTATTGGCTACAAAGCTGCACCAGGGCCCACACTGTATTATTATTATTATTATTATATTATTAGCGGCTGTGGCTTTAGACAAACCATTGGCACCCAGGAGCCTTCCAGTAACTGCCTAATCAGTAGTAGGCGACACATTTTAGTTTGGTGAATTTTAAATAGGTGTGCAGGATATCGGTGAAGCAAGTGTTGCTAGGCAGAGTGATATGTAACAAGTGTCTACCCTCAGCGTGGATAGTTAGCATTACTTTCTAAGAAGGAGCTGTAGATAGCACTCGTGATGCACCGAGAATTGCTTCATCATTTATAAATAAAGGTAGTTAGAAATAGGCAGTATCAGTTGTCTCATTGACTCATTTCTTCATAGTTTAAAACGCCTATAAAACAAAATGTCATTTAGCTTTCATCAGTTTGAAAATTAAAACATTTAAAGAAAATTATTTCTAATTTTACAGGTTAGTTAGACACTGATGTTCATAGGTGTGTGGGGGAGGGAGAGGGGAGGATACTGACTAGTATTTCTAATTGGAGTGGTGAATGACAGCTTGCTTTAAATGTAGGAAAATGTAACCAGCGGTGCGGAATACTATAGAATGTCGCAGAGTGTCCATGACTTGTTCTGGCATGGCAGGCACTGGTGAAAAGCGGTTACGATGCGCTTGGTGCACAACAGAGCGATTCATCATTTTAAGGTCAGATACGGTCAACCGTAGCTTCAGAGTCGAGTATGTCTGCCCTCAAGTCTCCAGGCAGTCCAACAACGGGCTGCCGTCAAAGCCGAATGTCCCGCAAATCTGGATACTGCACGACTTGACTAGCAGGCCAAATGGAGATGCACAATGAGGCTCCTTTCAAATTCCGCCACGCCCTGATAACTGTGTCTCATATGAGAACGCGGCATTTCCGTGTTCTTCACAGTGATCACTCTACGTCTGACACTGTTCACGCTCCATAAAGACGCTCCGCCAGTTCCGGTAAAACTAAACAGGAACAGATTAATGCACTTTGCTGGCCATTCTACCGGTCGCAGAGAATTGCGGCTAGTATCATTTGCACACCCGTCGATAGTGTGTACGTGTATGCAGTTTAATTGACATCCGATCAAGTATTTTCCGTGGTTCTACTTTTTTATCAGGCAGTGTGTGGTTCAAGTGGCTCTGAGCACTATGGGACTTAACAGCTTAGGTCATCAGTCCCCTAGAACTTAGAACTACTTAAACCTAACTAACCTAAGGACATCACACACATCCATGCCCAAGGCAGGATTCGAACCTGCGACCGTAGCAGTCCCGCGGTTCCGGACTGCAGCGCTAGAACCGCACGACCACCGCGGCCGGCCAGGCAGTGTGTGTATGTATGTAGTTTTACTCTTCCGCAGATGTGTTTTGTGGAAACTACGCCGACTCACTGCCAAGCAGAAAGCGTTATTCAAACTTTTCCCCGAGCTAGAATTGAAGGTAAGAATTGTAACAGAAATCAGGAAGAGGAAGACGAAGGTGGACTAGGAGAGTCGAGGACAGGGCGAAACTGCGTGGGCGGCAGCGGTGGCTGGTATTGGCTATTTCCAGCCTTCCGGTCCGCCCACGCCAATCCACATCACAGCGACGCTGGGGATGCAGTGGGGCAGGGCGAAATGGCGTAGTGGAACCACGTAACGTCATTAACCGCGTCTGCTCAATATCGAGATTTGCGCGTGGGCGCCGGCTTTACCAACGCACAGACCCACAGGCGTTTACCTGTAAACCTACGGGATACCCAGCTTGCGACGAGGGTTAAGGTATTACTGAACGGTGCATTCCAATTTTATGGTGTCCATTAAGTACATACAGTAAAAATTGGCGAATAAAGTAGGTGAGTCTCCGTAAAAGAGAATGTGGAAAATTTGTAATTTGTAATTGGGAACTCGCATGTATCAGGGCCATAGGTACACTTTCTCCTCAGCGCAAACCCGGCGATAATTTATACTTCACGTTCTGGAGGTTCTTCCAACCGCGAGCGAAGTGGCCGAGCGGTTGTAGGCGCTACAGTCTGGAACCGCGCGACCGCTACTGTCGCAGGTTCGAATCCTGCCTCGGGCATGGAAGTGTGTGATGTCCTTAGGTTATTTAGGTTTAAGTAGTTCTAAGTTCTAGGGGACTGATGACCTCAGAAGTTAAGTCCCATAGTGCTCAGAGCCATTTGAACCATTTGTCTTCCTCCAACCAGAGCGCTCGACGTCACGCCCGAAATGTTCGCCGTCGTCAAACTGCCACAAGAAACGGTCAGCTCACTTCTAATTCATTATTTGGATTTTTTTCTTGTACTTGGTCCTTAATCCTGGGCTCGGCCTTTTTTTTGCGTATTTCATCAGATAACATAACCACACCCAAAACAACACACACAAGACGATAGCAAGGAAATAACGCACATTTCGTACGCATCACTTGCCAAAGACCATCGGATTCTTTCGCAAAAGACGCGATTCCGCTTCGCATATTCAATTATTATCATCACAGAGATCATCTCACAGTGGGTTAACTTCATACGACATGGCGTGAAATCGAACTTTTTTTAAGGCACAAATGATCGTTGCTATTGGTTCTATAGATAACTACGAAGGGTTTTCCAGAAAGTAATGCACAACTTTTTTTTTTCTTCGGCAATTCTTTATTTGATCATTTGAGAATTACACACACGAAAGAATGGTGTTTTATTTACATATTTTTCCACGTAATCTCTATCCCGTTCTATGACCTTCCTCCAGCGCGAAACAAGGGCGTGTATGCCCTGTCGGAGCAATCCTTGTCTGGTGGCGGAGCCAATGCTTCACTGTGTGATTCGCTACCTCATCGTCCTTAAAATGTCTTCCACGAATGAAATCCTTTAATGACCCAAACAAGTGGAAGTCCGCGGGGGCTAGGTCAGGGCTGTAGGGTGGATGGGGTAACGCTGTTCAACCCTGTTTTGCAATGTGTTAAGCAGTCCACGGACTTGTGTGGGACCGAGTGTTATCGTATTGCAGCAAAACATCTTCTGTGTTGCTGTGGCTCCGAAATTGCCGGAAGCGCGTCTCGAGATTTGTTAATGCGTTGGCATGTGCTTCTGAATCAATGATACCGCCTCTTGGTATCACATCAATGAGAATCACACCTTCGCAGTCCCAGAACACGGTGATCATAACCTTACCGGCGGAAACAGTTGCTTTGAATGTTTTCTTCTGTGGGGGTCGGGAATGGCGCCATTCCATCGACTGTTGTCTTGTTTCGGGTGCAAAATGGAGAAGCCAGGTTTCATTACTGTCACAATCCGGGTCAAGAAGGCCTCCCCGTCAGCTTCAAAACGTTGCAATAAATCAAGACATCTGTTTTTTCTGTGCGATTTGTGATCCACCGTTAGACACCGTGGGACCCATCTTGCACACACTTTTGAATATCCAAGAGTGCGGATAATTGCGTCCACACTTCCTTTGCTGATTGACAGATGCAGCGCCAACTGCCGAGTCGTAATGCGTCTGTCCTCGCGAAAGACATCAGCTCGCTGCAACATGTCAGGTGTGACAGCCATGGATGGTCTCCCCGACCGCTGCAAATTGTGGAGCTCCGCCGGACCGCTCTCTGGTAACCTCATCCTTCGTGCCCAGTAACCAACTGTACTTCTGTCGACAGCAGATGCCTCATAGGCTTTGCACAAGCGTTTGTGAATATTCCCCATAGTTTCTTACTCTGCAGTTAGAAATTCAATGACGGCACATTGCTTGTAACGTACATCACCTACAGACGCCATTTTGAAACTATTCTGCATGTACACTATCCATCGGAAGTGACGGAAACTTGGCGCACTCACTCAGGGGACTTCAAATAATACATGCGTAACGTTTCGCATTCGTAGCATTGTTTTCGGCTGAGAAAAAAAAATGCAGTGCAATACTTTCAGTGCAACCCTCGTAAATTAAACACTGTAATTCGCAGGTCTTCCATAGTGCAGTGGTAAAGTTACAGTATGGGATGTATAGGATCATCGATTCCAATCCCGTCGAGTGGTAGTATTTTCTTTAATCTGTAAATCTTTGTCAAAATTATTCTATTATTATTTTCAGTTTACTGATTTCAATGTAATGCTTTTTTAATCTTTTGTCACATTTTTACATCATCGTATTGATTTTTTTTATTTGCTCTTATTTTCTTCTTGTCATTCTTTTTTCGTTTCGTAAGTGCCTGTGTCGCCTATAACCTGTAAATGAGTTCCATGACTGCTCGTCGGTCGGTATCGCGTCAGCTTGAGCAGTAAAAGCGAAATGTTCTTCCAACATCGCGCCCCGTCACGTGAACAGCATTTCAGCACTTGTGAAGTGATCCAGCGTGTTTGAGTGTCGCTTTTAACCGAGTGATAGCCGATGGGGCAACCTTGCAGCGCCAAGTGACAGACATCAACTACCAAGTAATTTTAAACAGACTATAGAATTTCCGGTTCAAAAATGGCTCTGAGCACTACTTAAATCTAACTAACCTAAGGACATCACACACATCCATGCCCGAGGCAGGATTCCAACCTGCGACCGCAGCAGCAGTGCAGTTCCGGACTGAAGCGCCTAGAACCGCTCGGCCACGGCGGCCGGCTGACTACAAGTACCGCACATCGGTGCATCATACCGGGTGTTACTAGTTGTAGGCCATCAGGCACCAGTGAGCTGAGTAATATAATAAAACATGCATCCATTGCTTTTTTCTGCGTGCTCTGTCAACGGAAAGCCGTCACATGAAATGGATAAAAACTGTGAATGTTCTGTATTAACTTGTTACCATTGCACCACTTCGCTTAGTGTAGAGTGTAGAAATGGTAAAGAATATTATCCGAAAATTATGACGAAAGCGATGCTTTACTCTAAGTGTTAATGCAGCCCACATTTCGGTGAAAATAATCGCCAAAATTGTTCACTAATATGTTATCGTCGTCGTGGACTGTATCCGGTTACGTCTGATCAAAGCATTATAATTTGAAGCTATCTCACAGGATAAATAGATCACTGGAGGATATTAACAATTCGTGTTTTCATTTACAAGTGTACACAGGTCTACTGTAACAAAACTGAACATTTTTAGAACAAATTAACAGGCCAAAAACATTCTTTTTAGATGTGTGTGTTCAAGGTTTTAACATTGTAATAGACAGGTTCGAGCGCGAAATGTTTCTGGGCGTATTCCATGGAATTAAAGTTATTTTAACTTAATTTTCACAGAATAAATTGTTTGTTTTATTTAAGGGCGTCAGGCGGAAGAAACTTTAAGCGCATTACGAACCGATAAAAAATAAGTGCCCTGTCTGATGAGTAAACTATGATGTTTTCGTGAGTTGGGAAACTGGGTTGCATTTACAAGGAGCAGAATTTGAGGCTGTTAGGCGACATACAAAGAACTCGAACCTGAGAGAAAAGAAAAAGAAGATATTGCAGGCATTACATGAAGCGCTCTAAAATATGCTAGAAAATTGTTTATTTAGCGGCTCCTTCTAGAGCTATAGACTAGTAGTAGTCTTTGCATATTTGAGGGATATTTATAGTAAGCATTAAATTATTATGCCGCAGGAGATCCACAGAACACGAAGAGCGGGTAACACGTAAATAAGATCTTCCGCGCCAGTGACTGTGTATAACGTGGCTCTCGAGAGCTCTTAAGTGATAAGAGGCTTTATTTCCAGGCCTGTGATGACTTAAAATAACTCTGAGGCTCGACGTCTCCCCAACACCAACTTGTGCTTCCGTATACTCAGCGCCAGCAGCAATACAACCACGTCTCTGATGCCGTTTTAGAAACATACTGTGCCATAACCACAAAGAAATTTCATAATTTGTGATTTAAGACTTTTCACTTCATACTAATTCACGATAGCTATGAATATTGGGTGTGGTGGCGCCTATACATGTCAAAGTAATTCATATAACGCCTTTCCCACATGGTGAACTGTAAGCGGTCACGATGCTTAGAAGGCACATCACTATATACTATCTGTTGGGTACACCCACCACTCGTAAATTTACCTGTCTCAAAAACTATTCAACAGCCTGAGTGATATATGGAGGCAATTGTTGGCACACTATCCCCTTTATCCACGTAGAAAAACGGACTACACTCCCATTACGCAATTCTGCTTGTTGTGTTACGAAAAAAATTTTACAAAAAGATAAATTAAATAAGATGATTTTCATTACGTTTAGAGACCTTCTGTCTGACTCTGCCATGTTCTATCTAACTGAATCTTACTACGGCTACTTCGATCAATGAGGTGCTAACCCGAATGTACAATGGTTCTCGCATCTGACCTTACTACCTTCGAAATTATCACCCACACACTCTGGTCAAAGTCTGGTGATATGTCTCCAGTCTCAGAGTTTTTAGACAAGTTTTGAATAATCATTTGGTTGGCATTTTCTCCGATGATACCTTCTTTCCCAAAAGGCACGCAGGATGTGCCCAAAGCTCAGTCTAAGTAACTCCCGTATGTTCTACAAATCGTAAGCCATTTCTTCTTCTAGTAAGCTATGAGCCGATCCTCTTCCTCGTAGAGGTCCTCACTGTCCTCTTTCCATCCATGCGGTCTCTTCTCTGCGTTCAGCGGCGGAATTCTTTATGCACTTTCTATGCTTACGTCTTTGTTTTTAACTTCTCCGAAAGTTATGCACAGTTCTCTGTTTGATGACCTCACAATCATTTTTTTCCTGCAACCATTTCGCTTTAGCTTCCTTGCATTTCCAACTGATTTAATCTGTAAATGTTTTATACTGCTGTAGTCCATCCATCCCGTGAGCTTGTTTCTTCTTCAGCCGACCAACTCAAGCATTTCTTCTTTTAACCATAATTTCTTCGCAGTTTTCATTCTATATGTATAGTCGTCTGTCGAACTTCTGCTACTTCTGTAGCCCACTTTCTTGTACGTTGACTCCGCCTGGTGATTCTCTCTTTTTCTAGCCTACTCTTCATGATCATCGTAAAGGTAAGGCGCAACAAGTCAAAAACTGAGTGGGCGAAGCGTTCTTACTTTCTGATACGTAGTGTGATAACGAACGAACAATAGCACCTGCGCCTTATCGTCGAATGCAGATCAGCGCCTTTGTTTCCTAACACAATTGATGAAAACTTCGCGCATGTTAGTATCCGACTCTCTTTCTCTCTCTCTCTCTCTCTCTCTCTCTCTCTCTTTCTCTCTCTATGCTTTTCCTTTCAGCAACGACGCTTGTGCTCCTTTCACTTTGCTTTCAAACGTGTCATTGTTCAATTAATCGAGCATAAGAGGATACGCTAAGCAAATTTTACACCGTTTTTCCATCGCAATATATCGATGTAGTGGCAAAAGTACTACGGAAAATAGACGCACGTGTTGAAGTTGGTACAGAATGCTGCCTACGCCACAGTTTCAATCCAGTGCAGAAATGGTTTATAGTTTCCATACAAAAGCAATTTTAATCAACTTAATAGCATAAACAAAACAAGTAGCCAAATTTATCGTATATGGCTAACGCTTTTACTTACACAACGTCCGAAAGGCATTTGCTTCACAACGATACTACTATTTTGAACCAATTACCTGCGCACAGCGGGAATTAGTCAGACACGAGCATCAGGCTCTTTGACACCATCTATGTTGAATCTTCCAACCTAAACTACTTTTAGTACATTCCACAGTAACTTCGACAAATCAGGATAGTAATTAACTTTTGCACCAGTTGCTGTACGCCGCTTCATTTAACCTACGAACTGCCTTTCGGCAACAGAATAATCCTACTTTTTCGGATTTTGGTTACTTGTTGACAAAAGATAACATTCATTAAAAAAGTTTTCTTCTCGATGGGACATCCATAAATGTCATTCATTAATAATGATAGAATCCGTTACAGCTGTAAAAATTATTATTTTTATAAGGAAAGCACAACCTAGTTTCAGGATATATGTCCGATCTTCAACGATGCACTGTTTTAACATGCTTTAATTGTTTAACCTCATTTATGCATCCTTTGAGCACTCACATTTAATGCACGTATAGGGATGGGGGTCTAAGAATTTCTGCGTGTTTTGTACAGGTTTCATTGCCTTAAGCATGTGGATAGGTATTATTATTCATCTATAATTTTGCACATGCAACTGAAGAGGATACACATGTCCTGAAACCGGGTTGTTTTTCCCTTTTTATAAATAAATAATTTTTGCAACTGTAGCGGATTTTGTCACTGATGAAAAAACAAAGTCAAAGTTGGTTAGACTTTATACTGATATTTCACGACGCGTGAAGGAGTGAATTATCATCTAGTCCGCAGCTAGGTAGTATAGCTGGAATATAAACTAACAAATAGATGTCAATCTTCTAACAACATTATGCGTGGCTGTTAGCTCGTTTATACGCCGGCACTTCACGCACGGACCTCGAACTAGCTTACGAGACAAGTAGGTAAGACAGACAAGAATCGAATTTGTGCGCCGGGCTAACGACCGCTGGTCTGATATATTTCCGAGCCTGAGGCAACTACTGCACACACACACACACACACACACACACACACACACACACACTGAGAGTTTCCGCCTTATGCAAGATACTACTTATTTATACACTGTTGATGAAAAGCATTATGCCTTCCTGCTTAATAGCGAGAACGTCCACATTTCGAGCGCAATACAGCACGATTCTGCACGACAAGGTTTCGACATTCTTTGAAAGGATTCTAATGGTATGTGGCATCCCGCAAATTACGGGCCAATGGTTTGTGGGGGCGGAGCTGATGCCCAACAGCGTCCCAGATGCGGTCGTAAGACTCAAATCGGGCGAGTTTGGTGGCCAAGATTGTTGTTGTTGTGGTCTTCAGTCCTGAGACTGGTTTGATGCAGCTCTCCATGCTACTCTATCCTGTGCAAGCTTCTTCATCTCCCAGTACCTACTGCAGCCCACATCCTGCTGAATCTGCTTAGTGTATTCATCTCTTGGTATCCCTCTAAGATTTTTAGCCTCCACGCTGCCCTCCAGTACTAAATTGGTGATCCCTTGATGCCTGAGAACATTTCCTACCAACCGATCCCTTCTTCTAGTCAAGTTGTGCCACAAACTTCTCCCCAATCCTATTCAATACCTCCTCATTAGTTATATGATGTACCCATCTAATCTTCAGCATTCTTCTGTAGCACCACATTTCGAAAGCTTCTATTCTCTTCTTGTCTTAACTATTTATCGTCCATGTTTCATTTCCATACATGGCTACACTCCATACAAATACTTTCAGAAACTACTTCCTGACACTTAAATCTATACTCGATGTTAACAAATTTCTCTTCTTCAGAAACGCTTTCCTTGCCATTGCCAGTCTACATTTTATATCCTCTCTACTTCGACCATAATCAGTTATTTTGCCTTCCCAAATAGCAAAACTCCTTTACTACTTTAAAGGCTCATTTCCTAATATAATTCCGTCAGCATCACCCGACTTAATACGACTACATTCCATTATCCTCGTTTTGCTTTTGTTGATGTTCATCTTATAGCCTCCTTTCAAGACACTGTCCATTCCATTCAACTGCTCTTCCTAGTCCTTTGCTGTCTCTGACAGAATTACAACGTCATCGGCGAACCTCAAAGTTTTTATGTCTTCTCCATGGATTTTAATACCTACTCCGAACTTTTCTTTTGTTTCCTTTACTGCTTGCTCAATATACAGATTGAATAGCATCGGGTAGAGGCTACAACGCTGTCTCACTCCATTTCCAACCACTAATTCCCTTTCATGCTCTTCGACGCTTATAACTGCCATCTGCTTTCTGTACAAATTGTAAATAGCCTTTCGCTCTCTGTATTTTACCCCGGCCACTTTCAGAATTTGAAAGAGAGTATTCCAGTCAACATTGTCAAAAGCTTTCTCTAACTTCATGCCCCTCAAACCGCTGCAGTACAATTATGGCCTTGTGACACGAACTGCTAGCGTGCTAGAAGATGGGCATCGGCGTCGGTGAAGACATGTAGCATGAAGTGATGCAATAATGTTGACGTACTCCATCGTTGTCATGGTGCCTGCATTTGCTACCACTGGACCCATGGAAGTCCAAGTGAAAGTACCCCATAGCATAATATTTCTCCCAACGGTCTGCTTCCGTGGCGCGGTGCAGGTTTTTTTTTTTTTAATCTTTATTCATTTATTATTATTATTATACATGATAACCCACTACCTAACTACATTAGTGGGTCATAATAGTAATACAGGTATTGCAGCTATTTTACACTGACTGCACTACGCTACACTACATTACACTACACTACAGGTGATTTTGCTATTATTAATACTATACTTGACCGTTATGGGGTTCTAAAAAACTACTTAATCTAAGACTTAATCTACCTGCAGCGTTACAAGTGTACCAGTGCTACTATAATCTAGTGTGTTGGCCGGGCCCACCGACCTAACCCCAGTGGGCATGCCCCTGGCACTGGGCTGGCCATCAGTTGTTTTCGCTGCTGTCTATTCTAAGATGTTATCCTATCTTCTACTTCTATTCTAATATTTACATTGGTAATAATCGGGTGTGGTTCAGTCCGGTGTATTTGTACCCCCCTCCCTCCTACTCCAGGGCAAGGCGGATTCCAGTCGTAAGACGACTGGCCATGTCCTTACCCGGCGGTACAGGAGGGGTGCACTAAGTCGTAATCGGTATTATTTTATTACTTTTAGTGATTGTCCCTTCGAAAGTTCTTAAGGACTTTCTTTGATACTTCGTTTGTCAGTTCGTTCAATATATTGAACGTGTTTTCATGCCTTATTAGGTTGTACGTATCATTATTTGGTAATTGCTGTCTGAGATCCTGGGCTACATCTTCGAAGAGGCGGCACTCGTACACCACATGTTCTGGGGTGCCTTGCATAGCACCACAGTCACACGCGGGTGTAGCCTGCTTCCCAAACCGACATAGATATGTTGGGTATGGTCCATGTCCAGTAAGAAAGTGCAGCATACCTCTCGTTGGCGTGAAAAATGTGAATTTTGTTCGTTCTTCTACATCCGGAAGCAGCTCGTAAGTTCTGCGTCCCGTATCCTCACTACTCCACTCTTCTTGCCACAGTTCCATCGCTCTCTTTTTAATGGCGTTCTTATCCCCCCGTAGACCCCAAGTATTTCCCTGATTTTATTCCGGTTTTCCCTCTTTATCCAGTACCAGGCGGCCTGCTCACGAATTTTGATGTCCAATGGACATATCCCCATTAATACAAGAAGCGCTCCTCCTGGTGTAGTCCTGCAGGCCCCTGCTGAACGTAGAAGCATGTTCCGCTGCACTCTTCTTACAGCCATGGCAGGCATGACCCTCGAGAGTCTGTGTGCCCAGACCCCTGATCCGTATCCTACTATTGAGGTCAGGATGCTATTGTGGTATAATTTGATTAAGTTTGGTGGGAGGTGAAATCGTTTATGTCCAATTCCAATGAGGTTATTTTTGGGATACGGTATTAATATGTGATGAAAAGTTCCACCTCTCGTCGATAATAACACCCAGATAACGGGCCTCGCGGCGCCGAAGAACTGGTGTGCCATTGATTCTCACAGTTGGATTTCTGACCAATTGGCCCTTAAGAAGTAAGTATGTAGACTTACTAGGCGCAATCATCATTTTAGTTTTGTGGCACCATGAAGTAAGTACATTATGGCACTTTCTACCTTGGGCTCCAATTCCTCGCGGCTTCGACCGCCGACCAGCAGGAGGAGGTCGTCTGCATAAGCTATGACCTCTAGCACTGTATGTTTCAAGTAGCCGCTCGCTTGGATAACTGAATATCGTGACACGTCACCATAGATCTGGTGTGACAATAGAGGTTGCTCACCATGCGGCGCGAGCCCGCGGGGCTAGCCGTGCGGTCTAACGCGCTGCTTCTCGAGCGGGAAAGCGTGCCGATCCTCGGCACGAATGCGCCCGCCGGATTCTTGTCGAGGTCCAGGGTGCCGGCCAGCCTGTGGATGGTTTTTAAGACGGTTTCCACCCACCTCGGCGAATGCGGGCTGGTTCCCCAAATTCCGCCTCAGTTACACTCTGTCGGCGATTGCTGCGCTAACACTGTCTACATGTACGCGTACACCACCGTTACTCTACCACGCAAACATATTGAGTTACGCTCGTCTGGTACGAGACGTTCCGGGAGGGGAGGGGAGGGGGGAGGGGGCACTGTGGGCCGAACCGCACAATAACCCTGGGTTTGGTGTAGGGCGGTGGTGGGGTGGGTGGACTGCTCTGGCCTGGTGTGGGGTTGTGTACCATTGAGGGCTACGGCGGGACGAAGCCTTTCCGTCGTTTCTAGGTTTCTAGATCCCCAGTTTAATACACAATACACCCTACGAGGCGGCACGGTTCCATCGATCCACTGACCAGTCGTATTCGATTGTGTCGTTTGGTTGGTCAACATGGGACTAGTACTCCGCTGTGAAGCCCCCTGCTCAGTAATGTGGACTGAACAGTGTCCTCTGAAACGTGCATGGGTGGTGCTCTGTCGTCAAATCTGACATAGATCGCTTATTCTGTCTTATAGAGCGAGCGAGCTTCTAATACGTTCTGTGATGAGATGTGACCATCCAACTCCTTGTCACCTACTCGTGGTTTCAAGGTCCTTCAAGACACAAACTGTCGACCAGCTTCGCCGTTTCCGAGATGCTCGTTCGACGGCGCCGGGCTGTAACACTCTGTCCTTTGTCAAAGTCACTTATGTCGGTGGATTTCGCGGTGGGCAGTGGTTTTAGTGTTTGCTCACGATTGTATTTCTTTCATGCAGACATGCTGGAGCACTCTGTCGTTTTCAATGATATTTTACTGTAGAACATGAAAAGTTTTCGTTACATGGCGAAACCTTTTGAAGTTTGTTGGTCACAATGTGGAATTTGTAACGAGCTACGAGGAATATACCTGGTCTGGTGAAGAGTCAGTCATTTGTTTGCAAAGCAAGATTTGAGAGAACTTTCGCCTCAAGTAAGAGCAATTTGAAAGATTCGTGAAGGGAGAGAGCCATCTTCTTGGACGATATAGCAACATTTTATAGATCAGTTTGACTTGTGCCGCCGGTCGGAGTGGCCGTGCGGTTCTAGGGGCTACAGTCTGAAGCCGCGTGACCACTACGGTCGCAGGTTCGAATCCTGCCTCGGGCATGGATGTGTGTGATGTCCTTAGGTTAGTTAGGTTTAAGTAATTCTGAGTTCTAGGGGACTGATGACCACAGTAGTTAAGTCCCATAGTGCTCAGAGCCATCTGACTTGTGCCGCGCGGGATTAGCCGAGTGGTGTTACGCGCTGCAGCCATGGACTGTGCGGCTGGTCCCGGCGGAGGCTGAGTCCTCCCTCGGGCATGGGTGTGTGTGTGTGTGTGTGTGTGTGTGTGTGTGTGTGTGTGTGTGTGTGTGTGTGTGTGTGTGTGTGTTTGTCATTAGGATAATTTAGGTTAAGTAGTGTGTAAGCATAGGGACTGATGACCTTAGCAGTTAAGTCCCATAAGAATTAACACACATTTTCACATTTTTTGACTTGCGTTATAGAGACTTTTAGAGAAACAGGCTGTCTACCACTTTCACCACAAAGAAATTTAACTTATAAAAAACAGTTTGTTACTGACACATAATTACTGACGCATAATTTTCTACAGTACGAGCCCATCAGTCATTTGCGTAACAGATACACCGCAAAGACTTTAACGTCAATGGATTAATGAGAGGATACATAGTCTTTTGAGTATTAAGAAGAGCATTGTTGGGTAAAATAGCGCGCCGTAGCCGGAACGGCAGCAGCCGGGGAGACAGTGTCGTAGTCGAGTCTTGGTCGTTGGACGAGATGCGACGGTGATCGGTTGGTCTAGCTGAGTCAGAGCAAGTGGTTCCCGTTTGGAGATGAGAAAAATTGAGAAGGGGAAATAGCTAAGAGTTGAATATTATTGCAGGAAAGATTTTTGGAATTTGATTTTGCATAGAAATGACTCAGAACCGAAAGGTATTTGTCGCATTGCTTTTGCGTGCTTTTAGCGATTACTATAGTTAGCTAATTTTCACTGTTCAATGATTTGGAGTGTTATGTAAGGGAGACGATTTATGTCCAAGGTGCTAGCAATTTTCATCCACTTCCGTTTGTTAAAAGGTCATTTTGATTTAATAAAAGTAAAAACGGTAGCAGTTTTATACTACAATAATGCTTGGTGATTGAGATAGGGTTAAAAAGAATGAGTAATTTCATCAAAAGGAGTTTAAATGTTAGATCTACTACTCTGAGAAATTTAAATAAGTTCTGATTGCACATTATTTTTCATTTATGATTATCCTCTCCCACATTTTGAATGAAATGAACACTACGAACATTGTTAGCAAATGAACAGAACGAGGAGAGGATAGGGTGTTGTCTTTCCTGAAAAGCGGTAAATTATAGCACACAGCACAGCGCTTTTCTCTTTCAGCTTATTATGCTGCAACAGCACTGTCAGTGACAGCCACGCCGATACAGAACAGAACCAAGCGTTCGTTGCAGGTAAGATATTATCACGGCCTAATTACACAACTCATTTGGAGGGAAATTTTCTTGTTGCGTCCAGTGAAATAAATTAAACATAGACAAATTCTCTACACGTAAAGTTTCATTTAATACTGTCAATGTTCGAAGTTCCTATCGTTAGAAATTTCCAAATTAAATAATACACTTTCCGCCATCATTAAATAGTTTTCATTCGATGCTTCCAAATTACTTTTATTTCTTTTACCCATACATGTTTAAAGTTGACACATGAAATACATAACAAGTATGGGTAAAAGAAATGTAAATTAATTGCGTCTTGGATAAGATGTAAATTCTCTCTTATTTATCTTTGCGAACACTGCATTTGGATAAGGAGAGAAGATAATTGTGTAACGTCCCGTTGACGCAAACTCGTATTGATGAAGGATATCGGTCCGACCCTTTAACATGAACCAACCAGATATTTGCCTTAAGTTGTTTAGGGAAATCACAGCCTGCGTGATAGGATGGGGCTCGAACCGCCGCCCTCCCGAATACCTCACTGTGTCTTACCACTGCGCCACTTCGCTCGGTGCGCCACAGTATCAAAAGACAGTACACATAGCAAGGCTTACACAATTCGCAGACAAATGGTACATGTCGCTTTGCTCCGTTAAATGATGCAGTCGTCGGAAAGGACACACGACCCCGATGTTAAAATTGAAGTACATTGAGGAATCATGAGACAGGTGACCTGAGTACACGGGGATACCGTCATTGCTAAGTAATCGGTAAGAAGTCGTACAGGATGCTTCAAATACACTTATCCAATTTCTCAAGGCTATACAGTATACAGCGTGGTAGAAAACAGTAAAGTTTAGAGATAATTAAATCGTAAACGTCACAACTTAGCGAATTCTTTTTTTATTCGTTAGCGTAACCTACGCTCCATCGCCCTTACAAGCTTGTCAGACTGTTTCTGCCACCTTATACAGTATATGAACATAGAAACTTAAATTCATTCTAACTTTCGTATCGAAAGTGAAGTTTACTTGGCACCATTTGGAAGTTGGTGGTTCATGTGGTGAGGTTCGCTCGCCCGTAGATTAAGCAATTGCGAAAACAGGATGAAAGTTTCATTTCTGAACGGGACGGTACTACCGGAACAGGCGGGAGACACAGAATTTTTTCGTCTTCCGCCTGAAGGATGAAGTAGTAGTGACTCTCGAGTATCCTTCGTTGTTTCTTCTTTCTCATGTCCCACATTCGGATGGTTAGAGCAGGCTGCTGTGGCTGGCCTACTGAAGAGCTCGCATCTTCTGAACTAGATCGATCCCAGTAAGCTAGAAGTGTCACGAAGATATTTCAGTCGGGCATTTATCTTACCGGTGGAAACTCTGAACAGTAATAGGTCGGAACAAAATGGGACTCGTGTGTTCCTGTCAAAGACATGCGAGAGTGATCAGGTAGCTCGAATACTTGTTGGACCGGTGACCAGTCTCACTTGCTAGTCTGGAGTATTTACAAAGTCAAATTCAAATTGACGATCGACTTAGAGAGAGAGAGAGAGAGAGAGAGAGAGAGAGAGAGAGAGAGAGAGAGAGAGAGAGAGAGAGAGAAATAAACTTTTAGAAAAGAGAACTGATTCATCAGGGTTTGAGTTCTCAGCAAGAGTGCGTCACAGCTGATGACGCTGCAAGAAAAGCTGTACATCTTGGAAAGGTTTACTCTTAAAATTCATCAGTCGGGTTTTCCAATATGATGATGACGACGTAGTTGTTTTAGTCTTCAGTCCGAAGACTGGTCTGATGCAGCTCTCCGTGCTAGTCTATCCTGTACAAGACTCTTTAGCTTTGGATAACTACCGCAACCTACATCGGCTCAACCTGCTTACAGTATTGGAGACTTGGTCTCCCCCTACAGCGTTTACCACCTCCCCCCCCCCCCCCAAATCCACTCCCGCCCACTCCCACACGCAGGAATTTCCCTCCAGTGCCAAGTGGATAATGTCTTGACGTCTTAGAAACCGATCAACCGATCCCTTCTATTAATCAAGCCGACACCCGAGCCACAAACTTCATTTCTCCACAATCCGATCCAGTACTGCTCATTAGTTACGCGATCAGGAAACGTATTACTCCGCACACGTGTTTAGCGTAATGACCTTGAGCCTCAATAAAAGGTATTATCCTGGACATCCGACTAGCTCGTCCACTGCAGCCGAGTAACATCACACTGCCGGCAACTGAAGACTCACCTGATGAGACCATTGCCGCTGTCAGAACTTGGACCAGTGCAAACTACTTTCAACAAATCTCTTTCTGAGGCTTTACAAGTGATGGAATGTCAGTTTGGAATAATGACTAGCAAATGAAGAAGATTCGTGTAAAGTGGTACTGAAATTGATAAACCTGCTTATACTGGCATTATAGTCAAATATATCCGTAATTGGCAAGGAGGGGAAGAACCAGCAGCTGTAATCGCTTGCCAACGAACACAATCGACAAAAATATACGCTTCTGTCGGTGAGAGCCGTGTTGACAGTACAACATATTCCATCCGAGATGTACGACGTTCATTTACTCAGGGGAAGAGCACAAATGAAAGCGGCTTGAGCACTTTACAGAATTCTAGTACAAAGGGTGAACGTATCGTTGAAGGTGGTATTCTAAATTTCATTTTTAAATACAGTTTCTACAACTGTGCTACTGAGTGTCCACTGTACGTCACATATCAAATACTGACTAAATCTGATTGCACACTGTTATGATTTTTATTCTTCATTATGATTAGCGTTTCCTCTTCCACACTCACATCCCCTGCAATTTTCAACCATAGTTTGCACAGTAATTTGAGGTGGTGATAACGCTTGTCTTGCATATAGCGCAGTGTCCTGTTCTCATTCGCGTGACTTATAACCTCAACGTCCATAGTTGGAAATTAAGTACGACAAACACTCGGACACAAGCAACGACAGGTACTAGCTTGCAGCTAGTACGTCGGATAAATCCCGTTTCATTGGCATTCGTCCGTCAGCCAGCCGTATACTGCCGAGTGCGGCCGTCCAACTATTCGGATGAAAACGGTTCCAGTGGACGCTCAGCCTTAGATTGTACGGGGCCTTAGCGTAGACAGCATTTCTTCCAGCGTGCCTTCCGCAACAGCTGAAGGAGGGGAGCGGAGGGGAGCGGAGGGGAGGGAGGAAGAAGTCACGGAGGGGAGGTGGTACTAGCCCAATGATTACCTTCCGCCTTACATCTGACATGCTAGCGGATTACACTTTATGTTGTAATTAATCACGTCGCATCAAACGATTGTCCGAATGTCACAGTAAGGGCGGATGTAGCGCACGGTGAACACGTTGTCCAGCTAGCGTGGAGAGAGCGATAGCGCAAGTCAGCGCCGGGTAATGAGGAAGGTGAGCGCTGAGGAAAGCGTTCCGCATGCTCGCGGCGCAGCGCAGTCTGGCGGCAATGACCTCGGCTGAGTCAGCGGCAGCCAGCAGGGCCGCCGAGGAGAAACAGACACAGCGCCCCCCCCCCCCCCCCCTCCCAACCCAACACTCCTCCTCTTTGCCGACTGCAAGCCTCCGTCCCCTCCGCAGCTCTCGCCTGTCTGCCAGCTGACGCTACCTGCTACCAAACAACTTACAGGGTGCTGTACAGTAAACGTTGGATTTACCAATGAAAATCTCATCAGAAGTTTTTTAATTCATATCTTTACATGCTGTCCGGTTCCCTACAACCAAATTCGGCGTCCGTAAGCCGACGCGCGAAATGTAGCTTACTGGGCTCCTATACTTCAGTTTCCGTATCGGGCAAGCTACAGCCGCACGGCGCACAGGTGTAAACGCACTTTTTTACCGCGCTTCTTCCACTGCCGAATGACGTTCAGCAAAATTGACTGACTGCACAACAGTGTGACAGTCCAAATTATTCTAATTTGCGGCCAAGTATTATGATGTCCCTCCACTCTTCTCAGAAAGGGGCTTCTTTGAAATTTTTGTACCAAATCCACACATTACGGAGACAAGAAGAATTAGAATTTTTGCATAAGGAAAATAAGAACATTTCGAAATTTGTGCTAAGTTCCTATAGGGCCAAAGTGGTGTGGTCTTCGATCCCTAGCCTTACACCCTATTCAATCTAAGTAACGTACGCTGAGGACAACACATACACACACATGCCCGAGGGAGGACTCTAATCTCCGACGGGGGGAGTCGCGCGAACCGTGGCAAGGCGCGTCTACGCCGCGCGGCTGGAAAATAAGGGTCACAGGTTTGCCCTACAACGAGAATTAGAGATTTTTAAACCTTCTACTCACAAAGATAGATCCATTTTAAATGAAGAGGTGGAACTCAAAAACACAAATTTCCTAGATAGTTTCCAACCCCAACTTTCCTTAAAGTAACAGAGAAATCGCTCGCTCTTTCGTATGACTGTAGGATATATCATTTTCCTATTAATGTTAGTGGTACCTGCGTTTCTTCTTAGTTATGATGTAAATATATTTCTAGAGATTTGATGTACACAGTTTTTTAGGTAAGTTATATCTGACAGTTAAACATTCCCCCTCCCACCATCACCACCACCACCACCACCACCATTACCAACAACAACTCTCTCCATCCCCCCTTTTTTCCCTTCCTCTTCGGCCATTCCTCTCCCCTTTTCCCCATTTCCAACTCTTCTCCGCCTTGGTTGTTTTTTGCTGTTGTTTCTTTTCAATTATTCACAGTTTTACGTAATTTGTTTATACCATAATGTCCTTTTTTTAGATTTTTTTATACATACACAGCTAAATATGAGTTAGTTTTCAACTCCATAGTATTAATATTAATTTTAACATTTGAAGCAACTTTAGCATGATAAAGTTTCATTCACTATCGCCGCATCCCCCTTGCGCCTATTCTTGCCAGAAGCTTTCCTTAACCCAAGCGTTGCTTACGTGACGCTAGAGCACTAGCTGTACACTGATGAGGAAATACCAAGTGAGCATGACTTCTACCAGAATCAATTACAAAAAGTCACTTTAAAGGCTAAATATACGTAATTAGTTGTTGTGTGGTTCTACAGTGACTGCAGATCAATTTTTAAATAACACTGCCTTAAACTTATTGCAGGTGATTTTTTTTTTGTCCGTTGTTGATAGTGTATCCACTGCGACTGTGTTACTTTCGTCTAAATGGTAAGAAACTAAAACGCTTTCAGTCACGACTCGTTATTTTATTACAACGCACGATTCATTTTGAACCCTGGGGGCTCATTTTCAGGTGCTTGACATCAGTTTCACAGGTCCCCACTGTTCCCGTTCAGTGTACACAGTCATATTAAGAGGCAACGTACCATGCTGTAATGCGCCTACAATTTTTTACTGGACTAAATGAAAAAAGTGAATTATTTCTTGTTTCCATTAGTATTTACATAGTCTTTATGCTTAGCATGTATAAACATACACTACGTGATCAAAAATATCCGGACACCTGACTGAAAATGACTTAAAAGTTCATGGCGCCCTCAATCGGTAATGCTGGAATTCAATATGGTGTTGTTCTCCCACCCACAGCCTTGATGGCAGCTTCCACTCTAAAAGGCATACGTTCAATCAGGTGCTGGAAGGTTTCTTGGGGAATGGCAACCCATCCTTCATGGAATGCTGCACTGAGGAGAGCGATCGATGTCTGCCTCTGAGGCCTGGCATGAAGTCGGCGTTCCAAAACACCCCTAAGGTGTTCTACAGGATTCAGGTCAGGACTCTGTGCAGGCCAGTCCATTACAGAGATGTTACCGTCGTGTAACCACTCCGCCAAAGGTTGTGCGTTATGAACAGGTGCACGGTAGTGCTGAAAGTTGCAATCGCCATCCCCATATTGATCTTCAACAGCGGGAAGCAAGAAGGTGCTTAAAATATCAATGTAGGCCTGTGCTGTGATAGTGCCACGCAAAACAAGCCCTACCCATGAATAACGCAACCACACCATAACACCACCACCTCCGAATTTTACTGTTGGCACTACTCAAAGTGGCAGATGACGTCCATCGGGCATTCGCCATACCCACAACCTGCCATCGGATCGCCACATTGTGTACCGTGATTCGTCACTCCATACAACATTTTCCCACTGCTCATTTTCATCCAAATGTTTACGCTCAAAGCGAGGCGTCGTTTAGCATTTACTGGCGTGATGTGTTGCTTATGAGCAGCCGATCGACCATGCAATTCAAGTTTTCTCACTTCCTGCTTAACAGTCAAAGTAGTTGCAGTGAAACATGTTGAGGTTTGGAATTCTTGTGTGTTGGTCTGGATAGATGTCTGCCTATTACACATTACGACCCTCTTCAACTGTCGGCGGGTTCTGTCAGTCGACAGACGAAGTTGGGTCAAACGGCTCTGAGCACTATGGGACTTAACATCTGAGGTCATCAGTCTCCTAGAACTTAGAACTACTTAAACCTAACTAACCTAAGGACATCTCACACATCCATGCCCGAGGCAGGAATAGAACCTGCGGCCGAAGCAGTCCCACGGTTCTGGAATGAAGCGCCTAGAACCGCTCGGTCACTGCGGCCGGCTGACGAGGTTGGCCTGTACACTTTTGTGCTGTACGTGTCCCTTCACGTTTCCACTTCACTATCACATCGGAAACATTGGACCTAGAGATGTTTAGGAGTGTGAAAATATCGTGTACAGAAGTATGACACAAGTGACGCCCAATCACCTGCTCACGTTCGAAGTCCGTGAGTTCTGCAGAGCGCCCCATTCTGCTCTTTCACGATGTTTAATGACTACTGAAGTCGCTGATATGGAGTACCTAGCAGTAGGTGGCAGCACAATGCACCTAATATGAAATGCGTATGTTTTTGAGGGTGTCCGGATACTTTCAATCACATGTATTTCCATCTACACAAACACTTTTACTTGCACAGATATACCTGCACAAAACTTGAACAACACAAAGAAGACCTGAATGTAAGGATTGTGCATTTAGATTTATACATAGGAGTTGTTAAGGTGATATAAATATGTTACATTTTTATCTACACACAGTTGTTACTTGCAAAATGGATTTTTTTACCGTATATATCATATGTGACTGTATGTTGTAAAGCTATTACACCTTATGAATTCGGCTTCTTTAGGGGTCAGATAAGCTTTTGTAATTGTTTAAAAAGCGGTGGCTGTTGAGGTGAGCTCGTTCATTTAACATACCAGCGCACACTACACTGCAGAGTGAGACTTCGTTATCGAGTATTTCTAGTTGTTAGATAGTAAAAAATCAAGTTTCCTTTCATTAGCTTCTCTGTGGAGAGCAGTATGGTTGTATTATATATCATTTCGTATATATCTTCAAGTACATATACGTAGTCAGCTATGGTGGATTTATCAAAGTGATTGGTCCTGAAAGCATGGCGTGCTCTGTTACGCGTTTTGGAAACTTTCTCCTCTTTTTCCTATGCAGAACGCAGGGCAACTGTTACCTTGTAATTGATGCACATGTTTTCAATTCATTATTTTTCTGGTTTAATGAGCGCCAGGAATGTCATATTCGAAACAACTACTGTGCAGGATATACTGAACACTAAGTAATTACCCACGTTCTCGCTCTACAGTTGCGTTATATCTGTATTCCGATGAACGTTGAGCAATATTTCGGAAATACGTTCAACGGAAAAATTCATATGGCTCGCTGCAGTAGCTTACCTTGGTGCTAAACATCATATCTACAACGAATCTGACAGGTTAAGATCAAAAACAGACTCTCTACTCAGGATCACGCGCATTTACGCATTTTTAATGTCTATTTTTAAATTGCGCGCAAACTTTTTTTTTCTTTTGTATCTGTCGTTTCTCCGTTCATGTAACGGTCCAAGATAGGAGCTCTGTTATGATCCTCTTTAGTGAAGCAATTAAGTATTTCAAGCTGAAATTTAACATGTTCCTTTTCCTCGCACAGATGTCTTAGCAGTCCTAGTGAATTATTTTGGCGAGCTGATGTCGCCTTTTCAGACATTATGTATGAGTTCTACATTCGTAAGCTGCAAATTTGTGGACTTACCAAATGTGTGTAATAGTTGGTGGTTACCTTCGAGATGATATCCATTTGAGTCCACATATCTTTTTCGCGAGACAGGCCCTCCTGCGGAGCACAAGAGCACGTCTGCAACAAACTTTGCTCCACTGCTACTTGCCTGATCGATTTTGGAGAAACCTGTCACAGAGCAAGGACAAAGTTCATCGTCGATAAAGAGTCTTACACTACGGCGCTACGACCGAAAGTTCCTTCACAATACTCACAATCTAAATTCCTTTTGTCAATACATGTTTTACCGGCATGTTATTTCCTTATAGTCCCGGAGATTCGTATAACTACTATGTATTTATTGTTCGTTTATGATGACCTTCCACAAGTCCGCTCGCTGCAATTAGCTCATCTTGTAACTATCAAAAATCTCTAGGATTTCGATCGTAGTTATGCGAGTGTAAGGTGTCAGGCAAATCCAACACCTTCAATGAAAACCCTGACATAATAAGCAAATCTAGTAGTATGTCACAGCTCCGCATAAAAAGCGACATTAAATTAACCAAAGTAATACGAGTAACGAGTGAGCAAATGGAATACCACAGACTAACACAAGAATGCCTAAATGCATGTCGTACCTTCCCACCGTGAGACCGACGCAGTTCCGAGGGGAGAAACGAGAACAGAAGCCAAGAGCAGAACCATGTTAAGCTGGAAGGCCCTACGATAAGGGACGGACTGGACACCCACGTCGGCAGCCTACCGCTAAGACTACCACCTGCACGATTTAGCGTGAGACTTTTTTGCGTCTCTATTACGTCAAGGACCACCCCCTAGCCCATGTTAAAAGCTAGAGCCCTCCAGAAAAACAGTATAGATCTTACGATAACACAAAAAGGGCCACTACCAACCGCAAGTTTTAGCGTGCGACTTTTTCGCGTGTCTGTTACATTAGGACCACCCTCCAGTCCATGTTAAAAGATAGAGCCCTCCAGAAGAACAGTATAGATCTTACGATAACGCTAAAAGGACCACACTAGCTGCAGGTTTTAGCGTGAGAGTTTTTCGCGTCTCTGTTACGTTGCAAACTTTAAAAACATTGCCCCACCACGAAAAGTATAACGTTTCTCATTGGATAGACAGAATTTTTGTAGGCGGACCATAAGGTTAACATTGAGACCCTGCTTGGTCAGATGGAAACACAACCAGATAGTTTTTTTTAAACCAACTTCGGTAAATTGTAGTAAGGAGAGAGTTGCTTCCGAGATGGCGAGGTGAGCGGAGCTGTGCTGCCCGCCGCTGTCCTGAACACCGACAAGGTAATGAACGCTCGCGATGCCGCATTTTTGAGCGCATAAGGCTTCACTCAGAACTGCAGAAGTCTCATCTGTTACACCTCCTTTTTTGCGTTATACTAGTGTCGATCGTTAATTAAAACTCATGGTGTTCACATTTGCCACTTGAAGAACAGATCTGAAACGCGATGATTTTTCTTTTATATAGTTATTGAGAAGCCACATCAGCCACTGTAATTTACGACAAGTTAGATAATTAGATAAGTTAGATAAGTAATAAAAGATAATTGAGGGCCACTGTAGACCTTTTGATAGTTTTCTCTTTTGTGAAACTTAAATTAAACCTAGATTATAGATGTGATATGGCATAGGTCATCCTTCGATCGATTGTAGAACTTGGAAACCCATTCAGGGAATATTCGTTCACATTTTTGTTGAACGCAGTTGGTTTTTACCATCCTGTATTAAAATATTTCCTTTTATCAATAGTGCAATTTATAAACGATGTTTTGTGAGTAGAACAAAATTTCCAATGGTAAATTTAACTGCTTTTTCGACGTTATTTTACCAGCTAACTAAAAATAGGAAAGCCTTGAACCCTTTCCACTAAATTTAGTTAGTATTAAGATTCTTTTACAGGGAGTGCAGTGGAGCTGCCGCTGAGATCATTTAGTATTTGGTTATATCATCGCTAGTCTCACTGAACTCTCTGAATTCTATATGTCATGTGTGGTCTGGCGTCTCCTTACCAGCAACAGGTCCCAGGTTCAAACTAGTCAATTCCCTAAAAAACACGCTCAGAGCGTAGTTGCGCGAAAGTGGTAGGGAGACACGATATAAGACAAACAGAAACTACCATGAATGTTTAGACGAGGCATTCATTTGCTCGATGCTTGTATACTGACATTGTATTTGTTAACGTAATTCCCATCTCCTCGTCCAGTTATTATATGATCAATGACGTCATATTAATGCCTTAACATTAGATGAAATTGGTGATACACTGAAGCGCCAAAGAAACTGGTACAAGTATGAGTATTCAAATACAGAGATATGTAAGCAGGCAAAATACGGCGCTGCGGTCGGCTACGCCTATATAAGACAAGTGTCTGGCGCAGTTGTTAGATCGGTTACTGTTGCTACAATGACAGTTATTAAAATATAAGTGAGTTTGAATGTGGTGGTATAGTCTGCGCATGGGCGATGGGACACAGCATCTCCGAGGTAACGATGAAGTGGGAATTTTCTCTTACGACTATTTTACGAGTGTACCGTGAATATCAGTAATCTGGTAAAACGTCAAATCTCCGACATCGCTGCGGCCGGAAAAAGATCCTGCAAGAACGGTACCAACGATGACTGAAGAGAATCATTCAAAGTGACGGAAGTGCAACCCTTCCGCAAAATTGCTGCGGAATTCAATGCTGGGCCATCGACATGTGTCAGCGTGCGAACCATTCAACGAAACATCATCGATACGGACTTTCGGAGACGAAGGGCACTCGTGTACCCTTGATGACTGCAAGACACAAAGCTTTATGTCTCGCCTGGGCCGTCAACATCGACATTCGACTGTTTATGACTGGAAACATGTTGCCTGGTCGGACGAGTCTCGCTTGAAATTGTATCGAGCGGATGGACGTGTACGGGTATGGAGACAATCGCATGAATCCATGGACCCGGCATGTCAGCAGGGGACGTACAGGTATGGAGACAACCGCATGAATCAATGGACCGTGCACTTCAGCAGGGGACTGTTCAAGCTGGTGGAGGCTCTGCAATGGTGTGGGACGTGTGCAGTTGGAGTGATAACGGACCCCTGGTACGACTAGATACGACTCTGACAGGTGTCACGTACGCAAGCATCTTTTCTGATCACCTACATCCATTCATGTCCATTGTACATTCCGACGGACGTGGGCAATTCCAGCAAGACAATGCAACAGCGCTCACGTCCATAATTGCTACAGAGTGGCTCCAGTAACACTCTTCTGAGCTTAAACACTTTCGCTGGCCGCCAAACGCCCCAGACATGAACGTTATTGAGCATAATTGGGATGCCTTGCAACTTGCTGTTCAGAAGAGATCTCCATCCCCTCGTACTCTTACGATTTGTGGAAAACCCTTCAGGATTCATGGTGTCAGTTCCCTCCAGCACTACTTCAGACACTAGTGGAGTCCATGCCACGTCGTGTTGCGGCACTTCTGCGTGCTCGCGGGTGGCCCTACTCGATATTAGGCAGGTGTACCAGTTTCTTTGGCTCTCCTGTGTACATCGTGGATACCGATATGGCTCTGCTGTTGTTAAACTGGTACTAAGTACATTGCTGTTGAATTTAGAACGATGCCCTACAGATAGCTTCGCAGACACGCGAAGTTCACAAAAGAAACGAACTGTACGGCCGTAGATAACACTGTGGCTGCACAAAAGAAAGGCCTAGAACGTCACGCCTCTTATCAGCTGTATCACGCTTGATCTTCAGAGATGCAAAGTGTTTCTGCGTATAACAGTATTGTACATATTCGCGCTAAACTAGCTCTAATCCCATCAACTACACATTATTTTTTCGTTCAATTACTAAATCCGCAAGGATTGCTATTATCATCGTTGTTATCTGAAGTTTATGCCCCCTATATTCATTAAGTGGTTTACCTTCACAGTTATGAGGACTGTACTTTGTCGTCCATGTTGGACTGTTGTAAAGAACTGCGTCGTTTATGACTACAAAACTTCAAATAAAAAATTATCTGCGTCATTCGCTCTTTTTATTGCATGTCAATACGCGTTTTCATTGGAACAATGGTATTATGGCACATATTTGCAACCTGGATGCAACCAGTTGTTTACTGCGATTTCATTTTGCTACAAACTTGTTAGAGTAATATGGCATTAAGCTTATACATTTTAAACCATGATATTTACTTACAATCTGTCCCAGTGCACAGAACCCTGCGGTTCGTCGTAAATATACATTTATGACTTAATTTTTCTCACACAACACCAACCAATGAAATAAACAAACCAAAGATTTTAACGATGTTACTTCCACTTCTTCAGGCTGAGGACAGCTGTTGGGTGAAGGGCATTTCCTTCTTCTTAAGATTGAGAGGAAGTTTGTTATTCTTTATTTTTGTGTGTAATACGGGGCAGTGTGTGGGACATTTTTAGGGACTTAATATATTTGGGTTTCTTGTTTCTTGAGTGCATTGTCTTCTTAAGATTGCGTGCTTTAACGGTCAAGCAGCGCAACGGTTCGTCGGTGACGTTCACAAGGGCGATGTGGTGCTCTCAGGTTCCGGATGAGGGGGTTGGAGGACGCGCGTGTCTTCTCGTAGAAGTGTTGTGCTATCTTCTGGTGTCGTTGTATAACTTCCAGTTCTTCAGTCGCGGCATGGAGGTATTTATGCGGGAACTGACAGTGGACATAATATACCAGGCCCAGAATCTTATTTTGGAGCGACTGCATTAAAAATATAGTGAAGCAAGGCGATATATCTTTACATTGTTAAGATTTTTGGTTTGTTTACGTTATTGGCCCCTGTTCTGCGAAAAAAATTAAGTTAAAAACGTATATTTACGACGAACCGCAGGGTTCTGTGCACTGGGACAGATTGTAAGTAACTATCACCGTTTAAAATTTATAATCTCAGTGCCGTATTGCTCTAACTAGTACCTGCAATATGTTTTTGTAGCAAAATGAAACCACAACAAACAACTGGCTGAATCCAGCTAGCAAATATGTAACCAAACCATTGTTCCCCCTGAAGATGAGAGTGTAAACTCTCGAAACGGGTCGGGAGATGAAATAAAACATGTGACTCATGGAGATAATTGTTTTATTTGAACTTGTATTATTATGAGGATTGTACTATACGAGATTTGTGAGTCCACCTCGAAACCTTCTGGTGTCTCCAAGCTAGTTACAGCGATTATTCGACGTCATCAGGTATTGTTCCGAAACAATGTAGATTGCTACACAGAGAAATTATGTTAACTTTGAAATATTGCAATTACTTTCATATTGATATTAAACACTGTCCTGTTGGGTTTTTCTATTACTTACGTTTCACAACTTAATTAACGTGTTGCGTCGCCTCATACAGCAGGTCAATTGAAACAAGAGCGCCTGGTGTTACTGCAATTTAATTTTCACGTTAAATACCTTTCATATTATGAAAAAGGGAATTTGGTGTTGTGATGCGATAATTCGTCTTATTTTAAGAGAGCATAAGTATTGTCCACGGTTTCCTGGATGCTACCTTTGCAACACTCATCTTTGTGCGTAGAAAACGCCGTCAATCCACCGTGAGTGTGTGTGTGTGTGTGTGTGTGTGTGTGTGTGTGTGTGTGTGTGTGTGTGCGTGTGTGTGCTCCTTCATTACATTAGCAATTCTCTAAGTAGCTTCGTTACTATAGGTTAGTATGTGCCACTTACTTCTTTTCTTTTTGTTGCCCTGTGCTCTGTAGTGTTGTGTGTGCTCCTCCCCTGTATTTTCCAAGGTTCCTTTGATTACCTTTAATTTTTATTTTGAAATTGTTTATATTGTCTATTGCCCACGGACTTGCCGCAGTGGTAACACCGGTTCCCGTCAGATCATCGAAGTTAAGCGCTGCCGGGCTTCGCTAGCACTTGGATGGTTCACCCTCTGTCCGCAGATCGTGGTCGTGCGGTAGTGTTCTCGCTTCCCACGCCCGGGTTCCCGGGTTCGATCCCCGGCGGGGTCAGGGATTTTCTCTGCCTCGTGATTTAAGTTCTAGGGGACTGATGACCATAGATGTTAAGTCCCATAGTGCTCAGAGCCATTTGGTTCACCATCCGGATCTGACGAGTTCTGTTGGCAAACGAGGTGCGCTCATCCCTAGTGAGGCCAATTGAGGAGCAACTTGACTAAGAAATAGCGACACCTGTTACGAAAACTGACGACTGCGAGAGCGATGTGCTGACCACATGCTCTCCTTATCCGCATCCAGGAACGCCTACGGTCTGAGGATGACAACGGCTGCCGGTCGGTACCGTTGGGCCTTAAAGACCTGTTCGAACAGTGTTTGTCTGTTTTGTCTGTTGGCGTTCGTTCACCATACTGATTTGTTTAATTATCTTAATTCTGAGGCTTGATGAGTGTTTTGTTTAGCGTGTGAAGCATTCGCGCAGTGCTGGCTGTACATTTCTATGTTGTTGGGTGATTGGATGTGTTGTGAGTTTCCCGCAGATTGAAAATCCATTCTACTTGTTGTTTCTTGTAATTGTCAGGTTCGTGAAATTCAGTTTCCTGTTTTCTTCATTTTCCAGTGTAAATTATGACTGTGGGGGAAATGTATTGATGTTTCTGCGAGACTCATCTGTTACGCATTGTATTTCATCTGTGAGGTAAATTATGTCCTTTAGATTTTGTATGCCTTCGGCGAAATGTTGTTGAATTTTTTCTTCTTTATAGGTACAGCAAAACATTAGCTGAAATCCCACTCTGCAGTCAGCATTAGGATCAATGAAACTTCAGTTAACAGTGCGTTTCTGACGTTTTTGTGTTGTTTTAATTGATGTTCTATGATTACAGTTTCTCCTATGAGTATGTGGGTTTATATTGATGTAATGCCAAAAGATGCAACTGTTTCTGTTGCATGGATAATTTGTATTTCCGCAAACGTAAGTCAATCAGGACAAGAACTTAACCGTACACTGATTGATGGTAATTTTCATAAATTGTTACTTTACCGCATCTTAAGATAGGACGATAAAATTTTAAGTGATTTTTAGGGTTTACGTCTACAAAATATTTCGATTCGGTGACGATTACCCTCAACAAAGCCACTAGGGCAGTGATTCTCAAACTTCCCGATAACACGGACATCGTGTTCACTCGGAATGGAAAGTCATCTGCAGACCCTCTTGCAATGCTAGCTGAAATTTAACAGGATATATATACACTAATTAAAAACACCTCTGACTTTCTCTCGAGCTATTGGGGGCTGTCTTCAAACCTGAGAAACACGTGCTCCGTCCTTAGTGGTAGCTACACATTTATAGCACCTGCTATCGTTGGTTATCATGAACTCATGAAGTGCACAAAACACATCACCTGCCGTTGTTCGAATGAACTCCGTACAGAACAAAAGCTCTTCACAAATTGTTTCTTTGCACTCAAAACGAATGAAAATCAGTAGATATGCGTTTCCCTCTACGTCTGTACTTTTACCAAATTCTAAGGAATAAAATACACTCCTGGAAATGGAAAAAAGAAGACATTGACACCGGTGTGTCAGACCCACCATACTTGCTCCGGACACTGCGAGAGGGCTGTACAAGCAATGATCACACGCACGGCACAGTGGACACACCAGGAACCGCGGTGTTGGCCGTCGAATGGCGCTAGCTGCGCAGCATTTGTGCACCGCCGCCGTCAGTGTCAGCCAGTTTGCCGTGGCATACGGAGCTCCATCGCAGTCTTTAACACTGGTAGCATGCCGCGACAGCGTGGACGTGAACCGTATGTGCAGTTGACGGACTTTGAGCGAGGGCGTATAGTGGGCATGCGGGAGGCCGGGTGGACGTACCGCCGAATTGCTCAACACATGGGGCGTGAGGTCTCCACAGTACATCGATGTTGTCGCCAGTGGTCGGCGGAAGGTGCACGTGCCCGTCGACCTGGGACCGGACCGCAGCGACGCACGGATGCACGCCAAGACCGTAGGATCCTACGCAGTGCCGTAGGGCACCGCACCGCCACTTCCCAGCAAATTAGGGACACTGTTGCTCCTGGGGTATCGGCGAGGACCATTCGCAACCGTCTCCATGAAGCTGGGCTACGGTCCCGCACACCGTTAGGCCGTCTTCCGCTCACGCCCCAACATCGTGCAGCCCGCCTCCAGTGGTGTCGCGACAGGCGTGAATGGAGGGACGAATGGAGACGTGTCGTCTTCAGCGATGAGAGTCGCTTCTGCCTTGGTGCCAATGATGGTCGTATGCGTGTTTGGCGCCGTGCAGGTGAGCGCCACAATCAGGACTGCATACGACCGAGGCACACAGGGCCAACACCCGGCATCATGATGTGGGGAGCGATCTCCTACACTGGCCGTACACCTCTGGTGATCGTCGAGGGGACACTGAATAGTGCACGGTACATCCAAACCGTCATCGAACCCATCGTTCTACCATTCCTAGACCGACAAGGGAACTTGCTGTTCCAACAGGACAATGCACGTCCGCATGTATCCCGTGCCACCCAACGTGCTCTAGAAGGTGTAAGTCAACTACCCTGGCCAGCAAGATCTCCGGATCTGTCCCCCATTGAGCATGTTTGGGACTGGAAGAAGCGTCGTCTCACGCGATCTGCACGTCCAGCACGAACGCTGGTCCAACTGAGGCGCCAGGTGGAAATGGCATGGCAAGCCGTTCGACAGGACTACATCCAGCATCTCTACGATCGTCTCCATGGGAGAATAGCAGCCTGCATTGCTGCGAAAGGTGGATATACACTGTACTAGTGCCGACATTGTGCATGCTCTGTTGCTTGTGTCTATGTGCCTGTGGTTCTGTCAGTGTGATCATGTGATGTATCTGACCCCAGGAATGTGTCAATAAAGTTTCCCCTTCCTGGGACAATGAATTCACGGTGTTCTTATTTCAACTTCCAGGAGTGTATACTATCTTGAATTTTTGGAATTAATTCTTCAAAAAAGAAAAAGGCTCTGAGCACTATGGGACTTAACTGCTGTGGTCATCAGTCACCTACAACTTAGAACTACTTAAACCTAACTAACCTAAGGACATCACGGCCACTTTGCCCCGCCAATTAATTCTTCTTTCACAGTTATTTCACATTGAAAGACATATTGTTAATTTTGCTTTTAACTGTGTCGTTGGAAAGGGCAATTGTGTTTATTTCGTTAACAGCTCCATGACTTACCATAATTTTACAGACAACTTTCGTCGCTGGCAGAGTCAAATTTTCCGCAACTGTGTGGGCTTTCCCAGATTTATCAATGACGCTGACGTAGCTATCGCGTTAGTATTACGTACCACTGCAGTATTTGACACGACATTTTTATTGTGTTTCACCTCGCTGAATTTGTTTATAAAAAATCTCTCGACTTACCAATGTTTTCCGTGTCCCTCGCGTTTCTTCTCCAAACATCTTGGAAGATAAACAGGTTTCATGCTTACGTTGGTCAGTACTTCATAACACGAGACACACGAGGCTGCTGGCTGTCATCGCTTACTATGCATGTAAATCCACAGAGAAGGCAGTCATCACAGTACGTGTGTATTTTTCTCTTCTTTCCCTCATGTTCACTTGTAGTAACTTGCGAACATGAAGGCTCGTACAGTCTGGAACCGCGCGACCGCTATGGCCGCAGGTTCGAATCTTGCCTCGGGCATTGATGTGTGTGGTGTTCTTAGGTTAGTTAGATTTAAGTAATTCTAAGTTCTAGGGGACTGATGACCACAGCAGTTAAGTCCCATAGTGCTCAGAGCCATTTGAACCATTTGAAGACTCACTCTCAGAAGCATTTTCCGACTTAACATCACAAGTAATCTTTCGTTTCACTGCAGACGACTGAAACTACAGATTCACTGAGAACTTAATCCGCATTACCACACAAAAGAACGTTAAGCAGCTCGGGAATTGAATGGGCGATGACAAATTAGTGTGTATATATCTGCTGTTTATCCCTCTCCACTCATATGGCATGTGTCAGTGTCAGTGTCGCCCTAACCGCCGTCTGCTTCACGTCTGCTGTGCAGCGAGCTACCTTAATTTAAGTATTATCTGTATTTTTCTTACTTGTCACTTCTTCTTCTGTGTGTTTTTGCTTTTAGGAAGCTTTAATAGTCGAGTGCTATTAAGTGTTCCATAGATCTCGTGTTTGTTTTGAATACAGTCAGAGAGTCCCTTTAGTCAGCCATAGTGCTAGTAGTGCTAGTGTTTGTTTTCAATACAGTCCAGAGACAGGTAGTGCTATTTTCCTTGTTTTCTACAAGAAGTGGTTAGCAATCACAGTTTAGTCAATAATCAACCGCCTTTAGTGAATTAGCAGTCTAGTTAAAAGTTGATTAACACTCTATAGTAAATTGATTTCTTAGGATGGATAGGATGTGTGGCTGCTGTGTACGGACGCAGGAGGAGCTGGCCACTCTTCGCGAACAGCTGAGCGTGTTGATGGCCGCGGTCAGCCGTCTTCAGGCTGCTGCCTCGGAGTGTAGCGGCAGTGGGGAGTCTGGTGCGTCGCAAGGTACACCCCAGGTGTTACATGCTTCACCCACTGTCTCTGCTGTCGAGACATCTTCGCGGGTACCGGGCGCGGTTGGGCCACCCTCTCCCCAAGGGGAGTGGCGGGTTCAGCGGCGCACGAGGCGGAGGGTCAATGTGGAGGCTGGCCGTGTGGCATCGCCCGCTCTGCCTGTGAGTGGACATGTGGCCACTCCTTCAGCAAGGTCCGAGCAGGCACACGGGGGGAGGGGTTTATTAGTTATTGGGAGCTCCAACGTTAGGCGGGTGATGGAGCCCCTTAGGGAAATAGCGGAAAGGTCGGGGAAGAAGGCCAGTGTTCACTCTGTCTGCTTGCCGGGGGGTCTCATCCGAGATGTGGAGGAGGCCCTACCGGCGGCGACAGAGAGCACTGGGTGCACCCGACTGCAAATTGTTGCTCATGTCGGCACCAATGACTCCTGCCGTCTGGGTTCAGAGGTCATCCTCAGTTCGTACAGGCGGTTGGCGGAGTTGGTGAAGGCGGAAAGCCTCGCTCGCGGGGTGGAATCAGAGCTAACTATTTGTAGTATCGTTCCCAGAACCGATCGCGGTCCTCTGGTTTGGAGCCGAGTGGAAGGCTTAAACCAGAGGCTCAGACGATTCTGCGGAGAGCTGGGGTGCAAATTTCTCGACCTCCGCTATATGCGTTAGATGAGTATGTGCCAAGCAAGATCGTAAGAGATGGGAAAGAGCCACCGTGGTACAACAACCGAGTTAGAAAACTGCTGCGGAAGCAAAGGGAACTTCACAGCAAACATAAACATAGCCAAAGCCTTGCAGACAAACAAAAATTACGCGAAGCGAAATGTAGTGTGAGGAGGGCTATGCGAGAGGCTTTCAATGAATTCGAAAGAAAAGTTCTATGTACTGACTTGGCAGAAAATCCTAAGAAATTTTGGTCCTATGTCAAAGCGGTAGGTGGATCAAAACAAAATGTCCAGACACTCTGTGACCAAAATGGTACTGAAACAGAGGATGACAGACTAAAGGCCGAAATACTAAATGTCTTCTTCCAAAGCTGTTTCACAGAGGAAGAATGCACTGTGCTTCCTTATCTAGATTTTCGCACAGTTGACAAAATGGTAGATATCGAAGTAGACGACAGAGGGATAGAGAAACAATTAAAATCGCTCAAAAGAGGAAAGGCCGCTGGTCCTGATGGGATACCAGTTCGATTTTATACAGATTACGTGAAGGAACTTGCTCCCCTTCTTGCAGCGGTGTACCGTAGGTCTCTAGAAGAGCGAAGCGTTCCAAAGGATTGGACAAGGGCACAGGTCATCCCCGTTTTCAAGAAGGGACGTCGAACACATGTGCAGAACTATAGACCTATATCTCTAACGTCGATCAGTTGTAGAATTTTGGAAGACGTATTATGTTCGAGAATAATGTCTTTTCTGGAGACTAGAAATCTACTCTGTAGGAATCAGCATGGGTTTCGAAAAAGACGGTCGTGTGAAACCCAGCTCGCGCTATTCGTCCACGAGACTCAGAGGGCCTTAGACACGGGTTCACAGGCAGATGCCGTGTTTCTTGACTTCCGCAAGGCTTTTGACACAGTTCCCCACAGTCGTTTAATGAACAGAGTAAGAGCATACGGACTATCAGATCAATTGTGTGATTGGATTGAGGAGTTCCTAGATAACAGAATGCAGCATGTCATTCTCAATGGAGAGAAGTCTTCCGAAGTAAGAGTGATTTCAGGTGTGCCGCAGGGGAGTGTCATAGGACCGTTGCTATTCACAATATGCATAAATGACCTGGTGGATGACATCGGAAGTTCACTGAGGCTTTTTGCAGATGATGCTGTGGTGTATCGAGAGGTTGCAACAATGGAAAATTGTACTGAAATGCAGGAGGATCTGCAGCGAATTGACGCATGGTGCACGGAATGGCAATTGAATCTCAATGTAGACAAGTGTAATGTGATGCGAATACATAGAAAGATAGGTCCCTTATCATTTAGCTACAAAATAGCAGGTCAGCAACTGGAAGCAGTTAATTCCATAAATTATCTGGGAGTACGCATTAGGAGTGATTTAAAATGGAATGATCATATAAAGTTGATCGTCGGTAAAGCAGATGCCAGACTGAGATTCATTGGAAGAATCCTAAGGAAATGCAATCCGACAACAAAGGAAGTAGGTTACAGTACGTTTGTTCGCCCAATGCTTGAATACTGCTCAGCAGTGTGGGATCCGCACCAGGTAGGGTTGATAGAAGAGATAGAGAAGATCCAACGGAGAGCAGCGCGCTTCGTTACAGGATCATTTAGTAATTGCGAAAGCGTTACGGAGATGATAAATAAACTCCAGTGGAAGACTCTGCAGGAGAGACGCTCAGTAGCTCGGTACGGGCTTTTGTTAAAGTTTCGAGAACATACCTTCACCGAAGAGTCAAGCAGTATATTGCTCCCTCCTACGTATATCTCGCGAAGAGACCATGAGGATAAAATCAGAGAGATTAGAGCCCACACAGAAGCATACCGACAATACTTCTTTCCACGTACAATACGAGACTGGAATAGAAGGGACAACTGATAGAGGTACTCAGGGTACCCTCCGCCACACACCGTCAGGTGGTTTGCGGAGTATGGATGTAGATGTAGATGTGTCATGCCACGAACACGTGGCATCTATGACTGCCTTTAATACCTAATTTCTTCAGTAAAACTTTTTCCCTTGTCTGTTGCTTGATGTAATGTTGAAGGGGAAAAACGTGACTAACGCCATTCGTTGAGGCTGGAGGTGTGTGTCGTACCGTCATATTTAAAAGCCCACTCCAGTTAAACTGGCAAAGGAAATGTGCATGTTCAAGCTTATTATTGTTTCTAGCTTCCAAAACATCACAGACTAAAACTGTAAAGTGGCGATAAAAACTTGAAAAGGTGAGAGACAATTAAACCGTGTTTTCCTATCTGATAACATGATCTCGTTACTGAAGAAAAAACAAGATCGAGTATAGTTTCTATTTGTTACTTAACAATACTGGAAGTCCTAAGTTTTATTTTTTATTTTTTTTGTTTGTAACTGATCACTCATGGAAAAGTACAGAAGCAGAAAATTTTTGTTTCAACAATAAGAAGACCATAGTGCAATACTATTGTTTCAGACTTGTTCTTTCCTACGGTGGAAAGGAAGTGGATAAAAACAAAATTGTGTTTATATCTCATTTTGATGTTTTTAATCCATTCACAAATTGACTGAACCGAAGCAACGTTCTTATTTCTCTGCTGAGGTCTATATTCAAAGATAATTTTACATTAACCGCACCAAATGTGAGTCAAGAGTTACAAACAGTGGTAGGTCGAGGAACATATTTTGGGAGGGGTCGCTCAGCGTTTTTTTTTTTTTTTTTTTTTAGAAATCTCGGAATTGGGGGGAAGGAGGCTACTTGTTTATAAAGATAGGAACGGGTAGCATGTATTTAAAAAGGAAAAAAAAACTGGAACTGGTGTTAATGGTGGGAGCTTTCCGCCACTTGCCGGCCGCGGTGGTCGTGCGGTTCTACGCGCTCCCGTCCGGAGCCGCGCTGCTGCTACGCTCGCAGGTTCGAATCCTGCCTCGGGTATGGGTGTGTGTGATGTCCTTAGGTTAAAGTAGGTTTAAGTAGTTCGAAGTTCTAGGGGACTGATGACCACAGCAGTTGAGTCCCATAGTGCTCAGAGCCATTTTTTTTCCCGCCACTTGAAGATAAAATCCATGAAATTCCGAGGAGTTGTGAAACTGCTTGTGAAAGACTGCCCCAGCAAAGAAGGAATCTCTCTCACTTTAAGCAGTCCCGCATAACAGTTGACTAGCTTCAGGGCAGAGATTTAGTAGAGTAGAAAAACATTTAAATTTACAAACGTAGGTATAATTTGTAGTTGCTTTCTTCTTAGTAACTGAAAAAATACGTCTAGTATAACAGCTGTGAGTTCCATTTTATTAAAATAGATTTCAGTTTTTAGGCGCCGCGCACTTCCTGGCTCGGACCTCCATCCCACTTTGAGACACACTGCACTAGGGACAGTTTTAACTCCTTCAACATTCGTTAACCTTTTTTGGTTAGATTTTTGCACGATGCAACGACAACGAGGAATTAATTTTGAATTTAATGTGCTGGCCATGTTTTTAGAGCAGTTTGCTGAAAGCTTAGTAAGGGTGTCTGGATATGTTTTTCAACAAATTCTTCGCAGAACGAGTTGAATGTCAGAGTTCCACTCACATTGGCTCGATAGTACAGTAGTTGGACAACAATATTGAAACGCCGTGAGGAACTTATGCTTGAACATAAATGCAGGTGTTATCCAAGCCTGCAAGTTGCGCTGTTCTATTTGACCACGAACAGCACCTGGGCAATGTCCTGTATTATGTCGGAGCCAAGTGAATTCGAACGTAGCCAAATTGATGGCGCTCATGTGGTCGGTACTTCCGTAACCAAGATAGACGAATTGTTTGCTGTTTCAAGAGGCACCATGTCAAAGATTTATGCCGCGTCAGGAAAGCGGGAAAACATCATCCGCTAAGTCATCACGCTTACGAAAGCTTATTCAGTGATCGGGACGGACAGTTATTGAAGAGGATTGTGACGAAAGTAGGGAGATTGTAGCTGCAAAAGTCACTTCAGAAAAAAATGTCGCACTCGCGAACCCTGTCAGCACCAAAATAACAGGAAGAGAGCTACATAAGCAGGAAATCGCAGCGCGAGCTGGGATTCCAAAACAACTCATCTGTGATGCAAATGCCCTTAACAGGGCAACGCCATACCGACGCCATAAAATCTGGACTGTGGGGCAATGGTAGAAAGTAATTTGGTCGAATGAATCTTGCTGGACACAGTTGCCACCTTCTGCCGACAGTCCCAGCAGTGAAACATGGGCGGGTTCGGTGACGATTTGGGACGCCTTATTCGTCCATGGTCCAATGTTTGTTTCCCAGTGCTGATGCAGTGTTCCGAGACGACAAGGTCCTTGTCGACACAGCTGGAAGCTTCCAGTACTGATTCTGTCACCTCGAAGATGAGCAGTCGTATCTCCCCTGTCCATCACAGTCACCAGATCTCAACAATATTTGGGGTCTATTTTGGAGAGGAGAATGCGTGATTACTATCCACGTCCAAACAGGCTTGCCACTATTTTGCAGAGAGAATGGTACATAATTTCCTTGAAAACCACACAGGATCTGTATTTATCCATTCCGAGATGACTGGAAGGTGTTTCGAATGCCAGTGCTTTTCCTACACTGTATTAGGCATGGAAATGTGTTGTGTTTGTGACGTTTCCACATTTCTGTCCATCCCCTGTAAACGACCTTGGTTGCTGCGTTGCAGTGCCTATTTGGAAGACCTACCCGTCATTACATCGCTGCCCGAGGGAAGTTCAATTGCAGTTTCCACAATCTTTATTGATGCTTCCTCTACGCCTTACCATTCAGGGCTCGGCTTTTCTATCTAATACTGCTCCTACTGATCTAAGAAGAAAAGTTGCTACGGTGCACATTCTGGAGGAGACAGAGTCCACAAGAACTCAATACTAAATCCACCAGCTATAACCCTGAAGTCACACTAGCCACCTTGGTTGGATCTTAGGGTCACCAACGTTTTCGATATCAACAAGAAGTGAAAAGAGCGCTGGAATGAATATCCATAGTAGAAAGCCCATCTTATTCCAAACCCAACGATGAACGTCGGTTGGTCTGATCTTCTCCATCGCAAATGATCGAGACTCAGTGCATCCAAACGGAATAAAAGATCTTGAGAGGTGGAGTTATTGAGAAAGTATTGCGTGTGATTGTGGTGTGCAGGAATAGGGAGTAGGGCATATTGTGGAAACCTGCTCAAGCCATGCTTTTGAAGGTGGCCTGAAAGTCTTTGACGAAGTAACATCGAAAGCTTTGGTCTGGTTGTCAGATTTAAGCATTAACTTGAAATTCATTGTGCGTGCAATAGTTATGTTCTGAAGCGCCATATGAGAACAGTAATAGTACATCAATTGCATGTCCGTAGTATTTTCACAGTGTCTCGATGCTTTTCTCATGCTAATGGCACCATATGTTCGGACTAATATTGTGAAGAACTGAGGGAATGCTTTTGGCAAAACTTGGGACGTTCTCTTTGTAATGGGATGCTCAAATTCAACATTTTTCCTAGAAGAAAATATGTAACATCGTACCAAACAACACTCACAATGGTCCAGATGAAGTCTGGTTTAGGGACGAAAACCAAATCCTCTGTGGCCTCTGGGTACCACCTTTGACTAGGAAAGTAAAGATGCAGCTTGAAATTCGGCCTTGGGTGCAGGTTTTAATAATGTTACCATATGTATATTACATACATACATGAAATGAACATGTGTGCACTGTTTGCCAATCGATCTGACATATTTAAAAAAAAAAACTATGGTTGCCTTAAGATGTTGGAGTTGGCTGTGTGGTCTAAAACCAAAATCTCAATTTTATAGATACAGAGAGTTTCAGTGTCTTTCCAACAAACGTCTAACGGAACAAGTGTTGTTAGGGACAATATTCACAGACGCTTGGTGTTTTATTATTAGTTATGCCCCTGAGACGTGGCAGGGCGCAGGCACTCTGCAGTGTACAGGGTGTCCAGAAAAGGGCGCCCTGATTTCAAAATTAAATATCTCGAAAACAAAGATCGATAGAGGAATGCAGTAAACGGTATGTTTATTGTGAAAGCTGTGAGAAGTTTATACAGCAGTTTGAAATAATAGTTACAAAAGCTGCTAACAGATGGCGCTGTACGCTGTAGTGCTCATATCAGCACACATATGTGAAATAATCGTATGAAAACAATCTTTGCAAACAATCACAACAAAATGTTTTCAAAATGTTCACCATTGGCACTACAGAGGTGGCGCAAACGAAGAATGAAATTCGCCATCACATTTCGTAGTGTCTCAACCGAAATGGATTCACATGCCACAGAGATCGTCGATTCAAGCTCGTCCAGCGTGACGGGATGCTTCGGGTAGACCATGTCTTTCACTGTGCCCCACAAAAAAAGTCACAGGGAGTCACATCCGGCGAATATGGAGGCAAATCCATGCCTGCACCAGTAAATTTGGGATATTCCAAAGCAATGAGTCGCTTCCCGAAGTACTCCTCAAGAAAGCGAAACACTTGTTCGGTCCGGTGTGGTAGGGCTCCATCTTGCATAAGCCATTCAGTACCTGGTCGATCCTCTAACGCTTGCTGTCTGGCGACAAATTGTTCCAAAATTGCAACGTAACGTGCACCAGTGACCGTTTCTCGAATGAAAAAAGGGCCAATAATGCCTCTGCTGCATACTGCAGCCCACACAGTAACTTTAGGAGAATACAAAGGTTTCACTTCACACCAATATGGCATTTCGCAACCCCAAAATCGCCAATTCTGCTTATTCACGTATCCATTCAGGTGGAAGTGTGCTTCATCTGTAAACCAGATGCAGCAAACATCAAATCCTTCACTATCAATCATTGTGAGCATCTGATTAGCAAAGGCAACCCTTTGTTTCACAGCTCGTACGGGTATGGCCTGGTGCGTTTGAATTTGAATGGAAACATGTGTAGGCTCTTGCTCAGTATTTTCTGCGTGCTGGAACGCTTCAAACCAGTCTCAGGTGCAATTCTACGGACGGATGACATTGGATTTCGCTGAATAATTCCAGAAACTGTGGCGATATTTTCAGGCGTAACTGCGGTTTGCTCGCGGCCAACATGCCCCACTAGATCATCAGTTACGCTGCCTGTTCGTTGAAATTTTGCGAAGAGCGTACGAATGGTTTCCGCATCGGGTCCTTTTGGAACATTAAATCGCCTTGTCGCCGTAGGACTCTCTTCTAACCTGTGGTACTCTATCAAGAGAAAAACGCTTTGTTCAATGGAGTACATGGTTTTAATCTCTTCCTTCGGTACGCTAACCACCTTTCACGTTTCAATAGTGGAACTGTTCGCTCTGGGCTTCGGATCACTGTTTATACTAGGCATTACGTATGGCGGTTACAGCGCCATCTGTTAGCAGCTTTTGTAACTATTATTTCAAACTGCTGTATAAACTTCTTACAGCTGTCACAATAAACATACTGTTTACTGCATTCCTCTATCGATCTTTGTTTTCGAGATATTTAATTTTGAAATCAGGGAGTCCTTTTCTGGACACCCTGTATATACGCAGTGTGTGTTGTCTCTAATCCAGTTATCTGCTCTGCATAAAAGGGGTTATGCCGAGCAAAACTAAAATTTCTGATTCGCTCTAGAATATCTTTCTCCACATAGACACACTTGGTTTTCTTGGTGAAAATCACTATCAGTTTACTGGGAAGTTTAGCATGCAGATGCAGCACACCTGGTTTGTTGACTCTACCAGTTTGGTGAAATCTCTTTGTCCGACGGTTGCTGAATTTAACAAGGACATTATATATTGTGACAAACGCCGAGAGGCTGTAGAGGGTGTCTTGAGGAACGAATAGAGGATGGGAACCCGGTCCAGAAACATCACCCAACGACGCTACACGGCGTCGAAGTTGTAGGTGCTTCATCAGCAAATGTGACTTAGTACGCCAACGGACTTTAGGCGGAACGTCTCACAATGTTGTCTGTTCTTCAGTGATCGCGACTGACTGCCACGATCGCCAGTGGAGAGGATGGAGCGTAGAAAGGCGTTGTCTCCTATGACTGTGGTGCTCTGTTGCCTCGGTGGATGACTGTTTTGCTCACGGGTTTCCATCCACGTTTTATTTTTCTCCTGGAATCCTCTAAAATCTGTTTTTCTGTACACAGGGAAAAAATTAACTGCTCCTAGGTAGCAGCTAGCTCCTCCACCTTCTCCATTGGTGCTCGTGGCAATCAGCTGCGATTACTGAATAGCAAACAATATTGCGAGGCGTTCCGCCTACGATCCGTCAGTGTACCAGGTCACATTTGCTGCCGAAGGGGTTGCCTTGTGACAGGCGTCGGTGCCTGTAACTTTGACGCTCTGTAGCGTCATTCGATGACGTTTCCGGGCACGGGTTCCTACTCTCGATTTGCGACATTTAAGTCCAAGTACCATGTCGGGACTCGGAATCAGGGTTCGTTTCTGTGCAAATGATTTAATGCATTTTATTTGATCGCCGTGCGAATGGCAGCGTTTTTTGTTTCTTTTTTTTTTTTTTAAATAGGCTATGATTCAACTCACCATACATTCGAATCAACTCTAACATCTCTATGCATGTATCAAAGACTATCCTTATGCACACTAATGCCAAGTTTAGTTTCTCTAGCCTGCAGAATCATGTCCAGAGCTTGATACCTACACCGACATAATATCTACACATCCGATCTCGATCCTGTCGGTGGAGGTCGTGTCGATAATACCGATATCCACTTAATCTTCTCGCCACTGAAAACCACTTGACTCCATTTGGTGGTCTAGGATCTGTGCTCTTCAGCTACTCTATTCTTACTTTCCTCCGGATATTACTGAGTGGAGCCAGCCGCAGTGGCCGTGCGGTTCTAGGCGCTACAGTCTGGAGCCGAGCGACCGCTACGGTCGCAGGTTCGAATCCTGCCTCGGGCATGGATGTGTGTGATGTCCTTAGGTTAGTTAGGTTGAATTAGTTTTAAGTTCTAGGCGACTGATGACCTCAGAAGTTAAGTCGCATAGTGCTCAGAGCCATTTGAACCATTTTTTACTGAGTGGAATACTCAAAAATGTAGTTGTCTCTCACATTTGGCACTGACCGATAGTTTCAAATCAGTCCTATTTGAAAGGAACGGATGTTAAGACCCTTCACACCAGTCTGCTTATACTATTCGTAATCCTCAGTTTTATAACATTAGTGATAGGACTATGAAAGACGTCCCACACTTTCACTTCACCAAAGAGATTTTCCGTGGGAGATGGTAGCAATTATAGTTAAACACTGCTTGTAGACGTGTCTCGACCAAACCACTTGATTGGTTTGTTTACATTCCGCGTTTCCGGAAGGCAACAGAAGTGACTTTATACGAATTTCTTCTTATGAAACAGGGTGTCATTCGGACGTACGTGCTGTGTTATACCGATAGGAAACCTGTATGATCTGTAACGTGAGATGTAGGAGCAAACAAATATGATGTTAGTAGTGATATACAGCTGCTTTCACAATAATTCATCGCACTGTATAGACGGTGCAACGATAAATGAGACGCATGAAAGTGAGTCAACATTGGAGGGCCGCTGCCGGTGTAATCCAATTCATAAATCATTTATTTCAATCGATCAGCATCAGTATTCGTTGTTTCAGGTGTACGCAGGGATGTCATCAATTAGAAGCGTTAGGGACGTAATCCAGCCGAGGCTTCATTCCAAGGATTACTTCCTCATCACAATCCGCTCCCGCAGTTTGCATCATCAGTCAACGCCCTAGGGTTCTCATCGTACGTAGCCACCAACAAAGGCACTCGGCATACAGAACGAAGATTAACTACTCTGTTTTATAACGTTTGGAGCATCGTCCATCAAGATACAACGACATGTATAAGACTTTCGAAAGAAAGAAGAAAACAAAATGAAAGTTCAACTTACTGTCGACAACGAAATAATTCGAGACGGGGCACAAGCATGGAGTATATGGAGATCAATCGTGTCCTTTTCAAAACGACTATCCTGATAATATCGTAAAGGATTTGGCTCATCTCATGTTACTTTAATAATATTTTTACAATGAAAACTGATTTCATTATTATGGAGTATCAACAAAGCGACAGAATAATATCCGAGTATTTCGATTAGACAACATACACTTTTTCTTCCACAGATCGATGACGAAGATGTCCTCGAGAGTGCAGGACGCGTCATAAAACTAGAGCACGTAACAGATATTTACAAAAGAGTCAAGACAGACGCTGGTGTCCTGCCACAGGTCCTCAGTGAAGTGGTCATCATGGATGTGGAATAAGTCGGAAAAAACTTTAATATACTTCATTTAGCGGGTATTACGACATTTCATTTTCAACAAACTTGTCACAAGGCATGCACATGTACAATACATTGAAACGCGTAAGATAATGCTTAAAGCTATCGTAGCCACTCCCGCCTCCTCTCACATGAATTTTATTACCAGTTACGCTATTTATGCCTGAGGGGAAGTTCTTGAAAAAATGTTTTTTTTCTGAATTAGGGACCCCCATTCTGAACAAAAGTAACTAACTCTAAATCCTTAGGAAGATTATTATCATTTCTGGTGTTATTTCCATGGACTGAGCTGTAGGTCTGAAAAAAAGAGACATTATTTATGGCAAATTTCATTAAGGAACGAACACACAGGGAAGCATTAGTTAGTGACCTTAGTTCCCTGAGTAGGCATCAGGATGTTCTTCAATCAGCACCACAATAATTCGTATTATACCCGCTTTTGGACTGAGAAAATTTCACCTTGGCTGATTAGTTGCCCCCAAAGTAGCCTTATGGCATTATGGAATGAAATTTGAACACTCGAAATTTTTTACAGCCACCAATATCTTTGGTTGTGGAAAAAGTTAGAAAATGCCAGATCTGGGTAATTTCAAATCATTTAGTCACACGACTGAGAAAAAATGTCTTTATGCGTATGTGTTCTGTCCTAATAGCATATGATTATTTTATTTTGTAACGTACTTGGGATCCGTACGAGGTCGGACTGAAGGAAGACATCGAAGCAACTCACAGGCAGGCTGCTACATTTGTTACCGGTAGGTTCGAACAACACGTAAGTGTTACGGAGAGGCTTCCGAAACTGAAATCTCGGGAGGGAATGCGACGTTCTTTTCCAGGAACACTATTGAGAAAATTTAGAGAACCGGCATCTGAAGCTGACTGCCCAACGATTCTACCGCCGCCGACATACACTGCGCGTGCAGTCAACGAAGATAACATTCGAGAAATTAAGGCTCATACAGAGGGATACAGACAGTTTGCAAGTGGAACAGGAAAGGAAATGACTAGCAGTGGTACAGGATACCCTCCACCACGCACCGCACTGTGGCTTGCGGAGTATCGTTTTAGATGTAGATGTAGATATAGATAGCCTTTGAAAGATAATTAACGGCAAGAACAGCTTTTGGGTCCCAGAAACCGCTGGTTATAGATACTGTCTGCGACAGCTTGTCTGATGGAGGACCAGCTTTCATACGCAGACTGCTTTGATTGTTGTTTCGTTTTTGGTGTGAAATGGTGACACTATAGGTTATCCTAAGTGACACATCGGTGCACAAAATCAGGTGTATGCTTTTTCTAACATCCTAAACATGGCTGAGAACTGCTTTTTCTAATTGTTTGTGGTTAGTATTCAATTAATTCTGTACCTACTTTGCATCAAGCATCTATCAGTTAGGTCTTCATGCAAAATGATCGGTAATTGTCCTTCGGACATGCCTTCATCTGCATCTACATGATTATTCTGCAATTCACAATTAAGTGCCCGGCAGAGGGTTCCTCGAATCACTTTTAAGCTACTACTCTACCGTTCCACTCTCGAATAGCGAGCGGGAGAAACGAATACTTAAATCATCCGAATGAGCTCTTATTTCATTTACTTTTTCATGATGATCATCTCTTCTTATGTAGGTGAGCACCAATAAAATATTTTCACACTCCAAGGAGAAAGTTGGGAAATTTAATGAGAAGCTCCTGTCGCAGCGAAAATCGCCTTTTTTTATGATTGCCACCCCAATACCTATATCATATCTGTGGAACTCTTTCATCGGTTTCGTGATAATATGAAACGAGCTGCCTTCTTTGGAATTTTTCGATGTCGCCCGTCTGATGCGGATCCCACACTGCACCACAATATTCCAGAGGGGGGAGGGGGGAGGGACAACCCCTTAATAGACCTGTTTCATTTTCTAAATGAAAATAAATAAATAAAAGAATAAATAAATAAACCTTTTTTGATGGAATGTTATTCCAATATTAATCCATCGTAACAAAATGCACGCAACCCGATTGCTCGAACAAACGCCGCTCTTCATCTAACCAAGATGACCATTTATTGTGTCTGGCAAGAACAATTAGCAATGCCGTGTATTTACATAGCGTGTTCCATACATCCCATCGTAAAGTACATTGTTCAGGGCCGTGGAACTAGTTCAGTTACGCACTTCTTCAAATTTCTGATTACAAAGGAGTTAATGTGTTAAATTTTGACGTTAACCTTTCAGACTTGATTTTTTTCTGGAGGCAGGAAACTTTTTCTTTCTCCTCTAATGCTCTTAGGTATTTTTTAAAAACTTTGGATGAAATACACATTTATGTAGAAGTTTTAAAACATGCTTTGTACACTTCGGTTCTTTTTACGGATTAAAATAATTTTGAAATATTCTCTGGTATAATAAATAAGCTAATCATTCCATAACTATCATGAAAAATAAAAGTAATATTCAGTTACTCAGTGGAACATAACTAACCAACCTCGTCTGAGTATTCTGGCGGCCACAATCTGCTGCGTAATTGATATTTTTAAGTGAAGCCAACAGGTGATAGCACTTAAGCATGGTGTAAAGATTGAACGTTCACAAATGTGTACATGAGGTTTCCACTGATGTAAAATATTTTTCTTGCAGCTGATACACAGCAAACGTTAATGAAAACAATTGTAGCCAGAGCGCTAAGAAGTTTATAAAAGGTTTGAAATTAAGTTGAAAATTCGTTGTAAGTCGTTAAGTGCTCTCAATATCAAACACTGGGTGAGTACAGTGTGGACAACTTGCGCTTCGTTTTAAGCAAAACCTGGTTTTACACCCTTCATTCTTTATGACGTCACTGCAGGAACATACAGTGGCATACGTGGAAACTGGCTGAAAAAATGTGTTGCAAATAGAGTTGGTAGTAACGAAATAATAACTTAGAACTTTATGCTGGATGATGAAGTTTGACCGCACCAACGGTGAAGATGTTGTAAGTGATAAAACATTTTTCCCTTTCATCATTTCGTGGGGCGGTGTCAGCGAGAAAAAATTTCGTAAGGATTTAAACTTATGCTTTTTATGTTGGAAGTTGCTATGTGCTGTCATTCTCAAATACTGGATGAATAAAAGTCGGGGCATTTGCGCGCTGGATTTACGCTATCTCAAGATAAGGGCACAGTTTATAACTGTAATACTTGTCTTATCGATTTAACTTTTAACACAAGAGTATACCTGTTAAAACATAGATTATGACTAACTGATTGGCCATTCATACAATATAACGCAGGTGGCCACATAGAGGTACTGCAACTAATATAAAACTAAGTGAAAAGTCAAATAGTCCGCAAGAGCTGTATTTATTGAAGTCGATCAGTGACACACATAATTGGTTACGCAACGTTTAAGTTGCACCTTCTGGTGTATACCTGTACAGTAATTTCTTTTTATAAATTAATATTTTGATGACTGGGAAATGAAGTTATGAGATATTTTAGAGTAATAGTCAACAGATATATAGATGGAAGTTCAAATGGTTCAAATGGCTCTGAGCACTATGAGACAACTTCTGTCGTCCTCAGTCGCCTATAACTTAGAACTAATTAAACCTACCTACCCTAAGGGCATCACACACCTCCATGCCCGAGGCAGGATTCGAACCTGCGACCGTAATGGTCGCTCGGTTCCACACTGAAGAAATGCAGATGATAAACGGGTATTCTTTGGACAAATATATTATACTAGAACTGACATGTGATTACATTTTAACGCAATTTGGGTCTATGGATCCTGAGAAATCAGTACCCAGAACAACCACCTTTGGTCGTAATAACGGCCTTGATACCTTGGGCATTGAGTCAAACAGAGCTTGGATGGCGTGTACAGGTACAACTGCCCATGCAGCTTCAACACGATACCACAGTTCATAAAGAATAGTGACTGACGTATTGTGAAAAGCCAGTTGCTCAGTCACCATTGACCAGATGTTTTCAATTTGTGAGAGATATGGAGAATGTGCTGGCCAGAGCAGCAGTCGAGCATTTTCAGTATCCAGAGACGCCCGTACAGGACCTGCAACATGCGCTCGTGCATTATCCTGCTGAAATGTAGGGTTTCGCAGGGATCGAATGAAAGGTAGAGCCACGGGTCGTAACACATGTGAAATGTAACGTCCACTGTTCAAGGTGCCGTCAATGCGAACAAGAGGTGACCGAGACGAGTAACCAATGGCACCCCTTACCATCATTCCGGGTACACCAGTATGGCGATGAGGAATACACGCTTCCAATGTGCGTTCACCGCGATGTCGCCAAACACGGATGCGACCATCATGATGCTGTAAACAAAACCTGGATTCATCCGAAAAAATGACTTTTTGACATTCGTGCACCCAGGTTCGTCGTTGAGTACACCATCGCAGGCGCTCCTGTCTGTGATGCAGCGTCAAGGGTAGCCGCAGCCATGGTCACCGAGCTGATAGTCCATGCTGCTGCAAACGTCGTCGAACTGTTCGTGCAGATGGTTATTGTCTTGCAAACGTCCCCATCTGTTGACTAAGGGATCGAGACGTGGCTGCACGATCCGTTACAGCCATGGGGATAAGTTGCCTGTCATCTCGACAACTAGTGATACGAGGCCGTTGGGATCCAGCACGGCACACCGTATTACCCTCGGAACCCACCGATTCAATATTCTGCTAACAGTCATTGAATCTCTACCAACGCGAGCAGCAATGTGGCGATACGATAAACCGCAATCGCGAGCTTTATCAAAGTCGGAAACGTGATGGTACGCATTTCTCCTCCTTACACGTGGCATCACAACAACGTTTCACCAGGCAACGCCCGTCAACTGCTGTTTGTGTATGAGAAATCGGTTGGAAACTTTCCTCAGGTCAGCACGTTGTAGGTGTCGCCACCGGCGCCAACCTTGTGTGAATGCTCTGAAAAGCTAATCATTTGAATATCACAGCATCTTCTTCCTGTCGGTTCAGTTTCGCGTCTGTAGCACGTCATCTCCGTGGTGTAGCAATTTTAATAGCCAGTAGTGTAGGTGTAGATCAATTACGGTCCATGAAGAACAGACTTATTCTCAAAACAAATAAGACTTGTAATTTTCATACAAGAAGATGATTACTTACAACGTTATGGCTATGGTTCAAATGGCTCTGAGCACTATGCGACTTAACTTCTGAGGTCATCAGTCGCCTAGAACTTAGGACTAATTAAACCTAAGTAACCTAAGGACATCACACACATCCATGCCCAAGGCAGGATTCGAACCTGCGACCGTAGCGGTCGCTCGGCTCCAGACTGTAACGCCTAGAACCGCACGGCCACTCGGTCTTCTACAACGTTATGTAGTTTAGTACAGGGAGCTATTACACATTGTCCCAGAGACCAGTTTGTTGATTCCACCACTGTAGAATGTTTGCCTTCAACGACAAAGCCACAACTTCACCTCTACTTGCATCGCTTCATCACTATCAGAATCAAATTCTCCGAGGTGTACTTTAATTTTTTGAAACAGATGAAAATTGTATGGGGCCAAGGCGCGACTGTAATGAGGATGATCGATGACAGTGAACGCAAGGCGTCCGATTGTTGCACATTGCGCATAGCTCGTGTGTGGTCTGGCATTGTCAAGCTGAAGGAGAGGGTGCTCCATGTGTGAATGAATACTTCGAATTCGAAACTCGATTACGCACCAATATACACCGAAGAGCCAAATAAACTTGTACAACAGCCTAATATCGTGTGGGGTCACCGCGAGCACGCATAAGTGCCGCAACACGACGTGGCACGGACTCGACCGATGTCTGAAGTAGTGCTGGAGGGAACGGACACCATGAATCCTGCAGGGCTGTCCATAAATCAGTGGAGTGGAGATCTCTTGTGAACAGCACGTTGGGAGGTAACACACATGTGTGATTTTCATGTCTGGGGAGTTTGGTGGCCAGCGGAGGTGTTTAAACTCTAAAGTGTTTTCCTGGATCCGGTCTGTAGCAATTATGGACGTGTGGGGTATCGTGCTGCCCTGCTAGAATTGCCCAGGTCCGTCGGAACGCACAACAGATATGAATGGATGCAGGTAATCGGACAGGATGCTAACATAAGTGTCACCTGTAAGAGTCGTGTTTAGCCGTATAAGGGGTCCCATATCACTCCAACTGCACACGCCCCACAGCATTACACAGCCTCCACCAGCTTGAAAAAATTGTTCAAATGGCTCTGAGCACTATGGAACTTAACTTCTAAGGTCATCAGTCCCCTAGAACTTGGAACTGCTTAAACCAAACGAACCTAAGGACATCAGACACATCCATGCCCGAGGCAGGATTCAGACCTGCGACCGTAGCGGTCGTGCGGTTCCAGACTGAAGCGCCTAGAAGCGCTCGGTCACACCGGCTAGCACGATGACGTTTCCTTGAATGGTTCGCACGCTGATACTTATTGATGGTCCAGCTTGAGATCTGCAGCACTTTGTGGAGGGGTTGCACTTCTGTCACGTTGGACGATACTCTTCAGTCATCATTGGTCCTGTTCTTGGAGGATCTTTTTCGGTCGCAGCGATATCGGAGATTTGATGTTTTACCGGTTTCCTGAATTCACTGTACTCTCGTGAAATGATCGTACGGGAAAATTCCCACTTCATCGCTACCACGGGGGTGTTGTGTGCCATCGCTCGTGCGCCGACTGTAACACCACGTTCAAACTCAACCTTCCACTGTAGCAGCAGTAACCAATCTAACATTTGCACCAGGCACTTGTCATCTGCAGCGCCGTATTTTGCCTGTTTACATGTCACTGTATTTGAATACGCATGCATCTATCAGTTTCTTTGGCGCTTCAGTGTAGTTACGATACAAAGCGCACGTTACACGCTAAGATTCGGACGGTCTAGCGCCAGAGGGCTGCATATATAGACATGACGAATGAACATGTAGAATGTTAATAATGTTTGTTTTATTTAAACAGCTTTAAAAGTTTTCACATTAAAATTTCGGAGGCATTGCTTTTCAGTGCACTCTCGTAATTGCGGAGAATATAAAGTAAAGTTCAACTTTTTTACGTGCTTCGTTGGGGTTCAACATGATTCCCCCCGGTCACACAGACAATATTTAAACAATTCTACACCATACATTTGAAGCAAACGTGCGGACCAGTAGAAACGTGCATTTTGAATTCGGGAATTGTTTCCGGCAGAATTGCACATTCATAACGGCTTTCATATAAACACACACAAAAATTCGTGGGTGTCAGTCAGGATATTTAACTAGTCAGGAGAAAACACAGCGTCTTCATGTGAAGCGACCGATCCAACGACTAGAAAGATGCTGATTTAAGAGTGTACGAACTTCCATAACTTAAGGCGCGGGTGCTCCGTATTCCTGAAAGATGTAATCCGTGGAATTCATATCAAGGTGTGGCAACAGCCATTGTTCAAGCATGTCCAGGTAAATATTTGTTGAAACACTCAGTTCAATGAAAAGACCTGGACCCTACAATTTTTATGTAGACATCGCACAGAACATATTAACGGTGGTGTTCAATTACACGCGAAGGCTTTTCTGATTCCCATATTCGAATGTTGTGCCGGCTAACCTTGCCAATTACGCGGAGGCTTGCCTCATCGCTAAAAATGAACAAATATTTCTTCCTCAAAGGTTTCCAGTATTACCGTAGCATGCCTCTGCTTGCGCAAGTATCAAAATTTTGGACTTTATTTTACATGCTCTGTAATTCTTCTCGGTGTATCGCTATGCATTAAAAAGCGATAACCATTTGTAATCTCTGTATTCATTTTCAGTTGACCAGTATATTGTTTTGCTGGTTTATGTTACAGTGAGTGTAGTAAATTTAGCACGAAAAACGTTATGCGTTGCGGCGAGATTTTTGCACGAATTTCAATAACCAACATTCCCATCTCAATGTGAAAATATTTTATTGTTGCCAAGATACGTAGGGAAGAATGATATCGTAGCAAAATAAGAGAAATCGGAACTTGTACAGAACGAGATAAGTGTTCATTTTTCCCACGCGCTTTTACAGAGTGGAACGGTAAAGAAATAGTCTGACGACGGGTCTAGGAACCCTCTGCCAGGTACTAAAGTGTGAACTGCAGACTAGTGATGTAGATGTAGTTGCAGATGCAGATTAAGAAAATTTGTTGCTTATTCAACAGTATTAAGCACATGCCTTTATTCTACTACTGCTTGCGCAATATTTACACCTTATGACCTTTTGTTTGTTTTGATGCAATGAAAATCGTTATGTGCTTCACGTACTACTCAACAGCCCTCTTCCACAGGCGTCTCTTGGTGGCGGGATGCAAACGAATGAACGTAAGACTTCATAAAAGTATCTTTCGAAAGTCATAACATCATTAGTTGTTTCTTTTCTATGATATGCTAGTGAACTCTAATGTAGGAAAGTGTTCCTCGAACTACACTCGCGACAGAATTCACTAAAAAAAAATTATAAACTTTAAACCAACAGATCCTGTTACGAGATCCGTAATTGAAAATTTAATGTGCTCAGCTTTGATATCCAGAACTTCATCTTGAGGCCCGTATTTGCTTATAAATAAATTTGTTTTTTGATGGATTCTGCCTGAACAAAATGTATTTTTTTTTCCTTTTCCTTCCTTACCCAAACATGTTTGGCTGACACAAAAAGTGCTCTGTACTATTTGTACAGATATAAATTTGAGTTTTTAAGAAAGTATTTACAAATCTGAAAAACACGAAGTTTTGTGCGTATATACTTTGTTACCACATGCTGTGGTTTTCCTGGATTTATGCTTCCGTTATACTTTCTATCGTTTCACTGTTTGTCATCTGCGACAGTGTAGAACTTAATGTAGAAAAGTTATTTACTTCGAAATTTTATGACTGGAAAACGCAGCTGTTAGAAAGGCAAGATGCTAGAAAGAACTCCGCTTACTGGTGGTACAATTGTTAAGCCGTATCATCGAATGAACCTACACAATAAAAACCAAAGTACAGTGTCACAACATTTTGTGGAAATTAAAATTAACAGAGGAATTTCTAAAGTATACTCACAACGTTAAAAGATTGTAGCATACATATCGCTTCTAGTTATGTATATTCAGAGAATATAATCAATACTCTGGCGAGCGAAAGGTAAAGAAGATGTGCTCCATTCTTTAGAATTTGCCTGCATTTAAAAAGAAAAAAGAGAATATTTCATAGTGAGCGAACACTAAATTATTTTTAAAAAGAGGCCAGATTGGCGATAAAGAATTGTCACTGCTAACATGATTAGTCGACACATGCAATTTACTATACGGAAAGCACCAGAGTGGACATGGTGATCAGACAGGATGCTTACGTGGTGTCACCTGTCAGAGTCGTATCTGGCGTACACTAGTAGACCTTCGGCTTCGAAAGCCCATATCGATGATGTTTCGTTGAACGGTTCGCGCGCTGACGGTTGTCGATGGCCCAGCACTAAAATCTTCAGCAATTCGCAGAAAGGTTGAACTCCTGTCACATTGAACCATTCTCTTCAGTCGTCATTATTCCCGTTCTTGCAGGATCTTTTTCCGGCCGCAGCGATGTCGGAGATTTGATGTTTTACCGGATTCCTCATATTCACACTAACTCGTAAAATGTTCGTACAGGAAAATCCACACTTCTTCGCTACCTCGGAGATGCTGTGTCCATCGCTCGTGCTCCGCCTATAGCACCACGTTCAAACTCACATAAATCCTGACAACCTGCCGTTGCAGCAACAGTAACCGATCTAACAAATGCGTCAGACATTTGTTGTCTTATATACGTGTTGCCGAACGCAGCGCCGTATTCTGCCTGTTTACATATCTCCGTATTTGAATACGTATGCCTATACCAATTTCTTTGGCGCTTCAGTGTCTATTACTATAAAATACGGATAAGAACCGCGGGCCGCAAGAATCCTTAATTAGGACAGCAGTTTGACGCCTACTGGTTTAGGGTATTGCATGGCACGTCTTGTAAGTAGGCTGTTTAGGTTTTTATGTTGGTAACGCCATGTAGCGCTCTATATGAAAATCACTGACTGTGCTGTGCGCAGTCTGTCGCTGGTTTGCATTGTTAGAATTTGTTATTGTAGTGTTGGGCAGTTGTTTGTTAACAGCGCGGAGCGTTGCGCAGTTGGAGGTGAGCCGCCAGCAGTGGTGGATGTGGGGAGAGAGATGCCAGAGTTTTCAGAACGGACGATGTAGACGTGTGTCCATATATATATAATGACTTTTGAACACTATTAAGGTAAATACATAGTTTGTACTCTACCGAAATGTTTCATTTGCTAACTATGCCTATCAGTAGTTAGTGCCTTATCAGGGCCAATCTTTTGTAGGGATTTTTGAAAGTCAGATTGCGTTGCGCTAAAAATAGTGTGTGTCAGTTTTGTGTTGATCAGAATAGGTAAAGAGCGAAATGTCTGAGTACGTTCAGTTCTGCTCAGCTGTTTGAAAATCAAATAACATAAGGGATTTACCAGCACAGTAATTTATTAACTTTTCTAAGGAGCCGCTTAGAGTGGCGAGGATACCTCAGGCTGCAATGAACCTGAAGGCTCCTGCAACATTTTGTGAGAGTCACGAGTGTCATTTCGGTGATTCCAGAGGGGCATGCCACCCAGTCCGGGCGGCCACTGGTGAGGTGTTGTGGCCCCGGCAGCGTAGGGTCGCAGGTCGTCCGTCGTTATCTGCGCGTGCGTAAGCGGCGGCGCTATCTGCGGAGCAGCATTGGGTCCAACCGGCAGGGCCATATCGGGAAAATAGCCGACCAGATGCCAAATAGGGGAGAGCCGGGACCGGACCCGCCGGCCTTGGCGGCGGCGTGACGGTCAGCGGTCCGCGGTCGGCCTCCAGGAAGCAGCACACAGGCTGGCGGCCGCGTCCAGAGGCTCCGCTCAGCTGCACAGCAGTCGCCACCGACCCTAAGTGTTCGGCAGTGTGTCACCTGTGTCGAAAACAGTCACGAACATACGGCGTCGTTGCTGGTACATTCTTCAGTAATAGTCTCCTGTATAGTACGAAGAAGACAATTATTTAGCTACATAGCCGGCCTGAGTGGCCGAGCGGTTCTAGGCGCTACAGTCTGGAACCGCGAGATCGGTACGGTCGCAGGTTCGAATCCTGCCTCGGGCATGGATGTGTGTGATGTCCTTAGGTTAGTTAGGTTTAAGTAGTTCTAAGTTCTAGGGGACTGATGACCTGAGAAGTTAAGTCCCATAGTGCTCAGAGCCATTTGAACCATTTATCTACATCTATCGGGTGGATATAATTTACGTTCAGCTACTCACAGAGGTCCAGTGTGGAATGTAACTATCGAGTGGCAGCGTAACCTGGTAGGAGTCTAATGTGTTAAAGGGGAACCGATTTCCGCTGGAAAAAAATAGTTCCAATTTTGGCTGCCAGGTGCAAATGTGCTGCTGTGAATGCAAGAAAATACAGAAAAGTTTCCATGTGCAATAGATTAGGAAACGGACGTGGGGAGAGGAGGTGAAACAAATGATGAAGCCATAATGTAAATAATAAAATCTACTACTGCTTACAGGATTTATTCAATATGGAGATCGAAGACGTCGATCAGATGCTGTACCGCGCCAGATTTGCACCTCGTGGTCAAAATTGGTACAAATTTTTTTATAGCATAAATCAGTTCCGCAATAATGCATCAGTATGGCTACTGAGTTTCGCTGCCATATGATAGGCTTACAGCCCACACTGGACCTCCGTGAGCAGCTGCACTTTAACCCTCTGCCCAGAAGGTGGATTGGATGGAAAATGTCGGATGTAATCCCACCTGGGCAGTACGTACCACGGGACAGGTGACCCGTCGAGTACTGTAAGCGTGACGGGCTACGAGGATACAGTAGCTGGGGATAAGACCTGAGCTACATTCCAAATGCGCACTAAGCCATAAAGGGTGGGCGGTTGCTTTTCCACCCCCACCCCCCTTGTGGGCAGAGAGTTAATTATAGCCACCCGGTACCGCTGTGTTCCTCCGTATGCAACCTTACTGTGTATGACGGAGGGTTCTTCTGGTACCAGTAATATTTACCTTCTGCTCGGTCCTGTTCACGAATGGTGTGTGAAAAAAGAACGATTGTCTGGAACCCCCCTATGAGCTCTACTTTGATATTTTCATTGCCGTCATTTCGCGAGGGAATAGTATATTGTCCGATTATTCTCGGAATGTAAGCACTCAGTGAGCCCCTGTGTGATAGCACCTCTCTTATAGATCTTCCTCTGTAGTTTGTTGAGCGTCTACTACTTTTAAGAAAAAGTCGAAGAAATTCCTCCTTTCGTCTTCATAGCGCCAACCCAGTATTAACGTATATCGCTAACTTCCGTCTGTCATTTTGCAAAAACAGACAGTGTCTGGGGGGATACCGCAATCACTGGTTATACAATGTTAGTTATAATCCGTATTGATCGCAAAAATGTTTATTCGCATGACCGGTTTCGGTTCCTCTAGAACCGTCTTCAGATCTGAAATGATAAAGATACTAATTTACTATTTCCTATCCGATCAACATCAAATGTACCAGAACGTACCTGCAATTTCAGTTGCAGGAGTAACCTGTCCACACACAGCAACCTCCACGTGCTGCGTCAAATTAAACTGGTTGGCAGAATGCACGTCATTTATATTAATTATAAAAATCTTACCTACCGGTGGCGTCTGTTACATTTGTTACATTGCATATGCACGTACTGTATTAATTGCTTTAATCTCTAAATATACTTAATTAAGACCTGTAGTACGAATTTTAACCTTGACAACTACAGATCTTAACTATGTATTTTTAGAGATGAAAGCAAATTAGAAAAATCTACTTAGTACAGTATGAGCATAAGTAATGTAACAAATGTACCAGACGCCACCTGTCGGTAAGAGTTTTATAATTAATATAAATGACGTGTATTCTGCCAACCAATTTAATTTGACGCAGCACGTGGAGGTTGCTGTGTGTGGACGGGTTACTCCTGTAACTGAATTTGCAGGTACATTCTGGTACATTTGATGTTGATCGGATAGAAAATAGTAAATTAGTATCTTTGTCATTTCAGATCTGAAGACGGTTCTAGAGGAACCTAAACCGGTCATGTGAATACACATTTTTGCAATCAAGACGGGTTATGAGTAACATTCCCTCTGTCAAGTAGCAAAACTCCTTGCTGTTGGCACTCATAATTAAAAATGTACCGTACTTTGTTCTCTAATTATTGTCGTATTTACCATGTACGAACATAAACTGTTTCTTTTTTTGTCTGTATTACTGTAACTTTTCTTAATTTAGTACAGGGTGTTCCACATACAGGCGGTATGTTTCACATAGTGATTAATCATCTCTAGTCGAATTGCTTGTAAAGTGGCAACATAGTCAAAAAAGTTTGCTACACGGCATCTCATATAAACAGTTAACTACATGTTTTTAACGTTACTATTATCAACAATTTTTAGTTAGTGCATTGTTACTTGAATCTTGGGCGTGAGGCGTACCGGTTTTAAGCAGGACACCCAGTACAACTTGCTTACTGTAATATGTCCTATGTAAAATACGTAGAACGGCTAGTTAAGTGTAAGAGAGGGTGCGATGCCCCTAATCTTGGCAGGTTAAATAAATACGCAAATAAATAATGCTCTAGTGCTTACTAAACGATTCTGTGAAGAAACGTGACGGTCTTCGCCTGGCGCTCCATCCCCTACTACTAGCCCAACATGGAAATATTGTAATCTAACAGCAGCTATGTGCAATAAGTTACTTAATAACGTTCAGGCTCAACTGCGAGTCACTACATCAGTAATCAGTCCTCTGAATTGCGCTACAGTCTTCTGGCTTTGCAACATTCCTCTACATAACAGCATCGTCTGCGAGCAGCTTCATGGACCTATCATTTATAATACCATTTACACATAATATTAATGACCCTGTATCACACTCTTCGGGTACTTCCGAAAGAAGGCGTTTGTAGCAATGCCGCAACGTTGGTCAGTTTGTCACGACGGCAGGAAGCTGCTACAAACCAAGGAGATTTATTTTTACCGAACGAACAAAAGTAGTTCAAAACGCTATTTAGTTACGCTCATGAGATATACACTCGGGGAAACAGATCTGCCGAAATTTTCAGATGAATACCAGTCGTCAGTTTAGGTTGGTGTGGTACGCATCAGTAATACGAAGCATGTAATTCGAATCTGATTTAAACATGATAATGTATTATCTGGGACAGGGAAAGCAGGTACAGAGAGGAATGAAGGAATCAGAGATATATACGAGCGAGAACAGGGAATAGATGATTATGGAAATCAAAAAACGATTGACGTGATGAAATCAGTACAGATTTCTCGCTGAGACAGAATATTGATATATCCATCGCGATAACTGTTATGTAAAAATTTGTATCTATTCATTCCGGCCAGTTTTCAAATTTGTTCTGATAACGCAGCAAGAAGTTTACATTCAATTTTGTTTCTGTGTGCGTGGCCGTTCGGGAAGCTCACGGGTTATCACAGAGACGTAGACAGAGGCATTTACACAATACTGTATTTTTGACTCTGAAGCCTTATGAAGATTCAAAAACTGGTTCAAATGGCTCTGAGCACTATGGGACTTAGCATCTATGGTCATCAGTCCACTAGAACGTAGAACTACTTAAACCTAACTAACCTAAGGACTACACACAACACCCAGCCATCACGAGGCAGAGAAAATCCCTGACCCCGCCGGGAATCGAACCTGGGAACACGGCGCGGGAAGCGAGAACGCTACCGCACGACCACGAGATGTGGGCTATGAAGATTCAAAGACGTACGCTTAGCTGCTTTATTTATGCCAACAGTGCTAAAATTTTGAGTTAAAATTTTGGTAAAACGGAGTTAAACAGAATTACAAACTTCGATAACGTACACTGTGCAACACAAAAGATCGCTTCTTCGAAACGCCGTAACTGTTTCCCAATGAGACTACTAAGTTTGGAATTTAGTTCGAAGGTGCCTACGACCTTCCTCTGTTATGGTGCAAAAGCATGGCGCTCTGAGACCTCACCCTCGGGCTCGGCGACACTTCAAACAACAAGGTGTCGGCACATGCGAAAGAAAGACCAAATCTATGAAGTTCATGTGAGACGTAAGGTTGGTTAATGAAGTCTCATCGGCACTAAATTTCATCACAATTCTGCCCAACGACACTGTGGACGTGTCACACAATGGGAAGGTCGTCACACTCCATCTTATCCACATTTCACTCCTGTTCCTGATGCCTCGGCGAAGGAGGTCAGAACTGCGATACCCAGGCTTGGAATATAGCGCTGTTCTTATGGGTTAGGTTAAAGCGTTGCAGATATACACCGCTCGGCATCGATACCTGAAGACCTTAGGGGATATAGGCTCCCCCCCCTCCTCTCCCGCCCCAGGAATATTTAACCCTTCTCTAAGAACATTATTGTGGGCTAGCGACCACGTCGAACGTGATCGCACCCATTTGGAGCGCAGTGTGACTGCAGGTCTTGCCCTGGTGTATGGGATGGAACCACTAGCGACCGTTCAAAATCGCTGGATGAAATCTGACGCTGATCCAAAGCAGCAAAGGATGCTCATGTTTTTTCAGCCCTGTTGTTTCGCGCCCTCCTGTGGCGTGACCATGGAGGAGTGCGACCTTGACACATGTGGGAATAAAATGGCAAAGGGTCTCCTAAAGACTCCTCATGGGGGCACCAGTTCGTTAACATTCTCGATGTCAACTGCCTGCCTTTGTTGATCACTTTCGAAAGGTACCTATACAGAGAGAAACTTGAGTGCTATGCGCCTGCTGGCGGGCTACACTGCTGCTAGTAGGCACGTGCAAGCTCCCAGTTTGTCTCTATGCAGGCACATTTTTAAAGTGCCAAACAAAGGCGGGCGGGTGGCAGCGAGGGTGTTGCCGAACTGTGTGTGTGTGTGTGTGTGTGTGTGTGTGTGTGTGTGTGTGTGAGGGGGGGGGGAGGGGGGTCTTAGAGGGCAACCTTTGCCGGTTTATTCACGCATGTGTCAATGTTGCACCCCGTCGTGAACATATCACTGAACTGCGCAAGACAGGAGGGCTGTAAGAAGATAAGCATTCTTTGCTGCTTCAGATCGCTTTCAAATTTCGTCGAATAGTTTTGAACAGTTACTAGTCGTTCCACTCTGTACACTAGAGCAAAAAATGGCTCTGAGCACTATGGGACTTAACATCTATGGTCATCAGTCCACTAGAACGTAGAACTACTTAAACCTAACTAACCTAAGGACGACACACAACACCCAGCCATAGCGAGGCAGAGAAAATCCCTGACCCCGCCGGGAATCGAACCCGGGAACACGGCGCGGGAAGCGAGAACGCTACCGCACGACCACGAGCTGCGGGCCACTAGAGCAAAAACTGGAATCACTGTAATTACTAAGCAAACTAACCATTACTGATGACAAAATAAATACCACGTTTAAATGTGATTCCATACACGGGAATATTCGTTTGAGATTATAGAATTCAGTACCGAGTATGAGAATGGCGCTAATAACTACAGAGCTATTATCGTATCTGTCTTTTTTAATTTGCTGTGTGAAATTAAATTAAACCCAGTGCAAAACTTTAATTATACAAATACAAGCAGCCATGTAAACAGTCGCTAACACTTTTATGGTGTGTAGATTTACACATGAGCATTTAGCTAACAACGCATAAACTCGATTAAAGGAAAACAAAAAAAAAAAAAAATCTATGCAGGCCATACGTCTCCGTGAGCTAAGCAGTGGTCCCTAAGCCAGTAGCTTATAACTGTAATGCTTGTATATTCTGGAATATGTTCAAGCATACTAATTATCTGTTTCAAGGCGCATTAATAGGTAACAACCGTTTTATTAACAACACACGACGGACCAGTTCGTGCTTCAAAGTTGCCACTATTACGTAAATGCTCTCATTTCTGTAATTTAATAAAAGAATAATGAATGTAATGAATATCATAAGTGATGTTCCTTTAAACCTATGTTATAGACTTATAGATCGTTATAATTGCATCACTCCTAACACAGATGTTGAAATGTGTGTCAGCCTTGTTCGATGCATTGATGTAACCGCCTCTTGGTATTAGCATGGACACCTCTTAACATTTGTGCAGACATTGAAGCGCAAGAATGACGTATTCGTTCTTTTAACACATCCGGATTTTACGGTTCCGTTTCGTAAACCCTGGCTTTGATATAACCCCATAAGAAAAAATCGAAGGTTGTTAAATTAGACGATGTTGCTAGCCACCGAATGCAACCACAAAACATATCCATCGTTCGGATACTCATTGTTGAAATATTCCCTAACCCTTCTACAATAACGGGGTGGTGCACCATCGTGCTGAAACCAGTGCCTCACAGGTAACTGAAGTGGGATGTCTTATAGGAGACGCCCAAGATTCAGCTTTTTCTGTAGGCACTGCAAACACAACTGACCAGTTAGTCTGGGACCCAACCAAACTCGTCAAATGATGTGGTATCCAAGAATGTCGCACCATTCGTCAACAGCCGAGTGTACCTGAATGTGATATGGTCATAACCAGTGAGGATTTGCAGGAGCCCAGTACTGTATATTGTGTATGTTGAATGCTATTTCGTTTCACCAATGACGCCACTGTCATCTCCCCATAACATCTGCCTGATGAAATCCGGATTCACAGCTACTTTATTTACGAGACGTTTGCAGAATGATACGCGATTTTGGAAATCGTTTCCATATAGCTGTTGGCGTAGCTGCAGGTGCACCTTAACTGGATGCCATTTTCGTTTCTCCAGAATCCTTTGCACCGAAGTCCTCGATAACCCCAGATCGGCTGCAGCTCTTCTTTGTCCTAATTACATTGAGAAATTACTGGGCGAGATCTAATTATTTTCATCGTATTAATAATAATGACCATATTATTATTATTATTATTATTATTATTATTATTGTTATAATATACTGCAACCTAAATGCAATAGCAAGATAACACTTTTGTTAATACTATCCTTGCATTGCGTGGGATGTGCTCCAAATAATCGATAACGTTCCGGGCAACATCGGGTTTGTCGCAAATTGGGCTTTTCACGACACGTTGTATCTGGAAAGCTCCCTCAGTTCTTAATCGCGTCTCTTTACGTCTGAAAACATGCTCAGTAGGTAGACGTCGCGTTGGGAAACGTTGTGGGTACAGCCTTCATTCAGCCCTCAGCTGCATTGCGGTGCGTCTACTCCTAGATCAGTATCGTATCGCTGCAGTCTTCGCAGGAGTACATTGCAGTTGTTACCTGTTTGACTGTAAGACCTGACTAACTACCAACAGAGGGCCACACGACCCCATCAGAGCGAAACCAGGAGGGAAACACGCGCAGATTGCGGTATAGCTCGCTGGAGTTTCGCTTGTACGTGCACTTCCCCTTTGGACAGCAGTGCCGGGGCAACCCACCTTACACTAACGTATGCGGGAAACAGAACTACAGAAGAAGGCTTGCGTGAACCACTTGGTATATAGCAACACACACTATCGAGCAGTTCAGTGCTGTACTATTTGTACGTTGATGTTCGTACTAAACTGCTTTATTGCTAAGTGTTGTCATTGATTTTGCTTTCGGATTTCGACTTGACCGCGGTTTCGAAGTGACATTGTAATTCACAGTCGAGCTTTTTTCATCCAAATGATCCATACGAGCGATAGAACCATGGTCCCTCTGAGCCAATAAACTTAGCGACATGGTTGCAGAGGAAGTCCAGTCGTGGACGAGGCAGTTTTTGAGAAGCGAACAGCAGGTGCCGTAGTGAGACGGAGAGCTGTTAAGCACGGAGTCACGACTAGAGCCCAGGGTCACGTATATGCACGACCGGCGGTCTCTGCCCCGGCGTAACGGTGCTGCCAAGGCTGTAGCACCTCACAAAGAACTGTTCCGCTTATCTCTGCCCGCGCCAGGTTCCTTATCGGCCAAACAGCTGGTGCGCCGACAGCTTTACCTTGCGCATAACGGGCAGGGCTCCACGTTCGTAGTTTGAATAAACACATATCCTTACTTTCAACAGGATGTTCGCAGCCCAAACTTAACGTTGCCAGCCTCGAGTGATACTCCTGTAGTTACTTACGCCGTCTCAGAGTGGCCCTTCAAGTAACTGACACTGTGTATTTATTCGCCACAAATTGCAGGTTTTGCTGATAAGTTAGTGTTGTTGATTGTGGCCGACCACTAAGACGTAGTTCCTCAACGTTTTGTGCCTCACAATGGCATTTGAATGTAGTATACGCCAGTTCGACGGACATTTTCCTATCCGACAACCCTTCTTGTCTCCTGTATAGTCTATCAACATGGCGTGCATTATCACTTTTCAAGTTGTATATTCTTATTCAGGAACATACAGAACGCTCTAGTCAACTGCTGTGAGAATTCCGATTTACTCTTACCTCCATGGATAAATAAAATGCAGCCACCAGAAAAGCAAACCAGTCGGATCTCGTTACTTCTTATCTAGATAAAACAAGCTTCTCGATAAATCGAAGAAACACTGTGTGTTTTTGTTCACTCGACGGATCGAAGCTAATGTCGCGAAAGACTGCCCCCCAAACGCAATATAACTCTAGGTCAGCAGATATGTAACACTCGATTCGATTTCTTTCGTGAACTGTTGAGATGATTATTTCGTCAATCTACTCTTCGCTATACTCCTGCGTTTTCTCAGCAATGCATAGCTTACTATAGTACACACACCAGTTGTAGAAATGACTTCAAAAATGTAGAAGTGTTTGGCTTTCGCAGGAAACAAGTAGCTTTAAATGCTGTGGAAAGTTGTATGGAAAAAAGAACATGAAACAAAACTTTAGACATTCCGTCATCCACGCTACCGGCAATAACGAAGCAGAAAGATAGAATTGTTGAAAACTTATAATAAGCTACAGGAGATGACTTCCCGCGTCTTGAAGAATGCTTACTGAAATGGCTTCATCAATGCAGAGAGGGAAGTATACAGTTCTGAGATTATATGTTTAAAAACAGGCTACGTCATTCACTGCTAGTCTGGACATTGAAGGGTTTGCCACTAGGGAATTATGTAAGTGCATTTCGTTTGAAATGTTAACAATGAATACATAATAATTAAGTAGGGACAAAATCAAATTTCTTTTCATTTGAGTTCGACTTATTACTTTCTGATACTTCTTGCAAAGAAATTTGCATGACATTAGAACTTAAGTACCAGTTTTTAACCTACACTCTTATATCGACATTTTCCTACCTTGATCAGTCAGTTTTTCGTTAAATCGACCTTTCAAATATTTTTAGGTCCCTTGGACGTCGAATTATCGCGTTAACTGTCCTTGCAGGAACATGACTGTAGAGAATTTAACTCTCCTCTTACTGAACAAGGGTTGACTGTTTCGTTCACATAAGGTACATGTTGCTTACACTGGCAGTGTTAACATCCAATGTCGTTTATACAGAGCATATGTGAACTGCGCTAACACTTCATATGATTTATTGTAATGATTGCACACCACCCATGTTTCACTGTTTCTGCTATCGTTCGCATTATCTTTCCCTTGATTCTCTTCACAGTCATGATAGTTATAAAAATCGAAATCGGTAAAGAATAAAGCTGAATGTGTACATCTGATAGCTAAAAAAACGCTTTTCGTCAAATACTTAAGAGCTGCACCAAGTTACTTATATAAAATAGCAATTACGTAAATAAGGAGATGAAGCTGTCCTCAATCCGGAGGTTGTCATGCTCCACTAAGCATACTCCTTGCCTTCCTCCGACTTCAAAATGACTTACAATTGAAAGTGGATTCTGAAGGAGGAAGGGAGTTCACGTAATCGGCGAAGAAAGGAACATACGCGAAATACTGACAAGAAGAAGGGACTGGACACTTGGAATAACTTCCATGCTACTACAGGGAGCTGTTGAGGGTAAAAACTATAGGAAGACAGAGATTGGATTGTGTCCAACAAAAAATTGAGAACGTAGGATGCAAGTGCTACTCTGTGAAGAAGAAATTGCTATATGATAGGGATTCGTGGAGGACTGCGTAAGGCCAGTCAGACAAAAATTTAAAAAAAAATTATGATACGGAAACGCGCCATAATAAAGGTTAATAAATGTACCTGATCTATATTATTTTGTATAGAGGTGAACGGCTGAGACCTGTAAACATTGTACTAGTGCAGCGGCAACGCGTTTTTGGTGGATTTAGAAATGCTTTAGCAGAGTTTGTATATATGGTCCCAGACGTAACAAGATCATTACAGAGCCATACAAATAGACCAACATAGCTTCGTAATACTTATTACAGGATTCTAGCGGTTGTAGAGGGGAAACAAAGTTTTGATATGGAAACCATGTCCAGAAATGTAGTTTGGATATAAAAAAAGTTCGAGGATCGGATCATTTTAAAATCATAGGACATGGGAAATTTTATCTTCCCAAGTCACTTCTACAGCCCCCAGGAGCCTGCAATATGAAATGAGCAATACCACATATAGTTTTCTTAGCACATACTACTAATGTTCGCTAACAACATTCATATTTCTAGAACGAATTTAACTCTACAGCGGAGTGTGAGCTCATATGAAACTTCCCGGCAGATTAAACCTTTGTGCCAGACCGAGGGCATCGGTTTTAATCTGTCAGGATTTTTCATTCATTTTACTATTGGCATACAGTGTAATAACTGTATGAATGTTACAAGCAAACAAATTGGCGTGTACTAAGAAACCAGAATATATAAAATACCGTTGTTGAAGGGATATGTTGGCCTGACATTATTCCGGCAAAAAGTAAGTAAAATCTACACCATATTGGGCAACTTGGGTCAATATATACATAACAATATAACACATTTTCAGCTACATTAGACTGTATTAATACTTGTACCATAGATCATGAATACAACATTTCTTAATGATGTGGAACGTGTCAGTGTGACATAAGTTTTCTTTGCACAAAATAATTAACTTTTTACAGTTACTACTTCACATCCAAAAATTCGTCTATTGAATAGAGGAGCTGTCATTCAAAAATTCATTTAATTTCTTTTTAAATGTTAGTTGGCTGTCCGTCATAATTTTAACGCTATTTAGCAAATGGCAAAGATTTTTGCGGCAGCATGATTCACCCTTTTGTGTGCCAAAGTCAGATTTAACCCAGAATAGTGAACATCATCCTTTCTTATTGTCTAGCCGGCCCAAGCGGCCAAGCGGTTCTAGGCGCTGCAGTCTGGAACTGCGCGACTACTACGGTCGCAGGTTCGAATCCTGCCTCGGGCATGGATGTGTGTGATGTCCTTAGGTTAGTTAGGTTTAAGTAGTTCTAAGTTCTAGGGGACTGATGACCTCAGCAGTTAAGTCCCATAGTGCTCAGAGCCATTTGAACCATTTTTCTTATTATCTTGTAGCTATGCACTTTGCTATTATTTTTGATTTGGGATGGATTATTAATAACAAAATTCATAAGTGAATATATGTATTGCGAAGGTACTGTGAATATGCCGAGTTCCTTAAATAAATGTCTGCAAGGTGATCTTAGATGGGCTCCAGCTATTATTCTCATTACACTCTTGTGCAATGAATATGTTTTCTCTTAATGATGTATTGCTCCAAAATATGATGCCATATGAAAGCAGTGAAGTGACAAGAGGCACAGTAGGCTAATTTATTGATATGTTTGTCACCAAAATTTGCAATAACCCTAATATCAAAAGTAGCTGAACCTAATCATTCCATCGGATCATCGATGTGTTTCTTCCAATTCAATTTCTCATCAATGCACACACCCAGAAATTTTTAATATTCTGCCTTAGCAAAATTCTTCTGTTCAAAGTCTATTTTTTATCAATGGTGTTATGTCATTTCCTGTACAGAACTATATACACTGTGTTTCCTCAAAATATAGTGCAGAGAACCACTGAGCAGTTTTCTGAAAGACATTATTTACATTTCCCTCAGCTGATTCTTGTTTGTTGGACGTGATTATTATGCTTGTATCATCTGCAAAAAGAACTAGCTTTGCATCTTATGAATATAGAGTGGCAAGTCATTAATATATATTAAGAACAATAAGGGTCCCCAGAACGGAACCCTGTGGGACACCATTCTTGATACCTCCCCAGCTAGGTGACGCAACTGATTTTTGTAGAATATCTGTACTGTTAATGTCAACCTTCTGCATTCTCCCAGTTAAACATGAATTAAACCATTTGTACACTGCCTTACTCATACCACAGTATTTAAGCTAATCTAAAAGAGTTCCATGATTCATACAGTCAAAAACCTTTAGAGATCACAAAATATCGCAATGGGTGATGTTCGGTTACTCGGAGCATTAATATTTGATCAGTGAAAGCGTAAAAAGCATTTTCTGTTGAAAAGCCTTTCTGGAAACCAAACTGACGTTTTGTCAGTACTTCATTTTTACAAATATGTGATAAAAGTGAAACACTGACAAAATGTCAGTACTGTCAATATATGAAATATGCAGAGCCCCACACATACAGGACAGACAAATGAGTGAACACATGAACGTTTGGACTAGGGCTAGGTTAGAAGAGTCAGAATGAGCACGTACCAGAGGCGCCCCTGCTGATACTCTGCGCGATGGCCAGCGTGTCGCTAGGCTGCGAGTCCTCCGTCACCATGTTCTCCTTGTCCTCTTCGTCCATCCTGAAACAACAGCCAGGCGTTCAGGACAGGCGCGCGTGCACACACAAAAATGGTCACCTTATATTTGTTAACAACTCCAAGTCTGGTGGGGTGGGAGTTTATATTTCATATATATAAAAATTTTCAAATTTCTCTGTCGCTTTTGGAAACTAAGTATCAGAAATAGAAGGAATTCTAGAAATTTACAACGATACTTTTCAGTTTCTTGCAAGAATGGGTTTACAGAAAATATTCCAGCCTGGAAAAGGCACAGATTTACAGGCTGTAGACTATAAATCTTGCACGGTTCGTAAGTTCACAAGTAAAACCTGCAAACCACGCGAAGTTAGTAAGGGAAGACGGACTAGGAAACACTCCACTGAGAGGGACGAAAAGAGTGAGTGAGAGATAGATATATAGATAGATAGATAGGCAGACAGATAGAGATGGAGGGAGAGAGAGAGGGGGGGGGGCGGAGAAAATAATAAAAAATCTTTCCTGAAAATAGGCAGAAGTGACTGAAAGAAACAACACTGCCCTCATTTGCATACTCACATATACACAGTGTGCTGATGTCAGTTCTCACCTGAGTGTTAAGTGACAGACTGATGATGGTGAGTGCACACATCTACCATGTGCTGTGTAAATTTTGTCGAAGGTAAGAGTGCTGATATCATACATTACAAATCACTTGCATGGCATAAGTACTTCCCAAATTTTGAGACGAATATTCTCAAATGACGTATCTCTCTGAATTGCAATTCGTAGTTGTGATAAAGTGCTGTAGTACACACTGAACCCGCCTAGACAGATGTCCACGCTAGCAAGCCACTTCCATGAGGTGCGATGGCCCCGTATCGAATGCGTCTAGCTGGTGTGTCGGCCAGCCTGAATGTGATTTTTAGGCAGTTTTCTACTTCCGGCTGGTACCTGAGTCCCGTCTCAGTTACACGTTTCGCAAAAGTTTAAAAACGTTTGCAGACAGATTTTCCATCCCGGTGTTAACGCTGTGGCGACAGAAAGGGCATCCAGCCACCTCTTAAATTAACCACGCTAAATCCAAGAGGAACCATGCAGACACCACGTAGATGCGGGACTAAGACACACGAGAAAGAAGAAGAAGTACTCTACACACTTGTGTGTAACAAACTATGAGTATTATTATTATATTAAAAACATTTTATATTTTTGTTAGTATGTAAATCCGAGGCATGTTAAAAGTGGAGATGAGAGAGGATAATGAGGGTGGAAGGGGGGGGGGGGGAGGGAAGAAAAAGAGAATGTGAGATATACTACGAAACTATGATCCACAAGCGACGCCCCAATCATTTTGAAACACGTAATGCACATCGACGAAATAAAAATGCTAAGACAATAATGGACGTCATTGGTACGTTTTAATTCGATGAAAGCCTATCCCTGCACGAAAATGAAACACAGAAATTAACACTGTCGACTTTTGCTACTACGAACCTCAATAAATCGAACTTATTTGTAAGTCCCTTCAGAAACCACGAAAAAAAGAAATAATGTTGTGTGTTTTGGTGCACTTGATAAATCGACACGATTGTAATGACAAATCGCCCCGGAAACATTATAATTCGAAGTCAGCAACTACCTAACATTCAATAATTCGAGTTGTTTCGCCGGTTGTTCGGAGTATTGTGTCAACACACTGCTCTTCACGACACTCCTTTGTTTTCTCGACAATGCACAACTACATGCACACATTAGTTGTAAAAATAGCTTCAAAGAAGAAAAGAAACGGGTTGTTGAGGCCATGACAGGCGCACTAGAAAAAAAGAGTAGGATATTGCGGAAAGTGTCCGCATTTCGTCATCCACTATGTCGGCAATAATAAAGCAGAAAGATAGGATTGTTGGAAACTTATCATAACGAGACAGGAAGTGGATCCAGGTAGGTGAGTTCCCACTTCCTGAAGAATGCTTACTGAAACAGAGTAGTTAATGTAGATAATAAAACATATCCGTCGTAGGTTATTTAGAGCCGCCACTGGTTATATGCTTAAAGAAAAGTCTAATACACTCGCTGTCCATCTAGGCAGTGATGGGTTTGCCGCCAGTGGCTCATCAGCTTCATAAGAATGATATAACTCCGTTTTTAAGATGACCAGCGGAGAAAATGTGATCGCTGATCACACAGCTTAGAAAAAAATGAATAAAATTAAGAGTTTCCGTATGAATTATCGGAAATTTGTGGGCCTTCCCTTTTAAATATTGCAATAAACAAAACATAAACAAGTAGGCAAAAAAATCAAGTTTCTTTTAATTCAAACTGTAGTTGTTACTTTTTGCTTCCCTATGTACAGAAAGTTATTTGATAAACTAAAATATCTAGAGGATAAAATCATGAAGTAACAGACATGTCACAGTACCTGTCAATTTTTAGACACAACAGATGAACGCAGTTATCTTAACATATTCGAAGAAATAGAAACCCTTACCCATATGAAAAAATGACACATAAATGAGGAAACATACCTAAGAAACAAGAATTTTATCTATCAGTTTGCAGATATTCGCCGGCCACGATTGCCGAGCGGTTCTAGGCGCTTCATTCCGGAACTGCACGACTACTACGGTCGCAGGTTCGAATCCTGCCTCCGGCATGGATGTGTGTGATGTCCTTAGGTTAGTTAGGTTTAAGTAGTTCTAAGCTCTAGGCGACTGATGACCCCAGATGTTAAGTCCCATAGTGCTCAGAGCCATTTGAACCATTTGCCGATATTCGCGTTCAGGGACAGAATTACCTCTGAATCTACAGACAACAGAATTTATACAAATTGTGTTTTATAGTTTAATTTTAAATGAATTGTATTTTATATATTTATTATTAATAAACGAAACAAAGTAATTAGATAAAACGCTTATGCTCATCACCTATAGCTCAGAGGAATAAAGTTGACCGGAATATTTGATGATGAAATAGAATATATTGCTGATATTATAAAGCACAATACCTCACATAAAATACAATGAAGACATACTGAAAACCAGCCAAAAATTAAAAAAGAAAGCTTTGAAAGCACCTGCAAAAATTCTATGCAGACAAAATTATAAATTACGTGTAAGCAGTGGACAAAATAACGCAAAATTGTAACACTCCCAAATCCCACAACACACAGTACTAAGCATTGACTGACAAGTTCCGTCGGTTCTTGGTAGAATATTTTATACCTTATGAATGAAACATTTTTGTATAATATTACAGCGTTATTGTGTGAGTTTTCGTTCATAATACAGAAATGTGTGTGGTATTACTATGTGTCTTCTATAGGGCCGCTGAAGATAGGCATGTATCCCGATACCGGTCAGGCCGAAATAAAAATAAACAAGCAGCCTTGTCTACACATATAAAATGTGGTAACGTACACTATAGACACCACGCCAGGCATTCTACGTCCAGAGGTTGGTAGTAACATACTGTCAATCTGCAGCCGGCTCGTAGACACACCCTCTGATGCAAGCGCGAATAGCGCCACCGCCCAGCCGGCTTAAGGGGTCAGCGCACGTTCAGTATTTACTGACGATATTAATTTGTCGAATCTTCAATATATGGAAGCGATCATCACACATTGGCAAAAACTGTCAGCTGAAAACGCGATTTTACAAGGTTAATGTGTCGAATAAACTGGAGGAAGCGTGTGCTGCAGTTATATAAGCCACTGCTTGCAAGCAACAGTAAACAACGGAAGGAAATGAGTCCGGGTGAGGTAAAAAAAAAAAAAAAAAAAAAAAAAAAAAAAAAGCGACTGATCACATGACAGTTTACTGACTGTAGTCAGAATTAAGTACTCGAAAATTAAGTACGTTATCTCCCTGCATCATAGAAGTTATTAATGCTGATATGAAATAAAATAGAGTAGCAAAATACATAAATGAGAGAATCAACCGCAGTCGAGAAGAGATTAAGGGTACTGAGATTTTTGGCGATAGGCAGGTCATCTGAATTGAATTCTCCAAGTTTAGCTCTGTGACGTCGGAAACCACAGTTAGTAATATTCTATGGAAACAATTCTACGGAGCAATTGTATCTGCATAGCAAGGATATGGTAAGGAAATTGACGTAATACTTTTTTTACGTTTTGTGTTAATTTGATAAAATTCAGATGCATTTCACAGACCTCTTACTAATCTTTGCAGATATATGATGAATTTTTCGAGGTGGAAGCGTTTTTCCTAACTGCTATGTAAACCACCAACCTATAATATATTTTCAAATTAATAAAGTAAACATGGTCCTACGTTGACGATCCTAAAATGCTAAATACTATGTTTACCCTTGCATAGGCTTATTAAAATTTGTGTTAAAAAGACTACGTTCAAAATTGATTTTGACACACCGGTTCCCGCGAGATCACCGAAGTTAAGCGCTGTTGTGCGTGTCCGGCACTTGGATGCGTGACCATTCAGCTGCAATGCGCTGTTGCCATTTTTCGGGGTGCACTCAGCCTCCTGATGCCAATTGAGGAGCTACTCGACCGATTAGTACGACTTCGGTCAAGGATACCATCATAACGACCGGGGGAGCGATGCGCTGCTCCCACGCCCCTCCTATCCGCATCCTCCTTGAGGATGACTCGGCGGTCGGATGGTCCACTCGTGGCCTGAAGACGGAGTGCATGTGTTATGTACCAAGGAGAATTGAGAACATAACTCCGGGTGGCTGGTTGATGAAGCTGTGCCAACATCTAAATGCAGAATATTGTGAAAGAGTCAACACTTGGCCTTACACGTTCAGTATGTATTGACAATATTGAGAATATTTTGAGTGCCATCAATACTGTTCGTCAGAGTTTCTTCTATTGACAATAAGTCAGTACGCGCCCTGAGACTTACAGTACACTGACGGTCTTAGATTATTGAACGTGTGAGGACCCCTTTAAGGAGTCGCCACACCGACGCCAGCCAGCCTAATCGTGTTCACTTGGAGCCTTCGCAGTATCACCATCTTATCTCTCTGTTACTGGAATTGTTTATAAAAAACGTGTCTGGACAAGTGCGGAATACTATTTGGACTGGCAGAAGAATGTTAAGGAAACAAAGTTACATACATATTACGTGAGCTAATTGTTTTGCTCTGTGTTTCCGCATCCACCTATTCCTTGGCATCCACCCTTAGATCGACCCAACACAACGTGTTCGTCAACTACGGGACATAGTGAATACAAAAAGAAATATATACATTATGTTACTGAAAGTACATTACTATTTTACTTGTTTTTCGACTTTTTGCTGATTCCACCTTGAAGATCAAAACTTTCGTTCAATCGAACACTCAGTTATTGTTAGATCCCTTGGAATTATCGAACGTCGAACTGTGGAATACCGAATTATGTGAAGATTTAGGGAAGCGACGTTCGCCATTGGTGGAGACGCCTGTGCGCAGTGTAGCGCGGAAGTGTTGCGAGGAGAGTCGCTGACCGCAAACGCGGACTGCCCCGCCAGAAGAGACGGGAACGTGGTTAAAAATACGCGCGCGCCTGGCGACTCAGACTCAGCGACAAGCAAGCCTGCAAGCCTTCCGGCAGGTGAAGGGGGAGGCACGGCCGGGCCCTGGGGCGTTATTAGCCGGCATTGCTCATTAAGCGTGACGCACGGGGGTCCCCGTCTGCTTCTGCCACCGCTGCCCGACACCCAGGTGCCACTGTCCGCTCTGCTGTGCTCTGCATTGCGTTATAACGTAGCACTCTCTTCTGTGAGCGCCGAAGTAGCTCATTAGTGGCGAAACTCTAGGCTTGCTTTCCCCGTTCATTCGCCTGCGCTACGTGCGACGCAATAGATAGATTTGTCGCTGTTCAATGACTGGGAGAAAGGTTTGCATTTGTAGGTTGTGTGGGAAACGTAGGGAACGTCGTTCAAAGCAGAGGTTAAACTCTGAGGTCTATTTATTACGCCCACAAGCTAGAGTACAGTATAGCAAACATACTGACGCAGTAATATACTTGCAGATGAAGGCAAGTTATTTGGAAATTTCCGTGTGCAATGTGTTTATTGCCTGTCGGAGCGTATTGCGAGTCTGTAGAAAAATGATACCAACAGCCATATTTCTTCTTAAAAATTGTATTATTTAATCAACTAGTTTCGACACTTCATTAATCATATTAAGGTCCCTATGCGAAAAAATGACGCTAATGTAGCTTCGAAACTCGTTGCTTAAAAGGAGGAATTTTTAGGAAGAATTACGGCTGTTGGTATCCCTTCGTTATGAGTTACTGATCAGCCACAGTCCCGCATAGAGCCTATATTATGGATCTAAAAAAACTAAATATACGAACTGGAAGTGGTTGTGGGCTTAGAGGCACTTACGTGCGTTCAAACTGGAAAGATTAGTAGGCTGCAAGTCGAATCAAAGATTTATGAAACCCATCTCGTTCTGTTCGTCCACGATACCCAGAAAGCAACAGACACCGGCGCCCAGGTCAGATCGATGCCGTGTTCTTTGACTGATAGAAGGAGTTGGATACGAGCGTACGAAATGTCAGACCAGCTGTGTGATTGGATTGAAGAGTTCGTAGCAAAAAAAAAAAAAACAAAAAAAAAACGGAGGTTTTAACAAAGAGAACACGGCGAGTCGTTCTGTACGGAGAGAAATCTTCAGACGTTAACGTATTTTCGGGGCACCCCAGTGGAGTGTTGTAGGACCACTACTTTTCGCAATACATATAAACCACGTGGCACGCGCGGAATTTTAGCACTTTTATAGTTTAAAATAATGGCAGTATTTGAAATAAGTGCAGCTGTTGCGATAAGGTAGTTGTGGGAATGAAGGCAAAACATCTTCAAAAATAAACCGAACGACATGAAATAATAATCATGAAAAAATCCTTGCATACATATTTCCATGGACGAAACTGCGAACAAAATGTTTTACAGGGCATTATAATACCTCAGTCTAAACGGTGTATGTCGTAAGAACGTAATCATAGAGTACTTCTTGTTTTTCATTTTCTTAAAGGATTAGGGGCAGAAAGAATGGACTACCACCGTGGTCACGGTTATTATCTACGATAGTGCTGTATGAAATTAGCCTGTTAATAAGTACGTTAAAATAAATAAAATAATATTTGTAATAAGATAAAACGAAATATTGAACGCGTGATTAGTAAGTCAGCTTCCTCGGCCGCTGTGACCGAGAGGTTCTAGGCGCTTCAGACCGAAACCGCGCTGCTGCTACGGTCGCAGGTTCGAATCCTGCCTCGGGCATGGATGTGTGTGATGTCCTTAGGTTAGTTAGGTTTAACTAGTTCTAAGGGACTGATGACCTCAGATGTTAAATCCCATAGTGCTTAGAGTTATTTAAAGCCAACTTCGTAAATGTAGATATGAACCTGGGCGCTCATGATGCCCTTTTGCCTACTGACTGTTAAATGTCTCTTTTGCGTTAAAATGTTCCTTATATAGTAAGTTTTTGGCGCAAAATCGGTACCAATGTCAGCCGGCGCTTAAAAAAGTTTCTAATGGTAGCCCCTTCGTCCCTGTACGGTTAGTATGTGTTGAGTGTGAGAAAAAGGATGTTGACTTGGGAAATAATACAAGCTCAGCTAATGGGTAACGTCGGAAACATCACGAGGCTTTTCGTGGATGATGCTGCTGTATAAATAAAAATAACAAAGCTAGAAAATTGTATCGACTTGCAAAGGCTCGACGCTTGGTGCATTGACTATCAACATAAACAGATATAAAGTCCTGAGCATAAATAGGCAGAAATTTCCGCTACTGTATGGTTACAGGATTGCAGAACAATCACTGGAAGCAGTTAAATCCATTAAATGTCTAGGAGTATGCGTAGGCAACCGTTTAAAGTGGAACGACCAAGTGAAACCAATCGCAGGTAAGACAGTTGCCACAGAGAGGTTCATTGAAAGAATCCTAAGTAAGTCTAGTCCATCCACACAGGTGATAGCTTACAAATCCTTGTTTGACCAATACTTGAATACTGCTCGTCAGTCTGGGACAAGTACCACATAACATTCATAAGGGAATTAAGACAAGATCCAAAGAGGAGCACCGAGTTTCGTCTTTTCATTACTGCATAACAGTTCAAATGGCTCTGAGCACTATGGGACTTAACATCTGAGGTCATCAGTCCCCTAGATGCAGAAGTTCTTAAACCTAACTTGCCTAAGGACATCACACACATCCATGCCCGAGGCAGGATTCGAACCTGCGACCGTAGCAGAAGCGCGGTTCCGGACTGAAGCGTCTAGAACCTCTCGGTCACAACGGCCGCCATTCGTGACTGGAAAAGGAAAGATGGGAAGCGACAGTGATACAGAAAGTACTCTCCACCACAAACTGTCGAGTGACTGGTGGAGTGTAGATGTACATCGCACTAGGGGGGGTCAATGGAACAGCTACATAAAACAGTGGTTCTGTTCACACCAGAGGCAAAGTCACGTCACTCACTCCCGCATTCCACGATGAGAGACAGGGAGCAAATTAATATCAGCATTAAGGAACTAGCATCGGTAGTAGCGGCCAAAGGAAAAAAGAAGATAGGTAAGAGGCGTTTTCGACATGGTTGGTACAGCAGATTTTACACAACTACTTGGAACTGAAAGAATAGAGAAAGTGATGTCCAGACATTTCAAAACACACTATATAGTACGATATTGCAGTCCTGTGTTATTCTGAATTACGATGCAAAGTTCCTTTGAACATTAATGCACCGGAAAGCGACTTTCATGTAAAATGTTTCACCTGTACGGGAATATAAACTACATAATGGATTTTCTTTTATCGGTTGTAGACGCGTGGCGGACGAGATGTCGAAGATTGGGTCTCGCCTTGAGTCGTGCACCGATAGCCATACCGTAAGGTAATTACTCACAATTAACGGGAAATCCGGGTTCGAGTCCAGGTACGGCAGGAATTGTCATTATCGTCATTTCATTCCACAGCCGCAATGCCGAACACATTTAAGGCACACTCACTATATATTTGCCCCAGACGTACGAGTATTTGCGAACATATTAAGCAATGCTTAGCAGGTGGTACATAGCGACTTGTTACTTTATTATTTGCTGCTCCTTTATAATCATTGATAAATTAAACTGATATTTTTCACTGTTCAAACGCTTAACATTTAAAAACTTACTATCCACTGCTATTCTATTTTACGGACAATATAAGCGGTTGCTTTGACTTCCTTAGTTTTCAGGTATTTGGTCTCTTTTTGCGAGAACACACTCCCGGGAAAAATATGAAGTCCTGATGCAGCCTTCGCGTAATATCATGAAAACAAATCAAATAGTGAAACACAGAGTGAAAAGTCATTAAAGCACCAAATCCAGTACCATAGCATGAGAGCGCCTAGCGAGAACTGGTTCACACGCGATCTTAGAGGAAGACTTCAACGTCATAACTTCCTTCCCCGGAAACCTTGACGGTGACGTTGCGTTCCTGTGACGGCCTGTGTGAATCCCGCAATTTGAAATGCATTGTGGAATTTTCTGACTTTCCAGTCCGTGACGTTCAATGTGAATCGAGCTTACGTAAGCACTTTTTTTTTTTTTAAATGCAGTAAAGAGTATGTGAAACTAGGTACACTAAGAAAGAGCGATTCGAAAGTGTCCTTATTCCGAGGATGTGTAGCACAGTTAACGTCAAAAATCGCATCTTTTTTTAGGAACGGATGGATGTAATACCTCTCCAGGAAATAGGCGGCAAGTGAAAATCTCCTAAAATACGTAATATACTATTTCGCCTTGGATTCATATGCATCTACGTCCATACTCTGTACGCCACCGTACCGTGTGTGGTGGAGAGTAACCTGTACCACTAGTAATCATTTCCTTTCCTTGCCGGCCGCGGTGGTCTAGCGCTTCTAGGCGCTCAGTCCGGAGCCGCGCTACTGCTACGGTCGCAGGTTCGAATCCTGCCTTGGGCATCGTTGTGTGTGATGTCCTTAGGTTAGGTTAGGTTTAAGTAGTTCTAAGTCTAGGGGACTGATGACCTCACGTGTTAAGTCCCATAGTGCTTAGAGCCATTTGAACCATTTTGGGCCCATGGACTGTCACGATATGGCTGCCCATATCATTACCGTACCCCCAGTATGTTTCACTCCTGGGACGTAAACTCGGCCAGAAGTTGGAAACAATATGAAACAAGACTCATCCGATCAAATGACTTTCTTCCGTTGCTCCACAGTGCAGGTTAAATAGCTTCGGCACCAAGTTTTCCTGTTGCAGGTATTTGAATCACTCGTGTGTGGTTTTGGAATTCCCACTCGCCGAGCAATTCCCTGCTTAGTGTTATTTTGGAGGTGACGGAATCCGCGAGTGCGACTTTGTTCTGCAGTGAGTTAGCAGCTGTCGTTCCCTTATTTTCCGCCCCAGTCCTCTTCAATAATCGTCTGTCACGATCACTCAACACACAGTTTCGTTCGCGTCATGACTTAGTGGATGATGTTTTTGCCGCTTTTCCTGTATGCGGTATACATCTTCAATATGGTGCCTCTTGTAACATCAAACTTTGAGGTTATCTTGATTACGAAAGCTTCAACCATACGACCACCAACAATTTGCCTACTTTCGAATTCACTTAGTTCAGACATATTGCGTTCACAACTACGCAGAACACTCTTCTGACCACTGACACTTGACACGTTTTGAGGATGTCCCAGAGGTGCAGTTCGTGGTCAAATGCAACCTGCAGGCTTGGCTCCCATCTGCATTTATGTTCAAGCGGTGTTTCCGTAGTTTAGTACAATCCCTGTATCTTCTATGTGAGCTAGATCGGATCATTTAGTGATACAGTCCAGGTGTGGTAAGGTGCCTGAGCGTTCGTCAAACCAAGAACGTGTGCGTGCAGCCATTTGAACAAAGCTGTCACCACCTTGGATGACGGGGCATTCATAGCATTCTTATCATGAAAATACATAGAAACCGCAACACTTGTGTCACTAAAAATATGGAAATAAACATTCTTCAAGTTTCACGGTAGCCTGAACGTGTGGGCCCTAGTCACAGAACGAAAAACACTCTCAAAACGTCACAGAACCACCTTCAGAACGAACTAGATCTCGACAATACGGGTTAAAAGTGTTACTGGGGTTACGGTGCATTCGAAACATCAGCTCAAAATAGGAAAAAATCGGGACTAGACGGACGAAACCACACGCTTTCAGTGAGCTACTGTCCAGGTCCTGTAGTTTTTGTCCCAATGTATACGTGCAGCTTCATAGGCTGCTGTGAGCAACGGCCTGCTCCATATGTCCATTCCATACAGTCCCCTTCCTGCGTTCGCACGGAAACTGGTTGAGGCGAACCTAGTCTTTACTGTGAGCAGCAATTTCTATCGGGTTTCGAATACACAGCCACCGAGAAGCCTAACACGCGTCTCTGGTCGCCGCCGGTTAGGATCTTTTTTCGACCATCCACATTTACGTCTGCATGAGTACTCTGCAATTCGCAATTAAGTGCCTGGCAGAGGGTTCTTCGAATATCTTCAGACTACTTTTCTATCATTCCACTCTCTAACGGGTACAACGATACTTAATTCTTTCAGTGGGACCTCTGACTTATTTTATTGCGATGTTCATTTCCTCCTTTGTAAGCGGACTCCAGCAACATAAAAATGGTTGGCTCTGAGCACTATGGGACTTAACATCTGAGGTCATCAGTCCCCTAGTTCTTAGAACTACTTAAACCTAACTAACCTAAGGACATCACACACATCGAAGCCCGAGGCAGGATTCGAACCTGCGACCGTAGCAGTCGCGTGGTTCCGGACTGAAGCGCCTAGAACCGCTCGGCCACGGCGGCCGGCTCCAGCAAAATATTTTGGCATTCAGTGGACGATGTTGTTGATTGGAATTTTGCGAAAAGATTTAGCTGCAACGGAAAACGCCTTTGTTCTAACGATTGCCACCACTACTCGCGTATCATACCCGTCACACTCAATCTCCTATTTCCTCATAACACAAAACGAGCTGCCCTTCTTTGAACTTTTTCGATGTCCTCCGTCAGTACTGTGCGCTAAGGACCCCACACTGCACAGCAGTACTCTAGCAGAAGACGGACAAGCGTAGTGTAGGCATTCTTTCCAGTAGATCTGTAGCATCTTCTAACAAGTGTTCTCCCAATAAAACGCAGTCTTTGGATTTCCTTCCCCACAGCATTATCTATGTGCTCGTTCCAATTTAAGTTGTTCGTAATTGTAATCCCTAATTATTTAGCCCCCCCCCCCCCCCATGAACCATGGACCTTGCCGTTGGTGGGGAGGCTTGCGTGCCTCAGTAATACAGATAGCCGTACCGTAGGTACAACCACAACTCAGGGGTATCTGTTGAAAGGCCAGACAAACGTGTGGTTCCAGAAGAGGGACAGCAGCCTTTTCAGTAGTTGCAAGGGCAACAGTCTGGATGATTGACTGATCTGGCCTTGTAACAATAACCAAAACGGCCTCGCTGTGTTGGTACTGCGAACGGCTGAAAGCAAGGGGAAACTACGGCCGTAATTTTTCCCGAGGGCATGCAGCTTTACTGTATGATGAAATGATGATGGCGTCTTCTTGGTTAAAATATTCCGGAGGTAAAATAGTCCCCCATTCGGATCTTCGGGCGGGGACTACTCAGGAGGACGTCGTTATCAGGAGAAAGAAAACTGGTGTCCTACGGATCGGAGCATGGAATGTCAGATCCCTTAATCGGGCAGGTAGCTTAGAAAATTTAAAAAGGGAAATGGATAGGTTAATGTTAGATATAGTGGGAATTAGTGAAGTTCGGTGGCAGGAGGAACAAGACTTCTGGTTAGGTGACTACAGGGTTATAAACACAAAATCAAATAGGGGTAACGCAGGAGTAGGTTTAATAATGAATAGGAAAATAGGAATGCGGGTAAGCTACTACAAACAGCATAGTGAACGCATTATTGTGGCCAAGATAGACAAGAAGCCCACGCCTACTACTGTAGTACAAATTTATATGCCAACTAGCTCTGCAGATGACGAAGAAATGTATGATGAAAAAAAAGAAATTATTCAGATAGTGAAGGGAGACGAAAATTTAATAGTCATTGGTGACTGGAATTCGAGTGTAGGAAAAGGGATAGAAGGAAAGGTAGTAGGTGACTATGGATTGGGGCTAAGAAATGAAAGAAGAAGCCGCCTGGTAGAATTTTGCACAGAGCACAACTTAATCATAGCTAACACTTAGTTTCAGAATCATGAAAGGAGGTTGTATACATGGAAGAACCCTGGAGATACTAAAAGTTATCAGATAGATTATATAATGGTAAGACAGAGTTTTAGGAACCAGGTTTTAAATTGTAAGACGTTTCCAGGGGCAGATGTGGACTCTGACCACAATCTATTGGTTATGACCTGTAGGTTAAAACTGAAGAAACTGCAAAAAGGTGGGAATTTAAGGAGATGGGACCTGCATAAACTGACTAAACCAGAGGTTGTAAAGAGTTTCAGGGAGACCATAAGGAATCAATTCACAAGAATGGGGAAAAGAAATACAGTAGAAGAAGAATGGGTAGCTTTGAGGGATGAAGTAGTGAAGGCAGCAGAGGATCAAGTAGGTAAAAAGACGAGTGCTAGTAGAAATCCTTGGGTAACAGAAAAAATATTGAATTTAATTGATGAAAGGAGAAAATATAAAAATGCAGTAAATGAAGCATGCAAAAAGGAATACAAACGTCTCAAAAATGAGATCGACAGGAAGTGCAAAATGGCTAAACAGGGATGGCTAGAGGACAAATGTAAGGATGTAGAGGCTTATCTCACTAGGGGTAAGATAGATACTGCCTACAGCAAAATTAAAGAGACCTTTGGAGATAAGAGAACCACTTGTATGAACGTCAAGAGCTCAGATGGAAACCCAGTTCTAAGCAAAGAAGGGAAAGCAGAAAGGTGGAAGAAGTATATAGAGGACCTATACAAGGGCGATGAACTTGAGGACAATATTATGGAAATGGAAGAGGATGTAGATGAAGATGAAATGGGAAATACGATACTGCTTGAAGAGTTTGACAGAGCACTGAAAGACCTGAGTCGAAACAAGGCCCCAGGATTAGACAACATAACATTGGAACTACTGACGGACTTGGGAAGAGCTAGTCCTGACAAAACTCTACCATCTGGTGAGCAAGATGTATGAGACAGGCAAAATACCCTCAGACTTCAAGAAGAATATAATAATTCCAATCCCAAAGAAAGCAGGTGTTGACAGATGTGAAAATTACCGAACTATCAGTTTAATAAGCCACAGCTGCAAAATACTAACACGAATTCTTTACAGACGAATGGAAAAACTAGTAGAAGCCGCCCTCGGGGAAGATCAGTTTGGATTCCGTAGAAATACTGGAACACGTGAGGAAATACTGACCTTACGACTTATCTTAGAAGAAAGATTAAGGAAAGGCAAACCTACGTTTCTAGCATTTGTAGAATTAGAGAAAGCTTTGACAATGTTGACTGGAATACTCTCTTTCGAATTCTAAAGGTGGCAGGGGTAAAATACAGGGAGCGAAAGGCTATTTACAATTTCTACAGAAACCAGATGGCAGTCATAAGAGTCGAGGGGCATGGAAGGGAAGCAGTGGTTGGGAAGGGAGTGAGACAGGGTTGTAGCCTCTCCCCAATGTTATTCAATCTGTTTATTGAGCAAGCAGTAAAGGAAACAAAAGAAAAATTTGGAGTAGGTATTAAAATTCATGGAGAAGAAATAAAAACTTTGAGGTTCGCCGATGACATTGTAATTCTGTCAGAGACGGCAAAGGACTTGGAAGAGCAGTTGAACGGAATGGACAGTGTCTTGAAAGGAGGATATAAGATGAACATCAACAAAAGCAAAACGAGGATAATGGAATGTAGTCAAATTAAATTGGGTGATGCTGAGGGTATTAGATTAGGAAATGAGACACTTAAAGTAGTAAAGGAGTTTTGCTATTTAGCAAGTAAAATAACTGATGATGGTGGAATTAGAGAAGATGTAACAAGTAGACTAGCAATGGCAAGGAAAGCGTTTCTGAAGATGAGAAATTTGTTAACATCGAATATAGATTTAAGTGTCAGGAAGTCATTTCTGAAAGTATTTGTATGGAGTGTAGCCATGTATGGAAGTGAAACATGGGCGATAAATAGTTTGGACAAGAAGAGAATAGAAGATTTCGAAATGTGGTGCTCCAGAAGAATGCTGAAGATTAGATGGGTAGATCACATAACTAATGAGGAGGTATTGAATAGGATTGGGGAGAAGAAAAGTTTGTGGCGCAACTTGACCAGAAGAAGGGATCGGTTGGTAGGACATGTTCTGAGGCATCAAGGGATCACCAAGTTAGTATTGGAGGGTAGTAAAAATCGTAGAGGGAGACCAAGAGATGAATACACTAAGCAGATTCAGAAGGATGTAGGTTGCAGAAGGTACTGTGAGATGAAGAAGCTTGCGCAGGATAGAGTAGCATGGAGAGCTGCATTAAACCAGTCTCAAGACTGAAGACCACATCAACAACAACAATTATTTAGCTGAATTCACATTCTTTAGATTTGTATGATTTATCATCTAACCGAAATTTAGCGGATTCCCTTTAGTACTCATGTGGATGACTTCACACTTTTCATTATTTAGAGTCAATTGCTGCTTCTAACACTGAACATATATCTTGCCTAAATCATTGTGCCATTGGTTTTGATCATCTGTTGACACTACAGGAATAGTAGAGGGCCTATAGCATTTGCCTGGGAAACGCCAGATGTTATTTCTGTTGTACTCGATGACTTCACGTCAGTTACTACAAACTGTGACCTCTCTGACAAGAAATTACAAATATAGTCGCAAAACTGAGACGATACTCGATAGACTCGCAGTTTGATTAGAAGTCGCTCTTGAGAAATGGTGTCCAAAGGCTTCTGGAAATCTAAATATATGGAATCAGCTTGACATTCCCTGTCGAATACACTGAATCAGTGTAGGCTATTTGACGACAAACCAAATCTCCGAGGTGATTCATAATGTTCGCACGCAGCTGACGTTTCAACATCCTACTGTAAAACGTCGTTAGCCTCTAATTTATCAGATTACTCCTATTTCCTCTCTTGAGAATTTGTGTGACATGTACAACTTTCCAGTCTTTAAGCACTGATATTTCAACGAGTAATCGGTTGTACATAACTGCTAAACCTGGAGATATTGTATCAGCTTACTCTGAAAGGAACGTAACTGCTATAAAACCACTTCAGCTAGAAATGGAGAACCCCACATGAGTTCTTGCTAGCACTCCTATCCCAGCTACAGCGCTAGGAAGTGACCATTACGCTCTTAAAACAGCATAACACGTTTTTACTAGCTCGCTTTCTTGTCTGGTGGTGGCGGAGGGTACTTTGTTTACCACAATCATTTCCCGATGAGCTAGAGACTCGAAACTTTGGACACAGCTCAGAAGTCGATGACAGTGCAATATGAAAGCCACCTTCGTGTCCAGTGTGTGGCGGGGAGTAGTTCGTGCACCATTGCTACTTCCCCCTTTGCCTGTTCCACTTGCGAATGTTTCGTGGTAAGAACGGTTGCTGGTAGATCGATTCTCTCTAATTTTCACCTTCCAGGTCTTCTAGTGAGACAATCGTTGGAGGGAACAAAGTATTAGTTGCCTCAGATGAAGAGAAAGTGGAATAATCCTGAAATTTACCAAATGTCTCTGTTGTAATCTCATCGTGATGTTTGAAATCGATTGCAAAATTTGATGTACATGAAACTGAAAAGCGGAAAATAATTATTTGAATAAACAACTTTTTAATATAATACATTTTTAAAACGGACTTATAATTATAAAATAATTTCTCCTAGCCCGTGGTCTAGGGGTAGCGTTTTTGATTCATAATCAAAACGTCTTCGGTCCCGGGTTCGATCCCCGCCACTGCCTAAATTTTGATAAAGAATCAGCATTGGCGACTGAAGACTTCCGGCATAAGAAGTCAGCCTCATTCTGCCAACGGCCTTGTCGAAGAGGGCGGAGGAGCGGATAGAAGTTCAGGGCACTCTTGTCCTAGGGGTGGGAAATTGCCCCTAAAGGCGAAAGATTCAGCAATGATCAACAACATGAGGATGTAGAAGGCAATGGAAACCACTGCATTAAAGACACGTAACGTGTATCCACAGGACATGTGGCCTGTAGTTGAAGAAGTGGAAAACCGGAACAGAAGAGAATCGAAGCATTTGAGATGTGGTGCTATAGACGAATGTTGAAAATTAGGTGGACTGATAAGGTAAGGAATGAGGAGGTTCTACGCAGAATCGGAGAGGAAAGGAATATGTGGAAAACACTGATAAGGAGAAGGGACAGGATGATAGGACATCTGCTAAGACATGAGGAAATGACTACCATGGTACTAGAGGGAGCTGTAGAGGGCAAAAACTGTAGAGGAAGACAGAGATTGGAATACGTCAAGCAAATAATTGAGGACGTAGGTTGCAAGTGCTACTCTGAGATGAAGAGGTTAGCACAGGAAAGGAATTCGTGGCGGGCCGCATCAAACCAGTCAGTAGACTGATGAAAAAAAAAAAAAAACCATACAGATTCCTAACCCCATACAGATAATTCTGAAAATTTGTGCTTATGAGGTTTTAACAGCTATGGAAATACTTGTTGAATTTAAAACACAGAACGTGGTGTGCGTGCAATACGGTCTAACACATGCGCTCCGCGTCTCTCGTTTTAAATTGTACAAGTATTTTCGTAGCTGTTAAAAATTTATAAGCAAAACTTTTCAGGACTATCTGTATGAGGTTTAGATCTATATGGGGATAGGAGAAATCATTTTATATTTCTTAGTCCGTTTTAAAAATGTATTATATGAACTGCCAGAAGTGAAAATTGGGTTAACTTACAGAATTAAAAATCCCAGGAGCAACTGGTTATCATACCCTGGACACGTGGATTTGTAGTCCGGTATATATCCACTAAGCCACTACTCTAAAATTAGACACAAAAATTCTGTCAGTTAAATAGGAACGAAAATCATAAGACTTTAGAGCATTTCTATCAACAACCACAACAAGTAACGCAAAGCCTGTCCTTCTGAAGCCACGTATTATGACAACTGTTTCCTCTTTAATCGCTGGAGGAATTTCAATATAGTTTTCACTACCATGTAAGTTCGTTTATTCCAGAATATTTAAGGCTTATACTTAAAGGAAACTGTTGATGAGACACGGGGATGCAGGATTTTTCGCCAACTGAAATCTCTCAAAAGCGATAGAACGGATCGATAATTTTTTCGCTAGCATCCTGAGCTTACATATTTCTGTACTGCACCAATTTTGTGACAGTGTTTCCTATCGCATTTTTACAAAATGGATGATGGTAGCAGAGATACACATCTGCTTACAGCATTGGTTCAGGTAGATCGTTCCACCCTGTTGTTTTTTCTCCAACTTAAAATAACGGTCCTGCATTTAATATGCGAGAAAGGCCTAACACTATTAAAACATACCACTTTAGAGAAAAAATGACTTTGGTTAATACACTTTTAAATTTTGACTGATTTTATGTGAATATTGGTCAAAACATTAATATGTTATCACCATGTTTCCCTAGTAACTAACGTAAAATAATACGAGATAGATACACTGAAATTCCAAAGACAGGAAAGCGAGTAATTCTGAACGGTAGTTGTAGCGTTCTCGCGGGGCGACACTCCTCCCCTACCAAAACGATCACTCTCTCCTTAGTTTACACACAGAATACAGCAAATCTTCTAGATCTATACTCAAGAAAATACTGTAAAGTGCATGGTACAGAGTATGTTCCATTGAACCAGTTATTGGGGCTTCATCCAATTCCATTCGCGTATTAAGTGCCGAAAGAGCTGTAGCATAAATGCCTCTACGCTGGCTCTGTCGCTGGAGGAATGGTAAATATTCCGGGATATGACAGGAGCTACCATTCGAAAGGAAAGAGTCTGGAAAACGAGGGCGCTAAAATGCATACCTTAACAGCTACGAGCACTTACTTTATCTTCGATACTAAGAAACAAATCTCTTCTACTTGCGTGCTCTCTGCTTTCCATATTTTGAGTGGTGTCAGTATGGGCCAAAACTAGAAAAAAAAAAGTCCTGTAAGTACCGGCTCTGAAGTGCACACTTTAAGAGACGCGAGCACTTATTCATTATCGCTACTGCGATACATCTCTGCTATTGAATAAGTGCTCATAGCTCTTAAGGAACGCATTTTAGAGCCCATCTTTGCTAGACTTTTCGCTTCCCAATAGCCTATCCCTAAATATTGACCACTCCTGCCGGGACAGTCTGTATATTGTCTTCGACAATCAACGGGAATAATATTTAGGAGCTGTAGCATTTTCCTAGATTCGTTAGTTGTAGCTGATTTTGAAACTTTGCAAGGGACATTTGGGGGATATTTTGAGTCTCCAAGCGTCTGCCATTTCTGATTTCACAAGACCTCTGTGAGTTTCTCCCACGCAGAGAAATTGAGAAAAAGAAGCAGGAAACCGACCCCAGGCATCCCCTGTTCGGACATGACGTACTCAGACCTAGACTGAGGTCAAGAGGTCCTGGCGTGCCGAGAGGGCGAAGCGTGTTTTGGGGCTCACCATGTTTCAACTTGTCACACAGCGACCACCGTACACGTACTAAACGCTGCCGCATTGGGCGAAATCGAGCAACTTACATCGTTGAGTGGCGAAGTGGAGGACCATGAAGCGTTATGAGGTGAGGTACCAGCTGACGACAGTCGCGATCCCAACTTGTACCTGGTGGTTACAATTAAAGTGCAGCTACTCGCAGAGGTCAAGCGTGGCCTGTAGTTATCATACGGCAGCTGAGCTTGGTAGATATGTCAATGCGTTAATGCGGAACTGATTTGTGCTAGTAAACAAATTAGTTCAAAAAATGGCCACCAGGTGCGTATCTGGCGCCGTACACTTTTTGTATGGCGGTATGACATCCATGCTGCTATTTGACAAGCCATTACGTGAATGAACACTATGACCATCGAGAAGGGAGACTGTTCGTTGTTAATGAAACTGTTTTATGCGGACGGCATGAATTAGTGTTGGACTGAGACAGTATTGCCAACTGAAAGGTTTGAGGGGAGGCTCGATGCCATTAAATGATTTACTGTAGACGATAATGAAATTTGAACACACGGGTGACCTTGGTGTCGCACCTAGAAAAGGAAGGCGTCCTATCCCGCAGGAAGTTATTGATGAGTTTTGTGTTGCTGTGACTGACCATGCAGCATGTGTTTCGGGTAGTACTCGTGCAGTGCCAGGAGAATTGCCCATCCCGTGGTCAACGGTAAGTTTTGCGGTCCATTTTACACTGGTACACGTACAAGACCCAGACGGCTCAGCAACTGAAGGCTCTTGATCCGCAGCAACAGTCTGAATTTGCTCTTCGGTTTCTGGTACGGATCGAAGTGAACGAGACGTGGCCAGGCAACATTCTCTGGAGCGGTGAGGAACATTTTACACTACAGGGTGCAGCGAATACACAGAACTGAGGATTTTGTGGTACTGTCAAACCGAAAGACGTGCATGAAGAACCATAGCAATCGCCGTCTCTTGGCTGTGTGGTTTGGATTCTGAAGCACCTCTATCCTCGGTCCGTTCTTCAAGAGAATACACCCGGAGGGCATATCAGATTTACCATGACGTCTATACGCTATCAAGACCACCTTGTACAGCATGTGACTCCTGCTTCTGGAAGAGCACAACTGCGTGGAAACTATTGTTTTCATGCAAGATGGGGCAAAAACCCAGCGAACGATCTGCTAAATGCAATCTTCCACGAACGTGTTATCTCCAGAGGCTTTCCAGATGCACGGCCTGCAAGACCACCTGATCTGAATCCACGTGACTTTTGGCAATGGGGACATCTAAATAATGTGTTTACCAGGGACACGTTCTGTCTGTATGTGATCTGAAGGCCGTTACACAGGAACACGCTGCTCAGATTCCATTGGAACTGCTGCGAGCAACTGTTGATCACGTCGGTTTACAGATGTGGCCGAGCGGTTCTAGGCACTTCAGTCCGGAACCGAGCGACCGCTACGGTCACAGGTTCGAATCCTGTCTCGGGCATGGATGTGTGTGATGTCCTTAGGTTAGTTAGGTTTATGTAGTTCTAAGTTCTAGGGGACTGGTGACTTCAGATGTTAAGTCCCATAGTGCTCAGAGCCATTTGAGCCATATGGAACAAATAGTGCAAGCGTGGTTAACGATAAAATCAACATTATGTCTTTCTCACTTGTTTGACCTTTTCTATCCAAAACCCGTTCTTAATATATTACACATGGAAACATATCAATGCGCCTTTGTTGCACTCACAATGCCAGATTTGCACTTGGTGGCCAAAACTGAAACTAATTTTTTTCCAGCATAAATAGGTTCCCCATTAACGCATAAGAATGTTTCGTTCAAATACGATAATTACAACCTACACTGCACCTCTGTTTCGAGCAGCACTTTAATTTTTTTTCTACGCGGTACATAGTGAGGGCAGTACGAGAAGCAACCACTATGCAAGAGATGCTTTCCAGAGTGTTAAGCACACTTAAGTACTAAACGAATAGAAAAAGATGTTAACCAAAGTATAATTTGCTAATCATCAAAAACCCATTACGAAAATTACATGCAACTGAAATAATCTCTGCGATGCGCCTGGTGACGAACCGTTGGCGTCTGTGAACCATACGCCGCTGGTTTCATTGAGCTGCCTTTTTTATTTTAACGCATTTGGGTTCAATATGAACCCAAGCTGCTTCGCACCTCCCTGTTCGTCTGACAACCTCCGGAATTGTAGCGTAGTCAATCTATCACAATACTGAGCTTGTCTGTAACTTCTTTGCAATTCAACCATTTATCTAATCATGAAATAAATTCGCCAGAGTAACTAAGGTGTGAATGCTGTTCTGTCATTTCTTACAGGTCTTTTAATGGACTCTGCGACTACGTTAAGTGTTTAAAATGCCAAGTTGGAATTTTATTTAGATTCCTTGCTAACTTACATACCTGTCAATGCCCTCTCCCCTTCCAACTTCCCCTCGCCTTTGCAGCACACTGTACACACTGTAAATGACTGCTACACTGGTTTACAGAGTGGACATTTAGAGAACATAAGTTTCAATTGGGTACGTCCTGTCCTACTTTGATATAGTTCTGCTACGCGTCAGTGACGTACGGAGTACGTTCGTAAAGCAAGGTTAGGGTTTAATGTCCCATCTTCAACGTCATCAAAGATGGAGCAGAAGTTCAGAGTCTGGAAAGAAATTTCAAAGGAACACGCCGAAATTCGTTTTAGGCGAATTAGAGAAAACATGGAAAACCTTCGTTCGGCCAATTAAGAATCCAGTGTCTTACGATAGCAACGCCTCGCTCGGTGCCATCCCTTTTTTTAAAAATTTAATGTCTTACTACGATGTTTCCGTGTGGCTTATGTTCCACCTACTCCCAATTAATCTTAGTGACAATGTCCCACACGCGCATCCTATGAAGACGTTGCTTTAAAGCTTACTGTGCGAGGTGTCTAAGCGTGACGCGAACAAGCTTGGTATTTCGGACTGCAAGTAAACCACATGATTTTAACCATACGAGAAAGAGTATGAGAACGTCGTGTTTGAAGCAACCAACTTAAGAGCAGCATTAAGCAAGGGTGTCACACCAAGAAGTCGGACCTTCCGGAGTGGATATTTCGACAGAGTAACAATGCAGCGTCGGCGGTCCATATATCAACTGCAGCTGCCGCACCGTTCCTGAAACCAGTCTCACGCCTTCTCTGGCAACCACTTCCTAGAATAGCTGTTTACGAGGACAGATTGAGGGCTCGGTTTACCCAAGAGGAAATATCACGCGACACAGAAGAATAAAAGAGGCAGGCGGTGGTTCTCCCGGACACACAGTAGAAAAGCCAAGGACGCTGAACTAGTCATGACGAGCAAGGGTCACTGTTAACGAGCTGTTGCAGTGCAGACGGAAGCTGGAGGAAAGAGGACATACCCCCAGCGGTTTAACAGCCATATTGTACCGTGCCCTTAACTTGGCCAGTAACTCCCCTTTAGTGCGTCAGTAGCGTCTGATTCATTCTGTGAGTTCTAGAGTCATCAGCCTCCTGGCTAATTTGATGCGACCCGGCACGACTCTCCCGTTCCAATCTCTTCAGCTCACAGTAGCACTTACTGCTACTCAGTTACGAGGGGCGTAATGCATTACTTTTTTGCAGAATTTTTTGTGGGACATCGTGGAGTTTCTCGCTTCAGGATATGGACAACCATCAGCTGTGTAATGGAACGAAGACAATGAAAATTTGTGTCAGACCGGCACTCTAACCCGGATTTCCCGCTTACCATTTGGCCACCCGAGCACGACACACGTCCAAACCCAGTCTTCCGTATGTCGTCAACTAAGTGTCTACAAATTGTACTCGCCCATCCATTATGTATATTCTCGTACAGCTGAGATATTTTAATTGAAAGTCACTTGTGCGGTGTCCACGGATAAATTCGATATTGCAGTGTGTGCGTTATTATGCAAGCCCAAAGGAACATTGCGTCGTAATTCGGAATAAGACAGGCACCACAATACATCGAATATATCGAACAATATTATCAGGTGTCCCAAGAAGAGCAAATAACTCTGAAATGTTCATCAGGTTGTAAGTAGGCTGTTTAGGTTTTTTATGTCGGTAACGTCACCTAGCGCCCTTTATGAAGATCACTGGCTGTGCTGTGTGCCGTCTGTGACTGGTGGGCACTGTTGAAATAGTCGCTGTTGTAGCGTTGGGCAGCTGGATGTTAACAGCGCGTAGCGTTGCGCAGTTGGAGGTGAGCCGCCAGCAGTGGTGGATGTGGGGAGTGAGATGGTGGAGTTTTGAGAGCGGATGATCTGGACGATGTTTCCGTGTGGCTTATGTTCCACCTATTGCCAATTAATCTTAGTGACAATGACCCACACGCGCACCTATTGGTCTTATGGGTTACTTTAAAAGCGGTTTCTCTCTCTCAGTATTTCGCGTCCATGTAGGTAAATACAAAGCAGGCGGCCCTATCATCAGCAGGAAATTCTGTGGTGCAAACATAAATACATGTGTGTCAATTTTGGACGAATGAGTACAAATTACATAAAATATTTTTCCAGATTTTCCCCCACAGTGAAATGCACATCATTTTGCGAAAATGAACTACAACACTAGGAGTGATGACACGATTTCAGTCTTGCACTTAACACCATTTTGGATGTTTCCTCTTACATAGCACTTTAACCAGGAACCGCAGTATTATTGTCTCAATGCTGAAATACAGTGCTATACTAGTACTACACATCCTTCTACGTTAATTTACTCAGCAATCGCAAAAAAATGTTGCAGGAAAACTTTCGCCAACTTGTGCAACTCAATTGTAATCATAAATTTGGGGTACATCAATAGCGAGATTTAAAGCAAACCAATGACAGTTTGCCATTTTTCTTTTTTCACTCGTAGCCATAGTATTTACCTGTTGTTACTGTGACGTAATATTACGCTAAACAAGGTGATTCACCTAAGCTGTTCAGTTCACCTCAAAGATTTCCATAACTGTTTAAGATATAGCAATTCTGCTACAGGGAGATGAAACGTGACAAAGTCTTCACTAAAGTACTTACAGCCTCCTTTCATAGTTACATTAATTACAGAGACATCGGTGTCAACTTCTCTTTTTCGGGAGCAACTAATGTAACTTCTACTGCCAGTATTGTGTTTGTAGAAGACAATAGTCCAACGAAACTTCAGTCTTCAAAATTCGACATGAAACCGACTGCCGTCTTATGCGGAAGTTCGTTATATCAAACCCAAATAATGCGTAACATCGGATGAAGAGGAAACAGTTTTGCACCTACTAGATACATGTATCAAAAGGACACGGAGATGACAAAAGAAATGGGATATCACCTAATATAATGTGGGACGTCATTTTTCACGCCGTAATGCAGCAACTCAATGTGACGTGGACTCAAAAAAGTCGTTGGAACCCTGCAGAAATACTGAGTCACGCTGCATCTATAGCCATCTGTAACTGCGAAAGTGTTGCCGCTGCAGCACTTCGTGCACGAAATGATATCTCGATTACGTCTCATAAATGTTCGATGGAATTCATGTCAGGCGATCTGGATGGCCGAATCATTCGCTCGAATTGTCCAGAATGTTCTTCAAACCAATCGCAAACAATCGTGGCTTGACCAACATGGCGCACTGTCATTCATAAACCATACACCGTCGTCTGAGAACATTGTAAGAGGTCCATGATTAAAGAATTTGTTGCTAGCGCAATCGAGCTGATGTAATTTCGATGGATTGCTCACGTGCTGCCTGCGATATGTAAGCTATAAGAGAATCTGAGACCACTAGGAATTGTGTGGCAGCAGGAGTTAGTAGTTGCTAGCTGTCTGGTGTACCGTGTTGGCTGGGCCGGTCGTGGTGGAGCGACGGCGGAGCCTCAGCGTTTTAGTATCAGGTAAAAGCAGCCTCGCGCATATGTACTATTGTTATATCAAGTCCCATGTAAATGTTTTAAAAAATCTCTTAATAATAATTTTTCTCATAAACAGTAACTTTTGACAATAATTCATCCCAATTTAAGAAATTTACTAATTTCTCCAATCCATGGTCATCCCGATTATTGCAAAGAAAAATCAGTTGTTTCCTTTTATATATGACAAATCTATCGGCCAGCATTGCACTAGGCTGTGCCAGAAAATTTTCTTATAGGAGCAGATATATATTGCGTTATCCGGCGACCTTGTTGAGGTAAGAATTTTCAATGTATTCAGTATGATCTTTCAGGGCCATGACGCAGCACTGCTAACGTCCAAAATTTACCAGTTTAAATTCACAGTCAATTATTGAAAGGGTATAAGTGAGTCGCAATTTAATTGAGAGGTTAGTCACATTGCATTATTGGTAGGTTACGAAATTTTACTGTTGGGAGGTTTTGGAGTGTATCTCTTGGAAGGTTACGCTGAATGTGAATTATAAATGATTATATATCTACTGTTGGGAGGTTTCGTATTTTTTCTGTTGGGAGGTTACACTAAATGTGAATATTATTTATATTATTTTATTTTGTGGGGAGGCAAGTAGCCCAACAACCATTTCCCATCAATGACCGGTTCAGTTGGACCAGAGAACCCAGTCCATTGTATGTGAACACCATTATGGAGCCACCACCACCTTGCACCAGTGCCTTGTTGACAACTTGGGCCCATGGCTTCGTAGAGTCTGCACCACACTGGAACCCCGCCATCAGCTCTTACCAGCTGAAATCGGGACTCCTCTGACCAGGCCACGGTTTTCCAGTCTAACCAAAATGCTCACGACCTCGGGTGATGTGCTGTTAGAAATGGCACTCGCGTCGGTCGTCTGTTGCCACGGCCTATTAATGCCAAATTTCGCCCCACATATACGTTCGTCGTACGTCCCACATTAATTTCTGCGGTTATTTCACGCAGAGTTAGTGTCTCTTAGTACTGCAAACTCTACACAAACTCCGATGCTCTCGACCTTTAAGTGAAGGCCGTTGGCCACTGGGTTGTCCGTGGTACGCATTACTGCCTGAAATTTGATATTCTCGGAACAGTCTTGACACTATAAATCTCGCAATATTGAATTCCCTAACGATTTCTAAAATGGACTGTCGAGTGCGTCTATCTCCGACAATCATTCCGCTTTCGAAGTCAGCTGATTCCCGTCGTGCCGCCATAGTCACGTGGATATCCTGAGTATAAATGACGGCTCCTCCAAGGTTGGGTTGGGTTGTTTGAGGGTGGAGACCAGGCAGCGAGGTCATCGGTCCCATCTGATTAGGGAAGGACGGGGAAGGAAGTCGGCCGTGCCCTTTCAAAGGAACCATCCTGGCATTTGCCTGGAGCGATTTAGGGAAATCCGGAAAACCTAAATCAGGATGGCCGGATGCGGGATTGAACCTCCCCCTTTTATACCTCGTAGAAGCGATATTACCGCCATTTGTGTATGTGCATATCGGTATCGTATGATTTCTGTCATCTGATTGCACAAATTTCATTCCGACTTGGTCGTTCACGAGTGTAGACAATTCAGACCTCGAACGCGGAATGGTAATTGGAGATAGATGCAAGGGACATTCCATTTCGGAATCAATAGGGAATTCAATGATCCGAGACCCACAATGTCAAGAAAGTGCCGAGAATACAAAACTTCTGGCATTACCCGTCGCCACGGACAACGCAGTTGATGACGGCCTTCACTCACCGACCAAGAGCAGGGACGTTTGGATGCAGTTGTCAGTGTTAACAGACAGGCAACACTGTGGGAAATAACGGCAGAAATCAATTTGGGACATATGACGAACGTATCCGTTAGGACAGTGCGGCGAAATTTGGTGTTAACGGTAGACCGACGCGAGTGTCTTTGCTCACAGCACTGCATCCCCTGCATTCCCTCTCCAGGGCTCGTGATCGGTTGGACCTTAGACGTTCGGTTGTTACTGAAAGTTTGGTGCAGGAAGTGGACAATAAGGTGAGAGCAAACAGACGCTTTACGATTTCCTCCTTCCGGGATGACTTTCCTAATGTTTCTCGTAGTGTTTTGTATGGCATTGTGACCGAGCACTTAAATTATCGAAAATTGTGCGCACGTTGGGTACCGAAAATGTTGACGGATGTGCACAAAACTAAACGTTTAGACAGTGCACTGACTTTCCTTGAGCGGTTCCACAATGACGGTGATGATTTCTTAAGCCAAATTGTTACGGGCGATGAAACATGCGTGGCCTACGTCACACCAGAATTAAAGTAACAGTCCATGGAAGTTGAGAAAGGGCATCGTTTTGCTGCAAGACAATGCCCGTCCGCATGTGGCGAATCAGACCAAAGATCTCATCGCATCTTTTCGATGGGAAACTCTAGATCATCCTCCGTACAGCCCCGATCTTGCGCCCAGTGACTACCACATTTTCCTGCACTTGAAGAAACACCTGGGCGGTCAGCGTCTTCAAAAACTGGTACAACTTTATGACAAGTGCCTCAATATTGACAGAAAGTCAAGGTACAGGCTTTCATGTGAAAATAAAATTATTGAGATATCTTAGCAAGTCTTTTTTTAATTTCAGAACGGTACTTACTTAAAAAACACACCTCGTAGACGGTAATATGAGTAACAAATCAAAATTTGACGCTGGAAGAAGGGATGGAGCGATTACGCATACCGAAGAGTATAAATATTTTGGAGTAAACGCAGGATGGTAAACAAGATACAGAAAGTAATTCACGAATAAATGCTGGAAAGTTCACTATTGGAAGGTCAAACTGTGTTTTATGGGATCAACAGATTAGAAAGGAAACGAAAAGAAAACTCTCCAAAACAGTTACTTGAAGTATTATGACAAAAAGATAGAAATATGGTCAGTTAAACGTCAATTAATCAAGAGATTAATGGCAACTGAGACAGTCTGCAGCAACATGCAGGCGGGGAAGGTTAAAAACGGAGTCATCAGGAAGAAAATAGATATCACAAGTTCGATTATTGGTTTTGTGTTAGAAAGACAACTCACATGGTAGGGACATACGCAAAAAATGTCAGAGGAGAGATTGCGGCGATGGACTATGACACGGGGACCATAAAGGAGATGGAAAGAGGGAGACGACCGACCACATGGGTACACGGAGTTCAGACATTAATTAGAAGAATAAATACTGAAGAAAATGTATGGATAGATTGGCAAAAATGGAAAACGAAAATTAAATTTGATTATAATCTTGGGTTACAGGTAAATGTAAATGCATTATAAAACGGGTAATAATAATAATAACAAGTCGATGAATGCAAACAATGTGAAACGAATGAGGGGCAGCACATTTACGGCACTTAATGTGGAAGTATGAATTCTACCGCTCTTAACACATGGAGATGACACACTAAACCTATTGTAGAACAAACAGCGAATACGTAAGCACCTAACGAAAAATAAAAAAATATATGACGTCATCGCAAATACATTTACGTTGACGAAATGGGTGAAATCGAACTCATTTCGGAGCAGTATTGCATTGGATATCTGAAACTGAAACAGCTCGTGTATCAAAGGAATCAGGTCTTTAATGTAATAATACCTCTACTTTTTGCCACTAGGACAGCTTGGAATTTTAGGTTAATCCAATTTGCTGCTGTCGCCACTGCGCTGCTAAACATGCCGAACAAATGGGACTCCCGTGGTAAGGTTAAAGTTCACCACAGGCGTTAACAGTAACGGCAGGGGCCCCACCCTCGTTGGAGAGGTCACGGAGTATTGAGCCCGATACAGCGGCACGACGTGGGGCAAAGATAGAGTGATCTCGCGTGCTACGTCAAGCAGCTCGCATCCGGGAGCTCGGGTTAAGTTACAGAGCGGGCATCAAGTCAAAGCAATGAGCTGCAAAACTAAGACAAGCACAACAGCAAGACGTAAGCACGTGAATGAAATCAGTGTTATTTACGAAACGTCCAGCAAACAGGCACATGTGTGTGTGTGTGTGTGTGTGTGTGTGTGTGTGTGACCGCGTTCTTGTTACACAAGGGCTAATATATAACGGTCAGTCACAAGAGCACGGTCACCTGTCCGCCGCGGGAACAAGCAAATCGTCATACCCAGTGTGCGTAATAGATTCCGGAGACACAGAGAATTCATTCCGTCAGCTACATATAAAGGATAAACTCGAGCTCCAACGATAAAATTTCGGAGGTTGTAGGGGCATATTTCCTGAATGCAGTATTTTGGTATAAGGGACCCATAGCCCCCTGTAGCTCGTTAAAGATTAATTACACTTCGTTTGATTTCGTACTCCCATTTATTTTTGGTCAAATGTTTGAACAAGACTTCTGATAAATTACACAAGGGATTTTGCCGGAATGTTCATAGCCAAATGAAGAGCAGGAAATGGAAAAAATGGGGGTATTAAATAGGCCACACGGTCTAGTTTTGAAAAAAAAAAAAAAGAAAATCAAGTGCTTGAAAATAACCAGGGTAGTTAAGAAAAACTTGATTTGTGATTTGAGAGGAAATTAAAAATTAAAATAGTTTACGAATAGCAGCTGCTCGCTATGTAAATTAAGTCCCGAAAAGCATCAAACTCAGCATAATTTGTATCGTTTCTGCTTTCTCTAGATCTACAAACTGTTATTCTTAACAGAATACTGATCGATAGTTAAACATATTTCAGGCTGTCCGAACAAACCTTGAAAACAACAAAATTAAAAAAAAAACGGTCAAACGTTGAATGAAATGATCTGTCTAAATTTAAGAAATAAAATAGATTAGAGAAACATCTGACTCCCGTTTTAATAAGGCTTGAAATCATGTACAGCAAATGAGGTGGTGATTGACGATTTAAAGTTCATTGTTTAACTTAGAATCTTAGCTTTTTAAATACTACTAGAGATTATTTGTTTGGCAGAATTTCACTCGTTGGTTTCCTTATGTCACTAACGTATCTCATTTGCTGTGCATGATTTCGAGCATAAAAAGTGAGTCAAATATTTCTGTTTCATTTCTTACTTTTAGATGAATCACTGACAAAACATTTGATGCTTTTCCTCATTTTTTTTAATATCTGCAGCTGTGCAGAACTCGCACAGAAAGATTTACGTGTTCATTTTTCCCCACGTGCTATTAGAGAGTGGAACCGTTTAAAAACAGCCCAAAAGTGGTTCTGTAAACCGTCTGACAAATACTTTGCTGTGAACTGCAGAGTAGTCATGTAGATATAGCTCCACAGCAGATCAAATTTCGGCAGTATGCTTTTTCTGGAAGCATTAGAAGAGCCCAGTTTACTAGACTCCAGTCGATACTGACATGGAACGGGTTGCTAGGACAATCCCAACCGCTGAAGTAGCACATCAAACTCAAAGGATTCTTGAGTATGTTAATACGGTGTATTGTGCTATTACTATTTTGCATTGTCCTTCAGACATGCATGCGTCTGAGTTTGAAATAAATTGTGCGTGACATGAACCAAAAGGAAATCTCCGGCTCAGGGATCAGGTGCAGCCGGCCGTTGTTGCCGTGTGGTTCTAGGCGCTTCAGTCTGGACCTGCGTGATCGCTGCGGTCGAAGGTTCGAATCCTGCCTCGGGCATGGATGTGTGTGATGTCCCTAGGTTAGTTAGGTTTAAGTAGTTCTAAGTTCTAGGGGGCTGATGACCACAGATGTTAAGTCCCATAGTGCTCAGAGCCATTTTTTTTTTAAAATCAGGTACATTACGACCTAACCCACCCAGCCAGTTGAATATGTAAATTGATTGTTAGATGACAGTAAGTTTATGAAATTAATACTTAGAAAACTACATATGTACACTAGCTTTCTCCTATGTCAGTTTGTGATTTACTTATTATACAGATCCAAACTTTGCAACTTTGTACAAAAGGATACCAAGATGGTTTAACAGAGTAATTTTCACTTCTTACTTTGCATACAAACAGCTCGTATTTATAATTTCAAGCTATAATTTAAAACAAGTAACATACTGTTCGTGAAGAATAATAAAATAATACGGTCTTATGCTCGTGACGTTCTGGAAATGCTAAAGTATGATGCGAAGCTTTGTCTAGATTCTCCATCGTCACATTATTCTCTGGATATTGTATGACTTAAACTATATGGCAAGGAATACTTTCATGAAACAAGCTCTAATGAACAAGTAAACAATTTAGTCATTGTACAGAAAAATAGCACAGTTACAGAACGTATGTAAAACTATTTACACCAATCTTCAATCTTTTTTCGAAATATGTTCGTGCATTGGTCCCTGAGTACACGGCAGACTCGGCGGTTCCGAAAAATAAATAAATCAGCAGTTGTGTAGCTCAGAAAACCTTACACCAACCCTCTCGCTTTCAGAACTGCAGCAAAGTGACAACACAAAATATGCCGTCTAATATTACGCCGTGGCACCACATGGAGCGCTGGTCAACGTCCTACAGGTCAACTACGTATCCTCTTTTACTTTTTAGTGTGTCACCACACCATCCCATCTATTGCACATTTGGTTTGCTCGTGGCTCCGTACGCACCAAAGAATTGGCCAGTTCATGTGGTTTCTTGAATTTATAGCCTAGTATCTAGCTAATGGAAATCATTGCATCGAAGGAACCAGAAAAAACGTTTCGTGTTCTTGTTTGCCCACAATTTCCCACTCTTCCAACGAAACAATCTTTCGTTTGTCAGACTACGCAACGAACGTACGACTGATTATAGCTAAAACCTTGCTTTGGCCGAAATATAATTCTACATGACACAGCGCAAGAATAAAGACTCGCATCGTATTTGCGGTATCCAACTTCTAATAATTTACAATGAGCTCAAGATAACGGCACACGAAGAACTTGACTTCCTTATTCATCGATAGACGGATTTAACGGCAGATTTTTAAAATTCAGTGTTGAATTTTTATATTTAAGAGTTCGAAAGCTCTCAAGAAGAAATTGCTTATAGGGCTCTTGTTAATGCCTGCATCGAAATTTGTCGCAAAATTTGCTACAACAGGGGGTAAAAAGTAAAGCTACGTCTATCCAACGCAAATTCAGCATCGTCAAACTATATTTACGAGCCCAAAATTGTCGAGATCCTTGTCCTTGGCACTCACTGCTATTTTCTCTACTACCTCTGCGAAAACTTTATACTCCACAGAATAACAACGACTGTAGGATTAATATCCTGTGTTGTAGAGCTCTCTAAAAATCTCTCTTTTTATGAAGGAGGACGGGCTAATGCAGGGCTTTTATTGTGCCCTTTACAGCCAAGTTGCGAGGGTTTATCTGTAATGAATACTAGAGGTGTCCACATTTCGCGCGGCGTTCTGTGCACTATTTCCCGAACTGACGTTCTTGGCTACAACGCTTGCGGACGTTGCAAACGGAGCGTGACATACCGCAGTTCAAACAGTATGGCACGGCGAGCTAGCCAGCCAGCTAGCACAATCGTGAAGCGCGCTGCGCACTCAGCAGGAGAACATGGCCTGCCTGTGATCGACTTGTACAGGTCCACACATAGAGAGCCGAGCGAACCCACCTTTTTTTCTGAAAGCAGGTTTATTTTATTCAGTATTCCAATACACCATATTTTTTCCACTCTTCTTGCTATAAAACCCTATTTTTCAACATAATCTCCTTTCAGTGTGACAGCCTTGTGCCATCTTACTGGGAGGGCCTGTATACCCGCATGCTACCATGTGCTGGTCGACGATAGGAGCCAACGTCTTGCTGCATCAGTAACCGATGTTCGACAAAAAATTGTCACGATCAACTTTGTAACTCGCAAGCAGTTCCGCACAGATGGTCCTTGCTGCTCTTTACGATCTTCTGTTAGGCGGCGACGAACTCAGCAAGCACAGTGGTGGACGAGTGTGTCAGCACTACCAACAGAGCCGGCCAGCTGAGGAGCGAGGTGTTTCCGTCTATCCCCGGAATGAGAGTGTCCGCACGTTCCAACAGTGCAGGAATCACTGATGCGTGCGACTGGACGGTACTCGGGAGATCGAACATGTTTTCGCTACCTTACCGCGACGGTAACAGAAGCCTCGCCCAATGACTCACCAGGTTTTTGTTCACTACCAGGTCACCGTAGGCATTCTGCAAAGGCCTATGAGTGCCTGCGATGCTCTGGTTTTCTGCCAAAATAATCTCAGTGACAGCTCTCTGCTTGGAAAGCATCTCCGTCACAGACGCTATTTTGAAGGCTACGTAAAGGAGCGACACATATTGGAAATTCATGAAACTCTAGGGGTTGAAGCAGGAATATTCCACTATGTCCGGCAACAAAATCCACATTCTCTCAACCGAAACTGGCCGATAAAAAGTGTTGCACTACTTACTGAGCGCCATTCGTATATCTTTATTCTTCATGTCTACCTATTTATTTCTCAACATAGTCACTCTCGTAACGAACACAAGAGACGAGTTTGTTCGTACCGCCTCTGTAGAATTTTTGATCTCACCTCTGCTTGCGCCGCTTCATCACTGTCAAAGCGAAGTCCTCGAAGTTTGTGAAACAGACAACAATCGAATCGAGCCCAGACGTTACTGCATGTAGGTCCATCGATGAAAGTGAACACAAGGCGTCAGTCTGTTACAGATGTCGCAGCGCTCGTATGTGGTCTCGCATTTGTCGTGCTACATCGAATGTTCCATGTGAGGACGAACTCTTCGAATTTGTGAAACTAGATTACAGCACGATGTTTCTCACGCACCGACGAAGTTACATTACACACCGAGTACGTTACAGGCTACAATTCGGAGCCTTGTCGCTACAGAGGGTTGGAACTTTTGTCAGCGAAGCGGGAAACTCGACTCAGCAATATGTGTGACATGTAATACTTCGGCCGAAATTGAGAGGAGAATAAAAACTTCGGAGGCATTACTTCTCCGCACGCCCTCTTACCAGTTCATACAACGAAGCGCCGAAGAAAATGGTACAGCCATGCGTATTCATATACAGAGATACGTAAACCGGCAAAATACGACGCTGCGGTCGGGAACGCCTATATAAAACAAGAATTGTCTGGCGCAGTTGTTAGATCGGTTAGTGCTGCTACAATGGTAGGTTATCAAGATTTAAGTGAGTTTGAACGTGGTGTTGTGGTCGGCGCACGAGCGATAGAACACAGCGATGAAATGGGAATTTTATCGTACATCCATTTTACAAGTGTACCCTGAATATCAGGAATCCGGTAAAACATTACATCTCCGACATCGCTGCGGCCGGGAAAAGACCCTGCAAGAACAAGACTGACGACAACTAGAGAGAATCGTTCAACGTGACAAGAAGCGAAACCCTTTTGCAAATTGCTGCAAATTTAATGTTGGGCCATCAGGAAATGTCAGCGCGCGAACCATTCAACGAAACATTATCAATATGGGTTTTCGGAAGCCGAAGACCCACTGGTGTACCCTTGACAATAGTACGACACAAAGCTTTACGCGTCACCTCGGCCCGTCAACACCTACATTGGACTGCTGATACTGGAAACATGTTACCTGGTCGGGCGAGTCTCGTTTCAAATTGTATCAAATGGATGAACGTGTATGGCTATGGAGACAACCTCATGAATCCATGGATCCTGCATGTCAGCAGGGGACTGTTCAAACTTTTGGTGGCTCTGTAATGGTGTGGAACCCGTGATACGTCTAGATACGTCTCTGACAGCTGACACGTACGTAAGCATCCTGTCTGATCACTTGCATCAATTCATATCCATTGTGCATTTCGACGGACGTCGACAATTCCAGCAGGACAATGCGACATCCCACACGTCCAGAATTGCTACAGAGTGGCTCCTATAACACTCTTCTGTATTTAGACACTTCCGCTGGCCACCAAACTCCCCAGACATGAACATTATTGAGCATATCTGTGATGTCTTGCAACGTGCTGTTCAGAAGAGATCACCACCCCATCGTACTCTTCCGAGTTTATGGACAGCCCTGCAGGATTCATGGTGTCAATACCCTCCAACACTACTTCAGACATTAGTAGAGTCCATGCCTGTTGTGGCACTTCTGCCTATTCGCGGGGGGCCTACATGATATTAGGCAGATGTACCAGCTTCTTTGGCTCTTTAGTTTATGCAGAGCTTAACTTAGCTTAATACTAAGTCTGCGCCAACTGAGCCTTTCCGGCTCCCTTTCCTTTCACAAATTGCCCGCCTTGTCCACATGATTTCGTAGCTTCAGTGTAGAGCGTGCTGTTTATCTAGGGGGCGGGGTGGGGGTGTCGCGATCGGGGAAGCGAGGAGTTGGCGTAGGGAGTAGCGAGCTGGGGTCGGTAGCCCTTGGGCGGCCACGTCCTCCTCTCTCGGTATCAAAAGGGCCACGTGGCTCGAATTTGAGGCGAGGCATACTGACTTTGGGCACTGGGAAGTTTATGGGTTACCACGGCTTCCTTTCAAGTCTTCCGGAATTGATTAATTTGACGTGTGATAATCTAGTTGCTCTTGGTAGCCGATTCGTGGCCAATGAATTAAGTCCCTTTGTTGCTTGGTCGGCTAGTACGACTTTTGGCTCCGAGAAACCTCCTGTTTCTCTGAAAGGGTAGATAGAACTTTTACACGTAAGCATAATTGTTCCGGCCTTATAAGTTTCTCACTACCCCGCCTGTCTCTTTGCGGGTGCCTTGGTAAATAGGAAAGGAACCGAGTTGAGTTGCATACTTCTGGAAGTATTCTGCTATTCTATCATCTTCTATCAGACCACAATGCTGAGCGGTGTAACTGCGGCAGTGTTGAGCGTGTACTGGCGGCCCGGACATAGACGCACCATCAGTCTGTTCCAGCATCACGGACAGTGTGGTGTGTTGGCTGATGAGACTCTTGGACCACAGTATCTTTGCAGTTGTGCTTCTACACGCCTCGCCGGCCTGCATCATCATCGTCGCGGTGGTCGCCGCTCGCCAGTTTATGTAATTGTAGTGTTAACTGTTTCATTTTACTGCCGTTCTCCTCATTCTAAAGACCTAAGCGGTCAGTGGAAGTCGCCATTCGTTAACTTTCGTAATTGTACTCTCGTAGCTCTTTTATGTAACTGCTGTTTCTCTCGTTCTAAAGGCCTAAGAGGCCGTTTATTGTATGTCAGTCTGGTACCCCTCCTTTTAACAGTGTAATATGGTTTTAAATTTGACCAAGGTATTCCTGTTGTTAGCTGCTCATTCTTTTGGTTTAGTAGTCTATTTAATGTGGCAGACCGGCATCCCTAATTTTTCTTTTAGTGTTGGGGATTCTAACGGCACTGGCTTTTGGGATCTCGGGCATTGTTTGTTCGGTTGGTTGGTTGATTGATTGATTGACTGATTTGAGGGAGGGGAGAAACAGCTAGGCCATCGGTCCCATCGGTTAATGTAAGGGTGGGGAAGGAAATCTGTCGTGCCCTTTCAAAGGATCCACTTCGGCATTCGCCTGAAGCGATTCAGGGAAATCACGGAGAACCTTTATCAGGATGGTCGGACTTGAGCTTGAACCTGGTCCTTCCGTATTCGAGTCCAGTGTGCTAAACACTGCGCCACCTCACTCGGTGCTTGGTTTGGCCACAGTTGACTGCATTTCGTAGGCGCGGAGCCCAGATGCAAACAGATTGTTTTTAGTCATTCGTTATTTGGTCAGGACACTGCCCTGTTGGGTTCTATTTATTGTGTTTGATGTCACCAGTCAATCTTGTAAGAGGAAAAGCATGTATTATGAATTGCGTGCTTTAACACCGTACTCAAGGGATTTATCTTTGTTGAACATTTCGGCCGCACATTGTAGCTGTGAACGATCTTGCACAGGGCGGAGTTTCTGGATTCTGAACGTAACACGCCACTGCGCCAAATATCAAACCTGTTTCTTCATTCATCGAATTTTAATGTTAGCTACGGCGCTGAAATTTTTTTCTCATGACGGATATAGAAGCAGAGGAAGCTGCTACTCCTGACATTTCATACACCTTTTTTTTTTTTTCAATTCAAAACTCAGGCCGTTGTGCCTTCGCTTCATAGAGGTTTAAATGTTGAGTCAGCCCATATATACAGTCCGTGGTTTAAATGATAATATCATTTGGTTGTGATTTGACATTAAAGATATCCAGTTTATGAACTTGTCTATAAAGGTTATAATTTGATAAAAAAAACCTGTTTCATTATAATACTGTTATTGTTATCAAGCTGTTGTTCTGTTTAAAATGAATGTTGTTGATCTCAGAAATTGTTTATATACGTACATAGTATTTTTAGCTCATATGGTGAGTGAAGCCGCATTTAGAAATGTGGCCTTTCACCAATGGTGAAAATACGTGATATATGATTGTACACTAACTGTGAAAATTGCTACACTCGATCAGTCACGTAGTCAGTTAGCTACTTGCATGGTCTATGCATCAGAACTGCGATATCTTTTCTCGGTGAAAATTGTAGCACGACTTTTAGACGAATGTTTTAAGCTGTTTTTAGCCAAATATTGGAGCGGAGTAAAAACAAGACTTCCTACAAATTGCACAACGGTTATTTGTCCTGAGAAATGGGGTATCAAACTGACCATTATGAGATCTAGTCTAAGTTAAACGTTAAACTTTAAATTCTTAATCGGCAGCTCATTTGCTGTACAAGAGCATCTTTAAAAACTGCATCAAATGTTCTCTAATCTATTTTATTTCTTACTTTCAGACACAACAGTTCACATAGTATTTAGACGTTACATTTCATATCCTGTCTAGAATGGCATGATGTTAAACCGAAGTGAAACAGCGGATAATCAGACAGTTGCCAGCGGCAGTCTTTTTCTCTAAACGGCAATCTGTTAGTGTTGTCAATATGCATCAAAAGAAAAAGAAAAAAGGAATTTACCTGTCTGATTCAACAGAAAAAGAAAAATAGCGAAACAATCGGTAAGAAAGGAAACATTATCGACGGCACCATCGACATCGCGCTTGTGGCAACGTATCACCACAATGCACAATGTGGCCTGGTGAAAATGAAGATCGTATATTTGCGAAGACACACCGCACTATTGTACCTTGTTTAAGAGGTGACAAAGTAGTGAACTGTCGAGCGCCTTTCTCTGAACTAGTCAGCCGGATAGTTCTGCCATTGAACCAGATGTCAGTAAAAGCAACGAGTACGCTTCTGTTACCATCCTGTGTGTCCAGCTGCTTTATTCTGTTCTGAGCGCGTGATACAACCCATGTAACACGTTACTGACATACGTATAAAACTATAAAATATGAGTTTAAACAGAACGAACTTCTCGCTCTGCAGCGGACTCTGCAACATTTTAGGAGCTACTTGGCAGAATAGTATTGGGTGCCTATCAAGACTCGATCCCGGAACATATCTTCGTGAGCAGTGCTCTTACCACCTGAGCTATCCAGGCCAGACTCACAACGCATTCCGCACAGTTTCACTTCTGCTAGTATGTCTCATATATGTCCTAACTTCGCAGCAGGCGTTTGGAGGCAACGCCAGAATCATTCCCCCCCCCCCCCCCTCTCTCTCTCTCTCTCTCTCTCTCTCTCTCTCTCTCTCTCTCTCTCTCTCTCTCTCTCACACACACACACACACACACACACACACACACACACACACACACACACACACACACACACACACAAACCTATGTAGACAGCTGATAAACAGTTACTCTCGGACGTTGTTAAAACACTAGATCAGCGAAGTGTGATATGTAAATTAACACCCTATAAATGATCTGGTTTTTAGCACCTTGACTTAAAACCGTAAACGCCTATAGTTTCGTGACACTGTCAGTTTAAGAAGTTTAACGCAGGAAGCAACGAAAGGAGTACACACACTCATTCGATATTCGCATTCAAGTCAGTGATACACACGAAAGGGTACCAGGAAAAATTATTCATCGCATGATTTTTCCTCAATCCTCGTAGACCCTGACTTTGATCATCGCTGTTTCGATATACGTATCACAGCATATGAAAATCCCGACACAGCGTTTTCGTGAAGGCCGCAAAAATAGACGCGACCTTGCGGTGCGCCCGAACGATGCCCCTCGGCACTGACCCCGTGACACACACTCAGCAGATTACTGGCAAAAACACTGGCGCTTTAAATAATTTGAGGCAACAGCATTAGTCATCAGTGCGACCCAGAGATCCAGGCAGCTGGCATCCTTTCTTGTCTCTGCGGTGATTTCAGCATCGAACGTTGATAAGCCCCGTGTAGCGCAACGTCTCGCTCGCCTTCTGGCATCTCAGCTTGCTGTTCCTATCGGTGTTAGCAGTTGCTGGGGCGCACTTTCCTCGACCGCAGTGCCTACTGAACGGCGCCAGCAAACGCTAAAGCTACGTTTCCCTTGATGCGGAAATTTATCGCGGCTTGCTGAGGAATGCGGTCGCGTCTTTCGCTGTCCGATGCGGGCAGCAGGATGTTGCGTCAAATGTTTTCATAAGCGCGGGGCCGTTGCGCATCAGAACGTAAAAATAAAAGGGGCGTTTTTTTTAATAAACTGAGAGCTGTAAATGAAAGTGGTTCGAGAACTCCTCCAGACACATTTTTATTTCAATGAAAAATTTATGCTATTACAATAGAGGAATATTTAAGCTTCTAAGGAAAATGGTTCAAATGGCTCTGAGCACTATGGGACTTAACGTCTGAGGTCATCAGTCCCCTAGAGCTTAGAACTAATTAAACCTAACTTTAAGGACATCAGACATATCCATGCCCGAGGCAGGACTCGAACCTGCGACCGTAGCGGTCGCGCGGTTCCAGACTGCAGCGCCTAGAACCGCTCGGCCACTTCGGCCGGCTTCTAAGGAAAGATAGTTTTTCGCGCTAGTCAGTATTTATCACGCCGTACTCCGAAATTACGTGTCGTACAACAACATAATTTCATAGTTGGCTTGCCGGCCTTGGTGGCCGAGCGGTTCTAAGCGCTTCAATCCGGAGCCGCGCGACTGCTACGGTCGCAGGTTCGAATCCTGCCTCGGGCATGGATGTGTGTGATATCCTTAGGTTAGTTAAGTTTAAGTGGTTGTAAGTTCTATGGGACTGATGACTTCAGATGTTAAGTCCGTAGTGCTCAGAACCATCTGAACCATAGTTGGCTTCAGTAGTACATGTCGATAATGTGTGCCAACTTTCTGACCAATAGAGTGAGCAACAGTACGACGAGGAATTTTTAGCAAACCAATATCCGAAATGTAGTAAGCGACAAACTTTTTTCCGTTTGCACCTTGTGTGTGTGTGTGTGTGTGGGTGGGTGGAAGGGAGGGGGGGTCAAAACTACAAAGAGTTTCAGAGCTGTTTGAATTTATTATTACAGTTTGTTGGAAGTCTGTGGGTGGTACAGTTTCCCCAAGATGACAGCAGTAGTGTGTAGTTCATTGGCGCGACGCGAGTTCCAGCGCGCTGCGAGGAACATTTCACTAGGCGCCGTCCAGTTCGGCGTGACACTACTAGCGGAGTCAGGAAAGGCGAAACATGCAGTGCACTGATCGATCTAAAAACTTGTTACTTTTGGCACTCAGAAAGTACATGGAAGTCAGGGAAGAGGAGGAAGAATTTGTTATTTTGAAGAGCACTCAGGAAGCGCGAAGCAGTCACGCGAATGCTTTTATATCGTGGAGAAGAGCGAGCGTTTAACACTTTAGTAACATAACAGTTGATCGACGATGCGTAGGAAAGCCATAACGCAAACGTAGCAGAAATTAATGAACTGCCCAAGGACAACATGATACCCTTGGTAGGTGTCGGCGGTTACGCCAAAGCTGAGGAATTCATTGTGAGGAGCGGAGTCACGAAGCACTTCAACGGGCCGAATTTTAATCGTCGTACACAGTGATGATCACACCACCGACAACATCCAAGTCATTACAACTGTGGTTAAAGGCTCAGTTCAAAAATGGTTCAAATGGCTCTGAGCACTATGAGACTCAACTGCTGAGGTCATCAGTCCCCTAGAAATTAGAACTACTTAAACCTAACTAACCTAAGGACATCACACACATCCATGCTCGAGGCAGGATTCGAACCTGCGACCGTAGCAGTCGCACGGTTCCGGACTGCGCGCCTAGAACCGCGAGACCACCGCGGCCGGCAAAGGCTCAGTAAAAATTTCTTTACAAATGTTTACATTAGATATGATCAAAGACATCTCTTTCCACTCATGTCATTAATTTTTTTCTGATTTCTGTTCAAAGTAGCTTCTTTTACATTTAGTTTTTCAATTTGGCATCACCCACGTTCCACAAAATTTGTTCAGATACCAACTCGATGAGCTCTGCTCATCCTCTGGGGCAGAGAAGAGGCCAGCCGACATTTCTGGTGAATGTTTCAATAACTGGATCGGAAGAATTAGTCTCTCTGATATTGCCCGTGTGCGCGAAACGAATACTGCATTTGCCACTTAGCAGCCGCTGCTGGGTCTGTTAGACTTCCCCCACTCCTCCAACCAAGCCAATCGCTGTGACGTGCGAGACGCAAGCGTTTTCCGCAGCGGCATTGCGTTGCCCGCATCCTAGAAAAACGGTCTGGTCTGTTTGTACTTTGCGAACGGGGAGAGCGGTCTCGGGCGCGTTTTACGCAGAACCTTGCTGGAAGTTCCCGCGGCTTGGGAAAAGTAGCTTAACCGAAGGTTCGATTAGGTGTATCGTTAACGACACGAACAGCCGTTACCAAGACAGCTACAACGCAGCCCTAGACGTACGACAGCCGCGCAGAAAGCTTCGAGGAGCAGCCATCCAAAGTGAAGTCGCTGATGGACGCAATAGAGTCACTTCTCGTCTCTTTAGATACCTCACTGTCAACTCCTTGTTATTATTAGATACGCCTATTTCCTACTTTACTCATGTTACTATAAACTTGTTACCAAATTGTTCTTTCCTTGACTTGAGGTTATATCACAATATATAATAGTATTCTTACTGTTGGGTGATATTCACTATCGCACATTTATTAATAAAGTTCCATTCCTTCCCCGAAACTGAAATTCATTGCACTTTCCTTGGCATTGCAGTTTCAAAAATCTACTTATGACAAATAGCAATTTTTTCAGCATCTTGTACGAAAATATAATACCCCGACGTCGTCTTAAGGGTTTCTTGGCAACGAGGACACACGACCATCTTATCTTGGATGCAGACTCATCAGCAGATGTAGAGGTAACTCTCGGTGTGCCCCTGAAAAAGGTTGGGATCCTTACTGTTCATGTTCTAGATTGGAGACCTTGAAGGTACTGTTAATACACATATCAAAAAAGTTTTGCATCACCCCGGTTCCCAGAACTTCTGAAGATAGACGCTGACTGTGGATATTGTATCACAGACACAGTCCCTTTGACTGTTCGGAGATGTCACTAAACCCACCCAAAGATGAAAACCACGATGCATGAGCAGCGCCTATTAGACGGAGGGGGTCCGACAGCCGATCAGTTCCAGTCATTCCACCAGGAAGAGGTACACGGCTCGCGTTGTCTGTAGTTCTGCCATGTCTAGACGGCCAATAACGCGATACGATCGCGTCCGGATTGTTACTTTGTGCCAGGAAGGGCTCTCAACAAGGGAAGTTTCCAGGCGTCTCGGAGTGAACCAAAGCGATGTTGTTCGAACACGGAGAAGATACAGAGAGACAGGAACCGTCGATGCAATGCCCCGCTCAGGCCGCCCAAAGGCTACTATTGCAGTGTATGGCACGGAGGAACCCTGACAGCGACGCCACCATGTTGAATAATACTTTTCGTGCAGCTACACGACGTTGTGTTATGACTCCAACTGTTTGCAATAGGCTGCATGATGCACAACTTCACTCCCGAGGTCCGTGGCGAGGACGATCTTTGCAACCACGACACCATGCAGCGCGGTACAGATGGGCCCAACAACATGCCGAATGGACCGCTCCGGATTGGTATCACGTTCTCTTCACCGATGAGTGTCGCACATGCCTTCAACCAGACAATAGTCGGAGACGTGTTTGGAGGCAACCCGGTCAGGCTGAATGCCTCAGACACACTGTCCAGCGAGTGCAGCAAGGTGGAGGTTCCCTGCTGTTTTGGGGTGGTATTATGCGTGGCCGACGTACGCCGCAGGAGGTCACGAAAGGCGCCGTAACGGCTGTACGATATGTGAATGCCATCCTCCGACCGATAGTGTAACCATGTAGGCAGCTTATTGGCGAGGCATTCGTCTTCATGGACGACGAATCGCGCCCTCCCCCCCCCCCCCCCCCCCCCTCCAATCGTACACAACTTGTGAATGATTTCCTTCAGAATAAACACATTGCTCAGCTACATTGGACAGCTTGTTCTCCAGACATGAAACCTATCGAACATGCCTGGGATAGATTGAAAAGGGCTGTTTATGGACGACGTGACCCACCAAACCCTCTGAGGGATCTACGCCGAATCGCCGTTGAGGAGTGGGACAATCTGGACAAAAGTGCCTTGATGAACTTGTGGACAGTATGCCACGACGAATACAGGCATGCATCAATGCCAAAGAACGTGCTGCTGGGTATTTGAGGTATACAGCAATCTGGACCACCACCTCTGAAGGTCTCGCTGTATGGTGCCACAACATGTAATGTGTTGTTTTCATGAGCAATAAAAAGGGCGGAAATGATGTTTAGGTTGATCTCCATTCCAATTTTCTGTACAGGTTTCGGAACTCTCGGAACCACGGTGATGCAAAACGTTTTTTTGATCTGTGTAGTAAACACAGACTTTTGGCAGACGCTGCATATCTATAATGAACTGTCTGAAAAATGCTGCATAAATTTTGATTCGGATCTTGATAAGACTTCAAAGTGGTACACAGACTGAAAACTTGATTTAAATATTCAAAATTGTAAAACTGAGCACTTCACAAAATGAAAGTAAAAGGTGGTATCTTATGACCACAATACAACGAGTCACAACTATAATCTGGCAACTCATACTTAATACACTCAGTCGTAGGTAAAGCGTGTGGCAGACTTCGGTTGACTGGCAGAATACCACGTGAACTCTGTCGGTCTAAACGGCTATTGTAAACAAATTACTCGTGTGACTCATCCTGAAATATTGCTCAGGTATGTGGGACGCATACCAAATAGGACTAACAGAGGGGGGGGGGGGGGGGGGGTATTCAGCGCAGCGTGTACAGACAGGAGCAGGACGAATGGCCACAGGTTTCATTTATCCTTGGGAGAGTGTCACTGAGATTGCTCCAGACCCTTGAAGATAAATGTAAACTATCCCGAGAAAGCCTACGTACAAAGTTATACTAATCGGCTATGAATGATGACTCTGAGAACGTACTACTTCCCTAGGTATCGTTCCCATAGGGATCGTGAAGATAAGGTCAGAGTAATTACAGCACGCACAGAGACATTTAATCAATCATTTTTCCCTCGCTGCATACGTAAATGGAGAGGGAAGAACTCATAGTAACTTGTGCAACCGGAAGTACCTTCTCCTATATGCTGCACAGTGGTGTGCCGCTTATGTATGCAGATGCGAAGAAGCGTGTCTGTGTTCATACTCATCATTCTCAACGCAAACTTATTGCAAACAATGCTATGGCTATAGATGACACAGTTTATGTAGACATGCGATACGTGTCAAGAGCGCAACCAGGATGCGAGCTGGAAAGACCGGCCAACGGCGAAATACACTCCTGGAAATTGAAATAAGAACACCGTGAATTCATTGTCCCAGGAAGGGGAAACTTTATTGACACATTCCTGGGGTCAGATACATCACATGATCACACTGACAGAACCACAGGCACATAGACACAGGCAACAGAGCATGCACAATGTCGGCACTAGTACAGTGTATATCCACCTTTCGCAGCAATGCAGGCTGCTATTCTCCCATGGAGACGATCGTAGAGATGCTGGATGTAGTCCTGTGGAACGGCTTGCCATGCCATTTCCACCTGGCGCCTCAGTTGGACCAGCGTTCGTGCTGGACGTGCAGACCGCGTGAGACGACGCTTCATCCAGTCCCAAACATGCTCAATGGGGGACAGATCCGGAGATCTTGCTGGCCAGGGTAGTTGACTTACACCTTCTAGAGCACGTTGGGTGGCACGGGATACATGCGGACGTGCATTGTCCTGTTGGAACAGCAAGTTCCCTTGCCGGTCTAGGAATGGTAGAACGATGGGTTCGATGACGGTTTGGATGTACCGTGCACTATTCAGTGTCCCCTCGACGATCACCAGAGGTGTACGGCCAGTGTAGGAGATCGCTCCCCACACCATGATGCCAGGTGTTGGCCCTGTGTGCCTCGGTCGTATGCAGTCCTGATTGTGGCGCTCACCTGCACCGCGCCAAACACGCATACGACCATCATTGGGCACCAAGGCAGAAGCGACTCTCATCGCTGAAGACGACACGTCTCCATTCGTCCCTCCATTCACGCCTGTCGCGACACCACTGGAGGCGGGCTGCACGATGTTGGGACGTGAGCGGAAGACGGCCTAACGGTGTGCGGGACCGTAGCCCAGCTTCATGGAGACGGTTGCGAATGGTCCTCGCCGATACCCCAGGAGCAACAATGCCCCTAATTTGTGGGAAGTGGCGGTGCGGTCCCCTACGGCACTGCATAGGATCCTACGGTTTTGGCGTGCATCCGTGCGTCGCTGCGGTCCGGTCCCAGGTCGACGGGCACGTGCACCTTCCGCCGACCACTGGCGACAACATCGATGTACTGTGGAGACCTCACGCCCCACGTGTTGAGCAATTCGGCGGTACGTCCACCCGGCCTCCCGCATGCCCACTATACGCCCTCGCTCAAAGTCCGTCAACTGCACATACGGTTCACGTCCACGCTGTCGCGGCATGCTACCAGTGTTAAAGACTGCGATGGAGCTCCGTATGCCACGGCAAACTGGCTGACACTGACGGCGGCGGTGCACAAATGCTGCGCAGCTAGCGCCATTCGACGGCCAACACCGCGGTTCCTGGTGTGTCCGCTGTGCCGTGCGTGTGATCATTGCTTGTACAGCCCTCTCGCAGGGTCAGGAGCAAGTATGGTGGGTCTGGCACACCGTTGTCAATGTGTTCTTTTTTCCATTTCCAGGAGTGTAGCTTTCAGATATGACGAGAGATGGTTCTGAGTACACTTGACACCAGTCAGTATCCATTACAAATTCCACCTATCTTCAAACTGATACTGAAATGGTATGTCCCCGTCAGCTCCGTCTGGTCCCCTGCTGAGCACGCCTATGCCATAAATACATACGCCTTTTCTTCATGTTAACAGTACTGCTACTGTTGTAGTTGTTTATAATGAATCTGCGTCACTACAGCAACATTACAGTGAGTGAATTTTATCCATAGTGGATGCTGTCGAACTCCGTCAGTGTCCCTTTATAGGGTGTTACCTCACACAATACGGTGGTTGCAAATTGAAAATAAAATTTACATGCTCTCGTCAAAACGACGGCAAATAGTAAACATAATATTAAAGATCTGTTGCTCTTTATGTATTATACACACAGAAATATAAATTAAAATTTTACGTCATTGAGGCGAGGAAAAAGTTAAAAGATGTGTTACACTTTTTTACGACATTAAATACACTGCCTGACAAAAAGAGTGAAGCACCCATAAAGGGACAAAGCAACGAAATGAAGGTTCACGGGTTGACAAGGTATGTGATGTTATTTCCTTGATTACAAAATCGAGTCGAATTTACACAGAACTTTGCAGTATGAGGTCACTTACCAGCCTGATGTTGCACCCCCTCTGGCCTGAATGCATGCACAAATTCCGTTGGGGTATGGTGTCATAAGTCTTTTGTTGCATCTTCTCCTGAGGCATACTGGACCACAAGTAACAGGTCCTTGACATCCTGGATAACGACACTGGGACATTTACGTCCGAGGTGGTCCTACTTATGTTGCCTCGGGGTCATATCTGGGGACTTTGCTGGCCATAGAAGTACGTCAACATTACACACAGTTGTGAGAGACACGTGCCATGTGTGGCCGAACATTGTCTTGTTGAAGAATGGTACCACGATACTGTCACATGAGAGGTAACACATGGGGCGCAGAATGTCTTTGACGTACCGTTGTTGCCGTTAGAGTTCTCTCAATTGCTATCAACCCTGACCCCTACTCATACCCATCGGCTCCCCACACTATGATGCCGGGAGTAAAACCGCTGTGCCTCTCCAAAATACTGCAAGAATGGGAGCTCTCCCCTGGTCGCTGCTATTCTCGCCGGCGATGGGGTAGCGCAGAATGGCACGCCATTCACCAGCAGTCGATGATTTCTGGTCACAGCAAAAACCCAAACGCAGCAGTTTGTGTTGTATTGTTAAGGGCAGCCTAGGGTTGAGACGGTCATTCTCTTGGCTCTGTGCACTATGGGACTTAACATCTTAGGTCATCAGTCCCCTAGAACTTAGAAGTACTTAAACCTAACTAACCTAAGGACATCACACACATCCATGCCCGAGGCAGGATTCGAACCTGCGACCGTAGCAGTCCCGCGGTTCCGGACTGTAGCGGCTAGTACTGCACGGCCACCGCGGCCGGCGGTCATTCCCTAGTCCAGGTCTTGCTAGTCTGCGTCAAATGGTGCAGGATGATAGAAGGTATTGCAGAGAGACCAATACTTGTTCTCAGATGGTAGACGTGGAAGAGAAGGGGCTACAATGTGCTTGGTGCACGATACGGCGATCTAGAATTTTGACGAGTGTGCTTGCCATTATGTCCCTGTGCAACCGGATACTTAATAAAATCTAACGCTCTAATATGATTCTGCGTTCCACCCATGGCGCAAAGTCTTCAGAGAGTAGCGTAAACTTCAACGGCCGCAACTTGTTAACAAACCTCAATGCAATGAATTTTTATTCAGTTTTCTGGCTTTGGCCTTAGTCCCTGGCGTGATGTACACATAACTCATGCAAATATTTTATTCTGTGACGCCTATTATAATTTTGGGTTGACAGAGCCTTTACCTGTGGGGAATTTACTAGTGAGGACTCATTCTGAAGTACGCTCCATGTGATTTGGCTGCTATTTAAAGCCATGCTTGGGATAATTCGTGCTTTGTCAATTTGATATAAGACAAGAGCCACTCGACGTCATCTAATATAGTGTTCCATCGTGTGATGTAACAACGCCACTCCTTCTGAAGAGGATATTTTTATAAATATCGAATCCTATGTCAACGACTGATAAATCTTTGCTTGGAACTGGTTGGATGATTTTTCAGTCTCTTCAATTTTTACTCAGCAATTTCTAATAAGCCGTATACAAGACATATCACTGAATTCTTCTCAGACATATGCTATTCTATTGCAACAAAAGACATCAGGCGGAAAGGCAAAACACATTACAAATATCTTTAACAAGTCAAAAGTAATTTTATGTGAAGTTAGGCATGTGACGCTCTACAATTTTTCTAAGTTTTGTAAGATGGACGGCTTCTCGTAACTACAGTTTCACTGCTCTGTTCTGGCTACTGATACGTAACGAACCAGTCCGCGAGACATATAAGGTGCGAGCAGACCATACCTAGCGATTTAAAGGCAGTGTGTCGACTATAGTCGGTTGCACTGACAGGAGCATGTCTGTGTTCATTACGTTATCCTCATTTCCCTTTCAATCATGGTGACGAATATATTTGGTGGAGGGGTAACGCATCAACATCTCTATTATTTTGATAATGCCACTACTAATTTACAGCGTATTTAAGCTAATAAGAAAGTACTAACACCTCTATTTCCTTTTTCAGTATTACATATTGCTGGAAAAGTTGGGTCACCTTGAGGGACATCTCGTATAAATTGGAAATTTGTGGCCAGGACTATGAGACCAAACTGCTGAGGTCATCGGTCCCTAGGCTTACACAAGGCTTACACATTAATTAAACTAACTTACGCTAAGGACGACACAAACACCCATGCTCGAGGAAGGATTCGAACCTTCGACGGGGGGCAGCCGCGCGAACCGTGACAAGACGCCAGAGATCCCATGGTTACCCCGCGCGGCCATCTCGTAGAGACCAATCGAACTACTTGTACAATCTTTACCGTCAAATGGAGCTCCTACATAGCAAGGATCCTATCCCTAAATCGCTCCACGCAAATGCCGGGATGGTTCCTTTGAAAGGGCACGGCCAGCTTCCTTCCCCGTCCTTCCCTAATCCGATGAGACCGATGACCTCGCAGTTTGGTCTCTTTCCCACAAAAAAAGAAAAAAAGAAAAGCAAGGATCCTACTTAATGTCACTGAAAATACGAATAAAATATCTAAGAAAAAGAAAAATAATACGAATTTGGGACCTGTTAACCATTGTTACAGACGAAATCCTTCACTGTCAGTAACAATGCTGAGAAATGTAATTTTGAAGAACATTAGTTTTATCCAGCCATTCCTTTGTCTTGTCTGATAAGTGGTACTAAAAGGTAACATGTATCTCGAAATATGAACTGATCTGCATGTAACTGGGTTCATACCCTTTCATTATATTCTTTCTCCTGCAAACCACATTATTCTTATTCTACCCAGGATATTTATATGAATTAATTACGCTGATTAGTGTTTTGATGCCTAACTTCGTGAGATAATATTTTTTTGTCAGACAATAAAACTATTATCACTGTAAGAAGTTGACTTCACAGTTAGTTAAACATGACAACAATTAATCCCTTACTTTGTTTCCTTTTTAACTGACGTTTATTGTAAAATAATTAGCAGAGCTACCACCTACCATTAAAGTCTGTATTGAAGGTTCATGTGATAAGCAAGACCGAAGTTTCTAATCAATAGTTCTAATATGAAAAATAATTAAGTTCGTTTCTCTTTCTTTAACTAAAATGTTGACCATAAATAAGTGAAAGTAGTCATCTTTTCGTATTAGATTATTTCTTCAAGAATATATGTGGCCTGTTGAACAGTTTATCATACAGTACGGAAATTCTCCTAACACCTCGAATTACTCTGAACCTTGACGCAGCACTTTTATACGGCAGCTGCCGCTGCAACTGCTGTTAAGTATACAATGAGGTGAAAAGAAGTCATGGGATAGCGATATGCGCTTATACAGATGGCTATAGTATCGGGTACACAAGGTATAAAAGGGCAGTGGATTGGAGGAGCAGTCATTTGTACTCAGGTGGTTCATGTGAAAGGCTTTCCGTCGTGATTATGGCAGCACGGAGGGAATTAACAGGCTCTGAAGGCGGGGTGGTAGTTGGGGTTCGAAGCAAAGGAAATTCCATTTTGAAAATCGTTCAATATTCTGGAGTTCCCAGTGTCAAGAGTGTGCCGAGAATACCAAAATTCAGGCGCTATCTTTCCCCACAGACAACGCAGTGGCCGACACCCTTTACTTAACCATTGAGAGCAGCGGCGTTTTCGTGGAGTTGTCAGTGCTACCAGACAAGCAACACTGAGTGAAAGAATCCCAGAAATCACTATGGGCTGTACGACGAACGTATCTGACAGGACAATGCGGCGAAATTTAGCGTTAATGGGCTACGGAAGAAGACTACGGACGCCAGTGTCTTTGTTAACAGCAGGAAATCCCCTGCACTGCCTCTCCTGGGCTCGTGACCATATCGGCTGGACCTTAGACGATTGGATAACCGTGGCCTCGTTACATGAGTCCTGATTTCAGATGATAAGAGCTGATGGTAGGGTTAGAGTGTGGAGCAGACGCCACGAAGCCATGCACCTAAGTGCCGCCCGTAGTGACCAAGCGGTTCTAGGCGCTTCAGTCCGGAACCGCGTGACTGCTCTGGTCGCAGGTTCGAATCCTGCCTCGGGCATGGATGTGTGTGATGTCCTTAGGTTAGTTAGGTTTAAGTAGTTCTAAGTTCTAGGGGACTGATGACCTCAGATGTTAAGTCCCATAGTGCTCAGAGCCATTTGAACCATGCACCCAAGTTGTCAACAAGACACTGTGCAAGCTGATGGTGGCTCCATAATTGTGTGGACAGGGTCCTCTGGTCCAATTGAACCGATCATTGACTGCAAATGACTATGATCGGTTATTTGGGACCATTTGCAGCCATTGATGCACGTCATGTTCCCAAACAAAGATGAAATTTCTATGGATGACAATGCGCTGTGTCTGAACCTTCCGGTCAGTTGAACTGACTGATTTTGCCACCCAGGTTGCCTGACACGAGTCCCAATGAACATTCATGGAACATAATCGGGAGTTCAGTTCATGCACGAAATTCTGCACCTGCACCACTTCCGCAGTTATGGACGGCTATAGAGCTAGCATGGCTCAATCTTACTGCATGGGACTTCCAAAGACTTGTTGGGTCTAGGCCACGTAGAGTTGCCTCGCCGGGCAAACGGAGGTCCGACTCGATATTAGAAGGTATCCCAGACTTATGTTACCTCAGTGTACGTAGCGAGAGTCTTATCGCACCACGAGCAAGCATGCTGTGGTTTCTTGTTCGAATAACGAGATAAAGTGAAATGCTCAGCCGAAGTTACGGTTCCTTGTGTGGGATTTTACGCCCTGAAAAGTTTGTTGTCAGCAGTGCCTGTAAGTTGCACAAGGTTAGCAAATACAGCCTTGAATTTAAAGCAGTTCCATTGCTGAGCCAAAAAATAATTTATCTTTTTTCAAAATATTACTTCTGTAGTTCTGACCTATGATTAATATTAAACGAAATATAAAAAATTCTCCGACTTATTTTTACACGTTTCTAGATATTGTTTGGAAATCGCGTGGGTGGATTGTATTGTCATGTAACGTTGACGTTGCCGCCAGTGTGGCCCCCCACACGTCCATGGATTGACATGACGTTCCATTGACATCCAATATGGATCGGCTTTCATTTGCGACCGATGTCTATTTACACCTTGAAACATGCTGATACTTTAAAATTGTGTTCCTGATCGGGACCCGAAGAGCTTATGTGAAGTTTGGGAAGTAGGAGAGAGGTACTGGTAGAAGCTAAGCTGAGAGGACGGACCGTTAGTCGTGCCTGGATAGCACAGCTGGTAACGGCAATGTTCGTAAATGGACATGTTCTGGGTTTGTGTCCCGATACGGCACCCAGCCGAAAACAGCGCACATTCTGCTGCGGAATGAAAAGTTGACTGTTTACACCTTATATTTTACGCTTTTATATGTACGCCAGTGACGTTTTATATGGCTCTTTGTAGACCACTGGCGGGCAACCAGCGGCCCGCGGATCGGAACCGGCCCGCGATTGGTTTCAGGCTGGCCCGCGGAAAACATTCGTGGTTGATAGTGAGGCGCTCGTACTGTACTCCGACTGGGACGCACTTCTCGCATATTTCCGCTGACACTCAGCTCGCCTCTGGTTTGCAACTCATGTCGTAGACCAGTGAAAGCTTTGCTTACTCTGCGTATGTGCAGTTCAATTTCGCAGCCGCTAGATGTACACAATAAAGAGAAACACGTTTCCACAATAATCTATAATGACTTAGCTCCAGCCAATTGGTTTTATAGGCAGGTATTTTGTTCCTCACATTTCAAGATGCCTGTCATCCCACTTTGAGCTGTTTAAATTTATTTACGTGTAGTGAACGTTGTTTCTTTACTAACGGCGATGCAGAATTTTACAAAGGAAGCTTTTAAGGGAGATATTGTAAGTAAAGACACAATGTTCACGACGCATAAATAAATGTGAACATCTGAAGATCGGGTGAACATAATGTTCATTGAAAAGCCTGTTTATTGAGGTAAATTTATCGGCAAGGCGCGTCGGAAAATGGATACCACTATATCGAAGCGTTATCTCCAGAACGTTAGACATTGTAGACTATTCAGAGGGTCGTTGTCATGTAGCACAATTTCAAAATAAAATAATACAATTGCACACATAGTACTGTAACAGAAGGTTCCTCGTCGCTTTTACTGTTACGTTGTTCGTTGGCAGAACTATCCGGCTTTCTGGAACAGATGAATGCGTCCAACACCGTACTACATACCTCGTCGCCTTTTAGTCACAATAAGCAGTAGGGATCTCCGCAAATGTGCCACTGGCTCGATATCCCCCTGCCCTCTTCCTGCCGGCTAAGTTGTGCGAGTCAGCACGGCGCTTCCGGGATTCGGACAGGCGCCGCTTTCGGGACGGCGGATAAGCGACGAGGGTCAGTACGCCGGCCAGCCTGGATGTGGGTTTTAGTCGGTTTCCCACATCCCATGAGGTGATAGCAGGTTGGTACGCACGTCCTGCCTCAAGTTACACGATTTGCAAACCTTTAGAAACCGTTCGCATACTCTTCCAATACACGCAGACATTGGGAGGAAGAAGGGGAGACCGGAGGAGGGGATGTGAAGAGCTGTGACGTGCACGAGGGGGGGGGGGGGGGGGCACAGGAATGGCATCCGCTCCCACTCTAACATTAAAACAATGCCAAATCCGATTATAATCACGCCAACCCCGTGCAGGAAAGGGGTAAAGGCAAAAGAAAAAGCTGCGACTGTCTAGAGAAATGTTTGACTAATATGTTGAAGAGCCAAAGAAACTGGTACATCTGCCTAATATCGTGTGGGACCCCCACGAGCACACAGAAGTGCCGCAACACGACGTGGCATGGACTCGACTAATGTCTGAAGTAGTGCTGGAGGGAACTGACGCCAGGATTCTGCAAGGCTGTCCATAAATCCATAAGCTGACGGGGGACGGGGACGGGGACGGGGACGGGGGGGGGGGGGGGGGGGTAGTGTAGATCTCTTTTGAACAGCACGCTGAAAGACATCCCAGATATGCCCAATGATATTCGTATCTGGGTAGTTTGGTGGCCAGCGGAAGTGTTTAAACGCAGAAGAGTTTTCCTGGAACCACTATGTAGCAATTCTGGAAGTGTGGGGTGTAGCATTTTCCTTCTGGAACTGCCGAAGTAAGTCGGAATGCACAATGGATATGAATGGATGCACATGATCAGACAGAATGCTTACGTATGTGTCACCTGTCAGAGTCTTATCTAGATGTATCACGGGTCCCATGACACTCCAACTGCACACACACTCCACACCATTGCAGAGCTTCTGGCGCAGTTGTTAGATCGGTTACTGCTGCTACAATGGCATCTTCGAGGTAGCGATGCCGTGGGGATTTTCCCGTACGATCACATCACGAGTGTACCGTGAATACCAGGAATACATTGAAACATCAAATAAATCTCCGACATCTCTGCGGACGGAAAAGATCCCACAAGAACGGGACCAACAACGATGAGAATCGTGCTACGTGACAGAAGTGCAACCCTTCCGCAAATTGCTGTAGATTTCAGGGCTGGGCGATCGACATGTCAGCGTGCGAAACATTCAACGAAACATCACTGATATGGGCTTTCGGAGCTGAAGGCCACTCATGTACCCTTGATGACTGAATCACACAAAGTTTTTTGCCTCGCTGGGGCCCGTCAACATCGACATTCGACTGTTGATGACTGGAAACTGTTGCCTTATCGGACGAGTCTAGTTTCAAATTGTATCGAGCGAATGGACTTGTACGGATATGGAGACAACCTCATCAATCCGTGGACTCTCCATGTCAACAGGGAACTGTTGAAGCTGGTGGAGGCTATGTAATGGTGTGGGGCGCGTGCAATTGGAGAGATACGGGACCCCTAATACGTCTAGATAGGACTCTAACGGGTGACATGTACGTAAGCATCCTGTCTGATCACCTGTATCTATTCATGTCCATTGTGCATGCCGACGGACTTGGCAATTTCAGCAGGACAATGCGACACCCCACATGCCCAAAATCGCTACAGAGTGGCTCCAGGAACACTCTTCTGAGTTAAAGCACTCCCGCTGTTCCCAAAACTTCCCAGACATGAACATAATTGAGCATATCTGGGATGTCTTGCAACTTACTGTTCAGAAGTGAATTTCATTCCCTCATAGCCTTACTGATTTATGGGCAGCCATGTAGGCTTCATGGTGTCAGTTCCCTCCATCACTTTAAACACTTCCGTTGGCCACCAAACTCGCCATACGTGAACATTATTGAGTATATCTGGAATGCCTTGCAACGTGCTGTTCGGAAGAGATCTCCACCCCCTCGTACTCTTACGGATTTATGGACATCCCTGCAAGATTCATGGTGTCAATTCCGTCCAGCTGTAGGCCTACTTCAGACATTAGTCGAGTGCATGCCACATCGTGTTTATCATTTCTTATTGTGTTACCAGTAGGATTTTATAGGTGGTGGGTGAGAACTACTATTTCACATCTATCTTTTTTCTGGTGTTTCTTTACGTACACGGGCTGCCTCTACAGGATTTACCGACGACTAATAGTCTGCGATATGGATCAGTACACAGTTGACCGCTGCTGGGTGCGACAGTTCAATGAGTTTTAGTGTGAATTGACTTTTTTCTAACTCGGTCAATAATTGTTATTACGCAAGGATTTCTTTTGTAAATTAGTGACAGTGCTCTTGTGACATATTAAAGTGTGAAAAACTAAAATACGGTACGAAATAAACGTATACGTGTGACACTGTCTTTACAACCGGACGTTACGCCCAGTGACGTGAGTTAACCAGTGCACCTGACGTTGACTGCACGACAGAAGCAGAATTAATTGACGACCAAAACACTGACGCTGTAACTCTAACAACAAATGAAAACGAGGAAGATGGTCATGACACGAAGACAATGAACCTACGGCTCAAGTATCTCACACAGATGCTAAAAATGTATTTGAAATACTACGTCAATAAATCGAACTAAGCTGTACGTCTACCCTAATAGATGTTTTGTGCATTAGGACATGGCAGAACATCGCAGGATACTCAAGGTTGTCGTCTTCTAAGAAAAATAACATTACAGACTTTTTCTGTTCTGGTTAAGAACAGAACGTCTTTCGCCCTGTTGTTTCTCTTCTTTTTTTTTCGACAGTAAAGCGCAAATCAATTGTGTAATAAGGAATGAGCAGTTGTTAAACTTTCACACACAGTAACAATATCTTACTGTACGACACAGATGTATTTTTACAATACAGGGCACTACTGCACGTTACACTTTCGAGTAAGATTTTCTAGTGTTTCAACGTTTTCTTCTCGTTTTATTACTATTTTGACATGAAACAATATTTCCCACATTATCTTCAGTTGAAAAATACAGTTGTGCTGTACTATATTGTGATACTAAGAGTCAATAACGGTATTCGTCTGATAAACCTACATTTTTTTGCGTTCCTATCATGCACCATAGCAAACCGATGAGCGCGATTCTATTGTAGTACAGAAAGGCAATAATATTGGTACGATGTGCAATGACTTGCGGAGTTTATACAAAGTGGAGGAAAACAACCGGGTACGTCAGAGTTTGATAGGGGGGCGTCGCACATAGCAAAATTTTCCGGACAATCATAGGTCGGGAGTGCACCATTATGGAGATAAATCCGTAAAACGTCAGCCAGTCAGCGACGAACGCGCAAAAGTGTGGGCACTTAAACCAATTTGCCCCGGCTAAAACCGGTCATGTTAATGAGTGCCACAACTAATTGAATTAGCTGAAGATAATGTTTTCAGTTCAAGAGTCAAAACTAGGCAAAGTTAAAATTTCTATCTAGGCTGGTTACGTTAGACGCGAATTTTCTGTGACGTTTACTAGTAAACCTTGAATAAGAGATCAACTACGTTGAAGTACTGTAATGCCATTGATTTGTTAAAGGAACCTTGACATGAACAGGAAGCATTTTCATTCTTTCCTTTCAGAGTGCATTACTCTTGATCTCTAGCATATACCATGTTGCGGTATTATGCCAACACTGAAGGACATTAAGTAAATCAGTATAAGAAATTGTTTTTTTTTATTTCTATGAAAGTTTAATTAGAACAATAATTTATGTATGAAATGAATCTTAAAATAAAACGAACGTTATTGAATTCTACATCTTCACTCTTCGTGTCTTCCTATTTCTCAACAGAGTCACCCTGGCAACGACACATTTCTACCAACGAACCAGTTTCGTGATACCGTCACTGTGGGATGTTTGACTTTTAGAACCACAACCTCACCTGTGCGTGCACCACCTCATCAAAGTAAAGTCGTCGCCGGTGTTCTTCAAGTTTTGGAAACAAATGAAAATCGGGTGGGAAAAAGTCGTGATCGATAACAAGGAACCCAATGTGTCGGAGATTGTTGCTGATGTCGCAGCGCTCGTGTGTGTCTGGCATTGTCATGCTGAAGCAGAGGGTGATCCGCGTATGGACGAACTCTTTCAGTTCGTGAAACACGCTGTTTCTTAGGCTTCGGCCTGACTGCAGCTTGGCGGACAGCGGCAGAACGCGGGGCCACGCTGTAGTGTCCTGAGTAGCAGTTCTTTGTTCAGCGGTGTGCAGCAGCATTCTGCAGAGATCAGACAAACCGTAAGGTCCCCCTAAACTAACAAACAATTTGTCAAACGTAACTGTGCTTGCCAAATATTTGACCGTGTACGGTGCAGAGTGACATTTGTGTCAAGCATAGATCGTGTTTGACGTGTTTGAGAGAAATTTTGATTGACAAGAAGTTTGCCAAGATGGCGGACGTTGTGTGAGTTGACGTTTCGCCGCATACGCTCACTGAAAAATTGTTTTATTACGATCAAGTATAAAAACAAAATAGCACTGCAATTACTAAAATAATAGAGGTACCACATCTTACCCAGCGATATGTTACGCTTGAAGAGGTTATGAACAAAATCAATAGTTTACGCATACAATGACATACAAGCGGAGTGGAATGAAATTAAAGAAATCGAAGTTCTCTGGTGCTTCCACGGACGATGTGAGCTATATGTTTCCAAGATGCGGTATTTTAACGACGTATCATTTGAGGCCGAAGTAGAAGAGAATAAATTTTCTCACATTTGTGTCGTCTCTTTCAATGTGACGCTAAACAAGTTATTAAACTTTTCACTGTCCATCCGCAGAAAGTAGAAATCATAAAGTTCTTAGTGAAATATTTCCATTAACTGATTTCCAGTTGCAGATTTCTCACATTAAACCATTTACCAGACCAGCGTCTTGTTTCTTCTTCTCTAAAACATGGCCAGAGGCAACGCTAGAAATGCTTTATCTGCATTTGTGCCATTCCCACTGGTGCCAAAATACAGCAGGCACGAAAAAGAGTCTGCTTCAAAAGTAAGGTTAAATTGACAAGCTTCCATAGTACGAGGTTGTTCGACACATTTGTGGCTACAAAAAAGCGAACTTGACAGGCAAGTTTGCTGCTCTTTTAGGAGGAACGTAATAAGTTTTTAAAAAAAATTCATTGTCCACTCGAAGAAAGTTGATGTAATCATCGGGTCCTGAGTGTAATATTTCCTTTAGCACATTTTCATGGGTAAATATCTCATTTTAAGCCATTCCGTGGGTCAGAGTTTTCTTCTTCTTCTTCTTCTTCTTCTTCTTCAAACACAGTGCCAAAGTCAGTGCCAGGACTGCTTTCTCTGCGTTTGTGGCCGTGGTCACTACACTCAAAATACACACGAACACAAACAGCGTCTGCTCCAAGTGAGGTTAAACTGACAAACACTGTTTAAACGTGTACAGGGCTGCTTGGCAAATCCGTGGCTAGATAAGAGCGATTTTGCAAACACGTTTGATCGTTTATGGGGCCTATAGAGTAGGACGCATTGGTATCTGATTTGATACTGACAAGAAATTCATATCTGAAAGTTTATCTATTCAGGATAAGGAAAGGCCATTTTAGTGAAACAGAGAGAATTGTTTGGGGAGTTCAATACATTGTATGAGAGTTTACAATGAGATCCTCATAAATTCTATGAATGCACGAGAATATTGGTGCAACTGTACTTCTAACAAAAGGTAACGGCCATATGTTTGAACCTCTTCCCGTACCATTTAGTACGACAAATCTATGCCCATGCGACTGGATGAATTTCACACATAAACAATAATTTAAATTCTAGTCTTCGTGGGTGTCCTCAGGTGACACTTGTTTAGGACTGTAATAACACGTCACCTAAATGTCGGAACTGTCAACAAAAAGAAAATGTAATTATAAGAAGAAGTGGTCTGTTTGAACGAATTTCTAATAGGAACATACCTACAATTCTAAAAATTAGTAATCCTGCGTGCCATGGTGGTTTCGAAAGCATTATTGTAGATGTACCACAAATTTGCACTCCATGTATTCCAACGTCATTTTGCTTCGTACTTCGTGTTTTGTGCAAACCTTGCAGATCCTTGTTGGGGTTTTTGACCCTCGGGTGGATGTGTTTCGGGAAATGGATCCAATATCGAGCTTGGAATCGAAGAGGTGTTTCACTTAATGATGGTTTTCCACGCCTTTCGTAGTCCGCCAACTGGACATTTTTTAAGATCACCTCTGCTATATTCATTCAGTAGTCAACTTATGTTTCCTCTCTACGCCCGTGTGTTGTTTTTTGTACAATGGACGTACTGGATAGAGCAATATCCGACACACACACACACACACACACACACACACACACACACACACACACACACACACACACTAAGTTTGGCCCAACTTCCGTCCCCACGAAGGTAACTCGTCATGTTTAAGTTTGGTCTGCATTTGATTCCACGAGCGGGGAACGTCAAATTACGGCAAGGGGTTCTGGTTCAAATGGCTCTGAGCACTATGGGACTTAACTTCTGAGGTCATCAGTCCTCTAGAACTTAGAACTACTTAAACCTAACCAACCTATGGACATCACACACATCCATGCCCGAGGCAGTATTCGAACCTGCGACCGTAACGGTCGCTCGGTGCCAGACTGAAGCGCCTAGAACCGCTCAGCCACACCGGCCGGCTGAGGTGATTTTCCTCCATCCGGTACGTACATGTAGCTCTTTGCGGCGGTACGGCGACAGTGGGACAGCTTTCTTTCCGTAGGAAGGACCGCATGCCCCGCCAGTGACAGCGCCTCGTGACCAAAAGTGCGTCACGGGAGTAACGAGTCCCATTTCGGAGCGCTGTGAACTCCCTGCATGAGCGCCTGGTTTTCCCGGATCTTTCACGCGCGAGCGCCTCTGACGTAGATATAAGCGCGCCTCGGCTACCGGGAAGTGACGCCGTTCCCAGCTGGATCCAGCGCAACGCCGCAGCCGGCGGAGTCGCGTCCTGCCCCGCCAACAGTCAACGTCGTGACTGGCACCGCACCTGCTCTTCCTTACCCGCGCCTTCCGTTGCCTGCAGTTCGCAGCGTGATCAGTATGTCGCCGTTTACTCGTCTCATAGTGCCCTCCGCACTTATCCTGGTAATGACAGCCCGACTGGACGCTCGTCCGTCGACTGTTCCCAGTGCGTCACAGCTCGAGCCGTGGTCCAAAATCCACGACAAGAGCATCTGCCGGGCCTACGTCGCCTTCAACAAGCTCCTGCAACTCCACGAAGTGTGGTGCGCCGACGGCGTCGAGGGCCGGGTGTTCGACGCCAGCGGAGAGCTTTTCGTCTGCAAGACTGTCCGCTTCTCCGTGCCCTTCCACGACTCCGATCTCGACGTAGCTGCTGGCTGCGTTGCCGTTCGCGAGGGAAGACAGCCAGATACGTGGATGCCGATCGACACGAACCCGTAAGAAAACCACCGCTTCGCACCTCTGACTTCTCCTTCCTATTTATCAGTAATGCCATCAGTTCCTATCACTAGCTATTAAAAGCCTAAGAACTCCCACAATGACGCGTGATGACGTCTTTAAAGCTTAATGAGGGCACTATATCAGGCCCCTCTTAACTTATCGACAATTTCATTTTCCTCTCAATGTTGATATTCCACCTTCAACTCACGTAGATTCACTTCAGAAAAAACGCTTCGTCACTGTAGTCTTCCAGCCACGACCAAACAACAGAGTGAAGAGTAACTTTTGAGAATCACAAACAGAGCAACATCTGGCACATTCTAACTGCAATTAAGATTTTGCATCTGCATGTTATTATGGACGAAGGTAGTATTCCCGTAACATCTTATGCGAGATTATAATTCATGATTTCGCTGCCAGAGGCACCGAGCTACGCCGGTTTACCAGAAGTATTTATTTGTGAATAACATTCCAGAATATGGATCTTTATCGTCCAGAGGTAGCATCGTGTTATCAAGGTGCCGTGTTACCTAATTAAACAGCAATTTATTTCATAGATTTACGACTTCAGTTCTTAAAGACTGGAATAAAAAGACTAGTTTCCTATCGTTGGAAAGTAATTAATTTATTGATTTATGTGTGCTTTATTTATTCGCGTGAACTGTAAATTATATAATCATATTACTTCTCTAGTATCTTAGTTTTGTAAATGCTATTGCAACAAGACTCGCTATTGTTTTATCAGCGAAGAATCGTAGTTGCCTTTTTTCTCGTCAATATACATGTATATTTTCATTATTCGTTTACAATTCAGAAAAAGTCATTCCCATGTACAGTTTTCTTTTTAAATTCGTGTGTCGCTGTACTTATATGAGTGATGTAATTAGTTATAAGAGACACAGCTCTTGCGATCTGACTGCGATCGTACTGTGAGCTTTAAAATAATGCCATAAGCAGTATTAGCAGCCAAAAGAGCGACAGAAAACTCGAATGTTTAATTTAAGAAGGTAGTAAGACACAAATAACTTTCAATGTCTTATTCACAATTAAAAAAAAATTCAGCCTGAGAATAATTAAGTGCTTAATGTTATTTGCATGCGCATAGTTCATGCATAATGATTTCTCATTTTCTGTTCGTTCCTATGCTTGCGAAATGTATTTTACGTTATGTTTTATTTATAATAAAATGTCATTTTATTTAAATGTTGTCATTTGTCTCAGCTATATACCAAGTCCTATTCTGATAAGAAGAAATGAAAGGTTAAAAATGAGTAATATATTGCTCCAATTCCCGTGGATCTACACCGCCTGATTTTTCATTACTTAGTGCAGTGTTTAATTATGAATTCCAAATGCGAATCTGAGAGGTAACATATATTGAACAGAACCAAGTAAATAACAAAACGAAAATAACACACGCTGTGCTGTATTTTAATAAACATTAAGAATTAGGCAGCATGACTGCTCAATTTCCATATTTACATGGGGACCATAAAGTTTGCTAATTTAAGACCTGGGACGTACTGCTAGATCTAGAAACTGTACCATCTAAATTACTAAACAACTAACCCGGTTTATGATTCCAAGGATACAGTCCCTGTTTCATAGCCGGCAACGGTGGTCTCGCGGTTCTAGAGGCTTAGTCCGGAACCGCGCGACTGCTACGGCCGCAGGTTCGAATCCTGCCTCGGGCATGGATGTGTGTGATGTCCTTAGGTTAGTTAGGTTTAAGTAGTTCTAAGTTCTGGGGGACTGATGTCCACAGATGTTAAGTCCCATAGTGCTCAGAGCAATTTGAACCCTGCTTCATGTTCACCATCTAACTGCTTCGAAGAGCAACAAATTTTAAATTCCAGCAGTTCATATAATTAATGACCCAATTCAATAATTTAAAATCACTGTCACGATCTACTCATAAAGATGTCTAATCTTATGTTAAAGGATTAATAAAATAAGCCAAGTATTGCAGTTAGAAACTGTGTGTATGTACTGAGGTAGTGCAACGCGCAGCGCGCAAATTACGCGGTTTAGAATGGAAGGACTTAGCGACTTCTAATAAAAGTTACACACAATTTCAAACCTTTACTAAACTTTCTCTCGCTTCACTTGCTTAAAGTCAAATATTTGAAACACATTATTAAAGTAATCCGACGGTTCTACTTGTTTTACACACGGAAGTTTGCTACTATAAAACCTAATGAAACGACAATGGATTTCCAGAGTTGATTATTCACGAGCAGGTTTTACTATATTAAACGCAGAATTATTAGCATCACAGGAGTGCCAGGAGGAATAGCAAGACCAGTTTCAAGACAATTACGTGAGTTTATGCCCTAATATTCTGTCATCTATGATAAGTTACACGAACTACTGAACATAAGTAAATAGCGATTCTCTATGAAATTTCTGATCAGAGGGAGCAAGCAACATAATTTTATACTATCAACAAAACGTACACCATAAATACGTGTAAAGACAAAGTTAAAGTGAAAATGCGTGTGGAAAGGAATAATAGCGATATTTTAATCTAGCAGAAAACAAACAAATTATGCTGTATGTGGAAGCCCTGAACAAATTGAGAACCACCCGTAATCACAAGGTTAGTAGATGTGTTCTGGCCAGTTTGATAGGTCCATCACTGCACTTTCAATCTTGATGTCGTCTGTTAGCTGGTATCTTCTGCTACCTCTGGTGCTCTTCTCAGTCACCATTCCGCCCAGTGCATCCTTTATTATGCCCTTTCTCATCCCGGGTTCTAATCAATTTCCTTTCCCACTCTCAGTTGTTTCCAGTATTTGTCTTTTCTCGTTCGTTCTTTGCAAGACAACCTAACTCATTATTTTATCTGTCCACTCCACAGCTTCCAGTCTTCTCCAGATCAAAATCTCAAAAGCCTCTAAGCAATTCTTCTCTCTCGGCCACAGTGTCCATATTTCGGCATAATATAATGTTGCGGCCCATACAGAACACTTCATTAATCTTAGTGGAAAGTGTAATAAAACAAGACACTAAGATAGAAAAAACTAAAATAATTAAACACAAAATTCGCTGATACGCTTGCATTAAATAATCAAGAGGAGTACCATTATGAAACGGGACTACGAAATGAAAAAGGTGAACTTAAATGGATAATCCAACATATGTAACAGTCTAGTTCACTAGTGAAGAGAAGATCATATGGCGTGGTTAGCTGAGCGATTACAAGGGGTAGGTGCAACATTTTAATTAGAAAGTTTTTTCTTCTTTCGTGCTCAATGCCTTTGTTGTGGCACCCTTACTCTGAGACATTTATGTAACTGTCTCCCGTACGTCACTGTAGTAGGAATGTGAACAGCGGAGTGCAATGATCTTGACGATGACGACGGTAGGAGAGGGAATATATGCTAATATTCTCTATTATTACCAAGGGGACTGCAGAACTAGCGCAGGCCCGTATGCTGAACAGATGAACAATGTCCTCTCTTCAAGGCACAACAATGTGAGCAGGTTCAGAATTTAATCCATGACAATGACGTAAATTCCAGTGACCACGAACTTTACACCACCTCTCTCCTCCCACAACTGGACAAATACCGGCGGCGAAAATTTTTTTCCACGAGTATAATTCTAAACTGATATTGCGGCGCTGCAGAATCGTGTGTTAGCGACCTTTTTTAACCTATAAGTTCTTTTATTGTGCTAAAATGCAATGAGCGACTCTCTTGTACCGATGTTACTGCCAACATTATGTACGCTACGGAGGCGGGTGCGAAAGCGCTGGGGGCAGGTAAGTGTGTTGCGATGAAACACGTTCAGCTTCGAAATGAAGTTACAGAAATACACACAGAGCACTGGTTACATTTGTGTCTTGTATTTACTGTCTTTTACATAAATTAGTTCATTAAATAACGCCAAAAGCAAAATCTCAGTTCGAATGTTTAATCATCAAGAAGTAAACTAATTTTACACAAAACATCTGAAACTGTGAGCGCAGAATAAATATAGATGACCTTCGAAACTAGAAGAGAATACGAACGGTGGCCAGGTCACACAATAAACAGACATACACAATAACAGTAACGTGTTTATATTTTAATATCCGTGTTTCCCTTTTAACAAGTGGATTACAAATGTGGACTATGGACACTACGGATTTCTTTCAAATAAATCATAACGAAATCAACACAAAGATAGTGTGAGCAGAGTCGAACAGAGACTTGCACTTTTTTATTGCATGAACAACAAAACGGAGCAACAATTAACACGTATTGCCATCTGAAGTGTAAGATGTGCAGTTGGGTAACAGAAAGAACTGAGAGAAGAATAAAGAGAGTAAAAACAAGAAATATATACATTTTATAAAATTGGATGTATGTTCGACATATTCTCCTAAACCACTGGACAAATTCCAACTAACCTTGTTACACATATCACTTACTGTCCGGAGAGAATCGCTATGGGGCAAGAATCACCCATCTATCAAAAGGGTGACGGGTGGAAAAAGCAATGTGGCGAACTTCCATACTTCAGTCATTCAGGATCTGGGTATGAGAGCACTTAGTGACTTACACAAACTTTGACACAATTTCAAACCTTTACGAAACTTTTTGTCGCTGACGACCTCCACAAAATGATAAAAGGAAAAAAGTTTACCGCTTTCTACATTTTCGCTGTTCATGCCGTGAAACTACCTCATGAAGCGTGGCGTTTCGAATTATTATTTCTTTGTTACTAACTGTATTCACAACACATTTTCCAGACAGTATTCACAAACACCACTGAATGTTCCCGCAAAATTATAACATTGTACGAGGAGATAAATTGCCATAAATACTGAGATGCATGAAAAACTGTCATATCATACAAGAAGTTTAAATTTATTACTGGGTTACTATAACTGTATTCGTAACAAAGTATATCGGTGAACGTTCAAAGAAAACAATAGCCTTGTACGACACTCAGTTCGGGAGACGTCATAAACACTGAGCTGTGAGAGAAACTGCTACATCATTCATAATGTTTTAATTTATTACTTGTTTACTACTGACTTTATTTACAGGACAGTTAGCAGAAGGTAGCCATATATACCACTGGACGTACCTGCAAAAATCATGACTGTACACCATATAGTTCAGGAGATACGAAGTCATACAGTTGCGCGAAAATGAAACTGCAGGGCGGAATTTGATAGATATACAGGTAAAATTTGCGAACAAGTACGCGTGAAATATATTTGACATATGCGTATGCGAGCAAAACCACAGGTAAATAGCTGGAACGATTTCAACCAAATTTGGTAAGCACATTAGCTACAATCTGTAAATAAATACTATAGGGGTCATAACCACCAGCCTACTATTGGGGTGAGTGTGATTACATGAAGAGAGAGATGGAAGGCGATGAGACGGACAGAGAGCGGGAAGACGACGACGAGGAGGACAGAGAAATGGGGATGAAGATATAGGCAAAGAGGGGAGTATATGAAGGAAGATGAACAAAGAGGGTTAGGAGATTATATATATATATGAGAGAGAGAGAGAAGATGAACAGAGAAAGGATAGAGGAGAGGGAGGTTTTGTGTGTGTGTGTGTGTGTGTGTGTGTGTGTGTGTGTGTGTGTGTGTGTGTGAGAGGGAGAGAGAGAGAGAGAGAGAGAGAGAGAGCATGATGGAGAAGATGGAAAGAGACGGAGGGAAGGAGGAGACGGCCTAATAGAAAACTGGAATAAATACACTCCCGGGCACTGCTAGCTACTCAGCTATTAAGTTTGTACTGCTAGCAGGAATCAAGTGCTACAAATAAAAAGCGCAATGAATGAAACCTTTAAATGTAATGGATTACCAGGAATGCTGTGATACGAACATGTCCCAGAAAGAGCTATAAGACGAAATACATGCAGAAAGAAGACCAAATTCACCTCACGAACAGAATTGTGAACGTGGTAGCAAAAATGTGTCATGAAAGGAACTAAACATGCATTCAGAATGCGCATCAAATGAAAATATTAGCCTGCCCCAAGAAAAACAACGCTAATATTATTGTATAACACCGTCTTTAGCCTCAACAATAGCCTCAGATGAGCGAGGAAGGGAGTACACTAAGTTCTTCAGTTATGCCATATCCAGCTGACGCTACTCAATGGTGATCAGGTCCTATGGAGACATCAAATTGTGGGGATGTTGGCTGCTACGTTTCGCCACTGTCCAAATGTACCCAGACAATTCCGATCGGGCGATTCAGCAGACCATTCGAGGTGCGATAGAGCGCCTGATTGTTCGTCAAACCGGGGGCGTTAAGCGCTCAACCTTGCAACCACGGCTGTTGTCATCTTGGAAAACTGGACTGTTCACAACATAAACTCGTCTTGTAGACATAGGAGAAAGGCTGCACTTGGTCACAGAGAGCGTCGTAAAAATATTATGGTTCGTGTGCTGGATAGTCTGAACGAGAGGCCCCAAATAATGATATGAAAGACATCCCCAAAACGTCAAAAACGACCTTCAGCCTGAGTTACGCCACCACCATACTGCGTGCTAAACGACACATCAGTCCGTTGATGCACTAGACACGTTGCATCACTTGCACGATCGTGACTCATCGGAAAACAATACGCGCTTGCAGTCGCTGTGAGGAATGGCCATTTGAGAGATGCCAGACTCGACACGCCTATTATGCACAGTTCTCTTCCGAAACATGTTGGCATTCACTGACAGCAGCAATTCCTAGCGCGTTTTTAAAAAAAACGGTCATTGACAGAATGTGATACTACACACCGGTCCTTGCGGATTAGGTAGATTTTTCTTACGTACACTGTTCTTACATCGTTTTGCACGGCTGCGTGAGATACACCATGCGTTGAAAACACGTTGAAGAATGCACGCTGACTCGTGAACAAATCAGACAACTTTATTCAAAGATTTTTCACTAACACATTCACCATTTGAACTACTTTCTGTTAAAACGATAATAAGCAATCATTTGGCCTGATTTATTCACACTAAACTCAGAGCAGCAACATACGAAGCGCTGTTTTCGCGTTCAGATAGGTCAGAATTCGAACACTACGTGGTAGCCCAATGCAGAGCCCCTTCCTCGTGCAGTCTACGTGGTTTTCGACAGAGGGAAGGAAGTGCAATGGCAGCTACTAATTTTTACGCACTTCACGATCTACACTCGGACGCCGACCGCTACATGTACATCTACGTGATTACTCTGCTATTCATAATAAAGTGCCTGGCAGAGGGTTCAGTGAACCACCTTCAAGCTGTCTCTTTACCGTTCCACTCTCGAACGGCGCGCGGAAAAAACGTGCACTTAATTTTTTTCTGTGCGAGCCCTGTTTTCTCTTATTTTATTGTGATGATCATTTCTTCCTATGTAGGTTGGGTGCCAACATATTGTTTTCGCAATCTGAGGAGAAAACTGGTGATTGAAATTCAATCTGAGGAGGAAACTGGTGATTGAAATTTCATGAGAAGATCGCAACGAAAAATGTCTTGTTTTGATGATTGCCACTCCAATGCACGTATCATGTCTGTGGCACTATCTCCCCTACTTCGCTATAACACAAAACGAGCTGCCCTTCTTTGTACTTTTTCGGTGTCAATCGTCAGTCACTAGCTGCCGTTGCACGACTCCTTCTCGGGTTCCGTGTCTAAGGAGTTAAGATTCTTGCATCTGTTTTTTCTACAAGTACTTTTACGTGGCCACTCCGCTTTAGCTAGCTCCGAACGGTTAATGCTACACACTGTTTTCGCCGGCCAGTATAGCAGTGCGGTTCTAGGCGCTTCAGTCTGGAACCGCGTGACCGCTACGGTCGCAGGTTCGAATCCTGCCTCGGGCATGGATGCGTGTGATATCCTTAGAACTGCTTAAACCTAACTAACCTAAGTTTTAGGGGACTGATGACCACAGATGTAAGTCCCATAGTGCTCAGAGCCATTTGAACAATTTTGTACTGACAACACGGCTCTACCGACAGAATCGTATAATTGTGTCGATTGTGTTCGTTGGCAAGCGATTACAGCTGCTGGTTCTTCCCCTCCTTGCCAATTACATACAAATTTGACTATAATGCCACTATTAGCAGGTTAATCAATTTCAATGCCACTTTGAACTAATCGTCTTCATTTACTAGTCATTATTCCAAACGCACATTCCATCACTTGTAAAGCCTCAGAAAGACATTTATTGGAAGTAGTTTACATTTCTCCAAGTTTTGACACTGACAGTTGCCGGCAGTGTGATGCTACTCGGCTGCAGGAGACAAGTTTCGTCGGCCGGCCTGTTGGTCGGACGAATACGGCTAATACATTTTACTGAGGCTCAAGATCATTACGCGAAACACGTGTGCGGAGTAATAAGTTTCTTGATCGCGTAACTAATGAGCAGTAGTGGATCGGTTTGGGGAGAAATGACGTTTATGGCTCGAGGCTTAGCTTGACTAATAGAAGGGATTGATTGATAGCGTAATCGAACAGGAAAGGATCTCTTCGCTTATTTATACACAACAAGATACGTGCATTTACATTCAGGATCAACTGCCGCTTCCTGCACCAATCTCCCTTCCTCTGCAGGTCATCTTGCATTTCCGTCAGTTTTTGGCTGTGGCGAACTTCAGTCTCTTCAAAGGAATTCGAAGCTGACAAACGATGTCTTATTTAAAAAAAAAAAAAAAAAATGAACCTTTGATATACTGCATGTGACAAATCCGTTTGCCGCACAGGAGCTCGAGCTGCAATCCGCAGCCTTTCACTGGCAAATTGGCACACCCTCCTTTAAAGTCTTTCAAACGCCTACGACATTGCAAAATTTCCACGCCGTGGAAAATGGATTTAGTTCGAGTTCTCCAGTCTCGTGGTTCTTCTCTGCCATTTTTACAGTGTAGATCCTATTTTGATTGGACCATTACTTATTCCGAGACAATCATAGATGTTTGCACATTAAATTATAGAATTGGGTTCTATCAGTTTTTGTGAAACACGAATTCTTGTTACGTTAGTTTTCTTGCCCAACACATTTAGCGCATCTGTACCATAAAACGCTGATCTGTAGAAGTACTCAGCGAACTTTGAGAGAGATTATTAAAAATGAGACGTAGTGTGTCGTTATGCCTTCGTCACAGGAGGTCCTCGAAATAAGTTGTCAAACCTATTAATGAACATTCAAAAATACATAAACATCCAGTAAATACCACTTGAATTAAGTAAGCACCCACCAGTGAAGGCAGAGGTATGCAGAAAATGATTGGGCTGGCCAACTAACGAAAAAGAAAAGAAAAGAGGTGAGACTTTCCTGTAACCTGTACGGAAAAGCTAAAATACCACAAATGATCTTTTTTTTCTTTGTTTTTTGAAGCAGATATTACGTCCAGCGTGTGGCTCAATGACTGTACCGGAGAATTGTGAGTATTGCGCCACTTTCCCTTCGTACTGGAAATTTGTGTTAAGGTCTTATGGGACCAAACTGCTGAGGTCATCGGTTCTTAAGCTAACACACTACTTAATCTAACTTTAACTTATGCTACAGACGACACACACACCCATGCCCGAGGGAGAACTCGAACCTCCGACGGAGGGAGCCGCGCTGACCGTGACAAAACGCCTACGATCACACCGCCACCCCGCGCGGTGCACTTCGTACTAAATGTTTCCAAAATAGTAAGTTTTTTATTTTACTTCCCATTACGTAACTAGTGATTTGCTTCATTGTTTTGTTTAACATAATGGGCGGTCAAACAAATACGCGGTTGATGAAAGAAAGAAAGGAAACTGTTTATTATTTCAAAAATAATCGCCAGAACCGTTAACACATTTATCCAACATAAGACAAGACGGCCAGTGCCTTAATGGAAAAATGTTCGCGATTGCCAAAGGAACCATGACTTACTTTTTTTTTCATCTGTCTCTTTTTCATTTGACTCCACATGGCTAATCATATTTATGATGTAGACAATAAAAATATTATCCGCCTGTAACAATTAATAGTATTATTTTCTATCAACTTGCCCATCACTCGCTACATCAGTTTTCTTTTTTCGATGTATGTAGTATGCGATGGGTGCCACCACTACTCTGCTATAATAAGAATTATTTTTTAATATTCTGGTGTGTAGCATTCAACTGATGCGCAACGCATGCGTTGCCCCTCCCCTCCCCCATTCACTATCCCCTCACACCCTTTCATTTATTCTTTAGTTGCACAGCATTGCATAATCTTTAGGGTATGTGAACGAATAACGCATTGGTTTGTTTTATCCCAAGTATTCTTGCTAAAACTCATCCAGAAATTAGTGGCATTTTTGTGGCTACGCACTCTGGTGTTTTTCTCAGTTGCGTAGCGTTGCAAAATACGAAGCAATAACGAAGAAATGTTTCCCGTTCTTCGTATTCTCGCTAAATCTTATCCCAAAATCTGTAATATTTTCTTTTCTCATTCTCTACTCTCTGTTTGATTTCTAATTTAATTCCAGTTTTGACAGTTATTGGGCAACGAAAAGCGGAAACATGGATTTTGATTTGACTTTGTGAAAACAGTCTCAATAAATTTCATCATTACGGGATGGAGGGAGGAAAGACGAGAGGGTATCGTCAGGAGTTCTTCAGCGATGTGTAATAGGACCACTCTTTGATCGCTCTACACACAAACGGTCTGATGGTTAGCAACAATCTGCTATTGTTTGCTGATGATGCTATACGGTGAGGGACAGTGTTGACGTTGAACGTAGAATAATGTAAGTTAATGCAGGTGAGTAGGAAAAAGAAACCTCTAATGTCCGAATACAATATTAGTGGTGTGCTGTTTGACAAAGTCACGTCGATTAACTCTAGAACACTAAAGTTTACCTCTCCACATTTTACTCAAAGGAAGTCATAATGTATAGGTTATGCGTTAGTTAACCCTTTCAGACCCGTTGGCTACAGGTGTGTACACTGTTACTGTGTCGTAGTGGCAACAGAAATATTCTTCCTCAAAGGAAACCTCATTTACACATTTGAAAATTTCTTCATCCTGCAGAAGTGCTTCCCTCTGTCGCGCATCGCTGTAAAAATATCAGAATGTAAATGCAGCAATATTTACGATGTAGACAAAAATAAATATTATCCGCCTGTGAAAATTAATAGTATTATTTTCTAGAAACTTGGCCATCACTCACTATATCAGTTTTCTTTTCTCGATGTATGTAGTATGCGAATTACCACACTGTATGAAGTGGTTAGTCAAGTACAACTGAATGTTGTTATTTTTGTTTTGCACGGTAATTATTGAATGATCTGTCTAATTATTACAGCAGTGAATATTACAATATTAATCATTTTTGTCCATAAATTAAGCTTTCACTCTATCTGCGAGTGGAACAGGAAAGGAAATGACTAACGGTGGACAAGCGATGCCCGGAGTGGTGATGCATTTAGGAGTATGTAGATGCAAAGCGCATGAAAGAGACCTCTAACTATTAAATACTAAGTAAATAGGAAGCGTCATGAAGGATACAGGAATTGGTGACTACATGGTCTGCAGCAAGACTGAACGCCATAACATTCAAACTCGCCAACACTAAACGCAAATTGTATCTATTTAAAAAGGCAGATAAAAATTCGTTTGTCACCTTCTTAAGAGAAAGTCTCAATTTCTTCTAGACTGATTATGTAAGCGTAGACCAGACAGCAGTTCAGAGACATATACCAAATAAATTAGTAACAGGTGTTACTAGTCCCCAATGGTACACAAAACAGGTCAGAACAAATTGGCAAATTTAAAAGAATACAGAATGCACAAGATTGGCGAAGTTTTACAGAAGTTCAAAATTTAGTGCGATCGTCAATGCGAGATGCTTTTAACAATTTCCACAACGCGATTCCGGCTCGAAATTTGGCACAAAACCCAAACAGATTCTGGTCGTGTGTAAAGTACATTAGCGGTAAGACATAAACGATACCTTCACTGCTCGATAGCAATGTTAACATTAGTGATGACACGTCACTGAAGGCTGAATTACTAAACACGGTTTTCCGAAATTCCGTCACGAAAGAGGACGAAGTAAACATTCTAGAATTCGAATCTGGAACAACTGCCAACATGAGTGACGTAAGGTGGATATCCTCGGAGTAGTGAACCAGCTTAAATAACTTAATAAAGGTAAGGCCCCCGGTACAAATTATATACCAGTTCAGAGTTTGCATAGTATGGAGGTATTGTATCAGCAATCACATATAAGCGCTCGCTCGTCGAAACATCCGTACTTAAAGGCTGGAATGTTCCATAAGCGACTCCAATACTCAAGAAAGGAAACACAAGTAATCCTCTGAATTACAGACCCATATCACTAACGCCGGTTTGCAGTAGGATTTTGGAACGTGCGCTGTGTTCGAACATTCTGAATTATCTCAAAGTAAACGATTGATTGACAAACTGCCAACACGCATTCAGCAAACATTGTTCTTGAGAAGCTCAACTAGCTCTTTATTCTCACGAAGTAATGAGTGCTATGAAAGGGAATGTCGAAATGACTCCGAGTTTTAGATTTCCAGAAGGCTTTTGCTGTCGTTCCTCACAGGCGATTTCTAATCAAACTGCATGCCTACACAGTATCGTCTCAGTTGTGTGATTGGATTCCTGAATTGTTGTCAGAAAGGTCACAGTTGGTAGTAATTGACGGAAATTCATCGAGTAAAACAGAAGTGATTTCTGGCCGTTCCCCAAGGTAGTGTTTATGGGCCCTCTGTTGTTCCTTATCTAAATAAAAGATTTGGGACCCAATCTGAGCAGCCCTCTTGGATTGTCTGGAGATGATGCTGTCATTTACCGTCTTGGAAAGTCACCAGATGATCAAAGCCAGTTGCGAAATGATTTAACAAGATATCTGTATGATGCGAAAAATGGCAATTGGTTCTAAATAATAAAAAAAATGTGAAGTCATCCACAGTACTGAATGGAAATCGCTAAATTTCGGTTACACAATAAATCAAACAAATCTAAAGGCTGCAAATTCAATTAAATACTTGGCTATTATAATTACGAACTTACATTGGAACAGTCACATAGATAATAATGTTGTACGGGAAGCAAATCAAATAGTTCGTTGTATTGGCAGAACACTTCAAAAATGCAACAGATCTACTAAAGTGACTGCCTACACTATGCTTTTCCGTCCTCTTCTGGAGTACTGCTGCGCGGTATGGAATCCGCATTAGATACGATTGACCGGATGACTGGAGGACATGGGAGAAGTTCAAATAAGGGCAGCTCTTTTAGTATTATCGTGAAATAGCGAAGAGAGTGCCATGGATATAGTAAATGAATTAGGATGGCAATTATTAAAACAAGGTCGTTCTTCGTTGGTGCAGGATCTTCTCATAAAATTCAGCAACTGTAAGTTGGTCCTATCATTTTGGTTTTTGTATGTTATCGATGTGCACGTCAGAGAGAGAGAGAGAGAGAGAGAGAGAGAGAGAGCAAGAGCAAGTTACCAAGTTACGTTCCTGTTAAACAATCTTTGGTCTTTGTCTTTTTGTCTTTGCCTCTGCCCAGTCTGCTACATTCTTATTTGAAGTGTGGTACGTGATGGACGTATTCTGTAGTGATGTGTTGACTTGTGATTGTAGTTGTTAGATGAGGAAAGATGGATTATAAAGGACAGTAAGGATGAATAAGATGTTTATATTAGAAAGCGAAGAGAATACAAATTTTGAATAACGTTCTAATTTTTTTAAGAGAAGAAGCTTGAGGTAAGACTGCAGCACTGCGCAGCTAGTTTGTCAGACTGGTGATTGTCAACTAGTTAAACTTTGTTCATTTGCTCAGAGCTGAGAGAAAGACCACACCACTTCCCTGAGTCGTGCATTAAAAAATTAACTGATTAAGCTCTCTGATTTTTATAGAAACTCTCTGGTAACACTGTACCCTCTTTAAATCATTGTTCACTTTGTTAAGCAAAGTATTGTTCAAACGTATGTTACGTGCGAAGATCACACGAATTTTAAACTCTGTCTTTTTTAATATATGCTTCATTCTAAAAATCGTTGTCTTAGAATATTTCATAGGAATAATTACTCTCCCCATCCCACTGCTTGTCAGTGAGCATTATCACATTTCACAGTTTGAAATAGTTTGGAAATTTTATTTAGAAACAGAAATCAAGCTTAGCTGCTGCCTGCTTGCTGTTGTGCTTTCGAGAAATGTCCAACAATGTTGTCAAGGCGCGAGGTAAGTGGAAATTTTGAGTAGGGGCAGATAATTGTTTTACTTCAGTTGAGCATTTAAAATAAAGACAAGCTGTATTCAGACCAGTTATAGTCCACTTCAAATTACATTCTATTTAGTCCAGATTTGGTAATATGTAGACTATTATAGACTCGGAGGTAAAATTGGACTAAATTTCATACAGAAACAAATATAGTGGGGACGTTTCAAAACTTTCTTCCCGAATGCGAGAATATTTTACCGTCGCCCACCTGCATAGGAGGAAATGGTCATTGTTAGCGTCCGCAGACGAAAACGTAAAATGTACCGGCGGACCATGGACTGAAGAGGTATAATGGTTCGAATCCGTTCAGATTGTAACGAAACACGAGAGGTGAGATAATCACTTATTATTCCTAGATAGGATGTGCGCCCCCGGTAGCTGAATGGTCAGCGTGACGGATTGTCAACCCTCTGGGCACGGGTTCGATTCCCGGCTGGGCCGGGGAACTTTTTCCGCCCACGGACTGGGTGTTGGGCTGTCCTCATCATCAGACTATCATGCTCATCGACTGCAGGTCGCCGAAGTGGCGTCGAATTGAAAGACCGGCACCCGGCGAACGGTCTGCCCGACGGGGGGCTCTCGCCATACGATTACATAAAATAGGTACGTTAACAACCAAAATATACATCTTTGCCGTTTACAAGACGCGCGGCCACGAGCTAAGGACAGCTGCCCGAGCGACAGCCCATTTGCCACTGCACTACCAAATCTCTCCCTCGCCGCGGCGAGTGTACCGTTAGGTGCCCTTGGAGGGGTGGCCCAAGGACCACTGTCCCTCATATACAAATAGCTCCAGAGAGGGCAGCACTGTCCAGAGACTCTGTCAAATGTAACGACGGAACAGTCAAGATAAGAAAATAATAGAAATCAGATGTCGCACTGAAAGAATTAAGTGTTCTTTTTCCCGCCGCTATTCGAGAATGGAAAGGTAGAGAAATATTATTATTAAATTCTTCCCGAGACATTTAAGTCTCATCTTCACTACGATCAATTATTCAAATTGACAGTCACAATCGCATTATTTATGCCAACCGGTTTCAACCCGCGATGGGGTCATCTTCAGGGCAATTTACACCATTTGGTCGCTCGCTGGAGACGTCACCCTGCCTGTGCACGGTTGTGATAGGCGGGGTGACGACTCCGGCGAGCGACCAAATGGTGTAAATTGGCCTGAAGATGACCCCATCGTGGGTTGAAACCGATTGGCAGCAAAATAAATAATACGATTGTGACTATAATTTTGAATAATTGATTATAAGTAAATTAATCGCTGTTGTATAAAATTTAACCTACGATAATACTGGAAACAGCAGAAATGAATCAAAATTACAGGATTTCCCTATTACGTCCAATGCCGGAGAACCATGGCAATAATGACAATTTAGAGGGAAAATAAGCTGAATATATGAACTGAAGCTTGCGTTGGGGAGGTCATTCGACTTGGGCAGGTCGTGCAGCAAAGTTGGCTATAGTGCTGCGGTGGTGTAATGGTCAGCATTTCTAACTAGACTGGACCTGATACCGCTTTCAATAGTAATGCAGTCCGCAGAATTGTGTCTGTGTCTCTCCCTCTCCCGCTCCATCTACATCATTACTGTACATCGCACAATCAAGTGCCTGGCAGAGTGTTCATCGAACCACCATTAAAATATTTCTCTACCAACGATAATGCTGGAAGCTGCCGTGGCACAAATTTTAATTCAATTCTGCAGCTTCCAGCATTACGGTAGGTAGAGAAATAGGTTGATGGTGGTTCGATGAACCCTCAGCCAGGCACTTCATTGTGCGATGCACAGTAATGATGTAGGTAGCCGGCCGAAGTGGCAGAGCGGTTCTAGGCGCTACAGTCTGGAACCGCGCTACCGCTACGGTCGCAGGTTCGAATCCTGCCTCGGGCATGGATGTGTGTGATGTCCTTAGGTTAGTAAGGTTTAAGTAGTTCTAAGTTCTAGGGGACTGATGACCACAGCAGTTAAGACCCATAGTGCTCAGAGCCATTTTTGATGTAGGTAAAGAGAGAGAGAGAGAGAATTCTGCGGACTGCATTACTATCGCAAGCGGCATCAGGTCCAACAACATGTAACAGAAGTCTACGGAGCTCCTGATCGCATCCTGTCGACGTGGCCGTTCTTCCCCTCTCCCGCCGGCCGCTGGATCTTCCTGCGTGATAGCGGCTGACGAAACCCTGTGACTGACTCATCAGTGGCGGGAGGCGGAGCTTTAAAGACGAGGAAGCGCTGTCGCTCGGTCCAGTGGCGCCCGGTGCCCCTCCGTTACAACACAGGCGCACGCCGTCTCTCCCGCCGACTCACACTGTTTCCTCCGACGCGGTCTTCGACACTGTGTCCGTCATGGCACGCTCGGTGTGCAGGTGCGTGTGCTCTTCGCTGTTGGTGGCTATCGTAGCAATACGGGCAGTACTCTCCGCTCCTTCTGTCGCGGCATCATCCGTCTCCGCGAAGCCGAACTCCAGGCCCTCCCTCGACGGCTCCGTGGACTGGAGCAGCGTTCGCGACAAGACGATCTGCCCGGCGCAGGTCGCCTATAACTCTCAACTCGGGGTGCTGGAAGTGTGGTGCGCCGACGACGTCGAGGGACTTACTTTCGCGGCGCGAGGTGCGCAGTACGTGTGCCGGAGCCTGCGGTACACCATAACCCTCGCGCATTCAGAGGTCGACGTGCTGGGAGGCTGTATCGCTCGTCTGGCCGAAACTAACGCCGACATAAAGGATTCCGGCGAGCTGGATTCGTAACTCGTATGCACGCCACGATGCGACGTTTACCTGTATCTAGTTGAAGGTATTTTACACATTCACACGCCCTTGCAGCGGGGCACAATACTAAAACTTCTTAACCAAATATCTGCAATGTAATTACAAAACCTTGTGTTGTTAGCTGCCGAGTGTACGTATCCTTCGTAACTGCAGTTTAAAACTGACTCAACACATTGCTTATGTTCCCTCATTTTGTATTCTATCGGTTAACGAATGTGTATTTGATAAAACGAGTCTTAATATTTGTTCTGCTGTGATCGTCGGTTATGTCAGAAGAACGAGACATATGTATTAAAATGATCTGTTAATGTCGACTGTATGTCTTCTAGAATTTTACAAGTATCTCACATCGTCGATACCTATACAAACAGGAGATACTAATTCTTGATAGGTGGAAGAAGAACATTAAACATAAAGAGAAACAAAACTTATTACAGTGTGCGCACGAGTTGCAACAGTGTATGATAAAAATAACGGTTAGATTCTGATTCACGTTGTAAGGAAACTGAAGTACTAGCACAGGTAATAAGTAACTGCTTAGTGTTTGTGTTATCTGTATTGCCGATTGTGTGTCTTGTATAATAGCTTGTTTCTGCAATAATAAAAGGAAGTCCTATGAACATTTAAAATTTTGTCTTTCTTTACCCAACTAGGCCTATACCGACATTGATGAGTTAAATAAAACGAAAACACTTCTCTAGCAAGAGCAAAAACATGATATGCGTCACGTTACCAATGTAGTTAGTGTGTTTCATCTGTTTTCTACGTTGGTATGACATCTGAGTAACAGAGAAAGGTTACGAGTCTATTGGCAAGTATATTTCAGAAGTGATATCATATACTTCATGTGCGATTAATAGACTGACATATTGGAATTAAACGAGAAGTGAAAGACCTACTTTTTACACAGTTACTGAAATATCACATCGAGAAGGGAAACAAAAATGTTTTTTACTGTCGTATGTTACTGCCAAGACCGTGCATAGTTAATAGGTTGTATGAGTAATTCATAAAAATTCTCAGCAATATTTTGTTGGCTATGTTTCACCATTTCGGATGTCTTTTGGGAAAGTGCACTTGTTGGAATAAATTTAGATTCCTTCGTGTAGATCAATTTTTTGCTACGTTGGACACATCGAGATTAGCAGGCTGCACTACTTTTTTGGTTCTGAATAACCGGTATTTTTCGGTATTTGTTTGATCTCGTTACTTGATGTCTACCGTTAACAACATGTAAGGTAAAGGTCGATTTGCTCCGTGTGTGTGTGTGTGTGTGTGTGTGTGTATGTGTATGTGTATGTGTGTGTGTGTGTATGTGTATGTGTATGTGTGTGTGCGCGCGCGCGCGCGCGCGCGAAAAGAAGTAGTTATAAGAGACAGAATAAAACTAAGTACACCGAAACCGAAAATTAGACATAAATACTCGACTCGTAAAACGTAGTAGCTAAGGAAATTGTTATTTTGCTCAGGATAGTTGCAGGGTTCACAGTGTCGTCGACGTCAAACTAATAATGATTATATAAATGTATTATGCCAATTCAAGATTGTTTAAAACCCAAAACGCGCTTTGTTATAAGTAAAGATGTATAAAAAATGTGATTGTTGTATATTTTCGTGCAATAAAAACGCACGCAATTTAGGCAACATCAGCCAGAGTTTAAGAGATTAAGTCAAGTGGCACGAGACGATGACGCAGGGCTTCTTCCGCTTGGCTGCAATGATTCGCTCTCGGCGGAGAACGCCTGCGCGCGTGAGCCAGTACGCAAGAGGAAAGCGATGTCACTATGACGCGCTCTAAAGCGCGACGAAAACAACCGGACGGCGCGCTAGAGTTGCAGGCATTACAGCTGAGAGGGCCTCCGAAGTCTCATTGCCTTACAGCTGTTCTTAGCCTGTCCCTTTTAGCCTCCACACTCACCGCGTGCTTGTACCATTGTCTTAAAATATCCAAGTTCGCTGAGCATTCGCTCCCATTCACAATGCGATTTTCTTCCTATACATCGTTCCGCTTATCGCGCATACGTCTCATGTAACACTGCAACTTGCGGTCAAGCTGCGAATGACAGCTGCGTAGTTCCAGAGGCCTAGAAGAATATCGCTCTAAAGTTGGTTCTGAGTAACCGGTATTTGTTTGGTCTCGTTTATAACAAGTGTTTTTTTTATTTTTACTACTGACCGGGTAAAAAACCGAAATATTAGTTGGCCGTTGCAGCAGTGCTAACTTTTTATTTTTAAATAAACCTTTAAAAAACGAGTCATTTTTATTCGTCAATTTTTCATTGCTTTGAAATATTGCGTTATTATAGAAAGGGGAAAAAGCGATCAGCAATATATTAGTAACAATGCCGATAGAAACTAGCAACAAACACACGGCATAAGACCTGGTACAGCATTGCGGAGACAATAATGTACCTTTTAACATGTAGCGTGGCCCAGTGTATGGTACTCGAGTACATGCTTTGTGCGGGCCTTGCCCCATCTGGTCTAAATGGTATTTTCACGCTATCGTCGTCGAATATTACTTCTAGAACGGAATGGCACCATTTCTAGTCTGGAAGAATTTTACAAAGTGCGGTACCAATGAAGTTCAATGCTCCATTCCCTCTGAAATATTAAGAACGCGGGAAGCCACAGCAAACTTGAGATATCATATAAGGAGAAGTTTTATAACGTAACAATTCATTTTCGTCAACAATAAAAATAGAAAGTACCTGATCTGGTGCGTGTGTCTACAGAATCTGCCTTTATTTGCTTGTAGTCTTTGAAAACGTATAATTCATCCTTTAGCGCTGACTATTCGTCATGCCTAAATGGTGGTATGTTCCTCGATCACATGATTTTTGAGCAGAGTTTCAAAACAATTGAATCAACAGGAGAATACTGGTGATTCTTTGTAGTATTCAGCCAGTTGCCATTTTTCTAGAAAATGGGCGTACAGTGGACGGAATACGTTTTTTTTCTGATTGCCTGTTTAGTGTTCTGAATCCATGTATCTTGAAAGTAAAGGATACAAAATTTTTGAACCTTTGTTCGATTTCTACGTTTATTACAGGAAATAATAATAATAGGATTAAACCCGAAAAACTGGTTACACCAGAAACGAAAAAAAAGTTATAACCGAAAACGGATTGTCAATGATAACCGCCATCCCTTGTGTGAAGTAAGTGCTGACTGATGACGTCAAGAGAACACAAAGAGCTCCACAGTCAACAGAACGTCACCGTAGTCTAAGGTTGGCATCTTCTGACAGCACGTCTTTAGGGGGGTGCTCCACCATGCACTGAAAGGCGGAATACGGAAGCTGTGCGTACTTCCGCCGTTATTTTAAGAATAAAAATAAAATAACCTGCAACTTCGGAGTCAATAGCTTCGTGAAGGCACCGTTCTGCGCTTTCGGAGGTTCGCTGATGATTGGTTCTTGTCATATGTAACTGAAACAATGCGGGGAGTTGCATTAAGAAATTATGCTAGTGCACACTATGAAAGATCCTCACAGAATTGTGAGATCCGCTCTTTGTTCTTGTTTTGCATAAATAATCTGCCATCACATATCAAAGACGTAGAAATAGTTCTCTTTTCTTTGCTGATGATGCTAATATCATAATGAAGCCTAACAGAGAAACATCAACACTTGCAAAAGTAAATATAATTTACTTGAAAATTAATAACTGATTATCTACAAATGGGTTGTTACTTAACTTATATAGAACAGAACATACAGGGTGTTTCAAAAATGACCGGTATATTTGAAACGCCAATAAAAACTAAACGAGCAGCGATAGAAATACACAGTTTGTTGCAATATGCTTGGGACAACAGTACATTTTCAGGCGGACAAACTTTCGAAATTACAGTAGTTAAAATTTTCAACAACAGATGGCGCTGCAAGTGATGTGAAAGATACAGAAGACAACGCAGTCTGTGGGTGCGCCATTCTGTACGTCGTCTTTGTGGTGTAAGCGTGTGCTGTTCACAACGTGCAAGTGTGCCGTGGACAACATGGTTTATTCCTTAGAACAGAGGATTTTTCTGGTGTTGGAATTCCACCGCCTAGAACACAGTGTTGTTGCAACAAGACGAAGTTTTCAACGGAGGTTTAATGTAACCAAAGGACCGAAAAGCGATACAATAAAGGATGAACGTGCTGGAAAGGTAGGGCGACCGCGTACGGCAACCACAGAGGGCAACGCGCAGCTAGTGCAGCAGGTGATCCAACAGCGGCCTCGGGTTTCCGTTCGCCGTGTCGTAGCTGCGGTCCAAATGACGCCAACGTCCACGAATCGTCTCATGCGCCAGAGTTTACACCTCTATCCATACAAAATTCAAACGCGGCAACCCCTCAGCGCCGCTACCATTGCTGCACGAGAGACATTCGCTAACGATATAGTGCACAGGATTGATGACGGCGATATGCATGTGGGCAGCATTTGGTTTACTGACGAAGCTTATTTTTACCTGGACGGCTTCGTCAATAAACAGAACTGGCGCATATGGGGAACCGCAAAACCGCATGTTGCAGTCCCATCGTCCCTGCATCCTCAAAAAGTGCTGGTCTGGACCGCCATTTCTTCCAAAGGAATCATTGGCCCTTTTTTCAGATCCGAAACGATTACTGCATCACGCTATCTGGACGTTCTTCGTGAATTTGTGGCGGTACAAACTGCCTTACACGACACTGCGAACACCTCGTGGTTTATGCAAGATGGTGCCCGGCCACATCGCACGGCCGACGTCTTTAATTTCTTGAATGAATATTTCGATAACTGTGTGATTGCTTTGGGCTATCCTAAACATACAGGAGGCGGCGTGGATTGGCCTCCCTATTCGCCAGACATGAACCACTGTGACTTCTTTCTGTGCGAACACTTGAAAGACCAGATGTACCGCCAGAATCCAGAAACAATTGAACAGCTGAAGCAGTACATCTCATCTGCACGTGAAGCCATTCCGCCAGACACGTTGTCAAAGGTTTCGGGTAATTTCATTCAGAGACTACGCCATATTATTGCTACGCATGGTGGATATGTGGAAAATATCGTACTATAGAGTTTCCCAGACCGCAGCGCCATCTGTTGTTGACAATTGTAACTACTGTAATTTCGAAAGTTTGTTTGCCTGAAAATGTACTGTTGTCACAAGCATATTGCAACAAACGGTGTATTTCTATCGCTGCTCGTTTAGTTTGTATTGCCGTTTCAAATATACCGCTCATTTTTGAAACACCCTGTATCTACATGATTATTTTGCAATTCTCAACTAAGTCCCTGGCTGGGCGTTCATCGAATCACCTTCGAGCTATTCCTATGCCATACCACTATCGAGCCGCGCGGGGAAAACGAACATTTACATCTTTCCGTGCGAGTTCTGATTTCTCTTATTTTATTATTAGGATATTTTCTCTTATGCAGGTGGGCGCCAATAAAATAGTTCAATTGTATGAATGCGTAGTGTCTGTTCCTTCGAAAGAACAGACAACTCGCAGATCCCGCAGCTGTGGAACACTATATGTGAATGGAAGGGGATGACTGCTATCAGCTGCAGCAGGACACACACTTTGCCTTCAAGACAAGAGGAGGATCACTGTCCAAATAAGATTTCGTAATCTGACTTGTCATGTATAAAGAGGAAATGTTGTTACCAAACATTTCGATAAATACTTGACCTATTTACTTCAAATGCAGATGAAACAATGAAGAAAATTAATAAGAACTTAATTGCCTAACGAACGAAATATATCGAGGCAAACTGAATAATTCATGTCGAGAAACTAAATTACAGCAGCAATGCCCGTTTTGGAGATGATACCCAGACGTCAATAGACCGCACGACAGCTCGAGATTTTTCCAGAAACATGATTGCAAACTCTTATTTATTCATTAGTTTCCGTCGTTACATATGACATATACCCAAGAAAATATTTTGGTCCATATTTTCCAGTTATTTTCATTATACCCAGCGCCATACAAACACTACTGCAAGTCGCGGATATAGTACCAACAAAAGTAACTAGACCGCGGGTCGATCAACAGATCCATCAGAACAATGACGTAAACTATTCGAACACTTCGAGTCGTGCTGAAACACAGCCCTGCTTCAAGCAGTGAAAACTGAGCTCAAATAGCAGAATATGAATTCGCCAAAAACGTAATGAGGTACTCATCGAAAAATGTAACATCATATGGCGCAACTACCTTTTCATATAGAAAGAGATGTACTTACTTGGCGCATAGCGTTGACACCCAGTGATTCAAATATGTCGTGAGAATAAAAGCGACTGCAGGTTCCCTTGCGGCTTGCATTCACTCTATCAACAAGGCACAGGGCCAATCAGTTTTTGTGACAGATATGAAACATCCCAGGCAAAGCCGAGCACTGCAGCTAGTTGAGCAATATAATTCTAGAAAAAGAAATGATTTATATAATTCATAACTCAACCAAACTGAAATAGTATCTGCGTAATAACTCCTTCTGCTCCACAGAAGAATTTCTGAATGAGTAGTACAGGGTGTTTCAAAATGAACATACGGATTATAAGGCTTTGTAACATTTATTATATTTAACTTACAATAATAAATAACACATCACATGAAAGAGCGACTATAACAGTTTTTCTTAAAAGCGTTCAATGTCAGCACCATCGTCACACATCAAGTCGATAGGCGAGTTCTTAAAAAACCTTTGAACTTTGTGCCTATAGCAATTGTTACAACAATGCTGTTTCTGAAGTCGGATGGATTAGCTGGTAGCGGAGATATACAGGGTGGTCCATTGATAGTGACAGGGCCAAATATCTCACGCAATAAGCATCAAACGAAAAAACTACAGAGAAAGAAACTCGTCTACCTTGAAGCAGGAAACCAGATGGCGCTATGGTTGGCCCACTAGATAGCGCTGCCATAGGTCAAACGGATATCAGCTGCGTTTTTTAAAATAGGAACCCCCACCTTTTATTACATATTCGTGTAGTACGTAAAGAAAGATGAATGTTTTAGTTGGACGACTTTTTTCGCTTTGTGATAGATGGCCTGTAATAGTCACAAACGTATAAGTACGTGGTATCACGTAACATTCCCCCAGTGCGGACGGTATTTGCTTCGTGGTACAACACCCGTGTTAAAATGGACCGTTTACCAATTGTGGAAAAGTTCGATATCGTGTTGATGTATGGCTATTGTGACCAAAATGCCCAAGGAGCGAGTGTTATGTATGCTGCTCGGTATCCTGGATGACATCATCCAAGTGTCCGGACCGTTCGCCGGATAGTTACGTTATTTAAGGAAACAGGAAGTGTTCAGCCACATATGAAACGTCAACCACAACCTGCAACAAATTATGATGCCTAAGTAGGTGTTTTAGTTGCTGTCGCGGCTAATCCGCACACCAGTAACAGAATCGGGAATCTCAAAAACGTCGGTGTTGACAAAGCTACATAAACATCGATTGCACCAGGAATTGCATGGCGACGACTTCGAACGTCGTGTACAGAGAAATTACGGGACGATGACATTTTTTTGCACGCGTTGTATTTAGCGACGAAGCGTCATTCACCAACAGCGGTAACGTAAACCGGCATAATATGCACCACTGGGCAGCGGAAAATCACGATGGCTGCGACAAGTGGAACATCAGCGACCTTGGCGGGTTAATGTATGATGCAGCATTATGATAGCAAGGATAATTGGCCCTCATTTTATCGATGGCAATCTAAATGGTGCAATGTATGCTGATTTCCTACGTAATGTTATACCGATGTTACAACAACATGTTTCACTGCATGACAGAATGGCGGTGTACTAACAACATGATGGATGTCCGGCGCGTGCGGTTGAAGCGGTATTGAAGAGCACTTTTCATGACAGGTGGATTGGTCTTCGAAGCACCATACCATGGCCCGCAAGTTCACCGGATCTGACGTCCCCGGCTTTCTTTCTGTGGGTAAAGTTGAAGGATATTTGCTATCGTGATCGCCCGACAACATGCGTCAGCGCATTATCAATGCATGTGCGAACATTACGGAAGGCGAACTACTCGCTGTTGAGAGGAATGTCGGTACACGTATCGCCAAATGCATTGAGATTGACGGACATCATTTTGAGCATTTATTGCATTAATATGGTATTTACAGGTAATCACGCTGTAACAGCATACGTTCTCAGAAATGATACGTTCACAAAGGTACATGTATCACATTGGAACAACCGAAATAAAATGTTCAAATGTACGTACGTTCTGTATTTTAATTTACAAAAACTACCTGTTACCAACTGCTCGTCTAAAATTGTGAGCCATATGGTTGTGACTGTTACAGCGCCATCTATCACAAAGCGGAAAAAGTGGTCCAACTAAAACATTCATATTTCTTTAAGTATTACACGAATATGTATTAAAAATGGGGCTTCCTATTAAAAAGACGCAGTTGATATCCGTTTGACCTATGGCAGCGCCATCTAGCCAACCATAGCGCCATCTGGTTTCCCCTTCAAGCTAGACAAGTTTCATTCTTTGTTATTTTTTTCGTTTGACGCTTGTTTCGTGAGATATTTGGCCCGGTCACGATCAATGGACCACCCTGTATACACATCATCCTTTATGAACCCCCCAAAGGCATTGGGTCAGAACGTGTGTGAACATGAAAGTCATATAAAACTAGCTCTGTCATCCAGTGCCTTGCGGCCAATCCAACAGTCGGGTACAACGTTGTTTAACCAGTCGCGTGCTGAGTTGTACCAGTGAGATGGTGCACCATTTTGCTGCCAAATAAAATTTTGCGGTTCAGCTTCTTGCAGTTGAGGAAAGAGTCATAGTTCTACAGCAACAAGATGAGAAACACCACTTGCAGTTGTTTCACCGAAATAGTCTAGAGGACTCTCGTTGCAACTGTACCATCTCGTGAGAATTTGCTTAGCCCCCGATACACACATTAAGTGTGTTCACGTTTTCATTTAGGTGAAATGTCGATTCACCATTGAAGACGACACGATCCAGAAAATCTCCATATCATGCAGCAAAACTTTGTTTGCGAAACTGGCAAGTAAAATTGTAGTCTGTAGGCTTTACAGCTTGTAACAACTGCCGGCCGAAGTGGCAGAGCGGTTCTAGGCGCTACATGCTGGAACCGCGCGACTGCTACGGTCGCAGGTTCAAATCCTGCCTCGGGCATGGATGTGTGTGATGTCCTTATGTTAGTTAGTTCTAAGTTCTAGGGGAGTGATGACCTCAGAAGTTAAGTCCCAAAGTGCTCAGAGCCATTTGAACCATTTTGTAACAACTGCGAACGACAAGGAAGAGCTGATTCCTTGGCCTACGCGTGACAAACTCTCACTCGTTCATGATATTTTTCATTCATTCTTGGTCGTTCCCTTTGTGCACGGGTATAGAAACAAATCTGTTTGAGTTGGTATTTCATTTGGTGTATTATTTGTAACTGTACGTTGAATGTAATAAATGCTACCAAGCCTTAAAACTTGTATATTCATTTCGAAACACCCAGTAGTATTGTGTGTGTGTGTGTGTGTGTGTGTGTGTGTGTGTGTGTGTGTTCCGTATAGAAATGAAAAATAAGAAATCAATAGCAATAAGAAAGCAAATATGCGTTGCACAGATGTTTCCTACAGAGTAAAACTGAGCTGTGCAAAATTTAAGCTCACACTGCAATAAAGATCAAGCTTTTCACAGACCTTCACTGGAGAGCTGCAAAATTTCGTGTGAGCTGTATTAAATGTCTGGACAAATTTGAGACAGCGTAATATTAAAACTAGAGGTAAAGAAGAGAAATATCTGGATACGATCCACAACCTTTTCTGATCTTTACTCTGTTAAAATTTCAATTCTGTATCAGTTCCCCATTTTATGATGCATGTGATCAAAATTTGGGGAAAAAAATCAATGACAACAATTTTTCAACCATTTTATGACTGACTTTTTTTAATCTACAAGGTATACTCATACTTATTATTAGATCCTCAGATAAGTTACATATTATCAATTCTGGCGAAATATATCAGTTATTTTCTAGCTTTCTGGAAGTCATACACCATTTTAAAAATCAAGACTTGGCGCAATTTTCACTTATTCCATACTTAAAGGTAGAGAGGTTATCCTCAAAGGGTACAGACGTCTATGAGGAAAAAACACAGAAAATTGGAAGAAACTATACAACAGTTTTTTGAAAAAATCTGTGATGAAACTTCCTGGCGGACCAAGACTCGAATTCGGGACCTTTGCCTTTCGCTGTAGAGCACTTGCCTGCGAAAGGCAAAGGTCCCGAGTTCAAGTCTCGGTCTAGCACATAGTTTTAATCTGCCAAGAAGTTTCATATCAGCGCACACTCCGCTGTAGAGTGATGTCATTCTGGAAACCTGTGATGGTTTATGTTTTATAAGAAATCGGACCTTACTTTCCTAATAAACCTGGTAAATTCGTAAGGAAAACTGTTCATCAAGCGTTTCCACCATACTCAGTATCACATCTTTTACATAAAAATCCCTACACAAAGTGGATATTTTTAATACGCTCAATATTTTGAGATTTTTAGTCTTCAGACGTGCAAAATGAGTACTTGGTACATGCAGCACGCAACTGTCTATGTCATCCAACGTTCTCTGTCTAGAAGATTTGTCCGAAACTATACTAATAAAAATTATTTGCAACCAACAAAGGAACTGAAAGTACACCCGCTTAAAAGAATGAAGGTGGTGGTATGTATGTACGTATGTATTGAACCGGGGACCCAGAAACCATGGAGAGGCTTCGTCCCGCCGGAGCCCTCAGTGGTTCACAAACCCACAACAGGTCACAGCAGTCCACCTACCCCACCGCCGCCCCATGCCGAACCCAGGGTTATTGTGCGATTCGGCCCCCGGTTGACCCCTCCGGGAACGTCTCATACCAGACGAGTATAACCCCCAATGTTTGCGTAGTAGGGTAATTATGGTGTACGCGTACGTGGAAACGGCGTTTGCGCAGCAATTGCCGACTCACAGTGCAACTGAGACGGAGTAAGGGGAACCAGCCCGCATTCGACGAGGTAGATGGATAACAGTCTTAAAAACCATCCACCGCTGGCCGGCACACCGGATCTCGACACTAATCCGTCGGGCGTATTCGTGCCGGGGAGCGGCACGCCTTCCTTCTCGGTAAGCAGCGCGTTAGACGACGCGGCTAGCCGGGCGGGTTAAGGTAGTGGTTATAGGTATCACCGAGAAAAATTTATCAGGTGTAAGTTTGCCGGTATTTTCAGATTTGTGGTAAGGTTCTATGGGACCAAACTGCTGAGGTCATCGGTCTCTAGGCTTCACACTAATTAATGTAATTTAAACTAACTTACGCTAAGGATGCCTGAGAGAGGACTCGAAACCCCGACGGGGGGAGCCGCGCAAACCGTTACAAGACGTCCTAGACCGCGCAGTTTTCCCGGTATGTTCGGACTTGAGAGGAAGGTAAAGGTAGCAGTAAATGTTACCAGTGAACTTGGAACTTGGCAAAATTTCTCAAGTTATTGATACTGGCTTGTGTTTAGCGTGGGGCCCACAGCTCTAAGCCTATTAGGACTTCAAACTTTGCGGAGATATTTCACTTTGAGTAGGCCCGGTGCGCCACCAGCTTCGTGAGGAAGGCCCATGTGGATGAACGGCCTTAGCACTTTGACCTGCACCACCGATCAGCTGGTTTCCGGTCCCTCTCCCCTGCCGCAGCTGAGGGATGGTCTCGACCGGACACGGGCTGGCACCGTGCCCTGGAACTCGGCGCACTGCGTGCAACCGGCCGCTCGCCGCTTTCTGCGCAGATCTCGCGACTCAGAGCCGGGAGTCCCCACATTCCGCGCGGATATAGCACGCCGCCCTCCCAGCTGCCCAGGACCGACGTAACGCTAGCTTGCGAAACACAGGCTGCGTTCACACTGTTGCGAACAGTCGAGTGCGATTAAGCGTGCATTATCGCGCGCTACTACACGAAAATCACTGACGTATGTGTCGGTGGGACGGATGCCTCAATGCTTACGCGATTTTGTGTGACTGGGGTACCACTTGTAGAGTCTGCGGTCTTCGAACGCAAACATTTTAATCGTCCATTATATTTTTTGGTCAGGCGAATACAGGGTTACAAATACAAAATAAAATAGGGGTAATGCAGGAGTAGGTTTAATAATGAATAAAAAAATAGGAATGCGGGTAAGCTACTAGTGAACGCATTATTGTGGCCAAGATAGACCGCAGCCCACGCCTATTACAGTAGTACAAGTTTATATGCCAGCTAGCTCTGCAGATGACGAAGAAATTGAAGAAGTGTATGATGAAATAAAAGAAATTATTCAGATGGTGAAGGGACACGAAAATTTAATAGTCATGGGTGACTGGAATTCGGTAGTAGGAAAAGGGAGAGAAGGAAACTTAGTAGGTGAATATGGATTGGGGGTAAGAAATGAAAGAGGAAGCCGCCTGGTAGAATTTTTGCACAGAGCACAACTTAATCATAGCTAACACTTGGTTCAAGAATCATAAAAGAAGGTTGTATACATGGAAGAATCCTGGAGATACTAAAAGGTATCAGATAGATTATATAATGGTAAGACAGAGATTTAGGAACCAGGTTTTAAATTGTAAGACATTTCCAGGGGCAGATGTGGACTCTGACCACAATCTATTGGTTATGAACTGTAGATTAAAACTGAAGAATCTGGAAAAAGGTGGGAATTTAAGGAGATGGGACCTGCATAAACTGACTAAAGCAGAGGTTGTAAAGAGTTTCAGGGAGACCATAAGGAAACAATTCACAAGAATGGGGAAAAGAAATACAGTAGAAGAAGAATGGGTAGCTTTGAGGGATGAAGTAGTGAAGGCAGTAGAGGATCAAGTAGGTAAAAAGACGAGGCCTAATAGAAATCCTTGGGTGACAGAGGAAATGTTGAATTTAATTGACGAAAGGAGAAAATATAAAACTGTAGTAAATGAAGCAGGAAAAAGGAATACAAACGTCTCAAAAATTGAGACCGGCAGGAAGTGCAAAATGGCTAAGCAGGGATGGCTAGAGGACAAATGTAAGGCTGTAGAGACTTATCTCACTAGGGGTAAGATAGATACTGCCTACAGGAAAATTAAAGAGACCTTTGGAGAAAAAGAGAACCACTTGTGTGAATATCAAGAGCACAGATGGAAACCCAGTTCTAAGCAAAGAAGGGAAAGCAGAAAGGCGGAAGGAGTATACAGAGGGTCTATACAAGTGCGATGTATTTGAGGACAGGCCGGCCGCGGTGGTCTCGCGGTTAAGGCGCTCAGTCCGGAACCGCGTGACTGCTACGGTCGCAGGTTCGAATCCTGCCTCGGGCAAGGATGTGTGTGATGTCCTTAGGTTAGTTAGGTTTAAGTAGTTCTAAGTTCTAGGGGACTGATGACCACTGATGTTAAGTCCCATAGTGCTCAGAGCCATTTTTTATTTGAGGACAATATAATGGAAATGGAAGAGGATGTAGATGAAAATGAAATGGGAGATAATGCTTGAAGAGTTTGACAGAGCACTGAAAGACCTGAGTCGAAACAAGGCCCCGGGAGTAGATAACATTCCATTAGAACTACTGACAGCCTTGGGAGAGCCAGTCCTGACAAAATTCTACCGTCTAGTGAGCAAAATGTATGAGACAGGCGAAATACCCTCAGACTTCAAGAAGAATATAATAATTCAAATCCCAAAGAAAGCAGGTGTTGACAGATGTGAAAATTACCGAACTATCAGTTTAATAAGTCACAGCTGCAAAATACCAACGCGAATTCTTTACAGACGAATGGAAAAACTAGTAGAAGCCGACCTCGAGGAAGATCAGTTTGGATTCCGTAGAAATATTGGAACACGTAAGGCAATACTGACCCTACGACTTATCTTGGAAGCTAGATTAAGGAAAGGCAAACCTACGTTTCTAGCACTTGTAGACTTAGAGAAAGCTTTTTATAATGCTGACTGGAATACTCTCTTTCAGATTCTGAAGGGGGCAGGGGTAAAATACAGGGAACGAAAGGCTATTTACAATTTGTACAGAAACCACATGGCAGTTATAAGAGTCGAGGGACATGAAAGGGAAGCAGTGGTTGGGAAGGGAGTGAGACAGGGTTGTAGCCTTTCCCCGATGTTATTTAAACTGTATATTGTGCAAGCAATAAAGGAAACAAAAGAAATGTTCGGAGTAGGAATTAAAATCCATGGAGAAGAAATAAAAACGTCGAGGTTCGCCGATGACATTGTAATTATGTCAGAGACAGCAAAGGACTTGGAAGAGCAGTTGAACGGAATGGATAGTGTCTAGAAAGGAGGATATAAGATGAAAATCAACAAAAGCAAAACGAGGATAATGGAATGTAGTCGAATTAAGTCGGGTGACGCTGAGGGAATTAGATTAGGAAATGAGCCTTTAAAGTAGTAAAGGAGTTTTGCTATTTGGGGAGCAAAATAACTGATGATGGTCGAAGTAGAGAGGATATAAAATGTAGACTGGCAATGGAAAGGAAAGCGTTTCTGAAGAAGAGAAATTTGTTAACATCGAGTATAGATTAAAGTGTCAGGAAGGCATTTCTTAAAGTATTTGTATGGAGTGTAGCCATGTATGGAAGTGAAACATGGACGATAACTAGTTTGGACAAAAAGAGAATAGAAGCTTTCGAAATGTGGTGCTACAGGAGAATGCTGAAGATTAGATGGGTAGATCACATAACTAATGAGGAGGTATTGAATAGGATTGGGGAGGGGAGAAGTTTGTGGCACAACTTGACTAGAAGAAGGGGTCGATTGGTAGGACCTGTTCCGAGGCATCGAGGGATCACCAATTTAGCATTGGAGGGCAGCGTGGAGAGTAAAAATCGTAGAGGGAGACCAAGAGATGAACACACCAAGCAAATTCAGAAGGATGTAGGTTGCAGTAGGTACTGGGAGATGAAGAAGCTTGCACAGGATAGAGTAGCATGGAGAGCTCCATCAAACCAGTCTCAGGACTGAAGACCACAACAACAACATTATATTTTTCAGATAATTTCGAAAATCTTGCGTTGTCCACCGCATTTTCTAGGTTCACAAGCACTATGGGATGCTTTATTAGGGTTCCGACCTCAATCGGAAAAAACAGAACCCTTATAGGGTCACTCTGCTGTCCGTCCGTCCCACTGTTAAAATCCCTTTTTCTCAGGAACGGATAGAGCTATCAAGTAGAAATTTATGTCAGATACTAGGGTCTAAGATACCTTAGCGGTATGAAAATGTATACTTATAAGTCAATGTAATCAAAAGATACTGCCATTTAAATCACATATTTTGACAATCGCAAACTCATTCATGAAAATCTACAGAACAACTCTCTCTCTCTCTCTCTCTCTCTCTCTGCCCGTCTCCGCGCCCCCCATCCCTTTGTCCATCTCCCCCCCCCCCCCCCCTCCAAGTTTCCCCGCCTCTTCTCTACCCATTCCCCCCACCCCCCAGTCCTCTTAACTCTCTTCCTGACCTTTACTCTTTTTGCGGTTATTGGAATTATTGGTATACGGCTTACGAGAGATAATTCTCCAGCTGCTGGATCAGTGAGGAACGTAACTTGAATGGTAGTATTTCGCATAGTTTTAATATGTTAATAGGTAGGATTACAAAATTTCGGACGGATTCATATACTGTAGTAACATTCTAATCATAAGCTGATAACCCATAAATAGACTTTTCCTGTTTTGCGTAAAACCGACGTAAAGGAAGAAAACAAAACACTACAGTGCTGCGTATACAGTTTTTGTTTGAAACTTTATGTATACAACTGAAGCGACAAAGAAACTGGTACAGGCATGCGTATTCAAATAAAGAGATATGTAAACAATCACAACACGGCGCTGCGGTCGGCAACGCCTATGTAAGATGACAAGTGTCTGGCGCAGTTGCTACTGCTGCAATGGCAGGTATCAAGATTTTTAGTGAGTTTGAAGTGGTGTTATACTCGGCGCACGGGCGATGGGACACAGCATCTCCGAGGTAGCGATGAAGTGGGAATTTTCTCGTACGACCATTTCACAAGTGTACCGTGAATACCAGGATTCCGGTAAAACATCAACTCTCCGACATCGCTGCGGCCGGGAAAAGATCCTACAAGAACCGGACCAACGACGACTGAAGAGAGTCGTTCAACGTGACAGAAGTGCAACCCTTCCGCAGATTGCTGTAGATTTCAGTGCTGGGCCATCAACAAGTGTCAGCGTGCGAAGCATTCAACAAAACATCATAGATATGGGCTTTCGGAGCCGCAGGCCCACTGGTGTACCCTTGACAACAGGACGACACAGCTTTACGCGTCGCCTGGTCCCGTCAATACCGACATTGGACTGTTAATGACTAGAAACATGTTGCCTGGTCGGACGAGTCTCGTTTCAAATTGCATCAAGCGAATGGACGTGCACGGGTATGGAAACAACCTCATGAATGCATGGACCCTGTGCGTCAGTAGGGGAGTGTTCAAGCTGGTGGAGGCTCTGTAATGGTGTGGAGCGTATGCAGCTGGAGTTATATGGGACCCCTGATTCGGTTGGGTACAACTCTGACAGTGACACGTACCTAAGCATCCTGTCTGATCAGCTGCATCCTTTCATGTCCATTGTGCAATCTGACGGACTTGGGCAATTCCATCAGGACAATGCGACATCCCAAACGTCCAGAATTGCTACAGTGTGGATCCAGGAACACTCTTCTGAGTTAAAGCACTCCCGACGTTCCCAAAACTCCCCAGACATGAACATAATTGAGCATATCTGGGATGTCTTGCAACTTACTGTTCAGAAGTGATCTTCACCTCCTCATACTCTTACTGATTTATGGACAGCCATGGAGGCTTCATGGTGTCAGTTCCCTCCATCACTACGTCAGACATTAATCGAGTCCATGTCAGGTCGTGTTTCGTCACTTCTGCGTGCTTGCAGAGGCCCTACACGATATTAGGCAGGTGTACCAGTTTATTTGGCTCTTTCGTGCATAAAGAGAAGCAATATAGACACCGATCAGCCAAAAGATTGTGACCACCCACCTAAAATACTGTATGCCCGCCTTTGGCACGAATATCAGCGGCGACGTGGCAACAATGTGGCCTTGGTTGGTCGCTGGAGGGAGTTGGCACCACATCTGCACACACACACACACACACACACACACACACACACACACACGTCACCTAATTCCCGTAAAGTACGGGGAGGGGTGCGATCAACTCTGACGCCACGTTCAATCACATCCCAGATTTTTCTGTCGGGTTCAGATCTGGCGCCCTCGCCACTGTATTCCTCGAACCACTCCATCACACTCGTGGCCTTGTGACATGGCGCATTGTCTTGTTGAAAAATGCCACGGCCGTCGGGAAACATGATCGTCATGGAGGGGTGTACGTGGTCTGCAACCATTGTACGACATTCCTTGGCCCACATGAGCTCCACTGGAGCCATGGATGCCTACGTGAATGTTCCCCAAAGCACAACGGACCCGCCGGCAGTTTCTCTCTACCCCGTATTACAGGCGTCAAGGAGCTGTTCCCCTGAAAGACGACGGATTCGCGCCTTCCTACAGGGATGACAAAAAATGCATGGGAATTCATCAGACCACGAAACGCCGTGCCATTGCGCCAATGTCCAGTGCCGATGGCCACGTGCGCATTTCAGTCGATGTCGTGATGTTGCCACATGCATAGCTCGTCGGCTGCGGTGGCCCATTGTTAGGAGTTTTCTGTCAACTGTTTGTTCAGACACATTTGTACTCTGCCCAGCATTAAAATCTGATGATAGTTCCGCTTCAGTTCGCCACCTGTCCTGTGTAACCAGTTTACCCGACCTACGACGTCCGACGTCTGTAACGTGGGGCGGCCGTCCAATCCCAAAACGTGTGAACGTGTTTTCACCTTGATTTCGCCACTAACCACAGCACTACTCGAACACTCGACAAGTGCAGTTTGCGTAATGGTCGTGACGAGCCTCCGGGCCTTCACAATCTGCCTTCGGTCAAATTCAGATGGGTCGCACCCCTCCCCCATTCTACAGACGGACGCCACGCTCGCTGATACTAACATGCACCGTGAGTGCGTTTGTGTAGCAGTCATTCCTCACCAGGTGGCAATGCTATGGCCTGGACGGGTTTATATCGATAGTAGATCGGTGATCATAACGTTCTGTCTGATCTGTGTATGTGAGAAACAATTTGTGTAACATGTTAACATGGCTTGCCGTCGTAGTTGAACTGAGTGCACGAAAGAAAACGAAACAGCTCATTGTCACTGCACAGCACAGTGTCTCGCAGGGGGTTCCAACAGAAAACATGTACAACGTCTTTTCTTTAAAAAAAGTAGTCTGCGTCCGTACGAATGTTCATCAATGCATCGCGTAAAAATTGGAAGTAAATCGGTGAAGTACTTTTCTAGATTTTCTCCAACGACGTTTCTCGTTTCTATATTTAATATATATTTATATCTTATATAAATTAAGAAATATGCAGCATACGTTCGTTCGAATGTTCATTGGAGAATCGTGTAAAAATGTGAAGTAAATCGATCAAGAACTCTTCGAAACTTTTGGTAACAGCGTTTCCCAATCATGTATTACATGTAAATTTATGTATTATAAATGTATATACCCCACGCCCGTCCGAATATTTATTACACAGTCTTGTAAAAAATTTTAAGTATATCGGTCCATAACTTTTCGAGAGTTTTGATGACAGTGTTTTCCTTTACACAGGCTGCTCTAAAATTCCCTTTACTAACTTCTAGGACTTGCAGAGGGGACTGAGTTGATAACATTTGGAAGTGGAATCCATGTCCGGAAACGTACCGTCTCCGTGCTACAACCATTTGAAAACTTGTTGGTAACGCGACCACTTTTACAAGTAAATTATTAGGGGTGATCCAGTATATCAGCTGTCTCAGAATTCCACTCATTAGCAACCAAAGGAACAAAAAGGAAACTTAGTATTCACAAACACTGCAGTATTGCTTCTTCCAATTCAGGTGTGGGGCGTCTCCTTGGAGCACCACCTTCACGCCTGCTGACTGTGAAGGTACTCATTTCTCGAAGCCGTTGCGTAATTGTGGCGAAAAGGGTCTGCGATGGAGTCGGACGTTGTGCATAACGATCTTGATAAAGGCTACAAGCAGCTCACCAAGACTACCCTGCGGCATACCTACCTAGCAAATATGTTTTCAGACGTCTGTAGTACGGGAACGACAAGTTTCCGGACAAGGGTTCCTATTCAAAATATTATCTACTCAGTCCCCTCTAGCAGTCTTAGAAGTTTGTAAGGGGAATTTTAGAGCATCCTGTGTATTACATACATTTATATATTACAACTATTAAAAAAAATGTAACCTATGTCTGTCCTTCAGCTCGTTGGAGTATCGTGTAAAATTTTGGAGTACATCGGTTAAGGACTTTTCGAGACTTTTGATAACAACGTTGCACGACCGACCTGTGTTTCTTTAAGAGCGTGCAAAAATTTAACAGGACATAGAGGATGCTCCACTGAACAATTTGAGGTAGGGAACCTGGGGTTTGAGAAGCGAACTAAGCTGACATTACTGTGTACTTTTTTCTTACATTAGTTATAGTTAACTGCAAATACCATCACTGACACAATGAACGTACGATTTGTACTGTATCTTACAAAATGTTCTGAAACTGACGGCCATCAACCTCAATGAAAGCATGACATCGTCGAACAAGATTTTGACGCATCCTGATAAATATCGCTGGTGTGTTTCGAATCACATCACAGGCAGCTAAAATTCTTGCAACTAATTCCATCTCAGTATCACCTGGGCCTTCATACGTAAGTGACTTAAGATATCCCCATAAGAAACAATAAAGGGGATACAGGTCAGGTTACCAAGAAGGCTATGGAATAGGACCGCCCCTTCCAATCCAGCGAGAGAAAATACAGCATTAGTAAGTACGCTGTTTAGGTTTTTATGTTGGTAACGTCCCGTAGTGCTCTGTATGAAAATCACTGACTGCGCGGTGTGCAGTCTGTGGCTGATTGGACTCATTGCTGGAATATTCGCTAGTGTAGCGTTGGGCAGTTGGATGTGAACAGCCAGCAGTGGTGGATGTGGGGTGAGAGATGCCTGAGTTTTGAGAGGTTACTATAAGTGGACGATCTGGACGTCTGTCCGACAGAAAAAGGAAATTTGTAAAATTGGACGTCATGAACTGATGACTTTTGAACACTATTAAGGCAAATACATTATTTGTTCTCTATCAAAATCTTTCATTTGCTGACATAGCCTATCAGTAGTTAGAACCTTTTATTTACCTGGCAGTATTGGCGCTCGCTGTATTACAGTAGTTTGAGTAACGAAGATTTTTGTGAGGTGAGTGATCCATAAAAGTTATGAGTTATTGTTAGTCAGGCCTATTCTTTTGTAGGGATTATTGAAAGTCAGATTGCGATGCGCTAAAATATTATGTGTCAGTTTTGTGATGATCAGAATAAGTAAAGAGTACGTTCAGTTTTAGTCATCTGTTCCTGTATCAAATAACGTAGAAGTTTACCAGCACAGTCATTCTTTACATACAAAGGGGAAGTTTCCAATTGAGTTAGTTGCGGATATGTACACTGAATTGAGGCGGTGCACCGCCATGTTGTATCCACATCCTCCCACGAACAGCCAAGGGTACGTTCTCCAACAACTATTTGCACGAACCCCAATTATAGGTGGCCATTCAGACAGCCAGGTAGCAGATATGGCCCAATGAGATTGTCGCCTACAAAGCCGGCATAGATATACACAGCAAAACGTACTTGATCGTTTGACTACTACAACATGAGGGTTTTCCTCATCCCACGCATGGCTATTCCTGCTGTTCGAAATACGATCACGATCAAATGAGGCCTCGTCAGCAAACAGCACGATTTGGAGGAAGTCTGGTCGATCAACTCATTGTTGGAGCAACCTCTGACAGAATGCGAACCTTGGTGCAAAGTTTGTCACAAACATTGCATGGACTCTTTGTGGTGTAATTGTTATTCTCGAGTACTCACCACACGCTACTATGTGCAGCGCCCATTTCAAGTGGAATACGACGTGTACTTTTAGTGGGGTCCACTGCAACACGTTCCAGCACCTCCTCTTAAAAATCGGGTGTGCGAGTGATCCTTGTGTTGCCTAGCTCCTCGTCTCTTCTGTCCAATGAGCCAGCCTTCCGCATTCGTCGATCGAGGGAAAAACACTTGTCGTGACGGATGATGCCTAATACTAAATCGTTCCCTGTACAGCCTTTCAGCAGCGAGAACAATGCAACGTACTTCCCCATACACAAGGTGCATGTCAGTAAGTTCTGCGAAACTGTACCGGTACTGATCCATCGGATTGTACTGTACGTCTTTGAACAGCGCTGAGTAATGACTGGGATTGTCGTTGATTGATAGCAGGTTCTGTCATGGGACAATGTAAATTCAATAGAGCTACCTTACGGACAAGGAAAATGAGCAAAACCTGCACATCATGACTTCCCAGCAATCAGCCTCGTCGTCCTCCTTTTCTTATAGGAAACAAAGAATATACATGTAAATAAACAGCACAGTACGTGTAAACTTTTCCGCATGTTAGTTGTAAATAGGCTGGAAAACAGTAATGCAGGACAAAGCGGTAGACAAGTTTACTTCCATATCTCCTTAAGCTGGCTTCTCCGACCCTACGTTCTCCACCTCAAATTGTTCAGCTGAGCATTCTCTGTGTCCTGTTACATTTCTACACGCTCTTACGGAAACGCTCCGTATAGTAGCATAGATTAAGTTCTTGCGGAATCCTCAATCCTCAGAAGGCCAGTCCTACTTACACTTTTCCAGTTTTTTTTTTTTTTTTTTTTTTTTTTTATTTGAAGCATTTAGTAGGGATGCAACGTCCGTGATGGATTTGTTACTCAGGTGATACTCAGTGAATGTTACACCTCACATGACACTGAGCTCTCTTGACTGACGCATTCTGCTGTTACCTCTTCTCTGCTAATAACACAGTTCTCCCGGCCTCCTTATACACCGGCGGCTCCGTCTCTCGTGACATCTAGTGGTCAAATCTGTATTTCATAGGGGTGTCTGGGAACTATCCTACGAATGAAGAGGCAAAGACACTAGTGCACCTGTCTAATATCGTGTAGGGCCCCCGCGAGCACGCAGAAGTGGTGCAACACGACGTGGCTTGGACTAGACTAATATCTGAAGTCGTGCTGGAGAGAATTGAGACCATGAATTTTGCAGGGCTGTCCATAAATCCGTTAGAGTACCGGGAGATGGAGATCTCTTCTGAACAGCACGTTGCAAGACATCCCAGATCTCCTCAATAATGTTCATGTCTAGGCAGTTTGATGGGGTAGCGCAAGTTTTTAACTCTGAAGAGTGTTCCTGGAGCCACACTGTAGCAATTCTGGAAGCTTGTGGCGCTGCATTGTTGCAGTCTCCCTCCCTGCCACGGACACCTTGCACACAAAATAGCGCAATAGTGTCTATGAACGGAAATCACGTGACCGGTAGTGCAACCATCTTGGATCTTTAGAGTATAAAAGAAGGCATGACAGCCTCAACCGAACAGTCTACCGCGGTAGTTGAAAGTGTCGACATGGATTCCTCCAAAGTGCCAAACATCCCTCAGCTATTAGGGAGGAAGACAAGACCAACGGCCGAACGCTTCGGTTTGTGGTTATTACAACAGAACCTGAATACTCTGGCTACTGATACTGGCAACATAAATTACACAAAAAATGGTAAACTACTTAGCGAGAAGAATGTAAAAGTGGTTACACCTATTACAGAACCGTATTTCGATAACATTACGGTGATTAAAACCTGTGATCAAGTGGACTGTAAGAGAACAATTAGAAAGAGGACGGTCTGAAATGTTAAAGGAGGAGATGTGTGGCTCATTTAACTATTATCTACGTAGTAAATTCTCCAATTTCGTCACTGCAAGACATTGTGTCAAGACGAAGATGCTCTTTCTCCTAGACTGGAACGACAGGGTCACAGCAAGAGGGATACGGGAAAAAATCGGCAAGGAAGCACTGGAAACTATTTCGAAGATATACAAAAATCCTGTGATTATACCATATAAAGTGGAATTATCTGACGTTAAAATGGATGTTCTAATGGAGGAGTCGCATGGAATATTACAACAGCTACGTGTAGACGACTATTACGTTTTGGGTTTGGACATAACGCGAGACCCCGCCTGAATTTTTAACAAAATGGAGATGTGCTACTACTTAATGTCAACCTAAGACTAATGCGTGGAAGGAGACCACCAAGGAAACAGCAATGTGATTGTGGGCAACGATGAGACAGTTGAAACAGACTGTCTAACGTGGTTAAGCTCCAACTGTAGAATAAAGATACACTCCTGGAAATGGAAAAAAGAACACATTGACACCGGTGTGTCAGACCCACCATACTTGCTCCGGACACTGCGAGAGGGCTGTACAAGCAATGATCACACGCACGGCACAGCGGACACACCAGGAACCGCGGTGTTGGCCGTCGAATGGCGCTAGCTGCGCAGCATTTGTGCACCGCCGCCGTCAGTGTCAGACAGTTTGCCGTGGCATACGGAGCTCTATCGCAGTCTTTAACACTGGTAGCATGCCGCGACAGCGTGGACGTGAACCGTATGTGCAGTTGGCGGACTTTGAGCGAGGGCGTATAGTGGGCATGCGGGAGGCCGGGTGGACGTACCGCCGAATTGCTCAACACGTGGGGCGTGAGGTCTCCACAGTACATCGATGTTCTCGCCAGTGGTCGGCGGAAGGTGCACGTGCCCGTCGACCTGGGACCGGACCGCAGCGACGCACGGATGCACGCCAAGACCGTAGGATCCTACGCAGTGCCGTAGGGGACCGCACCGCCACTTGCCAGCAAATTAGGGACACTGTTGCTCCTGGGGTATCGGCGAGGACCATTCGCAACCGTCTCCATGAAGCTGGGCTACGGTCCCGCACACCGTTAGGCCGTCTTCCGCTCACGCCCCAACATCGTGCAGCCCGCCTCCAGTGGTGTCGCGACAGGCGTGAATGGAGGGACGAATGGAGACGTGTCGTCTTCAGCGATGAGAGTCGCTTCTCCCTTGGTGCCAATGATGGTCGTATGCGTGTTTGGCGCCGTGCAGGTGAGCGCCACAATCAGGACTGCATACGACCGAGGCACACAGGGCCAACACCCGGCATCATGGTGTGGGGAGCGATCTCCTACACTGGCCGTACACCTCTGGTGATCGTCGAGGGGACACTGAATAGTGCACGGTACATCCAAACCGTCATCGAACCCATCGTTCTACCATTCCTAGACCGGCAAGGGAACTTGCTGTTCCAACAGGACAATGCACGTCCGCATGTATCCCGTGCCACCCAACGTGCTCTAGAAGGTGTAAGTCAACTACCGTGGCCAGCAAGATCTCCGGATCTGTCCCCCATTGAGCATGTTTGGGATTGGATGAAGCGTCGTCTCACGCGGTCTGCACGTCCAGCACGAACGCTGGTCCAACTGAGGCGCCAGGTGGAAATGGCATGGCAAGCCGTTCCACAGGACTACATCCAGCATCTCTACGATCGTCTCCATGGGAGAATTGCAGCCTGCATTGCTGCGAAAGGTGGATATACACTGTACTAGTGCCGACATTGTGCATGCTCTGTTGCCTGTGTCTATGTGCCTGTGGTTCTGTCAGTGTGATCATGTGATGTATCTGACCCCAGGAATGTGTCAATAAAGTTTCCCCTTCCTGGAACAATGAATTCACGGTGTTCTTATTTCAATTTCCAGGAGTGTATGTAACAAATGTATACGTCAGATCACAAGACCAGCAGTGAACAAAGATATTGGTAATCATATTATAGATTTTATGAAGTGTCCAGACATGCGACTACGAGAAACGTTTAGGCCTTCCTTGGCTAAGCAGCATGGCATTACTAGGTTGGAGGCTACAATATACAACTACAGAATGGATCGTGTATTCGACACTGTGCACGAGTGTTTACGTGTATTAGACACCAGTAAACAGTATTTACAGCGCTCTCCACTTACTTCCATGTGGCGTCAGTTAAGGGATAACGTACAGAATAACTGTTGTGTTTTGTTTAATAACGTTCTGCAGTTTGTATACCGGAGTAATAAGAATATCCGAAAACTGCCAGGTGTACAACTAAGTCTTCCAGATACTCCAGCCGGCTGGTGTGGCCGTGCGGTTCTAGGCGCTTCAGTTTGGAACCCCGTGACCGCTACGGTCGCAGGTTCGAATCCTGCCTCGGGCATGGATGTGTGTGTTGTCCATAGGTTAGTTAGGTTTAAGTAGTTCTAGGGGACTGATGACCTCAGATGATAAGTCCCATAGTGCTCAGAGCCATTTGAACCATTTGAACCAGATACTCGAGACAGAGAAAAGCTTATCAGTTTTAATTATTTACCTACAAACTATGTAGAGGTTCTTAACTCTGACTCGAATAAAGATGATGTAAGTATTATACAGAAGTGTTATGTTAAAGGAGGAGAAACTTATTTTTGTCAGTCTACAACATTGTTCTTTACAATTACGTCCGATATAGATATTGCAGAAATGGTATTGGTTGACACGAGCAACGTTATCCCTCAAGTATTAAGAAAAAGAGTTATTGTATCATACAGGCTTAAACCGTTTCCCATTAAAGAAATTGCGTCTTTAAGTACAGTTGATGTGTTATGTGCACGGAAAAGGAAAATGGAAATGGAAGACATCGAAATAAAGAAAAGAAAACTAGAACATACCAGTAAGACAACTGCTATAAAGGAAGAATATAAGCTGCAAACGGAAGAGGAAGAGGCGATTGCGGATGTGCAGGCCAGGTTTACATATGGCTTTAACCACAATGTAAGAAGAAATCTAGCTACGACTGGGAATACAATAAAAGAGCAATGGTAAGTGGTCATGTGTTGGAGTACTGGCAGAAAACGACAGTCTAGAGCATGTTTACTATGTTAAAGGACACACGAAAAATCTATTTATCAAACTCTATTCCTCCTTGGAGCTGCTTAAAAAAGACACACACATTATATCGAAATGTGGTGGGCTCGATGTCATACACTTAGCTACAGAACAATCATTTGCAGAGCTTAAAACCAACGGAATAACAACCTTTAATGGCAATTCATTTGCAAAAGTTGTAAATTTAAAGTTCTATACCGTGGGTTAGCGAGCATTTCGCTCTCACTGAAATAAATGGCCGAAGGAGTCAGCCTACAGGAATTGTGAAACGAACCCTGTCGTCCAGGACCGGATGCCACAAAGGGCGCAGATTCACCACGACATGGGGAAACTCACAGGCGCCTATTGTCTACTGAGGCCTAAGCGCTGTAATGTGCGAGTGACACAGACGAGAACCTGCGTCATAGAGAAACCCAGTAGAAGGCTTTTGTGGCCAAGGAGACGTAGCAGGGTTAAATATGCAGGACCTAAGATCGTCCATAAAGGGAAACATTTATGAAAACTATTTAATTTTGTAGTAGTGCAGGGAATTAAGCCACAGTAATTTTAAGGTGCCATCCTCCATAAATTTTCATGGTGATCCCAATAAAACTTGAATACTGATCATATCTACAATAGTTTAGGATTTACTGTTAAAGTGAAATTCACAAGTTTTGTAATAAAGACCTGAATGCTAAAATCTGAACGCTTTAGTCGATCTTAACGATAGACATTTCATACAGAATCGCATCATTAAAATGACAAATGTTGTGAATATCAATTCTGTACCTTCATTTGTTTAAAAGATATTGTAAATTTAAATTCTCAGTTAAGCATCAGATCATCATTTCCTCCACACAAAAAACATTGAACGATGACAGCATTACACTTTATTGAATCATTAGGTAATATAATACTTGTTGTAAAGTTTAGTGCATAATACTTACTTCCGTTCCTTATTTATTTACAAGAAAGCTACTGGCTACTGCCCGTGATATTCAATGTTCAGAAGGAAATTGTATTGGTTTTATGTAAAAGAATTTAACGTTTATTATGTAATGGATATTATTGTTACTTTATTTAGAAAGTGAAAGTGTCAAGCTTTGATTATTTAAATATATTAAAATGTAAAATAATGTAGAATAAGCCGTAGCCAATCAGATGAACGGCTTCAGGAAAGGGAACTGCCCTAGTCAGTTGAGCGATATTCGGCGCGCGGGAAATGCGTTCGGAGACGGGCAGAGGGCAGTTCGGATCGAGACACCAAAGGGGACAGTTCGGCTGGAGACAGCAAAGGAGACGTGAAAGCGGACGGTCGGTCCTTAGGTAGCTGGGAAGTTCGCGTTGTGTGGTATCACGGGACTTAGTCTCTGAGCGGTGAGCAGCCACGCGCCTGGTGTGAAATCTAACTTTTCGCATAGTTAACGAGGTGGAGTATCGAACTTTTAATTCGCCATGAGATTGTCAATGATCGAACTGTGTCAAATGGATATGTGCTCGAGTGTAACAGTAACTCTAAACACAACCACTTTCGCTATTAGTTTGCTTTCTGAATAAACATTATTCTAACCAAATCTCAAATGTGTGGCCTACATCATTTATGGGTCGTTAATTTAGTTCCCGATCTTATTATAACTTTGTATTTCGCAAACTTGCCATCAGCCAGACAATTTAAACAAAGGGTCACAAGTGCCTAATTTAGGGCGTGTAATGCGACACGTGCAGTTCAACCCCTAGACGAGTTTGAGCCCAGACATTCCGAGAAGAGCAACCGCATGTGAGCCCGAACATCTTTGGGATGTTAGCGCGCAATACCGAAATTCAGCAAGAATGTGCAGCAGAAGAACTTGCAGCTTACACCCCGGAGGATGTGGAGTGGTACAGTAAGTGTCATGCGGGAAATAAGAGAAAAAATTAAAATCCCCGAATGCTCTGGTCTAGAAGAACTGCCGGAAGGAACAGAACTAATTGTTAAAGCCATAAAAGAGGTAGTTTACAGGAAAAAATTTAGATATATTGTGGAGTACGAAAACATACCTTCTCTGTATTTGTCAAATCTCTGACTGGAGAAAGAAATAGATGATTCAGATGTGGATTTAAGTTGTAAGTTAAAAATTAAATTGGACATTATTGAAACTACACCTAACAAAAGTAAGGAGAGAGTTGTTTTCCGTGCGTAAATGTATATACAAAAATTAATGAAAGATTCGGTACTAGAATATTTGCTTCTCTCATTGTCTAATCTACCGAAAATTCTAAGACATTTCCTGCATACAACGATCTATGTGCATGTATTTCGGATGTGGAAGTGGGTGGATGGATGGCCTTGAAAAGTACTTGAAACTAGGTAGTTGAAAGTACAGCGACCCCCTTTTCGTACCTATATGAAGCGATCGGAAGTTAAGAGTATCCATGTCCTATGAAATGCAAATTATGTCCTCTGAGCATAATTCTCTGATTTCCCAACCTGTGAATTTTTTTTCGATTACTACCCCCTTTTCCCGTTTCATAAACAATCTCCATCAACAATTTCTGTTAATATGACGTCCTGCGGTCTGACAACCGATTTGTGCAGCGAAAATTGGAAATTGCCGTTAAAATTCGACATTCCAGCCAGTAGGGTAGGTTGCTGGAGCGAGGTGGGTGGGGAAGAGGGCGGCTGGGTCCCACGTGCAGAGTGAGAAAAACACGTGACGTCATCCGGGGAGGGGGGGCTTGATCGGGGGCAGTGGTGGCCGGGGTGATTAATTGATCAGTTTAATTAATTTGCTTATCGATTTGATACGAAAATTGTGCTCGTGCCATGAGCTCATCGCTACATCGGAGATGTTATGTCCCATCGCTCGTAGGCAGACTATAACATAACGTTCAAACTCATGTAAATCTTGATAATCTTCCATTGTACCAGCAGTAACCGATGTAACAACTGCACCAAACACTTGTTTTACATACGTATTGCCGACACCAGCGTCGTATTCCGTCTGTTTACATATCTCTGTATTTGCATACGCATGCCTAGACCACTTTCTTTGGCCGGCCGAAGTGTCCGAGCGGTTCTAGGCGCTATAGTCTGGAACCGCGCGACCGCTACGGTCGCAGGCTCGAATCCTGCCTCGAGCATGGATGTGTGTGATGTCCTTAGGTTAGTTAGGTTTAAGTAGTTCTAAGTTCTAGGGGACTGATGACCTTAGATGTTAAGTCCCATAGTGCTGGTCCCATTTGAACCAGTTTATTTGGCGCTTCAGTGTTTATTGTTAATGGTTACAATGTTTGTGTTCTTTTTTTTTTATTTACAGTGTCTATATCTTCACAACATGTATGCATGCCCGAAGGACTTAAAAGCTGCGGACACTGTAAAACCACAGACACTAATAAGCAATGATGTCTCCACGCATGCCTGATCGAAACTCTATTGTGGAACTGCAGACACCGTACAAACACAAACATCGCAGCCATCGATGACGTATCCATGCCTCACGGGTTAAAATTACGGCATAATATTTGTCTCTCTGTATGTGATTAACGAATTGTGCGAGCATAAGGCTTCTGGACTCCGTGACATACGGAAGTTTGGCTCCGCCCTAGAGAGCTCCTCGGATAGCCGAAGTGGTTAACGCGGCTAGCACAAAATTTCACATGGCGCAAACAGTTGACGTCAGTGTAAATAGTCGTTGTATGCGAATCTATTTTGTTATGACTATCCTACGTTAACTTTTCTCCCGCAGATATAGGAGCGGCGCCTCCGATGAAGGCTGCGCGTGGCTGTCGTCTAGATAGAGCTGACACTTTGGGCTCGGAAGCACGAGTCCGCAGCTAGCAGAGGCGGCGAGGCGCCGTGGGACGCGTTGCGCAACGGACGTGTCGCCGCTTTCCGGCTGCGCCACTGCGTCGCTGTCCCTGCTCTGTCGCCTGCGCCGTCACGGTCCAGAAAGAGGCTCCGCTTTCTCGGTATCTCCGCGTCGTATAGTTGCTGCCACTGAGCGGTTCCAACAGCTGCCCACCAACACTTCCGTTACGCAGCGTTTTTCCGCACTAAAATATGGCGTAATTTTGCTTGGGTAATTAAAGCTGCCATTACAGTTAGACCTTCTCGGCACGATAAAAGCTGTTTCGCACATTCCAGCGTGTAAATCGGCCGCCAACAGTGTCGCGAGTGGGTCAGTGACATGAATCACCTGCTGATTATGATGTAACCGTAACGTAACAACCATGTTGAATACACAAGCAATTCGTTCCGTTGTATACTGTGTATGTAGTGTCTTACCTTTATGCAGACTCACTGTACTGTGCTTGAGGCATGGCTCTTGCTCATATGGTTTATCGAAGCACGGGCATACTTATATCAACACATGTATTTGGATTCAGAACGGATTACTAAGAGGCCATACTTTGGGATTACATCCCTCCAATATTCTCCACACCTGCAAAACCCTGATCCGACACATCCTCTGCTATGAAAATGATGCACGGATCTTCGCCCCACGAAAGTTCTATAAGCCCTCCCAAATCCTCGAACGCCATGAACTCCGTCTTTCTTTCGGCATCCGTTTACCTTCCACCACCTGGATCCTCTGCCGTCTCACCCACGTTGAACCCTTCCTCACTTACGCCGAACATCTCTGCATCTCCTACGCCATCCGCAAAGTAGATTCCAGTCACCCCATTGTCTCCCCTCTGATCACCAAGCCTGGTATGCTGTCGCGATTTCACCTCCGTCCGCCCGTCCGCCTATACACTCTCCATACTCTATTCCGACGCAACTAGATTGCATTCACCCCATTGTCTTCCCTCTGATCACCAAGAGTGGTACGCTGTCGCGATTTCACCTCCGTCCGTATGACTATACACTCTCCATATTCTATTCCAACGCAACTAGATTCCATTCACCCCATTGTCTTCCCTCTGATCACCAAGATTGGTACGCTGTCGCGATTTCACCTCCGTCCGTACGACTATACACTCTCCATATTCTATTCCAACGAAACTTTAGCAACTCCCTCTTACTGACAATGAGATCGGCCCGATATTTACCCTCCTACCAACTTTAAGTCTTACCCACGTATGCCACTCCTCATCAGAACTCCTCCGTCCTTCTCCCTCTCCATCCATCCCAATCCCTTTCGTCTAGCAACCACTGTCATACCCACACAAAACACTGCTCTTCACCCTCTGTCTTTCCCATCGACTGTATTTCCCATTAAGCACTTCAACACCTACCTCTGATCTCGATAGTTTTCCTGTCTAACAGACCCCTATCTTTCTAATCACTCCCCTCAATCCTGTGGAACATACTTTCTCCTCTAGCAATACTTCTCACCCTAGTGCAGGTCTTTCAGATTTCAAGTGAAAGTGTAGTGCTTCACTGCTTTTATCAACAGAATTCCACATTCCTGCGCTGTGTTTTTAAAATGTATACGTGTTTTTAACTGCCCAGCTTTGACTTTTAACTAAAAATAGAAAGCAGTCCGAAATTTTGCTTTTATTTTTCATCTTTCTTTTTTTTTTAATTCGCTTGGGTGAAAATCGGTGAATCGTACCGCTGACAGCCCACCTGGGCCCAAGTGGGGTGAGGGGGATGAAATAACAATAAAGAAAAAACTGATTCAGACTGCTTGGAGCTAAGTTCCAGCGTGTCATGACAAAGTGTTGAAGAGTGGACTTAAACATCTCGCCATACTTCAAACAGAAAACGTTGGAACTACAATCGCTATAATTATGCGTAACTGTCCTAAGTGCAATGACTACAGTCAACAAATACTTTAAGGCTGTGGACCCAATCCTCATCAAAATACTTATTTTCGTTGTTAGGGTTTTCGTTTGCAGTAAAAACGAGTTTCTCAATTAATTACTGTAGAACTGCGCAAAGTGTTTTCATTCTTTAGTTTAGTGTGCGCTGATTTGATACTTTGTGGAAGATTAAAACCGTGTGCTGGATCTGAACTTGAACCCGGAATCTCCGTCTTTGACGGGCGGGTGCTCTACAGACTGAGCCAAGGCGAAATGCAAAGGTTCCGAGTTCGCGTGCCGGTCCGGCACCCACTTTTAGTCTCCCACAAAGTTTCAAATTTGCGCACACTCCGCTGTACGGTGAACGTGACTGAAAACAATCCCCTAAGCTGTGGCTTAGCTATTTCTCCACAACCAGTAAACCCCCGAGTCCTTAACCCTTGCGATACCAAGGGGGTGGTTGGGGGAGGGGGAAAGTGGTTGACTCTATGCCGACAATCTGAAAATATTGTAATGTAGACAGTCACGTCATATTTTAAAATTTTGAAAAGTATTTACTGCTTTTAAGGAGTTCTTCCACCTGATTCCATAAATATTTCAATTGAACTTAACCCAAAAATTTAAGTCTCAGCAATCGATGTCACTTTTCCCAGTTAATGTCTCATTCTATATTTTCAAGTTCAGCACCTTACTTACACATTAACGTAAACATTAATAGCTTTCTAAAAAGCATGTAGCGAGTAAAATTCAACTAAAACTAACCAAATTTGCGTTTAAAAATACTTTGTTGTTGGCATAAAGTACGCGTTATGGGAAATGCGTTGGTATTACTAGGCTTAAAGAATAGAACTCCCACATATAAAATAGCTTCAAACGCCTGTTTATATATACAAATGAACTAATGTCTCAGATATTCGATGTTAAGCAAGTACTCAAGAGAACGCTTAGAAAAGGTTTGAAATCATGTTTAATGTTTGTTGGTAGTCACTAAGCGCTCTCATTATCGAGTACTGGATGAGTACAGCCTCGGTATTTTGTGCTCCGTTTTAAGCAAAAGCTAGTTTTTCATAGGTCTTAGTGTTTATAACGTCATATCTCCTGAACTGCGCACTGTACATCGACATAATTTTGTATGTACAATCAGTGGAATATATGGATACTGTATGCAAAATGTATTGCGAACAGAATTAGTAGTAAAGGTGTAGTTCAAAATGGTTCAAATGGCTCTGAGCACTATGCGACTTAACTTCTGAGGTCATCAGTCGCCTAGAACTTAGAACTAATTAAACCTAACTAACCTAAGGACATCACATACATCGATGCCCGAGGCAGGATTCGAACCTGCGACCATAGCGGTCGCTCGGTTCCAGACTGTAGCGCCCAGAACCGCACGGCCACTCCGGCCGGCAAAGGTGTGGTAAATTAAAACTTCACACCCCATGCTACAGTTTTACTGCATGAACAGCGAAAATGCAGTACCGTAAGCGGTCATCTTTTTTCTTTTATCATTTTGTGAGGGATGTCAGCGAGAAGAAGTTTCGCAACGGTTTGAAAATCACGTGTAAAGTTTGCTGGAACTCGTTAAGTACTCTCATTCGCAAATAGTGGAACATTATAGTCAATGTAGTTTGCGCGCTGTGAGTTACACTGCCTCAAGAGACATACACAGCGTCCATCTGTAATACTTACCGTAATTGTTCAAAATGGTTCAAATGGCTCTGAGCACTATGCGACTTAACTTCTAAGGTCATCAGTCTCCTAGAACGTAGAACTAATTAAACTTAACTAACCTAAGGACATCACACACATCCATGTCCGAGGCAGGATTCGAACCTGCGACCGTAGCGTCGCTCGGTTCCAGAGTGTAGCGCCTAGAACCGCACGGCCACTCTGGCCGGCGCCGTAATTGTGTTAACCCTTTATATCACCTGTGAATGTGTATATGAATGTGTATAGGAATACTGAAAATAAAATTTTTGTTTCGCCTGGGATACGTTAGATAGGCAACCCCCAACTGGGAATGTATGACCGTGCACTGGGTTTATCGTTCAGTAATATACGCTGGAGCGCCAAAGAAAGTGGTATATGCATTCGTATTAAAATGAAGAGATATGTAAACAGGCAGAATACGACACTGCGGTCGACAACGCCTACCTGAGACAGCTAGTGTTTGGCGCTGTTGTTAGATCGGTTACTGCTGCTTCAATGGCAGGCTACCAAGATTTAAGTGAGTTTGAAGTGGTGTTATAGTCGGCGTACGAGCGATGGGATACAGGATCTCCGAGGTATCAATGATGTTGGGATTTTCCCGTACGACTATTTCCCGAGTGTTCCGTGAACATTAGGAATCCAGTAAAACATCAAATCTCCGACATCGCTGCGGACAGAAAAATATCCTGCAAGTACGGGACCAACAACGACTGATGAGAATCGTTTAACGTGACAGAAGTGCACCTTTCGCATATTTCAGCGGTGGTCCTCAGCAAGTGTCAGTGTGCGAACCATTCAACGAAACATCGTCGATATGGGCTTTAGGAGCCCAAGGCTCACTCGTGTACCCTTCGTGAGTGCACGACACGCAGCTTTACACCTCGTCTGGGCCCGTCAACACCGACATTGGACTGTTGACGACTGGAAACATATTGTCTAGTCGGACGAGTCTCGTTTCAAATTGTATGGAGCGGATGGACGTATACGGGTATGGTTCAAATGGCTCTGAGCACTATGGGACTTAACTTCTGAGGTCATCAGTCCCCTAGAACTTAGAACTACTTAAACCTAACTAACCTAAGGACATCACACACATCCATGCCCGAGGCAGAATTCGAACCTGCAACCGTAGCGGTCGCGCAGTTCCAGACTGTAGCGCCTAGAACCGCTCGGCCACAGACGGGTATGGAAACAACCTCATGAACCCATGGACCCTGCATGTCAGCAAGGGAGTGTTCAAGGTGGTGGAGGCTCTGTAATCGTGTGGGGTGTGTGCAGCTGGAGTGATATGGGACCCCTGATACGGTTAGGTACGACTCTAACAGGTGACACGTACGTAAGCAACATGTCTGATCACCTGTATCCATTCATGTACATTGTGCATTCCGACGGACTTCGGCAGTTCCAACAGGACAATGCGACATCCCACACATCGAGAATGGTTATAGAGTGATTACAGGAACACACTTCTGAATTTAAACAGTTCCGCTGGCCACCAAGCCCCCCAGACACAAACTTTATTGAGCATATCTGGATGCCTTGCAACGTGGTATTCAGAAGATATCTCCATCCCCTTGTAGTCTTACGGATTTTGGACAGTACTGCAGGATTTACGTTATTCCAGCACTACTTAAGAAATTAGTCGAGTCCATGACACGTAGTGTTGCGGCACTTCCGCGTGGTAGCGGGGGCTCTACGCTATATTAGGTAGGAGTACCAATTTCTTTGGCTCTTCATTGTAGATATTCGTTCTTCCAGGAGAGTTAGTCTCGCAGAATACGAAGGAGAACTTTCTGCGAAATTCAGAAGCAGGAGAGAGGTCTCGGCGAATGTGATGCTCTGAGAGTGGGTTGTGAGTGGTACAGCAGTTGCTCGCGAACCGTACAGGTTCCGTGTTCACCATCACCACCACCGTCAGTCTTTTTTGAGTGGGTAGCAGTTCTCCTTTTAGATCCACTGCAAGCTAACTCCTTTATTTCGGCGTAGTTACTGACTTTCGCATTATGGTTCTTTTGAAAACTGGGCCAAAGGATCTACCTCGCCCCTTCTTTTTTGATGTTGACTCGCTACAACGTTTACAAGGAAGCGTTTGCGTTTTATGTGACATATTCACGCATGTCGTCTTCGCTCGATTGTTTTCCTTAACGTTCTTTCCTCGTCAGGTCTTTGAAAACTTCCTGGTTGGTGGTTATATCCATCTATTTCATCTGTGACGCGTCTCCAACAACACTTCAAACGCTTTAATCTACTTATATTTCCTTTTGTGGTTGCTTCATGTTCCATCCGCAGCAGTTCCGCTTATAAGCAGTTCTTTCCTCACTTACATATTTATATTTTTGAGCAAAGCGTTTTCCTTTTATCGATTAACATTACTTGCATCCCTTCTCTGCTTCTTCGATCTTCCGCTATCTTACTCGTTCTACACATTTTTATTAGTTACTGTTTGTAACCACATGTGATGAAACTTCTTACTGTGTGAGTGCTACTTTACGTTGTGTGCATATACAGTATACATAAAAAAGTGCATTATACAGTTTTCGCTGCTGCAAGATGATGAGCAATCTGCACTGGAACAGATTCTTCTGGCGCAGTTTCTTCATCGGCACCACCACCCCAAGGAAATTTCGTCAGGTGAGGAAAGAAAAGGCCAAATCTAATGTAAAACGTGAAATAGCCCTCTGAAGATGAGCCTGTTGGTTCGAAACCGGTAACGGCGCTGATTAAATAAATAAATATCATTGTAAAAAGTGTGTAAGAGTCAATCTACAAGCTACAAAGTAACACGCAATGTGCCAGTCGACTCCACACTATGCAAATGTCTGTTGTCTGTGTTACGGTGTCAGAGGTGAACAATGGATGACAATCCGATACATATCTCAGCCTCCACCACACTGTTCCCGACGGCTCGTGGTGACCCTCTGCCCAGATTTCAGCTTTAATCATGCTATTCGTGAGAGCCAGTCAAACTACCCTACGATTTTCTCGTTGTGCAGTTCTGGAGTTAACTGTGCCTACTCTTCTTATCACTCTATTTTCCTGATTTTCTCTCATCACCGCTAGTTGTACAGTAACTACGTTACAGACAATTGACGTCTGACCTATCAGTATGATGTTCTCATGTCCGTAGTGACAATAATCTGAATTTTCTTGAAGCCTGAAAGATGACGATTAGCTGCAAGCACACATCCTTTGTTGAGATCTCCTCGTGAAAAGTTGCAGAAATCTTGATAGAGCTTCATCATGTGGTCGCGCTATTCTTCATCTGCAGGAAAGACTTTTTGTGTACTGAAAAATTAAAAATAAGGTATCATATAACGATGAAATTTTAATGCTAGTGTCCGACAGGCATTGAATATTGAAGTATCAGTTTGACAGCCCGTCCGGTTAGCCAAGCGGTCTAACGCACGGCTTTCCGGAGTGGGAAGGAGCGCCTGGTCCCCGGCACGAATCCGCTCGGCGGACTTGTGTCGAGGTCCGGTGAGCCGGCAAGTCTGTGGATGGTTTTTAGGCGGATTTCCATCTGCCTTGGCGAATGCGGGCTGCTTCCCCTTATTCCGCCTGAGCTACACTATGTCGGCGATGCAAGTTCTCCACGTACGCGTATACCACCATTACTCTACCACGCAAACACAGGGGTTACACTCGTCTGGTGTGAGACGTTCCCTGGGGGGTCCACCGGGGGTCGAACCGCACAATAACCCTGGGTTCGATGTGAGGCGGCGGAGGGCTGGACTGCGGTAGTCGTCGTAGGGTTGTGGACCACTGCGGCTGCGGCGGGGACAGAGTCTCCGTCGTTTCTAGGTCCCCGGTTAACATAGAATACAATACAATACAATCAGGTTGGCAGCTTTCGGACAATGTGTTCGTGGAGTAACTATTTCCACTTCCATTAGTGTAGTTCCTTAGTAATGCCATTAGCTTCCTGTCTCTTGTATGTCATGCGGTGACTGCACCAAAGCAAACCCTCCTCAACGTATCTTACGGTGGGATTACTTACTTGATATTTTACAGATTTACTTCAACCGCGTCACACGGTAAGATACATGTGAATGTAAATGAAATACAACAACAACAAAAACAACAACAGCAACAATTGCGGTGTCGTCGACTATCGAAAGCGAGGCAAGAAATATCGACCGTCGCAAGAATACTGCACAGCAAAGCGGTGTCACGTGGCGCCAGTGAGATGCTAAGAAGAAGCGTGCCCCCGGTAGCTCCGAGGCGCCACCGCCGCACCTCTGCCCCGACATAGTGTCGCCAGAGGCCAGGAGGGCAGTTCTGTTCGAGATCTGTCCCATTTCCAGGAAGTTCCTGTCGAAGTAAGTCGTTATGCTTGCAGTGATGCAGCCCGTGTCAACCGCCGGGGAGTGCAGAGACTTCGTCTCCTGTGAACTTTGCGTACGCGCCAAAGCTATCAGAACCGTGTCACTAAGTGTCTACGAACTTGCGTCTTCTACTGACTGTAGCGAAGCCACAGTACGGCCATTCTGAACTTGTATCAATTCTCAGTAGTCGTGGCTCATTAAGTCTGTTCTGAACAGCAAGTGCACGTGTGCAGTTTCACAGATTCAGTCGAGCCTGGTGAGGAAAGATAACTTTTGAGGTGATCAATAAAATATTACTTACTTACTTATTGAGAGTGTTCTACTTAACTGTATTATTACTATCCACCTCAGTGTCCAAGAAGACAACAACATGACTGTATAAAATCTTAATTTCAATCATTAGAAATGGGCGGGGGTTGAAAAAGTTGACGATGAATCATTGCCTTCTGCTTGAATGATTCTGGCATTAATTTGGGAAAATTCATGGCAAATCCAAATAAGCTTGGCAAGGTCTGGTAACAATTATAAGTTCTCGGAAGAAGAACAATATATTAATATATTCTAAATTTCATAGATGTCAATATGAATCACAGTTAAATGTATCTCATGCGTTTCTTTGTGAATACACGTACAGCTGCAAAGTGTGAGTAAATTAATGTATTGCATATTAGTCACCTTTATGATTCAGTATGGCGAAAACGTGCGTATCTGCATACACATTCGTTCAGAGTCGCGCCTCAAATGCTTTTGCATCATTAGTCGGCCGGCCTTGTTGGCCGTGCGGTTCTAGGCGCTGCAGTCCGGAACCGCGGGATTGCTACGGTCGCAGGTTCGAATCCTGCCTCGGGCATGGATGTGTGTGATGTGCTTAGGTCAGTTAGGTTTAAGTAGTTCTAAGTTCTAGGGGACTGATAACCTCAGATGCTAAGTCCCATAGTGCTCAGAGCCATTTGAACCATCATTAGTCGTGACGGGAGACAAAGATACCGGGTGGTTATAATTAAACTCACAGTGCTACGAGTATTGCAGTGCGGGATTTATACATCGCAGGACGCTGAAAGTCGAAGGTACATTCATTAATCGGCACGCTCGCCCAGTATGCTGAAAAGAATAATAGCTCCATTTTTTGCCACCGTGTGAAAACATGTAAGCAGACAGAATGTGGTGTGGGTGCAGGACATGGGGAGGAACGATCAAACACATGATAACGGTGGCTCTGGCACGCTTATTAAAATACAGTCACAAGTTACATGTGTTCATCATTGTCTCCCGACTAGCGACACGCTGCATCCGTAATACGGCGTGGTCGACGGTTTCTCGCACCATATCCAGTGTCGTCGTATGCTATACTTCAGACCAGAAAGAGTCCGGACAAGATGTTTCGGACATCCCCACAACCAGAAGGAGACCCTCTAAGAAAAATGGACCGAGAGTGACGGAGCTTCTGAAACCACACCACACAGCCACCTAAGCCGAGAGCAGTGGATGTTCCTGCGCAACATGTGGCGGTATAGAACAGTTCTGTGTATTCACAGCACTGTGTAGAATGAAATGCGCCTCGTCAATCCAAAGAATATTCCCCGGCCACATGTCACCCATTCCCACGCGTTTCTACAAACGAAGGACAAAGTCACGGCGTTGTAGCCTATCTTGCGGCTTCATTTGATGCACATTCTGAACCTTGTAGGGATAACAGTGTAAAATGGGCTGCAAAATATTTTGAACTGTTAAATACAGGGAGAAAATTCCGTAGACAGAGCTCGAGAACAGGCTGCAGAGTTTGAAGCATGTTCTGCGCGGTCGGCTACAGCTACAGCAACTTCATCGACAACTGCCGTAGGAAACGGCCGCCTCCCTTTCCCTGCTGCACCACCGAATTTCTTGATCGTATTGTTTACCCCATCTACTGCCGTGAGGCCCCTTCGCAGCTGTTTGTCGGCGGTACTCCCGCTATATAGCACTGCTATACAGCGTTCTAACAAAACAACTTTACCAGCGGTGCACGGTGTTTCTTCTCAATAGCTGCTGCGTTTCGTACAGAAAACGTCAGTCTTCTGAACCCTTTGCAAGAAAGTTAATTCACAAAAGAAATTAACATGCATCACGAAGCTACAAACACCACACAGACACAAAAACAGGAAACATTTCACATTTTGAATGCTTAAAACGCCATATTTTCCCCTGGTGGCAGAGAGTGGGAGTATTATTTTTTCAGCGTACTCCGCGAACGTACCGATTAATGAACAGACGTACGACGCTTCAGCATCATGTGATGTATACAGGGTGTTACAAAAAGATACGGCCAAACTTTCAGGAAACATTCCTCACACACAAAGAAAGAAAATATATTATGTGGACATGCGTCCGGAACGCTTACTTTCCATTTTAGAGCTCATTTTATTACTTCTCTTCAAATCACATTAATCATGGAATGGAAACACACTAAAAAAACAGAACGTACCAGCGTGACTTCAAACACTTTGTTACATCAAATGTTCAAAATGTCCATTAGCGAGGATACAAACATCCACCCTCTGGCGCATGGAATCCCTGATGGGCTGATGCAGCCCTGGAAAATGCCGTTTTGTATCACAGCCGTCCACAATAAGAGCACGAAGAGTCTCTACATTTGGTACAGGGGTTGCGTAGACAAGAGCTTTCAAATGCCCCCATAAATGAAAGTTCAAGAGGGTTGAGGTCAGGAGAGCGTAGACGCCATGGAATTGGTCCGCCTCTACCAATCCATCGGTCACCGAATCTGTTGTTGAGAAACGTACGAACACTTCGACTGAAATGTGCAGGAGCTCCATCGTGAATGAACCACATGTTGTGTCGTACTTGTAAAGGCACATGTTCTAGCAGCACAGGTAGAGTATCCCGTATGAAATCATGATAACGTGCTCCATTGAGCATAGGTGGAAGAACATGGGGCGCAATCAAGACATCACCAACAATGCCTGCCCAAACGTTCACAGAAAATCTGTGTTGATGACGTGATTGCACAATTGCGTGCGGATTCTCGTCAGCCCACACATGTTGACTGTGAAAATTTACAAATTGATCACGTTGGAGTACGTACCGACGAAAACTAAAATGATCTCTAACTTGGAAATTAAGCGCTTCCGGACACATGTCCATATAACATCTTTTCTTTATTTGTGTGTGAGGAATGTTTCCTGAAAGTTTGGCCGTACCTTTTTGTAACGCCCTGTATAGCCCGCACTAGAGCACTGTGAGTTTAATTATAACCAATAGATAGCTAGTGCTGTTGAGTCTACAACCAACCTTAAGTCATATCTAGTGCCTTACCACACTGTCAAGAACTGAACTGACTCCATTGGCCCCATGTCTGCGTCTATGTCTATACTTTGTAAAGAACTGGCACCAATATCATTTCGTCGTGGTACTTTTGTTAGACCCGCGTGCAAGAAAGTAGTAAGTTGGTAGACTCTTCTAGGAATGTATGGCCTGGGAAATTAAACTCTCCGTGAAAGCCAACACTTTTCGTGTAGTACATTGAGCATCTCTGCAAGGCTGTCGCGCTCAGTAAACAATCACGTAAAGAAACATGTCGATCTTCGTAGGATCTTCTCTCTCTCTTCTGTTAGTGCAACTTGAGAATGATGAACAATTAAGAATCGGTTTTAAAAGTGTGATGTTGTCATACAAACTCTTCCACAAGAGCCTCGAACTGAGCTCTAAATTTAGGTGGTGTGTAATTTACCGTTAAATTACATACTATGATAAAATTTCTGTCGCCAGTGGCAACAGAAGACCACGAATCCCGAGCTACTCAGTGCAAGAAGGGTCAGGCTGTTGAACCGCAAGAACGGTACGTTGTAGATGGTGGGTTTAGTAACCTGAGGGTTGCGGCCCAATGACTTTTTCCGCAGTGTGAAATTATTAAGCAAGGCCGTGTTGACAGCGGCGCGGTACAGACTGTTGGCGTAACAGTGAGTTTGTAATTTCTGGCAGTGGTGGCGTCAGTGGAAACCACGGGAAGCACCGTTTGCAGATGAGACAACGTCTGAAACAAAAGGGCAAATTTTTCGTGCCAGTCTGTCGAAAGTTCTGGATACAGTGGATAGAAACGGAAACCTGTTTTGTAAATGACGACATTTAAATACGTGACAAGAGACTATGATCTTAGAGGTAAAAATATTAACATGTCTCCTCAGAATGGATCCCCCAAAGAAACTGTGATCACATACTGCACAAACCAATACAAGGTATAGTTTATACTAAACAATTAACTTCTAGGATCAAGGTTCTTTATATCTATGCAACTCTCGGCTTTGCCGGTCAGAGTGGCCGAGCGGTTCTAGGCGCTACAGTCTGGAGCCACGCGACCGCTACGGTCGCAGGTTCGAATGGAAGTGTGTGATGTTCTTAGGTTAGTTCGGTTTAAGTAGTTCTAAGTTATAGGGTACTGATGACCTTAGAAGTTAAGTCCCATAGTGCCCAGAGCCATTTGAATAATTTTGAACTCTCGGCTTTCTGAGCCACAAATTTGTGTGGAACTCCCTCCCAGAGCAGCTCAGTGACGATGATGATGTCGTGTGACTAAGCAGCTCAGTACTCCAGCGGATACGATACACGAAACTGGATTTTAAAGTTTGCTGTACAATACAAATGGTTCAAATGGCTCTGAGCACTATGGGACTTAACACCCCCTAGAACTTAGAACTACTTAAACCTAACTAACCTAAGGACATCACACACATCCATGCCCGAGGCAGGATTCGAACCTGCCGCCGTAGCGGCCGCGCGGTTCCAGGCTGAAGAGCCTAGAAACGCTCGGCCACAACGGCCGGCCGGCGAATAAGTGACATCAGCGCAGTAACTACGATGGCAGACTGTATTAACAATTGCAAGCAACAGATGTGCATTCGATGTGAGCAGGCAGTTTTAAGTTGTGGAAGTGTGCCCGTAGTGTGCTGTGGGTCACAAACCATAATGGAGCACTGTCCTGAACGTCCCCAGCTCAAGTGCTAAACATATTCTCCGGAATGTTGTGAAGAAAAGTGTGTGCAAATATCGTCCCGCACATCTTGATTCCCGAACCACAACAACATCGACCATGGACGCCTGCCGCGATCTGACTGAAAGGCGAAATGCGGACAGTTCTTTTCTAGAAAAAATCATCACGGGTGACGAGACTTGTTATCAATACAAACCTACCACAAAACGACAAGGTGCAGAAATACACATAAACGGTCAACGCTTTGGCGACGTAACTGACATTCATGCCAATGTGACGCGCAAGTTGAACAACATTACGAAGAAATATTTTCCAGAGAGTGTGTGACTGTGCAAACGCTCAGTGCGTTATATTCAAGTGGGGGGGACTGTGTATCGGGTGGTTATAATGAAGGTGCAACTATTCAAGCAGGTCCAGTGTGGGATGCAATTATCCTATGGCAGCATAACTTGGTAGATACGCTAACGCGTTAATGTGGGACATATTTACGCTGGGAAAAATTAGTTCAAATTTTGGGCGTCAAGTGCATGTCTGTGGCTGTAACTGAACGTGCAGCGTGCGCCTCGGGTAGTGTTAGTGTTCGTGCAGTGCCACAAGAATTGTCCATCCCATGGTCAACACTAAGGAAAGTTCCGGGGTCTACTTTACACTGATACTCGCACAAGATGCAGACAGTGCAAAAACTGAAACTTTATGATCCACATCAACGTTCCGAATTTGCTCGTCGGTTTTTGGCACAGTTCGAAGTTAATGATTTGTGGCCACGCAATAGTCTACGGTGTGATGAGACACACTGTACACTACAGGGTGTAGTGAATACGCAGAACTGCCGAATGTGTTGTCCACGAACAGCAATCGCATTCGTCGTATGTGACTCTATAGTGCGGATTCAAAAGCACCTTCATTCTCGATTCGTCCTTTTTTAAGATAATACCCCCAGAAGGCCTATCAGGTGTGCTGTTATCGAGGCCTCCTTGAGCAGCACATGATTCCTGCTTTGAAAGAGCCCAACTTTGTGAAAATCACTGTTTTCATGCAAGATAGGGACAACACCTCACGTGGCTCGCCCACTAACACTTTCCCCGGGTAGTGTTGGTGCTCGTGCAGTGCCATGGGAATTGTCCACCCCATGGTCACTAGTACAGTAAGCTTCGCTGTCTATTTTACACTGGTACACGTACAAGATCCAGACGGCTCACCAAATGATGGCTCATGATCCGCAGACGTTCTGAATTTGCTCTTCGGTTTCTGGTACGGATCGAAGTGAATGACTTGCCTGTGGAGCGACGACGTGCATTTTACACGAAAGGGTGCAGTGAATACACAAACTGCGGCATTTAGGGTACTGTCAAACCGCATGTTGTTCATTAAGAGCCATATTACTCGCCGTCTGTGGCTGTGTGGTATGGATTCACGAACACCTCTATTCTCGGTCCGCCCTTATTTGAAGAGAATACACCCGGAGGGCCTCTCATGTGCACCATGACGTCTGCACGTTATCGAGACCATCTTGTACAGCACGTGATTCATGCTTCGGTAAGAGCGAGACTGTGCGAAAACCGCTGTTTTTATGCAAGGTGGGAAACACCTCATGTCGATCGCCCAGAGAAACATCTGCTTAATGCAACCTTCTACGAATGTGTTATTTCTAGAGGTTTTCCAGATACATGGCCTGCTAGTACACCTGATCTGAATTCGTGTGACTTTTGGCTCTGGGGATATGTAAAAGAACGTGTTTACCTGGGTCACTTCCGGTCTCTATCACATCTGAAGGCTAGTATACAGGAATATGCTGCTCAGATTCCAGGGAAACTGCTGCGTGCAACTGTTCATCACGTAGTTTTACTAATGCAGCATCGCATCGACGTCTCCGGTGGTCGTATTGTACGAAGCGTATAAGCGGCGGTTAATAATAAAAACAACATTATGCCTTTCTCTCTCATTTGACCTTTCTTGTCCATGTCCCATTCCTAATCCACTACATAAATAAATATTTCCATGCATATTTATTGCTTTCAGAGCGCCAGATTTGCACGTAGTTGCCAAAATAGGAATTGTTTGTTTTTTTTTTCTTTTTTCTTCCAGCATAAATCGGTTCCGCGTTAACGTATTAATTAGCACATCTACCAAATTTCACTGCCGCACGATAATTAAAGCCCACACTGAACCGCAGTGAGTAGCTGTACTTTAATTACAGCAACCTGGTACAACAACGGAAACATTACAACGACCATCTTGACTTTTCATCTTAACTCAGTCTCAAAACCTTTTGGGCTGACGGGACATGTACGATACAAATCAGGAAATAATAGTGGCATCAATTCGGTTATATTCTGTTAATATACCGCACATTATTCCCTGCTCTTGGAAAATAAACGCTACAAGGCAGGATGGCAGCATGTACCCACTGCCATTTTAGGGCGGCGACCTTTACTGGAGAAACAGCTGAGCGCTATGGCCGTGCCAAGCGGCAGGGGAAGCACAGAACGAGACGATACGGAACGCGGTCGGGCTATTTGGGGCCTACTGGTCTGTGGTCGCTCTTCAGACGGACCTGCGCTCTCAGAACGTCGTCACAGGCACGTCGCTCGCTCCAATTTCTCTGTCTGGCTTCCGTGTCTCTCCGTCCGAACACCACGCTATTTTCGGACGCTGCTTTGCGGCTACAATTTACTGCCAGTCCGCAAAGAGCTCACGCAGACTGACTTTGCGATGTACCGCAATAAGCGCATCTTCTGGCGGGAAATTACCGGCAACATAATGAGCTCAATACTGAACTGTAGAGACTACTCCACGGAACCAAACTGTGACGTAATATGTCACAGCCACCACGATATGTCGGGGCGACCTCTCAAAACGTCCTACTAAACAGAAGAAATGAAATTACTATATACTGATACTATCTGACGCTGTCTAGATTTAGTTCGCAGTTCAATGAAAGAATCGCTCAAAATGTCGCGGGCACACGCAGTACTAACAAGCCTGAACACCACTCCGTCACTGAGTAGCCTCTCAAATTTAGTACTGCGGTAACGTAGCCGTGCCACTCCTTTTAAGTCCCGCACAACTCCTCGTCCTCTTTCATTAACACTTTCCACACTAAGCAAATACACCTCTTTGGACGGAGCCTTATGCCGTACGTTGATTTGTTCCCCCCTGTTTGTAATGCGTAAATGGTCGCTGTCCGTTCGTCAATTGAACTGGCGGCAAGAGTAGTTTATTTACTTTCCGACAGAGGTCGCTGTTGAGTCTGCAGCTTGAGCGTAGGCAACCCACGATTGGTTTTCATGGGCGCAGTCGCGTAACTTCTGATTTCCGTCCATTGCACTTTGCGTGTTTGTGTTGCGTGGATCAAGGATGTTTTTGTTGGTTCTTACGGATCATAGGAGGGAAACCTGATGTGGATATTGATTACTAACCTTTAGGAGTATTTTTTGAAACTCCCAACAGTTCAGGTACAGATTTATAACAATGAAAAATATCGTTAGAAACAATATGCAGTGTGTTTGAAAAAGAACTCCCTAGCTTTAATGTGTCCTAGAATCTGTACTAAATGACATTCACTATTTTAGTTTTTGGTGTTTGATTCATCAACTCTCCAAGTTTGGCTCCCCTGCAGTTTGCAGGTCTGCTTGAACTTGGGCGAGCGCCAGTGCTATTTTTTCCCTCTGTTCCCTCAGTGAAATTCAGGTGTGCGTGCAGTGCAGAGCAACTCAGCAACGATGTGTACTCCACAACAGAAAGCGCAGTGTGTTATTTGGCTTGTGAACAGTTAATCGTGATAACTGCAGAATTTGGGGGGCCACAGCATCCACATAAAGTTATTCAGCATTAACGTGGCTATCCCAAAGTTAATGTCTGGTGCAATTTGATAGAAGATCGTGTGATTGGTCCTTTCATTTTTGTAGAGAAACCAGTAAGTGGGGACGTTTACTGTGAAATGTTGACAGACTACGTCTTTCCCCAAATGAACGATGTTGAGGCGGAAAAGTGGCTTGTGTTTCTCCAACAAGATGGCGCCCCACCTAATTACAGTATTCATGTGCGTGCTGCTCTTGATACTCGCTTTCCAGGAAGGTGGATGGGCAGGGCTGGCTCAATAACTAGGTCACCACGAAGCCCGACTTAACCCCACTGGACTTTTTCTGTTGGGGCACATAAAAAATTAGATGTACAATGAGAAGATTAGAGACATCCATCATTTACAGGAAAGAATCATCGCGGCGGTTGGTACAGCTATATATTAAACAAAACTTGTGGAAATTCTCTTTCACGATATGTATTCATTGATGTAATATTTCATTAATTTCCCTATTAAAGTTTTACTTAAGACTATGGAGTTCTTTTTCAAACACCCTGTACATGTTACTATAAAAGCAAATATTGACTCAAAGTACTCTGAAATTTTTATAGGGGTCTATATGTATATTTAACTATTATCCTTTCTGTCGGAAGACACTGAAGGGGTGGTAAAAGGTTTTCTTTTCCTTATTTCTTTTAGCGATGGTTAATAGTTGGGTTGTGTAAAAACAAACAACCAAAAAGACAACATCTCTGGTGCGCTTCATGCCGGCCATAGGTAAGCAGATGGCGACTCATGGTGGTGTGGAGGGGCTTCAGGATGCATAAGGTGGACCATCACCATGTGCAGACAGTGTGTTTGGGCGACACTTCCCTTGAAAATATCCCAGCTACAGCAACAATACAAAATGTAAGCAAGGTGCTGTATAGCGTGTGCAGACAAAGGGAAAAAAGAAACTGGGAAAAGAGTAAGAAAAGAAACACGCTAGTGGTGAAAGCAGTGTAATGTGGGTATCTGCGTACCTCACAGTTTCAAAGAATACCATACCCGAATAAATTACGCACGATAAAAAAGCTGGATTCTGTACTGAAATATTCTTGTAAGCATATGTTGTTGTCAATAAAATCTGTTCTTTTGCATATGCTTATTTCTTTCAAGCATTAAAAATAGTGATTTTTAGAAGCTAGAAATTTTTTTTCTTTTTCGAAAGACATTCGACCTTCAAAATTCTAGAAAAAATATCATTTATGTTCCAAAAAATAACAGCATTAGGAAAAAGATGTTTCAAACTTTAATGTCAATGGTTTACTATCTTTATATTTTCTTCATGGCTTGAATAAAATGCCCATGAAATTGCTTGAAAAGAGTCAGTCCACATGGACAAAACACATCTAAATGACTCAGTGTGGAAAGTGATAAAAATATAATTTTAATCGTGTGGACTCACGATTAGTCATAATAGGAACTCCATGTATAAATCCCTCAGGATATGTCAGTCAGAGTGCGTTATTTTGACCCAGTGCTGTGACGTTATACAAGACTGAGATGGATTATATGCAATCTCGGTTATAGGTAGTCAGTAACTCTTAAGCTGGGTTCGCGAAGCATGAATTTCTTACACGTGCATCCTCCTACCACCACTCGCTCAAGCCAATGTACATGTACAACCACTACTTCCACGGTGGCACGTCAACTTACGCGTTCAAATGGTTCAAATGGCTCTAACCACTATGGGACTTAACATCTGAGGCCATCAGTCCCCTAGACTTAGATCTACTTAAACCTAACTAAAGCCACACACAGCCATGCCCGAGGCAGGATTCGGACCTGGGACGGTAGCAGCAGCACGGTTTCGGACTGAAGCGCCTAGAACCGCTCGGTGACAAAGGCCTGCAATTTACGTGTAAGTGACGAAAGCTGAAAGACATTCTACTGTCTTGCACAATGTCGCTTCTCCTACCATTGGCTAAGTGCTTCAGCAACTGCCGATAGCTTCTATTTCGTTTACAGCAACAAACTGTCGAGTAGAGAGCGATGGAGATAGTCTGAGGGAGACGAAACATAGTTGTAACCGAGAGGATTGGTGGTAGGGAGTAAAGTAAATGCTAGTAATTGAAACTAAGCCCCCATTGGCTGGAGATAGCGATGTGGGCTCCAGAGGACATTTCCCTTCCCTGAAAAACTAGTGGTCAATCATAATAAACTAAGGTATAGGAAGGAGAAGTTTATCAAAGTATTGACAACTGTGTTACACTTAAGTCCACCCCCCTTAAACTGAGAGGCATTCTCACGTCCATAAACCTGTTGCTGCCGTCGATTGAGTCTGCTGTTGCTCCCGAGCTGTCTAATCCGGTGCAGCCCTCGTAAGATTATAAGTTACACCAGGCGACATAATACTTCACAACTTGCAAGACATCTCCCGCTTCGGCATCTCAACAGATACCATGGTGAGACTGTATCAGCAGCAGTTAGGGCGTAGAGACTTTTACTGGACGAGCATTGCTCAATACGCTTCACTTATTTCAGTTTAGAATCCAGATTCAGACTTGCATTTCTTAATGACCTGATTTCAACTACAGTTTGTTTGGTTCATTTTCAACAATTTCATCACTGTGGTACGGATTCACTACAATTAGTTTTGCTTCACTGTTTTGACAGTCAATCACAGGTCCCCATTTAACTTTATAGTAAGGTAGTTTATATGCGTGTTTGAATTTTTTAAAAGTCAGATCGCACTTAGAGAATCTTGAATCTTTCAATGTTAGATTGCATATCAGGAGCCATTAATTCTAATTTAAGGTCAGATTGCATATTAGGTGCTCCGACCATTAGTCCATGCACATTTGAGTACTTTGAAGATTTTATGCATTTATGTTCTTGAGTGCAACTCTCTGTCTCTCTCTCTCTCTCTCTATCTCTCTCTCTCTCTTTCTCTCTCTCGTTCTCTCTCTATTCGTTTATTAGATTCCAACTCTCAGTGTCCCCACGAACTAAGATAAGCGAATTTCTTCTGTCCTGCACTTTCTCTTGCAGACTTCACAGTTTGGAATCCATGATTTCTACAATGCCATCTATCCATCTCATCCTTTGCCGCCGCCTTCCCCTTATGCCTTCGATCTTCCCCAGCATTAACACGTCTTTTCCAGTGAATCATGTTTTCTCATAATGTGCGCAAAGTAGGTCAGGTTTTGTTTCAATGTCAAACCTTTCAAGGAGCAATCTCCTTTTGCTTGCTGCAATACTGACCTATTCGTTCCCTTTGCGGTACATGGAAATGTAAGGAGTTTCCACGAACATCTCAACTCAATGGTATCTATTCTATGCCGTACAGCCTTTCTTATGGTCCAGGTCTCCATATATCACAGCTGGAAAGACCATAGCCCCCCCACCATACGAATCTTTGTTGTCAAAGTTATTTCTCTACTCCTTAAAACATTGACAAGGTTGGGCATTGTCGTTCTGCCAAGCAACAAGCGTCTCTTGATTTCGTGGCACTATTTAGTACACGCCACTATGACATGGTCCAGATCCGTCACTGTCGTTGTGTCCTGATCACTGTGTCCAGAAGCGATGATTTTCAACCGCTGTAGATGGGCGGCGTAACACCCATGTCCCACCCTCATGCGGATGAAAGAGACCACCTGGCGTCTACTAAGCTTTACCGGGTGAACCATGGCCGAGAAGATCCATTCTGTTGTGTGGCCGGTAGGTGGCCGTCCTTATAGCGCTGGGATACTTGTCATCCACAATTCCAGTCGTGATAAGCAACTTTCTTGATCGTTGCGTTGAAATCCATGTAAGGAATTGGTGTTGAACGGAACTCTCCTTCCGTAATGTTCCTCTTAGTGAAGCGAGAATACTATGATGCCCTTTTATCCAGTCAGCGGACAGCAATGTCCAACGTCCGCGCGACTATTTTGGCCTCCAAGACGTACCTGGTAGTCTGTTCATCAAACAAATGGCTCAAATGGCTCTGAGCACTAATGTCTGAGGTCATCACTCCCCTAGAACTTAGAACTACTTAAACGTAACTAATCTAAGGACATCACACACATCCATGCACGAGGCAGGATTTGAACCTTCGCGCGGTTCCGGACTGAAGCGCCTAGAACCGCATGGTCACCGCGACCGGCGTTTATCAAACATCGTATATTTGTCTACCTCAATGAAAGTGTGTGTGTGTGTGTGTGTGTGTGTGTGTGTGTGTGTGTGTGTGTGTGTGTGTGAGAGAGAGAGAGAGAGAGAGAGAAAGAGAGAGAGAAAGCGTCAGAAAAAAAATGTCTTACTGAACAACCCTGGGCGACATTGTGTCATTACATGTATACCATATGCATTACTGGTTTTCTACTTTCTTACTTTCGTGTACTAGATGGAGGTGAATCACGCTTTGAGAAAGTGACGCCTGCGCTACCCATAAAAGTAACCATATAATCATACCAGTTCCGTTATGAAGAGCTCATTACAAAGTCGCAAGTTCGCATCTGAGTGGTCGCATGGAATGAGATCTTACTTTTCCTTCCTGCTCAGACGGCTCACTGATTTAGATGCGGCGTAATTACAAACCATGATTTCTTTATAATTAATTCAACTCGCAAATGCTTTGGTCATAGTACCTAGTACTACGTCTCTTGCCTTTCCGCTGATACAGAAATTAAAGGTAAGATCTATAGCGTGGCAAAAATTTACTTTTTGTGAACAAAGCAAAGGCAAAATACTCAGTTGTGGGCCAGAAATGAAAAGATCAATTAAGTTCCCGTGAGACTGCGCAAAGAAAAAGGAAGACTGATAACCACTGAGTGTTCAAAGAATCCCGTAACAAGTAGACTGGTTTAACACTCGGTATGTATCTAAACAGGAAACGGGAGAAGACGTAGAAATGGCGGCAGCTAAAAAAATTTCTGTTGGGGTAATACAGCGTGCGCTCGTCAGGTTGTTAATTTCAATTTAACTGAATTTTTCTATTAATACTAAAGCTAATGAATTATTTTGTACAACTGCTCTTCTGTAATTGTTCATATATACAGCCTCTTTAAAAGAGAAAATTATGGAGCGATGACTTCCTCGACAGCAACATAGAGGTATTGTTTTTAACATTCTCAGACAACTAATTTAAAGCTTCATTCAAGCGTGACCAGTCACAAATTTGTTACTAAAAAAATCGCCTTTTGACACATGAGCACCGTCCAAAGCTGTTGTTGCCATGCACTGTAGAGCGACTCTCTCGCAGGCCATATGTTTCGTGTATATGCGCTTCCGACTCTTTTTTTTTACGAATATTTGTCGAATTATTGGCTGACCCCTGGGTACTTCATCGGAGGTTACACACCATTTGACAATGGGACATTTCTTAAAGGAGTCATGGTCGCAGTTTTTTGAGTGGTAACATCTAACTTGTGCTTGTTTTATGCATGAACTTCTCGCGGCACAGGCAACTTGACAATGAACTAAGGCGCTTTATACTAGTTGTGTCAGTAAGGCGCTGCAGTCATGGGCTGTGCGGCTGGTCCCGGCGGAGGTTCGAGTCCTCCCTCGAGCAACGTCACACGGGAGTAACCTTCGTACAGTAACGAGGCTGCAGTTGGCGAGATGCAGCTGGTATGACGCAGTGTCTAACGGGAAAACAGGGTCAGACCGACCAGTCAGGGAAGCCCACGGGCTAAGTGGTAACGTCATCCATGCCTACGGGGCTTTACAGCCCTTATAGAATCTCAGTCGCCCCACTTTCTACGAGAGACTTGCTGTTTACCTCCGACTTTCTAGCCACTGGCGAATCATCCACAAAGCGTTGCGCACGCGAGCACCGTGCGATTGTAGCTGTTTGCCGCGTCCCGAACACGCGAGATGTTCTGAGTGGCCCGATCAGCAGAATTATATCTCCTCTTAGGGGGTTTAAAAGTAAAAGAGAGAAAAAGAGGGAATGAGATACAAAAGCGACGAAAATCGCAATGTGACAAGAGACTCACGTTTGACTGGAACTTTCTTTTGTTTGTACTATTCACGGGGACACAAAAGAACTTTCTTAATGAAGACTTCAGTCGTCGTTGCTAGTAGTTGCTGGCAGCCATGAAAGAAACAGCAGAAGTAAGTGTCTAGCAACAATAAACGAGCGCGTTAACTTCTCAAACGTGGCAGGGAACAGTGTGACGCTGGAAGTCTAACGATGTCATCCATCCGAAATTGTATTAAGTGCTACTTTATCCGCGCTGGGTTCCATAGGTATTAATGATTAGGTACTACTGAGGGAGGCCGTAGTCGGAATCAGCGACATTTAAGAAGCTGTATATTATTGTTGTGATCATTTCCGGGCGATTACATCCATCCTCAGATGGCTACACTTGTTTTAGAACAGTATCAGAATCGTCAGCAGCAGGCTGTCAGTAATTTGTATTAGTGAACGAACTTTTGCTTTTCTTCTTTTGTCCTTACGCATTTCTGCGAGGAAACACAAGGTGATCATATGTAAGCAGCACGCACATATTCAACTTTGGTACACGAACATTTCACAATAGTCTTCATGACAGTCGCATATTCAGAGCGCGCTTTGCACCTTCATTGGTCAATTATTTTGTGAAATGATTTGTGTAAAAACAAGGAATAAAATAGAATGGAATAGAGATGTATTTGACACTTCTTTGGATGCTGCCCGAAATCATTTACACGAAATGAAGTGCCGATTTAGAATTTAAAGATTAAACTTAGAATTTTAAAGCGTACTAGAGGATATTAGTGTGTTGGTCCTTTAAATTCTCAACCGGCACCTCATTTGCTTTACATAATTTCGATCATCATTCAGAGGTGTGTTTCTCTTATCTGTCTGATTTATTAGCTTTAAAGAAATCATTTCAAGTTTATAATTTAATTTTTAGTGTTTTGAAGTTTTTGTGAAAACCTAGACCTCACGTTGGTCAATTCGATACACCATTTGTCCATTTCCCACTCTTCGTTTGGCAATGAAAATTCGGAAAAAAATTATTGCGTAATTTATAGGAAGCCTTGTTTTCGGTTCGCTCAAATATTTGATCAAATCACACATTACGTCTCGTAGGTCAAAGCAAGGATGGCGACCGTTAATAACACGGACTGGCCCTCTTTGATATACCTCATACTCACGAGGTCTGAAGGACAGGGCCCTGTCATATGTTTCCTATCGCAATACGATGCACTTCTCCAAAAAGTCGGAAAATGGCCTTTGAAGTTTAGGATCGTCCAAATAAGACTTTTGTTACAGTCGGAAGTTGATTACAATATTTGTTAATTTGCAGTTCCATTTGTTGATACGTAAGTGATATAAAACTAAAAAAAGTGTGCCACTAGCGACATTCAAGCCAGCGACTTCACGATTACAAACATCCTACCTTACGTAATTCTTCAAATGGCTCTGAGCATTATGGCACTGAATATCTGAGGTCATCAGTCCGCTAGAACTACTTAAACCTAACTAACCTAAGGACATCACACACATCCATGCCCGAGGCAGGATTCGAACCTGCGACCGTAGCAGTCGCACGGTTCCGGACTGCGCGCCTAGAACCGCGAGACCACCGCGGCCGGCCATGCACTAAACTTCAAATCTTATAGATGAGAGGAAAATCGAAGAGGTCGAATCCTTAAGGTCCCTTGTAACACTATTTTGTATATGAGGCACTCCAGAGACTTGATTCCGGCCGCCAATAAGCATTCCCTTCTCAACGTCCGGAGAAGTACGTCATGTGATGAATCTACAAAAAGGCGCTTCACGAAGAAATTACTCGAATGGTGGTGGTGGTGATTAATGTTTAACGTCCCGTCGACAACGAGGTCATTAGAGACGGAGCGCAGGCTCGGGTTAGGGAAGGATTGGGACGGAAATCGGCCCTGCCCTTTCAAAGGAACCATCCCGGCATTTGCCTGAAACGATTTAGGGAAATCACGGAAAACCTAAATCAGGATATCTGGAGACGAGATTGAACCGTCATCCTCCTGAATGCGAGTCCAGTGTGCTAACCACTGCGCCACCTCGCTTACTCGAATGGGACGGGCATTGGTAGATGTGTTTTATTTGTACAGACGAACGAATGGTTACAATTTCAGAAAAAATGGATGATTTATTAAAGAGGAAGAGCTTCACAAATTGAGCAAGTCAATAACGTGTTGGTCCATCTCTTGTCCTTTGTGCCAGCATTATTCGCCTTGTTACTGATTGATACAGTTGTCTGATGTACTCCTGAGGGATATCGTGCCGAAGTCTGTCCAATTGGCGTGTTAGATCGTCAAAATTCTGAGCTAGTTGGGAGGAACTGCCCATAATGCTCTAATGTTCTCAATTGGAGAGATCTCGAGCGACCTTGCTGGACAAGGTAGGTTTTGGCAAGCCCGAACACAAACAGTAAAAACTCTCGCCGTGTGCGGGCTGGCATTATCTCGCTGAAATTTAAGCCCATGGGGGTTTGCCATGAAGGACAACTAAACGGGACGTAGAATATGTAAGGGTGCCGCCGATGACAAACAAAGAGAAGAGAAGAAAATAAAATAAATGGCACGCCAGACCATAACTCCTAGTTGTCGGGCCTTATGGCGAGCGGTAGTAACGTTCTATTCCAGTTAATGAGATTCCAGGCCGGAGACGTGTTTGGAGACGCCTCGGACAGTTGTGGCCGCGCGACCGCTACGGTCTCAGGTTCGAATCCTACCTCGGGCATGGATGTATGTGATATCCTTAGGTTAGTTAGGTTTAAGTAGTTCTAACTTCTAGGGGACTTATGACCTCAGATGTTAAGTCCCACAGTGCTCAGAGTCATTTGAACAGTTGTGGGATTCCAACTTTACTGTCGCCTGCCATACGTCCCGACAACTAGGAGTGATATATTATATAGGGTGCTGGATTAATTATGATTTCATTCATACTAGGAGTGATGGTCTAAGATGCCATTTCTTTTCATAGCTGGGCCATTTTTGTTTTCATCCACGGCAGTCTTACAGCACAGCGGTACGTCGACGGTATTCTACGCTCCGTTTTATTGCCCTTCATAGCAAATCATCATTGGCTTACATTTCAGCAAAATAACGCTAGCCCGCACACGGCGAGAGTTCATATTGACCGTCTTCGTGCTTGTCAAACCCTATCTTGCACGGATCTCTTTCCAAATGAGAACTTGATTTTGACGATCTAACGCGCCAGTTGGAGACAATGTGTCATGATATACTTCAGTAGGATATCCAGCACCTCTATCAATCAATGCAAGCCGAGTAACTGCTTGAGTAAGGGCCACAGGTTGGCCAGTGCGTTGCTGACTTGATCAATCTATGAAGCTCTTCTCTTGAACAAATCATCCAATTTTTCTGAAATTGTAATCATTTGTTTGTCTGCAAAAGTGCATCATCGATTCCCGACGCATTCAGATAATTCTTTTTTTTTTCTTGTCTTGTAGTTCGTTTGTCTCGCGCGTCGTGAACGCGAGGTTACCAATCGTAGCCACGTGTGGGGCATCACGCGATGTCACGGAAGCTTCGACAACGAAGTCTACCTCTTGGACCGCGACTGTAAACGCACGTGCGGTCAGTGTTATTTCTTGGGGGCGCACCAAGCGGCTGCTCTGATTGTCGTAGTCATACGTTCTGTATAGAAATCTTATTTACGGTGCCTATGGCGCCCTCAAACAGCAGCATGTATCGCTTGGTATTTCAACTGGCCCTGCAGCTCAAGCATATCCAACAATGGAGCTCTTGCTGCTACCTCGGCATGATATTATACAATCTAAGGTCGGAGAGCGGATGCTGGAGAAAATATGCTATTTGGCCGAAGGTTTCAGACTTTTGCTGGTTTCTGTCGAGAGAAGACCGAAGTGAGACGCGAAAGTGGAGGAAACAAGTACAAAACGTGGAAATGATGAAAAATTTACTTGCCCCTCCAGCCAGTACTTCACAGTTCTGATAATTCAGCTAAATAGAGCTTAACGTCCCGTCGATAGCGCTGTCATTAGTGACAGAGTACAAGCTCAGATTACGAAAGGATCGCGAAGAAAAGTGGGCAGTGTCCTTCTCAAAGGAACCGTCCCGGAATTTGCAACAAGCGATTTACAGAAATCACAGAAAACCAAAACCTGGATGACCAGGCGGGGATTTGAATTATTGTTCTCCCGAATGCGCATCCACTGCGCTGTTCGCACGGTCAGTTGGGACAGTCTGCTGCATAAATAAAATAGATTTTAAGAATAAGCGTTCTGCGAATGCTTAACAAAATTACGGGAGGTGCCAGTCCTTTGCATAAACACGGTTTCCTAAATGGTGTTACGTGGAACTTGGTGTTATGCCTGGAGTCTGCGAAAAACGTTAATAAAATGGCGTTTTTTCGCGACATTTTGACGATGCTAATTAATTTTTAATTTTATTACATTTTCTGCATGATTAGTAATGATTTAAAATACAAGCAATCATTGAATAAAACAAGTTTTTCTCATTAAAAAAACTTATTAACCTTCAACATAATCATGGCGTTCCATCATGCTCAAAGTGCTTCGTCAGAGGAAAAATTTGGGGACGCCTCCTACAGACAGATATACTCTGTTCATTGAAGCTGAACTCCCGTGGAAACAAATGTGTGGTCTGCCACGTGCCATCAGCTGCGTCGTTCAAGCATCTGGTAGGGTAAGACCACTGGAAGTAGGTCTTACTTATGTGTTAGGTATTCTCTTGGTACTCTAGTGCGAATGAAACCATGAAACATGCTAAAGCATGTCTTACATTTCTTTGTTAAGCACTGTGACGAACACATTTAACCGATGTACGTCTTGTACGAAACTTCCCTGGAAAGTCGGTTTTTCTCCGCTACCTTAGGGTTCTGTGCTTCAGTCTATAAAAACTGCATCGTTATAAGATGGTTTTATTGTACTTCCGTCTGAGTGTCTTTCTGTAAAAATGTTAAGAACCCTGTTTTCTTATCAACGGCTACACGTATCAAGTTCAAATTTATGATATATTAAGGTCAATGGTCCCTTAGCAGTGTAAAAATTTTAAGCTTCTAAGCCAATGTAATCAAAACATTCGGCCAGTTTGTCACATATTTTGATGCCCGAAAACTCACTCAGCAAAATCAACGGTGTACTTCCAGTTGAACGAGAATCATGAAATTTGCCAAGAAGCAAGGTTTCACAGTACAAATAAAGAAAAAAAAAGTCTGAGAACTGATAAATTGCAATTGTACCACGCAAAAAACATCTTTTTTCCATTACAAAATACACAGCATTCATCGTCCATCAAAAGCATAATAGGCGAGCATTACTGCATGAAGACACAAAATATAAATTGTAGTCATGTTTCAGTAAGCAAAAAAAGTATTTAATTAAATCTTCTATACCTACATTAAATCTTCTTTTTGTATGTCCAAGCTAATCTGAGGAGCTATTGTAGAGATTTTGATATGGTCTTGGAATTTCCGAGACCGATATATTACCAGTGCCATTATCTGTATCGAAAACAGAAAATATCGTCCAAATTCTCGATTCCCAGTGCGGATGAACTATACATGTATACATAATTTAGTTTGCACGCAACCCTAGTGCGCGAGTCCTACTCGCACATCGTCAATTCTTTTTTTTTTTTTTTTTTTTTTTTTTTTGTACCTTCTCATAAAATTATGAAATTTGCTAAATCGGCGTAGAAATATTTACGGGTGATGGGAGGGGGGGGGGGGGGAGGTGGTGGGGCAGGCGGTGCGAGGGGAGGCGTGGAGTGGTGCAGCTTTAGGGGTTTTGCCGGAGGCGGACGATCACATCGGCACGTTTTGCATCGGACATGGAAAACTTAGTCGCAATCCGTCAGAAGACTAGAAGATTCCAGATTCTGCTTCGAGTGCCGGAAGCACGGAGCGGCTGGCAGAGGTGTGGCGGGCAGGTGGGGACCCACAACACGAGCAGACTGCACAGTAGTCGGTCAGTGTCACTGCGCGTGGGCGGAGGGGGCGCGCCAAGTGTGCCAGCTGACTCACACTCGACAGGCACCGTTAGCCTTCACACACACTGCTCCGCCCCACACGGCGACGGCGCTTCCGCTGTCGCTGGCGCACCGTCCTCGCTAGCTGACCCGTGTGTTTCAGATCAACGCCAGACAGAAAGTAACCACGGAAATCGAACGAATGAAGCAGCAACCGGCAGTGCTAAGACTACATCGGAGATCGGAAGAGGGATGAACTCCCATTAACAAGATAGAGGCCGCCCGACTCCACGCGCCACCACAGCGGCCGGATGCTGGTCCAACTGTTAGCACAAGTCTCTTATATGACCGGCTAAATAAGAACCCGTGTTTGGAATAAAGAAACCTTTTTCCAGAAGCACATTATTTATTTCGATCATAGTCACCTGGCTGACTAGCATACACTAGCATACACTCTTTGAAATGTTGAAGGTAGCAGGGATAAGATACAGGGAGCAGTAGCGAATAAGACGGGGTTATAGCCTAATCCCGATGTTATTTCATCCATATACACTGAAATGACAAAAGTCTTGGCATAACGATATGCACATATACACGATGGCGGTTGTTATACCGGAGCCAAGGTAGCCCCTGAGGGCCGGCAACCCATATTACACCATTGAGGGACGAGGTTGTCTATGCCCAAGGCGTACCAAAAGCACCATGGTAAATAAACCCCGGCTGTTAACATACAAGTTAATGGAAACAGACATTCTCGGAATGTCTGTTCTACTTCTTGCAGGGGGAGCTCGAGACACGGCCTGCAGGAAGTATCACTACGCCAAAACCTGATTGGCTGAAGACAGCTATTTAGGGGCTAGAACCTGCCTCGAAGTTCAGTTCACGCCGGATGCCGACCTCGTCTACTGCGACTGTTGAAGATTGCGTCTTCGTCTTTGAACTGGACTGTTACTAGTGTGTGAGTGTGTTACCACAAACCTTTGTGGAAAATTAGAAGTTAACTTTTGTTCCCCTTCATTAGGAGACTTTTACTGACATCGTTATTGTTACCTTTCGTTTGTATGTTCAGTCATCAACCTTGTGAACTTACATCAATTAAAGTTGTGTTTGTGGAAAAATTGCGAAATTTCAGTCACAACAGCGATAGTATCGCGTATACGTGGTATACAAGGGCAGTGGATTTGCGGAGCTGTCATTTATGCTCAGACGATTCATTTGAAAAGGGTGTCACGTGATCATGGCTTCCCAATGGGAATTAACTGACTGAACACGGCAGGTGGAGCTAGATACATGGAACATGCCATTTTGAAAATCATTAGAGAACTCATTAATCCGAGATCCATGATGTCAAGAGTATGCCGTGAATACCAGATTTCAGATATTACCTCTCACCACGGACAACGCAGTGGCCGGTGGCCTTCACTTAACGACTGAGTGCAGTGGCCTACGCATAGAGCCGTTAGTGCTGACAGACACGCAACACCACGTGAAATAACCACAAATCAATGTGGTGCGTACGAAGGACACATCCGTTAGGACAGCGCACCGATATTTGGGGTTAATGGGCTATGACAGCAGATGACCGACGCCAATGCCTTTGCTAACAGCACGACATCGCCTGCACCACCTCTCCTGGCTTCTGACCATATCGGTTGGGCGCTAAACGACTGGAAAACCGTCGCCTGGTCAGAAGAATCCCGATTTCAGTTGGTAAGAGCTGATTGTGAAGTTAGTGTGACGCAGATCCCACGAAGCCATGGACCTCAGTTGTCAACAAAGCACTGTGCAAGCTGGCGGTGGCTCCATAGGGGGATGTATTTACATGGAATGGACTGGGTCCTCAGGTCCTACTGAACCGATCATTGATTGGAAATGGTTATGTTCGGCTACTTGGAGACCGTTTGCTGCCACTCATGGACTTTATACTTCCGAACTATGATGGAATTTTATGGATGACAATGCTCCATGTCACCGGGCCACAATTGTCACGACTGGTTCTACGAACATTTTGTACAATTCCCCGAGACGAATCCCGTCGAACATTTAGGGGGGTAATAGAGAGGTCAGTTCGTGCACAAAATACCTGCACCGAAAAACTTTCGCAATTGTGGATGGCTATAGAGGCAGCATGGCTCAGTATTTTAGCAGTATTTGTTGAGTCCATGCCGCGTGGAGTTCCTGCACTACGCTGGGCAGTAGGTGGTCTGACACGATATTAGGAGGCATCCCACACCTTTTGTCACCTCAGTGTAAAGCTGTCGACCTCACCAAACAGCATGGAAGTGCTGTACTCTACTTAGCTTCGGGTAGTACATCATTCATTGTTTTCTTTTCATATTTGGAAACTAGCTTCTTGACCACGGCTTCCCTAACGAACTCAAGTCAAGCATGTTTCCCCCACCACACACACACGCACAATGTAAAACAGTGCCTTTCCTAATAAGGGGATGAAAGATTTTTTGGAAATATGTAGCTATTCACGCAATTTTAAAGCTAGAATTACGAAAATTGGTATTTGGTTTCTCGACCAGAAATAAAGGAATATGTGTGCAAGCATTTTTGGAAATTGAACCAGTGTGGGGGTAAAATGGCGGGTGAAAGTTTTTATTGAAAGTAAATCAGTATATAGAACGACTAATTTATTTTGAATGCTAAAGCTATGAAAATTGGTATTAGATTTTTGTGTTAGAAATAAAAATATACGAGCTACACTCTTTTTCGAAATTTAACCCCTAAGTGGGTAAAACACGCCCAGAATGATTCACTGACTCATCATTGCCCAACCCAAACCGCTACGGATAGGTATTTGAAATTTAAGAAGGGTGTTGATCTTTTACTGTAGGCATCATTTAAGAAGGAATTGTTCGATATTTCACACCGAAGAGTGTGAAATAGGGAATGAAAAGCTTTTTTTTGAAAATATCACAATAAGGCAATTTCCGAACAGAAACTAGGAAAATTGGTATTTGTTTGTTTCAGTCAGAAATGAAAAAATACGTGTTTCAGCATTTTTGGAAATTAAACTCAGTAAAAATACGGATGAAAGTTTTTTTAAAAAAAGATTAATAATTATTAGAGTACTAATACTTTTTTTTTAAAGCTGCATCTACGAACACTGGCATTTGACATCCTAATTAGAAACAAAAAAATGTTTTCCACAGTTTTTGGAAATTCAACTCCAAAAAAGGGTGAACTACCGGACGAGAATTTTTAAGAAAATACTTCTTTACATTAATAAATTTTTAAAGCTAAATTTATAAAAACTGGTATTTCACTTCCCGGTTAAATATAAAGAAATATGTATTACGGGATCAAAGTTTCTGTGGAAATAACACCACAAGAACGGAAGAGGCATGCTTAGAAAAAAAAAAAACCTTGGACTCCAGCTACCAGAATCGCTCTTGGTGAGACGTACATTCGGGAAAGACCGTGTTTCTAGGTGATGGTATTAACGCGAACGCAAGGTTTAATAAAAGGGCAGTGCATTGGTGGAGCTGTGATTTGTAGTCAGGTGACACGTGTAAAGGTGTCCGACGTGATAATGACCGCACGGAGATAACTGACCAACTCTGAATGGTAGTTGGTATTAGATGCGTGGGAGAATGCATTTCAGGAATCGTTACCGAGATCCACAGTGTTAAGAATGTCCCAAGAATACCGAATTTCGGGCATTACCTCTTACCACGCACAACGCAGTGGTCGATGGTCTTCACTTAACGACAGAGAGCAATGGCGTTTGCGTATTGTCAGTGGTAACAGACAAACACTGAGTGAAATAACCGCACAGATCAATGCGGGACGTACGAAGAACGTATCCGTTGGGACAGTGCAGGAAAATTGGGCGTTAATAGGCTATGGCAGCAGACGACCGACTAGGTTTCGTGTGTCGGGCAGACCCCACGAAGCCACGGGCCCAAGTTGTCAACAAGGCAATGTGCAAGCTGACACCAGTTTAACAATGGTAAGGACTATGTTTCAATGGAATGGATTGGGTCCTCCGGTTATGTTTGGCTACTTGGAGACCATCTGCAGCCATTCACGGACTTCATGTTCCCAAACAAAGATTCCATAACACAGCTGTTTGCGACTGGTTTGAAGAACATTCTGGACAATTCGAGCAAATAGTTTGGTCACCCAGATCGTCCAACATGAATGCCATCTTGCATGTATGGTACACAATCGAGAGGTCAGCTCGTGTACAAAATCGTGCACCTGCAACACTTTCGCGGTTATGTACAGCTATTGGAGCACCACGGCTCGGGACTTCCAAAGACTTATGGAGTCCATGCCACGTCGAAATGCTGCGCTACGCCGGGGCAAACGGAGGTTCGACACAGTATTAGTGAGGTATCTCATGACTTTTGTCACCTCAGTGTACACACACACATTAAAAAAAATGCGTCACCACGATTCCGAGAGTTCCAGAACCTGTACATAAAATTGAAATAGAGATCAACATAATCATTTCTGACCTTTTTGCTGCTCATGAAAACCGCACATTGTACCACCACACAGTTTCAGGGGCGGAGGTCCAGATTGCTGTACACAACAGTACCTATAATACCCAGAAGACGTCCTCTAACACTGATGCATGCCTGTATTCGTCGTGCATACTATTAACAAGTCCATCAAGGCACTGTTGGTCCAAATTGGCCCCCTCCTCAACGGCGATTCGGCGTAGATCTCTCAGCCATAATCCGTTGGTATCGGTCATTCACTGCAGTAGTAGCTCTCGGGTGGCCATGAGCGAGGCACGTCATCGACAGTTCCTGTCTGTTTCTGTATCTCCTCCATGTCCGAACAACGTCGCTTTGGTTCGCTTAGAGACGCCTGGACACTCCCCTTGTTAAGAGCCCTTCCTGGCACAAAGTAACAATTCAGACGCGATCGAACCGCGGTATTGACCGTCTAGGCATGGCTGAACTACAGACATCACGAGCCGTGTGCCTCCTTCCTGATGGAATGACTGGAACTGGTAGGCTGTTGGGGCCCCCTCCGTCTAATACGCACTGCTCATGCATGGTTGTTTACATCTCTGAGCGGGTTTAGTAACATCTCTGAACAGTCAAGGGGACTGTGTGATACAACATCCACAGTCAACTTCTATCTTCAGGAGTTCTGAGGACATGAGTGATACAAAACATTTTTTGATGTGTGTAAACGAAATTAAAAAGCAACAGATGGAAAAACGTAACTAAACTGTTATTTCAAAAGTAATCGCTATAACTGTTAATACATTTATCCACTGTGAGACAATGTCAATTGTGTTCGGCCTACGAAACGTTGATTGTATCCAGGCGTGCACCTCTTGGCTCGAAGAAAATGGGCGGGCCCACATGGTGCCACGTTTGTTTGGATTACGCTGTGGAAGTTCCATGCGCAGTCCTTACACATTCTCCGTACACTCCCCTCTCTCTCGCCATGAAATTTACATACTTTTGGAGCTCTGGAGAACGATATTCGTGTCCGTCGATTTGCCTCGCAACGAAGAGGTGCACGCCTTTGTTTTCGTAGGCGCCCGCAAACAGTTTTCCAGCAAGACATAGTGGCAGAAATATATCGTTACGGCAATTACTTCTTAATAAACAGTTTACTTATTTTTTCCATCTGTCACGTTTTCATTTGGCTGCTCCTCACGAGACTCCAGAGAGGATGTTAAATATATCTCTGATATTTGGCGCCGAAATGTGCTGACAAAATTGGCTCGCACCGGTGCTCATTATAGCTACCTGGTTGACGTACTGAACAACGTAACACACACACACACACACACACACACACACACACACACACACACACACACACACAGCACTTCATAATTATAAAGTATTCCAGGACAAATAAATACAGGACCGAAGTAGCAACACGCTGCTTTTGAACATTTTTGGATGTCAACCCGTCTTATTTCCAAACCCACTAATAGGGGTATTAATGGTGTCTTACTCCCCAGTATTTTTATACAAATAAGTCACATATACACCAAATTTAGTTGAGATTGCTTCAGGTGTTCCAGAGTTACCTTTGCATGTTACATTTTCACTTCCACTTTCAGCAGCAGGAGTGATAGGGCGGTCCCACAGTATTTTCCTTTTCCAGACAGCAAGTGAGATGTGTGTCAAATCTGATATAAATTGCTTCAGGCATTACGCACAATGCTGGTACGTCACTCTCTTTGCAAACCCCACCCCAGCGTTAAATTTTATACTTCACTGGGACTGTCACGAACGAGGCTAGAGACCCCAGAAATCATGAATTCGATGCTAATATTAGTCGTTATCAAGTATTTTCTCCTGGCCCGGCTTATCACATCAATTCACATCTTTAGAGGTGGTGGAGGACTTTTACCCCCTCCTCAAGGTATTTTTGTACAAATAATACAAATAAAGAATCATGTACTTACAAAATTTTAAGTGGTTCCATCCGTTCTTGAGTTATGCATCCACGTCACCCTCTTTGAAACCCCCCCTCCCAGTGGTTCTCTCCAGACATAAAGTTGGGTTGAAATCGACCCAACAGTTTAGGTGGAGTAGTGGAATTTACATACAAACATCCAATGATTTTTTTTCGGTATGCATGCGACACCTTGCTTTCCTAGTATGTTTCAAAAGGCCGCGCATAAAAACTGATTTTTCGCTGCTCTTACCCAGGGTTCTACTGGTGATACAAAGGTATGCCGAAATGTTCTGGTTAGCCCTCGGGCTAGGGACCATTTGTGTACCCAACAGAAAAATCGTGTTAGTGTCACTGTCCAACGGTACGGGGTCAAAGTATGAATATTAAGTTTCCTCCTGCATAGGGAAACAGAACAAACCGGCTGGTTCATTTTGCATTTGATGTCATCTACGGTGCGGTTTAAACAGCTTACGGAAACACCTTTTAGTTCCCGGGCGATTCATGAGAAAATCCCAAAAACACTTTTTTTACTGTATTCTCGCCTTCACCAGCGGACCAAAACCCAGCTGACGATTCCAAGACGGAAATTCACAGCAATTGGCTGTAATTTTTAAGATATATCCCTAAGATCCAGTTCTCGAACAACCTTCAAAATTTTCTTCGTATCTTTATTCGTTTCCGAGATACACGGGTTCAAAGTTAGTTTACTTGCACACGTAAACTAGGCACGTAAAATCTGGTATAAAGAGAAAACGTGGTTTATAAAGTGACGTAGGACGCAGAAATATTCTGTAAATTGTCTCTGTTATCCGGAAACGTCATGTTGTCGTACTGAAGCACATGCAAAATTTCGGTCTGAGGTGTAAAATTAGTTTTGTGTTGTTTCAGTTTCACACAAGTATACTCGCTAAATTTTATTGACCAACAAATTTTTTTCGTATGAGTTACATGTCCTACTGCAGCAGGGAAAAGAACGGAATCAGCGGAAAAATGCTCCTACCGGGAATGCACTCCTGTTTAAAAGACGACTGAGTAGCGCGTACCGGCAGCCTCCTTCTACCTTTCCCAGCACCTTTAAAATTTTTCCAAAAATGTTGATTTGCGAACATACTGTACTCGAGCTTTTTTGTGCTTGGACAGAAGAAAACAGAGGCAGTGGCAAAAAGACGTAAAAGTAACAAATACTGGAAGATAGATAGACATGGTGGTGTTACAGAAAGAGGGAAGAAGACAATGGCAGTGTGTGAGAGAGAGGGAAACATAATGGCAGTCTGTCATGGTTGATAGTGACAGAACTAAAACTCCTCCCGAACCGGCCATGAAGGCCCAACGATACCGACAGGTCGCCGTGTCATCCTCAGCCCATAGGCTTCACTGTATGCGTATATGGAGGGGCATGTGGTCAGCACACCGCTCTCTGGCCGTATGTCAATTTTCGAGACAGGAGCCGCTACTCCTCAATCAAGTAGCTTCTTAGTTTGCGTCAAAAGGGCTGAGTAGAACCCGCTTACCCACAGCGCTCGGCAGACCGGCTGGTCATCCATCCAAGTGCTAGTCCAGCCCGACAGCGCTCAACTTCGGTGAGCTGACGGGAACCGGTGTTACCACTGCGGCATACAGTGATAGGACAGTGCTAGGAAAAGTGAAGCGGACAGTGCTAGGGAACGGGGTGAGGGCGCAATAAAGAGGAAGTAGAAGTGGCTGGGAACCAGTGATAAAGAGACAGAGTATATGACAATGACAATCGATGCGGAAAACAGAGTGACAGTGAGAAGAGAGAGCAGCAGTAGGAAGGAAGGAATGAGAGATTAGCAGTAAGAGAGAGAGAAATAGGGAGACAGTGACAGTGAGAGGAGACTGTAGTAGCAGGGCAGAACGAAAGAGACCATAGCTGTAAGGCAGGAGAAAATGAGAGACAGAAAGAGACGACAATGAGCTGGGTCGGCAAGAGTGGCCGAGCGGTTCTAGGCGCTACAGTCTGGAACCGCGCGACCGCTACGTTCGCAGGTTTGAGTCCTGCCTCGGGCATGGATGTGTGTGATGTCCTTAGGTTAGTTAGGTTTAAGTAGTTCTAAGTTCTAGGGGACTGATGACCTCAGAAGTCCCATAGTGCTCAGAGCCATTTTTTGAACAATGAGCTGGACTGAACGAGTGAGTGAGGAAGGGCAACTGTGTGTGTGTGTGTGTGTGTGTGTGTGTGTGTGTGTGTGTGTGTGTGTTTTAAGGTTCTGAGAGCCTGTGGCAGTTTGAAGTGAGTTGTATGTTAATAAAAAAAAAAGCGGGAGTATGTTCGCACGCTAAAGTTTTTGGGAAAATTTTAAAAGTGCTGAGGAAGATAGAATGAGGCAGCTGGCACACCACTTCTTAGTGTTTTAAATGATCAGGATTTTTTTTTTTGCTCCTATAGCAGCAGCAGTTTTCCTCTGGTGAATACGGGGTGTTCAAGAACACACTCTGCAGTGCCGTATGATTGTTGCCCGCGCGTGCCGAATGCCGCAGTGAACATACCAGATGAAACACAGTGAAATACAAGTTATTAATTCATAGAATATTCAGTTTTAGTTACAAATTTTTCACATTGAATGTTGACAGTGTCCCCCCTGTTGTTGAACACACAATTCCAATTCGTATAAATATATTTCCCAACACAACCTGTAACATTTCTTTCGTAACAGAAGCAGTGAAAGTGGATATTGCAGTTCTCAATTCATCTATGGATTTTGGACGGTTTTTTATACAGTTGCTTTCGCTTCACCCCAGAAGAAAAAGTCAGTTGGTGTTAGGTCAGGCGACCGTGGAGGCCAACGTCCCTGTGAAACTATGCGATCACCGAAAACATCAGCAAGCAATGAGCAAGCAGTGAAATTGGAACGCGAGCTGTATGCGCGGTTGCGCCATCTTGTTGAAAATAACCGTTCAGTATTTAACTTGAAACAAGTTCTCCTATGAACGTGTACAGAATATCTCTGCAATATCGTTGTGCATTTATTGTTTCGTTGAAAAATATGGGACTCACTATTCGACATCTAGAACTTGCAATCGAAACTCCTATTTTCACAGAATGTAGCGGTTCCTTATGAATACACAATGGATTTGCAGTACCCACATAAGAGAATTTTGCGAGTTCATGTACCCGGATAAATGAAATCACGACCCATCAGTGAAAAACGTTTCATTAAGAATATCCCTTCCATTTTGTTGAACGAAATTTCTGAACCACTGACAATAATGCAGTCTCTCGCCATTTTCAGTATTTTTTCCAATTCTTCCACGAATGTCGCTTTGTATGGGAAAAGTTCTAATTTTTTCCTTACATCTGTGTGGGCCGTTCCGATACTAACATAGATTTCCTGGGCGAGTTTTCTTGCTGACTTGGTAGGACTCATGGAAATGTAGAGTACTTTATCCTCAGACAAAACGCTAGGACAACCACTTCTCGGTGCATCTATCACTGAACCCGTACTTCGAAATTTGTTAATCAAATCTCGCACAGTATCGCGATGTGGGAGTGTTGTCTCCGGGGAAAACTGAATTAAATGTTTGACGAACTGAAACTGTCTATTTGCCGCCAGCTTTGAACACTTGTTCGACTAAAAACACACGTTCTTCAATGGTTAGCATTTTAACAGTGACAAAAATGAAAGAAACTAACAAAAGAACTAAACTTAAACGTTCACGTCAACACGTAACGATACTGACGCCGATGATGTCGTGTGGCTAGGGCCTCCCGTCGGGTAGACTGTTCGCCTGGTGCAAGTCTTTTGATTTGACGCCACTTCGGCGACTTGCGCGTCGATGGGGATGAAACGATGATGATCAGGACAACACAACACCCAGTCCCTAAGGGAAGAAAATATCCGACCCAGCCAGGAATCGAACCCGGGCCCTTAGAATTGACAGTCCGTCGCGTTGACCACTTTTTCTTTTAATCTCATTTTGTTCGTTTCGTTAATTGCATCTGCTCGGGGCGGACGTCGTGAGACATCCGTTTAAGTTCGTTGTTGACCGATTAACTCAGTTTTTTTATTACAGAGGGCAACTAACCCTCTCACCAAACACGCTGAGGTACCGTGACGGCGGACCACTCAGCTACCGGGAGGAGGGGGGGGGGGGCGCTACTGACGCTGGCTGAGATAAACGGAACAGTGGAGGGTTGGGAGAGTCCACTTGAAGGGAAGTAACATAAGCAGGCGACCAATCAAAAGGCACGCGCGGCTAACAATCATACGGCACTGGGGAGAGACTTTTTGAACACCCCGTATGTACACAAGTGAAGAGAACAATCCTGATCAGTCACGGGGTCGATGACGACTCCCGCGACACTGGAAAATATCGGCAATCTTTATGGGGATATTTCAGTTCTGCTGCCGTGGAAAAACAAATCTAGGGAATCAAGTGTCAGTACAAGAAGAAGGCAGAGCCTCCTCGTCCGTTAACTCTGGTGGCCGACGTCCACGTTTTGTGTTCGTACTATATAGAGGTCAAAGGTGATAACGTATTAACGCGAGTCCTGACTGCGTCGCTTCAGTCGGCTGCGATCTGCCAAAACGTGAGGCCGGTCGAGAGGCAGGAGAGAGGTTTCTTTGTCCGCCGGCCTGGAGGCCGCTTCCGCGAGGCCGGCCTTGTCTGAGCGGTCTGGCGCCGGCGTGTATCGGGATTTGGGCTCCTGCCTGCTGGCTGCTGCGTGCACGTGCCGCCACTTGACCTTTGCGCCGTTCCGCCCCCCACCCCCCTCGCGACGTAATGGCAGTTATTATCGTGAACCGTGGCTGCAAAGGGCGATGGGATCCTCACACTAGACCTGCATCTACAGCTGAATCGTTCGCCGTTCGGCGTTGCTACCAACATTTTTGTAGAAACTGAGTTGAAGTTGGAATGGCATTATACGTATGCCCTAGCCTTTTCCCCGCGGCTTCACCCACCCATGCGTTCAACACATCGCCTCCCTCCAGTCTCCGTGTCCACCTCTTCCTCCCCCCGGTCTGTCATTATCCTCCCACCTCTATCTATATATCTATTCCTCCACACTCTCCTTCTTCATCTCCTCCTCCCCCTCTTTTTGTCCGTTACCTCAACCCCCTGTCTCTAACCGTATCTTCTTTCTCCCTTCCTCTGACCACATCCTGCTTCCACTTTATCTTTCCATCTCCACCTCCCCCAATTCCTTTTCCACCTCTGCACTAACCCTCTACACCTCGGGTTCCCAACAAAATTTTCTCGAAGATTTCCCCCCCCCCCCCCCTTATCGAGCATGATTGGTACCTTGTCATATCACAGCGTCAAGTACCTAAAAAGGCCAAATTAAGTCTTTTTTATACATTTTCTATGTGTCACTTGGCTCTAGGAAGACGCTAGACAAAGAAGTAAGCGTTCGATAAAGCTCTGCTCATGCAGGAAGCAGCCAAAACAAATGTTATACAAAATATATTTAATATATTTTTTATTCTAATAGCATCTTGCTGACCTCTCTTGCATACCTCGCAGACCCCTGGGGGTCCATGGACCTCCTGTTGGGAACCAATGCTCTACACCTTCCACCTGCCTCATATACTTCTCCCTCCACCCCCCCTCTCTCTCTCTCTCTCTCTCTCTCTCTCTCTCTCTCTCTGTCCATTTCCTGCTTCCCCTGACTTTGTCCGTCTCTCTTCTATTCATGCCAACTTGCCCAAAGCCATGCTCAGCAGCACACACAGCCCATAAAATGCAGTTCAACAAAGCAGGCCGATACAACATGCTTATCATGCAGGGAAGGCTTGAAAATCATTTCTTTACCTCTGACGCCGCGCGGGATTAGCCGTGCGATCTACGGCGCTGCAGTCATGGACTGTGCGGCTGGTCCCTGGCCGATATTGTTCCTACAAAACATGCCTGTCACGCAGGGCACCCTGTAGACTACATCTGGGGCTGGAAAAAAAGTTTTTGCCTGTACCTCCATTCCTATATGAACTAGGAAGTTATCTCCAAAGTGCTCATGATTGTAAGAAATGATCTTTCTGTGCAAAATTTGGTCGAAATCGATCAGGGGTTTGGGAGAAGATCCCAAACACACGCACACACAAACTCTGCTTATACATACAACAGATTTCATAAGCTCTACGAGGTTGTTTGCAGGCAACGCTGTTGTGTGTAGGATGGAGGCCATGCCGAAAGACTGTACCAAATACAGACTGATGGTCGATGACTGGTGAAAGGACTGGCGCCTGACTCCGAACTTTAGTATTGTGCACAAAGAAACGAAGAGATCCATTACCGTTGGACAACACTATTTGTAAAATATCACTGAGTGACTCAGAGAAATGATACTTAAAATAGATTGAAAGAAAGGCAGAGGCCAGGCTGAGATTTATTGGAAGAATCTTAGGGAAATGTAAGTCATCCATGAACGAAGTGACTTACAATACACTTGTTCGACCGATTCTGGAACATTTTTATCAGTCTGGTACCTTTACCATGTAGGATAAACACAAGAAATAGACGAGATCCAACGAAGAGACACGTTTTGTCTCGGGACTGTTTAGTAATTATCAAATTTAGACATCTTTGACCTCCAGTAGAAATCCTTACAAGAGAGGCACTGTGTACTTCAGCGAAGGTTCCTGTTGAAATTTCGACAGCCTACGTTCGAAGTAGAGATGGGCGACTGCTTACATCCTACTATACATGTCTTTAAAATTTGAACTCACACAGAAAAGTATCGACAGAGAAGGGCCAAAATAATAACGATCCCGGAGGAAACATCCGCGACGCACCTTAAGAAGATTTCTGGAGAACACGTGTAGATGTAAATGTATCTAACGTCCTGCATCAAATGGTTAAATTCTTTCCACCTCACGCTATTTTTGGTTGCATGTAAGTGAAGGCGTCAAGAGTGACTCACCGAATTTTATGGTAAGGTAGTGATGACAATTTAGTTGAGGGGGCACTTGACATCATGCTCATCAGCGCCCTGACGAAAACTCAACATGAAATCTGATGGGTTGGAACGAAGGTTATTCCCACATGCTGAGCAGTTTATAATGTACTAAAGTCTGCCTCCCTCCCCTACCAGCTTAGGGATGAGGCCTGAAATTTCACCACTCTGTTAACACTGGTATCGGTATCTGCGAGGATGGTGGGCAGATCTCCAGCGAGACCGGGGGGTGTCCTATCAGTATATAGGACACACGTAGCCACAATACGCCTAACTGAAAGCGGAACGCCACAAACTTTTGTGGTAAGGATCGGGGCACAAAAGCGATTGAATAAAGGGATGATACGAAAAGTTAACATTTGTATGGGAAAGGACACTACATGCATGATGCTGACATACAGCATATTCCCTTATATGGTGCGGAGTTCCCAGGAATAGGACCATCAGCACCTAATAAGTGCATAATCGATTTACACATCGGTCTAGCAAAATCCATAGATTGGCGATTGAAAACGTAGTGCTGAAAGTACATGTTTCGTGTACTTGCAACAGAAACGATGTTTAGTTTATTAATACCTTCTGCTGTGACTTTTGCATATTTGTATTTGTAATAAACGTTAAAAAATGTTGACTCGTTTTCTTGCATTATCCCAAAATAATCCTGGTATTAATGCAATAAGCAACACACTACAACCAGTACGTTTCATCAATACAACGTTGTAACTGTGCAAATATAACGTTGCTTGTCTAGAAAAATGAAAACGGTGCTATTTTCCCAAAGGTAACACAAGCAATTATGACAGCTCTTACAACAACATGTAGAATGGTTTATTGTCTAACATATACTGCCTACATCAAGGAAGTCCAAATAGCTAGGATAAAATTCGTTTTTGGTTACTTACAATGCTGTTCGGGTTGAAACGTCCTCTTAGAACAATTTCACATGACTGTGCTTAAACTGGCAATATTTTTAGCGCAACGCAATCTGACTTCAGAAAATCCCTACATAAAATGGCCCTGACTAACATTAACCTATACGTTTCACAAATCGCTTACCTCACAAAAATCTTGGTTACTCGAACTACTGCAATACAGCGAGCGCCACTACTGCCAGCTAAATAAAAGATTCAAACTACGGAAGGCACTAACTACTGATAGGTATAGTTAGCAAATGAAAGATTTTGATAGAGAACAATGTATTTACCTTAATAATGTTCAAAAGTCATAATGTATATAGCAGTTCATCACATCCAGTCTTACAAATTTCAAAACTCCGCCATTTCCATCCCCACATCCACCACTGCTGGTGGCTCACCTCCAACTGCGCAACGCTACGCGCTGTTCACATCCATCTGCCCAACGCTACAATGGCGAGTATTACAACAATGCCAACCAACCAGACTGCACACAGCACAGCCAGTGATCTTCATACAGAGCGCTACGTGGCGTTACCAATAAAAAAACCTAAACAGCCTACTTGCAGGGTTAATGATTCAATTGCGCGTCGCAGTGTGTGACATAGGGCACTTTGTACTAATCGCACAGTCGATGGAGATGGAAAGTGAGAGTTCCAGAATACTGGCTAAAATCGCAAGATGGTGTACGGCTTTTGACTGATGGTCACTTGCTTAGTACAGCATACAACACAGTGCGCACTAGCATTCCTGTCACAATTGTGTTGTCTTCCCTTGTTAAAGAGTTTTGTTTCCTGTATCGTCGGTTCCACGTGTGAAAATGTACTGTTTGCACAAAACAACTTGGCCCGTACCTGTGTAGATGGTGTGGGAAGGGGGGGGGGAGGAGGGAGTGAAGAGGAGAGGGCAACTGTAGTAGCGCGCACTCCGTTGTGAACGACCATCGCGCAGTCAACAGACTAGAGTACTGAGAAAGTAATTTTCACACAAAGAATGGATCAGCCAAAGCCAAACGAGATAAATCAATGCAGTCAGAAGGAAACATCGTAAGACATAAAAGTGGAAAAAAACGGAGCATATTGGACAACGTCGCTTACTACGATTGCGATAACCTATACAAATTATCAAAATATATGTATCTAAGTTTGCATGTATGTGCTATAGCTCCTCCTGAACCACAGGACCGATTTCAACCAAATTTGGCAGACACATCACTTACTGTCTGGAAAGAAATACTGCGTGATGAAGAACCAACAACCTCATTGAAGTTGTAGTCATCATGTGGAGACAAAGTGGGAGAAGTAATGAATCCTTGGGAAGTACTTGAAGCTATTTACAACCCTCCTTTTTTATTGTCTATATTGAGCACTGAGAAGTAGCTACGAATGCTCATGGCGACAACACGTTTCTGTGACTGAACAGTACTTCAATTAGTACCGATTGGACTAGTCTCCCATCAGCCACAAAGCGCGAATAGTATCTGTATTAGTTGTATTTTGTTAGGTCCATTCGGATGTTAAGTGGGGGAGTGCATCGCCACTAAATCTAGAGATTAGAGTACACAATTGTACACAGCGTTCACCTTAGCTCCGTCAACAAAATTTCGAAATGTTTTGGTGTCAGGAACCTGGGGTCTCCTGTGGTTCTTTACAGAATAATTGCCGTACATTTCATTTGTTACCTTTATTTATCTTTGTATATGTATTGCCCTGAAAATATTGGGTGGTCTATTAATAGTGACGGGGCCAAATATCTCACGAAATAAGCATCAAACGAAAAAACTACAAACCCGCTAGATGGCGCTGCCATAGGTCAAACGGATATCAACTGCGTTTTTTAAAATACGAACCTCCGTTTTTTTATTACATATTCGTGTATTCGTAAAGAAATATGAATGTTCCAGTTGGACCACTTTTTTCGCTTTGTGATAGATGGCGCTGTAATAATAGAGGGCCCTCGAGGTACAGAGCCACTGGAGGTGTGGCACAGCGGGCGTGCACTACTGGGTCTCCTAGATCCCGCGCGACCACTATCGGTGTCAGACGGACACTTGCAATTTCGTTGCTATGACACCCATGCGGTTCCGATACGTGATACCACACTCATTGTAATTTGTAAGACCATGTGTAATGGAGAGCTCTAGTAAACTACGTGTCAGTGTCAGATCTTCTACTTTAAGAATTTACTGTAGTACGGGAAATTCCGATTTTATATGTGCTCTGTTAGCGCTACTGATTGAATTGTGAATGGATGCTTGATCATGATGTGGTCCCGAATACATCTTTAACCTGCAAGCCACCTTACGGTGTGTGGCGGAGGGTACGTTGTGTGCCACTGTCTCTTCCCCTGTCGCAAATGGTCCAAGAATGATTGTTAGTAAGGGTCTATGCAAGCCTCTAACTCTCTAATTTTACCTCCATGGTCTTACTGCAAGTTATATGTAGGAAGAAACATTATATTGGTTCACTCTTTTAGCAACCTGTACTCCTGGAACTGCAATAGAAACAACACTGTGGTGCAATACGCATTTCTTGCAGTATCTTCCACTGGAGATGGCTGAGCATCTCCGTTGCGCTTTCGCGCTTACTACATTAACGTGTAACAAAGTGCGCTCTTATTCTTTGGATCTTATGCAATTCCTCTATCAGTTCTTTCTGGAATGAATCCCCCACTGACCAGCAGTATTCAGTGCAACATTTTAACATCAGCATACGTTATCCACGAAGTTTGATCGTATTTCCACTAATAACTACCCTTTTTTGTTTCATACGTAAAGAGATACCAACAAAGAAATTGATCTGACTCAGACTACTAAGCGGTAAGAAACTACACTACTGGCCATTAAAATTGCTACACCAAGAACAAATGCAGATGATAAACGGGTATTCATTGGACAAATATACTAGAACTGACATGTGATTACATTTTCACGTAATCTGGGTGCATAGATGCTGAGAAATCAGTACCCAGAACAACCGCCTCTGGCCGTAATAACGGCCTTGATACGCCTGAGCATTGAGTCAAACAGAGCTTGCATGCCGTGTACAGCTACAGCTGCCCATGCAGCTTCAACTCGATACCACAGTTCATCAAGAGTATTGCCTCTCGTATTGCGTAGAGCCAGTTGCTCGGCCGCCATTGACCAGACGTTTTCAATTGGACACAGATCTGGAGAATGTGCTGGCCAGGGCAGCAGTCGAACATTTTCTATATCCAGATAGGCCCGTACAGGACCTGCAGGGATCGAATGAAGGGCAGAGCCACGGGTCGTAACACATCCGAAATGTAACGTCCACTGTTCAAAGTGTCGTCGATGCGGAAAAGAGGTGACAGACGTGTAACCAATGGCACCCCATACCATCACGCCGGGTGATACGCCAGTATGGCGATGACGAATACACGCTTCCAATGTGCGTTCACCACGATGTCGCCAAAACGGATGCGACCATCATGATGATGTAAAGAGAACCTGGATTCATCCGAAAAAATGAAGTTTTGCTATTCGTCCACCCAGGTTCGTCGTTGAGTACACCATCGGAGGCGCTCCTGTCTGTAACGCAGCGTCAAGGGTAATCGCAAACATCGTCTCCGAGCTGATAGTCAATGCTGCTGAAAACGTCGTCGAACTGTTTGTGAAGATGGTTCTTGTCTTGCAAACGTCCCTATCTGTTGACTAAGGGATCTAGACGTGGCTGCACGATCCGTTACAGCCATGCGGATAAGATGCCTGTCATCTCAACTGCTAGTGATACGAGGCCGTTTGGGAGCCAGCACGGCGTTCCGTATTACCCTCCGGAACTCAGCGTTTCCATATTCTGCTAACAGTCATTGGATCTCGACCAACGCGAGCAGCAATGTCGCGATACGATAAACCGCAATCGCGATAGGCTGCAATCCAATCTTTATCAAAGTCGGAAACGTGGTGGTACGCATTTCTCCTCCTTATACATCACAACAACGCTTCACCAGGCAACGCCGGTGAAGTGCTGTTTGTGTATGAGAAATCGGTTGGAAATTTTCCTCATGTCAGCACGTTGTAGGTGTCGCCACCGGCGCCGACCTTGTGTGAATGCTCTGAAAAGCTTATCATTTGCGTATCACAGCATCTTCTTCCTATCGGTTAAATTTCGGGTCCGTGGCACGTCATCTTCGTGGTGTAGCAATTTTAATGGCCAGTAATGTATTTGCAGTAACGACTGACTAAGGATGCAGCTTACAGTCGATTCTTTATTGTAATTATTCCCTCTGCCAGTAATTCAGCCAGGTGTCAGTCATTATCTTACTCAGCAAACTGGCGTTGATGGCCAAATGCTAAAGACTGTCACTGCTATCCTGTCAAGATCTTAGTGGAAGGGGCTTCCTGTGAAATTCCTCTGATCTGTTGAGTATCTGTTATGCACTGATGGCTACTTTGATCTGTGCAGTGTTCAGTTTGTGTTACTGAGGAAGGTAAGGGAGAAGGGGAAACCTAGTTGCGGCACACAACCCACTCTTCTCGAACAGAATCAAGGGGGCACCGAGTTAAACGCCCCCTTACGATGGACAGGTCACCGACAACAATGCCATACGCCACCATTCCAGGGGACAATGTGTAAAGGTTTAGAATTTAACCCAGGACACAAGCCTCCGTCATCTGGTGATTAGCGTCACTGGCTACCAACGCGAAGATTCTGAGTTCGGCTTCTGGTGATCACCTTAGAATTTTCTGTGCTGGTAACGTCTCCTAATATCGAATGAGAAGATTTTTGATAAAATAAGCAGCAAAACTGGCACACAACCTGCTCCAGTGGCCTCAAATAGAAAGACTGGAATGCACGCGACATTTACGAGTATCTATTCAAGCAGGACATTGGGACTAAGCCTGGTGATTAGTAACTGTAAGCCACTATCTCTCCACCCCTTGCCGGTCTAATACTTGTGATGAAAATTTCTTCCACCATCAGGTTTAGAGTTGGCTTACTCAGAGTCGAGTGCAACTACACAGATGAGCGTTAGTGGTCACGGCCGAGGAGACGGGCGTGATTCCAGTAGCAGCAGATTTCAGGGTGAGGCAGCTAACACATGGGAAGATTCGAACGCGTTTCCTGCAGTCGGTGACACGGCTCATCCGTTCCTGCAGGGTGTAGCAAGCGCACATCTTTACAAATACCGCGCGCCTCGCGCAACATCTCGCGGTCGCACGTTGCGAAATTCGGACTCGCTAATGTCGCACTCGTTAAGTTTGGTTTCACTTCTCGCCGCCTGCATTCCGAAAACTGAAAAACGACCGTCACGAAATTCCCTAACGTCTTTTATCATGACACATTTTCCAAGCCACGATGCGACGCAGGAGTTTGTGATGAAAGAGGTCTACCTTGTGCAGCAATAGCGAAGCGGTGGCAACCACTAAATTAGTAGCCCTCACTCGTTGACTCAATTTTGCCAAATAATTTAGGGAATTTTTGGGCAGTATATTAATGTCTTACGACCTCGTGAAAAATTGGAATTCTGATGCAACGCAGAACGAACAGACTAAGGAGAGGCTCTTTCAAAATATTTAGGGACAACATGATATGTACAGTAAACTATATCCTAAACTGAGTATTTTCAGATCAGGATCAAATGGTCGGGAATGGATATTTACTTTTGTAACGTTCCTTTCGTCTGCGTCTCGGAGCTTCGAAGGCATCTCGCAAAATCCCATTAGTGGTCGCGGCCAGAATCGACAAACTCTTGCTGTTGTGCGGCGCGCAAGACACATCAGGCGACGTATGCTCCGCTGATTTAATCGGAAACTTTTATTGCCGGACACGGATTAAATCGCTGGTATGATACAAGGAACGTTTCGAAATTAAGTTTCGCTATTTTTTTTAAAAGAGAAGATGGTACTCAATTTGATATAAATACGAGTAAATGCCGTAGGTATCCACACTCGTTGCTGGTTCAGCGACGTAAGGTGCGTCAGCGGAAGAGGATCACGCATGCGCAGAGCGCCGAAGAGGAGAGAGGAGCAGCAGCACACCGACGTGCCAGAGACTATTAGAGAACACCTCACAATGGCAGACGGACGTGGTTGTCAATGGAAGTGTGTGCTGTAGTCCGGTACGAATAGGTAAGTGGGACTCGTGTGTCTGTCAATCACGAAGGCGTGCAGACCATGTATTGTAAATTCTCACCTCTCGTCAAACGGTTGGCATCTGGTATTGCATGTTCAGAGAAGGAAGGCAGTTTGTGGAGGATGGTAGTCGAAGTAGGCGTCTCTCCACATCCACGAATGAAAAACAACACTGCAAGAGTTCAGGAAAAATGTTAGCGGGCCGGCGCATAACGGTGTCAGGTATGGCGTCCACATTGCGTTTGGCCTTGTTCAGACTCATCACTCCATGGTGTACAAGATGAGTGCCGAGAAACCTGACGCCGGATCACAAGAGTGCAGGAATGGGAACAGCCTCGATAACTCGATGCGATATGCGTGAGAAGGAAATGAGTTCCTCTTCAGAATCATCACAGCCGATAAGACATGGGTGCACCACTTTATCCCAGAATCCAAGACGGCCTCAATGACGTGGAATTATCACAGTTCACCAGTAAGGAAAATATTAGAAGTGTCACACTTCACAGGAAACGTTATCGTCACAATGTTCTGGGATGTGCAAGATGTGATTCTGCTTTATTTCCTCCAGAAAGGGACCATCAATAGGGCACGCTACTACGACATTGCCCCAAGTTCAATTCAGCCATTCGATGAAAGAGACCGGGACTTCTGTGTGGAGGTGGTGTGCTCTCGGACGACAACATAAAACCATACATATCAAGGCTCACACAGGATCATATTCGTCGCTTCGGATGGGAGAGAATGGATCACCCAGCCTACAGCCCCGATCTTGCCCCCTCGGACTTTTACCTTGTCCAACATTGGAAGCCGCTCTCTCGGGAAATCACTTCCAAACTAGTACTGAGATGGAGTAGGCTTCAGACTTCAAGAAGAAAGTAGTAATTCAAACTCCAAAGAAAGCAGACGCTGACAGGTGTGAATGCCACCGAACCACTAGTTGAAAAAGTGGTGGTTGCAAAATACTAACACGAATTTTTTACGGAAGAATAATGGAAAAAGTAGTAGAAACCGATCTCGGGAAACATCACTTTGGATTTCAGAGAAGGGACACATGAGGCAATACTGACCCTACGCCTTCTCTTAAAGCTCCTTTAAGGGAAGGCAAAGCTACGTTTATAGTTTTTGGAGAAAGCTTTTGATAACGTTGACTGGGAACCACTGTTTGAAATTCTGAATTTAGTAGAGGTAAAATACAGGGAACGAAAGGTTATATACACTTTGTACAGAAATCAGACACTTGTAAAAGTAGCGGAGCATGAAAGGGAGCTGTGGTTGAGAATATAGCCTTACGCTGATCGTATTTAATCTCTGCATTGAACAAATAGTAATGGAAAACAAAGAAAAATTTGGACAAGGAGTTAAAATTCAGGAAGAAGGCACAAGAACTTAGAGGTTTGCCGACGACATTGTAATTCTGTTAGAGAAAACAAAGGTCTTCGAAGAGCAGTTGAACGGAATGGACAGTATCGTGCGATGAGAGTATCAGATGAACAACAAAAGCAAAACCAGGGTAATAGTGTAGTCGAATTAATTCAGGAGGTGCTGAGGGAATTAAGATTAGAAACCAGACACTTAAAAGTAATAGATGAGCTTTGCTATTTGAGCAGCAAAATAATTTGACAGTCCAACTAGAGATAATGCAACATATAAACTGGCAATGGTAAAAAAGGCGTTTCTGAAGAAGAGAAATTTGTTTCCATCGCACATAAATTTAAGGGTCAGGAAGTCTTTCCTGAAGGTGTTTGTCTCTAGTGTAGCTATGTGTGGAAGTGAAACATGGACGATAAACAGTTTAGAGATTTATCTATTATTTATTTGCTGCCTTTTACATACGACCTGCCACCTTGTTACTAAGACAGGTCATACTTCCACAATACGAAATTGTACATGTATGGAATGTGATACTTATTTGTTATTAGAGAAGAATATCATAGAAGCTTCTGAGCTATAGTGCTACAGTATAATGCTGAAGATTAGATGGGTGGATCACGTAACTAATGAGTAAGTGCTGAATAGAACCGAGGAAGAAAAAAAAATTGTGGCACAAAGTGACTAGAAGAAGGGACCGGTTGATAGGACACATTCTGAAACACAAGGTATTACCAGTTTGTTATTGCAGGGGAGTGTGGAGACTGAAAATCGTGAAGGGAGACTGAGATGAATACAGCAAGCAGATTCAGAAGGATGTAGTTTGCAGTGTTTACTCGGAGATGAAGAGGCTTCCACAGGGTAGCTATATCAAACCAGTCTTCGGACCGAAGATAACAACAACTACTACTACTACTACTACTACTACTACTACATTTACTAAAAACAATCGATGAACTAGTATTAATATATTCACAATATTTTCTCGGGTAAGTATTTTTATCTTTCTAATGGTAAGGCTGAGATATCAGCGAACAAGTGAGTAGTGGTATGAATATTTACCGATGACCTTTGAGACGCTCGTCTTCAGAACTGGTTTTGTGCTAATACGTCACCTGTGGATCCGCCTTTTCTGATATAAACGACGGTAAGCTCTGGTTACAGTAACATTTCGTGCATTAAGAAGTATAAAATCAAAACGGGAGTAAGCATGTTTAGAGCCAGTTTACTTCCGTGCTGTTCATGTAAGCAAAGAGATTGCTGTGAATTCGGCTCCTAGTTACATGAAGTTTGACAGATAATTTGGTTTGAAATACTTCTAATGAACACAGAACATTGCAGGTGCTGTTGTTTTGTAAATGATCTACAAAAAGTTAGGCGTTGAGATAATCTATATTATTTGCGCTTACAGTGTGCGTGTAGAATGGTTACTGAAAATACGCGACGTGATGAAAACAGTTTATGCACACATGTGAATGTAATAGGCGTATTATTTATACAGTTTTGGTTGGTTTTTATTGGCAATGGAATCATAACATTCGTGAATATTTCTTTTAGATCTGTAATGCTGTCTTCATAGAGCAGCATCATTCCATGGCTTATGTAAGTTCTGGCTAATCGAGAAATGAACTGCTGGGAAGCGGTTACAGAAGAGGCTGGAGAAGATTAAGAGTCTGGAGGAGACTGCGGTGCAGATGATTTAGCTACTACCTCTAAGATTCAAATAGTGCTACAGTAACTGTTGGCGGTGTCAGGCGAACTAGTGGCTGAGCACAGATGCAGGAGGTAGAGTAGACTGCTCACCTGTGCTACAAGCAGCATTTAATTCAAGTCGTGAAACTGACTCATACTGAAGTGACTGCGAATGTGGATTTATTTGCAGGGTCTGAAGATGGTTGTTGAGCGTCAGTTTTCCTCCCGATGGCTTACGTTTGCTAACAGAAGCTGAGATTGACAATTTCCTACTTTATTTTTTCAAATCTATTCGGCACAGATTTCGTGCTTCTCATCCATTGGTATCAATATTTAACACCGGATAACTCGTGGTGGATGTGGAGTTAGAGGGTGTTTATAAATTAGTTATACAAAAGTAACCTTTAATTGAGAAAAGGCTGAATAACTTACAGAAATGTTTGATACAGCACTGATGCAGTATATCTTCAGGTTTTATTCCCGCCTAACACTTTTAGTTGCCGACGTTCCCGCAAGGTGGCATGTGCGAATGAGTTATTCCAACAGTTATAATAGTCTCATATAACGGTGCAATGCGTGCGCAGTGTTGTTTACAGTTTCATGAATACAAATTCGCTACTACAAAAATGGTTCAAATGGCTCTGAGCACTATGGGACTTAACTTCTTGGGTCATTTGTCCCTAGAACTTAGAACTAATCAAATCTAACCAAACTAAGGACATCACACACATCCATGCCCGAGGCAGGATTCGAACCTGCGACCGTCGCTACTACAGTTTCAGAAGCAATTCAGGACTAGGTATCGGCATAATGTTCGGATGTGGACTGAGCAGAAACAATGTTATGTCATCGAACATGTACGGGACGCCCCTAAGGTAAATGTTTCTTGCGCTGTAAGCTGCAACAAGATTTACGGTTCTTTCTTTCCCTCTGAGTCTACTGTAAATGTTGTATCGTACCTAGATGTGTTTTAACATTATCTAATGCGTCAATTACAACAGGATACGGGGACAGAATTTATTTACCCTCAAGATGGCGCCACCACATTATCATCGAAGTTATCGCGTATCTCTGTAAAGATGTGTCGACTTGGATTGGGTGGAACAATATCCTGCTTTAATCCGTATGGACTTTTCCGCATGGCGTTACAGTAAGGACGAGCTGCGGCAACGGATAACGCAAGCAGCTACCACCATACCTCAAGACTTGCTTCACAGAATGTTGTAGGAAACTGATTAGAGACTGAGCAGTTGTCTTACTACGAAAGGTAGCCACAATGGACATTCGTAAACAAAACTTGAAGATATACTGCGTTCAGTTCTGTATCAAACATTTCTCTAAGCTATCTAAGTTTTTCACAATTAAAGGTTACTTTCGTACGACTAATTTATGAACACCCTGTACATATTGAGGTGAGCAGTTTTATTGATTGCTATGCCCCAAGAGCACACACTGACATGTATCTCATTGTTACGTTGGAGAAAACATTTTGTCACTGACAAGGTTAATGGCTCTGAGCACTATGGGACTTATCTGAGGTCATCAGTCCCCTAGAACTTAGAACTACTTAAACCTAGCTAACCTAAGGACGACACACACATCCATGCCCGAGGCAGGATTCGAACCTGAGACCGTAGCAGTCGTTCGGTTCCGGACTGAAGCGCCTAGAACCGCTTGGCCACTCCGGCCGGCTCTGACAAAGTTAAGGCCCACTTTCACGCTTATTCTGGTGGAGTAGAGAGGCTTGAATCAAAGAGCTTTTGAGCAAGGCGTGGGAGTGAGTTACCGTAGCGCGCGCGGCCGCAGCCCGAGGGAGGAGCGCAGTCCCGGGCCGTTGCGAATTAACGGCGCACGGCGAGCACGTGCGGCCCACCGCCCACGCACAACCACACAGCCCGCCGCCCCGTACGCGCGTCTTCTGCCGGCCGGTCACGTCGCGCCCTCGCGCCATCAGCACCGCAAATGTTTGCCCGGCGGACCAATAAGGCTCCAGTTTCATCGCCGCCGATATTAAGGCCGCCCGGGAGCAACACGGCGCGGCTCGAAATAAAGTTCCTCTCCCTTGCCGCTCGTCAACGCAGACTGGGAACTTGCCTCATCGTCGCCAGGGTGTGGGACGCTTTGGTGCCGCCCGAAATTCTGCGCTGAGCAAAACCGCCAAAGGTAGGAGTGCACGTAGTCCATCCCATCTCACGGCCACCGGCTTCTCAGATTAACTAACGAGCCTCTTCTCCACATAAAAATGGCTCTGAGCAGTATGGGACTTAACATCTGAGGTCATCAGTCCCCTAGGCTCAGAACTACTTAAACCTAACATCACACACATCCATGCCCGAGGCAGGATCGGGTTATGTAGAACTTTGCCTGTACCTATGGTGCTACGCACGAGGATGTGCTGAAACGTAGCGCCTCCGAATTTTTATTCTGTTCTCAGTATCGGTTGAGGTATTACATGTCACGCATATCAGGCGGTCGACTTACCTGCTTCACTGACGCAAGTTGCAACCCTCTGCCGCTAGAAGGCTCCCAAATGTACCGAATAACGTGGCGGTGTATAACGTAACTATGTCGGTGCGTGACAAACAGCGTACTACCACTGCGTTTCTGTCCGCCCCGGTAGCTGAGTGGTTAGCGCGACAGAATGTCAATCCTAAGGGCCTGGGTTCGATTCCCGGCTGAGTCGGAGATTTTTCTCCGCTCAGGGACTGGGTGTTGCGTTGTTCTGATCATCATTTCATCCCCATCGACGCGCAAGTTGCCGACGTTGTGTCAAATCGAAAGTCTGTGCACCCGGCGAACGGTCTACCCGACGGGAGGCCCTAGTCACACGACACATATATACGGTATATACTGCGTTTCTAACTGTGTGGAAAAAGTGCCTCCAAATGAATTCCATAGAAGAATTAATGCTGTGTACGACGATGATTGAATCGACATGCGACGTTGGGTTGTTCGTGCTCGTAACGAGTGTGAGAGAGTTCGGAATGGACTCATGCGAGACTCGTCGGAATCTAACTGATGAACTCATCAGAGGAAATCTTCGGGTTACATAGGCACAACTCTCGAAGTGCGGCGTATCACGAGAGAGAACAGGCCATTATTGCAGAACTGCGGTACAAAAAACTGTGTGCACGGTGGGTGCTTCGAATGCTTACTCCTGATCTGAAACAGATGAGACTGAACGTCTGTCAACAGCTTTTTTTTACGTGTTGAGCGTTAGGATGATAAGTTGCTTATCAACATTGTGAGAGGAGATGAATGCTTGGCTCACCATGTTGATTCCGAAAAGAAGAGATCAATGGAGTTTCGATACAAAGAATCACTGACGGAAAAAAAAAAAGTTTGACCACGCCATCAGCAGGTGAAGTCATGCCCGCAGTGTCCTTGCATGTTCAAGGTGTGGTGCATGTGGAATTCACGCCTAAAGGCACCATCATAAACTCTACAAGGTACTGCGAGCCCCTCAGAAAACTGAAAGCACGAATTCGAGGTGTTCGTCCACACATGGAGCACCCTCTCGTTCAACAAGACAATGCTAGGCCACACACGAGAGCAGCAACATCTGCAACAATCCGACTCCTTTGGGTCACCGTCACTGATCATCCTCATCTGATTTTCATCTGTTCTCAAAACCCAAAGAACACCTTCAGGGATGATGCGGTGCAAGCAGAGATGACATTGTGGCTCCGTCAGCGAAGTCAGACATTCTACAGTGACGATGTCAACAAACTGGTATCCCGATGGGAAAAATGTTCGTCGCCAGGGTAACTATGATGAGAAATAAATATGTAGACTTGAAGGATAAAGATTTAGAACGTTTATAATGTTTTTTAATTTAAAAACGAGTAAGTTTTCACGTAAAAAAATTCGGAGCAATTAAAGTTCAGCACGCTCTAGTACACTACTGGCCATTAAAATTGCTACACCACGAAGATGACGTGCTACAGCCGCGAAATTTAACCGACAGGAAGAAGATGCTGTGATATGCAAATGATTAGCTTTTCCGAGCATTCACACAAGGTTGGCGACGGTGCCGACACCTACAATGTGCTGACACGAGGAAAGTTTCCAACTGATTTCTCACACACATACAGCAGTTGACCGGCGTTGTCTGGTGAAAAGTTGTTGCGATGCTTCGTGTAAGGAGAAGAAATGCGTACCATCACGTTTCCGACTTTGATAAAGGTCGGATTGTAGCCGATCGCGATTGCGGTTTATCGTATCGCGACATTGCTGCTCGCATTGGTCGAGATCCAATGACCGTTAGCAGAATATGAAATCGGTGGGTTCAGGACGACAATACGGAACGCCGTGCTGGATTCCAACGGCCTCGTATCACTAGCAGTCGACATGAGAGGCATCTTATCCGCATGGCTGTAACGGATCGTACAGCCCCATCTCGATCCCCGAGTCAACAGATGGGAACGTTTGCAAGACAACAACCATCTGCACGAACAGTTCGACGACGTTTGCAGCATCATAGACTATCAACTCTGAGACCAGGGCTGCGGTTACACTTGACGCTCTATCACAGGCAGGAGCGCCTGCGATGGTGTACTCAACGACGAACCTGGGTGTACGAATGGCAAAACGTAATTTTTTTCCGATAAATCCAGGTTCTGTTTACAGAATCATGATGGTCGCATCCGTGCTTGTCGATATTGCGGTGAACGCACATTGGAAGCGTGTATTCGTCATCGCTATACTGGCGTATCACCCGGCGTGATGCAATGGGGTGCCATTGGTTACATGTCTCTGTCACCTCTTGTTCGCATTGACGGCACTTTGAACAGTGGACGTTACATTTCAGATGTGTTACGACCCGTGGCTCTGCCCCTCATTCGATCCCTGCAGGTCCTGTACGGGCCTTTCTGGTTATAGAAAATGTTCGACTGCTGCCCTGGCCAGCACATTCTCCAGATCTGTGTCCAATTGAAAACGTCTGGTCAATGGCGGCCGAGCAACTGGCTCGTCGCAATACGCCAGTCACTACTCTTGATGAACTGCGGTATCGTGTTGAAGCTGCATGGGCAGCTGTACCTGTACACCCCACCCAAGGTCTGTTTGACTCAATGCCCAGGCGTATCAAGGCCGTTATTACGGCCAGAGGTGGTTGTTATGGGTACTGATTTCTCAGGATCTACGCACCCAAATTGCGTGAAAATGTAATTACATGTCAATTCTAGTATAATATATTTGTCCAATAAATACCCGTTTATCAACTGCATTTCTTCTTGGTGTAGCAATTTTAATGGCCAGTAGTGTATTATAAGATCCACGAACAGACGACACGAATAAGGCTGACCCACGAAGACGGAACCGACTTCACACTTGTTACCTGAAAGTGAAGCTTACCTGTCATTACACGTTTGGTATATGTCCATGTAACATTACTTGTCTGTCAATTCACGCAACCCGGATACTTGGTTTGTGCATCTCTAGGTGACTCACTCAGCGTCGTCTGTCAAGAGTTGTGTAACGTAAGAAAGTTGGCACTGCAGTATTGTCATTACGTGTTGCTGTAGCTCTCATTACACAGATAGGAATGGTGTGTTTGGCGTCCTCGCCTGTAACGAGTCATGGCGTTTGGCGCTCGCTCGGAGACGTTAATGAGCCGCGCCTGCGGTCTGCGCCTTGCCTCTCTTTACCCCCCACCCCACCTCCCAATTTCCCTCCTAGCTACCTCCCCTCACCTCCTCAGCCACCTTTCCTTCCTCATTAACGGCCCCCCACGCGCGAGACTGATTAAGCCGCCTGCACGTGCAAGCTTCACACCTCCCCGCTCATCCTCCGTCGCGCTTCAGGGAAGCCATTGGCATCCTGCTGGCGTTGTTAAAGGTTCTTACCCCCACAGCTGTTTCATGTCACCGGAACCTCGCTGTCGATTGCCTGCTAATCATCTTCGTGGGTCAGCTTTATTGATGCCGTCTCCTCTTGGTCCTTCTAAAGACGAATACACTCAAGGCGAGCGAACAACGGCCACTGGATTCGGCCAAATGTTTTTTTGGCCTCTCAATCTCACCAAACAGAGAGGCTGGGGATAAGGGTTTTGGCGATGTGGAATCGCTTCGGCTCTGCGATATTATTTCCGATTTGTTATTGTTATCAAGTAGCGTTTTAATTAAAATTTCACCACAAAAAGAGAATTCAGCAGTTGTCGCAAGTGCAACATATACTTTAGCGTACTGCAAGATGATGATCATCAGAAAATGCTGGTGGACGACCTCTCTTTTAAAAAAGTATGGAGTAATTTTCGTTTATTAATGTGTAACATACTACATTACAATATTTGTAATAACACATGTATATGTGTGTAGTGTCATGTTCGTGTTGGAGGATGATGATGATGATGATGATAACGACGACGAGAGGAGGTTAGACGGTGAAACCCAGTGTCACACGTAGCCTTTGGGGAGGTTTGGTATTTAAACCAGCACATCGGCGCTTAGTCTGGTGATCAGGAACCTTACGCCACTATCTCTCCTCCCCTTGCAACCAAATATTGGCTGGGAAAATTTTTGCACCACCAGGATTCGAACCGGCTTACGCCTGGGTCGAGCGCCACCGCACACGCGTGCGTTACCGACCTCGCTCACGGAAGCGGGTTAGCAGGGAGCAGTCTGGTGGAACAAAATTAATGTCTGACCTTAGAGCAAAATTGGAAATGGGCTGTCTCATAATTTTTTCCGGAGTGAATGTTACAAATTTCGAATCGTTATTGAATTGTGTAGGTCCTAAAACTTCCAAAGATGTCACTTCTTTTAGGCACCACTCAGCACAACGCCCAGTTTTTTTCCCTCTTTTTTTATTTACGCCGAAAAGCTGTCTATAAAGACTCAATTTCTTTTCTGACCTTGCGCATTCCTTTCTAACGGCTCCGTCATTTCCTTCCAAGCGTCTAATCTTCCCTATTTCTTTTAATTATTGCAGGCCTTTGAGTCCCATAAACATTATCGTTCATGATCAAGCTCCATCAGCTTTAATACCGTATCCTTATTCCACTCAATACTTCAGTATTTTCAAATACAATACGTACATACCCATTCGACAGGCATAGCAAATCGCTACGGAACCACCGAACCTGTTACTCGGTTTCCACGTCCGAAGGCCAAGCAACAGAAAACACTTCGATTTATCGCCAACAGATCGAACAGCAACCAAGGCCAATAGTTTTGTTGGCTCCGATTTGTCGCCTTTACACACTAAGCAAATCTCTGCCACCGAAGCAATTTGCTGTCGTTCGTTGGCCTTAGTTTTTCTAATGAGTACATCCCTCAGCAATTTTCCCACGTGCCAAGACTTCATGACCACCTGATTAACAGCGTTTTGATCCACTTTTGGGATGCAATACTACATGGATTTTGCAAGGCACAGATTCTACAAGTCCTCGTTTGGTTTCTGGACGTATGTGGCTCCTTATGTCTGTGCACACGTCACACAAATCCCCTAAGTTATGGGCCGCCGGTTTGTGGGCGCGAAGCTGATGCTCGATAGCGAATCAGATGTGTTTCATCGGGTTCAGATCAGACGAATTTGGTGGTGAAGATATCAATGTGACTATCATGCTTCTCAAACCACTGTAGCACGAGTCTGGCCTTGTGACACGGACAGTTATCCTGCTGAAAGATACTAGAACCCAGTGGAGTCCATTTATCATGTGCTACAGCACACTGTAAATATCGTACTAAAATTATGACATTCGAAAAAGTAGCACTAAAATTACGCCATTTCTTTTCGGCCGTATGCTGGTAAGCAAATGAAACTGACGAAAAAATGTTTTATAGTGCTATCTCCGTGATAACTAAAAACCAGTGTCGAGTGCTGTAAAGATGGTGAGCCACGCAACGATCAACTCAGAAATGGGACATAGCTGTCTGTTTTCGACTGCGCATGCCCACAATGTGATGTCATCCCCTTCGACACCACGAGTGCTACGTTGCTTACAGCACCAGGTCATTATTTTTCTTCGTGTGTGTGTGTGTGTGTGTGTGTGTGTGTGTGTGTGTGTGTGTGTGTGTGTGTGTGTCGTATTGTGGAAGCTTAGAGTATGAGGGATTTTTGAGCAGCAGTTGACCTAACAGCTCTGTCGCAGAGTGATGCCGGCACTGTAGCTCAACGTGTTCGGTCAGAGAACTGGCTGGTCTCTGTGATAAAATAACTGAGCTAAGGGATCAGCAACGAACTTCAACGGATGTCGTGTGACGTCCGCTACAACCAAACACAACGAACAAAATGCAAAAAGTGGTAAAGTTCCCTGACTGGCATTTCGTCCAATCTGGTTCGAATGCCACTACTACCATCATTTTATGTTGTTCCTCGAAATGTTAAACGATTATTTACAAAATTTAAATATATTTAAGCAATTCCATTTACATACTCAAAATATATTCCATTTATTTATTATTACTGTTCCTTTAAGTCAAAAGGCTAAAAGCACCGCATTCTAGCACACTGGAAAATTTTGCGAGAGCCGCTTCTGCCAGCGCCGCCGGGGAAAATTTAAAGCATGAAGGGCTGCATGTATTGCACAATAATTTTTACGGTGTGAGCAGCTGTAATGGCACCTTCGGTTACTGCCACTGAAGACAAGATTATGTCTCCTACAGCACAACACTGGCCCCACTTACATGCGTCTGTAGTGCGGTGTCCGTTTCAAAGTGTGTTTGGTGCTTGTTATACCGGAGCCAAGGTAGCCCCTGAGGGAAGGCAACCCATGTAACACCAGTGACTGTAGGAGGATACAAGATCTGACTTCGACAGGATCTGTGATTGGTGTAAAGAATGGCAGCTAACTCTAAATATAGATAAATGTAAATTAATACAGATGAATAGGAAAAAGAATCTCGTAATGTTTGAATACTCCATTAGTATTGTAGCGCTTGACACAGTCACGTCGATTAAATATTTGGGCGTAACATTGCAGAGCGATATGAAGTGGGACAAGCGTGTAATGGCAGTTGTGGGAAAGGCGGATAGTCGTCTTCGGTTCATTGGTAGAATTTTGGGAAGATGTGGTTCATCTGTAAAGGAGGCCGTTTATAAAACACTAATACCACCTGTTCTTGAGTACTGCTCGGGCGTTTGGGATCCCTATCAGGTCGGATTGAGGGAGGACTTAGAAGCAATTCAGATCCGGGCTGCTAGATTTGTTAGTGGTAGGTTTGATCATCACGAGAGTGTTACGGAAATGCTTCAGGAACTCGGGTGGGAGTCTCTGGAGAAAAGGAGGCGTTCTTTTCGTGAATCGCTACTGAGGAAATTTAGACAACCAGCATTTGAGGCTGACTGCAGTACAATTTTACTACTGCCAACTTACATTTCGCGGAAAGACCACAAAGATAAGGGAGACTAGGGCTCGTACAGAGGCATATAAACAGTCAATTTTCCCTCGTTCTGTTTGGGAGTGGAACAGGGAGAGAAGATGCTAGTTGTGGTATGAGGTACCCTCCGCCACGCACCGTATGGTGGATTGCGGAGTATGTACGGAGGTAGATGTAGACAGAGGACGAGGTTGTCCATGCCCAGGGCGTACCGAAAAGCACAATGGTAAACACCGGCTATTTACACACAAGATAATGGAAACAGGCATTCAGAGCACTACTTCCTGCAGGGGGAGCTCGAGCCATGGCCTGCAGGCAGTATCACTGTGCAGAAATCTGACTGGCTGGAGACAGCTATTTAGGGGCTAGAACCATGCCCGAAAGTCGGTTCACGCCGGATGCCGACGTCGTGTGTTGCGACTGTCGAAGATTACGTCTCGGAATTGGACTGTTACTAGCGTGTGTGTGTGTGTGTGTGTGTGTGTGTGTGTGTTTTACCACGAACCTTTGTGGAAAATAAGTGAACTTTTGTTTGCCTCAATTAGGAGACTTTTTTCGTTATTGTTAACTTTCGTTTGTAAGTTCAGTCATCAACCTTGTGGACTTACATCAATAAAAGTTGTTTGTGAAAAATGGCGAATTGTCAGTCACAACAGTGCTTGTGGGCGCAAAACAGTGAGGTTATCAGGCAGTACGTTTCGAGTAGACACCTGGATGACGGAGTATCCAGTTACAACCATCGATCTGATGTTACACGAAATGTAATCCATTCCACCAGGTGACGACCTGCATTGATCCACGGTCCAAACTCCATGATCCTGTGCCACTGCAATCGTTAATAAGAATATAGCGTTATCAACATTGGAAGACGTAGGGGTCATCCGCTGCGGATCCCTGTATGCGACTATCTGCGCTGGAGGTGCGCTTGCAAAGTCTAGTATGTCCGCGAGTTTCCCACTTACAACACACATCGTCGACAGAATGATTCCCAGTGTGTGTGTGTGTGTGTGTGCGCGCTCGCGCGCGCGCTTCTCTTATATACTTCCCCTATAGCGCTGGGCAGTTATCATGTTTTGGCTCATCGGTGTATTGCATGGCCTTTGATGGTAATTGCCGCTCGGCGCCTTTTCTATTTAACTCTATATTCAGCTCTTACACTATTTATTAGTTTAACTTCGCCTACTTTTCTACTACATAATTGTTTTCATTAAATCAAATTTTGTGCAACCTTTCACATTTCTTAGAGATTTCATTTCATATGCCTGAATCTTATTTCTCATTCATTTGGTTCGTATCTCTCTACCATTAAGCTGAAGAACTGCAGTAAATACTAGAAAACTTAATTTTAGTCCCCTTACTCATTTTTAATAATAATAATATACCTGAATTATGCAAGTTTGTTATGTGCATCTTCTAGGCAACTGATTAGATTTAAACGATTGTTAGACCTTCTTACTTGATCAATTATCTCGTCAAAAATGACAAATTTTGATCTAATATGTTGGATTCTTCTATTAAATTTCATAGAATGAAGGCTTTCACGACCAGCTAACATAGCCGCTGGTAAACCTTTCGGGATGCGAGGTCGTGTTCCTGACGTTTCGTCCAGGACTCTCACGGACATCCTCAGAGGCGCTCCTCCGTTGAGTGTTGCCGACTGACCGGTCGGACTTCCGAGAACTGCATGAGTACTGTAGGAAAAGAGGCGTGATCAAAGTAACACGTGATGAGCAGAGGTAATCCTTGTCAGAGATAGAACTATCTATCGATTCTGCAGAGCTACTGTCCATATGTCGAAGTTTCATAGCCCACTTTTTCCTATTAAAATTATCCTGATGATTATAACTTTCAGTGGCTTCTCTACATAGTTGTGGAAAATGATTTGACGTTGTAAATAAAACTTCTGTTTCAAAAAACTTCATTTCGTGGTTCTCTGGCTGAAGATCACGCTCGGATACAGCTGATTTCTCTATTTTTCCTAGACTTTTATGGTACTTTAGCCGTTATTGACGCTCCTCTTGGTAGTTCCACTGGAAAATTTAGCACACGTACACGGAATTCTGTATACAACATACGTCGACAGAGGAGGATATTTATCCTTCATGGATCGGAGTACTTGTCTTATTTTCTTTGTTGGTCTAAAGATCAGTCTGTCACGTTTCTGTAAGATCTTACCGATCTGATCCGTTACTTTCATAGTAAAAGGAAGAAAGACTAGATTTTTCCATCGTTGTGATTCATCCTTGTCCTTCGGTCTTCTGTTTTTTGGTCGCAAAATTCTCTTTACCTCATTCCCTGAGTAGCCATTTTTCTCAAAGACCTGCTTCAGATTTTTTTTTCTCCCCCCTTCAGGTTCCAGGTGTTCCGATGTGCATGTCCCTTCAGCTCCATCGACAAGACTTTTAATAAGGCCGCTCTTTCGTTGTGGATGGTGACTAGAGTTTTTATGAAAATATCTGCCCGTATGTGCCACTTCTGGAAAAACATTATTCCAAACTTCCATCGGACTGTCTCATAACTAAAACATCCAAGAAAGATATTATGTTACCTTTTTCCATTTCCATGGTGAACTGAATTTTTGGATTAATTTTATTTAGATGATCAAAGAATTCGTCGAAAAGCTTCCCACCACGAGATCAAACCACAAATGTGTCATCTACAAAACAGTACCAGCGAGATAGTTTCTTATTTGCTTTGTCCAAAGCCGATTGTTCAAATTTCTCCGTGTAGAAACCAGAAATCGCAGGACCTAATAGGTTACCCACTGCTACACCGTTAAGTTGCTCATAAATTCATCGTCCCACTGGAACTGGTCTCTAAGTAAGGCAATGCCTGAAAAGAGCAGTCAAATCTCATGGAAAAATATCCGCTATAAAAAACATAACTTCGTTAACTGGAATCATAGTGAATAAGGACACTTTGTCAAAACTTACGAGAATGTCTCCAGGAGCCAGAACTAGTCCTTCAAGTTTTGCAATAAAATGACGCATATCTTTTATATATGAGTCAGTTCTCACAATACAGTGTTGTAAACGAGTTGCCAGATATCTTGCTATTACATTTGTCTTATCAGTACAGAACTTGTATTCTTGGTACAAAAGGTCTGCTTGTGAACAGTGGTACGCAGTTTACTTTGTCGTCATATGTAATTTGAGTGGATTTGTGACTCACCCTGAATGTAAGTGTGAAAGACTCAATTTTTTTCACACATTTCTGAGCCAGTTTTGATTTTTTGATTTTTTTTTATTAATGGTGTGTCTTTCAACACGACGACGAAATGCCGGTAGCATTCTTTCTTCCATTATGCTCCAGAGTAGTTGTCAATATATTCCTGCAAAACGTCTCTTACTTATTTATAGTGTGTTAAAGGCACTTGTGACAACGTGTTACAATGTTTTTCACTCGAGACCGGTCTTCTCATGTTCCAACCACTACCTATTTGCGAACGGCCAGCAAATACGAGAACATGGCAGCCGCGTTATTAAGAAATCCCCTTCATCCTTTATTGTATACCCAAATTAAAAGGAAAAAAGCTGTCCATTGTAAATTAACTCCTTCATAGGGTGTAAAGAAAAATTATAATTATACATGACGGTAGTACCTGTTCCCGAAAGAACAGTTACCGTTAATGAGCAGACAGCTTTGCTAGAATGAAATAATTAAATGGACACCCTAGCTGCAAAGAGGCGTTGATATACTTCGCTGGGGACATGTTGAAAGTGTGTGCCTCGACTGGGCCTCGAACCCGCGATCTCCTGCTTACATGGTAGACGCTCTATCCACCTGAGCCACCGAGGGCACATAGGATAGTGCGTCTGCAGGGACTTATCCCTTGCACGCTCCCTGTGAGACCCACATTCCCAACATGTCCACACCACTAAATTCGGAGTCCGCCTAATAGATGTTTGCCCATCAGACTCATTACTCGTGGCAGATTAATCTACCTAGTCCCGTACAAGTTCGGACATAGCGTGTGCGTTTCGGGAACAGATACTACCGCCATATATAGTTAAAATATGGCTTCCCAGCCACTGGCCGCCTTGTCCGGATGCACACGCTATGCCCGAACTCGTACGGGACTTGGTAGATTAATCTGCCACGAGTAATGAGTCTGATGGGCAAACGTCTATTAGGCGCACTACGAATGTAGTGGTGTGGACGTGTTGGGAATGTGGGTCTCACAGGGAGCGAGCAAAAGATAAGTCCCTGCAGGCGCACTATCCTATGTGCCCTCGGTGGCTCAGATGGATAGGAAGTCTGCCATGTAAGCAGGAGATCTCGGGTTCGAGTCCCGGTCGAGGCACACATTTTCAACATGTCCCCAATGAAGTACATCAACGCCTCTTTGCAGCTAGGGTGTCCATTTAATTATCAAAAATGATGATATTCGTCTTTCTGTCTGGAAGACATATTTCACGTATATAGTGCACTGAAGGTGATTATTCATCTTGTTATTACAGATAACTGTTGTCACTGACTAAACAGTCACAACAGGCAAATTATCTGAAATAATAAAATTTCTTCGCAAATAAGAAAAAGCTTAAAAATATTTTTTGTAGAATCCGAATAGTTTCTTGTAAAAAGCCCGAGATTTAAAAAAAGGCACGAATTTTAATGACCAGAGTATGTGTGTAATAAGTCATTTATTACAGCAATGAGCTGCAGTTGTTCTAAAAAATTTTTTAAGGAAGCAATTACTCTGTCGAAGATGTCTTCTGTATCTAACAACGCAAGCGAGCCTGAAAGAAAAAAGAACGAGAAATGTCACAAAATATTTCTAAGAAATTGTGTTAGAAAACTACTAGTTTGCTGTCGTGTGGTTCATACGGACGAAGTCCTTTTCGTACATCGTCATCGAAGTTTCGCGAAGTGGTACTGCGTCTTTTCGGAAACACGATAAAAGCGTTGGCTAATGGGGAGGACTGCTCTTCCTGTTAAGTTCTAGCAATGAATCACAACAATTGATGTGCATTTCCTGCAGCTGTTTTAATGAATCCTTGCACACTTTTGGCGTTTACCACATTCTTTCACAAATCTCAAGCGAGTTACGACTAGTTCTAGAGGTATTCAGGATGTGTTTCTGAAGTAACTCCTCAGTGTCACTCCTATTCGCAATCATCTGTAAGTTTTGCAAGGCATCTGCTTTAATCAACCGTCTTTCATACGTTCCATTTACGTCATTGTCGATTACTGGCATAGACTTTCTTTTGTACCGATAGTTCATAGATCTATTTCCGCGTTTTCTCTGCTACGTCGGCTACACATAGGTCATTCGAGAGAGTTTGGCTCACTAGGGGGAGGGTACGAACTTTCCGTCTCTGACTTGATTCAAATAGTGCAACTGGCTCTGAGCACTATGGGACTTAACTTCTGAGGTCAACTTAGAACTACTTAAACCTAACTAACCTACGGACATAATACATATCCATGCCCGAGGCAGGATTGAAACCTGCGACCGTAGCGGTCGCGCGGCTCCAGACTGTAGCGCCTAGAACTGCTCGGCCACCGCGGCCGATCGACTTGATTCACGCAGACTGGGTGTGTGTAGGGCACGATTGGGACTTCAACATATGCAAAAAGGAATACGCAACTCTCAGCCGTTCTCGAGAAAATCAAGCTTGAAAGTTGTAGGAGCTCTTATATACACTCCTGGAAATGGAAAAAAGAACACATTGACACCGGTGTGTCAGACCCACCATACTTGCTCCGGACACTGCGAGAGGGCTGTACAAGCAATGATCACACGCACGGCACAGTGGACACACCAGGAACCGCGGTGTTGGCCGTCGAATGGCGCTAGCTGCGCAGCATTTGTGCACCGCCGCCGTCAGTATCAGCCAGTTTGCCGTGGCATACGGAGCTCCATCGCAGTCTTTAACACTGGTAGCATGCCGCGACAGCGTGGACGGGAACCGTATGTGCAGTTGACGGACTTTGAGCGAGGGCGTATAGTGGGCATGCGGGAGGCCGGGTGGACGTACCGTCGAATTGCTCAACACGTGGGGCGTGAGGTCTCCACAGTACATCGATGTTGTCGCCAGTGGTCGGCGGAAGGTGCACGTGCCCGTCGACCTGGGACCGGACCGCAGCGACGCACGGATGCACGCAAAGACCGTAGGATCCTACGCAGTGTCATAGGGGACCGCACCGCCACTTCCCAGCAAATTAAGGACACTGTTGCTCCTGGGGTATCGGCGAGGACCATTCGCAACCGTCTCCATGAAGCTGGGCTACGGTCCCGCACACCTTAGGCCGTCTTCCGCTCACGCCCCAACATCGTGCAGCCCGCCTCCAGTGGTGTCGCGACAGGCGTGAATGGAGGGACGAATGGAGACGTGTCGTCTTCAGCGATGAGAGTCGCTTCTCCCTTGGTGCCAATGATGGTCACATGCGTGTTTGGCGCCGTGCAGGTGAGCATCACAATCAGGACTGCATACGACCGAGGCACACAGGGCCAACACCCGGCATCATGGTGTGGGGAGCGATCTTCTACACTGGCCGTACACCTCTGGTGATCGTCGAGGGGACACTGAATAGTGCACGGTACATCCAAACCGTCATCGAACCCATCGTTCTACCATTCCTAGACCGGCAAGGGAACTTGCTGTTACAACAGGACAATGCACGTCCGCATGTATCCCGTGCCACCCAACGTGCTCTAGGTGGTGTAAGTCAACTACCCTGGCCAGCAAGATCCCCGGATCTGTCCCCCATTGAGCATGTTTGGGACTGGATGAAGCGTCGTCTCATGCGGTCTGCACGTCCAGCACGAACGCTGGTCCAACTGAGGCGCCAGGTGGAAATGGCATGGCAAGCCGTTCCACAGGACTACATCCAGCATCTCTACGATCGTCTCCATGGGAGAATAGCAGCCTGCATTGCTGCGAAAGGTGGATATACACTGTACTAGTGCCGACATTGTGCATGCTCTGTTGCTTGTATCTATGTGCCTGTGGTTATGTCAGTGTGATCATGTGATGTATCCGACCCCAGGAATGTGTCAATAAAGTTTCCCCTTCCTGGGACAATGAATTTACGGTGTTCTTATTTCAATTTTCAGGAGTGTACTTTCTATGCTCGCTCTCGTCTGCAAGGAGTCGGCAGCTGAGCGAGTAAGTCTTTAGTTTCATAAGGGCGAGATCTCGGGATCGAATCTCGCTGTCGGTACTACTTTTCTTACGAGCTATTTGCATCAATATCCGGTGGCATGCTTCGACATGTATGGTAGGACGCGAATTTGGTTGACGACAGGGAACCGTTTATGAATGTAAATGAAGTTTGTTTTCAATACACACACAGAGAAAAGAAGCCATTCACATGCAAAAATTCTGCGTTAGTTACATTTTCTGTAAGCCTCAGTAATTATTGTTTCCCATGTTTCTAAGATCAGTATCTTCCGGATACGTGCAGTGATCTCTAGGTTACACATTGTACTTGTCACAAATGTAGATACAATAACATAAATCAAATGACTATACTGATTAATTCAAAGTTACCGTTGACATGGCGCGCGCTGCTATCCTGTGATCTTGTTCAGAGGGCGCTCTGCAATAGATTATAGTTCGCTGTCCTTGTGCGGGAGGCGCTCCTGTGGCGATTTGCTATGACGTCGTTGGCGCTGTGGTGGCCCGCCGAAAGCGAGAGGGTAGTTGGTTTTCCGGATATTGGACGGAACGTGAAGTTCGCTCTAGTGACTAGCGCTAAGGTTGCTGTGCCTCGCAATATGAGCAGAGTGGTCGGGGGCGGAGATGACTCGCCGCTGTGCTGGCCATGCGGTGGTGATTGATTGGAGTCGGCGTACTTGTTCTTCCTGCCTGTCTGATGTGTAGGTCCGGTGGGGTCCTGTGATACTCTTGCCCGGAGGCAACTAGTTACTGAATTTTGGAGTCGTCTGCCAGGTTAGGGTGTGGGCTCGGTTGGCTCTTCAGATTTTCCCCTAGAAGCTTCAGCAGCGGTTTCTGATCTTTTCTGATGTGGGACAGTGTTGTTGGAACTTTTTGCTCTGTGTGTGGCTCGTTACGATATTTGTTGGTACTAATTTAATTGCTCAACTGGAGTCCTGCCCGGAGTTGCGTTCATGTATGGTACATTTGGCAGTCGATGTGTTAGGTAAAGTCTGCCTAAGAAGGGCGGTTTTGTACAGTATATACATAATGAATTACTGCTGCGTGGTATATGTGGTCTTCTGGCACCTGAACAACACGATCTCGTCAATTTGGTTGTGTAACAGCATTTAGTGGTATGTTCCGTATTTTTTTAAATGTGTTATTATTAACTTGGTGTCGTCAAGGCACTTTTAAGACTATGGTTTGACTATTCATGTGCGCTTGACTTTTATTGTTTCGTTTTAAGAAGCGAGAATTGTTTTAGATTTGTGTGTTGGCTTCTGGCACTTAAGAGCGCCCGAGTCAACGGCGCCGTGGTTATCATGTGCTGTCGGGATGTTACACTGTATTTTTGAATTTTATCTTGTGTTGATATTATCTGTCGTGTGTTACAGAACATAACCAAGGTGCGTAAGTGATGGGCAGTTGTGGGAGGCATGTCGGGGAGCTCTCAACAGTTTCTCGGGGACCGTTCCTAGTGGGAAGGCTCCGAAGTGTTAAAAGCTCGCTCGTCTGTGATTGTGTTGGGAGTTGTCCTCGCCCTTTGGTTGTATAAAATTATTTTGTTATATTTATTGGTTGTGTGTTGCGCTTCTTTCATTTTATGGTGCCAAGCGCCATTATCTTTCTCAAAGTTTATTGGGTAAACTCTAAAAGCTCTATTGTAAAAGGTTCTTGATTCTATGCTGGCAAGCCACCGTTACTGTTTTTAAAGCTCTCTTTAACCATTTGTTATGTTTTGTAAATTACATGAATTTGTTGTTATTTAAGAGTTTAGTATTGGCAATTTAATAAATTGTGTACAGAGTCTGCTGTTTGGATATTATTGGGTGGAACTCCTTGGATAGTTGTCCTATAAGAATACACATTTCAATCGTGTATCCTTTTTTTAATTTCCAGTATCTTTAAGAAAATTGCTTTTTTCCGGAAATCAGCTAGAAAAAAATGACTGATTAAATATTGATAATTTACACAGTCATAAAACTGTTGTTAGAACTGCGTGGGAATGAGAGAAAAACATTGGCATCGAGATTCGATCCAGAAACCTTGCGCTTATGAAGCTAACTGTTTACTCGCTCGGCTGCGGTCTCTTCAATGCGAGCCGTCCTACAAAGTATACAAGCACGCCTATCAATATCAAAGTCTATTTTCTCGAAAACGGCGGAGAGTTCCGTCTTCCTGTTTACGCATGGTAAAGTGCTCGTCGTGTCCTAAACACCCTGTACATATGAGTTAAATCAGTGAAGGAAGTTCGTACGATCTCATTGTCAGCCAATGAGTAGCGACGGCGTGGTCGCCTTGCTGTGACAGGCTAGTTTTTGAAACGAGGAAGTGCCAGTCGCAGTGAAGCAGTCGGCTAGAACGTCCTCGTTCTTGCGGTTGCGCTCGGGCAGGCAGTGCTGGCAAGGAAGTGGTCGCTAGAAGTTGTATGTGATGGTAAGGCAGTTGTCAGATGTATTGTTTTGGCAATGTTGTAGATAATAGGCGTAACATAGGTTTCAAGTGGGAAGGTGCGTCGCCACAATAAGATGTCCTGTGAGGGAGAAAAATAACTCTGCATGAATGCAGTAATAAATTTGGATGGAGGACGTGAGAATATGAAGTACATAGCGCTCCTCTATTTGTCTGCTCAGCGACAAGGTAATGTGTACTTTTCTTTAGGAGTTGGCTCTAAATCGATTCATGCAAATGCCGAGATGGTTCCTTTGAGAGGGGACGGCCGATTTCCTTTCCCATCCAGCCTTCATGGATGGAACCGATGACCTCGCCATTTGGTCCCCTCTCCATAATCAACCGCCGGCCGGGGTGGCCGAGCGGTTCTAGGCGCTACCATCTGGAACCCCGCGACCGCTACGGTCGCAGGTTCGAATCTTGCCTCGGATGTGTGTGATGTCCTTAGGTTTAAGTAGTTCTAAGTTCTAGGGGACTGATGACCTCAGAAGTTGTCCCAAAGTGCTCAGAGCCATTTTAACCATTTGAACCAAATCAACCAGCCAACAATTTAACAGACGCCACTCAATATCACCAGATATAGCAATATATTGACCCGCCGCCAGCAGTCTAACAGGAGTGGTGGGCGCCAGTTAGTACAGAACGAGCAATGCAACTGCAATGAGTTGAAGCCCGATCTTCGGAAAACCGATGACTGCTCATGTATTTAGAGGTACATCGTCCAGACGAGCAGGAATAGTACGGCGTCGTGGCAAAACCTTATGGTTCTACAACACTCACTAATCCTGAACTGTTGTGCTTGGATACGAAGTGCTGAATTAAAAACGATAGTCGCACAGTGGATGGAGTAGAGCAAAGAGAATTTTGTCATTATGGGACAGACTGAAGCATCTGCTTACGTGAATACTTCATTTACCTGTAGCTCGGGGCGACACTGGATTCACGAGTACATCGAACACATTCCTCAAAACACAGTCCAATACAGATGTCTTTGGGTACATGCCTTTGAGAAAACCAGACATTTTTATTAACATTTCTTACTTGTATTGATGAGTGACCAACTCTCAAACCTTATACACGTAATAATTTTCAGCCATAATGGTTAATGTTTGTATACCGTGACTGTGTGGGAAAATTATTTATTTCAAGTTTCTGCTACCAGTCACATAAAATAAAGTGACTGGTAGCAGAAACTTGAAATAAATAACTTATACACGTATCTCAGACTCATCCCATGGTCTCTGAACCTCAAGTACTTGCGGGACCAATAGACATCGGAATACAGTTGTTGAAAATTTATTACACACTAATGCTACAATTTTCCCCTAGGTTGCTTTCTCTATGAAATTATGGAAGCAGCTATGTTCTTTTTTTTTTCAATAGGAGTACCCGCTTCCTTCGTGACAACCAAGAACTGTGGAGCAGAAAAGTAAAAAACCCTTGCCAGCTTTGTAGAGAAGTATCTTGTGAAAATAGATAATTTGCTGTAAATGAGGCTCAAAACTATCGCACACTGTGGATCCATTCAGTTTCTACCAAAAGTTTGTAGGCGAAACAGCTGAAACCACGCTGAGGCAGCACATTCTCCAATTATTTTTGCGAAACCTTTCACTCCCGAGTAAAAGCGAAATAATACCATATTTCTTCTTCCCTGAACTTTAAAATGCTATGAATAATATAAAGCTAAAAAATCCATCTGGAATTTTAGTAGTAGTAGTAGTAGTAGTAGTACAACAGTTGTGGCGCAAACGAAACTGCTTTCTACTTTGGCCAATTGCGCAACACTAAAATGAGCAGCAAAGCAAAGGAAAAACGACCTGTTTCATGACCATTATAGTAACAAAAATTGATGTAACGCGTATTAGTAATGAAGCGATACGCTGACACACCTGCAATGGATTTTCAAAAGGGAATTTATAACTAGGGAGCTAAAATGCAGCGGAGAGAACAGTTGTCTAAACTATTTATATGATCACGTGATCCAATCTGAGAGCATGGTATGGCTGCATTCCAAAAAATATTATGATTCACTGTTCATGGTTCCTACAACGTGTTTCAATTTTACTTATCTATGAAGTCATAGTACCCATGAAGAACGATTCAGGCACTATGCTACCGATATCTTTTTAATAGAAAATGCGCAGGGTTATATAGTTCTGTCTACTGAGCCATTCAAGCCCGCTCACAGGCAGGTTTACCGATTCTTCTGTCCCGCTCGGATTTTCTTTTGCTTCAGAAAAGCGCAGGTGTTGACGCTTGAAAAGCCACCGGTGACTAAGTTCGTTTCTATGAGAAGAAAACTTCCGATGAAACTAAGACATCTAGTTGTAGCAACCTTTCCCTGAGAAACCTGCACTACTCATACAAAACACTATAGAGCAATTAGAACTATTGAAACAAAACGCAAAAAAATAATAGATACGCTACAAGCGGACCGATGTATCCGGTTTCTCACTCATTTAAAACTTGCGTCACCGAAGCCTCATTCTGACAAGTGCTGAAAATCACAACTGATTTTATCATCATGAAAGTACGATTTACGTATAGCAGTTCTCAAAGTGACTCTAGATCGCGTCATTAGTCTAAGCACTCGCGAACAATGACTGCAAACAGATAAATCGTCTAAATTGCTGCCATCTATTAACAATTATTCAGAGAGCGATCCCTATGAACGTGCAGTAGCCCCGCCGCTTCAGCGATCTTCGGCAGACGTGAGCAACCGACATGCGCAATGAAACATGAATCTATTGATTCCTGAACGATAACGAGGAGCGACATACAACCGCTGCCCTCTGCGCCTCGCTGTTCTCACAGCACTCCCCAGCTAGCGTACGAAGTCCGTGGAAAAACGGAATCTCTGTTGGTATTCACTTTTCAGGGAATACCCTTCCTTTAGACAGAAATACTGTGACTTATACGGACGGATATGGTAGTGGTTGTTGCTGTCGTGACCAGTGTTGCGGTGCTAGGCGAGAAAAAACAGAAGGGTATATTAAGAAAGTCAAATCTACAAGCTGAGCACGTACCACCCATACGTGTAAGGCAAGCAGGCCACGTAAGTCTCGCCTGTCGCAATGTGTTCCGGTTAATCATTCCAATGAAACTAATCCAGTGACTAGACGGGCTTGCATTACACTGTCAAGGAGATTTAACATATTAACTCCTTGCTGTTCACCATTACATAATACATTTGTGCTCAGACGAAAGTCTGCTGTTAAAAATAACTCTGCTCCGAGAAAAGTATGCACTGGTCTCGTAGAGGACAGTCAAGTAATGACTTCATCGTTCCAGAGCACTCACAATATAAACATATATTAGTCAAGAGTGCAGCCCAAGCGTCCTGGCACATTGATCGGCGTTTAAAAGATCTCAGGAGGGCAAATGATAAAATATCTCGGCTTGCCGAAAGATTCTATTGATAATGATTTTCTGTGTTAGGTTCACGTATGTTGAGCTGTATCTTTGTCACTTGGAATGGTTCTGTTTAAGAGTTTTGTTTAAGTTTTTTTTAAAGTACGCGTTCAGCTGTAGTATGTTTCGCGTAAGAGAATCATGTGTAATGCCGAGGCATCACCAAAACCTTAGTCGTGGACCGTTTATCACGAACGGACATAGATAAACAGGTGATCTACCTTATTTGATTTAAAGTATTCGGATACACTTTAATGGATATTATAATTGGGTGTGTCCACCCTGCTCCTTTATGGCGGCTTGAAATCTTCTGGGGAAACTTTTAATGTCTGTTGAGTAATGGCAGCCCATTCTTCCTCGAGAGCTGTAACTATAGAAACTAGTGCTGTTGCGTGCTTTTGTCTGGAACGAAGTCTACGTTCTGACTCATTCCAAAGTTGTGACATTGGATTCACGACGGGGCTCTAAGCAGCCATGTCCATTTCAGGAATGTTGTTGTGGCGTCGATAGCTACGACGCCACAGCGTACGTGAAAATTCTCGTAAGTTTGCACTACGAGAAAAGACTAACTACGCCGACCACAGCGCCCTCTGGCCGACGCTGTAGAGCTCATGAAGTGCTGTCTGGATTTCTGTCCGTTTCATCAAGAGCAGACGGCCTGGAAATATCGCTTCTGCTAAGAGTGGGCTAGCTTGCTATTGAGACTTTGTATTAGTTACGTTCAGTTAAAGTTTGGACAGCAACGAGTATTTGTTAGTTCTGAGATTATACAGAACAGTCATCCTAACATCACAGGATTAGACATGGACTAGGCTTCACACGTACCTACTCATCCCAGCCAAAGTTATGTATGAATTTGATATTTACTTGTGTTTTTGACTCTATTAATAGTGTTAAAGTTACGTGCAATACCGAAGTGCTTCACCTCTCCTGCTCCTACTCGCTTCCTTCACTTTCGGCCTATATTACAGAAGCAGATCCACGCACCGCATATCCAGGCGGGATACAAAAGTTATTATCCTTAAAAGTATTGCCTCATAGATGCTGCTTTATGACAATGTGGATTGTGATGTTGATACAGTCATAGTCTCCGAACTGTGCGTCTACTGGACGCAGTACGCAATGCTGTAAGATTATCTTCATATCCTTCCGCATTTAGCGTTTTCTTAAGCCTAATAACGAGACTACACCCTAACAGCGAGAAACACCCCCTATCTTAACACCATCTGCTTCCTTCTTCACTGCTGCCTTTACACATGATAGCAGGAAAAGTTCTCCAGCCATTTGCATAAAGCAAACATCTCTATCAGAGATCACTTCAAAACAATCGTCCATTGCATTGGCTACAGAAATATGCGGCTTATGAGGAGCTGCACAGACATTGCACGATCATTCATTTTAGCTACCTACGTACACTCACTGTGCACTTTGGAAATCGCGAGTGATTCCCTCTGCTGATTTCACGTCGATTTTTTTTTTTTTATAAATAATCACCCTCCGCCATGGTCAACGGTCCTTGTTCGTCAGTACATGAGGTCTGCCTGGACGTGGTTAAGTTGTGATTATTCCTTTACGTTTCCACAATCACATCGCCAACAGCCGACCTGGGCAGCTTTAATGGGGTTGAAATGTCTCTGATGGATTTGTTATTTAGCTTACATACAACGACTAGTCCACATTCGAAGTCAACGACTCTCCCCAACGAACCATTCTGCTGTTAATTTTATGCTGGCGCGTCCACCTCTCGTGACAATCAATTCTTCGTTACATAGCAGTGTCCGGATACTTTGAGCAAACAATGTATTAATTACGAGTCTTCTTTTCCGTTCTAAACTGTAAAGATATGGGCTGCTGGCTTCAAAAATGTCTTAACTTGATCCACGTGAAGAACGTCCCGAAACTTCATTCACAAATACGACGACTAAAAAAGAGCACAAGATGTTATTGGGCACTTAGCGATTAAAGTCCGGCAAATAACTAATACCATACGAATGTAGGAAAAAAGAGCAAAGTATATTTTGCGTTGAATTAACAACTGAGAAAGATTCGTCCGACATGAGTGTCCAGTAACTTTGGCTTTTCTGAAAAGAAATAAAATTGTTTTCTGTAGGGATTTGCCAGTGTCCATGAGACTGTGTACGGTTGCTGGTATGGAAGAGCCCAAAGCAGTGGGACAGGAGGTAAGGGAGACGTTTGGCCGTGCATAAAAAGAGCCGAGGCCAATTTCACCTTCGAGAAGACGAAGTAGTAAAAGAAAAACATGTCAAGCGGTTGATGTCTCGTCAACAATGCAGTCATTAATGATAAGAGCGCAAGCTTGGACTGACAAAGGAAATCGGTTTGGTCCTTTCAGGGGAATCACCCCAGCATTCGCCTTGATTTAAGGAAACTAATGAGAATCTAAATAGAGATGCTCAACCCCACCGTACCACATCTGCCATAAGAGACGACTAGTGTTTCCTGGGATGCAAAGCATAAAATAGCAGGATAATGTTACTCAAATCTTCTGGACCAAATATCCAGAAAATGGTTCAAATTACTCTTCAGCACTATGGGACTTGACATCTGAGGTCATCAGTCCCCTAGAACTTATAAATACTTAAACCTAAGGACATCACACACATCCATGCCAGAGGCAGGAATCGAGCCTAGAACCGCTCGACCACACCGGCCGGTCCAAATATCCAGATAACAGGAGCGTTTTTCAAAACACATTTTTCGAGTTTGCAGAGCCTAATCGTTCCTTTTGGGCGCTGTATTCCAGGACGCGCTTTCATCTCCCCACTGTACAGATCTACAGTCTTCAGACTCGCCTGGCTCCACAGGGGCGGCCAAAGGCCTAGACGTGCCCTAGACCAAAACGCGATCTCTGTCCGGAAAAGAAAGTGCAGTAAGTCCTCTGTTGACCGCATCGGCTGTCAAGCACGGCTGATGTACGTACTCTCGTGGAAAAATTCATTTACGGACAGATGGGTGTTCTAGACAGAGGAAGGTTGTACGTACCTTCAAAATAAGTTTCTGCGTCAAAATAGACACAGTATTTCGAAAAAGTTACACTTTAACAGTGCTGCGCAGTGTGTATACATTGATGTGCAAAACTAAAGGACGAAATTAACTTCCGCAAGATGTGTTACTGCCAGGTAACATAGCTAGATGAAACTTGCACCATGCTACACCATACTACGAGAGATAACTGTAAGAAATACGCAATGAGACGAACAGAGATGGCTTACGCTGAAGTCTGCAGCTCGTGGTCTCGCGGTAGCGTTCTCGGTTCCCGAGCACGGGGTCCCGGGTTCAATTCCCGGCGGGATCAGGGATTTTACCTGCCTCAAGATGACTGGGTATTGTTGTGTCGTCTTTATCATCATTATTATTATTAAAACCAATTACGGTCGGAGGAAGGCAACTTCAAACCACCTCCATTAGGACCTTGCCTGGTACGGCGGCGCGGGTCCCCCGCATCGTTCCCCTACGCTCTGTCAGAGTATGGGACATCATCATCATCATCATCATCATCAATTACACTACACTGGAGTTACCGCGAATTAAGGCGGTCCCATGGCCATTACAAAAGGCGAGACATGGTTCTTAATAGGATGTGCGATCACCAATGACGCAGCGCATGCCTCCATGCTGGCGACAAGGTTGGTAAGAAGTTCTCGTGACCGGGCGTTCCATCTTCCATCAGCGCGTTTGATAACTGCTGGATGGTCGTTGGAGCATGTGGACGTGCTGCAATACATCCCTCAAAGCGTTGCAAATGCGCTCGATGGGGTTTATAAGGGGGAATTGCAGGCCAGTCCATTCGCCGAATATTCTTTAGCTCCAAGAGCTACTTACCTGTGCTGTTGGATTCGGCCACGCACTGTCATCCATAAAAAAATGTCAGGGTCGAATGTCCCCCAAAAAACCTACATCGGGAAGGATCATGTCACAAAAATGTTGACCAGTACGTGTACCGTGGTCGAAGGTCATTACGCCCATGCAACATCAGGCCCCTTCATACAATAACATATAAACCACCACAAACGATCATGTTCGACAAAGTTCCTGGGTGCTTTACATGTTCCCACCTCTCGCCCTATAAGGGTACTCCAGAATTCTCGATCACGACCGTTTGATTGTCCAGGTGTTATGGTGTGGGAATGAGTAATGTTATGTGGCCGTACTGACCTCCAAATCCTTGAACAAGCTACACTCACCGGTCGACGTTTTCGTGACACTGTACATTTTCCCCATGTGTGTCCTTTCCGAGGTGCATTTGGGCCCGACCTCATCTTTATGGATGGCAATACGCGACCTCAAACTGCGCAGGCGGAGGAGCTCTTGGAACAAGAGGATATCCAGCGAATGGACTCGCCTGCTCTTTCCGACATAAATCCCATCGAGTACATACGGTACACGTTGGGGAGACGTATTGCAGTACATCCCCATATGCCAACGACCATCCAGCTTTTGTCACATGTGCTGGTGGAGGAATGAAATGTCCTACCACAAGAACTCTTTACTATGGGAGTACCTTGCAGAGCAAGCATTGTCGTCCGTGGTGACCACTGTCCGACGTGTATATTTCTATTGTCAAACCACAATTTATGAAAGATATTTACATTTTATTAATAGGATTAAGTAGGAATAATTAATATTTGTCGTTTTGGAAATAATTGTGGTAGCAGTGAATGTCTGCGCCAAAGTATTGTTGGCGGGAGAGATCGAACTTAAGCTTTCGTAGGAAGTCAGTAGTATGCGAGGTGTGAAGTGAGTCGGTAGCAGGTCTGAAGCTATGATTTACAAGACATTACAAACGGATGTACAGAGACATCAGCTAACTATTATCATAAGAGGAACTAATATTATTGAATTATTTTTTTTGGGAAACTCAAGACTATTGAAGGTATGTTTGTGCAATGCTAGTTATAAGATTCTTGTAAAAAGTAAGTCTCATTTGAACGTTTGTAATATTTCATTACCAACAGTAAATATCTGAAGAATCGTTTTCAGAATATAATTAATTTTTGCCAGCAGTATTGCATTACTGATTATAATCCATCCGAAAAAACCATTAACGTAAAATTTGCAAAATTTTATTGTTGTCAAGAAAAAGTTTAACTATGGATTACGTAACTTCAGTAAAATTAATTAAAGAATAACGTCAGCTTTGATAATAAATCCAGCCACTTACTATGACATCCCACCAGCAGCCAATAGAGTATAGTAAAACAGTCAGTATTGTCATGTCGCAGTTCGATGTAGCAGTCAGATGGCGATCCAGTAACAGTAAAAAAGGTAAGGAACAGTTTTGGTTTATTGCAGGTAACGACTGAGGGCCACGACGACGATAGATTCTGTGTTTGTCGAAGTAATCAGCAAATCACTTAATAAGCAGCATTTAAATTTGTATGCGAAGATTGCACTTATTATTATTGAGAAAGAGAATTAATTTCAAAGGGAAGATTTCATTTGTTGTTATTAAGCAAGAGATAGAAATCCTAAGGGAAGGTTTCATAGGTTATTGTAGAAGGGAAGGTTGCGTAACAAGAGATATAGAGGAGACGGGAAGGTTTCACCACTCACCCTATTATGGACCAATTCCCGCCTTCTTTATATCCAGGGAACCATCAGAAATAGCGATGAGTTTAGAGCAATTACTGTCTTTGAATGAAAGTGTCATTTCTGTTCGTCTTATTCCATATTTCTTTGAGTTACCTTTTTTTACTACGCTGTAGCAGATCTGTGTATGGTCACGGTTTCTTACAGCTATTTCACTTCGCTGTGACACATCATGTGAAAGTTATATCCATTCTTAAGTTTCCCGCACCAGGTTCAAATGGCTCTGAGCACTATGGGACTTAAGAGCTGTGGTCATCAGTCCCCTAGAACTTAGAACCACTTAAACCTAACTAACCTAAGGACATCACACACATCCATGCCCGAGGCAGGATTCGAACCTGCGACCGTAGCAGTCGCGCGGTTCCGGACTGCGCGCCTAGAACCGCGAGACCACCGCGGCCGGCTTTCCCGCACCAGGGTATACAGTGAAATCTACAGACATACACGACTTTGACAAAGGGCAGATTGTTATGACCCTACGGTTGGGGACGAGTAGCTTTGGAACGGCAAAGCTGGTCCCCTGTATGAGTGCTACTTTCATGAGCATCTATGGAAAGTTGTTTTAAGGACGGTGAAACCGTGAATAGGCGACGAGGTGTTGCGCGCCCACACACCACACAACGCTGATCTCAGAGGCCTCCCTACACTGTAAGGCAGTACAGGCGGTGATCTGTGGCAGAGCTTACGACAGACTACAATGCTCGTGCAGCAAAAGTGCTTGGGAGTACACAGTTCAGCGCACATTGTGGGAAATGCGACTTTGCAGCAGACAACTCTTGCGTGTTACCATGTCCACCCAGAGGCATCGCCAATTACTATCGCACTAGGCAGAAATTGGACGATGGGGCATTGGGAAGGCGTCACTTGGTAGCATGAACAAAGTTTCTTGTTGCACGTGTTCGATGGCTGTGTCCGCATGCGCCGTCATGCAGGCGAGAAACAGGTCCTGCACCGCGACAACCCGCCCAGCACCACTCCGCTCACAGATGGCTACACCAGTCTTGAGGCACGCAAGTGCATAGCGAAGACTTTTATTTGAAATGATTGGCATTATGGTCTGGAACCACGAAATAAGGTTCTGCCAATTTCAATGCCGAAAGGGTATTCTCTTTCATAAACGCCCAGTGGACCAACGAATGCAATAAATTTCAAACCGACACAACCAAAAACATGATGCTGTTGTCCAATTTAAAATTGTCAAGAATTCTCCGAAATGATTTCGAAGAACTGTAATGTTCCTGATAAAGTGGGTTTAAAGAAGCAGTGGTCCAACCCCTTAGCTGAGTGGGCAACGCGACTGACTGCCACGAAGCAGGTACCAGTTCGATTCCCGAGTGGGTCGAAGATTTTCTCAACTGGGGGACTAGTTGATGTTTTTATCCGCATCATCATTTCATCACTGACGTAAGTCGCCTAATGTGGCGTCAACCGAAAAGACTTGCAACTCGTCAGCCGAAATTCCCCAAGTGGGGAGTCGCGGTTATCAATGCCATATGAACATTTCATTTCATTTTCAGTTAATAACTACAGATTATTATTTCTTTATATGTCTGGTCATTTCATTAAAGTTATTGAATATCTTTTTTTGTGTCCCTGAAGGACAAGAAGAAAACTGAATGATTAAGTAGACTTAGCACTTACTTGCGGCCGGCCGGGGTGGCCGAGCGGTTCTAGGCGCTACAGTCTGGAACCACGGGCCCGCTGCGGTCGCAGGTTCAATTCCTGCCTCGGGCATGGATGTGTGTAAAGTCCTTATGTTAGTTAGGTTTAAGTAGTTCTAAGTTCTAGGGGACTGATGGCCTCAGAAGTGAAGTCCCATAGTGCTCAGAGCCATTTGAACCACTTATTTGCTGTCACAGCTGCCAAATTAGAACTTTCATCGACAGTTTTTCTAGTTATAGCACCTTTAAATCTGGTAACTTAAAAACCTGACTGTAACTGATTATTAATTAACGATTAAAAATATCCAACTATTTCTATTCCGGCTTTCAGGGCAAAATATCTGGCTCAATAAAACGCAGAGTGCGGCTTTTCTAGTTTTGGACTTGACAACCCTATATGAGGGCTTTAACCTGAGCATCCAAACGGACCTGTAGGAGTAATAGAAGGCACAATGACCGCTGTGGGCTACTTGAATAATATTGTTGTCCACGGGCATCCCTTCATGCTTGATGACCTCCTAGACAGCGACTCTACCTTACAGCAGGATAGCTGTTAATTTCACAAGGCCAGTCATGGTCCAGTAATTTGAAGGGTCTTATAGTAAACTCTGATTCCTTGGTGATCAAATTCGCCTGATCTGAACCCAATAGAACACATGTATTGGGAGCCACCTCCGTAATCCACATATCACCGGCCCTTAATTTAAGGGAAATACGTAGACAGTTTGGTGCAACAAGCGTCCGGAAGTCTGCTACGGGCTTAGCACGCAGAATCACGGTCGTTTTGCGTTTCAAAGGTGCAGGTCTTAAGACGCTGTTAAGCACATAGCCAGAATGTTTTTGCTGCTTTTTGTCTTTTTACGTTAGATACAAATAGCAAAAAGCTATTTTGTGAATCTGTAGAGACGTAATGAGATTGTCGGAAACGTCGGCGGTTCTCGGACAAGGCGCCCAGGAGACAGGAAAGCGGGCAGGCGGCCTTTGTCTTGGGTGCCCGCCACAGGTGGCAGCGGGCCAAGGGCGCAGCTAGCCGCTGCAGGCGCTGGCTCGCAGTCCAGCGCACCTGTGCTTGCGCAGTCCTGCCTGCAGCGGCGGAACAGCTGGTCGTGCCGATTTATAAATACGCGCGCACAAGCGGCGCCACTGCAGAACAATGAGGCGGGCGCGTAGGCGCGTGGCGGCCGGCCTGCGACCGTTCACCCCGGCGCAGTCGTTAGCCGATGACGTCAGCTAATTAGCGGCCGCACAGAGTGCTGGCAACCGCCACTTTTCCCGCACAGACAGTACTGCAAAGTGCCGCAGGGTGTCGTCAGACGAGACGAGAACGCGCATTACACAAAGAAAACGAGGATGCCTCAGAACAAAATTACAGCTATTCTGTCTGCTGTGAAAAAGAATCAGGGCAGAAAATGAGTACTCAGCAAGTTACAGCTTTACTTTGAGAAATGACCCTGTTGTGAATCTAGCAACTGAATGCTACTATTAAATCAGCCCAAACATCGACAGTAACAGGAAACTTCTGTAGTTCATTCAAGGTATCCATCGCACGCTTCCTCTTTAGCTGTTTAATAGGATGGCACTATTATCAAAATAAGAAATAACAATTAGATTTGTTAAGAATATATTACTTTCGTTAAATTTCGCGCGTGGCACCTGATGTCCTAAAACTAATACAATGAAACCTAAATAACCTTGCTGTCTCTTGGCAGTCTGATACTGTTTCTTGTGACAATGTATCAGTGCACTAACTCTGTTACTGATCCTAGTTCTCCGTAAATAGCAACTGCTAAGTCGGAAGGTAGTCTTCAGAGTGCAGTGCTGAGCAGGGTGCACGCACTGACCTGAATGTCTAGCTGTGGTTCGTAACTGAGTGTACACGGCCCAAGATGTTCCAGTGCATATTGGTGGAAAGATTCCCTTGTCCTCCTGTACTAAGCGGAAGCGATATAGTCTGATTCCGTATGGGCTGTTGTCCACACTGTCAGCACATGTACACGACCCACTGGACAAAGGGTCGTGGAAGCAGGAAGAGGCCTGGGTTTGTGAGAGCCATCTGGAGGCTGCTGCCCGAAAATGACACACACCAGGCGACTGATTGTACCTCATTGGTGGCGGCCTCTCACGGTATTTGCTGTGTATTTCTTGCATGCTACAAAACATATACTATTAGCGATCCATGATGTTATTCAGACTCTTCAATAACCACTTCCTCTCGATAGATATGGAAATTTAATGATCCATTTCCGAGACCAGGTGTGGCCTGTCATACCAGTTAGTTATCCTATTGGGTATTTAAAACACGTAATGGTTGTGCACATATTAAATGCATTAACACACCACCCATACATGTAATTTGATAGACCTAGATGATGATGTTTGGTTTGTGGGGGCGCTCAAGTGCGCGGTTATCAGCGGCCGTTCAAATTCCCAACCGTTTCTCAGTCCAATCTTGCCACGTGCATGAATGATGACAAAATGATGTGGGCAACACAAACACCCAGTCATCTCGAGGAAGGTGAAAACCCCCCCTGACCCCACCGGGAAATGAACCCGGGACCACGTGCTCGGGAAGCGAGAACGCGACCGCGAGACCACGAGCTGCGGACGATAGGCCTACATGGACAATGCATCCACCATCCTCATTTCGGATGCACAAATACGTCCGACCTCCTGTGGGCATCTCAGAGAGAAGTAGTCAGCCGTTCTGTTCACACGGAGGAAACCGGTTCTGAACGACAGACTCCCAATAGCTGATCAATTTATCCCATGGTTGCCGAGAATGAAGTACCTCGGTGTCCCTACCTTGACAAAAAATTACTCTTTACGCAGCATATTGACAATAAGACAGCAGCCCAGAAGATGGCCAGGTCATTGATTCCGTTCCTGAAGAGTAAGGATCCCAACCCAAAGACTAAACTCCAATTGTATAAGGCAACGGTGCAACCCACAATGTTATATGGCTCCACCTCGTGGGGAACTACGTGCATCTCCAACTACAACAAACTCCAAACGTTGCAAAACATTTTCTATCGATGGATTGCAGGAGTAACATGGTGGACAAGAAACGTTGACATCCGCACCGCGCTCCACGAGACCACTATACAAGAGAAGGTCCATGACAAGGCTATTCGAGTTTTTGACAAAAATTTTTGACAATTAGATTCGGTAGGAACGGTAAATCCTGCAAGATGGCACAAGTATCGAGTACCAAAGTCAATAACGTATCCCCCCCCCCCCCCCTCCATAGGCACTCTGTCATAACACGAGGGAGCAGTCACGCATAACAGCCTAGACACATCTCACCCTCCACAGCAAATAGACATAACCAAAGGCAGCAGGCTACAAGATCCATTGAGTGCTCAAGCCTAACTGAATGTGTAATAAATAAAGTGTTTTCCTTTTATCCTTACATCCCATCCTAGAAGAACAAGTCATCAAGGAAGATCTCTTCAGCCCACACTACACAGTAAAAAAAAGCATCTCAGAGAGCGAACATGGAGGAAATGAACAAGGACTACGGATGGGTGGCACTCGATGGGAGTGTGGATCAGCTGTGAGGCGTATCGAGATAGTCCGTGCAGTTGCGATAGCGCTGTGTCCCGAGTGACGCGGTGATTACCGCACCTTCCTCGCAAGCAGATCACGCGTTCGAATCCCGGTTCGATACATATTTTCACTCACCGCTGCTGATTCCGCGTAATGTCCTAATGCAGCTGACAGCACTGATCCTCCCCCTTTCCTTTCCTTTCCTTTCCTTTCCTTTCCTTTCCTTTCCTTTCCTTTCCTTTCCTTTCCTTTCCTTTCCTTTCCTTTCCTTTCCTTTCCTTTCCGCCCCTGTTCACCTTCAATTTACATATAAGTGCATTGCATTAGGCCGCTGTAGCTGGAAAGTGAGTTTTCCTGTCATGCGAATGCAAACGTTCCAGTACATTTTCCGCACTAGATGAAACAGTCAGTGCGCCGGCAGGGACATTCACATCGGAATGTAGCCATTAACTGGGAACCGAAATAATCTTTCCAGAGCTCTTTGGGATTGCCTAAATTATCAGTGTTCCGAAAAGATGTCTTTGGTTGTTGAGGACGCCAGGACCGGTATATAGCTACCAATGGAAGCAGCTTCTGTCCAACCTCAAGATGATGCGTCTGTAATCTGTGGTCAAATGATGGCTTAAGGGCTATTGGCTTTGTCGCCATGGTGTTTGCCAACACCTGTTGCAAAAAATCATGCATGCTATTAATCGGAATAGAAGAAAGTTTAACGAAAATACCTGGGTTCTGCTGCTGTGGCCGATTTGCTGGAAGTCTTGGATGTTTCAGAATTTCATACAGCTGTCTCCAGCTCGGAAAATCGTGGAGTTGGCTGCCGGCTGTGGCAGGTAGAGGAGGAAAGTTGTGTTTCCTGAGCGGCGGCTGTGGTGATTAAGGATGTTAAATAATCGGAAGTCGGTACAAAGTGATCTTTCGTGATCGACATTGTCACTTTTTCAGGCTAGAAAGTTCACAACTAAATCGCCACGTACATATGTGGACTTCTGGTTCATATTTCTCATTTGAAAAAGTGAAAAATTAGTTGACAGGAAAAAGAATGTCAGTGGAATTAAGAGTGGTATTCGCTAAGTACTTTGCTTGGACTCTAGTGATCATTGTGTGTTAGCGAATTGTGGGAAGGAAATGGAAAGTGCAAAAGTGCTTGTATGGCTTCAAAATGTGGTTGCGCAGAAAAATGCTAAAACAAAAATGGACTGAAACAATGTCGAAAGAAGAAGTACCTGTAAGAACAGAATGGGGGAGAAAGCTAGCGGAACTGATAATAATAAATGAAACATTTGGCCTACTTTTTAAGATGGTAGTAACGCCGGCAGTTACGTCGTAAGAGCAAAGATCTATGATGTAATAGCAGTTAGATTTTCATGTTAAGGCAGGGATCTCTGTTGAGAGTTTCAATGTATTGCTATTTATAACTTTAGATAGTTGGTTGTTGCTATTCGGCGACAGTCTTGTGTGAGTGCCTTTTCCTAATACAAATAAAGTATGCACTCTTGGACTTCCAGAACACATAAGAACCGCTACACTTCCTTTAATTCACACGTGGTTAAATGAAGGATATTCATATAATTGCAGCACTGTAATGTTCGCACTTACTAGGTTAGACGATGCTATGGTACAACAACAAGATACATTTGCAGGTGAATTTCATTTCGACAACTGTGCCTGACTGTCGGAAAATCAAGCCATAAAATGGCCGAGTGGTTCTAGGCGCTACAGTCAGGAACCGCGCGACCGCTACGGTCGCAGGTTCGAATCCTGCCTCGGACACGGATGTGTGTGATGTCCTTAGGTTAGTTACGTTTAAGTAGTTCTAAGTTCTAGGGTACTGATGACCTCCGCTGTTAAGTCCCTTAGTGCTCTGAACCATTTGAAGCAAGCCATAAAATGCTTTCAAATCAGCTTCACTTGGTGCAGAGATAAGTGGAAAATTAGTTTGAAATTGACTTGTAAGATCAGTAACAATATAATTTGTAGGTTATGTCCCCATTAACCAGCGCAAAAACTATATTGGTATGGGCTAATAGGTACAACTTTTAATTGGTGGTATACGATGGCAGTTCTAAGAGTATAATATGAAGCTACATAAAAGAAATGAGGAAGGCGACAGAATCAACTGTTGAATCTATGTGAAGACGCATACAAGTATTCTATCACTTTTCACAGTAAGTCTTTTATGAGATCGGCGAACATCTTTAGCACCGAATAGAACTATACTTGTCTTGGCAACCAATAACGTTTTTATTAACATGTCATTACACGTATCGGGATATCATCATCATCGCATCTGTTCAAACCAACATACAGTCTTATGGTGCCTCCTACTATTTCTGGCAGGCCATCAGTGCCCAACATATGATGGAATGACAACTGGTCTTGTAAAGATCAGTTCGTCATCCGTACCAGCTGTAGTGCCAAGCGTATCGGTGTCTTTAAATGTGGACCGTAATCATTGGAGATACTGACTAAATGGATGAATACAGTGAACACCTGTCTCTGGAAATAGTATCAGCTGCGTGTCAATACTTTGTCATCAGCACGCTGTAGGACACCAGAGTTGCCTCTAATGATCCCGAAGGTGGTTTCCCCGAAACGAGATACTGAAAGTATATTGTTGACACGTCATGTGAAAACAGTGTCCCATGCGTGGGTCACACGTGACTTGGCCGCTAGCAAATCTGTTGATGTCGCGGACTTTGCACACACTGTCGCATCGATACCCAGGAGGTGGTCTGACAACCCAGCCACGTGACACACTCAGCTAATCCATTTGCCCAGAGGAGAGAACTGCAGCAGTTCTACAGGGTGTCCAAAAAGTCTTTCCCTGATTACTTAAATTGATAACTCAGGCTAGAAGTAACATACAAATACGAAACTGGTGTCTATTTGTTTACAAACTATCAAAGTTTTATTCACACATTAGTAAACTTCCACATGAGCACCCTTGGTAGCACGTAGCACATCTAGGCGATATTCAGTTTCCGTCCACACATTAGCCAATATCGCTGGAGGGATCGATTCAACGACTGTGGTTATCCGTTGCCGCAGGGTTTAAAGATCTGGTACACGTGTTCAGTAGATCTCGTCCTTGACATAACCCCATAAAAAGAAGACTAATGGGGTTATGTTAGGAGAGCGTGGGGGCCAAACCGTTGGTCCATCACGACCAATACACCGCCCAGGAAAGGTCATATCGAGATAGGCACGGACGTCCAAACCCCAATGTGGCGGTGCACCGTCTTGCTGAAACAAGACATCGGGGTGACACTGAAGCAGCTGAGGCACAGCATACAGTTGCAACATGTCCAGATACACTGCAGATGTGGTGACAGCCTCAGCGAAGAAGAATGGCCCGATAATTCGATCGTGCAATAGCGAGCACCAAACATTCACCTTTGGACGTGCTACCAAGGGTGCTCATGTGGAAGTTTCCTGATGTGTGAAAAAAACTTTGTAAGTTTGTAAACAATTAGACGCCAGTTTCATATTTGTATGGTACTTCTAGCCTGAGTTATCAATTTGTGTAATCGGGGAAAGACTTTTCGGACGCCCTGTACAGTACGTACGATCAAAGTTTCTTGGGGGTATTTTGCTTAGATGTGACACATCATGTTAAAGTTACATTCGTCCTTCAGTTTTGCACATCAGCGTCTACAGTAAAACCCACGGCGCCCACAACCTTCCTCTGTAATGGTGGAAAAGCTAAGGGCCCTGCACTTAACCCTCGAGTTCGGCGATGCTTTAAACAGGAAAGCCTGAGCTCGAAAGTTCATTTGAGGTATGAGGTGGGTTATTGATGGTACATTGGCACAAAATTTCACCACAATTCTGGCCAACACCACCTCGAACACCATGGGAGGGTCGTCACCTACCCTGTTACCCACATTTCTACACTTCTTTTGAAGTCTCTACGAATGAAGTTAGAACCGCGCAACATGGCGCTGGAATTACGCTAATTTCTTTTGCGTGGCCGAGAAAACATTTCAGGCACACCGTCGCTCAGTACCGACACGAAAAGACCTGACGGCGTGGCATAAAGGGAATCAATGAAACCACCATTTTCCCAGGGGGCGTTGATTCCCACATATTTCGCGGAGGAAAACTACAGTTCACAATGCGATTAGTAACAGGAAGACTTTCTTCACAACCTTTGAACTGGTGACACCCTCGAGCGTTTCAACCTTTCTCTAAGGACATTGCGGGTCGTGATTGCACCCCTTTGGAATCTAACATGACTGCAGATTTTGCTCAGGAATACAGAGTGCAACCACTTGGGAAAGTTAAAGACCATTTGACGAAATTTGAATGTGATCAGAAGCAAAAAAGAAAAATTGTGCTTCTTGAGCTCTCCTGTTTTGGGCCATCATGTAACGTGACCAAAAGAGGGTGGGACGTTGACACATGTGCGAATAAAATGGCAAAGGTTGCTCTAACTTCGGCAACACTCTTGGTGTACCGGCGCATCTTTATTGAGCACGTTAAAAATATATCTGTTCAGAGACAGCTAGCGACTAATTACAAGGCACTGGGATAGCCATCCCTTTCGACCCCCCCCCCCCCTCCCCCATTAGATTTCGCAAGCGGCCAGCCGGCGCTAGTTCAACGACGTAGCGCCACGCACTTCAAACGTGTCGAAATGGTTGATTGTCACACCGGCGCCTCATAATCAGTGACTGTCTGTGTACAGACACGTTTTCAAAGGTCCAGACGACGGTGTACGGGTAGCACTGAAGACGTTTCCGAACTGGGGGGAGGAGGAGGAGGAGGGGGGGGGGAGGGAGGGTAGGTGTCCAGTGAGACCCTTTCTCGTTTTATTCGTGCATGTGTCAAACTCTCATCCACCCCAGTGATTATGCCACAGAAGGGCGCGGAACAGGGGGGGGGGGGGCTATAAATGCATAAATTCCCTTTGCTGCTTCGGATCTTGTTCAGATTTCGTCGAATAGTTTTGAACAGTCACTGTTGGCTTTATCCTGTATACCAGAGCAAAAACTGCAGTAAAGCTATACTCTAAAGGGGGTGCGATCAGGTTCAATGGCGTCGAAGGCCCACATCGTCCAGGGGGTGTCAACAGTATCAACGGTTGTGTAGAGTCATACTGTTGTTCACTGCACTGCGAACTGTTGTTTTCGACTGCTAAACGTAGGGGATTCAACGTTACAATGGAAGGGGTGATTTCATTGATGCCATTTATGCCACCCCCTAAGCCCTTTTCTTGTCTATACTATGTGGCGGCATGTCTGAAATGTTTTTCTCTGCCACCCGTAAGAAAATCTCGTGATTTCAACACGTCAGACTTCCGTCGCAGAGGATTCAAAAGAAAGGTGTGACAACCTTCCCACCGCGTAAGCCGTCCACGAAGGCGCTGGTCAGAATTTTGGAGGTATCCGGTGCCAATTTGACATCATTGACCCACATTACACTTCACACGAAGCTCGGGCCTTGCCTTCGCATGTGTAGACACTTTCGTGTTTGAAGCGCCGTCGAGCTAGAGAGTGACATCACTGGGCGCGATGCTTTTCCGCCATTACGGGGAGACGTTGTAGGCGCTTTTGAGTCAAATTTCAAACTTCTGCGTCGCAATGGGAAATGATTACGGGGTTTCTAAGAAGAGACCCTCTGTGTTGCACGACCGAGCGTGTTGGCGCAGTGGTTATCACACTGGACGCATTCGGGAGGACGACGGCTCAATCCCGCGTCCGGCCATCCTGATTTAGGTTTTCCGTGATTTCCCTAAATCACTTCAGGAAAATGCCGGGATGGTTCCTTCGACAGGGCACGGCCGACTTCCTTCCCCGTCCTTCCCTGATCCGATGAGACCGATGACCTCGCTGTCTGGTCTTTTCCCCCAATTAAATCCAATCCAATCTGTGTTGCACAGTGTATATGTTCCCACCGATGTGTGACTTGGATGAGAGGTTGGTTACAGAAGTCTGCAATTAACGTTCCACCTCAAAATCACCTAATCATTCTAGAACTGGTTGCCACAGGATGGTTGCTTCATCTACGAAAAAAGCTTGAAGTTTCTGGGTTTCATGTCAGGAGAATATAGCAGTGAGGCAAAGTCTGATAACCTAAATGAGCAGCGTATGTCAATGTGCCCTGTGGAGAATGAAGTGTGGGCGTGGGGAAAAACCACTCGCTTGGACACCTTCCTGCGACGCTCTGTCTTTATAGCAACCCGCAAACTAGTCTCGTCAGGAGATGTCGTTAGAGCGCTCGTTAGAGGGTTTTTTCCCTTATGGACGATATGTGTTAGCCACACACCACAGCCCAGAAAACAGCATCAATTTACCTATGATTGTTGCGTCTTAACCTTTTTCAGTGGTGGTGAATACGCATGTTTCCACAGGTTGCTTCGCTCCTGTATCTCGAGGTCCTAATGGACGAAAGGCAATATCATCTGAAAAACATCAGTGTTTGGTGCAGTGTCTCGGGTTCCAAATAGACGAAAGGCAATGACATCTGCAGAACATCAATGTTTGGTGCATTGACTATTGAAAGTCCACATGAAAAGTTCCTTTTTGTCTGTTGTTCTGAGTTTTTGCCGCGTCACGATACGTCACACTCGATGCCGTGGTACGAATCCACGCACTCTAGGCGAGTAGAGGAGCACGATTCAAAGTACACCCACCAGGCATAGCTAAAGTTCAAAACTCCGAAGTCAATAATTGAACGCCCTATAGCTATCTGACTACTTTCGGAAAGATTTGGAGCTACGACCACTAGACTGGAACAGGTTCGCTGCTAACAGATGATATGCCGTCTCCAACTGACCCCTAGCAACTCCGGTCAATAATTTTCACCCAACAAACCAACAACACAATTGAGTCAATAAAGAAACGGCCACACAAAAACATCGTTCTCGAATTTGCACGGAACAAAATCTATTTGGTATCAATTAACCCTGGCTACGTCCGTAGTCTTTTCCCCGCCTGCACGTTGCTGCTGGCTCCAGTCTGCTCTGAGGCGTCTTTTTATGGCACGAGTGCATCCTGAGTAACCAGACAACACTCGTCGAGAGAAACAAGGAATGGAGCGCTTCATGTTTGCATGTTGTCAGTAAATATCTTTTCCAGTGCTGATGAACAGCTTCCAAAAATCTCCTCTTCCATTCAAAAGCAATTACGAAACGATTCTCTATATTGAAATGTGTATGATGAAGTACGTTACTTCAGAGTAATGGTAGTCAATGCAACATCGAGAATATGGATATTATGCATGCGCAGACTGACATTAGACACTGTGCTTAAACTATATTCAGTTTAACCCATTATGACTTACTAATATTTTCCCTATAGTCAACATACCTCGTTTCACAAACACACCTCAAAATTTTACCATTTTTTGATAGGAATTCTTTATAAATTTATCCTTATTATTTATTGACGTGATGAGGAGTGAAGATAATACTACTTTAGAAACTTTTGTTGGTGTGATATGGTCTAAGAAATAAACATGTGCAACCTCACTAGACATTTCTCACACTCATGCCGTGTATCACTTTCCTTCCTTCTTGCTTTGAACACTACACAATTTCTGGAGGGTGTTTTGTTGACGGGACTGGAGGAGATAAACCTAACAAAACTCTAAAACGATGGCTTATAGCCGGCCGCGGTGGCCGAGCGGTTCTAGGCGCTTCAGTCCGGAACCGCGCGATTGCTACGGTCGTAGGTTCGAATCCTGCCTCGGGCATGGATGTGTGATGTCTTTACGTTAGTTAGTAATTCTAAGTTCTAGGGGACTGATGACCTCAGATGTCAAGTCCCATAGTGCTCAGAGCCATTTGATTGCTTATAACTCGCAAAATATCGAAAGAAATCGAGTGAGCTAAATACCTCGACTTCTCGGCTTTTTAATGGCAAATAATAAGTCATGCCATCTATTAACAGATAAGAACAAACACTAAGAAGAATCTGCAGCAGCTCGACCCGCCTCACAGCCGGCAATACGAGCTGCATTCAAGTTCTAAGGTCTCCGATTTTTTTTCTGATTAACTACTCACCCGAAATCGATGAAACTGGCGTTACTTCTCGACGTAATCGCCCTGCAGACGTACACATTTTTCACAACGCTGACGCCATGATTCCATGCCAGCGGCGATGGCTTCTTTAGGAGTCTGTTTTGACCACTGGAAAATCGCTGAGGCAATAGCAGCACGGCTGGTGAAAGTGCGGCCACGGAGAGTGTCTTTCATTGTTGGAAAAAGCTAAAAGTCACTAGGAGCCAGGTCAGGTGAGAAGGGAGCATGAGGAATCACTTCAAAGTTATCACGAAGAAACTGTTGCGTAACGTTAGCTCGATGTGCGGGTGCGTTGTCTCGGTGAAACAGCACACGCGCAGCCCTTCCCGGACGTTTTTGTTGCAGTGCAGGAAGGAATTTGTTCTTCAAAACATTTTCGTAGGATGCACCTGTTACCGTAGCGCCCTTTGGAACGCAATGGGTAAGGATTACGCCCTCGATGTCCCAGAACACGGACACCATCATTTTTCAGCACTGGCGGTTACCCTAAATTTTTTTTGGTGGCGGTGAATCTGTGTGCTTCCATTGAGCTGACTGGCGCTTTGTTTCTGGATTGAAAAATGGCATCCACGTCTCATCCATTGTCACAACCGACGAAAAGAAAGTCCCATTCATGCTGTCGTTGCGCGTCAACATTGCTTGGCAACATGCCACACGGCCAGCCATGTGGTCGTCCGTCAGCATTCGTGGCACCCACCTGGATGACACTTTTCGCATTTTCAGGTCGTCATGCAGGATTGTGTGCACAGAACCCACAGAAATGCCAACTCTGGAGGCGATCTGTTCAACATTCATTCGGCGATCCCCCAAAACAATTCTCTCCACTTTCTCGATCATGTCGTCAGACCGGCTTGTGCGAGCCCGAGGTTGTTTCGGTTTGTTGTCACACGATGTTCTGCCTTCATTAAACTGTCGCACCCACGAACGCACTTTCGACACATCCATAACTCCATCACCATATGTCTCCTTCAACTGTCGATGAATTTCAATTGGTTTCACACCACGCAAATTCAGAAAACGAATGATTGCACGCTGTTCAAGTTAGGAAAACGTCGCCATTTTAAGTAATTAAAACAAGAAGTAAGCAAGAAGACCCGGGTTCGAGTCCCGGCCGCGGCACAAATTTTAATTGATTTAGTCTGCTTCGATCATATTTGGTAATTAAAACAGTTCTCATTCTCGCCGCTGGCGGTAAAATTCCATCTGCCGTACGGTGCTGCCATCTCTGGGACGTATTGACAATGAACGCGGCCTCATTTTAAAACAATGCGCATGTTTCTATCTCTTTCCAGTCCGGAGAAAAAAAAATCGGAGGCCTTAGAACTTGAATGCACCTCGTAGTATAACGGACATGAAACCTGCGTCTGACAGTAATCAGTCGTATATCCAATAGGTTAAAAGCGAAAATGGGAAGAAGATTCAGTTAAGTTAGCATTATAATTTTTACTAGTATGTGCCTTAAATCGATCTACAGCATTGCTCGCTGTTCAACCCATCGAAGAATCCACGATATTCTCCGCCATTCTGCTGCTTTCTTCAACAATCGCAAAGAATTAACGGAACCATTTTACACGATAATGCGCGACCATTTTCGTGAAGAAACAGTGTGATTTATACCCCGGATTCCGCACACTGCCGCTGGAGAGCGCTGACGTCTCAGATCACGACGAGGAGCACATTAGGTTCTGTGAGATGTAGCACGTGGTTTCAGGCGTGCACCAACCACGACGGACGCCAGTTGGCGTACTTTGCGATGAGAAACACGTCTCGTGAACGTGATCATTGCCGTTAGAGGTTTGATGCAGAGACTTTGAAACACCCTCCATAAGATGGCATCCAGCGGTAGATGAGTCAATCATCAGGCTACCTTAAAATGCAAGTCAGGTCGTCGAAATAGTGCACCATTTGGATGTCACCTGGTTGAATATCAATCAGCTTTTCAGAAACCGAAAACGTTGTCTCTCGTTATTTAAAGCTATGTTTTGGGTCTGCTCCCCTTAACGCCTTTAACTACGAACTACGTCCGAGTTACCGCTGTTGCCTACCTTCCAGGCCCTGGAACATCACGCTGCTCCCCCTCAACCTTTGTTGGGAACATGAACAACAAATCATCATTTTGAGGAGATAAGTTTTCAGTGCAGGACGTGCAGAGAACCGCAGGAAAACGAGGCGTGTGGGTGAGGGAGCCGGCATTATTTACGGAAGGCGGTATGTCTGATCCATTGGCACCCGCGCAGCCTACCGCTTGGCCGCTGTCTGCGGCCGTGCAGCCGAACCGGTTATATCCGGATCGCAGAGTCGCGCCGCTGAGGGTCGTCGGTTCAGAACTCGTCTCCTCCTTCACCGTTGGCCTTTGTTCACGGAGCGGCTGAGCGAGGTCACTGCCGTAGACGCAGATATTAACTAGACAATGTTGCAGCCGACAACGCAATGTAACCAAATGCGTCGGCGGTCCGATGCAGTAATTACCAGTTTTCTACGATCGAAAGCTCCCGTATTAAAACGTAACGGCTGGACTTTGTTGCTGACTAATGCTTTTCACATGAGAGATAATGATGATGATGATGATTGGTTTGTGGGGCGCTCATCTGCGTGGTTATCAGCTCCCGTACAAAGTCCCAACCTTTTCTCAGTGCAGTCTCGCCACTTTTCCCGAAATATGATAAAATGATGAGGACAGCACAGTCCCAGGGCGGAGAAGAACACGGACTCGGGCGGGACTGGAAACCGGGACCCCGAGATCCAGAGGCAGCAACGCTAGTCACTAGACCAGAAGCTGCGGATGCAAGAGAGAGAGGTGGGGGGGGGGGGGGGGGAGATATTGTGATGTGGTGAACGTCATGTTTATTGAACAGGAAGCACAAGAACAGTTACTTGAAGTAGAGGTCCAATACCGAGCGAGATGGCGCAGTGGTTATCATACTGAACTCGCATTCAGGAGGGCGCGATGTTTCAAACCCGTGTCCCGTCATCCTGATTCCCCTAAACAGTTTAAGGCAAGTACCGGGATGATTCCTCCGAAAGGACACGACCGACTTCCTTCTCCATTTTTCTCTAATCTGAGCGTTTGCTCCGTCCCTAATGAGCTCATTGTCGAAGGGACGTTAAACACCAGTATAAATAAACTGGAAACAATCTTGATCGCATAACTTACTTAATAAGGTGACCGGCTTCGATCTTTTTATCAGACCATGAATACCTGGCGGAGTCGGTGGCGCATGGCAACCCTCTTGCTTCTGGCTGGTGATGTACTGTTTGGCAGTACCTGAATTTTTGCTGGAGGAAGGAAAATTTTTCTCTATGCGGCAATGCTCCTACGTGAGTTTATAACGATTTTAGATACAAGATTTCTACAAAAAAATGTACTCGTTTTCAAAACTTTCTTCGTACACTTGACTTCATTTTATGGGCTGAAGTAACTAATTAAGAAATATTCTCTACTGTAATAAATAGTAACATTATCATTCAATAATTAACATACAAAATAACAACAACAATATTCAGTGGAATAGCGAACCCATCACATCTGTGTATTCTGGTGGTCACGAACTCCTGCGCACTGCTACAATAACTTCCTGATACTTCTTATAGTGAAGTCCAACAGTTGGCAGAACTTGCGCATGATGAAAAGATTCAACAGTCACAAATGTGTACCTCGAATTTCCACCAGGAAAAAATACTTCCGTTGCAGCTAAGACACAGTAAAAGTTAGTGAACACAATTGTAACCAGAGGGTCAGAAAGGGCTAAGTTGAATTCGGAGATATAATCTGAAGACGGTTGTTCTGAGAAGATCTCTATTTGTTTCAGAGAGGCTAACGGTGTCGTACGTGTTCCGTCTCTCCGCTAAGTTTGGCGAGGAGCTGCGCGAAGCCTTCATGAACGCTAGAAGAGACTGCCTCTTAGCAGTTGTCTTTCTGCTCGCATCTGTGATGTTGCGAGAATTGTCGGCAGTAGACTCATCTTTGGGCTCTTCGCAGTAAAGCAGGATTGTGCGTTGCCTGAAAGTGTGCATCAGAGCTCAGGAGGAGCTAGGAATTAAACACTAGATTCCAGCCAAGTGGGTGTGGGTAGCCGCACGGGATTGGCCGAGCGGTCTGAGGCGCTGCAGTCATGGACTGTGCGGCTGGTCCCGGCGGAGATTAAAGTCCTCCCTAAGGCATGGGTGTGTGTATTTGTACTTAGGATAGTGTAAGTTAAGTAGTGTGTAAGCTGAGGGACTGATGACCTTAGCAGTTAAGTCCCATAAGATTTCACACACGTTTTTTTGGGTGTAGCTAGGTAAAGTGTTGGCCCGTGCTGTCGGAACTACAAGACCGCCGCGGCACGGAATGAGGTGCTGACCCTCTGTTAGAACTCTAAACATTCATGGTGGTGTCTGTTTGTACTATATCGTGTCTCCCTACCACTTTCGCGCAACGACGCTCTGAGCGTGTGTTTTAGGGAATTAACTAGTTTGAACCTGGGACTTGTTGCTGGTAAGGAGACGCCAGACTACACATGACATGTAGAATTCAGACGAGTTCAGTGAGACTAGCGATGATATAACCAAATACTTAATGATCTCAGCGTCAGCTCCACTGCACTCCCTGTAAAAGAATCTTAATACTAACTAAATATAGTGGAAAGGGTTCAAGGCTTTCCTATTTTTAGTTAGCTGGTAAAATAACGTCGAAAAAGCAGTTAAGTTTATTCTACTCACAAAACATTGTTTATAAATTGCACTATTGATAAAAGGAAATGTTTTAATAGAGGATGGTAAAAACCAACTGCGTTCAACAAAAATGTGAACGAATATTCCCTGAGTGGGTTTCCAAGTTCTACAATCGATCGAAGGATGACCTATGCCATATCACATCTATAATCTAGGTTTAATTTAAGTTTCACAAAAGAGAAAACTATCAAAATGGTCTACAGTGACCCTCAATTATCTTTAATTACTTATTTAACTTGTCGAAAATTACAGTGGCTGATGTGGCTTCTCAATAACTATATAAAAGAAAAATCATCGCGTTTCAGATCTTTTCTTCAAGTGGCAAATGTGAACACCATGAGTTTTAATTAACGATCGACACTAGTATTACGCAAAAAGGGGGTGTAACAGATGAGACTTCTGCAGTTCTGAGTGAAGTTCTGCGCTCAAAAATGCAGCATCGCGTGCGTTCATTACCTTGTCGGTGTTTAGGCAGCGTCAGGGCGACAGTGGCCGGCGCACCAGCCATCCAGCTCGCCATCTCGGAACTAACTCTCCTCTAACTTCTCCTTACTACAATTTACCGAAGTTAGTTTAAAAAAACTATCTGGCTATGTTTTCATCTGACCAATCAGGGTCTCAATGTCAACCTTAAGCTCCGCCTACAAAAATTCTGTCTATCCAATGAGAAACGTTATACTTTTCGTGGTGGGGCAATGTTTTTAAAGTTTGCAACGTAACAGAGACGCTAAAAAGTCTCACGCTAAAACCTGCAGCTGGTGTGGTCCTTTTAGCGTTATCGTAAGATCTATACTGTTCTTCTGGAGGGCTCTATCTTTTAACATGGGCTGGGGGGTGGTCCTTGACGTACCTGAGACGCGAAAAAATCTCACGCTAAAACGTGCGGGTTGTGTGGCCCTACTGGTTAGCTGGCGCCGTAGGTGTCCAGACCTTCCCTTATCGTAGGGCCTTCTAGCTTAACACGGTTCTGCTCTCGGCTTCTGTCCTCGTTTCTCCCCTCGGAACTGCGTCTGCCTCACGGTGGAAAGGTAAGACATGCATTTAGGCATTCTTGTGTTAGTCTGTGGCATTCCATTTGCTCACTCGTTACTTGTATTACTTTGGTTAATTTAATGTCACGATTTATTCGGAGCTATGTGACATACTAGTAGATTTGCTTATTATGTCAGGGTTTCCATGGAAGGTGTTGGATTTGCCTGACACCTTACAGAACTTTCCACATAATTCCACGGTGGATGGAAAGTTATTTGGGAACCAAAACCAAGGAGTTCTTACGTGACTTGGATTTTATGGTGAGCATCCGTTCTTGTTATATAGGATTGGGTGATGCCTATGCACTACGTTTAGTGAAGCCAGTAATGGCGGTTGGTTAAATAGCGAGAACTGAGTTTAGTAATTTGAGTGTATTTCTTAAGGAGTCGTTGTCTTTCTTGTTGTAAACTGCCTTAATGCAAAAGCACTGCAATTTTGAGCTATGAATTTCCGATCTGTTATTCAATACTTACGGTTTCGAGCGAAATTTTAATGTATGGTCATGTTTAGTAGTGCAGTTGTCGCTTTTGGACCTAATTTTATTTACGTACTTTTATTAGTTTAATAAGGTTGTTCCCGTTTTTTTAATTTTTGGGTCATTTGACAAAATGGAATAAAAGCCATAAGTTCGCTCGAACGTTAACCCCGTTTGATTAACTGATTTTCTGTAAAATTTTTGTATGTGTAAGGGTGTAAACGGTATCTTGTTTCTGTTTTAGACTGATTGCTGTTTTAAGGTTGCTCCAATGTTATTTGCTCGAAGGGCGACCGCTCCCGTCGTCATGTTTGTGGGGCTTATGGTACCCGCTTGTGATTAATGTTAATACTGATTTGCATTGTAGAATATTTTTATTATTTGTTGTAAATCTTTAAGCATAATAAAATGTCAGTTTCTAAAACTTATGGCCTTCAGGGATCAGTTAACTTCTAAACGTGAATGTAAATTGTCCTTCCTACTCATCTTGCTTTATTTCCCTTTTATTAAAAATGTATACTTGTGATGTTCAAATATTTGCTACCTGACATCTACTTACGAGAGTTTCAAGTTCTGAAGTTTGTGTTAGTAGAATGGGACTGTCTGCTTTTTCGTATTGTGATGACAAATAAATTTATGATGAAGAAGAACTTTTTCCTGAAATGATCTCTGTGAAAGCAACTTGAGAAGCAGAGAACAAAAATTTTGGAATTCAAAATTCTGTCACGCACGTAATACCATTGCAGGTTATGAGTATCTACTTCCATATTCTGGAAACCACTGAAGAGCACGGCAGTGGGCATTCCCCACTGTATCAGTTAGTAGGGGTTCCTCCCGTCCCAAGCGCGGGAAGAATAACTGCTTAAAACGCTTCTGCACTTCTGTGCGCGCTGTAAATAATCTAACCTTGACCTCGCAATCCCTACGAGAGCGATATGTGAAAGGTTGTGGTATACTCCTAGATTCACCATTTAAAGCTCGTTCTCGAAACTTGTTAAGTAGACTTCCTCGTGACAGTCTGCGTCCGCCTTCAAGTGCAGGTGTAAACAATAGCTTTTCTGTTGCTACTGTATAAATATGAGTTGGGGCACATTGTGAGGGCTTTCGCTGGTATTCGGGAGTCACGTTTATCGAGCGGCGTTTAGAAGAGGGTCGCTGTGGCACTAATTGCTGAGGGAGGATTTCGAGGACCCATTAGGGGAACTAATTACAAGGGCTCGACCGGATAATTACCCAATAACGAGTTCTCGGCTACTAACGAAGATTTTCATTTGGAGGCAGCGACTGAAGTTCGATAACAACTGTTGCCCTGCGACTCGTCCGTTTACGTCAGCAATAAGGAAGCTCATTGACAGTCAAGGGTCGTCTAGATAAAGTGTTCTGAGAATGACTGTTGAACGATAAACCACCAGGAGACTAAATGAGGGACAGTAAAGAAATTGGAACGTGATTTTGGAGAAACATAGAGAAAAATAAAAAAAAAAATGTGGGATTAATTTTCATAGATCTAGAAAAAGCGTATGATACTGTTCCAAGAAAATTACTTTGGAGAGCACTACATGTGGCAAACATAAACCCTTCCTTGATTAAAATAATACAACAGATGTATAAAGATAACATTTGCCAAGTGAAAGTTTGTAATAAACTTTCACAGAAATTTAGAACAAGCAAATACCTTTTACAGGGCTGTCCCATGTCACCATCATTATTTAAAATCTATATAGATATTAGCCTTAGAACATGGTCTCATAAATGTAAGAGTATCGGATTAGAAATAAGAGATGGAGCTAACCTACAACATATATTGTTTTTGATGATCAAGTAGTCGTAGCACAAGATGGGGAGGATGCTAGCTATATGTGCAATCAACTAGCAGCAGCATACAAAACTTGGATTTTGAAGATTAATTACCAAAAAGCAGAATACTTGACTAATGATTCAGATGAGCTATACATTGAAGGAAAGAAAATCAAAAAGATAAACACTCTCTGTTATTTGGGATCCATTTTAGAACTTTGGGAAATCAGGGTCAGTATTAGTAGCGGACGGGGGGTCATTGGGATGCTTAACTCAGTCTTATGGAGCAGGAATGTAATGAGCAGAACTAAAAAATTAATATACAAATCCATTTTAGAGAGTGTGGTTCTGTATGGAGCAGAGACCTGGACAATTAAAATGAAGCACATTAAAAAATTACAAGCTCTAGAGATGGACTTCTGGAGAAGATCGGCAAGAATCTCCAGGAAAGAAAAGATAAGGAAAACTGAAATAATAAGGAGAATGGAAGTAAAAAAAAGAATATATGACTTAATGGATAGGAAGAAATTACAGTGGTATGGGCATGTACGACGAATGGAGAGAACCAAAATACCAAAATTTATACTGGAGTGGGAACCGGAGAGGAGAAGAGGAGGACGACCTATGACCACCTGGCTCCAAAATGTACAGCACACAATGAGGAGAATGGGCGCAGAGGAAAAAGACACACAAGATCGAAACACCAGGAGGAATGTTTTCAAAATATAGTCTAAGAACGTTTGTTTGTAGTGTAATTTCCAAGTAAATTATTATGTTGGAGGTAAGCCTCTGTAATGAGGAAATGCTCAAAATAATAATAATAGCTAAAGCATATACAAGCTGGTCAGAAACAGCTTGAAAAACTTGTGTGTTGCAGAGGAAGAAGTGTTAAGAAAAACATCCGTTAAGTCGCGCCGTTTCAAGTTATTTAGCATTGAAGTTAGCCAATCAGGTTGTTGCGCGCGCAATTAAAAGCAGTTGCACGAGGTAAAATGCGGTAATGCACAGACGTCTGAGAGTCCATGAATTACAGCTTGCTCAGATGCTCATTAACAGTTACACTGTGTCTCTTTTGAAAGTGATAAACTGAAACTACATGAGCAAAAGCTACGCTGGATCGGCTTGATGAGAACAAATTTGGTGACTCTGTCTCTGGCAGGCTGCTTGAATTTGCGTGCGAGACGACCTGATTGGCTAACTTCAATGGTAAATAACTCGGTGTAAGGTATTTAATATTTTCCTTAACAATTATTTCTCAGATCTACGTCCTTCAACATTCTTACAAGCTTTTCAGACTGTTTCCGACCACCTTGTATAAGTAAATGCAATTTGGTACTATTGATTCATACATTCCCTACAGCAGGGGTTCCCAACAAAATTTTCTCGAGGACCCCTTCATCTAGCATGATTGGTGCCTTGTCATATCACAGTATCAAGTACCTAAAAAGCCAAATTGAGTCTTTTTATACGTTTTCTATTTCTGGTACTTAGAAAAAACATTGACACATTCATACTGAAAAAATGTTGAGCTTAAAACTTTTCAATTTAGCCACCATTGTTATTGCTAAATTTTTGACTATTGCTCAAAATCTTTGTCTTCAAATCTGGGTGTTTAGTATAACAAACTCCTTAAAATAATAATGACCGATTGTCATCTGGAATGAGAGTTTCTGTGTAAAGTGATTGTCAGTTGTTAGCTGCAAAGAGGCATACAGCAGAACTACATGCCTCTATGTAATTCTAGTTTTGCGCTACAGTGTGCTAGTGTCAGTTGGCTCTAGGAAGACGCTAGACGCAGAAGACAGGGTTCGATAAAGCTCTGCTCATGCAGGAAGCGGCCAAATAAATCTGTTATCATACGAAATATATTTAATATATTTTTTATTCTAATAGCATCTTGCGGACCCTTCTGGCATAGCTCGCGGAAACTCGGGGGTCCGCGGACCACCTGTTGGGAACCACTGCCCTAGAGGTTTCTTAATTCGCACCCAGTGGTAAGAGTATTGTCTTATGTGAGATTTCTGTTAGTGTATGTTATTAGTAAGTGTCGTTTATGATAATCATGATAGCCGGCCGCGGTGGTCTCGCGGTTCTAGGCGCGCAGTCTGGAACCGGGCGACTGCTACGGTCGCAGGTTCGAATCCTGCCTCGGGCATGGATGTGTGTGATGTCCTTAAGTTAGTTAGGTTTAAGTAGTTCTAAGTTCTAGGGGACTGATGACCACAGCAGTTGAGTCCCATAGTGCTCAGAGCCATTTGAACCATAATCATGATAATCGTAAACAACAAAATTCAGTTCCACACGCATCATGACTCTACACTCAATACATACGTGTTGATCGTGCTGGTAACGGTCGTGGTAGTAGTGATACAATGAAAATATTTTAAAACCTGGTGCTACTCCTTACTAGTAGGGCGAAGGGGGCCGCAGTGCTCAACATCCCCGTCCATCGGACGTACCGCCGTCAGCAGTGTCACAAGTCCACAAGCTAGTGTTCCTTCAGACACTGTGGAGAGTTTCGGAATTTAACCCTGGTCATTTGTTCGAGGTATAGTGATCAGAATTCTCCACCATATTTTTTTCTCTTCCCTTCCCGGTCAAATGCTAGCAGTGAAAACTACTTCCATCACCAGGATTTGGATCAGAGTCGAACGCCAAAACCAACGCCCAAGTGTGCGTTAGCTGCCTCGGTTGCGATGATGGATAATTTGTTAAAACCACACATGCCAACCACCGGACGTTTATAACACAATCTGATCACTGAGGATGTTTCAAATGACGTCTCAACCGAGACAAGAGCGTTTCCCTGGTTCCCGGTGCACGGTGTGCTACGGAAGCTGACTTACCACCTGTTGGAGAAGCTCAGGTCTGCGCTGAACGTTCCGAGGGCCGTGGTGCCGCATCTGGAACAAATGAAACCACGCTCTGAGACATAAGTTTTATTTCAGCAACAATACTGGCAATTCCGCAGTTACGTTCAAATGCTGGGTTGTGGGCAAAGCGCAGCAGTTCCCTAAACATTCTAAGATTTTCCATTTGCAATACCGATAACGAACGCATCAACGAAAGGAACGTATGGTATTGTACGCTGTTGACTTGGAGCTACTGTGCTGTTACGTTGTACATCAGAAAACTGTTTTTTTCTGTGTGTTTTATTTAATACTAAAACAGTCAATATGCTCCTTTAAATAAGTATTTTATCTCTGCACCCTTTCTTCAAGAGTTTCTGAGTGCTGTTAGAAAGGGCATTGCTCCATTAAAAAAAACTGTGCTTGCTTCAATATCTCTGCTGATTCACAATGTAAGAGAATTAAACATACAACAAAATTACGTGCTAATTTTGCGTAATGTCTTTGCCGAATATCTCGTTTTTATGTCTTAAACTGTCCATGAATTGAAAGGCTTGTTACGTCTTATGGAATTCACGTTGGGTACATGTAAGGGGCGTTCAAAAAGAAAAGAGCTGGAGGCATAACTACAGAAACCAGTACCTGTATGTTAGGCGTATTGACCCTGGCTGTTGAGACGCTGGTCCCGCTGTGACACAAGGCGGTGAATGGCTGTCTCATAAAATTCCCAGGGGTGCGATAATAACCAGGTCCACACGTATAGCTGGATGTCGTCGTCCGAGGTGAATCGTTTGCCCCTGAGAGCCTTTTTAAGAGGACCAAAAATGGCGTAATCACAGCGAAAAAAGTCCGGACTGTATGGAGGGTGGCCGAGAACCTCCATTTGAACTTCTGCGGGCGTGCCACGACTGTGTTGGCTTGATCTGGTCGCTTGGTGAAGGGTGGTCAAGGTCTGCGAGTAACGCTGGGCATTCACTGTTGTCCCGCTCTGCAGGAAGTGAATCAGAATGGGGTCCCTTAAAGGCTCCAAGAGGCAAAAGATTCACCTCGGACGACGACGTCCAGCTGTACGTGCGGAACTGGTTAACATCGCAGCCCCGGATATTTTATGGGACAGCCATTCATCACCTTGTCACAGTGGGACCAGCGTCTTAACAGCCAGGGTCAATACTTCTAAAATATAGGTACTGGTTTCTGTAATTATACCTCCGGTTCGTTTCTTTTTGAACGCCCCTTATACTGTAGGGAGAAGCCTTAACTTTTCCCATCTCTTATATAAGAGGCGATCAAAAAGTTTCCGTTTGATGGTGTTGCTGCAACATAGAGCGACACAGATGGTGGTATATAAGCACCGACATGTAGACAAGGGATCAGTGTGGCATTCGTGTCTTTCTGACGAACGTGCGGTTAAATGCGGAAACGTGGACTATGGCGCCGTTATTACCAAATGCGTCCGAACAATGCGAACGTGTCGATATTCTTTTCTTGGCTGCGGAAGGAGAAACACCAGCTGACATCCAACGGAGAAATAAGAATGTGTATGGGACAGCATGTCTGTCTAAAACCTCCGTTGTGGAATGGTGTGCCATGTTGCGCGCTGCTGCTTCCCGACGCACGTCCCCATACAGCAAATGTAACGGAGAAGTTTCGCCAACTCAGCATCCTCCCTATAGTCCCCACACGATTATCAAGCGTTTGGTCCCTTGATGGGTTTACGATTCCTGTTGGATAAGGATGTGCAGCAGGTAGTTACTGACCTCTTCATGCAGCAGGATGCGGTGTTTTACCAAACGGGTATCATCAACCTGGTTCGTCGGTGAGATGCCTCGATGCACACGGCGATTTTGCCCGATTAGCATTCCGATTCCGGACTGTAGCGGCTTTCGAAATGGAATTTTTTTGATTGCCTCTTATAACTTGACTCTTTGTGCATTTCCATTTGGTGGATGCTTGTCAGTTCCGCAGCTTTATAACCTCTTTTTAGGAGAGGATCCACCGAACAGTTTCTTTTTTCCTTTGAACTTTAGAGATTGGTAATGGAAATTTCCGAGGCAGGATTCGAACCTGCGACCGTAGCAGTCGCGCGGTTCTAGACTGAAGCGCCTAGAACCGCTCGGCCACCGCGGCCGGCTCTTCTTCCATATTCTATGATTGTTTTCGTTTAAGCTTGATCGGAAATTTTAAGGGAGGTGGTCATAAAGTCTCCCCCCCCCCCCCTCCTTGGTAGTAGATGCGACTTCACACAACTGTCGTCTTACTCCACAAATAATAGCATTACATGACCTTAGAACACATGGATATTATATTTCTCTGGGTTGACAGTAACAATGGTCTCAACAATGATTCATTTCCTTTGGTTCTTTGTTTCCTGTTCAGTGGCACTTGTCTAGTGTTAGAAACAACTGTGACTGCAAATGTACCGACAGCTATTTACTGACAGAAAAATATCAGAGGTTTTGGAAGAATCTACAGATTCTCAAATTGAATTGGTGAAAGTGACGATGTAGTGAGTGAATCTGAAGAGGAATATGTCGTGCGCGAGGATGTGGACAGCGATGGAGTACCTACAGACGCTGAGGATGAACTCCGGGCATCTGAAACTGATGACGACCCTTCTTGCGAGTTTAGTGGCAAATACTGGAAAAATTTATAGCTCCAAGCCTCCTCACATTAGAAGACGAGTAGCACAAAACATAGTGACAGAAAGAGAAGGCATAAGAGACGAATGTAAAGTAGGAACAATAAGAGCATCATTTGAAAAGCTTTGGTCTCCAGCATTTGTCAACATCATAATAAAGCATACCAATGAATAGGCATTGAGGCAGAAAATACCCGAGGCAGGCAGACTTGAATTCATGTCATACATAGGACTGCTTGTTGTTATGGGGGAAAAAATGACAGTAAGTCATCTGTTACAGATTTATGGTCCTACGCTTCAGGAAGGTTTGTTTATACTGCTACCATGAACCGACCCAAATTCTAGCAGCCTAGTAAAACAGTAAGATTTAATGACCAGAGAGTCGCCAAGCGATCGCACGAAACGTGATAAGTTTGCTGCAGTACGAGAAGGTTTTGGTAAAATGAATGAATTACTGCCTAAATATTATTCTGTTGGGAAGCACACGGTTATTGATGAAGGGACACCTGCCACAGAACAATAACCACATTTCAAGGTGTTCATGAGGAAAGAACCTGGTAAATACCTTATACACATCCTCTCAGACGCTAAAACCCGATTTATTATCAGCATGGAGCCTTACGCTGGGAAAAGAAATGAAGGTATAACACAGTCAAATTCCGCTGAAGTTGTGGTCAAACGCCTGGTGGTTCCTATATATAATTCGGGGCGAAATCACAAGTTAACTTTCGTGGGAACTAATAGGAAACATATACCTCAAGAACTGAAAGGTATCTCAAGACGAGACTTACATTCTAGAACATTTGCTTTCAGTGATACTAGGACAGGAAGTATTCCAATCATAACTGTTTGTTATACCCCCGTGAAAAACAAAGAAATCTACTGTTTCTATCATCTCAACATTATGACGCTTTAATTGGTTCACCTACTGACACTATGAAGAAAAGTTATAAATTAATATTATAATGAGACTAAAGGTGACGTTGGCATGATAGATCAAATAGTGAGGAAATATTCAACTAGGAGGCCTACAAGAAGGTGGCCGCCGTGTGGTTTTCTGTACTCTTGTGGACACAACAGCGGTCTATAGTTATACACTATTTTTGTTGAACTTGCCGGACTAGAATAAGAAAGAGCCAAATAAGCGACGACTTTTTCTTCAAGAACTGGGACTACAGCTCACGAAACCACACACTGAAGAAAAGGCTACAAATATTGCAGGAATGCTAAAGCCTGTAATTTCAAGTATGGAAGGTATTCTCGGATGGAAAATTAAGCAGAACTTCGGTGCAAAGAAAGCTCATAGAGATAAAGGTAGATGTCATTTGTGTGTTAGTGAAAGCCGTTCAAGACCAGAAAGGTACAACAAAGTTAACATAACAACAATAATGTGCAACAATTGTAAGATATGCACATATGGTAAACACAGGAGAAAAACTGTTGTATGTTCCAAGTGTGAAGTAGATTCCGAAGAAAGTAGTGAATAACTCCTCTCACAAAACTATGTTATGTACTTAAGCTATATTACCTTACGTTTTTGTAATATTTTTTAATTATAGTAAAGTGTACTTCAATAGTACTATAACGACTTTTACTACTAATTTTTGTTAAGATAATGGGACTTGTTAAACTTAAATGACGAAGTAAGTGAAAGTTATAAAATGCATTTTTGAGCCGGCCGCGGTGGCCGTGTGGTTCTAGGCGCTTCAGTCCGGAACCGCGGGACTGCTACGGTCGCAGGTTCGAATCCTGCCTCGGGCATGGATGTGTGTGATGTCCTTAGGTTGGTTAGGTTTAAGTAGTTCTAAGTTCTAGGGGACTGCTGACCTTAGATGTTAAGTCCCATAGTGCTCAGAGCCATTTCAACAATTTTTTTTTTGCATTTATGAAAACAGTTTTAAAAGAAATATTCAGGTTCCGGTTCCTGATTATGCATCAATAGATATTTCAAAAGTACGTTATTAATGTAACTGAAGAGCAAGCGATGAATTTTATTCAATTTTTAATTTTTTTATGGCGGACACAAAGAAACCCCCCCCCCCCCCCCAGGTAATACAAGTTACGGAAAATAGTTTGGCATTGCGAGGGTTAAGGTTTCTATTCTTGCATCTCCAAGTTAGTGTTGTAGCGTGGCGCTTATGCGTATTGTTCGCTGTGCTTCGTGAGTCGACAGTGAGGGCAAGCTGTCTGCCACACTAGCGAACTCAAAACAATTCTACAAGCTGTTCTATACCTTGTAGCTTTCAACCTCACAGACTGACTTTTGCAATGATAACCACTCACGTTGCTTAGTGCAGATGCAGGTGAAGCGTAATTACAAAAAAAAAAAAAGAGAAGAAACCTTAAAAAATTTATAAAAAGTTACCTTTCCTGGTTTACCGAAAATGTTCCTCGTAATGGTAACGCGTTTTACACCGAAATGTCGATACAGCGAGACCACAATGCAGTCGTATAGAACTACTTACATTTGTTGAGAAGGAAAAGGGTGCCTCATGAGAGAATCACAGGACAGAAAATGGTAATATTTGTTAAAATTAACCTTTAAGTTATTGATCCTTAAAAATGATTCACAGACAAAGGTAAACTACGGTGACAATTCACTATGTCAAGAATAAAACTGACTAAGCATCGAATTACAAACAGAAATACAGTAATCAGTAGTGGGACAAAATTTCTGTCTGTTTTCAAAATATTGTATAAATGTTGAAGGCACCTGAATGCTATGTGGAAGATTGCTACACAACAAGGAAATGCGGTGAAAACGAAGTGCGTCTTCCAATCTGTCTTCCATCCCACTCTTGAACGCTACTATTTGGAGGGGAGGAACCGTCAGTTTTGCAACCTTGACAACCGGGAATTACTCCGCGGCGCCTTCTATAACGCGGGGGAAGTCTGGAGAATTTTCTCCAAAAGCGCCTGCTGAAGAGAATCTCCGTAAACCGACTAGATGTTGGCGCTGGATGAGCTCACACGCAGCTCGTTTCTCATGCTGTGTACGGTAAAATGGCTGTTGCTCATTATCTGCAGATGCTTCTAGGAAACACTGTGAACGTTTCTGGTCCTCTACTCCCCCCCCCCCCCCCCCTCCCCGGGTCACTCGTAGTTTGGACAGGCCTGAAAAGGCACTTTGTGGTATCCCAGCATCGGAGCACAATTACCTGCTATCTCATTGCTCTACTATCCTTGTGGTAATTCGGGGGAACCTCCCGAAAATAAACTCCTCGACCACCCGTGGCGTAAAGCTTGCAGCTGGCCCTTCTCACCACATTCCAGCAACGGGCAATTTAACAAGCTCATACTCTAGACTTCACAAACCCTAGTCCTCCACGAGGGAAATTTAGGATAGTAAAACAGCAATGAATTGATTTATCGTCGCTTAACGACATGTGACTAACCCTTTATGTCATAGTGGGTAATTTCAAGAGAAGCGTTTTCTTCTCTATCTCGAAGTCGAGTACCCCATTAGGAGAATCCTATTTCCTAAAGTTCTGCAAGTTCACGTTCTTTTTCTGGTAATTCAAACTGAGCCAAAGTAGCGCCCTGGTCGACCGTGGTTTAGTCTTCCGATCAGAGACGCTGGTCTGAGAGTATTTAAGCGCTTGTCGGTTGCTCTCGAGTCCTTCAAATTTGGTTCCGCGGTGGTGCGAGAATGCTCCGCGAGGTGCTGGCTGCTGGCAGATTGAGTGGTCGAACGAGAGGGCGGTGAAGTGAGGGGCGCGTTGTCCGCTGTGAAAGTGCGTGGCCGGCGTGATCGCTAAGAGCCCGACGAGAGAAGTATACTCGAGTCTGATGGGCCAGTTTCACTGGTTTTCACAAATAGCGGCAGCCGTTTGTTGGTTTGGTAGCTAAAAGGCTTTTTAAAGCATTAGTGTCTCCTACAGCCTGGTTACAGTAGAAGTACGAGTAAAATTACGATATTACATGCTATTCTGTGACCGTATTGCACTACGGAGAGTATATGTTGTGAAACAACTGGTTGACGTAAGTGATTTGATATTAGTAATTTGCCCATGTTGTGCTGTAAAATTTCTTTCGCCCATTATGAAATGTTAGAACTTCAGCTGGCTGTATTTTAGCACGCTGTGCATATTTATATAACTAACGTGCTGCTGCTACTGTTGTTGTTGTTTTATTGTACTTGAGATATTTTGTGCTTTAAAGAGGGTTCCTTTCACTTAAGCATTACCATTACGTAAAGATCAGCTGGACGAACAATCACTGAATTGCTTATAATTCTAGTACGGAAAAGTGGGTAGAGCCTGTTGCTTCTCGTAAACCGAGAAGGTATTTGTGAACTAGCTGGTGACTTTGCTGTTGATACGAAATTGTTTCATAAAGTGCTCTTGCCGGCATTGGTCAAATAAAGTAAGAAATAATTGTCTCCAAGTCACGGAAATTGTTGATTTGTAACTTGGTTTGAGAGAGAGCAATCATCTATTGGTTTAATTTACAGACGGCTATAAATCTGTTTTTAAGGTATGTTGGTGAAGTGGCTTGGCATCTTACTACTCGCCTCCCGCTCCTATCATTTCACAAATTATTTTGTAACAAGTTTCTTAACTGTTGCGAACCAGTGACAATTGTAACAGTAGGAATAGTACGAACAACGTCCAAGGAAGCTATTTCTAGAATGCAAGTTGCATCTCGTCCATAAAGCACTTACGTCCAGTGTCCTATGTACGAGTTCATTCATCTTGTTTGCCTTCGAAAAACCCCTTTACATCCCCAAAGCCCTGCTTTCACTCCATCCTCATAATGTTGGTACAGATGCACAACCTGTCCGATAACTGTTCAGACATGCAATACAGCCTTGGGGCGGTGGTCAGGCAATGTCTCTAAGCCAGTGGTTCCCAACAATACGACGTGTAGGTAAAATTAAATTCTATGTGGGGTAAAAACGAAAGGGTGTTGGTCACAAACTTAATTATTTTTAAAAGATCATCACTATTATCTCTACTTCGTAACACTATAGTAATGGTTACAAGAGATACTGCCCTTTTTTTCGTATACTGACAATGTATGACACGATGTAGTGGAGATTACAGACTGTTAAACAAATGTAATAATAGTGTCTTCCACGGATAGTTTACCTATCACGCACATATTTTGTACCATGCACACATTACAGTACATTTGAGACATACATATCGCATACTCATACATATATCCTGAAAATCTTCGTACATCCATATTTGAATTTGGATGATGGTGGTGCTTCAACTGGTATAATTTTTATTAAAATGAAACTCCTCCAGCTGTATTTAAGATTTCATAATTATTTGGCTACTAATTTCGACGTTGCGTCAACGCCATCTTCAGGCCCGTACACTTTGATGATATCAATTGTGTGTGGCTGAGTACCAGAAGTCCGCGGCGAGACCAATACGTGTTCGACATTGATGGCGGGCATCCATGTGGAGTACGTACTCAGCCACACACAATTGATATCATCAAAGTGTACGGGCCTGAAGATGGCGTTTAATTTTAATAAAAACAAAAAATTCCTGAAAAAGCCTTCTCAACGTTGTGGGTAGTTCCCGCAACAGACCAGACATTCCTTCATTACAGCAACAAAGTACTGGCAACCTGAAGACTTCCAACTTCGGTCAACTGAGAACCACAGAGTCCAGGAATAGTGATTTACAGGAAGTATAGAGCTCGCATTTTATCCTACCTGCATTTCATTTGAAATGGTGAAGGTGAAGCAAGTGTCGCTAAGAAGAGGAATTGTGCAAGGGAAACAAGTTTTGTAAGAAGTGCCTACCCTAGATGTGGAGCGTTGGCTTGCTTTTCTGAGACGGAGTTGCAGTGAGTACTCGCAATGCAGTGAGAATTCCATAGCCATTATATGAAATAAGACTGTTAGAAATAAACAGAGCCAACTGTGCCACTGACTCATTAGTTCGTCGTTTAGCTAAACACCTACAAAAATTTAATATTTGTTTTTCATCTCGTTAAAAACAATAGCATTCCAAGGAAATTACTTTTTTCTTAAATTTTGTTCGGATTATGGTGTCGATGGTGGCGGGATTGAGTGGGACAACTGCTAATACCGATGCCTCAGGGCAGTGGCTTCACAAGTTGCATGTGTGTTTTCATGCCCGGCGCCATCGGCTATTGTATCTGGGCTGCAGCCTAAGCGTCTCGTATGGTCGGTGTATTACAGGTTTTAACAGCTGTCAGATAGGCCGTTCTTTTCCTTTTCTATTAGTGGTCAGCCAGCCCAAATTTAAGCTTTTAAGTTACAGGACCTTCAATTGAAAATTATTTTATGTTTTGTCTGTTAGTGTTGTCAAAACGAATAGATGACAGTTTTTTAATGGTCACTCGTCCAAGGAAAATATATTGGGACGCTGATAACCTAGATAGTGAGCGTCCAAAGGCAAACAATTACTGCGATCTTTTGAGGAAACAAGGCAGAAGAGTTTTGGCGGCAGTTGGCCTTAGTTTGGCAGCCGGCACTCGCCACTGGTGTAGCGAGCCGTCTGAACGCCGCCTCACCTGTGAGGTCCACGCTCACCGCCGCCGCCCACACAGTACCGCCGGCGGTCAGACTAACCAACAGACAGGCTGTGCTCCGGTCGCCGACAATCAGCTATGCAAATGGCGGCAATTAGCGTGGGAGGGAGCTGCCCGGACGCGCCCCCCGGAAATCGACGCCAGCGGTGAACGCTCGCTGTCCGGTGCGCCGTGCCCGCCACAGCGTGCTTTCTGATTCCCTTCACGCAGCCTGTCTCGTAAAACAAGTGCGGCACTCCGTTACGATGCGAGATAAGAAAAATATCTGCTACCAGTCGCAAATACGAGACGACTACCCATAAATCAAATACAAATCCGAACTGCATCTGCATCTACATCTAAATACCGGGGCATTCAGAAGCACCCACAGGGATTCAAAGACGCCTGCGCAAAAACAAGACACACAGAAGAATGACTCACATCAGAGGATGGAGCCTCTCGCAAAGTTTCGATTCGCAATACACGTCGTGGCGTAGATGCAGTGCTCACCACCAGGGGCAGCTGCGTCAGAACACGTAGACCATGGATTTGCTTCGTACTGTCGCATCGAATTACACTCCTGGAAATTGAAATAAGAACACCGTGAATTCATTGTCCCAGGAAGGGGAAACTTTATTGACACATTCCTGGGGTCAGATACATCACATGATCACACTGACAGAACCACAGGCACATAGACACAGGCAACAGAGCATGCACAATGTCGGCACTAGTACAGTGTATATCCAACTTTCCCAGCAATGCAGGCTGCTATTCTCCCATGGAGACGATCGTAGATATGCTGGATGTAGTCCTGTGGAACGGTTTGCCATGCCATTTCCACCTGGCGCCTCAGTTGGACCAGCGTTCGTGCTGGACGTGCATACCGCGTGAGACGACGCTTCATCCAGTCACAAACATGCTCAATGGGGGACAGATCCGGAGATCTTGCTGGCCAGGGTAGTTGACTTACACCTTCTAAAGCACGTTGGGTGGCACGGGATACATGCGGACGTGCATTGTCCTGTTGGAACAGCAAGTTCCCTTGCCGGTCTAGGAATGGTAGAACGATGGGTTCGATGACGGTTTGGATGTACCGTGCACTATTAAGTGTCCCCTCGACGATCACCAGAGGTGTACGGCCAGTGTAGGAGATCGCTCCCCACACCATGATGCCGGGTGTTGGCCCTGTGTGCCTCGGTCGTATGCAGTCCTGATTGTGGCGCTCACCTGCACGGCGCCAAACACGCATACGACCATCATTGGCACCAAGGCAGAAGCGACTCTCATCGCTGAAGACGACACGTCTCCATTCGTCCCTCCATTCACGCCTGTCGCGACACCACTGGAGCCGGGCTGCACGATGTTGGGGCGTGAGCGGAAGACGGCCTAACGGTGTGCGGGAACGTAGCCCAGCTTCATGGAGACAGTTGCGAATGGTCCTCGCCGATACCCCAGGAGCAACAGTGTCCCTAATTTACTGGGAAGTGGCGGTGCGGTCCCCTACGGCACTGCGTAGGATCCTACGGTCTTGGCGTGCATCCGTGCGTCGCTGCGGTCCGGTCCCAGGTCGACGGGCACGTGCACCTTCCGCCGACCACTGGCGACAACATCGATGTACTGTGGAGACCTCACGCCCCACGTCTTGAGCAATTCGACGGTACGTCCACCCGGCCTCCCGCATGCCCACTATACGCCCTCGCTCAAAGTCCGTCAACTGCACATACGGTTCACGTCCACGCTGTCGTGGCATGCTATCAGCGTTAAAGACTGCGATGGAGCTCCGTATGCCACGGCAAACTGGCTGACACTGACGGCGGCGGTGCACAAATGCTGCGCTGCTAGCTCCATTCGACGGCCAACACCGCGGTTCCTGGTGTGTCCGCTGTGCCGTGCGTGTGATCATTGCTTGTACAGCCCTCTCGCAGTGTCCGGAGCAAGTATGGTGGGTCTGACACACCGGTGTCAATGTGTTCTTTTTTCCATTTCCAGGAGTGTAGTAGGCAACCCAATGAGCAGATTCCCAAAGCTGGCTGCTGTCGACTATGCCTTCCACGGAAAAAGCATAGATTGACGTATGCCGAATCACAAACGGTGCCTATATTTAGCAGCTATAATGTGAATTAAAAGTTTCGAGAGTTGCAACTGTCCACTGATGTCTATTTTCTGCATACCTTAAAGTTTTTGCGCAGTCTTTTAAAAATGTGGCGCTACTTGAGAACAACCATGTATACAGGGCGTGACAAAAACGTACGCTATAAAAAAAAGAACATACATAAACACACATACGAATTATCTAACCTATACCTACATTTAACTGCATCAAGTCGAAATAACTCACCACTCTATAGTCCCTTATAGCAATCCCGCAATATTAAAAAATGGTTCAAATGGCTCTGAGCACTATGGGGCTTAACATCTGAGGTCATCAGTCCCCTAGAACTTAGAACTACTTAAACCTAACTAACCTAAGGACATCACACTCATCCAAGCCCGAGGCAGGATTAGAACCTGCGACCGTAGCGGTAGTGCGGTTCCAGACTGAAGAGGCTAAAACCGTTCGGCCACTCCGGCTGGCCCGCAACGTTACTTTATAGTAGTTAACAGTATTGTTAGGAACAATTACAAGTGCTCGTGACTCTAGTCTGCAAATCACTTACGCATATTGAGAACATTAGCGGTCCTATCCAGATCCCATGGATGCACCTGATGTCCTCCGCTTTTGTTGAATTTCTCCTGTACAATCGGGTGCTCTGTCAGGCACAAAGACAACAAACAGTGCACATTATAAAATTATTTTTTTTTCTAGTGTGTTCATCTTGCACGTAGGGTGCCCGCACCTGATGTTAGTCACTGGAGTAAACAGCAGCTTCAAATGCATAAAATTCACCGCGGGACACAAAGATATTGAGTATCTTTGGTACGAATTTAAAGATATTGTCCACCATGTGCTAGGGAAGTATGTGCCTAGGAAAAATATAGGGGAGGGAAAGGATCCACCTTGGTACAACAAACATATTAGGAAGTTGCTCAGAGAGAAGGGAATTTTGCACAATAGTTTCAAACGTAGTCACTGCCCCACTGACAAGCAGAAATTATGCGAAATGAAAGCAGCTGTCAGGACAACGAGAGATTCTTTTACCGATTTTGAAAGCAATATTTTATCTGCAGATTGTAAAAATAACCTCAAAAAATTTTGATCGTACGTAAAATCTATTAACGCTACAAATAATTTAATACCTTTCCTTGCTGACAGTACGGGTAATTTAACTGATGATGATAAAACAGAAGGCCGAAATTCTAAACCTAGCTTTCAAAGACTCGTTTACGGTAGAGGACTGCAGCACCATTTTCCCCTTCAATTATCGAACAAACGCAAGGATGGCTGACATAGTGTTTAGTATATCTGGGATTGTAAAACAGTTAAGATCCTTAGACGCAAGGAAGACATCTGGCCCAGACGGTATCTCCGTACGATTATATGTTGACTGTGCTACAAATATAGCACCATTCTTATCCATCATCTATCAGAGATCATTGGAAACGCGGACAGTTCCACGGGACTGGAAGAAGGCCCAGGTCATAGCAGTCTATAAAAAGGGTAGAAAATCGGATGCACATAATTATCGGCCAATTTCACTGACATCGATTTGATGTAGAATCATGGAACATATTTTGTGTTCAGACATGATGACCTTTCTAGACTCTGAGAAGCTCATCTGCAGAAACCAGAACGTTTTTAGGAAACAGCGGTCATGCGAGACACAGCTGGCTCTCTTTGTGCATGATATACAACAGGCTCTAGATACCGGCTCCCAGGTTGATGCTATATTTCTCGACTTTCGAAAGGCGCTCGGCTCAGTTCCACACTGTCGCTTGCTACAAAAAGTGCGCGCTTACGGTCTATTCGATGACATATGCGGTTGGACAAAGTTTTCTAACTGACCGGGAGCAGTATGTCGTCCTGAATGGGGTGACTTCAACAGATACAAGCCTAACATCAGGTGTGCCCCAGGGCAGCGTAATAGGTCCGCTGCTCTTTACGATTTACATACGCGATCTGGTTGATGGTATTGACAGCGACATTAGACTGTTTGCCGATAATGCTGTAGGCTACAGGAAAGTAGTATCACACGAAAGTTGTAAACAAATCAATGAGAATTTGCAGAAAATTAATGCGTGGTGTAATGACTGGAAGTTATCTCTCAGTATTAGTAAGTGTAACCTACTGCGTATAACAAGGCGAAAATCCCCATTAATGTAAGAGTACAAAATAAATGCCCAGTCTTTGGAAGCGGTAATATCCGTCACCTATCTGGGTGTGACTATTCGAAATGATCTCAAATGGAATGATCAGATTACACAAGTAACGGGTAACGCAAACTCTAGATTGCGGTTTATTGGTAGAATCCTGAAGCGATGCAGTCCTTCAGCAAAGCAAATAGCTTATAATATATTAGTTCGTCCAGTCTTGGAGTATTGCTCGTCTGTACGGGACCCTTACCAGTTGGGTCTGATTCGAGAGATTGAGAAGGTCCAAAGAAGAGCAGCAAGATTCGTGACAGGTACATTTAGCCATCGCGAGAGCGTTACAAATCTCATAGAAAGTTTGAAGTAGGACACACTTGTAGATAGACGGCGCACTGAACGGAAGGGGCTGCTCACTAAATTCCGAAACCCGATCTTCGCCGAGGATGTAGAGCATATATTATTACCACCAATTCTTTCAAACCGTCCAATGATCACCATTCAAAGATAAGGGAAATTAGAGCTCTTACTGAGGCGTTCAGACAGTCGTTTTTCCCCCGCGCTACCCGCGAATGGAATAGAGAAGGGGAGGGGGGGGGGGGGGGGAATATGACTTTGGCGCGAATTGTGCCCTCCGCCACACACCGCTTGGTGGCTAGCTGGGTATATATGCAGATATATATTTTGCATCACAACCTGCTACCAGGAATTGTGTAACAGCGACTTTCACGGTAAGTGTTGGTAATGTGCTTTGACCGGTGTGGTAGGTCGTCAGCCAACATGCTTTCGTCTCTTCTGAGGTGTTCTGGACGTCCCTGCGCCTAGCATCTTCAGAGACGTACTACTTCTACAACAGTCGAGCAATACATGAAGTCAGAGCTCCACCTTTCTGAAGGTCGGTGTAGATTCGGCCGTACTGCCTCGGAAAGGACGCAGAAATGTTGGACCACGAACAATCACATCGGTGTGCACAGTACTTACGATTCAACGATGTTTCACTGCAAGAAACATTATTCATTGCCCTTGTAAAGCAGCGACAAGAAAATAATGGAGCCATAGACTGTAGCAGAGACTTCGAAATAATTTCCTTAAATGAATCTGCAATCGTAAATTTTAGGAATAATACCGTAGTTATCATGTAATGCGTTTTCATTCATTGCGACATGCTTCGGCCGCTGTCATCATCAGATAACTCAGGACTCGGAAAATAAAGTTCAGTGGAAGTTGCAATAAAACATATAGGTTGTGTTGAGTCTGCCACTGAACTTTATTTAGCGTGTCCTAAGTTTTCATCTTATGGCAGCGTGCTCAAACATGTAATAAATGAAAATATGAAAAAAATTATTCAGACAGTTATATACATTCATGTTACCTAAGAAATCTAGATAAACTATTTTATCTTAGAGAACAATGGTACAGACAGCACTGCACCTGCTTTCACACTACGCTAATACTGGAACTTTTGTCATCTCCAATACAGTCAAACTGGTGAATGGTATTCTACACTATGCAAATTACGTCTTGTTTTTCTCTCCAGGACTACACGTTCCCGAGTGCGGAGCTACTGCATGTGTATTCAAAGACACACTCGGAAAATCAGCACCAACTATATTTGTCCTCTGTTTTAGTATTGAAATTCCTCAGTGCTTAATTTTGGTTTACGATCAAGGCACCCTAAATGTTCCAGTTGCATTCCAGAGCCATAGAAACTAGTCCAAAACTTCGGGAGACGTCTTTCGCAGCTATCTTACGATGAAATTAGGCTACAATTGTTCTGATGCTGGAAAAGTAAATGCGGATATCACCAGAGGAGGACAGCGAACGACAATAGTACTCACATCGTTTACTGTTTCTGTTCGGCGCAGATACACGCACATCAGAAAAATTAGCCACCTCGGGATATCCCACACCAACAGCGTCTTAACACCGCTTATAGCCTTGTTAACAAGACTCAGTTCGACGAGACACCACTAGTTCCTACATGTATGAGATGTCCAGTTAAAGCCACTCACTGATAATCAGAAAAGGTAGACCTACCAAATTGCTAGGCTGTTAACCGTGTGTTTCACTCACAATTGATACCAAAAACACTCTCATATTTCGTATGGGGCTAGCGACCCACGTGTAGCACTAACAAGGGGACCAAACTTCCCCTCACCGATCCGATTCATACTGACAGGTTATGTAGGGCACGACTAGGGCTCACAACATAGGCGAACAGGAGGACGCAACTCTCATCCGTTTTCGAGAAGACCGAGTTTAAAATTTTAGACGTGCTTATATATACTTGCTACGGTGGTAAGTACGCAAACACTCCTCAGCCGAGTGAGTGACGTGAAATTTCCGAAGAATGCAGTCCCTGCGTCCCATATAATTCTAAAACAGATTCATTATGAATGGACAAATTATCGATATTTAGTGATCAGTTATTATTAATGTAATAAATACCCTGAAAAAAGGAGAAAATCCTTTTTCGTAAGGAGACTGGAAAAAAGGATACACGAGATCTTTCAAACAATTCAGTATAGTCATTTCATTTATATTATTGCAGCTACATTTCTGACAGGTATGTGTAGCCTATGGAGCACTGTACGAAATAGGATTATGCTGATCGTAAAAATATGGAAAACAAAAATTATTACGACATGCAGCACGTGTGATGAACGCCGAATTTTTGTAACTGCGTGGTTTTTTAATGTTGCTATTGCAAAACGAATTTGGTTTATATTCATAAATGGTTTACGGTTATGACGCAGTTAAGCGGCGTACCACACATATCGAAACGTATCACCGAATATTGGTACGATGGTGTGCGACTGATTGAATTTTTATGCAGTCTTCTCTAAAAGCTACCTCTTTGTTCTGCTCTGTGACGTACGCGCAGTTTTGTTGTCTTTCGTAAGGTTCTTCGCGTGCAAGTAAAAATAGCCGTCGCGAGGTTGCACCAGCGGTGTATCTTTCAGAGGTATCACTGTAATGCTGCACATTGGCAGAATAACGTGGGAAAGAAAAAGAAAGTACCGGTAGCCACATTCTATCCAAGGATCTCATGTTTATTAAATCACGCGCTTACCAGCCCAGCTGCGAATTCCCTGAATGCTAGCGAAAATACAAAATATTTAAACACGCCTACAATTTTCAAACTTGATTTTCTCGAGAAGGGTTGAAGTTGCTTCTTCCTGTTTACATATGTTGAATTCCTAGTTTAGCCCTCAAAATCTTGTTAATGTGAATCAAATCGGTGAGGGGAACTTCGTACAATCGCCTTGTATCTATGGCCAGACGACCTCTCTGGTGTAGCTGTAATATACTGTATATAACAATCTTCCTCGTGAATCAGTCTACCTATGAGAAAAAACCGCTACAGTTGTTCCTAAGATTAGCTTTTACATACAGACAAAAAGACGCGCCAGGGAACTTCAGATTTTAGTACGTATAGACTGGCGAAGCTTCAATTTGTGGTGTATTCGATGTACGACAAGGTGCACGAATCGCCATCAAACCAGCACCTTATGCGAGCGGCACTGTGAATACGACTGTTGTCTTACCGGACACGGGGCAGCACACTCATCATGAAGATGTAAAAGAAAGGGCAACACTTGGCCACTGAGAATGTCATAATAAATATTGTGGTTCGTGTCCATGGTAACCTGAATGAATGGGTTCGAATCATGGCGAGAACAGCGCCCCACCATAACAGAAGCACCTGCGGCCTGAACTACTCCCTCCACACGCTGCACATTAAACACCCCATTGTGGCGTCGGTGGACATGACGCCTTACATCATATAAAAACGGACAACATCGATATCCAACCACAATTCCACTGCGTGTAATTCTTTTCGAACTGTTGTTTAGGAAACTGAACGAGATGGACTCGGGTTCATCGACAGCAGAAACTCCTGTCGGATTAGAAACCCACTGTCACTTCCAAGGCGCCGGCCGCGGTGGCAGAGCGGTTCTAGGCGCTTCAGTCCGGAACCGCGCAGATTCTACGGTCGTAGGTTGGAATCCTGCTTCGAGCATGGATGTGTGTGTGATGCCCTTAGGTTAGTTAGGTTTAAGTAGTTCTAAGTCTAGGGGACTGACGACCTCAGATGTCCCATAGTGCTTAGAGCCATTTGAACCATGTGAACTTCCAAGGCGTGACACTCACCCACAACCTCTGTGGATCGTTTTACAACCGGTTTCTCACGCCGTGTTACATGGCTGCAAGTGGGACAACATACCTTGTAGACAAGCTGAACAGTCTGCGTTGGTACCCCAACTAATTGGGCAACTTCATTCAGGGCGTAATCACTGGCAGTCAGGTCATCAGAACACGATAACTGCTTTCTGCCATTCCGTCACATCTCCACGCTGACTCATAATTGTGCCGATTCCACACAACCGACTGGTACAAATTCGCTGATTAGACAGTACAATATGACCACCGAACTACTATCGACATGAACTTGTCGAGGCAATAGCAGCACCATCTGGCAAGGAACGGCAGGCAGTCAGTCAGACACACGCACCGTGCATGTAATATCAGCGAGCGTGGCGTCCGTGTGTAGAATGGGGAAAGCGAGCGCCCTATCTGAGACTGACCGTGGGCAGATTGTGACAGCTCGGAGGATTGGCACGAGCATTTCGGAAACTGCACGACTTGTCGAGCGTTCGAGGAGAGCTGTGATGAGTGTCATCAACACGTGACGAATCCGAGGTGAAACCACGACCAGACGTCGCGGGGTTGGGCGGCCACCACTCTTTACAGATGTCTGCCGTTCTAGGCTGGGCAGAATGTTAAAACAGGACAGGCGGCGAACTGTGGTGGAACTAGCATCAGACTTTAATGCTGGGCAGAGTACAAGTGCGTCTGAACATACGGTGCACTGAACACTCCTAACGATGGGCCTCCGCAGCCGACGACCCATGCATGTTCTAATGTGATCACAGCGACAGCGGAAACTACGACTAAAATGGGTACGTGAACAACGACACTGGTAATTGGCACAGTGCCGAAGCGTTTCATACAAGGCACCATGACAGCCAAGGAGTATCGTACACTGATTGCAGACCACATACACCCCTTCCTGACGATCATATTTTTCCGACGGCACTTTCAACAAGATAATGCGCCATGTCACAAGGCCAGGACAATGGTGGAGTGGTTCGAGGAACACAGTGGCGAGTTCCAGTTGATGTGCTGGCCCCCCAACTCATCGGATCTGAAACTAATCGGACAAATCTGGAACGTGACTGAAAGTGGCGTCAGAGCTCACCGCTCCCACTCCCACCCCGGAATTTACGGGAATTAGGGGACTTGTGTGAGCAGACGTGGTTCCAACTCCCTCCAGCGACCTACCAAAGCCTTTACTGCTTCAACGCCATGACGCGTCGCCGCTATTATCCGTGCCAAAGGTGAACACATCGGCTATTAGGTATGTGGTCATCATGATCTGGCTAACGATTGTAGAGCACTTCGCTGCAATGACTTGCATCAGCGATGGACGGTCACACGACCGCCTAGAACCAGTTCTACAAAATATACAACACACTAACGTACTCTCCTATGCGGGTGACTAATATTTTGTCTCGTCAGATGCTAATTAAATTATTAAGTACTTCTGTTTAAAATCTACACCAGAAGAAAAATGAGGGCTCTTCTTCAGTATTGCTACCCTGATACTGAGAACTCACATTACTTTCTGAATGTAAGCTTATGTTGACGAACTTCAGTTATATATAAAGCCCGTCAGTCCAAAAAGTTTCGAGGTTGCATTAATAGAAAACAGAGAAAAGTTAATAGGTTGGTATTAATGATTTTTGTGTTCTACATTGTCAGAGCACGTGCTTCGGCAAGTGCTGATGTGATAAGGAATACCACTCAATCCATGATAAGAATATTGCAGCACAGCATTGATACCAATGGTCATCATTTCGAACACCTACTGTAAATGTACGTTAATGCCCCTCTATGACCGTCGTTGACCTTCAAAGACCTTACTGTTACATATAATTGGATTCGTCTCGATAGCCGCTATCAGAAAATAACTACTAAACTATAGCATCCCATTTACAAGACCTTCATATGTCTGAAGCGACCCCACCTAGCAACAAAAAACGTCATATTATGGCCCCCGTTGTCACATGCTACTTATGTCTCACAAACTTTGCAGCTCCTATCATACTTTCGGAGTTATTGTTGGTGCAATAGTTAGTGACTCACCCTGTATACCGTCATAAAGCAGCAATTGGGGAGATTGGTTTGGGGTTAACATCAGTCTTGAAATGGATTGGCCTACCTAAAGTCGTGACTTGAACCCAATCTGGGACGAGTTACACCGTCCACTTCTTTCCAGACCCTAGGGTCCAACGTCATCACCTTCTCGGATTTCGGCTCTTTAGGTAGAACGAGCTTCCATTTGTAGGTGTTCACACACTTCAGTGAAAGTGTCCCCAGCAGCGTCCAAGCCGTCATAAAGGCCAAAGTCGGACACACACCACATTAACGTCCAGTGATTGTCAGGATACTTCTGATCATAACAGTAAATATAAATAATGTCGTTCATCGACTTCATGAAGGCTGCACGGCATTGTGAATACAAAATGTTAGCATAAGGCATCTGAACTAATAATCAGGCAACAGGAAACACAAAAGATGCGGTATGGGCTTAAGCCCACATCTGAAGACTACTTTACAGCTTGCGCACTGCGGAAACTGGTTGACAAATTCAGTAACGACCGTCTGCTGTCAGGTGGCTACGGCCGTTCTGTGAGGGACAGCAGCAGAGTGCTCTGGCGTTCTGGAAGGCCGTTATTAGACTATCGCATGCATACATTAGCCAGGCCCCACCAAATGAGACGGGCCACTCCCTTTTACGTCCACTGTTCTTGATGGCTCCAGTATCAATTACAACGTTGAGGGAAATCTGGCGTCGTCTGCTATTAAGCCAAGTCTGACGGCAAACCGGAAAAGTGGTTGGAAATTACTACGTGCGTCGTAAGAGACTAGGGAAAATACTCAAAAGATGGGCAGAACGACTTTTGGAAGAAATTAAGGCAATATTGTCCCACGATACTCTGGCACAACTGAACGAGAAGTCGTTTATGTGAAAAGGCAGACATCACATCGAAGTCGAATTTAACAACACAGTACTTTATCAGAGATATAATTAATGAAGATCGTTTTTTTTTCTGCTGCTACCTACAAAACAGTTCACCTTGCTCACACGTGGGAGGACCTCATGTTCAGTCTGAACGACGATTCGTTTAACACTCTCCCTTTCAGGTTGCTTTACCAGATAAGGTTCGGTTCCGAGCTTTGGTCTGATGGTACACCCGTGGACCACTGGGCTAATTTCTTGATACGTTGTTATACGTCTCCTCCTTTCCTTTAATCGGTACAAACTGCTTTGACACCAAAGTGGGGCGGAAGAGGGAAGGCAGAAAAAAAAAAAAAAAAAAAAACAGTCCTTTGCTCTAATACTCCTGCTCCAAGGTTCAGGGCTTGAGAGTATTTCTTGTGGACTGCAATCCTTTCATGTGTAGTATTGCAGATTTTTCCCTATCACTGATGAACAAAGAACACTGCTGCGCTACCACAAAACAGTGTAGATAGTTTACAACTACAGAAGTGTGTGTGGAAAAAACGACGCTGTGCTTTAGATAGAGATGCAAGACTTAGGAATCAGGGCATGACGACACTATTTTGACGCCTACCTCCAATCTAATCCCGAGTTATGCGAAGGTCTGCAGCATCGTTAATCTATTTTGATCGTTTCTACCAGCATCGTGGCTCACCGTTCAGACTGACCGAGCTGACTGTGTTTCACGTTACTAGAGCCCATGTCCTATATTTTCTGGAGACCACGCCGAGTAGAAAAATTACCTTAACCAAGGTACATGACACTGCTTTGCACAAGATGCCTGTTGCTGTTAATGAGTAGCTTATATTACCAAAAAATGTATATTACCAAAAAATGTTGCAATCTGTAAATAAGTGTTTTCAGTAACTGTAAATGTTGGATCACTTTCTCAAGATTGATTACTGTGCATGAAAAATGACTTCGTGCATGGACGTCAGCCTACATAAATATTACTACGGACATTAAATCAGATATAAGAACCTGTGCATCTCATATTCTCTACAGAAGAACAGAGGCGCTTACAGCTGTGAGAAAATGAATGTCAGTTAGGGTTAGTTACACACTACCCAGCCACATTAATGTGGGCACCTGTCACAAGCCTGAATAACCACCTTTTGCACGGCGGACAACTGCAAGATGTACAGGACGACTGTAAGTGATGTTCTGGAAGGTACCAACAGGGACGTGAAGCCATGCCGATTCCAGTACCCTGGCCAGCTGCGATAGGTTTATCGGTTGAGGATTCATGGAGCTAATAGCCCGATCGAGCTGGTTCCACAGATTCTCGACTGAGTTTAAATCCGGAGTGTTTGGTGGAGAGGGGATACGGTAAACTCAAAGTGGTGCTCTTCGGACCACGCACGTACACTGGGATTGTGTGACACATTGCACTGTCCTGCTGGTAGATGCCGTCGTGTCCAGGAAAAACAAACTGTACGTAGGGGTAGAGATGGTTCCCAAGGATAGATGCTTATTTGTATGACTGTGCCTCCTAGAATAACCAGATCACCCAGGAAATGCCACGAAAATATTCCCCCGACCGTCACGTTCCCCCCTCCTGTCTGTACGCTGTTTGTTTTCAGACGCTTCACGCCGTACGTGCCAACAGTCTTCAATCTAATGGGGCAAAGAACATGTTTCATCTGAAAAGGACACCTGTCGCAACTCACACGACGCCCAGTTGCGGTACTGGCGTGCAAATTCCAGCCTTCATCATAGATGAACAGCAGTCAGCGAGGGTGCATGAAGCAGACGACTGCTACCGAGGCCAATACATAGCAACGTTCGGCGGTTGAGGAGACACTGTTTGCAGCCCCTTGGTTCATCTGTGTGGGCCGGCCGCTGTGGCCAAGCGGTTCGAGACGCTTCAGTCCGGAACCGCGCTGCTGCTACGGTCGCAGGTTCCAACCCTGCCTTGGGCATGGATGTGTTTGATGATCTTAGCTTAGTTAGGTTTAAGTAGATCTAAGTCTAGGGGACTGATGACCTCAGATGTTAAGTCTCATAGTGCTTAGAGCCATATGGGCGGTCATTTAATAGACAGCTGCACTTCTATTCGCCCGTACGCATCTCCGCAGCCGTCATTCATTCCTGCCATGTGGGGCGCCACTGTTGCCTCGGCGGCGGTTTTGGATAGCGCCGTTTTGCTATGAACGGTATACTTTAAACACGACTGCACGCTGACAGTTTACAAACTTAGCCGCTTCGGAAACGCTTACACCCTTGGTTCGAAAGCCAATGATCATGCCCTTTTGGAGGTCAGATAAATCGCTCCGTTTCCGCATTGCGACAACGATTGCACTGTTTTCCGCGTCCCCTCGACAAGCTTTATGTACCCTCCACTGCTAGTGCTGCCACCTGCCATTTGTGAGCGGTTATTGCTCGTTGACGTCGATCGAAGTCGGTGGTCACATTGATGTGACTAGACGGTCTATTTCTAGAAACTTTTCCTTAGCGGAAGGACTGAGGAGCTACTTGAGTGAGAAGTAGCGGCTGCAAGGTCTGGTACACTGACAAAGACCCGGCGAACGGTTTGCTGACCCCATACTCTCCTCCACACTGCATCCGAATGACACCACTGGCAGAGGATGACATGGCGGTCGGTCGATATCGAAGGCAGACCAGAGCCCATAGACAGAGCTTACTGCTCCAATCTTTGAAGCGCCTCACCCTGTCAGGGGGGAAGTGGCTGTAGTTTAAAGTAAATATGTCAGTAACTGTTGAACTTGGTTTCTTTCCTGACGTGAAAAGCATTGCCAGGGATAAAACTCACTACAACTTAGGGCCGACTGGAGTCAAGCCTCGAACTAGTGTAACCAATACTTCAAAATGCCTGTTTGATCACCGCTAACTTCAGCCATTCATTCGATGACACCTAACTTGTCGAAGTCTCTTCTGTGAATTTAACGGTCGAAGTCTCTTCTGTAAATTTAACGAAGTCATTTTTCGTTTCTGCGAGGTGAAAATTTTCGAAAATTTACTTCCCAACGATTAAGCAAAATCACGAAATGATGGAAATGTCTCTGATTTTTGGCCCCTACACACATTTCGTTACAACATTATGCTATGTTTGCTAAAGCAAATCTCAACTACACATTTGAGCGAGACATAATTTCACCGACAATTGCGGTGAGACATGCTACGTTACATTGCTAACGTGCGAGAACTTTGCGACGAGGTTGGCGTGAAACATCAGGTTGCGTGACGCGTCACGCAGGGCTGCAGATTGTCACGCACACTGTCTGCTTACGACGCGGCAAACAGCTGGTGTTTACCGCACAACGGTCGTCGCTTAATATTTCACTTTACGTGCCTCGCATGCATCAGCCTAGTGTCTTTTCTATTATACAGGTTTTCTTTCACGCCAATTTAACCTAACTGTTAAAACCTATCAAAATACCCGGTTTTTTAAGTAACCGATTTTCGGTTTCTTATTCCTGTTATTTCTCGTAATAAACGTAAAAATGCAACGAAGATAAAACACTTGAATCACTCTAAATATTAAATTCAACAAACAAGTAAAAGAAAACTTGTCCGTTCTACGTTTTCTCAAAAGGTGATAAGTGGTTGAACAGTAAAAAACACCTGTACTCTTACTGATTCTATTTTTTTGAAAACTGCTCAAAATCACGTTGTAATCGGGGGTCATACTACCATTTGGGCATTATGAATAGTCAGTGCAAAGGGTGAAAACTGAGGTTGCAGAACTTTATTTTTCATATTAATTTGTTCGTTTTTAAGGGTTACAAGCAGTTGAAGATACACTGTGTGATCAAAAGTATCCGGACACCCACAAAAACAAACGTTTTTCATATGAGGTGCATTTTTTCTGCCACCTACGGCCAGGTACTCCACATCAGCGACCTCAGTAGACAAACATAGTGAGAGAGCAGAATGGGGCGCTCCGCGGAACTCAAGGCCTTCGAACGTGGTCAGGTGACTGGGTGTCACTTGTGTCATACGTCTGTACGCGAGATTTGCACACTCATAAACATCCCTAGGTCCACTGCTTCCGATGTGACAGTGAAGTGGAAACGTGAAGGGACACGTACAGTACAAGAGTCTATAGGCCCACCTCGTCTGTTGACTGACAGAGACTCCCGACAGTTGAAGAGGGTCGTAATGTGTAATAGGCAGACATCTATCCACACCATCACACTGGAATTCCAAACTGCATCAGGATCCACTGCAAGCACTATGACAGTTAGGCTGGAGGTGAGAAAACATGGATTTCATGGTCGAGCGGCTGCTCATAAGCCACACATCACGCCGCTAAATGCCAAACGACGCCTCGCGTGGTGTAAGGAGTGTAAACATTGGACGACTGAACAGTGGAAAAACGTAGTGTGGAGGTACGAACCACGGTACATAATGTGGTGAGCCGATGGCAGGGTGTGGGTATGGCGAATGCCCGGTGAACGTTATCTACCAGCGTGTGTAGTACCAACAGTAAAATTCGGAGGTGGTGGTGTTATGGTGTGGTCATGTTTTTCATGGAAAGGGCTTTCATCCCTTGTTGTTTTGCGTCGTTCTATCACAGTACAGTCTTACATTGATGTTTTAAGCACATTCTTGCTTCCCGCTGTTGAAGAGCAATTCGGGGATGGCGATTGCATCTTTCAACACGATCGAGCACCTGTTCATAATGGACGGCCTGTGGCGGAGTGGTTACTCAACAATAACATCCCTGTAATGGACTGGCCTGGACAGAGTCCTGACCTGAATCGTATAGAACACCTTTGGGATGTTTTGGAACGCCGACTTCGTGGCAGGCCTCACCGACTGTCATCGATACCTGTCTTCAGTGCAGCGCTCTGTGAAGAATGGGCTGTCATTCCCCAAGAAACCTTCAAGCGCCTGATTGAACGTATGCCTGCGTGAGTGGCAGCTGTCAACAAGGCTAATGGTGGGCCAACACCATATTGAATTCTAACATTACCGTTGCAGGGCACCACGAACTTGTACGTCATTTTCAGATTTTCTATTTTTATTGTATACTATGAATGAATTGTTAAGTTTTTTGTTACTATTACCATAATTTCTTCTCTCTTTTAATATTTCACAGAACTGGCAGATTAATCTTTAATCTTTTAAAGCAAATGACGCATTGCACCTCATTGCAACGTCACTTCGTAGAATTATTTCCAGAGTGCAATACAATGGGTGTCCAACGACGACAACGGGAAACTTGTGTAGACAGCCGATGGCGGCCAAGTCATGCACACTGCACGTTCACGCTTACCTTAAGCCACGACACACGGCAACATGAATATTATTGTCTCAGAAATGATAATTAAAGAAAAACTAGCACATCTCACGTATTCTTCTCATAGATCAAGAGGAGCAGAAGTGACTTTGAACATTTGGCCCATCAGCAGTGAAAATGCGCAACAAGTGAAAGGTTCAAGTATTTTAAACAAGAACACTTAGGTTATCTGAACATGAAATAAGCTAGACATAAATAAAGTTTCAGCCTCCGCCCATCATCTTTTAACAGAACATCAATCATATGATGTCGAATGCGAAGTTTTCTCTCTGTTAAGAAAAAGAAAGATGACCTAACTGGAAATACAGGAAATCAACGAACATATGAATGCCACTTTAGAGTAAAATGACCGTACTCAATATCTTTTTCTCCTCCGTCAAATTAAGTTTTAGTTAGTATGTTAGACTGAAATTGTAAATTGAATTTCATGTATTTAAATGGGGTTCCCCATAAGGACTGTTTCATTTTTCAGTTAATGTAACCATTTCTGCTGGACACAAAATGTATTATTTTCCTTTGTAAACACACTCTACTAGCCAGTTTTGGTATTTTCTGTGTAAACAGTATCTGTGTAAGACGCACATCATTTTAACTGTGTTTGTGACACTCAGCTGTCAGCTGAATATAGCAAAGTCGGTTCGTTGCCAAATATAATTTTGTATGTCGCTAGTGAATGTGCGATACTTAATATCGCCGTGTTCTGCCAAGAACGGAAGGAGAACTCAGCTAATATTATTTGCCAGAAACTTTGTTTCGGTGTCCTGAATCGCTTATGAAATATTAGCGGTGTTATGCCTTTGACGAGTCATGCTGAGTAAGCAGCGACAGCAAGATTAGCACAATAAAGCTTCGTATCAACCAATCGCATTAAGTGGGAAAATGGATAAACTTCGAAACTGTAGCGGCTCAAAGTCTTCTCTATAGTTACCAGCATTTCTGACGACTCCTGGCAATAAAGTGCTCCAAGTGAATTGTTTTATCTGGAGGCTAGCACGCAACATCTCAAAACTGGAGTAACAATTCGGTCCATGAAAATGCTATTAAGTATGTATGTCCAACCTTTCAGCTTACCTGGGCCATATTGGAGTCACATTCGTAGAAGATGATTGTAGTTAACGCTAAAACGTTGCTGGGAGGGAGGGAGAGAGAGAGAGAGAGAGAGAGAGAGAGAGAGAGAGAGAGAGAGAGAGAGAGAGAGAGAGAGAGGGGGGGGGGGGGGGAGGGAGGAGGAGACTGTAGGGACGGTCGAAGGCACGACAGAACAAATATTCATTTTATCGTAACGTTACAACAGCGGAGTTATTTTTTTTTTCGATCGTGTGATAGACGCTCACTTCTTGGGCCGCAAATATACACACTTTGGATCCCATGGGTCCACTTCCCGCGGGTTGGACACCACTGCAATCTTGCTGTAAGGTAATACGTGCTAGTATACGACAAACGTTCCGTGTCGCTGACTGAAAAGCAACTGTATATCTAGTAGAGAAGAGTGAAATGGGACTAGTTAGGTGAAGGGGATAGAGGCTTACAATGAAGTATAGTCAGTTCGGAAAGGAGCCGTTATTAATCGCAGTTGGCTGTAGTTTAAAGCGTCTTGTAGCAAGTTTGCTGGTAAATGTCTTTCGACGGTGATTTATTTCAATGAAACATCCATTAGCCGGAAGAAACTTGAGATGAAAAACTTTAACACAGCATCCGCTACGGAGCGTCTACGTCAAAAAGGAATTAGGGAAAAACTTGGGCGCGGGGTAGGGAATCTGGGTTATTACGAGACTAACGAAGGCGCGGCGCGGAGCGTGGGCGGAATAGGCGGCGCAGGGCGAGGCGAATGGGGAGGCGTGGCTGTGCGTGAACAAAAGAATCGATTACTTCCCGTCGTTAGGCGGCCACGGTCGCGACAGCTACCGGCCGCCGCCGGTTGCCTCCGTCTGGAGACATCGCCTCACCTGCCGGAGGGGAGGGGGCTGCAGCATGCATCTGTATACATCTTTACAGTGACAGGACGGCTATTCCGAACGATACATCACACAGTACTTCAAAATATAAACAAAACAGAATAATATCAAAGAGGAAAACACTTCTTAACGTTCTGTAAAGTTGTATTTATTTCGGCTTTCGGATCTCAGGCCATCTTCAGGTGACAACCCAATGTCGCAAAAACAGGTAAACGTGATGTGCGACTTACACAGACATTATTTGTTCAGAAAATACAGAAGTGACAAAGCGTTTACATAGGATACGTAAGAAAAATATTACAATAATTAAATGAAGTAAAAAGAAAGGGGAGCCGCGCGGGATTAGCCGAGCGGTCTTCGGCGCTTCAGTCATGGACTGTGCGGCTGGTCCCGGCGGAGGTTCGAGTCTTCCCTCGGGCATGTGTGTGTGTGTGTGTGTGTGTGTGTGTGTGTGTGTGTGTGTGTGTGTGTGTGTGTGTGTTTGTTTGTTTAGTAGTGTGTAAGAATTCACACACACTTCATTTTTTAAAAAAGGGGAGGGGTGAACAAAGTTAGTTTTTACGCGGTCATACAAAAAACAAATGATGAGAAAATTTAATTTGACAAGGGAGAAAATGGAAACCGTGTCTGGTCGTTTAGTACCTGACTGGCATTCTGTGTCACGTGCTTGTTGATGAGTAGATGGAATCAGTCGTTAATTCCAAAGTCCAGCTAGCACACTGACTGTGCGTAGGGAGTTGGAAAGAATGCGGTAAAATTGTCGACCACCTGTAGTCAATACTAAGCGACGTTTGAGGTGATATAAAAAGCTACGGCACTTGACAGTGGATGATTGGAAACAAGTGGTTTGGAGTGATGAATCACGCTGCACCCTGTAACAATCCGATAGGAGGTTTGGGGTTTGGTGACTGCCTGGAGATCGTTACTTGTCAGCACGAGCAGTGGCAACAGTGAAAGACAGAGGTGCTGGTGTTACGGTATGGGGGTGTTTTTCATGGTTAGTGTGTGGCCCACTTGTTGCGCTTATGAAAAAGCTAAATGCGGAATTATGTGAAGACATTATACAGCATTCTGTACTGCGTACAGTAACAGTTTGGAGGCGATGACTATATCAGCATGAAAGTACGTACTGTCGTAATGCAGCAGCTGTGAGGCAGTGGTTTGTGAACAGAACCATTCTTCAAATGGAGTGGCCTGCCCAGAGTTCCAGATTGAACCCAATGGAACACATTTGGGATGAGTCAGAACGTCGACTTCGCTCCAGATCCCAGTGTCCCACATCACTGCTTTCTCTGTTTTTGACTCTTGGGGAAGGATGGGTTGCCAGTCCTCCAGAGACATTCAGACGCCTCTCTGAAAGTGTCCGCAACAGAGGTCGAGTTGACATATTGCAGAATGTGCACTAACAGGTGTCCGGAAACTTTTGTTCCATAGTGCATGTTTGAATTTTTTCCACTGACCTTTCACAAATGTACAGTGTGCCCTCCACCGGACACGTGACAAATATCCAGACGATATTTTTTCACTTTACACAAAAAGCTTTTGAGAAGATCTGCGACCTTGTTTGAATAAACAGTAAAACACGTACCCTGATCGCCCAAAAACTTTTATTTATGATCTCATGACGAGTCTCGCGAGAACCCCGTCACAACAACCATTGAAATCAATACAAAATATGTTGTAAGTTCTTACTCCATCTCGTAACAGCACTGGGTACCGGTGATGCTATAGAATGGGACAGGCCCCGACAAGATACTCTCTATCTATTTTAATAGAGCCAGACAATACCCAAACACGTCCAATACTATCGCGAGCATGACTCCTGTTATTGCATTCATTTCTACTGCTGCACAGTTTTACAGTTCAGCTACAGTTGTTGCAAGGAGACGCACACTGAAAGGGCCTTTCACAAATGGCCACAAAATATCGTAACAGACAGTCAGATCAGGCGACCTTCGACACCAGATAAGATGCACGATAAGCCGCTTAAGGCCGAATCATCATCCTGCATGCAAGAGCAGTGTCACTGTCTTGTTGAAAATGGAATTTACGCCCTGTTCTCGCAATTCTGGGAAAAGCCAGGTCTCCACCTGAAATGCCGTTTGAAAGGGAGAATGAAAAAATGTTTTTGTTGTTGTTTTGTCGCTATTTCGACTGGACGTACACTGGAAAATGAAAGAAGAGCCTAGCGGCAACGCCTACAGCAAAGTGTGTGGACCAGCAACATACAACTGCCCCATGGAAAACTTTAGATTCCACACGTAAGGTCCAATCTTTCGTCCTTACCTTCACTCGTCTACACTCCTGGAAATGGAAAAAAGAACACATTGACATCGGTGTGTCAGACCCACCATACTTGCTCCGGACACTGCGAGAGGGCTGTACAAGCAATGATCACACGCACGGCACAGCGGACACACCAGGAACCGCGGTGTTGGCCGTCGAATGGCGCTAGCTGCGCAGCATTTGTGCACCGCCGCCGTCAGTGTCAGCCAGTTTGCCGTGGCATACGGAGCTCCATCGCAGTCTTTAACACTGATAGCATGCCACGACAGCGTGGACGTAAACCGTATGTGCAGTTGACGGACTTTGAGCGAGGGCGTATGGTGGGCATGCGGGAGGCCGGGTGGACGTACCGCCGAATTGCTCAACACGTGGGGCGTGAGGTCTCCACAGTACATCGATGTTGTCGCCAGTGGTCGGCGGAAGGTGCACGTGCCCGTCGACCTGGGACCGGACCGCAGCGACGCACGGACGCACGCCAAGACCGTAGGATCCTACGCAGTGCCGTAGGGGACCGCACCGCCACTTCCCAGCAAATTAGGGACACTGTTGCTCCTGGGGTATCGGCGAGGACCATTCGCAACCGTCTCCATGAAGCTGGGCTACGGTCCCGCACACCGTAAGGCCGTCTTCCGCTCACGCCCCAACATCGTGCAGCCCGCCTCCAGTGGTGTCGCGACAGGCGTGAATGGAGGGACGAATGGAGACGTGTCGTCTTCAGCGATGAGAGTCGCTTCTGCCTTGGTGCCAATGATGGTCGTATGCGTGTTTGGCGCCGTGCAGGTGAGCGCCACAATCAGGACTGCATACGACCGAGGCACACAGGGCCAACACCCGGCATCATGGTGTGGGGAGCGATCTCCTACACTGGCCGTACACCTCTGGTGATCGTCGAGGGGACACTGAATAGTGCACGGTACATCCAAACCGTCATCGAACCCACCGTTCTACCATTCCTAGACCGGCAAGGGAACTTGCTGTTCCAACAGGACAATGCACGTCCGCATGTATCCCGTGCCACCCAACGTGCTCTATAAGGTGTAAGTCAACTACCCTGGCCAGCAAGATCTCCGGATCTGTCCCCCATTGAGCATGTTTGGGACTGGATGAAGCGTCGTCTCACGCGGTCTGCACGTCCAGCACGAACGCTGGTCCAACTGAGGCGCCAGGTGGAAATGGCATGGCAAGCCGTTCCACAGGACTACATCCAGCATCTCTACGATCGTCTCCATGGGAGAATAGCAGCCTGCATTGCTGCGAAAGGTGGATATACACTGTACTAGTGCCGACATTGTGCATGCTCTGTTGCCTGTTCAAATGGTTCAAATGGCTCTGAGTACTATGGGACTTAACTTCTGAGGTCATCAGTCCCCTAGAACTTAGAACTACTTAAACCTAACTAACCTAAGGACATCACACACATCCATGCCCGAGGCAGGATTCGAACCTGCGACCGTAGCAGTCACACGGTTCCGAACTGCGCGCCTAGAACCGCGAGACCACCGCGGCCGGCTAATTTTGAGTAGCTTCTATGTTGTTAGTATTTCAGTTTTAACTGATTCAATAATTAACAGTTGAAATTTTTTCTTTTTGTGTGAGCTGTCGATTTACAGTAATTCGTATTTTTTTAACGTGGTTTGCGAGATTTTAAATCGAATTTAAATAATCTCTTGCCATTATGAACTGATTTTAAAACAGAGTCTCACCACAATCAACCTACTGTATGAACATACGTTTCTGTAAGAAGATAACTGAGATTTTGCATTTACATCTGCATGCACCGATGAAAAAATTCGGAACACCAAAAAATTAATTATACTCACAAATTTCGGGAATACATTGGTCTCTGTAACACATTAAAGTGATAAATATTTCAAGATCAGAAGTCAACGTGAGATAAACCGTTTGCAAATGTGAAATGCTTGTACATTAATGACGCACTTCGTCGATGTACACACAGGGACTATTCATGCTGTTTGTGGATGACGCTGGAGTTGTCGTCCGTTGATGTCTTATATGTGCTCGATTGGAGACAGATCTGGTGATCAATCAGGCCAAAGCAACATGTCGACACGCTGCAGAGTATGGTTAGTTGCAACAGCGGTATATGGGCGAACGTTATCCAGTTGTAAAACACCCCCTGAAATATTGTGCATGAATGCCAGAACAAGAGAGCGAATCACCAGACTGACGTACAAATTTGCAGTAAGCGTACATGGGACAACCATGAGAGTGCTCCTACTGTCATACGAAATCGAAACCCAGACCTTACTTCCATATTTACACTACTGGCCATTAAATTTGCTACACCAAGAAGAAATGCAGATGATAAACGGGTATTCATTGGACAAATATATTATACTAGAACTGACATGCGATTACATTTTCACGCAATTTAGGTGCATAGATCCTGAGAAATCAGCACCCAGAACAACCACCTCTGGCCATGGTAACGGCCTTGAGACGCCCGGGCATTGAGTCAAACAGAGCTTGGATGGCGTGTACAGGTACAGCTGCCCATGCTGCTTCATCTCGATACCACAGTTCATCATGAGTAGGGACTGGCGTATTGTGACGAGCCAGCTGCTCGGCCACCATTGACCAGACGTTTTCAGTTGGTGAGAGATCTGGAGAATGTGCTGGCCAGGGCAGCAGTCGAACATTTTCTGTATCCCGAAAGGCCCGTACAGGACCTGCAACATGCGGTCGTGCATTATCCTGCTGAAATGTAGGGTTTCGCAGGGATCGAGTGAAGGGTAGAGCCACGGGTCGTAACACATCTGAAATGTAACGTCCACTATTTAAAGTGCTGTCAATGCGAACAAGAGGTGACCGATACGTGTATCCAATGGCTCCCCATACCATCACGCCGGGTGATACCCCAGTATGGCAATGACAAATACACACTTTCAATGTGCGTTCACAGCGATGTCGCCAAACACGGATGCTACCATCATGATGCTGTAAACAGAACCTGGATTCATCCGAAAAAATGAAGTTTTGCCATTTGTGCATCCAGGTTTGTCGTCGATCACACCGTCGCAGGCGCTCCCGTCTGTGATGCAGCGTCAAGGGTAACCGCAGCCATGGTCTCCCAGCTGATAGTCCATGCTGCTGAAAACGACGTCGAACTGTTCGTGCAGATGGTTGTTGTCTTGCAAACGTCCCCATCTGTCGATTCAGGGATCCAGACGTGGCTGCACGATCCGCTAGAGCCATGCGGATAAGATGCCTGTCATCTTGACTACTAGTGATACGAGGCCGTTGGGATCCAGCACGACGTTCCGCATTACCCTTCTGAACCGACCGATTCCATATTCTTGTAACAGTTATTGGATCTCGACCAACGCGAGCAGTAATGTCGCAATACGATAAACCGCAATCACGATAGGCAACAATACGACCTTTATCAAAGTCGGAAACGTGACGGTACGCATTTCTCCTCCTTACACGAGGCATCACAACAACTTTTCGTCGGGCAACGCCGGTCAACTTCTGTTTGTGTACGAGAAATCGGTTGGAAACTTTACTCATGTCAGCACGTTGTAGGCGTCGCCACCAGTGCCAACCTCGTGTGACTGCTCTGAAAACCTAATAATTTGCTTATCGCAGCATTTTCTTCCTGTCGGTTAAATTTCGCGTCTCTAGCGCGTCGTCTTCGTGGTGTAGCAATTTTAATGGCCAGTAGTGTGTGTCCACTGTGCCTAGCACGCAGACAGGTTGGTTGCAGGCTCTCAAGTGGCCGCCTCCTAAGCAACACTCGGCCATCACAGACACCGGGGGAGAACCAGCTTTCATCAGACAACACGATAGACCTCCACCCTGCCGTCCAGTGGCCTCTCGCTGGATACCATTGCAGTCGGAAATGGCGGTGATTTGGAGTCAGACGAATGCACGCTACATGTTTCTGGCTCTGAGTTGTTCTTGAAGCAACAGACTTCACAGTTACTTGCGGACTGTGCCGCCAACTGCGACCAAAATTGGTGCTGCAGATTCAGTACGATGCGCCATAGCTGAACGCTATGGGCTTCCTCTCGCAGGTGCCACATGGTCGTCCGGAGCCTGGTTTCCTTACGACCTTACATTCCCGTGACCACTGCTGCCAGCAATCGTGTACAGTGGCTACATTCCTGCCAAGTGTTTCTGCAATAGGGAGAAGTAATATTCAGCTTCTCGCAGCTCTATTACACGACCTCGTTCAAATTCAGTGAAGTGTTAACGGCGTCTTTGTTGCCTTAAAGGCATTTTTGACTAACATCAACTCACCACATCCCACCTCAAAGGTAAGTAACAATCACGTTACAGCGTGTATTTACAGCAAACCTAATTTGCATCCTCATAGTGGTGCCACTAGCGTCACTCTTGTGCGACTAGTGCGAAATTTGAATAGACATCTTCCAGATGTAAAAATACGTCTACGAAGTTTCATTTATGTCGCATAACTCCTTCCTGGTGCTCCATATTTTCCGACACAGTACACTCCGTAAGCCACCATATATTGCGTGCCAGAACGTACTATGCACCACCAATAGCCACTTCCTTTTCCGTTCCACTCACAGACAGAACGAGGAAAAAAGCGTGTATCTACTGTGTTCAAATGGCTCTGAGCATTGAGGGACTTAAGATCTGAGGTCATCAGTCCCCTAGAACTTAGAACTACTTAAACCTAACTAACCTAAGGACAACACACATATCCATGCCCGAGGCAGGATTCGAACCTGCGACCGTAGCAGTCGCGCGGTTCCGGACTGAAGCGCCTAGAACCGCTCGGCCACCGCAGCTGGCTATCTACTTTGCGTATGATTCTGTATGAGGCCCGATCTCAGGTGTTTTATCTTCGTGGTCCTTACGCGAAACGCATGTTGGCGACAGTAGAATCGTTCTGCAGTCAGCTTCAGATGCCGGTTCTCTAACTTTTCTCTATAGTGACCCTTGAAAAGAACGTCGACTTCCCTCCGAGTATTCCCATTTGAGTTCCCGAAGCATCCCCGTAACACTTTCGGTAACAAATAATATAGTGACAGCCAGAACGTGTGGTTACTTGATTCGTTTGGTCGGCACGTGTACCTCCTGTATCTTCTGCGCGTTTTCTCTCTGCTCAACTTCAGTCACTGCACTTTCTCAGTAGTCATTAATAACGTTAAATGTAAATGTCGTGTGACTAGGGCCTCGCGTCGGGTAGACCGTTCGCCGGGTGCAAGTCTTTCGATTTGACGCCACTTCGACGACATGCGCGTCGATGGGGATGAAATGATGATGATTATGACAACACAGCACCCAGTCCCTGAGCGGACAAAATCTCCGACCCAGCCGGGAATCTAACTCGGGCCCTTAGAATTGACATTCTGTTGCGCTGACCATTCAGCTAGCGGAGGCTGACACTAATACCGTTAATTCTACATTACGCTGTACTTTATAGCAGTTGAAAAATAAGGATACAGATTTTTTTGTTTTGGAGGTGATGCAAATGCTCTTTGTTGGATGGTAATAATGTGTTGGCTCTCTCCAAATCATATGAACAGCAAATGAATTGTGACGCGGTTATTTTAACAAGCATGACAGGAGGGTAGCTCATGTCTAACAGCGTACGTGGCGCCCCATTTCTTGTCCTGGTACTCATGAGCAGCCCGTACGCAGGTCCGTAACTTTTTTTCCCTTCATACTGCCACGTCTCTTTTTATAGGGAGAAGAGTGGCTGCCTATTTTTTGCATGCGTTTGTATGTGAAAAGGAGGGAGGAAGCGGGGCGAAGTGGAAGGGGGCAGGAGCCTATATTCAACTGTAATCACCGCCACTTTTTTCAATCACCAACTTATTTCTCCGAATGTGAAAATATTTTGTTGGTCCCCACATACGTGGGGACAAATAATTGTCGTAATAAAATAAAAGAAACCAGAGCTTGTACGGAAAGATTTAAGTGTTCGTTTTTCTCGCGTGCAGTTAGAGTGGAAAAGCTGACAAATAATCTGAAAATGGTTTGATGAATCCTCCGCTAAGTATTTAGGTGTGAGTTGCCCTTCTACATCTACATTATTACTTTGCAAGGTGAACACCAGTACAAAATTTGCCTGCAGTTTGTCTGATATCTGTTGACAGCGTTTTCCTATCACACCTGTGTCTCCAAACTGGGTGACTGAGGTGGGAACAGGGAAGTTGTCCCGCACTTGCCAGAACGAGTGAGGAAAGATACTTTTGTTATTTGGCCTCCAATTCGTGCGTTCTATTTAGCCAGGAAAGATACTTGTCAGAGTACAAAATACAGAACCGAGCGTCGGGTTCGTCAACCTCGAATAAGGTAGCCCCGGGTGGTGAGTTCTGTTAACAGAAATGCGGTGAAGTAAAGTTGATTTTATGTTTCCAGTATGGCAAAGGAAGTTTTTAACTTAAGCTCTACCTGTAGTTGGTTTTGTAATGTTCCATAATTTCTGTCGGTTCGTCTGTTCGAATTCGTGAAATGAAAACGCTTTTCTTCTTACAAAAAAGTCAATCCAACATGAACTATTTGACACATATACGCGTAGGATGTCATTAAAGAACTACTTGTTAAAGCAAAACATTGGATAATAGCGCAGCTAATATCTAATAAGTAGTATTAAAAATAATTAAGGTCACTGCACTGGCAAGGATGTAGTTTTCAAACAAACACAATTACGTTATCTGATCGAAAAAAGATATTTTCGAGAAATCCTTACGTGACAGTGCTTTCTTTTGCTTCAGGCAACACCAGTTCCTATGAGTTGACTAACACGCGATGCAACAGATCACGTTACCACTTTCATTCCTGGCAGATTTGACTGTGGTCCTCCTCGAGACATGCATTCTGATCTTCGTTTTTAATGCTCAGTGCCATAATATGTACGTTTGTTTATTCCTTTCTTCGGATTTTCAGCGAAATGTGGAAGAAACATACTTTTTAAGGCGACTTCATGAGCAGAACGAAAGACAAACCCATACGTGCCAAGGCGAAGTTAGCAATCGCAGCAATACGTAAGAAACCAAACGATCTCACTACGTGATGGAGGCAATGAGACAAAATCTAACTCAAGATGGAGGGGCAGGAGGATGCGAGACATATCTTCGGTCAGCTAATCTCGTGATGATCACCACCAAGCATAAAATCATTGACGATGATGGAAAAATTTCACCATATTGAGGTTTAACTAAATTTATTATAAGAATTATGAGCAGTTCGATTCTACACTATCATCCTGCAAGCGAGGTACACAGTTTCAATGAAAATATTGAAACAGATGTGCCTCTCTCACAGAAGTTTTAAGATGGTTTTACCAACTTCTGTATCACATAGGTATTTCCGGTATACGTGTCGGTGCCGGGCTTCTCATTTTTCAAATTTACGCGTCCTCTATCCAGTTTTCAATACGAATGTTTCTCAGACGTGAAAAAATGTGGTTCAGCGCAAGGAAGCTACAGAGGTAATGCTTAGTAGTGAAATGGCTTCACGGCCCTGCTTACGTAACCCCGGCTCAGAGCGGTTTCACAGCATTTAAGACTATGTAGCCAAGCGTCACCTCCGCCTGCACATTTCCGTAAACACAGAGTCATTTTATCGATACTTGGGAAAGGCCTGGAGACACGAAAGAGAAACCAGCTGAATTATGTGACGGTAAGGCAGAGCTTCCGACCTCAGATACTGGACTGTTAACGCACACTGAGGAGCAGCCACAATTTAATAATGATGAAGATTACGGTGAAGAGCTAGTTGTCACGAAAAATCAGTGTGTACACAAGTGTGATACTGAAGTACTGAGGAACGACGATACGCATCTGACGTTCTCTAATGGTGTGCATATTGCGATAATGAAAATACCGCAGATGGCAGTTCAGTCGAAGAGGAATGGGTATTCGTAAAACGGCAACTGACGTATGCTGAACAACCAAATACACACTACCTGATCAAAATTACATCCAGACACCTATTAGTTGACATTAATACGAGGGTGTGTCCAACCTTCGCCATTGCGACGGTATGTACTGAAGGTGTCTGAATGTCTGCCTAGGAGTAGCAGAGCCAAAACCAGCGAAATTAGCGTAATTGGACGCTGGGGTCTGGAGCGAAGTCGACGTTTCATCTCATCCGAAAGGGGTTCCGTTGGGTTCAGGTCGGGACTCTGGGCTGGCCACTCCATTTCATTCTTTATGGTGTGAATTGTGATTTTGATACAAGCATCGTCTCCGAACTGTTCCTCTACTGTATGCAATACAAGATGGTGTAAAATGTTTCCGCTTTTAGCGTTTTCTTAAGCGCAACAAGGGGACCACACACTAACCACGGGAAACATCCCAATAACTTAACATCGTCTCCTCCGTTTTTCACCGTTGGGACTTCAGATAATAGTGGGTAACGTTCTTCACGGATTCATCAGACCCAAACCATTCCATGGGATTGTCACAGTGTTCCGAACTCCGAATCACTAGTTTCCAGTTATCCAGTGGCCAGTGGCGTTGCTCTCTACACCACCCTACCGCCCCAAGCGTCTTTTAGTACTGACTACAGAAAGATGTGGCATTTGAGGAGCTGCTTGACCATTGTATCCCATTCTTTCTATCGCCCTACGCACTTCACTGTGTCAGCTGGTCTGCTGGTAGCTCTTTTTAACTCACGAGGGATTCCTTCCGCTGACATGCAACCATCCTCTGCAATGCTAGACAGTCCCTGTCCGTCAGTGAGTGAGGTATGCCTCGTCTTGGTTTAGCTGGTCTTTTTTCTTCGCGTTTCACCTTCACAGTTACATCAACAACAGTCCACTTGGACAGCTATAGAAGGATCAAAATATCCCTGATGGATTTGCTACTCATGTGACATCCAAGGCCTAGCTCATGTTCGAAATCACTGAGCTCTTCTGACCGACCTGTTCTGTCGTTACTGCTTCTTACTGGCAACACAGTACTCTCTGCCTCCTTTCAGAGTGGCCTGTCTGCCTCCCATGACATCTAGTGGGCGATTCCGCATTACGTCTGGGTTTCTGGACAGTTCTGATCAAAGTAACTGCAAAGAAATGTTGAGTGACTGAAAAATACTTCAAAGGTACAGAAATACTCAGAATATAAAAGGATGGAATTCTTGTAAGTCATTTCAAAACGAAATCAACAGAAAGCGAAGGGAATCTACGGCGAAATAGCCACAGGAAGAATGTGAGGTAAACTAAAAAGAAATCGTTGTTAGAAGGGCTGATTCAGCATACAGAGAAGTCAAAACAACCTTGAGTGAAATTAAAAACACAGGCGAAGACAACAAGAGTGTAAAAGGAATTCGACGGTTAAGTAAAGAGTAGAGTGTGCATACGTGGAAAGTGCCCACTGAAGCCTTCTACGACAGAGAAGAACTGTCTATTGACGTAATAGATATTGCATCAGCGTCAATGCAGCCCCACCGTGAATGAAGTTATTGTGAATGAGATGAAACGCTTCCTGTCTGTAAGTAGCTGGAGATCGTGCTGACTACTGCTACGCGATAGGGAGCCGCCTCCTATTGGTGTTTTGAGCGGGCTAACAAGAGCCATGTACCAGTCGTACCAGAGGGACCCAAAGTACTATTCTTCCCTGTGACTATCATCTTCTATACAGAAAGTACAGGGTATGTTACCACTCGCCCACTTCACTATGAGTGGCGTGTCACTAACATGTCTAGGGGGCCTGGTAGAATATGACAAGGACCAGGGAGAACACAGCTTATTACACACATCCCCGTAAGATACCTGTTCAGTGTGCTGTCTTCCACTGATACTGAGGATGTGAGGCTCATTTCTCCTGTTGCGAAACCTGATGTGCCCCGTGTCAAGAAGACGCAAAAGCAGAAGGGTAGGCGGGCAGTTCATGTGTACAGCAAATTATGGTAACCCTTAGCAAAGTGGCAGCAGTGGATGGGAATGATCACTTTCTGGCGTCGAGGTGTTTGCTTGGAGGCCTCGGTCAACATGTCGAAGAAGCTGGTTCAGCAGTCATTGAGGGGACAGGGTACAATCGACTGCGGGCTATGGTGTACATTCGAATAAATGATGCTTGTCGTCTGGGCTCCGAGATTATACTTGGATCATTCCAGCTATTTGGAGAGACTGTTGAGAAGACCGGTTGCTCACTGAGTTTCAAGGCAGCCCACAATCTTAAGAACAAGACTGCTAACTATACAGTCGCTCATATGGTTCAGGTGTGCAATACACATCAGAGACCTTCCCCCAGTTAGGATTTCTCAGATTAGGCGGTTCTCCAGCCACTCCAGATAACACTAGCTATAGTATCAGTGTAAGATTCGTACAAATATCCCTCCCCCCCCCCAACAACACAGACGAGGATATAAAATCCGTGAGCAACTGCCGAAGCATTCACAACAAAGTACATTGATTTCAAGAGCTCCTAAATATCAGTGGAACACTCAAAACATTAGGAGCAGAAAACTGGTTAAAACCCGAAATAGATAGCAGCGAGATTTTTGGGAAAAAAAGGTGTGTTTATTGATAGGGCATGCTGATGGGAAATGGAGATATTGTATTTGTCGCAGTGCACAAGAAATTCAAATTTGAACAAGACTCGGCATCAAGGATGGGAATATATTTATAACTGAATCGTTCTATTGAGCATCATACTCACTCCTGATATAACCGAGAACTTTACACAAAACCTCAGATCACCAGTAAGTATGTTCTCCAGTCATAATGTCTTCGTCTTAACCACCCAACAATCGACTGGTAGGCGTGACAAGATATCCAGGGAAACAATACTAACGCTTTCTCTGACAACTACCTAGAACAGAAACTTTCTAAGCCCTCTCATTATGGAAATATACTGAATTTAATGGCAGTAAACAGCCCAGAGCTTTTTGAGAATGTCCACTCAAACTAGCAACAGATCATAATGAAGCTGTAGCAACGAAAACTATCAAAGTACAAAGAGCAAGGCAAAGAAGTGGAAGTATTAATATGTTCACCGAACTAGATAAAAAGGCAGTAGTGCAGTGTCTCAATAACGAAATCGAAACATTTACTTGTGGAGAGGAGACTGTAGAACACCTGAGGGCTCAGGTATAAAAGATAGTTGATCATGCTGTTGATAGAATATAGTTATTAGAACATTTAATCATGGGATGGATCCTCCATGGTACACAGTCACTATAACGAAATATCTACAGCAATACAGAATATTGCAAAGCGCAAAACATAGCATACAACTATTGACAGATGCTGGATCAAACGCAGTCGGCTGTTAAGAGGGCAATGTACGAAGCCTTCAACAACTACCATGGAACAATGTCATCGAAACGTCTTTTAAAAGCCAGAAGAAAATCTAGTCACATGTAGACACTATTGGGCGGCAATAAAGTTGTGTACAGACACTCATGAATGGCACAGAAAATGAAGCTGGGAATAGGAAAGCATAAGTAAAAATGCTGAATTCCGTTTTAAAGTGTTCCATTACAAACAGAAATCCACGAGTATTGCTCCAAATTAATTCTCGCACCATTGGAAAGATGGGTGAACTAGATATTAGTATCAGTGGCGTTCATAAATAGCTGAAATCAGCGAAACTCAACAAAGCTCCGGGGGCTCATCTAATACCTATCATGTTCAATACCGACTCTGCATCTGAGTTAGCCACTCTTTGAACCACAATGTACAGCAGATACCTCGAACAAAAAATTATATCATGTAGTTGGAAGAAATCGCAGGTCACCCTCACCTAAAAGAAGGGTAGCAGAAGTAATCTACAAATCTACCACAAATAAACCTGAAAATCGTCTCTCGTAGACACTTAGAACGCATTCTCCATTCAAATGTAATGAGGTGTCTTTAACATAAAATGACCCCCTCCCTGTTGTTGTTGTTGTTGTCTTCAGTCCTGAGACTGGTTTGATGTAGCTCTCCATGCCACTCTATCCTGTGCAAGCTTCTTCATCTCCCAGTACCTACTGCAACCTACATCCTTCTGAATCAGCTTGGTGTGTTCATCTCTTGGTCTCCCTCTACGATTTTTACCCTCCACGCTGCCCTCCAATACTAAATTGGTGATCCCTTGATGCCTCAGAACATGTCCTACCAACCGATCCCTTCTTCTAGTCAAGTTGTGCCACAAACCTCTCTTCTCCCCAATCCTATTCAATACTTCCTCATTAGTTACGTGGTCTACCCATCCAATCTTCAGCATTCTTCTGTAGCACCACATTTCGAAAGCTTCTATTCCCTTCTTGTCCACTAGCCGAAAACATCGGTCATGCAAATCCAACGTGCGCTTTTCTGATGCGACGTTCTGAATGTCACCGACCAGTGCCGTCAGGTGGGCGCAGTACTTCTAGACTTCGAGAAGTCAGTACCACATCTACGCTTATTATCGGAAGTATGACCGTACGCGATATCAAGTGAAATTACTGATTGGATTGAGGATTTCTTGGTAGAAAGAACGCAGCATATTGTCTTGGATGGACAGATATTGAAAGATGCAGAAGTAATTTAAGGTGTGTCTCGTGGAAATATGTTGTACCCCTTGCTGTTCATGTTGTACGTTAACGAACTTGCGAACCATGTTAATATTAACCTCAGACATTTAGCAGATGATAGTTATCTACAATGAAGTACTTTATGCACTAAGCTGCACAAATATCCAGTCATAAGATTTCAAGATGGTGCTAATACTGGCAAATTAGTTTAAATGCTCATAAAAGTAAAATCGTGTGTTTCACAAAAAGAAACAACGTAGTACCCTATGATAACAACATCACTGAGTCACAATTTGAATCTTAAGTCATACAATGTTAGGTTTAACGACTGGGTTTACATGTACAACTTGTTTTACCAACAGGAATATGAAACGGAATCATCTCATAGGCTCAGTCATAGGTCAAGCAGGGATAATACCAGGAAAATGCCATGAGTGTACATCCTTGGAGTCGTAAGCTATCCCGTGACAGGCTGCTTACAAGAATTACCTGTAAGTGAGGGATGTAAGAATATACAACAACTCTCTACCACTCTACATATCACTCCCATAGGGACTACGAAGACAAGAATCGACTACTTACAGCGTTCATAGGAGCGTTAAACCTATAATTCTTCCCACGTTTAATAAGCGATATGAACGGGAAGAACCTCTAATACACTGAGGAGCCAAAGAAACTGGTACATCTGCCTTAATTTCGTGTAGGGCCCCCGCGACCACACAGAAGTGCCGCAACACGACGTAGCATAGACTCGGCTAATGTATGAAGTAGTCCATAAATCCGTAAGAATACGCAGGGGGGGGGGGGGGGTGGAGATCTCTTCTGAAAAGCCCGTTGCAAGGCATCTCAGATACGCTCAATAATGTTCATGTCTGCAGAGTTTGGTTGCCAGCGGAAGTCTTTAAACTCAGAGGAGTGTTTGTGGAGCCACTCTGTAGTAATTCTGGACGTGTGGGGTGTCGCATTGTCCTTCTGAAATTGTCCAAGTCTGTCGGAATACACAATTCACATGAATGGATGCAGGTGATGAGACAGGACGCTTACGTACGTGTCTCCTATCAGAGTCGTATCTAGACGTATAAGGGGCCCCTATCACTCCAACTGTACACACCCCACACCATTACAGAGCCTCCACCAGCTTGAACAGTCCGTTTCTGACATGCAGGGTCCGTGGATTCATGAGGTTATTTCCATACCCATACACTTCCATCAGCTCGATACAATTTGAAACGAAACTCGTCTGATCAGTAAACATGTTTCCAGTCATCAACAGTCCAATGTCAGTGTTGACTGGCCCAGGTGATAAAACTATGTGTCGTGCAGTCATCAAGGGTACATGAGTGGGCCTTCAGCACAGAAAGCCCATATCTATGACGTTTCGTTGAATGGTTCGCACACTGACACTTGTTAATGGCCCAGCATTGAAATCTGCAACAGTTTGCGGAACGGTTGCACTTCTCTCACGTTGAACGATTCTCTTCAGTCGTCGTTGGTCCCGTTCTTGCAGGATCTTTTTCCGACCACAGCGATGTCCGAGATTTGATGTTTTCACGGATTCCTGATATTCTCAGTGCACTCGTGAAATGATCGTATGGGAAAATCCCCGCCTCATTGATACCTCGACGATGCTGTGTCCCATCGCTCGTTCACCGACTATAACACCACGTTCAAACTCACTTAAATCTTGATAAGCTGCCATTGTAGCATCAGTAAACGATCTACCAACTGCGCCAGACACTTGTGTTGTATAGGCGTTCCAGACCACAGCGCCGTATTCTGTCTGTTTACGTATTTCCGTATTTGAATGCGCATACCTATAAGAGGTTTTTTTTGCGTACTTCCCCATTGTATTAATTCAAGAGGGGCGCGGGAACTTCTCGGTCGGCAGATACCCCAACTTAGTGGTCTGTTGTTTCAGGAGAAACTGGAAGCCGAAACAGCGACTCCGTCCAGAGGGACTTCGAGAGCTTGAACAGCGAGTGACGCTGCCCCCCTGAGGCGATGCCGCACGCGAGCAGTGGACAGAAATGATTCGGCGAGTCAGACGGCAGCAGGAAATGTGCCGCGCGTCCCTGAGAGCAGACTCTGGTCGATAGTCGGCGCCACGGTTCCGCCGTAATCGCTCCAATCCCATTTGGGGCGACCGCGTCATCTCGTAAAGTGCTCTGTGGCACGGCAACAAATTTCAGAAGCCTTTCTCCACGTCCCGCCGCCAATTCGCCTGCCATCGATTGCCGGGGCGCAGGGAATGAGAAAACAACAGCGGTGGCGTCCGGCTATAAGCGGCGCTGCTGTTAGTGGCAAAGACGGCTCCTTATTCCCCTGCGACAACATACTCAGAGGATATGAAAGGGAAGTAGTAATTGGGAAGGGATGAGAGACGGTTGTTGCCTGTCCCCTTGTGTTTTTCAATCTGTGCATTGAGAAAGCTGTGAAGGAAAACGAGGAGAAATTTCGAAAAGGATTTTAAGTTCAGTAACTACAAATACAAATTTTTGCGTCTGCTTATGATATTGTACGAGGATTGTTCAATAAGTAAAGCCTCACTTTTTTTTGTTAAGCCATTATTATACATAGACAAACGTCCTTGTTGGTGCTTCACACTTGATGTTTGTTCTGTGCGCCAGTGAAGTTTCGAACCGTTCTGGCAGATGGCAGAGGGCTGAAAATGAAACTTGGAAGACTGCACAGCGTACATGTGCATGCTGTAATTATAAGAAATCTGCAAACCATTGGCAGGTTTCGCTTGACCAGTGAGAACACGTAGCAAATTTCCACTGGTTCTCTGGTAACGTATCGTGTGACACATTTCCCAATGGTAGTGAAAGGGTTAAGGTCTTCTGCAGTTTACCTACATTTATTAAGAAGGCTACCACGATGAATCCTTTGTAAAGGAAAGAGTTCCTTCTTCATTCTTCTTCTCTAAACACCTAGTCCTCAACTATCCGATAAATTATTGTTTTCCAGCTTTGTTTTTGGAATGGTGAGTTACAGCTGTAAACACACCGGTATTACTGGATTGATACCGTCAAATAATCGGTTCGATATTGCGTCAGACTTTGATAAGATTTCAAAGTGGTGCACGTACTGGCAACTTACTCCGAATTTTCAGAAATGCAGAAGTGTACACTTCATAGAACGCAGGAAAGTAGTACATGATTATAGTGTCAAGGAGTCAACTGGAATCATCAACTGATGCAACTTTAATAACAATTTGTGAGAATACTGAATGGAATGGTGACATAGGCTCAATAGTAGGTAAAGCTGCTGGCAGCTTTTGGTTATTTCGTAAGACAATAGGACATCCTAGAATTCTGGTACATTGAACATTCACAAATTCACAAATAGTACTGACGGACAACACATACTGTTTCCTGTGATGTCACAGGAACATATCAAATCTGTTCACGGAAGTTTGTGCTAATTGGTTGAAATCAGTTGTCTGGAGGCTGAATGCGATATTTTTTTTTTAGTACTTCCAATACGACATATCCACGAACATAAGACCAATGACAAAAGCTCAACAGTATTGATCTGTGTATCTGGGAAAAAATACAAAACTGTCGTTTCCGTGAATGCACTTAATTGAACATTCGTGCTGTTATTTTGAGTAGAGCTTGCGCTTCTTTTAAGTTCACGACACAGCGGATTATTGGGAGCTTGCTTTTCAGTCTGTCTGATAGACATTGCTGCTGCTAGAATTTTATGGAGAGTGCTACCTGTTTTCAAAATATTTTTATTGGAACCAGATTTTCAAGTTATCTCGGTAAAATACTGACTGAAAACTACTGATGAACTTGCCAGCGTACTTTAGCATGAAGTTTTCTCGAGAAATCTCTCTTAATCACATATTTATTAGGTCATTACCAACCCGAAATTAGTGGTAACTTCTGCCACTAGTTCTTCCTTTTTTATTCTTACAGAACGGCACGCAGCAATAAGGCATCTGTAGGGAATAATGGGTGTATTTCAGACTATTACAGATCGTAGAAACGAAGTATCAATGTCCTTTTAGCGCAAATATTCAATAATATCAGCTACACACATAACTGTTGCGTGAATGCAAATACCATAATATTTTAAACATTACATTCTTTATTGTTTACATGCGTTAAAAGATGACTGCAGTTAGACGATAATCTTCAAACACAACCACTCCAACAAATCATATATTGCTTATTCGCTATTCACAGCCTACACAAGCACATGAGCTTGTGACACTAACAATGCCACAGTCTAGGAATGGCTCGAAACTGTCGGTGTGTGGCGCCACGTACTGGAAAAACTGCGAACTCTGCCGACATGCTTACCACCATATGATCCCGGTAAGCACCGAGACTGTTAGAGTATACTAGCGCGGGTCCGACCCACTGGAGAGTGTCACTGGAATGGTGAGAAACCTGGACCTGAAAACAGACAACAATCACTCCGCGGAAGGCAGTGTACACCACGGATGGTCATTAAACACGACTTCAGAATTGTGATCGGATGAAGATCCTTACTGTGAGAGACCGGAGGCGTGTTTCACGGCTTGTGAATCAAAATCGCTTGCTGCAGGCAGTGAATGAAGGTGCATCCCAACTTGTTAGCGAGAGAAAATTGAGACGGGAACTGCACGCAATGATCGTTTGTAGTCTGTCACCTCGCGAGAGGCCATTGATCGCTAAGGGACATCACCCTCATCCTAATGCGAGGTTGCTGGTTCTTACCTCCCAATTGTTTGGTTGCAATCAATCCAAGGTTTTGCCCTCGTTTGCCCATGTCACATATACTTAACACATATTTGACATATTTCGTACCTAATTGTACATATATTTCATCTGCATCTCTAACGAATTTCGCCCTGCAGTATTGTTTTCACGCAGTTAAATGTTTATGACGTCATATCTTCTGAACTATGTGTCGTAATGTCATAATTTTGCAGGTACATTCAGTGGTGTATGTGAACACAGTATGCAAAATGGGTCGCGAATATGCTTAGTAGTGAAGAAGTGACAAATTAAAACGACATTCCTTACGCGGCAGATCTACCATAAGAACAGCGAAAATGTAAGCGATAAACGCTTTTGATTCGAACATTTTGTGGAGGCTGTCAGTGAGTAGTAGTTCCGTAAAGGTTTGAAATTACGTGTAAAGTTTGTCGTAAGTCACCAAGTACTTTCATTTTCGAATACTGGAAAATAAAGTCTGGGTATTCGCACGTTGTGCGCTACACTCCTTTTTCGCCCCAAACCTCTCTGACAGGGAGGTGGTTCTTACCCCTACAGCCATTCATTCCAGACAGTGTACCAAGTTCGACTGAAATCGGTCCAGTGGTTTAGGAATTGTGGAACATACATACGTTCATACATAGGCGCACAACGTACATACATTATTCTCTTTTGTAAGATGTATGGATTAGCATTCTCACAAAGGAGTCGAACCAGCTGTGTGGTTGCCAGACCAGACAAACAAACAAAAATACTAATTACGTGTTGTTTTAGACAGTATTTTGCAGCTACCGTACCTATCTGACTTGTTACCTGCTCTTATTTTCGAGGCTCAGTCCCGCCGTAGATCTCGAAAATACCGATACACACTTGTTTCGAAGAGCGGCACAGAAAAATGCTTGTTTATCATTTTCATCATTAAATTAGCAGTGAAAACATTCCTGAGATATCATTCTGCACTAGTTATGCAAATCTAACAACCAATCTGCAGAAACTTCCCATTGTACCAAGCACGGGAGCTTCCTCCCGTTGCATTCGGGTACAGAGCGTGGGAATAATGACTCCTTAAAAGCCGTGTGCACGCGGTAATTAGTCCATTCTTGTCTTCGCGGTCATTGCGGGAGTGCTACGCAGAAGTCTTAGATTCTTCACTTAGTACTGTTTCTTTAAACTGTGTAATAGAGGATGCTGAGATCGGCGTTTTACCCGCTGTTTCAACCTGTCCCATAGATTTTCTATGAGGCTAAGTTAAGTGATTTTGCAGGGCAATCGAGATGTAACAGAGGAGGGGGGGGGGGGGGCGTTAACGTTAAGAAAAACTTCGCTGTTGCTTTCTGTATGTCCCTTTGCGATCAATGGTCTCTTGCGAGGTGACCGACTACAACCAATCATTGGAATCAATTCCCGTCGCAATGTTCTCTCGCTAAATGGTTGTGATGGACCTTCATTCACTGCCTGCATCAATTTCTGTCGGGTTTGCAAGCGGTTTTGATTTACAAGCCGTGAAACGCGTCTCCGGTCCCTCATACTCAGGATCTTTATCCGATCACAATTCTGACGTCGTATTTACTGGCCATGTCCGTAACACCACTACGTGTAAACACACTGAACAAGTTCGCTGCGAAACAAACAAATCCAGCAATTTCACACAGCGTATGGCCACGGGCACGGCAAATCATGATTGCCCATTTTTACCCACCTGTGACGTCCTTAAATTTACCGAAGTTTACGTACAATATCCGCTTCAGTCATAGATGTCTCGCTGATCGCTAATGCCCTATATTCACGAAAAGACAGTGCGCTTGCGGTTGTCCACATGATCAGATCGTTGCACCATCTGTGAAGGTTTAACGAATCGTCTTTGCGAGCGCGCGGGGAAGACATTCTTTGTGCTGTAGTTAATTACAGCTGCCAGGCGTTATGCTTATAGACAGCTACACTCTGTTCAATTATATGCGATGGGGATTTCAGATAGATTCCGTATTCCTGGATTTCCGGAAGGCTTTTGACACTGTACCACACAAGCGGTTCGTAGTAAAAATGGGTGTTTATAGAATATCGTCTCAGTTATGTGAGTGGATTTGCGATTTTCTGTCAGAGAGGTCACAGTTCGTAGTAACTGACGCGAAGTCATCGAGTAAAACAGAAGTGATTTCTGGCGTTCTCCAAGGTAGCGTTACAGGGCCCTCGATTTGGGAGGTAATATAAGCAGCCGTCTTCGGTTGTTTGCAGATGACGCTGTCGTTTATCGACTAATAGTTATCAGAAGAGCAAAACAAACTGCAAAACGATTTAGAAAAAAGATCTGAATGGTGCGAAAAGTGGCAGTTGACCCTAAATAACGAAAAGTGTGATGTCATGCACATGAGTACTAAAAAGAACTCGTTAACCGATAAATCAGTCTACTCTAAAAGCCGTAAATTCAACTAAATACCTAGGTATTACAATTACGAACAACTTAAATTGGAAAGAAAACACAAAGAAAATGTTGTGGGGAAGGGTAACCAAAGGCTGCGTTTTATTGGCAGGACACTTAGAAAATGTAACAGACCTACTAAGGAGACTGCCTACACTACGCTTGTACGTCCTCTTTTAGAATACTGCTGCGCGGTGTGGGATCCTTACCAGGTAGGACTGACGGAGTACATCGAAAAAGTTCAAAGAAAGGCAGCATGTTTTATATTATCGCGAAATATGGGAGAGAGAGTGTCACAGAAATGATACAGGATTTGGGCAGGAAATCATTAAAAGAAAGGCGTTTTTGTTGCGACGGAATCTTCTCACAAAATTCCAATCACCAACTTTCTCCTCCGAATGCGAAAATATTTCGTTGACACCGACCGACATGGGGCGGAACGATCACCACAGTAAAATAACGGCCGGCCGGAGTGGCCAGGTGGTTCTAGGCGCTACAGTCTGGAACTGCACGACCGCTACGGTCGCAGGTTCGAATGCTGCCTGGGGCATGGATGTGGGTGATGTCCTTAGGTTAATTAGGTTTAAGTAGTTCTAAGTCTATGGGAGTGATGGCCTCAGAAGTTAAGTCCCATAGTGCGCAGAGCCATTTGAACCATTTGATAAAATAACGGAAATTAGATCTCGTACGGAAAGATATAGGTATTCATTCTTTCCGCGCGCTATACGAGATTGGAATAATAGAGAATTGTGAAGGTGGTTCGATGAACCCTCTGCCAGGCATTTAAATGTGATTTGCAGAGTATCCATGTAGATGCAGATAGTGCAGTGCCTCTTTCAGAGACACCGGACAAGCGACTTTCAATTAAATTGAAGGTTTGGATCTGGCCGTCAGTCGCGCACGGATAGCCTAATGGTAAAGCGGCCGCTAGCGATAACCGGGAAATCCGGGTTCGAGTCCCGACGTGGCACAAGCTTTCATTGTCGTCATCCCATTACACAGTTGATGGTTGTCCATATTCGCAACTGCGAATACATTTGACATATGTCTTCAGGTCCGTTGAAATACCGTATACTCTGACAATGGTCAACCGCTGCGTTTGGTGTCTTAAGACCAATAAAATTAGGCATTAGGTACGTGTAATTCTAGTGCGAATGAAAAACTTAACATCCTAAAGTATCGATTGTCCTAATGTTTTTCGATAATCAGCATGATACAACAACTTTATGGGTTAAACGTTTAGCAAATATCACCAGGCAACCGATTTAGCTGCGCTTAGTCTTTGTTTAACCTAAGCACAAAATTAAAATTTGTTAAGTATGTGCAGAAAAAATTGAGGAAAGATGCTTTTCTGGGAGGGGGGGGGGGGGGCAGTTCAGGTAGCTCTGTCGTGGACATAGGATCTCCTCGGTACGAGTCTATGCTCCCCTAACACAAATACAGTGTGTTTCCCGGTTGAGCCGCTATGCTCAGTGAAATCAATTATGTTATCTTTCGTTGAAAGAGTTCCGCAGCACATGTGCTGCAGTTCTCTGAGAGTCCGCAGAAAAATCGCGGAGAAGACGAGTGTCTCAGTTGGAGGTGTTTACAGCGGTAAGGGCGCAGCGAAAGTGGGGCCCCGGGCGGTGCGTGCCCTTGGCGGGCCGGGGGCGGTCGACCTGACCTGGACCGCGGCCGATCGATGTTCCCATGGAAACGCCGGGTGAGGGACGAACGCGGAAAATGGGTCACTCCCGCAGCCGCGGCACCTGCTGCGCCTGCCGCCGGGTCAGAGGGGGGCCGCGGCAGGTCACAGCCGCCGCACCAGGCTCCGGGACCGAGGACTCGCCCAGGGCGACGCCACACGCCGCCCTCGCCACAAGGTCGCAGCCGCCGCAGCGGCACGTGCCGCATCCCGAGTCCAGTCTCGGAACTTCTGCGCGCCCCACAGAAAGCCGTTACAGAAACAGTCCTTAGGGACACACAACTGTTCTCAATTCACGAACAAATGACAGTCGCAGATGAACAGGGCGGGTCGAGCTTACCGATACCGGACTTCGGCTTTGACTCACGAGTTTGAGATGCATGCCTGCGTAAACAGATACGGAGCAGGATACTGATGATCATTTTTCTCCTAAGCTATGGCTATGAAGGATGGACTAGGGGGAAATAATAATCTTTAGTGTAAGTATCTTACAACTAGTTTCAACTCCAGACTTTCCATTCTGTACTGTTCTGGGCACCTTCCTTCCTCTGTTTGTATATTCATCCATTTTTAATGTCGTCCATCATTTTACTTCTCTTTTTACTTTTCCTCTCATTTGTTCCGCCGGCCGGGGTGGACGAGCGGTTCTAGGCGCTACAGTCTGAAACCGCGCGACCGCTACGGTCGCAGGTTCGAATCCTGCCTCGGGCATGGATGTGTGTGCTGTCCTTAGGTTAGTTAGGTTTAAGTAGTTCTAAGTTCTAGGGGACTGATGACCTCAGCTGTGAAGTCCCATAGTGCTCAGAGCCATTTGAACCATTTTGTTCCACTTTTCCTTTAATAATTTTTTATTGGAGACAATTTCTACGCCGTACATGGCCCAGTACAGATTTTCTCCTCTTTCTGATCACATACAAAATTCTTTCTTCCTCTATTTCCTTCATTACTTCTTCAGTCATAAATCTGTCAGCCCACTTCACTTCAGCGTTCTTCCCCATAGCCACATTTCCAAACTTTCTAAATCTCGTCCTCCTATTCTTTTAACGTCCGTGATTCACTGTTGTGTAACACTACACTCCACACCTAAAATTTAGCAAATCTTCTCCTAAACGCCACTGGAATTCTTTTAGATGTTAGTGAGTACTTCATCTTTTCAAGCCGCGCGGGATTAGCCGAGCGGTCTCAGGCGCTGCAGTCCTCCCTCGGGCATGGGGGTGTGTGTTTGTCCTTAGGATAATTTAGGTTAAGTAGCGTGTAAGCTTAGGGACTGATGACCTTAGCAGTTAAGTCCCATAAGATTTCACACACATTTGAACATCTTTTCAAACGCACGCTTTTCCACAGATGCCCTCTCCGTACTACTTCTGCACTTCTTCGACTCCATGTCAAATTTCCTACGTACAGAAACACCTTTACTCGTTCAATCATTTTTTTCCAAAAAGGAATATGTTAACTGGAATTCCTTCTTGTTTCACATGCTCGAATGTGTGTGAATTCCTAAGGTACCAAACTGCTTAGGTCATCGGTCCCTAGACTTACACACTACTTTAACTAACTTGCGCTAATAACAACACACACACCCATGCCCGAGGGAGGACTCGAACCTCCGGCGGGAGGGGCCCCGCAGTTCGTGACCTAACACCTCAAACTGCGCGTCCACTCCAAGAGGCCCTTCTTGCTCATTTCTTCACTTTTTTCTTTGCTATATTTATCTTCATTCCATACTCCTTGTCCTTTCCTGCAATACTCAATATCTTCAGTAGCTCCTCTTCTGGTTCCGCCTGCACTGCTTGATCATCAACATATTTTATAGTCTTTCTCCTCCAATTAACATGCCTCTTGCAACCTCTGTGCTCTTACCTATCAGTTCTTCTCTGCATATATGGTGAAAAGCTTCGCTGAAAGCATCCATCCCTCAAAAAAAAAATGAAATTAGACAGTCAAGACTAGGTATTTTGTGTATGATAAATTTATTAATAGTGCAGAACAATGTTTCATTTTGACAGCGCGTTAATTCTGTAAATATTAGCTGTTCCAGCTTACCGCATTCTATTCATCTATTTCGACAATCTAACAAACGATCAGGGTAGTAAGTATTATATTCAAATATTTTATATTTTTATGTTATACTTTGATATGTTCCACACCCACGAGAGTCTTTGTCCAGGTGCCAGGTGTCTAGCGCCACTGCCTTCTGACCGTTGGTCGAAACGTCAGCTGGTTTACAACCTGTCCCCTGTACTATTATAGCACACACTCAACTTTATACAGCTGTCACCTGCACGGTTGATGTCCAAATGGACTGTATTCGGATTGAATGAGGTGATTCTGATTGAATTAGATTAAGGTCTGAGACTATAAGAGTATTGGACGAGTTATGCTATTTGAGCAGCACAATAACTGACGATGGCCGAAACAGAAAGGACATAAAATGCAGACTAGCAGTAGCAAGAAAAGCCAATCTGAAAAGACAAATTTGTTAATATCGAATATAAATTTAAGTGTTACGAAGTCTTGTATGGATTGTAGACTTGAACGAAAGTGAAACGTTGACAATAAGCAATTCAGCCGAGATATGAATAGAAGCTTTCGAAAGTAGGTGATTCAGGCGAATGTTCAAAATGGGATGGATAGATGGGATAACTAAAGAGGCGGCAGTGAAACGAATTGGGGAAAAATGATTTATAGCACAACTTGACTAAAAGAAGGGATCGGGTGGCAGTATGCAGCCTGAGGCATCAAGAATCGTCAGTTTGGTGATGGACTGAAGTGTGTATGTGTATGTGTGTGTGATGGCGTGCGAGCGGAGGGAGAAACTTGCACAGGATAGACTAGCTACAACAAATCAATCTTCGGACTGAAGACTGCAGCAAGGAGAACCTGGAGGAGAATTCTACATTTCTGGACGTGAAAGGTAATGCCATTTAGGACAAAAAGTTTCATATAAGCATAGATCTTATTCCGGGCTGCTCCCGGATAGATAACAGTCAAATCTACATCTCGCGAAATATCCACGAGGGAAAAACAGAAATTAGAGCTCATTTCAGGAGCTTAGTGACAGTCGGTCTTGCCGCATACATTCGCGACTGGATCCAGAAATGACCCCCACTGCCACCAAAGATCGCTTGCGGAATGTATAGAAATAGATGTTAATTTATTAGCTTGAAATTCGAAGAAGAGCATCATGTAAGTGTTTCATTGCATTAGCGCTCGCTAAATAGTATCTTACCACCCGAACAGTTTCAACCAAACCATGCAGGAAAGGTAACATATTACTAATATCGGTCAGAGAAGTCCTAAACCTAGCATGCGATGGCTTTCTCTGCGACTCCAAACTGCGAACACATGTATAGCGAATATTATACGAAGAAATTTTATCATTTCTCCTGCGATGTCTAGCACATCTTCACAGTAGACACAGCTGCGAAACACGAATTATGGCCATTGGTTAAATACCCATCGCGATGGGTTTCTGTAATTGTTTTTTGGTGAAATCGCATTTACAGGAGGTGTAATTAATCATCCATTGTTGCCGAACGACTCTTGTTTTACAGAGGACACAAGTTTTCTACAAAGGTGTGATACGGCAGGATCAGTGACATATTCACAAATGCTGTTATTTTGGAGGAACGAATGACAGAACACAATTAGGCTACTTCCTTATTTTGCAAAATAATTTAGTTGAAAATTGGAAGATGATCCCTTGGCTAAAAAGGATGAACTGTACATCCAGCATGAAAAGCGCTCCACATCCAACCATAGGTGTGAGGCTTGTTCGCGGCACTATACCCTGCCGCTGGACCACTCCTGGTAGTGCCGCAGTCTCGTCACCGAGGCGTAATAAAGTTACATTTTTTATAAAGGAGTTGTCTAATGCCAGACGTATGGAGAAGAAAGGTGGACATGGTATCATCACTGTTAGTGCATATAAAGAAACGCTGAGATGTACTAAGGGAAGTAATGAAGCATTTCTTGTGATTGAAGAAGTACAGCGAGAACTTTTTAAAGTGGATTGTGAACTACTACAAATTCGTAACCTGGCAAACAAGATTAGCTGGTACATTAAAAATTAATAATGGTAAACACAAAAATTAATCTTTCGAATCTTTCGACAGAGAGAAGATGTCTATTGAACTTCCATGCCTCAAATGCCCGTCTCTACCTCCACCTCAAATATTGACCATTCTTGTACGTTCATTTCTTTACGATACCCTTAATTATGTATATTTGTAAGAAATTATCATGAAGACCGTATCTGAACACTTTTTGTTTTATTTTGAAGGCTGTTCGTTGTATAAAAGTTACACCAAATCAGGAAGATCGACGATAAAAATTCAGTGTTTGGAAAGAAATCATACCAACTTAATAAGCGGTACATATTAAAATACGGTTCTACCAGTTAAAGAGGAGGAGGAGCAGGAAAAAGAAGATATCCGTTAGTTTGAAAGGTAAGAAGATTACGGTTAAAAATCTCGTCGAGCGAAAGGCCATTAGTTACGGAACAAACGCTCGAGATGGAAAGAGGATGGGAAGAAAATTGAGCGTGTCACATTCAAATGAACCATATCAAGATTCACATCCGTAGATTTACGGAAACCATGGAAATCTCACATGTAGATGCCTGGATGAGAATTTGCACACAACTCCTACCGGCTGCGAGTCCAGCGTCTTAACCATTGTAACACTGCGCTCAGAAGGACTGCCAGGATTCCGACATTTTTGTGTGACTAGCGTTAAGTGGCAAATAATGAGTGAAATATATGGGCTGATAAACGTACTTACAGGATACCTAATATTTCACGGAAACTTACTTCGGAAATATCTATAATTATCCGGTATGCCTTATGCATCAACCTGTTGGTAATGTGACAATGAGAATCAGTTTAGCAGTGGCTAGCTGTGTAGGATTGGGTCCAGCACCTGCAACGCAGATGGGGATGCTGAACTATACGCCAGGCTCCCATAATCCAGACGGGACTGGATTAACGCCTGGTAGAGCCGTAAGAGGGTAGATCGGTCGGCGCCCCAGCTGGTGTGGCTCAAGCATCGCAGGGAATTAAGATGCCACCGACACATCTGTTTAAGCTGCCGAATATGGAGTTACAGATTTAAAAAAAAATTTATCTGCCTCTTCTGAGACAAGCTCATGGCAATTATCAGGATGTTATGCGAATTTAAGTTACAAAGGGGGAATAAAGTTTTTTCTAGTACTTAACTTCTGACATGTTACTGAAGAATGCAAGTACGTCCGACATGCTACGGAAGACGGATGGCAGATTGAGATTCACTAGAACAACTCTCAGGGAGTGTAAGTCCATAGCGAAGGCAGTTGCTTACGAAACCAGCGTTCGATCAAGTCTTGAGTACTGTACATCAGACTGGGACCCTTACCAGAAGTGAACGATAGAGGAAATAGAGAAGATGCATAGGAGGGCAGCGCTTTTCGTCACGGGATCGTTTCATTAGCGTGAAAGTATCACGGCGATCCTCATCCAACCTCAGTTTCAGTAGCAAACGCTAGAAGAGAGGCGTTCTGTATTACGTAGGGTACATTTCCAGAAGAATGATGCTACGTTTTGCTTCCTGCTATGTACATCATCCGAGAAGACGCGAGCTCATACGAAACCTTCTTCCCGCGCAGCATACTCGACTGGAACAGGGAAATGTTACTGTGGTACATAACGTACACTTTCCTACACATTAATCAGGTAGTTTGGGAAGTATTTATGTAGACGTATTTTATCTTATTGCAATTCCACTTGGTAGATACCTTGGTTGGGTCCGTAGCTGCATTATCCATTTTGCAGGTAGAATGAACTCACAAAACAGGTACCAACGCCCCCCCCCCCCCCCCCCGAACATAATTTGCATTTAGCCAAGTTCCGAGAAATTTCGGCGGTGGCTCTTCTGTGTGGTGTGGGGTAATGATGGCGCATCATATAACATTGCGAATAAAATCATTTAGTTCGTAATTTTCAATTATTGCGCCTGAATTCTGAATTTATGTTTATATGTGATTTGGTACATGTATGAACAAAAGTTAATTTACGTGTACAGCCAGAGTTATCTTACCTGTGACAGGATCCCGATCAGATTCCTGAAGTAATCCTTAGCACCGTGATTATAATGAATAACGTTTCTAACTGATCATAACGGAGGTCGACGGCTAGCAAATGCTCGAGAAATAATAGTCGAGAAAAACTAAAAACATTTCCATTAGTTATTGTGCAATTTAAGCTTAAAAAGCTAAGAACGTGTGTTTCTGTTCCATTACAAACTAGTAGAAAAAAACGCATTTTGTTTATCTTCTCAATCTAAAACATGAAATTGTCCTGCGAAGGAGTGACGGAAGAATCCATATAATGATGTCCAACGCTCAAATAGGATTTGAATTTCATAAAACGTTAAGCATTCGTTTCAAAATAAGTGTACGTGACATTACTACTCTTAAACGTTTAAATTTTGTTTAGTACTTCTGCGGCTTTTGTTACGAGGGTCTGCTAGAAAGAAATTCCACTGAACATTTTATGTGAAAACTTTTAATGCTTTTTAAATAAAACACACAACTTACATTCTACATCTTTATTCTTCACGTCTGCGTATTAATACCTCAACACCGTGATCCAGCCGACGAGTACGTTTCTCCCAACAAGAGTACTGTTTGTTGACACTGAAAGGAGTCCACTAGGACACATTTGTATGTGGCACCCGAATATCAAATGGTTCAAATGGCTCTAAGCACTATGGGACTTAACATCTGAGGTCATCAGTCCCCTGGACTTAGAACTACTCAAACCTAACTAACCTGCCCGAGGCAGGATTCGAACCTGCGACCGTAGCAGCAGCACAGTTCCGGACTGAAGCGCCTAGAACCACTCGGTCACAGCGACCGGGAATTGCTTTTTGAATATCAGTTTGCAATCAGGTATGTTCTGGTCGCAATACAGCACAAAGCATGTTCAAATAAATTTAAAGTTTTAAATAAATGGTACGCAATGTTTGCTGTTTCATACATTAAACTGGCGTGATTTTTAAGAAAGAAAGCAAAAGGCCGAAGTGAATAACGTATGCCTATTTTCTGAGTCATACATGTAGAAATTTAATTGATGGCTTTTTTGTGAAAATTTGATTAACTCAATGAATGTGCCGAAAGAATTAATTAGTGAGCAGAAAGTGGAAAGAAATATCTCTTGCCTTGAAACAGTTCGCCATAATACTTTTCCAAAACAATGTTTGGTGTTCATAAGGAGGGTCTGAGCTAGTGATGAAATGCGAATGGAAGATATTTTACTCTGATTAATAGAAAGTAATCGTGAAGCCAATTAATATAGAAATCATTAATTTCTGCCTTACTGAAACTGCAAACTTCAGAGATACAATATACTTAGGTCAGCGCTCTGTTAAACAAAGACTCAGTCTAGAATCAGGCGGGAGACACTATTTTCTAGGCATGTTTAGGTGCTCACTGTGCTCTCAGAAATGAAAAGAGCGATGTGACGCTCTATCTACGGGCATACTAGAGACACTGCCCAACACACCTGTGCAAAGCTTCATATGATTTTAACTGTTTCTATTTCGCGACAGGTCGCGATGATAAAAACGAAACTTATCAGAATCTTTTAAAAATCCGCATTTTTTGTACTGATTGTGGTTTGTTTCGGAGACGAAAAAATGAGTTCGATACCCGAAACAAATCATTAATACCTCGATCGCTTCCCGGGCGGGAAGGAGCGCCTGGTCCCCGGCACGAATCCGCCCGGCGGACATATGTCGAGGTCCGGTGAACCGGCCAGTCTGTGGATGGTTTTTAGGCGGTTTTCCATCTGCCTCGGCGCATGCGGGCTGGTTCCCCTTATTCCGCCTCAGTTACACTATGTCGGCAATTGCTGCGCAAACAAGTTCTCCACGTGTGCGTACACCACCATTACTCTACCACACAAACATAGGGGTTACACTCGACTGGTGTGAGACGTTCCCTGGGGGTTCCACCGGGGGCTGAACCGCACAATAACCCTGGGTTCGATGTGGGGCGGCGGAGGGATAAAGCGGACTGCGATAGTCGTCGTGGGGTTGTGGACCACTGCGGCTGCGGCGGGGACGGATCCTCTCCGTCGTTTCTAGGTCCCCGGTTAACATACAATACCTCGAACACGGCCAAAATATAGTAAAATGGCAGCACACTACTTATCCAGTTGTGAGGTGGTATAATAAGTTGGTTTGTTGATTCTTTCCTGCTAGAAAACGTATTTCAAAGTAAGTAGCGGATCATTTTAAAAAGTCGCTACTCCTGATTAAGAGGAAGCTTCCGGCGGAGGATTCGAGCTGTGACGACAAGCGCATCGCGGAGCCAGCAGGCGGGTTCTGGCGTTAACGTCCGCGGCGGTTCAAGGTTCCGGCAAACCGGTCAGCGCAGCGGCGGAAGGCACAGCCGAAGGCTGGAGCGCGCGTGGGCGGGAGGCGCGTGCCGCCGCTGCCGCCGCCGGCCGGCCATTACGCCTGGGAGCGGCCGTCGCCACACCGGAGTTGCTGCCCTGTCTGCGGCGCCGGCGCCACTCGGCTGCCAGCGGCCTGTGGCAACACCGACTCAAAGGAAGGCCTCGGCACTTGTTCGTGACGTCATGTCAGCTAGGCACGGCGAACGCCAGGTCTGTTGCAGGCATACTCAAAGGTGGTGTCTCTCCCTCTGACACAGGAAAATGTGAAACTATTGGCGGTAGTTGACCAACACACATCGATCTGAGAGATTTCTGCAATCAGTTAATTGTGCAATTCGTTACACTTCTTAACAAATAGTGTACCCCTGAACTTAAATTTCCACCTGTTTTGAGGATTGACATACAAAAACAACTTCATGGTCCAGCTGCAACAGAATTCGTGCTTCTTTACCTTCTTTGTAAATCTGAGGAAGTTACGCTTGTACTGGGTTGCTTTTACAAGAAACTGTGAACATATTGGTGCTCTTCCTTAGGTATCTTGGTTGACTATGGGATGAGGAACACTGAATGTTAATGAAATATCTTGCGATTGTACACGTTGGGGGAGGGGGTGGGGGACAGAAACAAGGCAGAAGAGAGATACTTGTTTTATCAAATAAATTTTTTTAATCTTATATAGTTCCTCCTTTCAGTTGCAAGAGGGGATATTTATCTTTTCTAAAGTGCACGTTTAAAAAAGTTTAAGCTCAGCAGTATTTTCGATGTATGAAGCTATTTTGTTTGCTGTTTAGGATTCCTTTCGTTGAAAACGACTGTAATCTAATGACTGGCAACAGTTGGACATTTACACGTGTAAATTAGTTCACATTTCCAGTGACGATGTCAAACGAAAGTAAATAAATAAATAAAAGAAACAAGTTCATTGCAAGGAGGTTGGGGTAAGTTTCGATAACAAAATGGATCAAGTAAATATAGTTTCTTGAACGTAAAATTTCTGAAGCTTGCAATGGGGCAAAGCATCTTCTCATACTGATCTAAGTTTGTTTCGACAGGATTCAGTAATACAGAACTATGATCATTTGTAGCTTTACGATAGTAAGAAAATCTTTCATCTAAATAAAACTGAAGAATCTAAAACAATGACCAACAGTTTGTCCAAAAATAAGAGATTTATAGTGATAAGCACGCCCAGGCGTTTGTGCCTGCAACAGACCTGGCGTTCGCCGTGCCTAGCTGACGTGACGTCACCAACATGCGCCGAGGCCTTCCTTTGAGTCGGTGTTGCCACAGGCCGGCGCCGCTGTCTCACGCCTGCGCCAATAGCTTCACCATAAGCGCCCTACACACGTACCACTCGACCGACCAACTTACGTGCAGCACACACTCGTCCCGACCAACTTTACTAAGCGATTGCAGTGCCGCCCTATTCGCATCGCTGTTTGCTGATTGGTTATAGAAAGTCCACTGAGGTTGGGTTCGACGAGATGCCGCCTGTTCTCATGCAGAACCAAAAACTGGGATCTGCCTTGGCTGTATTGAAGGTTACAACGCCAAGGAAAGCAGAGCGAAAACTGCGAGCAAAGAAGTGACATATGTAAAGTAAGAAACTCATCCATGCTCTTTTGCTGAAGAACCTGTGCGCATATGATTTTCGTAATTATCTTAGAATGCACGAAGGAGGCTTTTCGGAGTAGCTGAATATAATGAAATCACTTTTAACAAAACAGGACACTGTCATGAGACAGGTTGTAAGCTCTGAATGGCTCTAAGCACTATGGGACTTAACATCTGAGGTCACCAGTCCCCTAGACTTAGAACTACTTAAACCTAACTAAGCTAAGGACATCACACACATCCATGCCCGAGACAGGATTCGAACCTGCGACCGTAGCAGCAGCGCGGTCCCGGACTGAAGCCCTAGAACCGCTCAGCCACAGCTACGGTTTAACGTCTCTTGAACATAGGTCTTTAGAGACGGAACACAAGCTCCGAATGTTTAAAGGGTAGAGAAGGAAACCGATCGTGCTCTTTCAAAGGAACCACCCGGCATTTTCCTGGAGCGACTTTCGGAAATCACGGAAAATCTAAATCTGGACGCGGATTCGAACCATCATCCTACCGAATGTGAGTCCCGTGTATTAATGACTGCGCCAACTCGTTCGGTCTCAGGCTACAAACGTTGCTCAATGTGACGACCATTTGTATCCACGAGAGCTTAGAACAGCACTACAGATGCCTCTACCACTACCCGAAACCTCTCAGCTGGGACGTTGGCTACCTCCCTCGCTATGCTTATGTTTGACGGCCAACGTGTGTTAGTGTCCCGTTGATAAACCTTTTCCTCCAAGTAACCCCACAGCCAGAAATCACAAGGGTTCAAATCTGGTAATCTTGGTGGCCACGTAGTTTGGAACGCTCGGCCAGTGACACTGTTTCTCTCCAAATGTGCGGTGCGGAAAGAGGGCCTCTCCGTATTCCTTTAATGTGTCGACACTCGCGAAGAGCACCAGCACTGTTGCTGTTGTTTTGATGAAACAGCTTTACGAGTAAAGCCCTACTCACCTTGTCCAGACTCCTGTTAACTGTCAGCTACTGTAATGCACATTGATGCTTGTGATTCAGCCCTAAGTCGCGTACCCATACCGGCCCCTAATGGCAAGTAATGAAACAAGCGCTACTAACAACGCAAATCCTGCGGCGTACAGTCTGAACATTTCTATACCCGTGCGGTAAATAGCTTTCCGCCTAGACTAGCTCAAGAAGTGAAAGGTTAATTATAACAGCCATGCAGCTATTGTCAAGCGAGGAGCGAGTGCCTCTCTAGTCTTTAGAGCAATGGACTTATTGTATGAAGGAATGAAAATAAAAATAAAATCGTTGTTGACGTTGGTTTATGTGACGCCAGAGCCAAGGTAGCCCCTGAGGGCCGGCAACCCATATTACACTACAGAGAACAGGCGTACGAAAAGCACCATGGTAGTAAACACCGGCTATTTACATACAAGGTAATGGAAACAGACATTCCGAGGTTCAGTTCACTCCGGATGCCGACCTGCGGGACTTAGACCGCTGAAGATTACGTCTTCGTCTCCTAATTGGACATTTACTGTGTGTGTGTGTGTGTGTGTGTGTGTGTGTGTGTGTGTGTGTGTGACCACGAGCCTTTGTGGAAAATTTGAAGTGAACTTTTGTTTGCGTCAATTAGGGAGATTTTTTCTCGCATCGTTAATGTTGCCTTTCTTTTGTTGTTAAGACATCAACCGTGTAAACTTACATGAATAAAAGTTGTGTTTGTGAAAAACTGCGAATTGTCTGTTACCACAGTTTAATGAATATCAGGCCGTTGCTGTTCGTATTGCATTGTTCCATCCCGCGGTAGACATCAAAAGCGGTTGTAACAGCTTAGTTAAATTTAAACGTAGCACGCCAAAACGACCGCGTTCACTAGTTAAACAAGTTTACATCTGGAAATTAACTAACTACGTCTTTATAACCTCTGAGGATATGTGCCACGGTAGAGGACGAAACGTCAGACGGCTCAGCCTATGACTTAATGCACATTAAATCAATCTCTTGTACAGATATATAAAATGAAGAAAAGTCTGAAAGAATTTCAGAAACTGTTAGTAACCAACCGATGTCGCACAGTTGGTGGTGGTGGTGGTGGTGGTGGTGGTGGTGGTGGTTAGTGTTTAACGTCCCGTCGACAACGAGGTCATTACAGACGGAGCGCAAGCTCGGGTTAGGGAAGGATTGGGAAGGAAATCGGCCGTGCCCTTTCAAAGGAACCATCCCGGCATTTGCCTGAAACGATTTAGGGAAATCACGGAAAACCTAAATCAGGATGGCCGGAGACGGGATTGAACCGTCGCACAGTTGAATCATGACCAAGCACAGGTCACTCCAAGACTGTCGACTATCCTTTAGGAGCAAGTACCGTGCAGTTGCATGTACGAGGCCCACCGGACGCCAAAGGCGTCTCCTTCGTGTCCCAAGGATTCATCAGTGAGAATTTCTCGCCTAGGTCAACTAGCATGTCGAGTCGTCAGCTTGCGACATGGAAAGTGTTCTGCCGGACCAACAAGTCGAGGCTTTTAACTCACTCAGTGGCATGACATCTGCTTATTTGGCGATGAAGCCAAGAGACTGCGATCTTTCGTCAAGCCTGATCGCAGTGTAGGCTGGTGGCATTGCTTGTGCGATGAGGATCATGTTCACACCAAATGAGTTCGAATCTCTGCCGTCAGGAAGTCTTTAAAACAATGTTCTCTCAAATCGCTGTTGCACGAACACGCAGAAACAGTTTACATGTGGGTGCAGACAGTTTCGTGATCGCAGCGTATGGTATCTACCAGAAAGAAATATGAGGTCGGAAGTGCACGCCTTGTTAAGCAGTGCTTGCTTCCTGTGCATTCAGAACAGTGAAAGCGGGCGCGAGAGTGACGGTAAGCACGTCTGCTTTCACTATGTTAGTGGCGTGTCCGTCAGTGCTATGTGCAGGGGGCCATAGAGCAGCCCTATTAGCTCTACGAAGGTTCATTATTTTACGGTTTTCAATCCAAATTGCTTTTCTCAATCTACTAAGCTAACCACGCGCTAAGCCTTATAAATTCAAGATCTGATCAGTCTCCCAACACCAGAAACGTTTAGATATGACCCAAAAAGGACAAATAAGAGTACTGAGTTCTCTATCCCGAGTTTCCAGATATTTTGCAGATGATGTGCTTTACAGAAATATAACGAGTAAACCCAAGGTAATACGTAAAATTACACAGTCGCAGTTCCAGATGAGCAATCATAACAAAACAAAAGGCACAGTTTATGGTCTTAAGACATTAAGCAGAAACCCAACCAAAAGTATTGTATAATATTTTGCAGAAATAAAACGAGATCTATTGAGCATGACACACAATCGTCGAACAAAGGTTTGGATGAAGAATAAGAAAGGGAAAACATTTTGTTTTGCGGAAGGTGGAGTTTTCTAAAAAAAATGATTCACTAACACTGAACAGCGGAATGAGGAGCTTCCAAACGCAGTGACGATTATCAGTGCGAATCTAAACAGCTATAGCGAAACGAACACTGGATCGGAATATCTTCTTCTTTTGCTTGTGCCTTTTGTCCCGCAGGGTCAACATGGTTACTATCGGATTTGGCATGGTTAATTGAAGGGATGGCCGGATGCCCTTCCTGTCGCCACGCCATCCCCCCCCCCCTCCCCCCCCCAGGACGGAATCAGTGTATCCCAGCTGTCTGCGTATAGTGTAAACCATGAAATAGTGTGTACGTGTTTCAAATGTCTGTGAGACGTGTAACTGAGGCGGGACTTGGGGAACAGCGCGGTAGTCACCTAGTGGGATGTGGAAAACCGCCTAAAAATCACATCCAGGCTGGCCGGCATAACGGCTCTCGTCGGTAATCCGCCGGCCGGATTCGACCCCTAGTCCAGGAAGCAGCGCATTAGCGCTCCCGGCTAACCTGGCAGGTCTCTGTATCGGAATATGGACACCACTAAAAGACAAAAGACCCCCCTCCAGCTTGTTTGTAGCAACTTGCTTCGAGAATTTAGAATTGGACAAAACAAGATTACAGTTCAGAGTCAAAAGTTACACAAATGCATCGCACTTGACGTTTCCACAGAAACAAAATGTAGTTTATTAGTTTTAATTAGACCTCGGAAAGCCTGTGTGTTTCACTAACCACCACCTCCTGCTGGCTAATGGCACCACAGTATGATATGAAGGCCCAGTCTAATATTTTCGTACTACTCACAAGTGGCATACAGGTAGACCTCACTATTTCGCGAACTCCATGTAACTCCGCCAAATTATTTAAACATTCGTGCCTGAGGAACAGAATGCAGCCATTCCGACTGGACATTTGCTGTTCCATTTGACAGCACTCCTTTGAAAATTGCTGCTCCTGCTATGACTTCTCATATCTTTATTTCCCGCAGATGCTGGAAAACAACTGTTGCAAGGTAAAGTCACTAACCCTTCAGCCAGCCTACAAAGTTCCAACTAGAAACCAACTTGCCTAGTCATTCCCGCAAGTTTCGAGGCAACGTTAAAAAATTAAGTGGTGGTTTTAATGCTTCAAGGCAGTTGGTCGTTAGGTGCATGGCAAGTTGGCCGATGGTGATGGAGGCGTCACGGAGTCATAGACCTTCAAAACGCTACCGGAGACTTCGTAGATTTAATGTGGCGTCGGTCCTCTGGCAGCGTTCTGAAATCGTTCGCATTGTCTGATCAAAGTAACTGCTACCACATTCTGTCGCAGACATCGACGTAATCTCTGGTAGCATATGGAAGTTCCACATCTCCGTGACATAATGAAACGTAAGTATCTAAGAGCCTCCTAAAATATCTCCTGGCGATGACGACGGAGGCAGTCGTCGAAAGCTACAAACTGACAAACCTGACGCTGAAAGAAATCCATTAAGTATTTATTCAAGAATGTCACCGCGAAGAACTGCGTTTGCATTTTCTCAGTCACTTGTATGCTTTAAAGATTTATTTGCTAAGGTTTTAAAATGACAGTCTGTGGAGCGTGCTCACTATTTCCACCATTCCCACGCAAGCAATTCTAGATTATTACGCTAAGTGAGAGATGAATCTCGAGTCCAGAGAGAGCGTTTGATTTGTTTTTCCCACTTGCGCCACATCTGTGACTATACATTTCGCGCGGCCAAATCACATTAATTCCGAATTCATTAGAGCGGACACGAACGATCCAGCTGCGGCTTCCTACGCTTTTCCCGTAAGCAGGCTGTAATATCGGGCATACATTAGGAGCAACCGGCTAGCCGGCTTGCGGAACACCGCCGGAGGCGCTCCAGAGGGCGGCCTCTGTTTTAGTGTCTCAACTCTGACAGCCTGGCGCCCACGCGGGGAGCAGGCTAAGGCTACGCTACAAGAAGTCAGCTGACAGCCAGGAGAGCAGCCCTCCAGAGCAAAACACGGCGAGCTCCAAGGATCATCTTACAGCAGACGTGCGGCGAATGTCTGCTCAAACCAGCAGTTTACTCCTTCTCTGTCTTACGGCGGTCGCTCCCAGTCTCCCGAGTGGTTTGAGGCGGCCGCGCCACGACTCACCACCTCCCGTGTCAACTACTTCATCTCAGAGTAGCACCTATACACAACGTAATTATTTGTTGCATATATCCAAATATCTGTCTTGCCCTACAGTTTTTACCCTTTACAGCTCGCCCTAGCCTCAAGGGTGTTATTCCCTGATGCCTTAACACATGCCTCTCTCGTTCTGTCCCTTCTGTGACCGTCCGACTATATCGGCCATACGTGCGCCTTTTTACTTACTACTCAAAAGAAATACGGCTAGGGCGACATTGGAAAAATATTTGCTAAACGATGGACTTAAAGCTACAAGGGAGAGACAATTAATGAAACAGATAGCTTTTCTTTGTTTCTGGCTGGCTACCAGATCTATTACAAAAAAATTGTGAATTACAATTGGTTCAAATTACAAATGGTTTAAGATTTATGTACTGAAAACTTTAAAATTTTTAAGAAATTAGTTACAATACGACAATCGAGCCACATACCATTTGTCCATTTGTTATAGCTACATAGAAGCCTGTCGAATATGGAACTGAAATTTCATTGTCATTACTAGTCATACACTAGCGTGCTGGCGCTTGATAAAAGACGTTTTAAGAAACTAGATTGGTACAGCATCCACAGCGATGAAAAGCGCCCTCTATCTGTAGAGAGTCGGCTGCTGTCATACAAAAAAAAATGCTCCTACGCATAGCTTCGAACACTGATGTGCAATTTAATGACATTAAAATATTTTAAAGGAAATTTACAAAACATTTACAAAAAATTAAACAAGAATTTTTGTGAGTACACTAATTGGTGCAAAGTTTTTAGCGTTCAAAAGTGCCCATCATGGACTGAGAGAATAGACCGTCAAATGGAAGGAGGAAAATATATTTTTGGAATATTCTAAAGCTCCTTTGAAATTTTTAATAATAGTCATCTCATCTATGTCTCACATGTAATATTTAGGTACATCTTTCATGTACTCTATCATTCCATGGCTGGGGTGGGGGGGACCACGTTTGCGAGCTAAAACTTTGCACCAGTGAAGATCATCATAAAAATTTTTTATAAATGTTTTACATTAATGCTATTAGATACCACATCAATGTTACACGCTATACGCAGATGCAGTTTTATTTATTACAACAATCGACTCTCTACAGATAGAGGGCGCTTTTCAGCACTGTAGATGATGTACCAGGCAGATTTTTTTAAAACACTATCAATATAACTAAACATTTCTATAGTGTTTCCGTTCATTATTTTGTGCCGATTGCCGGCACGATTGTGTTCCGGCCGCGAGTGTTAAGGTCGATATTGGCCTCGCCAGAGATGCTCGGGCGCCGAGTTGGTGGCGAGTGGCCCTCTGGCGACGAGGAGTGGAGGATTAGACCGCACCGAGCGAGGAGGACAGAACGGCAGGGTGTTGGGGTCCGGATGTCCGAATTGTTCATTTCGTAATTTTGGCACTCTATGGTTGTGGACTGATGGTGAAACCGAGACGCTTGGGAATTCAACGCTGCTGCGGAACGATAACCCGTGGGCTCTGCAATTGTATGGACGCAATTATGGCGAGCTGTGGCCGATGTCGTTTGTGGGTATTTTGCCACGGCAAATAAACAAGACAGCGTGGGCCCAACCTGAACACGCTGTGCTGTCACGATATTGGAGAAGAAAGTAGTGGAATACGGTACGTGTATTAACCTTCAGTGACTTCTGCGGTGTTAGTTTGCTTAACTGTGTGGAGACTGAGCAGTAACTGTCACTTTTCAAAGGAATTGACGATTATGTAAAAGTGTGGACAATGCCGGATGGGCGTTGTCATAAAGTTATTACATTTCTTATTTGTGAACATAATTTTGTTATTAGGATTACTCATTGGAGAGATTTGGAATTCAGTTCTGCGCTGTAGTTCAGCGTGTTATAAATACTGGAATTTACCTGATCTGCTAACTGTGAGTTTTGTATATGTTTTCATTTTGAAGTTTGAATGGTACCTTTCTACCATTACCATTCTGTGGAAGTGATGTTAGTTGGAAGTGATGTTATTTGCTACTGTTACTGGTTGAGAATTTATTACCCAAAGGAACAGTTATTTAATCAGTCTTTTATGAAGTGTTTTAAGACTTGTTTATGGTGAACTATTACTAATTTACGTAAATTAGAAATGTTGTGTAAGCAGTTATTGAAGACACCCATATCCATTAGCTACTCAACCATGGCCAGTTGGGAACGGGCATGGATGGAACATTGGGGAACTACAGGCTATTTGTTAAGTTGTGGCAACGCTAATCCTGTTGCTTGTTTTTGTTGAAGTGTCTAGTCATCCCTAAGTTAAATAATAATTTTGCACAATTTTGTAGTCGTATTTTTCTAATGCCAATATCTAATGATGGGTACTGGGCTCTCCCAGATTCCTCCATGGAATATAGTTTCCGTCATAGAGCTCCATAGTATTCCTTGGTGTTTATCATCTTCCCATCCTTCCAACATGTCATCTTTTCTTCTGCAACTCAGCTCCCTCCGTAACCTGTCTACATGTTCTGGTCACCTGGGTTTCTTCTACATAAAGATATGATTACTTCTTCCACTGCAGTCTGTTTCATGTTCCATTTCTTTTGTCACTTTTAATAATTTAATTGCTTGCTGAGGAACTCTGTTTTGGATGGTGTTCGGATTCACAGCCCACGTCTCACTGCCCAAAATCGTAGTAAGTACCGCCGCATAACGATCGTAAACTTTTGATTCAGGAATATCGGAAGCTTAGTTTCAAAAAACGTGTTCAGCTACAAAAGGAACTCCAAGGTCGCTATTACGCCTCTTTACCATAACCTAACTTGCTCCCTGCCGCCGTTGGATAAGCAGCTGCCAGCAGAAAGTCGTATACTCCTAGCTCACTTATTTGTTACATAGTTTAATTCTTAATTTCTTTGCGTGTTTTTGGTACTTGCATTATTTAATTCATAAATTTCTGGCGTATTATAGTATTTGCGAGTTGTAGCATCGCGTTTTAGTACCTGAATAGTGTAAAATCGCGTAGTCTCCTTCCGCCGCCGAGCAGTGTGTCAGCAGTGCGCAAGTAGCAGCATTACTGCATTTACTAGGCAATCTTGTCCTTTAATAACCGTTAAATTTTCTGTCGATTTGTTTGTGCTCTCTGTAGATCAGTTCAGACGTTCTTTGCACATCAGTTTTTAGCATGGAACTGCTGTGTTCGGATGCAGGCTGAGTTGGCATCCCTTCGCTCCCAGCTTCAGGCAGTGTTGGCTTCGGTCACACAGCTTGAGGCTGTTGCCAATGGGCATCACTGTGGGGGTCCGGATGGGCGTTTGTCGGGGACGGCCAGCTCGTCTCACGCATCCCCCGATCGGACTAAGACTGTGGTTGCCCCGGATACTACTCACATTGAGGCTGATCCCTCACCTGTGGTAGTGGGAGGTCGTCTCGAGGTGTGGCAGGGGGGCGAAAGACATTCCGGAGGGCTGAACGGAAGGCCTCTCCAGTTTGTCTGACGACCCGGTTTCAGGCTCTGTCTCAGGATGATAGGGATCTTCAGCCGGACATGGCTGCTTGTCCTGTTCCAGAGGTTGCCCCTCAGGCTGCAAGATCCGGGCGGTCGCAGAGGGTGGGCTTACTGGTAGTTGGGAGCTCCGTCAGGCGCGTAATGGGGCCCCTTAGGGATATGGCAGCAAGAGAAAGGAAGAAAACCAATGTGCACTCCGTGTGCATACCGGGGGGAGTCATTGTAGATGTGGGAAGGGTCCTTCCGGATGCCATGAAGGGTACAGGGTGCACCCATCTGCAGTTGGTCGCTCATGTCGGCACCAATGATGTGTGTCGCTATGGATCGGAGAAAATCCTCTCTGGCTTCCGGCGGCTATCTGATTTGGTGAAGAGTGCCAGTCTCGCTAGCGGGATGAAAGCAGAGCTCCCCATCTGCAGCATCGTCGACAGGACTGATTGCTTTGGTACGGAGCCGAGTGGAGGGTCTGAATCAGAGGCTGAGACGGTTCTGCGACCGTGTGGGCTGCAGATTCCTCGGCTTGCGCGGTAGGGTGGTGGGGTTTCGGGTTCCGCTGGATAGGTCAGGAGTCCACTACACCCAACAGGCAGCTACACGGGTAGCAGGGATTGTGTGGCGTGGACTGTGCGCTTTTTAAGGTTAGATGGTCTCGGGCAAGTACAGAAAGGGAAACAGCCTCAAATGGTGCGGGGCAAAGTCAGGACATGTTGGGACCAAGCAGCATATCGGTATTGTAATTGTAAACTGTCGAAGCTGCATTAGTAAAGTACCGGAACTTCAAGCGCTGGTAGAAAGCACCGAAGCTGAAATCGTTATAGGTACAGAAAGCTGGCTGAAGCCAGAGATAAATTCTGCCGAAATTTTTACAAAGGTACAGACGGTGTTTAGAAAGGATAGACTGCTTGCAATCGGTGGTGGCGTGTTTGTCGCTGTTAGTAGTTTATCCTGTAGTGAAGTAGAGGTGGATAGTTCCTGTGAATTATGGGTGGAGGTTACACTCAACAACAGAGCTAGGTTAATAATTGCCACCTTTTACCGACCTCCCGACTCAGCAGCATTAGTGGCAGAACAACTGATAGAAAATTTGGAATACATTTTACATAAATTTTCTGAGCATGTTATAGTCTTAGGTGGAGATTTCAATTTACCAGATATAGACTGGGACACTCAGATGTTTAGGACGGGTGGTAGGGACAGAGCATCGCGTGACATTATACTGAGTGCACTATCCGAAAATTAGCTCGAGCAATTAACCAGAGAACCGACTCGTGGAGATAGCATCTTGGACATACTGATAACAAACAGACCCGAACTTTTCGACTCTGTACGTGCAGAACAAGGAATCAGTGATCATAAGGCCGTTGCAGCATCCCTGAATATGGAAGTTAATAGGAATATTAAAAAAAAGGGAGGAAGATTTATCTGTTTATCAAGAGTAATAGAAGGCAGATTTCAGACTACCTAACAGATCAAAACGAAAATTTCTGTTCAGACACTGACAGTGTTGAGTGTTTATGGAAAAAGTTCAAGGCAATTGTAAAATGCGTTTTAGACAGGTACGTGCCGAGTAAAACTGCGAGGGACGGGAAAAACCCACCGTGGTTCAACAACAAAGTTAGGAAACTACTGCGGAAGCAAAGGGAGCTTCACTCCAAGTTTAAACGCAGCCAAAACCTCTCAGACAAACAGAACCTAAACGATGTTAAAGTTAGCGTAAGGAGGGCTATGCGTTAAGCGTTCAGGGAATTCGAAAGTAAAATTCTATATACCGACTTGACAGAAAATCCAAGGAAGTTCTGTTCTTACATTAAACCAATAAGTGGCTCGAAGCAGCATATCCAGACACTCCGGGATGATGATAGCTTTGAAACAGAGGATGACACGCGTAAAGCTGAAATACTAAACACCTTTTTCCAAAGCTGTTTCACAGAGGAAGACCGCACTGCGGTTCTTTCTCTAATTCCTCGCACAAACGAAAAAATGGCTGACATCGAAATGTGTGTCCAAGGAATAGAAAAGCAACTGAAATCACTCAACAGAGGAAAGACCACTGGACCTGACGGGATACCAGTTCGATTCTACACAGAGTACGCGAAAGAACTTGCCCCCCTTCTAACTGCCGTGTACCGCAAGTCTCTAGAGGAACGGAAGGTTCCAAATGATTGGAAAAGAGCACAGGTAGTCCCAGTCTTCAAGAAGTGTCGTCGAGCAGATGCGCAAAACTATAGACCTATATCTCTGACGTCGATCTGTTGTAGAATTTTAGAACATGTTTTTTGATCGAGTATCATGTCGTTTTGGAAACCCAGAATCTACTCTGTAGGAATCAACATGGATTCCGGAAACAGCTATCGTGTGAGACCCAACTCGCTTATTTGTTCATGAGACCCTGAAAATATTAGATACAGGCTCCCAGGTAGATTCTATTTTCCTTGAATTCCGGAAGGCGTTAGATACAGTTCCGCACTGTCGCCTGATAAAGAAAGTAAGAGCCTACGGAATATCAGACCAGCTGTGTGGCTGGATTGAAGAGTTTTTAGCAAACAGAACACAGCATGTTATCAATGGAGAGACGTCTACAGACCTTAAAGTAACCTCTGGCGTGCCACAGTGAGTGTTATGGTACCATTGCTTTTCAGAATATATATAAATGACCTAGTAGATAGTGTCGGAAGTTTCATGCGGCTTTTCGCGGATGATGCTGTAGTATACAGAGAAGTTGCAGCATTAGAAAATTGTCGAGAATGCAGGAAGATCCGCAGCGGATAGGCACTTGGTGCAGGGAGTGGCAACTGACCCTTAACATAAACAAATGTAATGTATTGCGAATACATAGAAAGAAGGATCCTTTATTGTATGATTATATGATAGCGGAACAAACACTGGTAGCAGTTACTTCTGTAAAATATGTGGGAATATGCGTGCGGAACGATTTGAAGTGGAATGGTCATTTAAAATTAATTGTTGGTAAGGCGGGTACCAGGTTGAGACTCATTGGGAGAGTCCTTAGGAAATGTAGTCCATCAACAAAGGAGGTGGCTTACAAAACACTTGGTCGACCTATACTTGAGTATTGCCCATAAGTGTGGGATCCGTACCAGATCGGGTTGACGGAGGAGATAGAGAAGATCCATAGGAGAGAGGCGCGTTTCGTCACAGGGTTATTTGGTAACCGTGATAGCGTTACGGAGATGTTTAGCAAACTCAAGTGGCATAGTCTGCAAGAGAGGCGCTCTGCATCGCGGTGCAGCTTGCTCGCCAGGTTTCGAGAGGGTGCGTTTCTGGATGAGGTATCGAATATATTGCTTCCCCCTACTTATACCTCCCGAAGAGATCACAAATTTAAAATTAGAGAGATTAGAGCGCGCACGGAGGCTTTCCGGCAGTCTTTCTTCCCGCGAACCATACGCGACTGGAACAGGAAAAGGAGGTAATGACAGTGGCACGTGAAGTGCCCTCCGCCACACACCGTTGGGTGGCTTGCGGAGTATAAATGTAGATGTAGAACTACCCTAATTAAAAATGAGTTCTAGGCGCTCAGTCCGGAACAGCGTGATTGCTACGGTCGCAGGTTTGAATCCTGCCTCGGGCATGGATGTGTGTGATGTCCTTAGGTTAGTTAGGTTTAAGTAGTTCTAAGTTCTAGGGGACTGATGACCAGAGATGTTAAGTCTCATAGTGCTCAGAGCCATTTGAACCATTTCTTAAAAAATAAGACCACGTTAGCTGATCCCACGCCTTCACTATTAATTTATACCATTTTTCTCTTTCACACGTTCTTTATACATTACATCAGTCTTACGGCAGCTGATTTTCACGTGTTGTTGTTGTCTTCAGTCCTGAGACTGGTTTGATGCAGCTCTCGATGCTACTCTATCCGGTGCAAGCTTCTTCATCTCCCAGAACCTACTGCAACCTACATCCTTCTGAATCTGCTTAGTGTACTCCTCTCGGTCTCCCTCTACGATTTTTACCCTCCACGCTGCCCTCCAACGCTAAATTTGTGATCCCTTGATGCCTCAAAACATGTCCTACCAACCGATACCTTCTTCTAGTCAAGTTGTGCCACAAACTTCTCTTCTCCCCAATCCTATTCAATACCTCCTCATTAGTTACGTGATCTGTCTATCCACCTTATCTTCAGTATTCTTCTGTAGCACCACATTTCGAAAGCTTCTATTCTCTTCTTGTCTAAACTAGTTATTGTCCATGTTTCACTTCCATACATGGCTACACTCCAAACAAATACTTTCAGAAACGACTTCCTGATGCATAAATCTATATTCGATGTTAACAAATTTCTCTTCTTCAGAAACGCTTTCCTTGTCATTGCCAGTCTACATTTTATATCCTCTCTACTTCGACCATCATCAGTTATTTTACTTCCTAAATAGCAAAACTCCTTTACTACTTGAAGTGTCTCATTTCCTAATCTAATTCCCTCAGCGTCACCCGATTTAATTTGACTACATTCCATTATCCTTGTTTTGCTTTTGTTGATGTTCATCTTATATCCTCCTTTCAAGACACTGTCCATTCCGTTCAACTGCTCTTCCAAGTCCTTTGCCGTCTCTGATAGAATTACAATGTCATCGGCGAACCTCAGTTTTTACTTCGTCTCCATGAATTTTAATACCTACTCCAAATTTTTCTTTTGTTTCCTTTACTGCTTGCTCAATATACAGATTGAATAACATCGGGGATAGGCTACAACCCTGTCTTACTCCCTCCCCCCACCACTGCTTCCCTTTCATGTTCCTCGACTCTTATGACTGCCATCTGGTTTCTGTACAAATTGTAAATAGCCTTTCGCTCCCTGTATTTTACCCCTGCCACCTTTAGAATTTGAAAGAGAGTATTGCAGTCAACATTGTCGAAAGCTTTCTCCAAGTCTACAAATGCTAGAAACGTAGGTTTGCCTTTTCTTAATCTTTCTTCTAAGATAAGTCGTAAGGTCAGTATTGCCTCACGTGTTCCAACATTTCGACGGAATCCAAACTGATCCTCCCCGAGGTTCGCATCTACCAGTTTTTCCATTCGTCTGTAAAGAATTCGCGTTAGTATTTTGCAGCTGTGACTTATTAAACTGATAGTTCGGTAATTTTCACATCTGTCAGCACCTGCTTTCTTTGGGATTGGAATTATTATATTCTTCTTGAAGTCTGAGGGTATTTCGCCTGTCTCATACATCTTGCTCACCAGCTGGTAGAGTTTTGTCATGACTGGCTCTCCCAAGGCCGTCAGTAGTTCTAATGGAATGTTGTCTACTCCGGGGTCCTTGTTTTGACTCAGGTCTTTCAGTGCTCTGTCAAACTCTTCACGCAGTATCGTATCTCCCATTTCGTCTTCATCTACATCCTCTTCCATTTCCATAATATTGTCCTCAAGTACATCACCCTTGTATAAACCTTCTATATACTCCTTCCACCTTTCTTCCTTCCCTTCTTTGCTTAGAACTGGGTTGCCATCTGAGCTCTTGATATTCATACACGTGGTTCTCTTCTCTCCAAAGGTCTCTTTAATTTTCCTGTAGGCAGTATCTATCTTACCCCTAGTGAGATAAGCCTCTACATCCTTACATTTGTCCTCTAGCCATCCCTGCTTAGCCATTTTGCACTTCCTGTCGATCTCATTTTTGAGACGCTTGTATTCCTTTTTGCCTGCTTCATTTACTGCATTTTTATATTTTCTCCTTTCATCAATTAAATTCAATATTTCTTCTGTTACCCAAGAATTTCTAGCAGCCCTCGTCTTTTTACCTACTTTATCCTCTGCTGTCTTCACTACTTCATCCCTCAGAGCTACCCATTCTTCTTCTACGGTATTTCTTTCCCCTATTCCTGTCAATTGTTCCCTTATGCTCTCCCTGAAACTCTGTACAACCTCTGGTTCTTTCAGTTTATCCAGGTCCCATCTCCTTAATTTCCCACCTTTTTCCAGTTTCTTCAGTTTTAATCTACAGGTCATAACCAATAGGTTGTGGTCAGTCCACATCTGCCCCTGGAAATGTCTTACAACTTAAAACCTGGTTCCTAAATCTCTGTCTTACCATTATATAATCTATTTGATTCCTTTTAGTATCTCCAGGGTTCTTCCACGTATACAACCTTCTTTCATGATTCTTAAACCAAGTGTTAGCTATGATTAAGTTGTGCTCTGTGCAAAATTCTACCAAGCGGGTTCCTCTTTCATTTCTTAGCCCCAATCCATATTCACCTACTATGTTTCCTTCTCTCCCTTTTCCTACTGCCGAATTCGTCACCCATTACTATTAAATTTTCGTCTCCCTTCACTATCTGAACAATTTCTTTTATTTCATCGTATATTTCTTCAATTTCTTCATCATCTGCAGAGCTAGTTGGCATATAAACTTGTACTACTGTAGTAGGTGTGGGCTTCGTATCTATCTTGGCCACAATAATGCGCTCACTATGCTGTTTGTAGTAGCTTACCCGCATTCCTATTTTCCTATTCATTATTAAACCTACTCCTGTATTACCCCTATTTGATTTTATGTTTATAACGCTGTAGTCACCTGACCAGAAGTCTTGTTCCTCCTGCCACCGAACTTCACTAATTCCCACTATATCTAACTTTAACCTATCCATTTCCCTTTTTAAATTTTCTAACCTACCTGCCCGATTAAGGGATCTGACATTCCACGCTCCGATCCGTAGAACGCCAGTTTTCTTTCTCCTGATAACGACATCCTCCTGAGTAGTCCCCGCCCGGAGATCCGAATGGGGGACTATTTTACCTCCGGAATATTTTACCCAAGAGGATGCCATCATCATTTAATCATACAGTAAAGCTGCATGTCCTCGGGAAAAATTACGGCTGCAGTTTCCCCTTGCTTTCAGCCGTTCGCAGTGCCAGCACAGCAAGGCCGTTTTGGTTAATGTTGCAAGGCCAGATCAGTCAATCATCCAGACTGTTGCCCCTGCAACTACTGAAAAGGCTGCTGCCCCTCTTCAGGAACCACACGTTTGTCTGGCCTCTCAACAGATACCCCTCCGTTGTGGTTGCACCTACGGTACGGCCATCTGTATCGCTGAGGCACGCAAGCCTCCCCACCAACGGCAAGGTCCATGGTTCATGGGGTGATTTTCACGTACAATTTCGAATTTTATAGGGTTATGCCATTTAGTGTTGCATGTTATACGAATTAGAGGAAAATAGTACGTTATCAACAAAAGGAAGATGTTTCAGATAAATCTTCATCCACATACATATTTCGCAAGCCACCGTATGGTGTACGGTGGAGTGTACGTTGTACCATTACTAGTCATTTTCCTTCCCGAAACTTCCTGGCAGATAAAACTGTGTGCCGGACCGAGACTCGAACTCGGGACCTTTGCCTTTCGCGTGCAAGTGCGAGAGCACCACTCACAAATAGAGCGAGGGAGAAACGACTATCTATGTTCCTCCGTACGAGCCCTAGTTTATCTCGTCTTTACGGTCCTTACTAGAAATGATCGTTGACGGCTGTAGAAACGGTCTGCAATCGTCTACAAATTCCTTTTCTCTAAACTTTCTCTACAGTTTTTCTCGAAAAGAACGTCGCTTTCCTTCCAGCGTTTCCCATTTGAGTTCACAAAGCATCTACGTAATACTTGCCTGCTGATCGAGCCTGCCGGTAACAGATCTAGTAGGGCACTTCAGAATTGCTACGATATCGTCCTTTAATCTGACGTGGTGTGGATACCAGACACTCGAGCAACACTCGAGAACGGGTTACACACTACTCAGCTAACATGTATTCCTTCGCTGTTCTTCCAGTTTAATAATCTGTATAATTTCTCTAGGTATGCTGACAGCAATTCTGGCGATATGAGATCTACTTGCCTAACTAAATGTTACGTTCTGAATTTCCTACAATCTGATGACTTGCTCAGATGTTGGAGATATAATATCTAGATTATTTAGTACACTAAAATAACTTCAACCAATACACTTTTCCCTTACAGATGTTAACAATGGTTTTATCACTTTCATTTAATCTGTTGAGTACTTTAAAAGTTTCTCTTCTCCCAGATTGATGTTCTGTAGAGTGTATGTGGCTGTTGTCGACCTTGTGCGTCTCACTTGTAAAAACACGTGTTTTTAATACATATTTGTACAAGTCGGAAATGGAACATTTATGACATGTTATTTTATAGGTTCCAGTGTATGAAAATAGGTCAAACGGTTTACATTGTGTATTACGGACTGCTGCGTTTCTTAGAGGTACAGAAGTGCTTAATGAAAGTTGCGATGGAGACTTTACAAAATTGCATTATATTGGAAAGTACAGCGCCAAGAAAATGTTATACGTGACCACTTTTATTCATCAACCGTACAGAAGTGGAGTCCTCTCATTTCCTATTCAAGAAAATGTGTATACCCGAAATATTTGCGTCATTTTACGGCTCCTGCCGCGGCTCTATAGCCAAGTGAGTTGGAAGAATTTCAGAAAACGCCCACTCATGGCTCTACCCCTCTAATCTGATTGGCCCTACTGACTGCATGCTTCTGCTGTGAAGTAATACTTCGAAATCGATGGGCACCTACACAAATCGAAGCAGTTTTCGCTGGATCCTCACAAACTCGGTAAATATGTAGCTACAAAGTTTTGGTACATCCAGTTGTGGGAGAAAAAAAATCTGGTACTCATACCGGATGTGCTAGGAGTCTCCAGTCACATTTTCTCTGGTATTATGGCAGATACCTGCACTTTTTCGTGTAGTAGCTGAAGTCAGCCCAAACAAAATCCATTCTTCACGGCTTTCATACGACCCCCAGCGTCCGTTTGTTCCCGCTAAAAATAAATTTATTTTGAAAGTGGACGTCCCCATTCGATGGAGCGGTCACAAATTAATCTAGTGCTATTTACGTTTCATCGATATAAATTAACGGGGACATTAGAACACTAAGAATAACCAGTAATACAGCAGCGATTGAGAAGCGCTGCTGCATAGTGGCAATTGTCAGCGTGGGCCATGGCGGTGCTGTCGCTGATGTAGCTCTGGTGGTTCTTTGAGTTTTACTGTCCCTGTCAATACATATCGATAGACGAATGGTAATAGACTATAGAATGGGCACGAAAAATTCCAATGTAAAAATCGTTTCGTTTGTAACGGGAAACAAACTGAGACGTTCCGTCGACACTGACTGTCGCGTTTAAACATGGCGATCAGTATTTATTTGGGCTGACTCCAGCTTCACACAGCAAAATCGAAAACGCAAATATCTGCCGAAACACCAGAGAAAATGCGCCTGACTACTCTCAAGAAGCACACTCGGTAACTTCGGAACTTCTGCAGTGTAACTAACGGTGAGCTTCCGGGTATTCAGCCGAGCTGTTTTCATTTTCCGAACAATTTGACGACCGACCGAACCATCTTCTTCAGGTGCTGAGAGATACGCTGCTATGTGCAGTCGCTGTCTATGAGCTATTGTTAGTCTCACGCCTCTTTTCACAGCCGAGTTCGATTCCCGACGTTCACTGCGCCGTTTGATGTTGCTTTATTTTAGAAAGCGCGCACCGATACTCCGTGAAACGCAAATTCTCTCAGCATTTTCCAATTTGATGGACGTGGCACACTATTAATCACTCGTACTGAGGAAACTGAGAGATCGCTTCTGCAGCGTAGCCGAAACAGCCTTACAAGATGTCGGCCCGCCCAAACGTTGCAAATGCTGTTTTGACAACGCTGCAGAAGTTTCGCTGGGAATCCCTTACACGTCCTCAACAGAGTCCCAATCTCCCTCAATCCGATTTCCGTATTTTTGGAGACTTCAAGAATGGCATTCGCTGTCGTCGACTTGCTTCGGACTAAGAGGTGCACGCCTGGGTACAACAATGGATCGGTACGCACCCGCAAACCTTTTTCCTTAAAGTGGGACAAATGTTAAGTTACTGAAATTACTTCTGAAAAAATAAACCACTTTTTCTATATGTCTCACTGGCCCTTATATACCAACTATTTTTCTATATTCGTGCTACAACTGCATGAACCAAAACTTTGGAACTATGCATTTACTGATTTACAGTGATGGACCAACGAAAATGTCTTCCATTTGTGTAGGTGCCCATTGATTTTCAAGTATTGCTTCACAGCAAAAGCATGCAGTTTGTAATTTTTTTTACTGCGACAACTGGATGGACCAAAATTTTCTTTTTACATTTCTTCATAACATGAAAGCGCATTTGTGCGGCCGTTCCTTCAGTTTTCACTTTGTACTAAACGTTCCAGAGAGAGCGCCTTGTCGCAGATGACACGACCAAAATTTGATGCTTGTATCGGTGTTGAAGGCCGCCTCTGTTGGCAAATTTGGAGGATGTGCCAGCCCCGAAAGGCAGTGAAGCGTCGCTTTTAGGCGGGTCCCTCCCTTCCTCGGTAGCGCATCAGCGTACACCTCCGACTGGACGCTCTGGTTGCCGCCTGACGATTTTCCGGCAAAACAGTTCACCGCGGGGCGCGCCCCAGGACTTTGAGAACGTGGCTGCCCGCTCGCGCGAGACCGGTTCCAGCAGCGGCCGTTGCTGTCTCCGCAGATTCAAAGCCCAACTCCCAACGACCGCCGCCGCACCTGCGAGCCATTGTCTTTTGCAGCCCTGCAAGGTCGCATACGCCTGCCGTCTGATGTATCAGCCAGACTACAGAATCAAACACGTATACTGAGTTGCTTCCCGGTGGCACAAGCATTTTTGCTACGCCTCTAAATTTCAACTTTGCCATTGTCGTCGTCGTCATCATCAACAGCAGCAGGACCAGCAGCCGCCGTTTTTGTGATGTTACAACTTACACTCAGACCATACACTAAAATATTTCAGCTTAAGACACCGTAGCGTAACTATGTTATAGCAGGTGGGGTCTGTGCCCTGAGAGCCATTTCCGTAACGTTAACAGAAAAGAAGTAATACGACATACGGAGGAAGAGGAGAAAGAAAGAAGGGGAACAAATGGATTTGAATACACTAAAATGGGAAGGCGACGGAGACGTATGAACAGGAAATATGAGAACTTTCATATTGGACTGTGCTGAGCAACAGTTTCATAACACCTATCTTCCCCATAAGGACACGCTTCTGTCTTCTTTCCGGCTGTTACATGGAGCCACAGTCATGGTACCAAGTGAGCTAAAGCAACGACAATGATACGAGTAAATTAAAAACTGAAATACGTAGTGTTAATATTCCACAATAATATTTATTTTACTTGTCTCTTGACGCGGCTTTCGGCGTTCTCGGCCGATATCAGACAATTCAAGACGACACGCCATAGTCCACACGTCATCAGCGAGATTGGTTCAAATGGCTCTGAGCACTATGCAACTTAACCTCTGAGGTCATCAATCCCCTAGAACTTAGAATTAATTAAAGCTAACTAACCTAAGGACATCACACACATCCATGCCCGAGGCAGGATTCGAACTTGCGACCTTAGCGGTCGCGCGGTACCAGACTGAAGCGCCTAGAACCGAACGGCCACTCCGGCCGGATCATCAGCGAGAGATTCTAACTGTAAGAAGATTATTATTTACAAAGGTATTAGGTCATTCATGACTTCATAGTAGAGTGGAAGACCAAGAACGAAGTGCTCGGGTTAAAAGGAATGTACGTCAGGCGTGTAGACTTTCGCCTTACTGTTCAATCTATACATCGTGGAAATAAAAGAAAGGTTTCAGAGTGGGACTGTCCTCGGTGAAATGGAAGAAGAATTACAGGATCTGTTGAGCGGAATGAAAAGTCTATCGAGAACAGTATACTGATAAAGAGGAAAGCCAAGAAAGACTAAAGTAATGAGAAGCAGTGGAAATGAGAACAGCGAGAAACCTATCATAACCGGTGTTCACAACGTAGATAAAATTAAGGAACTCTGTTACCTAGGCAGCAAAATAGCCCATGACGGACGGAGCAAGGACGACATAAAAAGCAGACTAGCACTTGCCAAAAGGGGTATTCCTGGACAAGACTAGTATATTACTATCAAACAAAGGCCTTAATGTGAGTAAGAAATTTCTGAGCACGTTCGTTTGAAGAACAGCATTGTTTAGCAATGAAATATGGACTATGGGACGACCGAGACAGATGTTGTGAAATCGATGAAATATGGACTATGGGACGACCGAGACATATGTTGTGAAATCGATGGCAAATACACAGAAAAGGGCACAGTTGATTGGCGGTAAAATATTAATAAAATGTAGTTTTCATTCTCCACAATAATATTGATTGGCTAGTAATGTCAGTTACAAGGGAGTAAGACAGGGATGTAGTCTTTCGTCCCACTGTTCATCAATACATCGATGAAGCAATGGTCGAAATGAAAGAAAGGTTCAAGAGTCGGATTAGAATTGAGGGTGAAAGGATGCCAACAAGATTCGCTGATGACATTGATATCCCCAGGACAGGAGAAGAATTACAGTGTGTGTTGAATCGGACAGTCTAATAAGTACAGAATATGGATTGAGAGTAAATCAAAGAAAGATGAAAACAATACGAAGTAGCAGAAATGAGAAACTGAACATCAGAATTGGGTAGCAAAATAACGCATGACAGACTAAGCAAGGACGACAAAAAAGGCGGACTATCACTGGCAAAAAGGGCATTCCTAAATAAGAGAAGTCTACTAGCACCAATCACTGGCCTTAATTTGAGGAAGAAATTTCCGAGACTGAGTTTTTAGCACACCATAGTGTGGTAGTGAAACAGGGGCTATGCGGAAACTGGAACAGAAGAAAATCGAGACATTTGAGATCTGGTATGGAAAATTAGGTGGACGGATAATGTAAGGAAAGAGGAAGTTCTCCGTAGACTCGGAAAGGAATATATGGAAAACGCTGCTATGAAGAAGCGACACGAAGATGAGACCAGTACTAAGACATCAGATAGTAATTTCCATGATACTAGGGCGAACCGTAGACGGTAAAAACAGTACAGGAAGGCAGATATTGGAATATATCCAACAAATAATTGAGAAACTAGGTTGCAAGTGCTACTCTGAGATGAAAAGGTTGGGAAAGGAAAGAAATTCGTTGTGGGCCGCATCAAGCTAGCAATAACAGTAATGACTTTAAATTGTCTAAAAAAATGCAATGTTTCAGTCTCACATGTGTATAAAGTACGAAATCTTATGTAGTGATGTATGGAATGTTTTAATCTGTAGAGATTAGAGTATAAACCCGCTAAACTGACCGACTGACTAGCATAAACGTCTTTTACTACAGAAGTTTTTGCACCTTCGGAAATATCGTTTTTGACTGTGCTGCGGTGATTTGAAAATGGGTCACAGCCCGAAACTAGTTATACAGTGAACAAAAAAAAATGAAATTTGCAAATTCGGCTCATGTTTCGTCGCACAGGTAATACAGACATTGGTTAAAGTCTTTCAACTATAGACAAACTGATAAACTGTCTTAAGTACGTAATTCCCCAAATGCTCCTGGCGTAATTCATAACAAAACAGCTGTACTGTTTACAACAGCGTATTATCGTACGGTGAAAAAATGATACCTGGTTGCTGCTACTTTAGCAAGGGCGAATGGTGCAACTGTATTTGATCTTGAAGGTTGAACTCCTATTCTGTGATTGATGTTTATTAGTAGCCAGAATTTAAAGTAATGTTAATTCTCTGCTTTTATTTGCTCTATGGAGGACATCATATTTAATAATATAAGAATGGTGTTCAATCAGGGTGTCGGTGGAATCTTTCTTTTTTAGTCTCAACCCTTTCACTAAGCTAGTCTAATACAGTCCTGCCCGATTGACTTAGATGTAATTGGATACACAAATTCTAGAGATCGAACCCTGTCTTTCTCTTTGAACAGAATTTGGGCAACAATATGGATAGTGTAGAAAGAAGGTATATGTTTTCTGAATTTTAGTTTGATGGCGAGTGTCTGTAAATTCCTGGCTACAATAGCATTGCCTCCGTTTGTTGTCAGTGTGATTTAGTGCCTTCTGAAGAGGATACACAAACGCTGTTATCTTGTCCCTCCTTTCTACTAAGTATGTTATCAGTTAGGGTAGCACTTAATCTTTGCTGTACACAAATTCTATCAGTTTTAATTCAGTTTCAAAATATGATTTGATTTGTGATGTAGGCAGCAAGTGGTTCACCATGGAGTGGAAGACCACATGCATGTCTCTGCGCGGAAGGATGCTTTCCTTTTAGGATGTGTTAGAATGGCTATTAATTCGGAAATGCCTTCTTGACCTTTTCTTTCGTACAGACACTTCTAGGCCCGTGGAGAGGTACATGATCAGATAACTCAAGAAGAGATGATGCGGCATCTTTGCCGGTTTTCCTCAGAGAGAAAGTTCTATGGAACTCCCTGAGCAGGATGTCAACGAAACATATCGTTTCTTCCGCGCTGTCGAAACTCCGCTTTTTAATGCACGACGTAAGTTCACTCGTGACTGATCTTTAGAAGAAACAACATGTAATTCGATGCTAGCTAGAGGTTACCTTGATTTGTGATCTTACGGTGGAGTAACTAATCATCCCCCCCCCCCACCCGCCCTCCCCCAGTCCGCCCTCCCCCCAAAAAGAAATTAATAAAAGCGTTTATGTTTTTACATATATTAGCTTGCAAATTTCTCAGCAACCAGTTAGATAATAAAGTAGCATGAAAACAGGCTCTAAAATGGCAGAGAATTATAGTACTTGGATAGGTTTGCGCCCTGACCGCTTATGGGAAACAGGAAAAAGCGTCCATTCGCAACCTGACCGTACCTGCTGCAAACCACAGAAGCTTCAGAAAGCAACATACAAAACAGAAAGACCCTCTGCTAAGGAAATAAAGTAAACATAACGCCTGGCTTCCCAAATGCACGCGGAAACTACCGAAACAGTCAGCAGTCCCCTCTTTTACATGCTCGCACAACTGAAATATTGGTAATGGCGAATGCGCACCTCCGTTCCACGTTGTGTAAATTTTGATGTGAAAGTTATAAGTTCGTTCCTAGTATTGTTATTAAGTGAAGTGCATGGCATGTACTTCTCAAAATTTCGGAGTTATCATGGTTACGTGCTGATAAGCATAGACATGATGGTGCCCTGTGTTTACTGTATCGTTTTCTCAATCACAGCACTCCTTCCTGTTCATCTTCAGCCCTTGCACCACCGTCTGAACAACGCAGCAGATATACTCGTTCCCAACAAAGTAAAATCCTTTGTCTACACAACACTGCCATGTTCTCTGAATGATTTTCTGTATCAGGAACTCGACTTTGGAACGATCTTCCTCAAAATACTGGAGAAACTGAAATCCGTTTAAACGTAAAGAGACAGCTTATGGCTCACCTTCTGAAAAGAGCTGTACCTTCCGCAGTTCACTCACCAACCCTTCTTCCCCCACCACTTTTCCCTCCTCTTGTCTATTGAGATTCCTTTCTTTCCTTGCAGCCACTGTCACTTTAATTTCAATCTCCTCTTTCATTATTCCTTCCACTTCTTCTAATACCAAACAATATTTCAAAAGTGCTAAACTAATTAATACCATTCTCAATTCATCCATTATTTTATTATTATTATATTATTTTTTTAATAATGCAAATTATTATTGTTGTGATTGTTATGTAAAAGTTGTTTGTTGTACCTTGGCAGATGTAAACAATGAATACAGTAATAAAACATTTTATGTCTCTTTAAGGTCGTCATTATTATAACTGTAGGCATTCTGTGGCAAATTAAAATGAGTGTGGCAACAAGTTAAATTTGGGGAGGGGTGGGGGTGGGAGCGAAAGACTGTAACAAAGGTGACACCCACTCCTCGAACCGAGCCCATGATCCATGACCTGCCAGCGTCGAGGAATTTCCCTTTTCTCAGTCAGGACACCGCTCGTTTGTTGTGGTGGGAAGTCTGAAACAGGGCCCACTTAGCCTCGGAAGGCAGATAGCGAAACGACATCTATATACTTATTTTTTATTTATTAGAAAGGCGTTGGCCCAGAATTCACAAAAATGGAACTGTTATGCTAAGGAATAGACAAATTCACGGATCACTTTACAATCTGGCATCGTTTAGATAAGGGGTGTCCAACCCGCCGGACTCATCCGGCCCAAGGAGAGAGTATGTATCGCATGACCCGTAGAAAAACCTGTAAAATTTCATTTGTGTAAAGTTATGACAGTTGCCACACGATGCTATCATTCTCTCATCTTCTTCCAATGTGGCCCAGCCTAAGCTAAAAGTTTGGATGCTCCTGCTCAAGTCTTTTTCGTGCATTACGTTCTCAATGTAAATCCATACTGTCTTTCAGGTTATACTTCTCGTTTTCCATATGAAGCCCACAGCACATTTCAGGACAAAATGAAAGTAATTTAAGATCTATCCGTATATTTGTTAAACATTTTTGTTTTGCCATTGTCCCCTGATAATGCAATAATACCTCGAAACATGTTGCATTGTTAAATAATATAAGAAAGTCAATAAAAGATTATGACTGGATTCTTTGAGAAACATGTTCATCACATTCCTCTTCTAATGATGAAATTTTACGAGTAGGTCGCTTAAGATAATGCCGTGATAGTTGCTGTCGAGTTTCTTCCCCTGTCTTCGGTAATCAGAGCTTGCGATACGAATGTAATGACATCGGCGTCTACGAGAAAGTCAGCCTTTATCTTTCGTCCATCTAGCAGTGCAGCCAATACTTCGTCAATAACTTTTCGGCGTGGTGAAATTAGTATTTCGGGACGCTGTCGTAATAATAGGTTGAGATAAATATAATGTAATCAAGTTATTGCAGTGTTTATATTTTACAAATGTGTGTAGTTCGATGTAAATGTCTCAGACACGCATACATGTCTGAAGGAACAGACACTGCTCTGACGATCTACAGCAGTATTAAATTCATGCAAAGTATTCGGAAATTGCGAGTACCATTATAGGTCAGGTGTACCGTTAACTAGAAGCGCGCTTCCAAGTCTGAAGGACATTTGCATCGAACTATACAGATACTGTAAAATACTGCAATAACAAGGGCAAACTGACGAACGAAACACTCTCTTCCTGCGCGGTAATCACATAATGTGCGAGCAGTATGGGACGAGACAGTAGGACATGCGGAAGTTTCAATCAATACTGGATACGTGCTCGAATAGCCGAAGTTGTTCAGACGACCGCGATAAGCGGGAAATCCAGATTCCAGTCCCGGTCCGACACAAATTTTCTTGTGTTTCTAGTAATTAGTACAGCTGATGTATAATCGTATTCTGAATTTGAGAATACATTTCATGCGTTATGTAACCATTTTTTTATATTTTCCGAGTCCAAGTTAACAACTCTCACACCATCTTGTGGGGTCTTGTCGATCAGTAACACTTCCCATCAGTTAGTTTTCTGGCCGAATGTCTGAGAAAGACAACTATGGTAACCTGTCAAGACGTCAAGGAGACTGGCCAGTACCAAAGTCTTTCTGGAGCAACATTAAAATATTGTTTTCGTTTCGGTAAAAGAGGGCACTGTGCGTCACGGAAAAAAAAGCTGTGGACACGGCGCCGCAGGCAGAGCACAAGGCAATCGCGCTCCAGTTCGCACTCAGCATCAGCTACGCAGCCCGCAGCTCACATACACCTGAGGCTCCGCGACAGATTGAGAATCAAGAAGGGCTCCGGAACAGACTCTCGCCCCACTTTCCGCTCCCAACCGCGATAGGGGCAAAACTTCTACCGTGTCCCAGTCACCGGCATCTAGTGAAGTTCACTGTTACAGTATCATGCCGTTGGAATAGGACACAAAACTCAACATCGCGTTTTCTGTACGTTCTTCTTTTGGTAGTGTTTCACGGAACTTTATTTTGTGTCTTTCTATTACAAGAAAATACATCTGAAAAAAAACTTCTTCTCACTCCGCAGCATTACTATCCTTCCATCCTCGATGTACCTCACTTTGACGACCACCTTTTCGTTCACCAGAATTCTCGTACATTGGCAAATTTTGTCACCTGTAATGAGTAGTACCAAAAATTCAATTTCGCTTGAATTATTTTACGCAGATGTAAATTTGACCTACCGTCAGATAACGTGAAATCGGGCTACTCTTAGACATCATTATCCAACTGCTTCAAAACTGTTCCACGACGGCCGTTAAGTTCCTTGTAAATATCATGGCTGCTAATATGGCAGCGAAGCTCAATTCTGTCCGTGATTTCGTTGATTCTTCCAATGCTCCGTTAAGAGGACTGAGGTACGCCTTTGACATCACAATTTCCAGGCAGAAAATATTTTAATTTGCTTTGTATATTATGCGGAATTCTTTCAGTATGTTTGAACTACGTTCATCGTCTTTTGCTTTCGAAACGCATCGGTTTCCTTTTGGGTTTTCATTCAGATTCTTTATACATAACCTTTTTTGGCGACACTGAGAATCGAGAACACAAAATATGAACAACGTTTACAAAATTATTCGATCGCAAAGCCAACTACTGCCGAATACGAACAAACTTTGTTTCCAATCCTTTTAGAAATGTTAGTTTCCTTCTTATCTTGCAACAACACTAACTTGTAAATGTGAATTATCTCTTTTGCATACCGAAAAAAGCCGGCGTGTATTGTTCTCAAAGTATCCTTCTGAAATAATAATGTTGTGTGGTCTTCAGTGCAAAGACTGGTCTGATGCGGTACTCTACCGATCAGGTCTCGTCACCTCTGCCTACCAATTGTAACCAACATTAATCTGAAGCTGCTTCCTGTAATCAAACCTTGGTCTCCCTCTACAATTTTAAACCCACCACATCTCCTTCATTTCCAAATTAAGGACTGTTTGATGAATTAGGATGTGTCCTATGAGGCGACCCTTTCCTTAGATAAAATTGAGTCATAAATTTCATCCCCCTAAGAACTGAGATAGTGCCAAGTGCCCACATGTTTTCCTAAGAAACTGAAATCTTCCTGAGAGAACCCATATCCGAAAGAAAGTGCATCCCAGCGTTAGATATCACTAACGTACAGAAATTGAAAAAGAACAGTTTAGTTGATGGTATTAACCTCACAGTTCTGACTGGCCAGAAGCACCTCTGAACTGATTCCTATTCCAGCCAGTTCTTGCTTTTCCACTTGCCAGTGACTAAACAGTGATCTCTCAAATCTGTCTCCTTCACACAACAGTGGCTACATTAAGTGCTACGAATACTAAGCTCTTTGGTTTTCTCGTTGCGTAGGACGACGATGCCATGGGCTCCCGGCTGTTACGACCAGCGATCATAAAAACCTTATAACTACTCGTTTCTTCATCATCGCACAAACAGTATACTGCAAGAGTGTGTATTAAATCTAATTTGACCTTCTGTAGCAGATTTGGAAAGCTTTACATTCAGTATTTGATTATTACTGATGTACAGTCACAGTGTAAAAGACATGTGTACAAGTTATCCCTTGAGATAAGCGGCACTGTCCATTTCAGACTTGAAGATCAGAAGACTCGATTTATAAGATTCTAAGTAGCTGTTATGGTCTTCATGGAAACGCGAGTCTACTGAATGAATTTATGGCAACATGTTCCGATGCGTTACAGTTTAGAAGGCTTTCTTGAATGAGATATCCGTTTGTTGCACTGTGTGACAGTTGTTTTGTGAAGAGTCAGCCATCAAAACAGACTTGGGAGATTGGCTAAAAAGGTCTTAACTTGCGCCTATTAATACCCTTCAGTAAATATTAATTCGTGTTCAGTCAAACGAGGTCTTACGTTAAAATTAGCGACAACTGGTTATAAAAAAGGTCATAAGCTCTACTGATGCCTTTTTTGTAGCGATACTGTTTCGGTAAGAGTAAATCTAATCCATATTTCGGGCAGTGCCAGAGATTTCTCCTTGATTACAGGGCTGGAATTGGGTCTATTCAGATTAGGCTATTGAGGAGCTACTTCCATGAAAAGTAACTAGCTATTCCAAGGTCTGGAAAGCCAACAACTGCCGGGAGAGAGGTACGCTGACTCCATGCTGCTCCATACTGCATCCGAAAGATGCCATAGGGCAGAGGACAACACAGTGCCCAATCGACATAGCGCCGTCCTCTGTGGCGGATCCACAGGGCCTTTATTAATGGCATACGAGTAGTGACTATTTTAACCCTGTTTTGCGAGTTTTGTTAGTTGTTACGCCCGTTTTAAAAGTGTAGGAGAGGATAGAATTAATCCGCGTCCGCCGGAAAATGTTTCCTTGTCGAGAAACTCTTAACGTTGTTTGACAACCGTGCCGCCGATCGCTAGGAGCACGTGAATTTCCCGATACGACCGGCAGTGAAGAGTTCGCCGGTTATAGCGTGATTCGTCGCTCCAGATCACTCGTTTACTGTCATCATTGTCCTATGATGTCGCTCTCTGCTCCACCTCAGGCGCCGTTTAGCATTGACTACAGAAATGTACGGCTTATGATGAGAGTTTGTTCTTTTTAATTCCCTAGGCACAATCACTGTGATAGGTGGACTACCGCTGGCACTTTGGAACTTACTTCCGCTGACTTCATGCGATTTTTTTTTTTTTTTACAACCACACTTCGCAATGCTCGCTATTCCTTGTACGTCAGTGCATGAGTCCTACCTAGTCTCGGTTTAGCGGTAGTTGTTTCTTCGAGTTTACACTTCGCAATCGCATCACCAACAGCCGAATTGAGCAACTTTAGAAGAGTTGAAACTTTCCTGATGGATTTTCTACTCAGCTGACAACCAATGACTTGCACACATTCGACGTTACTGAGCTCTCCTGGCCGACACATTCTGCTAACACAATATTCCCCGCTTCCTTTTATGCTAGTAGATCCACCTCTCGTGACATTTGGTAGTCAGTTCCGTATTACATAGTACTGTCAAAGTAATTTTGATCATATACTGTATATTATATCATTATGTTACAATTTGGCCACAGTAGTGACTTAATAATGTGATATATGTCAGTAAGCTGTTGAAAGGTTTGAGTGTACAACGTGTTATTGTGTGGAATGAACGTGTTACAGTGTGGCTGACGTTGCAACCTTACTGCTGCAGTATAATTCTGACCTACTTCAAGGTGGCTGAGGAATCTACCTTGCAAAACACTGTGTACAGTAACACAGGCTGTATCAAAACGAATCATGCGATTTGGAGAGTCTATATTTCTGAAACTAATATACATATACAGAAAATTTTGATTTCTGATGAACGGGAAACTTTTTTTTTCTTACCTCTTCATAGGTGTTCAAAATGGCCTCCTCAAGATGCACAGCATATACCAATGTGGTATTCGAATTGTTTCCACACTGCAGCGTTCATGTCTTAAGTTCCATTTTCCACAGCTGCTGATGTCTCAGTTCATTCATTGTTGTTCGTAACGAAGGCGCTTATGTCTTTTATAACAACCCCCCCCCCCCCCCACAAGCAATAATCACATACAGTCAGATCCGGTGACCTTGGAGGCCAGTAATGTAAGACTGAATCATTTGATGATGATGATGATGATGATGATGATGTTTGGTTTGTGGGGCGCTCAACTGCGCGATTGTTAGCGCCCGTACAAATTCCCAACCTTTACTCAGTCCAAACTCGCCACTTTCATGAATGATGAGGACAACACAAACACTCACCTCGAAGCAGGTGAAAATCCCGACCCCGCCGGGACTCGATCCCGGGGCCCGGTGCTCGGGAAGCGACAACGCGACCGCATGACTACAGACTGCGGACTCAATCATCTGGTCCAGTGCGACCGATCCCTCGCTCATTAATAACTTTGATTTAAAAATTTCCGCACATCTAGATGCCAGTGTGGCGGTGTCGCATCATGTTGGTAAACGAAGTCTTTTTAATCAGTCTCCAACTGCGGGAAAAGGAAGTTCTCAAGAATATTGAGATATGTGCTTCCTGTAACAGTGTTCTAGGCAAAGAAAAATGGACCATACACCTTTTCCCTGGAAACAGTACAAAACACATTAAATTTTGGAGAGTCCTCGTGTTATACAGCTTCATTTGGTTGTTCCGGACTCCATATTCTCACATTATGGCGGTTCCCTTTCCATTTGAATGGAATGTTGCTTCGTCACTAAACACTAAACGTGGAAAAAACTGTCATCCTTCACCTTCCCTAGAACGAAATTACAGAACTCCACAGCTGAATTTTGTATGGTTTCTTGCGTAACCGTCGACGCAACACGTCCCACACGGACATCGGTGGCATGTTGAGATATCGAGCTGCACGGAGAACGGATTTCTGCGGACTCCTTGTGAAACTATGGCGGATGCTTTCGACGTCTGTGTCACACTCGTTGACGACCCGGCGATTTGCCTTTACACAAACAACCTGTTTCTCGGATTTGTTCTAATGCTCTGTGGTGCAGGAGGATCCACACCACACGTAGTATGAAAGTCACGCTGAACAGTTATTACCGACCCCACTGCGCAAAGCTTAGAACACAAAACGCTTTTCTGTTGTCCTGACACCATTTTTACTAGAACTGAAGCGGGCGCCCACTGCTGTTACCTAGCAGAAACCAGGTAAAACTTGAGAGTTTGCTCTTTCCAACAGTACGTTGTTCACAAACATATCTCAAATAACAAAAGAGTTATGATTTTTTAAATCGGATTATTCTTTTTTTATACACCCTGCATTCTCGAATGAATGTAACCTTTTAACGAAGTGTGTTTTAATGAACTCGCCCGGCTGAGAACTGAAGAGCTTTATATTACTCTTACATTAACTCGGCGGGAACGACAACGATAATATATATTGTTAAACTTCACGGAAATACAACATTTCTCACAACGAAATGTGCCCGCCACCTCTGCAAACGGGCTTGTTGGTGTACAGAGATAAAAAATGGTTCAAATGGCTCTGAGCACTATGGGACTTAACATCTATTGTAATCAGTCCCCTAGAACTTAGAACTACTTAAACCTAACTAACCTAAGGGCAGCACACAACACCTAGTCATCACGAGGCAGAGAAAATCCCTGACCCCGCCGGGAATCGAACCCGGGAACCCGAGCGCGGGAAGCGAGAACGCTACCGCACGACTACGAGCTGCGGACTGTACAAAGATAAATGGTATTCGGCGCAAGGGGTGCCATGAGCTCAGTCCCCTTTCAGTGAACCGCATATTAATGGTCCTTGCGGTCACTGACGCGCCAGTTACAAGGCGGATCGATAATAACATATCATCCTGGGCTCTGCTCAGAGTGCCTCCCTGACAATTGCTCGGTCCTCTCGTTCTGCCGTCTCTAGGTCGACCGCTTCCTTCTTGACGCTGTGTTCGGTCACGGACAACCATTCACGCCAGCATCGTCAAATAGTGGCATAGCACGTATTCAAATGTCACGCAATTCGCCGGCTGCTCCAACCGGCTTCTTTGAGTCGAACAACACGTCCTCTCTGATATGCTGACATCTTCGTATACTATTCACTCGCCTGTCTGCGATGCAGCGTTACTGTGAAACTGAGTACACGGAATGAAATTCGCAGCGACTTTATGCTCTGCTATCGGCATGTCCCCCGTTTACCATCTTCCATATCTGCGCGGTGAAATTGCGCTGCACCGTCACACGTTCATCCATCGGCCGACAAAGCTTACAGTTTTTCATTTTCCCTCGAGACCTGTATGAATATCAGTTTGTGACCAATTTTCGTAACTCCTTCGTGTTGCGTCACAGTTTCCTTCTCTTTCAGAGGGTAATGCAGTGTGTGGAAAATTCATGACGGCCCTCTACAAGAGTTCAACAGCTTTTATTTCTCCACAAGCTACTTCAAGCATTGTCGACCAACAGTATAACTGGTGACTTATTGGTCCCCTTCATCTATAGCAATGGTGTCCCACGCTAAAGTCCAAAGGCGTAAATCCTATTTCTACACTACTAGCCATTAAAATTGCTACACACCGAAGATGACGTGCTACAGACGCGAAATTTAACCGACAGGAAGAAGATGCTGTGATATGCAAATGATTAGCTTTTCAGAGCATTCACACAAGGTTGGCGCCAGTGGCGACACCTACAACGTGCTGACACGAGGAAAGTTTCCAACCGATTTCTCATAAACAAACAGTTGACCGGCGTTGCCTGGTGAAATGTTGTTGTGATGCCTCTTGTATGGAGGAGAAATGCGTATCATCATGTTTCCGACTTTGATAAAGGTCGGATTGTAGCCTATCGCGATTGCGGTTTATCGTATCGCGTTGGTCGAGATGCAATGACTGTTAGCAGAATATGGAATCGGTGGGTTCAGGAGGGTAATACGGAACGCCGTGCTGGATCCCAACGGCCCCGTATCACTAGCAGTCGACATGACAGGCATCTTATCCGCATGGTTGTAACGGATCGTGCAGGCATGTCTCGATCCCTGAATCAACAGATGGGGATGTTTGCAAGACAACAAACATCTGCACGAACAGTTCGATGACGTTTCCAGCAACATGGACTATCAGCTCAGAGACCATAGCTGCGGTTACCCTTGACGCTGCAACACAGGCAGGAGCGCCTCCGATGGTGTACTCAGCGACGAACCTGGGTGAACGAATGGCAAAACGTCATATTTTCGGATGAATCCAGGTTCTGTTTACAGCATCATGATGGTCGCATCCGTGTTTGGCGACATCGCGGTGAACGCACACTGGAAGCGTGTATTCGTCATCGCCATACTGGTGTATCACCCGGAGTGATGGTAAGGGGTGCCATTGGTTACTCGTCTCGGTCACCTCTTGCTCACATTGACGGCCCTTTGAACAGTGGACGTTACATTTCAGATGTGTTACGACCCGTGGCTCTGCCCTTCATTCGATCCCTGCGAAACCCTACATTTCAGCAGGATAATGCACGACCGCATGTTGCAGGTCCTGTACGGGCTTCTCTGGATAAAGAAAATGTTCGACTGCTGCCCTGGCCAGCACATTCTCCAGATCTCTCACCAATTGAAAACGTCTGGTCAATGGTGACCGAGCAACTGGCTCGTCACAATACGCCAGTCACTACTCTTGATGAACCGTGGTTTCGTGTTGAAGCTGCATGGGCAGATGTACCTGTACACGCCATCCAAGCTCTGATTGACTCAATACCCAGGCGTATCAAGACCGTTATTACGGCAAGAGTTGGTTGTTCTGGTTACTGATTTCTCAGGACCCATGCACCCAAATTGCGTGAAAATGTAATCACATGTCAGTTCTAGTATAATATTTGTCCAATGAATACCAGTTTATCTTCTGCATTTCTTCTTGGTGTAGCAATTTTAATGGCCAGTAGTGTAGTTATACGCTCATTGTCCAGCAATCACGCTAAATTTGTACTTGGCCACGAAATGTGTATTGCAGCGCAAGTTGCGAAGAGGTTTTCTGCAGGGGGTCGGGCGCCTCCGAGGGCGTCGGCCGGGGACAATACGTCGGCTGGCCGGTGCGGTACCTCGTGGCACACCTGGGCGCAGTTCCGTATAAGGCGGCCGACCGCCGGATCGGAACGTAGTACGGCCGTGCAGGTCAGTATCTGCGAGAGCGTCCGCGGCTCCCCATGTAAGGTAAGGCGGCGGGCGGCGGCCAAAAAACAAGACGAGAGCCGGCCACCTGGACAGGCTGCTGCTGGTCGCGTATTCTGCGGGAACACCACGCCCCGGCGGCGGCGGCGCACGACGTGACCTGCACACAGCCTGCGCCCGCACTGCGGTTACAGTCTTCCGCGGTGCCAGGTACGGGGGAAGAAACAAGCCGAAGAGACAGTCATAACTACTATACGAGTTACACTGCTGAAATTTTGTGTAATATTTTTAACTTGCGATAAGGTCGCGCAAAAGGCCAGCGACCACAATACGATTAACTCGGCACACCTTCAACAGTGCTTCAGGTCGCTAAATAATGACAACTCTTACATTATTATTCACCACCGTTCTGGCCACAGATGGGCCATCTGTGGCGGCCGACTGCCGTTTCATCTTCTGCCAATTGCATCATTTGGATTCAGTACGGAGGAGTGAGGTTCTGCGTACTCCTCCGGACTGTACGGCTACCAATCGGTCAAGTAGCTCCTCAGTCGGTGTCACGAGGCTGAGTGCACCCTGTTCTTATGCTCACACGAAGGAAACTTACCTGGCAGTGCTGGGAAGCGCACCCGGGTCCCTTCCATGATAGCCATGCTACCACTCAGCTACGGAAGCGAGCAAACCAGAACCCAATAGTTACAAAACCTTTATTGACGAGTTTCGAGCATGGCTCCTCATCAGCATTTCAGGAACAAATCTGATGCAAACTATCGTATCAAGTGGCAAGCCAATCAGTGTTTGTTAGTGCAGTTACCACTTGACATCATACTTCACGTTAACGTTATTTCTGTTCTATAAAATTTCAGACGAACTCCTTGATGTCAGTAACCTACTGCCATTATATCTCGGCGCTGAGTCCGCTGGCGATCTTTTGGTGGATACAGCTGAAGATGGTCAGAAGACTGCGCCAACATATCGTAGCAGCAAGTTACCCACATCCGGCAGTTGGCCCGAAATTTCATGGAGCAATCTATACAGCCAGGAAGTATTAAATTTCAAAAGTTCGTTTCGAATGTTCTGATGACGTGCCAAGCTCGAAACGAGTCAACCCATTTTTTTCAAGTAGATTTTTGCTTAGCGAACGCTAAGGGCGTGTTCGATTAGAGTTGCAGGTCGTCTGGTGCCGCAGCACAGGTAAAAGCCTCTGCAAGCTTTCTACCTTCCCACGCGGACCCGCTGTTTCTCCTTGCGACCAGTTGATGTTCTCGCAACTGAAGTCTGCATTCACGACAGACTACTAGCGTCCATGTAGCTCTCTATGCATCCAAGAACACACGTTTCAAAGTGTAGTATCTCAGAGCAGGGAACTATTTGGAATGAGAGAAGCCTTGACAGAATTTGCTGTGGAGTGGCGGCACTTGCTCATATTGGGCATTATCTACGTCTATACTACGTAAGCCGCCTTATGGCGTGTCGCGGAGGGTACTTCATGCACTGTCACTGCCCATGTTCCCGTTCCAGTCACCAGACGTGCGCTGGCATTGCAGTTGGTAACTTCCGCATGAACTCTGATGTCTGATTTTACCTTCATGGTTTTTTCGCGAGATATGCATGAGGCAGCAAAATACAATTTAATTTTTCTCGGAATTTTAACAGTAATCCTCACAGTGATGCCCAACCGTCTCTTATAGCGTTTGTCACTTGAGTTTGAAGACCATTTCTATGACTGCAAAAAGTAAATAAGAACAACAGTATCTATATTCTGTTTGTACAGAAATATCATTCAGGGGGTTTCTCATTCAGAAATTGCATTTGAAAGTTAGTTGGTTGGGGGGGAAGATCGTGGTATGTCTTCTGAAAGAAAGAGAAACATCTACCAGCACGTGTTGTTCGACAGCAGCTGGTTTGCAGGATATCGTGACTGAAATTTCAAACTAGCGCCCGAGAGGACAAACATTGTTCACATGGCTGTACACCAGCGGCATGTACCTTCATTCCGGGAAAGTGCATGTTTGCACAAAGAGAAGTGTCCACGCGGGCTGTGCGACGACGTCTGGAGCACCACGGATACTCAGACCGGCCACCATGGTTGCGCCTTTCTTTGACGCGGTAGCAGAGAGATGGGTGCCAGGAGTGATGCACCCAGCTAAAACATTGTCCACGGGATTAGCAAATGTCGTCTTGTCTGAGGAGTCCCGGTTCTGCGATGGACGTATCAATGTGTGGAGGCTCAAACGAGATCGAGAGTTGCCACATGGCATTCATCATCGTAATACAGAGGGTGTTCGACTGTTGCCCTGGCCAGCTGGTTCTCCAGACCGTTCACACATTGAAAACATCCGGTCAAAGGTTTCTGAGAGGCTATTGAGTCTCTGGTGAGAATGAACGTTACCGGAATGCTTTCGTTATCATGTGTGGTGAGCACATGGTGTGATCTGGCTACTGAGTACAAAAAATGATCGAGTCTAGTTTGCGAAATTGGTAATGTGGAAAGCAGCCGTTACATTTCTGGCATGTAAAGTCAGATGCTGTGCTCTGCATCTACATTTACATCATACTCCGAAAACCAACCAACTCTGTATGGCGGACGGTCCTTCTGTTACCACGAACACATCCCTCTTCCACTCGCGTATGGCGCGTGGGAAGAATGATTGTCGGAAGCTTCTGTATTAGCTCTCATTTCTCGAATTTTCTACTTGTAGTCATTACGTGAGCTGCGTAAGGGAGGAAGCAACACATTGTCCGACTCTTCCTGGAAATTGCTCGCTCGAAGTTTCAATAGTAAACGTCTCCGCAATGCATAACGCCTCTCTTGTAACGTATGCCGCTGGAGTTCCTTGAGCATGTCTGTAACGCTCTAGCGCCGAGTAAACGATCCCGTGACAAAACGTCCGGTCTTTGTTGAATCTTTTCTACCTCGTCTATCAGTCCTACCTGTTAAGGGCCCCAGATTAATGGAAAACACTCAAGAAACCGAGCGAGGTGGCGCAGTGGTTAGCACACTGGACTCGCATTCGGGAGGACGACGGTTCAATCCCGTCTCCAGCCATCCTGATTTAGGTTTTCCGGGATATCCCTAAATCGTTTCAGGCAAATGCCGGGATGGTTCCTTTGAAAGGGCACGGCCGATTTCCTTCCCAATCCTTCCCTAACCCGAGCTTGCACTCCGTCTCTAATGACCTCGTTGTCGACGGGACGTTAAACACTAACCACCACCAACACTCAAACTGTCGAACAAGCGCCTTGTAAGCCACTTCCTTCATGGAAGTGTTACATTTCTTTACGAATCTCCGATATCTGCTTATCTTAATTTTTGTTTTATGTGATCGTTCCACTTAAAGTCCCTCCGAATAGTTACTACACTATATTTTACAGTAGATACTGTTCCAAGCAATTTGTCACCAACAGTGTAATTGTCCAGTAGTGGATTTTCTCTAAGTGTGCGTAATATGATAATTTATTTACGTTAGGAGTCAACTGCCAAAGCTTGCACCAGCCATCTGTCCTATACAGGTCACTCTGCAAATGGATACTATCTTCTGGCGTCGCTAGTGCGTCATCTGCGAACAGTCTTAAAGAGCTTCCGATGGTTTCTATTACATCAGTTATGTACATCGTAAACAGCAATGGTCCGATGATACTTCGCTGGGGTACTCCAGCATAACCGTTAAATCAGTCGATGTATCTTCCAAGTCTGCGGGTCGATGTTTTTCGACAAGATAACGCAAGAGCGAATGCTGCCTATGGTGTCATGACGAACCGGATGTTCGACTGTTGCCCTGGCCAGTAAATTTTCTAGATTTTTCACCTGCTGAAAATATCCGCTAATGCGTTGCCAAGAGACGTTGAAGCAGCATGGAATGGCGTACTTTTATCTGTCATCCATTTTAATTTGAACTCGGCGTCCAGTCGTATTAGATAAGTTGGTGCTGCAAGAGGTGGCAGCTCCGTGTACTAAATTTCGGACCCTGAATGCGCCAACATCATCTACAAACTTAATGTAATGTCTTTCCTATTACAATGCCATGGAAGGAAACGGTCTATTGACACACAGTCAACATGGGTTTAGAAAACATCGTTCCTGTGAAACACAACTAGCTCTTTATTCACATGAAGTAAAGTGCTGAGTGCTATTGACAAGGGATTTCAAATTAAAATGGATGACAGATAAAAGTATGCCATTCCATGCTGCTTCAACGTCTCTTGGCAACGCATTAGCGGATGTTTTCAGCAGGTGAAAAATCTAGAAAATTTACTGGCCAGGGCAACAGTCGAACATCCGGTTCGTCATGACACCACAGACAGCATTCGCTCTTGCGTTATCTTGTCGAAAAACATCGACCCGCAGACTTGGAAGATACATCGACAGATGTAACGGTTATATCTGGAGTACCCCAGCGAAGTATGATCGGACCATTGCTGTTTACGATGTACATAACTGATGTAATAGAAACCGTCGGAAGGTCTTTAAGACTGTTTCCGGAAGGCTTTTGACAATGTACCACACATGCAGCTCGTAGTGAAATTGCGTGCTTATGGAATTTCGTCTCATTTACGTGACTGGATTTGTGATTTCCTGTCAGAGAGGTCACAGTTCGTAGTAATTGACGGAAAGTCATCGAGTAAACAAGTGATTTCTGGAGTTCCCCAAATTAGTGTTATAGGCCATTTGCTGTTCCTTATCTATATAAACGATTTGGGAGACAATCTAAGCAGCCGTCTTCGGTTGTTTGCAGATGACGCTGTCGTTTATCGACTAATAAAGTCATCAGAAGATCGAAACAAACTGCAAAACGATTTAGAAAAAAATATCGGAATGGCGCGAAATGTGGCAGTTGACCCTAAATAACGAAAAGTGAGTTCATTCACATGAGTGCTAAAAGGAACTCCTAAAACTTCGGTTACACGATAAATCATTAATCGAAAAGCCGCAAATTCAACTAAATACCTAGGTAATAAAACTACGAACGACTTAAATTGGAAAGAACACATAGAAAATGTTGTGGGGAAGGCTAACCAAACACTGCATTTTATTGGTAGGACACTTAGAAAATGTAACTGACCTACTAAGGAGACTGTCTACACTACGCTTGTCCGTCCTCTTTTAGACTACTGCTGCTGCGCGGTGTGGGATTCTTACCAGGTAGGACTGACGAAGTACATCGAAAAAGTTCAAAAAAAGGCTGTACGTTTTGTATTATCGCGAAATATGTGAAAGTCACAGAAATGATACAGGATTTGGTCTGGACATCATTAAAAGAAAGGCGTTTTTCGTTGCGACGGAATCTTCTCACGAATTTTTCCTCCGAATGCGAAAATATTTGTTGACACCGACCTACATAGGGCGGAACGATCACCACGATAAATTAAGGGAAATCTGAGCTCGTACGAAAAGATATAGGTGGTCCCACAGAGTGTCGATTTGGTTTAAATCCGGGAAGTCTGGTGTCAGGGAAGTACGATAAGTTAAGCCTGGTACTCCTCGAGCCAAGCACGTACACCGTTACCTTTTGTGTGATACGTTGCACTGTCTTCCAGGTAGATGCCATCCTGTCAGGGAAAAACACTTTATGTAGGGGTGGACAAGGTCCCAAAAGTGCATACTTACGTTAATCCATAACGCTCCCTCCTCCGGCCTGGACTCTTTCCACGGTTGTTGCACGGTGTTTGCTTTCAGATTTTTTACGCTGTACACGCCTGCGGGCACCTGTCCTGCGAAGCATAAAACGTGATTCATCTGGAAAGGCCACCTGTCGCCAGCCAGTGGACGCCCAGTTGGAAGCTGTGGTACACGAAATGGAAGCCAAACATGGTCCCTATGGCCCTCACGTCAGCTAATAGTGCGTGTTACATTACGAAATAATGTGTGTATAGTGTGTGCAGTGATTGGGAGTGAGAAATGAATTTACTGGTAGAACTGGCTTTTTGCATTATTTAATGACTTTTGGGCAGAACAGTATTGTAAACTAAGAATAACCTGAAAGAGGTAGCACTGTTCAAATCAGACTAGCCTTGTATTCGGGACAGTGGAGGCTCAAGTTTTCATCTGGCCATCTTGATTCAGGTGCCGTGGTTTCCCTAAATCACTTGAGGAAAATGATGAGATGATTACTACTGTAAGATCATGGCCGACTACCTGTCCCATCCTTGTAATACAAGGCCTGTAAGTATACTTATTATGTTATTTTTGTCGTTCTTAAATTGTAATATTACATGTTCAGTATCCTTGTAAAACTAATCCGCGAATGAATAAAATTACTACTACTACTACGTAAGAGAAATTCGAGATGACGAAGAGGCGTACCGATGGCTCTTTTTTACGCCGCACCGTCCGCGAATGGAAGAGGAAAGTGGAGGAAATGGTATTGGTACACACTCTACAATGGCATGCAGAGTACAGATATAGGGATCAAACAAGAGGCTTCATAAAAAATATAAAACCAGATGAAGTGGCGCAGCGGTAACGCAATGGATTCTCACTCGGGACGAAGGCGGTTCAGTCCCCCTGTCCACATTTAGGTTTCTAGTTGTTTCCTTGCATCATAAGGCGTACTCCGATATGGTTCCTTTAAAAGGGCACGCCCAACATCGTTCCCATCCTTCCCCAGCAGGCGCTTGCTCTCCGTCTCTAATGACCCACTCGTAGAAGACACGTTAAACCCTTAAACTGACTTAAGAATAATACAAAATTGCTAACTTCAAGAAAAAAATTGTTGTACTTATGGCAAATAAGTGTCTATCATTTACATCGAAATTTCGTTCTTCATTGCTCTAGCTGGGTGCTATGCTGATCTTGGAACTTTCGTAGTGATATTTCCCTAAAGCAAATAAAATCGTCACTGTGCAATGTGGAAACCATTTAGCAATTCTGAGAGAAGTGGAACTCAAAGAAAGGGGAGGGAGGAGAGAGGTAGAGCAGATAGGGGGCAGGGAGGGAGAAATGCAGTCCCTCGAAGGAACATATGGGATTAGCCTTAAGTTATGGTGAAGTGTCGGCAGACTTCGGTTCATTGGTAGAATCTGTATTACTAAGCGGTTAAAACGATAATCCTTATCCAGTTTAAAGTTACCTATCTAACGGCTCCCAGGAGCAACAAATATTTCATTTTCAGCGGTTCGTAGTATGATTATCGGCTGAATCTAGAAGTGTGAAATGTTATCATTATCTAATCATTAAGAGGAATAACTGTTTACTACGATAAAACGTGTATAAAGTGGATATGTCTCGAGGCAATGTAACTCACGGCGTGCAAATTACCCAGACTATATTCAACTAGTATTTCAGAATCACAACACTTAGCGGCTCCTAACTAACTTCACACATAATTTCAAAGCTTTTCGAAATCTTTCTCGCTGACGCCCCCACAAAATCATGAAAGAAAACAAGATTATCGCTTACAAAATTTTCGCTGTTAGTGCAGTAAAACTTCAGCTTCAGGTATGACGTTTTAGTTTATTACATCTTTCCAATAGTTCAGCAGGTATGACGTCATAAACGCTGAGATGCTTGAAAAACAAGATTTTAAGGGAGCGGAAATTACCCAGATAACACTAATATAGTGTTTAAAAATGTGACCTTTTAGCGACATTCAGCAAATTTTAAAGATAATTTCAAACCATTTATAAGCTACTTCTCGTTTAGAGCCCTACAAAATAATAGAAAGAAAATAGTTCATGGTTTGTTAAACGTTAATGCAGTAATGTTATCAGACGTTTGAAGCTGATTTATACAAAAGATTTCGATTATTTAAACAATTGCCTGTGTGCGCGCGCGCCCGCTTCAGTTGTGCTAATATTATTCAAACCACAACCGGTTTCGAGATTCTAAAATCCCATCTTCAGGTGTATGAAATTGTTTTTGGTAACGCGTAACAAGCGGTCGGGCCAGTCAGTACAAGAGCTCCAGTCACTGTATGTTGGCGAATACTGTCCGCCACCGGGCAGCCACACGGCAGAAACGCCAACCATACAGCAATTTCATACAACTAACATCGGATTGTAAAATCTCGAAACCAGTCATGGTTTGAATAAATACTCTCAAGTTGCGGATGTCCTACGTACCAAATCTTTCACCTCTTGTAAGCCTATTTGTGAGCAATTTACAAGAGTCAGCTTTAAGTGAGGAAGCCAGAGATACACTACAGCCCACCACATACCGTTCTCGTAAGGATTCTAAGGACACGATCAGACTATTTACGGCGGTCACAGAGGCGGTTAAGCAATAACTCTTCCTCAGTTCTATACGTGAGTGGAATGAGAAAAAGTCCTAGTAGCTAGTGCTGTGGGTAGTACCTTCTGCCGTACACTTCATGGTGGTTAGCAGGATGTGAATGAAGATTCAGAAAATGACGTGTCAAGCAGACAGAGTACAGTTCTACCTACACAGAGTCTGCTATACTTTGGCTTTTCACGCGTCTTACACAGTTTAAAGCGTTCTAATTTTGCTCTAGTGTCAGGCGGTATGCATGCGAGTGCTAATGGAAAAGTTAACTTCTCGTGCACGCAGTACGTTTACAGAAAGCATTTTTTGAGTAAGCCCACAGTTGCCGGACCAAAATGCTACTGCAAGTTCAAAAACGACATCCATTCGATAACATAATCCGTACACTAGCCGTCACATTTTTGACGTCACTCCGAACCGCGAGGCAAGTTTAGACACTGACGTACACTTGTTTTAAGAGGCCCGTGCGTCAGTCAGATCGCCGTTAACAGGACGGAGAATGCAGTCTCCCTGCGACACTGCAGAATGTGAATGTCCCTTCTATCCGATGACGCGGTTATCACGCAACTGTGTCAACAGTGTTCATCTGTCTCCATTCCAGAGTTCGTGGTTAGCGTTGCTGCCTTTAGATGCTGTGGCCCCAGGTTCCATTCCCGGCCTGGTTGAAAATTTTCTCCGATCAGGGATTGGGTGTTCGTGTTGTTGTCATTTATCTCATCACCGATGCGCACATCACCGAACTGGCGTCAGTACACTATCTGATGAAAAGTATCCGGACATTTATTAGTGTACAATAATATTGAATGTTTGCACCTTTATGAGGGCTTGGACTCTGTTGGGACACTTTCCATGATATGTCTGTGGAGGAACGGCAGCCTCTTCTTCCTCAAGTACCGAAATCAGAGGAGATAGTGGACGCTGGTGTCTGGAGCGAATTTAACTTTTGTAAACCCTCGTCGCCAGTTTTGTAAAGGCCTCTTCGCTGCTGCTGTGGAGGCCGTATTTGTCAGTTCGTGAAACGGCTTTCGGTGCAGTACACCGCTAAGACAATTTCTCCTTACCAATGTTTCACAGCTTTGCCCCATGGCCAGGTAACAGGATAGGAGAACAAAGGTTCTTCAACACTTCTACAAATTAATAACAAAGTTACACAAATGAGTTAAAAAGTTTATATATATGCGCGCCCTCAATGGCTAAGTGCAAATAACCGGAGAAATCTTCACAATACATAGGGAATTCAATTCAGAACAACCGTCTGTTCACTTCTAAGAGTTCACTGAACGACGTTCCCTCTCTAACTCAGCCCTGGACGATGATCTATGACCAGGTGGGGGAGAGCTGCTCTTCTCTCTTCCGAGAAGCTTCTGTCCTTTCTCGTCCGGTCATTGGCAGATTGTATTCGGCCGGCAATTGGCCGAGGCAAAGTCGATAGCTTCATCCTCAGTGCCGCCCGTGGCGCTGGTGGAGCTAGCGCAAATGGCGAGTCTCTATGGCACTGACACCAGATAGCACCTTTGTGCCTGTGGTACTTTCGCCCTGGCTGTCTTGTTCGGACGACACAGCAGTAACTTATCCCAGAACTGCTCCATAGGGTTCAGATCGGGAATGTTATTCTCCACAAACCATTGCCTCGGACATGCTGCTTTTTGACAATGTGCATTGTCATGATGATACAAACAACCAGTCTCCCAGCTGTTCCCCTACTCTACACAATACTGTAAAATTCATCTCTATTCTTCTGCATTTAGCGTCCTCTTAGGAGCAATAAAGGGACCACATCCTAACCACGAAAGACACTCCCATACCATAACACTACGTCCTCCGTACTTTACTGTGGGCACGTCACATGACAGCTTCCGGCAAACCAAAACCATTATATCGGATTGCCACAGGATGCGTGTTTCATCGCTCCAAAACAGTTGTTTCCAGTCATCCATTTTCCAGTGGCGCCGCTCTTTACGCCATAAAGTGTTCAAATGGCTCTGAGCACTATAGGACCTAACTGGTGTGGTCATCAGTCCCCTAGCACGTAGAACTACTTAAACCTAACTAACCTAAGGACATCACACACATCCATCCCGAGGCAGGATTCGAACCTGCGACCGTAGCGGTCGCGCGGTTCCAGGTGCCATCAAGTGTCACTTAGCGCTGATTAGCGAAATGTGACTTTTGAGAAGTTTCTTGATCATTGTACCCCTTTCTTTTTTAATCGCTTCGCACGTTCAGTGTGCTAGCTGGACTGGTGGGAGCATTCCGGAACTCACGGGTGATTCCTTCCACTGATTTCATACCATTTGTTACAACAACCTCTGCAAAGCTTGACGGTCTCTGGACTTCAGTACATAAGGTGTCCGCCCCCGGTAGCTGAGTGGTCAGCGCGACAGAATGTCACTCTTAAGGGCCCGGGTTCTATTCCCGGCTGGGTCGGAGATTTTCTCCGCTCAGGGACTGGGTGTTGTGTTGTCCTAATCATCATCATTTCATCTCCATCGATGTGCAAGTCGCCAAAGTGGCGTCAGATCGAAACACTTGCACCCGGCGAACGGTCTACCCGGCGGGAGGCCCTAGTCACAAGACATTTACATTTAGTACACGGACAACTGTGGTTGTTCCTTCGCGTTGCCACTACAGTCATCAACAACAACAGTTGACTTTGGCAAATTTAGAAGGGTTGAAATATTCCTGATCGATTTGTTACTGAGGTGACACACAATGAGTAGCCACGTTCGAAGTCACTGACATCGCCCGTCCGGCCCATTCTGCTGTTCTTACGTCTCTACTGATAACTCTCCGCCGCCTTCTATACTGGCCCGTCCGCCTCCTGTGATAACTAGTGTTCAATTTCACTTTACTTAGCGATGTCCAGATACTTTTGATCTGATGGACTTTCACTTGGCGACCGATATATCCCCAGAAGGGGGCTGCTGGCCTATACCATTCGTCGATCATTTAATTTCATTGCTTCTGCAATGTTAATTCGAAGAAAGAATACAGTTTTAGATCTGGATTTAAATTATAATAATAATAATATCGTAAACAAGTGTTAATAAAAAATCCATCCTAGTGATTTCATTCTGTTACTAGCTGGACACTTCCAAAGCTTCTATAATTCGTGCAGATCCCTGAAAAGGGACCTTTTGTAGTTGGCAGTTAGATATTTTATCCACGACTATCAAATCATCGTATCTGGTATGTTTTTCTATTTGTTTGCCGTCGTTTCTGCTATCACGTGCGATGGCAATGTCAATGATACACGCTTTCCTTTTCTCCACAGTTCTGACATCTGGTGTACTGTGTTCCAGCGTTCGATCTGTCTGAAGCCGGAAGTCCCGTAATAATTTGGTGTGTTCGTTTCCGACAAATTTTGCTGGCTTGTGGTCCTCCCAGTTCCTTGACACCGGCAGATAGTAATTTTGTCGTAAGTTCCAGTGGATCATTCGTGCTACTGTGTTTCTGCTTGTAATCAGTGCGAGCAATCTTTTTGCAGCAACTCAGGGTATTGTCCCACGACGTTTTTGCAGATTCTATTCGTTATGTCTTCTGTTGGTTCTCGATTATGGCTTTGAAGGCAATAGTTCTGATGACTTGTTCCTGTGCATCACAATCAGTCCTTCAGTTTCCTTCTTTAGCGTTCCGTTGGACAGCCATGACCCAGTCTTTTCTTTACATATTTTGCCTTATTATTATTATTTCTTCATTTTACCCACTTACGAAGTGCGTTGAAACTTGGTATTTGATTTAGTAATTTGTGGCTTCTGAAAGTAACAAGATCTCTTCATGAATTCACTTTGGCCGGTCGCTGTGACCGCGCGGTTCTAGGCGTTTCAGTCCGGAACCGCGCTGCTGCTACGGCCGCAGGTTCGACTCCTGCCTCGGGCATGGATGTGTGTAATGTCCTTAGATTAGTTAGGTTTAAGTAGTTCTAAGTCTACGGGACTGGTGACCTCAGATGTTAAGTCCCATAGTGCTTAGAGCCATTTGAACCAATTCAATATGTTTCACTTCCTTCCAGCCATCGCTTCTCGAGTTTTCTTTTTAAGTTTCTGAGTCAATCAGCGCTTCGTTACTAGTGCACCAATAGCTAGACGACTCATTATGTTTTCCTCTGTGACGTTCATGATATTAGATCTTGCCACGTTTCTTCTAACCAACTGATTTGAATTAACAGCAGTGAGTGGACTTTTGGTGAATCATTTATTGACCATTCTGTAAACATGAACACAGAATTTCTGGCATTTCATTCTTCTTCTTTCTTCCTTGAGGCCAGCTACAGAGAGCGTATTTGAACTTGTTAGCTTCGTCTGACAGCTTTTTCTTCTTCTCTTCCAAATATCCCATTAAAAATTCGCTGTGTAGTTTCTTACGTTCCTACGCTTTCGGAAAGCTTGACAGCTTAATAATAATAATAATAATAATAATAATAATAATAATAATAATAATAATAATAAAAAGCTGAACGTATTCAGACCATAGAATCTGCTCAGTAACCATTCACTTGCAGGAGCTGTTTGCACCATCCGTGAAGGTCTTTTTATCGGAACACTCCGGGGATGACTTTGGAATCCTGACAAGTAAACAATATGGGGTTCTACGGGAAGATCATGTACAGTTATTTTGTCGCCCACTCAACCAACCTACCAACACGCCATCTGCCGTTGTTACCATCTCTCTCTCCTCTTTTCCCGTTCCAGTCGCGAATGATGCGCAGGAAAAACAATTGTTGGTCCGCCTCCTGGTCTTTCCGACAAATAGAAGCAGGAGGAAAGTATACATTGGTTGATTCTTGTAGGAACGTAAGCTCACAGAATTTAAAAGTAAACCACAACCTGATGCATAACGCCTTTCTTGTACCGTTTGCAGAGTCTGCCATTGGTTTTGAATGAACATCTCCGTGACGCTTTCGCGCCTACGAAACTGAAGTTGGACATAATGCGTTTCCATTGTTTGGATCTCTTCTATTCCCTCTACCATTCCTATCTGGTACGCGTTGCAGATTGCCGTGTAATTCTGAATTATCGGTCAAAAGAGTTCTGTAAGTTTTCTGAATGTCTCAGGCTTCTTCCATTGACTCTCCAGTTGTAACCGTTTATTGACGATTAGATCTCTTAGAACTGCCAAACTGGGAGGAAGTTCTTCGCTACGTTTCACACCTCTTCCAAACAGTCCCGCTTACTTCCTACGGGATTAAGGTCGGCTGACTTAGCGGGTCATTCGAGGTGCGGAAAGGGCCTGAATGCTACGTCAAACCAGGAATGCCTACGAGCAACCGTGTGAATACGGGTGTTATCTTGGAAGACACGTGTGTCATCATTCTCATTGTGAAGACGCAGACGAAAGGATAACTCTTGATCCACGAGAATACTGAAACAAACATCCAGGTTTGTGTAACGGTAATCTGAAGAATCACCTGCGGGTTAAACTACACCCCTCACACTGCCTCACTGGGATGTTGCTACACTCAATTTCTTACACCACCAGAGAAGCGGGCAAAGCCGTGAATCGTGACTCCGCTCTAAGTGTTGTTTGGCCATTTGAAGATGCGAAGCTTTATGTGCTTCAGTGAAGTACCCGACTCAGCATGTCCATTACACTGCACGCAGTCCACTTCGCAATTTTCGTTCAGAAACTGTGGGAGGGGGATCTGCGTTCACTGACAATAGCAATTCCTGTCGGACTTAAGCCTGTTTTGTTGACAAGGCCCAACATTCGTCTCCCATCCCTGTTCGTTAGGGTCTTTTTACGATCAACGTGCTTACGCCATGTTACATGACTTCAAACGGTACACTATTCCTTGTAGGCGTGTTGGACAGTCAGCGTTGGCACACCAGCGAACAGGGCAACTTTATTCACGGCGTTATCAAGCGCACGTCTGTACATTCAAACAGCATAGCTTCTATCTGCAATTCTTCTAAGCTCTATCGACCAGTTTTTCTGCGCTGATTCCATACGGCAGACTGATACATACGAGGATCATTTCGAAAGTCCTGCACACTGAGCATGCGCGACCGTTACGGTGGTCCGATCAAGCTGAAATTCACCTCATTTGTGAGCGAGACTTCAGGCGTGACGGTCGTGTATGTGTTTGCTGGTTTGCGTGGCTGTGTCGTGAGTAATCCAGTTTTAAAATGGAAGCTGAAACAGATCCCGGTAGACTACAAGGAGTGAGCAGCGTTACTGTACCAAAATCTGAATCCCTACATGGAGAGAACCCAACGGAAATTTACAACGCTCTGAGAGATATACGTGGGAATAGGGTAGTGGATCGTAGCACAGTATCACTGTGGTCTGTTCATTCCCGTGATGGTCAGGTAAGCACTGAAGATAACCAAAGAAGTGTAAGACCATTTAGTGTAACAGAATAGATCACACAGGTTAATGACATTTGGAGAGAGGATCGACCAAAAACATTTGAGGAAACTGAATATCAGGCCAGAATGTCGGTCACTTCAGTTTACAGAATTAGAACTGAAAAGTTAAAGACGAGAAAAGTTTGTGCCAGATGGGTTCCGCATGATATGAGCGACGAGCAAAGAATCGTTGAAGCATAGCTTCAACGTTATCGAAAAGAACAGTTTCTGAAAGGAATTGTCGCACTTGATGAAACAACGATACGATATTCTGAGCCAGAAGTGTAGCCTCAGTCATCACAATGGAAAAAGTTCTGACTCTCTACGCCCGAAAAATTTCCGCAGCCAAAAATCAAAGGTGAAACCGATGATGATCTTTGGGTATGGCATCAGTGGTGTCATAGCTACAAACAGAGTGCCCAAGGAGACGTTTGTAACACGCGAATAGTACAAGCTGTTTCTGCAGAATATTTTGCACCCGGAAATCCGTCAAGGAAGGCTTTACATGCTTACAGCTGGTGTCCTCGTTTTGCATGATAATACAAAACCCACATATTGTCCTACCAGTGAGAGAAACATTAGGCAAATATCGATGAAAAATATTTCCCATGCACCGTACAGCCCTGACACGAGCTTACTTGGCTTTCATTTGTTTCCCAAATTGAAGGAACAACTCCGTGAAAAACATTTTGATGCAACTAATGAAGTTTTCAGTCAGGTGGCCCGAGTAATCAGCTCAACAATTAAGATGCCCTATCCAGAGTACCGAAGCAGCCAAAACATTGGAAAGCTGTCAGAAGGTAGAACAATTATTATACTGAATTCCTTTAAAGGTATTTTGTAAAATTTTCTTCAATTCTATCTTACAGTGTGGAGAACTTTTGAAATGACCCTCGTACAAACCATGTCACTGCAACGATTTACTTTTGAAGTGTACGGCCAAATGACCGACTGCTGCTACTTCGAAGCAATCTACGGCGTTCCAAAGCTACCAGTATCCTCCGTTAAAGGGGTAACTAATATTTTATCCGGTGATCTTATACTGTAAATAATGGTACTCTATATCCCTGGGTAATTTTTCCTACAATTCTGCATGCCACTACCAGACTACGCTTTAAACCGAGGAGGCTACAAATAATATACTTTTAACTATCTATAATTGTGAAACTGAAATTTATGGTAATATCTTATGGGACCAAGCTGCTAAGTTCATCGGTCCCTGAGCTTACACACTACTTAATCTAACTTACGCTAAGGACAAATCACACACCCATGCCCGAGAGAGGACTCTAACCTCCGACGGAAGGAGCCGCGCGCACCGTGACAGGGTGCCGTAGACCGTGTGGCTACAATGCGCGGTTATAATTGAGTGTCCTCTCCTGTTCTGGTCAGAACTATTTCTTACTGCGGCCGACGTGACACTGTGCCTATATCCTACGAGAGGATTCAATAAATAATGTAACACTTCTTTTTTTCTGAAAGCTGATTGGTTTTATTCAGAATTCCAATAAGCCATATTCCCCATTCCATTGGCTTCAAAACCCTATTTTTCAACATACTCGTAATCCCCGTTCAATGCGACGGCCTTACCCCCACCTGGCTGGGAGGCCTACATCCCTGCATGGTACCACTCTACTGGTCGATGTCGGAGCCAACTACTTGCTGCATCAGTAACTTACCCATCATCCACGTACTGCTTCCCGGAGAGCGCGTCCTTCGTTCGACCAAACAGATGGAAGTCGGAAGGTGCGATACCCTGACTGTAGAGTGGATGAGGAAGAACAGTCCAATGAAGTTTTGTGAGCTCCTCTCGGTTGCGCAGACTTTTGTGGGGCCTTGGGCCTTATGCAGTATTGGAGAAGGAGAATTTTTTTTGCATTTTTGTGGTTGCGAGCACAATGAAGTCATTTCTTCAGTTTCCTGAGGGTAGCACGATACCCTTGCGAGTTGATAGTTGCACCATAAGGGAGGACATCAAACAGAATAACCCCTTGCTAGTCTCAGAAGAGCGTAGCCATGACTTCAACAGCTGAGGATGCAGCTTTGAAATTTGTCTTCGGAGGGGAGGTGGTGTGGTGTCACTCCATGGATTGCCGTTTTGTTTCCGGTTCGAAGTGGTAAACCTATGTTTCATCGTCGGTGATGATGATCGACAAAAAATTGCCACGACCAGCTTAGTAGCGTGCAAGCAACTCTGCGCAGTCCGCCCTCTTAGCTGAGGGGTCATCACATCTAACTGCCATGCAGCGCCCCCAGGTTCGGCACTGGTTGTTACGCTGTCCACATCATTTCATCATCGTCGACAGGCAGGTCGCCCAATATTACGTCAACTCTGCGGCCGAACTTGCTCAGGTGGGGACTTCTGGCCCTCAACGCCGCACGATTATTTCGTTGCTTTTTATAGTATTCTGTTAGGCGCCGAGAAACCCAGCTGATACACATCTTTGAATACGCCAACTGGTGGAAAAGCGTGTCAGCGCTACCAACAGAAACGTCCAGCGAGGTGTAGTTTGACTGATCCGTCGAACACCTCGAATGAGAGTGTCCGCACGTTCCAACACTGGAGGAATCACAGCTGTGTGCGATCGGCCAGCATGTGCTGTCGGCCGGCTCGCTGGAGATTGGACAGGTTTGCGCGACCTTATTGCGATGATGACTAGACACCTCACCCAACGACTCATCGTGCTATTGTTCACTGCCAGGTCTCCGTAGACATTCTGCAAGAGCCTATCAATATCTGTGATGCTCTGGTTTTGCGCCAAAAGAAACTCAATGATAGCTTTCTGATTGGAAATCACCCCCGTTACAGACGCCATTTTGAAAGCTGTCGAAGTGGAACGGGAAATGGTCACATTCGTTCTTTTTAGAATCAACTGAACGAATGCACAGTGTATAGTTTCTGCTTTTTAAACGACGATGAAATAAGTCACACTGGCACTTGTTCACGTTCCATTCAGCTGTGACTATGCTGAAAATCTTAGAAGTAATGAAAGACGGGAGCAACGGTCAATCGTTCAGTGCCGTGAACAGCAGCAGCCGGACAAACGTGAAACTGCCGCAAGCGGAATGCCGTGAACACGACGCTATTTAGACGGCTGGCTGACAAGTATGACCTTTTCTGCCTGCCGGACATCAGTGAGCCGTCGCAAAGCCAGAGTTGGCGGCTGTGTCCTGCCGCATGCCCACGCCTACCTTTGTAGCCGTGTCGGGCGTTCCCCCAGCGCAGCTATGGTGTCAGTACTGCAGGAAACGCCAAATTCCGACCAAATAGCTCCCACTGTCCGCTCAAGGGCGCCGCGCCACATCTAGTCTCGCGAATGCCTCAGTGCGGACGTGACTGCAGCCTATTTACCGAATACCGCAACCAGGGCTACGCAACTGTCCCTATAGAAGCGCCAAGCTTCACACGAATCTGTGCAAGTGCGAAACGAATGTATTTTCGGTTGTGTTGAAAGGATCTACATATCGAGGCAAGAAATCTATTTTCAAATCTCAAATATTGCCGTTAATTCAGCATCTGTACGACAGTAAATTTAGTGAAGCTAGAATAGTCAGCCAACCAGCTGCAACTCTTACCTAGGTTTCGACGGTTTAAAATTTGCTTCTTCAGAAGGTATAGTGAACTTTGTTGCATTACAAGCTGATAAAGTACACTGAATAATGGTTGGCTTCAAATGGCTCTGAACACTGTGGGACTTGACATCTGTGGTCATGTCCCCTAGACTTAGAACAAATTAAACCTAAGGACATCACACACAGCCATGCCCGAGGCAGGATTCGAACATGCGACACTGAATAATGCCGAGATAATTTTTTGTCATATGCTTACTGTTATAATCCAGATGTCGTCATTGTACTTTAATGTACGTAAGTTAACTTGTACGTCAATAAGAGCTTTATGTTAATGGCCGCTATGCTCGACCTTTATCTTCACGTCTGAAATTCTACGTTTCTGCTGTCTTAAGTCACGGATTGTGATTATTTGTGTTCGTAAGATGACTGCCTCATATGACAAGTGCCGTTTGACTTTATTGAATGCACTTAACCAGCATGTGACATAACAAGGTTCGTTATACCTTTGCAAGAAAATTATTTTAAAACTGTCGAAACTTAGGTCAAGGGTTCAAATAAATCTTTGCTTGCAACTGGCTGGCTGAATCTTTCAACCTCTCAAAGTTTAGTGACTTTATTTCCTTCAACCTTAGAACAACCAAGCTCGGACAAAAATAGACGATATATTTTTTAGGAAAAAAATTATAATAGCCTCCTATGTTTTCGCATCTTTTCCTACTTTCCTTTCACGTTATCACGTGTTTTACTGCATATTTATGTGGTTAAAATTTTAAAAACTGAAAATAAAGAACAGACCTTTCTGCTCAAAGGCATATTTTGCCCTGGGTTGGTACGACATCTGACCATAATTCTAATTGTGTGTAAATTTCATTTGGCAAACTGCAAAGTGGGTTTTACTGTGTAATGATGCAAGTGTGTTGCGGGGAGCCGAGCGTGCCTTGGATCGAATCCGCCTCGCGGACTGAGAAGGGCTGGTGAGCCAGCCAGCCTGAATGTGGTTTTTAGGCAGTTTCCCCACATGGCTAAAGTGACTGCACTGAAGAAAACATCAGTTATGAGCAGTTGCGAGCGCGGGTATACACTCAAATCTAAGTTGGAACAGACCCCGCTCTGCTGTGGCTCAGTCTGCTTCAATGGAAGGGAAAGAAAAGAGAAAGCATGCGTCTCTAATATTTATAGAAATTGGATAATCCTAATCTCCCTCTTTCCCATTCTTTATCCATCTCATCCCCCCCCCCCCCCCTCTGTCCTTCACTTTCTCCGGCTCTTCTTTCCCATTTCGTATGTCTGTATTCTCCCATCCCTCTGTCCATGAGCCTTGTTTATTGTTACTGCAAATTCTATTCAAATTCTAATCATAAACCAATAACTACAACTTCCTGCTAACAGTGTTTCACATATCTCTCTCTCTCTCTCTCTCTCTCTCTCTCTCTCTCTCTCTCTCTCTCTCTCTTACAGTGACGTATAAATTTAGTAACTATGCTTTCCCTACGTGGTGCTGGAATACGTGTGTTTTTTGTATACCCATTTTTAGTATAATTATGTAACACATATTTTTTACAAATTAATAACAGGGAAACTTTGTTACAAGAACAGCAACGTCTTATATATTACCTAAAAACTGACTTCTATTAGGCCGGCCGGTGTGGGCCTGTGGTTCTATGCTTTTCAGTCTTGAACCGCGTGACCGCTACGGTCGCAGGTTCGAATCGTGCCTCGGGCATGGATGTGTGTGATGTTCTTAGGTTAGTTAGGTTTAAGTAGTTGTAAGTTCTAGGGGACTGATGACCACTGATGTTAAGTCCCTTAATGCTCAGAGCCATCTGAACCAGTTGACTTGTATTAAAAAGCAACGTTTTGTCAAAATTTCAAAGCAATCGGTCAAGAACTTTCGGACATGAACAATTTTGAACAAATGAACATTTACATTTTTATTTACATAGGTATCAAGGAAGTACATGGTTTCCACAAGATTTTATCCATTGAAACGCTATTATTGAAATTCTAGTATTTATCTGTGGTGTGGTAATAGGAACGTCTATTTATGTTCCGTGACCCGCACGGACAGCCGAGCGCGTAACACACCGCTTCAGGGATCCGGGGCGCCGAGCGTGCCTTGGATCGAATCCGCCTCGCGGACTGAGAAGGGCTGGTGAGCCAGCCAGCCTGAATGTGGTTTTTAGGCAGTTTCCCCACATCAAACTGCGTGAATGTCGGGCTCGTACCCACGTTAAGCCTGGCATACACGATACGCAAACATTTAGAAAACTTTCTCACACTTGATCTTGAGACTTAGCTCTAAAAGCAGAGAGATGGAATACACAGAATCCTGCCTACTGGGAGTTGTGGCCTCGGGAGGTCCAAAACCCTTACACTGTCTAACAATGACAACTCCGTAAAGAAAGCGACGTTAGGCAAGGAAGAAAATCACGATGATTTTAGTTCCGTAATGGCGGAAATATGGTCTTCCAGTTGGATGCGGGCTGTCTTTTTAGGGCGCTTAACAGAGTATTAGCACTCGGCAAAAGGAAAAAGTTTCTATAGAAAAGATCGAGTAAATACGAGTACTTCTTTATTATAGACAGCCAGTATCGACAACTTTGCTGTCTTCTTCCGGTCTTCAAAAGTTTTCGTTACTAAATGTGTTCACATTGTGACTTTGAATCTCCTGTCAAAGTTGTCACACGTATTAGAGGATGAAATGCGGCACATTGTACAATGATCCACCTTAGCCGGCGTACGTGATAGAACTGTAGTACCATATATGCCGTCTGAGGTGGATGGCCAATGAATGGGACACGTCAAGCTAACGTACACAGATGTGCTAATGTACCTTCTACTGTATGTTGAGTTTTGAAACTTAACAATCGTCTGTAAGAGCTACATACACGGACATAGCCATGTGCACAAGGTACTTTTTGATTGTAAATGTTTTATTTATGAGATGCCTTTGCATAATGTTCTACATTTCGCCCACTAACGTAGCAACTTGGCAGGAGACTCCAACTTGTAACATTCCTCCTTTTCACGTGTGGTTATGCTATTTACTATCCTGATATGTAAAATCAGATGTAATACTTGCGTGTATTTTGCATTCTCTGAACTGGTTTACAAAACATACTGTCATGCAAAGCCAACTGTAATATTATTATACTATACTGTTAATAATAAGCAATGTAACAAACAGAAATACAGTTACCCATCCGGATAGCAAAACCACAAAAAGAAGTGTAATAACCGTGTGTGTAAACCTAAGGAATAAGCATCAGACTTTAACTCGTTTCTTCAAATAAGTCATTAGTTCAGAGGTATGGCAAATAACAGTAGTTAGACTACTATTCTGCATCGATAACAATATATGTGGTTGGTGGTACACTATTATTCACCAATCTAATTAAGCACACGTAATGAAGCTGAGTAGGCCAGCAGAAAAGATTGCAACTACCTACTTACTTAACAGACTTCACTTTAGATTTAGACAAAAGATGGTTCAACAATACAAGAAAAGTTTAGCCGCTCAAAACAAAACTACAGCACCCAATTGCTTCATCAAACAGACTGATTTCATGAAAACAAAAGTAAGTTTGGACAGTGGGGGTTTCTACATCAACATATTTGGTACTCAACATTTCATTGATTCACTATAAACTGTTTAACGTTACTATTTATCACCATTAATCATTAACTTAGTATTTCCTTTTATTAATACGTAATGTGAAAGCAGCAAACAATGTATCAAATGTGGTCTCTGAATCGCGCATAACCTTACGTAATCATTTTAACAAACTCACAATGAACACCTTCTGTAATGAATTTTTTTGAAGACCAGAAGATGAAAGCAAAGCCTGTCGAAACAGATTGTCGATAGTAAAGAAGTATTTATGCCATCTTAAGTATAGAAAGTAGGGCTCTTTGATTATATATATACGATATCCGAACAGCAGTATCGAGTGCCGATATTTTTATTTCTTATTAAATTTTTTCGCAATTTTCGGTAAATATTTGAAACTGGTCTTATGATATTGTAGTACAACGTAACTCGACTTTCTCTGTGTGAAAGAGTCTTACTAGTTTCTGAGCTTTCATCACCTCCAGTCTTTCTCTTTGACTATATGAAGCAAGTATGAGTGGCAAAAAGAAGTCCGATTGCACAGAGGGGAGGCGAAGTAAATGAAGTAACAAGATGTGAAGTAATAAAACACCAGTTGCGATAAAAAACAATCTTTAACGCAACTAATGTGCTGTTTCTTCACATCGGCGTTCTTCAAAAACAGTTATTGGAAATAATGAACAAAAATCTAAACGATAAGATTGGGCTTTCCGGTGGGCGGAGACGCGTGAGGGGAAATCCGACGTAATCTGCACTTGGCGCTACCAAAACAAAGTGCAATGTTTTTCACCACGCAATTTTGCACTAGAGCTGCAAGGTCGCTGGCGTTTGCACAAATGAAAAAACAGACAAGACTACATGAAGCGTTCAGGGCAAATTCCATATGTGACGAAATCGAACGACGTACCTACCTGGCACCTTTTATCGTACCACTTTCATTTACCATTGTTAGCAAGTCGGTTATTGCCAAGTATGGATGTGCATCGTTTCCCTTTCAATTCTTGCGCTAAGGGGGATAAGACGACTGCTACCGTGTTGATGTATAGAACAACTAATAATACATCAATACTTAAATATACAGCTCTGAAAACGGCAGTGCACTTGCAATGTGCATCTTATATTTTTATAGGCCAGCACATCAATGTTGTTAACATCGATATGTCTATTAACCGAACTTTCTCAAGGTATCTAGCGTCGATATTGAAATATTAAGAAATATCGATTATCGGCTTCCGCAAAATCATTAAAAATATCAACAGTTCTAATAGAAAGCTTTTTGCCAAGTACACTACTGGTCATTAAAATTGCTATACCACGAAGATGACGTGCTACAGACGCGAAATTTAACCGACAGGAAGGTGATGCTGTGATATGCAAATGATTAGCTTTTCAGAGCATTCTCAAAAGGTTGGCGCCGGTGGTGACACCTACAAAGTGCTCACATGAGGAAAGTTTCCAAACGATTTCTCTACTCAAACAGCAGTTGACCGGCGTTGCCTGGTGAAACGTTGTTGTGATGCCTCGTGTAACGAGGAGAAATGCGTACCATCACGTTTCCGACTTTGATAATGGTCGGATTGTAGCCTATCGGGATTGCGGTTTATCGTATCGCGACATTGCTGCTCGCGTTGGTCGAGCTCCAATGACAATTAGCAGAATGTGAAATCGGTGGGTTCAGGAGGGTAATACGGAACACCGTGCTGGATCCCAAAGGCCTCGTATCACTAGCAGTCGAGATGACAGGCATCTTATCCGCATGGCTGTAACGGATCGTGCAGCCACGTCTCGATCCCTGGGCCAACGGATGGGGACGTTTGCAGCAGCATGGACTATCATCTCGGAGACCATAGCTGCGGTTACCCTCGACGCTGCATCACATCTACGAGCGCCTGCGATGGTGTACTCAACGACGAACCTGGGTGCACGAATGGCAGAACGTCATTTTTTCGGATGAACCTTGTCCAGATCTCTCAGCAATTAATAATGTCTGGTCAATGGTGGCCGAGCGACTGACTCATCACAATACGCCAATGAACAGTGGTATCGTGTTGAAGCTGCATGGGCAGCTGTACCTGTACATGCCATCCAAGCTGTGTTTGACTCAATGCCCAGGCGTAGCAAGGCCGTTATTACGGCCAGAGGTGGTTGTTCTGGGTACTGATTTCTCAGTATCTATGCACCCAAATTGCGTGAAAATGTAATCACATGTCAGTTCTAGTATAATATTTGTCCAATGAATACCCATTTATCATCTGCATTTCTTCTTGGCGTAGCAGTTTTAATGGCCAGTAGTGTGTAACGGATCACTCCTCATCATTTCTTAGCATGAGAAAATTCAGTATTATTTCTTGGCCTTTTCCCATTCACATGTCCGCATTTTGACTCCCCTCATGGCAGTTAGTCTGGGACGCGATCTTGTCAATCACATGGCGGCAGTGGCGGCCACGGGGGTCACAGCTTTCTGTATCACTGCCCGGCCAGGAAGGTGGCTGCGCCGTGGGAAACGGCGGCCGCTGGGTTGGCCTTGCTGCCACGGCCGGTCGGAGGTCGTTGCTTGGCCTTTCACTTCCTACTGCTGCTGCTTTCCTCACTGGAAAGCCGCGGTTACCACCAGCTGCAGCCGGACACTTTCCCGTAGTGACACTCACTACCCTGTCTTTTAATGTAATAATTTATCAAAGAGTCGAAGACTTTTCAAACTCAGGAAAGAAAGCAACGATTGGGCTTTCTTCAACAAAGAGTTAGGCATTCTAACTGCACCTTCACAATATTCACGGTCCAGACACATTTATGTGACCACCACCGCCTATCTTTGACGTCAAAGCGCAATAACCACTCAAGACGGCAGATGGCAGCACTAGCAGTGTTAGATATATAAAGCGTATTAGGGTGGGGGAAGCGGAAAACAGTGTCGTCGTTATGCGGAAAAGGAGATATTTATCTGACGTACACAAGGGCATGATCATTCGCTTTTGGTGAAAGGGTGGAAACATTATCCAAACGGCAAAGTTTGTGAACAGCTGGCGTGACATCACGGGTAAAGAACATCTTGCAAGGCAAAACAGCGCTATCCAAACCCGTCGCCGAGGCAACTTTGGTGCACTACGGGGCAGGAATGACAGGCGGCGAATGACGGCTGCGGAAATGCGTACCGCGATGGATGCTCAACTACTGAGCAGGTGACAGATCAGATGAACCAAGCAGCAACCAACATTGTCTCCCTAACGACCGTTCAGCGAACGTTGTGCGTATGGGCATCCGCAACATGCGCCTGTTCGTGCTCCCATGCTGACTGCTATTCATCGGCGACGAAGGCTGGAATTTGCACGCCAATGCCGCAACTGGACATCGACTGAGTGACAACGGATGTCCTCTACAGATGAATCACGTTTTATGTTACGTCGGCGTGACACTCTGTAACAATCGCAGAAAGGGCCCAGTAGTGAGCGTTATGGTTTGGGTATCGTTTTCGTGCCATTCATTGGTTTATCTCGTCAGTGTGGAACGTACAATGGATCAACACAAGTATGTATCTATCCTTGGAGCCTTGGGGACCACATCCAGTTTGTTTTTACTCGCCATGATGGCATCTGTCAGCAGAACAATGTACGTCACACATCTCGCTGTATACGTGCGTGGCTTTGAGTACCAAGACGTGTTTACCGTACTGTTCTTGCCACCAATCTCTCCGGCTTCACACCCAATCGAGACTCTGTGGAACCACCTCCATTGGGCTGTTCGCGACATGGAGCCTCAACCGAGACTAGCGCACCTGGCCACGGCATTGGAGTTGACATGGTTCCACATCCATGTCGGTTCCTTCCACAACCTCGTCAACTCTCTTCCTACCCGTCTCGCGATGGTCTGCACTGCAAAGGGTTGTTAGTCAGGCTTTTGACAGATCATCACATTAACATATCTGAACAGTGTATGAGGAAGAGTCAAATGAAGACAGGATAGATGGAAGACGCAAGTTAATTGTTTATTATTCCAAAGTAATCGCCATAGCTTACTAGATTTATCACACTGGAAGAGAAACAGTGAACGTCTTCATGGAGAAATATCTGTGGTTGATTTCGGAAAAATTATTTCGTCGGGGGGTGCACCTCTTAGTCCGTAGCAAATCGAAGTCCACAACGTCTTTGTTCAGTGCACCAAAAGTATGGGAATCGCACGAGAAAACAGACTGTATGAAGGATGTATAAGGGGTTTCTAGCGAAACTTCTGCAGCGTAGTCTAAACAACCTTGGCAACATGTGGGCAGCCATTATCCTCCAACAGAAAGATACCGTCTGTTGACAGTTCTGTCGTTTGGACCTGATGGCGCGCTTTAATTTTTGCAAAGTGACCACGTACCGCTGTGTGTTAATTGTGGAGCCGAATGAGCAGCGGGCCCTTGTAGTACAAGAAAAAGGACATCATGACTTTCCGGTACCTGGGTGCCTCTTGCTTCGATTACGCTCCAGAAGTTTTGCTGGAAAGCTCTTATACTTTATCCGTACTGTCTTGATCTCTCCCCATGCGATTTCCATATTTTTGGAGCCCTGGAGAAAGTCATTCGTGGCGTCGATTTGCTTCGGACGAAAAAGTCCACGCTTGGGTACAATCATGGCTCTGCAAGCGAAATAATACACATCTTACTTTTTCCCAGCTTCTTCGTCTTCATTTGACTGCCCCTTATATACAGGGTGTAAATTTTAAGTTTACGAACCAGAATAACTCGAAAAATAAGCTTCACACGAAAAAATCTATAGAATCCAAAGTTGATCATTTTCGAGGGGGACGTCTCCTGGTGCTAAAATTAGCCCACCACCCTAGCCCCCTGGGTGTGGGGCTGGAGGCAACCTTCAAATTTCAAACAGGAAACGCCATTTTTAATTGCAGAATCAGATTCTACATAAAAATACTACATACATTTTGTCTTAAACACTTATCATTCTTGGCAGTTGCCGCTGTAATCAAGAAAATCCAGGTTAAATAAAAATACTTAATTGCTTCATAAATTTGATTCGCTAAAACTAAAACTCTCCCTCTCTCCCCATAAGGTGGAGTTTGAGAGAGAGGAATTAGTTTTACAAATGTTGAATCTGCGGAAAAATTTAATATTTGGGTTAGTTTGTGGACGGTAGGCAGTCATCATGTGATGAGTAATGTTGCACCGACGGTTTTATCTCTGTCACAAGATTCGATTGGAAAACTTTCCATCGATCCGTAATTAACGACCTTGGCGGCACATGTCTTCTACGATGAATTTGTCTACCTCGAATGCTTCGGCTGTTTCCACGGCTTTTGTAATGGCATAGCGTGTCAGATAATCAGTGCAAACAATAATCCATCTATTGCCACTAGCAGACGTTGGAAATCGTCAGAGGAGATCAATCCCAACACGCTGGAAAGGCGTTTCGGCTGATGGAATTGGTATGAGTCGGTCAGGTGGTTTCTGAGGAACTGCCTTTCTCCTCGTGCACTCTCGGCAGTGCGACACATAGTGACGGATACTCCTAAATGAACCTGGCCAAAAAAATCTCTTGCGGGTCCTAAACGTCCGGCCTCAAGTGTGTCATGGAATTTCTGTAGAACATCTAAGCGCATGTGCTTAGGAATCACTGGTAGACACCTCTCTCCAAACGGATCAAAGTTTTTCTTGCAAAGTAATCCATTAACTATCTTAAATTGTCCTTTCACATCCTCTGACCGATTTAAGGAAAACATAATTTGAGATATCTTGGCGCCCTTCTTCTGCTCAGCACAGAGATCCTGGAGTGCAGCGAGACAGTCACTATTTTCATCAAAGTCTTGATGGTCTTGCACAGGGCTTCTTGAGAGACAGCCCGCATCTTTGTGTTTTCTTCCACTTTTTTACACTATGGTAATGTCATACTCTTGAAGACGTAGTGCCCTCCTGGCGAGTCGTCCTGTTGGATCCTTAAGACCTGTCAACCAACAAAGTGAATGATGGCCTGTAACAACTGTGAATGGCCTCCCATAGAGATACTGCCGAAATTTGCTGACATATTTTACCACTGTAGAAACTGAAGATACATGTAATTTGCCAGCTGAAGATGAGTGCAAACCCGAAATGCATATTGGCATACACATCTCTAATACTTTTAGGAATAGGAAATACCGTTTCTGCGCCTGGCCGCACACCTTCGTTTGACACAAGGTGCCCTTGTATTTTGATTTCCTTTGGTCCAAAGAGAGACTTTCTTGGATTAAGTTTCAGTCCAGCTCGTTGGAGACACTTAAAAACGGCCCTCAGTCTTTTCACGTGTCATCAAATGTCTCTGAGAACACTGTCACCTAAATAACAAAGACACATAGTACACTTCCGGTGCCTTAGAAGATCATCCATCATTCGTTCAAAAGTTGCTGGTGCATTACAAAAACCAAACGGCATTACCTTAAACTCATACAGGCCCTCAGGGGTGATAAATGCAGTTTTGTCACGATCAGCCTCATCTACTTCGATTTGACGGTATCCCGAGTATATGTCCATGGTTGAGAAAAACTTAGCCCCCTTCAGACAATAAAGTGTATCGTCAATTCGTGGAAAGGGGTAAGCGTCCTTTTTAGTTACCTTATTGAGCTTCCTGTAATCAACACAAAAGGGCCAACTGCCATCCTTCATCCTGGTGACGACCATGGGCTCTGCGAAGGCTGAATGTCATTCTTCATCATTTTCTCTACCTCGTCGCGAATTATTCGAAGTTCCCTTGCTGACACATTATGCTGACACACATTATTGGTTGATGATCTCCAATGCTAATCCGGTGCTTCACCATCGATTTGTCTAATTTGCTCTTCATCTGTGGATTTAAGCATTCAGAGAACTCTTGAAGAATGGCAAGTAGCTTCTTCTGTTGTTCCGTAGAGAGATCTGGTGACAATCGAGCTAAAAGATCTTGTCTCGTAGTGGTAGCGCCAATTTCACCCACAGACTCGGCATGGGAGGTTTCTATGACACTCAGCTGTTCTTCAATTAACGGCTCAGCGTTTGCTACGTACATGTGTGTTGGAAGGATCTGCAGCTCTCGGCGACAGTTAACTATCCACAATTCACCGAATCAGTTCTTAAACAAGACGACAGAAGATGGGATGACCAAGTTATTTTTCAGTGGTATACTTCTCTTACATTCCACTACAAGATCCATGGGTTGATGCATGGCATGACACATGACAGCTACCTTTCTAGCACTGACGGCAGGAATGATCAATTCATCCAGCACACATAGTCTCCACACACTCGGATGCGCATCTTCCTGCCACAGTATCTCATCTTGCCTAGCATAATCTTCGATCAACCACAATCTATAATGGACTGAAAAGCTTTCAAATAGTCAAAAAATGTTCAAATGTGTGTGTGAAATCTTATGGGACTCAACTGCTAAGGTCATCATCAGTCCCTAAGCTTACACACTACTTAACCTAAAGGCCAAACACACACACCCATGCCCGAGGGAGGACTCGAACCTCCGCCAGGACCAGCCGCACAGTCCATGACTGCGGCGCCTTAGACCGCACGACTAACTCCGCGCATTCAAATAGTCCCACCCGAGAATGACGTCATGACCACACTCTTTTAAGACGATGAATTCTATGGGCTGTACATGGACACTCATACCCACATGAATGACACATCTTTCTGTAGGCTTTACATATTTCCCATTAGCCACGTTCAGCAGAGATGTTTTGTTGCCGACGAATACGGTTTCCTGCAACTGGCGACTGTACTCCTCCGAAATCACTATGATGTTCCAGAGTCTACAAGAGCTTGGGGCTGGTCGGCCATCCATGAGGGTACCGACGTAGTTTCCTAACATTTTTGCAGTGATCGACGGCGGAGGATTTTTCTCTTCGGCGGCCTCACCTCCAAGGAAGGTAGCACCCTTTATTTTTCCAGTTTGTGGAGGCTAGGTGCTGGCTGGAGCTTCTAAACGGCGACGGAACCTTGATCGGCGTGTTGGAGAGCGTTCTCTCCAGCGGCTAGCTTGCGGCGTTGGTGACCTACGTTGTCCTGCACCCACATCATCTTCGTAGTCCCGGAGTTGGCGTCGGCTGAGATCGATCTCTGCTGTCTTCTGGCGCGGGCGTCATCAAATATCCGCCGTCTTTCTCGACAATAGCGCACCACATGTCCCGGTCGTCCGCAGTAGAAACATACTGGTTGGTTATCCTGGGTCCTCCGGAGGTAAGTTATCCTTGGTGCCCAGACAGGTTCCTCATGTGGCATTGTAGGAACGTAACTTCGCCTGGGTCTAGGCTTTCTTACCTTTTTAACGGAAATGGACGAGAGATTGGGTTCAACGTCGTTCCACTTCCTTCCTTATGACCTCTTGAAGCGTCTGTTTTCTGCTCGCCGAGCAATACAAGCGTCTTCTGAACTTCCTCTCTCACTGTCTCACGAAGGACACTTGTGAAATCAGTTCCTTCCTCCATCACAGACATCGACGTTTGGAAGTCGGTCAGACTTTGTGATCCTTTTTTGATGCATTGTCTCGATACACTGGCACCATTTGTTGTCGAAACCACCTTCAGGAGTAGGGCTTGATACATGTCCTCAGCAACAACCTTCATGAGATGTGCAACCTTATCTTCGTCCTTTATTCTAGGATCCACTATTTTACACAGCTCCAAGACGTCTTGAATGTAAGATGCTGTAGTTTCTCATGGATGCTGTACCCTGCACTTTATCTTCAGCTTTGCACTTCTGTCGTTGTGTGTCGCCGAAATACTTACGCAATTCCGCATGGGATACTTCCCAACTTGTGAACTTCTCCTCGTTGTTCTCGTACCATTGCTTGGCAGTGCCTTCTAAGTATAAAAATACGTTAACCAAACACACGGAGTCACGCCATTTGTTAAATTTGGCTATACGCTCATGTACCTTCAGCCGCTTGTTTGGATCTTGGCCATCGTCACCAGAGAACCCGGAAGGATGTCTCATGTGGTGGCACACAGTTGCTGTCATCGTGACGTCTTCTTCTTCAGTCTCCGATAGATTGCAATCTGTTGAATGCGGCTAGAACTCTGGTTTCTCGCCACGTAAACGGTGGCTCTGACATGGCCTGATGGAAGCCACTGCGTCGTCGATAACGTGCGGTATCACAAGTTCCAATACCCAACGTCTCCACCAGAATGTCACGTAGAGGAAGGTGTAAGTTGATGAATGACGAACACTAACGTCACTTAACGAAGGTTTATTCAGCACTTATACATACAAGAGTGCGAAGCGAACTGCCTCCGGCCAGGACACATATGGTATATATACAGCTACAGAACATTCCAGTACAAGGCTTCTTGCCATTTGTGGATACTTCTAGAATGTACTCGAATCGAATATAGAAATTAAAATTTTTCATTTCAGGTGAGTTTTGAACTCACGACCCTCCATACAACAATCTAGTACCGTAACCACTTTTTTAATCTCGTTTTTTCCTATATATTGTTTGTGGCGGACGTCCGATGACACCATTCAGGTTGTTCGTTGATTCGTTTACTCAGTCGTTTTTTTATGACCGAGGGTAACTAAACCCTCTGACCGAACAAGCTGGGCTACCGTGCCGGCCGCTAGACTACGGCGATTGCGCTACTTGGCTCCTCCTGCGACAATATAAAAGGATGAATTAAATTGGCCTTCTGGAAAATGTAAATACAAATTCTGCACCACCTGGTTTCACACAGTGGGGAAAAATTATTCATAAATACAAAGAAAATTAAAGTGTACATAAATATACTGAAGCGCCAAAGAAATTGGTATAGGCATGCGTATTAAAGTACAGAGATATGTAAACTGGCTGAATATGGAGCTGCGGTCGTCAACGCCTACATAACACAAGTATCTGGCGCAGTTGTTTAGATCCGTTACTGCTGTTACAACGGCAGGGTATCAAGATTTAAGTGAGTTTGAACATGGTGTCACAGTCGGCGCACGACCGATGGGACACAGCATCTGCGACGTAGCGATGAAGTGCGGATTTTCCCGTACGGTCATTTGACGAGTGTATCGTAAATATCAGGAATCCGGTAAAACGTCAAATCTCAGACATCGCTGCGGCCGGAAAAAGATCCTGCAAGAACGGGACCAACGACGACTGAAGAGAATAGTTCAAAGCTACAGAAGCGCAATCCTTCCGCAAATAGCTGGGGATTTCAACGCTGGGCGTGCAGACCATTCAACGAAACATCATTGATATAGGCTTTCGGAGCAGAAGGCACACTCGTGTACCCTTGATGACTGCACGACAGAAAACTTTACGCCTTGCCTGGGCTCTTCAACACCGCCATTGGACTGTTGACGACTGGAAACATGTTGCCTGGGCGGACGAGTCTCGTTTCGAATTGTATCAAGCGGATGGACTTGTATGAGTATGGACACAACTTCATGAATCCATGAACCCTGCATGACAGCAAGGGATTGTTCAAGCTGGTGTAGGCTCGGTAATGGTGTGGGGCGTGTGCAGTTGGAGTGATATAGGAGCCCTGATGCGTCTAGACACGACTGACAGGTGACATGTGCGTACTGAATGGGGGAGGGGGGCTCCATATGGTTCCCATTGAACGTAAGCATCCTGTCTGATCACCCGTATCCATTCATGTCCACTGTGGATGTGGACGGACTTTAGCAATTCCAGGAGAACAATGGGACACCTCACACGTCCAGGATTGCTGTAGAAGGCACCAGGAACATTCTTTGGAGTTTAAACACTTCCACTGGCCACCAAACTCCCCAGACATGAACATTACTGAGCAAATCTGGGATACCTTGCAACGTGCTGTTCAGAAAAGATCACCAACCCCTCGTACTCTGGCGGATTTATGGAGAGCATTACAGGGTTCATTTTCCTCCAGCACAGTTTCAGACAGTAGTAGAGTCCATGCCACGTCGTGTTGCAGCAGTTCTGCGTGCTCGCGGAGCCCTTCACGATATTAAGTGGGTGCCCGGTTCTTCGGGTATTCAGTGTATTTGTACAGTTTAGAAGGAAAACCCCATACTGTTGTATTGTATAGTACTGTATCTTAACCTGGCGCCTAGAAACGACAGGGAGGCTCCGTCCCCACCGCAACCGCAGTGGTCCACAACCACACGCACGACGACTACCGCAGTTCACTATGCCCCTCCGCCGCCCCACATCGAACCACTCTTTCAGGGTTATTGTGCGGTTCGGCCCCCCTGGTGAACCCCCCTAGGGAACGTCTCGCACCAGACGCGTGTAACCCCTATGGGTTCGAATGGCTCTGAGCACTATGCGACTTAGGTTCTGAGGTCATCAGTAGCCTTTAACTAATTAAACCTAACTAACCTAAGGACATCACACACATCCATGCCCGAGGCAGGATTCGAACCTGCTACCTTAGCGGTCACTCGGCTCCAGACTGTAGCGCCTAGAACCGCACGGCCACTCAAGCCGGCTGTAACCCCTATATATGCGTGGTAGAGCAATGGTGGTGTACCTGTACGTGGAGAAAGTGTTTGCGCAGCAATCGCCGACATAGTAGTGTAGCTGAGGCGGAATAAAGGGAACCAGCCCGCATTCGCAGAGGCAGATGGGAAACCGCCTAAAAGCCATCCACAGACTGGCCAGCTCATGGACCTCGACGCAAGTCCGGCGGGAGGATTCGTGCCGGGGACCAGGCGCTTCTTCCCAATCCGGAAAGCCGTGTGTTAGACCGCACGGCTAACCGGGCGGGCTCTCATACTGTTAGTTTACCAAATAAAACATATCTGGTTGTCATCTTTAGTTGCAATAAATAAAGTTATTCACCATGAACAACGTTGTATCAATACCTTTAACTTCAATTTCCTGTTTTTGTGGCAGCTGATAGCGAGACTTAGCAACTAGTAAAACGAAAGTCTAAGTAAAAGAGACCACGACAGACGGCGAAACTGCTGGCCGCGACTACTGTTCCGCTGCGCACGCAACGAGTCGCGTGGCGAAAGAGGGGGCTACTCCTACTGCGAGGCGGTGATTCACCCACCGAGCGGCGGCTGTTGCGCTGGCTGCGTTGTTTAGGTTGTTTTAGTCCGGTGGGGCCAAGGGGGGGGGGGGAGGAAAAGGGGCCGAGGGGAGAGAGGTCTGGCGCCGGGCCAGGCAGGCGCCGAGCCGCCGCACCGCACTCTGCCGCATAGCGGGGGACCCGTCCACTGCCGACTCCTTACGACATGTCACTGGCAGGAACATACCTGATGCTGCTTTCCACTGCGTCACATACTGTCTGGCCCCTCCAGTTAGATACATATCTGTGTGAGAGATAGGCTCTGTTATTTTACCTCGCCATAGGACTGTTTTCTGGAAATTGTCTTAAAGGATTATTTATGTCTTTTATGCTCCTGACGCCTTATTTTCCACTTGAATTTCTGTATTCTCTTATAAAAACGGTAATGAAATTCAAACAATTTGAAAGCCCGCTAAAACGCTCCAATCGAGTCACGCAATGCGTGTTACGCCACTGGCTAGCTCGCTGCCCCTACTGTCGTAATGTTAATTCACAGCGATGTCGTGTTTTGGACTTCACATTTCGGAAAATGCTGTATAATACCATGTTGAACGAATGCATCTATAAAAACTTCTGAAAAGTTGTTTTTGAGTGTTGTAGAGAATCCGAAGATGCGTAAAATGTGGTTACACTGTAATGGCACGTCGACGCAAGAGTTCACTAAATTAATTAAAAATGTGTTACACTGTGAAGGCAACATTAAATTATATCCGAGATATGCTCTCTCGCTGTTAAAACGAATGATAGCATCATTCAACGCAATTGAACTCTAGCGAAAATTATCATTTTACCCACCTGCATCTGTTATTCGTTAGCTCAATTGTTACGGCTGTAGACCACCGAATTTAATAAGATAATGTCCACAGTTCGCTAGGTCGAATATAACCCGAAAGAACATTTTAACTTATTTGTAAAGTGACTCGACAAACCTCTCATGTGAAAAACAAACCAAAATTACGAAACTTCATCACACCGATCATAAACAGAATATTATCGTGTTTTCCTTGCTGTTTACATGCGGCTACATTTGCAATCGCTGTTCATACACGTCATGTTCAAGAAGATATTTTCTAGTTAATGTGAAAATACTTTTTACTTTATTAGAAACAATGTTTTTATCTTCGTACTGTCCAGCTAGGATCATTACTGTTTAAACTTTTGCATACAATGAAGGCTTTCACAATCGGATGTTTCAGCTGCCGAGAATTCTTCCGGGTTGTATGGCCGTGGTCCATGGAACTCTTCTGTCCCTGACGTTTCGTCCAAAACTACGTTCGACATCTTCGGAGGTGCTCCTGGTTGTGCTGAGCCTTGCCGACTGATGAGAACGGCCTAAATACCGTGGAAAGTGGGCGTGGTCTGGATTTCAAGTGACAGCAGAGATAAACCTTGTCAAGGATAAAATACAACTATCGATGATAGTACGTCAAAGATAAAAACTTCTCATCGATTCTGCAGCGCCACTGTCCATACATCGCCGAGTTTCAGGCTGCTTCTTTTCTGTTAAAATTATCCCCATTTTTACATATTTCGATTGCTTCTCTATATAGCCGTGGACAACAGTTAGTCATAGTACATAAAACTTCAGTTTCCGAAAAATTTCACTACGTGATCACCCAACTCAAGAGCATGTTCCGCCACGGCTGACTTGTCTGTTTTTCCTAGTCGGCAAAGACTTTTGTGTTCCTTCAACCGTGTATTCACAGTGCTCTTTGTAGTTCCAATGTAGACCCTACCAAATGTACACGAAATCCTGTATACACCACTTGTAGACAGAGGGGGACGATTATCCTTAATGGAACGAAGTGCTTGGCCTGTTTTCTTAAGTGGTCTGAAAATCGGTCGAACGTTATGTTTCCTCAAAATCTTGCCCATTTGATCCGTTACTTTTTTGATGAAGGGTTGAAAAACTGTGTTCTTCCATCGATATGTCCTATCGTTGTCCTTAGGCCTCCTGTTATTCGGTCGCAAAACTATTACCCTACTAGAGTACCCATTCCTCTCAAAAGCCTGCTTTAAATGTTTTAACTCGGCGTCCAGGTATTCCGGCACACAAGTCCTAGTCTAGTGGACTATATCTCTCTGTATAACCTCATCGTCTTACACCTCGTTGTACAGTGGGCGTTGGTGGTATTTCACTACTTGCAATGCTTTCCAAAAAAGTGAATTGTTCGTGCCCAAAGTAAATGCATTTACCCTTTGTTGTCCAGTTCTCAGACCGAGACTACCGTGGAGCTGTATATAACACATCCTACAATCTAAACAACTGCTACAATCAGTTCTTGATCACGCTATTTTCGTATTTCGTGTAAAACTTTTTAAAAGTACATGCCCCTTTCACGATTCGAACATGTGACATCTTTACTTGAAGTCTCTGCGCTATCGGTTGCGCCACCGAAGGCCTGCTGGGTGCAGTAGCCTCGCTGAGTGTCTCTATACAGCAAATCAGCACTAAGTTTTGCCAAAAATAATTTAATTGTGCTTTGGGTCGTGGCTCATGACTGACAGTCAACAATCTAGTTATGATATATGGACCTATTTGCAGAAGTTCAACAATTCTTTCGTTTTGAACGAGTTAAATTATGTTGCCGGGAACAGGGAAAAGATTGTATGTCATTGCAAATACCTCTGCTCTAAATGGGTGGACTATACACGCATCAACTTTCGCAAGGCTGCCACTATCAGCGTTCACAAAATTGCTTTCTATTGTTCCTTAAACGTTGTAATTGCGTTTTTCATCACTAAAAAGCCAAACAGTTAGCAGAAAAAGTGTGTAAAAGCCACGTAACTTCGGCTAACGCTTCTATAACACACGTAATATACTATAGCTTCGTCTGAACTCCTAGTCTACGACGTCAAGAGAGCATCAGCCAATAACAGAGCGCTTTCGATCAAGTGACCAGACATCGATATTTAATTATTTTTAAGTTATAATTACAGAAAAACAACAGATATCTTGTGAGAATATTGATCGTTAATGCGCATGTATCTACGAAACTAGTAATTATCGCCAGTTGTTATTTTTTTCTCTCTCCAAGGCATTTGACTCTGTGGATCATGTCACGATCTTAGAAAACCTCGGGTTTTATGGAATTGAAGGCTATCCACACAGCTGGTTTGAATCATACTTAATGAACAGAAAGCAAAAAGCTGTACTGAGCAGTACAAATAATGTTGGGAGGGTGATAAATTCTAGTGAATGGGGAGTTATCACAAAGGGAGTCCCACAGGGTTCAATTTTAGGTGCTCTGCTGTTCCTTATTCATGTGAATGACCTCTCACTTAACGTTCATCAAACGGAACAAGTACTTTTTGCAGACCGCTGTTGTAACGCAACATGCTCTACAGAGTGTCGACATGTTGCCTTGGCCTGCTGGATCACCACATCTGTCTCCAATCGAGCACAAACGGGACATTTTCGACGACAATTCCAGCGTCATCCAAATACAGCATTAACCGTCCCTGTAATGATCGCCCAAGTGCAACAGGCATGGAACTCCATCTGATAAACCGACACCCGGAACCTGTATAACACAATGCATGCACGTTTGCACGCTTGCATTCAACATTCCGGCGGTTACACCGGTTATTGATGTACAAGAATTTGTAACATTATGTGACTGCATTATCATTTTAAATCATTCACTTATCGAGCAGTCGCTCGGCAACAGCTACAGTTAGCAAAGTTGCGAGGACGTAAAAGGTGAACGACCTGTGACGTAACATCCTCTGCAATGCAACTTCCGACTCATCAGACGATCCAACAAGAAACAGCCGCACACCGTCGGCGTTCGCAAATATATTTCCACCGCTGATGATAGCTATGTTACAGCACAAAAGTAAACATATTGTTATAATTAGCGACTACGAACGGGGAACTTTATAACTGTTGTTTATGTATACACATTACGTAAACATATCGTTATAAATTTCACATTTGTAATGGATTACCCCCGCCTACATTAACTTCCGATCTTGCAAAGTTAGTCACTCAAATATGTTAAGTGTACAAATGTATTTCCGTAATTTCATTACTCTATGTTCCTTTGTGTGTTGCGATTTTTTTCCGTTTGTGGAGTAGGCAAGGAGGGTGCCATACTGAGATTCATAGGAAGAATCTTAAGGGAATCTCATCTACTAAAGAAGTTGCTTACAAGGCACTTGTTACACATATTCAGTATTGTCCGTCAACCTGAGACCCTTACCAGTAGAACTAATTGATGAGAAAGAGAAGCCCAACAAAGAGCGCTGCGTTTCGTCACGAGATCGTCTAGACGGCACGAGTGTGTTACGGAGATGCCCCATAAAATCCAGTGGAAGACGCTACAGGAGAGATGTTGTGTATCAAGGGGGGTTACTGTTGAAATTTCGAGTGCGTAATTTCAGAAAAGATCCGGGTGACATGTTACTTCCTTCTAAGTGCGTCTCGCAAAATGATCTCGAAGAGACAATTCAAGAAAGTGGAGCAAATATGGGATCAGTTAGTGACACCAGAAGTACCTTCCGCCACAAACCGTCAAGAGGCTTGCAGAATATTGATGTAGACATAGAAAATAATTGGAACTTTTCTTCTACACTCCTGGAAATGGAAAAAAGAACACATTGACACCATACTTGCTCCGGACACTGCGAGAGGGCTGTACAAGCAATGATCACACGCACGGCACAGCGGACACACCAGGAACCGCGGTGTTGGCCGTCGAATGGCGCTAGCTGCGCAGCATTTGTGCACCGCCGCCGTCAGTGTCAGCCAGTTTGCCGTGGCATACGGAGCTTCATCGCAGTCTTTAACACTGGTAGCATGCCGCGACAGCGTGGACGTGAACCGTATGTGCAGTTGACGGACTTTGAGCGAGGGCGTATAGTGGGCATGCGGGAGGCCGGGTGGACGTACCGCCGAATTGCTCAACACGTGGGGCGTGAGGTCTCCACAGTACATCGATGTTGTCGCCAGTGGTCGGTGGAAGGTGCACGTGCCCGTCGACCTGGGACCGGACCGCAGCGACGCACGGATGCACGCCAAGACCGTAGGATCCTACGCAGTGCCGTAGGGGACCGCACCGCCACTTCCCAGCAAATTAGGGACACTGTTGCTCCTGGGGTATCGGCGAGGACCATTCGCAACCGTCTCCATGAAGCTGTGCTACGGTCCCGCACACCGTAAGGCCGTCTTCCGCTCACGCCCCAACATGGTGCAGCCCGCCTCCAGTGGTGTTGCGACAGGCGTGAATGGAGGGACGAATGGAGACGTGTCCTCTTCAGCGATGAGAGTCGCTTCTGCCTTGGTGCCAATGATGGTCGTATGCGTGTTTGGCGCCGTGCAGGTGAGCGCCACAATCAGGACTGCATACGACCGAGGCACACAGGGCCAACACCCGGCATCATGGTGTGGGGAGCGATCTCTTACACTGGCCGTACACCTCTGGTGATCGTCGAGGGAACACTGAATAGTGCACGGTACATCCAAACCGTCATCGAACCATTCGTTCTACCATTCCTAGACCGGCAAGGGAACTTGCTGTTCCAACAGGACAATGCACGTCCGCATGTATCCCGTGCCACCCAACGTGCTCTAGAAGGTGTAAGTCAACTACCCTGGCCAGCAAGATCTCCAGATCTGTCCCCCATTGAGCATGTTTGGGACTGGATGAAGCGTCGTCTCACGCGGTCTGCACGTCCAGCACGAACGCTGGTCCAACTGAGGCGCCAGGTGGAAATGGCATGGCAAGCTGTTCCACAGGACTACATCCAGCATCTCTACGATCGTCTCCATAGGAGAATAGCAGCCTGCATTGCTGCGAAAGGTGGATATACACTGTACTAGTGCCGACATTGTGCATGCTCTGTTGCCTGTGTCTATGTGCCTGTGGTTCTGTCAGTGTGATCATGTGATGTATCTGACCCCAGGAATGTGTCAATAAAGTTTGCCCTTCCTGGGACAATGAATTCACGGTGTTCTTATTTCAATTTCCAGGAGTGTATTTTTGACCAATACTGCCTCCTGTAGGATATATGACACTTGTTTGAAACATCCTTCATGTTATCCCATCTTGATCCTTTTTATTTTCATATACCATACAAATTCACTCGTCTCTGCTCCAGTCATCATAAGAACTATGAACAAAAACTTCTATACACATCTCGTCAGGATTGGACGCATGACCTGCAACAACAGCACGGCCTCATTTGATTTCAGTTGTGCAAATCTTAACTTTGGAAATGAAGAGGTAACCGTTTCTTATAAACTTTCAACAAATTCTGGTTCATTGCCGTTGTCGGAATTACTTACATTAGAAACACAATTGTTCGATGAATCCAAAGAAGTTTTCTCTTGGACACTCTGACAATAATCTCAGATATGCTATCAATCATCACAGCAGAGTCAGCTAGCTCACGATATTCAAAGAGAGGATGCTGTGTTATAAGTACTGGGTTCCAACGTCTCCCATCACTACCACCTTCACAATATGAACAAACACTACTAGATATACGCACTCATCAACGTCACCCAGAGAGTTCAATTTCGCTATCTCCTTTCGGGAATGAAAGTTGTCAATGTGCACATAGAACGAATACATTTTCCTATTAGACGGCTGAACCTAGCTCTCGTGGCCAGCCTGTGTGGCCGAGCGGTTCTAGGCGCTTCAGTCTGGAACCGCGCGACCGCTACGGTCGCAGGTTCGAATCCTGCCTCGGGCATGGATGTGTGTGATGTCCTTAGGTTAGGTTAGGTTTAAGTAGCTCTAAATTCTAGGGACTTATGACCTCAGATGTTGGGCCCCATAGAGCTCAGAGCCATTTGAACCTACCTCTCGTGGTATCCGAGCCAACAAGCCCATGTAGTTGCTATTCTAATCAACACTCGCTGCCGCAGGAGGCGCCTTGCACAGTTTTCTAAAAATAGTATGAGAAACAACCAACAACATGGCTCTGTAACCACAAATTTATCGTTCAATAAACCCACAAATATCTAAAACATCAGACTGTTCTAACAAATTATTTCAGGCGCGCACTCTTCGGAGAACACTCGAGAATGTTGGGGTTGGGTTGATTTGAGGGAGAGACCAAACAGCGAGGTCATCGGCCGCGCCCTTTCAAGGGAACCGTCCCGGCATTTGCCTAAAGCGATTTCGAGAAATCACGGAAAACCTTAATCACGATGGCCGGACCCGGGACTGGACCGTCGTTCTCCCGAATGCGTGATTTCAGGATTTCGTTTCTCAACAACGAAGGCTTATTCGCATCGAAGCGTTAACCTTTCGTGCCACATCCCGTGATATATTTCCTATTCAAGGTATATAAATTGTTTGGGGAAGGGCTGCAGCTTAGGGTGGAATTTGGAAGACACTGTTTTCTACGCGTACACAAAGCGGATTTGACTGTTGGTGAACACTCGTACGCAAACCTTAAAATCCGAACCGGAAACCCTTCAGTTTCCAATTCTACGCCTACTCCTCTGGCGTACTGAAGCCAAACATAAGATATTAACAAACTACAATACAAATGAGTCACACAGTTGGAATCAGTCTACTAATATTAATGTATGGGTTTAATATTTTGTTGGGATTTGCTATGGAACGATCACTTGGGCTCGATTGTGGGTAAATCAGGAGGGAGACTTCGGTTTATTGGTAGGTAGAATTCTAGACAACTGCAGTCGGTCTATAAAGGAGACTGCTTACGAATCACTCGTCCTATACATCCTGCAATAATGGTAAAGTGTGTGGGACCCGTAACAAATAGGTGATATTGATCGTATACAGAGATGGGAAGCACGAACGCCACAGGTTTGTTTAACCCGAGGGAGAGTCACAGAGATGTTAAAAATGTCGTGTGGCTAGGGCCTCCCGTCAGGTAGACCGTTCGCCGGGTGCAAGTCCTTCGATTTGACGCCTCTTCGGTGACTTGCGTGTCGATGAGGATGAAATGATGATCATTAGGACAACACCCAGTCTCCGAGCGGAGAAAATCTCCGACCCAGCCGGGATCGAGCCCCGGTCCCTTAGGATTGATATTCCGTCGCGCTGACCACTCAGCTACCGGGGGCAGACACAGAGATGCTGAAAGAACTGAAGTGGCAGACTCTTCAAGACACACGTTAATTACCCAGAGAAAGCCAAAGATTTAAGAATCAATCGGCTTTAAATGATGAGTCTACGAATATGCTACAACCCCGTACACATCGCTCCCATAGGAATCGGGAGAACAAAATTAGGTTAATTGCAGCACGCACAAAGGTATTTAAACAATCATTTCCGCGCTCCATAAGTAAATTGAAAGGGGAAAAAACCTAATAACTGGTACAATGCGATGTACACTCTGCCATGCAATTCAGTGGTTTTCAGAGTACACGTGTACAGAAGACAGGTGCGTGGAGAGAGGAAACTAGTTTTCCAGATCTGCAGTGCGTGACGATGCGCATCAAGAGGAGCATTCGTGAAAGCGAGAAGACACAGAAGAGCGCTTCAGTTTCGCTTCGGGATCAACCAACTCTTACGAAGGCTCCGCTTCCGCGAACTAACGCGTTCCTCGGCATTGCCTAATTAGCAGGCGTCACGCTTCTCGCTTCAAACACTGTGAATATCTAGCCCTAGTGGCTTTGAGTGTACCTAGTACAGATATCCGCATTTCATAACAAACAGGAAATGACCACAGTGGAAGAATGATTTTAAAGATACACTTTGACTACTGAAGACTGTAAAATCACGCAAAGGTAAATCAGGTACTCCATCACAGCATTATTATTTGTTTCACTGGACAAGTCTGTGGCTGATGATCACATGAGACATAATGAGATATTCACTCTGCAGCGGAGTGTGCGCTGACATGAAACTTCCTGGCAGATTAAAACTGCCGGACCGAGACTCGAACTCGGGAGCTTTGCTCTTCGCGGGCAAGTGCTCTACCATCTGAGCTACCGAAGCACGACTCATGCCCCGCCCTCACAGCTTTACTTCCGTCAGTACCTCGTCTCCTACTTTCCAAACTCCACAGAAGCTCTCCTGCGATCTTTCTTCCAGGAGTGCTAGTTCTGCAAGGTTCGCAGGAGATCTTCTGTGAAGTTTGGAAAGTACAAGACGAGGTACTGGCGGAAGTAAAGCTGTGAGGACGGGTCGTGAGTCGTTCTTGGGTAGCTCAGATGGTAGAGCACTTGCCTGCGAAAGGCAATGGTTCCGAGTTAGTCTCAGTCCAGAACACAGTTTTAATCTGCCAAGAAGTTTCACGTGAGACGTGTTGTTAAATACACTGCTACATCTACATGGATACTCTGCAAATCACATTTAAGTGCCTGGCAAAGGGTTCATCGAGCTCCAAAGAAAAAGAGGCGCGCCACGAAGGAATTGTCCGAATGGGACGTAAATCGGTAAATGTAATGTATATGTACAGACAAATAAATGATAATTTCAGAAAAATTATTATTCTGCAGAAAGAGCTTCACAGAGGTTGAGCAAGTCAACAACGTGTTGGTCCACCTCTGGCCCTTCTGCAAGCACTTATTCGGTTTCGCATTGATTGGTAGAGTTGTTGGATGTCTACCTGACGTAGACCGTGCCAAATTCTGTCCAATTGGCGCGTTAAATCGTCAAAACCCAATCTGGTTGGAGGGCCCCGCCCACAATGCTCCTAAGGTGTTCCATTGGGGGAGAGATCTGGCGACCTTATTGGCCAAGGTTGGATTTGACATGCACGAAGACTAGCAGTAGAAACTCATGCCATGTGCTGTATTGTAAAGGTGCCGCGTATGGCAACCAAAGGGGTCCTGCTATGAAAAGAAATGGCACACCAGACTATCAAGGTTGTCAGCCTGTAGGGTAGGTGACAGGCTGATGTCCCGTTGGTGTCCAGGATGTCTCCAGACAGGTCTTTTTGGTCATCGGGGCTCATTGTTAGATACAGTTCCCCACAGTCGTTTAATGAACGAAGTAAGAGCATCTGGACTATCAGACCAATTGTGTGATTGGATTGAGAAGTTCCTGGATAATAGAACGCAGCGTGTCATTCTCAATGGAGAGAAGTCTTCCGAAGTAAGTGATTTCAGGTGTGCCGCAGGGGAGTGTCATAGGACCGTTGCTATTCACAATATACATAAATGACCTGGTGGATGACATCGGAAGCTCACTGAGGCTTTTTGCGGATGATGCTGTGGTGTATCGAGAGGTTGTAACAACGGAAAATTGTACTCAAATTCAGGAGGATCTGCAGCGAATTGACGCATGGTCCAGAGAATGGCAATTGAATCTCAATGTAGACAAGTGTAATGTGCTGCGAATACATAGAAAGATAGATCCATTATCATTCAGCTACAAAATAGCAGGTCAGCAACTGGAAGCAGTTAATTCCATAAATTATCTGGGAGTACGCATTAGGAGTGATTTAAAATGGAATGATCATATAAAGTTGATCGTCGGTAAAGCAGATGCCAGACTCAGATTCATTGGAAGAATCCTAAGGAAATGCAATCCGAAAACAAAGGAAGTAGGTTACAGTACGCTTGTTCGCTCACTGCTTGTATACTGCTCAGCAGTGTGGGATCCGTACCAGATAGGGTTGATAGAAGGGATAGAGAAGGTCCAACGGAGAGCAGCGTGCTTCGTTACAGGATCATTTAGTAATCGCGAACGCGTTACGGAGATGATAAACTCCCGTGGAAGACTCTGCAGGAGAGACGCTCAGTAGCTCGGTACGGGCTTTTCTTGAAGTTTCGAGAACATACCTTCACTGAGAATTCAAGCAGTATATTGCTACCTCCTACGTATATCTCGCGAAGAGATCATGAGGATAAAATCAGAGAGATTAGAGCCCACACAGAAGCATACCGACTATCGTTCTTTCCACGAACAATACGAGACTGGAATAGAAGGAAGAACCGATAGAGGTACTCAGGATACCCTCCGCCACACACCGTCAGGTGGCTTGCGGAGTATGGATGTAGATGTAGATTTCGAAGCAGAACTCGTCAGTCAAGTCAATCCTACTCCAGTCAATGAGGTTTCAGGCCGAAGACGTGTCGGAGACGCCCCGGACATCGGTGAGATACCAACCTGATATGAAACTTCCTGCCAGATTAAAACTGTGTGCCGGACCAAGACTCGAAGTCGGGACCTTTGCCTTTCGCGGGCATGTGCTCTATGAGCTACCTAAGCACGACTCACGCCCCGTCCTCACAGCTTCACTTCTGCCCAGTACCTCGTCTCCTACCTTCCAAACTTTACAGAAGCTCTCCTGCGAACCTTGCAGAACTAGCACTTCTGAAAGAAAGGATAATGCGGAGACATGGCTTAGCCACAGCCTGGGGATGTTTCTGTAAAGTTTGGAAAGTAGGAGACGAGGTACTGGCAGAAGTGAAGCTGTGAGGACGGGGCGTGAGTGGTGCTTGGGTAGCTCAGACGGTAGAGCACTTGCCCGCGAAAGGCAAAGGTACCGAGTTAGAGTCTCGGTCCGGCACACAGTTATAATCTGCCAGGAAGTTTCCTAGCAGCGCACACTCCGCTGCAGAGTGAAAATCTCATTCTAGACAAACCTGATTGTCGCCTGCCATGCGGCCCCGCAACCAGGAATGATTATCTGGGGTATAATTTCATTTCATAGCGGGGCTCCTTTGGTTATCATCCACGGAACCCTTACAGTACAGCGGTACGTCGACAATTTTCTACGCCCAGTTTCATTGGCCTTCATGGAAAGCCATCTTGGGCTTATATTTCAGCAAGATAAGGCCCGCCCAAAAGTGGTTAAAGTTTATACTGCTTGTCTTCGTGTTTGCCAAACCCTTCCTTGGCCAGCGATGTCGCCAGATCTCTCTCCAGTTGAGAAAGTCTGGAGCATTATGGGAAGTGCCCTCTAACCATCTCGGGATTCTGTCATTCTAACGCACCAATGGGACAGAATTTGGCACGACATTCCTCAGAAGGACATCCAGAATGCGTAACGACCAGGGGTGATCAAACACAGTATTGACGTGCTCAAATCTTGAAGCTCTTTCTCTTGAATAATTCATCAATTTTTCTGAAATGGTAATTTTATGTTTGCCTGCACATACACCACAAATCGACCGAGTTCCACCCCATTCGGATAAGTCCGTGGTGAGTGGTTTTTTTGTCTTGTAGTGTATCAACAGCTCTCATTAAAATTCAGTGACTCAGAAATATCAAAACGATGAAAAATACAATGATAAACACCAGTACTGACATTTACAACATTAATTAACATTCAGTGTTACGGTTGGCTACATTAAGCGAGGCTCAATGGTGGAGAATGTTCCTGCCGCGAAGCATCAATAGGAATCCACCCAGTGTTCACCTGCAATTCCCCCCTGTGGGTTCGGGGGTAAGAATAGGCCCACGGTATTCCTGCCTGTCGTAAGAGGCGACTAAAAGGAGTCTCAAACGTTTTGCCCTTGTGAGATGGTCCCCTAACGGGTTTGACCTCCATCCTTCTAAATTTTCCGAAGAGCGAGCCGATTGGGGAAGGGCGCCTTACAAGGAGCGATGTGTCCATCAAGCATTACCATCTCTAGCCAGGTTTGTCGTCATCGCTTAGCAGTCCCGCTCACCTACCATCTCTTGGGCGTGGATTTGTTCTTGGGTGCGGTTTCTTGCAGTCTGCTATGCTGTGCCGCTTTATGCGCCAATGACGATATTGGACTACATCACCTGAAATCCAGCACGGTAGCCAGTCCGTTGTGGTGGGGCCGCCATGTACCCTGTTGGTTGTAGCCCCCTGACTACACAGGGATCGCTCTGCTGATGCCAGCGCCGTTAACTCCCCACGTATGCCAAGGAGTAGATGCCTATTTCCTTCGGGCATTGGGACTCCCGGCAATGGCCATCCTGCCAGGTGGTCGTTGCTGAGGCTGGGTGGCGCCCGTGGGGAGGGCCCTTGGTCGGAGTAGGTGGCATCAGGGCGGATGACCCGCAATGAAGCGTGGTACATCATCTCTTGCTGGTGGCCAGCCGCCAGCAGTCTCTAAGCGTTCCAGGGCTCAATACAACGCAACTACATATGACCCCAAATCGTTCCCCTCCCTGGCTACACCATGGGAGGAACGAAAGACTAAGGATGCCAGCGAACCATACTCGCCCCGCTACCTGGTGTGTACGAGAGCTGATGGTGAATCCTTTACATCCATGAAGCCTCAGTTCTTCGTCGAGCACTTAGAGGACAAGTTCGGGGAGGTGGAGGGCTTGTCCAAAATGCGCTCGGGCTCGGTTTTGATCAAATCGGCGTCCTCCGCCCAGTCCCGCCGGTTACTCGATTGTAACAAGCTGGGGGATGTTCCGGTTACAATCACGCCCCATAAGAGTCTTAATATGGTCCAGGGCATAATATTCCATCGGGACCTTCTATTGCAGTCCGATGACGAGCTTCGCGCCAATTTAGGGCGGCGAGGTGTTCACTTCGTCCGGCGCGTACATCGTGGTCCAAGGGATAAGCAGGTTGCCACCGGTGCCTTCATCTTGGCCTTCGAGGGTGATACTTTACCTGAGAAGGTCAAGGTGATGGTCTATCGTTGTGACGTCAAGCCATATATCCCTCCCCCGATGCGGTGCTTTAAGTGCTGGAAGTTCGGGCATATGTCTTCCCGCTGTACTTCCGGCCTCACATGTCGAGATTGTGGACGCCCATCACATCCCGATACTCCATGTGCTCCGCCTCCCATCTGTGTAAACTGCGGAGAGCACCACTCACCTTGCTCGCCGGACTGCAGGATCTACCAGAAAGAGCGCAAAATCATGGAGTATAAGACCCTGGACCGCCTGACATACACTGAGGCCAGGCAGAAGTTCGAACGCCTCCATCCAACACTAGATCGCGTGTTTTACGCCGCGGCTACTACTGTTATGGCCCCATTAGCTCTCCCTCAGACTGCCACCTCTCAGAGCCGGAATGCTACACCTGCCCCCTTGATGGTGGGGGGCACTTCACTCCCTGCTGCTCCTGCACTACCTGCCTCAGGAGCAGCAACCCCCCAACCATCGGGGACATCAGTCCCCACTTCTAAGCTGGGGAAGCCTCAAACTTCCCCTGCTCGAATAGCACGGAAAGGGTCCCTTGGGTCCCTTCCTTCCCAGGTTTCCGCCTCTGGGAAGGGTGACGTCAGCCAATGGAAGAAAAGCAGACCAGCGGCTGATCGCAGGGCTTCCCGCTCCTCCTCCGTCCCGGAGACTGACTCGCTGGAGCCCTCCCAGCCAATGAAACCCAAGGACCAGAGAGACAAGACGAAGAAGAAGACCTCTAAGGCCAAGGACCACACGGTGGCATCCACCCCACTGCTCCCTACAGTCTCTGCGTCCGGGGATAAGGTGGAGATCCGGGCGTCCGCTGAGGACCTGGATCTCGCCGGACCCTCATACGCCATGGAAGCAGATTGTACTGGTCCTCCATCGGTGGCAGCAGGTGACCCAGTGGCGTGATCTGCCTCCTCGGCCCCTTCACGCCTTTTTCGGACATGGACAAAGCAATACTCCAGTGGAACTGCAGCGCTTTTTTCCACCACCTTGCTGAGCTTCGCCAACTCATCAGCAGTCACCCTTTCCTCTGCATTGCCCTACAGGAAACTTGGTTTCCGGCAATGCGGACCCCTGCCCTACGTGGGTATCGGGGTTATTACAAGAACCGGGCAGCTTATGAGAGGGTATCTGGTGGAGTCTGCGTCTACATCCTTAACTCTGTCTACAGCGAATGTGTACCTCTTCACACACCTTTAGAGGCTGTCGCTGTAAGGATGTGGACGCATCAGCCTATTACTGTCTGCAGTTTGTATCTTCCGCCAGATGGTGATGTCTCGCGTCATGTGTTGGCTGCATTGATAGCACAACTGCCTCCTCCTTTTGTGTTACTGGGCGACTTTAACGCCCATAACCCCCTGTGGGGTAGCGCCGCGATTACTGGCCGGGGTAGAGATGTCGAGACTCTTCTCTCGCAGCTTGACCTCTGCCTCTTAAACACGGGAGAGCCGACACATTTCAGCGTCGTCCATGGCACATTTTCGGCCATCGACCTTTCTATCTGCAGCCCCGGACTTTCACCATCCATCCACTGGAGTGTCCATGACGACTTATGTGGTAGTGACCATTTCCCCATCTTTCTGTCACTACCACAGCGTCACTCTTCTGAACGCCCCTCCAGATGGGCTCTGAATAAGGCTGATTGGGGCTTGTTCTCCTCTCTCGCCACTATCGCACCTCCTTTCCCTGACACCATTGATGCGGTGGTTCAGTCGGTCACCACCGGCATCGTTTCTGCGGCGGCATCTGCGATTCCCTGTTCATCCGGGTCCCCTCGGAGGAGGACTGTGCCTTGGTGGGCGCCCGAGATCGCAGAGGCGATTAGAGATCGCCGGCGGGCTCTTCAACGCCATAAGCGGCACCCGTCCTTGGAGAACCTCATCGTTTTTAAACAGCTCCGTGCCCGTGCCCGACGCCTTATTCGCCAACGGAAGCAGGAGTGCTGGGAACGGTATGTTTCCACCATTGGCGTCCGTACCTCTGCATCGCAGGTTTGGGCTAAGATTAGGCGACTCCATGGCTATCGGCCGCCTGTCTCTGTCCCTGGGCTTTCGCTGAATGGAGTGGTGTGTACTGACTCCGACACGATTGCGGACCGGTTAGCAGCGCATTTTGCTCAGTGTTCCGCATCTACGAATTACCCACTGGCCTTCCGCTCCCGGAAAGAGCGGTTGGAAAGTTGGAGGCTTTCCTTTCACACGCGCCACGCGGAGTCGTACAATGCTCCTTTCAGCGACTGGGAATTCCAGAGTGCCCTATCTGCTTGCCCTGATACGGCTCCTGGGCCAGACCGCATCCACAGCCAGATGCTGAAACACCTCTCTGTGAATTGCAAGCGACGCCTCCTAGATGTTTTCAACCGCATCTGGGTTGAGGGTGTGTTCCCGTCTCAATGGCGAGAAAGCATCGTCCTCCCCGTGTTGAAACCTGGCAAGAACCCGCTGGAGGTGGACAGCTACCGCCCATAAGCCTCACCAACGTTCTTTGCAAGTTGCTAGAACGTATGGTGAGCCGGAGGTTGAGTTGGCTCCTCGAGTCTCGAGGCCTTCTGGCTCCGTCTCAGGGTGGGTTCCGCAAAGGCCGCTCTGCCGTCGATAATCTGGTCTCCCTAGAGTCTGCCGTCCGTACAGCCTTTGCACGCCGCCAACATCTGGTTGCCGTCTTCTTCGACATGCGGAAGGCGTACGATACGACTTGGCGATATCACATCCTGGCCACACTTCATGGGTGGGGTCTTAGGGGCCCGCTCCCGATTTTTATTCAGAATTTTCTGTCGTCTCGTTCCTTCCGCGTGCAAGTTGCTGCGTCCCATAGTTCCTCCCGGGTCCAGGAGAACGGGGTCCCACAGGGGTCTGTCCTCAGTGTCTCCCTGTTTTTAATTGCGATCAATGGGCTCGCTGAGGCGGTGGGATCGTCCGTCGCAGCTTCGTTGTATGCAGACGATTTCTGCCTCTACTACAGCTCCACTGGCATTGCAGTTGCTGAGCGCCAGCTGCAGGACGCTATCCGCAAGGCGCAGTCGTGGGCTGTAGCGCACGGCTTCCAGTTTTCGGCCGCTAAGACCTGCGTTGTGCATTTCTGCCGGCGTCGCACGGTTCACCCTGAGCCACGCCTTTACCTTGACGGTGAACCTCTTGCTGTGGTAGACGCATCGGTTCTTGGGACTGGTATTTGATGCCCGGCTGACTTGGCTGCCTCATATTAGGCAGCTTAAACAAACATGCTGGCGGCATTTAAACGCTCTCCGTTGCCTTAGCCACACCGGATGGGGTGCCGATCGGTCCACCCTTCTCCGGCTGTATCAAGCGCTGATCCAGTCCCGCCTTGATTATGGGTGTGTGGCTTATGGTTCGGCGTCGCCATCAGCGTTGCAATTGCTGGATCCCATCCATCACTGCGGGATCCGACTCGCCACAGGAGCATTTCGGACAAGCCCTGTTGACAGCTTACTTGTGGAGGCTGGTGTTCCTCCATTGCGGATCCGGCGCGACCGACTTCTGGCCGCTTATGCTGCCCACGTTTGTAGCTTGCCAGGGCATCCCAACTACCGTCTCCTGTTCCCGCACTCGATCGTCCATCTTCCAGACAGGCGGCCCCGGTCAGGGTGTACGATCGCGGTTCGCATCCGGGCTCTACTGTGTGGGATTGAGTTTTTTCCTCTCCCGCCTGTTTTCCGGGCCAATCTCCGTCTGCCCCCTTGGTGTGTGCGCCGACCATGCATTCGGCTGGATTTGGCACAGGGTCCGAAAGACTCGGTCCCTCCTCCGGCCCTCCGCCGCCGCTTTGTTGCTCTCCTTGCCGAGTTTCCCGGATCTGCCGTGACCTATACCGACGGTTCGATGGTCTCTGGTCGCACTGGTTACGCTCTTACTCTAGAGGATCATTGTGAGCAACGGTCGCTGGCACCCGGGAACAGTGTATACACTGCCGAGTTGGTTGCCGTCTATCGCGCCCTAGAGTATATCCGCTCCCGCTCAGGTGAGTCCTTTGTCATCTGTAGTGACTCCCTGAGTGGTTTACGAGCTCTTGACCAGTGCTTTCCTCGTTCCCGTCTGGTGATGGCCATCCACGAGTCGCTCCATGCTCTTGCCCGTTGCGGCCGCTCCGTGGTCTTTGTTTGGACCCCAGGTCATGTCGGCATCCCGGGCAATGAGCGGGTTGACACGCTGGCTAAACAGGCAGTGAGTTCACCGGCTCTGGAACTCGGCCTTATGGAGTGTGATCTCCTGTCGCTTTTGCGCCAGAAAGTGCTTGGTGCCTGGGGTGACGAGTGGCGCACCCTGCCCACGCCCAACAAACTTCGGGCGGTGAAGGAGACGACCCGTGTGTGGCGCTCCTCCATGCGGGCCTCTCGGAAGGACTCTGTCGTCCTCTGCCGGCTGCGCGTTGGCCACACGTGGCTGACGCACGGCCATTTGTTGCGCCGGGAGGACCCACCGCTATGTCGCTGCGGGGCAGCTCTGACGGTGGTCCACATTTTGGTGGACTGCCCGCTTTTAACAGGACTCAGGCAGACGTTTGCGCTGCCTGATACCCTCCCTGCCCTTTTCTGTGATGACGATGCTATGGCGGACCTCGTGTTGAGTTTTATTCGGGCAGGGGGTTTTTATCGTATGATTTGAGTGTTTGTCCTTTTATTTCCTGTATTGACTTGGGCCTTTGGCCTGTGGTTTTAAACTGTGGGTTTTAATGTCATTTGGTGGTTGGCTTTTCCTTATTTTCATGGTCGGCCAACCACCTTCACACTCGGTGCGATTTTAGTTCCGTTTGTCTGGTCTTTGTCTGCCTTTCTTGTATAGTGTCGTCCCTTCTCTCAGTTCTCCGTTTTTAACGACTGACAGTTTTTATTTCGTGTAATTTTATCGTGGAACAAGGGACCGATGACCTTAGCAGCCTGGTCCCTTCAATCCCACACCCAACCAACCAACCATCACCTGCAATTATTTGGAAAAATCACAGATCAGTCGAATAAGGATGACTGGACTAGGTAAACAAGCCTGTATCCCCTTACATAAATATTGTTTTCCTACATCACCACCCAGTTTAATGTTTTACAGTTTCCATAACCTTATTAAATAGATATGAAGTCTTGCTGTAGGAACTAGAGGAAAGCGAAAAACCTTATTGTTGTTTTCACAATACTGGAGAAGTTGCGGCATTACCAGCTGCTAAATATATTAAGTAGAATAAAAACTTTATATTGTATTTATTATTTTATCTCCCGTTAGCCATAGTTTTTTTTATTGATCTGTATGTCAAAGTTGCGAAATAAGCGGACCAGAATACGCTAGTTGACGATAACCCGACTTGCTTGCGGAGGTATGTGATATCTATTATCAAGCTAATACGCTCGGAGACGACGGCTTGGAGTTTCGAAATCGGTTGCAAAGAGACAGAAAATAAGCATAACTGATTACACATCACGTAATATGAGAACAAATAGTTTTTACGCTACTTAAGAGTGACACATGTAACTTGGACTTGAAAACGTGCGATGTAGCATTAAGTTTTCCACTCCTGTGGAAACTGACTGAAAATGAACGTTTTGGTTTGCTGCACACGGTGTTCAAGGAAATGCTCGAAAGATTAAGCTCGTTCATCTGTCTTAGTTACAATGGATGGATATTACTATTACTTTTAAGCAAGTTCATTTTAAGACAAATCTCGCAATCAAATAAATGTACGGTGAGAAGATTCCATTGTAAGAACCGTCGGCCCGTTTGATGGATCATTCGCCGGTTAAGTTACTAGACAGGGTAAACTTTAAGTAAATGTAGTCTAAGGAAACGGCGTAACCTGGTTCAAGAAGGCTTCCACTGTTTGCCTAAAATGATATACCTGTAAAACTTCGACTTCTTCCTGCAGTGAGTTACACCAAAGGGAAACTAAATCAGCTATGCCAAGTGTTTTTGTTTGGTGTGATACTGAAGGATTCTCACTATTACACTGCAAAGGAAAACTCAGTAATCACGGAAAACTAGGCATTCTTCTTTGGTCAACTATAAGCAAAACGATGCCTGGGTTAGAAAGGGGGGGGGGGGGGGAGAATCATTTCTCGTGAGGACAATATACGCCTCCACAAACATGACCGCATCTGGATACGAACGGAAGTAACGTTGGCTCGAAAGGGAATTACGGCATCATACTTAAGCCACGAAGCTTAGCTAATGCGCTGCGCATCAATGTGTGGCAAAAAGTAATCAAAACTATGCAGTTATTAAGTCACTTGACTAAACTACATCCTATACAAACCAAAAGAAAATAAAAATGAAAGGCCAGTTTCAAAGGAAATAAATACGTCCCTGTGCGGGACATGAAGAAATAGCTAGGGTTTTACATGGTTTAATAATGCAGACGTCTTTCAAAATGGCAATGAACAGCAAATCAGTCCTCGTTTCTGTTCTAACTCCATTATGGCAGTTCCAGCTAGAACGGAAACGACGACTGATTGCTGCTCTTAACAATTTTGAAAGTTTTATCACATTCGTGGAGTGCATTCCACCTTCTTAAAGGAAGATAATTTGATGACTGATCAGCTACCAAGGCCTTGGGATTTAGAAAGAACAGTTGCGGAGCTGTTCATTCGCTCTAAGCTTGGCATTAATTTATCCGCATCGACTTCCGAACGCGTCCAGCACGAAGCAGAAAACTAACGGTGAGAAAACTACACATCGTCGCTGGTTTCTACCGTGAACCACCCTGAATCACCTCCAGTTAAATTTTTGACCATTTGCGAGGCAACAGATATGGAAACAACTCAGTGTACCAATTTTGCAACATTTTTGATATGATTAATAATCACCCACTTTCAGCTTCTGCTTATCTTTATTTGGGACTAATGCGAATTTATTTGCTTTGATTAGCTCTTGGTGTATTAACGTCTGGAAAAGCACGGAAACGTTTAAGGAGCATATCAAATTTTAGAACGATAAAACGTTTCTGGGTGCATTTGTTACAAAACAGCCATCGACCTTTCCATTCTCCAAATGAACACGTTCTTTACCGCTACAACGTGAATTCAAATTAACGTTTGTAAGAATTCACCTCCAATGAAGTTTATGCATTTTTTTCCTACATATTCTTCAGTTTTTCTTAACATTATTTATCCGAAAATCCTAACGAAGTTTCACTTTTTTTTTTACTAAGTACAGTCTGCCTTAAAACAGACATTTGGAACGGTACAATGGAAGGACATTTACTTGCTTGGCTAAACATACTGGAACTAGAGTTTAGTGCAAATCGCTACGAGGCATTACGACACATTTAAAACTAAAGCGCATAAAAATATCTTTGTCAAAAGCCGAGTAGCAGTCTCGAAACCAACCTTTAAGGCCCGATAACGGAAAAAACTACTTGCTGAATTTAAATGTATTAAACTACTATAATGCATTTTAATTAATTGTGCTCCTTTGTCTAGTAGTGTGTGCCTCGTTTCCTTGGGTCAACATGTTTCAATAAAGTATGTTAGCCGAGTCGCTGTTATTGTTTATTTTCTTTTGTTTATCTGAAAGGAAGACAAGAACATTCAGTCTTAGAAAGTAAAATAAAACATTCTTTGAAAATCCATTTTTGAATTCACGTTTTGAAATAAGTAGGCTTGTGTTTCGTGAATTCACTGGCAACAATCTCTGCGGATAATTCCACATTTACATCAATTTCTGTGAGAAAGTAGAATGAAACCACTGTTTTCTATTTGCTTTGCCTGCCTGTTCGCAGATTGTACGCAAGTAAATCTAATGTTAATGAACCGTTTTAAGACGTTTCTTTACAAAATCATGATAGGTACACACGCCTCACAAATCCCTTTGTTTTGTGAATTATTGGCATAACAGTCCAATTAACATAAAAAATGTCACATTATGAAACTGTGGAAAACAGTTATAGAACGTTTGAAACGAGAAGTATATCAGTGGAACTTAGTCTGTATCGACAGTGCTCCGCGCATCAAAGAAACAACTCGGCTGACATTTGAAAATGGCGCTTGAAGAGAACAAAGACTTAATTATATACTCCAATTGACTTCATTTAAATATGGCATGAAAATTGTTACAACACAAAACTGACGTTTCTGGCAATACTCTAAATAAACCTTTGCCACCATTTATGGAAAATAAAATAATAAACGCAGATTCTGGACTACCAGCTGACGAAACGTATTTTTCTGTCCTTGAAAACGGTAGTTTGATTTATTTTAGAATCAATAGCATAAATAAACAAAAGAAAGGCAGCGACAGATATGAAAATGTCATATTTCTTTGTTAAATGAAATTTGCGTTAACTATGCAACGAACCGATATTAACGACGGCATCGGGAAATACTACAGTCAAAGATGTGCTGTGTGTAAATCAAACAATTGATTCAAAACAAACAAACAGCCAGCACACAAATCAAAACAAAATACGACAACAAACCTGGTATCCATGTTGTCCTGCGCACTGCCGTTAATCTGCCGCCCACATTCAAGTATTTTCTTTTTCTCCCATCCCTCTTCTGTTTTAACCCACTCCTCCCCGGGAGATCTCCAGTCTTTAGAAATGAACGGCATCGTCAAGGGACAAGACACCAACGCAACGCGCACACCAGACGAGCACCAGTCGGAGAACTAAACCATCAAAACATTGAGCGCATGGCTTTGTTGACTGCTTTGACGTCTTCCAATCAGCTGACAGAATCATATGTTCTTTCTCTCCTTCCAGCGTCCAATTACGTCGCAGCCCGTAGCACTGCCCTGCCCTCTGCAGGTTAGTTTGGAGGCTTAGAGTTCAGGGGAAGTGAGGTAACTGCGACATCTGTTGGTGAACGCACGAACTAGGTCGATGAAAGAAACAGCCGATTCTGATGTTCGGTGCCTGAGAACTGTTACGTATTGTTAGCGTAATGAATTGTACAAGAACTTACATCATCTTTTTTTAAAGGCTGTAATTTTAGTTGGTATTTTACTTACACAACCGCTTAAATGATGTGCCCCAAAATAAAAAACGAAATTGTTTTTGATTAAAAAACATTCATCAATTCCGTATAGGAGTTGTGAATCAAAATACAGGCAGAAAATGATAGCTTAAGAGCGCTTTCGAGTAGAGTATGAATATAACTACTGCATATGCTGCTTGAAAAGTATTTCTAATGCCCCAATAATAGCCTATAAGAGCTTCTAACAAAACCAAGCAAAGCTTTCGTAAATGTTTGGTACAAATGTGGTAGAATGGTAAGAAACGACAGTGGGATCCTGAATGCTTCGAACAATGTCAGTGTTACGGTAAAAAACAGAAGCAAACTAGAGCATTATTAAATAGCATAACGAATATAACAGCGAGACAAATGAAACTGATTTCCCAGATAATAACTGTGCCAGAATTGACAACTAACGGAAATTATTGAATACGAATTTCAATAAATGCTTCATGGTGGTTGTAACCACTGAACTTATTACAATACAACCAGAGATGTGTTACGTCTGTCCTGGCAGACAATGTGAAAAGACACCAGTCTGGAAGTACAGCCAATCGAGATTTTAAAAAAGTTATTATGTCACTAAGATGTAGTAATTCTGCCTGGTGGAATATTTGTAATGGATCATTTTAGTCTTGTGCTGATTTCACAGAACAACCTATGAACAACGTTTGTGACAAGTCATTGAGTCAATGGATATTCTCTAATTGACCTAAGCATGCAGTAATGACAGCCATCTATAAAACTGGTGATGATTAAACCATATACAATTACAAGCCCATTTCATCTGTCTTTTCAGTTTTGTTAAACAAATTTGACTACAGCAAAACACTGATTCATTTTTCACTATCTGCATCTTAGTTTGGAGTCCAGGATATGTTCCTCAAAAATTACATCCCGGCAGAGGCAAACATTAAAAGCTACCCATTTGATGTGACCTATGGCACTGGCAATACCTTTGATCACGCTGACTGCGAACTTCTCCTTTCTTAACAGGGATGGCACGAGAATGTTTTCCACATACGTGATTTATCATTTGTTGCTGGCCTACTTCACTTCCCCTTTCCCTGGTACACTTCTCTTCATGTCAGACGTTGCTACTAATTATGGTATGCATTGCATACAAATATTGCACTTGACACCGCCCTGTGGCTGCTACTAATTGTGGTACATTCTGTGGCTTCTCTCCCAGCTCGGCATCCAAAGCAGTGCTTTTGTCACTTGGGGCTTAAAACAGCCCTGTTGGTTAAAGTGTTATGGTATTAATGGCATCCTCCTTCCAGGGCCAAAATACTATCCTTGTTACAGAAGGCAGTGATTCACATTGATAAACTGCATCAGAGGAATAAAAATAAACTCAGAATGGCACATCATAAAATGTGAAGCCCAACAAGCTTTAGTATTGGGTCCACTCTCATTCTAATTTACATACATGACAGTCTAACAACTTTAAGAAGTTATTGAGAAAATCTAATAATGACACATACATTATAATGAAGGTACTAAACTTAATTGTAACATTTAAGATAGTTGCTATCTGGCCTACAAATGGCTCACAGCATTTTATAACAATATTATGAAGAGGATAGTTGCTACTCACCATATAGTGGGGAGCTGAGTCACAGACAGGCACAACAGAAAGACTGTGAGAAAGTGAGCTGTCTATTTCCGACAAGGGCCTTGTTGGTCAAAAGCTCACTTTCTGACAGTTCTTTCATTGTGCTTGTCTGGAACTCAGCATCTCTGCTATGTGGTGGGTAGCAACTACCCTTTTCATAATATTGTTACATTCCATCATGGATTTTCCATTGCTGGATTTCACAGCATATTACTTGATTCTTCATAGCATAAGAACTTAAACCCTGCAATGTCAAACAATGACTGAACTGATGGTAAGACAATCTGACTATGGTGCACTTGTACAAAAAACTAAAATATCAGTACTTTAAAAGAACTAACCAAAAAGCTCAATTCACACATTTTGGACTTACAAATGTCTCTCACTGCCTGTACGCGAGAATCTTGCACATAAAGTAAACAAGATCTTTACCCGGTAAAAGCAAGGAGAAAAAATACTGTAGAAAGGAGATGGCAGAAGGCTCCTCATATACATCAGAATTATCTTCTAAAATGCTGTGGGCAGAATAAACATTTTTACTCAGTAAAAACAAGTAATAAATAGTCTACGTAAAATAAATGGCAGAATGATTTTCAGGTATCTTAGAGATGTTGTATTGACTTCTGAATACATGAGTATGACTTATGTTACCAGTGGCAAAAATCAATTTCAGTTGGTGTGTTTTACATCACCACAATGCAAGATAGAAAAAAAATTCAGTCCCGAATTTGCATTCTTGTCAATGGTTCAGAGTGGGGAATCTATTCTGGTATGAAGTTCTGCAATAACTTTCCATCACACATAAAGCAAAAAGTGAAGAAGTCCTATATATTGTAAGAAAACTAAAATACAGCTTATTAGTCACTTCCACAAATTATCTGATTGCATTATTATTATCATCATCATCATCATCATCATCATCATCATCATCATCATCATCAAAGATTCCTGTTAGCTGCAGAACAATGGTCACTGTAAACAGGTCTTGAGTTTTTCACCATGATGATAACCATAGTTCTACTATAAAAAATATCGCACTGATAATGTAGATCTCTAAGCTAGTAACAGACAAAATTAGAAGTTCTTTTTAACATTACGGAAAAAGCAGCATCTTTGTTTTCAAATACAGTGATTTTCTTATTAGTTTTGCTGTGCTAAACCTAACATTTGCTAGCACAAATAGTTTGTAACAGTTCAATAATAGTTGAATAGTAATGCAACCACAGCAGCTGCTTTACTTCGTTAATTTCTTCCAGACTTCTGAATATGCTCCTTGGCAGTGCATTCTATGAAACATGATGGATGAATGAATGGATAAGAACAGCAACAAAATCAAGGAATGAGAGGATTTGAACATTAAGTTTCTATCAGTTAATTACAAAACCTACATGCAATTAATAGACATGCAATTAATAAACATGTAATTAATATATATGCATTTGATTGCTGGTTATAACATACAAGAAGATCCAATTCACAGTCTATAGAGCCTACATGCTATACTGGAGCAAAAACTCAATTACAGCTAATCATGAGAGTAAGACAGCAAACTGTAAGACAATAAACCCTCTGAATTGAAAACTTCCCTCTTTGAGCATGTTTCTTACATAAATTATGACCTAAATTGTTGGGATATTTTGCACCAGGAGCAGTAATAAAAATTTATCATGAACATAGTTTCTCAGACATTCAGATCACTTATGAAGTTGCTTCTCTGACACTTTGAAAGCTGCCATGCTTTTCTGAAGACATGTCAATGCCACATTAAAAAAAGGGTGGGGGGGGGGGGGGGTAGTGCCAGTGCCAAGGGCTGATGGAAAGCAAGGACTAAAAATCCTCTTCATAAGAATTGCCAGAAATGAAGTTGGGAGTGCCAAAGATTATGTGCTATAAACAGAAAAGGAAAATCACAAGGATAAAACAATGAAGTGAAAGTAAATTTGAAAACAATAAAAGATGACAATTAGATAAAAAAAGTCACAACAACTAGGGACATTATTACTCCCTGACAAAGAAATTGACAAGAATGAACTAAGAAAAGCATCCACACAATTGGAAAAAAAGGACTCACAACAAGCCCACAGAATCTATAATAACAATGAAAGGTACGACAGCTATCAGGCAGCCAAATGAACAGATATTATAATAGCATTTTCGTATCAGTAGGTTAAAGATTCCTGACATATTAGAATCATGTGTTGGACCAGTACCCTAATCTGGAGGACAGTTTTAATCTGCTAGGAAGTTTCAGTTCAGCATGAACTCCACTAAAGAGTGAACATTCATTCTGAATATCAATAGCGTGCTTATGGAGGTAAGTTTTGCAGTTTCTCCTGCGAGAGATAATTATCACTTTGAAGTGGGTAGCTAAACTCATTGCCATACTCTCCAAATCTCCATCAACTTTTTTCTTCAAAATTATTGTTAAGTCTGAAAATAACTGACAAAATTTATACATTACAGAAGTGGACAAAATGAGTGATTGACAAGGTTATGCAATATACAAAATCAATAAAAGTACTAACAACACACAGAGAGAGAGAGAGAGAGAGAGAGAGAGAGAGAGAGAGGGAGAGGGGGAGGGAGGGGAAAAAAAAAAACATGCAGATAATTTTCTTATTTAGCTCTGTCAAAATTGAGATCAAACATACACTAGATCGCGTGTTGAATAGCCTTCGTAGAGTTCTTATAATGAGAACACCAAAACATCAATGTATTTTGTTTTAAAAGTAGGTCTGCCTTCAGAGAAGAGTGAAATGTATCTGTGACAGAATGTTATTAGCTTAGCTGTGCTATTAGAAATATGTTTTATCACTGCTTTAACCTTTCAGAAAATATGTCTTGAGAAACAGACTCATTACAAATGTAGCCTAAGGGGAGACTTAATATTAGCAATGGATTTCCACATTTTGCTAAACTTACCTTCATGGCCAGATGGCTTGCAGGTTTTTAATATTGTAATCTTATCACTTGTTTAATCTCTTTGTAATATGAGTTATTCAAGTTGATGCCTCCCATCTTCTACCCCATTGCTTTCATTGTAGTGTTTGTATATAGTCCACATCCACTGTACAGAGGCTGAGAAAAAATTTTTATGCCATAATTAACTACTTTATTTCTTGTTCCACTTGTTAATACAATGGATGTCCCAATCTCTTGTGTTCTTATAGTTCTTGTGTGAAATTACGCCAGAGAAAATGAAACTGCTTTATAGGCTCTCACAAATTTTGGTTCTTTGAAGTTACATCACACTGTTTTGGTTGGAGAAAGCTTTTCTTACACTTTTGGGTAAGTCAGATGAGCACTTCTACACTGCTTGAACTAGCAAGTTATACACTCAAGTACATTTTCAGAATCTTTCTTTTACATAGATTTGGAGAAGACACAAAACAATCAAGCGTTCTATGGATAGCATGCATGCACCAGAGTAATGTATGCAACCTCCTTTGAATGCTTCCAAAATAGAAGAGACTTCCATTTTTTCTCTCTAGAATGGGCTTTATGTATTCTTTTCACTTCATGACATTAAACTCAGAGAACTGTGAGGTCCTACCTCATGGAGACGTGGTTCACACAGACAATCTAGAAGTACTTGCATGGCTGTTGATGGCGGCAATGTATGGGACTGTGGTGCAACTGGCCAGGATAGCTTTTGAAAATGCTCCCTTGTTCAGCCTTACATGCTGGGGAGAAGCTTTAGGAAATCCACACACAAATCTATACTCCACAAGGCACCTTATGGTATGTGGCGCAGCATACTTCTAGTCCCATGATCGTTTATCTCCTTCCCTGTTCCATTTAGGAATTCCACAGGGGGAGAATGACTCTGAATCTATATCTACATTCGTAATATGCAAACCATGTGAAGAGTAATTTTACCACTTATTAAAACTTCTTCCCATTCCATTCATGCATGGAACATGAAAATACTGATTGTTTAAATGCCTCTGTGCACATTGTAATTAATGTAATCTGGTGTCCGTGGTCTGTATGAGAGCATGTATGTAGAGGTTTGTAGCATGTTCCTCACTTCAAGCTGTTTCTTGAAACTGTCTAAGCTGGCTATCACAGAATAATTTGCATTTGTCTTGAAGTGTTTTCCAGTTCAGATGTCTCAACATCACCATTACACTCTTTCATTGGTTTAGCAAATCTGTGACCATTTGTACCATGTTCTTTCTATACAATCAAGATGTATTTGGTATAGGTCCCACACATGAGTTACAAATTCATTTTAGCTAGGAGTTGATTGAGTGTATATGGCTGCCTCTGCTTCTCGGCTTTAGATATTTTAGGATTAGTCACATGAGTGTTTTATAGGAAATCTCCTACGATTTCATTTTTTATTATCCTTTTGATGAATCAGAGCGTATAACTTGTTTTAACTATGACTGAGCTTCTGTGGTCATTACATTACATACCCCTACAAACTGTTGCATCCAAGTACTTGTATGAATAGAATGGTTCTGGTTGTGACTCACTGATATTTAAATCATAGAATACCAAAATTTTTAAATTTTGCGAAGCGAATAATTTTATATCTCTGAAAATTTAAAGCAAGTTGTCCATTTTTTCATCACTTTGAAATGTTGGCTGTTGATAATCAACATGAAGGGGAAAGGTCCCAACACACTTCATTGGGGCACATCTAAAGTTACTTCTGCATGTGTAAATGTTGGACACAGTCAAAAATATACGGCAGCCAAACTCCTCCCAAATGGAGTCTCCCCGCCGACAATTCCGTACAATCATTTCATTGAAATAAATAGTTTTTATTTTGATCAGAATATAGAAGCATGTGCTTGTGAGCACTTTTTGCAGAAAACTTCTCTGATACCTGCAACAGTCTACAGAACTTTCATCTGTTTGTTAATAATCTAGATTCGTTATTGAGCTATCTGTCAAACGAAAAGAAACAGTTAGTAGTTTGTGAAGATTTCCATGTAGACTTCTTAAAAGATATGGAAAGGAAAAATGAACTAGAATCATTATTTAATTGTTTAAATCTAACGACAGTAGTCAATTTCCCAAGTTGTGTGCAGCAAGACAGTAGGACACTAATTGCTAACGTTGTTACAGACAATGTTCAGGCTGAAACAATAAATATGTACCCAATTGGTTGTAGAATATATGAGAATGATGCACAATTGGTGAAAATATACAGTTAGCATCTTACAGCCATGAGGCAGATTCGTACAAAGCAGTGAGACTAGTGAGAACAGAATATATGTTTTAAGACTAAGTTAAAAGGGGTGATATGGAACATGGTATATATAGAAAGAGATGCTAATATTAGTCAACTTATTCCACAGTAAAATTGTATCAATATTTGAAGGTTGGTTTCCTAAAGAATTATCAAGAATACATTAAAAAGCAAGTAAGCCATGGATAACTAAGGGAATTAAACTCCCATGTAAGAGGATGAGACAAATTTATACAGGGTGATCCATTGATAGTGACCGGGCCAAATAACTCACGAAATAAGCATCAAACGAAAAAAACAAAGAACGAAACTCGTCTAGCTTGAAGGGGGAAACCAGATGGCGCCATGGTTGGCCCGCTACATGGCGCTGCCATGGGTCAAACGGATATCAACTGCGTTTTTTAAAGTAGGAACCTGCCATTTCTTAGTACGTAAAGAAATATGAATGTTTTAGTTGTACCACTTTTTTCGCTTTGTGATAAATGGCGCTGTAATAGTCACAAACGTATAAGTACGTGGTATCACGTAACATTCCGCCAGTGCGGACGGTATTTGCTTCGTGATACATTACCCGTGTTAAAATGGACCGTTTACCAATTACGGAAAAGATCGATATCTTGTTGATGTGTGGCTATTGTGATCAAAATGCCCAACGGACATGTGCTATGTAAGCTGTTCGGTATCCTGGACGACATCATCCAAGTGTCCGGACCGTTCGCTGGGTAGTTAAGTTATTCAAGGAAACAGGAAGTGTTCAGCCACATGTGAAACGTCAACCACGATCTGAAACAAATGATGATGCCCAAGTAGGAGTTTTAGTTGCTGTGTGTAGGTCACCAGCCAAGACGATTAATTTATTGGCGTAATGCGCATCATAATATGGCGTATATAGGCGCTTATGGTACAGTACTCCATGGTTTGAGAGAAACTGGTGGTTTTTCTCAAATAAATTTACTTCTGTATCTTTCATAATGGAGCGAGGAAGAAAAGAAGGCTCGCGAAGATTCAAAACTCGCGCGCGAATGATGTGCGAACTTTACTGTTGTTTTGGCACAGATTATAAGAGTCACATGTATGCGAGATTCAACTCGACTGACATTACAATCTGCAGACCTCGAGCGTTCTTGTTTTTATCTTTTTACTTCATCAGATAGCACCGCAATCTCAGCCCGTCCTGGGTTCTGCATAATCGCTTGTATTTGTACGTAGTACCCCTACCGTTTAGTCGGATGAGACCAACGAGAGAGCCAAACGCTCATTAAAACTGTGAGTACGAGGATTCAGAAACCACTGCTATTCCAATCTCTCAAAAATACGCAGAAGAAGGGGAAAAGAATTTTACTTTTAGGTAATATTTCTGGACAAGTTGTCAGGGCACTGTCATATAATTCCGACATGATAGATATTCACACCCCCCATGAACCATGGACCTTGCCGTTGGTGGGGAGGCTTGCGTGCCTCAGCGATACAGATGGCCGTACCGTAGGTGCAACCACAACGGAGGGGTATCTGTTGAGAGGCCAGACAAACGTGTGGTTCCTGAAGAGGGGCAGCAGCCTTTTCAGTAGTTGCAGGGGCAACAGTCTGGATGATTGACTGATCTGGCCTTGCAACATTAACCAAAACGGCCTTGCTGTGCTGGTACTGCGAACGGCTGAAAGCAAGGGGAAACTACAGCCGTAATTTTTCCCGAGGACATGCAGCTTTACTGTATGATTAAATGATGATGGCGTCCTCTTGGGTAAAATATTCCGGAGGTAAAATAGTCCCCCATTCGGATCTCCGGGCGGGGACTACTCAGGAGGATGTCGTTATCAGGAGAAAGAAAACTGGCATTCTACGGATCGGAGCGTGGAATGTCAGATCCCTTAATCGGGCAGGTAGGTTAGAAAATTTAAAAAGGGAAATGGATAGGTTAAAGTTAGATATAGTGGGAATTAGTGAGGTTCGGTGGCAGGAGGAACAAGACTTCTGGTCAGGTGACTACAGGGTTATAAACACAAAATCAAATAGGGGTAATGCAGGAGTAGGTTTAATAATGAATAGGAAAATAGGAATGCGGGTAAGCTACTACAAACAGCATAGTGAACGCATTATTGTGGCCAAGATAGATACGAAGCCCACACCTACTACAGTAGTACAAGTTTATATGCCAACTAGCTCTGCAGATGATGATGAAATTGAAGAAATGTACGATGAAATAAAAGAAATTATTCAGATAGTGAAGGGAGACGAAAATTTAATAGTAATGGGTGACTGGAATTCGAGTGTAGGAAAAGGGAGAGAAGGAAACATCGTAGGTGAATATGGATTGGGGCTAAGAAATGAAAGAGGAAGCCGCCTAGTAGAATTTTGCACAGAGCACAACTTAATCATAGCTAACACTTGGTTTAAGAATCATGAAAGAAGGTTGTATACGTGGAAGAACCCTGGAGATACTAAAAGGTATCAGATAGATTATATAATGGTAAGACAGAGATTTAGGAACCAGGTTTTAAGTTGTAAGACATTTCCAGGGGCAGATGTGGACTCTGACCACAATCTATTGGTTATGACCTGTAGATTAAAACTGAAGAAACTGCAAAAATGTGAGAAATTAAGGAGATGGGACCTGGATAAACTGAAAGAACCAGAGGTTGTACAGAGTTTCAGAGAGAGCATAAGGGAACAATTGACAGGAATAGGGGAAAGAAATACAGTAGAAGAAGAATGGGTAGCTCTGAGGGATGTAGTAGTGAAGGCAGCAGAGGATAAAGTAGGTACAAAGACGAGGGCTGCTAGAAATCCTTGGGTAACAGAAGAAATATTGAATTTAATTGATGAAAGGAGAAAATATAAAAATGCAGTAAATGAAGCAGGCAAAAAGGAATACAAACGTCTCAAAAATGAGATCGACAGGAAGAGCAAAATGGCTAAACAGGGATGGCTAGAGGACAAATGTAAGGATGTAGAAGCTTATCTCACTAGGGGTAAGATAGATACTGCCTACAGGAAAATTAAAGAGACCTTTGGAGAGAAGAGAACCACGTGTATGAATATCAAGAGCTCAGATGGCAGCCCAGTTCTAAGCAAAGAAGGGAAGGCAGAAAGGTGGAAGGAGTATATAGAAGGCTTATACAAGGGCGATGTACTTGAGGACAATATTATGGAAATAGAAGAGGATGTAGATGAAGACGAAATGGGAGATACGATACTGCGTGAAGAGTTTGACAGAGCACTGAAAGACCTGAGTCGAAACAAGGCCCCCGGAGTAGACAACATTCCATTAGAACTACTGACGGCCTTGGGAGAGCCAGTCATGACAAAACTCTACCAGCTGGTGAGCAAGATGTATGAGACAGGCGAAATACCCTCAGACTTCAAGAAGAATATAATAATTCCAATCCCAAAGAAAGCAGGTGCTGACAGATGTGAAAATTACCGAACTATCAGTTTAATAAGCCACGGCTGCAAAATACTAACGCGAATTCTTTACAGACGAATGGAAAAACTGGTAGATGCAGACCTCGGGGAGGATCAGTTTGGATTCCGTCGAAATGTTGGAACACGTGAGGCAATACTGACCTTACGACTTATCTTAGAAGAAAGATTAAGAAAAGGCAAACCTACGTTTCTAGCATTTGTAGACTTAGAGAAAGCTTTTGACAATGTTGACTGGAATACTCTTTTTCAAATTCTAAAGGTGGCAGGGGTAAAATACAGGGAGCGAAAGGCTATTTATAATTTGTACAGAAACCAGATGGCAGTAATAAGAGTCGAGGGGCATGAAAGGGAAGCAGTGGTTGGGAAAGGAGTGAGACAGGGTTGTAGCCTCTCCCCGATGTTATTCAATCTGTATATTGAGCAAGCAGTAAAGGAAACAAAAGAAAAATTTGGAGTAGGTATTAAAATTCATGGAGACGAAGTAAAAACTTTGAGGTTCGCCGATGACATTGTAATTCTGTCAGAGACGGCAAAGGACTTGGAAGAGCAGTTGAACGGAATGGACAGTGTCTTGAAAGGAGGATATAAGATGAACATTAACAAAAGCAAAACGAGGATAATGGAATGTAGTCAAATTAAATCGGGTGATGCTGAGGGAATTAGATTAGGAAATGAGACACTTAAAGTAGTAAAGGAGTTTTGCTATTTAGGAAGTAAAATAACTGATGATGGTCGAAGTAGAGAGGATATAAAATGTAGACTGGCAATGGCAAGGAAAGCGTTTCTGAAGAAGAGAAATTTGTTAACATCGAATATAGATTTATGTATCAGGAAGTCGTTTCTGAAAGTATTTGTTTGGAGTGTAGCCATGTATGGAAGTGAAACATGGACGATAACTAGTTTGGACAAGAAGAGAATAGAAGCTTTCGAAATGTGGTGCTACAGAAGAATACTGAAGATAAGGTGGATAGATCACGTAACTAATGAGGAGGTATTGAATAGGATTGGGGAGAAGAGAAGTTTGTGGCACAACTTGACTAGAAGAAGGGATCGGTTGGTAGGACATGTTTTGAGGCATCAAGGGATCACAAATTTAGCATTGGAGGGCAGCGTGGAGGGTAAAAATCGTAGAGGGAGACCGAGAGATGAGTACACTAAGCAGATTCAGAAGGATGTAGGTTGCAGTAGGTACTGGGAGATGAAGCAGCTTGCACAGGATAGAGTAGCATGGAGAGCTGCATCAAACCAGTCTCAGGACTGAAGACAACAACACAGATATTCACAATGTCAGCGTCGTAATAAACAATATTGTGTGATACACTACATTTTAAGGGCATATGTCCACCTGCTTAGCTGAGTGGTCAACGCATCTGACTTCCATCCAGTGGGCTCGGGTTTGAATCCCAGCAGCGTCGGAGATTTTTCTCCGCTCAGGAACAGGGTGTCGTTTTCTCCTCATCATCGTTTAATCATCATCGACACGCAAGTCGCTCAATGCGGCGTCAACTGAAAAGACTTGCAGCTCGACTGGTGAAGCTCCCCAGGTCGGGAGGCCATAAATGCCATACGATTATTTCATTTAATTTTACTCTTTTTTTGTATTTTGAGACTTTCTTCTGGCGGAGTGTGGTTGATCTTGTTTTAATCTCACTGTTTGTTTATGCGACTGTTGATTTTTCGGTACTCTAGTGATTATCTATTGACTTCGAACATCTACATTTCCCGATTTGTTGGTCGTACAGGCGTAATTTATTAATGCCGTCGTCTGCAGCTTGCTAGCGATAGCTTCCGAGTTAGGTGATACCGCACAGTAGAATAGTAAGTGAGTGGAAGAATAAAATTTCGTTACAAATTGACTGAGGCATGGCTTAGTAGAACGGATCTGCATGTTACACAAAAGTGTTCTAACTGTATGTCAACATGGGCGGCCCGAGGTAGAAACGAGCTGGGAAGGGGTAAGCCAGGAACAGCACTTTAACAACCGTGAGAAGCAGACAAAATGCTCTAATTTAACGAGGCTATGTGTAGTAGCTTCACCTAGGTATGTCATACATCTCATAAGAACACCTTTCAGGATGCAAGTTTGGCAGAAAGGAAAGCCTTGAATCCCTGAAGTTAAGCACTAGACCAGCCGAGAGCGCAGACAAGCTCAGGAAACGAGAGTACGTTCAGTCTTCAGTGAGGGACGGAGAAGGTCATCACTTATTATAGCACCTCCACTGTCCTCAAGCTCATTCTCAGAGTGAGTCGACTTCACCTGCATTATGGAACCGATAGAAGACCACCAGTATTAAGTTGCAGGACGCTCTGGTGAATTTAACAAGTGTCTTCAAGCTGCCGCCAACTTGGAGTCCACTGCCACAGGTCTACCGCCGTCCGGTCGTGGAGGGGACGTCTGATCGGCAAACTGCAGCTCTGCTGGTCACAGCGGTGATTGCTGAGGACGGGGGCCGCGCCGACTTTCATTGGTGATGACGAACCGCGCTGTCCACCTGCAAGCTGCTCAGCTTGGGCGCTGGGCGCCCATGTTTCCGCTAATGGGGCAGTACAAGCACCGCCTTACCGGCTGTATACTGGGACTGCCATTCGGGCTGTTCTTCGTGTTGCTGGTGAGTCTTCTGCCTTCGCACCTTCTGGACAACCGACTAGAGGGGCGTGCAGTATTCTGGGAATTAGCTCCACTTATCGAGAGCGCTGAGGTTCCAGCAGAAGTCCACAGTCACTCTAGTAGGCTGCGGAGACGTGCGGCTGCCGCACCCTCCTACGGGCTCGGCACTGACCACAGTCAACGCCAGGGCCTACTCTCACAAGGGGAAGGCCTCAAACACGGCCAACCGATTCGGCTCAGATTTGGCAGGTCGCTTGTGTACAACCTAAAACGAAGAAATCTAAGATATTTTGGGTGAACACCCCTGAAATTTTGAGAAAATCACCCCTGAAGGTTATGACGAGCAATAGACTCAAAATTGGAGGGATCGATAGATATTTGTAAATAGAGCATTTTTCATCATCAGGTATGGGGTCCGCAAACGCAAACTTTTCCATAAATTGAGGAAAGAAACTTTTACAACTGCCGCTTCTGTACCCGCATGGTAAACGCTTTTCGCCGATAGCGTAACGGCCAAGGTAAAGCCGCCACGGTAGCTCAGTGTGTTCGGTCAGAGAGCTGGTTGGCGCCAATAAATTAATCTTCTTGGCTGGTGACCTACACACATTATGATTTTATTGTTTTATTGACCTGGTTCAGCATATAAATTCGTGTTCCTTTGGTGTCTGTTCTGGGAATAAAAGATTCAGTTACGCAGGGGCGCAACCTGTGGTGGACGAATCGGGGAATACCCGGAACCCCGAGGTCGGTGGGCACCTGGTACTCTAAAGAAACGAAAAAAAAAAAAAAAAATGAAAAACTAAAAAGGGAAAATTCAGTAAAACCGGCGAAACAAATGAAATCTTACCCTTTGTTAAAAGAATCCAAGTAGGTTTGGAGATCATTCTGTTGGAAAGAAACGGGAATCATTTAGCAAACTTTAAGTAACAGAAGATGCTGTGTTTAGTACGCCTAAGTACTCATAAACGAAATCAGGTGTAAGACATGTAGTTAAAGATAACAGAAATGATATATGTAACTGAATTTCAAATTGCGTAAATTCCTTGACACGTTCAGTGAATATATTCTTTACAGTCAGTACTCAAAACTAAGACTGTTAGTGACCGAGGAGAAGTTAACATGAGTCCTAGGTCACATGCAGTCTGTCCATTTCTATCGAAACAGTTTCTCCCGTCAGCCACTGCTCCAAGAGTTTTCTTAGAGTGAACACTTAGTACTAGGTGTATCAGGTCATGGGGTTCTGAACTGCATAAGACATCATGTACAAGTGATATTCATTGCAACACATTACTGTCACTGAAATGTAACACAACATCAAACAATGACGTCTGTAGTGTTAGCCCTACCGCAGACAGTATCATTTTGTCACCAAAGCTGGCGTCGAGAAGATTCAACAAAGTAGCAACTCGAATTTCAGCGACGTCTACCGACTCACTACTAGAGAGACTTGAAACCAAGGGAATGTTTACCCACTGCACTGGTATTGAGGATACGAAGTGCACTGGCACAAAGAAAGCTGGCTCACCTTATTTAATTGTACCTAAACAGAAACAACAGTTCAAATCGCATTTCATTCCGATTACAAGAAACCTATGATTTAAGGTAAATTAGTATTCTAATGAAAATACAATTAATGATAGATATTAGTCTATAATCGTTAGAAATGCTTATAAAATATAATATATCTTATATGTACATGAAAAATATTTAATTTAAGAAAAATTGTAATACGCTTGACTTGTCGAACAATGTTTTAGGAGTGTATACAGAGATAATTTGGCACGGAAACTTCGTGGGAGAATGTATAATTTATAGTATTCCGACTTTCCTGTAATTACAAGTATTATAAAATTTATGTTCCTCCAAATCAAATTACTCTGAATATAACTACAGTTTTTAAGATCTTCATATTTATTAACTATACTTATCTGTGAGAATTTGTTATGCATACGCAGAAGGTGCGGATAAAGAGGAGTCTTCGATACGAGTTTGGTGAGTGACCTAAAAAATATGCGACAAACGTCGTAAATATTGTGCTGAAAATGACGTCCTATGAATGTGGATTTCTTTAAAGCAATAGACCGAAAGAACGAGTAAAAGAAAACAACGTCGCTAAAGAAACACTTCGGATTACGAATATTGTAATGAAAGAAATAATTTGTAGAACGAAAAAGGAATCGAGTGTGTCCTATCGTAAGAACGAACGCTACCGCTATACTGGACGTTAGAACGTAAAATATGAAGTGGAAAGAAATGATTCTGGTAAAAATGGTAACTACGTGAAACTACACTTCTCACTTCATTAAGAATTTACAAATACTGTGGATGAACTGTTGGTCGCTAAATCGAATCATAGCCAAGAACTATAGCAACCGGCACCTGTTGACAACTCCAGAAATTACGAAAGTAAGAAATAAACATTCGTTTTCTCAAAATACATCCCATTAAACTGAGATAAACCTGCTACTAAGAGTCAAAGTCACACAAAGAAATAAACTAGAAATACACTTACAGGCTCAGCTACTTTTCTAAATTTTGATACTATTGATAATGGCTCCCATGATTCTCGGAAATAATATTTGCTTCGCAAATAACCATAGCTCATGCTATACTCGGAAACAGTGAAACATTTCTAATAAATAGTTCTTCGTAAATCGACTCACATTCGAACTAAGCCAAACAAATATCACAGCAGACAAACAGTGAACGTTAAATCGTTAGTATGTTGTCAGCCAATGACGATTTTCATTCGTAGACATCAGATGCGTGTTTCCACTAATAACTCGTAATTGAACCACATTCTCCAAATATTCGGCGAAGTCGTAAATACAGGTAGGATATTGCGAAGAGCTTCATATATAACGACTTACTATACAGATCAACCAGGCACGGTACATTCTTGCTGGCATTCCTTTCTTCCGACATCTCAACGAAACTTGCACATTATACCTGACACAGCTCTTTTGCTACACTACAGGTGAGCATCTTAACACGTGTAGTTTTCTTGCCTTTGACGAGAAAACTGTTAAATTATAGCCTAATCTAGGCCTCACGTTACGCTACATATCTATCTGTCAGCACAGAAAGCTTTTCCGCTATCAGATTCGTTGGCAGCTCGCAATCAAACTGTTGCATTCCACCCTAACCTAGACCTCGGACTGTGCTACAGTTCAATCTGTCACCACCGAAAGTTTTTCCGCTGTCACACTCGTGAGCTTCGTTAACTCACAACCAAAAAATGGTTGAAATGGCTCTGAGTACTATGGGATAACAGCTGAGGTCATCAGTCCCTTAGAACTACTTAAACCTAACTAACCTAAGGACATCACACACATCCATGCCCGAGGCAGGATTCGAACCTGCGACCATAGCAGTCGCGTGGTTCCAGACTGAAGCGCCTAGAACCGCTCAGCAACCACGGCCGGCAACTCACAACCAAACTGTTGCATTCCAACCTTGTTAGGTTATGTCTGTCACCACAGACACCTTTTCCACTACAAGACTCATTGGCTTTGTCAACTCACATCCATATTGTCACATTCCATTTTAACCCAGATCTTCCATTATCGTGACGTGAAGCTGTTCTAGTGGCTCAAGAGGTAACCACTCTCTCGCAAATTCTGAACTTCTTCCATAATTCCAAAAAATACGCTTCTCTTTTCACTCCACCCCCTCCTCGAAATGTCCTCAATTGCTATCTACAAATTCGCTAACACCAACATCAAACAATTGCCAACATCAAACAATTGCCAACATCAAACAATTGCCAACATCAAACAATTGCCAACATCAAACAATTGCCAACATCAAACAATTGCCAACATCAAACAATTGCCAACATCAAACAATTGCCAACATCAAACAATTGCCAACATCAAACAATTGCCAACATCAAACAATTGCCAACATCAAACAATTGCCAACATCAAACAATTGCCAACATCAGCACATAACGCAAGAACCACCATACAGCAAGTCACTTTTAGACAAAACTAGTATAGAAATGAAAATTATGGTAACATGGCACGCACCAGTAGTTACCAACAGCAGAACAGTATGCCAAATAATTTTACATGTAAGAAATCAAGGCTATCTATGAACTATCGAAAAAAAATGCTAATACTTCAAAACCAAACAGGAAACAAAATTAACAAAACAAAAGTAATTGCAAAAAGAAAAATAAAAAGAACGAAAAATGCACTTCCATTCCATAAGAGAAACTTAACTCTATTTTTTTGGCACATACATGCTCACCACACCTTAAAAAAAATCATACATGCACCGATTTTTAGGAACATTCTTCCTCCAGACATACTAATCTACATGACTTTGTAGTTTGGAAATTCCCCTTTTCCTTCGCCCAATAATACTCTTTATTGCCCCCCCCCCCAAATGTCCTTCAGTTGTGTCTGTAAGGGGCCCCTGTATTTGACCCTAAATTCAACGGAATGAGTTACAGCCAAATGCACGCACCCAATTACTGCGGGCCCACCAATTTTGCCCATTCTCATAGCAAAATCTGAACAAACTTCCCGACAAAACCAATACCAGTCTGTAACAGTTTTAGTACCGAGCGAGGTGGCGCAGTGGTTAGCACACTGGACTCGCATTCGGGAGGACGACGGTTCAATCCCGTCTCCAGCCATCCTGATTTAGGTTTTCCGTGATTTCCCTAAATCGTTTCAGGCAAATGCCGGGATGGTTCCTTTGAAAGGGCACGGCCGATTTCCTTCCCAATCTTTCCCTACCCTGAACTTGCGATCCGTCTCTAATGACCTCGTTGTCGACGGGACGTTAAACACTAACCACCACCATCTAACAGTTTTACGGCCTGTGTCTGTCATGAGCAGCAGCAGGCCAAACATATCTTTAAAAAAAATAAGAAAGTGCTGTTCATAGGAAGCTTAGATTTCTCAAACCACGTTCCTCTACGAATAGACCGCCACACACGATCTTTTGCACAGCACCTCACATACGAATCGCTTGAGCGTTTCTTCGAAACCTTGGACAATGTCATGTCATATTGCCACAAACTCTACATTTACGATAGCAAGCGGTTACATTGTACTGTCTGGCAAAACTAATGACATTCATTGGTTGCTTCCATTCAGCAGTCAATTTCACAATAGTGAAACGAACGTGAGAAATATGTACTTACCCACTGCCACTATTTTTCCACATCTTCAAAATCAGGAGGAGAACTTGCCTCCACATTTCGCGATGCTACTAATAATTGAAAAGCAATTTCAAATCACGCACAAAGATTAACAGCTTACTTCCTATATCATCTAACGAGATTACGACCGACAGTCTGTAAGGCTACAGAGAAATTCAATTAAAAATACGGGACGCACCAAAACGTGACGTCACAGCAGACATTACACTGCCGGTCACAGTCGTCGGCTAGTATCGAACATTCCTGTAGATCCGAAAGTTAATAAACTTTCCTACGTGTTGAGTGCTAGGGAATAATGAAATCAGATACATTTTGAGGGATTGCCTTTTGACTGCTTTCGCTGCACCGTGTTCTTAATGCACTTCACGGTTTTCTTAAGATTTTGCTGTCTGGTGGTAGAGGAATTCATGTTGCTCGCCAATCGCCTTGTCTTGAACTGATGCTAAGTAACGGCGTGGGCCACTGCAGAGACTCCTGTATTGTTGAGAAGAGAAGCACGCTGCGAGATTAGGAAAACTACCTACCGATAATAACAGGGGCATACCCAGGCTTCGCGTCTGGGGCAATGCTCCCGAGAATAAGGCGCCTCTGCAATTAAAAACTAAAAAACGAAGAAAAATAAAATGGGAAGGAAAATTGGAAAATGTATTAAAATCAGCGAGTCAAGGGAAGTATATGGGAATATAATAAAAAAAATCTGTTTTGCATATCATTACGACGTAAAGATATGTGAAACACTTATCTTCTGCATTGAGGTCAAAGATTAGTATGCATTAGGACACGAAAATCAGTTAATTGAAAATACAGGGTGAGGCAGCTAAGACAGGCCACCCCTCCTTCCCCTTCCCTCCTCTCAAAAAATTCAAGAATGAATCAATACATCGAGGTGCAGTTTTCGCCACGTATTGTGGACAATATGGTGAATTTCATGATGTTCGCAAGTAATTTTTGTCGGTTATAATCAGAGAATGACGATAGCGATTCTGTTCTTTTTTCTAATGGAACTACGTACTTTTTTCTGTGGTATCTGAAAGAAGCTTCAAAGAGAATTTTAACGACGTAACATGCATGGGACTTGATCAAATGCCGGCCGGTGTGGCCGATCGGTTCTAGGCCCTTCAGTCTGGAACCGTGCGACCGCTACGGTCGCAGGTTCGAATCCTGCCTCGGGCATGGATGTGTGTGATGTCCTTAGGTTAGTTAGGTTTAAGTAGTTCTAAGTTTCAGGGGACTGATGACGTCAAATGTTAAGTCCCATAGTGCTCAGAGCCATTTGAACCATTTTTGAGCTTGATCAAATAATATCAAGGTAACAGCGCCGCAGACGAGGAGAAGAGGTTCAACAGACTTCTGCCCTGTTATACCAAATGTAAGCAAAAAGGTAACTCAGACATGGTTTTTGTGTTTATCTGTGCTGTTGTAGCAGTAAGATAACTCGCTCGTGAGACTATTGAGACATTCAGAGTATATACAGCAGTCGAAAAAAGTGTATATAGCTTATGGCGAATGCCACTAAACAATTACAGCAGCGGTGCGGTTCTGTACTTAAGAGTATCGATATCGCGCCAAGCTATTACGATCTTTACAAATATTATTTAAAAAATCCAAGAAAGCGGAAGTATTGAGAACAAAACACACCAAGGAAAAAGAAAGGCAACTATCGCAAGAAATGAAACTAACATTTTACCAGCATTAAAAGACAATGCAAATGTCGCTATGACGCATCTCGGAAGTACAAGGGCGATCAACCAAACGTATGTTCAGCAAACGCTGCATCCCATCGTATTTCATCTTCACATTTCTCTGCATCTACAGCTTCAAGGCAATGACCTTCAAAATTGATTATAGTTCTCCGAAAGTTATATTCGAAAAGTTCACAGCGATGCGGCATATCTAAGCAAAATTTTGTATCTACATCTACATCTACATCTACATCCATACTCCGCAAGCCATCCAACGGTGTCTGGCGGAGGGCACTTCACGTGGCACTGTCATTACCTCCCTTTCCTGTTCCAGTCGCGTATGGTTCGCGGGAAGAACGACTGCCGGAAAGCCTCCGTGCGCGCTCTAATCTCTCTAATTTTACATTTGTGATCTCTTCGGGAGGTATAAGTAGGGGGAAGCAATATATTCGATACCTCATCCAAAAACGCGCCCTCTCGAAACCTGGCGAGCAAGCTGCACCGCGATGCAGAGCGCCTCTCTTGCAGAGTATGCCACTTGAGTTTGCTAAACATCTCCGTAACGCTATCACGGTTAGCAAATAACCCTGTGACGAAAAGCGCCTCTCTCCTATGGATCTTCTCTATCTCCTCCGTCAACCCGATCTGGTACGGATCCCACACTAATGGGCAATACTCAAGTATAGGTCGAACAAGTGTTTTGTAAGCCACCTCCTTTGTTGATGGTCTACATTTCCTAAGGACTCTCCCAATGAGTCTCAACCTGGTACCCGCCTTACAACAATTAATTTTATATGACCACTCCACTTCAAATCGTTCCGCACGCATACTCCCACATATTTTACAGAAGTAACTGCTACCAGTGTTTGTTCCGCTATCATATAATCATACAATAAAGGATCCTTCTTTCTATGAATTCGCAATACATTACATTTGTTTATGTTAAGGGTCAGTTGCCACTCCCTGCACCAAGTGCCTATCCGCTGCGGATCTTCCTGCATTCTCGACAATTTTCTAATGCTGCAACTTCTCTGTATACTACAGCATCATCCGCGAAAAGCCGCATGAAACTTCCGACACTATCTACTAGGTCATTTATATATATTCTGAAAAGCAATGGTCCCATAACACTCACTGTGGCACGCCAGAGGTTACTTTAAGGTCTGTAGACGTCTCTCCATTGGTAACATGCTGTGTTCTGTTTGCTAAAAACTCTTCAATCCAGCCACACAGCTGGTCTGATATTCTGTAGGCTCTTACTTTATCAGGCGACAGTGCGGAACTGTATCGAACGCCTTCCGGAAGTCAAGGAAAATAGCATCTACCTGGGAGCCTGTATCTAATATTTTCTGGGTCTCATGAACAAATAAAGCGAGTTGGGTCTCACACGATCATTGTTTCCAGAATCCATGTTGATTGCTACAGAGTAGATTCTGGGTTTCCAAAAACGACATGATGCGCAAGCAAAAAACATGTTCTAAAATTCTACAACAGATCGACGTCAGAGATATAGGTCTATAGTTTTGCGCATCTGCTCGACGACCCTTCATGAAGACTGGGACTACCTGTGCTCTTTTCCAATCATTTGGAACCTTCCGTTCCTCTAGAGACTTGCGGTACACGGCAGTTAGAAGGGGGGCAAGTTCTTTCGCGTACTCTGTGTAGAATCGAATTGGTATCCCGTCAGGTCCAGTGGTCTTTCCTCTGTTGAGTGATTTCAGTTGCTTTTCTATTCCTTGGACACACATTTCGATGTCGGCCATTTTTTCGTTTGTGTGAGGATTTAGAGAAGAAACTGCAGTGCGGTCTTCCTCTGTGAAACAGCTTTGGAAAAAGGTGTTTAGTATTTCAGCTTTACGCGTGTCATCCTCTGTTTCAAAGCTATCATCATCCCGGAGTGTACGGATATGCTGCTTCGAGCCACTTACTGATTTAACTTAAGACCAGAACTTCCTAGGATTTTCTGTCAAGTCGGTACATAGAATTTTACTTTCGAATTCCCTGAACGCTTCACGCATAGCCCTTCTTACACTAACTTTGTCATCGTTTAGCTTCTGTTTGTCTGAGAGGTTTCGGCTGCGTTTAAACTTTGAGTAAAACTCTCTTTGCTTTCGCAGTTGTTTCCTAACTTTGTTGTTGAACCACGGTGGGTTTTTCCCGTCCCTCGCAGTTATACTCGGCACGTACCTGTCTAAAACGCATTTTACAATTGCCTTGAATTTTTTCCATAAACACTCAACATTGTCAGTGTCTGAACAGAAATTTTCGTTTTGATCTGTTAGGTAGTCTGAAATCTGCCTTCTATTACTCTTGATAAACAGATAAATCTTCCTCCCTTTTTTTATATTCCTATTTACTTCCATATTCAAGGATGCTGCAACGGCCTTTGATCACTGATTCCCTGTTCTGCATGTACAGAGTCGAAAAGTTCGGGTCTGTTTGTTATCAGTATGTCCAAGATGCTATCTCCACGAGTCGGTTCTCTGGTTAATTGCTCGAGGTAATTTTCGGATAGTGCAATCAGTATAATGTCACTCGATGCTCTGTCTCTACCACCCGTCCTAAACATCCGAGTGTCCCAGTCTATATCTGGAAAATTGAAATCTCCACCTAAGACCATAACATGCTCAGAAAATTTATGTGAAATGTATTCCAAATTTTCTCAGTTGTTCTGCCACTAATGCTGCTGAGTCGGAAGGTCGGTAAAAGGTGGCAATTATTAACCTAGCTCGGTTGTTGAGTGTAACCTTCACCCATAATAATTCACAGGAACTATCCACCTCTAATTCACTGCAGGATAATCTACTACTAACAGCGACAAACGCGCCACCACCGGTTGCATGCAATCTATCCTTTCTAAACACCGTCTGTGCCTTTGTAAAAATTTCGGCAGAATTTATCTCTGGCTTCAGCCAGCTTTCTGTACCTATAACGATTTCAGCTTCGGTGCTTTCTACCAGCGCTTGAAGTTCCGGTACTCTACTAATGCAGCTTCGACAGTTTACAATTACAATACCGATTGCCGCTTGGTCCCCGCATGTCCTGACGTTGTCCCGCACCCTTTGAGGCTGTTGCCCTTTCTGTACTTGCTCGAAGCCATGTAACCTAAAAAGAAAACCCCCAGTCCACGCCACACAGCCCCTGCTACCCGTGTAGCCTCTTGATGCGTGTAGTCGACTCCTGACCTATCCAGCGGAACCCGGAACCCCACCACCCCATGGCGCAAGTCGAGGAATCTGCAGCCCACACGGTCGCAGAACCGTCTCAGCCTCTGATTCAGTCCCTTCACTCGGCTCTGTACCAAAGGTCCGCAGTCAGTCCTGTCGACGATGCTGCAGATGGTGAGCTCTGCTTTCATCCCGCCAGCGAGACTGGTAGTCTTCACCAAATCAGATAGCCGCCGGAAGCCAGAGAGGATTTCCTCCGATCCATAGCGACACACATCATTGGTGCCGACATGAGCGACCACCTGCAGCTGGGTGCGCCCTGTACCTTTCATGGCAACCGCAAGGACCCTTTCCACATCTGGAATGACTCCCCCCGGTATGCACACGGAGAGCACATTGGTTTTCTTCCACTCTCTTGCTGCCATATCCCTAAGGGGCCCCATTACGCGCCTGACATTGGAGCTACCAACTACCAGTAAACCCACCCTCTGCGACTGCCCGGATCTTGCAGACTGAGGGGCAACCCCTGGAACAGGACAAGCAGACATCTCCGGCCAAACATCAGTATCAGCCGGAGACAGAGCCTGAAACCAGTTCGCCAGACAAACTGGAGAGGCCTTCCGTTCAGCCATCCGGAATGTCTTTCGCCCCCTGCCACACCTCGAGACGACCTCCCACTCTAGGAAGATATTGTGGGACTGTGCCCTCTTGTAGGCTAATGTTTTGTGGTTCCTGGCTGGGTGAGGAGAGGGTGGTATCATAGATGGGTGGCCGGTTTCCTCTCAATACAACATAAAATGCATACTTGGCTAAAATACAGTTTATTACATGAACCAATTAAGTACACTAGTGGCCATTAAAAATGCTACACCAAGAAGAAATGCAGATGATAAACGGGTATTCATTGGACTAATATTTTATACCAGAACGGACATGTGATTACATTTTCACGGAATTTGGGTGCATAGATCCTGAGAAATCAGTACCCAGAACAACCACCTCTGGCTGTAATAACGGCCTTGATACGCCTGGGCATTGAGTCAAACAGACCTTGGGTGGGGTGTACAGGTACATCTGCCCATGCAGCTTCAACACGATACCACAGTTCATCACGAGTAGTGACTGGCGTATTATCACGAGCCATTTGCTCGGGCACCATTGACCAGACGTTTTCAATTGGTGAGAGATCTGGAGAATGTGCTGGCCAGGGCAGCAGTCAAACATTTTCTGTACCCAGAGGGGCCCGTACAGGACCTGCAACATGCGGTCGTGCATTATCGTGCTGAAATGTAGGGTCTCGTAGGGATCGAATGAAGGGTAGAGCCACGGGTCGTAACACATCTGAAATGTAACGTCCACTGTTCAAAGTGCCGGCAATGCGAAAAAGAGGTGACAGAGACGTGTAACCAATGCCCCCCCCCCCCCCATTCCATCACGCCAGGTGATACACCAGTATGGCGATGACGAATACACGTTTTCAATGTGAGTTCACCGCGATTTCGCCAAACACAGATGCGACCATCATGATGCTGTAAACAGAACGTGGATTAATCCGAAAAAATGACGTTTTGCCATTCGTGCACCCAGGTTCGTCGCTGAGTACACTATCGCAGGCGCTCCTCTCTGTCATGCAGCGTCAAGGGTAACCGCAGCCATGGTGTCCTAGCTGATAGTCCATGCTACTGCAAACGTCGTCGAATTGTTTGTGCAGATGGTTGTTGTCGTCTTGCAAACGTCCCCATCTGTTAAATCAGGGATCGAGACGTGGCTACACCATCATTTACAGCCATACGGATAAGATGCCTGTCATCTCGACTGCTAATGATACGAGGCCGTTGGGATCCAGCACGGCATTCCGTATTACCCTCCTGAACCCTTCGATTCCATATTCTGCTAACAGTCATTGGATCTCGACCAACGCAAGCAGCAATGTCGCGATTCGATAAACAGCAATCGCGATAGGCTACAATCCGATCTTTATCAAAGTCGGAAACGTGATGGTACGCATTACTCCTTCTTACACGAGGAATCACAACAACGTTTCACCAGGCAACGCCGGTCAACTGCTGTTTATGTATGAGAAATCTGTTAGAAACTTTCCTGATGTCAGCACGTTGTGGGTGACGCCACCGGCGCCAACCTTGTGTGAATGCTCTGAAAAGCTAATCATTTGCATATCACAGCATCTTCTTCCTGTCGGTTAAATTTCGCGTCTGCAGGACGTCATCTTCGTGGTGTAGCAATTTTAATGGCCAGTAGTGTACTTAACTTCAATGATGTCCAGTCTGAATTTCAGTGGTTAACAGGAATCAGATAACATATATTAATTCTTGAATCTTGTCTGTGTCCATATCACAACTATGTACTGACTTTCCCTCACAGCTAGCTAAGGGGAGAGACGAGGCCTATCACTGTGGAAAACTAGAGCACAGTGAGACGTATTAAGGTGCAATGTGAACTGAGTTCCGTTGCGACGTACTGAGGCACTGAGATTGAGAGGTTGACAGATTGAGACATCTCGGTCGGCGGTGATGGTCTATATGCACGCTGCCCATGGGGCGTTATCGGCACATAGCCTGGGGGCGTGTCTTGGTCTCCTCTTGTCATAGGCGCGGCTGGCTCAGCGCCTGCTATACAATGTTTCCTTGTGCCGACCGGTGCGCTGGCGAAGGCGTGTGCCAGTAAAGATGAAGCATTGTTTACAAACTAAGGCAAGTTAATCTTCGCATGAACTTATTTGCAGCTGAAATCCGAGCTATCTCAAAGAGATGGCTAAAAAACAACGTTTGGTGCGTCTTTCAACCGTATCATAGTCCCCTGTTTTATTGATGTGAATCTAAATACACTCGAGTATCCGGAGCTGTTACCACAGTGACCGGGAGACATCCGCTGGACGCAAGGCAATCAGTGTGGTACCAATACGGCGGATATCCCTCCCATTCTGCACATGAAATGACAGACCCTCTTAAGTGAACACATGGAGAGCAATGGAACGGTCGTTCAGGGAACGCAAAATGTTTTGAGCACTCACCAGACATTTCAAATTCAATTACATACAACATTTCCGTGTTCCTTAACTACAACGTTTCGAGTACTTGGTATAACAGCCGCATTAATTAGGGCGCGAACCGTACATCAGTTAAGTGCTCGCTCAAATTTGGTATAATAGGGCAGACATTTGTCGAACCTAATCTCCTGGCGGCAGGACAGTGATTTGCGGCGCTGTTATCTTGATACGAGGAGGGGCGTTTTAAAAGTCCGTGCAAAGTCCGAGAGATGGCACCACCGGCGCGTATCGAGGTCATGTTTAGTCAGTAGCATCTTTGGAAAAAACGCACACCAAGTTTCAGCCACATTGGTCGATTACTTTGTGTTTGACATTCGTGTGAATCAAGTAAGACGAGTGATTGCGAAGAAATGGACAAAGAAGAATTTCGTGTGGTGATTAAACACTACTTTATGAACGGCAAAACTCCTCAGGAGACTAAAGAGAAGCTTGATAAAAATTACGGTGACTCTGCACCTTTGATGAGAACAGTTTATAAGTGATCTCAAAATTTTCGGAGTGTTCATATGGGCACAAGTGATGCTGAATGTTCTGGAATCTCTGAGGAGGTTACGACTCCAGAAATCATTGATAAAATCCATGATATGGTGGTGGATGACAGAAGGGTTAAGGTGCCTGAGATTGCTAGTGCTGTGGGCGTCTCGAATGAACGGGTACATAATATTTTGCAAACACATTTGAACATGGGAGAGCTATCCGCAAGATGGGTTCCGCGATTGCCCACGCTTGACCAAAAACGGAATCGTGTGAAGTGTTGAAAGGATGGTTTGCAGCTGTTCAGGAAGAATCCGCAGGACTTAAAGCATCGTTTCGTCACTGTGGATGAAACATGGATACATTACTATACTACTGAGACCAAACAACAATCTAAATAATGGGTTAACAAGAGAGAATCTGCACCAAAAAAGGCGAAGACCAGTCCTTCGGCCGGGGTGGTTATGGTGACTGTCTTTTGGGATTCGCAAGGGGTAATCCTCATAGACTATCTGGAAAAGGGTAAAACTATTACAGGTGCATATTATTCATCGTTATTGGACCATTTGAAAACCGGGCTGCAAGAAAAACGCCGGTGATTGGACCGCAAAAAAGTCCTTTTCCATCACAACAATGCACCAGCACACACCTCGGCAGTTGTGATCGCAAAATTAATGGAAATAGGATTCCAACTCGTTTCACATCCCCCCTACTCTCCAGACTTGGCTCCCTCAGACTACTATTTGTTTCCCAGTTAGAGGAAATGGCTGGTGGGACAAAGATTTTATTCAAACGAGGAGGTGATTACAGCAACTAATAGCTATTTTGCACACTTGGACAATTCCTATTATTTGGAAGGTATCAACAAATTAGAACAGCGTTGGACGAAGTGTATAAGTCTAAAAGGAGACTATATCGAAAAATAAAAAAGATTTACTCCAAACACGTAAGTAGTTTTTATTTTTGCACGGACTTTTCAAACGCCTCCATATTTGATGACGCCCCTCCCGTGTTATGTCGTTGAGGTTCCCTTAGTAGCTTCTTCCAAGTGCCACAGAAAAAAGCATATAGTTCCATCAGAAGAAAAAGAAAGTAGGTGTTGTAATTCGGCGACTATAAACAATAAAAATTACTTTCGAACGTCAGGAAATATGCCATATTGTCTGTACCTTGGTGTATATATTCACTGTTACGATACAAAGTTCCTTTGAACATGCTTGCATGTGCCTGTGTTATTCTTAATTACGATACAAAGATCCTTTGGACATGCACGCATGCCCAAAGGAACTTTGCATCGTAATTCAGAATAACACAGGCACTGCAATATCGTATTTATCCGCCGATACTCGGTGAGCGACCTTCAAGTAAAACGTCTCACCTGTACGGGAATATACATAATGGATGTACGAGTACAGGTTGTAGACGCATGGTTGACGACATATAGAAGTTTAGGTCTGGCAGTGCACGAATAGCCAAATGGTAAGGCGACTGCTCGCGATAAGAGGGAAATACGGGTTCGAGTTCTGGTCCAGCTCAATTTTTCATTGCCGCCATTTGATGGTTGTCCATATTCGCAATTGCGAATACATTTCAAGTTCCTTGTAGATTATGTTGTGAGCCAAGATGCAATACATGCAACATAGACTTCCCTCCAACAACAGAGGGTGAACGGGAGAGCCTAAGGCGCAGGCGAAGCCAGTCCGCCAGCAGAGGTCGTTTAGCAGAGTGGAATTACGTTTCACATCACGCATCACATGGAACAAATAGTGCGAAACTTATATTACTATTGTTACGCGCCTGTATACAGGGTGTTTCACATTTCATGTTACATACTTGTAGCGGTTTTAGATAGAAACTCATGTCCATAAACGCCATCCAATGACGCTACAGAGCGTCAAAATTACAGACATCAGCATGTGTAAATGTTTGTGTATATCAGGTGATTCCGTGATGATGATAAAAACTCTAGGATGATGGAGAGGGATACGTGTATCAATCTGAGGTAAGGGTCCCTGTGCCGGAAACGAACGAGTCGACACCTCTGACAGTGGGATACATGTACTGGTATTGTAGTTCTTAAGACTGTAGTACAGACAACTTTCACAACTTTTCAGAGGTGGAAGTATTAACCAAAACAACGAAAAAATGTCCAGTAAACATGGGATCTAAAGTGTATACTTGAGGAGCTATGAGCGCTTGTTCATCTTCGCTACTGTGAAACACATCTCCTCTATTCAACAGGTGCTCATAGATCTTAAGGTGTGCATTTTAGAACCCATGTTTACTGGACATTTTTGCCCATACCACTATATCTGAAAGTTACCTATCGTACAATTTTAGCAAAAACAGTACCAGTACACGTATTCCACTGTCAGAGGTATCAGAACGATTTTCACTTACAACTTTCGACTCGTTCGTTTCCTGTACAGGGACCCTTACCTCAAATCGATACATTTATCCTTCTCCATCATCGCAGAAAGTTTGTAACACAATCATGGAATCGCTCTCTATACAGGGTGTTACAAGAAGGTACCGCCAAACTTTCAGGAAACATTCCTCACACACAAAGAAAGAAAATATGTTATGTGGACATGTGTCCGGAAACGCTTACTTTCCTTGTTAGAGCTCATTTTATTACTTCTCTTCAAATCACATTTATCATGGAATGGAAACACACAGCAACAGAACGTACCAGCGTGACTTCAGACACTTTCTTACAGGAAATATTCAAAATGTCCTCCGTTAGCGAGGATACATGCATTCACCCTCCGTCGCAGACAAGAGCTTTCAAACACCCCCATAAATGAAAGTCAAGAGGGTTGAGGTCAGGAGAGCGTGGAGGCCATGGAATTGGTCCGCCTCTACCAATCCATCGGTCACCGAATCTGTTGTTGAGAAGCGTACGAACTCTTCGACTGAAATGTGCAGGAGCTCCATCGTGCATGAACCACATGTTGTGTCGTACTAGTAAAGGCACATATTCTAGCAGCACAGGTAGACTATCCCGTATGAAATCATGATAACGTATTCCATTGAGCGTAGGTGGAAGAACATGGGGCCCAATCAAGACATCACCAACAATGCCTGCCCAAACGTTCACAGAAAATCTGTGTTGATGACGTGATTGCACAATTGCGTGCGGATTCTCATCAGCCCACACATGTTGATTGTGAAAATTTACAATTTGATCACGTTGGATTGAAGCCTCATCCGTAAAGAGAACATTTGCACTGAAATGAGGATTGTCACATTGTTGGATGAACCATTCGAAGAAGTGTACCCGTGGACGCCAATCAGCTGCTGATAGTGCATGCACACGCTGTACATGGTACGGAAACAACTGGTTCTCCCGTAGCACTCTCCATACAGTGACGTGGTCAACGTTACCTTGTACAGCAGCAACTTCTCTGACGCTGACATTAGGGTTATCGTCAACTGCACGAAGAATTGCCTCTTCCATTGCAGGTGTCCTCGTCGTTCTAGGTCTTCCCCAGTCGCGAGTCATAGGCTGGAATGTTCCGTGCTCCCTAAGACGCCGATCAATTGCTTCGAACGTCTTCCTGTCGGGACACCTTCGTTCTGTAAATCTGTCTCGATACAAATGTACCGCGCCACGGCTATTGCCCCGTGCTGATCCATACATCAAATGGGCATCTGCCAACTCCGCATTTGTAAATATTGCACTGACTGCAAAACCACGTTCGTGATGAACACTAACCTGTTGATGCTACGTACTGATGTACTTGATGCTAGTACTGTAGAGCAATGAGTCACATGTCAACACAAGCACCGAAGTCAACATTACCTTCCTTCAATTGGACCAACCGGCGGTGAATCGATGAAGTACAGTACATACTGACGAAACTAAAATGAGCTCTAACATGGAAATTAAGCGTTTCCGGACACATGCCCACATAACATCTTTTCTTTATTTGTGTCTAAGGAGTGTTTCCTGAAAGTTTGGCCGTACCTTTTTGTAACACCCTGTATACAAACATTTGCAGGCGCCGGCTCCTGTATGACGCACCGTAGCGCCGTTGGATGACATTACCGGACATGGGTTCATATGTAAAACTTGATTTATTAATTTCCCTCAACAACCACTAGAATTGTGTAATGCGAATTGTTAAACACCCTGTATAAGTCGCGCTTCTTGATTTCACCGACAGTTCCTGCAATGTGACATCGAGAGTGTGTTCCAGAGTTTCATCGTCGCAGTTCACTTGTCCGAAGTCCGCCTTCGTAGCGTTTCCGCTTATCACGCATGGGGCCCGGGTTCGATTCCCGACAGGGGACTGGGTGTTGTGTGTCCTTCATCATCATTGACCGGACAGTCACCGAAGTGACGTCAACTAAAAAGGACTTGCAATACGGCGGCCGAACTCCCCCGCATGGGGCCTCCCGGCCATCAATGGCATACGCTCATTTTTCCACTTGTCAGAAGAGGACCCGCCGCTATTCGACGGTGCCTGTGCAGGATGGACGGCTGCATTGTGCGCCGACTGGATGTGATCCCAGGACCTTCACAATCTAGGTGCAGTGTGCATATTGAGGTCTCTTCAAGTATGTAACTGAAAACAATTGTAGTCATTTCAGTAGCTGTGCTTATAAATATGCTTGCCTTGATGTAAGATTGGGAATAGCATTCCTGATTACACTGACGTCAGTGGAACCTCGCTGTATGTTATCAACATACACTTAAGCGACAAAGTGTAGCTAGAACAGATCATTACTACCCGTAGTGCTCTTGGCATCCTGTTCTGAATCCGTCATCAGAAATTGTTGGCACAAACTATTAGTAACAGAGGAATGGAAGATAACTATGTCCGCACCCCGTCGTGTATGGCTTGCTTCTTACCTGCCAACGACGCTCCATCTTTTTCTTCGGCAGATGGTGCATCGACGCCATTCGAGCAACCAGCTGTTATTCTGCCACAGCACCAGGCGCCGACATGCTCTCAAATATTCAGCTGTCAACTATGATAAATAAAGCAACAAGTTACGCAGCCGTTGCGGTGTTGTGATATTTTGAGCAGTAATACTGTGGAAGCAACATGCCAAAATTTCATGTTAATTGGTTTATGCTCTAACCACGTTTTATCGTTCTGGTAACTTTTCCCACATTTTTGGAAAATATTTTGTAGTGGTACACTTTATTCCAGTCGAAGGATACTTTTACTGCATTAACTGTGAAACTACAGGTTGTTATCGGACTGTGTAGCGGTTGTCTTATGGAAACTCCAGTTTGCTGGTAAAGCCCATGGAACTGATTTATCGGGATACGAAAATTTATTTATTTGGTTATGCGACGTGGACTAGGAGTAGCTCTTAAGAAGTCCAGGGGCCGTGGTTCCAACCTATCCACTACATAAATTTAGACTAAAAATTATCATCAATGGCTGCCGAAGACTTGCGGCATAAGAAGTCATCCAATTCTGCCAAATTGTTTGTCAAAGGGAGCGGAGGAGCGGATACATGTGCAGGGCCCATGCGGTGGAAAACTGCCCCAAAAGGAGGAAGAATGATCGACGACATGACGAGGCAATTGAAACCACTGCATTAAAGACACATAAAGTGTATCCACAGAACCTGTCGCCTGTAATTGAAAACTTGTCTCTCCATAGACAAAAGATTTCGGATTAGTCCCCTATTCGACTCTTTGGGAGGGGACTACCAAAGGGAAGGTGACCAGGATAAAACAAAATAAATCGACGAAAGGGTACCATTCTATGAGTTGGGGCGTGGAATGTCGTAACTTTGGACGTGTTAAGGAAGCCGAAACATCGGGGAAAAGGAAAATGCTAAGGTTCAATATAGATATAGTGTAGGTCAATGAAACGAAATGGAAAGAAGATAAGGTTTCCTGGTTAGACGAATATAGTGTAATATCAACAGCAGCGGTGATTGGTATAATGGGAGTAGGGTTCGTTATGAATGGGAAGACAGGCAGATAACGAGTTACTGTGAATAGTTCAGTGATAGTGTTTTTCTCGTCAGAATCGACAGCAAACCAATGCCGACAATAGTTCAGATATACACGCCGACATCACAAGCGGAAGATGAAGAGATGGGGAAAATATTTGAGGATGTTGAATGTGTAATTCAGTATGCAAATAGAGAAAATCTAATAACCATGGGGGATTGGAATGATGTTATAGAGAAAGAAATACGAGAAAGAATTACAGGAGAATATGGACTTGGTAACAGAAATGAGAGAGGAGAAGGACTAATTGAGTAGTGCAATAAAATTCAGTTGGTAACAACAAATACGCCGTGCAAGAATCCCAAGAGGAGATGTACCTAGAAAAGGGCCGGATGCAGGTAAGTTCCAGATGGACTACACCATAGTCCCACAGAGATTTCGAATTCAGATGTTGGATTGTAAAGCGTATCCATAATCAGATATAGACTCAATTATTTAAAAACAGTATTAATAGCATTTATTATTATTATTATTATTATTATTATTATTATACCGCAAACTGGTTTCAACCCGACATAGGGGTCATCTTCTGGGCGTTTACACTGTGAAATTATAGATACCCGTCAGAAAGATTCCATTCTACAACAGCTATAATTACGTAAATTTAAAATATGTTACCCATTGGTCAACTGCTGGTGGTGTCACTCCTGCCTACATAACGCCAGGAAACTATGCGAGACTAACCCTTCGCATGAGCTTAAATAACGTGCTAAGATCACATGAATAGACGGCAACACACCCAGCGGCGAGCAACGGCATTTAATACAGTTTATTATATGTAAATAGTAGTCACCTTGGTTTAACATAAATTTAAGTGACAGTAAATAACAGAAAATGGAACCATTCAATTTAAAAAGAGTTACAATTACAGTGTTAATTATAAAATAGTAACAAATGTTCCGTAGTCAACTCGTAAAATTCGTAGAAGTATATTACATTATGTGCCATAATATAAAGTGAAACAATTTGTGACACACAAAAACTGGTGTCGTCTTGTATTATAATATATCTAGTTGTACATTTACGTAGAAAACATTGGGTCAATTTACTAAAACGGCTAATATGGAAGGACTACAACGCCCTCTACTCCTTACGGTGAGGACGCCGTTCCATGGATTATAAAGCGTATATCAGGCGCCCTCTAGTCTGTGTAGCGAGGACGCCGTCGTAGTGGTAGCACCTGGTGTGTTCGTATGGTGTTATCTTTGCCCTGGACATGGCGTCCGTTGCCGTGATAGCGGTATGTCATGGCTCTTCATCCACTGAGAAGTGTCACTTATTTGAGGTGTCGTAAACTTTTATCCTATCTTTAGACTTTTTAGGTTATCCCTGATTGTTAATAGTTCCATAACCTCAAATAAGTGACAACTTCTCAGTGGATGAAGAGCCATGACATACCGCTACCACGGCAACGGACGCCATGGCCAGGGCAAAGATAACACCATACGAACACACCAGCTGCTACCACCACAACGGCGTCCTCGCTACACAGACTACAGGGCGCCTGATATACGCTTTATAATCCGGGGAACGGCGTCCTCACCACAAAGAGTAAAGGGCGTTGTAATCCTTCCATATATACTTTTACGAATTTTACGAGTTGACTACGGAACATTTGTTATTATTTTATAATTAACACTTTAATTGTAACTCTTTTTAAATGGAATGGTTCTGTTTCCTGTTATTTACTGTCACTTAAATTCATGTTAAACCAAGGTGATTAGTAATTATATATAATAAACTGTATTAAATGCCGTTGATCGCTTCTGGGGGTGTTGCCGTCTATTCACGTGGTCTCAGCTAGCTATTTAAGCAAAGGGTTAGTCTCGCATAGTTTGCGACCCTTATGTAGACAGGAGTGACACCACCAGCAGTCGACCAATGGGTAACATATTTTAAATTTACGTAATTTTAGCTGTTGTATAATCGAATCTTTCAGACGGATATGTATAATTTCACAGTGTAAACGCCCAGAAAATGACCCCCTATGTCAGGTTGATACCGGTTGGCGGTATAAAAATAAAATGCGATTAAGACTGTTTTTGAATAATTGATTAATCATACTAATTGCTGCTTCATCTCCACAACTATGTTGTCCAAAAAAATATAGATTCAGATCAGAGTTTAGTAATGATAGAGGAGTAGACTGACGTTCAAGAGAATCATATGGAAGAATCAGTGAGTAAAGGAAAAGGGATAATGATGTGCCGAGGAATCGTGAGACGCATTTGAAGTTAGCCAAAGACGTAGATACTGCAATGAAGAATATCACAGTAGGTGATTCATTTGAAGAGGAGTGAATATCTCTAAAACGAGCAATAACAGGCCATGGAAATACAACCAGATGTACTATGAAGGTGACTGCGAAAACACCTTGGGTAACAAATGAAAAACTTCAATTTACCGACGAAAGGAAGTACAAAAATGCTCAGAGAAAGAAAGGAACACAGCAATATAAATCCCTTAGGAATGAAATAAGTAGAAAGATCAGGAAATCTAAGGCGAAGTGGCTGCTGGAAAGGCGTGAAGAAATACAAAACGAAATGATCGTCGGAAAAACTGACTGAGTTTATAGAAAAGTCAAATCATTCTTAGATGAAGTTAAAAGTAATGGTGGTAAATTAAGAGTCCAATGGGAATTCCATGGTTAAACACAGAGGGGAAAGCAGATAGGTGGAAAGAGGACACTGAAGGCCGCTATGAGGGGGAGGACTTGTTTGATGTTACAGAAGAAGAAATTGGAGACTATATGTGAGAAATAAAAATCCAGTATTAGGGTCATTATTTAACAAGGCTTTGAAGGACTCAACATAAGCCAGAAGGGATAGACAACATTTCATGAGAATTTCCAATTTCTTTGGGAGAAGTGGCAACCAAACGACTACTGAAGTTGGTGCGCAGTCTATAAGACTGGCGACATACCATCAGACTTTCGGAAAAATATCATCCACACAATTCTGAAGATAGCAAGAGGAGGTAATTGTGAGGATTATGGCGCAATCAGTGTAACAGCTCGTGCACCCAATATACCTGCTCACAAGAAAAATAGAGTGAAGAATGGAAAAAGAAAACTGAGGATCTGTTACATGACAATCAGTTCGATTTGAGGAAAAGTAAAGGCACCATAGAGGTAGTCCTGACGTTGCGTTTGATAATGGAAGCAAGACTAAACAAAAATCATGACAATTTCGTGGGATTTGTCGACCTGGAAACAGCGTTAGGCAATGTAAAATGGTGCAAAATGTTCTGGGGTAAATAGGAGCAACCTGCAGAGAAAGGCGGGTAATATACAATATGTACAAGAACCGAGAGAGGATAGAAAGATTGGGAGACCAAGATCGAAGTGCTCGTATTAAAGTGGCATTAGACAGGGATGCAGCCTTTCACCCCTACTGTTCAATATACATGTCTGAGAAGTAGTGACCAAAACAAAAGAGATTCAGAAGTGGGATTCAAATTCAGGGTGAAATGACATCAATGATCAAATTCGCTGATGACATTGCTATCGCAGTGAGGGTTGAGACGGTCCCTAAGATTTTCTGCTGCTGAGTTGCTCTTCTGTAGAGTATCCCATATGAACAAACTAGTTGCGTCTTTACCTGAGGTTACTCGTATTTGAAGTACGTGGGCTATGCACCGCTCTGTTTAAAAAGAATAGCTGATGTAATTATAGGGTTGAGCTGCACGCGTCTGCTTTCATGCCCCGCACCTAATTCGCTGCAAATAACCTGTAGCTGTAATCCTGCAGTGAAATGGTCTACTCACTGGTTAGAATAGCGAGTTAATACGGTACAAAGAAACACAAAAGAAATGTTAAATGAATAATAACAAGACTCCTATTCTATCATGTGTAATTGACGTGGGCTACAGAGAATTATGTTGAATGATGTTTGTTCAACAAAGGACATCACAAATAGACCGGAAATTGTACTACGATATTCAGTTAAAATACAGGCAGGAAATAGGCTAATCAGTGCAATAAAGTGATTTTGAGAGCGTTACAAGAATGGCAGCAAAATCCCCAAACTAAATAGTCATCGAAGATATGCGAAAACTAAAACCTTTTGTGATAAAAATAGATGAGATATTCACCAGCCCAAAATAGTTCAGACTTCAGTATGATGATTCACAAATTAACACTAGCGATACACAGAACAGTAACTCATACTCAGTCTATCATATGTGTGAGTGGCAAAAATAGTCTTACTCTGGAGCACATTCAGATGTCTCGAAATATGAAGTCCCTTCAGAAGTTAATGTATCGCAGCGGCCGTTCACAGCCCAGGATCAGTCACCTATATCACTGAATAGCACTCGTTACCACAGGCAGGTCTGTGTCCTTCAAGAAAAAGTAAAACAGCCCAGAAAGGCTCTCTTGAACTCTTCACTCGAAAAAGTGGGCTTCAGTTCAAAGAAATAGTATCGGCAGCAATTGAGAGATTTATACGAAATAAATTAACAAACGATGGAAATGATCCTCCTTGGTACACAAAACGGGTTAGAACACTGTTGCAGAAACAACTCAACAAACGTGCCAAATTTAAACAGACGCAAAATCCCCAAGACTGGCGACCTTTTACAGAAGCTCGAAATTTAGCGCGAACTTCAATGCGAGACGCTTATAGCAGTTTTCACAACGAAACTTTGTCTCGAAACCTGGCAGAAAATCCAAAGAGATTCTGGTCGTATGTGAAGTATGTTAACGGCAAGAAACAATCAATGCATTTCTGCGAGATAGCAATGGAGATACTATCGGAGACAGTGCTGCCAAAGCAGAGTTACTAAACACAGCCTTCCGATATGCCTTCACAAAAGAAGACGAAGTAAATATTCCAGAATTCGAATCGAGAACAGCTGCCAACATGAATAACGTAGAAGTAAATATCCTCGGAGTAGTGAAGCAACTTAAATCCCTTAATAAAAGCAAGTCTTCTGGTCCAGACTGTATACCTATTAGGTTCCTTTCGGAGTATGCTGATGCATTAGCTCCATACTTAACAATCATATACAACCGTTCGCTCGACGAAAGATCCGTACCCAAAGACTGGAAAGTTGCACAGGTCACACCAAAATTCAAGAAAGGTAGTAGGAGTAAGCCACTAAATTACAGGTCCATATCGTTAAAGTCGATATCTAGCAGGATTTTAGAACATATATTGTGTTCAAACATTATGAATTACCTCGAAGAAAACGGTGGATTGATACACAGTCAACATGGGTTTAGAACACATCGTTCCTGTGAAACACAACTAGCTCTTTATTCACACGGAGTGTTGAGTGCTATTGACAAGGGATTTCGGATCTATTCCGTATTTCTGGATTTTCGGAAGGCTTTTGACACTGTGCCACACAAGCGGCTTGTAGTGAAATTGTGCGCTTGTGGAATATCGTCTGAGAGAGGTCACAGTTCGTAGTAATTGACGGAGTCATCGAGTAAAACAGAAGTGATTTCTGGCGTTCTCCAAGCTAGAGTTATAGGGCCTTTGCTGTTCCTTATCTATATAAATTATTTGGGAGACAATCTAAGCAGGCGTCTTAGGTTGTTTACAGATGACGCTGTCGTTTACCGACTAATAAAGTCATCAGAAGATCAAAACAAATTGCAAAACTATTTAGAAAAGATATCTGAATGGTGCGAAAATTGGCAGTTGACCCTAAATAACGAAAAGTGTGAGGTCATCCACATGAGTACTAAAAGGAACTCGTTAAATTTCGGTTACACGATAAATCATTCTAATCGAAAGCCGTAAATTCAACTAAATACCTAGATATTACAATTACGAACAACTTAAATTGGAAGGACCACACAGAAAATGTAGTGGGGAAGGCTAACCAAAGACTGCGTTTTATTGGCAGGACACTTAGAAAATGTAACAGATCTACTAAGGACACTGTCTACACTACGCTTGGCCGCCCTCTTTTAGAATACTGCTGCGCGGTGTGGGATCCTTACCAGATATGACTGACGGAGCACACCGAAAAAGTTGGAAGAAGGGCAGTATGTTTTGTATTATCGCGAAATATGGGAGAGAGTGTCACAGAAACGATACAGGATTTGGGCTGGACATCATTAAAAGAAAGTCGTTTTTCGTTGCGACGGAATCTTCTCACGAAATTCCTATCAGCAACTTTCTCCTTCGAATGCGAAAATATTTTATTGAGACCGACCTACATAGGGAGAAACGATCACCGCGATAAAATAAGGGAAATCAGAGCTCGTACCGAAAGATATAGGTGTTCGTTCTTTTCGCACGCTATACGAGACTGGAATAATAGAGAATTGTGAAGGTAGTTCGATGAACCGTCTGCCAGGCACTTAAATGTTATTTTCGAAGTATCCATGTAGATGTAGATGTACCAGACGCCACTTGACCCCCATTGCGTTCCACTACTGTCTTCTTTCGCATTGGCTGAAGGCCATCCCCACCAAAAAACACATCATTTGTAAGTTCCACAGACATCATTTGATTTAACTTGACCAGTTCCCCGACTAAACTAATATATTTCAACAATTTTTAATTAAATAAATGTTATAAACATTGGGTCGCACTCAGACCACTCACAATAATTATAAATAAAATTTAATCCATAAATAGATAAGCTAGTATTCTCGTACAAGTGCACTCATATTAAATGACAACGAATTTTTGTTAAATATTGTTTAAACAAATATTTATGCCTTCATCATATACGTGTCTTTTGGTTCTCTTTTCAGTCATGGCGTCCTCTAACACATGCGATTGACCACTTTTAAATTAGCCCAGTTCTTTAATAGCGCTTGCGATCAATGCTTAAATAAAGTTACTGGCAAAGTAGTAAACTGTTCATGAAATAAATATACAAGTATGACAAAATATATCTGGTATTCATGCTAAATTCATTTGCTGTGTAACTAAAGGATGCGGTGTTCTGACAAACATTTGCGTAATCAAAAGATATAAAAAAACATAATAAGTCAGTAAACAAAATAGATGCAGATGAATGGCTTTCTGGAATGATAGATATTGTGGAAGAAATTGCAAAAAGGTGGGAATTTAAGGAGATGGGACCTGGATAAACTGACTAAACCAGAGGTTGTACAGAGTTTCAGGGAGAGCATAAGGGAAAAATTGACAGGAATGGGGGAAAGAAATACAGTAGAAGAAGAATGGGTAGCTCTGAGGGATGAAGAAGTGAAGGCAGCAGGGCAATGGCAAGGAAAGCGTTTCTGAAGAAGAAAAATTTGTTAACATCGAGTGTAGATTTAAGTGTTAGGAAGTCGTTTCTGAAAGTATTTGTATGGAGTGTAGCCATGTATGGAAGTGAAACGTGGACGATAAATACACTCCTGGAAATGGAAAAAAGAACACATTGACACCGGTGTGTCCGACCCACCATACTTGCTCCGGACACTGTGAGAGGGCTGTACAAGCAATGATCACACGCACGGCACAGCGGACACACCAGGAACCGCGGTGTTGGCCGTCGAATGGCGCTAGCTGCGCATCATTTGTGCACCGCCGCCGTCAGTATCAGCGAGTTTGCCGTGGCATACGGAGCTCCATCGCAGTCTTTAACACTAGTAGCATGCCGCGACAGCGTGGACGTGAACCATATGTGCAGTTGACGGACTTTGAGCGAGGGCGTATAGTGGGCATGCGGGAGGCCGGGTGGACCTACCGCCGAATTGCTCAACACGTGGGGCGTGAGGTCTCCACAGTACATCGATGTTGTCGCCAGTGGTCGGCGGAAGGTGCACGTGCCCGTCGACCTGGGACCGGACCGCAGCGACGCACGGATGCACTCCAAGACCGTAGGTTCCTAGGCAGTGCCGTAGGGGACCGCACCGCCACTTCCCAGCAAATTAGGGACACTGTTGCTCCTGGGGTATCGGCGAGGACCATTCGCAACCGTCTCCATGAAGCTGGGCTACGGTCCCGCACACCGTTAGGCCGTCTTCCGCTCACGCCCCAACATCGTGCAGCCCGCCTCCAGTGGTGTCGCGACAGGCGTGAATGGAGGGACGAATGGAGACGTGTCGTCTTCAGCGATGAGAGTCGCTTCTGCTTTGGTGCCAATGATGGTCGTATGCGTGTTTGGCGCCGTGCAGGTGAGCGCCACAATCAGGATTGCATACGACCGAGGCACACAGGGCCAACACCCGGCATCATGGTGTGGGGAGCGATCTCCTACATTGGCCGTACACCTCTGGTGATCGTCGAGGGGACACTGAATAGTGCACGGTACATCCAAACCGTCATCGAACCCATCGTTCTACCATTCCTAGACCGGCAAGGGAACTTGCTGTTCCAACAGGACAGTGCACGTCCGCATGTATCCCGTGCCACCCAACGTGCTCTAGAAGGTGTAAGTCAACTACCCTGGCCAGCAAGATCTCCGGATCTGTCCCCCATTGAGCATGTTTGGGACTGGATGAAGCGTCGTCTCACGCGGTCTGCACGTCCAGCACGAACGCTGGTCCAACTGAGGCGCCCAGGTGGAAATGGCATGCCAAGCCGTTCCACAGGACTACATCCAGCATCTCTACGATCGTCTCCATGGGAGAATAGCAGCCTGCATTGCTGCGAAAGGTGGGTATACACTGTACTAGTGCCGACATTGTGCATGCTCTGTTGCCTGTGTCTATGTGCCTGTGGTTCTGTCAGTGTGATCATGTGATGTATCTGATCCCAGGAATGTGTCAATAAAGTTTCCCCTTCCTGGGACAATGAATTCACGGTGTTCTTATTTCAATTTCCAGGAGTGTAGTTTAGATAAGAAGAGAATAGAAGCTTTCGAAATATGGTGCTACAGAAGATTAGATGGGTAGATCACATAACTAATGAGGAAGTATTGAATAGAATTGGGGAGAAGAGGAGCTTGTGGCACAACTTGACTACAAGAAGGGATCGGTTGGTAGGACATGTTATGAGACATCGAGGGATCACCAATTTAGTATTGGAGGGCAGCGTGGAGAGTAAAAATCGTAGAGGGAGACCAAGAGATGAATACACTAAGCAGATTCAGAAGGATGTAGGCTGCAGTAGGTACTGGGAGATGAAGAGGCTTGCACAGGATAGAGTAGCATGGAGAGCTGCATCAAACCAGTCTCAGGACTGAAGACCACAAAAACAACAACTTCGTATGAGATATCGTTTGTTGAAATCGCATGAAGTGTTCAAAAGTTTTTAATTCAGAGGTTCATTGCGAAAATGTTTATTCACTGCAAAGTACTAACCTCTGTAGTTTTAAAGATATTGAAAATATTGTCGTGTTATTGGATGTGCCTTATTTTTCTGAGATCGAGGATGTATTCGGATTTACATTAATATTTGACTGAGAATTATTACAGATTCTCAAATTGCTGTGAGAAGCCGTCCTCCGCGCCCAGTCTGAGAACAATAACATATCATCCCATTTTTAACAGTAGATGTATGTTTGTTTTCTTTTCTCGTGCTCCAAGATAAAGCTCTGTCATGTGGTCCGAGCCGCTACCATTTTGGAAGCTCTTGTTAGAGTTTTTGTCTTCTTCCTACAAAGCTGCCAACAGTGACAATGAAGATTCACGTTGGCTCTGTGCCTCGGAATCTCACCCAGCAACGTGCGAGTCGTCGGATACTTGCCAGAAAGCAGGCAGATGAGTTCATACACGCCATTACCATTGTCACACTACAACAACACATAACAGGTACATTGGTTCCAGCACATACACCGAAGAGCCAAAAAACTGGTACACCTGCGTGATATCGCGTAGAGACCCCGCGAGCACGCAGAAGTACCGCAACAAGAAGTAGAATGGAGTCGAGTAATGTCTGAAGTAGTGTTGGAGGGAACTGACACCATGAATCCTGCAGGGCTGTCCATAAATCCGTAACAGTACGAGGAGGTGGAGATCTCTTCTGAACAGCACGTTGCAAGGCATCCCAGATATGCTCAATAATGTTCATGTCTGGGGAGTTTGGTAGCCAGTGGAAGTGTTTAAACTCAGAAGAGTACTCCTGGGGCCACTCTGTAGCAATCTTGGACGTGTGGGGTGTCCCATTTTCCTGCTGGAATTTCTCAAGCCCGTCAGAATGTACAATAGACATGAATGGATGCACGTGATTAGAAAGGATGCTTACGTGTCCGTATCACCTGTCAGTAGTATCTAGAAATATCAGGGGTTGCACATCACTCCAACTGCACACGCCCCACACCATTACAGAGCCTCCACCAACTTGAACAGTCACCTGTTGACATGCAGGGTAAATGGATTCATGAGATTGTCTCCAACCCGTACACGTCCATCTGCTCGATACAATTTGAAACGAGACTCTTCCGACCAGACAACATGTTTCCAGTCGTCAACAGTCCAATGTCGGTGTTGAGGGCTCCAGACAAGGCGTAAAGCTTTGCGTCGTACAGTCATCAAAGGTACACGAGTATGCTTTCGGCTCCGAAAGCCCATATCGATGATGTTTGATTGAACTGTTCGCACGCTGACACTTGTTGATGGCCCAACATAGAAATGTGCAGCAATTTGCGGAAGGGTTGTACTTCCGTCACGTTGAACGATTCTCTTCAGTCGTCGTTGGTCCCATTCTTGCTTGATCTTTTTCCAACCGCAGCGATGTCGGAGATTTGATGTTTTTACCGGATTCCTGATATTCACAATATACTAGTAAAATGGTCGTACAGGAAAATCCCCACTTTATCGCTACCTCGGAGATACTGTGTCCCATCGCTCGTGCGCTGACCATAACATGAAGTTCAAACTTACTTAAAGCTTGATAACCTGTCATTGTAGCAGCAGTAACCGATCTAACAGCGACGCCAGACAGTTGGTGTCTCACATAGGCACTGCCAACCGCAATGTCGTAATTTGCCTGTTTACATACCTCTGTATTTGAATACGCATGCCTTTACCAGTTTCTTTGGCGCTTCATTGTATTGTTCGAAAAAAATGTTCAAATGTCTCCGAGCACTATGGGACTTAACATGTATGGTCATCAGTCCCCTAGAACTTAGAACGACTTAAACCTAACTAACCTAAGGACATCACACAACACCCAGTCATCACGAAGCAGAGAAAATCCCTGACCCCGCCGGGAATCGAACCCGGGAACCCGGGCGCGGGAAGCGAGAACGCTACCGCACGACCGCGAGCTGCGGACATTGTATTGTTCGCACTGAAAGAAAGGATAACTGGTCGTCATCGTGGATGTACACCAGACCCGATGTATTATGGAAATTAGGAATCTGCGAGTAAGGGGTTTATGGATAGATGATAGTGTCTAACTGTCTGGGTCGGACGGGAAGCATGCTCGGATTGCAAAGGCAATTACGGCGACCTCTCACGTTAAGCGTGAAATCCGCGTTCGAGTCAAAGTCCAGCACAATTTTTCACCTGTTACATTTCAACGCCCAGATGCAGCTTACATCAATGAAATCTTCGAACAATTCTCTGTAGGTTTAATATCATGTGATTAAATGGGGTCCGGCCGTTGTGACCGAGAAGTTCTAGGCACTTCAGTCCGGAACCACGAGGCTGCTACGGTCTGAGGTTCGAATCCTACCTCGGGCATGGATGTGTGTGATGTCCTTAGTTAGGTTTAAGTAGCTCTAAGTAATGTAAAATATTCCAGCGCAATGAGTACATGTTGTCAGCCTGGATACTAGTCGATGGTTGTCTAGTATGGTAGCTTCTGTGTTTCGTGCGTGCCTGCACAGGGCGCGTTTCTGATTGGTCGGTTTAACCGTCTAGTGATTGACAATGTCAAACTAAATTCTGCTAGCTTGTGTTTAGAGTTACTGAAATCATGACTAAGAATCTGTCAGTGTCGATATAGTCAACAGTCTATTTGGAGTGGTACATAAACATTTCAACAGTTAATATTCATAGATAAAGTTATCAATTTGCGCCAAGTCCCTCAGTGTGAATCATCGAATTGGCAATGTGGTATAATACAACACAGCTCTTGCTCACTACTTCTTGCTCACTCTCCGTGGCTATATATCATTTTGTGAGATGGAGATTGCTATTTGCCACCAATATTAAGTGCGTGCTGGCATGAAGCAGCGTAAACCTTTCTACATTGTAAGTTGAAATGTTGAAATGTAATAAAATGTGTGTCGTCGTGGGGCATAAATTCCTTCCCGTCAGCTACTAGCTAGTTTCGGTGCTGTTTGGTCCATTCCAGCTTTATATACTGCTCTGAGCAACGGCCATTTACTAGGTTAAGTAGGCAAAACTGTCTTCAATATGGGATATGCTTTCAATACTACCATTCTTTGCTAGGCGGGAACTTATTAGAAGTTTCAGCTTGGTATCAAACATAACATTAGTAAGGCATGGCAATTGCTGAAGAGCCTTGGAAACTAGCCAACAGCTATTCCCTCGGTCTTTCCTGATGTAACACCTAACCAGATAGCGTAGCAGCTATTATTGAATGGGAAAGTTAATAAAAAATCTGTAACTCCAAAGATCCAGAGAACTACTGAGGAGAGTAACTTTACTGGCACACCTTTCTCACTGGAAGAATTAGAAACCGCAATACGCTCAAAGAAGAACAATAAAGCCGCTGGATTAAATAACTTGAGGACGGAACACATAAAAATGTTTGGACCAGCAACCAAGAAGTGGACCCTAGATGTGTTGAACACCTGTGTCTCAAGATTGCAAATACCAAAGATTTAGAGGAAAACCAAAGTTGTCGCCCTACTGAAACCTGGGAAGCAGCCAACAGATGTAAAGATTTTCGACCGATATCACTCCTATGCCATCTATACAAAGTTTTAGAGAGAAAGACCCTCAGTCGAATCTCGAACCAAGTTGGCCAAACACTGATCATAGAACAATCGGATTTCCGCCCCGGGAGGTCGTTTTGTGGACATATCTCCAACTTGACACAACGTATAGAAGATGGATAAGAACGGGTGCAGATCACCGGTGTCACTTTTGTTGATCTCACTGCTGCATATTACACCATCAGTCACAGGAAATACACTCCTGGAAATGGAAAAAAGAACACACTGACACCGGTGTGTCAGATCCACCATACTTGCTCCGGACACTGCGAGAGGGCTGTACAAGCAATGATCACACGCACGGCACAGCGGACACACCAGGAACCGCGGTGTTGGCCGTCGAATGGCGCTAGCTGCGCAGCATTTGTGCACCGCCGCCGTCAGTGTCAGCCAGTTTGCCGTGGCATACGGAGCTCCATCGCAGTCTTTAACACTGGTAGCATGCCGCGACAGCGTGGACGTGAACCGTATGTGCAGTTGATGGACTTTGAGCGAGGGCGTATAGTGGGCATGCGGGAGGCCGGGTGGACGTACCGCGGAATTGCTCAACACGTGAGGCGTGAGGTCTCCACAGTACGTCGATGTTGTCGCCAGTGGTCGGCGGAAGGTGCACGTGCCCGTCGACCTGGGACCGGACCGTAGAGACGCACGGATGCACGCCAAGACCGTAGGATCCTACGCAGTGCCGTAGGGGACCGCACCGCCACTTCCCAGCAAATTAGGGACACTGTTGCTCCTGGGGTATCGGCGAGGACCATTCGCAACCGTCTCCATCAAGCTGGGCTACGGTCCCGCACACCGTTAGGCCGTCTTCCGCTCACGCCCCAACATCGTGCAGCCCGCCTCCAGTGGTGTCGCGACAGGCGTGAATGGAGGGACGAATGGAGACGTGTCGTCTTCGGCGATGAGAGTCGCTTCTGCCTTGGTGCCAATGATGGTCGTATGCGTGTTCGGCGCCGTGCAGGTGAGCGCCACAATCAGGACTGCATACGACCGAGGCACACAGGGCCAACACCCGGCATCATGGTGTGGGGAGCGATCTCCTACACTGGCCGTACACCTCTGGTGATCGTCGAGGGGACACTGAATAGTGCACGCTACATCCAAACCGTCATCGAACCCATCGTTCTACCATTCCTAGACCGGCAAAGGAACTTGCTGTTCCAACAGGACAATGCACGTCCGCATGTATCCCGTGCCACCCAACGTGCTCTAGAAGGTGTAAGTCAACTACCCTGGCCAGCAAGATCTCCGGATCTGTCCCCCATTGAGCATGTTTGCGACTGGATGAAGCGTCGTCTCACGCGGTCTGCACGTCCAGCACGAACGCTGGTCCAACTGAGGCGCCAGGTGGAAATGGCATGGCAAGCCGTTCCACAGGACTACATCCAACATCTCTACGATCGTCTCCATGGGAGAATAGCAGCCTGCATTGCTGCGAAAGGTGGATATACACTGCACTAGTTCCGACATTGTGCATGCTCTGTTGCCTGTGTCTATGTGCCTGTGGTTCTGTCAGTGTGATCATGTGATGTATCTGACCCCAGGAATGTGTCAATAAAGTTTCCCCTTCCTGGGACAATGAATTCACGGTGTTCTTATTTCAATTTCCAGGAGTGTACTTATGCTCGTTGACTTCGGTTTCGGAGAGGAAGACAAAACTGATATACTTGTTTTTTGAACCATTATACTTACAAGGCGCGAATATTTGTTGCCTACATTTAAGCAACCATTTTAAGATTGGAAATAATAAAAAATCTTATATTCTCTTGAGCAATACAAAAGGCAATGACCTTGTTACTGTGTTTCTTTATGTATGACATTATTACTAACGAATATTTATATTACAGTTTAGGATTTTTATTGGTTTCAATGAAGGTGCAAAGTAGATGCATAAAAAAGAACTTTATTCTGGGTGGTAACTCTTTATAACTAAACCTTAACCATTATCAACCAACTTTCAATCACTTTCAGTCTGTGATGATACGATTTACGTACGTTCTTTATTTCATCAAAGATAAGATTTCACATCTGCAGCTCATTACATATTCAGGAAGTAATGTCACATAGATAGAGTTAATAATATTAGAAATTGCAAAGTGATAGGATTGCAGAAAGAAAACTGCGCTATTCAGTTTACCTTTTTTCAATAAGATAAGTGGAGTACAAGAGTGTTCAATAAGTAACACAATACTCTTTGGTAAAAAAAACTGTTGTCCTATAGTAAACAGTAGCTACTGTGGTTGGTCTTAACTCTTGCGTACCTCAGGGGATATTATAGTTACGCTAAGGAAGTATTTGTTCATAATTTATTAGTATTTGTAAATAAAAAAGAAAACTTTTGTATTTGTCCATTTAAATATTCTTAAGAGACACTTTTTTTGCAATTTTATGTAGACCGTAAAAGTATATACTCTAAGGAAATAATCTGTGGTAGCATGAGTGCCCAACACCATGTCCCTCGTAACAGTCATTTATGACTAGCTAGAGGACTTTGGACTTGTTGTGCACTTTCTTCCCTGTTTGCCGTTCCTGTCCTGCCTTGTACATACAGTGTGTACGCCACTTATTGTAGCCTCGGCTGCCTTCTTGTCTCCAGTAGTACCACTACGTCGCCTAAAAAGTTTCTGCACTAGTTACCTATTAGTTGTGATCATTTGTTAGTTGTTTGTATTCCTTTTTTACAATATTTGATATTTTTGCAGAATTTGTCTCATCCACAACGCATCTGAAAATGCTTCATCGTATGTGCACTTTCCTAGAACATACTGATTTGAACGTTTTAACTGACATTAGATGATGCCCATAAAATGTAAGCGAGACATTGAAAAACGAATTTGTTAAGAGAGGGACGTGCGAACTAGAGAATTAAGATTAAGTTTTTCAGCAAAAAAAGGCTTGGATTTATATGAAATCAGAAAATGGCGAGAGGGTTTTAAGGATATGGTTTTTGTATTATCTTGTGAAATGTGCTATATAATGCTTTTCTTCCATGATTTTTTAAGAAATAATAAAAAGAGAAGTTCTTTTGTACGGCCACATGGTTTTTAAACACGAAAAAAGATTAACCACAAAGTATCAGGCCGTGAAAAAAGCTGTTATCATATTGAAACGTTTAAAAACAGGAAAGGTCTTGAAATGCGACTACAGAAATGTGAAACACACGATGATGCTGTTCAATTAGAACAACGCAAGTCATTTGAGAAATGAAAAGCTTTATTAACAAGTACTCTTGATTGTGTATTGTATTTAGCCAGACAGTCCTAACTCTTGCACGGTCATTCAGAAGATCTTTGTGGTAGTGATAACTGGAAATCCCCGTGAAACTTTCAAGCTACTTGCCATATACGATTCCGTCGCGAATCATCATCTGCAGAAAGATCAGCAAACAGGCGGCTATGTTGTCTCTTGTATTTCCCGACGAAGCTAGAATGAAATCATCAAACTGCCTGGTGATCATGCCAGGGTAGAGATAGTTAAGAAAATTCTAAGGATAAATATTTATGCATCACACTTCAAAGTACAGCATAAATATCGCATACCGATAAAATGTCTCAAGTAATTCGTTATGTACGTATTCAAGGTTCAGAAGTCATGTTAGAGGAATACTTTGTGGGCTACGTCTGTTACATGAGATGTCAACTAAAGAAATTACGGAACGAATTGGTGACAAGCTGCAAGGAGACGGTCTAAAACAGGAGTACTAATATGGACAAGGATATGATAATGCTGCGACCATGGCTGGACACATTACTGGAAGTTCAGACACATATTTTGGATATAAACCTCAAAACAGTGTGCCGCGTAACAGTCATTCAATCTTGCCGCGGTACATGCAGCTATTTTTGAAACAAAATCGGTGAACTTTTTGGCACTGTGCAATTTGTGCACACATTTTTCTCAAGCTCTGTCCATATGTGGGATGTTCTTAAACAACATGCTCCCATGAATGTGAAGCGATTGTGAGACACAAGATGGATTCATATCATGATCTGCGCCTTGCTTAGCACATTGTAAGCATAATAGAAGTTTTGGAAGGCTTGAGGGATGGATCTGAATAAATCCCAGAGACCAAATGACATGCAGGCAAATTGTTACTTTGCTTATCTCCTATCCTTTCTTTGCGTTCCTTTATTTTTGGAGCCCAGTGCTCTATGGACTGAATGATACGCATAAAACAAAGAGGAGTTGGAGATAATCAATACGATGAATGCACTGACTCTTATGAGGAAAAGCGTGAATCTGTAGTTACAAAAGCAGCTGAGAGGACATTGGACACATGCAATATATTTTATATTTCAACAGAAAGAAGAATCGGAAGTCGAGAGAAAATGTCTGGTGAGAAAAGTATCGACTCTGATTTAAATTTAATTCGGGAAACTCGTCGGGAACAGCTGGAGGCACTAGATAAGCCAACATCAGAATTAAAAACAAAAAGAACATTACAAAAGAATATACTCCGTGAGTATTTGCCTTCCTCCAAATTCAAGTACTATTGGATGCTGAAATTATGAATTCATTGTTCGAAACATGCAGCATTTATGTGACAAATATTCCGAATCGAGTGATTCAGCTATGACTGCTAAAGTACATTGTACGATATGACAAATTTATGTATTTAAAGATATTCATCCAGAAGAATCATGCACAACTTTAGAATTATTAAGTGGGATAATTAAGTGGAAGATGCAAGAGAGTTTAATAAATATTGTTGGGGCGCTAATAATACTTTTTAACAATTACTGTGTGAACCGATCCTTTTGAAAGAATACTTCCATTGTTGTTTGTTGTTGTGGTCTTCAGTCCTGAGACTGGTTGATGCAGCTCTCCATGCTACTCTATCCTGTGCAAGCTTCTTCATCTCCCAGTACCTACTGCAACCTACATCCTTCTAAATCTGCTTAGTGTATTCATCTCTTGGTCTCCCTCTACGATTTTTATCCTCCACACTGCCCTCCAATGCTAAATTTGTGATCCCTTGATGCCTCAGAACATGTCCTACCAACCGATCCCTTCTTCTGGTCAAGTTGTGCCACAAACTACTCTTTTCCCCAATCCTATTCAATACGTCATTAGTTATGTGATCTACCCATCTAATCTTCAGCATTCTTCTGTAGCACCACATTTTGAAAGCTTCTATTCTCTTCTTGTCCAAACTATTTATCGTCCATGTTTCACTTCCATACATGGCTTCACTCCATACAAATACTTTCAGAAATGACTTCCTGACACTTAAACCTATACTCGATGTTAACAAATTTCTCTTCTTCAGAAACGCTTTCCTTGCCATTGCCAGTCTACATTTTATATCCTGTCTACTTCGACCATCATCAGTTACTTTGCTCCCCAAATAGCAAAACTCCTTTACTACTTTAAGCGTCTCATTTCCTAATCTAATTCCCTCAGCATCACCCGACTTAATTCGACTACATTCCATTATCCTCGTTTTGCTTTCGTTGATGTTCATCTCATATCCTCCTTTCAAAACACTATCCATTCCATTCAACTGCTCTTCCAAGTCCCTTGCTGTCTCTGACAGAATGACAATGTCATCGGCGAACCTCAAAGTTTTTATTTCTTCTCCATGGACTTTAATACCTACTCCGAATTTTTCTTTTGTTTCCTTCACTGCTTGCTCAATATACAAATTGAATAACATCGGGGATAGACTTCGGCCCTGTCTCACTCCCTTCCCAACCACTGCTTCCCTTTCATGTCCCTCGACTCTTATGACTGCCATCTGGTTTCTGTACAAATTGTAAATAGCCTTTCGCTCCCTGTATTTTACCCCTGCCACCTTTAGAATTTGAAAGATAGTATTCCAGTCAACATTGTCAAAAGCTTTCTCTAAGTCTACGAATGCTAGAAACGTAGGTTTGCCTTTCCTTAATCTTTCTTCTAAGATACGTCGTAATGTCAGTATTGCCTCACTTGTTCCCAACATTTCTACGGAATCCAAACTGATCTTCCCCGAGGTCGGCTTCTACTAGTTCTTCCATTCGTCTGTAAAGAATTCGTGTTAGTATTTTGCAGCTGTGGCTTATTAAACTTATTGTTCGATAATTTTCACATCTGTCAGCACCTGCTTTCTTTGTGATTGGAATTATTATATTCTTCTTGAAGTCTGCGGGTATTTCGCCTGTTTCATACATCTTGTTCACCAGATGGTAGAGTTTTGTTAGGACTGGCTCTCCCAAGGCCGTCAGTAGTTCTAATGGAATGTTGTCTACTCCGGGGGCCTTGTTTCGACTCAGGTCTTTCAGTGCTCTGTCAAAGTCTTCACGCAGTATCGTATCTCCCATTTCATCTTCATCCACATCCTCTTCCATTTCCATAATATTGTCCTCAAGTACATCGCCCTTGTATAGACCCTCTATATACTCCTTCCACCTTTCTGCTCTCCCTTCTTTGCTTAGAACTGGGTTTCCATATGAGCTCTTGATGTTCATACAAGTGGTTCTCTTATCTCCAAAGGTATCTTTAATTTTCCTGTATGCAGTATTTATCTTACCCCTAGTGAGACAAGCCTCTACATCCTTACATTTGTCCTCTAGCCATCCCTGCTTAGCAATTTTGCACTTCCTGTCGATTTCATTTTTTATACGTTTATATTCCTTTTTGCCTGCTTCATTTAGTGCATTTTTATATTTTCTCCTTTCTTCAATTAAATTCAATATTTCTTCTATTACCCAAGGATTTCTACTAGCCCTCGTCTTTTTACCTACTTGATTATCTGCTGCCTTCACTACTTCATCCCTCAAAGCTACCCATTCTTCTTCTACTGTATTTGTTTCCCCCATTCCTGTCAATTGTCCCCTTACGCTCTCCCTGAAACTCTGTACAACCTCTGGCTCTTTCAGTTTATCCAGGTCATACCTCCTTAAGTTCCCTCCTTTTTACAGTTTCTTCAGTTTTAATCTACAGGTCATAACCAATAGATTGTGGTCAGAGTCCACGTCTGCCCCTGGAAATGTCTTACAATTTAAAACCTGGTTCCTAAATCTCTGTCTTACCATTATATAATCTATCTGATACCTTTTAGTATCTCCAGGGTTCTTCCGTGTACACAACCTTCCTTCATGATTCTTAAACCAAGTATTAGCTATGATTAAGTTGTGCTCTGTGCAAAATTCTACCAGGCAGGTTCCTCTTTCATTTCTTAGCCCCAATCCATATTCACCTACTACGTTTCCTTCTCTCCCTTTTCCTACTGCCGAATTCCAGTCACCCATGACTATTAAATTTTCATCACCCTTTACTATCTGAATAATTTCTTTTATTTCATCATACATTTCTTCAATTTCTTCGTCATCTGCAGAGCTAGTTGGCATATAAACTTGTACTACTGTAGAAGGTGTGGGCTTCGTATCTATCTTGGCCACAATAATGCGTTCATTATGCTGTTTGTAGTAGCTTACCCGCATTCCTATTTTCCTACTCATTATTAAACCTACTCCTGCATTACCCCTATTTGATTTTGTGTTTATAACCCTGTAGTCACCTGACCATAAGTCTTGTTCCTCCCGCCACCGAACTTCACTAATTCCCACTTTATGTAACTGTAACCTATTCATTTCCCTTTTTAAATTTTCTAACCTACCTGCCCGATTAAGGGATCTGACATTCCACGCTCCGATCCGTAGAATGCCAGTTTTCTTTCTGCTGATAACGACATCTTCTGGAGTAGTCCCCGCCCGGAGATCCGAATGGAGGACTATTTTACCTCCGGAATATTTTACCCAAGAGGACGCCATCATCATTTAATCATACAGTAAAGCTGCATGCCCTCGGGAAAAATTACGGCCGTAGTTTCCCCTTGCTTTCGGCCGCTCGCAGTACTAACACAGCAAGGCCGTTTTGGTTATTGTTACAAGGCCAGATCAGTCAATCATCCAGACTGTTGCCCCTGCAACTACTGAAAAGGATGCTGCCCCTCTTCAGGAACCACACGTTTGTCTGGCCTCTCAACAGATACCCCTCCGTTGTGGTTGCACCTACGGTACGGCTATCTGTATTGCTGAGGCACGCAAGCTTCTCCACCAACGGGAAGGTCCATGGTTCATGGGGGGAGGTTCCATACTAAAGTTATTAAAGACCTTTCACATGGACTGTGAGCCCAGAAAGTTTACGCAGTCTTGCAATTCTATCAATTGAAATAAAAATAATTGTAAATTTTAGCTATGTACTGGAACAATTTGCAAGAATAAAAGACAGAAACTCAACATAAATACAATTTTTATACTGTGATGTCTAATATTTAATGTCTTCTTTATTCCTGTTCTATTATAATGTACTTGTATTGGTGCCGATAAACTGTTTCAGTTCCGAAGAAAACATTAATTACTTAGAGAAGTAATTTGGTCATATAATTACAATTGTAGTTTTAGAAAATAAATAGTTTTAAGACTCAGATTTGCGACGGGTTATGAGAGAGCGCAATATTTTAACTTGCTCTGGGCACTGAAAACCCACCGACGTGTTGGTTTGCGGGACGTACAACGGCGCCGTCATCAGCGCCCTACAAATTCCCAATTTTTGCACGGTCTAATTTTTCACGCAATCCAATCGAGCCACTGTCACGAATGATGATGTTGAAGATGAAATGATGAGGACAACACAAACACCCAGTCCCGAGACAGCGAAAATCCGCAACCCGCCCGGGAATCGCAGCCGGGACTCCGTGATCCTGAGGCAGCCACACTAGCCACTAGACCACGAGCTGCGGACCGAAGCCCCACTGCTGGTACCAATGTTTGGCCGGCCCAATTTCACTGATGTTTCATACCTACATATATAGTAGGATGTTTGCTGACTTTTCATTGCTTGACATTTTCCTGTGTTGTGTATTCCACACTACAGAATATATCTGCATTTGTGATTCTAATAACGATCTTCCTATGTTTTCTTCCTCTACATCATGGGTGTACAGACTTGCTTGTACAGCGGGCCGCAAACCTCTCACTGTGACAACGAAAGGGCCGCAACAATAAGTAGACAACAATACACACATGAACAGTTCACTTCATTCATTTCACAAACATTATTTTTATTTAATTACTACAGTTACATCAACGTATTCTCAAAATTACTGGCTCTTTCCGGAAGAGAATGAAAGGTGAGTACAAGAACGAACGGTGAGGGGCGGGCCGCTATCTGATCAGTGACAGGCCGCATGCAGCCCACGGGTCACCGTCTGTGCATCCCTGGTCTACACTGTCTGATCAAAACTATGTAACGCGCAACTGATGTCACAAGAAGCGGACTCACCAGTTTAAAAGAAGGCGGGGAGTTGTTTTGTCAGGAGAGAAACAGACCAGGTATCTCAATGTCTGTGTCTGGGAAGTTAAACAGAATAGGACAAAGATCCTGCAAGAACGGGACCAACGACGACTGAACAGAATCGTTCATCGTGACAGAAGTGCAACCCTCCCGCAAATTGATGCGAATTTCAATGCTGTGTCATCAACAAGTGTCAGCGTGCGAACCATTCAATCAAACATCATCAATATGGGTTTTCGAAGCCGAAGGCCCACTCGTGTACCCATGAAGACTGCACTATAGAAATCCTTACACCTCGCCTGGGACCGTCAACACCGGCATTTGACTATTGATAACAGCAAACATGTTGCCTGATCGGATGAGCCTCGGTTCAAATTGTATCGATAGGATGGACGCGTACGCATAAGCAGACAACCTCATGAATCTATGGACCATTCGTGTCAGCAGCAGACTGTTCAAGCTGGTGGAGGCTCTGTAATGATGTGAGTCGTGTGCAATTGGAGTGATATGGGACCCCTGATACGTCTAGACACGATTCTGACGTACGTAAGCATCCTGTCTGATCACCTGCATCTATTCATGTCCATTGCGAATTCCGACGGACTTGGGCAATTCCAGCAGGACAATGGGACACCCCACAAGTCCATAATTTCTACAGGATGGCTCCAGGAACACTCTTTTGAGATTAAGCACTTCCGCTGGCCACCAAACTCCCCAAACATGAACATTATTGAGCATATCTGGGATTTATTGCAACGCGCTGTTCAGTAGAGATCTCCACCCCCTCGTACTCTTACAGATTTATGGGTAGCTCTCCAGGATTCATGGTGTCAAATCCCTTCAGAACTACTTGAGACATTAGTCGAGTCCATGGCACTTCTGCGTGCTCACGAGGGCCCTATACGATATCAGGCAGGTGTACCAGATTCTTTAGTTCTCCAGTGTATATGTTCCACACCTTCTGGTAAACCACTCGATCGATTTGTATATACATATATATGGCACATGTATCAGTTACTGTCTGAAAATCATTGCTATACGGGCAAGAACCACTTACTTACCAAAATGATGCGAGTGGGGGTGAAAGTGCAGTGTAATCCACGATGCGTGAGTAGCCTTACTTTCTTCATCTAGTATTTTAGAATAAGAGCACTTAGTGATTCGGAACAAACTTGATACGTTAATTTAAACCTTTACAAAACTTTTTCTCACTGACGGCCCCCACAAAATCGTGAAAGGAGAAAAGTTTATCCCTTACTGCATTTTCGCTGTTCATGCAGTAAAATTGCCGCATGAAGCATGACGTTTTAATTTATTATTTATTTATTACTATACGTACTAGCAACACATTTTGTAAATATACCACGAATCTATCAACGAAATTATATCATCGTACGACACGTAGTTTAGGAGATAAGTGGTCGTGAAAATGAGATGCATGAGCAACTACCGCATCATGCAAGACGTTTAAATTTGTTACTTCGCTGCAACTAACTCTGTTCGCAACGTCTTCACAGAAAGTATTCACATATGCTGCTGAATGTACCTCCAAAAATATGTCATTGTGCGACACTTATTTCAAGAAATAGGAAGTCATAGGCAATGATATGCATGAAAAATTGCCTCATCATGGATGACTTTTTAATTTATTACTTATTTACTACTGAATCTATTCGAAACACAATTTTCAGGTAGTATCGACATCTGTCGCTGAGTTAACCAGACACATAATTCAGGAGATAAGACGTCAAATACTGAGATGCTTGAAAAACTGCCACATAATTTATTACTCTTGTCGCAACACATTTTGCAGACAGTATTCACATATCCTGCCGAATGCACCTACGTGGAAATATGTATCATTTTGCGACACATAGTTCAGGAGATATGATGCCACAAACACTGAAATTTCGTGAAAACTGCCGCATCATATATGATGTTTTAATTTATCATTTTTTTACTATTAACTTTATTCACAACACATTTCGCAGGCAGTAACCGCTGGATATACATGTAAAAAGATATCATTGTGCAGCCCACAGTTCAAGAGTTGTGACATCACAAAGATTGAGTTGTGTGAAATTGAAAGTGTAGGGCGAAATTCACTCGAGATAGAGGTGAAATCTGTTAAATCTATGCGAAATATTCACTCATGTTCAGAAAAAAACAACACACGTTGAACGACAAGAGATAGAACGTTTATATTGACGGGATACGTACATTAGAAAGGATTATCATTTGAAACATGTCGGCCCGCAGGTTCAAGGTCAACTTCGAAATCACGGCGCGACACCACCTGCCTGTAAAATACGCCTGCGGCTCTCGTTGTCGCTATAAACAGAATGTTATGCAACATTGTGACTTGAGCAGACGTATGAGCGATCCGTACAGTTAGCTTGACAGTGGACACGTTATTGGCACGAGACAATGTAATGCATCCATTCGGAAAATTGCTACTCGTGTGGGACGAAGTGTTTCGGCAGCGCAACGGGTGTGCGCAGAATGGTTCACGGAAGGCCTCAAAACACGTCAAATGGGTCAGGTCGCATCACCCCATCCCCCTACCTCAAGAATATAGACACCTCCTTCGAGTGGCACTGCAGGGTGCATCTGCGTCCTCATCGGCTCTGGCACAACAATGGTACACTGTAACACATCGTACAGTCTCAGAGGTGACACTCCATCGCCGCTCATTACGGCATGGGTTACGTGCGCGTCGTCCACTTCTCCGGCTGCTTTTGAAAAATCTGCAGAAACGTGCTAGACCGCAGTGGTGCATGGAACGACGTCGCTGTGGACAGGAATGTCATCAGATAGTGTTTTCGGACGAATCCGGCATACATCGCCAACTCGAGGCCTTATGGTATGAGGGTCGTACAGGTATATAAGCACAAATCACAGTTGGTGCGTCTCCATGGCACTGTGACTAGTATAACCTACGTGAATGACATCCTGCAATCCGTAGCCATACCTTTTCTGCACAACACCCTAGACACCATATTTCAGTAACACAATCCGCGACTACATGTTGCTGCACAAATACGTGCCTTCTTGGTGTCACAGGATGTCAGCCTTTTACCCTGACCCGTCAGATCACCGGACTTGTAGCCAGTCGAAAATGTGTGGGATATGGTGAACTACGGGTGCAGCGCTGTAACCCAGAGCCGATCACCCCAGATGCCATCACACATGGAACAAGTTATCAGGGCCCATGGTAGACCCCGTGCCTACGAGGCAACAGGACACGTGCTAATAATTTCTGCAGAACACACTAATGAAAATGTCTTGTGAATACGAATGTCCTATTTCTAGTCGTTCATGATGTTCTGTTTATCCTGAACATGAGTGTGTGTGACATGTGCAGGGAAAGGCTGGAGTAAAAAGCTCATTTAAACACCTGGAACGTTTTCAGCCAAATCTGGAACACATATTAGTTACCAATACTGTGGGTATAAGAATTATCAGCGCCCTGTTGGGGTGAGAGTGTTAAGTTTGAAAGAAAACAGTGGAGGAGGACATTAACAGATATCATGGTAGTAGGAGGAGATGGACACAGACAGGGGAAGGGGGAGATGGCCAGAGAGAGAGGGGAGATACAAATGGACAGAGAGAGGAGAGAGGCAGAGATGGGCAGAGAAAGGAAAGAGAAAGAGATGAACAGAGAAGGGAGACAGAGAAGGAGAGAGGAGAGGACGGACAGAGAAGGAAAAAGAAAGAGATGGACAGAGATAGGGGGAGAAGGGTTATGCAGAGAGAGAGGAAAAGAGAAGATGAACAGCTAGAGGGAGTGGGAGAAATGGACAGAAAAAGAGAAGAGAATCGGATGGACAGAGAGAGGAGAGAGAAGGTGATGGACAGAGGAAGGAAAGAGGAGGAGATGAATAGCAGAGAGAAAGAAGAAGATGGACAGTTAGAGGGCTTAGGGAGAGATGGACAGGGAGAGGTTGAAGAAGGAGGTGGACAGAGAGAGGGGGAAATAAGAGTTGGACTAACAGAAGACTGGAATAAATACATACCTGTGTAACGCCAGGTGCACAGTTAGTATCTGTACATTCTTTGTTAGTATAGATGTGTAGTATTTTAGCCAGCATGTCCACAAATACAATTAACCGATTTTTCTCTTTGATAAGTTCTCAATCCCTCTCACTACTTCACTCACTACACACCTGGACTTTAATGACAGAAAGCTATACCGAGCAAAGAAGCTGAGTGCAACAGGGTTGGTTGGGTTTGTAATAAAATGTGAAAGAGGCTAGGTGGGTAATACACAAACGTACAAGCTACTAGTCCAAACACAAATGCCAGTTAAATGTGTAATATTGTGGAAACTAATCGGAACAGGGCATACGTCCACATGAAGTTTTGGCTCCAAATGACCATTCCTCCTGGGACTCACTGTATATGTAACAGTGGATGTAGATTCCGGGACTTGGCTTAAGCGAAATGTGGGAACCTAAGAGATATAAACCACCGTACTCCGGAACACGAGTGCAGTATTTTACCACCGTGCCGCCTCGCTCGGTCGTTTGTCCCGATCGCGATGCTCAGGGCACCGCTAATACCTGATACAGAAATGGATCAGACTCAATACAGAAAATTCACGAGCTTCCAATATAGTTCAGCCACAAAAAGTTCTTGTGAGAAAATGATTGCTTCAATCACTAGCAACGTTTTCTCTGTCTGTTGTGTGTTCTGAGCCGACGACGTTCTCGTAGTACGCACTTCCAAAGAGCACCTACTCTCGTCGAATATCAAATGTCAGTCGTGTTTCGTGGTCTCCTTCAACTCAGCGCATAAACTGTTTGCAGCGTGCTTTCCAGATCAATCGATTAGTTTGATTTCACCTGTTCGAAAAGCTAGCAGGAACATATTTAGTGGCGTAGATTTGAGAACAATATTGCAGAAACTGGCAAAAAAGGTGAATCGCCCAGAAGACATAATCGGACATCAATGTAACTTCATGCACGGACACACTATCGACAGGTATGTAAATGATAAGACTTGCAACTCTCCATGACAAATATAGCGGCCACCAGAGCGCAGAATTGTTGTGTGTGTTTAGTGTTGTTAACAGTCCTGGTAGGATAAATAAGGGACGTGAACAGCATCAGATGTTGAGTGATAACTGTGAAAGACGAGGAGATGGCGTGCGCGCGATATCACCGCCTGACAGAGTTTAAAAGGGACCTCTTTGTGGATCTCCATTTGGCCGGCTGATCGTGTCGTGCAACATTCAGATTTGTGGGGCATTCGGACGCGATATTGGCCCGATGTTGAACGGCGAGGGAACGTGACGGTATGCACACTCGCCGTCACGTTTCTGGTTGACCACGTCTTAATACCACAACGAAGGACCGCCGTGTTGTGCACCAAGTGCATCGTAACTCCTTCACATCTGCACCTGCTATCTGCGAACAAATAGTAGACACACTCTGTATCATACCGCACCATTGATAAAAGACTAGGAGCAGCTGGAGTAGGGGACTGTCGTCCTATCCATAAGCTGTCATTAACACCACAAAACAAACGGCTGCGTTTGAATTGGTGCCGTGACCAGAAACTATGGACTGGCGAATGTCAGCGAGCAGTGTTCAGCTGTGAATCACGGCTCTCCGCCACCCTGGATGCTCATCACTGGTGAGTATGGCGTCGGTTTGGAAAGAGGATCCATTGCTATAACATTTTGGAAAAACACATCAGTGTCATGGTGTCATGATGTAACTAACGGTCGGTCACGGCTGGTACTGACTGAGGGAACTGTGACAGCACATGGTACGTCACGGATATCCTGCGTTCTCATCTGTTGCCTCGCATGCGACAGTATCGTGGTCCATTTTCCAATAGAGCAGTATTCGTCCACGTGCGGCACGTGTCTGTCTGCATGACGTTCAGATTCTTCCGTGGCCAGGAAGGTCTCCAGATCTGTCCCCAATAGAACATTTGTGGGACCAGCTCGCACGCCAACTCCATCCAGTGCCAGTATCTAGGACATCAAGATCCAGTTACACACTTATGGGCCATGCCTCAGAAGAAGATACAATGGCTCCACGAGACCCATCCCAACCGAATCAGTACATGCTTCCAGTCCTGAGACGGTACAACAAGTGGGCTCATATTGCCACGTTCTTTCTCAATGTAACTCTATTTTGTTATCACCGAAAAACATCACGTACCCGTCAATCTGTGAAGTTTAATTTCGCTTTCTCCTCCCTTCCTTGGTGCTTCATTGCACTGTGCAACAATGAAAATGTAAATCGAATGAAAATAGCCAATTCCTATCAATTCTAATGTATTGATCGCGAATATCACAAATAAAATGCAAAATTAACTCTAGTTTTCATTTCACACTGTTTTATTATGGTTAGATAATTGTACATGGATTTTTGTGTTAAATTTAAAATCAAATATTATAATGACTTCTCAAAGTAATAATAACTAGTAACAATGGATTATATTATTGTCCCTGGTCTTATTTGTGTGCAATATTTTGGATATAAACATTTAGATACTAATTTTAATGATCTTTTTGTCTCCCCTCTCTTCAAATTCAGTGACTTTATTAATGCAAGTAACAATTTTTGTCCATTTGTTTCCAGATTAACTATCAGTTTTTCAAGTTGACTGTTATTGAAATGAACAAAAATGCCACGAGTTTGTGTTAACAGTGCTGACACATTTTGCTATGTGTGTGGAGAAGTGACATTTGCTTCACAAAAGCAGCAAATAACTCCATTGATTAAAAAAGCTTACAGTTGTTACTTTGGGTGCAGAATAGGTGATGAGGATAAACCCTGGGGTGATCTGCAACACTTGTGCCAGCAACTTCTGAAATTGGGTGCATGGGAAAGGACGTTTAATGCCCTTTGCAGTGCCCATGATCTGACGTGAGCTAACTAACAATGTCAGTGACTGCTACTTTTGTATGGTTCCTCCTATCAAGAAGGGAATATCTAAGAAGAAGAAGCGGACAGTGATCTATCCTAACATTCCATCTGCCATACGTCCAGTCTACATGGGGAAGGATTGCCACTAACTGAACTACCGACAGAGTACGAGATTACTTCTGCTGGGGATACTGAACGTCCTGAACCATGGACATCACAAGATCCAGAGTTTCTTCCAAATATATCATCAACTGATAACCCACAAAAATCGCCTTAAAATGAGTTAAGTGATCTCATTAGAGATTTGGAGCTCTCTAAAGCTAAGGCTGATATTTTACCATCAACATTGCAGCAGCGCAATTTTCTGGAAAGCATTGTAAATGTTTCATTCTAGACCAGAAGAGAGCAACAATTCACTCGTTTTTTTAACATGCAAGATAGTCTTTGGCATGGGTAGACATAAATGGTCTAATGAAAGCTCTTAGAATTAATTACAACGTTGATGAGTGGAGATTCTTTATTGTTTCGTCAAAGTTGCGCTTAAAAGCAGTGCTTTTACATATTGCTACTGAGCGTCCTTCTATTCCAGTTGGGCATAGTGTGCATATGAAAGGGTCATACCAAAACATGAAAATTTTAATAGAAGCCATCAAGTATAATGACTCTCAATGGCAGATTTGTGGTGACTAGAAAATGGTGGCACTGCTATTAGGTATGCAGTTAGGGTATACTAAATATTGCTGCTTTCTCTGTGAATGGGATAAGCGAGCTCGTTCATCTTATTACAGTAAACATGAATGGACCACCAGAAAATCTCTTCAACCAGGTATAAAGAACATTAATAGTGAACCTCTAGTGAACACTAAAAAGATTCTGCTCCTGCCCTTCCACATCAAGTTGGGTCTCATGACAAAGACAAACTTTGTTCAGAGAATGAAGAAAGATGGTGACGAGTTTAAGTACACTCATGATCATAAATCAAGGATAATACTGATACATGATGAAACAACACTCTGGTGGGCGGTTTGCGGGTTTAAGTCACCTCGGGGTATGACCATGCGGTGCATTTGACCTGCGGTAGTCGCACGGTGGCGCTGGCAGCAGTCCACATACGCAGAGGTGTGTTGGCGCATGTCAGAGGACGGTGCAGCGAGTAAGTGTGCAGACGTTTTCAGACGAGCTAATGGTGACTGTGTGTTGAAAATGGCTCAAAGAACACTTATTGATGACGTTATGAGGGGTAGAATACTAGGGCGACTGGAGGCTGGTCAAATACAACAGGTCGTAGCACGGACCCTCCGTGTGCCACAAAGTGTGATCGCAAGATTATGTCAAACATTCCAGCTGACTGGAAACGTGTCCAGGCGCTACAGTACGAGACGTCCACAGTGTACAACACCACAAGAAGACCGATAACTCACCATCAGTGCCCACAGACAGCTACGGAGTACTGCAGGTAGCGTTGCTTGGGACCTTACTGCAGCCACTGGAACAGTTGTCTCGAGACACACAGTCTACAGACGACTGAACAGACATGGTTTATTCGCCTGGGGACCTGTAAGGTGCATTCCACTGACCCCTGGTCGCAGGATAGCCCGTAAAGCCTGGTGTCAAGAACACAATACATGGTCATTGGAACAGTGGTCCCAGGTTATGTTCACGGACGAGTCCAGGTATAGTCTGAACAGTGATTCTCACCTGTCTTTCATCTGGCTTCAACCAGGAACCAGATACCAACGCCTTAATAACCTTTAAAGGGACCTGTATGGAGATCGTGGCTTGATGGTGTGGGGTGGGATTATGATTGGTTCATGTACACTTCTGCATGTTAAAGAGGAACTGTAACAGGCCACAAAACGTCGTTTTGCACCAGTATGTCCGCCTTTACAGGGGTGCAGTGGGTCCCACCTTCCTCCTGATGGATGATAACGCACGGCTCCACCGAGCTGCCATCGTAAAGGAGTACCTTGAAACAGAATATTTCAGGCGAATGGAGTGGCCTGCCTGTTCTCCAGACCTAAACCCCATCGAGTACGTCTGGGATGCCCTTGGTCGGCGTATCGCTGCACGTCTTCAAACCCCTACGACACTTTAGGAGCTCCGATAGGTACTAGTGCAAGAACGGGACGCTATACCCCAGTAGCTGCTCGACCACCTGATCCAGAGTATGCCAACCCGTTGTTTGGCCTGTGTACGTGTACATGGTGATCACATTCCAAATTAATGTAGGGGTACATGAGCAGAAAACACTGGCGTTTTGTAGCACATGTGTTCAGGGACGGTTTTCTCAACTTATCACTGAACCATGAATTTACTTTCAAAATATTTTCTTAAAGAATTTACTTTATTTACTAGCGATGCATCAAGAACTTTAACATATTTAATCACACTGTATGAGCGTGGAAGTAGTTGTCAGTGGGAAACTGATGAAAGCAAATTTCTTTCAACAATCGGAAATTTTATTCCTATTAACCCTTTCTTAAAAAAAAAAGAAAAAACATTTAAATTACTTGCCATCGAAAGTGCAACTTGTTTTTAAAAGAAAACTCTTACGGTGGAAGGGTGTCAACTTTATATACTAAAATGACCATTTAAATAAAAACTCAAGAACTGCAGTCTTACATATAATGTACAAACATGCTCTACATTACACATATACCGCCTCTCAAGATGATAGGCAAGATAAAAACAAATTTCAGGAATTCGGCCTTTACACCTTAAGCAATAAATTCGTTAACACCGAATCCGACTAACATGACAGAGACAGCTATTAACGTACGGCAGACCGTCAGACAGACACTAACTGCCTAACAAAAGCGGACGGGAGACAGACGAGCAAGCTGGGAACGAGAGACTGACCAAGAAAACAAGTAGAATTTAACAAGTAAATGAATCAAGATATCACGAATCACTTAACCTTTAACAAACTGCGATGTCTGGCGAAGACTTGGCGGAGCACACCCAAAACGCTCTCCCGAACCGTCCGCTGCCAGCTGCTTCAACGAACGCAGGAAGACGCGCCCATCTCCCGTCTCACGGCGTCGCAGCTCGCGCCTGCCAGACCGATGTCGGCCGCGAAGCCATTAGCCCTCGCTATACGGCGCGGCCCACTGGACTGACGTAGCGACCTCACATGCGCCGACGCTCAAGACGGACAAGTCATCTTGTGTCCCAGTGCGCGACCGACCAACTGATCGATCCAACCGCCAATGCCCATTGCCTGAACAAACTCGATCAGACTGGCGGCCTAACACATACTAGCACTCCGGACGACAGGCGGACACTGACTGCCCCAAACTGACCCGGCTGACCAACTGACCAACTGACCAGACTCTCCGAGGCTGATAGACTGAGCGACTGCCGAGCTCATAGCGCCCCTTAAATGCACGTGAAGAGGAAACTTTTCCCCTTTCCCACCAGAAGGAGACACCAAAGCTGCATTGCCACAGCGGCGCCACCGCCAGAAACGGAAGGCGACTGCTTACACTACGCGCTGCGGCGCGCTCTTCAGAACAGCAAATTTTACCACGCCTCAATCACCAATACCGTGGACTTACAGATCTGTGTCGTGTGCGTTCCCTATGTGCCTATGCTGTAAGGGCCAGTTTTGTGTAGTGCCACGTTGTGTGGCACCACGTTCTGCAGTTATCCTTAACTTATGAGCATGAGTGTACTTAAGGCAAAAATTCCCTTACTTAAGTGATACCAAAGTAAAGAAGTGCATCTTAGTAGGCCCACAGATTTGAGAGCTTTTTACAGGTCACACTTTTGATGGAATCACACAAGGTGATGGGTAGCATGGATGGGAATGTTTTAAGAAAGTCTGTTTACAGTTCTTAGGGAACACACGAGCAATAAATTACAAGAAGAATGTAGATAACATGTTGTCATCTAATGAAAAACTTTGTTGCAGCATGTCACTGAAAATGCATTTCTTACACACTCATCTTGAGTTCTTCCCCAAAGATTGTGGTACGGTAAGTGATGAACATGGGGAGCGATTTCATCAAGATATTGCCACATTTGAGAAGAGGTATGCCGAAAAGTAGAGCCCTACTATTTTTGCAGATTACTGCTGGACTGTCATAAGGGATGTTCCCGAGTTTGTGTATAAACTTCAAGCCAAGTGAAAACGGTCATCTTCTGAATTTATCTCTGAATAAACTACATAATTGTGTATACTTTACATATGGACATTTAACATTTGTCATCCTTTATCTACATTTGTGACCAGTTAAATTATATATTTTCTTTTGTGCTTTACATAATTCTACTAATGTTACTAATAGATAATTCTGTCGACTATTTACTAACCGTAGATTCAAGAGAGTTTACTTGTTTCATCGCCAAACTGCATGAGAATGATTCAATGTGCAGCAGTCATATTTCGTCTGGACGTGCAAATGAACAGAATGTTGATAATCTAGAAGACATTATTCAGTTGGCAGAATTTAGAGGTTCAACAATACACACAGATTGTCTGCGCATATCGGATTTTCATATGCAAGAATATGACGTACATTAGGTACGCGCCCTCTGTCCTTACCATTTGTAGCTGATTCAGCCTCTTCGAGAAGGTGATGAAAGTAGACAGTTATTATTTTGTCGTTTCTAATTTGAAATCACCGAGTAATCCATGACTACTCTTTACTGATGAAGTCAGTTACATTCGTGACGGTATCAATAACATTCGCAACTCACACGATAGTCCAAAGAAAATCCAGAGGCCTTTGTGGAGACACATTTTCAAGAACGTTTCCCTGTAAATGCATAGTGTGGTAGGGTAGACAATCAGTTGTTTGGACCTGTTGTGTTATCGTACTGCATCGTCCTACTTAGCCCTCCTATCGACTTTCTTGAAAATGAGCTTCTAACATATGTATCTCTGTACACGATAAAAACCTGGACCATGTTACACGCAGTGAACTACTCGAATTAGTCTGTGCTACTACCTCCTATAATATTTACTATTTCTTCTGAGTGACTATATACAGGGTGGAGTAGAGGAAAAGCAAATTTTTTGAACCGCTAGTATGCGGCGACGAGAGGGGGTATTGACCTTGAATGAATGTTGGCAGACTGCCCATGCAGCGCAGTGTCAGTCGCGGTACCCTTGCAGCATTGTGTGTAAGTAGGCGATTTAGGTTTTTATGTTGGTAACGTCACATAGTGCTCTGTATGAAAATCACTGGCTGTGCTGTGTGCAGTCTGTGGCTGCTTGCCATCGTTGGAATATTCGCTGTTGTAGTGTTGGGCAGTTGGATGTGAACAGCACGTAGCATTGTGCAGTTTGAGGTGAGCCGCCAGTAGTGGTGGATGTGGGGAGAGAGATGGCAGAATTCTGAGAGCGGACGATCTGGCCGTGTGTCCATCAGAAAGAGTAAATTTGTAATACTGGATATCATGAACTGATATATATGATGACTTTTGAACATTATTAAGGTGAGAACTGATATATATATATATATATATATATATATATATATAATGACTTTTGAACATTATTAAGGTAAATAAATTGTTTGTTCTCTATCAAAATCTTTCATTTGCTGACTATGCCTATCAGTAGTTAGTGCCTTCAGTAGCTAGAATCTTTACTTAGCTGGCAGTATTGGCGCTCGCTGTATTGCAGTAGTTCGAGTAATGAAGATTTTTGTGAGGTAATTGATTCATGAAAGGTATAGGTTATTGTTAGTCAGGGCCATTCTTTTATAGAGATTATTGAAAGTCAGATTGCGTTGCACTAAAAATATTGTGTGTCAGTTTAGTGTTGATCAGAATAATCAAAGAGTGAAATGTCTGAGTACGTTCAGATCTGGTCAGCTGTTTGAAAATCAAATAACGTAGAGGTTTACCAGCATTGTCATTTATAAATTTTTCTAAGGGGATGTTTCAAGTGGTACGCCGACGATATTCAATGCCCTGTTTTGTTGCCCATCATGGCAAGACATCCTGGGCTTATATTTCAGCAAGATAATGGCTGCCTGCACTCTGAGAGAGTTTCTACTCCTTGTCTTCATGCTTACCAAATCCTGCCGTTGGTTCTCCCCAATTGAGAACATATGGAGCATTATCGGCAGGGAGCTCCAACCATTTCGAGATTTTGACGATCTAAAGCGCCAATTGGACAGACGTTGGTATGATATCCGTCAGGAGGGCGTCCAACGCCTCCATCAATCAATGCCAAGTCGAATAACTACCTCCGTAAGTGTCAGAGGTGGACCAAAGTCTTATTGGCTTGCTCAAACTGTGAAGTTCTTTCTCTTGAATAAACCGTCCAATTTTTCTGTACATATATATCACATCTACCGATTTCCGTCCGATTCGGATAATCTTACGACAACAATTTCGTACTTCGTTTTCTAATCAAATGGAAGTCAAGAAATTGAAGAAACTCTTTCTGGAGAGAGCATGCTGTTATATGTAAATAACAATCAATGTTGCAGAATATAGTTTTATTATATTCATGAAAATGTTCCAGAATGCATTAAAATGCTCAGAAAAAAATAGCATGTAACAGAACAGAAACCTTCGATCCCATAATCAAAGTCCTTCACCATTATGCTATGCCAAAGACATGCAGCTTTCAGCTTCAGTGTTATTCTTTTTAGTTTCTCCTGCAGGCCTTTACCGGTGACTCATCATTAACTGGCATTTAATTATAATAAATCGTACCGAGCGTGATGTGCTTGTGATAGATCGCTTAAATGCTGGTGCCTTGAACGACACACTGCAAGATATGAGACAAAAACAGCGAAATACGTCGAAATCAATATGGTGTATGTTTCATCGACCGAAACGCCATTGTGACGTCACTTCCCAGAAGCCGAACATGTCGCTAAGTTGTCCTGTGGACTACTTTGTGCTCAGTCCGCTCGCTGCTGCGCTGCCACCATGCCTGCCAAGTGCAACGCGCTGATACGATCATCTTGCACCGAGTGAGGGTTACACTTCGACATTAGCACGAAGTATGGGGCATATTCAAAAAGCAAAGGCCGTTGGCTCATAAAAAAGACCGTATTCGGTAGGAAAAGCTTTTATCTCTGGTTTCAGTTTCCTACAAACCTGCTTTACTTTTCTGTGTAATCACAGTTCACTTCAGACAACGGAGACTTGCCATTGCATCTCCCTTAGATTTAGTGATAAGATTGCCCAGTGGACAGACCGTTAAAAAAACTAAACACAGATTAACCATGAAAACAGGAAGAAGGTATACTGAACTGTGAAAAAGAAAGCAAAATTGAAACAGTGAACGGTCCAAGAACAAGATCTGCAACATAGAGCTGCCCGAAAGGGCAAGGGAGTTGTGGTTAACTGGTCACGGTATTGACCTTCCAAGCGGGAGGACTCGGTTTAAACCTCTGTCGAGCCAATTTTTCCCCCTTCTCCCTTCACTGTATTCAAATTTGTGTATGTGTTGTGGAATAACATCCGTTTACAACAGCGAGGTGTAAGGAAGAGACCTATATTCATTCTTAATTCTGCACAACTGCTTTATTAGTAGCCGAAAGCAAGTGGCTTTCGAATGGGAACCTCAAACTTTTGATGACGAGACAAGTCAACCGAATCCTTCACTGGAAAGCACGTCTGGTGTGTCATACAGGGTGTTAGTGATAATACGTGTGTGATATGACAAGAATCTTTTACAGACGCACCTAATTTATACTCCTGGTAAGTGAGTGAGATATGTCTCTGTGCCCTATTTAGATGTCAGTATGAATGTGAATCTGATCACTCTCAAAGCAATTATCCAAACGTAATAGTTTGTCACATAAGCTACAAGAAATAAACGCAACAGTTTCTCAATCACACATTCTGTCTGTGCTCTGTCAAAACATATGTTTTTAACGTTTTTGAAGTTGTGTTCCATTTTGGAAGTTTTAACTCTTGAATTCCTTTATTGTAACAATTCATTTCCGTGAGACGTCTATGTGGTAACTCGCCTGCTCTCACTGTTCATCATGTTTATTGGCGACCGTAGCTTCTTCTTACCATATGTCTCATACTCTATAACCAAAGTATAGTATGACAACTGCCAAGACTACAGAAAGAGAACAAACATTTCAATGACAGGACGGACAGTTCATAATGTCGTGAGAAAAAAAGTAAGTGTCAGGTGGGAGGTTTGAATACGATCCACCTGGTTCGCAGTCCAATAACGCAATCACTTTACCACTACGTTTCCTCAATATTGCACTTTTCAGCTTGGATCGTTTGCTGTTTCTATTTTGCTTTTTTTTCACAGTTCAATACACTTTCTTTCTGTTTGCATCACTAAGATGTGTTGAGTTTTTGACGGGTTATTCACTGGGCCATCTCACCACTAAATCTGAGAGGGGTGCTATTGGGAGTTTCCCTTGTAAGCACTTTTCGTAACGTTGCACTGGCTTCAACAACTTCTCTGCATACTACTTCTCCCTCTGGGAATAGAAACAGTAGAAACAGTGGGCTACGGGTCCTTGTCATATTCACACTGTTGTAACCAAGGCGTTGTTTCAATTTCAGGACGAGCTAATCGCTGGGGAGCTCTTAATAGGACACGATCGGTGTAGCTGTAAATCCTTGTTCCATGAAATCAAAGAAAAGAACGTCCTTATCGTCCGAGGAAACGATAGCCATAATTTTATGACTATAGTAAGGGCTCTGATTAATTTTCTTGTAGTTTATGGCGAATATAATTTCGGCGTTACGCTGATTCTTGTTTTGGTTCTGTAGGACAACCACGTGTTTTCACCCGTAACAACACGTGAAAACAGATCAGCTCCATTTTGTCGATAGCAGTCCAAAATCGTTGATCACCGATCGGATTCAACTTCTGGCCAGGCACACAATTCTTATCTGCCAGAAAATTTCAAATCCAGAGTGAAAATTCATTCTGGAACCTGTACTATTTTGTGATGGAACAGCGTTTCGGTTTATCCATTTGACCATTTTATACACAATTCAATTACTTTAAAAAAAGCTGCATCAACATAAAGATGTCATAAATCAAGTTGTCACTTGAATTAGGTTAGTTAGTGCAGAAAATGTACCAACGTAACAAAAACAAAATTCTGATAACATCAACCGAATCTCTTCCGTGGACTCAGACCTTTGGGATAATTTATATATGGAGTGCAACAGGCGTGTTCCGGGACATAAAAAACACAGTGGCACGTTAAGTTAACATTTATTGATAGCACCGTTGATACAAGAAACTAATTACAGAAACGATCACAATCCGTTTAAGCGTCTGTCACGGGGATGATCATTTAGTCGCCATACAGGGACTGTCGCAGGATAGGCAACCGAAAAATACTGCAAGCAATCTGTCACTCAGGCGACCGCTGCACCTACTGACATACCCCGTCGCACGAGGATCACTGGTGCACTACACAACTCTTCGCTCGAGTGACCGCTGAAACTGCAGTAAATTCCTTCCTACAAGTGACTACTCACTGTCGACACTGCATAATCTGTTGCTCAAATGACCACTGAAACCCTATCATATCCCTTCGCACAGGCGACCACTAAAGATCACGACACCATCACAGCACACACAAAGAACCAGCGTGCTTCTGTGTGTTTAATTATATATGGGTCCAGTGAATTTGCATCAGAGGGACCACATTACATTTTTCTGCTAGATAATCCTGTTAAGCTCCAAGAATTAGACCTACAATGGGCCGATATTAAATTGGTAGGTTTCAGACGCCACACACACAAACTCTGCCGTTAAGGTCCTGTTTTATATTTCTAAGTGGGCTAATGCTTTCACGTACTAGCAACACTGAACTGTGGCCAACGCTGTAAGCCCTCAGCTTGACTAACTGTGCTGGCAGTGCCACCTTTTGGTCTATGCTTTATGCTCACGATTAGGCAGCAGATCGTACTCCCCTCTCCCACCCCTCCACCACCCAGGAGGAGCAGAGAGTGGAGACATGGAGGCGAATGTGTTGGCATGAGTACTTGTCTCTCAAAGTGAATGTGATTTCTGGCTGGGGTAGTGGTGTTGGTGATGCTGGGGATTTCTGAGCGGAAAGCGTAGAGTTGGACAGAGATGGGAAGGTCTAGGTCAGCTTTATATAGCCCACTGTCACTGTGGGTGTTCCCATTGATGACAACGTCCATGGTATATTGACCTCGCCTAACAATCTTATAAGGACCAAAGTATGGAGGTTGGAGACCAGGACTGACGCCATCAATGCGGATCATAACATCTGTGGCAGTGGCCAAATGTGTAAGAATGAATGAAGGTGGGATACCAAGCCAAGAGGCAGGTTGAGGGTAGATGCATGCATTAAGGGAGTGCAACCCATCCAGAAAGTCAAGAATGTCAGAGGGGGAATTGGTTTCAGAGGATCCAACAAATTATCCAAGTATCTGAAGGGGATCCCCATAGCTAACTCTGTCACTCTGCTGCTGACGCGTTGAGATCCATTTTGAAACTGGTGTAGAGGTCGAGAAGAACGATGGGGAGAGCAGTAGACCATGTACTGTTTTGGCAAAGTAGGGCAGCCTTCAGAGTGTGATGCCATTGCTTGACCATACCACTGCTAGCTGGGTTGTATGCAGTGGTGCAGTGACAATGAGTACCATAGAGTCATGCAGACTCGTTAAACATATGGGGTCCAGATTGCCTTTTGCAATCCATGATGATGCTGAGCAGGGAAGCGACACAAAGCAATCCACATACTTATGCCACGGTTTCAGCCAAGATGTCAGGAATTGGTGTCGCCCCTGGTCAGTGTATGAAGTGATGAATGATAGTTAAAAGATACCACTGATTGTCAGGGATGGAAACTGGACTGACAATGTCAGTATGGACATGGGTAATCCTTCTTGTAGCCTTGGGGGAATCATCAACAGGAACATGGTCATGCTGACCAGTCTTACTACACTGACAAGCAACACAGCAATGGGCCCAGATGACGTAGTATGAGCGGATTCCAGGTCACACGTAACAATGTGAACCACCCTGGTTGTGGTCTTATCACCAGGGTGGCAGAGGTTGTGGAGACTGTCAAAAACCAGTTGGAAGCAACCAATTGTTAGGAAATGTACCTATGATATAGGGGAGGCATCTTTAATTAGTAATATAAACGTTCTCAGTCCCTGTTTCGAATCACACCACCGCTTAAATTCTGAATAAAAATTATCAACAATGGTGGTCAGAGCCTTCCGGAATAAGAAATCATCCTCGTTCTAACAACAGCCTATTCAAAGAGGGCAGAGGAGTGGGCAGAGGTTCAGGGCGCTCTCTTGCCCTTGGGATGGGCAATTGCCCCTAAAGATGAAAGCATCAGTAATGATCAACGACATGAAGATGCAGAAGCCAATGAAAACCACTGCATTAAGAGTCGGGGCTTGGAATGTCAAAATTTTGAGCGTCTTAGGGAAACTAGAAAATCAGAAAACCTGAAACGGGAAATACTAAGGCTCAATCTAGATGAAGTGGAGATCAGTGAAGTGAAATATAAAGAAGACAAGGGTTTCTGGTCAGATGAGTGTAGAGTAATATCAATAGCAGCAGCAAATAGTATAACAGCAGTAGGATTCGTTATGAATAGGAAGGTAGGGCAGAGAGTGAGTTACTGAGAACAGTTCAGTGGTAAGGTTATTCTCATCAGAATCGACAGCAAAACACCGACTACAATAGTTCAAATGTACGTGCCAATGTCCCAAGCCACAGATGGAGAGACAGAGAAAGTATACTGAATGGGCAATTTAGCACGTAAATGGATGCGGAAATCTAATAGCCATGCGGGCTGGAAAGTACTTGTGGGGAAAGGAGCAGAGGAACGGGTTACGGGAGAATACTGGTTTGGTACTAGGAATGAAAAAAGACAGTCTAATTGAGTTCTGTAATAAATTTGTTACTAATAGCGAATACTCTGTTCAAGAAGCACAAGAGGAGGAGGTATACCTATGAAAGGCTGGGAAATACCGAAAGATTTCAGTTAGATTACATCATAGTCACGCAGAGATTCCGAAATCAGATACTGGATTGCAAGACTGTGCCCAGGAACAGATATAGACTCAGATCACAATTTAGTGGTTGATGAAGAGTAGGTTGAAGTTTAAGAGAATAGTCAGGGAAAATCAGTGCGCAAAGAACTGGGATACTGAAGTACTAAGAAATCAAGAGATACGCTTGAAGAACTCTAAAACTATAGGTACTGCGATAAGGAACAGCTCTGTAGTCATTTCAATTGAAGAGAACTGGACATCTTTAAACAGGGCAATCACGGAAGTTGGAAAGAAAAATGTAGGTACAAAGAAGGTAACTGCGAAGAAACCACGGTGAACAGAAGAAATACTTCAGTTGATCGATGAAAGAAGGAAGTACAAAAATCTTTACGTAAATTCAGGAATACAGAAATATTAGTCGCTTACGAATGAAATAAATAGAAAGTGGCGAAATGTCTGGAGCAAAAATGTGAAGAAATCGAAAAAGAAATGATTGCCGGAAGAACTGGCTCAGTATACATAAAAATCAAATCATGGTAAAATTAAAAGCAAAGGTGGTAACATTAAGAGTGCAATGGGAATTCCACTGTTATATACAGAGGAGAGAGCGGGTCTGTGGAAAGAGTACATTGAAGGCCTCTACGAGGGGAAGACCTGTTTGATGTGATAGAAGGAAGAGGAGTCGATATAGCAGACAAAAGGGATCCAGTATTAGAATCAGAGTTTGAAAGAGGTTTGGAAAACTTAGGATCGAATAAGGCATGAAGGGTACACAACATTCCATCAGAATTCCTATACCAACAGGGGAAGTGCCAACAAAACGGTTATTCACGATGGTGTGTAAAATGTATAAGTCTGGCCGTTTACCACCTGACTTTCGGAAAAACATCGTCCACACAATTACGAAGATTGAAAGAGTCAACAAGTGCGAGAATTATCGCACAGTCTGCTTAACAGCTTATGCAGCCAAGTTGCTGATAAGAATAATATACAGAATAATGGGAAAGAAAATTGAGGATGTGTTGGATGAGGATCAGTTTGGCTTTAGGAAAGGTAAACACACGGAGAGGCAGTTCTGAGGTTGCGATTAATAATGGAAGCAAGACTGAAGAGAAATCAAGATATGTTAATAGGATCTGTCGAACAGGAAAAAGTGTTCGACAATGCAAAATGGTGATAGATGTTCGAAATTATGAGGAAAAAGGGGCAAGCAATAAGCAAAAATGGGTAGTATACAATATGGATAAGAATAAAGACGGAATAATAAAGGTGGAAGACCATGTACGAAGTCTTGGAATAAAAACGGTGCAAGACAGGAATGTAGTCCTTCGCGCGTATTATTCAGTCTATACATCGAAGCTGCAACTATGGAAATAAGGAAGATTCAATAGTGGAATTAAAATTCATTGTGAAACGATATCAATGATAAGATTCGCTAATGGCACTGCTGTCCTTAGTGAAAGTGAAGGAAAATAACAGGATCTGCTGAATGCAATGAAAAGTCTAATGAGTACAAAATATGGATTGAGAGTAAATCAAAGAAAGATTAAAGTAATGAGAAGTAGCAGAAACGAGAACAGCGAGAAAACTTCAGGGCTGGTGATCACAATGTAGATGAAGTTACGAAATTCTGCTAACTAAGCAGAAAAATAAACCTTGTCGGTCGGAGCAAGGATGACATAAAAAGCAGACTAGCACTGGCAAAAAGGGCATTCCTGGCCAAGAGAAGTCTACTAGTATCAAACATAGGCCTTAATTCGAGGAAGAAGGTTCTGAGAACGTGCTTTCGGAGCACAGCATGGTAAGGAAACACAGTCCGTCGGAAAACCAGAAAAGAAGGGAATCGGAGCATTTGAGATATGGTGCTACAGAAGAATGTTGAAAATTAGTTGGACTGATAAAATAAGGAATGAGGAGGGAAGGAAAGGAATACATTCAAAACACTGACAAAAAGCAGGAACACTATAGTAGTACATCTGTTCAGACATCCACTGTACTATAGGGAGTTGTAGGGTGTAAAAACTATAGAGGAAAACAGAGATTGGCATGCATCCAGCAAATAACTGAGGACGTAGGTTACAAGTGGTACTGTGAGATGAAAAGATTCGCACAGGAGAGAAATTCGTGGTTGGCTGCGTTAAACCTATCAGAGGACAGATGCCTCAACAAGAGAACGAAAGATCCGGATTGCCAGTTGATGTATCAGGGAACACTTTTGTGTCTGCGGCAAGGATGTAGACATGCTCCAGCCTGAAGCCAGTGTTTAAATTTTGGCAATAGGAGTCCAGATCCATATCGTAATCTTGTGCTGCAGCGAGAGCTGCAGAATCGAGGCAACAAGTGATCTCGGTTAACTTCTTACAGACAACTGGCAACAATATTGTTCGTTCCCGAGATGTGCCGAATGTCTGTGCTGAAGTGAAAGATATATTACAGTTGACGGGTCTGGCTTACTGAATAGTGATTGTTGGTTGATGGAAAAGCGTGCGTAATGGGCTTGTGGTCCGTAAATATCAATAAAGTTCGTAGCTCCCAGTCGCAGGCACTCCGATGACGTTGTGTAGGCGTGAGTTTCTTTGAAGGGAAGACACAATGATTGCTAGGAACCACTGACTTGTTGCTCCAAGTCTGCACCTAATGTGTACTGGCTCACGTCGACCACCAGCGCCAATGCATCAAGTCCTGGCTGAATCAAAAGTTCGGCAGTGGCAAGACTAATCTTGGCAGCAGTGAAAGCAGTGTCCATCTGCTCTGTCCAGTTGGCAAAATTGTTGCCCCTCCTGTTAGACCAGCAAGAGAATCTGTCCGCGACTCTTGAATGGAGTCTGTGTCGGGTGGTAGTTCAAATTTCCAAGGAACAGACAGAGTTCTCGAAAAGTTCGTGGATGCTGAGTTTCTCAGCCTGCTGTCAGCAAAAATCTGGTAGCCCAGGAACGTCATCTAGGAGGAACCAAAGATCGATCTGGAGGGATTAATGACAATTCCAGAATCGTCTAGACATCGAAACACTGCTGTCAGATGTTAGTGGTGTTACTGTAGTGAAGAACAAAACACCATCATGTCGTTGAATCGCCTAAGCAAAATGATAGGTCACATAGCACACTGACGATGCTGTGCAGCATTTCGGAGACCAAATATCATGCAAAATAATTCGAAGAGGCCAAAAGTTGTGGTGATGCCTGCTTTCAGGATGTTTTTCATAGCGACTGATATTTGTGTGAATGCCTTTGGGCAGTCGAGCATACTGAACACTGAAGCACTACTGACAGTTTGGTTGAAGTTATGGAGGGTTGGGACCTGATATCTGTCTGGCATGTTGCGTTCATTAAGAGCACGTTCGTCACCGCAAGGTCGCTAGGATGCGTGGTTCTTCGGCACAAGCTGGAGAGGAGAGGACCAGGGGCTGTCCAAACAGTAAATGATGCCATGCTGAAGGATGACTTCCAGCTCTGCTTTAACAGCAGCCAGACGCTCCAGTGCAAGGCACTGTGGTCTGTTGAGACCTGGAGGCAGGCGTGGTATGGAAGTGATGGACTGTACTGTGCTGTATCTCTTCTGGTGCTCTAGGTGGCTGTGCAATGGCTGGGAAGAGGTCGAGGACATCCTGGTACTGCCCAGCTTCAGCAGTATGGATGGGCTTCAGCCTGATGTTTCACGTAACAGGTCAGAACCCAAACGCTGAGTGACCGGAGTCCTTGTTGATGACACAAAGAGTCGTCAGTGTCAAGGAGGAGCCGAAAATGTGCTAAGAAATCAGCATCAATGATTGGCTCTGTGACGTCTACAATGATGAACCATCAGTTGTAGTGTAATGTAATTCCAGGTCCAGTTGCATTGGATACATCTACATCTACATCTATGTACAAACTCCGGAAACCACCGTACCGTGCGTGGAAGAGGATACCCTTTACCACAGCTAGTCGTTTCCTTTCCTGTTCCACTCGCAGATAGTACTAGGGAAAAACGACTATCTATATGCCTCCATGTTGTTGTTGTGGTCTTCAGTCCTGAGACTGGTTTGATGTAGCTCTCCATGCTACCCTATCCTGTGCAAGCTTCTTCATCTCCCAGTACCTACTGCAACCTACATCCTTCTAAATCTGCTTAGTGTATTCATCTCTTGGTCTCCCTCTACGATTTTTACCCTCCACGCTGCCCTCCAATACTAAACTGGTGATCCCTTGATGCCTCAGAACATGTCCTACCAACCGATCCCTTCTTCTGGTCAAGTTGTGCCACAAACTTCTCTTCTCCCCTTCCTATTCAATACTTCCTCATTAGTTATGTGATCTAACCATCTAATCTTCAGCATTCTTCTGTAGCACCACATTTCGAAAGCTTCTGTTCTCTTCTTGTCTAAACTATTTATCGTCCATGTTTCACTTCCATACATGGCTACACTCCATACAAATACTTTCAGAAATGACTTCCCGACACCTAAATCTATACTCGATGTTAGCAAATTTCTCTTCTTCAGAAACGCTTTCCTTGCCATTGCCAGTCTACATTTTATATCCTCTCTACTTCGACCATCATCAGTTATTTTGCTCCCCAAATAGCAAAACTCCTTTACTACTTTAAGTGTCTCATTTCCTAATCTAATTCCCTCAGCATCACCCGACTTAATTCGACTACATTCCATTATCCTCGTTTTGCTTTTGTTGATGTTCATCTTATATCCTCCTTTCAAGACACTATCCATTCCATTCAACTGCTCTTCCAAGTCCTTTGCTGTCTCTGACAGAATTACAATGTCATCGGCGAACTTCAAAGTTTTTATTTCTTCTCCATGGATTTTAATACCTACTCCGAATTTTTCTTTTATTTCATTTACTGCTTGTTGAATATACAGATTGAATAACATCGGGGAGAGGCTACAACCCTGTCTTACTCCCTTCCCAACCACTGCTTCTCTTTCATGTCCCTCGACTCTTATAACTGCCATGTGGTTTCTGTACAAATTGTAAATATCCTTTCGCTCCCTATATCTTACCCCTGCCACCTTCAGAATTTGAAAGAGAGTATTCCAGTCAACATTGTCAAAAGCTTTCTCTAAGTCTACAAATGCTAGAAACGTAGGTTTGCCTTTCCTTAATCTAGCTTCTAAGATAAGTCGTAAGGTCAGTATTGCCTCACGTGTTCCAGTATTTCTACGGAATCCAAACTGATATTCCCCGAGGTCGGCTTCTACTAGTTTTTCCATTCGTCGGTAAAGAATTCGTGTTAGTATTTTACAGCTGTGGCTTATTAAACTGATTGTTCGGTAATTTTCACATCTGTCAACAACTGCTTTCTTTGGGATTTGAATTATTATATTCTTCTTGAAGTCTGAGGGTATTTCGCCTGTCTCATACATCTTGCTCACCAGATGGTAGAGTTTTGTCAGGACTGGCTCTCCCAAGGCCGTCAGTAGTTCTAATGAAATGTTGTCTACTCCGGGGGCCGTGTTTCGACTCAGGTCTTTCAGTGCTCTGTCAAACTCTTCACGCAGTATCGTATCTCCCATTTCACCTTCATCTACATCCTCTTCCATTTCCATAATATTGTCCTCAAGAACGTTGCCCCTGTATAGACCCTCTATATACTCCTTCCACCTTTCTGCTTTCCCTTCTTTGGTTATAACTGGGTTTCCATCTGAGCTCTTGATATTCATACAAGTGGTTCTCTTTTCTCCAGAGGTCTCTTTAATTTTCCTGTAGGGAGTATCTATCTTATCCCTAGTGAGATAAGCCTCTACATCCTTACATTTGTCCTCTAGCCATCCCTGCTTAGCCATTTTGTACTTCCTGTCGATCTCATTTTTGAGACGTTTGTATTCCTTTTTGCTTGCTTCATTCACTGCATTTTTATATTTTATCCTTTCATCAATTAAATTCAATATTTCTTCTGTTACCCAAGGATTTCTACTAGCCCTCGTCTTTTTACCTACTTGATCCTCTGCTGCCATCACTACTTCATCCCTCAAAGCTACCCATTCTTCTCCTACTGTATTTCTTTCCCCCATTCCTGTCAATATGAGCCCTAATTTCTCGTATCTTATCTCCGAGATCCTTACGAGAAATGAATGATGATGGAAGTAAGATCATTCTGCAGTCAGCTTCAAGTGCCGGTTCTCAAAACTTCTTCAGTAGTGTTCTTTCCTCCAGGGATTCCCACTTGAGCTCCCAAAGCTTATCCATAACACTTGCACGCTGATTGAACCTACCGGTAACAAATATGGCAGCTAGCCTCTGAATTGCTTCGATGCCTTCTTTCAACCCGACCTGTTGCGGATCCCAAACACCTGAGCAGTACTCAAGAATAGGTCGCACTAGTCTCCTATATACGGCCTCCTTTACAGATGAGCCACATTTTCCTAAAGTTCTCCCAATCAACTGAAGTCGACCATTCGCCATCCCTACCGCAACCCTCATATGCTCTTTTCATTTTGTATCGCTTCGCAACTGCATCCCCAGGTGTTTAAACGACATGACTGTGTCAAGCAGGACACTACTAATTCTGTATCCGAACGTTATGGGTTTGGTTTTCCTACTCATCTGCATTAACTTACATTTTTCCACATTAAGGGCTAGCTGCCATTCATCACACCAACTATGAATTTTGTCTAGGTCGTCTTGTATCAATCTACAGTCACTTACCTTCGAAACCTTCCTGTGGACCACAGCATTATCAACGAACAATCGCAGATTGCTGCCCACCTAGTCTGCCAGATCATTTATATGTATAGAAAATAGCAACGGTCCTATCACACTTCCGTAGGGTGCTCCTGATGTTACCCCTCTCTCTGGTGAACACTTGCCTTCGAAGGCTACATAATGGGTTCTACTGCTTAAGAAGTATTCGAGCCAGTCACATATCTGGGAGCCTATGGGAGCCTATTCCGTTTGCACATATCTTCGTTAAAAGTCTGCAGTGAGGTACTGTGTCGAATACGTTTTGGAAATCTGGAAATACGGAACCTACCTGTTGCCCTTCATACATAGTTCGCCGCATTTCATGTGAGAGAAGAGCAAGTGTTTCGCACGAGCCATGCTTTCTAAAGCCGCGATGATTTGTGGACATGAGCTTCTCGATCTCTAGGAAATTTATTAATTTATTATATTCGAACTCAAAATATTCTCTAGAATTCTGCAGGATATTGATGAGTAATTTTGCTGGTCCGTTCTTTTATCCATATTATATACATGAGTCACCTGCACTTTCTTCCAATCGCTTGGCACTTTGCGCTGGTAAGAGATTCGCGGTAAACGCAAACTAAGAAAGGCACAAGTGACAAAGAGTGCTCTTCGTAAAACCGAATCGGAATTCCATCCGGACCTGGCGACTGATTTGTTTTCAACTCTTTCTGTTATTTTTCTACGCCAGGGATGCTCATTAGTATGTCATCCGGACGGGACTCTGTGCAATGGTCAAATGACGGTACGTACGTGCGATTCTCCTGCGTGAACGATTTCTTAAAGGTGGAATTTAAAACTTCGGCCTTCCTTTTGCTCTCTTCTACTGTCAAACCAGCCTGGTCAGCGAGTGACTGGATGAACACTATGAACATTATAGGTGGCTATGGACGCGTTGTTGGCAGCTGATAACCGAAATGATGGTCGTCGTCGCTCAGGGAGTAGTGACTGTAAATGGATGCACAGGTTAGGACTGTTGCCTATAAGTAAACGCTGACCAGATATTCTGTCTGAGATGAACAAGCACTTTGCATCCGTGCATGCTCAATTTCAGATACCGCTGGGGTATGGGTGGTTGCATGGAGGGCGGCAGTTGGAAGCTTGTCCGCCGAATGTGCGGTGATACCAATACATAGCGGATTGATCTTCGGCACGATGACACAACATTCACAAGTATGCTCGTAAGGATGTGGTGGTGTCGGAAGAACAGCTTGCTGGGCACGAAGTGCAAACACATAAGGTATCAGGGCTTCGATCTGAGCCGAGGGCATCTGGAATTCATGGCTATGATTCAATGCCTCAACAGCGGCGCTGCCTTATTGAGGGGAGCTTTGTCCAATATCAGGCACACAAACCTTATATGTATCAACTGGAGTTGGATGTATAACTCCGTGATGCTTAAAATATTTCTAAATGAATCTGTAACGAAACACTCTGTTCTTCCTCGGATCCTGTTCCCACGATCAATCCGATCTTGTAGGAGGCCCATAGTGTCGATCAATACTCAAGTACTGGTCCATCAAGAGTTTTGTTAGCTATCTCTTTTGAGTATGGGATACGCTGCCTCATGATTTTTCCAACGCATCTCAATTGGTATCTGCTTCCACTTCACATCGCTCTGTACGCAAGTTCCCAGATATTTATTGGACGTGACTGCTGCCAATGATTGTTTTGCAATCGTGTCATCATACAGTAACGGGTTTTTTCGCTTGTATATGTTCAATCCGTGATATTTGCTTATATTGAGGATCAACCGCCAAATTCTGAACCCAGTGTCGTTCTCTGCATGTCTTCCTGCACTTCGTTATAATTTTCTAGCGTTACAACTTCTCTGTATGTGACAGCATCATCCAGGAGAAGCCTAATCGAACATATGACTTTATCCACAACATCATTTTTATATTTTTTGAACAGTAATGATACTGTAACACTTCCTTGGGATGCGCCTGAAATTACTTTTACGTAAGAATATTTCTCTCCGTTGAGAATGATACACTGTGCTCTTGTCGCTAGAAACTCTTCATTCGTATCACACAGCTGGTCGGATATTCCTTACGCTAGCATTCTGTTCCTTTGGCTACAGCGCGGAACTCCATCGAACACCTTCTGGGCGTTAAGGAACACGCCATCGGCATGGGCCCCGCTATTTACTGCATTCTGGGTCTCAAGGACGAATAAAGCGAGTTGGGTTTCTTCACACGATCGTTATTTGCGGAACCCATGTTGATTCACACAGATGAAATTTTTCAGTCCATAGAAATGTCATAATACACGTGCATTAAACGTATTCCAAAATTCGACATCTCACGGACTTCAGCGACGTATTATTGTAGGTCTGTTCGATGACCCTTCTGGAAAACGTGAAACTTGTGCATTTTTCCTGTTTTCCTGCCGCTCCTCCAGCAAACTGCTGTGCACTCTGCCAGAAGAGGAGCGTTCTTTCGCATACTCGATGTAGAATTGTATAGGTATTCCATGAGGTCCAGTCGTCTTTCCGCTAGTGAGCTGTTTCAATTGGATTTCTATCCTGAAGTCTCTAACATAGTAGCCACATCTTGCATGTACTGGACGCCTAAGCTATTCAGACGGGTCCTACAACTCTCCATCTGATAGCGGAGGTCGAGAAATCCACATCCTAGATCGTGACAGAATCGCCTTTAGAGATATAGCACTTTCTTCACAAGTACACAGTATATTTCACTCTACCCATATCGGGTAATAATTGTGCGTTATTCTTTCATATCAATATCATATCGTTAAAATATAAAATTGATGAGCGTAGTGATCAACTAGGAGGAACCAAGAATATTGCTCTGCGTGTAAATGAACATTGTGACAAATTATACTTCTTTTTGATTTAAGGAGACAGTTACGATATTATATTACACTTTTCTGATCTTTACTTGTTTTTATATCTTTTCGCTTTCTTAGTTCCGTGTTGGACGATGTATCACACTAAATGCAGTGCGTGTGCTGCTTTCCGAGAGGGAAATGAGACATATTAACGCTCATTAATTTCAATAAAACCAAGAATTAACATTTAATTCCCTGTAGATACCATGCAACACCATGGCTCCGACTGATTAAGCAAAGGAATAGTACAAAATTAGTAAATATGTTAGGTTTATGTGTCTGTTTTCATCAACGTACAATATTATCCAGAAGAGTGTTGTGTACTTGCAAAATAGTTATTTAAACTGGTATGTCTCTTTATTTGTGTGACGAATGAATGCCCATTCCATACTGCCCCGATGTTCCCTGTAATGCTGTGATGTCCGAAATGTACTTCAGGCAGTGGTACGATACGTACTGTATGGTTACTGTGATTCAGTTCTTTTTTATTGTTGACACTGTGGACATCGTTATTAGGGCTCCAAGAGTGGAGATTTCCACAGACAAACGTGCTGCAGTTGTAGCACTCATGAAGCAGTGTTACTTATGCCCCAAACTGCGTAAAACAACTGAAAGTGATGGCAAGTTCATCATAATTAGCGCTATGAGAAATAGGTTCAAAACAGCATAAATTCGCGTAGAACTGGCAGAGATTAATAAGAAAAACGTATATGTTGCCACAGCAAAAAGGAGACTGACTGATGATAGGATGACTGGTGACAGGATGTGTGGCACTATGGAAATCCCGTCTGAAGCCCGTAAATAAAGAGAAAACACTCGAATGGGTTAGCAAGTAAACACATGAAGAGTGGAAGAAAGTGTTATACACAGATGGTTCGAAATTCGCGAAAGACATTTGTTCGTCGATCTCAAGGAGAAAGGATGGTGGAGTGGTATATTATGCCTACAGTTACACACAAAATGGAGGTTCTATTATGGTTAGGGAATGTTTTTCAGGAGAAAGAGTTGGTGATATTGCACTGCATACTTTGGTGTCATATGATACCATGTGGATTGCGCTTAAAAATAAAAGGTTTAACATTACGACAGGATAATGACCCAAAAATATGTCAGTGTTGTTTAAGTAGTACATTGCATCAAAGAGTAAACAGAAGGTACTGAAAGATATGGTGTGCCTGTCCCAAAGCCGTGATTGTAATCCTATTGAAATGGTCTGGGATGAAGTTGGCTGACGTATCTTGAAAGTTCACGTAACTAGCAAGGAATGTCTCTGGAATGTCATTAAAAATGTGTGGAATCGTATAGACTCACAATCCCTGCACAATGCACTGACTGTATGCCTAGAATCTGTGAGACAGTTCTTAAGCTCAAGAGAGGATACTTTGATGAAAGTAAAATATAAGGTGTTTTTTTTTATTTTAAGTTGCAAATCCGATAGTAAACTCTGAAGATTGCTGACCCTACTGTATTTTGCTTGGCCATCAACTTGTCAAACAATAGTCATATCACTCATAGGATTTCACGTATTAAGTACAGAGTGTTTCTAAAACGACTGTACAACTTTAAAATTCATATAAATGTATTGAAAGAAGATATAGAGCTGAGTTTGGGTCTTATTTTATAGGGAAACACATTAAGTTTTTTTTTTTTTTTACCTGGCTGATGTCCGTGGCTTCCTTTGGTTATCCTGCACACATCCCATTTCTTCCCAAACTCAGTGTAGCATTGCAGGTGTAACTTCCTCAGTGGCGCCGTAAATTCTTGCTATAAGTTCAGTTAGAGAAGGTGGCACAGGTATAAACACGATATCCTTGATGAATCCTCATAAAAAAAATCGAGTGGTGTCAGGTCTGGAGAACGTGGGGGCCATGCAATTGGCTCACCACGGCCAGTCCATTGATCTTGAAAGCGGCCACTGAGAAAATCGCAGACATTATCCAGGTAGTGGGGCGGTGCATCATCTTGCATGAAGTAAACATTTCGTTCTTGGTCATCCTCATCGATCTGTGGTATCAAAAATTGTTTTAACATATCCTGGTACACCATCCTGTTGATGATTCTCTCACAGAAAAAAGGGACCGTATACTTTGTTCTTGCTCAATCCACAAAAAAGCGTTCAGTTTAGGGCTATCACGAACATGTTGATATGTTTGATGTGGATGTTCACTACCCTAAATCCTACAGTTACGTATATTAACCTTGCTACTTTTGTGAAAAGTTGACTCGCCAGAAAAGATGATTTTGTCCAAGAAATGTTCACCCTCATGTTCTAAACATTCATGGTGGTGTGTGATTGTACTATATCGTGTCTCCCTACCACTTTCGCGCAACGACGCTCTGAGTGTGTTTTTTAGGGAATTAACTAGTTTGAACCTGGGACCTGTTGCTGGTAAGGAGACGCCAGACCACACATAACATGTAGAATTCAGAAGAGTTCAGTGAGATTATCGATGATATAACCAAATACTTAATGATCTCAGCGTCAGCTCCTGTGCACTCCCTGTAAAAGAATCTTAATACTAACTAAATTTAGTGGAAAGGGTTCAAGGCTTTCCTATTTTTAGTTAGCTGGTAAAATAACGTCGAAAAAGCGGTTAAGTTTACCATTGGAAATTTTATTCTACTCATAAAACATCATTTATAAATTGCACTATTGATAAAAGGAAATGTTTTAATACAGGATGGTAAAAACCAACTGCGTTCAACAAAAATGTGAACGAATATTCCCTGAGTGGGTTTCCAAGTTCTACAATCGATCGAAGGATGACCTATGCCATATCACATCTGTATCTAGGTTTAATTTAAGTTTCACAAAAGAGAAAACTATCAAAATGGTCTACAGTGACCCTCAATTATCTTTAATTACTTATTTAACTTGTCGTAAATTACAGTGGCTGATGTGGCTTTTCGATAACTATATAAAAGAAAAATCATCGCGTTTCAGATTTTTACTTCAAGTGGCAAATGTGAACACCATGAGTTTTAATTAACGATCGACACTAGTATTACGCAAAAAAGGGGGTGTAACAGATGAGACTTCTGCAGTTCTGAGTGAAGTTCTGCGCTCAAAAATGCGGCATCGTGTGCGTTCATTACCTTGTCGGTGTTTAGGCAGCGTCAGGGCGACAGCGGCCGGCGCACCAGCCATCCAGCTCGCCGTCTCGGAACTAACTCTCCTCTAACTTCTCCTTACTACAATTTACCGAAGTTAGTTTAAAAAAACTATCTGGCTATGTTTTCATCTGGCCAATCACAATGTCAACCTTAAGCTCCGCCTACAAAAATTCTGTCTATCCAATGAGAAACGTTATACTTTTCTTGGTGGGGCAATGTTTTTAAAGTTTGCAACGTAACAGAGAAGCTAAAAAGTCTCACGCTAAAACCTGCAGCTGGTGTGGTCCTTTTAGCGTTATCGTAAGATCTATACTGTTCTTCTGGAGGGCTCTATCTTTTAACATGGGCTGGGGGGTGGTCCTTGACGTACCTGAGACGCGAAAAAATCTCACGCTAAAACTTGCGGGTGGTAGTGACCCTTTTTGTGTTATCGTAAGATCTATACTGTTTTTCTGGAGGGCTCTAGCTTTTAACATGGGCTGGGGGCGGTCCTTGACGTACCTGAGACGCGAAAAAGTCTCACGCTAAAACGTGCGGGTTGTGTGGCCCTACTGGTTAGCTGGCGCCGTAGGTGTCCAGACCTTCCCTTATCGTAGGGCCTTCTAGCTTAACACGGTTCTGATCTCGGCTTCTGTCCTCGTTTCTCCCCTCAGAACTGCGTCTGCCTCACGGTGGGAAGGTACGACATGCATTTAGGCATTCTTGTGTTAGTCTCTGGCATTCCATTTGCTCACTCGTTACTTGTATTACTTTCGTTAATTTAATGTCACGATTTATTCAGAGCTATGTGACATACTACTAGATTTGCTTATTATGTCAGGGTTTTCATGGAAGGTGTTGGATTTGCTTGACACCTTACAATGTAATCGATTTAGCATATCCACACAGAAGTTCATGTGAGAAATTTTATCTGTGTCTTTTATTGCTTTTGCTTATCTTCAATCTGTACGGTTTCAAATGCAAACGGTTTCCCAACACACGCCAAACAGTCTTATGTGGGATTTGCAGTTCATGAAATGCACTTCGGGTCGATTTCGTAGGGCTGTTGACAAAACGTCGTCTCACTCGCTCAGCGACGTCGTCAGATGTGCGGACGACCTGATGATATCCCTTGTCTTACCGAGCACCCTGTTTCTTCAAAACGTTTATGCCACTTAGAATTGTAGGCCTACTAGGAGGATCTTTAGCGTGATTGGTACGGAAATTACACTGAACTGTTGTCGCCGACTTCGATTTTTCAAACCAAAACACACAGCTAGCTCACTCGTGTCAGTGAAGGCAGCCATCTTTAACGCTACTGCTGCTAGCACTCATTACGGTGCGATTCGGCACTAGTGAACTATGAGAGACAAAACTTGATGTATTTCCATACAAACTGACACTACAATCACCTCTGTAAGTACTATGAATTAATTTATATGAATTTTCAAAACTGTAAAGTCCTTTTTGAAGCACCCTGTACAAATAATAATGAGGTGAAAGTTAATTCACAATCTAAAACAGCAAGTATAATTTTCAGAATTCTCACAAATGGAATTATTTTATTATTACTCAGAAAATTAAACATATAGCACATCTAGTACAATTGTGCTTGTTATTTAAGTCCTAATTCAATTTTCAGTACAGCTGTCTCAGCCTCTCTTAATAATATGTCTTCTCTTCAATAGTGACATAATCAGAATAACTGTAAATTAATTACTTCCAAAAGCAGCTACAGAGTAGTTTAAGGACAGCAGCGATTAAAATATCTGTGCTTAGTGCCTCTGACAGATACCATCTACACAACACTACTCTGATTTCCACACAGCGATTTGTTACCACAAGATATTATGAAGTTCCCAGTGGGAGCAGGCGTCTTTAATTATTAAATTTGATTGTGATCATTCAACTTTCGCAATCCTCATTCTCTTTATTTATTTTCTATTGTATTTTGAAACACTTTTCTTATGATTATTTTTTGTTTCAGTAGGCTGGGATAAGGATTCATGGTTTTGTAAGTTACTTTTGCACATAACCACATGGAAGAATATCGATGCAAATATGAAAACAGTTCATATACATTGTACACTTACCATAGCATTCAGTCTTTTTTCAGAGTGTGGTATGTTATCGTTGTTACATTTCAATTTCATCCCTTATTTGTTCTATTTTCAGACAGTTTTTACATCACAATATTAATTATTTTTCAGCATCTAAAGCATTTATTATAATACCTCATCAGTATGGTTACAGATTTGTTTTGGCAACTACATTTTTGTACTACGATTACTTCTACTCTCTAGTTTGAAAAACATTACACCCTGTGTCGGTTGTTTTTTATGTGCTTCACCACTCAATCAAATCTTGAGTAACACCTGGGGAAAGAGGAGCATTCATGCTTGAACTATTGGCTTTACAAAATTCAAAATAGTAACACATCTAAGAACTGAACTTTTTAGTTTGCAAGTTTTCATGCTTGTGTTACAGTGCATCATCATCACCATCATCATTTAAGACTGATTGTACCTTTCAGCGTTCAGTCTGGAGCATAGCCCCCTTATAAAATTCCTCCATGATCCCCTATTCAGTGCTAACATTGGTGCCTCTTCTGATGTTAAACCTATTACTTCAAAATCATTCTTAACCAAATCCAGGTACCTTCTCCTTGGTCTGCCCGGACTCCTCCTACCCTCTACTGCTGAACCCCTGAGTCTCTTGGGTAACCTTGCTTCTCCCAAGTGTGTAACATGACTCCACCATCTAAGCCTGTTCATCCTGACTGCTACATCTATAGAGTTCATTCCCAGTTTTTCTTTGATTTCCTCATTAAGAACAACCTCCTGCCATTGTACCCATCTACTAGTACCTGCAATCATCCTAGCTACTTTCATATCTGTAACCTCAACCTTGTTGATAAGGTAACCTGAATCCACCCAGTTTTCGCTCCCATACAACAAAGTTGGTCGAAAGATTGAACGGTGCACAGATAACTTAGTCTTGGTACTAACTTCCTTCTTGCAGAAGAGAGTAGATCGTAGCTGAGCGCTCACTGCATTAGCTTTGTTACACCTCGCTTCCAGTTCTTTCACTATGTTGCCACCCTGTGAGAATATGCATCCTAAGTACTTGAAACTGTCCATCTGTTCTAACTTTGTTCCTCCTATTTGGCATTCAATCCGTTTATATTTCTTTCCCACTGACATTACTTTCGTTTTGGAGATGCTAATCTTCATACCATAGTCCTTACATTTCTGATCTAGCTCTGAAATATTGCTCTGCAAACTTTCAATCGAATCTGCCATCACAACTAAGTCATCCGCATATGCAAGACTGCTTATTTTGTGTTCACATATCTTCATCTCACCCAGCCAGTCTATTGTTTTCAACATATGATCCATAAATAATATGAAAAACAGTGGAGACAGGTTGCAGCCTTGTCTTACTCCTAAAACTACTCTGAACCATGAACTCAATTTACCATCAAATCTAACTGCTGCCTGACTATCCATGTAAAGACCTTTAATTGCTTGCAAAAGTTTGCCTCCTATTCCATAATCTTGTAGAATAGACAATAACTTCGTCCTAGGAACCTGGTCATATGCCTTTTCTAGATCTATAAACCATAGATACAGTTCCCTGTTCCACTCATAACACTTCTCCATTATTTGCCGTAAGCTAAGATCTGGTCCTGACAACCTCTAAGAGGCCTAAACCCACACTGATTTTCATCCAATTGGTCCTCAACTAATACTTGCACTTTCCTTTCAACAATACCTGAGAAAATTTTACCACAACACTGATTAAAGAGATACCTCTGTAGTTGTTACAATCTTTTCTGTTTCCATATTTAAAGATTGGTGTGATTACTGCTTTTGTCCAGTCTGATGGAACCTGTCCCGACTCCCAGGCCATTTCAATTATCCTGTGTAGCCATTTAAGACTTGACGTTCCACTGTATTTGATGAATTCCGACTTTCATCCACCCCAGCTGCTTTATTGCACTGCAAATCTATTAACCATTTTCTCCACTTCCTCAAATGTGATCCTATTTCCATCCTCATTCCTATCCCATTCTACCTCGAAATCTGAAACATTGCTGATCGTATATTCACCTACGTTGAGCAACTCTTCAAAATATTCCCTCCATCCGCCCAAGGCATCCACAGGATTCACCAGTAGCTTTCCTGGCCTGTCCAAAATACTTGTCATTTCCTTCTTACCTCCCTTTCAAAGACTGCTGATTACACTCCAGAATGGTTTTCCAGCAGCTTGACCCATAGTCTCCAACCTGTTTCCAAAGTCTTCCCAAGACTTCTTCTTGGATGCTACAATTATCTGTTTCGCTTTGTTTCTTTTTTCAACATAACTTTCTCTGTCTAACTGAGTTCTAGTATGTAGCCATTTTTGATATGACTTCTTTTTCCTTTTATAGGCTGCCTTGACTGTGTCATTCCACAAGCTGTTTGCTTCATTCTACTTTTACACACTACTGTTCCAAGACATTCTTTAGCCACTTCTAGTACTGTGTCCCTGTATCTTATCCATTCCTTTTCCAATGACTGTAATTGACTAAATTCAACTAACTGGTACCCTTCTGAGATCGCTGTTATGTACTTGTGCCTGATTTCCTTATCCTGAAGTTTCTCCACTCTTATCCTCCTACATATGGACCTGACCTCCTGCACTTTCGGCCTCACAATCCCAATTTCACTGCAGATTAAATAATGATCAGTGTCATCAAAGAATCCCCTGAATACACATGTGTCCCTCACAGCCTTCCTGAATTCCTGATCAGTTATTGTATAGTCAATGACAGATTTGGTTCCCCTGCCTTCCCAAATATACTGGTGAATGTTCTTATGTTTAAAAAAGGAGTTTGTGATTACTAAGCCCATACTGGCACAGAAATCCAAGAGTTGTTTCCCATTCCTGTTGGCCTCCATATCCTCTCCAAATTTACCCGTAACCTTTTCATACCCTTCTGTTCGATTTCCAATCCTGGCATTAAAATCTGTATCCTCTCCAAATTTACCTGTAACCTTTTCATACCCTTCTGTTCGATTTCCAATCCTGGCATTAAAACCACCCATGAGCAGAACACTGTCCTTGTCCTTTACTCTAACAAATACATCACTGAGTGCCTCATAAAAACTATCCATCTTATCTTGATCTGTCCCTTCACAATGTGAATATACTGACACAATCCTAATTTTCTTGCTAGACACTGTCAAATCTATTAACATCAGCCATTCGTTTACATACCTTACTGCAACTACGCTGGCTTCCATTTCTTTCCTGATGTAAAGCCCTACACCCCATTGTGCTATTCCTGCTTTGACTCCTGACAGGTAGACCTTGTATTCTCCCACTTCCTCTTCTTTCCCACCCCTTACCCGAATGTCACTAACAGCTAAAACGTCCAGCTCCATCTTACTTGCAGCCTCTGCCAGCTCTATTCCCAGAGTAGCCTCCATTGATATTAATAGCTCCCCATCTCATTACCATTTGTTTCCCAAGTCGTACCTTAGGAGTCCCTAGTTTGTCAGTTAGAGGTGGGACTCCATCACCTCCAAAGGTTCGAGGCATTTTGCTCTGATTGTTGCCAGCATCATATTTAAAATACCAGGGAAGCAGGTTGCTAGCCTTACTTGTCCCGAGTCCCATTGAGTTTTACCCCTAACGGTTGAGGGACTAACCGGTGGATTTGGTAGTCTTTGCGTATGAGCACAAAGGTGACCACGACTCAGAATATGTCCGAGATGCCCAGCCTTGTTCCAAAGAAACTGGTATCCCGACTGTCGGGACCACTTACTTGGCCACTCATACGTTGCCTGTGGTTCATGAACTAGGACATGACTACAGCAACCCACACCATGAACCAGTTACAGTGCAGTATTGCTTAATTCGTGTAGAGATTAGTAGCTCATGTGAAAAGCACACGACTCTTTCCTCCATCATATCTCTGCAGAAAATCTTGCCAAGATTCCAAGGAAATTCTGGTCCTATGTAAAATCACTCATTGAGTTGAAGGCTCCCATGCAGTCGATCATTGCCCAGGCTGATGTGGGAATAGAAGACAGCAAAACGAAAGTTGACGTTTTAAATTTCACATTTATTAAATCATACATGCAGGAGGATTGAACAAAAATACCATGTTCGATTGTCCCACAGACTCCTGTATGGAGGACACTGCAATAATTATCTCTGCCTAGAGAACCAACTGAAAAAGTTCAAATCAAATAAGTCGTCAGGTCAGGATGGAGCCCCTGTTCAGTTTTATAGAGAGCAATCTACAGCATTGACCACATACTTAACTAGCATTTATCGCGAATCTCTCGCTCAGCACAAAGTTCCGAGTGACTGAAAAAAAGCGCAATCGACTCTTGTACATAAGAAGTGTAAAAGAATAGAGCAAAAAATTTATGGACCAATATTTTTAACATTGATTTGCTGCAGAATTCTAGAAAACATCCTGAATTCGAATACAAAATTCCTTCAAACAGAAAAGCTTCAGTCCACAAATCAACACACATATAAAAAGCATCTCTCATGCGAAACTCACCTTGTCCTTTTCTCACTTGATATTTTGTGAACCATGGATGAAGAGCAATAGGCAGATTACACAATTCGAGATTTCCGGAAAACGTTTGACACGATGTCCCTTGCAGACTGTTAACAAATGTCCAAGTATATAGATTACTTTCCTTGTTCTCACTCGTAAGTGTTCATCAAAGACAATAGTACCGTCAGGAGTGCCCGTGGGAAGTGTGATGGGATCACTCTTATTCTCTGTATACATAAATGATCTGACAGACAAGGTGAACAGCAATCTGCAGCCGTTTGCTAACGGCGCTGTGGTGTATAGGAAGGTGTTGTCGTTGAGAGACTGTAGGAGGATACAAGGAGACTGAGATACAATAATTTTTAGTTGGTGTGATGAATAGCAGCTTGTTCCAATGCAGAACAATAAAATTCAATTTATATGAGTGGGGAAAACAAACCCTTAACTTTCGAATACAGCATTGCTAGATACAGTCACATCGATTAAATATCTAGTTGTAACGTTGGAAAGTGAAGTGAAATGGAACGAGCACATGGAGGCGGTAGTAGGAAGACGAGTTGTCAACTTTGGTTTATTGGGAGACTTTTAGAAATGTGTAGCTCATCTATAAAGGTGACAATAGTACATACCAAACACCAGTGCGACCTATTTCTGAGTACTGCTCAAATGTCTGGGATACCCACCAGATCGAAGTAAACCAAGACATTGAAGCAATTCAGAGGCGAGCTGGTAGATTTGTCGCCAACAGATTCGATCAACACACGAGTATTGTGGAAATACTTCTTGAACTCAAATGGAACTCCCTGGAGGGAAGAACATTCGATTTGTGAAACACTGTTGATAAAATTTAGAGAAACAGCATCTGCACTTCACTGCATAACGATTCCACTATCACTAATGTACATTTTGCGTGAGGACAACATAGGTAGATAAGCTAAGAGAAATTATGGCTCATAAGGAGACACATGGAAAGTCATTTCTCCGTCACTCTATTTGCGAGCAGAATGACAAAGGAAATGTCTAGTAATGATACAAGGTACCCTCAGTCATGCATCCTATAGTGGTTTGGAGAGTGTGTATGTAGATGTAGATATACATAACGAATATTTTCCTTGTAAATGATAAACATGAATAACATATCGATTTTCAACTGAGGTGACTGCAGGAGGAAAATCTTGGGGAAAGATAAATCTTGGGGAAAGATAAATCAGATCACTAAGTTGACACATTTTTTGTATTTCCATTGAATAATGTCATATGAAATAACGTTCTGGGGTAACTCAAATTTAAGAAAGGAAGTGTTTCTTGCTCAAAGCGTGTTGTAAGAATAATATTCAGTGCTCACCCGCAGTTGTCTTGTACAAATTTGTTTAAGGAAATATACATTTAGGCTACTCTTCACAGTATCTATACTCGCACATTAGGTTCATTGTAAACAACATAATGACGTACATAATTACAATACCATAAGAAAAAAAGACATTCATTGCCCCACATTGAGATCGTATATACCACAAAAAGGGGTGCACTGTCCTGTCACCAGAATTTCTGGTCAGTTACTCTGTGATATAAAACGTCTGACAGACAACAAAGTTAAATGTGGAAACAAAGTCCAAAGGTATCTCCTTGACAACACTTTCTAATCGGTAGAAGAATTTGTAATTTTGTTATCTGTAAAAGGCGATGGGTAGGAATTATTAACTTACAATAGCACTAAAAAGAAGTTATAGATGATTAGTATTAGCCATATTTACACATGAATGTGTAATGTAAATTACTCATAACCCATTATTATCATTGGTCACACAAATGATCCACCAAACATAATACTAACTGACTAACTCTCAAGTGACAATAAGTTCCTTGCAACGTTTTTAACAATTTCCTTTACTGTCACTAATGTCACCGTCATCATCATTGTTTGGTTGTTGGAGAGACATTGGAACGATTTCGATGTGTTGTTGGTACATCCTGTTCTTACCCTCAGGGAGGTTACAGGAGAAGAGTTCTCAAGAAACGTGACACAGCTCAGCCGATCACAGGATTACATGAAACATTCAAATGACAAACATCAGAAATAAATTGGGGAAAACACTCCCTGAAAGTGAAAGTGGAGTGTAGTGCCTGTTTTTATATGAGAGCAGATTGTAACTCTCTGACTACAATTGGGAGGAATTTGAGAGAGAGCAATCTGTTGCACAAATACTGCGATATTTTCACTGACATATTTCATGTATTATTTATTAGCAGATGACTGTCTGTCGAAAACATGAGTCTCAGATTAACGTGACCTTGAAAATCTGTTCATACATCCCAAAGCGCAATTCTTTAGCATCTTTGCAGTGTATAAATCACAGCATTTTATGGTATACAGTTTCAAACAAAGTAATATACTCACATGGCTGTAATAGCAAAAAACTCCATCGGACAATTTGCAATTGTCAACTAACATTTCAGTTGAGCACAATGCCTTAAATATTCATAGTGCATGTGTGTGGGAACGTTAGCATGTTCTTGATGACATTTCATTAATTTTTGTTCATGATTAAGCTTTACACGTCACACGGAAGCTTCTTGCATTCATACCTTCACATCACCACGAGGTGGGAAGTGAACATAATAGTTATATGCATGAGTAGATGTACTCCTTCCATTGCTTGTTCCTTCAACTAACAGTACGTTCACAACTGATTCACTCCATTACTGCAAATTTGTTAATAGGTATTTTTTTGCATTTAAGTCCATATGATTACATCACAGCCTCATTATATAACAGCACAGATTGTCCCTAAAATCACATGTGTACCCTGTACATATGAAAAGATTTTACTAAAGACACTAAGTCTGTTGATAAATACTTATATACTTTTAAATAAACATTAAAAATCCTCTGCTTCTCCTACTGAATTTAATGAAAACCCATGCCTGATATTTATGCACGATGACATTTGCTCTTGCAACTATGCTGGGAATTAACGAAGTAGATCTGACAGGAGAAAGTAGCTTGCCAAAATAGACTCGCAGTCTCATAGGAAACTGACTATAACTATTCTATCATAATCTGTATAACCTCATATTTTAAAACTTCAGGTAAATATCAAGTTTATTTTTTTTAACTTTAATTTATGAGAATTGTGTTGTCAAAACTCTGTACCTAACATTTAATGTCATACATTGCTGCTAATATTTTTCCTTTACATAGACACAACTTAACATAACTTCGCTCATTTGTAAGGCACTTAACATAACTGTCAATGAAAGGGCAGTATCTCACTATCACATAAAAAGATATAAATCACTCATTTACAGGAAGGAACCACAAATAATATTTTGCTCTATTTCCTCACAGAAATGTTTTCTAGTCATCAGCTATGAAGAGAGCATTTCATTATCACATACATACCATTATTATACCATCTCTTTTGATCCATAATCAGCTGGTTACATAATTGTCCAACAGCTGTGTACTCTGTTGTTATTTGATTTTATTTTGACGACAACCCTGTTTTGGCATTCCACTACACTATCTGCAGACCTCATATGTATCTCTCAAAATAAACTATAATGCCATACAGTGCTATATATCCCTGGGTTTCGTGAATTCAAACCGTTTCACAAGTGCACTCATAGACTTGATAGAACCTGTGCACCCCTCTCAGTTGTTATCAAGTCTTTGAGTGAAGCATTTGTGAAACAGTTTGAATTCACTAAACCCAGGGATATATGGCACTGTGTGACATCGTTTATTTTTAGAGATGCATATGGGGCTTGAAGATGGTGTAGTGGAATGCCAAAACTGGTTGTTGTCAAAATAAAAGAGATTAACATCTTAGTTACACAACTGTTGGAGAATTTCATTAATATTGACAATTATTATCATTTTGTATGAATGTACACACATATGTTACAATACACATTTCCCGGTGAGTATTATTCATCCTATGGCTATGTACAGCTTTCTTTTCATTTTGTAATAAACATACACTACAGTGAAAGTCTCCTCACATGACAAAAATATGCACTACTTTACTTATAACTATTACTGTAAATACATGTACAAATCCTCATGAGCATAGAGACATTTTATGTCATTGCTCTATGGATAAGAATGTAGCTAAGCTCCTGCATCTGGAATTCTTGTGATCACAAATGGACCTGTATACAACAGTTGCCACCTCATATCCCTTTTGTTTTATAGTGAAGACCTAGGACGATTCCTAATCAAAACAGTATTACGAACAGCAAATGCTTGTATTCTAGATAACTTCTTATCCAAGTACTTTCTCCTCTGACTGTCTCTATCTCTCAAAATAATTGCTGGATGTTGCACTTCCTCTTCTTGTGAATTTGCTTTCCTGGGATTTTGAGGGACTAAATCTACACACACATCCTCTCTGTCTTTTTAACATTAACTCAAGTGGAATGCGTTCTGCTGATGTGTGTTGCAGGTTGTTTACAATCTCTTCAATCGGTTTCTTATAACTGACTGGGGTCATCTGCTTGATGTGAATTTATTTAACTGCCTGAACATTTGGTCAACAGGATTTGCTTTCAGTGGATACTTGGATGTAAATGTTTAATCTATTGATCTTCTAGGAAATTTTTCCAGCAATAGTTAGAGAAATTAGTTGTGTTGACAATCAATAAAGCAACTGACTTTCCTTCCCTTGGAATATAATATTCCACTAGCTTCCTGATTGTAGGAGAATCTGTAGTACTTTTTTAGGATACAACATTATATATTTGGCGAATGAATCATAAACATCTACAAATTACTTGACTTCTGAACGTGCTCTCAGGTGTGGACCACAGATGTCCATGGCTACTAACTGAAATGATTCAAAGGATAGTGTTGGCAGGTAGCACAGCTTCTCAGTAACTTTTGCACATTCCTACACAAGTTTGGAAACGATAATTCTTGATCTTCTTTGCTCATTTTATGTTATGTGAAAGAATTTGCTCCCCTTCTAGCAGTAATTTACTGTAGATCGATTGAGCAACAAAGGGTATCTAGCGACTGGAAGAAAGTGATTCTCATTCCTGTTTTAAGAACTGCCATAGGGCAGATGCACACAACTGTAGACTTATATCGTTGACTTAAATACATAGTAGAATTATGGGACATGTTTTATCCTCAATAATTATAACGGTTTTGAAGAATGAAAATCTCCTCTTTAAAAATCAACATGGATTTCACACATAGAGATCCTGCGAAATTCAGCTCACTGTGTTCCTGACTTCAGGAAGACGTTTGACATCCCACACTACATTTTAATGGGAAAAAATTCGAGCTTACAGAGTATCAGAGCAGATTCGCGACTGGATTCAAGACTTCCTTGCAGACAGAACTCAGCACGTTGGTCTTAACAGAGCAAAATCGACAGATTTAAAAACAGATTTAAAAGAAATTCTAGAGTACCCGAAGAAAATGTGATAGGGACGTTAATGTTTACAGTATATATAAATGTTATAGTAGAAAGCGTTGGATGCTCATTAAGACTGTTCACAGACAATGCAGTTGTCTATAACAAAGTAGCAGCGCCAGAAGATACTAACTATTTGCAGAATAACCTCCAGAGAATTGGTGAAGAGTGCAGGTTCTGGCAGTTGATCTTGAACATAAGTAAATGTGACATACTGCATATTCACAGGAAAAGAAATCCACTACTGTACAGCTACATTGTTGGTGACCTTAAGTGGGATGACCACATAAAACGATAATGGGAAAATTAGATGTCAGAATCAGATTCATAGGAAGAATCATAAGAAATGTAACTCATCTACGAAGAAAGTAGCTTATAAGGCACGTGTTCAACCCATTCTTGAGTACTGTTCATCTGTCTGGGATCCCTATCAGGTAGGACTGATAGAAGAGATAGAGAAGATCCAACAAAGAGCGGCACGTTTCGTTAAGGGATCGTTTAGCTTGTGCGACAGCAACATACTCCATTGGCAGATGTTACAAGAGAAGTGTGATGATTCATGGATAGATGTAGTACTGAAATTTCAAGAGACCACATTCTGGGAAGAGTTGGACCTCATATTACTTTCCCCCTCTAATCTCGTGTAATGACTATGAGGAGAAAGTTTGAGAAATTAGAGCCAATACAGTGGCTTACGGAAAATCATTCTTTGCGTGTGATATTTGGAGTGGAACAGAATTGGTCAGCTTGGTTAGTGGTGCAAAAAGTATGCTCTGCAACATGTCATTAGGTAGCTTGCAGAGTATGATGTTGTTGTGGATGTAGAATTAACACCTCAATTTAATTTACTTTCATAATCTGTAGGGATTCAAATATAGCACTGATCAGATTGTGGTGCTTCATGATAGAACACAACATCACTGAATATTGTATAAGGCTCAGTAGGTCTCTGATTCGACTTTTACAGCAGTTGTCACTTTACATAATTTCATCAAGAATATCTATTTTGAAATTTTGACATACTTCTGCGTAGATGCACATAATATTTTCTATTCATTTCATCCTTCATCAGTAATATCCTAACATCCAAAGACTGCTGGCTCAAGAACTTTCACAGTCTCCAGTGTCAAATTATATTTTATTTTATAGATACAATTATCATGTTATATTACACTTTTCTGATTGTTACCTATTTTGATAACTTTTAGCTTTCTTAGATCTATGGCCAGCAATGTAGCATGCTAAGTGAATCTGAGTACATGCTTGTCCACTTGATAGTTATAACTGAAATATTTATTTTTTATAAGTTGCAAATATGATAATAAATTTTGTCGATTGTATGCTTACCATCAGCTTGTCAAACAATAGAATACTATTCATAGAATTTCACACATGAAATGCAAATAATAATGATGTAAAAGATTAATTCACACTTAAAATAATATGTATAAATTTCATAATTGTGAGCACTGGAATTTTAATTTGCTTCAGACAGCTAAACATATAGAACACCTAACAAAATGATACCTGTAAATTCGAGTTCAGTATTAAAAATAATGCATCCCCTTTTCAATTACAACAAGATGAGAGTAATTATAAATTAATCATTTTAAAGAAGAAGGTGTGGATTCATTGAAGGATGCAGTAACAACTAGATGAGAGTAATTATAAATTAATCATTTCATAGAAGAAGATGCAGAATCATTTAAGGGTGCAGCGAGTAAAATATGTACAGTTATTGCCTCTGACCCATGTCATCAATGCAATAACTAATCTCATTCGCACACAGCGAGTTATTATCATGAGATACAAAGGATATTTAGACCACAACTATCAGCTAATAATTACACGCTATTCTTGCATCCCATTATCAGATCATTAAAATATGAAGTTAATGAGATTAGTGATCTACTGGGACAAACCGAGAATGCTGCTTTGCACGTAAATGAACATTGTTTGGATAAGAATAACTTCGTATAAAGTTTTTATAGGGATTCAAACAGTTATGGAGGTTGTTTTATGTCTGTTAATAATGTTCTTGCAACAAAATCAACTATTCTTCACATTATAAACTACTTCACATTACTTTAGTAACTACTACAATGAATGTGTTTGAAGCAACTCCTATAATACACCAGCGCAACATTTCATGACAAAAGTGACTTATGCATCATATGTCATCACTACGTAACATGGCGTGGTGAAACTTGGACCACACACAGAAAGAACTGCTACAATATAGTACAGAAGATAACAGGAGGTAGTATACAATGAAATGAACAGATATGACACTTTCATTCAAAGACAATAATTACAATGAAGTCACCATGATTCATGCCTCCTTAGGTATTAAAAAGGTGCAACATGGTTCTTAGTAGGGTATGTGATTACCACCGGGGCAGTTCATACTCTGCAATATGGTACCATGTTGGCAACGATGTTGGTAAGGAGTTCTGTTGGTAGCACATTTCATTCCTCCAACAGTGTGTTTCAAAACTGGTGGATGGTCGTTAGAGTGTGTGGACATGCTGCAACATGTCTCTCCAGCACATCCCACTGGAAGCCGTCACTAGCTTTAATCTTAAATATATACTGAGTGATGCTAAATGCAGTATTTTTATATAAATAATACTATTATCTTCTCAATAACCTTCAAATTGTGACCTACACCTTTAATTTTTATGTATGAATTAGTGAATTTACTCATGGTACTTTTGTTACCTATACCTGTGATCACTTTCAGAACTCAAATTAATAATCAGATTAACTAATTTAAAAGATTTAAACTTGAATTGCTGGTTTATCCATGTACCACCACAGTAAAATGAAAATGGTGACTAGCTGAGGGAGTATGAATGAGAACAGTAGCGTATTTATGTTTACAAAAAAATAATAAGTTTCATTGATTCTTTTGTAATTACAAGTAACTGATAAATCTTATACAAAAATGACAAACACACATCAGAAAAGGAATGGATCCTGATTGGTGAAGCATACATTGAGGTGGAAGCTATACAAATACTCCACTGAATTAATCCTTTTTACAATACTGTCTGCCTTTGTTTACATGTATCCATTGTGAGTCCCAACCATATTCAAGAGGAATTAACTATGACCAAATATACGACAAACTACGCTGTGAATATCATTTAACAGCCCTATGCTGGTGCAGCAGTGTTTTACCCTTTCACCTTAATTCAGGCAGCAGCAGAAGCGGCGCGCTGTGAGCCAGGACCAGTGCACTGCAGCAACTGTAATGTTCTGACGTGTCCACGAAAATTTGCTAACTATGTGGTCTGGCGTTCTAATTGTCAGAACGTGGGAAAGTTGCCTATCAGATCCCTGGAATCACAGTAGATTTCAGTGAGAGGTATACCCATTCGCTGATCTGGCTGAACCAGTTTGACTCACAGGCATGAGAGTGGGCACTGGAATTGTCAGACAGGAGACCCAGGGCACACAATATATCCAAGACGATATTGGAAACTGCCACTGGCTCTTAGTCCACCACAAGATACAGACCACAGGTCTCATCCCCTAGAAAAAGACATGAATTTCTCCAATAGGGGAGGACCAACAGACGAAAAATGGAAAGAAACACAACCACTTTCCACCAAGCCTTGGTAGGTGAGCTGAATTAACAATAACGAAACCACCCCCACATTAAACAAAACACTCGCACTATCCACTCCATATTGACTCTCCTGTCTTGATTGTTCTATTGGCCTGTTAGCCAATCCTGCCACAGCACTCACTTTCCCACTCTTACGGAGCAAGCCTCCGCTTTGCATATCCTGAGAGAAGCCAGTCAGAAATTCAAAATTACTCTTGTTTGAAAAACAAAAAAAAAAAAAGATCTTAGGCTAGGGAGGCGTCAATCTTCATCAACTTTTACATCTGCATGTACACTCTCTCTACAAAACACTATGATGTGTACAACAGATGGTACATCCCATTGTAAAAGTTATTGGGATTTCTTCCTGTTCCATTTAGGTACAGAGCCCAGGAATAATAATTGTTTGAATGCCCCTGTGCGTTGTATTATGCCAGCCTTTAGATACCACTAACTCGTAGGAGATATACAGTATGAACAGGCTCTAACAGTACTGCAATACGTAGGTAAAAATGTAGCTCACTCTTGTAATACTATTATAATTTGTGCTGACAAGACCTTGCCTACACTCAACGACTAAATCTGTGTGACTGGAGGCAATCGTCTGTACTAACACAACGACGTCATGGAAGATTTGATATTCACACTATAAATCACACTACAGCTCGCTACGAGATCAATACATACGAAAGCATGGACACAATAATACTTTCATGATATAATGGTGCCAGTGACAGATAGCTGGTTATTAATTACAACAACGCATTTGACTATCAAGCTTCACTAGGTTCGAAAGATGAAGTATCACCAAAGTTAGTATGAATCACCAGAAAAATACTAAATGCGAGAGTCTACAGGGAATAGGAGTGATGTGTTAATTTTGCCTGTAACAGAAACCTACAGTGAACCTTACTGTGTGTATTCTGACAACACCAATAAACACTTTCTCAGCAACGTAGGTACCAGAAACCTTAGCTTTAGTAATAACTGATGAATATGTCACATAGATCCATTGCCTCCTGTAGTTGCTACTCTTGCAAGGACACTCAATCACTGCGAACATTATAAATTTTTATAAAATCGGAAAATACGTTCACAAGGCAAAGACATAATTTTATATTTTATGCTGTTATGTCCTAAGTAATTCTATGTTGTCAATTAACGATAACCTCTATAAGTATTCCATAACATGCCAACTTCTTTTTCCTGTCTACAGATTGATTATCTTTCTTTTTGTTGCAAGTCCTTCACTAAAATATACCATTCCTTCTCTTCAGTTTCTTCGAACTTTGCGTTTACCAATGTACCAGTCTTTTACTTTATTGGCCTTTCGATTTACTTCATTCCGAAAAGTAATATTCCAGATATTAGTCTGCCTTCAAATGAGCCTTTGATTATTTTTTCTTGCAATAGTTTGGGAATAAAGGACAAGTCACATACTGACTTTTTCAGTTTAAAATCGTTTTCTTCATTTCCTACAATTAAATAACTTAGGTACAAGTCAGCATTTTAGTTTACAGGTGCTGGTTATCTATTCATAACCCTACTAAGCGGTAATGTAACCAAAAAAATTAAACAAAAAAACCTTGGTGTCACCGCCAATTTTAACCAACATGAACTAAAAATACTCAGACAAATCTCAACCACTTCAGGCATTGACATCTGCAACCACTAATATTTAAAACTCAAAACACAGCTCTCGATTACCTCATTCAGACAGAATTTGCGTTTTCTCTTTTAAATGGTTCTGGATTTGTCATTTAGAGCCAAAGGTAAAAGCTATCACATTTTCGATGAACTTCCGATTATTTCTCAGTAAACAATTATTACACAGGACGACCGTTCTTTTTAATATAGACTACACAGTCAATGCATTCAAGGAGATTTCCGAAATTTACAATATTACGACGCTCACGCCGAAGTCACACGATAAATCCCAACCCAAATATCGCTAAGTCACTACTCCTTAGTATAGGATACAACCACAATAATACAATGCAACGCTACTATCTTATAGCGTGTGCTTTAATTCTTAAATACAGACTAACTAAAAGACTTCGCTTCAACACATCTCTCACAAAAAAATATTGAAACACTGTTCGCCTACAATCGCTTGAGTTTTAAGGTGCACAAAGCATGATTAATCACAGTTAGGAAAAACTAATCTCACACTTCAATAAATCAGAGCTTTTTCTATGCCTGACGAGCCTACACGTTCCCAAAGTCGGCGAAGTAATTATTTTCTACACAAGCCGATAATCGCTCGGGATATCTTGCTAAACGACTTAGAACTGCCTTGAACACAATTGTTCTATCCCCATTCCAAACTAATTCACGTATCGTATGTGTGAGCCAGTCTTATCACAATCTTGAAATATCTCACTACTCTAACAACACTCAGAGACTACTTCTGAAATTCTAAAAGGACAAGCCAAGAACCATTTTGTGTGAGCAAACATATAATGCTAATTCTCTCTGTAACAATAAATGTTTCTTCTTTGCAGTCGCTGGCAAACGTTTGTAGTGGATAGCTGCATCATAGTTGCTACCTTTGCCGCACGCTGGGATTCAGCAGTCGACTGGGTGTTGCAAATTCGCTGACTTGAAAGGACACTGCTTTTCTCAACCATCATGTGTCACACATCTACATTTTAACACAAATACATAAGAAAACTATATAAACAACTTAATCTCTTCATTCTTCTAGCACATAAAATCGACAAGTTGAGGCGATACAGACGAGTGATGCGCTTTTTTCGAGCTGAAGACGGTTTGGCACATTACCGCAGGCAGTAATTAATGTAATCTTATCCTCACCATCCCTATGTGAGCGATATGTAGGGGTTATAGTATATTCCAACCTGTGATCCTTCATGCTCCCCTTCTCTATATACCTTCTCATGATAAGCATGGTTATATTTTGGCAAAAAACATCTACCTAGACGGGACTGCAGCCCTCATTTGTGGAGAGATCTAATCTTTCCAGGTCGACCATTTCCAGTTTCTGAAAGAATGCTGTTAAGCTTCCCAGACAGTTGTGCCCATGAAATATATATTTTTTCCACTCGCTAAAGGAACATGGTGACTTCCGGGCTACAGTCTTGCCTCTACTAAACACGTACACCAGCCACTCTGTCCATATTGTCCCAGCTTCTAACATGAGAATGCACAGAGTTTTATGATCTTCCCATCATTTGCACAAAATCTCGGTTTACAGTAGCCTCTCTTGAATAGCTTCCTTCACCCACTTTCTGCCAACTGGCCACCATTGCGATGAACTGCCTCCTGGCCCAGGTAAAATGTTTTCTGGATTGGTGCCCTTCTGTCTGATCCTAGGTGCAAGGACGAGAAGGCTTTGGCCGGAAGTCCCTCTGTAGGTACAATCCACTGAGCGCTACTTCCCAGAATCACTCATACAGCCAGGTCACTGCACTCAGAATCTATGGCCCCCAATTCATCTCTCTCCCTATTCTCTGTCATCGCCACTATGCCCCCCCAGGTACAAGTTCTCTGCATTTTAGACATGCAATTATAAGTACATTCTGCCCACATTTTCTCCATGTAAAAAAGGCATATACCACAGATACCAAATGAAATACTGAGGAACACCAAGATTATGACCTAAAATTTGAATGTTGATCTGACTGATATTGTTGTTAACGTGACAGTGTGGTGTGCCACGTCTCACCACATGTGATCAATGGAGTTTAAGTTGGGGAAACAGGCAGGCCAGACCATTCACAGAATATCCTCGCATTCCAAGAACTTCTCCACCTGCATTGTTTGATCAGGTCATTTATTGTCGTCTATAAAAATAAAGTCAAGGACAGATGCGTACCTGAAAAGATGCACATGGGGAAGGATTAATGTGTCACAATAATGTTGACTTGTGAGTGTATCATGTTAAAATTTTTTGGAGGTCAGTATGCCCATGCAACATTGTGTCTTCCCGCATCATGACACCCACACCACCAAAACTATCATGTTTGACAATGTTCCTGGGTGCATTCATTATATGTTCCCACACCTGGATTTATGAGAGTATGTTCAGTGCTGTTGAAGATTATTGTCTCATTGCTTGTTACTTTCAATTATCTTCTGTACTGTGTAATCTGGTGATATTAGCAACTTCATGTGTTTTGTTGCTACAGTCCTAATGTCAATAATGAAAATTCTAAAAATTAAAATTCTGTTTGCTGTATTATTTACCTTAGTGAGAAGTGTGAAAACTGTTCCATTGTCTTGAATCACAGGCACTCAGGTAGCAAATAGAAATAGTTTTACAATGCTAAAAGCAAGAGTGGAACAAAATTTTCCCAGTTAAGGAATGAAGGACAGTGGAGTAGGAAGAATATTATAAAATATTGAGTGAAACAAATGTCATTTCAACTCAACAGAATTTCTACTATTTTAGATAATATTCAACTGAAGTAACGAAATTGCACATTTATTTTGGACTTAAGTTTGTACAATGTGTGATAAAAGAACTTTTTCTCTCATTTTCACTCAGTGTTGCGAGTTATATAGGGTGTCCCAAATAGAATGATCCGATTTTAACTTGTAATAATATTGATACAAATGTCACTAGGTAACTGAAACATAGCTAGATGTAATAGGCATGGTCTAGAGTTTCAGAAAAAATCCGCTAGATGTCGCTACGAGAGCTGACCTGGAACATACATCCAGTCCTGCGCAATATGGCGTCCGCACAACAGAAGGCGTATTGTGTTACTGAACTTATTCATACTCAATCAGTGATTGCTGTTCAGCGGGCATTTCATATTCGATTTCGTGCTAACCACCATCACCAAAGAACATTCAGCGGTGGTTCAAATGGCTCTGAGCACTATGGGACTCAACATCTGAGGTCATCAGTCCCCTAGTAGTTAGAACTACTTAAACCTAACTAACCTAAGGACATCACACACATCCATGCCCGAGGCAGGATTCGAACCTGTGACCGTAGCAATCACGCGGTTCCAATGAAGTGCCTAGAACTGCACGGCCACCGCGGCCGGCTTTCAGTGGTGGTATAAACAGTTTGAAGAAACAGGGTGCCTCTGTAAAGGCAAAAGACCTGGCCAGTCACGCGTTCCTGAACAAAAAATGGAACAAATCCGATGAGCATTTGAGCAGAGCCCCTGCAAGTCTAAGTGTTATGCTGGCCAAGAACTTGCGTTACCATGCATGACAGCATGGTGTGTGTTACGGCGTCGTTTAGCCCTCAGGCCATACCAATTACAACTGGTACAAGCTGTTCGGGATACTGACATAGTGAAGCGAGTGGACTTTAGCAATGCTGTTCTAGAGGACATGGAAGATGACACTTTTATGTCACGGTAGATATTCAGTGATGAGGCAACTTTTCATATTAGCGGTGAGGTTCACTGTCATAATATGCGTATATGGCAGCTCTAAATCCTCATGAAACAACTGAACACGAACGTGATTCACCAAAAGTGAATGTTTTTTGTGCTGTTTCGTAAAGTAAGGTTTATGGACCCTACTTTTTGAGGAAGAAACCGTAACAGGACAATCATATCTTCCAATGCTATGGAACTGGTTATTCCCACAACATGACTCTGACAAATTCATCTGTCAGCAACATTGAGCACCACCGCACTGGTACAACAACGTGCACAGTTTTCTCAATGCCAACGTGCCTCACTGTTGGATAGGGCATGCAGAACCACGAGATCAGGCTTTATGCTCTTGGCTTCCTAGGTCCCCTGACTTAACACCATGTAATTTCCTCCTGTGGGGATATGTTAAAGATTGTGTTTATGTTCCTACCTTACCTCGTGACATAAATGAAGTGAAAACCAGAATATCAGCTGCTGTAGCTTCAGTGACAAAAAACATCTTACGCTCAGTTTGGGAAGAATTCGGCAATCGGCTAGATGTCTGTGCAGCAAATAGAGGACATATTGAACATTTATTATGGATTTTTATAAATTTCTGTCTTTTCTGAGTAATTTAGTATGCAATTTGTTGGTGTTAAGCCCCTCTTCCTAATAAATAATTCTATTTAAAATCAGGTCATTCTTTTTGGGACACCCTGTATACTACATCCATCTGCTCCAGTCAGAAATATCTAGGAAAGAATAAAATTCCAGTTCTTAACAACATTACAACAGAGCTACAGTAAGAAGATCAAATAAAACTTTGATGACAGGGTGAACAGTTTCCTCCCTAGACAAAACACAAAACCAGAAATTTAATATTATGTTCAGTTTGTAACATATCAGCACTCTCCAGTAATTACAAGACAGTGTAACCTAATGACCTGTATTTTTTTTTAGGAAAGGCATCTGTTCTGAGAAATTTGTATCTGCAGAGTGTGAATAAGTGTATAACTGAAAGTTTATTCTACATTTTTGCCTGGCAGACTGGTTTAATTAAAGATAGTGACGATAAGTAAAGTTACTAACGATTGAAACCAGAGAAATTATAGTTGTGTTAATGACTTTTGTGTATTTAAGGAGGATATTATTAACTTTGAACTGAGATTTAGCAACACTTGAGTTATTTACTGAGATAAAATGGTCGCCAGCTCGTTTTTGAGTAAATTTATGAAATGGATTGTGTTGAGCGAAAATATTACTTTACTTAATAATTACTGGACATCATGTAAACAGTAACTGTCAGTTTATATGTGAGAGATCAGTTGAAAATGTAAAAAGTTATAAAATGTCCATAAATTAATTAATGTCACACTAAACGCTTTGTAAAATTTCAAAATCAAATGTCATTTACTAATTATAAAACATAACACACTAATGATAGAGAAATGTAACTTCTCTGTAGTGCTCACTGTTTACAACTGTTACTAACAATTTCTTTTTAATAAATGAAACTCACTGATGGATACAAGAACAAGAACACTCAATACATCATAATCAGCAACAACAGAAAAATGCCAGAAGTATGAAAGCCAAGAATCACACAAAATACAGATAAACATTTAAACTTATATAATACTGTTGAAATAAAATATGTACTATAGTTTTTCCTGATAATCTGATTTACATAATAAAAACTCCCCCCCCCCCCCCCCAGAAGATAATGAAAGCACTTAAATTTGCAAAAGTTGATAAACTCTCTCACTTAAATTGTAATGTTTCACTTTTCACTAAACTAACAAAATTTAAATATCAATGACTGGTTCTTTCATAAATTTAAGATGCAAATTTTTTTAAAAGTGATGCTCAGTTACTTTAATGTTGGGAACAGGATCCCACCAGTAGTAGGATTTTTTCGGATAATTATTGCCACTGACAAATTTTGAAGTTAACAAAATATCTGCAATATTCATTAGTTAATTCTAATACATTGGTAAGTCTTTTACAGTTCCAAATTCTGAAATGGCAAAGTCTTGCTATGATGTGGATTTGCTGCAGGTGTGTTATGATGATTTGGTTATAACAGTCATTAGCTAACAGGCTCCTCCTTCCATTTTTGAGAGTAAATATTCTTGAAACTCTTTACAAATAATTGCTATAGGCCCTACTGAGGCTCATACTATTGCTCATTAGCTTCACAATGTCTTGCCTAAGGTTTTGTCACCACGAATTTCCCATACTAAGTTCTCTGCATACTTTCACCATTGTTCACATCCAGTCTCCTTCACTGTTAACTTGCAGTTCTTTTGTTTATAGTCTCACACAACAACAATGTTAGTGCTACACCAATATCATCTGTAGTTAAAGATAGTTATTATACATATCATAAATCCTGACTTTGCCTATGTGTCTACTGTGTTTGTTTAGAACACTATTTTTAAACTGAAGTAAAGTTGTAGAACAAAATTCCATACAACTAGTATTGACAGTAAAATGACAAAATATATACATTTATAATCTGAAATTGTGAAAAGTATGAAGTATTATGGTTTAGTGTTACGCATACCCCACATTTCATTGATCTGTTCTGATAACAACAGACTCAACGAAAATTCAAAATATGCAACACAGCTGTATTTTGTCTCCTGTGACACCTTTGTTTCTCATAACTCCAACAATGAACGTACACATCATTACTTAATATTGCAGAAAGGAAAGTGTACATGTAACATAATCAGTTAATGTATCATGAAAATAAGAAATAGTTTTGTAATATGTCACAAAAGCCAGTGTGTAACATTCTGCTACAAAAGTAAACATACTGGTACACACACACACACACACACACACACACACACACACACACACACACATATATATATATATATATATATATATATATATATATATATATATATATATATTATACAGAGAAAATGTTTCTGTCTTCTACAAAGAGTTAAGCAGTCCTTTGGTCATAGATTCCAACCGCCTTGATCGTGTGAAATTCAACTCACACTTTTCTATGTGATGTACTGAAAGCTTTGAATCAAAGTAGTCGGTAGATGCCGTATTTCTTGATTTCCAAAAGGTATTTGACTCAGTGTCAACCCACACTTATTATCAAAAGTACAATCATATGGGGAATCAAGTGAAATTTGTGACTGGATTGGGAACTTTTTGGTAGGAAGGACACAGCATGTTATCTTGGAGGGAGACTCATTGTCAAATGTAGAAGGAAATGTGGTTGTTTCCTAGGGAAGTCTGTTGGGAATATTGCTGTCACTGTAGTATGTTAATGACCTTGCAGACAATTTTATAGTAACCTCATACTTTTTCCAGATGCAGTTATCTATAATGACGTACTATATGACAGAAGCTATATAAATATTCAGTCAGGCCTTGATAAGTTTTCAAAGTGGTGCAGAGATTGGTAACTTGCTTTAAATGCTAATAAATGTAAAATGTGCACTTCACAAAACGAACAACATAGTATCCTATAACTATAATATCACTGAGTCACTGTTGGAATTGCTCAGCTCATACAAATACCTGGATTTAACACTTTGTAAAGATATGAAATGGAATGATCACATAAGCTAAGTTGTGTAGAAAGCAGGTGATAGACTTCGCTTTTTTGGTAGAAATCTGGGGAATTACATTCAGTCTACAAACAGTTCTAGAATATTGCTTAAGTGTGTGAGATCTGTATCAAATAGGACTAACAGCAGATACTGAACATATACAGAGAAGGACAGCATGAATGGTCACGGCTTGTCTGATCTGTAAGAAAACATCACAGAGATGCTGAAGAAACTAAACTGGCAGACTCTTAAAGACAGACGTAAACTATCCTGAGAAAGTCCACCAACAAATTCCTAAGAACTGGTTTTAAACGATGGCTGTAGCAAAATGCTACGATATCCCACATATGGCTCACATAGGTATCATTAGGATAAGATTAGAATAATTGCAGCATGCACAGAGGCATCAGACGATCATTCTTCACACAATCTGTACATGAATAGAATGGGAAGAAACTCTAGTAATAACTGGAACAATGGGATGTAGCCTCTGCCAGGCATTTCGTGGTGGTGCGCTGATTAGACATGTAGATGTCGATATTTTTCTACACAACACTGGAACATTTGCACAAATCATTTCATAAAATTAGCATTTCCTGAAAGAGGAAGTTATTCCTTTGGCACAGACTCTTTCACTTCTCTTAATTTTTCACCATTTGCTGATGCATGTTAGCCATGTATCAAAGAATATATTTCTCGTAATCGCCTTTCTCACTTATTTTGTCTTTTCATCACTAGATTGTTTAGTTTGTGACCTTTAAATTGGTAACGTTTTACATAACTTGCAGCTTACAAACAAATTCCAATACATCTGAATTTGGGATTTACATCCATTAGTAATTCCTTTAAAACAATTCTTACTACTAATTACTATACAAATTAAATTTCTTTGTATTAGATAAAATAAGATGAAATTTAGAAAATGTATAGATTTCGTATCTACCATGGCTTGCATCACAGAAAGGAGCTGTCTGCTCTGCTATAAACTACAGGGTGTACATTAAGTCCTGGAAAACTTTCAATTATTTACTGCACAAGAACTACACATTGTATAGATGTCATACATATTGCATTTTGAAGAGAAACTCTGAAAGTTTTTTTTACAAACATTCGATATGTGAACTATGAGTGATCCGGCAGACATCAATACGGAAATCGAATTCTGGCCATACCCGTCCCAGCATGGCATCATTGACTGTGGCAGTCACTTCCCATATTTTCTCCCAGAGCTCTGCTACATCACATGGTAGAAGTGGTACATGCACCAGGTCTTTAAGATCCCCACCCCCAGAGAAAGTCATACAGAGTGAGATCTGGTGATTGGGGAGGCCATTTCATGAAACAGCTGTCCCCTCCTGTTGCACGGCCGATCCAGCGATGTAGCAGCTCCATGTTCAGGTACCCATGAACTTCATGATGAAAATGGGGTGAAGCCCCATCCTGCTGAAAGATGAATCCGATTGCATTTGAGACATCAGTCATTGCTGCAACATGTCCAAGTAGGAATATCCAGTGACAGTGCTCTCAGGCAAGAAGGATGGCCTGTACCGTTTTGGATGTGACAAGGACAAAACACATTTATCTTTGGGGAATCAGGCTCAAATTCAATGTATTCGTTTGGATGCTTTGTACCCCAGATACGACAACTATGCCTGTTCACTTTCCCATTAGAGTGAAAAGTGGCTTCATCGCTAATAATTAATGATCAACAATGCCATCCCCATCCTCTTTCAAATGTTGCAACTGCGAACAAAACTCAAAACACTTGTCTTTGTCGTCGTCATTGAGCTTCTGCACTAGTTCCAATTTGAATGGTTTCATAGACAGCTTCTGTCGCAGGACTTTCCAATCTATCACTGGAGCCATTTCGAGTTCATGGGATGTATGATGCACTGATTTCTTTGGACTCTTATTTCGTAAGTACTCCTCATTCACTTCACTCACTCTGGGACATCCATTTCTCTTTGCCAGATATAAGCAACCAGTCGTAGCGAATTTGTTGTGCCAGTGGTAAATAGCCTTCCTTGTTGATGGCTTCTTGGTTCTAAACATCCGTTGGACAGCTGTAGTACATTGTTTTTTTGTCGAACTCTGACACCAGAAAGCTCGCTCCACACCTGAACTCACCATGTTTGCGACTAGCGCTGACTATCGGCAAATTACCAAACTAAGCTGTGGCGGTATACATGATAAAAAAATCTTTCATGTTTTCTCTTCAAAACGACATATGTATGATATCTGTACAATGTTTGGTTCTTGTGCAATAAATAATTGAAAATGTTCCCTGACTTTATGTGCACCCTGTATTTGTGGACCATCTTGGTCTGAAACGTCATAAAACGAATTTATACGCAAATAATCATGAACATGTGTGAGACAATTCGGCCATATATACATAATATCACATAGTACATATGTTGATCATTCATACTTAAGGCTATAATGTTAGGCACACCTGATATTGTATCTGACTAAGGTTATACCAGACAGAAAGCATTAGGGTGAGGAAATCTCTCAATTGGGAAATTTACTTTGTAAATGGGTTGCAATTTGGTGATTTTGTGTGCATACATACCTCACGCCCTTGTGGAGGCATTATGCATGGAAATTGTTTTTTTGGGAGTTTTTCAACCTGTTTTGTTTTACATCTTTCACATTTTTCAACTGACATAAAATGTGCCTTCCCAGAATGGTAGTCACTCTACTTTTATTTAGAGGTTCTTTCAAAAGTCCATATCCAAATTATTTCGCTACTCAACTGAAGTTCTGCCAACAAGTTTTTTTCATATGTAACACCCCTGAATGAGAACTTGAGTCTCAATGAGTTTATTACAGACAGCAGTAGCACCTATTAATCTCAAAATTACCACAGGAAATTCAGTTGCATCTGATTCTTTCGTCATGTGTTCGTAAACTGTCTGAGATATAAAACTGATTTGACTACCATTGTCTGCCAAAAAATTGAGTTTCTGCTCCATACAGTTCAACAGGAATCAAGAATTTTTCACATTGCTCTGATTCACTACTCTTATCCTCCTATAAATCTTCCCATAACAAGTCTTGTTCTATCAGCAGCGACAGCAATTCTAGCACCGAGGTCTTCTTCTGTGTCCACAACAGTTTCATACAGCAGCTGCTTCATATGCTCCCAGAAGAAGAGATCCAGACACATGAGGTCAGGTGATCTTTGTGATCAGTCCATAGGGCCACCTTGGAGGATCCATCGATTCTTGAAGGCCGCTATCATATGACTGCTCACAGCAGTGCTGAAATTGATTGGTGCCTATCATGCTGGAAGTATATCCTGTGTGTTACATTCAGGGATACATATCCAGCAGTTCTGGCAACACATGTTCCACGAAGATAAGTTATCTCTATCAGTTGAGGCGGAATGGACGAATGTATAGTGCAGTCAACCTATTACTGAGAATGCTGGCCCGCACATTAGCAACGAATCACTCTTGATGAGGATAAGGATGAGTGCCTCATGGAGTCACATATCCCCTCACATGCGAATTGTGTGTACTTGTAAGTAGGCTGTTTAGGTTTTTTTTATTGGTAACGCCGCCGCCACGTAGCGGTCTGTAAGAAAATCACTGGCTGTGCCATGTGCAGTCTGTGGCTGGTTTGCATTGTTGTCTGCCATTGTAGTGTTGGGCGGCTGGATGTTAACAGCGCATAGCGTTGCGCAGTTGGAGGTGAGCCGCCAGCAGTGGTGGATGTGGGGATAGAGATGGTGGAGTTTTGAAATTTGTAAGACTGGATGTCATGAACTGCTATATATATTATGACTATTAAGGTAAATACATTGCTTGTTCTCTATTAAAATCTTTCATTTGCTAACTATCCCTATCAGTAGTTAGTGCCTTCCGTAGTTTGAATCTTTTATTTAGCTGGCAGTAGTGGCGCTAGCTGTATTGCAGTAGTTCGAGTAACCAAGATTTTTGTGAGGTAAGTGATTTTTGAAACGTATAGGTTAATGTTAGTCAGGGCTATTTTTTGTTGGGATTTTTTAAAGTCAGATTCCCTTGCGCTAAAAGAATATTGTGTGTCAGTTTAAGCACAGTCATGTATAATTGTTCTAAGGGGACGTTTCATACTGAAACAGACTTCAGGAGTAAACAAAGCCTTGTCAGTGTGCAGCACCTTGGCAGAAATAAGGGGTGCAGGGCAGTCTGTTGTAAAAACCATTGTGTGAACTGTGTGCATTGGAGAAAATCTTCAGGTGCCAGTGCTGCCATGTGCTGAAGATGGAAGGAATGAAGCTGCTAGTCCTGTAACACACCCCACACAAGGCTATGTCTGGCATCAAGGACGTGTGCAATACATAGTGTGCTTGTAGATGGAGTGTCTTCAGCAAGTTGCAAAATCTCGTCTTCCATTTTGGGAGTTCGCTCCGTTTGATTTCGACCTGTATCGTGAATATCTGCACAGAAAGTGCCTGTTTCATGTAACAGGCGATGCAGATATTCGAATGTTTGTTGTTGTAGAACCTGTTGGTCGGGAAAATGCTGCCAATACCCTCTCACGGCAGCTCGTCCATTTCCATTTACAGACCTGTATACCAGATTGTCAGCCATTTCAGCATACATAAGCCACTCCAAGTTCACTGTAGTCATACGTTGGTAATTATTTTGACCAAATTACTGTGTTTACAAGGAAGTAACCGTTGTTGCCACAAGGCGCTGATGCTTGAGAGTGAACTGGTGTTTTTCCAAGCAGACATCAGATTCAACCATCCATAAACAGAGTAGTTTTGACTGTCAGTCAACAACCCCAATCTGTACACCGACACACCAGCTTACTTCAACACCACTGACAATATGACCCTAACATTACAGATTGACTTTGGATACCATTATGTTCCTTATCAAAATATTTTCTTTTTGATGTACTCCACCACCTGTATTAATTTGAGCATGTAGTTTCAGAGCACCCTGTTTAGATACAGGAAGTGAAGCAGATAAATGTGAATACATATGACTAAAAAGTGAAACTGAAAGGATGTGCTAGATGACAATGGTAATGGGCAGAGGAGAAATGCTAAGCAGTAGGAAAGATAGATGCTGCTTACAGGGAAATTCAGTGAACATTTGGAGAATAGAGAAGCAACTGCAGGAATATAAAGGGGTGGGCAGCTGGTACTAAGCAAAGGCAGGATGGTTGAAAAGTGGAAGGACTGTATTATGGGTTATACAAAGGAAATTAACTTGAAGAATTACGTAATGGTAAGAGGGAATAGATGAAGATGGGAAGAATAGTTATGAGGGACGAATGTCACACAGCACTAAAAGGCCTAAGTTAAAACTATGGATTTGGAGTAGACAAAGTAGACAACACACCCTCAGAGTTGCTGAGATTCTTGGGAGAATATTCCACTTGGTATGATAGATATATGAGATCAGTATTTCAAGAAGAATGTAATAATCTCAATTCTAAAGAAGGCATGTACTGATAGGTATCAAATCAGCTTAAGAAATCGTGGATGCAAAATACTGACAAATTACTTAGAAAAGAATGAACATACTAGAAAAAGCTACCCTGAAGCTTAGAGTAGTAGTCAATTTGGTAGTGGAGAAAATTGTTGGAGTAAAAAGAATAGAGTGACACCAAGGCTTCAGTACCAAAAAGGGTTATCATGGATCAGATTTCAGGGGATTATGCAGATATCACAAGGTAGTTAAGTATGAAAGGCTACTTCATATCACACTTCACACTGAAGAAAACAACACAACAAAATCAACAAATCATTGAGATACAATGTGCCAAGATGTATTCGCATTTTTGGAACTTTTCCTAAACAATATAACTATTAAATAGATTTTCCCACATAGCTCTATGATGCCCAACCAACTCAGATGCTCACAATATCATTAGTGCATCAACAATACTCTAACTGAAAAGAACAGCATATAGTGTTCAAAGAAAATTTTAGATGTATAGGAGCCCATTTGGTCAAACAGTATAGTATTGTATGATAACTGGGGGCCTAGAAACGATGGAGAGGCTCCATCCCTGACATAGCCACAGTGGTCCACAACCCCACAACGACTACCACAGTCCACTTCAATCCTCCATCGCTCCACACCTAACTACTCTTTCAGGGTTATAGTGCAGTTCAGCCCCCAGTGGACGCCCCACCACCAGGGAATGTCTCACACCAGATCAGTATAGCCCCTATGTTTGTGTGTAGAGTAATGGTGGTGTACGTGTACATGGAGAACTTGTTTGTGCAGCAATTGCCATCATAGTGTAGCTGAGGTGGAATAAGGCGAACCAGCCTACATTCACTGAGGCAGATGGAAAACTGCCTAAAAACAATCCACAGACTGGCCTGTTCATCGGACTTCGACACATAGTCCACCGTGAGGATTCGTGCCGGGGACCAGACGCTCCTTCTCAATCTGCAAATCCGTGCATTAGACCACACGGCTAACTGGGTGGGGTGGTCAAACAGTACTGATAGCCAAGAAACAGTAGCTTGCAAAGAAATTCCTGTGGTGTACAATAAATGTTCATCATGAAATATTTTGTCTTGAAATATTCATACATCTCAGAGCTGCTTGATTAATTCGAATTTATGTTTTTGCATGAAGTGTAATCCTGTAACCAGCATTTTTCTCCAGCTCACTTATTACATGTATCTATTGTTATATTTTTACTTAAGACAAATTTAACAGGATATATAATTGTCTACAAGCAGCCATTCTTCAAGAATAATGCTAATTTTGTCCAACTATTCCTTATGATTCGATATTCTGTGAGATACTGAGCAAGAGGAGAAAACAAATAAATAAATAAATAAACAATGTATACCTTGCAGAGGTGTTATTAGCCTTCATATCATTACCAGCCCTTTCATGAAGACTTTCCTTCTCAATTGTTGAGGATTATTCAGGAGTGCTAGTCCTGCAAGGTTCGCAGGAGAGCTTCTGTAAAGTTTGGAAGGTAGGAGACGAGATACTGACAGAAGTAAAGCTGTGAGTACCTGGCATGGGTCGTGCTTCGGTAGCTCAGCTGGTAGAACACTTGCCCGCGAAAGGCAAAGGTCCCGAGTTCGAGTCTCGGTCGGGCACACAGTTTTAATCTGCCAGGAAGTTTCATATCAGCGCACACTCCTCTGCAGAGTGAAAATCTCATTCTGGATCCTACAGTGCATTTCACATGGTAGCATTCACACAGGCATTCTACGGTACGGAACCGGATGCCGCCGTCAAGGTTTTTCGTGAAGAAAATTTTGACGTTTATTGCTGAGCGGTTGGGGGGGGGGGGGGGGGGGCCGTGTTCTTCCGCAAGATGTACGAGATATGTGAATGCGAAATATTGTTTAGTATTTACAGTAACTATATATAGCTGATGCCTACACTATGTATAAATAAGAATTTAAATTGATGAAGCAATTTTCACTAAGTAATCTTTTATTAAGAGAAAACGGTAACTCTACTGAAAGAGAAAAATACAACGGTCCCTCTCGTTTCGTTGACTAGCATATCTGTATATTCCATAGCTTTCATTTACGTTCAGTGAGAGCATGCCGTAAGTTTTTTGAGCACTTGTGGCTTGTATTTGTTCTCATGTTTTACGCATTACAATTCACATTATGATTATCTTCTTTACGCGTCGAGGAGAGAACTCACTGCCGCATCTCAGTGATTGCTATACTGCAGGGATCACTGATCGCGACTAGTAACCAAAGATGTTAAAACCATAGTATCATGCGCTGTGAAGTCTTGATGTTTATTATTACTGTACCGTGGTGTTTTTGAAGTTTGTGAGTGATGTCCTTAGAACAGACAGCTTGTGAAGGTTAGAAAAATATGATATTTTCTTTAGAGATTACGTTTACTTTTTCCATCTGCTAAAAATACTTCTAAGCTTTCTTCCACGAAAAGAATAGCACCATACTCATTATTATCAAGTAATGTGTTCAGCGTGCTTGCGTGACATTTGCAGTGTGTTTATACTTTATAAGTGTTTATTAACATATCGTGTTATTAATAGACCTGAAAGCGTTTGAGCGGCGATTGACGGAGGTTATTGCTTGCCTTCAGCCGTCCACCATACGATGGAGAAGTATGTATAATTATCACTATTTTGCATTCCTTGGATTTGCACTACACATTACGTTTTTGCGTATGCAACTGATTTTTATTTCAGTCCTGCTGGCAGTGATATCCGTTTGCACAGCAGTGGGTGCATGGCACTGGCTAACGGACCCCGTCACAGCATCTGTGTCGTTTATGCAGTCTTTGTGGAACCATCCGTTCTTTACGCTTGCTAGCATTTCATTAGGTATGTGAATTCTACGACCAGTGTGTGTCAGTTCGACGTGGTTACAGATAAATCAATCGTACTCAGAAAGTGTGGATCAAGCTTAAAAAGTAGAGGCTTCTTATGTCCCAACAGACAATGTTGTCACCTCTCCCCATCTCCCTCCCCCACTTACCCTCCCCCAGCCATTCTAAAAAATGTTGCATATTGTTAATCCGTGTGATCCAGAGGTATATTTTGTAAGCATATGGTTTTTATAAATTTGTTACACGTTTGAGGTTAAAATCATTAGATCTTTTTTGCCAAAAAATCAAAAATAACAATTTCAGGTATGATATGGGATATTATTATTTCTTATATCTGTAAGATTTCACTTTGTGGAAAGCTTAATTAAATCTCTCTTTAAAGAAAAAAAATGATACATTTATTTTTAGTTTTGACTGCTCTGTACTAGAGTATAGTATTACCACTCCTCTTCCTCTCTGCTGAAATCTGTTTGTGGTGACAGAGAGATCTGTAGAGTAGCCCAAGGTGTTGTGACTTGGCAAATCCAATGAATGTGTTAGCTAAATTTTCTGTGGTGACAGATTGACCTGCAGTGTAGCTTATTTTTTTATCTTCATGCCATTTTTAAATACACTTTCCATAATAGAAACAGAAAATGCTAAGTGGACACATCTCGGGGCATTTTAACTTTTATTTTTTTACATATAACAGACATAAACTATGACATGAAAGGGGTCAGGTCCTATTCAACTTTTACTGTGCTTTGTTGATGGCGAATATTATGCTCAGATTGAATGGCACCTTCAATGGAAACACTGAAGATACTGATACCACCTATCTGCCTTGACCCATGACAAAAATCGAATTCTAATATATGTAAAATGTGCACCGTATCATTTCTTATGATATATATTTTTTGACAGTTTCCAATGGAACTGCATGCTGTCAAACTAACCTACACCTCTGTCTATTCTACAGATCAATGTGTCACTGAAATGTTCAGAAGCAGTAATATAGAATTGAAATAACTACCTGAAAAAAATGCAGACTTTCTCTGGAGCTTATACAGTTGATTAATTATCTTATATTTTCATGTTAGAACACTCACAGAAGCGTTTGCATGTTCTGCAAGTGGTGACGTTAAGTTTCCCATTGTATTGTTACCACTTGGAGCATGTCACAGTCTGCTGACAACCAAGAGCTGGTCAAATCTCATAATTGCATTTTCAAATGCTTTTGTGACTACTGTTGTAAGGAAATAAAAGAAGAAAATAATTGTCACGGTTCTGTTCAGTCTCTTTTTTGTTCCCATTCATGGCGTCAGACCTCACCACATCATTGTCACCTTTAAAAGTAATGTCTTAATTCCATGCGAAATTTGAACGATTAATTCTAGTGATGTGGACTGAGTCATTTTACATTCACATTAGTACACATTCCTATGTAAATACAGCTACTTGTTGACAATCTGCAACCTGTTGTTTCTCTTTTTTGAAAAAAAAAAAAAAAAAAAAAAAGAAATACAGAGGAGAGAGAAAGAATTGTCAAGGAGAAACTTATTCATTTTGTTTGAAATTTAACGTTGCCGTCAGTCAGACAATTTGTACCATTGGGTATGTGTCAGTAATTTTGGTGGCAGCATTGTGCATACCTTTTCATGCTAAAGACAATCTTAATATGGAGTAATGAATGTAATTTTTTCTTTTTTGTTTTGTGATCATGTGCATCTTTTTTCCTTTCGAACTGCTGCGGATCATTTCTGATAGACCTCTTGAAAGAATAAATATACTGTGGAGCAGTGGTCAGATTCCTAACTTCTTAAACAAGTGCCTACAATATGATTGTGGTTGAACACCACATATTATTCTTACAGCACATTTTAGAGCAGCACAGACTTTCATTCTTAAAGACGAGCTACCCCAGATTCCATATGACAGTAGTGAATAGAAATATGTCGATGTACTGATTTGTCTCTCGCAAAATTTACAATGATATGAAGTGCAAATGTGGCTGAACTAATTTGTTTAGGATATCTAGTTTTTTTTCTCTTGTTCAAATTCTCATCAGTATGGACACCTATACATTTTGAAGTTTTTATCTTAGTTATTATTTCTTCATCATGCATTACGCTAATCATTTGTGTAGTACCTCTAGGTGTACAAAACTGAACATGTTGTATCTTTTTGAAATTGAGAGCGAGGCCATTTGCAGAAAACCATGCAATAATACTCTTAAGAATTATATGTACCATTTCTTCTCTTGCTGTATGGATGTTTAGATTGATTACAATACTGTAGTCGAGTCAGCCTAAGAAAATTCTTGACCGCTAGAAGCTCTGTTGCAACCTTTCAGCTCCATAGCCATGTTGGGTGCAGATGTAAATGATAATCTATGTAGCTGTGGTGTTGGCATTGCCATAGTCATTTACAAAATTGTGTTACATGACTGCTTGAGATGGGCCCATGAAGTCATGGCGCTCAGCCCACTGGAACTGTCAAGGATCCTCTTTGGTCAGCTTGACTGTGTCATCTTCAAAGGAATGACTTTGCTTGTCGTACATGAGATGGAAGATTGAAACTTCCTGGCAGATAAAACTGTGTGCCCGACCGAGACTCGAACTCGGGACCTTTGCATTTCGCGGGCAAGTGCTCTACTAACTGAGCTACCGAAGCATGACTCACGTCCAGTACTCACAGCTTTACTTCTGCCAGTATCCGTCTCCTACCTTCCAAACTTTACAGAAGCTCTTCTGCGAACCTTGCAGAACTAGCACTCCTGAAAGAAAGGATACTGTGGAGACGTGGCTTAGCCACAGCCTGGGGGATGTTTCCAGAATGAGATTTTCACTCTGCAGCGGAGTGTGCGCTGATATGAAACTTCCTGGCAGATTAAAACTGTGTGCCCGACCGAGACTCGAACTCGGGACCTTTGCCTTTCGCGGGCAAGTGCTCTACTAACTGAGCTACCGAAACACGACTCACGTCCGGTACTCACAGCTTTACTTCTGCCAGTATCCGTCTCCTACCTTCCAAACTTTATAGAAGCTCTTCTGTGAACCTTGCAGAACTAGCACTCCTGAAAGAAAGGATACTGTGGAGACATGGCTTAGCCACAGCCTGGGGGATGTTTCCAGAATGAGATTTTCACTCTGCAGCGGAGTGTGCGCTGATATGAAACTTCCTGGCAGATTAAAACTGTGTGCCCGACCGAGACTCGAACTCGGGACCTTTGCCTTTCGCGGGCAAGTGCTCTACTAACTGAGCTACCGAAACACGACTCACGTCCGGTACTCACAGCTTTACTTCTGCCAGTATCCGTCTCCTACCTTCCAAACTTTATAGAAGCTCTTCTGTGAACCTTGCAGAACTAGCACTCCTGAAAGAAAGGATACTGTGGAGACATGGCTTAGCCACAGCCTGGGGGATGTTTCATATCAGCGCACACTCCGCTGCAGAGTGAAAATCTCAATCTGGAGATGGAAGATTGTTTACATACATGAGAAACAACAGTGGACCTTGATTGAGCCTTGTGAAACCCTATGAGTGATTTATCTCCTGTCAGAGGAGTTTACCCTACTTACATTGGTTGAATTATTAAGGGCACCTTTTAGCATTCTTTAGGTTAGTTATGACATCCATTTGTTAACTATACCATAAATTCCATAAAATTCCATGTCATCTAGAGAAAATAGTGGTTCATACAAATGCCTTAGATAGGTCACAGAAAATACCAACTGGTCCTCTTCTGTCATTTAATGCTTCCAAAATTTGGTGAATGAATGTGTCAGTGGCATTCTCAGTTAAGCAGCTCCTCTGAACTCAAAACTGTGATTTTTGGAGATACTATTGTTGTTCAGGTAGAATAATATTCTAGAATACATCACCATCTCTGAAATTTTGTAGAATGATGTCAGTAGTGAAACTGGCTGGTAGTTACAGACATCTAGACATCTATTACTTTTCTTTTTGAGGGGCTCAATAGTGGCATATATCACTCTCTCTAAGAAAGTGGTCAGAGTTGCTAGTGCATTACATATTTCAGAAAACACAGTTCTTAAGGGAACAAGTCTTTAGTATTCTGTGGAGAACACCATCGAATCCAAATGAGCTTGTATACTTGACAGAATATGCAATTTTCTCAATTGCATAAGGAGAAATGGGTGAGACATCCATATGATTCAGTTTGTAGAGTTGGTTTTTCAACATACTACTGTGATTTTTCTCTTAAACTGTTTATGTATTTTCTACTATATTTAAGAAAAGGTTATTAAACATACCTGTCACCAACGACTGATCATTTATAGCCCGTCCACTTAAATCATTATTGATAATGTCTTATCTTCTGTGACTTGTTGCCCTATCTCTCCTCCCACTACATTCTGTGGATACTTAAATAGCTTTAAAAATTACTTTTTTCTAAAATAGTGTGCTTTTCTTTGATTTTTACTAACTTTTCTTAGTAATAATAAGTAATTTTTTTTCTAGTGTGCAATTACTGAAGTGATCATGACAACAGATGCATTTCCCTTTTCCTTTCACAATATTCTTTGATGCATCTAGTGATCCATGATTTTTTTCATGACTGCTTTTAATGCTCTTTTTGATTAGCTTATATGGAAAACTGGTTTGAGATGCTATGAGTTTATCATGGAATATATTAAATTTCATGCCAGCATTTAGTTCCTTGTAAATTTCATCACAGGCTGTATCTTGTAAAAGATTCTTAAAAACATTTTTCCAGGTGTCATTAATTATTCTGATTTCCACTGAGGAGTATCTGTAGTAAGGCATTATAAATAAACTAAGAGAAGTTCTGGCGGAATATAAATAAAGCAGACCACTCACTGAATAGCAGAGGCATTGATTTGTTGACAGGCATCCAAGAAACCGATAAGACTTTGATGACTTGCAGAAAAAAATCCTTTAATAAGCTGTAGTGCTCGCCTCCCTCCACACACACCCCTGTGCACCTACAAGACTAGTAGTGTGTGTGTGTGTGTGGGGGGGGGGGGGGGGGGGCAGTTGCTGATGTGTAGATAGGTGGCAAAGTTTTGCTTGTTGACAACTCACTGCTTCTGCTATCTGGTGTGTGGTATCCTTCACACCAAAACTATTTACATTCCGTAAGGCTCCATCTAATTGTCCATCATGATCAAAGAGAGCATTTGTTATTGGGTATACAGTTACTGTTTACTTTGAGCTTCATCAAAGAAAACATTGTCAGTTCATCCTACTGTCTTTTATCAACCCTTGTTGGAAATTCAATTACTTATACCAAATTGTAGAATCCAAATAAGGGTTCTAAATCATTCTTTTATGTCATAATCATTTACAAAATCTCCACTGAAAACATCAAAGACTATTTACTGCTGTCTGACAGATAGTATGGTAAGGACTCTGTGTGCCACATAAATAATTCAATATTTTCCAGTGACACTCTGTCTACAGTTACAATGAAAAGTGAATTATCGCTAAGTCACACACACACACACACACACACACACACACACACACACACACACACACACACACACACATATATATATATATATATATATATATATATATATAAAACAGAAAGAAACTTCCACATGGGAAAAATATATTAAAAACAAAGATTCCAAGACTTACCAAGCGGGAAAGCGCCGGCAGACAGGCACATGAACAAAACACACAAACACACACACAGAATTACGAGCTTTCGCAACTGGCAGTTGCTTCGTCAGGAAAGAGGGAAGGAGAGGGAAAAATGAAAGGATGTGGGTTTTAAGGTAGAGGGTAAGGAGTCATTCCAATCCCGGGAGCGGAAAGACTTCCCTTAGGGGAAAAAAAGGACAGGTGTACACTCGCACACACACACATACACACACATATCCATCCCCCACATCCTTTCATTTTTCCCTCTCCTTCCCTCTTTCCTGACGAAGCAACTGCCAGTTGCAAAAGCTCGTAATTCTGTGTGTGTGTGTTTGTGTGTTTTGTTTATATATATATATATATATATATATATACCACCACAAAACCCACACCACACACTTGTGTGTGCTGATCACTATAAAATCTACTTGTGTCTGGTATGAACTTGTATTCTGTCCTAATATATGTAACAGCTCCTTTTTTTCCCATATCATACTCGCAAAGGCACAGGATGTCTTACCTTTTAAAGGCTTTAAAATTATCCAGGAAGAAAAAAAATTCTTCTGGTTATTATTTAGTACTCTAATATTCTGATGAAATAACCTAACCTTACTTTTCTGAGCATTTCTTAGCATTTTATGGTGCTCATCAGGGTTTTAACCTCTTTCTCAGGCATCAAGAGATTCAACTCACTAATAATCATTCTTAATTTACTTCAATACCATTATATTGTGTGTTTTAATTTTACTCTGAAAAGTCAGATTTCTTATTTATAACTTTTCTCCTTTTATATCTGTTTTTAATTATGGTGGGCAATTTGTTAATAAACTTCAATGTAACTCAAGATCAAATTAATGAAAATTTTGATTTTCAAGTTTCAAATATTTATCTTTGTATATTAAATAAATTGGAGGAAGTGTATTAGTTATACAGGGTGTTACAAAAAGGTACGGCCAAACTTTCAGGAAACATTCCTCACACACAAAGAAAGAAAATATGTTATGTGGACATGTGTCCGGAAACGCTTACTTTCCGTGTTAGAGCTCATTTTATTACTTCTCTTCAAATCACATTAATCATGCAATGGAAACACACAGCAACAGAACGTACCAGCATAACTTCAAACAATTTGTTACAGGAAACGCTCAAAATGTCCTCCGTTAGCGAGGACACATGCATCCACCCTCCGTCGCATGGAATCCCTGATGAGCTGATGCAGCCCTGGAGAATGGCGTATTGTATCACAGCCGTCCACAATACGAGCACGAAGAGTCTCTACATTTGGTACCAGGGTTGTGTAGACAAGAGCTTTCAAATGCCCCCATAAATGAAAGTCAAGAGGGTTGAGGTCAGGAGAGCGTGGAGGCCATGGAATTGGTCCACCTCTAGCAATCCATCGGTCACTGAATCTGTTGTTGAGAAGCGTACAAACACTTCGACTGAAATTTGCAGGAGCTCCATCATGCATGGACCACATGTTGTGTTGTACTTGTAGAGGCACATATTCTAGCGGCACAGGTAGACTATCCTGTATGAAATCATGATAACGTGCCCCATTGAGCGTAGGTGGAAGAAACTAAAATGAGCTCTAACATGGAAATTAAGCGTTTCCGGACACATGTCCACATAACATCTTCTCTTTATTTGTGTGTGAGGAATGTTTCCTGAAAGTTTGGCCATACCTTTTTGTAACACCCTGTATACCAGACTAGTAACTGGCTGAGAAAACAAGTAATATCATCATCCGTGCACCAATTGTGCCATAAATAAGTTTTTGTTATTAATCTGTGGAATGATAGTCACTTTGGAAAGACTTGGAGGCTGGCAGACATTTTATTATTATTCCTATTGAACTAACATACAACAGCACTAATATCTTACGGAATTTTGATTCAGTTTGTGGTTACTGTAGTTTTATTTATCGCTTTTGCTGTTTGCATCATCTCTCTGCCAGCTTGGAATAATTACTACCCCCCCCCCCCCCCCCCCCCTGCGGGTTTGGGGGTTAGAATAGTCCCGCAGTATTCCTGCCTGTCATAAGAGGTGACTAAAAGGAGTCTCAAACGTTTTGGCCTATATGTGATGGTCCCCCCTCGGGTTTGACCTCCATATTGTCTGTTGTGCATTGAGACAATTAGCCAGCTTTCTCGTTGTTGCATTGCCATCCCGCTCGTTCTCTATCTCTTGGGCGAGAATACATTCCTGGATGAGATTTCCACCATGCGCTGTGCAGTGTTGCTTTTTGTGGAGACGACGACCATGGACTTTCTTGCACCAAATATCCAGTACGGTAGCCAGTCCATTGTGTGGGGCCGCCATGTACCCTGTTGGTTGTATCCCCCTGACAACACAAGGAGCGCTCTGCTGATGCCTGCGCCATTAACTCCCCGCGTATGCCAAGGAGTAGATGCCTATCTTCCTGGGGCATCAGGACTCCTGACAATGGCTATCCTGCCAGGTGGCCCTTGCTGAGGCTGAGTGGTGCCCATGGGGAGGGCCCTTGGGTTGGAGTGGGTGGCATCAGGGCGGATGACCCGCAGTGAAGTGTGGTACATCATCTCTTGCTGGTGGCCAGCTGCCAGCACTCTCTAAGCGTTCTCGGGGTCAATTCAACGCTCAGAAATACGATCCCAAATTGTTCCCCTCCCTGGCCACACCGTGGGAGGAGCGTAAGTCTAAGGGTGGCAGTGACACTTATTTGCCCCGGTTCCTAGTTTGTGCGAGAGCTGATGGGAAGTCTTTCATGTCAGCAAAGCCTCAATTCTTCATAGAGCATTTAGAGGACAAGTTTGGGGAAGTGGAGGTCTTGTCCGAAATGTGCTCTTGCTTAGTATTGATAAAAACAGCATCATCTGCCCAGTCAGGAAGGTTACTTGCTTGTGACAAGTAAAGGATGTTTCAGTTACCACAACACCCCATAAGAGTTTAAATATGTTCCAGGGTATTATTTTCCATAGGGATCTTCTTTTGCAGTCTGATGATGAGCTGCATGCCAATTTTAGTGTGTCGAGGTGTTCATTTTTTTCAGTGCGTTCATCGGGGTCCGAAAGATAATCGGATTGTTACTGGTGCCTTCATCTTGGCCTTTGAGGGTGATACATTACCAGAGAAGTTCAAGGTGATGGTCTACTGCTGCAATGTCAAGCCCTATATCCCTCCCCTGATGCGTTGCTTTAAGTGCTGGAAGTTTGGCCATATGTCTTCCCACTGTACTTCCAGCCTCACATGTCGAGATTGCGGATGCCCATCACATCCCAATACTCGATGTGCCCGGCTCCCTTCTGTGTCAACTGAGGAGAACATCATTCACCTTGCTCGCCAGACTTACAGAAAGAGAGGAAAATCATGGAATATAAGACCCTGGACCGACTGACCTATACTGAGACTAAGAGGAAATATGAACTACTCCATCCTGCGTGAATGACTTCCTCATATGCCGCCACTACGACAACCGTCATAGCCCCATCAGTCCAGCGAATTCCAGTCAGCTCACTGATCCATACAACTCCGCATGCCCCCTTGCCAATGGGGACACTACCCACCCTGTTGCTCCTGTGCCCTCTACCTCGGGACCAACACCTCCCCCCTCACCCATCAGGTACCAGGGACGTCCGTCGCCGCTTCTTAGCTGGAGAAGCGCCGGATGATGCCTGGCAGTGTCATAGGTGCCCACAAGCAGCTGGTCGTAGGGCTTCGTGATCCTCCTCCATCCCGGAAATTGAATCAGTGAAGCCCTCCCAGCCAGAGAAACCCAAGGAGCAGCAAGAAAAGTCCAAGAAGAACTTGCGGTGGCACCCACCGCACCGCAACCTACAAGCTCTGCATCTGAGGGTGAGGTAGAGATTCTGGCGTCTGCTGAGGACCCAGATATCATCGGACTCTGACACAATGGATGTCACTCGCACAGGTACTCAGTCAGTGGCAGCAGGTGACCTAGTGGCATAATCTGTCTCCTTAGTCCCTTCACGCCTTTCTCGGCCATGGACAGTGTCATCCTCCAGTGGAAATGCATCAGCTTTTTCCGCCATCTTGCAGAGTTCTGACAACTTTTCATCCTTCACCCTTTCCTCTGCATTGCTCTTCAGGAAATGTGGTTTCCGGCGATGCGAACCCCCACCATCCGTGGCTATCGGGGTTGTTATAAGAACCGGGCAGCTTATGAGAGGGTATCTGGTCGCGTCTGCATCTACGTCCTTCACTCCCTTTACAGCGAATCTGTCCCTCTACAAACACCTTTAGAGGCTGTCGCTGTTTGGGTGTGGACGCTTCAGGCTGTTACTGTTTGCAGTCTCTATCTTCCACTGGATGGTTATGTCCTGCAGCATGTCCTGGCTTGGCTCATAGCCCAATTGCCACCACCTTTTCTGTTACTGGATGACTTCAACGCCCGTAACCCTCTCTGTGGGGTGGATCAGTGGCTACAGGCCGAGGCAGCATCTTTGAGCAAGTATTGGCACAGCTCGACCTTTCTCTTTTAATTAATGGTGCCTTCACACATTTCAGTGTTGCACATGGCACATACGCAGCCATTGATCTTTCGATCTGCAGCCCTATCCTATTACCATCTGTCCAATGGGGTGTGCTTGACGACTTGTGTAGTAGTAACCACTTTCCAATCTTCCTGTCACTGCCACAGTGTCACTCTTCTTGGCGCCCCTGCAGATGGGCTATGAATAAGGCTGACTGGGACTTGTTCACCTCCATTGCCACTATTGAGCCTCTTTCCAATGACACCATTGATGCGATGGTTCACTCGGTCACCACCGGCATCATTACTGCCGCAGAATCTGCCATTCCCTGTTCTTCTTCGTCCCCTCGGCGGTGGACTGTGCCTTGGTAGTTGCCCGAGATCGCTGAGGCGATTAAGATCTCAGGCAGGCACACTAGTGTCATAAGCAGCAACCCTCCTTGGAACACCTCATTGCCTTTAAACGGCTCCGTGCACGAGCCCGCCGCCTCATTCGCCAACACAAGCAGGAGTGCTGGGAAAGGTATGTCTCCACCATTGGCCTCTGTACCTCTCCATCGCAGGTTTGGGCCAAGATTAGGTGACTCTATGGCTATCAGACCCCCGTTAGCATTCCTGCGCTTTCATTGAATGGAGCAGTCTGTACTGACTCCAGCACAATTGCAAACCGCTTACCGGAGCATTTTGCTCAGAGTTCTGCTTCTGCAAATTACCCACTGGCCTTCCACTCCCTGAAAGAGTGGTTGGAACGTCGGACCCTTTCATTTCACACGCGCACAGTGCTTCGTTCAGTGAGTGGGAATTCCAAAGTGCCCTAGCTGCTTGCCCTGATGTGGCTCCCGGGCCAGATTGCATTCACTGTCAGATGCTCAAACACCTTTTGGTGGACTGCCAGTTACACCACCTACACCTTTTCAATCGTATCTGGGTTGAGGGTGAGTTCCCATCACAATGGCGGGAAAACATTGTAATCCCTATGTTGAAACCTGGCAAGAACCCACTGGAGGTGGACAGCTGCCACCCCATTATCCTCACCAACGTTCTTTGCAATTTGCTTGAATGCATGGTGAGCCGGAGGTTGAGTTGGGTACTTGAGTCTAGGGGCCTTCTGGCTCTGTCTCAGGGTGGTTTCCGTAAGGGCTGCTCTGCCACCGATAATCTGATGTGCCTGGAGTCTGCCATCCGTGCGGCCTTTGCCCGCCATCAGCGTCTGGTCGCCATCTTTTTTTGACATGCGGAAGGCATATGATACGACATGGCGACATCACATCCTCTCTACTTTTCATGGTTGGGGTCTTCGGGGTCTGCTCCCGATTTTCATACAAAATTTTCTGTCGCTTCATTCCTTCCGTGTGCAAGTTGCGGCCTCCCATAGTTCCTCCTGAGTTCAGGAGAATGGGGTACCGCAAGGATCTGTCTTAAGTGTCTGCCTCTTATTGATTGCAATGAATGGGCTCGGTGCTGTCTCATCTTCCTTGTATGCTGACTACTTCTGCCTATACTATAGCTCCACTGGCATTGCAGCTACTGAACGGCAGCTGCAGGGCACTATCTGAAAGGCGCAGTCTTGGGCTTCCAGTTTTCGGCTGCCAAGACCTGCGTTATGCATTTCTGCTGGCTACACACTGTTCACCCTGAGCAACGGCTTTATCTTGATGGGAAACCTCTTGCTGTGGCGGAGATGCATCAGTTCTTGGGGTTGGTTTCCAATACCCGGTTGACTTGGCTGCCTCATATTCGGCAGCTTAAACAAACGTGCTGGTGGCATCTTAATGCTCTTCATTGTTTGATTCACACCAGCTGGGGTGCTGATCGGTTTACCCTTCTACGGCTGTACCAGGCATTAATTCAGTCCCGTCTAGATTATGGAAGCCTGTCTGATGGTTCGGCATCCCCTTCTGCATTGCGGTTGCTGGACCCCATCCTTCACAGCGGGATCTGACTTGCCGGTGGAGCTTTCCGGACAAGCCCTGCCTATAGCATACTTGTGGAGGCAGGTGCCCCTCCATTGCGATTCCAGCCCCAACGATTACTGGCTGCTGAAGCTACACACATTTCTAGCTTGCCTGGGCATCCCAATTATCATCTCCTGTTCCTTCAGGCAGTCATCCATCTTCCGGAATGGTGGCCCGGGTCAGGGTGTACGATCACAGTTCATGTCAGAGCTCTTCTCTCTGGGCTTGAGGTTTTCCCTCTTCCACCTATTTTCCAGGCCCCTCTGCATATACCCCCCATGGTGTGTGTGCCCCGCCCATGCCTTCGGCTCGATTTGGCACAGGGCCTGATGGACTCAGCCCCTCCTGAGGCCCTCACCTGCCACTTTCGTTCAATCCTTACCATGTTTGAAGTCTCTGAAGTTGTCTATACTGATGGCTTGATGGTTGCTGGTCGTGTCGGTTGTGCTCTTACTCTAGGGCATCATTATGAACAACACTCATTGCCAGCTGGCTGCAGTGTTTTCACTGCTGAGCTGGTCGCCATCTCTTGCGCCCTAGAGTATATCCGCTCCTGCTTAGGTGAGTCCTTCATTATCTGTAGTAACTCCCTGAGTAGTTTACGAGCTGTGGACCAGGGTTTCCCTTGATCTCGTCTGGTGATGGTTATCCAGGAGTCCCTCCATACTCTTGCCCTTTGCGTACGCTCCATGGTCTTTGTGTGGACCCCGGGTCACGTAGCATCACGGAGAATGAACGTGTTGACACTGGCCAAACAGGCTATCGGTGCCCCAGCCTTGGAGATTGACCTCAGGTCAGTTTTGCGGCAGAAAGTACTTCGCACCTGGGGTGAAGAATGGCACATCCTTCCTTCACCCAACAAACTTCGGGCCCACAAGGAGGCTACCAGTGCGTGGTGCTCTTCCTTGCTGATCTCTCACAAGGACTCTGTTGTCCTGTGCCGGCTGCACATTGGCCACACCTGGATAACGCTCAGCTATTTATTGCGCCACGAGGACCCACCTTTATGTCGCTTCGAGTCATCTTTGACTGTGGTCCACATCTTGTTGGACTGCCCGCTTTTAACTCTGCTCAGACAGACGTTTGCACTGCGTGATACGCTTTTATCAGATGACATTGCGATGGCAGTTTTAGTTTTGAGTTTTATTCGTGCACGGGGTTTTTATTGCTTGGTCTAAGTGTTTGTCCTTTTTTTGTGTTGAGTCTGGCATGGCATTTGGCCTACGATTTTAGTGTGTTTCTTGGTGGTTGGCTTTTCCTTTTAGTTGTTTCTATGATCGCCCAACCACTGTCACACTCAGTGTGCTTTTAATTCCTTTTGTCTGGTCTCTGTCTTTGTCTTTCTTGTCCTGTGTCGTCTCTTGTCATCTCCATTGTTTGTTTTTATTCCTTGTGGGGGTTTCAAGTTCATGGAAAAAGGGACCAATGGCTCTAGTAGTGTGGTCTCTTCAATCTCACAAACCAATTACTAGGCTTATAGTATAAAACTTAAGGTTTGTGTATATAATTTAAAGCTGTCCTCAGTCAAATTTTAATTTGAACACCACGGTGCATTACTAGGATCAGAATAACAGGTCAATAGTATTTCTAAACCTAGTGCTACCCAGGGCCAGGTGACAGAGACATGAGATGACTGTGTAAATATTTCGTCAAGGAAGGCTCTATGGCTATAATAGGAGAATTGTGCAATAGGAGTTTCAGAGGCCATGAGTACATTGTAAGAGTATGAGCTGGAACACAGGGTATCAAGCTCTCAGTTTTGCATTTGTACCTATTCTGAGCTGCCAATATTATCCTCATTTGAATTCTCATGTCAGAAGAGTTAATTCTGAGTTGAAAGGGCTGCTCATACCTGGGCAAGGGTCATACATTCTTAAAGTTCCTTTTGATCCTTTCAAGTACTTGGGATCGTACTAGGTATGCCTTCCACCTGAATGGGAAAGACAATCTCTCTCATTAATTTCTTTGATATAAATCTCTCAACTGCCATCAATATAATTTCTTTGAATTTAAGCCGCATCGGGTCTGCATTTACATAGTTAGTTTAGGAGTAGTGGAACTCTCTCTTAGGAAGGCGTTGATCAGGTTTTTTTCTGCATTCTTAAATAGTTTTTTTGGTGAATTTGGATGTTATGGTGTTTGGTATTGTGACAATGATCTCATCACCAACCCCTGTATACTGCATGATGCTCCCTATTTGCTTATGCTTATTTTTTGCTACATTTTTGTCAGTATAAAATGTCAATTATCTGTACTGCATCACTATACTGGAGTACTGAGTAGATGAATAATCGAACTGGTTTGATGTAAGCTGTCTCCCTTATCATGTGACCATTAGTATAGATGTGTTAAGTGTTACAGGAATTAGTTTAGCATATCACTTATGTATAGCAGAAGTGGGCAACGAAGGAGTAGCCACATTCACCAGGAGTTGCCATACATATATTAAGAAAGACACTAACAAATTTTGCATAGAGCAGCATCAGGGAGCATGTGTAGAAGTGGCATTTCAACAATACGGAAATGATATTGCCACTCACCACGTACAGGAGACAGTCATACACAAACGCAATGAAAAATAATGCTCGATATGCTAACAGACTAAGTCCTTCATCAGACATAAAAAGCTCATGCACATTCATTCACTCACTCACTCTCTCTCTTACTCTAATAGTCTCGCCAATAAATTTACTCATTAATGAATTGTGCAGGAACCACCTGCCTGGAGAGGGTAGAGGTAGTAGTTTTTTAAAATTTTGTGATGATAATTCATAATTCTTTGCTACAACCATGGATGCTTGACTGACCACCCACAGTCTCTCATCCGTTCATCATGAGATGATGACCTGTAAATGTTCTGACAGTAAGGAGTGCTGAATGAGGGATACCTTCAGTGAACTTCGTTCAACCTCCTTGGCCAGTGGGGTAGTGTAAGAGGGTCAAGTGGAGCCTTGGTTGCAGACCTGCAGGGGCAGAGTGAAGAGATGTCACTCACTTGCTCAGCAGCACGTGAACAGCTAACAAGCTCCTCTCTTGCTCTCCCAAACCTCCTGTTAGGTTTTGGTCTTAGTGGCCATCTCTTCACTTCCCTATGTGCCACCAGTGTATACCCCTTTTTTTCGCGGTTCATAGCTTGGCATTTCACATCTTTGTCACTCATTTGACCATCCTGACCTGGGTGTGCACTTCCAGACCACTGATGCCTTTATTTACAGAAATTTGTCATAAATAATACATCATTTTATAATATCAACAACACAGTTAATGGGTTGCCAGCAAATAATAAGAATTTAAGTACTGATGAAGTGCCATTTGAAAGAAGCTTCAGTCAACATGTGTGTGTTGATCCCTGTTGGGTCTTTTCATGAAACACAGAAGAGAAAGTTTAGAGAACAGGCATTTTCAGCTGATTGCAGAGTGATTCTACTGCTGCCAACTTACATTTACAGGGAAGACCACAAAGACAAGAAGAGAAATTTGGACATACAGACAGTCATTTTTCACTCGCTCGATTTGAATGTGGAATAGGAAGGGAGAGACTAGTATTGGTACAACGTACATTGACAGATTTATTAATAAAACCATCTGTATAATAATATCAAATAACCAGCAGAGAGCCATGGCGGTGGCCAAATATTTATTTATAGCTGTGTGTCCATGCCCGTACACCACAGCGTGTGGCCTCGTGCTTAATGTTTGATATCATATCCCCTGAACTGTGAGTTGTACAGTAGTATAATTTTGATGGTATGTTCAGCAGTGTATGTGGATAGTGTCAGCAAAATGTGTTGCGAATAGATTTAGTAAGAATGAAGTAACTGATTTTAATCTCATGCACAGTGCAGGTGTTTTTTATGCATATCAATGTTTATAATGTCACATATCCTCAGTTGTGTGTCTTACAATGAAGTAATATTGAAGGTATATTCAGCAACATATGTGGATAATGTCTGCGAAATTTATTGCAAATAGAGTTAATTGCAAAGAAGTAATAAATTAAAACGTCATTCATGATGTACCAGTTTTTTATGCGTCTCATTGTTAATGATATCATACCTCCTGAACTACATGTTGTACAATAATATAATTTTGCAGATAACATTCAGTGCTGTATGTGCATACTGTGTGCAAAATGTGTCGTAAGTACAGTACTTAGTGAAGAAGTAATAAATTATAACGTTTTGTCTTATTTAGTAAATTTATTGCGTGAACAGTGTAAAAGAAGTAATTGATAAACTTTTTTCCTTTCATCATTTTGTGGGAGTTGTCAGTGAGAAAATTTTTTGTAAAGGTTTGAAATTGCATGTAAAGTTTATTGCGAGTCACTAAGGGCTCTCATTCTCAAATACTGGGTGAATAAAGTCTGGAAATACATGCATGCAGCCTTTGCTTCATTTTCATTTCTGCCCTCCACTTCTTTTATAGGTAGGGTTCTTACCCCCACAGTGATTGTTGCCTGACGGTAAGGTATAGTTCATCAAGATTGCTTGCAATTGGTCCAGTGGTTTAGGAGGAGATGTGGGGAAAAAACACATACACACACACACACACACACACATCTACTTTTATAATATGTATGGATGTATTATATATACATCTAACTTCTGCTCTCTTCATTGCAGCAATGTGGTCTGGTCAGTAAGTGTTGCAAAATTATCTTATGGATTGTAGTGTATGTACATTTGAATGTCTGTGCTAAAGTTGGTATGAATTTTGTAAAGTTTTTTTCCCCCACATGTGTACTTCATTGACCCTCATTTTGAATAGTATCTGTAGAGGGGACATACACATATATCTTCTTTTGTAAATTTTTTTGTCATAACATTTTGAACATGCATCCTGATTATTGATCTATGGAACAAAAAATGTGTCTGCTGTTACCAATTGGGCACAGGCCGATTAAAGGTACAAAGCCCTTGACTTTTTCTGATGTACAATATGACTTACCAAGCCAGTTACAGGTTAACCAGCAGTGTAAAGTAGATTTCGAACTACAGTGTAACTTGGTGTATTTCATTTACATAATTCATTATCAGAAGTGAAAGAAGAGATATGCAAAAGAAAAAAATTTAGTAATGAATCTCAGACTTCTGTATTTTTGGTCTAACTTCTACACATAAAGCCACCGGTAGAATTATCAGTTGGACTTGCATGTCTAACCCTCCCCCTTGCCTTTTTCATAGTGGATTTATGATGTATGTATGTACATTATATGCATCAAAATACTCAACAGAGATTTTTGTAAAACAACTTCTGTGAATTTACCTGGTAATTTTAGTCATTCATGATGAAAAGCATGTTGTATATGACTTGAACATAGACACTCAGCTATGCTATAGGTCAATTTTTTATTACAACCTGCATTTCATATTCATAATCTGTGGCTCTTGCCATTTTACAACCAAATTTTCACCTTTTGAGCTAAGCTAGACCTCAGGCTACACTATGGATTTGTCTCACTGCAGCCAAGATTGTAATGGTTGAGAGGCACATAAATTGGTTGAATCAATGATAAGCTTTCATAGGAATCATTCCTCTGAACTAACAAAATATACTTGTAGCTAAAGACTATTAACTGACCAACGACAATGTAATGAGACTGCAGTTTCACTAGAGTGAGGGTTGTTATCAGTGACTGGAGAAACGAAGCAAGGAGTGGGGGAGAGATAGTTGGAGGTAAAGGTGACTGATGGCTGAGAGGAAGGGGCAGTAAGAGCATGTTTTAGAGTGAATGAAAAAGTGTGTGGAGGCATGGGGACAGGTGGAGGTGGGCATGGGATAGTGGCTAGTGGAGATAGATGCCAAGAGGATTGTAGGATTGAAAAGTATATTTACATATTCCAGAGAAGTTTGCACTGGGAGAGAGGGGTGGGAAATCCATGTATCAGGGATTGTTAAACAGCCATGGGGATGTTGTGCTGAGAAGTATTTTCTCCTATTGAGTGGTCAGCTCGACAGTTACCCACCGTTGATGGTGGCCATTCATTCATGTGGATGGTTGGTTGGTGGTCATGCCCACAGGAAAGGCTGTGTGGAAGTTATGGCAGAGTTGATATATGATATGACTAGCTTCACAACTGTTCCTGCCTCTAATAGAATAGGATGTGCCGTAACCAGATGAATAGGCCAGTTCTTGCACCTGGATCTTCCACAGTCGGCAAGTGATTGTCATTGGGTATGGGATAAGTTTGGTCCAGGGTTACCTCTGAGTCTGTAAATGTCGAGCATCTTACCCGCAATCCTTTCCATCTCTCCAAAAGTGGTATTTCATGCTAACACAGACTAAAAATGTTGTGGTCATTATGTATGCCACGGCTACTCCCAAACCATTGCCAGAGGACATACCCTGCACAAGCCATCTCTCGCCACCCCCCCCCCCCTCCCCTTTCCCTCCTCCCAAAATACCATTTTCTCTGAATTACACAGCTGTCCTTATAATAAATCCTTGAAACTGATAAACCTCCTGACCTCAAACTCTGGCAACTTGTGTCCCACACTCATTCTCATCACTGCCCCCTTGCCTCCCCCCCCCCCCCATTTCACTAATTTTATACCCTCCCCCTGCACTCTATAATCTCTCTCTTCCTCCATTCTGTGTCCAATCATTCAGTACACCCTTCTCTCTGTGGTTCCCTTATTCCTCTGTTCCATCTCTCCCACCTCATCCGCTCATCCACATTACTGTGCATCGCACAAAACTCCTTTGCCTGCACCAGTGCGAGATCACAGATTCCCATACCCCAGTCATCCTTGCCTCTAACTCTCCCTCTGACTCCCCTCCCCCTTCTCCCCGGCCCATCTTTTGTCCTCTCTCCTACTCCTTTCAATATAACCTCTCTCCCTAGTCAAACTGCAATGCCAATGCAATGTAGTTGGCTAGGATGATGCAGCCATGGGGGTGTATATGGATTCAAATAACTTGTGGGAATACAAGTCAGGTAATGTCTTTGGCATACAGTGGCTAATGTGTGTGTGCCCCATCTGAATTCCTACAAGTTATATGAATATTTTATATGCTGGGAGAAACCAAGTTTCACATCAATGTGTGTATTCTGTTATCTCTGAAGGAGGATTTATATGAAAGCTTAGCTTTTATGTGAATATTGACCACCCATCACCTCAAGTATATGGTGAGTTTTTACCACTATTACTTTAATTGTTGATATTCCATCAATGACTTTGCATTATCACATATAAATACATTTGGAATGTAAGTTGCCAGAACTATAATTTAATTTTACTTTTAGTGAAAAAATGTTACGTAGAACAACATACTGAGAGGAAAAAGTTGTTATCATATGATAAAATTTTTTTTCAAAGAATGAAAAGTTTGACAGTTGAGCAAGCAGACATGACAGCACACTATATGTTGAGTAATTATTTAACATTTCCTTTCTCAGTTAACCTTTGCATGACAGAGGTGTGAAGCAATTTCAAAAATTAGTTTCTTATCTCGATAGTTTTACCTTATGGAGATACTTTGAAATTCTTTGTGAAACATTTGTTTTGCCTGTGTATCAAAGTTCAGTCAGTATCATTTTTAAAAATGACAGTAAGTGTCTCAAAAGTGGTCAGCTCTGTGTAGTTACGTTTAAATGCCCTACTGAAAATCATAATCTGTTTCATGAAATGTGCAAAATAAAAAAAATGAAGGATGAGACAAAAGTGCATCTAGCAGGGAAGCAATTTTTTTATATTTTAATCTAAATAAAATAAATTTTATGGCAAATGCAGTTAATTATGTTGCTCATCCTTATATTTTTTGTGCTAAACATTATTAAATCACACATAATTATGGGATATACTTACATTTGTTTTTGTTTCTGTTTCAGTGATTCTGTTTTTCCTTGGCATCCATAAACGAGTGATTGCCCCATCCATTATAACAGCAAGGACTAGAGCAGTTTTGGGAGATTTTAATATGTCATGTGATGACACGGGGAAACTAATTCTAAAACCTCGGCCAACAGCTACCTGACTAGTTCCTATCGACAAAGACTGTTCTCACAGTGTTGGTGTTTTTTAGATGTGTAAAGTGATTCCCTCTGCTGTTGCCACTTGAAATGACTATACAAAATTGTAAATATTGCCTTTTAAAATAGATATAAATATAAGGACTGTGATTTTAGAAATATAATTTTGTGAAGGTTTTATGTTCCTTTTCATTCTGTAAACCAGAATTAATTTCAGCGTGACTCATCTGATATTTAATTCATGTCCAGAGAAAGAATACATATACCAAATCAAATTGTATCATTCATTTTTTGTGTTTTTCCAACAAAGAAACCATTTATTTGAAGAAAGGTGTAGTGTGCAGTGATGAAACAGTGAATGATTGTCTTATTTATTTTTTATTTATTTATACCAAAGTACATATAACTCACTGTAAAATGGTGTCTGTGTCTAGCTAATATTTTTCTCTCTCTTTAGTTAGAAATCAAAACATTTTTCCAGAAATGTTCAAAGGTCAAGTTACAGCAATGTTTCTGCTATGAAACATTGGAGGAATGTTCATTGCATTTGTATGGAAATTACATTTTCAAACAAAAAGACAACAAACAAGCCAAATCAGTTTTCACAATTCTCATTATTCTAAATTTTTTTATATTAATTTATCAAACTTGTGTACTTCACCTGTAAAAAATATTTGAATGTATTAATTTTAATTTCTATCAACAAAAATAATAAATTTGAAAATATAATTGAAGAGATAAAAATTTAGTCATCAAGTGGCAGCAGGAGCAAACACATACAAAACTTAAGGAAATGCAAGCTTTCAGAGCCAGTGGTCCCTTCTTCCGGCAGAAGGGCTGAAAGGGAAGGAAGAAGGATGAAAGAGGACAATTGCCAAGGTCTAGGAAATGGGGAAATTATGTAAAAGTTACCCAAAACACTGGGTCTGGGCAGGCTTACCTGACGGGATGAGAAGTCTTTTCTTCTCATCCCATGCAGTACGTTACCACTGACCTGGGGTTCTGGGCGACTTTTCCATATTCTCCCCATTTCCTAAACCTTGCCTGTCCTCTTCCTTCATCCTTCTTTCCCTTTCAGACCTGCTGCCAGAAGGAGGAGCCACTCATTCCAAAGGCTTGCACAATTCCTTAACTTTTGTATATATTTTTGCTCCTGCCGGTGCTTGATGAGTAATTTTAATTTATAATTGATAGTAGCAATAAATAGAAGCAAAATGTGTTTACTGTTAAAGCATACAAAGCTCCTTTACTCGCATTCCAGCAGCATTCTGCATACACATTTTATTCACAAATATTTTTGGGTGGTGTTATCATGTAGGATTTATGTGGAAATGCTTTTCTCCACCATATACAATTTTGCATTCTGCTGATATTTCTGTAAATGATACTCAGAATCTTTGCCCTCTTAGTTTCTAAAGTATACATTGCGGAAACATGCTTTGTCAAATGATTTTCTAAACAGAAAATTTCTGTCCAGTTATTCTGTAGCCACCCACCATGTACTGTAGTATAGAGAAGCATGTCTGTCATTTTCCAGAGTGTATTTTGTACTTGAATGCATGGTTAAGCCTGCTCAACTATACTGCTAGTTATTCAGAATTTTAGTATAGGTCTATACTAATGGTTCATCATATTGACTCGTATCTCAAGCTGATTCCTCTAGTCAGCTTTTCGACCTATTTGGAAATCCTGAATTTTACAGTTCACCGATATTCATGTTTTACATCTAATTGTCCTTTCAGTGTAATGGTATTCTTTTCCACACTTTTAAAAGCACTGCAGGAAACTGTGGACTGTGCCACGTCAAATATAGTATAATGAAACCTATCCCTTGTTAAGAAAAAAATGAAAATCTATTGCTAACGTAACTTATGATGTCAGGTTTGCAACACCTTTTGCCCCTTTTTGCACTGACAGTGTGAATCATTGTTTCCTCTAATTTTCTAATGTTCTTAATACTTTATGTGATGATTATCTTCTGTTGCGGATGATGGATTCTTTTTTAATGGGGACATCTGCTAATATTGGTTAATTTAAATTTTGAGGCACTGAAAGCCATTTTTTAAAGAGAGATTCAACACACACATAAATATTCCAGAAGTTGGCTAATCATCAAGCATACTGTTCATATGTTGGGAAGCATTAACAGCAATGACGGGCCTTCCGTATGGAGCAGTCAATGTAAGTAGTATGTCAAATACCAATCATAAGAATGAGAGGGGTAGAAAATTATTTCTAAAATTCTGGAGATAATATTTAACAAATTTGTGACTTAAATCTTGTATTTTGCAACATACAGCAAATGCTTCAGGGCTTACATGCCAGTGAAGGACCACAGCTTTTGAAGAAACTTGTCGTGATAGGGGAGCAGGTGAAATGAGTGTTACAAAGTAAGAAATTTCCACAATTTGAGAATGAAGAAGGAATCATTAATGAAGATGAATCAAAATATTTGGAAATTTGTTTCAAGTGATGAAGCACAAAATAACTAAGGCTGCTGATGCTTCGCAAATATTATATAATACAATTAGGGGCTAGTAATTTGGGTGATGTAGTAAAGAATAAGTAAACAATTGCACAGGCAAGTTTTATTTTTAGTTGATCGATTTTGTTAGTTTTCTCTTGTGAATTATTCCATCTCCATTTTGTAAAACTTTACAAATAATAATTGCTCTTTCTACCAGAGTACAAAATAATTGAAAATACTTGCAGTAATAGTAGTATGTGAGAATATTATTAATAATGAAGTATCAAACCCTCACAATAAGCCTGACACATTATTATTTGTAATGATTCTTCAATGACACTTCCTATATAAAAACTAAGTTTTCAATGAAGAAAATGGTTACCAATAAGCCAGTGTGATGCATAATTTACAACACTACTTTTATTTTATTGTTACCCACTTCAAAATGCTGGGGTTTGTGTTTCTAGTTTTTCTTTTAGTTTGATCTTACTGGCTCCATATGTAATCTGGTTGAGTTCCTTCAAGAAGACTGTGACTGATCTTTCGTCTGTCTGCTCTTGAGCTCTGGCTATCATGAGTTTAGTTACAATAGATTTAGAGGATTTAGGCAAAATGTGGAATTCCTTTTCAGGGATACTGTCAAGATTCTTCAGCAGTTTTATGGAATGGTGGAAGGGGTCAAATTCACCAAATGGCTGCATTTTACTTGTTTATTACGTGTTCAAATTGCTATTTAAACTGACTTTAACTTTCCTAATGTTTTGCTGTTTACAGTGACGTGTTGTGATTTTAAAAAAATGAATGTTTTTTATAAAAATATTATACGAATGACTCAAGGGTTCACTTTAACCTATCCTAACTTTCTACTCGGACTCTGTCTTTCCTTCTTGTCCCATCTGGTAAGTCTCCTGTGACCTGGGGCTCTGGGTGGCTTTTCTGAACTGTACCCCTTTCTGTAAACCTCTCCAGTCATTTTCCTTCGGCCCTCTTCCTTGCCTTTGAACTCTTCTGCCAGAAGAAGGAGCCACTGGCTCCAAAAGCTTGCTTATAAAATCATTACATTTTGTTCATTTATTGTAGTGTGATGAGGTGTTGTAGCTGTCCATTTTAATTATTAACGCTTACTCTTGAGTCCCCTTAAGCAATCTTCAGTAGTATAGCATGCATTGCTTATGAAATAGGTTTCATCTGCCTTTTAAAATAAATGTATTTTAATAATCTTTTTCATCTCCTGGGGAAATTTATAAGAAAATTTATTTCTGTGGTAGAAAATGCTGTTTTGAAATTGTGCTTGTTTTTACTTGGTAAATACCAGGTAAACTGGCTTTTGTTCCATGATGTATATATGCAAACTGAAGCAGTGAATGAAAATTTGTACCAAGGCCGGAATTCTAGGACGGGTCTCCTGCTCACTAGGCAGATTACCTGACAACTACTCCACCCAGACACTGTAGCTTTTTATAATACCACAGACCACCCTGGCATGCCTCCCTCCTCAATCCAAATTCCCATTCATGCCTCAGCCTACCTGCTATTCCCCTTAAACTGGAACAGCGTTTCAGAGGCTTTCCAGCTGAATTCATTCAATGCTGAAATCCTATTCCAATACAGTTGGAGAGCTTCTGCGAACTGTTAGTTTTGTGGGAATGCCAAGTAGGCTCACACAAGTGAATGGGAATTTAGATTGAGGAGGGGAGCATGCTAGGGTAGTCCATGGAGCTGTGCAAAGTCAGTATGCTTTTGTGGCGTAGTGGTGAGAGCACCTGCCTATAGTCAATTTAAAATTTATACCAAGGGGTGAAATACAGGGAGCGAAAGGCTATTTACAATTTGTACAGAAACCAGATGGCAGTTATAAGAGTCGAGGGGCATGAAAGGGAAGCAGTGGTTGGGAAGGGAGTGAGACAGGGTTGTAGCCTCTCCCCGATGTTATTCAATCTCTATATTGAGCAAGCAGTAAAGGAAACAAAAGAAAAATTTGGAGTAGGTATTAAAATCCAGGGAGAAGAAATAAAAACTTTGAGGTTCGCCGATGGCATTGTAATTCTGTCAGAGACAGCAAAGGACGTGGAAGAGCAGTTGAATGGAATGGACAGTGTTTTGAAAGGAGGATATAAGATGAACATCAACGAAAGCAAAACGAGGATAATGGAATGTAGTCGAATTAAGTTGGGTGATGCTGAGGGAATTAGATTAGGAAATGAGACACTTAAAGTAGTAAAGGAGTTTTGCTATTTGGGGAGCAAAATAACTGATGATGGTCGAAGTAGAGAGGATATAAAATGTAGACTGGCAATGGCAAGGAAAGTGTTTCTGAAGAAGAGAAATTTGTCAACATCGAGTATAGATTTGAGTGTCAGGAAGTCATTTATGATAGTATTTGTATAGAGTGCAGCCATGTATGGAAGTGAAACATGGATGATAAATAGTTTGGACAAGAAGAGAATAGAAGCTTTCGAAATGTGGTGCTACAGAAGAATGCTGAAGATTAGATGGGTAGATCACATAACTAATGAGGAAGTATTGAATAGGACTGGGGAGAAGAGAAGTTTGTGGCACAACTTGACCAGAAGAACGGATCGGTCGGTAGGACATGTTCTGAGGCATCAAGGGATCACCAATTTAGTATTGGAGGGCAGAGTGGAGGGTAAAAATCGTAGAGGAAGACAAAGAGATGAATACACTAAGCAGATTCAGAAGGATGTAGGTTGCAGTAGGTTCTGGGAGAGGAAGAAGCTTGCACAGGATAGAGTAGCATGGAGAGCTGCATCAAACCAGTCTCAGGACTGAAGACCACAACAACAACAACAGTAAGCTGTTGTGTTTGGTGCAGCAAAGGCAGGATGGCTACGAAAGTTGCTTGCATGGTTGCGCCTCTTTTGATGTAGATTGAAACCTTTTCCTCATTATTCTCTTCCTTGAATGTTTTGGTGGAAAATTTACAGGAATTTTTCAGTATGATACACGTCAGTGAAACATGAATTGTGACACAATAATTTGTGCATCATAATAGACGTAAAACAGGCTTTGACATTGTGTAAACTACAGTAGTAAGTGTAATGATTAGCATATGAAATTTTAATGTTTTGTGCAATTTTTATTTTTGCTTATTCATACATTATGGCAGAAAAATATATTTCCATTGTTGATAGCAATAGCTAAAAAACAATCAGCCAAGATGGCGTAGAATTGCGCAGTTGAACAATTGAAGTTCAGGCACCATGAGTGCCTACTGCAGAAGGTTTAAGTCGGTTAAAGATGAGTGTTGCAGGTGTAACAAATGATAGTGACGTTCCACAGCATAATAACCTTGATGACACAATGTTTACAATTGAGGAGACAAATGTCGCGCATCTCCCAGAGTGATATAACGCTCATGAATGAAACATCAGAGAGCGATACAAATACGAATCTAGACAACACATTACAAACACCAGTTATTCACAACACAATCATTAATTTCGAAAGTACAGCTGGCAGCAACCACAGTAGTACAACTGAAGCGCAGCTGTGGCAGTTATTATCTAACATAAACATGAAATTTGATAATATGCACACCGTTCTCAGTGATATGAAACACAATATGAACACCAATTTCAGTGATATGAAACAAGGTATGAATACCAAAATTGATAATGTTATGCACAATCTGAACCCCATCGTAGAAGATTTAAATATAATGAAACAAGATCAAAAACAATTATTCAAGAATTTGCAAGACACAGTCTCGCAGAAATTCAATGACTTACCCAAAAAATTTCACACTGAAATCAACGAAAAATTGAATGATGTGAAGAAACAAGTAAAGCATGAAGTTCAAAAATTGCTCTGAGCACTATGGGACTTAACATCTGTGGTCATCAGTCCCCTAGAACTTAATATTACTTAAACCTAACTAACATAAGGACATCACACACATCCATGCCCGAGGCAGGATTCAAACCTGTGACCGTAGCAGTCACACGGTTCTGGACTGAGCGCCTAGAACCGCTAGACCACCACGGTCGGCAAAGCATGAAGTACTTTCCAAAGTTAACAATAACATTACGGAGTTCAAATAGAAGGTAGATTCTTTTAATGACCATCATGATCTAGTAGAGCAACAGGTAAAGAAAATCACAGATGCAAACACAAATATTGAAGCCATACAAAACGAGTTGTGTTCGATAGTAAGAAAGGTAACTGCTGTCGTTAACAAACTAAATAAAGACAATGAAGGTGTAATCCAAGCTGTAGAAGAGCTTAGTTTAAGGGTAGCAACATTAGGAGTTGACTCAGCATGTGTTAAGGAGGAGAGATAAGGTCAATGAAAATCTAAGTGATATCATTAGTCAAGCTGAAGCAGGTACAGTAGACCATTGCAGAGATTTTAGTTATAGATTGTATGTTATACACAGATGTAGTAGGAAAGGCTTTTTTTTTTTAAAAAAAAAAAAAGGAAATGAAATAGTGAACAAGGTAAACATTAACCTACAAGCTGCGGAAAATAGGCTCCGCAATCATTTAGAAGAAAGTATTACTGGATCTCAAAATATGCATGTAAATAATACACAGGCTACAGTGAACAAACTACAACCTGTTGATATTTATCCACAAATTGTCGCGAGTCCCTCAGCAGATACCAGTGACAGTTTTAGAGTTCAAAACATTTGAGTAATTACCAATCGGAGTTACAGTTTATGTAGACAACATGCTAATAGTCACACCCACTTGATTAGAACATATTAGGCTGATTGAACAGGTACTTCAACGATTTGCAGATTACGAAGTAACAGCCAGTTTAAAAAAAAAAGTCGAGTATTAGTAAGGATTAAGTCAAATTTTTGGGACCTTTGAGTCAGAACAAGGTATATTACCTGATCCGAAAAAACTGTATGCCACACACAATTGTCCAGCTCCAAGAAATAAAAAACAACTAAAAGCTTTTTTAGGACTAGCATCCTTTTTTCATAAATTTGTACCACAACTGATGAACAGTAATGCATTACAAAAAAAAAAAAAATAGGCCTTAGTTATGGGATGATAAGTGTCAGGAGGACTTTAATAACATTAAGCAGGCATTAGTCAAGGGCGTTTTGTTTCATAGGAAATGTGAAAAAATCTGATTTTGTGTGTGTGTGTGTGTGTGTTTATATATATAGAGGGAAACATTCCACGTGGGAAAAATATATCTAAAAACAAAGATGATGTGACTTACCAAACGAAAGTGCTGGCAGGTTGATGGACACACAAACATACACACAAAATTCAAGCTTTCGCAACCAACGGTTGCTTCATCAGGAAAGAGGGAAAGATAAAAGGCTGTGGGTTTTAAGGGAGCGGAAAGACTTACCTTAGGGGGAAAAAAAGGACAGTTACGACTCCTTATCCTCTCCCTTAAAACCCACATCCTTTTGTCTTTCCCTCTCCTTCCCTCTTTCCTGATGAAGCAACCGTTGGTTGCGAAAGCTTGAATTTTGTGTGTATGTTTGTGTGTCTATAACCTGCCAGCGCTTTTGTTTGGTAAGTCACATCATCTTTGTATATATGTAAAGCATGAAGTCCAAAAATGGCTCTGAGCACTATGGGACTTAACATCTGTGGTCATCAGTCCCCTAGAGCTTAGAACTACTTAAACCTAACTAACCTAAGGACATCACACACATCCATGCCCGAGGCATATATTATGGAGTAGGCAAATGCACTGAAAAAATTGCAACACTTTGTTATTTTCCAAATTTGAGAAGGTGAGTCCTATAGGTATTAGGAAAGTGTGCAATATGCCAAAAATCAAAACAGTCCAATTTATCAAAATATACACCCAATAGTCACAATAAACCCTCTAGATTTAGTATCCCTGGACATACACTATGTGATTAAAAGTATCTGGACACCCCCCAAAAACATACATTTTTCATATTAGGTGCATTGTGCTGCCACCTAATGCCGGGTACTCCATATCAGCAACCTCGGTAGCCATTAGACATTGTGAGAGAGCTCCACAGAACTCGTGGACTTTGAATGTGGTCAGGTGACTGGGTGTCACTTGTGTCATACGGCTGTACGCAAGATTTCCACACTTCTAAACATCCCTAGGTCCCCTGTTTCCGATGTGATAGTGAAGTGGACACGTGAAGGGACACATATAGCACAAAAGCGTACAGACCGACCTCGTCTATTCACTGACAGAGACTGCCGGCAGTTGAAGAGGGTCGTAATGTGTAATAGGCAGACATCTATCCAGACCATCACACAGGAATTCCTAACTGCATAAGGATCCACTGCAAGTACTACGATTGATAGGTGGGAGGTGAGAAAACTTAAGATTTCGTAGTTGAGCGGCTGCTCATGAGCCACATATCATGCCAGTAAATGCCAAACGACACCTCGCTTGGTGTAAGGAGTGTAAACATTGGACTATTGGACTGTGGAAAAACATTGTGTGGAGTGACAAATCACAGTACACAATGTGGCTATCTGATGGCAGGGTGTGGGTATGGCAAAGGCCTGGGGAACGTCATCTGCCAGTGTGTGTAATGCCAATAGTAAAATTCGGAGACAGTGATGTTATGGTGTGGTCGTGTTTTTCATGAAGGGGCTTTGCACCCCTTGTTGTTTTGCGTGGTACTATCCTAGCACAGGCCTACATTGGTGTTTTAAGCACCTTCTTGCTCCCCACTGCTGAAGAGCAATTTGGGTATAGCGACTGCATATTTCAACACAATCGAGCACCTGTTTAAAATGCACGGCCTGTGACAGAGTAATTACACGACAGTAACATCCCTTTAATGAACTGGCCGGCACAGGGTCCTCTCCTGAATCCTATAGGACACCTTTGGGATGTATTGGAATGCCAACCTCGAGCTAGGCCTGACCGACCAATATCGATACCTCTCCTCAGTGCAGCACTCCGTGAAGAATGGGCCACGTGGTAGCACCTTCCAGCACATTATTGAACGTATGCCTACAAGAGTGGAAGCTGTCATCAAGGCTAAGGGCGGGCCAACACCATATTGAATTCCAGCATTACCGATGGAGGGCACCACGAACTTGTAAGCCATTTTCAGCCAGGTGTTCGGATACTTTTGATGATTCAGTGTAGCTGGTCTGTATCCAAGAAATAGAGGAGGAGTGAGGTATGTGGTAGCACCACACGATATTTTCTTGAAACACATCAAATGTATGTCATTAAAAATGCAACAGCCACAAATACCAGAAAAAGAATTGAGGGAAACTATTTGAGAAGAGTAGGTAAACCAAAGGTAATGATAATGTTTCATATTTCATTGCGCAAAAGTGGAAACAATTTATTACCTCACATGGCAAAAAACACGTATTAGTAAGTTTTTTCACCCAGAAGCAAGCCTAGTAGAATGAGTCTTTAAAAAATTTAACTCGTTTATTAGGACATACACCCCACACAAACACACCCGATGGGTAGAATATGTAACTTCTTTCATGCAAGTTTTAAATAACTTTCCACATTCTTCGACAGGTTTCATACCCAATGAATTGATGTTCCAGACTAAACAAACGAATGAGTGGGTGTCGCCCATACCTAAAGTATCCACTACAGATATGACACTAAAAGACAATCAAACAAGCCATGGTTACACTAGAAAACAGGTGTGAGTATAGAAAGAAAATTTATAATAAGAAACTAAAATGTGTTAGACAGTTTTTTGAAGGGCAATGAGTCCTTGTACAGACGCACCCTAAATCGATTAAATTTGACAAACTGAATAAGAAGTGGCACTTACTCTATTCGGAACCATATATAATTTCCAAAATACCATACCCTCGTACGTACAGATTAACCCATGAGAAAATGGGGAGAGAAGGATCTCCATCCTCACAAAGATATAAAAGCTTTTATAGAATGTTGAAAGTAGGTAATATTTTTTTTCTGTCACAAGATAATTGTACATAGTGTATATAACTCTTTAGTGTAATTCTTCTCCTGGAGTGTACTTTAAGATAAAGTAATGCATACAGGCATAAGTAATTCTTTTGATTTGTACACATAAGCATATAATCAACAGCAATGTGAAGTAGTACACCGCTTCATGCAAAGTGAAAGTATAAAAAAAATTAGCTTATGGCTCAGCTGTCCATGCTCAACAATATGCACTAATGTCAGTAGCAAGAGAGGAGACATTGACCTGTGTGCATGCGCGACAGACTGGCAGAAGGCGCAACCAAATAGGAATGCAATATGTACATGTACCCAACTTAAATATAAGCCAGCTGCTGTGGCCAAGTGGTTCTAGGTGCTTCAGTCCGGAACCGTGCTGCTGCTACGGTTGCAGGTTCGATCCCTACCTCGGGCATGGATGTGTGTGATGTCCTTGGGTTAGTTAGGTTTAAGTAGTTCTAAGTCTAGGAGACTGATGACCCCAGATGTTAAGTCCCATAGTGCTTAGAGCCATTTGAACCTTAAATACAAAGTAAACGGGAATACTAAGGAACTGCATCTACTATCTAAGAACTAAGGAACCTATTGATATATGAACACAGAGCTTTAATTAAATGCTAAGCTATATACAACATATTTACAAGCCAAAGGAAGCATTATGGAAAAATATAGGAGGCCTGTAAGGTAAGGAGAAATGACAAAATACCATTAGAAATGTCAAATAATTTTCTTTGCAGGGTAAATGATCATAATGGGTAACAGAATAAATGAATATCTATGAATTTAAACAAAGTATGGAAATCTTTGCAGATGGATGTAATGACCAAATGTATCAGTGGTCACCGAGCTACCTAATGCAATTAAAGTTTGTTTTAAGTTCTTGTCTTTCAGCGACCAATGCCCTGTCACGGTGCAGATAAAGAGAATTACGTCAAGAGTAGCAAGCACCAAGTAAAGAAATGGGCTGCAGCTCGAGTAAACTATTTAGTTATTAGGATATTTATACAAAGGTCATAAGGCAAATGAAATATGAAAATATGCATCACCGCAGTATATCTCAGTGACATTTACCAGTATCTATTCGCTGCAGACTTCACATAAACATTTAAGCATGTGATCTTACAAAAACCAATTAATTTTTACCGGTCACATGAAAGCTTAAATAATGACATTTCCATGTATTCAAGGAAGGTAAGTCCACAATGGCTGAAACTTCACATTTCACACTAAGCTCCTTGTGAATTGAAGTAAACAGCACTAGTGCATAAAGAAACAACATGATACTATGTGAATGATTAGTCAGTACACATTATTCCCATGAAATAAGAGTTTCCTTGGCCAATAATTATATTGAATGAGTAGCATTTCCTCATGAATCCTTGAACCAGTAGATGAGTATTTTCTTTCTTCCCCTCAAACAAAGAAGGCGGTGCCAAGCTTAGTTAGGCTAGCAATGCGTAATGTTTTAGTCCTATTTTGAATGTTTTTTTCCCTCCTGTACCTAAGGAAGAAATTAGCTCCCATATGTCATAAAAGCCTATCTATAAAATGAAGTATAAATATATCATATGCTTGTATTGTACTATAACAATGTGTTATATAATTAATTTGTATATGTGATGTGAACAAAGAAAAGTTAAAACTAACAAACAAACTGTAGTAACAGAACCCGGTTAATGTAAAATTAATGATGTTTTAAAACTTAGGAAATCTATGTTCATAACATAAGTGATGGATGGAATGTTAGCTGTAGGTATAAGCTGTGATGTTATGAATAACTCAATATTTGTATGAATTTTCATTGTAAACCAAACTCCATGTGAAGGAATGAACTTCAAAGACAAGCAATTTATACAATGTTTTGGTCGGCTATATGTGTCTTTCAACAAGTAGATGGTCAAGTGTGGTGACATTAACATATGTGTGCAACGAAATAATTTCTGAGTATTGTGCCTCACAACGTGTGATACATTAGTAAGTGAACTATAGTTGTTTGATCCAGTACTTACCTCGTCGACGGATGGTGTTAGCCAGGGCTCTCTGCTGAAAATGCGAGTGTGATGGGTAATAATGATGCCTGAGTATGATGGGTAATAATGATGCCCGGGCCGTAAAAATGGAGATCTGCCACAGCATCCAATTTTGAACAATAAGCACACTCCCACTGCACCCAGAATGAAGACAAATGCCACAGCAATTCTTTAATACTCAGGTGAAAGTGTGACACTAAATGTGAAATCGACACTAAGAAAACCAGTGCACGCACGTGCAACGGTAGCAACTAGCATGTTGGCCATTAACGAGTAGTGCTTAACCACCAAACCTGATAGGGCGCAAGTGCGAAACCCAGCAGTGAGGCCAAAGCAAACTGAACATTGTTGTCAGTGCGCTAAATTCAGATATGTAATGAACTATCATATTATGTAAATAATCTCAATTTCTTGTAGAACTGTAACATACAGAGGATAAGCTGGCATATCTGTTTTACTAAATAAAGGAGAAGCCAACAAATAAAGGGCATCAACCCCTATTGGCAAATGTAAATGTAAATATGTACATGCAAATACACTGTACATCTCCATACCATGTCAGTGTACAGTGTGGGGGCAATTGTGTAGGTACATGGTGAAAGACCTCCTGTATTGGCTAAGGTTAAAATTTATTTAAAAAAAAAAAAAAGTGAAACAGCAATCGACCATAAGTGTCAGCAAAGACATAAATTATGAATGCACGGTAAGGTGCAGACAAATGAAAAAAAGAAAATCATCATTCATTTTACTTTGTACATGATTTTGATTTTTTTCTCTTTTGTATGTGGAAGAATGGTTAAGATGTATTGCTTAAAGTATTAAGAGTGTTATGTATTATTTGTGTATATGGATAAGAGGATACTTAACAGCAGTATTAAGTATTTTTATTGAAGTGAAGTGGAACCAAGTAAGGAGGATTTATACGAAGACAGTAACGTGTTCTCGAAAGAAAAGTTACTGTTGATGACAGTGCAGCATTTCCCTGGAATAAATGATGACTAACTGACAACCTCAGCTGCCGACAGGTGTTGTTGATATACCTCGACACGGGCAGCTGAAAATGTGTTCCCCGACCGGGACTCGAACCCGGGATCTCCTGCTTACATGGCAGACACTCTATCCATCTGAGCCACCGAGGACACAGTCGCACTATTCATTTGTGTCCTCGGTGGCTCAGATGGGTAGAGTGTCTGCCATGTAAACAGGAGATCCCGGGTTCGAGTCCCGGTCGGGGAACACATTTTCAGCTGTTCGCATCGAGGTATATCAACAACTCCTGTCGGCAGCTGAGGTTGTCAGTTAGTCATAGTCTATTCCAGGGAAAAGCTGCACAGTTATCAACAGTAACTGTTCTTTTGAGAACAAGTTACTGTCTTCGTGTATATAGTTAAAGGCTACCTAGCCATTAACCTTTGTCTGTGCGAATGCGCACAGGTTGCCCAAACTCTTATGGGAATCGCCAAAGCATGCGCGAGTAATGAGTGGGTGGGCAAATGTCTATAAGGTACAATACATATGTAGAATTGTGGACAGTTGGGAATGTGAGTCTCATGAGAAGCGTGCAAGGGATAAGTCCCTGCAGTCGCACTATTCATCTGTGTCCTCGGTGGCTCAGATGGATAGAGCGTCTGCCATGTAAGCAGGAGATCCCGGGTTTGAGCCCCGGTCGGGGAACACATTTTCAGCTGTCCGCATTGAGGTATATCAACAACACCTGTCGGCCGCTGAGGTTGTCAGTTAGTCATCATTTATTCTAAGGAGGATTTTCTTCATTTTTTGATGTGCACTGGTGTCCTTGAAGTCAGCTGCCTTCATCTGCAATTGAAATATAAGAGAGGAAGTCTGAATAGCCTAAATTTATACTAGCAGAACATTTTTAATAATGCTGTTGCATTACCATTTAAATTTATAATTACACAACGAGTGGAGAGAAGCGTAGTTGCCAGCATGAGCTGGGTGCGTCAGCAACTGACTGCGTGAACAGCAAGACACGCAAGCTGGCCGATCTGCGATCTCTCTCAGTGGACTGTAAAGAAACTATCAGCTAAAAACATCTGATTCTCACACATATTATAGGTTAATTCATCAGCTTCATGATGAATTGCATGTCACTTCGTTAATGCTCATAGTTAATTGTGACATTTCAGTATTACTGCAAGAAATTCATAAAGTATGCTGTGGAAAATAAAGGTTGTTACGAATTTGCATTTTGTATGTGTTGCCTCATATGAAGTGTAGAAACATATTGAATTACTATTTAAACTTGGGGTGGATCTGTTTGCAGTCTCGAGAAAATGGAATGTATATAAACCACTCTGTCATGAAAGCACATGCCAGCGAAAAAACCACTTATCAAATAAACTGTTCTAGGTATCAAAACAAAATTTCGGCAAATGGTAGCACACAAAAAGCAGATTATTTTGCCTTATTATCAATATGTGAAACTTTCATATCCACTGTGATAATAGAGCAACTACAGATTCTTTTCAGTGAAATAACATAATTTTTAAGGACCATTGATAGCTGGTGAAATGAGAACTGCTGTTAGTTTTGTGACAATATAAATGAAGTTATGCGTTTATTTTATTCTGAGAATGGGCTGTTTCATAAACTACTGAATTGGCTTACCCTCATTTACTAGTTAAATAACGCACTATTTCGTGAGTCTGTCGCAATTTCAACTGCATTAGAATGTTAGTGAGATGAATATTTGTAAATTATGCTTTATTTTGAGAAAAAAAAGTAGACTTTAACATGGCAACAAGTGAAGGTATGTGTTACTCAAAACTCGTCACAGTCTTCATAAATCCACCCCTCAACTATCTTTTTGGCGTGGCTGACAACTCGAGACCTGTACTGTGGTTCAGCATTTCAAATGGCTTCATTTTTCAGCATTTTAGCCTCACTGAGTGTATTATCAATTGGATTTACACAAGTGTGATACAGACGAAGCCTGATTAAACTATGTCCTTTAGCATCAGCCAGTTTGTTGACCTGGTACCATAGGGTTTTTGGCTTGTAGAACACTTCAAGTTCCATTAACTTTGCCTTATACATGCTATGCTCAACTTTATCCAGTGGAACATTTCTTTGTACCCAGAGCGAAATATCCACTTTCATCCACTGGATTGATTGTTGAAGCTTTATCCATCACAACAAAGTGGTATTGTGCAATGTCCATTATTATTGTTGAATTCAGAGGAATATTTTATAGCAGAACATTATTTTCAAAGCCATTGAATGTTGCTGAAAGTCCACTTTCATTGTGAATCTTTTGTTTTCAGACTTGGTGCACTATTTTAATTAATACAAATCCAACACAAAACACTTGTTCACAATACCTGATGACGGCGCAACACTTCAGTGCCAGAAAGTACCATGCTCCAATGAAAGATGGCGAATATAGATGCTTCTATTGCGCGACACAGTGTGGTAATGTTTATCCACGATGTGACAACAGAGGTGCTTTACCAACAGCAGCGCTGTTGGTGTGGTGGGGAAAGCCTGTTTGCCATTGGTGTTACCTGGGCAATGGCATTACATTCCCTCCGCTGAGCCAAACGTCAAGAGTCACAAATAATTTTAAATGGACTATAGTGAGAAGAAGACCCAGGTTCGAATCCGAGCCTTGGTACAAAGTTCCATTTGTTACCTTAGTCTAGATGTACAGCATAGATGTTTGAGACTTGATAAATTCCCTGGAACTTTATAGTTTCATTTTGTTCCTTGATTATTTATATAACAATTAGCTAAGTACCTACTGGTGTTTCTTCTTCTATGCAGAACAGATGGATAGATGTACTCAGCTGGTGCAATAAGACTACCCAGTTTTTAAAATAGTTCTTTAGGATGAGTCTGACTACTTCTTTAAGTTATTATTCTTATGGTCCTTTTCTACAGTTTCAAACTGTTTATTGTGTTTTCTTCTTTTTATGAAGTAATAGTGTGTCACCATAAGACATTGGCTGTTACAAACTTCTCCTAGAACCCTAAGAGCATAACATGCTGAATACATTTTTTTTAAAAGTACCTTTGTGTGTTCATCACAAAAGACTTCACATTTCTTACACAATGTGTAGGTTCATCATGTTGTTCAGTATGAGAGATTGTACTCCCTCTTTGTGCAGAAGTGCATGCTGATTGCTTTTTTATGTTCAGTTAATTTATTACATACTTCTCATTTGTAAACATCATTGAGCATTTCATTTGCCTTCTCAGTTTGGATTAACTGACAGAGGGATTCCTGACTAGAAATGGAGAAAAAACCACATGTGTCCAGAACTGCATCATTGCCACAGTAGATGGTGCTTACGAATGAAAGTTCCTCATGTGCCATGTGTTCCTTGTGGATTGCAGATGATAGGTATAGTAAGGGTTGGCTGTAACTCATTACTCGGATCTCTCACGATTGATTCAGTTGTTTTTGGGAATACTGGCAATAATGAAACTCGCCTGTAGTTTTCTATATTTTCTGCATTACATTTCTTTAGTAAGGGTAGAACTTACGTATTTTTTAGGTACTCTGGAAAAAATACCTCACATGAACAACACATTTATTGTGACTTATTATTTTTTAATTTCTGTATTGTCTTCCTGATTTCAGGTTCTGTTATGGAAAACACCATTATATATATAAAATAGAGGGAAACATTCCACGTGGGAAAAATATATATAAAAACAAAGATGCTGTAACTTGCCAAACGAGAAAGCATTGGTATGTTGATAGAGACAATAAAAAAACACACAAACAAACACACACAAATTTCAAGCTTTCACAACCCACGTAACCCAAGGTTGCTTCATCAGGAAAGAGGGAAGGAGAGGGAAAGACGAAAGGAACGAAAGGATGTGGGTTTTAAGGGAGAGGGTAAGGAGTCATTCCAATCCCAGAAGCAGAAAGACTTACCTTAGGGGAAAAAATATTCATTGCAGGTGTTGTATGTGTTTGTTTCAGGAAGATTTTGTTGAAACTTCCCTGAAATTCCAAAGAAATATTTATCTGAAAAAATTTCAAATTCCAGAGGACTTATCAGAAATCTACTTCCATCTTTGATTTGTGTGTTACTATATTTGTCTACGGTCTCCAGTTTAGTGCTTCTGCAGGCTGTAGCAGATATACTTATCAATAACAGTTTCTTGCATTCGTGGGAGTGTGTTGTACTGTTTCTGTATGCTCTTGTCACTAGTGGTAGTCTGCTGCATCAGCTGTTGTTTCTATTCGCTGTGAAATATAGCTTTTAGGGCCTTGGGGAAGTATACATCTTACTGAACAATGTTGTTTTACAGGACGTGGGAAGTGTGCTTACCATCCAAAGTAGATTACCAAAGAGGCTTGCGAAGTATATGTACAACAAAATTAATATTACTTCTGTAGGCTTTGGGAGGCATACTTACCACCAGCTTAGTAGTTTGACAAGGGTTTTGTGAATACTTCTTACACAAGCTTTTGCGAATATTTCCTACCACCTCTGCATGTGCCTGATCACATACCACGTATTTAAAAACTGCTGCATCAGTCATTTTCTGTTTGTCATGATATCATTACTGTTGTCACTGGTAAAAGTCAGAAGACATTGTTCCATTTCTACTGTATATATAATTGTAATTAGTATCCGCACATTTCTTTATTGTGTGGTAAACGAAGTTTTCAGAATTGTTTTCACATTGTGTTAAATACAATAAAAACACAAAACACTATTTTTCTTATTTTTTCATGGGTAATACATACAGTCATCACTATACTTTTAACACCCACAAGATGGCCATAGAAGATATGCGTGTCGTGATAGTTTTTGGTCCTAAGTCACAAAAATGGAATTATCAGAAAATATAGTCAATTGATTGCCATTCTGATATGACACAAAAAAATTAGCTTTGCCAAATCACTGCAAAAAATGCACCTGCAAAAAAGTTAATGTTTTATGACATACTGTTCTGCTTTACTTTTATTGTCTTCTTTATACAGGATATATCATAATTAATGGCATAAACTCACACAGTTGGAGCTATGCTACACTAGAAGTGGAAAAAGTCTCAGAAAACAAAGGTCCACAAACAATTCATTTGTGAGATAATTGGGATTTTGTGATTCCCAACTACTACTGACAAGATTCTATGTAAACCTCACATGCTGGTCCATTGTGCGGTCTTTGGTTACATTTTTGATATGTGGAGTTGTAAACAGAATGAATATGATAGTATGGTACAGAGCCAGAGTGCCATTCATGTCAGTTATTTGCGAAGTGTCAGTTATGTGGTAGAAATGTTGATGATAACATGGAACACTAAAATAACGAGGAGTATATGGATGTGCATTTCGTGTTCGACATAACAGCAATGTGCGGTAGGCTGCATGCTTATACCTAGAAGCATACCCTTCCTGAAGGCACCCTGAGAGAACAAAATTTACTTGGATACGTCAATGCCTCTTAGAAACTGGGAGCTTTGCACATACTGCGGGAATCGGTAGGTCTGCCCGAATTACACATGTGTGTGAAGATGTGGTACTGGAAAAAGTCAAACACTCACGAGGAATTTTGACAAGGAAACTTGCTACACAAATTCCTGGAATTAGCCACAGTAGTGTTTGGAGACTAATGCATCACAATGCAGTGTACCCGTACCACCTCCAAATTCAGTGTCTTAATGAGGCAGACCTTGGTCCTAGACTAACATTCTCTCAGGGGGTGCAACAGGTTGTGCGGAACCACTATGTTTAACAGTAACATTTCCTTTACAGATTAAACAGGGGTCACTCATCATAATGGGTTTAATTATCATAATTCTGACTGTAGCCTCAAACTCATATGCAGTGCATGATTCTCTGCATCAATGTAGTTAGTGTTACTAGGTGATCGTCTTAATGATCCCTACATGTTACCAAATGAAACTCAAAGGTTTTCTGCAGCAGCATCCTGCAGGATTTCTTGAGGATGTTCCCTTAGAACAAGATCACAGGATGTGGGTCTTGTATGATGGAACACTGGCACATTTTGCTCCTAAGATGAGATCTCATATGCCAAAGATAGACTGAGCGAGGAGGACCCATACTGGGGCCTCAAAGATCACCTGATCAGAATACCATAATTTTCTGTGTTTGGGGCCACTCTGGTTAACATGGCTGAAGAATTGGAGCATATACTTGACAGTGCTTGTCAAGAATGATCCAGGCATGCCTGAAAGGATTCGAAACTCATAGCAGTGACGGGTACAGACCCGCATTCAGGTAAAAGGACAACACTTTGAATATATCCTTTAACTATGAGGACAGTCATTCAACAGTTGTCGGATTCATGCAGACCACCTGCACTTCTACCAAAGTATCTATAATAACTTCTCTTAATTTTGGACAGTTTTGTTACCTTTTCCTAACTGGGATTATGTTTACACAGAATCATGTCAGTGGTGGTTGGTGACCATAAAGTTGCTATCATCTCTCAAATAGTTCATTTGCAGACCTATGTTTACTGAGACTTTTTTTGCTTTTGGTGTCATGTACTTTAATCTGTATACATTAATTATGATACACCTAGTATATTTTTTGTCACTGAATGGTTTTTCCTGTGTATCTTTTTGTAACAGTGTTAGTAATTTAGGAACTACGGATTAGTGTAGTGCTTTTGCAAAGAAATGAGAAATGTAATTGTCTAGAACGACTTTCTAATACCTGCAGTGATCCATCTGTTACCCTTAGTTGCTGCTGTTGAGGTGGCTACATTTGGAAGTACCTCTCTAAAAATTAAATTATACAGTCCACAGAATTTAGAGAACTAGGCATTTAAATTGCTTTCCATGTACTCTTCAAACCAGATTTGTTTTGCCAGTGCCCAAGAAAATGTAAATTTGCATTCTGAGAAGATCCATTTGTAGGCCCACAGATTTATGTGATTTACCAAGCCTGTTTCCCTAGACTCTCTTCCTGTCTGGTAAGTCTGCCCAGGCCTGGGGTTTTGGGCAACTTTTCTATATATGTGTGCTGTGGCCGTATCTGAGCTATTCTCTGCCCCAGTCACTGCCACTGTTTGAACATCTTTCATTAAATACTTGCACAAAAACCCTAAACCCTCAGTCACCTGATTCAATCCAGCATTCTGTTATAAAATGCTGTTGACCTGATGTTTTTCACTAAAGTTCCCTTGTGATTGAGGACCTACACCTTTGCCTTCACTTAGAGGAGAGTGCAGTTACTGTTCAAATTCAGGACACACCACAGTAATCTTATGAGGCTGTCAATTGCTTTAGCATGAATTGTAGTAATGGAACAATATGGAAAGTTTACAACTTTAGTCATCTGGAGAAGTCTGCTGTGGACATTCTGGAAAAGTGAGGAACATCTTATGTCTACCAAGAAGTCAACAAATTTGTTCTCAAAGCTATTCAAATTCTTTTCAGTGTTTTAATCTAGACATAGAAGTGTAAAGAGCTAAGTGACTGGAGGTGGTGGTGGTTAGTGTTTAACGTCTCGTCGACAACGAGGTCATTAGAGACGGAGCGCAAGCTCGGGTTAGGGAAGGATTGGGAAGGAAATTGGCCGTGCCCTTTCAAAGGAACCATCCTGGCATTTGCCTGAAATGGTTTAGGGAAATCACTAAGTGACTGGAAATAACTTAAAGAGCAGTTTTTGGATTGAGTCACTAAAGCAGTTGGAAAATAGGATTTCCATTGTGTCAACTGGTGCTGTTATTTCCATGAAAAATATTTTAGTATCTGATCTTTTGTTTGTGAAATTGTGAGCCTACATTCACAAAGAATATAATGCTCAGAGATAGAGAATTTCTCATATTCCTTAATTACAACTAAAACTGATACCAAGCTGAATACTTGGTCAAGCCTTAAAAAAAGGGGGGGGGGCATATTGTTGGCAACATCATTGGTTATTTAGTTTAACATTGAGTGATAGCGGTGATATTAGTACAAAGGAAAACTACGTGCATTTTTGCCGAATTGATTCAAAAACATATAAGATAAATACATCCTCAAATTAGATGAAGTATGTGTGCATAATACATTTTCATAGCACTTCCATACAACTAGCCGTTAGGTGAGTATATTGTACTTTCTGGGGAAATTTCTAAAATGAAGAGGAAATATGATAATAGACAACCTCTTTACCTTTCTTCACATAGCTGTGAAGATGTATGAGAAGAAAATTTTGTTACTGAGAACAATAAACCACATTATATGAGAGTCCAGATGGCATGAAACAGCCCAATACTGAAATGTACTTATCATCCTCCAATAGTTTAGTGTCAGGGAATCAAGGAATGAAGAATCAAAATATCTTCCAAGTACTTTTCATGCTTTTTTCCATCACACAAAGTAAGAAAAAAGAGACTGTAATTTCCTGTAAATACACAATGTTTGGTGTCAACATGATTGATAAAATGACACTTGACTTTATTATAAGGAATGCATGTGGGAGATGGCAACTAGACGTCTTCTATATCTTGGGCATGGTGATAATAAATGCACGGGTCATCTGAAAGAAAAAGGGAGAAAGAAATAGTTAATTATGTAATCAGCAAGTGCACATTGTGAAGATGGTGCAGAAAGGCAAATGAAGAAGAGCAAGAAGTATTATTTTACTCATAGCTGTTATTTCAGCAATTGTAGTATGTACAGGATGCAGCAGTGTTCATAGCGTAATTTGACTTGCGTAGTACGATGGAAATTGCTATTTTGTGAGCAAAATAACTGACGATGGTCAAAGTAGAGAGGATATAAAATGTAGACTGGCAATGGCAAGGAAAGCGTTTCTGAAGAAGAAAAATTTGTTAACATCGAGTATAGACTTAAATGTCAGGAAGTCGTTTCTGAAAGTAGTAGCCATGTATGGAAGTTAAACATGGATGATAAATAGTTTAGACAAGAAGAGAATAGAAGCTTTCGAAATATGGTGCTACAGAAGAATGCTGAAGATTAGATGGGTAGATCACATAACTAATGAGGAGGTATTGAATAGAATTGGGGAGAAGAGGAGCTTGTGGCACAACTTGACTAGAAGAAGGGATCGGTTGGTAGGACATGTTCTGAGACATCGGGGATCATCAATTTAGTATTGGAGGGCAGCGTGGAGGGTAAAAATGGTAGAGGGAGACTAAGATATGAATACACTAAGCAGATTCAGAAGGATGTAGGCTGCAGTAGGTACTGGGAGATGAAGAAACTTGCACAGGATAGAGTAGCATGGAGAGCTGCATCAAACCAGTCTCAGGACTGAAGACCCCAACAACAACAGTATGATGATGTACTGCAAGAATGCACGCCAGCTCGTGCATCAAACCAGTCTCAGGACTGAAGACCACAACAACAACAGTATCATGACGTACTGCAAGAACGCACGCCAGCTCGTGCCACATTCGTGTACTAATGAGCTGCCATTTTGAGTGTGACAGTGATCTGGAGCAGTGGAGTGCACAGCAGCATGCCTTTGCTGTTGAAAGTTATTTAAAGAATAATGACTCTGTTATTGCTGCCCAGTGTCTATTTTGGCAACATTTCAACTTGGGACGTCATGGGAAAGTTCCAGATGGATGGACCATTGTGAGGTGGGTATGTGCATTTCGAACAACGGGTTCTGTTTGCAATGGCAAACCAGGAAGAAGTTACAGAACTGTGCGGACACCAGAAGCTACACAAAATGTTCATGCTGGACTGTTGCGTAACCCAAGAAGATCTGCTCGTAAACTGTGAGTATGTCCGATCGCTCATTCAGGAGAATATTTGCACGAAGATCTCCATTTTCACCCATATAACCTGCAGATTGTTAAGAAAATTAGGCCTCACGACTGGGTTTCACGCGAAACATTCTGCTTAACCATGCGTGATCTCCTTCACCAAAATCCACAAATGTTGCACACCGTCCTTATGTCAGATGAAGCTCATTTTGAGTTATGTGGTACAGTGAATAAACAGAATATGCATTCCAGAATGAGATTTTCACTCTGCAGTGGAATGTGTGCTGATATGAAACTTCCTGGCAGATTAAAACTGTGTGCAGGACCGAGACTTGAACTCGGGACCTTTGCCTTTCACGGGCAAGTGCTCTACCAACTGAGCTACCCAAGCACGACTCACGCCCCATCCTCACAGCTTTACTTCTGTCAGTACCTCGTCTCCTACCTTCCAAACTTAACAGAAGCTCTCCTGTGAACCTTGCAGAACTAGCACTCCTGAAAGAAAGGATATTGTAGAGACATTGCTTAGTCACAGCCTGGGGGATGTTTCCAGAATGAGATTTTCACTCTGCAGCGGAGTGTGCACTGATATGAAACTTCCTGGCAGATTAAAACTGTGTGCCGGACCGAGACTCAAACTCCGGACCTTTGCCTTTCGCGGGCAATTGCTCTACCAACTGAGCTACCCAGTTGGTAGAGCACTTGCCGGCGAAAGGCAAAGATCCCGAGTTCAAGTCTCGGTCCGGCACACAGTTTTAATCTGCCAGGAAGTTTCATATCAGCGTACACTCTGCTGTAGAGTGAAAATCTCATTCTGGAAACATCCTCCAGGCTGTGACTAAGCCATGTCTCCACAATATCCTTTCTTTCAGGATCTCTAGTTCTGCAAGGTTCACAGGAGAGCTTCTGTTGAGTTTGGAAGGAAGGAGACGAGGTACTGGCAGAAGTAAAATTGTGAGGACGGGGCGTGAGCCGTGCTTGGGTAGCTCAGTTGGTAGAGCACTTGCCCGCGAAAGGCAAAGATCCCGAGTGAATAAGCATTATTGGAGTGATGTAAACCCGCATGAACTGCATATCAAGCCCTTGCACAGTTCTCGTGTCACAGTGTGTTGTGGAGTTGCTTCCTTTGGGATTATTGGCCCTTACTTCTTTGAGGATGACAGTGGTGTGTCTGTAACTGTCATCACTGAACGCTACCTAAAGATGCTGCAAGACTTCGTTCTTTCCCAATTCAGTATGGTCGATGTGGATGTGGAAGAAGTATGGTATCAACAAGATGGAGAAACCTCGCATACAGCCAGAATTTGCATGGATTTCTTACGACAGACATTTCCCGGTAGAGTAATTTTCCATTTGGTAACATTTCCTGGCTGACTCGCTCACCTGACCTTACATGTGCAGACTTTTTCCTTTGGGGCTACCTGAAGCAACAAGTGTTTCAAACATGGTGTGCCACCATTCCTGAGTTGAAGGATCGCATCAGAACTGCTGTCGGCAGTGTCCCAGGGAATACATTATGCCGAGTTATGGAAAGCTTCGAATGCCGCCTAGATGAATGTGTTGTGCAGAAGAGGGCATTATTTGACAGGTGTCATATTCAAAAAGTAATCCATGCAGTGGACAATGACTTACACATTAGTGAATGGCATACCTTTAGCTATTAATTGACTTAAGAAGTAATAAATAAATTACAGTTACTGTCTGATGGTGTGTTTTTAATATCTTACTATGAATGCTGCCGCACCCTGTATTTCAAAATAAAATTAAGATATCACTTGCAAATATATTTTAAGCAAAATAAAAATATATTTGCAACAGATGGCTGAGTTTTATTCTGAAAAGAGGAAGAAGTGCCATATCAGCTTCTAAAAAAGCAAAAAATTCAGTGAAGTGTGTGTCAAGTGCAGCATGTGAAATATAATTCTTTGTATAAACTGTTTTGTTCAGGATGAGCTGTGGTGTGGTGAGGGGTCATGACATGCAAGCAGGGGACTGATACTAATAGCCATAATTCAGTAAAATGTCCCTGTCTTTATCCTCATCAAGCTATGTACATACACGTACACACTCAAGGCCTTGGCTGCACACCAAATTAATGCAGTGCGGACATCGCTGGTGGGGAGGAAAACGTGATCAATAGCTTTGATTCCACATATACAACTTTTATTCACTGCCAGTGGCACCACATGGAGTCAGACAATATGGGAATGTACGTACTCAGTGGTGCAAGGTGAACACACTCACATCCTACCTCTGTGCGGCCTTACAACAGTGACATAATTGAACTGTGTTGTAAAGACAAGTGCTAAAACATGCTTCTAAATAAATAGTATGTTTAACAGATACCGTGTTCATTCTAAATCAGAAATTATATTAAAATTGCAATGTTTAGTTACTTCAGATATGATGCCATACTGCATGCTGGATAAAAATTTATAATATAATATTAAAATAAAAATAATCACAAAGGTAGTGATTACTGTATTTCTGAAACTAGACATCTGCTGGCTCCATGACAAAAATTAATATGCTGTGATCCATTACTCCATAACATGAACACTGCTTACCTGCAGTCCAATGATGCTATTGTTTGCACTGCTCTCTGTTACAGTGAGAATTTGTTCTTGCGATTAGTAACTTCTGGGAGCAGCACAAACATAAAAAAGTCCAGTCACCATCATTAATCATTCCCTCAAGTTAAGAACAGAACTGTGACAACACTAGTCTGCATGTCGTCATCTACTTTAGCAGTATCTGATGTACTTACTAAGTCTGTAAGAAGAGTGTGGCTTAAATCGCTACCCGACCATTCTCATTTAGCTCCTCTGCAGTTATTCCTAAATCATGTTATGGGGTGCTTCCTCCAAAAATGGTTCCTCCTTGATAGTGTTCAATACTTGTGTTTCAACTACTTTGTTTCTTCTGTTTGTTTGTCAACCCTCTTCGTGCTTCAATGCTCAAAATTATATACTTCTCTATCCCTTCTGTCATGCAGCATTTCTCATTGTGTGTAAATCCTCTGGACATAATAATCTTTATTGGGGATAGTTTTTTCTGTTGTTTGACATTTTTATTTAAAATTTTGTAATACCTGTCTTTGCAACACTTTCACTCTTCCTCCATCATCTGTAGTGTGTTTAATCTCAGTTTTGTACCACCCTGTAACTCCCTTTCTCCTTTTACATGTTTGATGTGCCCAGTCTTTTTCTCACACTGAGTCCAATATCTTATGCTTCGTGTATTGTATTGTACTCATCATACTCCCTTCACTCATCATACTCCCTTCTCTCATCATCTTTGTTCAATTCTGCCATTCTTGTGGAGGATTTCTTCTCTGTTGCACTTGTTGAAGACTAATTTTTATCTAGGACTGACACATCTTCTGACAACAGCACTAAAAACGTATGCCCTGGCAGTCTAGTAAATACTGGTATCTGTAGCTAAATTTTCCTTATTGTCACTTAATAGCCACAATGTTTGTATTGCAGAAATAGTCCATAGGTTCAGTGTTCAATGGCATGTAAGTTTTAGCATTTTTCAAATAGGTACAGTGTCTTTCACTTGCTATAAGCATATGTGTGTGTAAACAATACAGTCCCGTGCATCTGAAAAGACCCAAATTAAACTATAGGTAATCTAATACACACTGGATGTAAGTGCTACTCTGCAATGAAAAGGTTGGCACAGGAGATGAGGTCATGCCAGGCTCCATAAAACCTCTGAGAATACTGACTGAAAAAATACCCCTACCTAACAGGGTAACCTAATTGAAAGGGCGTATAAAGGAAAGTGCATCCCACTTTGAATAGAACTTATAGTGTTTGTGCTTTGTCATGTGTATTGGATATAAGAAATTTCTAGAATAATCTTTTATAGTTACACATGGATTTTAAGTTTATTGTACTGTCTTCTTAGATGTCATCAATTTCACATAGTTTTGGATTCACTTCACAAATCCGTACACCCAACTGCTTCTACTATACGAGGGGTGTTTGAAAAGTCCATGAGAAGCCCAAGAGATGGCACCATGATTAGTTAGTAGCGTCTTTGGAAAGAATGCACACCAAGTTTCAGCCATATTGGTCTATTTCTTTGTGTTTGGCATTTGTGTGAATCAAGGAAGTCGAGTGATTGTCAAGAAATGTACAAAGAAGAATTTTGTGTGGTGGTGATTGTCAAGAAATGTACAAAGAAGAATTTTGCGTGGTGTTTAAACATTACTTTATGAAAGGCAAAACTCCTCAGGGGACTAAAGAGAAACTTGATAAACATTAAGGTGACTCTGCACCTTCGATTAGAACAGTTTATAAGTGGTTTCAAAATTTTCAGTGTGGCCATATGGGCTCAAGTGATGCTGAACGTTCTGGACACCCTGTGGAGGTTCCGACTCCAGAAATCATTGATAAAATCCATGATATGGTGATGGATGCCAGAAGAGTTAAGGTGCGTGAGATTGCTAGTGCTGTGGGCACCCCAAATGAATGAGTACATAATATTTTGCATGAACATTTGAACATGAGAAAGCTCTCCGCAAGATGGGTTCTGCGATTGCTCACGCTTGACCAAAAACGGAATCATGTGAAGTGTTGCAAGGATGGTTTGCAGCTGATCAGGAAGAATCTGCAGGACTTTAAGGGTTGTTTCGTCACTGTGGATGAAACATGGATAGATTACTATACTCCTGAGATCAAACAACAATCTAAACAATGGGTTACCAAGGGAGAATCTGCACCAAAAAAGGCAAAGACCATTCCTTTGGCCGGAAGGGTTATGGCGACTGTGTTTTGGGATTCGCAAGGGATGGTCCTCATCGACTAACTGGAAAAGGGTAAAAGTATTACAGGTGCATATTATTCATCATTATTGGACCATTTTAAAACAGAGATGCAAGAAAAACTTCAGCACGGTAATCAGAGGATTAGAAATGGGTATACAGTTGTAGCTTATGAGATGCTACTCAATGGCCCTTGAACATCCAATGGTACATGGGACCCACCACCATGCTGCAAGGCTAGGACAGGCCAGTATTTCATAACTTCAGATTGGAAACCCAATTCGTAATGTTGTATTCCTCTGACATATCGAACTGGGGACTACTCAATGTACCACCATGGCCATGTAGTGAACCACAATGTATCATAACAGGTAGTACACTGCGATCAGAGATCACATATCATGCAGACATAGAACGAATAGTGGCTCCAAACATTATAGTACTTGTGAAGCATTTATTGCCTACACGTCCACTTGTCATCTGGAGAACAGACATGTAAGTGGATGATGAATGTTGCAACCACAGAAGAAAAAAAATTGAAATAATCCTGATTTATGGGGAGTGTAGGAGAAATGTTGAGGCTGCTGTTGTATTTTATGCGAGCATAAAACTTGCCCTTGTTCTTTCTTTTACAAGGTTGTGAACACCTTTATGTCTGATGGCAGTGCACAGACCAGCAGAAGGAAACATATCACAAGTCACTGCATCAAGAACTTCATGGCGCTGATTTTCATAACCAGGTAGTATTTTGTGAATGGGCACATCAGCAAATGAAAATGACCCTCTAAGTTCTTTACTGAGATACTATTTTCTGATGAGTCTACATTCAGAAACCAGGGTAGCATTAGTCCATTAAATTTTGGGCATGCAGCTGTGCAAATAAAATTTCTTCCACAAATTTTATTTGTGCGGCTGCATGCCCAAAATTTAATGGACTGTTTATTATACCATGAAAAGTTGAAAATGCACAGGGTAGCATTAACTGGCATTACATGCATTACTGGAGTGTAGACAATCCCCACTTGTTATGGTAAGTTGACCAACAACATCCTTGGTTGGTTAACGTATGGTGTGGCATCATAGTTTACAAACTCACTTGTCCATATTTTATTAACAGCATGTTGAATGAACACAAATATCAAATGCTTTTGGAATAGGAACTACCAGTACTACTGCAGGATGTTGCCCTGGACATTCGACAACATATGTCGTTTCAGCATGACAGTTGCCCAGCGCATTACGCTACTGAAGCACAGGAAGTATTGGACCATTTTTACTCTTGTTGGTGGATCAGCAGAGGTGACCCTATTAACTGGCCCATTAGGTTGCCGGATTTGATGTTGCCACATTTCTTTCTGTGAGGATATTTAAAAGATAAGGTGTACCAGCAAGTGCCAAAATGCCTGTGAAGATATGGTCGATTGCATCGGAAAAGTAGATCAGATTCAATTTTTTTTCCATAGACCCCAAAAAGAAATGATTCTCATGGGTGTGGAGCATGCCAGAAAGAATAACGTAAACCATAAAACATTTAAATATAATACTAAATATCCTAATCATTTGTCAACAGGTTCTCAAAATAGATGAATATATTACAGTAAACTGGAAATGCTAATATTTACAGAATTAATACACTGTCAAAATGAAACATTGTTATGCACTTTTAATAGGTTTATCATACACAAAATACCTAATCTTGACTATTGTGAACAAGTGCTGCAAAAACTGAAATCTAACAGGCATTTTTACTTAAGCTGGTCTAACAGTTCCTGTTAAGATATTCATCCTTGGAGTAGGAGGAGTTGCCTGTCAAGAAGTCTTTCAAACTCTGTTTAAACCATGCTTTATCTGAAACCAAGTTTATAATGGTAGCTGGAAATTCACTGAAAATGTGTGTTCAGGAATATTGGACCCGTTTTGGATCAAAGAAAGGGCACGGCCGATTTCCTTCCCAATCCTTCCCTAACCCGAGCTTACACTCTGTCTCTAATGACCTCGTTGTTGACAGGACGTTAAACATTAACTACCTACCTACCTACCTACCAAGGTAAGTGATTTTAGGTCTTTAAGTAGATTGTTCTTATTTCTAGTATTTACACTATGTATGGATTGGAAATAGAGATGTATCACCTGCAACAAATTTCATTAAGGAATAAATATACTGTGTAGCAGTGGCTGGAATACAAAGGCCCCTGTTCAATATGTCAGAGGAATACAGTGATGTGAATGGGGTTTGCAATTCAAAGTTATGAAATACTGGCTTGTGTTACCCCCCTGTAGCATGGAGGTGAGGTCCCATGTGTCATTAGATATTCAAGGGCATTGAGTTGTATGCCATAAATTATGATTGTGTTCCCATTTCTATATTCTCCCATTACAGTGCCATATGAGGTGAAACAAAGAAAATGCTGTAGACAAAAAATTTTTAGACTTTGCCATAGAATCGTAATCTGCAATAAAAAATGGGGTGGGCTATGGTACCATTAGAGCCCCTCTCTGAGACAAACAAATTGGAATTATGACTTTTTTTGATCCAGTGTGTAGTTTTCGAGATATTTCAATGTCTTCTGTTAAAATGAACACCCTGTATATAAATTAGCTGTCATATAAATACAATATGCATTGTGCATCAAGAAAACAACACTGATGACACAAGTGTTACAATCAATATAATTGTAAATAAAATAGAAAGAAACTTCCACATGGGAAAAATATATTAAAAACAAAGATTCCAAGACATACCCAGTATGTGCGGATGGATATGTGTGTGTGTGTGCGAGTGTACACCTGTCCTTTTTTTTCCCGTAAGGGAAGTCTTTCCGCTCCCGGGATTGGAATGACTCCTTACCCTCTCCCTTAAAACCCACATCCTTTCATTTTTCCCTCTCCTTCCCTCTTTCCTGACGAAGCAACTGCCAGTTGCAAAAGCTCGTAATTCTGTGTGTGTGTTTGTGTGTTTTGTTCATGTGCCTGTCTGCCGGCGCTTTCCCGCTTGGTAAGTCTTGGAATCTTTGTTTTTAATATAATCAATATAATTGGATAGATAAAAGATCTTCTCATCAAGCAGTGGCTGAAGAAAACCTACATAATGGTTAAGTAAATGTGCAGGCTTTCGGAGATAGTGGCTCCTTCTGGCAGAATAGTTGAAGAGGAAGGAAGAGGAATGAAGGAAAAGAACTATCGACACTCAGGAAATGAAAGCATTAATAATAATAATAATAATAATAATAATAATAATAATAATAAAAATTTTATTGTCATTCAGCTGGTTACAGCAATAGACAAAGTCAAGAGCTTATATTTCTACATAAACTACTATATCGATGTAAATTGGTTTAAACATAAAATAGGTACACATTAGAATACGGTATTTTCATCTTTAAAAAATTCATCAATGGTGTAAAACGGATTGTTCACTAGTAGCTTGTATAATTTAGCTTTAAAAATATTTACAGGCAGTTCTTTAAAGTCAGCACTTAGTCTATTAAACATCCTTAGTCCGATAACTAGGTAGGAGTTCTGCGATTTTGATAATCTACGATATGGTACGTCTACAGATGTTCTTTTTCTAGTATTATGGCTATGAATATCACTTCTCAACATAAAATTAGAGACATTATTTCTAATGTACAATAAAACATTGTAGATGAATAGGTTTATTACTGTAAGACACTGCAATTTAATAAACAGAGGTTTACAATGTTCTGCTTTATCAGAATCCGTTATTATTCTGATCACTTTCTTCTGTAAAAGTAAAATGTCATTTACATGGCAGCTACTACCCCACAGTAAGATTCCATAAGAGATGATGCTTTGGAAGAAGGCAAAATATGCTGATCTCACATAGTCATTGGGGACATGTCTTTTTAAATTTCTAATTAGATAAATGACTCTTGAAAGCTTAGCCAATATATTTTTAATGTGTGGTTCCCATGTTAATTTATTGTCAATAGTAACACCTAAAAATTTAACAGTTTCTAATTCTTGGTAATTGGGAATCTCTTTGAGGCTAAAGTAAAGTGTCTGGGTTTTGTTTTCATTTAGTAGGAAGCCGTTAGCTTTGAACCATAATGAGGACTGAGCAAGGGTATTTTCAGTCAGTGTTTTTAGTGTACCTAGATCAGAGCTTTTATGTAGAAAAGTTGTGTCATCAGCATACAATATTGTGTGAGAATTTATGAATAAGGGCAGGTCATTAATCATTAGTATAAACAGTAAAGGTCCAAGCACCGACCCTTGAGGCACTCCGTACCTAACATTAACCAAATTTGATTTCTCCCTACCAATGCACACAACTTGTTGACGGTTCTCTAGAAAAGACCTGAACATATTTATACTGTTGTCATCAAAACCATAGTAAACTAGCTTTTTCAGCACAGTGTCATGGTCTACACAGTCAAAGGCTCTGCTCAGGTCACAAAATGTAGCCTGGGCATAGTCCCTAGCCTCGAACACATCTAGGACTAATTTTACGAGGGAGTCCATTGCATCCGTTGTGGATTTACCTTTTCTAAATCCAAACTGTTTATCACTAATTATATTTAGTTTACCCAAGTAGATACTAACTTGCTCATACATAATTGTTTCTAAAATTTTTGAAAAAACTGGGGTTATGGATATAGGTCTGTAACTAGCGGGACAGTTCTTTTCCCCTTTTTTATATATGGGCACAACTCTAGAAATTTTTAGTATGTCAGGGAACTTACTTTCAACTAGGCATTTGTTAACACAAAAGGTTAAAGGATAAATCACACAATCAATAACATCTTTCAACAAATTAACTGACATATCATAGTACTCAACACTAACTGAAGGTTTGAAACATCTTTCAACAAATTAACTGACATATCATAGTACTCAACACTAACTGAAGGTTTGAAATTTTTTACAATTTTTAGGATATTATTTGGGCTCACTTCCGTGAAAGTGAAGGTGCTCGGGGGAAGCTTTTCAAAACAGCTGTCCATAATGCTAAGTGCATTTTCAGGGGGTTTGTTTATTGAACTACTAATTTCTTCAATGGACTGGATGCAATATTTATTAAATTCTTCTGGGGTAATGGCGATTTCCTCTTTGTATTTAGTGTGTGCAATGGAGTTTATTACACTCCACGCCTTTTTGCATTTATTGTTAGATTTTTCAATGTTTACTATGTTATGCAGTTTCTTTGCTTCATTTATTGCCTTCCTATACTTGTATTTAGCTTTAGCATAGAGTTCTTTATGCAGTTCTGATTTACTGTATTTGTACAGACTAGAATACATCATGACAGTATTTTTCAGTTGCCCTAACTGTGGAGTATACCATTCCTTCGTTTTCCTTTTCTTGTAATTACTACTAATATTCACTGTACATTTTTTCAGAGGGATGTTATTTTCAAATATATTTAAGAATACGGAGAAAAACTTGGTGAAAACAATATCACCTGAACAGTGTTGAAACCTATTAAAACGTGTGTCCCAACAGAAATAAGTGAGGGCATGTCTAAACCTATCCACCCTCTCTTTGCTCACTGGTCTAGTAATCACAATTTTAGATTCTCGTTTAGTGCAGTCTGAAGTTACATTATTAAGACTAAGATATACTGCATCATGGTCTGAGAAAGGGAAACCAATTACATCAGTGGACATACAAGTTCTCTTAATATTTGTAAATATATTGTCTAGACAGGATGAGCCTCTGGTGGGTTTGCAGTTAACATAGTACAGGTTAAATTGTCGAAGCACATTTTGGAGCTCTGTCACAGTTTTTCTGTCCCGCAGGACATCAAAACTTGAGTTGATATCCCCTCCAATGACAATATTGTATTTTTTCCATTTTGGTATACATATGTACATTAAGAGTTCCTCAAGTTTCTCCAGAAAGATATGTGGGTCACCACTAGGTGGCCTGTACACTACTACTACCATTAGCTTAAGGCTCTCAATTACTAGACCTGATATTTCAAAATGCATTTCATCACAAAGGGTATTGAGATCATTTGGAGAAGCCACCCAGAACACCAGAGCAGGGAAAACTTACTGGATAGGGTGAGAAGGGAAAGCCATTACCAAACTGTGGCCAGGAACAAACTTGACCACACAGTGGCTCAACATGCTGCTAAGCACAACATGCTTCAGTTCAACAGCTGCTTTGCAACCCGTGCCATCTGGATCCTTCTCTCCAGCAGTGGCATCTCTGAACTACAATGGGTGCTATCCTTGCAACACATCCTGTGCTCTTATAATCCTCCTTACCCTACTTAATCTCAATCTCTGCTAACCCGTTGTTCCCCACACTTCTACCCTATATAGAGAAAGAGAGACACACACACACACACACACACACACACACACACACACACACACACACACACACACAGAGAGAGAGAGAGAGAGAGAGAGAGAGAGAGAGAGAGAGAGAGAGAGAGAATACTCTAGGTCATTAAAAGATTGGTTCTGAGAGCTGGCAGGTTTTCATTCTCTTTTGTATGTGTCTATCGATGACTCAACACTTCTGCTATTCGGTGAGTAGCCTTCTTTAATAGTAAGTTTTTTTACAGTCTTCCAGAACTTTCCTTACCACGAATTTTTTTCTTCAGTTTGTGTCATTGTTGCATTTCAGAATTTTTATTTGCAGTGACTAGTTTTTGACTACATTGTCCATTCTCAAACAAAGACAGCAAAGGAAATGAATTTAGTGTCTTCCATCAAAACACTGGGTACCTCATGAATAAAAATGATAAACCTACGTTCCTTCAGGAAAATAAAAAGGTAGATGGAATTTTAGCAGACCTGTGCATATCAAAACATAACATGGAAATCACTGAAACTGAACAGATTCGTCTTGACGGATGCAAGCTAATGTCATACTACTGTAGAGCCAATAAAAATTACAGGGGAGTTGTTGTAATGCAAAAAGTGGTGTTAAGTTCCAGGCTCTTCAGATGAAGGAATATTATGTTGACCAGCTTTTTGAGTGCTTCGCCTCAATATTGGATCAGAAAATTAAAAAAAAGCTTGTACTCAGTACTCACAATTCACAGTAGACTGGTAGGAAGAATCTTAAGATTCATAAAGCAGCTAGAAACTGTTTTAATAAGTTTATGCAGTCTTAACTGGAAAATTATTGTTAGTGGAGACTTTAACATGATTTTTTGTCAGATCATTCTGCCAGAGGGCGCCTTTTGTTGATGAGATCCAGCTTTCGGTTACTTTCCACATTAAAGTTCCCTAAGATTGAAGGGTGTAGTGCAACAACTATTGACAATTTGTTTTTAGAACCAACCACCTGCAGTGATTTAGTCGTAAAACCAGTTGTCAATGGTTATCTGACCATGATGATCAAATATTAACAATAAAATTTACCTACCATTTAGGTAAAGATTGAAGAAGAAAAGTATTGTATCACAAAATCATAAACAATTGTTTGATCATAGTGTTTTGAGATGAATTACAGAAAGAATGCAGGGGAGAAATTTATAAAGAAGACAGTGTTTATGGAAAAGCTAACTCTTCCTTAAGCATATTCCTATAGAATTTTCAGTCTTGTTGTCCCACAAACAAGTAAGAGTAAACTTGAACAAAAGCTCGAATAAGGTGTGGGTAAGTCCTGGGATTAATCTTTGTGCTAGGATATGAGAGCTTTACATAATCCACAGAACAAGCAGTAGTCAAGATTTGAAACCCTATTACCACCAGTAGTGTAGAATCCTCCACTCTGTTATTAGAAGGAAAAACTCATGGGCAACGCCAAAAACTCCAAGAATAAAGCATAAAGTAATTGTAACATTATTACTCAGGAAACAAACAAAACTAGTCAACCAAATGAAACTGAGGCCCATGAGATGGTGACACTTTCAATTTGTTGGCCATTAGCCACCAAATCCAGTGATTACTTCCTCATAGTGGCTACAAATGCTATGTCTAGTAATGAACAACCAATTACAAATGTGTTAGATTTACTTTTACAGATGCTGCATGCACCACTAACAAACAGAAGTTCCAAAATACAACCTGAAAAAGATTAAAAGGTTGCAAAAGAATAGTAAATCTGATGGCTAAGATGATGTTTTTAGCCGAACATTAAAATCTTATGCTGAGATGATAGGATTACTCTTATGCTATATTTGAAATTAGTCAATGAGTTGGGGCATATCATGTGATAGATTTAAATATGCTATAGTAACACCCTTCTACAAAACTGCAGATACACAGATCACCCTTAGTTACAGACACATATTGCTCCTTCCAGTCTTTTCAAAAATGTCAGTGACATACCATAGAATACTGACTCATTTAACTGAGCAGAAATTGTTAACTGCCTCTCAATTTGGCTTTTTTAAAGGGTTTCCTCACATACAGCAATACAAGATCTCACAAATGAAGACTTAGCAGAGCTAAATATAAAAATTATCATGTTGGCAAATTCTGTGACCTTACTGAGGTCTTTGATTGTGTAGATCACAAAGTTCTACTTACCACACTAAAGTGTTATAGCATTAATGGCATCTTTCTAGTATGGATGACATCCTCTATCTACAATAAAAAGCACATGGTCATATTCACAGAATGTATTTTGGGCATGAAAATAACCTCAGAAAGGGGGAAAATATATGAAATGCCACATAGTTCAGTTTTGGGCCCACTCTTGTTTCTAACCTATGTAAATGATGAAACTTCCTGTCAGATTAAAGCAGTGTGCCAGACTGAGACACAAACACGAGACCTTTGCCTTTTGTGAGCAAGCACTCTACCAACTGTGCTACCAAAGCGTGACTCTCGAGCTGTCCTTTCAGCTTTACTTCTGGCAGTACCTCATCAAGTCTCAATCTGGCACACAGTTTTAATCTGCCAGGAAGTTTCATATCAGTGCACATCCCACTGAAGAATGAACATTTCATTCTGGAAACATCCCCCAAGGCAAAGGTCCCGAGTTCGAGTCTCGATCTGGCACACAGTCTTAATCTGCTAGGAAGTTTCGTATTAATGCACACACTGCTACAGAATGAAAATTCCATTCTGTTATGTGAATGATCTTCTAGTGACTCTAAAGGGCAATTCAAGAAATGTGATGTTTACTAACAACACAAGTATACTAATAGAGAGTCCAAACTCAGCCTAGGCAGACACAGCTCAGGTGGTAGCTGAACAGACATACAAGTGGCTCACAGCTAACACTTTAAGCGTGAACCTCACAAAGACTCATGTACAGTTTCAAACTAACAGTAATGACCTTTTAGCAGCAGGAGTAGATATTAATGGTTGCACACTGAATGAAGCACACGGCGTAAAATATCTTGGGAATTGGCTGAAAAATGAATTAAAATGCAGTCAACACAGGCATAAACTAATCAAGCTCAGTCCTGTGTGTTATGCCCTTAGAAACATCACTCACTATGTTGGCCTACATTTGTCATATTTCCATTCCCTGTCATCTTGTGACTTTATATTCTGAGTCAGCATACCTAAAGTAAATACAGTGTTCGTTCATCAGAATTGAGCAATAGGAATACTATGTAAAGTAGATAATCATATGTCTTACAAAAGTATTTATAAGGATCTTGGAACTTTTACATTACACTTTTCCTTTATCGCCTTTGTTGCTGATAATAAAAATCAGTTTCAACTGAACTGTGGTGCACAATCACAAAACAAGACAAAAAAATAATAATCTTGTGGACTTTGCCTCCTTTCTTACTTGTCCAGGCCTCAGAAAGGATTTATGCACTCTGATGGTAAGACATTCGGTAAGCTTACATCTAACATAAATCTAGAAATTGGGAATCCATATCAATTCAAAAGAAAATGAAAACATACCTTATTGACCACTCATTCTACACATTATCAGATATCTGGATTCAGGGATTGAAAGATTCTCTTGACTACATGGCAAGCAATGACATTTGTTACAAAACCTTATGACAAGTAATAATGTACTATAAATAGGATCCCATATTTATATATGTAAAAATATTTTCTTTGAAAAGCACCATTGTAATCAAGTAAACATGAAGCTACCAAAAGTGGATAAAACTTGTTATTAATAAAACTGAGGTGGCAGAATCTTCTTCCTTCCTGATAATTTAGGTGGCACATGCATGAATATCAATGAGCAGCGTAATACTTGTTTTATGTTAATACAGCATACGAATTAAGTTGCTTCAACATCTTTGTCTTACGTTAATGTATACCTATGCTAGTTCCACATCTCTGAAGGCGGTTCTTGTTGGAATCTACGGAACACAATAAATGAGTTGTTAGGCACATTTTAGATAAAAGTCATTGCTGATAAGTATAGTTGAAGAGACGGTGCAACAAAAGAATTGAAGTGCCAGGCTCATATGTATAAGCAGAATGTTGACTTTGTAGGATATATGAGTTATGCTTAAATAAAGAGGGTAGTTGGCAAGTGACAAGAATGGAGAACTGCTTCAAACGAATCTTAAGATCATACAGTTGCACTCTGCCAAAGCTACACTTTGGTATAGCATAGTAAATGCTAGCATTACTGGTTGTATTGGTAGCATTGATACATAAATGAAAGTATATACATAATACATAAATGAAAGTACGCAAGGGAAACTGGGAGCTGATGAAATTTCTTTGTTTTATATACGTTTTTCACATAATTAGAATCACACATTGCTCGGTATTAGTGCACTGCGTATTTTATATCTTTACAAAATGTTGTTGTTGTTGCTGTGGTCTTCAGTTCTGAGACTGGTCTGATGCAGCTTTCCATGCTACTCTATCCTGTGCAAGCTTCTTCATCTCCCAGTACCTACTGCAACCTACATCCTTCTGAATCTGCTTAGTGTATTTATCTCTTTGTCTTCCTCTACGATTTTTACCCTCCACGCTGCCCTCCAATACTAAATTGGTGATCCCTTGATGCCTCAGAACATGTCCTACCAACCGATCCCTTCTTCTGGTCAAGTTGTGCCACAAACTTTTCTTCTCCCCAATCCTATTCAATACTTCGTCATTAGTTGTGTGATCTACCCATCTAATCTTTGGCATTCTTCTGTAGCACCACATTTCGAAAGCTTCTATTCTTTTCTTGTCCAAACTACTTATCGTCCATGTTTCACTTCCATACATGGCTACACTCCATGCAAATACTTTCAGAAACGACTTCCTGACACTTAAATCTATACTCGATGTTAACAAATTGTTCTTCTTCAGAAACGCTTTCCTTGCCATTGCCAGTCTACATTTCATATCCTCTCTGCTTCGACCATCATTAGTTATTTTGCTCCCCAAATAGCAAAACTCATTTACTACTTTAAGTGTCTCATTTGCTAATCTAATACCCTCAGCATCACCCGATTTAATTTGACTACATGCCATTATCCTCATTATGCTTTTGTTGATGATCATCTTATGTCCTCCTTTAAAGACACTGTCCATTCTGTTCAACTGCTCTTCCAAGTCCTTTGCTGTCTCTGACAGAATTACAATGTCATCAATGAACTTTTACGTTTTTATTACCTCTCTGTGGACTTTAATACCTACTCTGAAATTTTCGTTTGTTTCATTTAGTGCTTGCTCAAAATACAGATTGAATAACATTGGGGACAGGCTACAACCCTGTCTCACTCCCTTCCCGACCGCTGCTTCTGTTTCATGCCCCTCGACTCTCATAACTGCCATCTGGTTTCTGTACAAATTGTAAATAGCCTTTTGCTCTCTGTATTTTACCCCTGCCACCTTTAGAATTTGAAAGAGAGTATTCCAGTCAACAGTGTCAAAAGCTTTCTCTAAGTCTACAAATGCTAGAAATGTAAGTTTGCCTTTCCTTAATCTATTTTCTAAGATAAGTCGTAGAGTCAGTATTGCCTCACGTGTTCCAACATTTTTACGGAATCCAAAGTGGTCTTCCCCGAGGTCGGCTTCTACCAGTTTTTCCATTTGTCTGTTAAGAATTTGCGTTAGTATTTTCCAGCTGTAACTTATTAAACTGATAATTTGGTAATTTTCAGATCTGTCAACACCTGCTTTCTTTGAGATTGGAATTATTATATTCTTCTTGAAGTCTGAGGGAATTTTGCCTGTCTCATACATCTTGCTCACCAGATGGTAGAGTTTTGTCAGGACTGGCTCTCCCAAGGCTGTCAGTAGTTCTAATGGAATGTTCTCTACTCCCGGGGCCTTGTTTCGACTCAGGTCTTTCAGTGCTCTGTCAAACTCTTCACGCAGAATCATATCTTCCATTTCATCTTCATCTACCTCCTCTTCCATTTCCACAATATTGTCCTCAAGAACATCGCACCTGTGTAGACTCTCTATACACTCCTTCCACCTTTCTGCTTTCCCTTCTTTGCTTAGAACTGGGTTTCCATCTGAGCTCTTAATATTCATACAAGTGGTCCTCTTTTCTCCAAAGGTCTCTCTAATTTTCCTGTAGGCAGTATCTATCTTACCTCTAGTGAGATAAGCCTCTACATCCTTACATTTGTCCTCTAGCCATCCCTGCTTAGCAATTTTGCACTTCGCGTCGATCTCATTTTTGAGACGTTTGTATTCCTTTTTGCCTGCTTCATTTACTGCATTTTTATAGTTTCTCCTTTCATCAATTAAATTCAATATTTCTTCTGTTACCCAAGGATTTCTACTAGCCCTCGTCTTTTTACCTACTTGATCCTCTGCTGCCTTCACTACTTCATGCCCCAAAGCTACCCATTCTTCTTCCACTGTATTTCTTTCCCCCATTACAGTCAATTGTTCCCTTCCGCCCTCCGTGAAACTCTGTACATCCTCTGGTTTAGTCAGTTTTTCCAAGTCCCATCTCTTTAAATTCTCACCTTTCTGCAGTCAGTTTCTTCAGTTTTAATCCACAGTTCATAACCAATATATTCTGTGATTAAGAGGTGGCTCCCTCTTTCATTTCTTACCCCCAATCCATATTCACCTACTACATTTTCTTCTCTTCCTTTTCCTACTATTGAATTCCAGTCACCCATGACTACTAAATTTTCATCTCCCTTCACTGCCTGAATAATTTCTTTTATATCTTCATAAATTTCATCAATTTCTTCGTCACCTGCTGAGCTAGATGGCATATAAACTTGTACTACTGTAGTAGACATCGGCTTCATGTCTATCTTGGCCATAATAATGCATTCACTATGCTGTTTGTAGCAGCTTACCCGCACTCCTATTTTTTATTCATTATTAAACCTACTCATGCATTACCCCTATTTGATTTTGTATTTATAACCCTGTATTCACCTGACCAGAAGTCTTGTTCCTCCTGCCACTGAACTTCACTAATTCCCACTATATCTAACTTTAACCTATCCATTCCCTTTTTAAATTATCTATCCTAACTGCCTGATTAAGGGATCTGCCATTCCACACTCCGATCTGTAGAATGCCAGTTTTCTTTCTCCTGATAATGATGTCTTCTTGAGTAGTCCCTGCCCGTAAATCCAAATGGGTGACTATTTTACCTCCAGAATATTTTACCCAAGAGGATACCATCATCATTTAATCATACAGTAAAAATGTAAAAATTTACAAAATATAATTTGCATTTACAAGTAATAAAAACTACTTGATCATAAAACTTCTGCACTTTTATGTAACCAACGCAATTATGTTCGATGCTAGTATATATAATAATTATTATTTTGTACCTTCTCAGTGGAATGTTCATTGTCATGATCGAAGGCAAGATTTTCCAGTTATTATTAATAAGTGTCAAAGTTTTTTATGAGTAATAGAAACATCTGTTATACAAGGTTTTTGTTTTGCCTTTTTTTACCTTTTTTCAGAAATGGGGTTTTCTAGCACTATCTGAAACATCTGTATTGCTTTTTTTTATTTTTGCTACAACAGCCCTCTGTTTCATGTTAAAAAACCAACAATTTTCGAATAAAACCTGAATTAAACAGTCATGTTTTCAATTTTGTTACAAGTTCTGTTTTTTTTATGGTAAAGGGAAAGGTGGTTGTTGACATTTTCATCTTCAGTCCGAAAACTTGTTTGATGCAACTCTCCATGCTACTCTATGCTGTGTGAGCCTCTTCATCTCCAAGTAACTACTGCAACCTACATCCTTCTGAATCTGCATACTATATTCACTTGGTCTCCCGCTTTGATTCCCTCCTCTTTCCTCCAGTACTAAACTTGTGATCTCTTGATGTCTTAGAATGTGTCCTACAAACCAATGCCTTCTTCTAGGCAGGTTCTGCTACAAATTTATTTTCTCATAAATTCTGTTCAGTACTTCACTAGTTATGTGATTTATTCACCTAATCTTCGGCATTTTTCTGTGACACTGAGAGGTGGCATGGGCCCCCTCTCATATTTCTATCTTACTCTGAGTAATTTGATTTGCGGAAGTATAACTGAGTATGGTCATTACAAGGCTAGTATTGAGAACTCAGAAGATATTATGAATATTTTCCTCTCTAATTGCATGTGGTGAAAAGTTGCTATTCCTTCACACATGGACTTCCCACGCAGCATCTCTCGTCACCCAGGTGGTCCAGTGACAGTGACAGGCGGGTTCTGCTGATCTTGAAAGGATTATGCCGACAGGTTTGAGGGAGCCAAGTGGATGCTGTCCAGACGCTGACATTGTCATAAGAGCGGGGGCGACACACCTACGGGGGCCAGAAGAAGAGGCTGCGGCTAGAGATTCCTGTACTTCACAGAAACTTCGTGAAAGCACTTTCTGATGGGCTACCAGCGAGGCGAGGGAATGACTTGTGTTCCCAGGCAGTCTTGGAGGGCAAATTCCCACATTTTCTGCAAAATCATAACTGTGATTGGCTGGCTCAGGGGATAGCTCTGTGACGTAGCAAAATCGGCGCAGAAATTGGCGCCAAGTATCTCCATTGGTGGAATAGCAGTGCTTCGCCAATAGAGTGGAATTTTCCACTGGTTTTCGACTTGCTGATTGGCATGTTTTAACCACGGCCAGTGTTGTGGGGGCAGGAATGTTCTGTGTTCAGCTTGTATGGGTGCTCTTGAGAGGGTCGGCTCTCGCTTTTTTCGTCAGGGTAGGTTACAAGACTGAGCTCTCGCTGCTCTGGACAGCCTGCCTTCCGTTGGCTGTCTAATATACTTTCATTTAATTGTAACTGTTTGATGAAGTTGCTGAAGTTTCGACTTCAACATAACTTTCCGAGTACAGTTGGCAATTGAGCGTTCTGTGTACAAGTGGCCTATGTTGTCTGTCTTGAACAGTTTTGGCTTAAGTTGACTGTATCGGAGTTACTGTTTGACTTGGCTTGTTAAATGCAAGGCAAGCCTTCTTCGTCTCCTTCAGAGGTGCATTTGTGTTGCTAGGAAGTCTTTAGTCTGGAACAACCAGACCAGGATAATTTGTTTCGGGCTATACTCGCGACATTATCATCACCACAACAGGATATCGAAGCAACCAGCCATCGCCTCCAGTATGCCAGATCGTGTCCTTGCATTTAAGAAGACAGCTTGGTAATGTATGTCCACAGCACCAGCAGATTAGGGAATTTAGCTATGTGACAATCAGAGCTAAGCAAAGAGCACCTGTTCCAGTCTCTTCTAACGTGGTACTGTCTTGGGTGTTCATTGTCTAAGTTCTCACTACAGTAGCAGCAATTAATTTTGGGTTGGCTGGGTGTTTCTCTTAAGATTTGAGTTGCAAGGAATTGGCTCCACATACCACTTGGTCATAAATGTCACACTCTAGTTTATGGACAACTTCACCTTCACAGCATTTATTTGAGTATCCAATTTGATGTATTGTAAATGTTTCATGTGTTTTGTTTATTATTTTGAGTTTAGTCATAATAAATGAAATTGTTATTTTGGGCAGAACTTTCATTCTGTTGATCATTGGAGCAGCCCATTCATTTCTCACTACATTAATGAAACTTTCCTTTATCAAATTAATTTCTATCAAATTAAATTATTGCAGGTGACAAACTCTTATCTACTCCACTTGCAGGGTTGATTACAGTCAGTTCGAGTTTCTTCTTAATCCATGTGCAACAGCAAAAGTCGGAGTTAGAAAAGGGGGGGCTTAAAGCATCATTTCCATATGGAGATTCTAGAAGAATTTAGTGTTAAATACAATGCTAGCCCTGGCACCTCTCATAAAATGGTGACCCTTAGCCTCGGATCTTTCCTGTGAATAGCAAACAGTGTTCTCAGTAGGAACATTCAAATTTTTTTCTCTACATTTTAATTGATTAATACCCAAGTTCTTTTTCTGGTAGTTCCACAATTTGTTTTTAAGCTGCAGCACATGATTACAGTTTTTGTTTTCAGACTAAATATTTTTTGTTGTTCATTGTTTTTTGTGTTTCTTTGATGTGGTGTCCGTACCACATCACACTTTGTCGGGTTTGTGTGCGGTTTCTGTACCACAACAAATTGTGCATGAAATCACAGTGTTGGAACGGTGTTGTTGTAATTTTATGTCTATGTGTAAAAATATAGGGAGTAGTATATTAAAAACAAAGATTCCAAGACTTACCAAGCGGGAAAGCGCCGGTAGATAGGCACAATGAATAAAACACACACACAGAATTTCGAGCTTTCGCAACCGGCGGCTGCTTCGCCAGGAAAGAGGGAAGGAAAAGGAAAGATGAAAGGATGTGGGTTTTAAGGGAGAGGGTAAGGAGTCATTCCAATCCCGGGAGCGGAAAGACTTACCTTAGGGAGAAAAAAGGATAGGCATATACTCGCGCGCACACACACACACACACACACACACACACACACACACACACACACACACACACACACACACACACACACGCGCATATCCATCCACACATACACAGACACAAGCAGACATATTTGGGAGTAGATTATTTTTATTGTGCATTTTCGATAAATTTGTTTTTCATGAATGATCACGAGAAATAAGGCACAATTATTAGCGAGCAAAGCTGAAACAAAAGAGGATAGCATAACGAATAAGGGGCAAGTTACTGACAGGGATAGGTTCAGAGATGAGATGGGCATATTTTTAGCAGGACAGGTAAACAGGGTCATTGATAAAAAGGTGATTTGGGCGCGATCTTAGTGCAACATTGCGGCCATGATTATGATAGTGAGGGAGAGGATGAAACAGAGACAGGCACACAGGTTTAGATGGTAGCACAAGTTTGCAGTCAAACAAACAAGAGCAGACAGGGGCCAGCTCGGTCATGTCAGAGCTCTAGCGCACAGGTGTCCTGAGTTACATCGCCCGTGTGTGACAAGGATCAAAAAGATGACATTAACCCAATACTGAGCTTCCTACGATCAATGAAAGAAGAAGTTGATGAACAACGTAATAAGGAGAAGGAAGAAGATGAGAAACAACGTAAGAAGGAGAAGAAATAAGATGAGAAACAGTGTAAAAAGGAGATGGAAGAAGCTGATGAACAGCGTAAGGACACTCAGGCAATAATTTTGCATATAGGGGAACTTTGTTGGGAATTACTAACAATATAGACAGAATGTGGAGAAGTAATACAAATATCAATGGATGCACAAAAAGTAGCAGGCCTGGCCAAAACCGCAGCAATAGGGGCAATGAAAGTTGCAGAAGCAACTTCTAAACTCACAGGGCGCTTGCGACGTACAACACAAGCCCACTCAAAATCCAGAGTGTTCTTAAAAACTCAAGGTAATATCATGAAACGAATGGAAGAAGTAGAGAATCGGATAGCAAAACTAGAGCAAAACAGGCACACGAGCACTGCGTGTTTGGATACCAATTATGGAGTACACAGAATTGTGTCTCTGAGGAAAAGCCCGCCATGCTCTAGCCCAGTGACAGAGTGCGGAACTCACAATGCTCACGCAGAAACAATGAGTAATAGCTCCAATAATTGCAGCCCACTTAGGAGAGGGAATTTTGAGTGCCACTTCCACTGTGATACAGAGGTAGCACATCACAGTTATCAGCAAGATAGATCAGGACACTCAGCAGACGTGCAAGTATCAGAAACGAGTGACAACAGCAGTGCAAGGATTGGACAGGATTTTGATCACAATCACTTCCTGTCGATACCAAAATTCCAGAAGTGCAAAGATAATGGAGGGTCAATGCATCTGAAGAGCTGGGTGATGCAGTTTACAAATTCATTACCCTCATCAAGGCCAACACAGGAAAAATTAGAATTCATGTGTGGACACATCGAAGGCCAAGCCGCAGAAAAGATGTGGGGTGAGGCAGCAACGTGTCGGACTTATCAGGAATTTGTTGGTGCATTTCTGCAGACCTACTGGTCAAAGGAAATGCAAGGCAGGATTAAAGAGGAAATAATATTTTGTCCTGAACTGGAAGTGTCCGGGCAAAGGAGCGCAACCAAATTTTTTGATGATTTACTCAAGAAGATTCAATTTTTAGATAGTCCATATAGCAACAGAGAAATCATTAAATTTTGCTTTTCCAAATTGCCAGTTAGGTACCAACAGACACTTGTCGGGAAGTGTGGATCTGACATAGAATCATTCAAGAGCCTATTGCGCAAACTCGAAGTAGTCTTTGATAAACAAGACGCAAAGGACAGGAAGAAGGGGCAAAGTAACAAATACCATGAGCCAGCAAGGGAAGATGACAACAGATCGCATAATCACACGGGTCACTTAGGAAACCAGGGTTACGGAAATCAAGGTTACGCTATTCAAGGTTATGGAAACCAGAGACACGGAAACCAAAACGTCAAGGAACAGGGTCAAGCTAGACAAGGAATCTGGGAAAGGAGGAATAATGAATGGCAAAGCGACTGTAATTGGAGAGAGCGAATCCAAGGACAACAGTGGAGCCAGGAATTCAAAACTGGACCCGCAAATCCTAATGCACGTCAGAGGAGGGGGTGCTTAACAAGGGACTGATGCCAGTCTAGTGGGAACACAGGCCGCCAGATTTCACATGTAATCTCAGACCTGGCCAACTATTGTGATAAATTATGAAGATTTATCAGAAATCCTGCTCGAAGAACATAAAACAACTCCTTGACAGGATCGTCAGCCTCTTATCACAGTAGCAATAGCTGAAAAGAGTATGAATGTGATAATAGATAGTGGAAGCTACATAACGGCAATATCTGAGGCAGCATACAAGAGGTGCTCTCAGGAGGTGGACTGGCCTGTCCTATCGATTAAGAAAACCAAAATAAAAAGAGCATTAGCGGGTAAATGTATGGAGGTCACCCAACAAACAAGACTGGAATTCTCCTATCAAGGACACAAAATAGAGTCTAACTTCTGGATCGTGCCAAATCTGGCAATTGACATGATAATAGGAACGGACTTCCTAAATGAGCATGAAGCAACAGTTGATCTAAGATGAGGTGAAGTGGTTTTGAGGAAAGGGAATCCCGTCCACATTAAGTTCGATGACCAGATGATCCCAGCTCAACTACCGTCTAACTGTGTACGGATAAACTATGCATGTCAGAAAGACAGAAAGGAAGAACAGGTCAACGTTGCGGGTAGGGGAGAGGACATGGATGAGAATGAAGTCATAATAAAGGGAGAAATAAAGGAGAAAAAGTGGAAGCAATAAAGAATATAAGGTCCAACCAGCGCAAAGAACTTCATAAATTACTAGTAGAACATGCGGAGGTTTTCATTCCCAAGACAGGATCAATAAAGAACTTCCAGTATGAATTTCGTGTACGTCCTCACAACCAGTTTCATGTGCCACTCTACCCAATCCCCTTGGCATATCGACAGAAAGTAGCACCTGAAATTACGCAAATGCTGAGTGAAGGCATAATAGAACCTACGTCTTCAGCCTATAATAACCTGTTAAGAGTTGTCGAGAAGGCAGATGGTAGTATTCATTTAGTCTTGGACTAGTGACAAATTAATACCATAATAGAACCCAAAAAAGACAGACCAAAAAGATTAGAGGAACTCTTACAAAACTCCCATGGAATATCAATCTTCTCATCAGTGGATCTAAAATCGAGTTTCTGGCAAATTGAGCTCCACCCAAATTGCAGACAGTACACAGCCTTTTTAGCATTTGGAAGATGTTACCAGTTTCGTTGTCTACCATTTGGTTTGAACATTTTATCTGCCGCATTCATTCGGGGACTGGACGGAATACTAAGCGATAATTTGAAACATCATGTCACCAGCTACGTGGACGATTTCTGATCGCGAAGAAATCTTGGTGAGAGCACAACATAGTCCTTGGTGAACTCCAAGCGACATTCAAGGAATACGGAGTGACTACCAATACCGAAAAATCGAATTTTGGGATGTCCTCTGTTAAGTTTCTAGGACATATCATCATGGGTGCGGGCATTGTACCAAATCCCGAAAACATCAAAGCGATTGAAAAAGTTTCCCATTCCTACGACAAAGAAGCAGTTAAGGATCATAAATTTTTACAACCCCTTCATACATGTCAAAACTCAGAGCAGTCCCAGGTTGCACCAACTTACAGGAAAGAAGATTCCTTGGGAATGGGATGGGGCAGCTGAATCTGAATGGAAAGCATTAAAATTCCCATTACTACAAGCACCCATCCTCTCACACCCTAATTTAGCAGAAGAGCTTTGCATAGTAATGGACAGTTCATACTCACATCTGGGTGTAATGGTGTTCCAAGACTATGTACATGAAGGAAACAGGGTGTGGAAGACAATTGCGTTTGGTAGCAGAGTACTAGGCAGGAGTGAGAGGAATTACTCGGTAACCGAGATATAGGTGCTGGCTATTGTATGGGCATTTGAAAAATTCAGGTACCTTCTATTTGGTTGCGAGACGAGGGTCTACACAGACCACAAGGCACTCGAGTTCCAGATGACTGCAAAGCTTAATTACAGGCGGCTCATTAGGTGGGCATCATATCTGCAGCAGCACAATTTTTTGATAGAATATATCCCCAGTAGTCAGAACATTATTGCAGACACCTCATCATGGTTGCCGATAGGATTTGAGCACAACATGGAAGAAGATCTGGAGGAAAATCACTACTGCCTTTTCTATATGCAGAAAGTAGCATTTGAAAATTTCATTACCTGTAGTATGCAGGACATCAAGATGGAGCAAGACAAGGACCCTGTCCTGGTGTTATTGAAACAGAAATAGATACACAGAAGACACACCACCATCAGGCAGTTCTACCTCTTGCAGAAAGGCATAATCTTCCACCGAAATTATGCCAATGACACTGAATAGGGGGTATGCATCCCTGAACACCTAATAAACAAGGTTATATGGCATACTCACCTCAGCTATGGACACTTCGGACCACGCAAGTGCAATCTCAAGCTAAGGACCATGTGTTACTTTCGAAACATGGAGCGTCGAATTCAGAGGGTACTGTCGGTGTGTAAAGACTGCCAAAAGGCTAAGCACACCACTGTGAGCATGCAGGCACCATTATTCTCAATCGTACCGACCAAATTAAGACAATATGCAGCAACAGTTTTGATGGGGCCTTTGCCAAGAACAAGAAGAGGATATACTTATGTATTAGTGTTTGTTGACCTAACATCCAAATAAGTTACTTTTATGGCACTGAAGAGGGCGACAGGACAAACTATATCACGAGCCCTAATCTGGCATTTCCTACCACAGGTTGATCATGTGAATAGAATTATTTCTGATAACGGGCCACAGTTTAAGTAAAAAACATGGAAGGAGATGTTGTGTCGATATAAAATTGATCCCATTTTTATATTTTCACACCATCCGAGCTCGAATGCTGCAGAACGGGTTATCAAGGAACTCGGAAACTTGTGCCGGTTGTACTGTAACAAACAGCACACGACATGGGACGTTTTCCTTAAAGACTTCCAGGAGGTGATCAATGAGGCACCACATGGGATAACAAAATTGGCACCCATTACAGTACTGAAAAACCGGATTCCTAAGGACTTGATAACCGAGGTCGTAAACTTTCCACCAAGGGCACGAACGCAGCACTGAGCCATAATGGATTTGGCTCTCAAAAGGATACGGGCTGCAGCAGAGGTCAGGAAGAGACGGGCCGACAGGGGAGCTCGTCTAAAACACTTCCAAATTGGACAAAGGGTGCTCGTGAAGTCTTACCGACTCTCTAACAAACAAAAAATGAAATGCCAAAAATTCTATTCTGTTTACAATGGCCCATACCGTATAAGGAGAAGAGCTCACCACAATGCTTATGAATTGGAGATGCTGAAAGGAAAGAAGTCCATAGGACTCCACCACATCTCTCACATAAAGGAGTTCATGGAATAGCAGTAGTGTAAGTGGTGTACATAGTAGAATAGGCAAATATATGAACCTTTCTTCGGGGAACAATAATCGTTGCATTTATAGATTAAGATTGCTAAAGTATTAACACGCTGCATTGTTTTGCATAAGAATTTACTGCTGCTATCCTTTTTTTGTTTATGTTCGTGACTTCCAATGTCGATGGAGTAGGAGACATTACCTTTCCATGAGCAAAGTTTTTATCCTTTCCTGTCTGGTGTCCATGTTGAGGGACAATGATGAGTGAGGAGATGTCGCACAAATGGGCGCATACAAGTACGTGCTCCTAGAATCATTCTGGGAAGTCGTGATATGCTCCATAGAGGCCACAACCAGTTCGCGAGACATTCATACCAATGCTTGCTGGCATGCGTCAGTGCACTGCAATATTGTGGTATATTGCATGATTTCGAGGATGAATATGGGCAGTATTGCTTTAACAGTGATGCACCAGCATCGTTGTCTTGCAAGTCACAGTGAACCTGTGAGCGTTTGATGCCAATGGTGCCCTAGATGGTAGAAATGCGGGCATAAAGCCTACCATGCCGATGTACTGGTTGGGGATTTAGTGTGCTGTTTGTGACTGTCACAGATGAATAACCAAGAAATTGTATTTGGAGATTCGTGACATACTGTGTAGCTGGCATGTGGTGAGTGACTGAATCCTCGACAGGAACCAGTCCTGGCTTGGTCATATTACATTGTGTCTAGAAATGTGCACTTTGATTGCTAAAATTGAATCACATACAAAAGGAAGTTGCAACTATAAATTTATTCTCTTGTATAGCCATGGCTAACCCAGTCTCTGGAGTTTCAGTGAGGCGTAGTGGGAACTCGGAGGTCATGTTGTATGGCACACACATCACTATCGTCATCAATAGAGGTGAGCAATGAGACATCTCAGCGAAACAGGAATTATGTAAGAGTATTGTATAAGGTAAAAAAAAGTACCACAGACTAGGATAAGTTAACTAGATCCTTAATATTGTGGGGGTTTTCTACCATGAGTAGGAATGTTTGGCGCGTGCCTGTCGGGATGCTATTTTCCAGGTCACCAAACTACAGACGTGAGATGGACGACAGGCGAGTGAACGCAGAATAATTGCATGTGTTTTATAGCTCAGTGAAACTTCAACCTGCATAATAACAATTTATTCAAAAGACATAGAATGTAGATCGTTGGCAAATGGTAGTTAATTCTTGAGCATGTCTACTGTCGATCTATATAAGTAATAGTAATATTAGTGTGGGCCCACACATTTAATTGTTCATCCAATACATAGCATCGCACACCATGTACAGTAGTGAGATCGGTCTCTACACAAATATCAAGATAAATTATTTCCATGTCTAGATTAGATACACCAATATTTTGTTATATTGATAGCCATAGATTAATAACTATAAAATTAAAATAAGAGTGTCTGAAATGACAGAACATCAATGTATCGTTATGTCGATTTATTATAACATATAAGGTCATGGGAAAAGTTAGGCACAAGATTTTTGTCAGAATTGTGCAGATGGTGGGTATCGTGGCACTGCAGAGGCCAGCCGGAGCAAAAACAAGAGGTCATCGGCTACTTGCAAGAAGGGGAGCGTCAGCGCGCCACCTAACGAGAAGGGCATGGGAACATCCGGTCCTACAAGTTGACAGTCACCGGGCCGTGTACCTGAGGGATTAGGTGGGATCCACGCCGGGCCACAAGCGAAAGTGAGACTGGCCGTTGACACTGACACACGACCCACACGCGACAGCCAGCTAGCTCTCCGGACGCGGCAGCCGTTTGGAGGGATTCCCTGCGGCAGGCCACGCTGTCGTGAGTACACGAAGAAGATCACATATGGTGCCAGAACCTGCGCCTCAGGACAGAAAGGGATGCTATATACTCACCTGTTTGGATTTTTACAACTCACTAGCATTGGCCGATCTGTGTACACAAAGCAGTATCGTGCCACAAACTCTAACAAATGAATTGTCTGATTTCTAACTTCTCCTCTCTACTATAGAGCAGTTGTAGCAATCGTCGCTCCTAGTTCGATCCTGTATGGATGACCTCACACATGTGCCATCATCTCTCGTTGAACTGCAATATTGGGAAACGTAAAGTACTGTCCAGGGAGAGAAGAGATCTGGACTAGTGATGCATCCCAACTAGTAGACCTCAGAGACAATTAATCGACGTGAGGAGAGCCTATCACTATGTCTTCTTACCATACTGCTGTGATCATATGCGTGGGTCTTGCTGCTGTCTCAACAGTGTACTGCAGATGCTCCAGCACACCCTACTGCTGTGGCAACAACGTAGCAACAAAACCCGACATTTAGCACTATGTGATGTCAGTATAGTGACCCCATCCCAAAAGCCCCATCCAATGCTCAGGATATGGAACTATGTGCATCAATCCATCTGACTCAATACACCAACCCCCTCAGAGAAACCAACGAAATTGTGAAGTGCTTCGAATATTTCTAACAATGTGATTTAGTGTCTTATTCTCAGCACAGTCGTGAACATTGTGCAATGTGCTAGCACAACTTGACAACACATGGATCTTTTTTTCTTAAATTTCTTTCTCTTGTGTTGTTTTTGTAATGTATGTTATACCTTGTATGTGTTTGTGTTTTGCATTGTAATTCTTGTGTAAGTGATAGAGTAGGGCACACAAATTACTATATTGTTCTCTACGCCACTTTTTTTGTGTTTATTGTTGTGTGTATGTAAACAGTGTGCCTGAAGTACCCATAAATGGAAGCAGAGAACACCACTGTAATTGTGAATGGACCATCAGTTCAGGGAACATTTTGTAAAGGTTATTCTTGCTTCAGGGAGACAGAATGAATCGAGGGTTGTAATTAGATTCTGAAAGCTCACAAAGAGATTGTTAACTTAATTAGTATCATGTGTGAGTGTGTTTGGGTTAGTTTAATGATTGAAATTGTAACGTCTTTGGCATTTAATTGTGGAGCTCTTCAACTCTGATTGTAAAGAAGAAACTGCTCCATGTTTGGCTCACATGCCCGGGCCATATTTAGAGTGTGAATGTGAATCGGTGTTTGTACGGGGCTCCCTGGGTATAGATGTGTGATGTGAGTATTAGATTTCCATATTAAGAAGGTGAAGTTGGGTACATCCTAAATAATCCTCCCTCTCTGAGCTGCATTTTCTGTTGCAGAAAGAAACTTCCACATGGGAAAAATATATTAAAAACAAAGATTCCAAGACTTACCAAGCGGGAAAGCGCCGGTAGATAGGCACAATGAATAAAACACACACACAGAATTTCGAGCTTTCGCAACCGGCGGCTGCTTCGTCAGGAAAGAGGGAAGGAAAAGGAAAGATGAAAGGATGTGGGTTTTAAGGGAGAGGGTAAGGAGTCATTCCAATCCCGGGAGCGGAAAGACTTACCTTAGGGGGAAAAAGACACACACACACACACACACACACACACACACACACACACACACACACACACACACACACACGCATATCCATCCTGGTACCCAATGGCCCCCTCATATGCCATCCTATTTATGGGTTGCTTAGAGGAAGCCTTCTTGGTTACCCAAGCCTGCCAACCCAAAGTTTGGTACAGATTTATTGATGACATCTTCATGATCTGGACTCACAGTGAAGAACAACTCCAGAATTTCCTCTCCAACCTCAACTCCTTTGGTTCCATCAGATTCACCTGGTCCTACTCCAAATCCCATGCCACTTTCCTTGACGTTGACCTCCATCTGTCCAATGGCCAGCTTCACACATCCGTCCACATCAAACCCACCAACAAGCAACAGTACCTCCATTATGACAGCTGCCACCCATTCCACATCAAATGGTCCCTTCCCTACAGCCTAGGCTTTCGTGGCAAACGAATCTGCTCCAGTCCTGAATCCCTGGACCATTACACCAACAACTTGAAAACAGCTTTCACATCCCGCAGCTACCCTCCCGACCTGGTACAGAAGCAGATAACCAGAGCCACTTCCTCATCCCCTCAAACCCAGAACCTCTCACAGAAGAACCCCAAAAGTGCCCCACTTGTGACAGGATACTTCCCGGGTCTGGATCAGACTCTGAATGTGGCTCTCCAGCAGGGATACGACTTCCTAAAATCCTGCCCCGAAATGAGATCCATCCTTCATGAAATCCTCCCCACTCCACCAAGAGTGTCTTTCCGCCGTCCACCTAACCTTCGTAACCTCTTGGTTCATCCCTATGAAATCCCCAAACCACCTTCCCTACCCTCTGGCTCCTACCCTTGCAACCGCCCCCGGTGTAAAACCTGTCCTATGCACCCTCCCACCACCACCTACTCCAGTCCTGTAACTCGGAAGGTGTACACGATCAAAGGCAGAGCCACATATGAAAGCACCCACGTGATTTACCAACTGACCTGCCTACACTGTGACACTTTCTATGTATGAATGACTAGCAACAAACTGTCCATTCGCATGAATGGACACAGGCAGACAGTAGTTGTTGGTAATGAGGATCACCCTGTGGCTAAACATGCTTTGGTGCACGGCCAGCACATCTTGGCACAGTGTTACACCGTCCGAGTTATCTGGATACTTCCCACCAACACCAACCTATCCGAACTCTGGAGATGGGAACTTGCCCTTCAATATATCCTCTCTCCTCTTTATCAACCAGGCCCCAATCTCCGCTAATTTCAAGTTGCCGCCACTCATACCTCACCTGTCATTCAACATCATCTTTGCCTCCACACTTCCGCCTTGACTTACATCTCTGCCCATACTCTTTGCCTTTAAATATGTCTGCTTGTGTCTGTGTATATATGGATGGATGTGTGTGTGTGTGTGTGTGTGTGTGTGTGTGTGTGCGCACGAGTATATACCTATCCTTTTTTCCCCCAAGGTAAGTCTTTCCGCTCCCAGGATTGGAATGACTCCTTACCCTCTCCCTTAAAACCCACATCCTTTTATCTTTCCTTTTCCTTCCCCCTTTCCTGACGAAGCAGCCGCCGGTTGCAAGAGCTCGAAATTCTGTGTGTGTGTTTGTGTGTTTTATTTATTGTGCCTATCTACCGGAGCTTTCCCGCTTGGTAAGTCTTGGAATCTTTGTTTTTAATATATTTTCCCATGTGGAAGTTTCTTTCTATTTCCTCACTACCTTGCTCCTAAAAGAGCCAACCACTCACAAATTACAATCTAAAATGGCGTAGGGGCAATGAGAGGTGGCATGAGGCCCCTCTCATATTTCTGTCTTACTCTAATTCGATTTGGGGAAGTATAGCCCAGTATGGTCATTACAAGACTAGTATTGAGAACTCAGAAGATATTATGAATAGTTTCCTCTCTAATGGCATGTGGTGAAAAGTTGCTATTCCTTCAAACGTGGACTTCCCACGCAGCATCTCTCGTCACCTGGGTGATCCGGTGACAGGCGGGTTCCATTGATCTTGAAAGGATTATGCTGACGGGTGTGAGGGAGCCGAGTGGATGCTGTCCAGACGCCAACATTGTCATAAGAGCGGAGACGACATGCCCACAGGGGCCAGAAGAAGAGGCTGGGGCTAGAAATTCCGTTACTTTGCATAATCTTAGTGAAAACACTTTCTGACGGGCTACCAGGGAAGCATGGGAATGACTTGTGATCTCAGGCAGTCTTGGCAATCACAACTGTGATTGGCTTGCTCAGGGGATAGCTCCGTGACATAGCAAAATCGATGCAGAAATTGGCGCTAAGTATCTCCATTGGTGGAATAGTAGTGCTTCACCAATAGAGTGGAATTTTCCGCCAGTTTTTGAGTTGCTGATTGGCATGTTCTAACCATGGCCAGTGTCGTGGGGGCAGGAATGTTCTGTGTTTGTCTTGAGAGGGTCAGCGCTCGCGTTTTTGGACAGAGTAGGTTACAAGAATGAGCTCTCGCTGCTCTGGACAGCCTGCCTTCCATAGGATGTCTAATATACTTTCATTTAATTGTAACTGTTTGACGTAGTTGCTGAAGTTTCAACTTCAACATAACTTTCCAAGTACAGTTGGCAATTGAGCGTTCTGCATACAAGTGGCCTATTTTGTCCGCCTTGAACAGTTTTGGCTAAAGTTGACTGTATCGGAGTTACTGTGTGACTTCGCTTGTTAAAATCAATCACTGTACCATCAGTGATTGTGAGCGAGCCTTCTTCATCTCCCTCAGAGGTGCATTTGTGTTGCTAGGAAGTCTTTAGTCTGGAACAACCAGACCAGGATAATTTGTTTCGCGCTATACTCGTGACATTATCATCACCGTGACGGGCAGTCGAAGTAACCAGTCATCGCCTCCAGTATGCTAGATTGTGTTCTTGCATTTAAGAAGACAGCTTGGTAATGTATGTCCACAGCACCGGCAGATTAGGGAATTTAGCTATGTGACAATCAGAGCTAAGCAAAGCGCGCCTGTTCCGGTCTCTTCTAACGTGGTTCTGTCTTGGGTGTTCATTGTCACTACAGTAGCAGCAATTAATGTTGGGTTGGCTGGGTGTTTCTCGTAAGATTTGAGTTGCAAGGAATTGGCTCCCACATACCACTTGGTCATAAATGTCACAACCTAGTTTATGGACAACTTCACCTTCACAGAATTTATTTGAGTATCCAATTTAACGTATTGTAAATGTTTCATGTGTTTTGTTTATTAATTTGAATTTAGTCATAATAAATCAAATTGTTATTTTGGACAGAACCTTCATTCTGTTGATCGGTAGAGCAACCCTTTCATTTCTCACTATGTTAATGAAAATTTCCTTTATCAAATTAAATTATTGCAGGTGCCAAACTCTTTTCTACTTCACTTGCAGGGTCGATTACAGTCAGTTCGTATTTCTTCTTAATCCATGTGCAACAGAAAAAGTTGGAGTTAGAAAAGGGGGGGGGGGGGGGCTTAAAGTATCTTTTCCATACTAGAATAATTTAGTGTTAAATACACTGCTAGCCCCGGCACCTTGCAATATGACGTTTCAAAAGCTTCTGTTCTCTTCTTGTCAAAACTGTTTACTGTCCACATTTCACTTTTCTATGTGGCTACACTCTAGACAAATACCTTTAGAAAAGACTTTGCAACACTTAAATCTATACTGGATGGTAACAAATATCTCTTCAGAAACAATTTTCTTGCCATTGCCAGTGTACATTTTATATCCTTTCTACTCTCATAAATAATTTTGCTGCCCAAATACCAAAACTCATCTACTACTTTAAATGTCTTGTTTCCTAACATAATTCCCTCAGCATCATCGCACTGAATGAACTACATTCTACTATCCTTGTCTTGCTTTTGTTGTTGTTCATCTTATCCTCCTTTCATGACACTGTCCATTCCACTGAACTGCTCTTCCAATTCCTTTGCTGTCTCCGACAGAATTACCATGTCATTGGTGATCCTCAAGGTTTGTATTTCTTCTCCTTGAACTTTAATTTCTACTCCAAATTTTTCTTTGGTTTCCTTTACAGTTTGTTCAGTGTATATATTGAATAACATCAAGGACAGTCTACAAACCTCTCTCTTTCCCTTTTCAATCACTGCCTCTGTTTCTTGCCCCTCAGCTCTTATAATGGCCATCGGGTCTCTGTACAGGTTGTAAATAGCCTTTTCTCCCTGCATTTTACCCCTTCAACCTTCAGAATTTCAACGAGAGTATTCCAGTCAACATTGTCAAAAGCTTTCTCTAAGTCTACAAATGTCGTAAGTGTAGGTTTGCCTTTCCTTAACCTAGCTTCTAAGCAACGTCATAGAGTCAGAGTCAGTATCACTTCCCATGTTCCTGTATTTCTCCGAAATCGAAACTGATTTTCTCTAAAGTCAGCTTCTAGCAGTTTTCCCACTCTTCTGTAAAGAATTTATGTTAGCACTTTGCAACCATGACAACAGTTTGCCAATTTTTACACTTGTCAGCACCTGCTTTCCTTGGAATTGCTATTATTACATTCTTCTTTAAGTTTGAGGGTATTTCACCTGTCTCATACATCTTGCACACCAGATGGAATAACATTGTCAGAAGTGGTTCTCCCAAGGTTATCAGTAGTTCTGACGGAATGTTGCCTACTCCTGGGGCTTTGTTTCGACTTAGGTCTTTCAGTACTCTGCCAAATTCTTCTTGCAATATTGTACCTCCCAGCTCATCCTCATCTGCAGTCTCTTTCCTTTCTATAATTTTGCTTTCAAGTTCATCTCCATTGTATAGACTGTCTGTATACTACTTCCATCTTTCACTCTTCCCTTTTTGATTAGGACAGGTTTTCCACCTGAGCTCTTGATATTCATACAACTGCTTCTCTTTTTTTGAAAGACCTGTTTAATTCTCCTGTAGTTGGTATCTTTCTTTGCAGAAGTGAAATATCCTTTTAAATCCTTACATCTGTCCTCTAGCCATTTTGCACTTCCCACCAATCTCATTTTTTAGACATATGTATTCCGTGTCACCTGCTTCAATTGCTGCACTTTTAAATTTTCTCGTTCCACCAACTGAATTCAGTACCTCCTGTGTTATCCAAGGATTTATAATATACTTGGTCATTTTACCTATTTGATCCTCTGCTACCTTCACTGTTTCATCTCTTAAAGCTACCCATTCATGTTCTCTTGTGTTCCTCCCCCCTATTCTAGTAGTCCATTGCATAAAGCTACCCCCGGAACTTTCAACCTCTGGTTCAACTTATCCAGGTCCCTTCTCCTTAATTTCCTACATTTTTGAAATTTCTAGAGCTTTAATCTACATTTGATAATATTATGATCAGAGTCCATATCTGCCCTTGGAAATGTCTTACAATTTAAAATCTGGTTCTGATTCTCTGTCTTATCATTATATAATTAATCTGAAACATTCCAGTGTCTCAGGTGTCTTCCATGCATACACGCTTCTTTCATGATTCTTAAACCAAGTGTTTTCCACAAATGAATTATGCCCCCTGCATTTTACCAGGCGGCTTCCTCTTTCACTCCTTCCCCCCAGTCCATGTTCATCTATGACTTCCTTTTCTTGCTGTCGAATTCCAGTGCTCCATCACTTATAAGTTTTCATTTCATTTAATAATCTGAATAATTTCTTTTATTTCTTCAATCTCTTCATCATCTGCTGACCTCTGCCACCTCACCAATGGCAAGCGAGGAAAAGGGGGGGGGGGGGGGTAATTATGCAGAACAAAAATGTTCTGTAGGTTACATGGCCCTTTATACAGAGTGGTCCACTGATAGTGACTGGGCCAAATATCTCATGAAACAAGCATCAAACGAAAAAACTACAAAGAACGAAACTCATCTAGCTTGATGGTGGAAACCAGATGGTGCTATGGTTGGCCTGCTAGATGATGCTGCCATAGGTCAACCGGATATCAACTGCATTTTTTAAAATAGGAACCCTCATTTTTTATTACATATTCGTGTAGTATGTAAAAAAATATGAATGTTTTAGTTGGACCACTTTCTTTGCTTCGTGATAGATGGCCCTGTAATAGTCACAAATGTAACATTCCGCCAGTGCGGATGTTACTTACTTCGTGATACATTACCCGTGTTAAAATGAACTGTTTACCAATTGTGGAAAAGGACGATATTGTGTTGATGTATGGCTATTGTGATCAAAATGCCCAACGGGCGTGTGCTCGGTATCCTAGAAACATCGTCCAAGTGTCCAGACCGTTCGCCAGATAGTTGCGTTATTTAAGGAAACAGGAAGTGTTCAGCCACATGTGAAACATCAACCACGACCTGCAACAAATGATGATGTCCAAGTAGGTGTTTTAGCTGCTGTCGCGGCTAATCCACTCAAAGATCAGACAAATTGCGCAAGAATCAGGAATCTCAAAAACGTCGGTGTTGAGAATGCTACATCAACATCGATTTCACCCATACCATATTTCTATGCACCAGGAATTGCATGGCAACGACTTTGAATGTCGTGTACAGTTCTGCCACTGGGCACAAGAGAAATTACAGGACGATGACAGATTTTTTGCACGCGTTCTATTTAGAGACGAAGCGTCATTCGCCAACAGCGGTAATGTAAACCGGCATAAAATGCACAACTGGGCAACGGAAAATCCACAATGGCTGCGACAAGTGGAACATCAGCGACCGACAAGTGGAACATCAGCGACTTGGTGGGTTAATGTATGGTGCGGCATTGTGGGAGGAAGGATAATTAGCCCACATTTTATTGATGGCAATCTAAATGGTGCAATGTATGCTGATTTCCTACGTAAGGTTCTACAGATGTTACTACAAGCTGTTTCACTGCATGACAGAATGCAATGTGCTTCCAACATGATGAACGTCTGGCACGTAGCTCGTGTGCAGTTGAAGCGACATTGAATATCACATTTGATGATAGATGGATTGGTCGTTGAAGGACCATGCCATCGCCTGCACGTTCACTGGATCTGACATCCCCGGATTTCTTTCTGTGGGAAGAGTTGAAGGATATTTGCTACCGTGATCCACCAACAACACCTGACAACATGCGTCACTGCATTGTCAATGCATGTGCGAACATTACGGAAGGCGAACTACTCACTGTTGAGAGGCACACTGTAACAGCATGCGTTCTCAGAAATGATAAGTACACAAAGGTACATGTACCACATTGGAACAACAGAAATAAAATGTTCAAACGTACCTACGTTCTGTATTTTAATTTAAAAAACCTACCTGTTACCAACTGTTGGTCTAAAATTGTGAGCCATACGTTTGTGACTATTACAGCGCCATTTATCACAAAGTGAAAAAAGTGGTCCAACTAAAACATTCATTTTTCTTTATGTACTACACAAATATGTAATAAAAAATGGGGGTTCCTATTTTTTTAAAAACGCAGTTGATATCCGTTTGACCTGTGGCAGTGCCATCTTGCGGGCCAACCATGGTGCCCTTCCAATTTCTAAGGGAATCTACTTAAGACGTTGGTCACATATGCAAACAAAGTAATCAAAATGAGGTAATGCCTGACAGTGTGCGAAACACCTAGTGAAAAAGTAACATGGTTATAATCTTAACTGACCAAGGCTACAAGGAAAACTACCATAGTGTCTGTTCGTTTCTGACAGTCCACCTATGGTAGTTCTACAACTATACTTAAAACTGATGAATGAAATGACAATGTTAATGCTACAAATTGCAAGATTTGAGTAAACAGACAGTCTTTATTTCTTTTTGGTGCAATATGTTGAGTTGTAAAGTGAAACACTGACAGAAATTACTAGATATGACTGACATAATTAATTCCAAATTCCATGGATCTCTTACATCATTAAGTCAGTAAGATAGTCATGTCACCAAGAGGGATATTTTCAATAAACCATTATATCAAGGGATGAGTTCTGGCACTACTGCCCACAATGGGGTACATAAGCATCGTTATCAAGATGTATAGTTAGCTGAAACTCATTTTGTGTGCATCCAAAGCAATATAACATCAATGTTTTGCCAACAGATTCCACCAGCTTTATACAGCTGAATGTTTTTGGAGCCCATGGAAACAAAGTAATCTCTGACACAGAACCAGAAAAAGATGCAAATGTTACCAGAAATTTCACTGATAGAAAATCCGAAATTTAACAACTCAAATCATGTGCCGTTAAATGACATCTTTATAAAGTCTCCTGCAGTCAAAGAATTAGAATTATTTTTATTGCATAACTGTACTTCAGTTTTCAAGAGTCACAGTTCAGTGCTATTTTACTAAAGAAAACAGGAAGCTGAAATAAACATTTATTACATAGAGTTTTGTATACGGTTTACTTTTAATAATTAAAATAATGTCACCAGGCACAGTTTACAAACACAACTTTGAACTTTCACAAAGTACACAGGCAAACACTAACAAAAAGAAACATAATTACACAATCATTATCACAAATTTCAAACATACACTGGTACTCATTCTCATTTAAAACTGGAAGTACAGGTTCATAACACATTAACAAAAACATTTTATCCTCTGTCGAGTATTGTCTAATCTAGAATCAGCATATACAATTTCTGCCACAAACATCTCTTACATCACTGCAAACTACTCACTTTTGTAACACAGTGCAGATAAAAACTAAAGACAATTTGTACACATGCTGAAATGTCTTCCATTATATATACAGACCATTCATGCTATTATAAGCACACCACTTTTTTCTGTTTTACACACATGCAGATAAAAATTTGTACATTCATAGCAACGTTTGTGCACCTATTTTCATTAACATACAAATGGTAACATTATATAAATTCCAAGTATTTATGTACAGAAATAAATAAAAATTATTTATTAACACATTTCTTGATTGATATGACAAAGTATTAAAGCCTTTCTTATTCATATGTGTTGGTAAAGGTGATTACTCTAAACATTTCAATAGTGAGACTGCCTGTATATACAGCCCTACATACAGGTGATTCTGCTCTCTCTTCATAAAATTATATCAGTTTCTTATAAACTGAGGACACAGTGAACCATTATATATCTGCAAACAATATTTCAGCAAAATGTTCCCTCTCTTCTACATATTTTTCTTGTATTAAAAAATTTACACTTAATGATACAATCTAGACACTTCATCACAGCACCTTTGCACAAAATGAAGTTCTGCAAATTTATGGGAAGAATATATTATATTAATAACTGCAGAGTGCTGCAGTACTATTCTCTGGTGCCTAGTAGCAGTATAAATCAGGAACTTCTGTATGACACTGTTATGTCTAGTATCACTCTGAATAGGGAACACAATGTGTCTTGTACTTTCATATTTTGTGCACTGTAATTAATCCTACAATTAGAATCAAACAGCAGTGGTAAGACGTTACAGAAGCCAGCCAGAGAGCAGCAATAAACAGTTGTTCCTGATAGCAGTACCTCACCAACAAGGATTTGAAATTCATATTCTGAAAATGGATATTGCTTGGTTGAAGTGTTTTTAGGGGTATGCAGGAAAAGAAATATTTCAAGAAAAATGGTAAGAAGTAAATAACAGTTGTCACTGAAAGACAGAAAATAGCTGTAAGATAGTATCCTAAGATGTTATATATAATTGAAACTGTCCTCACTACATCTTTTTTATGGATGGAAATATCTAAATACAACCCAACAAAGGTACACGATGTATGGAAAACACTAAGCAGAACAGGAAGACAAAACTGCAAATTGAATTCACATGTACATTTAGTTTTCAAATTAATGTTGTGTTTTCTATGGTATATAATCAGTCCTTTTCAAAGTATTATGAAACAAGATTTATCAATGCTTGGCCTCATAATAAACAGCCTTTTAGCTCTTAGTTAGAGAACTGTATAACCTCCTACCCCCCCCCCCTTTTCATCTTACCAAAAACCCTACCCATCCCACCAAAAAAATTGCAGCACTACACACACACACACACACACACACACACACACACACACACACACGTGCTCGCATGCATGCATGCATCAATCGAATTTCAAATGCAATTTCAGTTCTGACAGAATAATTTTAATTTCTTTTTTAAATACATTGCTTTACAACAGGCACGGCTGAAAAGGTAATAACTTCAAAGCATATTCACAAAATTATTTTAAAAATGTGTGGAATGATCACTTGAGCATATGCATTAAATTGTGCCTTTTTTCTGTTGCACATATCATGCTCCCATTTTGCAGTTGAGTAACTACCCCATGAAAACTGTTTTAAAAAATCTGACACACACACACACACACACACACACACACACACACACACACACACTTGCCCATGCCAATACAGCATCAGTCAAAATCTACTTCTATTCTTGTCTCAACTGCTGTGACCTATTCATTTTGAATTTTGTTAATAAATTATAACACTTAATATATTTCAATGAACACACAATAGCAAAAGAGACTCTTTCAAACAGTGGCAGTGACACCAAACAATATGCATCACAGTTATCATAATGGAAGCTTGAATATTTTCGAAGAGAGATAAAGAAAACCATCACTTGGAACGTTATTTTATTATAAGAACACTACGGAAGAGAATGAAGGATATTTATCTAGCATGTCACTATGTAAGTGAGGGACATGCAAGTTTTTTTTAATAAAACTTCAACTGGTTTACTAAATAATCAGTTGATTGAAATGTACAGGCAGCCTAATATGGTTACATAAATAAATTCTGACATTTGTTCATGTAAACTTAAAAGTAATACTTAATATAATAATCTGCTCTGATACTTTTTTTCAAGGAGTTTACAGTCACGTAAACATAAAGAATTTTAATAGAGTTACTCTATTGCAGGCAAAATTTTAAAGCTTTACTGGAACAACTTGTAACCACATTAATCATGATGGAATTGGACTTTTTAAAAGTGAAATATGTCCATGGAACTCCATAGTTTGTTTCTCATGAAACAGCAACTTGTATAATATGGACCACAATTTCACAAACTGTCCACATTTACCAGGCAGTCACACATTCAAATAATTTGCTTGCTTCTTGCCCACTGTATTTTTAAGATGCATAACCAATCTAATTATAAGGGTGTTTATCTGGCAAGAACTTCAACAGACATTAAGCAACGAGTCCTTTTCAATGCAGACTTTCAAGAAACACAATATACACAATTTCACATGTACTGTAATGCACACACTGGTGGTAACATTTGGTGTTTGAATGTTTACATGAATATGAATTTTCTCTATATAATCCATTGTTTTATTCATATGCACATACGTCACACAAAACACCTGCTGTTTTTGCCATCCTGCTCAAGTTAGTGTCAGAGTACACTTTGAGCAGAACACCTACAACTGTGCAATGATAACAACAATATTATCACTAAATAGCAGTGTTCCTCATGCTGCAAGCAGATTTTTTATATTCTTTGGTGTTGCCTCCTCATTCAGATGCTTAGTAGTGTACCTGGAAGAACAGTTATGCTTTTTAATTAATTGTAAAAAACAAATCTGATTACTCAAACACATACATTTATCCTGTCTTCAGCAATGTGTAACAAAAGTGCTTTTTCTGCCTCTGTACGGTTGCCTCTAATGAATGAAAAGGCATTTCAGTGCCGGCTAAGATGAATCTGTCAGTAGTGAGCAAATGTATAAAACATAATATGTACAAGGATGGATCAAAAAATAATGCCTCTTGTGTCATAAAAAATTTAATAAGGAACATATAACAGGAGAATTAATACAGGTCACAGGCTGAACTGTCCTCTATGGAACACTACCATTCAAGACAGTCACCACAAGTTTGTACATATTTGCACCACAGATGAACCCAGGCATCAAAACCAGTTGGGAAAAATTCAGGCTTTTGCTTCTTTACCCATGGTTTTAAAGTTGTTTTAACCTCACCCATGAAGAAAGTTTAGGGGGACATTGTAATGGACATGAGCAATGTGTAGCCTTCGGTGAAGAAGTTAGGTAATGGAGAAATGGACACTGCAGATAAACTGCAGAGTGGCTGGTGACATCATCTGTCACATATGCCAACCGAAAACAAGCTAATGTATAATTGCAACTGAGGACTAACTTTTATTCTGAAAAGTACATGTTAATGAAGTGATTTGAGGAGACAGAAGCATTAGAGTTCATGATCAAAAGTGAAACCATTAGTTTTTTTTTCTTTAATTGTGGGTCATGAAGAAAAACCCTGAATTTTACCAGACCAGTTTTGGTGCCTGTGTTCAATGACGGTGCAAATGTGTGAAAAATGCACAGTGACTATGTTGAGCAGTAGTGTTGTGCAGAGGACAGTTCATAGTAATTCTGCTATAATATGTTTTATTAAATTTTTTATGAGAAACGAGGCATTACTTTTCAATACACTTTTTTATGGCTAGCATCTACAGTTGTGAAATCACAGAGTAGAAGGCTTGAATGTGTCATCTGACGGTGCTAGTGAAGTTCTGTTATGTTCAGAGAAATAATTAACATTGCCATACAAAGTTACAGCAGAAGGTCTGAACCCTTGTAAACAGATCTAGGCCAATTTTTTCAGTTTCACTGGGGGGATCTTTATTCCATATTAAACTGCAGGTCCCTCACTGCTTGTTTAAAGGTCAGAGGAAAGCATGGGCAAACCCCCTTCAATAGAGCCATGCCCATTGAAGCCAAGTGATGAATGCTTTTTGTTCAGTGTAACATTTTTATATCAAGATGATAACACAAATTCAACATTATTGTGGGTGTGGAAGTTTGCAGAAAAGATATATGCTCTGTATACGTATAAAAATGACCACACGACACTGCCTGCTGTGTTTTTCCACAGTATATGTTCACATCAAATAAGCACATTTTATTAATGAGCAAAACAGACCATCATACCTAAAAAAGACTATGGACTACAAACTGTGTGTTTGTCAAACAGTATTTTTAAATGTTTATACATAAATACAAACCTTAATGCATTTAAGAGACCTTCTGATCGAGCAGCAGGCTGATCTTTAAGGAGCTTCACACAACCCTTTACCTGCAAATTTTGTAAATGTATAATAACATAGCATTCTTAAATGTCAAAAAAACACATGAAAGAAGGAAATATTTCAATAATATTGTTTGTCCAAAGCACCAAGAACAGTCTCACGATGCTGTATAAACAAGTCAGAATACACTTACATCAACATTAGAAGCCTTCACAAATGCTCCTTGTGGATGTACATGATCATACAAAATGACAAGTCCAACCATTACTCGTAGAACGAAAAGCTGTGTTTCTTCTCTTTGGAACTGGGCTATCAAATTCCTGCACAAGAAAAAAAAAAGAAAGAAAAAAGAAAGTAATGTCAACATAGAGTACTTTCACACTTTGTTTGACACACACGTATTCAGATACAGTATACAACTGTATACTTACGGATTTTCCAGCATCCGCAAACAAACTTTTGCCATAGTACCTAGAGTTTCTGTTGTATTTTCAATAGGGATGTCCTGATTCTGGAACAAAAAAACCAATACCTTTTTGATACATAGTAGGGCTTTGCATTGACTGAACATGACGTATATCATTTGTTAAATACAATATACTCCAGATTATTTGCAGTAATGTGTGGGAGTAGATGCATGAATAATTGAAAAACACGAATAATTACGGTATTTCGGACATGTACTCTTTCTTCCAAAAGTTTACTCAAGTTCTGTGCAAAAGTACTGTAAGCCTATTTAATTCCTGTGATGCTGATCTGCTTTGGAGAGGAATTGACTTTTTTGCACGGCATTTTGAATTTTTCTTGCAGCAATAAGGTCTTTGTAATGAAAACCCCTCTGGTCCATATAATCTAGAAGAGTATCAACACACTGTAATGTGGTACAATGTGACTGACAATGTCACTGTCTTCAGCTCCAGTTTCACACTCACTGTTCTCTGTTTTGTTTTGTTGTGAAGCACTGGTAACAATTTTGACATCACACATGTATTGGAAGCCAGATTGGCATGCATTAATCTTCAGTCACTCATTCATGTTTTCTTCGCCAACATCTTCAAAACCATTTAAACCCATTGCTAGGTTCATTATTAGTGCAGTTGTTATTTCTTCATCACTGTGACCTTGAAAGTCACTTTCTATCTGGAAGAATTTTCCAGCATGATCGAACTGGTGTACATGGTTTGATTTCCTGCCAGTAATCAGAAACACCATGTATAGCAACTAGAATTGCCAACTTCTTCCAAGATCCCACCAAATCATCCACATCAACTAGCATTATTCAGTAGACCAGCCTGGTAATGTTATGCCAATGCAATCATGCATTGGCCAGTTGATTGTATATGGGAGTTATATCAGGAGGTAAAAACTTAGTTATGATGAGACCATCATCAAGATACAAGAATCTTCTCACTGGGATGTGAAGGGGCAGCGTGAAACAATAGAACATCCTTCTGTGGCAATCTTTTCTCTTCTAGAAATTGCTGAACTTGTGGCACAAAATGTCTGTGGAACCAGATTTTGAAACTTTCACTATCCATCCAAGCTACTTTTTGCTTGTGACAATGCACAGGAAGATCATTAGTTGTGGCATCACTGAAAGCTCGGGCAGGCTATTTCTTTCTTTCTTTTTTTCACTTTGTGGTTCCCAGAAGCATTAGCAGTGCACAAAACTGTAATGTATTCTTTAGGAGACTTACAGGAAGGAGCAAGAACCTTCCTCTTAAAAGCAAGGGTCCTAGTCGGTCGATGTTTGAAAATAGACGTCACTTTCAACTGCATTATAAATTTGGTCTAGTGTGAAATTATCTACTTCCACAAATTTCTGGAACTCTTTCTGGAAGGAATCAGCTGCTACAACATTTGGACTAAGCCAATCTCCTTGCATAGTAAGTTTGCAAACACCATGACGTCATTTGAATCTGGTTGGCCAGCAAAATGAGGCATTAAATTCTCCTTCTAACCCTAGAGCTTCATGAAAAAAATTAGGTTTTTTGGCACACATAGAACCTGAAACAATGACTCTTTCTACTCGTTTTTGGCTAAACCACTGCCAAGGAACAGCATCTAATTAATCAAATGTACATCTCTTCATGCTTTTTTGTGCACAGGGTCCAGAACAATAACTGCATTTCCCAAGAAGATCTTGTATTTTCTGCTTATTCTTTTTACTGTCCCGGACAGTCTGCATTCCAAAACCACAATCAGCACTTAGTTTTGTAGCAGTTCATCACTTCTCAAATCTTTCAATTAATTATAATTTCTTTGTTAATATAAACACATTTCTTTTGTTTCTCTGCCATATCTATTACAAATCTTTAAAGTGCCAATTAACATCAGAAAACTAAGTTTGGTTTAGATTTATATGTAACAAGCTGGTCAATAACAATGGAAACTGAACTCTGTTGTCATGTGGCGGTTCTTTTAACAAAGGAAATAGCACTTACTGCCACAAGGAGAGTTGTTTATTGCTGTTTGCTAGAGAAAAATGTGCCACATATTTTATTTATTTGTTTTTAGATGTATGAATACTCTGCAAACCAGATAATCTGCAGATGAATTACCAGGAGTACACTGTAATAACATATTGGTAGACATAAGTTTCAGAAACAATCACAAAAAGTTTAAGTCTGGTAGGATATACACACACGTGTACAGCCAGACAACTGTATTATTTTCATTCAAAAGCTGGTAGATCGGAAAAAAATTAATTCAATATTTAAACCAATACATAGTGACAATACATAGCACCCAAGATTTTTGTATACAAATGAAGGTAGAACATCTAGAACAGTATCACATATCAAAACATACAATTCATCTATTTAACTAATTAAAGGAAAGGAAACTCTGGGAATCTCTCAACAGTACTAACTGCTTAACAAGAGGAAACAAAAGGAATACCAAATTATTTAAAATGACAGGAATAAGTATTATTTGAAATATAAACTAAGAAGAAGAAGTAAAACCAATAAGTAAACTGTAGGAAAGAAGACCCATACAAAGTCATTACAATATAAATTAACAAAATGCAGTAATAATAATAATAATAATAATAATAATAATAATAATATAAATGATTAGTATTAGTGTAAGTGAAAGATACTTTCATTCAAGAACACAACAACAAAAATATTCAATTATTGATAATATAATGTAAGTGGATAGATAAAAATATCTACTCACCAAGTGGCGGCAGGGGAATACACACACAACTTTTACAGGATTTCAGAGCCAATGGCTCCTTCTTCTGGTAGAAGAGTTGAAGGGGAAGAAAAAGGGGTGAAGGAAAGGGACTGGAGAGGTTTAGGGAAAGGGATGCTGTTCAGTTTGGGGAGACTTAACAGACGGGATGAGAAGGAAAGCAATTGTTGGGGACTGCGCCAGATGAGATTTGAAAACATGAGAGCTTAAAGTGGAAGACATGGTAATCTGTATGACACAGATTACTATTAAAACATCATGCACAAGTTAATAAGAGGGAAAAGCTAAGTGCATTGTATGTAACAGAGGTGGGATGGGGACAGCGAAAAACTGGTAAGCCAGAAAATGAAAGACGTAGAAAACTAAAATGGAGTGAAGAAAGGAGTATTTACTGTGAATAAATGCTGAGACAGAATGAATTAATGTAAATTAAGGCCAGATGGGTGGCAAGAACCAAGGACATGTTGTAGTGCTAGTTCACACCTGTGGAGTTCTGAGTAATTTGTGTCTGGGGGAATAATCCAGATGTTTGGTGAAACAGGCACTGAGGTCACGACTGTCATGTTGTACGGCATGCTCTGCAACAGGATATTGTATGTCATCTGTATACACCCTCTGCCTATGCCCATTCATCCTGACTGATAACTGGGTGGTAGTCATGCCAATGTAAAAGGCCAAACAGTGTTTACGTAACAGCTGGTATATGACATGTCATTTCACAGGTGGCTCTTCCTTTGATAGTATATGTTTTGCCAGTTTCAGGGTTCAAATAGGTGGTGGTAGGAGGGTACATAGGGCAAGTCTTGCAGTGGGGATGGTGACAGGGGTAGGAGCCATGGGTGCAGAAGGAGCACAAGGTCTGGCAAGGATACTGCGGAGATTGGGAGGGCAGCGAAAAGCTGCTCTAGGTGGGGTGGGCAAACTATAAGACAGAATGGATCTCATTTCAGGGCATAATTTTAGGAAGTAATGGCCTTGTCAAAGTAGCTGATTGATACATTCAAGACCAGGATAATACTGGGTGACAAGTGGTGTTCTCCGAAGTTGTTTTTTGGAGGGATCAGCAGTGCCAGGATTGGAGAATATGACCCAGGAAATCTGCTTTTGAACTAGGCTGTTGGAATAATTACATCCAGTGAAGGCTGAATTGAGAGTGGTTTTATACTGCTGTAACGAGTCTGCATCCAACAAACACATTTACCTCGAATGCCTAGGCTGTATGGGTGAGAACGTTTGATATAGAAAATATGGCAACTCAGGTTTTCAAATCTCATCTGGCATAGTCCCCAAAAATCAGTCTTTCCTTCTCTTCCCGTCCGGTAAGTATCCCCAGACCCGGGGTTCTGAGTGACTTTTCTGAACTGTATCCCTTTCCCTAAACCTCTCCGGTCCTTTTCCTTCACCACTCCTCCTTCCCCTTCAACTCTTCAACCAAAAGAAGGAGCCATTGGCTCTGAAAGCTGGTAAAAGTTGATTCCTTTTGTGCTTATATTCCCTTGCTGCCACTTGGTGAGTAGATTTTTTATTTAAGAAGTTATTTAAGGGCAAAAAATAATTTTGTAGCGATATAATCACGATTTACTTCTGTGGAGAGCTTCAAGTATGGAACTGAAATGATAGATTTCATATGTTTTTACAATTTGCTGGTAAGAACAACATTCTTGTCCTTCAAACATTTTGCCAAAAGGAAATACATAAAAACGAGGAGCAAATGGAACGATATTTTAGCAAACATTGAAGACACTGCAGAGGATGTTATGGTTCTAAACAATTTTCAAATTTTAAATGAATATGAACTTTTATTGAGAATAGAAAGACATTAAATTAAGCAGCATATCAATATATTAGAAAATGAACATTATAAATACAAACAAAGCTGAAAATTATTTACAAAAGCACTTATGTAAACAGCAAAGACACAAAAATAATAGAAAAATCAAATTAAAAAATTCAGTATTGAAAGTGTAGTCAAGCACAAAGATCACCTAAACTATTCTCAAAAGTCCTATAGGAAGTTTTCAGATTATTAAAGTGTGAATTTGTGCTCATGAGTCATATTTCAGCAACTTTCATTTTGAGACAACAACAGTATAATTCCTGCTTTTATTCCTAATAGAGTTCAACAAACATGAAAAACTTAATAGAGCAAATTTGAAAGTAGGCTTGAAAGTCGTCTTGATAAAAATTAGACAATGTAAAATCAACACATCAAAAAGAAAATAGTACACATCAATAATGAAGTCACAGAGAAACTTCCTGATATTTTGTACTTAGGATAGGTGAAGACAGGGACAGGATGGATAGCAAAAGAAATAAACAGAGGAGTAAAATAGCGTGGTTAGTTCATGTAAGCTGAATAGGCTTTTTAAAATTAAGTTTCCAATAAGCCTAAAAAGAAATATTTACAGTTATTAGCGCTTATAATCAGTTTGACTTCTGGCACTGACACACTGCTTTTTAATTCTAATATATTTCAGAAGCTGAGGCAAAACATATGTTTGAAATTACTAGAGGGACAGGCAAACAAACAAATGGATCAGAGAACACAATAGAGGAGAAACATAACGAGGAGAAACATAACTATGACTGCAATGAAAATGAAATGATGGTATATCAGTTCTGCAGCAAAGTGATGGATGGCAGATGCACCAAGAAAATTCTTTGCTCATGGATGAATGTACATTATTTTAGAAAACATGAAGAAGCAACACAAGTGTGTATAGCCAAAGACTGTCATGAATATAAAAGCTTAGAGGAAGTGGTGGTTGTTGGGATGTTTAAGGGGGACTAAACAGCTAAGGTCATCAGTCCCTCATTCCAAAAACAGGCGAAACAAAATTTACGGAACAAGTAAAACCCCAAGGGGGGAGGAGACGCCCCTCCCCCCAGTCACTGAAAGAACACCAATGTGGCAGCGAACACTAGAGACAAGAAGAGTACATACAAACACCGGACAGAAAGAAACGGAAGAAAAGAAGAGGGCCAGAGACTGGTTGACTGACCATGGGAACAAAAATTGGGAAAGAGTCAACCATCCGAATACACACATTAAAATCTGCAACCAATGAGAGATTCGAGGACAAGATACACAGAAAGGGAAAGGGGGAGGTCCCCCCTAAATTGAACCATAAAAAGGACTACCACGGATAAAAATTAAAACGTCGTCAGCCATGGAGGCATCGTCGCATAAAACCAAAGGCAACATGCCTGGGAGATTATTAGTCTGCCGGAGGGTGCGCAGGCGGGGACACTCCAACAAAATGTGGGCGACTGTCAACCGGTACCCACACTGACACAGGGGGGGATCCTCCTGACGCAAAAGATGTCCGTGCGTCAGGTAGGTATGGCCGATGCGGAGCCGACACAGGATGACAGAGTCCCTGCGAGAAGCCCGCAGGGAGGACCGCCACACATCGGTCGTCTCCTTAACAGCCCGCAGTTTATTCGGCGAAGTCAGGCTACGCCACTCGTCACGCCACATCTGAAGCACCTTACGGCGCAACGCCAGCTGCAGATCACGAGCCGGGAGGCCGATCTCCAAAGTGGGGGCGTCGATTGCCCCTTTGGCCAGCCTGTCGACACATTCATTCCCCGGTATGCCAACGTGACCTGGCGTCCAAACAAAGACCACCGAACGACCAGAGTGGGTAATGGCAAAAACAGACTCCTGAATAAAGGATACCAGAGGAGAAGAGGTATAGCAGCGGTCGATAGCCTGGAGGCTGCTCAGGGAGTCACTGCAAATGACGATGGACGTACCGGAGCAGAAACGCATATGCTCAAGAGCGCACAATATGGCCACCAGCTCTGCAGTAAAAATACTGCAGTCAGCCGGCAAGGAACACTGTTCAACATGGGCAGCGTGAGCAAAAGCGTACGCAGTACGACCATCCACCAGGGAACCATCAGTGTAGACAGGCTCACAGCCTGAAAATGAGGCGACGAGCGCAAGAAAACGGTGACGGATGGCCATATGCGGAACCGAGTCCTTGGGTTCCCATGCCAAGTCCAGGTGGACGGACAGACGGGTCATACACCAGGGAGGCGTGGGTGCACGGGCCCGGAAGGGCGGCAGAAGAGGGAACGACCCCAGTTCCGACAGCAGGGACTGGACGCGGACAGTAATGGAAAGTCCAGACCTAGGTCGCCGGTCGGGCAGAGGGAGGACCCTGGCAGGGAAAAGCAGGCGATGATTGGGATGGCCCGGTGAGCAATGCACGTGGACAGCATAGTCGGCGAGCAGTCGGTGGCGGCGAATCCGCAGCGGGGGAACCCCGGCCTCCACCAGTAGACTATCCACGGGGCTCGTACGGAAAGCACCAATTGCAAGCCGAACCCCACAGTGGTGTATGGGGTCCAACAACGTCAACACTGAGGGTGATGCAGACCAACAGGCCAGGCTCCCATAATAAAGCCTGGACTGCACAAGGGCTCTGTACAATCGCAACAGCGTGCTGCGATCTGCACCCCAAGACGCATGGCTCAGGCAGCGGAGGGCGTTGAGGTGCCGCCAGCACTTTTGCTTCAGCTGAGTAATATGAGGAACCCATGTGAGCCGGGCATCAAAGACGAGTCCTAAGAAGCGGTTAGTGTCCACCACTTCTAGTAGGTGACCGTCGAGGTAAAGTTCCGGATGAGGGTGGACCATCCGACACCTGCAGAAGTGCATAACTCGAGTCTTGGCCGCAGAGAACTGAAATCCATGGGTCAGAGCCCATGATGCCGCCTTGCGAACGGCTGCTTGCAGTCTGCGTTCGGCGACTCCTGTAGTCATTGAGCTGAATGAGATGCAGAAGTCGTCGGCATACAAAGAAGAAGACACCGACGACCCCACGGCTGCAGCCAGACCATTAATGGCCACTAGAAATAAGGAAACGCTTAACACCGAGCCCTGCGGGACCCCATTTTCCTGTATATAAGATGAACTAGAGGCGGCACCGACTTGCACCCGGAAAGAGCGGCGCAATAAAAAGTTTTGAAGAAAAGCTGGGAGCTGACCACGAAGACCCCACTCGTGCAACGTAGCAAGGATGTGATGCCTCCGTGTTGTGTCATATGCCTTCCGCAGATCAAAAAATACAGCAACGAGATGCTGACAGTGGGAAAAGGCCGTATGGATAGCAGATTCCAGCCGCACCAAATTGTCCGCAGCAGACCAGCCCTGACGGAAGCCACCCTGGGATGGAGCGAGGAGACCGCGCGACTCAAGAACCCAACACAAACGCCACCCCACCATACGTTCGAGCAATTTGCACAAAACGTTGGTGAGGGTAATGGGACAATAGCTGTCCACCGCCAGAGGGTCCGTACCGGGCTTCAAGATGGGGACGATAACACCCTCTCGCCATTGCGATGGGAACACGCCCTCGCTCCAAATGCGGTTAAAGATGGTGAGGATGTGTGTCTGGCAGTCCCCGGAGAGATGCTTCAGCATCTGCGCGTGGATGCAGTCCGGTCCTGGTGCTGTATCAGGGGAATCGGCGAGGGCAGAGAGGAATTCCCTCTCGCTGAAAGGAGCATTGTATTTTTCAGAACGACGTGTGTGGAATGATAACGGCGTCCACTCGGCGCGCTCCTTCAGAGAGTGAAAGGCAGGAGGGTAAGTTGCAGTCGCAGAGCTCGTAGCAAAGTGTGTGGCAAGGTGGTCAGCAATGGTGGCAGCGTCCGTGCAGACAACGCCGTGCAGGGAGATTCCAGGGACACCCATAGGGGTCTGGTATCCATAAATCCGCCGGATGCGGGACCACACGAGCGACGGGGAGACACGGGAGCCCGAGGATGAAATGTACCTCTCCCAGCACTCCTGCTTACGCCGTGCAATAAGACGACGGGCCAAGGCACGGAGCTTCTTAAAGGCGATGAGGGTCTCCAGAGACGGGTGCCGCTTATGATGCTGGAGAGCCCGCCTACGGTCACGAATAGCCTCAGCAATCTCTGGTGACCACCAGGGGACAGCCTTCCTCTGAGGGAGTCCAGAAGAGCGGGGGATGGCAGTCTCGGCCGCAGAAATAATTGATGATGTCAAGACACGGGCCACCTCGTCAATGTCACCCTGTGGGGGAGAAGCAATGGTGGCAGCGGAAGTAAAAGCCGGCCAGTCAGCCCTGTTGAGAGCCCAGCGGGGCAGGCGCCCAGAAGAATGACACTGGGGCAGACACAAATAGATGGGAAAATGGTCACTACCACACAGGTCAGGATGCACTCTCCAGTGAAGGGATGGGACAAGTCCGGGGCTACAAAGAGAGAGATCGATGGCCGAGAACGAGCCATGGGCCACACTGAAATGCGTAGGAGCACCGGTGTTCAAGAGGCTAAGGTCGAGCTGAGCCAACACATGCTCCACGGCGCGACCGCGGTCATCGGAGACAGTCCCACCCCATAGAGGGTTGTGGGCATTGAAACCGCCCAGAAGCAGCAATGACGGCGGGAGTTGAGCCAGCAGCGCAGCCAAGACATGTCGGGGGAGCTGCCCATACGGAGGAACGTAAACAGAGCAAACAGTAATAGCCGGCGAGAGCTCAATCCTGACAGCGACTGCCTCTAAAGGCGTCAGAAGGGATACTGGCGAGCTACAGACAGAGTGGTGAACAAAGAGGCAAACTCCACCTGAAGCTCGTTGACAGTCAGCGCGGTTCTTACAGTATCCCCGATAACCGCGAAGGGCAGGGGTCCGCATTGCTGGAAACCAAGTTTCCTGAAGAGCAATGCAGAGAACAGGGGAAACACTCAGAAGCATCCGGAGCTCAAGCAGGTGGCGGAAATAACCGCCGCAATTCCACTGGAGAATGGAAGCAGGAAGGGACTGGGAGGGCGTGAAGGCGACTAAGAGGCAGATGGCGCCGCAGAGTCAACGGCCGCCACTGGGCGAGAGTCAGCTGTGTCCATAGGAGAGGCCCCCGAGGGTTCCGTGAGGGCGAGATCCGCGGCAGAGGCGAGGATCTCCACCTCATCCCCAGAGCCAGAACTATTGACAGCAGGCGGTACTGAAACTGCCGGAGTGTCCTTCTTCTTGGACACGTTCTGTTCCTTCTTCTCGTGTCTGTCCTTTGGCTAAGAGGGCTGGGAGAGTTTCTCTGAAGGAGCGTCGGAGGCTGACGACGACGCAGAAGCCCTACGGCCAGCAGGTGGAGGAACCTTCAGCCACTGGCTGACATCCGGCGGGGTAGCAGAAGAAACGGAAGAAGGGAGGGCCCCGAGGGACCCCTTCCGCGAGAGAAGAACCGGCAGAGGCAATGCCGGCGGAGAAGGAGGGGGAGGGATCGAGCCCCCTGGTTTTGGAGCAGATTTCACTCCCGAAGCATGTGCGGGGGGAGTAACAGAAGGGGGTTTGCCCCCAACTGCTAAGGGGGCAACAGAGGAAGGCTTGCCCCCAGACACGAGGGGGGCAGACAGAGATGTACGGCCCTGAGGGGCCACTGAAGGCGGCACAGATGAAGCGACAACTGCCGCCCGCGAGGGCGACGATAACGTGGCTGCAGCATAAGAAGGTTGAAGAGGGACAGGATGCAACGTTTCAAATTTCAGTTTTGCCTCGCGATAAGTAAGCCGGTCCAGGGTCTTAAATTCCATTATCTTCTGCTCCTTATGAAGAACGGGGCAGTCCGGCGAGCATGGCGAGTGGTGTTCCCCACAGTTGACACAGACAGGCGGAGGCGCACATGGAGAATCGGGATGAGAGGGGTGTCCGCAATCTCGACATGTGGCACTGGATGGGCAACGGGAGGACATATGCCCAAACTTCCAACACTGGAAGCACCGCATTGGGGGAGGGACGTATGGCTTGACATCACAACGGTAAACCATTACCTTGACCTTCTCAGGCAATACAGCACCCTCGAAGGCCAAGATAAAGGCACCGGTGGCCACCCTGTTGGTCTTGGGTCCTCTGTGCACACGACAGACAAAATGAACACCACATCGTTCCAAGTCAGCTCTCAGCTCGTCATCGGACTGTAACAAGAGGTCGCGATGGTAAATAATCCCCTGGACTATATTTAAGCTACTGTGGGGAGTGACGGTAACAGGGACGTCTCCCAGCTTATCACACAAGAGCAACGCCCATGACTGGGCTGGGGAGGACGTCTTGAGGAGGATGGACCCATTCCTCATTTTAGACAACCCCGTCACTTCCCCAAACTTATCCTCCAGGTGTTCCACAAAAAACATAGGCTTTGTCGAAAGAAAGGAGTCACCATCAGTCCTGCTGCAGACAAGGTATTGTGGTACATAAAGGTCCAGCTTGGCACTAGATCTGCGTCCCTCCCACGGCGCAGCCAACGAGGGGAACGACTGAGGGTCATATTGTGCAGCATCATATTCAATTCTGCCTCGCTTAGAGATGCTGGTGGCAGTGCGACCACCAGCTTGGTGAGATTTATTGTGCTTTATTGCGCCACATCCGCCCAGATGCCACCTACTCCGAACGAGGGCTCTCCCCAAGGGTGCCACCCAGCCAAAGCAACGGGTACCTGGCCGATATCCCATTGCCCGGAGTCCCCGTGCCCCAGACAAGATGGGCACATACTCCTTGGCATGCATGGGGAGGAAACAGCTCTGGCATCTGTAGTGCGATCCCTGTGTGGTCAGGGGGCTACCACAAAGAGGGTACATGACGACCCCACCACAACGGACTGGCTACCGTGCTGGATTTTAGGTGTTGAAAGGGTCCACAGTTGTCGTGGGCGCTAAGAAGGGCATTGCGCACAAGACGAAGAGGCAACCCAGAAGACATAGGGTGTAAATCCCTCCACACGGCAATAGATAGCATGCAAGATGGAGGTGCACGATGGACCAATAGAGAAACACCACGTAAGGGGTCCTTCCTCAAATGGCATGCACTAACAACGGAAATTTTGAAAATGGCAGATCAAACCCAAGATGGGACCATCACATAAGGCTGAAACTTTGGAGACTCCTTTTAGTCGCCTCTTACGACAGGCAGGAATACCGCGGGCCTATTCTTATCCCCGAATCCGCAGGGGGGTTAGAGGAAGTCTTTATTGTCTGATAATGATGATCATTATCACAGAAGGTGCATGATGGATGTCTACGGCTGAAGAGCGTGGTGTCTGACCAGCCTCTGAAGAGGTCTTAATCCAACAATATGTGTTAAATGGCTGATGATTATGTAGTAACACTAAAAAGCTATCCATAAGTGAATGTGAAATGTAGATGACAAGGGAACAAAGGAACAAGCAATCTGTTGACGTAGAAACATATTGATAATATTTTAGATGGGAACTGAGCATAATTTTAACATTACTGTGGCAATCAGTAGATAAATTTTGACAAAGGAACAGTTGATAAATTTAGGAACTGCAGGATAATATGGAGAAAGCTTTATAACTGTGACATAGAAATCTCAATGCACTGCTTATAAGGTCACATGCAGTGGGATAAGTATCATGAAAGTGTAAAATCTAATGATGGAAAGGAAAACACCACCACAATGGTTGCTAAACTAATTTGCTCTATATGCACAGTTATGATCACAATTATGAGAATCTTGTGACCAGAAGCACACATTTAGCAATAGAGTAACAGATATAATCAACAAACTTGTGCAGTAAATGACTATCCTAGATCTCGTGCAATATTACGGATCACTCTGTCACTATAGCAGTCATTTCAAAATTGAGAAATGTATGACAGTTCTGTAAGTGGAGATCTGCAGTAACCTTTAATAAACCACTTGACCCTGAATAATCTTTGAAGAATATTGAACAGTTTCAATTTCATTGGCTACCCTAATAGGTACACTGCTGGTCTTTGTATGGTAGGAGGAAAAAGTCCTGGTTGGCTCTGCTCTTGTTATAGACCTTTGACCCCTTCTGCACTGAGTGATATCTGGCCAACTCCAATGACAGAATTGTTATTCCAACATATCTCTAGGACTGATGGGTACACTTGCTCAATATAAGATCTGTGACCGAGTTATATCAATTAAATAATTGTGTCCCCATTCACTTTGCTTATGAGAACATAAGAATGTAATAATATTAAAATGTGACACATTTTGAGATCGATCCAGTTATAATAAGACATAGAGAATACAAAACTGTTATGGAAAATTCACTTAATATAAATATGCATAGGGTTACTCAGTCAATTAATTCTGTATGACACACGCCTGAAAGTAAGTGGAATCTTCACAGTGTGCTTTTTTTGTTGTTGTACTACACCAACAGTATTTGGTGACATAATGTATGTCTATTTAACACTAACTTTTATTCTAACAAACTAAATATCAGCTAGAGAGGACAACAAATGAATATATTAGTATTACATTTAAACTGATGAATGTGTCTACTGTTTGTACAGCATATTTACCTTTATGGCCACTTCTGGCTGTTCAATAAAATTCTTCTAAGTTTGTGACTACATTGTCAACTATAAAATTCCAACATCTCAGTGACTATTGCAAGATGCCTCCATAAGGATATATTGCAAACTGCTGAACGAGTGCTAGTTTAATTGCTTATATACTATGAAAGAGTGCTGTCATTGAACATGATGGTGAGGAGGAAGGGTATTAGGTGTTATTTTATTGGTTATTGCATTGGGTTCTGTCATTGGTGCAAATAGGCATTTTCAATTGGAGTTTCCTTTATAGCTTGCCATTGGTGGGGATCGGCAAATAGGAAATTGAGCGGCTACTGCGGATTAGCACTGTTTACTAACTGCCTAGTATTGGCTAGGGCATGCCAGCACTCTGTGTACCCTCTATTGCTGTGGCCTACCATTTGCCTGTTGCTTTGCGAGAGCTGTCCTTCCACAAAGCTGCCACTGCTGGCAGCCAAGAAGCTGTAGCCTGATGGGAAGCTTGGACATAGAGCTTACAGAAAGCCCACCAACACGGACAGATACCTGCATGCATCCTCCCACCACCATCCTATGCAAAAGAAATTGGCCCTGCAAACTTCAACAAAGAGGGCCCACAGGATCAACGATGAACACAATCTCAAACCTGAACTGCAGAACCACAGATTCATTTTTGGCACTCATGGGTATGATATGAGGATGATACATGAAACTATGGTGCAAAAGAAGAAAGGTAATAGGGAAATGTAGAACAAAGCATGGAAGACCACCTTGCTACCATACATACAAGGGGCCACATAAAGTCTGGGCTAAATTCTCTGTCGGGCAGGTATTAAGCCAATTTTTCATAGTAACAACAAAATGAAAGATGTTCTGGGCTTGATGAAAGACACAATTGAAAAGTTTCATGTCACTCTAGTTTATGAAATTGGGTGCGATTGTCGAATGGTTTATGTAGGCAAGACTGGGCACCCAAGAGTCACAAGGTTATCTGAACACTAGAGATATATCTGTCACAAACAATACAACAAATCACTGGTGGCAGAACAACAGGAACAGTGCAGGATGAAGATTCAATTTGGAGGGCCCCTTGTACTGCTGCAATAGCTGTTTACCTTGAGGAGGAAGATCAGAGAGGCTATAGAAATAGTCAAGTGATCCCACAACATGAATAGAGAATATGGGTACCAACTCCTAGCATCTTGGCTGCCAGCAGTGGCAGCTTTGTGGAACGACAGCTCTCGCAAAGCAACAGGAACATGGGAGGCCACAGCGGTGGAGGGTGACAGAGTGCTGACGTGTCCTAGCCGATATTAGGCAGTTAGTAAACAGTGCTACACTGCAGTCACTGCTCAATTTCCTATTCGCTGATTCCCACCAATGGCAAGCAATAACAGAAACTTCAATGGAAATCCCTATTTCTGCCAATGACAAAATGCAATGCAATGACCAATAAAAGGACACCTAATGCCCTTCCTCGTCACCCTCATGTACAATGACAGCACTCCTATGTAGTATATAAGCAATTCAACTAGAGCCCATTCAGCAGTTGGCATGACATCCTGAGAGAGGCGTCTTGCAGTAGTTGCTGAAACGTCGGACTTTTACAGCTGACAATGCAGTTACAAACCCAGAAGAATTTTGTTGGCTGTGACAATGGCCGCGGAAGTCTACATTCACACAGTCTTTTTGTTATGTCTGTCAGCTACTCGATGTCTCCTCTTTAAGGTGAGTAGCAATCTATCCTTCTCAGAATATTGTTAACATTACAATGTAACCTTATTTCTGAGTGCAGGCAGACATTCACTACAGTAATGTAACTGAACAGCTAATTCACCTATAAAATTCTTGGTTAGCTGTGTAAAGAATGAAAAACACACCACTCTGTAACTAAGTTTCAACTACTAGCTCACCTCGGCAACAAATCTTGTAGTTGCTTCACTCAGAACCTTCAGCATGGGAGTAGCATGAGCATAAAATAATGACATGTGATTGGCAAGCTCATTTGTCACTTCTCTTGTATCAGGGTGCTCATAACCATCACTGCTTGACATTCGCTGTCGTGTTATGGTGCGACGATAGTAACTGAAGTCATTCTGTATTGCTGGTGTTTTCATCTATTGTTTGGGAACATATAAATAAATCAGTAATTTCATTTACACAAAATTAGACAGAAGTGACTAAAGCAACCAGTAAAATATTAAAATATATAGCAAATAAACAATCTATATTGTTTAAATAGATTAGGATCCAAAATTCTCAGTAAAATGTTCACTGATAGATGCAATACTCTGAATAATGGGCAAACATATATGAATTAACACTACTCACACAACAATAGAAATCAAACTCAGACTATACAGTATGTTGGTATGACAATAAATAACAAATTAATGGACAAAACATATTTAATATTAAGCCAGTGATTCTAAAAATTGTGCTGTAACAGATTTTTTTGGATAAATGTTACTATTTGGTGAAAGAATTCATATAATGAAATGATAATTTGAGCAAGGGGTTATTTAATGTCAGTTTTTTTATTGTGTGTATATTTATACTGGGTGTCCCAGAAATGTTGCGACAAGCTTTGAAGGTTGTATAATATGTCTTGGGGAATAAAATGAGGATGGAAACCTGTGTCTGGAAATGTCATCCAACAACACTATAGAGTGTTGAAGTTATAGATTCTGGTACCTGCCAGTAGGCCATCACTTAGGCAACAAATATGACTTTGTATGCTGATGGACCATAGGTGGAATGTCTCGCAATGATGTTTGTTATTCAGTGATGTGACTAATTGCCATAATCATCAGTGGAGGAGATGGAGCTAGCTGCTACATACGCAGGCTCAGTCTCCTATAAATGCGATGCTCTGTTGCCTTGGTGGATAATGGTTTCAGACATGGATTTACATCTGCAATTTATTTTTCTCTTGTATATTGGAAAACATTTGTTTTTAGAGGGGTCCAGGAGAAACATAAACTGTGGATGGAAACAAGTCTCCAAAACAAACACCCATCAAGACAACAGAGCATTGTTTTTGAAGGAGACAAGGCCCGTCTAAGCAGCGGCTAGCTCCATCTTCTCCAGAGGCGGTTGTGGCAATCAGTCATGATCACTGAATAACAAACAACTTAATGAGACATTCTGCCAACTGACTGTCAGTGTACAAAGTGATTTTTGCTGCTAAAGGGGTAGTCTAGTGGCAGGTGCAGGCACCAGCGCCTGCAACTTCATTTGTTCCTCAGGACACCCTCTACAGCCCCTCGAAGTTTGTCATAACATACCTGGGACACACTGTGCAACAAAACTATTATTATCAGGATGCTGCTATTAACATCAGCTGTTCTATGCTTATGGTGAAATTTTACCACAATTTTAGTGTCTCTCCTGTACCTGAACGAAATGATTTAGATTATGTATATTATGAGATTAATAAATCACAATTTACAAGAATTCACAATTCTACATCTACACCCCACAAAGCAGAGTGAATTGCATGGCAGAGTGTACATCTCACTGTACCAGTTATTAGGGTTTTTCCCCATTCCATTCAAGTATAGAGTGTAGGAAGAATGAGTGTTCAAATGTCTCCGTGTGTGCTGTAATTAATCTAATATTCTGCTCACTATCCCTATGAGAGCAATACATAGTGGGTTGCAGTATATTCCTTCAATCATCACCAAAAATCAGCATTTAAACTTTATTAGTAGGCTTTCTCAGGATAGTTTATGTCTATCTTCAAGAGTCTAGCAGTTCAGTTTCTTCATTATCTCTGTGATCCTCTCCCACAGATCAAACAAACCTGTGACTATTCATGCTGCCCTTTTCTGTATATGTTCAGTATCCCCTGCTAGCCCTACTTGGTATGGGTCCCATACACTTGAGCAGTATTCTAGGATGGGTTACACGAGTGATCTGTCAGCAGTGTCCTTTGTAGACTGATTGTGTTTCCCTACTATTCAACCAAGAAACAGAAGTCTATCACCTGCTTTACCCATGACTGAGCCTATGTGATGATTTCATTTCATTTCATATCCCAACAAGTATTACATCCAGATATTTATATAGTTGACCGATTCCAAATGCGACTCATTGATGATATTATCATAGGATACTTCTTTTTTATTTTGTGAAATGCACAATTTTACATTTCTGAATGTCTAAAGCAAGCTGCCAATCTTTGCACCATTTTGAAATCTTATCACAATCTGACTGAATGTTTATGCACTTTATTTCAGACAGTACTTCATTACAGATAACTGCATCACCTGGACAAAGTCTGAGGTTACTATTAATACTGTCCACAAGATCATTAATATGCAATACAAATAGCAACGGTCCCAACCCACTTCTGTTAACAACTCTCCATCCAAGATAACTTGCTGTGTCGTTCTATCAAAAAAGTTTCAACCCATTCACAAATTTTACTTAATACTCCACATGATCATACTTTTGATAGTAAGTGTTGACGTGGTACTGAGTCAAACGCTTTTTGGAAATGAAGAAATACTGCATCTACCTGCCTGCCTCGATTCAAAGCTTTCAGCATGTCATGTGAGAAAAGTTCAAGTTGGGTTTCACATCATTGATGTTTTCAGAATCCACATTGTTTGGCATGGAAGAGGTCATTCAGTTTGAGATATCTCAACAGTGGCTTGAGCTCTGAATAATGTCTAGGATTCTACAAGAAACGGATGTTGAAGATACTGCACAATAATTTTATGGATCACTTCTACCTCTTCTTGTACACATGTAAGACCTTTGTTTTCTTCAAACAACTGGGCACGATTTTCTGTCTGAAGGATCTACATCAGGTTACTGTTAAAAGATTGCCTAACTCAGACACAAATTCAGTATAGAATCTGATAAATAGTCCATTGCGTGCTGCAGCTTTGTTCAATTTAACTGATTTCAGCAGTTTCTAAACATCACTAACACTTATTTCACTCATCTGTCCCGTGTGGTACAAGGGTTGAAATGGGGCTACTCTCCATGGCTATTCTTTGTAAAGGAACATTTGAAAAAGGGGTTAAGCATTTCTGCTTTGGCTTTGATACTCTCATCAATTTCTGTTCCTGTCTCAACCATGAGTGTCTGGATGCTAATTTTTATGCCACTAACAGTCTTCATGAAAGATCATTTGACATAATTCTGCTATGTTAGACATTGACGGCTCCACACATTGCTCTCTTGGCATCCAAACAAGATTCATTCAACAATAACACTACACTTTGTTTTAAACCTGTTATGCAGCAGCTATGTTTCTGTATAGTGACTGTATACCATGGAAGGTCCCTGCCATTATGAACTGTTCTACTGGGTACATATTTGGTGTATGGTCTACTCTTCTTCCAAACTTCAGCCATGGCTCCTCTACATGCTCTTGTCCTGTGCAGAAACTTCCAAGTTCTCCTCACTGAGATATGACACTATTGGTTTTTGTCTAGTTTACTGAACATATATATTCTCCTACCTGTTTTAGTTGCTTTTTGTACTTTGGTAATCAGTGTTGCCACAACCACATCATGGTCACTGATAACACTTGCAATGTGGATGTTTCAAGGAGGTTGCATCTATTTGTTTCCATTAGGTTTAATATATTTCCATCATGAATATGGTTCTGTACTAACTGTTCTATGTAGTTTTCAGTGAAGTAGTTTAGTAATGTTTCATAGAATGTCTGGCCACTGCTAACAAAACTAATTTTCCCAATTGATTATTGGCTTATTAAGGCTCTACTAATGATTGCCGTATGATTGAGGACATTAAGTATAAGAGAACAAAGGTTTTCTCTAAAGCTGTTGCTTGCATCAGGAGGTGAGTCTGTGGGTCAGCAGAATGACCCAATTACAGTTTTATGCACACCTCTGATACTAAGTCTTGCTCAAACAATGTTGCATGCAGCTTCAGTTTCTTTCTTGGTGGATTTGAGCATCCTGTCTACTGTGACAAATAAACCTTTCAATATATACTTAAATTTTCCCAAAAATCCCACTGCTATCAATTTCAGGTTTTAATGAGTAACTTGTATTACATGAGCTTCACTGATTTTCTGGCGTGCTTCCAACTCTGGCACTTTGCGTTGAATGTTTCAGCAATTAAGTACTAGATTTTAATACTCTTGTCTGTCAGGGGCATTTCTTTGGATCTTACACTGATACTTCTGGGTCTTCTACAGCTATTGTTACCTGCACCTAATCTAAAAAAAAAAAAAAAAATTGTGGCCGCCCCGCCCCTCCTTCTTTCTCACACGCACAGTCAGCTACTAGAGCAGCAGCCTCTGATGTGTTATGATATAAAAAGTAATTAAATATTTTTGGATGAGTCATTATATTTGATTGTATAGTAGAAATGCTTTTTTCTCAATAAACTGCACATATTTTCTAAAATAATAGTTTCACAGTATGCATGAAGATGTGCCAAATAAAAATATATGTGCTTCAACATACCTTGTATTCATCAAATTTGAGTACAAACTCAAGAATTTCAGCAAACTGCTTTACCAGAGCTTGTTGAGTTTCTAAATGTTGGGTAGGAGTCATTGAGCCTGAACATAGCTGGAATAAAATCTTTGGAACTACAGCCTCTGAAACAACCAATTACCTGTTTGAGAGTAAACAATTATGCACACAGAAATCAAATTTACTACAAGTACTTTCACCAGATTAAAACTGATACTCTCGTAAGGGAATCTGTTAGTAATATAGTAACTGATTAATAAGACACTCAAAATAACTGTAGTTAGTTAAATATCTTCCATGTATAAGGATAATGATTATGAAATAATGTTGATGACAAAATTGTTATTATTATTGTTGTATTTGCATATTTTCTTACCAAGTTCTGTAGAAAATTCATAAAACCTCTTCAGTTTTGTAACCAGAGGCATCACTGCCTGCCAGGCTTTCTTCTGATACTCTTCAGTAGGTGATGAAATAGCCTACAAAAATCAAACATGATCAACATACAAAATTGAAAACATTAATAAGTTATATATCTTACTATATTGAATAACAGCTTTGTACCTCTCTTATTTCTTTTCCTGCTCCCTTATAACACTGGATGTCTTCCAAAATCGATTCCGAGTTTCTCAAGACCCTTTGTACCTCTTCAAATGTTTCTTGCTCCGTCTCAGTTGGCTGTGCATCTTCACGAGAGAAATCAGAAATTCATTAGAACACAATACTTTATACCACACTAGACTTTGTTATCTGTACTGAATCATCACTAAAAGGTTCAAAGCGATACAGGAAATTGTAGGTAACAACACAGCTGCATAATCACTTACTTTCAAAATCAAGGAACACATCATATTTTTGTGGAGAACAACAATTTGAGTCATCTCTTGCAAGAAGGCTTAATAATTTGCCCATCTTCGAGTAAGAGCTCTGTCAAACTGCTTTTTATTTTGTTCTACCACACCATCACGGTCCACCTATGAAAGAAGAGAAGAAAATTACAAAAACAAACAGGTAACTCATTTAAGTCCTGTATTTAATGATACATAATTCACTTTTTTTCATTTAGAAGACTGTACAAAATGTTTCTGATTAGATAACGCGCTACTAAATCTAAAGCTGATAGGCACTTTGATATCTTTCCTGAATTATGCTAAATATCTGGAAACTGTCTTTATATAACTATCTAATATGTGTGTCCACAATGAGAATAGCACAGCAGCAAACCTGTGAAATTTCCACAGTTGCCGAAACAAGAGTGCTTGGAGTTTTTTGACACTAACGAAATAAGCAATGAGTTATTAAAAGAATAACAAGTATCAGTAGAATTCATATAAGTTTTCAATGAATGTTTTAACAAAACTTACTAACTACTCCACCTTTTTCAAGAGCAGTCTATAGAAAAATTTTGAAACCGGCTTTTAAGCCGCTTAGGACAAATAAAATTGTAGCCGCAAAGGCATTTACAACCGCCTAATAAAACGTTGCTACGACTTTTTCTTGTAGCACTTTCACTAATCTGCTCGCAAATATAAACACAAATCGTCATTTGCAACAATGGAAGTCAGAATTTGTTTTGTTTAACAATCACATCACGCTAACTTTTTTATACGAAATTCGTCTGCTATACCTCAAATGACAACTTGTTTGTTTTGGTTTTCAGTGATGCCTTCGTGCAAAACACTGTCGGTACACAGTCGCACCAACATTCAAAAGTCATATTACAATTTCCTATCCAAATACGCCAGACATCAAACGTGCAGTCAAAATAATTTCGCAACCATCACGGAAGTCTACTTTCGCTGTAAGTAAAAATCAACCAAGAAAATCACTTATTTACTATCTACATAGTTCCCAAGACAAATATTCTTCCACGCTAAGTGGAATTCTGTTTTCTTTTGTCGGGAAAAACTGTATATGTGGAATCAGCATGATTACGGATAGTACAAAACTAAACTAAGATAATACAGTTTTCTTTTAATTTCGTTCCTTTGTGGTCCGTCCTTCTACAGATGCTCTGTGCGTTTGGCGATATTTGCCAGTAATATAAATTTAGAATATTGCATTCTGAATATTCCTTACTACTTCGGTTCAATCGAATGATTGTCAGGGACCCTGATGTGTGATGATAATACGTTCATAACGATTCGCTTTGGATTACCAAACATTATACAGGAACCGGTAACAATGGAGCGCTCACTATTCATGGTAAGTTAAGCAAGTATCGCGGACTAGTTACACGACACATTGAGGTCCCGAAGCATTACGTAATTTCATATAAATGTAACCTTCTTTTTTTTTTAAGAAAGAGCAACGAGCTTCCATGCTAGGATCTCTCTCTCTCTTGTCTGTTGGCCTTTATACTGATAGGACGCTCTATAGCTGCATTCCTTTTGTATCATTAATTAATCTTTATTTTGTGTAGTAAAATGTGATATGTCACGTATTAGCTTTAGAATCACTTGCAGTTTGTGGCGTGGAGAAACAATAATTGGTATTCTGTCATTTATTCTTTTGCAGCTTCTTACGGCGTCCCTGAGATTAATTTCCGATCATCAAGAAGCGTTTTGCTAACTTGAATGCAAGCGCGGAAGCCTAAAAACTGTGATTCCGTTTCGCCCGTAAATTATAGATGCCGGACCCGTAAAACTGACAGTGGTATTCTTTTAAAAGTCATTTTGGCCACCAACAAAGATGCACCCATCATCAGCAAATGGCCGTCTGCGCCAGTTAATTGTTAAGAGGTTTCTTTCCAGTGATTAATTTCTATTTCTCTTTAAAGACTAGTTATCACATATTAGAGTAATCTTGCGTGAGCAGACGCGGCAGCCTTATAGACTGCAGCGAGTTGCTCTTACATTCTTGAAATTTTGCCCTCAGCAGATGAGTTTGTAGGTAGTTGGGAGCGGGCGTGGTAATTAAGACGGCAAATAACTCGCACTCCCGTCTCTTACTATAAATAGAGATACAGTTGTTCTTCCTGCGATATAATGGTGAGGTGGGGTGGGGGTAGACCCAATGGTTCTACGCACCCACAAGTTCGAACAAGAAAGACAAACACGAATGGTAGAACTCGGTTAGGCAAGCCCAGGTAATGCATAATTATGCATCAACCACCAATCAGCTCAACACTTTGTTTAGTTATTTTATTTCTAATTCCATAGGAGCAGTGCAGCACAGTATCATTATACTAAGTTATTGTTGCTGCTGTTGTGGTCTTCAGTCCAAAGACTGATTTGATGCAGCTCTCCATGCTACTCTATCCTGCAAGCTTCTTCGTCTCCGAATAACTACTGCAACGTAAATCCTTCTAAATCTGCTTACTTTACACATTTCTTGGTCTCTCTCTACGATTTTTATCTCCCAAACTTCCCTCCAATACAAAACTGGTGATCCCTTGATGTCTCAGATTGTGTACTAGCAATTGGTCGCTTTTTCTGGTCAGTTTGTACCACAAATATCTCTTCTCCCCAATTCTATTCAGTACATCCTCATTAGGCAAGTGATCTGCCCTGTCAATATTCTTCTGTAACACCACGTTTCGAAAGTTTCTATTCTCTTCTCTCTATGTAATGGAGTCCATAATGAAAGATCAGCTATTAAGTTATTTTGAAGAAAACAACTCCTTTTATGATACATAGCATGGCATTCGGAAGGGCAAGTCAACTACAGCAGCAGCACTTGACTTGGTTACAAATATAACTCGGGGTTTTGAAGACAAGGCGTCTTTAGCACTGATACTTTCTGACCTTAGTAAGGCATTTGATTGTACCCTACATGAGGCGCTGCTTAGCAAGCTAAAATCATATGGTATTGGAGAAGCTGTTCTACAAACTCTCAAATCCTACCTAAATGACAGATGACAGACTGTATCACTGCAAGGTCAAGAATCAGGTGAAGTGAAGTTAAAACATGGTGTGCAACAGGGATTTGATGGTTGGTTAGTTGATTTAGGGGGAAGGGAACAAACAGCGAGGTTCATTGGTCCCATTGAATTAGGGAAGCATGAGGGAGGAAGTCAGCCATGCCCTTTCAAACAAACCATCCTGGCATTTGCCTGAAGCAATTTAGGGAATCAAGGCAGGGATTCGTGATAGGGCCCCCGTTGTTCTTAATTTTCTTTAATAACATAGGCTCCAATGCTTGCAATGATTGTTCTGAAAAAGGGGGGAGAATGTACTTCAAGCTGCTCAACAAGCACAAGTCCTATTCAGTGAGGCCAAGGCCTGGTTCATCATGTACAAGATGAAAATTAATGAAGACAAAACACAGAGAATGATACACAGTCAAAGTGATACTGGAGCAGTGGGTGACACAGAAGCTGCTAGGCTTTGTTTTTATTTTTTATTTTTTTATTGATACTAAGTTAACCTGGCAACAGCACACTAAACATGTTACGTATGTTCCCAACTCTCATGATCTGTACCTCTCGAGGAAAGTAAAAGGTGTTCTAACACACCAGTATCTATTAACAGCATACTATACAATGTTTCACAGTCACAACAGCTGTGGACTATTACTGTGGGGCAATTATGCAGGTTGCAAGACTGTGCTTTTATTACAAAAGAAAGCAATGAGGATAATTATCCCATGCAACAAAACTGACCATTGCAAACCAATTTTTCCCAGATTAGGAATTGTGACTGTTTTCAGCCAACATATTTTCAACTGCCTTGTTCACACAAAGACAAATCATGAGACCTACAGAAAGACAAATAAAGTTCATCAATACAGCATTCGCTATAAAGATAGTATAGACAGGTCAAGATACAGAATAGCTTCCCAATATTTGCCCTAAAATTACTTAATGCTCTACCTAAGGACATACAGTCATTACCAATGGAACAATTTAGGACTAAAATTTTGTGTATGTTGTAATATCAACCTTTGTACACTGTAGAAGACTATTTCTCTGGTGATAGAATGATGTCTTCCTAAGCTGTAACTCAGTACCAATGAAAATAGCAGCAACTCTGTTATTTTACTCATGATTGTCTTATTATTGTAATGTATGTTGTAATCTATTTCTTAAATATATGTTTTTAGTACTCACTTTAGTATCACAGTTTAAGCTGCAATTTGTTATTAATTTTAATGTGGTAATATTATTGTAAAATTGACACTGACTGTCTAGCCATGGCTGGGGAGTGATAAAGAACTGGTAATAATGGTAATAATAATGAATCTGCAATTTAATACGGTCTATTAACCATACAACAACTGAGAAATTTTTGTAGACAAGAATTTCTATACCTAAAGCTCAAGCTATGCAATATAGCAAATGGAAGGAACTGTAAGAGATCGAATTTGAAACTTCTGGATCACTAATCTGATATATAACTAACTGAATTACATAGACATTTATAAATGTGAAACAGATACAATTTCATCTTTACTATTAGTATCTGAAAGAAATTGGGTTGAAATTACAACCCCTCTATTGTTTCTATAAATCACCTACAGTAAATGCTTGTATAGTTATTTTGAAAGTGCCACAGTTGTTTTCCAATTCAAGTTTGTGCTCCGCCTCTAATGTACTTGCCACACAGATGCCATGTTAAATCCCATTCTTGCTTCATTATTACAATTGTTATTGATATGAGACAGATTACTTGCATATGCTAGTTTCTCAGAACCATGTTGATAAGAATTCATCTAGTTTTATTTCTTGTAAGTATGCTGGGCAGTGATATATTTGAAGCTAGTAGAAGAATTATTCTCTGTTTATATATATATATATATATATATATATATATATATATATATATATATATATATATATCACCTATTCACATGGAAAATGTAGTACTATGTGTAGTCATACTTATAGTGTTTGAATAATAAAATATTTCGTATATCTTGTAGTTCTGAGAATGACATTTCATTCTGTACAACTCATGTTCTCTAAAGACTGTTTTCCAAAAACTCTTATTATGTATCACATCCACTGTTGCAACAAATGAACTAGGTATGTATTAATTCTGAATTGTTGTGAAGTTAAGTAGTACTGGAATTTCGATATTTTGAGAAACAACAGGCAAATATTTAGGATTTAGCCCTGATCTAGTATTCTTTTTAAATTGGTTTTAAATAATTGTTAGAGTGAAAAACCTGTAGCAGAATAAAATATTCATTTTGAAAGAAACAAAAGCCAGTGGCTTTCACTGTTTCATACCATTGATATCATTGATATGAAGTATGCCCTTTGTAGAGTTTTAAAAAGTAGTAGAGAAATTTTGTCGGTTCATCATTCATGGTCAGCTACCTCAACGAATAAAGATATGTCTAAGTACGAGATCCACAGCAAGATAATTTGCAGACACTTCACAGAAAGCTTCTAGAAGATACAATGTTCGTGGTTCTAGTTACATTATTTTCTGGTGTGATTCTACTAAAAATAAAGAGTGAAAATGAGATAACAATATCATTTTTCTGTACAAAGGAATGTGCACAAAACCTTCCAAAATAAGGTCAGAATTAGTTCTTGAGGAAGGGCTAAATCTACATCCACGTATATACTCTGCAAACAACTGTGAATCACACTGCAGAGAATACTTCCCACAGTACCAGTTATTAGGATCTCTTTCCATTCCATTCATGTATGGAACGAGGAAATAATGACTCATGTGCACACTTCATAAGTTTAATCTTGTCTTTGCAATATGTAGGTGGCTGTAGTATGTACCTAGATTCATCATTTTAAGTTGGTTCTTGAAACTTACTAACAAGGGACACATTTGATATTGAATGTTCAGAACCACATGAAAACATGCTTAGATTAACACTCAGTCATAACAAAACAGTGGTGTATGTCGTTTCCACACAAAACATTGGATCCTACAACAAGTGACATTTTAATCCTGGGAAACAAAGTAACAATAGCGCAAAACACACATGTTCTATATACCTGATAGTGCTTTTATTAGTCCTCTATACCTGATAGCACTTATTATGTAGTGAAGACGTGTCATTTTGATAAAGTGGTTAAAACAAAGATGAACAGAACAGTGTGTACATCTCATTAAAGACACGATTTTACATTCAAAATCACTTTCTCATTCAAACAGTCCAATATCAAAAGCAACACTGATTATATTTTCAAATGATTGTATGGGTATGTCAATGTCATAACCTGCCTTTCTCCAAGAATATTGCAACATAGTTGTATACTTTGGTGCAGAAAACTGATTGTAAATCGTAGAGTGAGGTCTGATGATGAAATGATTGTGTCTCTTCACTTGTGGTTTGGCACATTGTAGTCCTATAAAATCACCAATAAATCTGATACAGAGTTTAAATTACTGAGAGAAGTAAACATCAAGGGGTTGACAATACTTTGCTGTTTTTGGTGGCAATATCTTCAGCATAACATCTTTTTTTTGCAGAATTTGCATCTAGAATGGCACAATCTGCATGACCAGACCAAGAATCGTACAGCAATAGGCTCTTTGCACTTTTTACTTATTCAGCAACGACTGAAGTTAGACGGGATTTCATGTGTTCTTTAGTCATTTTTCCACTTTTGCTTACCTACACATGAAAGGAAGCATATGGGCTGAAAGTACCTTGTGCCTCTTGAAAACAAATGTACAAATTGTTTGCTGCTCTTCCTATCGCCACATCAGTTATGTAGTTGTTGGTAGAGCTATGAACAGATTGCAACACACGAGCTGTAGTTTTCTCTCCTCTCTGAGATAGTGTTAATGATGAAGACATTTCATACTGGAAGTGACTGGTCACTGTTCCAAACATTTCTTTCTTCCATACCCTGTTCTGTCATAAACTTGTTCGCTTCCTTCACAAACTGTTGTGCCTTGTGACATATTCATTATCGTCATCTGTATCGTTATGTGTAATAATTGAAGTAATATGTCTGGGTGAAACGTCATATTCAGCCTTAAGGTTGTAGGAAAAAAAACTGAAACTTTGAAATTGTCCCAGCCAACCATTTTAGACGCTTCTAGTGCTCACATTTGCAGATGCCAATAGTGAACTACACATCCATACGAACTTGCTCTACGAAATTGCTACATTGAACGCTGTTTTATAGTTTGTAAATGCGACAGTCTGTTTCCTTTGAAAAGAGCTCCTTCTCGGCTTGTGCTAGACACATAATTTGGAATTAAGCTTAAATCTGATTCACTTTTAACGCAATTATAGGGAACCGTTAGTTTGCTGTAGGAATTGAAGACACGATTGTAATAGTCTTCCTAAATGGTCTGTAGTACACTGTCATCAGTATCTTCTAATACAATGACCCTCTACTGCTTGGGTGGGGGTAGTTAGCACTCACTTTGGCTAGACTATTCCTGGTGTTCTGGGGATGAACGGCGTATACTGCTTAAACAGCCACTTTCAGGTCCAGGTCGATCCTGTACTTCAAGATCAGTATATCTATCTAGCGAAATGTCATCTATTTCTTTGTCATCCTCATTATATTTCTAAATTATTATGCAGATGAAAAGCAGCAGCTTGTTTACATGTAGGCCGCCGAGTACTGGCTTCCACAGCTTCTCTTATTCTATCGATATTCTCTGGCGTCCGGGATGACCTTGGACGGTCTGTCGACTTACGTCTCAACGCCAAACCGGTAGCGCTCAAGTTACTCATCCACAGAATAATTGTGTTGCATGTCCGAATTTTTCCTTATGGATCTAAATTAAAACGCCTGCGGAACTGCCGCTGCAGAGCAATACAGGAATCGCCACTTTAAAAAACGCCTCGACAACAAACGCGCGATGTTCAACTGACCACTGCTCCATGACTACTAAAAATGTCCACGTGTAGGCTATGAAAAGCTATTATATATATATAAAAAAATGGTTCAAATGGCTCTAAGCTCTATGGGACTTAACATATGAGGTCATCAGTCTCCTGGACATCACACACATCCATGCCCAAGACAGGATACGAACCTGCGACCGTAGCAGCAGCGCGGATAACATTTGTAGGATTAATTTTCGTCATGATATCTCTGTACACTGTTTACGCAGCAATCCGTATGCGAAAATTCCAAGACACATTCATGCTGCAGCTGTATCATTCACACAGCTCGAGCACTTGTTAGTGCAGCTACAACATGTCACCATCTGATGGCGCTAGCAGGCAAGTGCAGAATTTTGCATGGGAATGATGCACACCGATGTTGTTTTTATGATCGAAAGTGGTTGACTAAGCATGGTTTCGTGCGGTTCCGAGAATTCGCGGTCAGATGTGTCCCTTTTAAGTGGACTTTTCAGGAAAGGTTTGTGCCTATCTTCAAACAGTTGCCAGTTCAGGTTTTTCAGCATCTTCGTGATGCTCTCCCATGGATCAAATAAACCAGTGACCACTCGTCCTGCTCTTTTTTGTATACGTTCAGTATCCCCAGTTAGCCCTATTTGCTACACGTCCCATATTTTTGGATGGGCCACATTAGTATTTTCAAAGCAACAACCTTTGCCAACTGATAGCATTCCACTAATATTCTACCTATGAACTGAATTCTGCCACTTTCTTTACCTGTCACTGACAAGTGCATGTAATAGTACCATTCCATAACCGTACAAAATGTTACACCCAGGTATTTGTACGACCTGATGCATTCCTATTGTGACTCATTGATAATGTAGAAAGAGAGTATTGCGTTTTTTTTTTTTTTTTTTTTTTTTGTAGTGCAAAATTTTACATTCCTGAATATGTAAAGTAAGGTGCCAACCTTTACACCGCTTTCAAATCTTGTGCGTCGTTGTTTCCATTTAAAACATATTCTAAGTGTTCATACTTCAGTAAAAAATAGAAGTAAGATTAACTTTAACACCCTTTTGAAGAGAGTGCCATTAGAAATTGAGCATTAGCTCGGATGTTTTTGTAGATGTCATCCTGGCATTTGCCATACTCTACTTAGGGGAAATCTGTATTTCGATGCCTGGACAGACGTTTGAAGACCCCTCCTCGTAGACAAAAGTAATATATCTTAACCGCTGTGTTTTCCGTTATCTCCTCTCGACCAGCGGCCCTAAATTACACTCATGCTCATAAATTAAGGATAATTACAGAATGTGGTGCCACACAACGAGGCACTACACAAAACTGGCGCTAATAGCATAGGCACAAAGGGAACACACACGACACAGATCAGTAAGTCCATGGTATTGATGATAAGTTGAGAAAACTGCCCCGAAACACATGTGCTACAAAACGCCACTGTTTCCCGACATCAATATGGATATCATCACCATGTCCACGTACATAGGCCGCTCAACGGGCTGGCATACTCTGGATCAGGTGGTCGAGCCTCCCATTCTTGCACCAGTGCCTGTCGGAGGTCCTGAAGTGTCCTAGGGATGTGGAGACGTGCAGCGATAGTGAACCGAGACCATTCCAGACGTGTTCGACGGGGTTTAGGTCAGGCCACTCCATTCGCCTGATATCTTCTGTTTCAAGGTACTTCTCCACGATGGCAGCTCGGTGGGACCGTGCGTTATCATCCATCAGGAGGAAGGTGGGACGCAGTACACCCCTGAAAAGGCGGACAAACTGGTGCAAAATGACGTCCCGATACACCTGACCTGTTACAATTCCTCTGTCAACGACATGCAGGGGTGTACGTGCACCAATCATAATCCCACCCCACACCATGAAACCACGACCTCCATATAGGTCCCTTTCAGGGACATTAAGGGGTTGGTATCTGGTTCCTGGTTCACGCTATATAAAACCCGGCGATAATCACTGTTCAGACTATACCTGGACTCGTCTGTGAACATAAGCTGGGAGCACTGTCCCAATGACCAAGTACAGTGTTCTTGACACCAGGCTTTACGGGCTCTCCTGCGACCAGGGGTCAGTGGAATGTACTTTGCAAGTCTCTGGGCGAATAAACCATGTCTGTTCAGTCGTCTGTGACTGTGTGTCTGGAGACAACTGTTTTAGTGGCTGTGGTAAGGTCCCGAGCAAGGCTACCTGCAGTGCTTCGTGACCGTCTGCGGGCACTGATGGAGAGATATCTGTCTTCTTGGGTGTTGTACACTGTGGACGTCCCATACTGTAGCGCCTTGACGTTTCCTGTCTGCTGAAATCGTTGCCATAATCTTGATTTCACACTTTGTGGCACACGGAGGGCCTGTGCTACGAACTGCTGTGTTTGATGAGCGCCCTAGTATTCTACCCCTCATGACGTCATCAATATGTGTTCTTTGAGTCATTTTCAACACACAGTCACCATTAGCACGTCTGAAAAAGTCTGCACACTTAGTCACTGCACCGTACTCTGACATGCACCAACACACCTCATTAATTTCGGCACTGATCTACAGTGATCAGCCAGAACATTATGACCACCTACCTCATATCTATATAAACCAGTCCAGGAGATAGCAGCGTCACCTGGCGAGTAATGACTGCCAGCTCCCTCCAGCGACCTACCATGGCCTTATTGCTTCCATGCTACCACGCGTCGCTGCTGTTATCCGTGCCATGGGTGGAAGTACTGGCTACTGGATAGGTGGTTATAATGTTCTGGTTGATCAGTGTACACTTAGGAGCCACATTATGAGTGCCCGCTTAATAGCATGCTGGTCCGCCTTCATAACACAATGCTGCAGCGAGTCTGCGTGGCATGGTCTCCACAAATACTTGGTTGGTTTTCTGAGGTATGTAGCACCAGATATTCACGCACACGTCACGTAATTCCCATAAACTGCGGGTCGGTGGTTAGTGGGCACGAAGCTGGCGACCAGCGGGTGTGTGTGTGTGTGTGTGTGTGTGTGTGTGTGTGTGTGTGTGTTGGGGCTTACGGGCGCTCAACGTCGAGGTCATCAGCCCCCTGCCACACATTAAAAGAAACGAATGTGGACAGGCTTAGCAAAATCTAAGCACACACGCAAAGAAAGCACGAAAAGAAGGAAAATGCTATATAAGAAAGTAAAACGTAAGAAAAACGAAAACGTAGCATCAAGAATGCCGCAGGTAATTGTCATTGGCTGGCCACTTACATAAAATATGGGCGAGCTTGTCACACAGTGAGCAAATTAAGACCCTCTCCCTAAAATCTTTGTAAAACATTTGACAAGTCACAGAACTTTAAAACTTTAACCACAGTCGTTCGAGTGTTTCCTAAACACTCCGCCGGCAAGTCAGCGGCGGCCCGCTGGTCAGAAAATAAAACGCAATCCAATAAAACGTGGCGCACAGTGACCTGGACGCCACAAGCACCACACATTGGAGGGTCCTCTCGCCGGAGCAGGAAGCCATGCGTCATAGGGCTGTGGCCTATCCGAAGCCGAGTGAGGAGAACCTCGTCCCGTCTACGGGGCTGGAAGGAAGTACACCACACACGCATTGTGGGCTACTGCCGACCAGTAGCTTCCCAGATGTGTTACATAGGATTCACATCAGACGAATTTGTTTGCCAATACGTCAGCATGAGTTCAAATGGTTCAAATGGTTCTGAGCACTATGGGACTTAACATCTGTGGTCATCAGTCCCCTAGAACTTAGAACTACTTAAACCTAACTAACCTAAGGACATCACACACATCCAACCCGAGGCAGGATTCGAACCTGCGACCGTAGCAGTCGCGCGGTTCCGGACTGAGCGCCAAGAACCGCGAGACCGACGCTGCCGGCAGCATGAGTTCCCTGTCACGCTCCTCAAACTACTGTAGCACGATTCTGGCTTTGTGACATGGACAGTCTTCCTGCTGGAAGATGTCGTAGTCTTCCTAGAAGATATCGAGCACAAAGGGATGGAGATGGTCCGCAAAAATGTTCACATAGTTCAGAGCTATTATGGTTTCTTCGATTATGACCACGGGTCCCGTGGAAGCAATGTGAATGTCCTCCATACGGTTATTCCGCCCTCAATGTTCTGCGCCCATGGAGAGGCCAGTGTTCCTAGCAGCCATTCGCCTGGATGATCACATATCCAGAGACAAGAAACGTGAGTCTTCCGACGGGGCGTCATGTTTCCATGGATCCGCAGTCCAATCTCTATGATCCCATACCCTCTGCAGTCATAACTGACGTTGTCACTGGGTCAGCATGGGAACAGGTAGAAGCCCTCTGCTGCGGAGACTCATGTTCAACAATGTGGGAGGAGCTTCTGAACACTAGCACCTGCTCCAGAATTATGCTCCGCCATTGCATCTGCCACAGATCGCCTCCTATCACGCTGTACAATGCGCGCAAGCCTTATACAGTACCTCCACGTTCTGTGATGCGTATTGGACGGCAGCACCTTGTCGCCTACTTGTGATTTCACCATCCTCTTTCCGTAGATGCTCACGAGAATAGCCTGCGAACTGTCGACAAATTTCTCCGTCTGCTAGGTGCTCACCGCTGCGCCTCAAGGTGCCAAGTTATACCAATCTGTCCTTTGTCAAAGTTACCTATTTAAATGATCCCCATCTGTGGGCTGCCTCATCACTAAAATTATTCACCATTCGTCTGTACTCCATTACAGACTTTACTCACAGCGTCATGCCCCCACAAAACTAAGAGGCAACATTCATTCTTGCGACAACCAATGCTTCAGCTCACCTTGTACTTTTCGAACGTATTTTGAATGCAAATTGAACAACAGTGATGATAACCTCCAGTCTTAATTCTTACCCCCTTCCCCCCTCCGTCCCCCCTCCCAAGGATTTCTTTTTCTTGATTTTCCACATTTTCTATTCCTCCGTGATTTTTGTAGATATTGCAGTTTACGCGTCTGTCTTTGTTATTTGTTACAATTGTTATTAGTATTTCACATATCTGGCTTCTCCTGACACTGTTGAAGGCTCTCTCCCGGCCGTTAAATACTATGAATGTACTGTGTTTTATCCGGATTTTTCTTCTCATTAAGATGATCACATCAGAAATGTTTGTCTAATACCTTTTCTGAAGACACATACAGTAGAAGCCGAATGGGCAGCTTTGAGAGACGAAATATTGAGGGCAGCAGAGGATTAAATAGGTGAAAAGACAAGGCCAAGTAGAAGTCCATGGATGTCACAGGAGATATTAGATTTAATTGATGAAAGTAGAAAATATAAACATACAGGCAATACAAATGTCTAAGAAATGAGATTCACAGGAAATGCAGAATGGCTAAGCAAGAATGCCTAGAGCAGTAAAGTAACGATATACACGCACATACACGATAATCAGAATTATACTTTCGCTACTTGAGAGAGTCCCCGGGAAAGGCGTGTTTTCGTAGGACACTGAAACTTTGTGGAAACATTTGTAAGGACATGCGAAAGAGAAGTAACGAATAAACTATTGAAATAATCACGTTTTGATTTCCACGTGAGAAAGTAGCAATTGTTAATTGATTTCCGCGTTTACGTTCCAGGTTACAAACGTTGCTCATTGTGGCGACCTTCTGCAACCACGAGAGCCTGGAACCGCACTAGGTGGGATGTTAGCTACATCCCTCGCTATGTTCGTCTTCGACGTTCAAAGTGTTTTACTGTCTTGTTGATAAATCCTGCCCTTCACGTAACCCCACAGCCAGAAATCAAGTGCGTTCAAATCTGGTGATCTTGGTGGCCATGCATTTTGGAACGATCGGCCTATTATTCGGTATGTGTTGCGGAGTAATCGAATGGTCTCATGAGCGATGTGAGGTGGAGCTCCATCGTGTATCATAACAGTTGAGTCCCAAGCACTTCTCTCCCGCAGAATAGCGATCACATGCTGACGAAGCAAATCACATTAACATGTGCCGTTCAACGCTTTATGTTCTTGGTCCTTGGCGTCCAAGTTCTTCCTTACGTCTTCATAGCCGTTCCGGCGCCTAACGGCAAGTCATGACACTGATACTGCTAACAACGCAGAGCCTACAACGCACAGTCTGAAAAAAATCCGTGTAAAGTTAGGTACTCATATGGTAAATAGTTTTTCGTCTATACTGGCTAAGGTAACGAATGATTAATTATAACCACCCTTTAAAACTAGGGGAAATATAGATACTGCGTATAGGAAAACTGAAGAGACGTTTGGAGAAAACAAAAGCACGTGGATGAGCTGTATGTGAAGAATTCAGATGGAAAACCAGTAGTAAACAAAAAGGGAAACCTGAAAGATAAAAGGAACGTATAGAAGGATTATAGAAGGAAAATTACGTGGAGGCAGTATTATAGAAAGAGAAGGTAGATGAAGATAAGAGATATGATACTGCGAGAAGAATTGGACAGAGCGCTGAAAGACATAAGTCGAAACGATGACCCTGGAGTAAACGCCATGCCAAAATAACCACTGATATCCTTTGATATACTTTGGAGAGCGAGCCATGAAAGATGTATGAGGCAGGTCAAATACCCTGACTTCAAGAAGAATAAAATAATAGCAATGCCAAAGAAAATAGGTGGTGACTGTTGAATATCACCGAACTATCAGTTTATTACGTCATGGTTGCAAAATACTAACACGACTTATTTACAGGAGATTGGAAAAACTGATGGAAGCCGATCTTGGGGAAGATCAGTTTGGATTCCGAAGAAATGTAGGAATACACGAAACAATACTGACCTTCCGACTTATATGAAAAGATTGGTTACGGAAAGGCAAATCTAAGTTTATAGAGTTCGTGGATTTGGAGAAAGCTTAGGAAATGTCGACTGGAATACACCCTTTCAAACTCTGAAGGTAGAAGCGGTGAAATACAGGGATCGGAAGGTAATGTGCAACTTGTACAGAAACCAGAAGACAGTTATAAGAGACGAGGGATGAAAGGGAAGGAGTGGTTGTGAAGGGAGTGAGACAGGGCTGTAGCCAACCCCGATGTTATTCAATTTGTGCACTGAGCAAGTAGAAAAGGAAACAAAAGAAAAATTTGGAAAAGGGATTAATGTTCAGGGAGGGTAAATAAAAACTTTGAGGTTTGCTGATGACATTGTAATTTGTCAAGACAGCAAAGGACTTGGAAGAGTAGTTGAACGGAAATTAAAGTGTGTTGAAAGGAGGATATCAGATGAACATCAACAAAAGCAAAACAAGGATAATGGGATGTAGTCGAATTAAATCAGGAAGTGCTAAGGAAATTGGATTAGGGGACGAGACACTGGAAGAAGTACATGAGTTTTGCTATTTTGGCAATAAGATAACTGATAACGGCTGAAACAGAGAGGATATAAAACGTAGTTTGGCAACGACAAAAAAGGCGTTTCTCAAGAAGAGAATTTCGGTGACACCGAATATAGATTTAAATACTTTAAAAATGGATTTAAAAACGTCTCTACTGCAATAAAACATTTATTTACAATGGTTACCGGTTTTGGTCAGAATGTGGCCATCTTCAGACCATTTATACCAGGATGGAGGTTTGCGGCGGTGAACGAAGCAAGTGTTACAATTCCACGAACGTCAAGTGCTGAACTTACGGTTTAACGTTCGAGGAATCATAACTCGCACTCCGTTCACCGCCGCCATGTGCCATCATGGTATAAATGGTCTGAAGATGGCCACTTTCTGACCGAAATCGGTAACCACTGTAAATAAATGTTTTATTGCGGCCGAGACTGTTTTTAATCCATTTAAAAGTACTTTTAGCCAGATCGGTGTTCCTCCACGAGAAATACTCTCAAAAATTACAAATTACAGTGATAGGAAATCTTTTCTCATGGTATTTGTGTGGATTGTAGCAACATATGGAACTGAAACGTGGACGATACACAATGCAGACAATGCGGACACCAAACAACTGCGTCGCCTTGGCATTGTCCGACCAGCATGAGGAAGCCTGTTGCTTTCGCTTCATACACTCCTGGAAATGGAAAAAAGAACAAATTGACAACAGTGTCAGACCCACCATACTTGCTCCGGACACTGCGAGAGGGCTGTACAAGCAATGATCACACGCACGGCACAGCGGACACACCAGGAACCGCGGTGTTGGCCGTCGAATGGCGCTAGCTGCGCAGCATTTGTGCGCCGCCGCCGTCAGTGACAGCCAGTTTGCCGTGGCATACGGAGCTCCATCGCAGTCTTTAACACTGGTAGCATGCCTCGACAGCGTGGACGTGAACCGTATGTGCAGTTGACGGACTTTGAGCGAGGGCGTATAGTGGGCATGCGGGAGGCCGGGTGGACGTACCGCCGAATCGCTCAACACGTGGGGCGTGAGGTCTCCACAGTACATCGATGTTGTCGCCAGTGGTCGGCGGAAGGTGCACGTGCCCGTCGACCTGGGACCGGACCGCAGCGACGCACGGATGCACGCCAAGACCGTAGGATCCTACGCAGTGCCGTAGGGGACCGCACCGCCACTTCCCAGCAATTTAGGGACACTGTTGCTCCTGGGGTATCGGCGAGGACCATTCGCAACCGTCTCCATGAGGCTGGGCTACGGTCCCGCACACCGTTAGGCCGTCTTCCGCTCACGCCCCAACATCGTGCAGCCCGCCTCCAGTGGTGTCGCGACAGGCGTGAATGGAGGGACGAATGGAGACGTGTCGTCTTCAGCGATGAGAGTCGCTTCTGCCTTGCTGCCAATGATGGTCGTATGCGTGTTTAGCGCCGTGCAGGTGAGCGCCACAATCAGGACTGCATACGACCGAGGCACACAGGCCAACACCTGGCATCATGGTGTGGGGAGCGATCTCCTGCACTGGCCGTACACCTCTGGTGATCGTCGAGAGGACACTGAATAGTGCAAGGTACATCCAAACCGTCATCGAACCCATCGTTCTACCATTCCTAGACCGGCAAGGGAACTTGCTGTTCCAACAGGACAATGCACGTCCGCATGTATCCCGTGCCACCCAACGTGCTCTAGAAGGTGTAAGTCAACTACCCTGGCCAGCAAGATCTCCGGATCTGTCCCCCATTGAGCATGTTTGGGACTGGATGAAGCGTCGTCTCACGCGGTCTGCGCGTCCTGCACGAACGCTGGTCCAACTGAGGCGCCAGGTGGAAATGGCATGGCAAGCCGTTCCACAGGACTACATCCAGCATCTCTACGATCGTCTCCATGGGAGAATAGCAGCCTGCATTGCTGCGAAAGGTGGATATACACTGTACTAGTGCCGACATTGTGCATGCTCTGTTGCCTGTGTCTATGTGCCTGTGGTTATGTCAGTGTGATCATGTGATGTATCTGACCCCAGGAATGTGTCAATAAAGTTTCCCCTTCCTGGGACAATGAATTCACGGTGTTCTTATTTCAATTTCCAGGAGTGTATTTACGGTATCCTGTCGAATGAGTCGTCCCCACCATCAGTCGGTGGGATACTATCCAAGGCCAGTACCAACCTTTTGTTTGTTAACATGCATTTTCTACGCCAAGAGTGGAAACTTTCTGATGCACTCTCCTGTTCCTTTGTGAAACAAGTGAAATTCTGGCTCGTCACATTGGCACAGCTGATGGGGCTCTGCGAAGCCTGAAGTTTGAATCGGTTTCACACCTTCCTTATTTCCCCAATCTTGCCCATTCCAAATTTTTGTTGTTGCTCTAATCAAGAGAGACATCAAGAGTAATCAAATGGTTCCAATGGCTCTGAGCACAATGGGACTTAACATCTGAGGTCATGAGTCTCCTAGAACTTAGAACTACTTCAGCCTAACTAACCTAAGGACATCACACACATCCATGCCCGAGGCCAGATTCGAACCTGCGACCGTAGCAGTCGCGCGGTTCCAGACTGAAGCGCCCAGAACCGTTCGGCCACCGCGGCCGGCCAAGAGTAATCATTACACCTCGGACGATGAAGTTAAGGTAGCTGTCAAGTCATGGATTCGAGAAAAGTCGGAAATTTTTTTGTGTGACGGTATGAAAAAAACTTGTTACACGTTAGATGAAATGTATTTATCTAACCGGTGTCTATGTCGAAAAATAAATATATGATTTTGAAGCTTAAGAATTGTACTTTAATGTACTTTTTGCGCGATTTTCGTAATTCTATTTGTTCGTGTTCTACAAGCTTGCGTGCATTGCTTTCCATCCTACCCTCAGTGAATCAACATGCTTAACTTGTTTTGCGAAGAATGCTGGATACCGAGAAAGACATCTGTTTTAGATGTTGTTTACCTATGTTATTAGTTTTTCAAGATACGAGTATGCTCTTTCAGATTCCAACTTCTGTTCGACGTTACTAGGTTGCGATCTGAATCTGATAGCACAAGGGGGTTTGCTTTGCTCTGCAGATGAGTTGGATATATGGAGTGACAAGAACGTGGCAGCAGGGCGGAGGTGGGACCACACCTGTGGCTGGACGCCCACCAGATGGCCGTGGCGACCCCGCCCTCTGGAAGTGTGATGGACGCCATGGCGGGCGTGTCCACCGCTGTCAACAGGCGGGGCACGGGTGCACACAGAGTGCACTGCGTCACCCGTAAACCACCGCCAGGTGGAGCTGCGTCCCAGGCACGCCTCCACAGCGCGTGTCTCACAGACCGTGGTGTGCGTCAGAGGAACACGCGCATTGCTGATGGTGCCAAACATTTCATCACCGCCACCTACAGGTCATTTCTGAGACGCAAATGTCTGTCTGAGACCACCTGGAGCTTTATTTCAATGTCTAAAATGTCTCCACTTCTTCCACCACACTGTCTATCGGAGATGATAAGGCAGTTCGATAGCCTCACAATACTGTTAAGCTCTTGATTTTCTTAGGCTAGTATGTATACTGAGGTAGGTTTCACATCTTCTCTCGAAGAAAAATTGCCTATGAATATAGTTTCTATATGGCTCTTGGAGGTTCCGCTCCGATTTCAAATATGTAGCCCTAGATTTTTCTTTTTCTTTCTTTTTCATTATTACAGATAGTACAACAGGGTGTTTGGAACCCGGCCCGTTAGGGGGGGTAGGACGTCAAACGGGCCGACTTGGAGCAGGAGAGGCACCACAGGACATTTTATTTTCTACTGACTATACTTTTACAAATAAATTCATAAAACTTTGTCATCATGACCAGGAAGGATTCAGGATTCACACTCATAGCAGTGGAAGTCCAAAAACATAAGAAAATAATTTTTTTTAGATATGAAATTTCATCATTTTCTCACTTACTGTTGGCTGCATTTGTTGCTATAGGTACATTTTTCTTCACAAGTAAGAGAGATTCTTTGATGAATTTTGCACAGCATACAAACCATACTTACAGGTGTATGAAACTCTAGAATTTTCCAAATCTACTAAAAACTGTGGTAAAATTGAGATAATTAACTACAAAATTTGATTTTTTCTAAACATAAAGTTTAAAACATAACAGCTCATTCATTTTTTCATAAATTAAATAGATTCTAGAGTTTCAGACACTTGTAAGTATGGTTTGTATGCTGTGCAAAATTTATCGAACAGTCTCTCTTACTTATGAAGAAAAGTGTACCTATAGCAACAAATGCAGCCAATAGTAAGTGAAAAAATGATGAAATTTCACATGTAAAAAAATTATTTTGTTATGTTTTTGAACTTCCGCTGCTACGAGAGTGAATCCTGAATCCTTCCTGGTCATGCTGCCAGTTTTATGAATTTACTTGTAAAGTATAGACAGCGGAAATTAAAATCTCATGTGGTGCCTCTCCTGCTCAAAGTCGACTGGTTTGACATCCTACCCCCCCCCCCCCCTTTAAGGAATCACGGTTCTTTTCAACCTAATAGGCTGGGAGCGTGATCATTTGGAGTCCTAATTGTGAGTATTTGGGAGGAAAACTGCATTTCCAGGATTCGTGAAAAGGCCGCGCGTCGTATGGGCTGGGGGATGCCTTGGTGCTCCGTTCCTATTTGAGTTAGGGACACAGGATAAAAGAATTCTGATATAGCCCGGACCAGCCATTCGAAAATCTGTGTAAGTGTAGCAGCGTTACAATATGTTAAGCAAGGTTTGAATAACGAACCAGAGGTGGTGCCCAGACAAGACGAATCCATTAATTCTTTTTGCAAAAGATTTTAATTGAGCTGAAATTAATGCTCAGCTGATGGAACCATTTGTAAGTGTACCGTTTCGATTTTATGTGCAAAAATACGCAGAAAACACTTTTCTCTGGGATGTTTTTGAAGCATACCCTTCCTATACTTTAAACTTGTACGAATCGGTTAGATAACTGGATGAAGTGAAAACGAATTTTTTTATTTCATTAATCGTTATCCGTTGTCCTGATACGATCGTTTAAAGTAGAGCTAAATGCAGCACGTAAAAATCGTTATTATCTGTACTGAAAGCGCGCAAACGGTTTAAAGTGAACCAAATAAATAAAAATGCGTTCTTTCGATAAAATTGGAAACTCGCTTTCAAGAATTTAGCTTCATTCGATTTTACGTACAAAAACATATTTTTTGTGAGGTTTTTACACACGCCACTTCTATGTTTCAGACTTGTGCGAATCGGTTCAAATTTTGTAAAAAGGTAGACAAATACATGTAATTAATAGTCGTCCAGTTGTCCTTTGAAAGCCTTACCCGTTGCCATGATATAAATAACATGCTTCGAAAGACAGTAAAAAAAACCTATACCGGATCAGCCGTCGCCCGAATCAACAAAAATCTACGTCGGTTGCCAAGCTATGGCAATCTAATGTCAAAATTATGGCAGAGTAAAAGTCGGGAACCGGAATGACAAATGCTGTTATCCTAGTAGAAATAAGGAGAGTATGTCCTGGGCAGATTTAGAGAGTCAAAAGAGGGGAATTACCTTTTCGACTTATATGGTAGCTTCAAAGACATTTAAATCAAAACATCTTAACATATTCACGCTTTTTTACGAGTTAACCCTACTTCCCCTCTTAGCTGCAAGGTGTTGTCACACTAGCATCTTGCAATTTATAGGCTAAAGTCTCTGTTCCTGCGCACAAAATCTAGGAGATTCGCCAGCCGTACTACACATGACATGATGATATGTGTCACGTTATACGACATGACATCTTGTATCATTTTATGTTGTTTGACATGATGCCTTATATTAAATGACGTGGTTACTTATAGTAACAAGTAAAAATGAGCGAATAAGTCAATATGTTTTGATTTAAATGTCTTTGAAGCTGCCAGATAACTCGAAAAGCTAGTTCCCTTCTTTTACATCCCTAACTCTGCCCAGGATATATTAGCCTCTTTTTGTGGTATAATACATGAATTTTTCATTCTGGTTAAATTACGTGTGCACATATGAATGAGTGTGCGTGAGCGAGTTGTTCACCGATGAATAAGAGTGGCCTGGAACTATCACTTTTTAAATTTATTGTTCTTTCATCTCCTTTACCCCTTTTTGGACAAGGGGGTGAACTGTCAGTGATACAAAGATCCTCCTCTTCAGCCAAGCGTTTTGTTTAAAGCACCAGAAAAATATGGTAGCAGCAGGAATCGAATCCAAGCCGACAAGCTGCCAGTCGGTGTCCTTCGCCACAGCGCTACAACACCAGTACATCAGTTGCTTCTCAAAACTCCCTCATACCCCATAAATCTTTAAAGAGCGTTTTGCCTTTTACTATGGCCCACTCAGGCGAAATATTACAGGAACTTGAAAGGGCATCTACCTGGTTATACTCACATAGTTTGAGTCAATCCGGTGAGCCCTCCCCCACTCACTCTCCTTATTATATTTAAATTCGCAGTAGATCTACCTGACTCTTTAACTCTCACTTTCTCGTCCAGAGATCTACTGAAGAAGGACCCCGTCACCAAATGGTTCAAATGGCTCTGAGCACTATGGGACTCAACTGCTGTGGTCATTAGTCTCCTAGAACTTAGAACTACTTAAACCTAACTAACCTAAGGACATCACACACATCCATGCCCGAGGCAGGATTCGAACCTGCGACCGTAGCAGTCGCACGGTTCCGGACTGCGCGCCTAGAACCGCGAGACCACCGCGGCCGGCCCCCGTCACCAGATCATCTACATAATACGCCATGTTGCTTATACAATTGTATAGTATTGTATGTTAACCAGCACTGAAATCTGCAGCAATTTGCGGATGGGTTGCACTTCGGTCACGCTGAACGATTCTCTTCAGTCGTCGTTGGTCCCGCTCTTGCAGAATCTTTTTCCGGCCGCAGCGATGTCGGAGATTTGATATTTTACCGGATTCCTGATATTGACGGTACACTCGTGAATTGCTTGTAAGGGAAAATCCCCATTTCATCGCTACCTCGCTGATGCTGTGTCCCATCATTCGTGCGCCGACTATAACACCATGTGCAAACTCTCTTAAATCTTGATAACCTGCCATGGTAGCAGCAGTACCCGATCTAATGACTGCGCCAGGCATTTGTTGTGTTGTATAGGCGTTGCCGACCGTAGCGCTGTATTCTGCCTGTTTACGTATTTTTGCACTTCAGTAGGCATGCCTACACCAGTTTCTTTGGCGTTTCAGTGTAATTCTCTGTAATTAAACAGAGTACATGACAGTTGTTCGTGTTTTGTGTTGTTACCAGTCCTGGTAGAGTATGTAAGGGGCGTGAACAGCGTCATATGTAAAGTAATCACTGCGGAGGAGACGAAGAGGCCGCATACTTGTGTAAGACAGCGTTTCAGCACCTGACGGAGTTTGAAGGAGTGGGTCTCCGTTTGGCCGGCTGGTCGAATCGTACAACATACAGATTCGTGGAGCATTCGGATGTGACAGTGGCCCGATGCTAGACTGCGTGGGAACGCGAGGCCAGGCCTACTCGTCAAGATTACGGTCGACAACGTCTGACGGAGGAAGATTGGCACGTGGTGCACCAAGAACATTGTAACCCCTTCACATCTACATCTGCAATCCGAAAACAAGTAATGGATCTGCTGTGCAACGTTCTGTGTTATCGCGCACCACTGCTAGGAGACTAGCAGTAGGCAGACTGGAGAACTTTTATCCCATGTGTGGGCTACCGTTAACACCACAACACAAACGGCTGCCATAATTGGCGAGAGTTGAGGTGACCTAGAGAGAGAAGCCATTCCTCCAACGTTTCTTCCAATTTTTACGGGAGGCACAGCCGTCTTACTCCTCCCGTCGCCGTCATGGTGCAGGAAGGCATCGAGTATGACTTCAGGTAACTGCTCTTAGTGATTGAGGGAACTCTGACGGCACAAAGGTTTGTCACAGACATCCTGCAACCTCATGTGTTATCTCTCAGGAGTCAGTATCATTCTGTCATTTTTTAGCATGTCAATGCTAGTCCACACATGGCACGCGTCTTTATGAACTTTTTGCGTGATATTTAGGTACCCACGTGGCCAGCAAGACCCAAATAAAACATGTGTAGGATCAGGTCTGGCGTCAACTCCGTCCTAGGTGCCATTATCCAGACCATCAAGAACCAGCTACAATAGTTGTGGGCCAGCTTGGCTCAGGAGAGGATACAACGGCTTTATGACGCCATTCCCAACCGAACTAGTGGTGGTGGTGGTTAGTGTTTAACGTCCCGTCGACAACGAGGTCATTAGAGACGGAGCGCAAGCCCGGGTTAGGAAAGGATTGGGAAGGAAATCGGCCTTGCCCTTTCAAAGGAACCATCCCGGCATTTGCCTGAAACGATTTAGGGAAATCACGGAAAACCTAAATCAGGATGGCTGGAGACGGGAATGCGAGTCCATTGTGCTAACCAACCGAACTAGTGCATGTATCCGTGCCAGAGGGGATGCAACGTCATACTGGTGAGTGGGATCCTACTGCCAAGTTCTTTGTAAATTTGACTCGCTTTTGTAATCACTGGAATAGCATCACATGCCTTCTGAAGTTTCATTTCGTTCCCTCCGCCCCTTCTAGGTTCTACATCTTTTTTAATCGTGTAGTCTACGTAAATTTTCCCTCACTTCTGTACAGTACACCAAGTGTTCTTCAGCATGATCACACTCAGCACCATCACACGTTTGACCAAATTGTGCGTTTCCTACACAGGGTGATTGATTTAAGCTGTTCCGTCAAATATTTCCGGAACCGCTTAAGATATCGTAATTCTCTTTTCGTGCAGACGAGTTCTGAGACAGTCTTCACTAAACGCTGTGTAGTCTCTGTTCACAGCTACGTTAATTACAGACATACTGGTATCAATTTCGCTTTTACAGATAAAACTATAGAAATTTCAACTATTATTATCATACTTCAGAAATGAGGCGATATCAACGGCTTTTCAATACCCGGTAACTAGTTTGGGAGTAGGTGGAGCATTTATATAATAGAATTTATCTTTCTTCAAGATGGAACCGATGGCTGTCTTATGTGAAAATCGTGATTTCATATCTAAATAAGAACATACGTCATGTAGGATAAGCAGGAGACAGCGCGTTGCGCTGCCGCGACACCGGTAAAAAAGGGACACGTGTCATTCACGTGTGTCGAGAGCTGGTTAGGTTAACTCCAAGAGAAATAAGATATGCTACTTCTTTGCGGAAAATGCGGAAGGAATGCGAAGGCGACACTTGAGTTGTATGTTCATAGGCACCCTAACAGACGGCGTAAACAATAGTGGCAGTTTAACAAATACGCAAAAAATGTTACTGCAAGGGCAATGGAATATTACACAGAAGTTAAGGAGCAAGCGGAGCGAACCCCGGCGGCCGGGGTTGATGATTCACATACACCACAGGTGTCGCCCAATAATCATGTGCTAATGTGCTTCAGCACTCTATAAATATCGCACTGAAATTATGCCATTTCTCTTCAAGTACGAGTTGGAAATCGCATTAAAAGGACGCCATCTCTCTTCTAATGTGTACTGGTATGCAAATGAAAGAAACGAAAACATGTCTGGTGCACTCGCTCCATAATAACTAAAAACCAGTGAAGAGTACTAAAATGATGCTAAGCCGTACTACGACCAACTCATAGAAGGGAGGTAGTTGTCTATTTTCGACTGTGCATGCTTTAATGTGACATCTTCTCTTCCAGCACAGTGGGTGCTACGTTGTTCAAAGCATTAGGTCAGTATTTTTTTTGTTGAAAGTGTGTGTAAAGCATTGTATAAGCAGCCTGCTCGGTTAGCCGTGCGGTCTAACGCACAGCTTTCCGGAATGGGGAAGGAGCGCCTGGTCCCTGGCACGAATCCGCCCGACGGACTTGTCTTGAAGTCCGGCGAGCCGGCTAGTCTGTGGATGGGTTTTAGGCGGTTTTCCATCTGCTTCGGCGAATGCGGGTTGGTTTCCCTTATTCCGCCTCAGCTACACCATGTCGGCGAGTGCTGCGCAAACAAGTTCTCCACGTACGCGTACACCACCATTACTCTATCACGCAAACATAGGGGTTACACTCGTGAGGTGTGAGACATTCCCTGGGGAAAGGGAGGGTGGAGGGGGATCCACCGAGGGCCTAACCGCACAATAACCCTGAAAGAGTAGTTCGGTGTGGGGCGGCAGAGGGGTGAAATGGACTGCGGTAGTCGTCGTGGTGTTGTGGACCACTGCGGCTGCGGCAGGGACGGAGCCTCTCCGTCGTTTCTAGGCCCCCGGTTAACATACAATACAGTACAACTGTGTAAGCAACATGGCTTATTATGTAGATGATCTGGTATGTTAACCGGTGTCAGAGTGCGAACCGTTCAACGAAATATCATCGATGTGGGCTTCCGTAGCCGAAGGCCCATTCGTGTAACCTTGATGAGTGCACGACACCAAGCTTTACGCCTCGTCTAGGCCCGTAAACACTGACGTTGGACTTTTGATGACTGGAAACATGTTGCCTGGTCGGACGAGTCTCGTTTCACAATGTATCGAGCGGATGGATGTCTACAGGAATGGAGACAAGCTCATGAATCCATGGGCCCTCCTGCATGTCTGCAGGGGACTGTTCAAGCTGGTGGAGGCTCTGTAATGATGTGGGGCTTGTGCAGTCGGAGTCATATGGGACCCCTAATACGTCTAGATACCATTCTAACAGGTGACACGTACGTGAGCATCCTGTCTGATCACCTGCATCCATTCATGTCCATTGTGCATTACGACGGACTTGGGTAGTTCCAGCAGGAAAATGGGACATCCAACACGTCCCGATTTGCTACAGAGTGGCTCTAGGAACACTCTTTTGAGTTTAAATACTTCCGATGGCCACCAAACTCCCCAGACATTAACATTACTGAGCAAATCTGGGATGCCTTGCAACGTGCTGTTCAAAAGAGATCTCCACCTCACGTACTCTTACGGATTTATGAACAGCCCTGCAGGATTCATGGTGTCAATTCCCTCAAGCACTACGTCAGACATTAGTCGAGTCTATGCCACGTCGCGTTGCGGCACTTTCACACGGTCTCGGGGGCCCTGTACGACATTAGGGACGTGTACCACTTTCTTTGGCTTTGCCGTGTAGAATTCTAACATTTAAATACATGCCGACGGTGTCTGATTGTACGAAGTTACTTTAATATCTGACCATGTTTCTGGGAGCCTCGTTTTTTCTTACGCAGTGGATGTCCGGACCACGATACGAAATGCTGTTCTTCGGAGTTGGAGCGTAATATTTTCCCGATATGCTGTGTGTGGCACTGACCGTGAGGCTCAGAGACTATGGCACGCACGGAAGCGCTTATCAGACACTAATTTACAAAATACGATGGGCGTGTCACTGCTCTTCCCTTTGTCTTCACCTAAGGACAGTGAACGAGAACAATCGCCGCTTCCTGTGAGGGAGAGAGCAGAAGGGAGCAGGCGCTGGCGACGCCCTTCTGTCGATGGCGGTGTTTCTCCTTCTCACGGCCGGGATCTTCATTAATATGTATTGCCCCTTATTTGCTGTCACTACGCCGATCGAGCATCTAAAATTGGCCGCTGTGCCACTGAATCGCCTTCGGAGCTCTGTCGCTGCCAGTCCCAATGGGTCGTTAAAAAAATAGAAAGAGCAGTTTCTAATGCATTAAAGAAAGAGCAATTTCTAATGTATTAAAGAAAGAGCAATTCTAATGTATTATTTTAAATAAACTGTGAAAAACATGCAAAAGTAGCAACAGAAGTTACAACGTCGTGTCTACACAATTAGGTTAAAAGAGGCTATGCTGCTACCTTTAGTTCATCATTGTACTTCTTGTTAACACACTGAGTGATTCGTAATTGTACTGAGATCACACTTCCAACTGTTCGACTACATTACTAAATGGCTAAGAAGATCAAAAAGTACCAATCGCAGGTTGCCTATCTAACGGCTTCCAGGTGCAATAAATATTTGATTGTGAGTACAGGGTGTTTCAGAACGAGTATACCGTTTTAAGGCTTTGTAGCATTTATTACAATCCACATGTAATTATAAACAATACATCAAATGAAAGGACAACTCAAATAGTTTTTCTTGCAAGTGTGCAATGTGAGCACCATTCGTCACACATCGAGCCAAACTCTGATTAATGTGTCTGAAGTAATTGTTTTCAATAATACTGTTCCCAAGGTCGAGTGGATACTTGATTCCTTATGTACCTCCAAACGAAAAAAGTGCATGGCGCCTGATCGAGTATGAACATGGAGGCCAAGCAAAAAATAAAAAATAAAGTAATTTCGTCGCCTGGCCTCTTCCAGCCAATCTAACAGTCGTGTACAACGTCGTTTAATCAATCGCGTACTGAGTTACGCCAGTGAAGCGGCGCGCCATCTTGCTGCCAAACAAAGCTCTGTGGTTCAACCTCTTCCAATTGACGAAAGAGCCATAGTTCTAGCGCATCAAGGTAAGAAACATCAATTACAGTTGCTTCAACGAAAAAGTAAAGCCCGTAAAACCTTCCGCCGGGATTGGGACAAGACATATTCAGTTTAGGAGAGTCTCGTTGCGACTGTACCACGTCGTGGGGATTTGCTGACCTCCAGAAGAGCACATTATGTGTCGCCACATTTCCACTTAGGTGAAATGCCGATTCATCACTGAGGACGACACGATCCAGGAAACCTTCGTCGCCACGTAGCAACCTTTCGGTTTCGTTTGCGAAGTTGGCACATAAATCGTAGATTGCAGATGATAAGGACATAGTTGTAAGCGGCTCCATAAAAGTTCTACACAGACGTCAATGGAACTGCTATTCACTCTTACTGTTCCGAACTGTTTTCTTGGAGCTACACGTGAAAAACTCTCACCTGGGCAACACGTTCTCCAGTCACTCCTAGTCCTTCCATACCCCTCCCTTTCCACCCAGCTGTACAAACAAAACTGTTGGATTTGCTCTTTCATTGATGCATTGTTTATAATTGTAAGTTGAATGTAATACATGCTACAAAGACTAAAATCAGTATATTCGTTTTGAAATACTCTGTATTTAATATAATTATTGACCGAACCTAAAATGCTCTCATTATTTACTAATTAAGAGCTATAATGTTTTGTTAAAGGTTTATCTCATTAACACAAGTAAAGGATTTAAAAACTGCGTATGTGTCTTGAGGTATCGTAAATCAATGTGTGCTCCTTATCCAGACGATATTCAAGTACTTGCGAACGAGAGCATTTCGCGTCTTCCAGCAAACTTCACAAACACCTTTTCTAAACTTATTCTACTGGACACCTCCCACAAAATGGCGAAAAGAAAAACGTTCATAACTTACCAGTTGCTCGCTTTTCATGGAGTGTAATTTCAGCATCAGATATAACGTTTTAATTTATTACTTCTTTATTATTATTTCTATTCGCAATACATTTTGCAGGTATTATCCACATATACCATTGAATTTACCAACAAAATTATACCATTGTACCACGCGTAGTTCAGGAGATATCACGACATAAAGTGTACAAATAGTGTATATAGAGTGTATAAAGGCCTAATCACAGCTGTTTCAAAAATAATGAGTAGTTTCTTATGTCACATGTCTCGGTTTTACTAAAAAAAACTTTCTGCAGCCAGCGGTGTTTTTGCCTTTGTGTCAAAATTTGTAAATAGCGAAAGGCAGCATCTTTTGAATTTTCGCAATCATGTCTATCGATTACGAAGTGTAATCATAAGTTCCTAATTACCAGTTCAACACAATAAAGTTAGTGATTAGTTGCTTGCTTTTGTGCAGGTACGAGTCAGCAGTTTTGTTACACAATGCAGTCCCCACATTACTGTACCGTATCACGTTGCCAGGGAGGACAAAACAAAATGGCCAGTCCATCTCCAATTTATCAATGGGCTGCGACATTTTCCGTCGGCTCCTCCAATGGCGTGTTACAGTACAGTGACGCTGTGTTTTAGGTGTTCCCGGACTGCAGCTATGTGCCTGCAAACAAAGTATTAATTACCCGTTTTACCCGTTTTTTCGAAATGATAGTTAAAAACTTCATCACTACCCATTGTACGTAATATTTTTTTGTCGTCCAGATTCTCGCAGCAATAACCTCATTAGAACTGTAAAGTGATGATATATCCGGAAAAAATTGTCATTTGAAGTAATTGTCCACCTCCGTATCCTGAAGAGTCAACAAACAGTATCCAGATCAGGCAGCGGGTACGTTTACTGTGGAATTAACATCTCCGAAACTAAACTACAAATTAATGAGAGGATGTTTCTAGCAAATGAATCCAGATTCGGTTTACAGAATAATACTCCTTCGCATTCATTTGGGCGGGAAATTGTTGCTGATGCAATTACAGAACATTGTGGGAAGAAATCAATGTATAGTGTAGCGAAACTGTTTGCTGGATGTCCGGAACTTCACATTTTCGTTGGTAGTCGCAGCAATACTGTTGAAGCTCAGAGATACAGGGATAAAGTACTGTCACCACATCCGTTACTTTTCAGAGATGCAGTTGATCTGGACTTCCTCTTCATGGACGACAAAGACATTCGGCATTGAACTGCCTTGACGGATAATCACTGGTAGCTGAAGGTGTCCACCATATGAACTGACTATCGAGGGCACCACATAAGAATAGTATTAAACATGTCTGGGATACATTGTGGAGACGAATCGCAGCGCGCCAACCGCCACTACGCAGCTTTCTCCGGACCTCCGGACAACTCTTTATAGGCTCTTGAACCAGCTCACAGAGAGGATGTCATATAATCGTCAAACATGATTGATAGCTTGCCGCTACTATATTGCCTATTAATTAATTTATCACTTTTACATCACATCTATCAGACATCGTTACATGCTAAACACTTTGTGATTAAGCTTTACCTTGTACAGCAACCCTTCTGCATCCATTTCAGGAAGTCGGCTGTCACTTTTTGATTGTACTTAACCACTGGCCACCAGTGTACTGGATCAGACAGACGTTCACACAAGGAAATTGCTATTTTGCTTGCTGCAGGCAGGTGTCAAAAGTTGAAATCGTATTAAGTGCCAGAATAAATCATGGGACCACAGATAAACCGAATTTCGAAACTGTCTGTGTACTCTGGCCCTAATTTGGTAAAGAACTTTATTGTCAAATCCGAGAACATGCTGAAAAGTTATGCCTTTGAATTTTTTATATGAAAATTCTCAAAGCTTTCTAAATAAAGCAAACTTTATTAACATTTTACATGTTTACTCTTCATGTTTATATATTTATTTCTCAGCACAGTCACCTTGGTGACGAACACGTTAGTCCCAAGAGACCATTTTATTGATACTATCGCTTTAGAATATTTGACTTCGTTGATGGAGCCACAATCCCACCTCTGCTTGCATCGCTTCATAACTCCACATGTGATCAAAGGAATCCAGACACCTCCAAAAACATACGTTTTTCATATTAGGTGCATTGTGCTGCCACCTACTGCCAGATACTCCATATGAGTAATCTCAGTAGTCATTAAACATCGTCAGAGAGCAGAATGGGACGCTCCGCGGAACTCATGGACTTCGAACGTAGTCAGGTGAGTGGGTGTCACCTGTGTCATACGTCTAATGCGAGATTTCCACATTCCTAAACATCCCTAAGTCCACTGTTTCCGATGTGATAGTACTCGTAAAGCGGAAACGTGATGGGACACGTACAGCACAAAAGCGTACTGGCCGACCTCGCCTGTTGACTGACACAGCCGAAAAATGGTTCAAATGGCTCTGAGCACTATGGGACTTAACTTCTGAGGTCATCAGTCCCCTAGGACTTGGAACTACTTAAACCTAACTAACCTAGGGACATCACACACATCCATGCCCGAGGCAGGATTCGAACCTGCGACCGCAGCGGTCGCGCGGTTCCTGACTGTAGCGCCTAGAACCGCTCGGCCACTCAGGCCGGCGAGACGGCCGACAGTTGAAGAGGGTGGTAATGTGTAATAGGCAGACATCTATTCAGACCATCAAACAGGAATTCCAAACTGCATCAGGATCCACTGCAAGTACTATGACAGATAGGGGGGAGGTGAAAAAACTTGGATTTCATGGTCGAGCGGCTGCTCATAAGCCACACATCATGCCGGCAAATGGGCGATCTTATGCAGGGTACGGGTTCGGAGGCGGTGGTGTTATGGTATTGTTCTGTTTTTCATGGAGGGGGCTTGCACCCCATGTTGTTTTGCGTGGCAATATCACTACACAGACCTACACTGATGTTTTAAGCACCTTCTTGCTTTCCACTGCTGAAGAACAATCCGGCATTGGCGATGGCATCTTTCAACACGATCTAGCAGCTGTTCATAATGCACGGCCTATTGCGCAGTGCTTACACGACAATAACATCCCTGTAATGGACCGGCCTGCACAGAATCCTCACCTGAATCCTATAGAACACCTTTGGGATGTTTTGGAACGCCGAATTCGTGCCAGGCCTCACCGACCGACATCGATACCTCTCCTCAGTGCAGCATTCCGTGAAGAATGGGGTGCCATTCCCCAAGAAACTTTCCAGCACCTGATTGAACGTATGCCTGCGAGAGTGGAAGCTGTCACTTAGGCTTAGGGTGGGCCAACGGCATACTGAATTCCAGAATTACTGATGGAGGGCGCCACGAACTTGTAAGTCATTTTCAGCCAGGTGTCCGGATACTTTTGATTGCATAATGTATGAAAAGAGATTCCTCGAAGGCCTTCTTTAAGTTTAAGAAACAGATGAAAATCGGATGGGCCAAGTCGGGACAGTATGGAGGATGATCGATGACAGTGAACTCAAGACCTCAGACTCTTACAGACGTCGAGCATTCGTGTACGGTCTCGCACTGTCATGCTGAAAGAGAGAGTCCTCCATGTGTGGACGAATTCTTGTTTTCAGTGTTCCGAGTGTCTTGCAGTACCTTGCAGAGTTTATGGTGGTGCCTTTAGGTGTGAATTCCAAATGCACTACATCGTGAACATCCCAGAACACAGTGAACATGACTTTGCCTGCTGACGGCATGGTCTTAAATTTTTTTGGCGTCATTGCTCCTATGTGGCGGGACTCCATTGATGCTCTCTTGTATTCGTGGTCAAAATGGTGAACCCAGCTTTCATTACCTGCCACTATGTTGCTTATTAACGCATTATCCTCCCGTTCAAAACGCAAAAGAAATTTTGCAGTGAACACATAGCGTGTTGTGGGGCGATCACTTTGTTGTAGAAATAATTCAAAATCCAATATCGTTTAAAGAAGCGATCTTGGCTTTTGAATTATTTCTGCAAAAGAAATTATTGACCGTTGTCCAATGTCTTCTGTTTTATGTAAGGAATGAGCATTCGAGGCACCCAACATGCACACAGTTTTCTGTGTCGCAGATCTGCAACGATGGTCTGTACACGCTCCGTGATGTGCCACACTTGCCTGAGAACTGTGATTGCGTTAGCCTACGATGTTCTCTGATAAGTTGATCAATCCAATTCCAATGAATCTCGTCAGTTGCCGTACACGGTCTTCCCCTCCGAACTCTTTCACACACTCCGAGGTTAACACCACCGTTACCTTCATTACCAGCACGAAAAACTCAACGTCGCACATTGCTTCTGTCGATACAATCATCGCCGTACACAACTTTCATTTTTCAACATTTTCTGCGATTAGAAACTCGACTACGAGAAGCTGTTTCTCAAGCACCGATTCAGTTACGTTACACATTGCCATGTTACACACTACAATTAGCAACCCTCTAGAGGCAGAGGGTTGCAACTTGAGTCCGCTAAGGGGGAATGTCGACCGAGTAATGTGCATGATATGTAAAACCTCAACCGATATTGAGAACAGAATTAAAAAATCGGAGGCATTACTTTTCAGCCTGCCCTCGTAGAATAAAGGAACAGAACGTACGGTAATACAAATTAATAGAGGATAATTCTAACAGAAGCTGCGCTCACGTAGAATATTCGCCTCGAAGGTGGTAAATGAATTGATAACATAGATCAGCGCGCTCTGAATACGTGTTAGTCCTTCCGCAGAGTTCTTGTACAGTCTCGACCAACTAAAGCTGCCAAGTAGAGCAGAAACCCGTGCGCGGCTTATCGAGAGCGGATGAATAAGATACAAAACACCGGTGGGGAGTTATTTGAGACTGATAACAAAGTTATTTTTATGACGATAAACTATGTATGCCTTAGTCTGATAATTCAGCGTGATAAGATACTCATCGAGTACATTCGCTGGTGATACGCCACATAATGAAAACCGCAAAACACATGTAAAACAGCACTGTGACGAGCACTCGCTACCAGGAGGAACGAGAAATGTTTATTTCTGGTCAGTATTCTTCGAAAAAAGTTTGTAGACATTTTTTTCCAGTGTACTGGCGTGTATGGTGCTTCTGTCCACAAATCAGCACGGATTTAGAAAGTTTGGCTCATGCGAAACTAGCTTGCCTTGCATTACAGTTGCAGGCAGTCAACATGGCTCTGGACAAGGTGAGTAGGCCTTTCCTCGTAAAACGGTTTATGAAAACAACAGTAGTGCTGCTCCTGCTCTTCCCGAGTACCGACGCATTAGAGGAACACGGAGACGAAAAGGAAAGGCCGCTGGACCTGACGGGACACCAGTTCGATTTTACACAGAGTACGCGAAGGAACTTGCCCCCCCCCCCCCCACACCCTTTTGCAGCGGTGTACCGCAGGTCTTTAGAAGAGCGTAGCGTTCCAAAGGATTGGAAAAGGGCACAGGCTATCCCCGTTTTCAAGAAGGGACGTCGAACACATATGCAGAACTAAAGACCTATACCTCTAACGTCGATCAGTTGTAGAATTTTGGAACACGTATTATGTTCGAGTATAATGACTTTTCTGGAGACTAGAAATCTACTCTGTAGGAATCAGCATGGGTTTCGAAAAAGACGATCGTGTGAAACCTAGCTCGCGCTATTCGCTCACGATACTCAAAGGGCCATAGACACGGGTTACCAGGTAGATGCTGTGTTTCTTGACTTCCGCAAGGCGTTTGATACAGATCCCCACAGTCATATAATGAACAAAATAATAAGAGCATATGGACTATGAGACCAATTGTGTGATTGGATTGAAGAGTTCCTAGGTATCAGAACGCACCATGTCATTCTCCATGGAGAGAAGTCTTCCGAAGTAAGAGTGATTTCTGGTGTGCCGCAGGGGAGTGTCGTAGGACCGTTGCTATTCACAATATATATAAATGACCTTGTGGATAACATCAGAAGTTCACTGAGGCTTTTTGCGGATGATGCTGTAGTATATCGAGAGGTCGTAACAATGGAAAATTGTACTGAAATACAGGAGGATTTGCAACGAATTGACGCTTGGTGCAGGGAATGGCAATTGAATCTCAATGTAGACAAGTGTAATGTGCTACGAATAAATAGAAAGAAAGAAAGATCCTGTATCATTTAGCTACAATATAGCAGGTCAGGAACTGGAAGCAGTTAATTCCATAAATTATCTGGGAGTAGGCATTAGCAGTGATTTAAAATGGAATGACCATATAAAATTAATCGTCGGTAAAGCAGATGCCAGACTGAGATTCGTTGGAAGAATCCTAAGGAAATGCAGTCCGAAAACAAAGGAAGTAAGTTACAGTACATTTGTTCGCCCACTGCTTGAATACTGCTCACCGGTGTGGGATCCGTGCCAGATAGGGTTGACAGAAGAGAGAGAGAAGATCCAACGGAGAGCAGCGCGCTTCGTTACAGGATCATTTAGTGTTCGCGAAAGCGTTACGGAGATGATAGATAAACTCCAGTGGAAGACTCTGCAAGAGAGACGCTCAGTAGCTCGGTACGGGCTTTTGTTGAAGTTCCGAGAACATACCTTCACCGAGGCATCAAGCAGTATATTGCTCCGTCCTACGTATATCTCGCGAAGAGACCATGAGGATAAAATCAGAGCGATTGGAGCCCACACTGAGGCATACCGACAGTCTTTCTTTCCACGAACAATACGAGACTGGAATAGAAGGGAGAACCGCTACAGGTACTCAAGGTACCCTCCGCGACACCCCGTCAGGTGGCTTGCGGAGTATGGGTGTAGATGTAGATGTAGACGTCAGCTGTCAGCACAGGGGTTGAAGATCATAATTCGGAAGTTCGAATTAACTGGCGATGTGGGATTTGCCCCTGGGAGAGGCCGAGGGCCAATTGCTCCACAAACTGTTGAAGAAGTTACTACTCCCAAGGCTGAGAATTCTGCACACAATGTGCCATCTTCAAGCAGTGCACGAACTGTGTCACGACAGATGAAGATTCCATGGTCCACCGTTCGAAAAGAGCGGCGAACAGTTGCGAAATGCTATCTCTAGTGCGGTTCTAGGCTGTCGCTGGAACGTTTGTAGCCTGGAACGTAAATACGTCGGAAATAAAATGAGTTTCTTATTCGTTATTTCTCGTCCGCATGTCCTTACAAATGTTTCTACACACTTTCATTGTCCTACAACCACTTCTTCTTCATGGATGCCCTCTCAAGTAGCGAAAGATTGATAATAGTCATCCTGTATAACAGTGCTAAGCCCATAACGAAACGCGAAAAGGAAAAGTGAGACTTTGGTATATTGATGGACGTCTGAGGTATTACAAAACCAATGGATGGAAGTCGCTGAGCCTTCACGCAAAGGGAAAGATCAGTTTCATACTCTGGAAAGTTTTGATTCAAACGTATGTTGGATTCAAAACCGATTCTTCTTAAGTGATGTACTGCCAGAGGTAAAAGAATAGACGGTCAATGCCAGGCGAGTTTCATGGACCCATTATAATAGAAAAAAATATGCCAGAAGAAACCTAGTCAGCAAAAGATAAAAACATGATCCTTTACAGAGCCATGCACTTGCTCGCAAAGACGTTTTGGCAGGGGAAAAATGCCAGACGGAACCTAGTCAGCAAAAGATAAAAACATGATTCTTTATAGAGCCATGCACTTGCTCGCAAAGACGTTCTGGCAGGCGAAAAATGTGAGATGTGAAGTTACTGAAGCAGGTAAGCGGCTAGTACCGGCGGAGGTTCGAGTCCTCCCTCGGGCATGGGTGTGTGTGTTTGTCCTTAGTTTAATTTAGGTTAAGTAGTGCGTAAGCTTAGGGACTGATGACCTTAGCAGTTAAATCCCATAAGATTTCACACACATGTGAACATTTGATTTGAAGCAGGCAAGCAACTTGCCAGAACTGGCATCTTATGAATTTGACGTATACCCACATCTAAAGAAATAGTCATGCTTGGTGGTCTAGCCGTAAAGTGCGAACCTGAAGACTGTAAGGTCGCAGGATCGAATTTTCGACAACCACCGGAATTTTTCAGTCTGACTTCATCTCTGTCATGTGCATATATGACAAGAATGACACCTAGTTCGGAATGTTAAACTGTAGATGCTCTTTATCCAGCAGGATTACTGCTGTAGCTTAGGAGCGCTTAAGTCGCCGATATGGCGTTCAGTTAAAAGACCTTGCAAAAACAGGCGAGTGGACATCCTTCTTGGTCGACTTCCAGCCAATCACGCCATACGAATTTACTTTTATCTAAAAAAATGTGTGGGTAAAAAGCTTTTTGTGTCTGCTGAAGAGGTTACGTCTGCCGATAGTGGTTATCTTGCACACTTTGCGAAATCGCTTTTCGGGCACATAATCTACTCATTTGAAAAGCACTGGATTACGTGCGTCGGATTATGTCGAAACATGTGTGCATTTTGAGATAAAAAGCAGTGAGCCTGCATATAAATGGATATTTTTAGGTTGGTGCGTAAGTGAGTGGCGTTTTTGTTTTGCACGTTGGTATTCCGGTTACTACCTCTTGCCATTTTTTATCTGAAGTTCACTGTTGCTATTTGAGTTTGCATATTGTTATTCTGTCATTTGGAGATAGTGAGTGGAGATGTGGTCGCTACAAAAATTTTGTGCCAAGTGGAGAAATCGGAACGTTTCCTACATGTTCTTCTGTTTGAGTTCAGTGGAGGGGTGACAGCAGCGTAGGCAGCCAGAAACATTTGCGCCGTGGATGAGGATAATGCCGTTGGACACAGCACGGCAAGAAAATGGTTTTCTCATTCTACGGAGGATCGTTTTGACATTACTGACTCTCCACGTTTAGGAAGACCATCGCGGTTTAATGAAAATTGTTTAAATGCATTAATCCACAATTCTCCATATGACTGTACCCGAGAACTGTCAAATGTGATGAACTATGGTCATTCCACCAGCGTCCCACATTTGCACGCAATGGAAAAGGTTCAAAAATCGAGTATTTTGGCACCACATGCTATAAGCCGAAATCACAAAAATCAGCGTCTGGCCATATGTGCATCTCTGCTTGCTCGTCATCAACTGGCTCGTGAACAACATCGACCATTCCTTTCCGGTATCGTTACTGGTGTCGAGAAATGGCTTCTTTATGCTGACATAAGAAAGAGAAAGAAATGGTTGAGCCCAAAGAAAGCAGCAATTCCCCGTGCAAAGACCTGCGTGCATCCACAGAAGATAATTTTATGCATTTGGTAGTGAAGCAACGCTGTGATGTACTACGAATTGCTTTGCTGAGGCGTAACCATCACTGCTGACATTTACTGTCAACAATTCAGACGCCTTGCAGACGCAGTCCAACAGCAACGTTCAGGAAGACCGAGTTAAGTGATGCCACTCCACGATAACGCCCGCCCACATTCTGCTAGACTAGAAAAACACTATACAGGAGTTGGGTTGGGTAGTCGCTCCGCACCCATCTTATTCACAACATATATAAATTACCTAGTATATAGTGTCGGAAGTTTCATGCGGCTTTTCGCGGATGATGCTCTAGAATACAGAGAAGTTGCAGAATTAGAAAATTGCAGAAAAATGCAGGAAGATCTGCAGCGTATAGGCACTTGGTGCAGGAAGTGGCAACTGACCCTTAACATAGACAAATGTAATGTATTGCGAATACATAGAAAGAATGATCATTTATTGTATGATTATATGATAGCGGAACAAACACTGGTAGCAGTTACTTCTGTAAAATATCTGGGAGTATGCGTACGGAACGATTTGAAATGGAATGATCATATAAAATTTATTGTTGGTAAGGCGGGTGCCAGGTTGAGATTCATTGGGAGTGTCCTTAGAAAATGTAGTCCATCAACAAAGGAGGTGGCTTACAAAACATTCGTTCGACCAATGAGTATTGCTCATCAGTGTGGGATCCGCACCAAGTCGGGCTGATAGAGGAGATAGAGAAGATCCAAAGAAGAGCGGCGCGTTTCGTCACAGGGCTATTTGGTAAGCGTGATAGCTTTACGGAGATGTTTAACAAACTCAAGTGGCAAACTCTGCAAGAGAGGCGCTATGCATCGCGGTGCAAGCTTGCTGTCCAGGTTCGAGAGGGTGCGCTTCTGGATGAGGTATCGAATATATTGCTTCACCCTACTTACACCTCCCGAGGAGATCACGAATGTAAAATTAAAGAAATTCGAGCACGCACGGAGGCTTTCGGCAGTCGTTCTTCCCGCGAACCATACGCGACTGGAACAGGAAAGGGAGGTAATGACAGTGGCATGTAAAGCGCCCTCCACAACACACCGTTGGGTGGATTGCGGAGTATACATGTAGATGTAAATGTAGATTCACATGATCCAGCACCCGCAGATTTACACATCATGTAGAGGTAACAGACTGAAAAGGTACAAACCTGAGGAATAATATTATAACCATTGCAAATAGTCGATTTCGGCTTACCTTGAAGACAATGAGAGTGTACCACAAATCTATATTATCATCAGTCGTAAGATATGGGGGGAGCGTTTGGGCTCACAGATTGCGGCTAGTGAAGCCAGCTTTAGTAGTGAGAAGGGTTCCACGAGGCGTGCTTCTAAGATTGACTGGCGCCTACTGCACTACAAATGGTTCAAATGGCTCTGAGAGCACTATGGGACTTAACTTCTGAGGTCATCAGTCCCCTAGAACTTAGAACTACTTAAACCTAACTAATCTAAGGACATCACACACATCCATGCCCGAGGCAGGATTCGAACCTGCGACCGTAGCGGTCGCGCGGTTCCAGACTGAAGTACCTAGAACCCCTCGGCCACCTCTTCCGTCCCCTACTGCACTACCCTGAATGATGGATGTGTTACTAATAATTCTAGGAATATGTCCACTGGACTTAGAAATTAGAAAAGGGGAGCCTTCTAGTGATTAAAGATCATTAATCAAATGGAAGTACGAAAGGTGCTTGGGACTGAGGCCAGTTCGAAAAAGGCAATGAGAGATCGCATATTACATCTGTGGCAAAATGAATGGGCCACTTCAGGCACAGGCAAGAGGACATATGAATTTCTCCCCAACAACAGGGAGAGTTTAAAAATGAGATTTCGTAACCCATCGAGGGGATTCATACATTACGTGACGCCATGGCCATTGGGCCACGTATCTGTATAAAATCAGAAGACAGATGAATGATAGTTGCGCCTGCGCAGTGTGGGCACACCCGAACACACACTGTGGCACTGTACGCTCTATGAAGGTGCAGCGGGTAATGGACGTCAGGTGTTAAGGATATTGTATCCCAAAGCAGCGCTAAGGTGTGAGTCGACCTGGCGTATCTTGGACGATACTGCAGCCCTAGTATCCAGGAATGCCAAGGAAGACTTCACGAGGCATCAACCACAAGTCATCATACTGCCACCAAGCCTAGACAACATATTCGGCACGTGGAGAGAAGATAACTGAGGTCGGCGAACCAAGAATTTACATTCCGTTGGTGCAAGTGATCATGGAAGTGTGGACTTTAAGAAATAACAGTGATGGATGGAATTACTTGCAACAGTGGAAACGCTGCTGACATGCTGCCTCACGGCCAAGGAATTCAGCAGACTATGGCGTTGACCGAGGTAGTATGAGGGTGGAATCAGTAGCGGAGTCAACCATCTACAAGTTAAATGCACCAAAATACATGAAAAAACAGAGAACAAATACTGTAGCGTTTGTAGTAGATGAGTATCTGGGTAGTTCGTTAAAGGTTTAATGTAGTTTTTGTAGTAGTAGCAGTAGTTGTAGTTTTTATAAATATACATATTTTAATTAACTATCAGAGATAAATAATTAATACATAATTTATTACTGTACTATCCAAGGAAATGTGATCTGTATGGCCTATTTTAACTTTTCAGATAAAAGTTGTAATTATGAAGAATAAATACATAAAATAAATAAATAAACCCCCAGATTTACAACTTTTCCGCTCCCTTTTGAACAACATTAATCGAAATTCCTTTCCGGATGAAAATGCGCTCCGGACGTGGCTCAACGTGGTTACCTCAGCGTTAACAGGCTGTTGTAAACAATGAAGGAGAATATATTGTTGTTGTTGTGGTCTTCAGTCCTGAGACTGCTTTGATGCAGCTCTCCATGCTACTCTATCCTGTGCAAGCTTCTTTATCTATCCATCTAATCTTAAGCATTCTTCTGTAGCACCACATTTCGAAAGCCTCTATTCTCTTCTTGTCTAAACTATTTATCGTCCATGTTTCACTTCCATACAAGGCTACACTCCATACAAATACTTTCAGAAACGACTTCCTGACACTTAAATCTATACTCGATGTTAACAAATTTCTCTTCTTCAGAAACGCTTTTCTTGCCATTGCCAGTCTACATTTTATATCGTCTCTACGTCGACCATCATCAGTTATTTTGCTCCCCAAATAGCAAAACTCCTTTACTACTTTAAGTGTCTCATTTCCTAATCTAATTCCCTCAGCATCACCCGACTTAATTCGACTACATTCCATTATTCTCGTTTTGCTTTTGTTGATGTTCATCTTATATCCTCCTCTCAAGACACTGTCCATTCCGTTCAACTGCTCTTCCAAGTCCTTTGCTGTCTCTGACAGAATTACAATGTCATCGGCGAACCTCGATGTTTTTATTTCTTCTCCATGAACTCTAATACCTACTCCGAATTTTTCTTTTGTTTCCTTTACTGCTTGCTCAACATAAAGATTGAATAACATCGGGGAGGGGCTACAACCCTATCTCACTCCCTTCCCAACCATTGCTTCCCTTTCATGCCCATCTACTCTTATAACTGCCATCTGGTTTCTGTACAAATTGTTAATAGCCTTTCGCTCCCTATATTTTACCCTTGCCACCTTTAGAATTTGAAAGAGAGTATTCCAGTCAACATTGTCAAAAGCTTTCTCTAAGTCTACAAATGATAGGAACGTAGGTTTGCCTTTCCTTAATCTTTCTTCTGAGGTGAGTCGTAAGGTCAGTATTGCCTCAAGTGTCCCAATATTATTGAAGCCTAAAGTCTCCGTTGCATGTACCTGTTGTGTTTATTAAACTTATGGAACTCATGCACGAAGCTAATACTATGATTTGTATCGGATAAACTGCGCTACGATAGTTGCGTCTTCTGCACAAAGTCCAAGGTTGGAACAAGTGTTATTCGCTAAGTCATGTATCCGTAATACGGACTGCTATGGCACAGTCGCGTTTGCCTCAGGCTCCCCGGATATCACCTGTGTGAGCGTGGACGACTCCGGAAGCAGGACAACTAAACGTGCTGCGCTCTGCTCCCCTATGTCTCCTGACACGTCCCTCGACAGAGGGTTCGCTTGCAGCTGTGCTGTGGCGGAGCGGAGCCCGGAGCGGCCGCCACACCAGGATGCTGTTCACACGGGAGCGAGGGGCCCGACATTCCGGATGCCGACCCAGTGGCCTCCCGCCGCTGCTTCCTCCACCATCTGCCGCCGGTGCGCACCGAGCCGCTCTGTGCTCCATCGAGCCAAGCGTAAGGGCACGGTAAAAGTATCGATACTGTTTGGTAGCGACTACAGTCCAATCGATATCTTTTTACTCGATACTTTTCCATTGAAGCTGTACTCATATCAGTATCCTACAGCAGGTACCTTATCGAATAATCCTAGTAATTCTACATTGAAGCGCCAAAGGAAATCGTATAGGCATACGTATTCAAATACAGAGATACGTAAACAGCCAGAATACGGCGCTGCGGTAGGCAACGCCTGTATAAGACAACAAGTGTCTGGCGCAGTTGTTAGATCGGTTACTGCTGCTACAATGACAGATTATCAACATTTCAGAGAGTTTGAACGTGGTGTTATAGTCGGCGCACGATCGATGGGGCACTGCATCTTCGATGTAGCGATTAAATGGGGATTTTTTCCATACCACCATTTTACGAGTGTACCCTGATAATCAGGAATGCAGTAAAACATCAAATATCCGACATCGCTGCGGCCGGAAAAATATGCTGCAAGAACGAGACCAACGACGACTGAAGAGAATCGTTCAAAGTGACCGAAGTGCAACCCTTCCGTAGATTGCTGCAGATTTCAATACTGGACCATCAACAAGTGTCAGGGTGTGAACCATTCAACGAAACATCATCGATGTGGGGTATCGTAGCCGAAGGCCCACTTGCGTACTCTTGATGACTGCACGACACAAAGCTTTACGCCTCGCTTGGGACCGTCAGCACCGACATTGGACTGATGATGACTGGAAACATGTTGCCTGGTCGGACGAGTCTCGTGTAAAATTGTATCGAGCGGATGGACGTGTGCGGGTATGGAGACAACCTCATGGATCCATGGGCCATGCATGTCAGCAGGCGACTGATAGAGCTGGTGGTCGCTCTGCAATGGTGTGGCGTGTGTGCAGTTGGAGTGATATATTTACGGTATCCAGTGTATGAGTCGCCCCCACCATCAGTCGGTGGGATAATGCCCAGGCTAGTACCAACTTTTTGTCTGTTAACATGCAATTTCTACGCCAAGAGTGGGAACTTTCTGATGCACTCCCCTGTCCCTTTACGAAACTAGTGAAATTCTGGCTCGTCACATTGGCACGGCTGATGGGGCTCTGCGAAGCCTGAAGTTTGAAACGATTTCACACTTTCCTTATTTCTCCAAACTTGCCCATTCCAAATTTTTGTTGTTGCTCTAATCAAGAGACACATCAAGAGTAATCAAATGGTTCAAATGGCTCTCAGCACTATGGGACTTAACATCTGTAGTCATTAGTCCCCTAGAACTTAGAACTACTTAGACCTAACTAACCTAAGGACATCACACACATCCATACCCGAGGCAGGATTCGAACCTGCGACCGTAGCGGTCTCGCGGTTCCAGACTGAAGCGCCTACAACCGCGGCTCTGACAGTTGACACAGACGGCCGCTGTGGCCGAGCGGTTCTTGGCGCTTTAGTCTGGGCCCGCGCTGCTGCTACGGTTGCAGGTTCGATTCCTGCCTCGGGCATGGATGTGGTGATTGTCCTTAGATTGGTTAGATTTAAGTAGTTTTAAGTCTAGGGGACTGATGATCTCAGATGTTAAGTCCCATAGTGCTTAGAGGCATTTGAACAGATGACACGTACATAAGCATCCTGTCTGATCAGCTGCATCCATTAGTGTCCACTGTGCAGTCTGACGGATTGGGCAATTCCAGCAGGACAGTGCGACACCCCACACGTCCAGAATTGCTACAGAGTAGCTCCAGGAACACGGAATACTCATCTGAGTTTAAACACTTCCCCTGATCATCAAACTCCCCAGAATTATACCTGGGATGCCCCTAGTAACGTGCTGTTCAGAAGAGATCTCCACCCCCTCGTACTCTTCAGATTCATGGTGTCAATTCCCCCCCGCGGCACTACTTCAGACATTAGTCGAGTCCATGCCACGTCTTGCTGCCATACTTCTGTGTGGTAGCGGGTGCCTTTCACGATATTAGGCAAGTTTATTAGCTTCTCTGGCTCTTCAGTGTATTTTATCCATTGCTATCAAGTGTGACCGTATTACTTTCGTAAAATAAAAAAAGACACAAATTGCCTACATTTACAACTACATCTACATGACTATTCTGCAACTCACACTTGACTGCCTATCAAAGGATTCCTCGAATTCCCTTCAGACCATTTCTCTACCGTTCCACTACCTAACAGCACAGGTGAAATGAATACTTAAATCTTTCTGTACTAGCGCTGATTTCTCTTATTTTATTATGATAATTGTTTCTCCTTACGTAGATCGGCGACAGAAAGATATTTTCAAGTTCGGAGGAGAAAGTTGGTGGCAGAAATTTCGTGAAAAGATCTTGCCGCAACGAAAAACGCCTTTGTTTTAATGGTTGCCATCCCAACTGGCTTATCATATGCGTGACACTCTTTCCCCTACTTCGCAATAATGCAAAACGAGCTGCCCTCCTCAGAACTTTTTCGACGTTCTCTGTCAATAGCGTGTGGTAACGATTCCATACTGCACAACAGTAGTCTAACAGAAGTCGGAGAAGCGTAGTGCAGACAGTCTCTTCAGTAGACCTGTTCCATCTTCTAAGTGTACTGGCAATAAAACGTAGTTTTTGGTTTGCCTTCCTCACAACACCATCTATGTTACCCCTATGGTTTAAGTTGTTCGTCTTGTAATTCTTAGGTATTTACTCGATTAGATTAGATTAGTACTTGTTCCATAGATCATGAATACGACACTTCGGAATTATGTGGAACGTGTCAGGTTAATAAAAGATGTCTGTACAAGATATTACATTACACAAAATATTGAATGACACTAATGTTTAAGTTTTTTTCCCTTAATTTATATCTAAAAATTCAGCCAATGAGTAGAAGGAGTTGTCAACCAGAAATTCTTTTAATTAATTTTTAAATGTTAGTTGGCTATCTGTCAGGCTTTTGATGCTGTTTGGTAGGTGACCGAAGACTTTTGTGGCAGCATAATTTACCCCTTTCTGTGCCAAAGTCAGACTTAACCCTGCATAGCGAAGATCATCCTTTCTCCTGGTGTTATAGCTATGCACACTGCTATTACTTTTGAACTGGGTTGGATTATTAGCAACAAATTTCGTAAGTGAATATATATACTGTGAGGTTACTGTGAGGATCTCTAGATCCTTAAACAGATGTCTACAAGATGACCGTGGGTGGGCTCCAGCAATTATTCTCATTACACGTTTTTGAGCAATGAATACTTTTCTACTCAACGATGAATTACCCCAGAATATGATGCCATACGAAAGCAGTGAATGAAAGTAGGCATAGTAAGCTAATTTACTGAGATTCTTATCACCAAAATTTGCAATAACCCTAATAGCATACGTAGCTGAACTCAGACGTTTCAGCAGACCATCAATGTGTTGCTTCCAGTTTAATCTCTCATCAATGGACACACCAAAATATTTTGAAAATTCTACCTTAGCTACAGACTTCTGTTCAAAGTCTATATTTATTAGTGGAGTTGTGCCATTTACTGTATGGAGCTGTACATACTGTGTTTTACCAAACTTTGAAAACAGTCCATTTGCTTAGAGCCACTTAATAATTTTGTGAAAAACATCATTTACAATTACATCACTTAGTTCTTGGTTTTTTGGATCTTATTACTATACTTGTATCATTAGCAAAAATAACTAACTTTGCATCTTCATTAATGTGGAATGGTAAGTCATTAATGTATATCAAGAACAGTAAAGGACCTAAGACCGAACCCTGTGGGACCCCGTACTTGATAGCCCCCCCCCAGTTTGAGGAATCAGCTGTTGTTTTAACATTACATGAACCACTTATTTCAATTTTCTGCATTCTTCCAGTTAAGTATGAATTATACCACTTGTGCACTGCCCCACTCAAACCATAATGATTTAGCTTATCTAAAAGAATTCCACGATTTACACAATCAAAGGCCTTTGAGAGATTACAAAAAATACCAATGGGTGATGTCCTGTTACTCAGAGCGACAGCCTTTAAAGGTTATGTGATTCATCCTGTAACCGATGTTTAACAGATTTCTTTTCGTGCTCACGTGGATCTTCTCACACTTTTCCTTATTCAGGGACGATTTCCACTTTTCGCACCATACTGATACGTGTCTAAGCCATTTTGCAATTGATTTCGACCTCCTGAAAGCTTTACTGGAAACTAAATGACAGAATCATCTGCAAACAATGTACGAGGGCTGCTCAGATGGTCTTTTAAATCAGGAATAGCAGACGGTCTGTAACACTCCTTAGGGAACGCCGGATATCACTTCATTTTTACCCGACGACTTTCCGTCACTTACTACGTACGGTGACCTTTCTGATAGGAAATCGTGAGTCGCGCAACTGAAGCGACAGTCCGTAGACACGCAGTTTGATTAGAAGGATCTTGTGAGGAACGGTGTCAAGGGCCTTCTGGAAATTTAGAAATATGGAGCAAATTTGAGATCCTCTGTCGATAGCATTCATTACTTCGTGGGAATAAATACCTACATGTTTTTCAAAAGAATGATATTTTCTGAATCCGTACTGATTGTATATCAACAGACCGTTACCTTCCAGGTAATTCACAATGTTCGAATACAGTATACGCTCCAAAACCTACTGCAAATACACGTTAGTCGTATGGGTGTGTAATTCTGCGGACAGTGCAGGTAGACATATTTACATACATATACTCAGTTTTCGTCTGAAAGCGCTTTTGTCTTCTGCAAACAAAATTCAAACAAGTCAAAGCATATCCAAATATAAACAAGACACATTTTTATGTACACTATGTGATCAAAAGGATCCGGACACCTGGCTGAAAATGACTTACAAGTTCGTAGCACCCTCCATCGGCAATGCTGAAATTCAACATGGTGTTGGCCCATCCTTAGCCTTGATGACAGCTTCCACTCTCACAGGCATACGTTCAGTCAGGTGCTCGATGTTTCTTGGGAAATGGCAGCCATTATTCACAGAGTGCTGCACTGAGGAGAAGTATCGATGTCGGTCGGTGAGACCTGGCACGAAGTCGGCGTTCCAAAACATCCCAAAAGTTGTTCTACAGGATTCAGGTCAGGACTCTGTGCAGGCCAGCCCATTAAAAGGATGTTATTGTCGTGTAATCGCTCCGTCACCGGCCGTGTATTATGAACAGGTGCTCGATCGTGTTGAAACATGCAATCGCCATACCCGAATTGCTCTTCAACAGTGGGAAGCAGGAAGGTGCTTAAAACAACAATGTAGGCTAGTGCTGTGATAGTGCCACACAAAACAACAAGGGGTGCAAGACCCCTCCATGAAAAACACAACTACGCCATAACACCACTTCCTCCGAATTTTGCTGTTGGAGCTACATACGCTGGCAGATGAAGTTCATCGGGCATTCGCCATACCCCCATCGCCACATTGTGTAACCGTGATTCTTCGCTCCACAGAACGTTTTTCTACTGTTCAATTTTCCAGTGTTTACGCACCTTACACCAAGCAAGGCGTCGTTTGACGTTTACCGGCGTGATGTGTGGCTTATGAGCTGCCGCTCGACCATGAAATCCAAGTTTTCTCACCTCTCGCCTTACTGTCATGGTACTTGCAGAGGATCCTGATGCAGTTTGGAATTCCTGGGTGATGGTCTGGATAGATGTCTGCCTATTAGACATTACGACGCTCTTCAACTGTCGGCGGACTCTGTCAGTCAACAGACGAGGTCGACTTGTACGCTTTAGTGCTGTACGTGTCCCTTCACGTTTCCACTTCACTATCGCAACGGAAACAGTGGACCTAAGTATGTTTAGGGGTGTGGAAATCTCGCGTAAAGACGTGTGACACAAGTGGCACGAATCACCTGACCACTTTCGAAGTCCGTTGAGTTCCGCGGAGCGCCCCATTCTGCTCTCTCATGATGTCTAATGACTACTGAGGTCGCTGATATGGAGTACTTGGCAGTAGGTGGCAGCACAATGCACTTAATAGGAAAAGCGCATGTTTTTGGGGGAGTCCGGATACTTTTGATCACGTAGTGTAGATATAGGTTCGTATTTCTAAGATGATACCAAGATGTTACTTTATTATTTACACATGGATGTCATTTGCAAAACAATGTTTGTGCAGATTTCAAATGTGACATGTTGTAAAATAGTTGAATATATTAAACGCTTGTTTCCTTTAGATAAAATAAACTTTTAAATTATTCAAAGTCTGTGGCTGTTAAACTCTTTTTATCCATTTAACATGGCCAAGAAAATTTTTCTTCGTGTAATTTCCAAGTGTTCTAAGAGATATAGTTTGCTGTCATTAGCCTAACCGTACTACACACAGAAAATAATGATAGTCTACTTTATCTGCTCGAACAATTAGAAAAACTGTTACGCAAAGAAAAATTTTCTGAAAACTTTTTGTAACTTGATCTGCTCGAACAATTAGAAAAACTGTTACATAAAGAAAAATTTTCTGAAAACTTGGTAAATAGACAAACGGAGTTTAACAGCTATAGTTTTTTCAGCAGTTTGAAATGTTTATCTTCTAAAGGAACATGTATTTAATAGTTCCAACCATTTCACAATTTAAGGTCACATATGCTAGCTGTACAGATAATTGTTTTGCAAGTGACATCTATGCATTAATATAAAGGGGACGAACAATTTGGCTCGTGGTTTAAATGCCACGCTATTGTAATTAAAACTGACTGCGAAAAAGAAATGAAAACAGCACATTTTTTCAGCAGAGCAGAACAGTGCATATTCTGTCTCGCAGTCGGTTTTAAAAGAAAACCTATATATTATTGTTTGTGGCCAGGAACTATAGTGATTTTGGTAAGTAAGATAATATTGGTTCTGAGGTCATCAGTCCTCCAGAACCTAGAACAACCCAATTTTCCACACTTTTGGATACAAAACTGTATTTACAACAAAATCTTCGTTAATCCGACGGCGTTCGCCACCTTACTGGGCCTATATGTCCGCATGGTACAACTCTACTGGTCCACCCAAAGCCAAGGTCTTGCTGCACCAATAACCTCCCCAATCATCCTCGTACTACCTATGACGCCTCGTAACGCGGAAGCCAATCCCGCAAAGATGGTTCTTCGTTGCTCTTTATAGTCTTTTGTTAGGCGGGGAGGAATACAGAGGGCACACACCTTTGAGTACCCCAACTGGTTGATGAGTATGTAAGCACTATCAAAATAGACGTCCAGTTGAGTACCGAGGTGTTTGTGATATGTTGATCACTTCGAGTCAGAGTGTTAGCACGTTCCAATATTGCAGGAGTCACTGCTGTGTGGACCGTCCAATACGCGAGAGATCGGACCCTGTTGCGTTGATGACATACGTCTCGCTTAACGACTCACCGTGCTTTTGTTCACTGCCAGGACTCCATAGATACCGTTACGTACGCCATTTTGAAGGCTACGTATAGCGTCACCATCTCTCGGAAGCGGGGATATTTCACGGCATCCTACAACAAATTCCGCACTATTTAACCGAAACTGTCCGAGAAAAATGTGTTCCATTACTTATTGGATACCCCTCATGGTAGTATAGATATAGATATTCCCTGTTAGTTCAATTTGGTATTCATCCCACACAGCGAACAAAATTGAAGCTGTGTCTACTGAGTTTCGTCTTTCGGTAAGGGGGACGTATGCGAAAGTGGCCAAGAATGTGAAAATACACTCCTGGAAATTGAAATAAGAACACCGTGAATTCATTGTCCCAGGAAGGGGAAACTTTATTGACACATTCCTGGGGTCAGATACATCACATGATCACACTGACAGAACCACAGGCACATAGACACAGGCAACAGAGCATGCACAATGTCGGCACTAGTACAGTGTATATCCACCTTTCGCAGCAATGCAGGCTGCTATTCTCCCATGGAGACGATCGTAGAGATGCTGGATGTAGTCCTGTGGAACGGCTTGCCATGCCATTTCCACCTGGCGTCTCAGCTGGATCAGCGTTCGTGCTGGACGTGCAGACCGCGTGAGACGACGCTTCATCCAGTCCCAAACATGCTCAATGGGGGACAGATCCGGAGATCTTGCTGGCCAGGGTAGTTAACTTACACCTTCTAGAGCACGTTGGGTGGCACGGGATACATGCGGACGTGCATTGTCCTGTTGGAACAGCAAGTTCCCTTGCCGGTCTAGGAATGGTAGAACGATGGGTTCGATGACGGTTTGGATGTACCATGCACTATTCAGTGTCCCCTCGACGATCACCAGAGGTGTACGGCCAGTGTAGGAGATCGCTCCCCACACTATGATGCCGGGTGTTGGCCCTGTGTGTCTCGGTCGTATGCAGTCCTGATTGTGGCGCTCACCTGCACGGCGCCAAACACGCATACGACCATCATTGGCACCAAGGCAGAAGCGACTCTCATCGCTGAAGACGACACGTCTCCATTCGTCCCTCCATTCACGCCTGTCGCGACAGCACTGGAGGCGGGCTGCACGATGTTGGGGCGTGAGCGGAAGACGGCCTAACGGTGTGCGGGACCGTAGCCCAGCTTCATGGAGACGGCTGCGAATGGTCCTCGCCGATACCCCAGGAGCAACAGTGTCCCTAATTTGCTGGGAAGTGGCGGTGCGGTCCCCTACGGCACTGCGTTAGATCCTACGGTGTTGGCGTGCATCCGTGCTTCGCTGCGGTCCGGTCCCAGGTCGACGGGCACGTGCACCTTCCGCCGACCACTGGCGACAACATCGATGTACTGTGGAGACCTCACGCCCCACGTGTTGAGCAATACGGCGGTACGTCCACCCGGCCTCCCGCATGCCCACTATACGCCCTCGCTCAAAGTCCGTCAACTGCACATGCGGTTCACGTCCACGCTGTCGCGGCATGCTACCAGTGTTAAAGACTGCGATGGAGCTCCGTATGCCACGGCAAACTGGCTGACACTGACGGCGGCGGTGCACAAATACTGCGCAGCCAGCGCCATTCGACGGCCAACACCGCGGTTCCTGGTGTGTCCGCTGTGCCGTGCGTGTGATCATTGCTTGTACAGCCCTCTCGCAGTGTCCGGAACAAGTATGGTGGGTCTGACACACCGGTGTCAATGTGTTCTTTTTTCCATTTCCAGGAGTGTATATTTATTGGATCTTCATTTACAACATGGAACTGAAATTTCAATTCCTGTATATTAACAAAGCTTTAAACACGGCTGCGTGGTTCAGTGACCGTTTCTAAATTAAAATTGAAACAAATGAGCCCTCGGTCACAGTTATCACACAAGTTGTCCGTTGAAACCTGTGGCTGTACAGGTACGAGCAGCCCATAGTGGCTCGCTTTCACGCATTCCTTTTTATATATTTTGTGACTAAAGCCCTTCTGTCCTGTTAATTATTTTATATGTGACATGTAAGTACTGCCTCTGTCCTTTATTGTTAGTCAGTACTTACACTTTTTATATAAAAATGTCTTTTCCTATAAATCTGTAACTATGTTACAGGCGATTTTAATTGTTTTAATTCTGATATTGACATTCTTAGAAGTGGAGAAACCTGGTCAATAAGACTAAAAATAACTGTGACCAAGGGCTCATTTGTTTCAATTTTAATCCTGAGTATTACGTTTCAAGTCCACTCCTAAGTGTGTCAAAAATAATTATTAACAGAGACTTGCGGGGGCCACGCACCTTTATTGTTCTGTGTCTCCTTACGTTATTCTCTCCTGAAGTGTTCTCTACCAGTTTTATGCAGTCACAATGTGTGGAATAGTTCGGTGTTAAGCAGACACACAACTTCTACCAAAGTGCGTGCATGGAAAAATTCAAAATCATAATGAAAGTTACAATTCTCTGATAGGAAAAGCAAGACAACATTAGTTTCCAAAACTGCTGATGAATTTGCAGTGTATGGCGCTTGTTTAGTTTTTAGCTGCGCTGATCTTGATAAGACTACGGAGCATACAGAGACTAGGATTTGATCCAGGAGCTTTCACACTGTCGATATTGAAGAAAATCGATAAAAGGAGAATTGATGTAGCTGTCATTATTGTCACTCAGTCTGAAAATCTGATTAACCTAAGAGGAGAAGCAAAGAAAAGACTGCATGGATATGAAGAGGGAAATGCAAACGGTTTGCACTAGTTCACCAAAATAGGGCAACGCTTGATACAAGCACTGTCGACCGAGTAAGGTGAGATACCACAATGGACACTCACTCGGCAGGACGATGGTTAAAACCCTCGTCCGACAGTCCTGATTTCCCTAAATCGCTTCAGGTAAATGCTGGGATGGGTCCTTTGAAAGGGTGCGGCCGACTTCCTTCACCATCCTCCCATAATACGATGGGACGGGTGACATCGCTGTTTGGTGCCGTCCTCCAAATTAATCAATCAAACACTGTCAAATATTTGATTGAGGTTTCCCGCAACTTACATTTTCGCAACTCTATATACTTTTCCATGACAAACCACTGACATTATAGTATTTAAATTTGGCATGCAATTAGTCAGTACTATTGTGGAAGGAGTTTTCATTCACCACAATAGTAAGGCATTTATGTAAGAGAAAAGCCATAAGATTTTTTTTCACAGAAATTTGGAGAGCTGTAAAAATCTAGCAAAAAAAAAATTAATATTCTGTGTTTGTAATAATGCTGTATCAGACTTTGTACAAAAATACATTAATTTCGTTTTGAGCGATTTTTCGAAAAAAGGAGCATTTGTACTAACCTTGTTGAATAAAAGTCAATGGTTTGTAATTAAAAACGTATAACTTCAATAAAGATGAAAACATCTTGGGTATTAATACCCGTTTTAACTGTATTTGGTCCTTTATTAGTGTATCAATACCGTTTTCGTGGCGATCCTTTACAGAACCTCGACATTTAGCGCGGAGTTCAATGCGAGACGCCTATAACATTTTCTAGAACGTAACTTTGTCTCGAAACCTGGCAGAAAATTCAAAGAGATTCTGGTTATATGTGAAGTATGTTAGCGGCAAGAAGTAATCAATGCCTTCTCTGCACGATAGTAATGGAGATACTATCGAAGACAGTGCTACCAAAGCAGAGTTACTAAACACAGCCTTTCGAAATGCCTTCACAAAAGAAGGCTAAGTAAATATTCCAGAATTCGAATCAAGAAGAGCTGCCAACATAAACGTAGAAGTAAATATCCTCGGAGTAGTGAAGCGACTCAAATCAATAAACGCAAGTCTTCTGGTCCAGACTGTATACCAAATAGGTTCCTGCTGATGGCATTAACTCCATACTTAACAATTATATACAACCGTTCGCTCGACGAAAGATCCGTACCCAAAGACTGGAAAGTTGCACAGGTCACACCAATATTCAAGAGAGGTAGTAGGAGTAATCCACTAAATTACAGGCCCATATCGTTAACGTCGATATGCAGCAGGATTTTAGAACATATATTGTGTTCGAACATTATATTACCTCGAAGGAAACGGTCTATTGACACACCGTCAACATGGGTTTATAAAATATCATTCCCATGAAACACAACTAGCTCGTTATTCCCATGAAGTACTGAGTGCTACTGACAAGGGATTTCAGATCGATTCCGTATTCCTGGATTTCCGGAAGGCTTTTAACACTGTACCATACAAGCAGCTCGTAGTGAAATTACGTGCTTATGGAATATCGTCTCCGTTATGTGACTGGATTTGCGATTTCCCGTCAGAGAGTTGACAGTTCGATGTAATTGACGGAAAGTCATCGAGTAAAACAGAAGTGATTTCTGGCGTTCCCCAAGGTAGTGTTATAGGCCCTTTGCTGTTCCTTATGTATGTAAACGATTTGGGAGACAATTTGAGCAGCCGTCTTCGATTGTTTGCAGATGACGCTGTCGTTTACCGACTAATAAAGTCACCAGAAGATCAAAACAAACTGCAAAACGATTTAGAAAAAATATCTGAATGGTGCGAAAAGTGGCGGTTGACCCTAAATAACGAAAAGTATGAGGTCATCCACATGAGTGCTAAAAGGAACTCGTTAAACTTCGGTTACACGATAAATCAGTCTAAACTAAAAGCCGTAAATTCAGCTAAACAACTAGGTATTACATTTACGAACAACTTAAATTGGAAAGAACACATAGAAAATGTTGTGGGTAAGGCTAACCAAAGGCTGCGTTTCATTGGCAGTACACTTAGAAAATGTAACAGACCTACTAAGGAGACTGCCTACACTACGCCTGTCCGTCCTCTTTTAGAATACTACTGCGAGCTGTGGGATACTTACCAGATAGGACTGACGGAATACGTCGAAAAAGTTCAAGGAAAGGCAGCATGTTTTGTATTATAGCGAAATATGGGAGAGAGTGTCACAGAAATGATACAGGATTTGGGCTGGGAATAATCAAAAGAAAGGCGTTTTTGTTGCGACGGAATCTTCTCACGAAATTGCAATCACCAACCTTCTCCTCCGAATGCGAAAATATTTTCTTGACACCGACCTACATAGGGAGGAACGATCACCACGCTAAAGTAAAGGAAATCAGAGCTCGTACGGAAAGATATAGGTGTTCATTCTTTCTGCGCGCTATACGAGATTGGAATAATAGAGAATTGTGAAGGTGGTTCGATGAACCCTCTGCCAGGCACTTAAATGTGATTTCCAGAGTATCCATGTGGATGTAGATGTAGAAAAGTCACACCTTGAGGTGAATATATGATTAAAACATTAGGGCGGAAAAGCCCGGAATCTTTTTCTCAACATCCGTTGTCCGTCCAAAGAAAACAACGCTAAAAGACAGTGCGTCATGGATTAATAACAGACAGATTTCAATATAGTTGACGGGTCCAAAACAAATCTTACCACAGTGAGCGCCTCTCCGACCTATATGGAACCGTGTACCATACTTTAGCGGTGTTTTATTTTGACGGACAACGAATGTTGGGAAAAAAGATTCCGAGCTTTTCTGCTCTAATGTTTTAATCATATGTTCATCTGAAGATCTGCCTTTTGGCGCCACGAAACCGGCAGTGATACAGTCATAAAGGAGCAAATACAGCTGAAGCAATAATACCCAAGATGAATACTCATAGCTGTGGTTGACCCACCTACAAGGTTGTCAACAGAAACATGAAAATGTATGTGTAAATTCATATAGTTTTCCACAACAAGTGTACCAAATTTAGTTACATTGCCTTGAAAACTTTAGATTTTATTAGGTTTTTCAAAGTATTGCAACTTTTCATACATGTTCCCTACAAATTCTAGGAAGACAGTACTGGACATTAAAATCGATACGCCACGAAGATGAAGTGCTATAGAAATTTAACCGACAGGAAGAAGATGCTGTGATATGCAAATGATTAGCTTTTCAGAGCATTCACACAAGGATGGCGCCGGTGGCGACACATACAACGTGCTCACACGAGGAAAGTTTCCAACCGATTTCTCATACACAAACAGTAGTTGACCGACGTTGCCTGGCGAAACGTTGTTGTGATGCCTCGTCTAAGGAGGAGAAATGCGTACCATTTAGTTTCCGACTTTGATAAAGGTCGGATTGTAGACTATTGCGAATGCGGTTTATCGTATCGCGACATTGCTGCTCGTGTTGGTCAAGATCCAAAGACTGTTAGCAGAATATGGAATCGGTGGGTTCAGGAGGGTAATACGGAACGGCCCGCCTCGTATCACTAGCAGTCGAGATGACAGGCATCTTATCCTCACGGCTGTAACGGATCGTGCAGCTACGTCTCGATCCCTGAGTCGACAAATGGGGACGTTTACAATACAACAACCATCTGCACGAACAGTTCGAAAACGTTTGCAGCAGCATGGACTATCAGCTCGGAGACCATGGCCGCGGTTACCCTTGACGCTGCATCACAGACAGGAGCGCCTGCGATAATGTACTCAACGACGAACCTGGGTGCACTAATGGCAAAACGTCATTTTTTCGGATGAATCCAGGTTCTGTTTACAGCATCATGATGGTCGCATCCGTATTTGGCGACATCGCAGTGAACGGTCATTGGAAGCGTGTATTCGTTGTAAACATACGGGCGTATCACCCGGCGTGATGGTATGGGGTGCCATTAGTTACACGTCTCGGTGACCTCTTGTTCGCACTGACGCCACTTTGAACAGTGGACGTTACATTTGAGACGTGTTACGACCCGTGGCTCTAACCTTCATTTGATCCCTGCGAAACCCTACATTTCAGCAGGATAATGCACGACCGCATGTTGCAGGTCCTGTACGGGCCTTTCTGCATACAGAAAATGTTCGACTGCAGCTCTGACCAGTACGTTCTCCAGATCTCTCACCAATTGAAGACGTCTGGTCAATGGTGGCCGAGCAAGTGGTTCGTCACAATACTCCAGTTACTACTCTTGATGAAGTGTGTTATCGTGTCGAAGCTGCATGGGCAGCTGTACCTGTACACACGATCCAAGCTCTGTTTGACTAAATGCCCAGACGTATCAAGGCCGTTATTACGGCCAGAGGTGGTTGCTCTGGGTACTGATTTTTCAGGATCTATGCACTCAAATTACGTGAAAATGTAATCACATGTCAGTTCTAGTATAATATATTTGTCCAATGAGTACCTGTTTATCATCTGCATTTCTTCCTGGTTTAGCAATTTTAATGGCCAGTGGTGTAGTTTCTGCTCGCAGTCGGTTATTCCGTCTTGGCCCGGGCACTGGTGGGAGCTTTATAGAGCTCGAGTAGTCGCGGGTTGGCGACAGGTGTGGGGGGAGGAGAAGCAGGGTCCGCACGACGGGAGGGTGGAGCGCGCCGTGATCAAGTGGCCCGCGCTGCTCTCGCAGCCAGCCGCTGCCTCTAGTGCTGCAGGGCGGCTGTCTACCAAGGCTGAAGCGTTCCAAAAGGCGGTCCGCAGCACAAAAAAATCTCCTAGTTTTAACGTTGTTTACTAGGCCTTCATAAAAGACGTACACGTATTTATTTTATACGGGATTATTCGGCTGAATTTTTCAGCGGGTAGCTAACATGAATTAAGCCAGCATTCATCTCTCAAGCCCCGCTCTCCCTCGCGCCACATTCCCAGCGGCGCCGGGTCAAACGCGTGGCACTTGTGAGGTCGCCGCCGCTGCATCTCGATCGATATGAAAACAACAACGACCTCTATGAGGTGCGACAACACGTGGTTAACCCTTAATATATCAACCTTACATCATCGACGTCGGTTTCCAAGCTGGGGTCTTCGGGGGAGCCCATGTTCTTTTCTCAGTTTGCCTAAACAGTAGTGTAGAAGGTTACTCAGTTTAGTTTCTTTGGTCGTCTAAAATACGTTTGAATTAAATAAGCATTGTTGACGTCTTTCTTTACCGTCAAAAATGATAAACTCAAGAATATGTGCAAATCGATCCCGATGCTACGCCAGCAGTAAAAACGTCTCGACAAATATTTTAGCCTGTTGTCCACATTTCAGAAATTCTTCCCTTTCGGCAGTGAAGAGCTCCAGCAATCAGTAGGACGTCAGAAAACATTCTCAGTTTGACAGAATCTACACCTGTCCAAATTTTCGTTCTGTTGAGAGCAGGATGCTGTACAATACGTGCCGCTTCACCATTAATGAAGGGGCGTATAGTATCTACAATTTAGTCATCAAAGAAAATGTAAAAACTCCGGACATCGTGGGTGCAAGATCACTTACTTAATCACTTACTACGTAGAGCAAAAGTCTGTTAACACTATAATAACCACGTAAGTTACAATTTCGACTTTCTGATTCTTCTCAAATCTGAGGTTGAATCAAGAGACATTCAATGCTATTCCAGTTAAGTTCCAGATTTTTGTTCAGCTTAATCCATGTTAACGCTATGTGCAGCGCTTGCTCAGCTACGTTTCCGGGCTTCACTAGAAGCTAGTCGGACAGGGTCGTTAACATACAATGGACGCAATCCCAAAAAACACAAACAATTAAAGGCGATAGCCCCAAAGTAAGATAGTCACCGAAAGCAAGGTCCAGAAGCGAAACTTACGAAAAGAAATTCAAACTAAACGTAGTAAGGTGTCCGAATCGTGCACAAAGTGCTCATACACTGTCCAGTCACTTTAATGTGACCACCTATCAAAAGCATGAATAACCATTTCTTGAATCGTAGACCTCTGCGGTACCCTTAGGAATAGAGTCAATGAGGTTCTGGAACATACCGACAGAGATGTGGAGCCAAGCCGATTCCAGTGCCCTTTCCAGCAGCGCTAGATTTCTCGGTTGACGATCCACAGCGCGAAAAGCCCAATCGAGATGGTCCCACAGATTCTCAATTGCGTCTAGATCCGGGAGTTTGATGGCCAGGCGAGTAAGGTAAACTCACCCTGGTGCTGTCTGAACCACGCACGTACTCTCCCAGCTGTGTGACACGTTGCATTGTCCTGCTCTTAGATGCTATCGTGCCCAGAAAAAACAAACAGCATGTTGGGGAGGACAAGGTCCCCACTGATAGATTCACACTTGTGTTGATCCTTGTGTTGATCCATTATGCCTTCCAGAATGACGAGATCACCCAGGGAATGGCGCGAAAGCGTTCCCCAGATCATACCGCTCCCTCCTGCTGAAGGGTCTTTGTTTTCAGTCGTTTCACGCCGATGGTACATAATGTGCAATTCATCTGTAGACGTCCAGTTGCGGTGTTGGCGTGTAAATTCCAGCCTTCCTCGCCGATGAACAGCAGTCAGCACGGATGCATGAAGCGAGCGTCCGCTGCACAGGCCCATAGGTAGCAACGTCTGCTCAACGGTTGTTAAGGAGATACGGCTGTGTCAGTTATTTAACAGCTGCACGTCTATTCGCTCGTACACATCTCCACGGCTGTCAATCACCCCCTCATTTTGGCACATCATAGTCGCCTCGGCGACTATGATGTATGACAATTTTGGCGTGCGCGGCATATTTTAATCACGGTGGCACGTGAACAGTTTACAAACGTAGCCGTTTCGAAAATGCTTCCACCCTTGGCCCGAAAGCCAATCATCATGCCTTTGTGGACGTCAGACAGATCGCCTCGTTTCTGCATTACGACGAGGACTGCACTGTTTTCCGCTATGAAAAAAAATAAGCAAAATATACAAACTGAGTAATCCATGCGCAAGATAAGCAACATCAAGGATAGTCTGAGTTCATGAGCGCCGTGGTCCCGTGGTTGGCGTGAGCAGCTGCGGAATGAGAGGTGCTTGGTTCAAGTCTTCTCTCGAGTGAAAAGTTTAATTTTTTTATTTTCAGACAATTATTATCTGTCCGCCTCTCCGTCCGATGCGACAGTGAAACTGCTGCATTCATTTGTTGCAGTTTATGTGACAAAACTCTTATGTTTTTATCACTTTTTTGGAGTGATTATGACCTCCACAAGAAAACCTAAATCGAGCAAGGTAGAAGAATCTTTTTTACCCATTCGCCAAGTGTACCTTGTTAGGTGGGTCGACAACATATTCCTGTCATGTGACGCACATGCCGTCACCAGTGTCGTATATAATATATCAGACGTGTTTTACTGTGGAGAAATCTGTTGACCTATGACCTTGCGATAAAATGTTTTCGGTTCCCGTTGGAGAGGCACGTCCTTTCGTCTACAAATATCACGGTTTTGCGGCGCGGTCGCAAAACACAGACACTAAACTTTTTACAGTGAACAGAGACGTCAATGAACGAACGGACAGGTCATAACTTTGCGAAAATAAAGAAAATAAACTTTTTATTCGAGGTAAGACTTGAACCAAGAACCTCTCGTTCCGCAGCTGCTCACGCTAACCACGTGACCACGGCGCTCCTGAGCGCACGCTCTGCTTGTTGTTGCCCATCTTTCGTATGGACTAGTCAGATTGTATATTTTGCTTATCTTTTTCATAGTTCCACACAACTTCTTCCTGTTTTCTTGATTGATCTGTGTTCAGTTTTTCAGGGCCTATCCACTGTGCCAACTTATAACTAAATCTGAGGGGGGTGCGATGAGGAGGTTCCCTTGTAAGTATGAATATTAGCAATATGCCTCGTGTCGGGCGTTGTGGCCAAGCGGTTCTAGGCGCTTCAGTCTCTTGCTACATGAACGTCTCACCGCTACGCAGATTCACTGCCAAATGGGGCCTGTCTCTGCTGGAAGCGTCGAGGTGCAAAGTAGTTCCGGATATCTTACCAGATTGCATGTAAAAGGGATTACGCAAATCACTACAGGCACCCATTTTCAGAGAAACTGTATGCGTTTCTTCATTTAATTGTCGTTGGTTATAAATATGTTTGTTTTAATAATTAAATTTTATTAAAAATAGTTAGTAATCAAATAACATGAAATTCACCAAAACGTCACGGAAATACATGTGGTTTTTTAAAAAATTATATTACCCCTCAAATGTCATATAACTTAAATAATGAAACTAGTGATGAAGAAAATATGGAGTAAAAATTGAGCAGGAATCGAACCGTTACGAAGCGCGAACGCTAATCAAGTGACCACCACGAACTCTGCCGGTAGGTACCTACGCACGGATATATCAGTCACATAATACACGCGTAATATTTCCCTTGCGATTTTCTCGGAATTGTCAGAGTAGTGCACTTTACTCTTGCACATTGTTGTTTTAATGACCTACTGATGGTGTAGAAAGTTTGAAGTAAAACTGTGGTCCCAACATCGTGGCGTCCTCTTATCAGTTAAGCGCGTACACTATAAAGTACTTGCAAAGCTTGCACGTGCGTACCTCTGGTCTAGGATTATTGGGTTCCATCACACATTTGTCCACGTGTCTATGTCTATGTCTGTATGTCACTTTCATTATGACGAGTACTTGAACATGAGACTTCGACTAGAGTAAGGGAATCTGACACTTCCATAGTTCGTGGTCTGTAGTACTATACGTTACTGTGCGTAGCTGAATCTTCTAGTAAAGCTCATCTGTGCTTTTATAATCTAGTGTGTGTGCTCTCCTGTATATTCATTGTAAACACGTGAAGAAGCAATTAAAAACAGGCCTGTAAGCCAACTGAGAGTCTTATTTCCTTACGATCACTGTATCTACCTCCTTAACCTAACATCCCAGTCATTCTGTGCTGTCTCTAACCACAGAGATCTGAAAAATCCGTTTGACACCATCGCCGTTTCACCCCTGTACGCAGACCCTCGTGTACGATGAAAAGCTTGACCAAAAATCCCGCGTCACCTCTGATCCAATAAGCTGCGTTGCGACTCACGTCGACTTACAACAATGCTAAGCTGCAATGGTTAAATAAATGAAAATGGTGTGATGTAGGGGGGGGGGGGGGGGGTCGAACCAAATTCGAGATTTGGTCTAGGTGCCAGTTACCATAGACACACCACGGGAAAGCAAAACGCGATTACTCTGGGCTCACAATTATTGCGCAGCGGAGCAGCGGAACGTTCTAAGCACACGGGTATACGAAAGGTTTTTAACTTCGTCACAATATTTATATTATGCTGCAAAATATTCGCGAATATTTTGGACGACCGGTGAAAGACTCCCCATGTATTTGCGTAGTAGAATCGAACCGAGCGAGGTGGCGCAGTGGTTAGCACACTGGACTCGCATTCGGGAGGACGACGGTTCAATGCCGTCTCCGGCCATCCTGATTTAGGTTTTCCGTGATTTCCCTAAATCGCTTCAGGCAAATGCCGGGATGGTTCCTTTGAAAGGGCACGGCCGATTTCCTTCCCCATCCTTCCCTCACCCGAGCTTGCGCTCCGTCTCTAATGACCTCGTTGTCGACGGGACGTTAAAACACTAAGATCCTCTTTTTAGTAGAATCGACAATGAACTTACCTACGACAGTTACTGGAGCGCGCCACTCGTGCAGAACACTATCGAGATGTTGACCGCTGCACTAGACACCAGCATCTGATGGACAGAGCACGCGAGCGATGCGCCGTGGTAAGGCCAGAGAGGCATAAACGAGTTCCGCGAACATCTTCCTAAAGAGAAGCGGGGGAGCGCGATAGCGGTCGCTCCTCGCGTGAGTCACTGTTTTGGCAACGCTTGCGGTAGTCCCAGCGGTTCGCAGAAAAACGGGGACGGACCTCCGCAAGGGGTATCCCGGAGCCTAATGCGTGTGTCATCTGTCGCGGACACTCCAGATCCCCGCCGCCAATACTTCCCCGTCGCCTTCGCCCTCGTCTCAGATTACAAGCAATTGTAGCGCGCTAGCAGCGGTGCTCCTCCTGATCGCTGGACAGAAGACAAGCTACAACGGCATTCTGTTGCTAAACGCCAATGATAGCCATTTTGTTATTAAACGTTATGTTGAGATAAGTTGCCTCAAACCGTAGACGGCGTCAACTAAACAAAACACATCAGACAGAAGAGATTTTATTCCATTTGAATGTAACGCTGCAAGGACACTCGAATTAACAACGAAAAAGATAAATAGCAGGTGTCCTTCTTCTTCTTTCACGTATTAGCCGCTATGTATTACCGGTTATTTCAACTGTTTCTCCTTTACTTTCGTCCACATTTCTCTTGTAATTTCTCCGCGTTTTTCTCATCTTTCTACTGTCCAAGTCGTCTTCTTCTGGGTTTTCCGCCTTTGGTGTCCTATAATTTCCATCTGAGTCGCAGTCTTTCCTCAATATTTTGTGGAGTAATAAGGAGTTTGCTTGTCGACGGAAGAGTCCGATTCCACCCGTCTGCTTTGACGCGCAACATAATAGTAAGGTGTAACGTAACTATGGCTTGGAGTTTTTGTGTTGATCGTGTTTGTAGATGTCGTGTTGTTCTATTTGATAGTGCCCTCTGGTGGTGGATGTGGACGTGCAAAGTTCAACGTGTGGTATTGGGTTTATTTGAGTTTTGGTGTCATCGTGCTAACGAGGTTTCGACTTCAGGTAGTTAGTGCGGTAACGTGTGTTGTGGAAGTGTTTTCAGTGCGTTATTAAGGTTTTTTGTTTATATGTTTGGTGTTTTTGTTAGGTCTGATTAGTGTGGTGTTTGTTGTGCGGAAAATAGTCTAATTTATTTATTGCGTTTCTGTTAGATATAGAAAAAAAATGGAAATTTGTGGAAAGATTTTATAGGACCAAACTGCTGAGGTCATCGGTCCCTAAGCTTACACGCTACTTAATTTAACTTAAAGTAACTTACGCTAAGGATGACACACACACACCCATGCCCGAGGGAGGACTCGAACGTCCGATGGAGGGAGCCGCGCTGACCGTGACAAGACGCCTGTGACCGCGCGAAAGATATAGACATGACAGTGAAGTTTACGAGTGTATGATTACGTTCAGGACATCAATATGTGACGTGGCAGAGGACGCACCTGTATGTGTATGTGAATGTATGTGCGCGCGCGCGCGCGCGCGCGTGTGTGTGTGTGTGTGTGTGTGTGTGTGTGTGTGTGTGTGGTGGACAACCTAGGTGGTATTGCCGAAGGCTTCTGTAGGTAAGTAATTTTTGTTTTGGTTTTATTCTATAGTACCTGTATTGTTTTGTGTGTTGTATATTTATAGTAAAAAAATGGTTCAAATGGCTCTGAGCACTATGGGACTTAACATCTATGGTCATCAGTCCCCTAGAACTTAGAACTACTTAAACCTAACTAACCTAAGGACATCACACAACACCCAGTCATCACTAGGCAGAGAAAATCCCTGACCCCGCCGGGAATCGAACCCGGGAACCCGGGCGCGGGAAGCGAGAACGCTACCGCACGACCACGAGCTGCGGACTTATTTATAGTAGGTCGGTTGTGTTTTAATTTATGTGGTGAATATAGGGTATTTGGGTTTTCTAGTTGTCGGGCTATGGTCCAACTTTTCAGAGTTGTAGGTGCTGTTTTTTTAATATCGATAGCTGCGGTTAGGCTGTACAGATCACAGTTGAGCTATATAGCCCAAGGCAAATGTCCGATTCCTGTGGTTTTGTTTATGTTGGGTAATGTTGTAATTTAAAGTTTTTTTATAATATTTGTTTTGGGATGGTGCGTTGTTTCTGTTGTTCTTCTGTATTTAGCTTGTCGCAGCCCTAAACCCCCCAGTTATCCGCGGTTGTCCTGTTAGTTTCATTTTATTTTTGGAGTGGTACGTTATTTTGATACTTTTATTTTTGTTCGCGTTTGTTGGCGTGTGTTTGATGTCATTGTCGTCATTTTGTATACGCGGGAAGTAAGCCGTATTCATGACGTCATGGGGCGGGTGGAATCGGACGCTTCTGTAATGCAGAGCATGTCCATGTCCCTTCCAACTTCTTTGCCCCATGTGTTATCCATTTTTAATTTACCGAAGTAAGTGCACAGTCTTTTTGTCAGTCTGTTTGGATTTATGCTTTGGATGTACCTGTAGGAAGCTGTTGTCCTTTTCCTAATCACGTCAGCTCCTTTACATATTTGTACAAGGTGTGCCTATAAAATAACGTTATTACTACTGTAAAACATTTATTTCAAAAACATACGTATTTAGTTATTGCCACCCTCAAGATACCCCACTTCTCTGTCTGTACAACGCTCCATGCGAATATTTTATTAAAGGAAATTCTTCCTATGCAAGCTTCTTGATGATGTATGCCGCGTTTCCTTCCACTGCTTCAACGGACTAAATTCTTGTTTCTTTTAGTGAATATTTGAGCTTGGAGAAAAGATAAAGTCGCCTGGCGCTAGGCCAGGCGAATAAGGTGGATGGCCTAAGGCTGGGATACTGTACTTCGCTTGACAGATTGTCGCACAGTTGACAAAATGGTAGATATCGAAATAGACGACAGGGGGATAGAGAAACAATTAAAATCGCTCAAAAGAGGAAAGGCCGCTGGTCCTGATGGGATACCAGTTCGATTTTACACAGAGTACGCGAAGGAACTTGCCCCCCTTCTTGCAGCGGTGTACCGTAGGTCTCTAGAAGAGCGAAGCGTTCCAAAGCACAGGTCATCCACGTTTTCAAGAAGGGACGTCGAACAGATGTGCACAACTATAGACTTATATCTCTAACGTCGATCAGTTGTAGAATTTTGGAACACGTATTATGTTCGAGTATAATGTCTTTTCTGGAGACTAGAAATCTATTCTGTAGGAATCAGCATGGGTTTCGAAAAAGACGGTCGTGTGAAACCCAGCTCGCGCTATTCGTCCACGAGACTCAGAGGGCCATAGACACGGGTTCACAGGTAGATGCCGTGTTTCTTGACTTCCGCAAAGCGTTTGACACAGTTCCCCACAGTCGTTTAATGAACAAAGTAAGAGCATACGGACTATCAGATCAATTGTGTGATTGGATTGAGGAGTTCCTAGATAACAGAACGCAGCATGTCATTCTCAACGGAGAGAAGTCTTCCGAAGTAAGAGTGATTTCAGGTGTGCCGCAGGGGAGTGTCATAGGACCGTTGCTATTCACAATATACATAAATGACCTGGTGGATGACATCGGAAGTTCACTGAGGCTTTTTGCAGATTATGCTGTGGTGTATCGAGAGGTTGCAACAATGGAAAATTGTACTGAAATGCAGAAGGATCTGCAGCGAATTGACGCATGGTGCACGGAATGGCAATTGAATCTCAATGTAGACAAGTGTAATGTGAATACATAGAAAGATAGGTCCCTTATCATTTAGCTACAAAATAGCAGGTCAGCAACTGGAAGCAGTTAATTCCATAAATTATCTGGGAGTACGCATTAGGAGTGATTTAAAATGGCATGATCATATAAAGTTGATCGTCGGTAAAGCAGATGCCAGATTGAGATTCATTGGAAGAATCCTAAGGAAATGCAATCCGACAACAAAGAAAGTAGGTTACAGTACGCTTGTTCGCCCACTGCTTAAATACTGCTCAGCAGTGTGGGATCCGCACCAGATAGGGTTGATAGAAGAGATAGAGAAGATCCAACGGAGAGCAGCGCGCTTCGTTACAGGATCATTTAGTAATCGCGAAAGCGTTACGGAGATGATAGATAAACTCCAGTGGAAGACTCTGCAGGAGAGACGCTCAGTAGCTCGGTACGGGCTTTTGTTAAAGTTTCGAGAACATACCTTCACCGAAGAGTCAAGCAGTATATTGCTCCCTCCTACGTATATCTCGCGGAGAGACCATGAGGATAAAATCAGAGAGATTAGAGACCACACAGAAGCATACCGACAATCCTTCTTTCCACGTACAATACGAGACTGGAATAGAAGGGAGAACCGATAGAGGTACTCAGGGTACCCCCCGCCACACACCGTCAGGTGGCTTGTGGAGTAAGGATGTAGATGTAGATGTAGATGTAGACACCTCTTAATAAACGACGCGGTATGAGCTAGTGCGTTGTCTTGATGCAGAACCCATGACTTGTTCTTCCATAATTCCGGTAGTTTTTTTCTTATTTTCTCACGCAGTTGAACAAGAACATCAAGATAGTAATGTTGAATAATTACTGTGACTGCCAGGAACGTAGTGTTCCTATGGTTTCGGTAGTGGGACACACATAATAACTATACTCCGTCCGAACAGGCCTCGGAGGATCTGATGCTACCAACCGACCGCCGTGTCAGCCTCATCCGATTGGCGTCACTGGATGCGGATATGGAGGGGCATGTGGTCAGCACACCGCTCTCCCGTCCCTGACGCTCTACTTCTCATTCAAGCAGCTCCACAATTATTGGCCTCGGAAGGGCTGAGTACACCCCAAATGCCAACAGCGCTCCGCATGCCCTTACGTTTGGTAGTCTGACGGGAACCGATGTTACCACTGTGGCACATACATACATTTTTGTAGTAATTATGGAATCTTTTTTTCCGTGATTCGCTATTGGTGAAATAAAGTCTATACGGTGCCCACAGCTACATTCAAGTTACCTGTGAAAAACCCCATGAAAATTCGTTTAGTGGTTTTGGGGACCAACTTGTTCAAACATAGACAACAAAATTTTAGCAAAACTTTAATTTGGAATCCGATTGTGATTAAATAAAACTTATACGCTGCTCCAAGAACGCTGGATTTAAGAGTGAAAACCCAGTAGAAATACGTTCAGTTGTTTTTGGAGATTAAGATGTTCAAAGACAAACAAACAGACACGACGGTTGTACAATTTTATTATTACCATAGCTGAGCTCAATACATCGAAATTAATGGAGTTTTTGGATAAAAGGAACTGAAGAAAGTTGAGTATGAACACAGGATTATGAAAATCAAAGACTTTTTTATAGTGAAAAGTTTAAATATTTCTGCAGTGGGTACCCTGTTTGCCTATTCCATTGCCCTATTCCATCTTTCTGTAACGTACTCTGCAGCTCAGTGTGTAGAGGTTAGCGTCGCTGCTTCTATGTCGAGGCATCCCGGTTTTGATTCCTGGACGGGTGGAGATTTTCTTCACTCAGAGGCTGTGTGCTTGTGTTGTTCTAATCATTTCATCTACTTCAGCTTGCAAATCGCTGAAGTGGTGTCAAACAGAAAGACTTGTATCAGGAGGGCGAACAACCCCAGATGGAATCCCCCTCCAACAATAATGGCACACGATGATTTCATTTCCCAAAAGTAATTTCTAACATGTTGTTGTTGTTGTTGTTGTCTTGAGTCCTGAGACTGGTTTGATGCAGCTCTCCATGCCCCTATATCCTGTGCAAGCTTCTTCATCTCCCAGTACTTACTGCAACCTACATCCTTCTGAATCTGCTAAGTGTATTCATATCTTGGTCTCCCTCTACGATTTTTACCCTCCACGCTGCCCTCCAATGCTAAATTTGTGATCCCTTGATGTCTCAGAACATGTCCTACCAACCGGTCCGTTCTTCTTCTGCACATAGCTAAATACATTTGTAAATCTAGGAGCGATGGCCCGCCAGGACCGGATTTAGGCGTAGCCCAGGCAGCTCGATCGCCCTTGCACACTCACAGGGAACAAAATCACAACTCCAAGATGGAGTTGTGCGACATAAAAGAAGGTTGGTAGGAGTGCTTCTACATCTAAAACAAGATCTCTATTCAAATTTTGCGCCAGTCGCATGAGAGTGGAGCTAGTAAGGCCATAATGAGGATCTAAATCAGGTTTTCTAAAAAAAAAAACACGCTGTAACGGCCGTGAGCATTCGTTACCTTTGAGATTGGTCGTGAAGAGTTGATGTTAGTGATGAAAACGCCACTGTCGTCACCTCACTGAGTCGGATAGAGGTCTTGTTGTATGGCGACGAGAAGCTGGATGCTCCTTTTGCGATACTGCAGAAAGACTTGGCAGGAAAGTAGCCACTGATTGTAACGGCGGTCACGAGAATGTACGATTACTAGAAGACCGGGCTCCGGACGGCTACATGGCACTACCGAGAGGAAAGATCCGCGTGTTGGCGCATGGCTCTAGCGCCTCGTACTGCATCTGGAGCAGTAATTTGAGCAGCAATTGGCACCACAGTGACACAATGAACTGATACAAATCGGTTACTTTAAGGACAGCTCCGAGCCAGGCGCTATGCAGTGTGCTTTCCAAACCACCGCCATTTGCAACTTCAAATGGTTCAAATGGCTCTAAGCACTATGGGACTTAACATCTGAGGTCTTCAGTCTCCTAGACTTAGAACTATTTACACCTAACTAACGTAAGGGCAACACACACATCCATGCCCAAGGCAGGATTCGAACCTGCGACCGTAGCAGCAGCGCGGTTCCGGACTGGAGCGCCTAGAACCGCTTGTCCACAACGGTCGGCATTTGCAACTTCAGTGGAAGGGAGGGTAGAGGTTTGTTGTTTTTTCTGATGAAATGTGGTTTTGCCTCAGTGCCAGTGATGACCTTGTGTTGGTTGGAAGGAGTCTATACGGAGGCCGTTTGAGGGCCTGCAAACAACTTATCTGCGTTCTAGAAACATGGGACCTACACCTAGAGTCGTGGTTTTGGGTGCGATTTTATATGAGACGAGGAGCACTCTCGTGGCTATCTCGCGCACTCTGACTGAAAATTTGTGCGTCAGTCTTGTGATTCGACCTTTTGTGTTGCCATTCATGAACAGCATTCCAGTGGTGTTTTCCAACAGGATAACGTTCACCTACGTACCACTGTTGTAACCAAACATGCTCTACAGAGTTCGACATGTTGCCTTGGCCTGCTCGATCACAGATCTATATCCAATGGAGCATATATTGGAAGTCATCGGACGACAACTCCGGTGTCATCCAAAACCAGCATTAACTGTTCCTGTATCGACCGATCAAGTGCAACAGGTGTGGACTCCATCTCACGAACTGACATCCGGCACCTGTACAACACAATGCCTGCATGTTTGCATGCTTGTGTTAAACACTCTGATGGTTACACCGGTCATTAATGTACCTGCATTTCACATTTGCGATGACTTATCTCGCACTTATATTAACCTGTGATAGTAGAAAAATGTATTCCTGAAATTTCAGTATTCTACATTAATTATTTTGTTGTGATGCGATGTTTTTCCTTTCAGTGTTGAGCTCAGTTGGAAGGCATCCTCCCAGAAATATATAAGGACAGAGTTGCTAGATAGCCCTATTTACATTGGATGTCCGGATTTTTACAGGAGTCATGACCTGTCCTGTGAAATTCTTACGTGATATGCAAATGTCTCGACTTTGAGGCTCTGCTAATCATTCAAAATATGACGCATATTTACTTGAAAATGTCCGCGTATATTATAGTTCCGAAATTAGTTTCTGAACGCGTCGACAGCATTAGCAAAGAAAGTTAGAATACGGTCCGCCAGGTGATCGCAATCTGTCGACGAACTAAAGCAGTGGTTCTGAATCTTTCTGAAGCCATTCCCACTGAGTGCAATCAGCTATTAGGTAGCCTCTTCCCTTCCCCCCTACCATTTTCTTGCCCCGCTGTCAACAACCTTAGCATCTAATTAATGACGAAAGGTAAATGACATTTAGTTACCACGAACTAATGAGTCAATTGCTACTACTTATTTCTAACAACTTTTCTTCTTATAGAATGATGAAGCAGTTCTCACGGCATCGTGAGTGCTACCCACACACAACTCCTGCTCAGAGAAGAAAGCTAATTGTCCACACTAAGTGAAGAGACATGTTTTCTCCGCACCGCTCCTCTCCCAAGTGACACTTGCTTCTTCCATGCCTTGAACCCTCCCGTCCCCCTCCACCCCCACACTCACAAAAAAATTAAAATCAACAAAATTAAAATGTGTGTACTGCACTTATCTTTGTAAATCAGTCGATTGATGTACTCCTTTCTCCTGAACTGGTAGAAATTGGAAGACTTATGGCTGCTAATGCGTTGTGTCGGACCGCTGCCCTAATAATAATAATAATAATAATAATAATGAAGCTATTTCTAGTCTATGGCGGGAGCTACCTACAAGTCGGAGAAGGTATTTTCGTGTGACATTTAAGCAAACGTCAGGCAAATGTTTCAATTTTACTGCCATAGATGCACGATACAAAGCGTGTGTACAGTAGATGGAATATGGAAGGAAGAGTGTGTTCATACATTTGTTTAAGAAGCTGTAACCAGGATATTGTGTCGCGCATTAAAGCTAATACTCGAGAAAAAAATTAATTATTCGCAGTCAGTACTACAATATTATGAAAAAGTGACAATAGTAAAAATATTTTTAAAATATTTTTGGTTTCGTGCAAACGCAATTGAACCTTTTGTTTTTTCCGCTAAATTGAGTTTTACCCCTCAGGGAGTAATTACTCTCGGGTTCAGAGCCACTGCATTGAAGCCTCGGTTTTTAGTCTGTAGCAGAACTGATGGGAACTCCTTTCTACCTACGAAGCCTCAATTTTTCATTAAACATCTTGAGGATACGTTTGGAGAAGTTAACAGCGCTGTCCAAGATGCGAAACGGCGCAGTCTCGATTCAGACAGCATCCTCAGTCCAATCCTGAGCGTTACTCAACATGGTCCAGGGGATCATTTTCCATTGCGGTCTACTCTTTCAGTCTGACGACGAGCTCCGCGCCAATTTAGAACGGCGGGGTGTTCATTTGATCCAGCGCGTTTACAGGGAACCCAAAGAGAACAGGGTTGCTACCAGTGCCTTTATCTTGGCCTTTGAAGGTGATTCATTGCCTGAAAAGGTCAAGGTGATGGTTTACCATTGTGACGTTAAACCATACGTCCCTCCCCCTACGCGTCGCTTTAAGTGCTGGAAATTCGGGCACATGTCTTCCCAATGCACTTCCAGCGCCACATGTCGAGACTGCAGACGTCCACTGCACCCAGATACTCCATGTGCGCCTCCTCCCTCTTGCATCAGCTGTGTAGAGCACCATTCCCCCTGCTCGCCAGACTGCCCAGTACTCCAAAAGGAGCGGAAAAGCATGCAGTACAAGACCCTGGACTGGTTGACTTACACAGAGGCTAAACGTAAATTTGAAAGATTACACCCCAATCGGTTGGCATCGACATATGTTGCAGCTACGTCACAATCGCCGTCCCAAGTGCCAGTGATTCCTCACTCTTTCCCATGAACAGTGGACCCTCTGGGCCACCATAAAACATCCTCCCCCTTGGTGGTAGGGGGCAAATCTTCCTCCATTGCTCCCAAAGTACCTAATTCAGGAACAAGCCCCCCCCCCCCCCAAAACGCAGGGAACATTGGTCCCCTCCCCCCTGCTGAAGAAGCAACAGCCTCTCGTGCGGAACAGGTCCCTTGGAGCCCTCTTTCCCAAGGTAACCACTATTGCCATAGCGGACACTCGCCAGTGGCTCAAGGAGCCAAAAGCTGCTGGATGAAGAGCTTCACAGTCTTCCTCCATGCCTGAAGCTGCTTCGGAGAAATCTTCCCAGCAAGCCCCTAAAGAGAAGTGAGAGCGCAAGCAAACTAAGAAGAAGTGTGCTAAAAAACAGGACCCTCTGTTGGCCCCAAAACTCCCTATCAGTTCTCATTCTGAGGATGTGGTGGAGATCTTAAGTGTCCTCTGTGGACCTGGATCTCACTGATGCCTCATCCACCATAGAAATGGCCACAAATACTCAGTCGGTGGCAGCACGTGATGCTGAGGCATAACCTGCCTCCTTGCATGCTTCATACCTTCCCAGCCTCACGATATCATCATCCACCAGTGGAACTGTGGCTGTTTTTTCCGCCACCTGGTTGAGCTATGGCAACTTGTAAGCTTTACACCTGCTTTCTGCATTGCACTTCACGAAACCTGGTTCCCAGAAATGCGGACTCCTGCCCTCCATGGCTACCTTCGTGATTATAATAGAGTGTCAGGTGGGGTTTGTGTCTATGTCCTGGACTCAGTATGCAGTGAACCTGTGCCCCTTCAAACCTCTCTTGAAGTTGTGGCTGCAAGGATAAGGACGATGCAGGAAATAACTGTCTGACTGTCTGCAAAGTATATCTTCCTCCAGATGGTACAGTACCCCTGAATGTATTGGCTGCAGTGATTGATCAACTCCCTAAACATTTCCTACTTTTGGGAGATTTTAACGCTCATAACCCCTTGTGGGGTGGCACCGTGCTTACTGGCCAATCAGTGATGTCGAAATTTTGCTGCCACAACTGGACCTCTCCCTCTTAAATACAGGTGCCCCCACACATTCCAGTCTGGCACATGGCACGTATTCGGCCATTGATCTCTCGGTTCGCAGTCCTGGCCTTCTCCCATCTATCTACTGGAGAACACATCACGACCTGTGTGGTAGTGACCACTTCCCCATCTTCCTGTCACGGCCCCTGCGTCAGACCCACGGACACCTGCCCAGATGGGTTTTAAACAAGGCAGACTGGGAAGCCTTCACCTCTGCTGTCACAGCTGAATCTTCCCTACATGGTGATACTGATGTGGTAGTTGAGCAGGTTACTACAACGATCGTTTCTGCGATGGAAAATGCGATCCCTCGTTCTTTAGGGTGCCCCCCGACGAAAGACAGTCCCTTGGTGGTCGCCGGAAGTCGCTGAGGCAATTAAGGAGCGTCGGCGAGCTCTACAGCGGCATAAGTGGCACCCTTTTTTGGAGCACCTTATAGCCTTTAAACGGCTCTGTGCCCGTGTTCGCCAACTCATCAAACGACGGAAGCAAGAATGTTGGGAGAGATACGTCTCAACCATTGGGTGCCATACGTCACCTTCCCAAGTCTGGGCAAAGATAAAACGAGTTTTTGGGTACCAGACCACAATAGGTGTTCCCAGTGTTAACATAAATGGCGTATTATTTACCGACGCAAACGCGATGGCCGAGCACTTTGCTGAGCACCACGCTCGCGCCTCTGTATTAGAGAATCCCCCCCCCCCCCCCACAGGCTTTCGCACTCTCAAACGGCGGATGGAAGGGAAAGTCTTCTCGTTCAGTACACGCCAAAGTGAACTCTATAATGCCCCATTTACAGAGTGCAAGCTCCTCAGTGCCCTTGCACATTGCTCCGACACAGCTCCTGGGCCAGATCAGATCCACAGTCAGATGTTTAAACATCTCTTGTCTGACTACAAGCGACATCTCCTCGTGATCTTCAACCGGATCTGGTGTGATGGCGTCTTTCCATCGCACTGGCGGAAGAGCACCATAATACCAGTGCTCAAACCGAGCAAAATCCCACTTGATGTGGATAGCTATTGGCCCATGGCCTCAACAATGTTTTTTGTAAGCTGATGAAATGTATGGTGTGTCGGCGGTTGGGTTTGGTCCTGGAGTCACGTGGCCTACTGGCTCCGTGCCAGGGCAATTTCCGCCTGGGTCGCTCTACCACTGGTAATCTTGTGTCCCTCGAGTCTGCCAACACTTTGTTGCCGTCTTTTTTGATTTACAAAAAGCATATGACACCACCGGGCGACATCAGATCCTTGTCACATTATACGAGTGGGGTTTCCGAGGCCCACTCCAGATTTTTATCCAGAATTTCCTGTCGCTTCGTACTTTCTGTGTCCAAGTTGGTACCTTCCATAGTTCCCCCCATGTCCAGGAGAATGGGGTCCCAAGGGCTCTGTATTGGGTGTATCTCTACTTTTAGTGTCCATTAACAGTCTAGCAGCAGCTGTAGGGCTATCCGTCTTACCCTCTGTGTATTTCATACTGTTCCACCAGTATTGGTGTTGCTGAGCGACGCCTACAGGGAGCCATCCACAAAGCGCAGCCATGTGCTCTAGCCCGCCGCTTCCAGTTTTCGGCCGCAAAGTCGTGTGTTATGTACTTCTCACGGCGAGGTACCTTTCATCCGGAACCAGAACTTTACCTTACGGACGATAACCTCATTTTAGTGGAGACATATCGAGTTTTAGGACTGGTTTTCGATGCCTGATTGACTTAGCTTCGTCAGCTTAAGCGGAATTGCTGGCAGCCCTCCGCTGCCTCAGCAGCACCAACTGGGGTGCTGCTGCAGCTCTACAGAGCCCTTGTTCAATCCCGCCTTGACTATGGGAGTCTGGTATATGGTTCGGCGGCGCCCTCAGCGTTGCGTTTACTCGACCCAGTGCACCACTGTGGCGTTCGACTAGCGACGGGAGCTTTTAGTACGAGTCTGGTGACCAGCGTCCTGGCAGGGGCTGGGGTATCTCCATTGTAGGTCAGGCGTGGACAACTGCTCGTCAGTTACATTGCACACGTTCGTAGTTCTTCTGCGCATCCGTATTACTGTCTCCTTCTCCCACCCACGGCGGTTCATCTCCAGCATCGGTGGCCCACGTCAGGGCTTACATTAGCAGTTCCCGTCCGATCCATTTTATTTGAACTGGAGTCCTCGCCTTTACCATATATAGTCCAGGTCCATTCACGTACACCTTCATGGTGTACACCTAGGCCGCGGCTTCGCCTGGGCCTTTCACATGGCCCAAAGGACTCAGTTCACCCCGCGGCTCTGCACTGTCACTTCCTCTCGATTCTTGACACTTACCGAGGCCATGAAGTGGCTTAAACCGACAGCTCGATGGCTGATGGTCACGTCGGCTTCGTGTATGTCCCTGGAGGACATATTGTATAGCATTCCTTGCCCAATGTCTGAAGTGTTTTCACTGCAGAGCTGGTGGCTATATCACGTACTCTTGAGCACATCCGTTAATTCCCTGTCGTTTCTTCTGTGTACTGACTCCTTGAGCAGCCTGAAAGCTGTCGACCAGTGCTGCCCTTGTCATCCTTCAGTAGCTACCATCCAGGAGCCCATCTATGCCCTGGAACGGTCCAGTCGTTCAGTGGTGTTTGTGTGGACCCCAGGCAACGAACTTGCAGGGTGGTCAAACAGGTTACACGGAAACCGCTTATGGAGATCGGCATTCCAACAACTAACCTGCGTTCGTTTTTACGCAGTCAGGTTTTTCGGCTTTGGGAGACGGAATGGCATAGTCTCAGTAAGCATAACAAACTGCGTGTCATTAAGGAGATTACGAATGTGTGGCAGTCCTCCATGCAAGCCTCTCCCAGGGACTCTGTGGTTCTCTGCCGGCTCCGCATTGGCCACGCTTGTGTGACACACGGCTACCTTCTGCGCCGTGAAGACCCGCTTCGGTGTCGATGCGGCGTCCAGTTGGCAGTGGCCTACATTCTGGTGCACTGTCCCACTTTGACTGCCCTGTGACGAAATCTTCGGTTACCGGACTCGTTGCCGCTAATTATATCTGACAACACCTCATCGGCTGATTTAGTTTTACGTTTAATTCGTGAGGGTGGGTTTTATCATTTAATCTAAGTTTTAGCGCATGTCTTTTGTCCCTCTGTGTCCTCCACCCTACTGCTTTTAGGATGGAGGTGGCTGGCTTCTCCTTTTTATTCTCATGGTTAGTCAGCCATGGTAATCTGTTTTGTCGTTTTAATCTCTTCTACCTGTATCTTTCGATTTTGTGGTTTTCTTCTCCGCTTTTGTCCACGTAAGTGTCCGTTGCCCTTCCGTCGTTGTTGTGGTTTTTCCTTTATCTCCGTTTTGTGTTGTCAGTCTCGCTTGTTTTATTCTCACCCTTGTGGAATTTTTTTATTCGGAATAAGGGACCGATGACCTTGGAGTTTGGTCCCTTCCCCCCTCTTTTAAACCAACCAACCAACTTCTTTTGGTGCTCCAGTTAGTGCCTATCGCGCCCGCCCACGTGTTCGTTTCGTGCTTTCGTTTGCAATAAGGAACAAAACACATGAGACAGATAACATTCGGGCGGGTGTACAACTCCCGAAAACTACTTAAACCTAACTAACCTAAGGACATCACACACATCCATGCCCGAGGTAGGATTCGAACCTGCGACCGTAGCGGTCGCGCGGTTCCAGACTGAAGCGCCTAGAACCGCTCAGCCACCACGGCCGGCGTACAACTACCGTCGACGTTCTCAGTTCATGCAGTCAGTGGAAATACAACTGGTGAGTAGTATATATAGTGTAGTAGATTACTAAGCGACTACCCAGGAAACAGTAGCATTAGGAGGTTGCCTATTTAACGGCTTCCAGGGGCAATGAAATTTACCTTCAATATTTAGCGTAGTTATTGGCCGAATTAAAAATGCTGTTATAATCTATTCATTAAGAGAGATAATCTTATGTTAAATGCTTAACACAATAAAACAAGTACTACAGTTAGTCTTGAGGTAGCATAACTGACGACGCACGAATACGCGGGCTTCATTCATCCAGTATGTGAGAATGAGAACAGTTAGCGGTTGCCAACAAACTTTACATATAATTTCAAAGCTTAGTTTTTTTACTATTGCATTAGAACTATTAATGGATGTTGTTGTTGTTGTGGTCTTCAGTCCTGAGATTGGTTTGATGCAGCTCTCCATGCTACCCTATCCTGTGCGAGCTTCTTCATCTCCCAGTACGAGTACCTACTGCAACCTACATCCTTCTGAATCTGCTTAGTGTATTCTTCTCTCGGTCCCCCTCTACGATTTTCACCCTCCACAGTGCATTCCAAAACTAAATTGGTGATCCCTTGATGCCTCAGAACATGTCCTACCAACCGATTCCTTCTTCTAGTCAAGGTGTGTTACAAACTTCTCTTCTCCCCAATTCTATTCAATACCTCCTCATTAGTTATGTGATCTACCCATCTAATCTTCAGCATTCTTCTGTAGCACCACATTTAAAAAGCTTCTATTCTCTTCTTGTCCAAACTATGTATCGTCCACGTTTCACTTCCGTACATGGCCACACTCCACACAAATACTTTCAGAAACGACTTCCTGACACTTAAATCTATACTCGATGTTAATAAATTTCTCTTCTTCAGAAACGCTTTCTTTGCCATTGCCAGTCTACATTTTATATCCTCTCTACGTCGACCATCATCAGTTATTTTACTCCCCAAATAGCCAAACTCCTTTACTACTTTAAGTGTCTCATTTCCTAATCTAATTCCCTCAGAATCACCCGACTTCATTCGACTACATTCTATTATCCTCGTTTTGCTTTTGTTGATGTTCATCTTATATCCTCCTCTCAAGACACTGTCCATTCCGTTCAACTGCTCTTCCAAGTCCTTTGCTGTCTCTGACAGAATTACAATGTCATCGGCGAACCTCAACGTTTTTATTTCTTCTCCATGGATTTTAATTCCTACTCCGAATTTTTCTTTTGTATCCTTTACTGCTTTGCTCAATATACAGATTGAATAACATTCGGGAGAGGCTACAACCCTGTCTCACTCCCTTCCCAACCACTGCTTCTCTTTCATGCCCATCGACTCTTATAACTGCCATCTGGTTTCTGTACAAATTGTAAATAGCCTTTCGCTCCGTGTACTTTACCCTTGCCACCTTTAGAATTTGAAAGAGAGTATTCCAGTGAACATTGTCAAAAGCTTTCTCTAAGTTTACAAATGCTAGAAACGGAGGTTTGCCTTTCCTTAATCTTTCTTCTAAGATAAGTCGTAAGGTCAGTATTGCCTCACGTGTTCCAACATTTCTACGGAATCCAAACTGATCTTCCCCGAGGTCAGCTTCTACCAGTTTTTCCATTCGTCTGTAGAGAATTCGTGTTAGTATTTTGCAGCTGTGACTTATTAGACTGATAGTTCGAAAATTTTCACATCTGTCAACACCTGCTTTGTTTGGGTTTGGAATTATTATATTCTTCTTGAAGTCTGAGGGTATTTCGCCTGTCTCATACATCTTGCTCACCAGATGGTAGAGTTTTGTCACGACTGGCTCTCCCAATGCCGTCAGTAGTTTATTAATGGGTAATTATTGGATAATCTGAAACTAATAAAACCAACATTTTAGTTTTTCTCGACTTCAAGCATAAAGGATTTACTCGCTTAACGTCAAATGTTTAACACAACAACTTATATATAAAGTAATCAGTAGTTTGAAGCTGTTTTATGGATGGGAATTCGATGTTTTAGGAATCGGGGACGGAGGTACTGGTAGTTAATAATTGGTTAATAGGCTTATATTTGTTACATCCATGCTTAACTGAACAAGCGTTCACTGTGTTTCTGAGAGACGTATTCCTTACATGTACTGACGGAATGGAAAGTGTTACACAACGAACGCTATCAAATGGTGCTACAACATTTTCAAACATTTGGGATAAATTTATCAAAATTTTGTCCTTATTCGAATGTTTTCAGTATTTTCAGTACAGTAACTAGCAGTTCCTACAACTGAAAAGCGGTGTCATGATACGATTATTGGTTGCGTCTGACGTCACTGGAATTTTTCAGGTGGAGATCGCTGCGCGGCACGCCCAGGGGAAGTACACTTGTTGACTGTAGCCAACTTTAGTACTTTGAGAAAAGTCGAATCATTAAGGTGATGAACATGCGAGCTATGGACGAAAGGCAAGAAGAGGGTGCCGTATTCCTCGAATTCCGTAAATCATTTTACACGGTACCACACTGCAGGCCGTTAACGAAAGTACGAGCATACAGAATAGGCTCCCAGATGCTTGAGTTGTTCGAAGTCTTCTTAAGTTATAGAACCCAGCAAAGGTCAGCAGTGCACCAGGGAAGTGCGATAGGACCGCTGTTAATTTCTATATACGTAAATGATCTAGGGGACAGGATAAACAGCAGTCTGCAGCTGTTTGCTGATGATGCTGTGGTCCACCGGAACGTATCGAATTGAGTGACTGTAGGAGGATACACGATGACACAAAATTTCTTGCTGGTGTGGTGAACGTCAGCTTGCTCTAAATGTAGATAACAGTAAGTTAATGCAGATGAGTAGCGAAAACAAAGCCATAATGTCGGAATATAGCATTAGTAGTGTGTTGCTTGACACAGTCACGTCGATTAAATGTCTAGACGTAACGTTGAAAAGCAACATGAAATGAAGTGAACATGTAAGATTTGTAGTACTGAAGGCGAATAGTCGACTTAGGTTTATCGGGAGCATTTTAAGAAAGTGTGGTCCCTCTGTGAAGGAGACTGCGTGTAGGGCACTATTGTGATCCACTGTTACGTGCTGTTCAACTGTCTGGGATCCGCACCAGATCGAATCTATCGAAGCTATTCAGAGGAGGGCTGTTAGATTTGTTAGCGGTAGGTACGAACAACACGCAAGTATTGCGGAAATTCTCAAAAGGGTATCACTACGGGAAAACTCCTCCCGAACAGGCCATGAAGGCCCAACGGTACCGACCGGCCGCCGTGTCATTCTCAACCCGTAGGCGTCACTGCGGATATGGAAGGGCATGTGGTCAGCACACCGCTCTCCCGGCCGTATCGCTGCTTACGAGACCGCAGCCGCTACTTCTCGATCAAGTAGCACCTCAGTTTGCGTACACCCCGCTTGCCATCAGCGCTCGGCAAACCGGATGGTCACCCATCCAAGTGGTAGCCAAGCCCAACAGCGCTTAACTTCGGCGACCTGACGGAACCGGTGTTACAACTGCATTAAGGCCGTTGGCCACTAGGGGAAAGGCGGCATTATTTTCGAAGAGCACTGTTGAGAAAAGCATCTGAGTCTGACAGCAAAAAGATTCTACTGCCGCCAACGTACATTTCGCGTAAGGATGATGAAGAAGAGATTAGCAAATTTAGAGCTTGTACGAAGTCAGACAGACGTTTTTCCTTCGCTCTACTTGTGAGTGAAACAGGAAAGGAAATGACTAGTAGCGGTACAAGGTACCTTCCGCTATCGGAGTGTGTTATGTATGTAGACGGGAGCGCCAAAGACTGTTGGCTGCAGTATAATAAACGCAGAACGAGTGATGGCCAGACATGTTCATTACAACAGAGTGGCAGAATGTGTAGGCTCGCATCTTTCAAGAAAAATCTCACTAAAAGATGATCGTAGAATTGCTGTACTGTCTCTGACAAGAGGCGAAGGACAGCAACTGAAATATGGACGGAAGTTACAGCAAGGGTGTCACCACGAACCGTCGATAACAGGTTACTGGAAGATGTGTTGACATCTCGAGTTGTCAAGCGTCGTTTATTACTGTCACCATACCACAGACTACGGGGTCGTCCGCAGCTCTTGGTCGTGCGGTAGCGTTCTCGCTTTCCGCGCCCGCGTTTCCGGGTTCGATTCCCGGCGGGGACAGGGATTTTCTCTGCCTCGTGATGACTGGGTGTTGTGTGATGTCCTTAGGTTAGTTAGGTTTAATTAGTTCTAAGTTCTAGGGAACTGATGACCATAGATGTTAAGTCCCATAGTGCTCAGAGCCATTTAAACCATTTGAACAACGGGGTCTCCCATGGACACTGAGTGTCATTCTGCGACGTTCTGTGATGAGTATGCTTGTAGGGGTGAGATCGACGTCAACATCTGATTCTTTAAATTTTCATGGAGTAAAGCGTATTCCATTAAGTTTCGAGATTGCATCCGGATGCCGTCGACTTCTTGCCACGATATTTCGGCTGAGAACAGTTCATAAATTTTCAGGTGAGTGTTTTTCACTGGAGATCGTTAGTTCACATCGCTAACTGTGTACCAGCAATTGACGTGGAGATGCATGTGCAAAGATAGCCGCTACATGAGCGACCTATGTCGAGTTCCGCGCAGTATAAAAAAAAAAAAATTCAAATATGGTGAAATCTGGACCAGCCGCACAGTCCGTGACTACAGCGCCTAGACCGCTCGGCTAACCGTTCAAATATGCTCCATCTATGGTCATACCACATGCGCGCTCTCTGTCGGAATGAGCGTTCGCGGAGTTAAAATTCAGATGTCAAAATTACTAAAACTAACAGTCTCAGTTTTGCACATGGGTGAAATAACACAGCCCACAGGTTGCAAAAAATTTTTAGTACATGGATTAGGTTTCGACACCTGTAACGACATCTTCATCAGAATGAAATTTTAAAATCCCTATAAAATAATACATGTCAAAATAAGTCTGACAGAAATATTAGCCAAGATAAAAATGTTATAATATAGAAAGGGTACTCACGGAAAGTTACATTGCGAGAAGGTAATAGTCAGAGTTTGACTTAATTTATTTAACCTTTCAATGTTATGACATTTTTCACCTTGGTTAATGTTTCTGTCAAACTTATTTTTCTTTGTATTATTTTATAGTTGTTGTTGATGTGGTCTTCAGTCCTGATACCGGTTTGATGCGGCTCTCCATGCTACTCTATCCCGTGCAAGCTTCTTCATCTCCCAGTACTTACTACAACCTACATCTTTCTGAATCTGCTAAGTGTATTCATCTCTTGGTCTCCCTCTACGATTTTTACCCCCCACGCTGCCCTCTAATGCTAAATTTGTGATCCCTTGATGCCTCAGAACATGTCCTACCAACCGGTCCGTTCTTCTTCTGCACATAGCTAAATACATTTGTAAATCTAGGAGCGATGGCCCGCCAGGACCGGATTTAGGCGTAGCCCAGGCAGCTCGATCAAGTCGTCAAGTTGTCAAGTTGTGCCACAAACTCCTCTTCTCCCCAATTCTATTCAATACCTCCTCATTGGTTATGTGATCTATCCATCTAATCTTAAGCATTCTTCTGTAGCACCACATTTCGAAAGCCTCTATTCTCTTCTTGTCTAAACTACACTCCTCGAAATGGAAAAAAGAACAGATTGACACCGGTGTGTCAGACCCACCATACTTGCTCCGGACACTGCGAGAGGGCTGTACAAGCAATGATCACACGCACGGCACAGCGGACACACCAGGAACCGCGGTGTTGGCCGTCGAATGGCGCTAGCTGCGCAGCATTTTTGCACCGCCGCCGTCAGTGTCAGACAGTTTGCCGTGGCGTACGGAGCTCCATCGCAGTCTTTAACACTGGTAGCATGCCGCGACAGCGTGGACGTGAACCGTATGTGCAGTTGACGGACTTTGAGCGAGGGCGTATAGTGGGCATGCGGGCGGCCGGGTGGACCATTCGCAACCGTCTACATGAAGCTGGGCTACGGTCCCGCACACCGTTAGGCCGTCTTCCGCTCACGCCCCAACATCGTGCAGCCCGCCTCCAGTGGTGTCGCGACAGGCGTGAATGGAGTGACGAATGGAGACGTGTCGTCTTCAGCGATGAGAGTCGCTTCTGCCTTGGTGCCAATGACGGTCGTATGCGTGTTATGATGGTCGTATGCGTGTTTGGCGCCGTGCAGGTGAGCGCCACAATCAGGACTGCATACGACCGAGGCACACAGGGCCAACACCCGGCATCATGGTGTGGGGAGCGATCTCCTACACTGGCCGTACACCTCTGGTGATCGTCGAGGGGACACTGAATAGTGCACGGTACATCCAAGCCGTCATCGAACCCATCGTTCTACCATTCCTAGACCGGCAAGGGAACTTGCTGTTCCAACAGGACAATGCACGTCCGCATGTATCCCGTGCCACCCAACGTGCTCTAGAAGGTGTAAGTCAACTACCCTGGCCAGCAAGATCTCCGGATCTGTCCCCCATTGAGCATGTTTGGGACTGGATGAAGCGTCGTCTCACGCGGTCTGCACGTCCAGCACGAACGCTGGTCCAACTGAGGCGCCAGGTGGAAATGGCATGGCAAGCCGTTCCACAGGACTACATCCAGCATCTCTACGATCGTCTCCATGGGAGAATAGCAGCCTGAATTGCTGCGAAAGGTGGATATACATTGTACTAGTGCCGACATTGTGCATGCTCTGTTGCCTGTGTCTATGTATGTGCCTGTGGTTCTGTCAGTGTGATCGTGTGATGTATCTGACCCCAGGAATGTGTCAATAAAGTTTCCCCTTCCTGGGACAATGAATTCACGGTGTTCTTATTTCAATTTCCAGGAGTGTATTTATCGTCCATGTTTCACTTCCATACATGGCTACACTCCATACAAATACTTTCAGAAACGACTTCCTGACACTTAAATCTATACTCGATGTTAACAAATTTCTCTTCTTCAGAAATGCTTTTCTTGCCATTGACAGTCTACATTTTATATCCTCTCTACGTCGACCATCATCAGTTATTTTGCTCCCCAAATAGCAAAACTCCTTTACTACTTTAAGTGTCTCATTTCCTAATCTAATTCCCTCAGCATCACCCGACTTAATTCGACTACATTCTATTATCCTCGTTTTGATTTTGTTGATGTTCATCTTATATCCTCCTCTCAAGACACTGTCCATTCCGTTCAACTGCTCTTCCAAGTCCTTTGCTGTCTCTGACAGAATTACAATGTCATTGGCGAACCTCTATGTTTTTATTTCTTCTCCATGGATTTTAATACCTACTCCGAATTTTTCTTTTGTTTCCTTTACTGCTTGCTCAATATACAGATTGAATAACATCGGGGAGAGGCTACAATCCTGTCTCACTCCCTTCCCAACCACTGCTTCCCTTTCATGCCCCTCTACTCTTATAACTGCCATCTGGTTTCTGTACGAATTGTAAATAGCCTTTCGCTCCATGTATTTTACCCCTGCCACATTCAGAATTTGAAAGAGGGTATTCCAGTCAACATTGTCAAAAGCTTTCTCTAAGTCTACAAATGCTAGAAACGTAGATTTGCTTTTTCTTAATCCTTCTTCTAAGATAAGTCGTAAGGTTAGTATTGCCTCACGTGTTCCAACATTTCTACGGAAGCCAAACTGATCTTCCCCGAGGTCCGCTTCTACCAGTTTTTCCATTCGTTTGTATAGAATTCGCGTTAGTATTTTGCAGCTGTGACTTATTAGACTGATAGTTCGGTAATTTTCACATCTGTCAACACCTGCTTTCTTTGGGATTGGAATTATTATATTCTTCTTGAAGTCTGAGGGTATTTCGCCTGTCTCATACATCTTGCTCACCAGATGGTAGAGTTTTGTCACGACTGGCTCTCCCAAGGCTGTCAGTAGTTCTAAAGGAATGTTATCTACTCCCGCGGCCTTGTTTCGACTCAGGTCCTTCGGTGCTCTGTCAAACTCTTCACGCAGTATCTTATCTCCCATTTCGTCTTCATCTACATCCTCTTCCATTTCCATAATATTGTCCTCAAGTACATCGCCATTGTATAAACCCTCTATATACTCCTTCCACCTTTCTGCCTTCCCTTGTTTGCTTAGAACTGGGTTTCCATCTGAGCTCTTGGTATTCATACAAGCGGTTCTCTTCTCTCCTAAGGTCTCTTTAATTTTCCTGTAAGCAGTATCTATCTTACCCCTCGTGAGATAAGCCTCTACATCCTTACATTTGTCTTCTAGCCATCCCTGCTTAGCCATTTTGCACTTCCTGTCGATGTCATTTTTGAGACGTTTGTATTCGTTTTTGCCTGCTTCATTTACTGCATTTTTATATTTTCTCCTCTGATCAATTAATTTCAATATTTCTTCTGTTACCAAAGGATTTCTACTAGCCCTCGTCTTTTTACCTACTTGATCCTCTGCTGCCTTCACTACTTCATCCCTCAAAGCTACCCATTCTTCCTCTACTGTATTTCTTTCCCCCATTACTGTCAATTGTTCCCTAATGCTCTCCCTGAAACTCTCTACAACCTCTGGTTTAGTCAGTTTATCCAGGTCGTATCTCCTTAAATTAGCACCTTTTCGAAGTTTCTTCAGTTTTAATCTACAGTTCATAAGCAATAGATTGTGGTCAGAGTCAACATCTGCCCCTGGAAATGTCTTACAATTTAAGACCTGGTTCCTAAATCTCTGTCTTACCATTATATAATCTATCTGATACCTTTTAGTATCTCCAGGATTCTTCCATGTATACATCCTTCTTTTATGATTCTTGAACCAAGTGTTAGCTATGATTAAGTTATGCTCTGTGCAAAATTCTACCAGACGGCTTCCTCTTTCATTTCTTCCCCCAATCCATATTCACGTACTATGTTTCATTCTCTCCCTTTTCCTACTGACGAATTCCAGTCACCCATGACTATTAAATTTTCGTCTCCCTTCACTACCTGAATAATTTCTTTTATCTCATCATACATTTCATCTATTTCTTCATCATCGGCAGAGCTAGTTGGCATATAAATTTGTACTACTGTAGTAGGCGTGGGCTTCGTGTCTATCTTGGCCACAATAATGCGTTCACTATGCTGTTTGTAGTAGCTTAACCGCACTCCTATTTTTTATTCATTATTAAAACTACTCCTGCATTACCCCTGTTTGATTTTGTATTTATAACCCTGTATTCACCTGAACAAAAGTCTCGTTCCTCCTGCCACCGAACTTCACTAATTCCTACTATATCTAACTTTAGCCTATCCATTTCCCTTTTTAAATTTTCTAACCTACCTGCCCGACTAAGGGATCTGACATTCCACGCTCCGATCCCTAGAACGCCAGTTTTCTTTCTCCTGATTTTATAGGGCTTCTAAAATTTCGTTCTGATGAAGACATCCTTAGAGGTGTCGAAACCAAGATTAGTGTGCTAAACAATTATTTGCAACAGGTTTGCCTTATTATTTCTCCGTTGAAAGTCTTACTGTGCTAGACGTATCAAGAGCCATAAAACGTTTTCTTTCTGAAGAAATTACCGGGTCCCACGCTTTGTCCAGTTGAGAGCCGCCACTACGATTAATATCTTCTGCCAAACGCATTTCCAACGATTCCTCAATAATTGAATCTCAGAAGGATCTCGTCGAGGCAAAGATTTTCGTGGCAGAACAATCCATGTATTGTGCTGTGGAGGTGCAGTATTCGGTTATAGCTGACATACAGAGCTAAAAAAGGAGAATGTGGCGATAAAGTCGGCAAACCTTTTAAGCACTGTGTGCGTTGTCTGACTAATGTAGAATTTGCCAAACTGGCAAGGTATTCTGTAGATTCGAGCCCTCGGTAATCCCAGATCGCCCTCTGAACCGAACAGACTAGAACGCAAGTCTTTCTAGGAGAGCGGAGCATTTCTTTGACATAATGTTTTCTTTAGATTGTGCCTAATTTCGAAGAAACATTACCGCCATATTGGAGGAATGCCCTGGACCTGAACCGCTCCTTTCCCTCTCGATCTTTTGTGTGGTCACGTTTCTTCTTCCTCAAAGCTGTGTAGATCTGATGTGGAGTTTATCCATTATCTTTCAACATGGATGGTAGGTGTTCCAGTTCCTTTGCAAGGCTGTCTCCATTAGAAACATATTCCCGATGTACGAACATTCGAAGAACGCCCATAGTTTGTGGTCGGTTGTGGCAGATAGACGCCTGCAAAAACACATTTGTATGCGTAGGCTTACGGCAGATGGAATGGCTCAGTGATCTGTCCACTCTCCGCCATTAATTAGTGATGGCGGCTTTCAGCTGGATAAGGCGTGCGATCCGGTGATTTGTCTAATATCTTCAGAAAGAAATAAAATTATGACTAACGAAACATATAGCGACAATTAATTTTACATTTTAATTCCAACGGAGAGCGCGCATGTTGAATCACCATTACGCATACGCCTGTGCGCCAGAGATGGAGCAATATTCGAAGAGGACACGAAATTCGGCAGAGGTCGCTCATGTGGCGACTGCGTTTGTGCATGCGTCACCAGATTTTGGTCAGCGAAGTGAACTAGCGATCTCCATATGCAAAACACTCACCTGAAGATGGTGGAAAGATTGTCAGACGAAATATCGCCGCTAGAAGTCGACGTCAATTGGCTGCAATCCCGGAACTTCATGGAATACGACGTCAAAAAGACCTGAGACGACCTGGTGAAAGTTAAAAGACTTATATAGCTTAAAACACCTGGAAACTATGTGCGTTGAGCAACTGGGTATGACAACAGGACTGATTTGGTAACTGCAGAAGGGGAGCTGAATGCTCGCTGCGGCTGAGTCGGCGTGAGTCGATGCCTGACATTTTCTGATGGGCTGGGGGCGGCTGCTTCGCGGGCGTACCCTCAGTTTTCGGCTGCAGCTGTTAGCGCTTCGCAACTGAAAGCTGGTAAAAGAGTTGCAAGTTGTCTGGGAACTTCTTAGGCCGACTCGACTATAATGTGTAGTAAGATGGTAAACAGCTTCACGCGAAGGGTACCAAATGGAATATATCAGCAGCAGGATAATGCAAGACCCCAGGTTGCAGTTCATGCCAAAAACGCATGAGGGATCCATCAGTAGCCTTCCTAATCCCCTGACCTGTCAACCATCGAACAAGTCTGGGATGCGATGAGAAGACAATTACTTTTGTGCAGGTCTCTAGTCAGCAATCTTCATGAACTGACACGCTTCAGTACGGAACTGCGCTGCAGCTAAGGTTCGAATCCTGCCTCGGGCATGGATGTGTGTGATGTCCTTAGGTTATTGAGGTTTAAGTAGTTCAAAGACTAAGGGACTGATAACGTGAGATGTTAAGTCCCATTTGAACTGACACGCCATACGAAGTTCATGATGCACGTCAGCTCTGAACGGGATCAGAGATTGATCGTTTAATTCCCTCATATGATGAACATCTCCACAAAGTTTAATAAATACCGGGCTGGCGCTTCATGTTGTAACATTTTCCATTTCCGTTAGTGTACCTGAAATGAATTCCTATTCAACATCGTGCTCCAACGTGATTCAACACCATTGCACTTTACACATCTTGTTCAAGAACATCTGCGTCGAACTTTGTATGGAAAGTTTATATGAGTAGAATGTTCTATTAAGTGACCACCTAATTTACTTAATATGGCCCTAATTAAATCGTTATTTCTGGTGGTCATGTGGAAAGTATAGAAGACGATACATCCTTCTAGATTCATGGTGGTCTTTTCAGCACGAATTTTCGCTGTGCCTAACATTTTCAGATAACACTGCAGTTTTCCGGACAGGTAAGACTGAACTTGATGCTACAATGTCACGCATGTGTCAGGCTGTTTAGAACAAGTGTTGTGGATGTAGTACCATGAGCAGGTTCTGTAGGTGAAGCAAATTTTCAGAAAAATTTGCCTATTTAAATGTTAATCCCCTTTATAAGACTAAAAAAAATCAGAAAGTTTCCTATTTTCGTTTATAGCTTTTGTTTCAGTCGTTTCCGGAACTAGGGTTCTGTTTCTCACATCGATATATACTATCTGATTAAAAGTACTGGACACTTACTAGTGGTGTGTCTACCCTTCGCATCCATGACGCCTAGAACTGCGCTGGGGGTGCTTTCAGTGGGGTGTCTGAATATCCGTGGAGAACGGAAACCAAAGAGCGTGGAACCACTGCTTCGCAGATGCTGCTTTGTGATAGGATGCGCTGTCATGCCGATACAAAGAACCATCGTCTCCGAAATGATCCTCTGCTGTACGCACTACACAATACTGTGTCCATATCCTTCTGCATTTATCAATTTCTTAAGCGCAATAAAAGGCCACACCCCTAACACGAAAACACCCCAATACCGCAACCACCACCTCTTCTGTACTTCACTGTTAACACTACACGTAAGGACAAGTAACGTTCTCCAGGCATTCGTTGACCCAGACCCTTCCAACGCATTGAAAAACGGTACAGTGTGATTCATCATCCCAGATAACTCGCTTCCATTCATCCACTGTCCAGATGCGTCGCTCTTTGCACCCCAATAAGCGTCGCTTAGCACTGACGCCAGAATGCGTGGCTTATGAGTAACTGCTCGACCATTGTACTCCATTATCTTCCAAAGCACAGACATTGGGATAACTGGACTGTTCACGAGTGATTCCTAACATCGATTTCATGCTCTCTCCGCAAATATCGATGATCCCTGTTCGTCAGCACATATGAGGCTCCCTGGTCTTGGTTTAGCTGTGCTTGTTCCTTTGCGTTTCCACTTCACGGTCACATATCCAACAGTCGTCTTGGCCAGCTTTAGAAGGGTTGCAACATCCGCGATGGACTCGTTACTCAAGTGACATCCAATGACCAGTCTACGTTCTAAGTCACTAACGTCGCCTGTCCGACCCATTCTGCTGTAACTCCTTCCCTACAAACAATACAATAATCCCCGCCTCATTTCGTACTAGCGGGTCCACTTCGCGTGACATCTAGTATTCTGTTCTGCATTACACAGGCGTGTCCACGTACTTTTGATCAGGTCGTGTATGTGTCCTTTTCGTCATAGCTCAGAGTTTGCATCGTCGTAAAGAAAACATTCTGCGTGATTGAGAGTAGGGCTATACCTGGTGTTGCACAACTGAAATAAGACAGCTGGTAACAATGCTTGGCCGAATGCGTCGGTGCATCATTTTACCGGAAGAAACTACACTCCTGGCCATTACAATTGTTACACCACGAAGAAATGCAGATGATAAACGGGTATTCATTGGACAGATACATTATACTAGAACTGACACGTGGTTACATTTTCACCCAATTAGGGTGCATAGATCCTGAGAAATCAGTACCCAGAACAACCACCTCTGGCCGTAATAACGGCCTTGATACCCCTGGGCATTGAGTCAAACAGAGTTTGGATGGCGTGTACAGATACAGCTGCCCATGCAGCTTCAACACGATACCACAGTTCATCAAGAGTAGTGACTGGCATATTGTGACGAGCCAGTTGCTCGGCCACAATTGACCAGACGTTTTCAGTTGGTGAGAGATGTGGAGAATGTGCTGGCCAGGGCAGCAGTCGAACATTTTCTGTATCTAGAAAGACCCGTACAGGACCTGCAACATGCGGTCGTGCATTATCCTGCTGAAATGTAGGGTTTCGCAGGGATAGAACGAAGGGTAGAGCCATGGGTCGTAACACATCTGAAATGTAACGTCCACTGTTCAAAGTTCCGTCAATGCGAACACGAGGTGACCGAGACGTGTAAAAAATGGCACCCCATACCATCATGCAGGGTGATACGCCAGTATGGCGATGACGAATACACGCTTCCAATGTGCGTTCACCGCGATGTCGCCAAACACGGATGCGACCGTCATGGTGCTGTAAACAGAACTAGGATTTATGCGAAAAAATGACGTTTTGCCATTCGTGCACCCAGGTTCGTCGTTGAGTACACCATCGCAGACGTTCCTGTGTATGATGCAGCGTCAAGGGTAACTGCAACCATGGTCTCCGAGCTGATAGTCCATGCTGCTGCAAACGTCGTCGATCTGTTCGTGGAGATGGTTGTTGTCTTGCAAACATGCCCATTTGTTGACTCATGGATCGAGACTTGGCTGCACGATCCGTTACAGCCATGCGGATAAGATGCCTGTCATCTTGACTGCTAGTGATGCGAGACCGTTGGGATCTACCCCGGCGAATTACCCTCCTGAACCCACCGATTCCATATTCTGCTAACAGTCATAGGATCTCGTCCAACGCGAGCAGCAATGGCGCGATACGATAAACCGCAATTGCGATAGGCTACAATCCGACCTTTATCAAAGTCGGAAACGTGATGGTACGCATTTCTCCTCCTAACACGAGGCATCACAACAACGTTTCACCAGGCGACGCCGGTCAACTGTTGTTTGTGTATGAGGAATCGATTGGAAACTTTCCTCATGTCAGCACGTTGTAGTTGTCGCCACCGGCGCCAACTTTGAGTGAATGCTCTGAAAAGCTAATCATTTGCATATCACAGCATCTTGTTCCTGCCGCTTAAATTTCGCGTCTGTAGCACGTCATCTTCGTGGTGTAGCAATTTTAATGGCAACTAGTATGTACAAGTGTAGGATTTGGGGGGGAGGGGGGATTGTCAGATTAGAGACTGGTCAAACTCAAGAGTAGTTAAAGATTAATCCGTTTGTTATTTCTAGTTGATGGTAGTACCTAACCACACGCTTGGTGTCCACAGGGCTACAGCTACGAAGTTCTCCTATGCCCGATGTTTTCTGTTAAGCACTTAAAGTGGTAGGTCCATACCAAAATCTCTGCCACGCTGCGTTCTTGTTGTAACCACTGGGAAGAAGTCACCATCGCTTACTGGGCGCAGAAGGCTTCGCGAAGGTGATACTTATGCTTGGCGGCCGACCATGTGCGAATCGCTCCTCACAGGTGGAAGCGTTTGCAGTGGGCACGCAAACGTACTGTCGACTACAGATCAGTGTAAGATACATTTCGTCTCTGATGAGGCCTGGTTTAGAATGTAAATTGACAGCAGGCGCCTTTTAAAGGGCAATGATTCGTGTCAACAAACCATACTTCCATGCCACTCATTTCATTAATTACAATAGTTATGACCTGTGTTTCGCTTTATTATCTTATTGTCTAGCAGATTTTGTGAGACATGCTACAAACGTAAACGGCAAATAGTTTACTATCAACAAAGACATTAATTACTTCTAAACAATCAGAGAATGCCACAATAAGCAAATAACAGTCACACTGATTTATACTAACCACAGTTCAACAAAGTTTGAATAGATTGTCAGTCATGTTTAGCAGCATCAAAAATCGGAGAGTAACTGAAGTCTGTTTGTTTGTTCAACAAGTGTTCAGGATGGTTCTTGAAGCGCCTCTTGATCTTGTAGCGATACATACAGTATCTGATACCCCTATACAATACAGATGTCGGGAGAGGTTACGGTCTACAATGGTATAGCAGCTCCTCACAAGTCACACATTTTTGCAGTCAGTGCAGTTCTGCGAAGCTTGCGGTGGCATTAACAGCGACTCCACTGGACAATGGATGACTGGAAACGAATGGCTTGGGGTGATGTATCATACTGCACCAAGTGGTAGTACGATGGATAGCTAGGGTTTAGCTAATGATGACTGGGTGTTGTGTGATGTCCTTAGGTTAGTTAGGTTTAAGTAGTTCTAAGTTCTAGGGGGCTGATGACCATAGCTGTTAAGTCCCATAGTGCTCAGATCCATTTGAACCATTTAGCTAATGCCTTGAGACGGTTACCTACCGTCAAATGTAGAACCACCAATGAAGTACGCAGGAGATGGTGTTAAAGTATGGAGTGTTTTTCGTGGTCAGGGTGTGATCCTCTTATTCCGCTTATGAAAACGATAAATGCGAAACGATATTAACAAATTTTACAACATTGCGCACTTCTTACAGTAAACAAACAGTTCAGCATCTGTGAGGGAATGGTTTGTGGACAGCAATATTGCTGCAAGGTACTGGTCTGCGCAGATTCCCGACATGAAACCAACGGGACATCTTCAGGATGAGATAGAAAATCGACATCATTCCAGTCCACAATGTCTAACATCAATATCTTCTCTGGTTTCGGCTCTTGTGAAAGGATGCGATGCCATTCCTGCATGTACTTTCAGGCACCTCACTAACCTTGCCCGCAGCAGGGTTCATGCTGTCATGGAAATGAGCGTTTGGCGTCATTGGCCGGGAGGCCTCTTGCGGGGCGGGTCCGGCCGCCTTGATGCAGCTCTTATTACATTCGACGTCACATTGGGCGACCTGCGCGCCGGATGGGGATGAAACGATGATGAAGACAGCACAACACCCAGCCCCTGAGCGGAGAAAATCCCCGACCCAACGGGAATCGGACACGGGCCCGCAGGACGCAATCCGTTACGCTGACCACTCAGCTGTCGGGGCGGACCATGCTGTCATAAAGGCAAATGATGGACGCAGATAGTCTAAGCTGCGTAGTAACACAGAGATTTTTGCCGCCTATACGTTGTCTGGTTCTATACACAGTTACTCTAACGAGTTTATTATAGTAATAGCATTGCGTAGCATAAATTAAGCAGATACAAAGTGTCTGAGCTGTAGTATTATAAAAGTTAAGTGGAGAAATAACAGTAGAAACGAGTATGTTCTCCGCAAAATCGAGGAGGAAAGGCGGATTTAAAAACTGTAGCTAGAAGGAGGGGCAGCATAATATGAAAAGTCTTAAGGAGTCAGGGAACAACTTTCGTGATACTTGGGGAAGTCATACAGGACGGAAAGTGTTGGGGGACAACATGCGTCTGGTCTGGTTTTGTACGTTAACAGTCATGTTTTGATCAGTCTTTTCAGATTGACAAGCTACACCCAGTAAAGATGTTCTAGTTTGTTCGAATATTTTCCCGGCGAATGAGATGCTTGAAGGTCTCTCGGGTCATGCGGCCGGGTTGACTGGTCGTTTGGTCGTTGTAGAAGGAATTTGTGACGGCGTGACGTGTCATCATCATCAGGTTACTCCTATTGACTGTCAGTCAACCCGGCTGCATGCCCGAGAGACCTTCAAGCGATGTTCTAGTTGTTTTTATACTACATTGCAATCAAGTGGATAATTATCCATAAATATTATAACGTTATTAACACTCTACATCTTTATTCTTGATGTCAACATATTTTCAGACCTGTGCCTCTAGAGAACTTCGAACTGTAAAGTGTAACATGGTGGAGTGTAACGTAACTACGTCGGTAGGTAAGGAACAGCGTGCTGTAATCGCTTCGAACTCGGAGGATTCGTCCATATATGGAGCAACCTCTCCTTCAGCTAGACAAAGCTATGCCACACACAAGCGTTGCAACATCTGCAACATTCCGACGCCTTGGGTTCACTATTATCGATTAGCCTCCATACAATCTCGACTTGATCCCGACAGATTTTCATCGGTTTCCAGAACTTAAAGAACACCGCCGACGACATCAATTTGATAGTGATGAAGCGAAGAAGCAGATTTGAAGTTGTGCTCCATTAACAGAGTCAAACATTCTACAGTGACGGTACAAAAAAACTATTATCATGTTGGGAAAAATATGTTCGTTGCCAGAGCGACTAATTGAGAAATAAAAATGTAGACATGAAGGATAAAGGAAGAGAATGTTGATAAATTTTTTAAGCATTAATGGTTTTCACATAAAAAATTCGGATGTATTACTTTTCAGCACCGTTGCATGTATGTGCCACATCTCCTCCTAAATCACTAGATCGGTTTCAGACAAACTTGATACACATATCACTTACTGTCTCGTAGGAATCAATAAGGGGGTAAGAATGACCTACCTCTCAAAGGGATCGGGCTGGGGTGAAAAAGTAGTGTAGCTAATTACGCGCAAATAGCCAAAATGTATTAATCCGGTATTTGAGAACGACTGCACTTCGTGATTTGCGAGCAACTTAACACATATCCAGAATGAGATTTTCACTCTGCAGCGGAGTGTGCGCTGATATGAAACTTCCTGGCAGATTAAAACTGTGTGCCCGACCGAGACTCGAACTCGGGACCTTTGCCTTTCGCAGGCAAGTGCTCTACCAACTGAGCTACCGAAGCACGACTCACGCCCGGTACTCACAGCTTTACTTCTGCCAGTATCCGTCTCCTACCTTCCAAACTTTACAGAACTCTTCTGCGAACCTTGCAGAACTAGCACTCCTGAAAGAAAGGATATTGCGGAGACATGGCTAAGCCACAGCCTGGGGGATGTTTCCAGAATGAGATTTTCACTCTGCAGCGGAGTGTGCGCTGATATGAAACTTCCTGGCAGGTTAAAACTGTGTGCCCGACCGAGACTCGAACTCGGGACCTTTGCCTTTCGCGGGCAAGTGCTCTACCAACTGAGCTACCGAAGCACGACTCACGCAATGTCCTTTCTTTCAGGAGTGCTAGTTCTGCAAGGTTCGCAGAAGAGCTTCTGTAAAGTTTGGAAGGTAGGAGACGGATACTGGCAGAAGTAAAGCTGTGAGTAACGGGCGTGAGTCGTGCTTCGGTAGCTCAGTTGGTAGAGCACTTGCCCGCGAAAGGCAAAGGTCCCGAGTTCGAGTCTCGGTCGGGCACACAGTTTTAATCTGCCAGGAAGTTTCAACTTAACACATACTTTACCGAACGAGTTGGCGCTAGTGGTTAGTACACTGGACTCGCATTCGCGAGAACGACGGTTTAAACCCACTTCCGGCCATCCTGATTTAGGTTTTCCGTGATTTCCCTAAATCGATTCAGGCAAATGGCGGAATGGTTCCATTGGAAGGGCACGACCGATTTTCTTCCCCATACTTGACACTATCCGAGGTTGTGCTCCCTCTCTATTGATGTCGATATGGATGGGACGTTAAACCAAGTCTTCTTTCCTTTTTTTCCACACCCAGTTTGAAACCTTTACGAGACTTTTTCTCGCTGATACACCAGCAAAATTATGAAAGGACAAAGTTTATCCCTTACTACATTTTCGCTGATCATGCATCAGACATGACCTTTTAATATATTACTTCTTTCTTACACCAACAGTTCCAAATCATTTTGAAGACATTTACATACAGCAACGAATGTACTTGTAAAAGGATATCATCGTATGACACATTACGTCATTTACACTGAGATGTGTGGAAAACTGCCGCTTCATGCATGACGTTGCTTCTTTACTATAATTCTATTCAAACAGATATCGCAGACAATATCTACATACAACTCTGGACGTCATAAACCTTGAGCTACTTGAAAACTGTAGGATGAAATTCGCTGGAGATTCAGGTGAAATATGTGTGAAATATATCAACTATATGGGAAATATATGTGACATGTGCCTACGTGGGTGAAGCCATAGGTAAAAATCGGTTCAAGTAATCCTGGTACACATATTACTTGCCATCTGAAAAGAAATATAATCTGGCGTAGGACCCAACTATCTCTTGTTGGGGATGGGATGATAACTTGGACAGAGAGAGCTGGGGAGTAGGGCAGAGAGAAAGAGAGGGGGGGGGGGACGAGGAGACAGACACAAATAAGGAGCACGAGGAGTTGGATACAGAGAGGAGGGAGAGGGGTTGGACAGGGAAAGGGAAGAAGAAGGGATGGAGAGAAGGCAGAGATGGATAATGGACAGAGAAACTGAGGAGAGACAGGCAGAGACGGAGGGAAGAAGAGATGGATAGATGGAGGAGGCGATGGTCAGAAGAGGGGGAGTACAAGATGAACAGAGTGAGAGGAGGGGGAAATGGACAGAGAGAGGCGAGGGGAAAATGGCAGACAGAGGGGGAAGAGGAGATGGAGAGAGAGAGAGGGGGGGGGGAAGAGGTGGAAATGGACAGAGAGAGGAGGATATGGAGAGAGAGGGGAGACAAGGACATGGACAGACAAAGGAAAGACGAGGAGATGGAGGAGGCAGTGGGCAGCAACAAAGGGGAAAAAGAAGAGGGACTGAGAGAGGGGGAAGAGAAGATGGACAGAGAGATGGGGGAAAACAACATGGGCTTAGAGTGGGTGATCAAGAGGTAGAGGGGGAAGAGGAGATGGACAAAAGCGGAAGGAGTAGATAGGCAGAGGGGAGGGGAGGAACAGATGGAGACAGAGAGAGGGGTAACCATATGGAAAGAGAGGGCAGAGGGGCAGATGGCCCAAGAGAGGGGGAAGGAGGAGACGAACTGATAGAATATTGGAATAAATACATACTCTGCTAGTTTATAATAAAGAGGAATAAAGAGGTAAGAAAATAAACGACAAATAATGGGGACACTGTGTGTAGGTGCTGCTCCGAGATGAAGAGGGTAGCACGGGAGAGGAAATCGTGGTGGGCTGCACCACACCAGTCAGAAGACAGGTACCGAAAAAGAAAAATTAGACAATTCATGTGAGTGGGAAAAATACAGAACAAACTGGAATAAAGGAAGTGTATATCGAAACAAATCTATGCTGCATAATAGAAGTAAAAGTTGGCTTATGGCTATACATTAGTTACACTACTGGCCATTAAAATTGCTACACCACGAGGATGACGTGCTACAGACTAGAAATTTAACCGACAGGAAGAAGATGCTATCGTCTGCAAATGATTAGCTTTTCAGAGCATTCACACAAGGTTGGCACCGGTGGCGATACCTACAACGTGCTGACATGACGAAAGTTTCCAACCAACGGCAGTTCACCGGCGTTGTCTGGTAAAAAGTCGTTGCGATGCCTCGTGTATGGGGGAGAAACGTGTTCCATCACGTTTCCGACTTTGATAAAGGTCGGATTGTAGCCATTCGCGATTGCGGTTTATCGTATCGCGACATTGCTGCTAGCGTTGGTCGAGATCCAATGACTGTTAGCAGAATATGGAATCGGTGGATTCAGGAGGGTAATACGGAACGCCGTGCTGGATCCCAACGGCCTCGTATCACTAGCAGTCGAGAAGACAGGTATCGTATCCGCATGGCTGTAACGGATCGTGCAACCACGTCTCGATCCCTGAGTCAACGGATGGGGACGTTTGCAAGATAACAACCATCTGCACGAACAGTTCGACGACATTTGCAGCAGTATGGACTATCACCTAGGAGACCATGGCTGCGGTTACCCTTGATGCTGGATCACAGACGGGAGCACCTGCGATGGTATACTCAACGACGAACCTGGATGCACGAATGGCAAAACGTCATTTTTTCGGATGAATCCAGGTTCTGTTTACAGCATCATGATGGTCGCATCCGTGTTTGGCGACATTGCGGTGAACGCACATTGGAAGGGTGTATTCGTCATCGCCATACTGGCGTATCACCCGGCTTGATGGTATGGGGTGCCATTGGTTACACGTCTTGGTCACCTCTTGCTCGCATTGACGGCACTTTAAACAGTGGACGTTACATTTCAGATGTGTTACGACCCGTGGCTCTACCTTTCATTCGATCCCTGCGAAACCCTACATTTCAGCAGGATACTGCACGACCGCATGTTGGAGGTCCTATCCGGGCCTTTCTGGATACAGAAAATGTTCGACTGCTGCCCTGGCCTGCACATTCTCCAGATCTCTCACCAACTGAAAACGTCTGGTCAATGGTGTCGGAGCAACTGGTTCGTCACAATACGCCAGTCTCTACTATTGATGAACTGTGGTATCGTATTAAAGTTGCATGGGCAGCTGTATCTCTACACGCCATCCAAGCTCTGTTTGACTCAATGCCCAGGCGTATCAAGGCCGTTATTACGGCCAGTGGTGGTTGTTCTGGGTGCTGATTTCTCAGGATCTATGCACCCAAATTGCGTGAAAATGTAATGACATGTTAGTTCTAGCATAATATATTTGTCCAATGAATACCCGTTTATGATCTGCATTTCTTCTTGGTGCAGCAATTTTAATGGCCAGTAGTATACATTCTAAGGGAATGTAGTCAGACTAAAAATGGGGGTGGAACAGTGAGTGTGAGATGTGACAAGGAAGTAGAGGTAGTTGGTTTCGAGAATTAGGTGAAGCTTAACAGTGGCATACATTCATGTTCAGAAAAAAATAACAGAACACCTCGAACGATTAGAAATAATAGGCTGTTCATATTCACAAGACATGTACATTAGTAGGTTCTGCAGAAATGATTAGTATTTCAGTCACCTCGGTTCAGCATGTGTCCTGTTGCCTAGGAGGCACAGAATCAGCTATGGGCCCTCATAACTTGTTCCATGCGTGATGGCATCGACGCGTATAAGGCGCGAATGGCGTCCTGTGGTATAGCCATCGATGCTGCATTCACCTGGCTCCAAAGTTTATCTGTAGTGGTCGGCACTGCGCTGGACCCGCCGTTCACCATATCCTACACATTTTCGTTTGGCGACACGTCGGGTGATGACGGGTCAGGGCAAAAGTGTGACATTGTGTGACACCAAGATGATATGTGTTCTTGCAGCAACATGTGGTCGTGCCTTGTCTTGGTGAAAAATGGCGTCTGAGATGCTGAACAGAAAGGGTATAGTTACGGATCGCAGGCTGTCATTCACGCAGGTCACTCAGGTCACACTGCCCAGGACACGCACCAGCTGTGATTTTTGGTTGTGCGAAATAACACCCCACACCATAAGGCCTGTATGTTTCGTGCGGTCACTGTGAAGCCGCTCCCCCTGTCTGCGGCGAGCCTCCACTACTGTGCCAGAGTTGAGGACGCAGATCTGTCCTGCAATGTCATTCGGGTGAGACGGGGAGTGATCTGGATGGTGCGACCTGACCCATCTCGTCGTGCTCTATGGCCTCCCGTGAACCATTCCATACATACCCGCTGCACCGCCAAAACACTACGCCCCACACGAACAGCAATTTCCCGGATGGATGCATCACATTCTCTCATGCACATAATGCTCCCTCTTTCAAACTCACTGATTTGATGGTACGGTTCGCGCATACATCTGAAAGGCATCCTGAACGTCTGCTCAGGTCGCACTGATCCATTACCTTCGGTTTTTAGCGACAAAGAGAGTCGCACGCACATCTTACCGGTAGGTGGTGTTGCTCCGCGATATCGATGTTGACCTTGAACCAGCTGGCCGACATTTGCAGAACATACTAATTAATGTACGTATCCTGTGAATATAAACGTTGTATCTCTAGTCGTTCAAAGTGTTGTGTTTTTTATAAACGTGAGTGTACATGGAAAGATTTGTGTGAAACAAAGCACACAACGTTTAACACAGTGCTTAGGTATAAATTATTCTTTTATTGTAAAAGTAGAACTGCCAAGAATCACTATTAGCACCTTAGTTTCGAATGTTAAATATGTATTTTCAAGGTTATTAGCCTTTGACAACGTTAGTCGGTTCTCACTTGAATGTAGTCTCGTAAGCTGGTTAAGTATCTAAATTAATTCGAGTAGGAAATTCAGAGCGTGTGTTTTTCATTCTAAAAAAATGTGCTGCAATAATTCGATTACATTATATTCGTCGCTACTTACGCACGAGTAGCAAGGAGTGCCCTTATGGCTCAATTGAAAGGACGCTGCTTACGAGAAAAAAAGATCCCAGTTCGAATTTTGGTCCAGAGAACACTCTGAATCGATCAGCGGGGTCAATTTCATGTCAACGTTTTCAATTATACATTGTCGTATTTCGTACATACAAATGGGCGAATGTCGGTGCGTTCTTTGCGACTCAGGGCTCGCTGGGATCACATTAAACTGATTAACTTACTTCACAATCCTAATAAGTGTCCTCTTACAAGCCAGAAAGCTGCTTAGAGTTATGACAGTAGTAAAGACGTACGGGAAGACGACAACCATAGCACGGCTAACGTATAGTCAATCTTCTACTTGTAACAAGAAGTCAGTTCATGAACAATGAGAGGCGGAGAACACAAAAGAGAAGTAGAAATGAACTCAAGTCTGTAAGTTCTCGGAATCTGTAAGGTGAGGAATGATTAATTTCCAGACTACCAGTAACGAAAACTTATTACCCTCGAATATTTCTACCGCGCATTAATCTATACATATTACAACTTAAAGCCCCCTGCCACGTTTTTCTGTTTGCTAATCCTAATTTCAGTAACTGTTGCAAATATTTTGATGCGGTTTCCTACTAATACACTCCTGGAAATTGAAATAAGAACACCGTGAATTCATTGTCCCAGGAAGGGGAAACTTTATTGACACATTCCTGGGGTCAGATACATAACATGATCACACTGTCAGAACCACAGGCACATAGACACAGGCAATAGAGCATGCACAATGTCGGCACTAGTACAGTGTATATCCACCTTTCACAGCAATGCAGGCTGCTATTCTCCCATGGAGACGATCGTAGAGATGCTGGATGTAGTCCTGTGGAACGGCTTGCCATGCCATTTCCACCTGGCGCCTCAGTTGGACCAGCGTTCGTGCTGGACGTGCAGACCGCGTGAGACGACGCTTCATCCAGTCCCAAACATGCTCAATGGGGGACAGATCCGGAGATCTTGCTGGCCAGGGTAGTTGACTTACACCTTCTAGAGCACGTTGGGTGGCACGGGATACATGCGGACGTGCATTGTCCTGTTGGAACAGCAAGTTCCCTTGCCGGTCTAGGAATGGTAGAACGATGGGTTCGATGACGGTTTGGATGTACTGTGCACTATTCAGTGTCCCCTCGACGATCACCAGAGGTGTACGGCCAGTGTAGGAGATCGCTCCCCACACCATGATGCCGGGTGTTGTTCCTGTGTGCCTCGGTCGTATGCAGTCCTGATTGTGGCGCTCACCTGCACGGCGCCAAACATGCATACGACCATCATTGGCACCAAGGCAGAAGCGACTCTCATCGCTGAAGACGACATGTCTCCATTCGTCCCTCCATTCACGCCTGTCGCGACACCACTGGAGGCGGGCTGCACGATGTTGGGGCGTGAGCGGAAGACGGCCTAACGGTGTGCGGGACCGTAGCCCAGCTTCATGGAGACGGTTGCGAATGGTCCTCGCCGATACTCCAGGAGCAACAGTGTCCCTAATTTGCTGGGAAGTGGCGGTGCGGTCCCCTACGGCACTGCGTAGGATCTTGGCGTGCATCCGTGCGTCGCTGCGGTCCGGTCCCAGGTCGACGGGTACGTGCACCTTCCGCCGACCACTGGCGACAACATCGATGTACTGTGGAGACCTCACGCCCCACGTGTTGAGCAATTCGGCGGTACGTCCACCCGGCCTCCCGCATGCCCACTGTACGCCCTCGCTCAAAGTCCGTCAACTGCACATACGGTTCACGTCCACGCTGTCGCGGCATGCTACCAGTGTTAAAGACTGCGATGGAGCTCCGTATGCCACGGCAAACTGGCTGACACTGACGGCGGCGGTGCACAAATGCTGCGCAGCTAGCGCCATTCGACGGCCAACACCGCGGTTCCTGGTGTGTCCGCTGTGCCGTGCGTGTGATCATTGCTTGTACAGCCCTCTCGCAGTGTCCGGAGCAAGTATGGTGGGTCTGACACACCGGTGTCAATGTGTTCTTTTTTCCATTTCCAGGAGTGTAGATACACTGATTCGCGAGGACATAGTTGTATTGTTGTGTGTTTCATATTTAATTGGCTTTGGAGTGACATTTCGTGGCAATGGGAGCTACACAGGAGGTAATATCTAGCGGAAAAGCAGTAAAGCCAACACCCGTTACAACCCCAGAGAACAGTGACCTTGGTCGGGCTCTGTACATTTACACATACACCGTCCGTCATAAAAGTTCCTAGACTGATTTTATTCCTGGCGTGTAAGTGCGTCACCTCATTAAGTACGATGGTTGGTCGAACTAACACCTGTAAGCAACGGATGTGCATTCGACCACTCAGTTATGGGCAGGCAGTGTTAAGTAATGGACGTGCGGCCGTATTGCGTCAACGTTGTTGTGTCACAAAATAGCAGTGGAGCAACAACTCTGAATAAAATGTTCAAGACAGTCCCCAGAATGTCTTCCAGAAAAGAGAAATGTGTGAAATGTTTGTCTCGCACACCTCGACTCCCGAACAAAAACGACGACGCGTGGGCGTGTGCAGCGACTTGATTGAAATTCAAAACACGGACAATTCTTTACTGAAAAGAAAAAAAAGGTCACGGGCGACGAGACTTGGTGTTATCAATAGGAACCTACAATAAAACAACAAAGTGCAGGAATTCACACGGAGAGTCAACGGTTTGAGGACATAACCTACATCCAAACGAGTGGGACTCACGAGTTGAACAACATTCCAAAGCAGGACTTTTCTGACAGTTTTACATGGTTTTATAAAAGTTCTATGCTGTGCACTCAAAGCGTGGAGAGGGAGAGTGAATATGTAGAAGTCTTAAAATCACCATATTAATGTTTCTCAATATTTGTTATTAATCGAATCTCGAATTTTTTTTAGCTAATGGGACATCTTCTTTACATATTATAAAGTTCATCACCACTTTTATCTGCCTGTATGTGCAGGCCAATCTCAAAGCTGCTGCAGGGATTTTGATGCGATTTTCACTAACAGACACCTTATTCACAAGGAAGGCTTGGGTATACAGTATACTTATACCCATTACACTAGACAAGTCTTCTTGCTGTTGAGACGAGGGACGTTAAATAATGCAACACTTTTTTTTCTCCTGCAGGCTCGGCTGAAAAAAAAGTGTAATTTATTGCACCATATCATGGAGTACTCCCGCTTCAGCCCTCATAGTTTCAAGAAGTTTCGGTTGGCAGCGGCGCAATACGTAGCCTTAAAAATGGCGTCTGTAACGGAGGTGCGTTCCTAGCAGAGAGCAGTCATCGAGATTCTTCTGGCGGAAAACCAGAGCGTCTCAGGTATTCATAAGCGTTTGCAGAGTGTCTACGGAGACCTGGCACTGAACAAAAGCACGGCGAGTCGCTGGACGAGGCACCTGTGATCATCGCAAGAAGGTCGCGTAAACCTCTCAGATGTTCCGCGTGCCGGCCGGCCTCACACAGCTGTGACTCCTGCAATGTTGGAACGTGCGTGCACTCTCATCCGAAGTGATCGACGGATCACAGTCAAGGGTCTCGCTGCACAACTGGACGTCTCTGTTGGCAGTGCTGACACACTCGTCCACCAGTTGGGGTTGTATGTATGTTGTATATTTACCGGGGACCTAGAAACGACGGAGAGGCTGCGTCCCCGCCGCAGCCGGTCCACAACCCCACGACGACTACCGCAGTCCACTTCACATCTCCGCCGCCCCACACCGAACCCAGGGTTATTGTGCTGTTCGGTCCCCGGTGGACCGCCCCCCCCCCCCCCCCCCCGGGCAACATCTCACACCAGAGGAGTGTAACCCCTATGTTTGCGTGGTAGAGTAATGCTGGTTTACGCGTACGTGGAGAACTTGTTTGCGCAGCAATCAGCGACATAGTGTAGCTGAGGCGGAATAAGGGGAACCAGTCCGCATTTGCCGAGGCAGATGGAAAACCGCCTAAAAACCATCCACAGACTGCCCGGCTCACCGGACCTCGTCACAAGTCCGCCGGGCGGATTCGTGTCGGGGACCAGGCGCTCCTTCCCGCTCCGGAAAGCCGTGCGTTAGACCGATCAACTAACCGGGAGGGTACCAGTTGGGGTACTCAAAGGAGTGTGCCCGCTGGGTTCTTCGCCGCCTAACAGAAGCACCTATCGTCTTCCTTCTGTTTGGCCCAATGAAGGATACACTCCGCGGGAAGCAGTCTGTGGATGATAGGGAGGTCACTGATGCTGCAAGACGTTGGCTCCGGCGTCGACGAATGGAGTGGCACCATGACGACATACAGGGTCTCCCAGTAAGGTGGCGTAAGGCCGTCACATTGTACAGAGATTAGGTTGAAAATAGGGTTTTGTAGCCAAAAGAATGGGATGGGGAATAATATGGTGTACTGGAATCCTGCATAAACCAGTCTGCTTTCAGACAAAAAATATGTTGTGTTACTTACTGTACGCCCCTCGTACTTCATGCTATTACACGAAGCGAGGGCGGGTCGCTAATTACAAATAAGTAGATGTACGAGGAAATAAAGAATTCCCAACAGTTGGCTTGGACCTCCCTTCGCGAGTGGAAGTTTCGCAGTACTTCTGAAGCACGTCCTGCGACGAAACTCCGTATACAGGCTTGGTTCCAGCAACGCCGGCGTATCGTGTGTCTCGCTGCCGCTTAATGTTACATTTTGAAAGGAGGGCCAGGAGATTCAGCGAAGCAATAAAAGTTAGCACAGTATTCTGAGAACGCCCGTATAAGAACATGATGAGGCCCGTTCTTATAAGTGGGGTAATACAGCTTCCGTAGCTGCAGACTATGCCTGGTTTCTAGTTTCGATTGTTTTGCATAGAGAAGTAGTTCCCCGAAACTACTGATTCGAGTCCTATAATCCACGCTGTAACTTAACTGAAATGCCCACGTTTATCGTTGCGCTAGCTAACTTGCTTGAAATATAAGCAACATTAAAGGAGAAATTAGAAAAAATATTGAAAAAGAAAACGCAAACCATTTTGAAAGACGACAGTAAAAAGGAGGTATGATGGTGTGAAATGGAACGCTTGTGATCCACAACTTAAGAATACAATTAATCGATGTGTTATTTGTAAAAAAAAAAAAGTTATAATTTCCTTGGCAATTTCTGAATAACGAAATAAAGAATAATCCAATAGTACAAGAGAAAAAAGAGAATTCTGTAATTCAAAGGTATTGGCAGTAGTATGATGATTTTTACTTAAACGTCTATAACGACAAGGGGAATTCTATAATAGCGGAATACTGTTATAGCTACTACACTTCCAAGTTTCAATCATAGTTTACTGTAACTTGTACAAAGGGCAAGTACAGCTCACATTTCTGTGTAGTCACTCTTCCATTAAATGAGAAACGCATCCCTCTCTCCTGCATTCCCGGCGCTGTTATATGGACACTTACCACTGTAAACATCGTTTGTTCTGATAATAAACGTTTCATCATCAGCAGCAATGTGTGATCATTCTATCTTTCTGTGAACTGCAACGTATTACCAGAAATACTCCCTAAGTTAGTGTTTGTTCAGTATGTATTACCAAAACGCCAATGGCGGATCCCTATTACAAGCTATCTGCGACACACACACACACACACACACACACACACACACACACACACACACACACAGAGAGAGAGAGAGAGAGAGAGAGAGAGAGAGAAGCCGGCCGCGGTGGCCGTGCGGTTCTGGCGCTGCAGTCCGGAACTCGGGGCTGCTACGGTCGCAGGTTCGAATCCTGCCTCGGGCATGGGTGTGTGTGATGTCCTTAGGTTAGTTAGATTTAAGTAGTTCTAAGTTCTAGGGGACTTATGACCTAAGATGTTGAGTCCCATAGTGCTCAGAGCCATTTTGAGAGAGAGAGAGAGAGAGAGAGAGAGAGAGAGGGGGGGGGAGGGAGGGAGAGACAGGAGACAGGAAGAGAGAGCTAACATAATTTTTATGTAGCCTACATTATAGTCTCCATATCACTGTGAGGTGCATGGCAAAGGGTACATACCATTGTAACTGTTACTACAGCTACTTCCCGTTCTATTCCGGTATGCTGAGTGGAAGGAATGATGGTTTAAGTGTCTCCGAGTGTGCTGTAATTAATCTTGTGCTCGCGAACCCTATGGGAGTGATACTAGTGCGGTTGCAGTATATTCCTAGTTTCATTATTTGAAAATTGCAGCTGAAACTTTGGAAGTAATCTTTTCCTGGAAAGCTGACCTCTACCTTCAAGCGTCTGACAGTTCAGTTTCTTCAGAATCTCCACAACACTTATGCATAGGTGCAACAAATCTCTCTCTCTCTCTCTCTCTCTCTCTCTCTGCTGTGTGTGTGTGTGTGTGTGTGTGTGTGTGTGTGTGTGTGTGTGTGTGCGTGTGTGTGTGTGTGTGTGTGTTTGTGTTTGTGTGTCGCAGATGGATTATAATCTGGGTTTTGGCAATACATACTGAACAAACACTAATTTAAAGAGTATTTCTCGTAACACCTTGCTGCTGCTGATGAAACATTTATTATAAGAACAAATAATGTTTACAGTGGCAAGTGTTCATGTAATCTGGAACCTCTGATGCTGCCCTTCTCTGTATACACTCAATATCTCCTGGTAGCCCTATTTCGTATCGTTCCCACGCATCTGAGCGATAGTCTCGGATAGGTGGCACGAGTGTTTTGAAAGCAATCACTTTTGTATACGGATCGCATTTCTCTAGTATTCTACTAATGAACCTGCAAGCAAAACCTTGGTGGCAAGTAAGCGAGGTTAACAGAATGACAAAAGGGTAATACGACAGGAGTGTGGCCATCTCTTAAACACCTTCAAAGCCAACAAACTTTAAAAATCGGTTACGCACACAATTACGCCACTTTTTTTCATTTTGAACACGGAGAGATTTTATTTCCAGGCTAGAGACTAAATAACGAAAAAGAAAAAAGAGAAGTTGAAATATATAGCCTGAGAAGGTAGCCGAAGAAGGAAAGGAATTTTTGGGAAAAAATGATAGGCGTGGGTGTCAGCACGCTGCTTCCGGGATTCGGGCAGGTGCTACGGCCCTTGATCGAATCCGCCCGTCAGATTAAAGACCAGGGTCGATTTGTTACTTTTAGGCGGTTTCTCACATCGGACTAGGTGAATATCGGGCTGGTACCCACGTATCGCCTCAGTTACACGATTCTCAGGAATTTTGAAAACGTTCGCACACTATTACGAACAACTAAATTGGAAGGAAAACATAGAAAATGTTGTGGGGAGGGCTAACCAAAGGCTGCGTTTTATTGGCAGGACACTTAGAAAATGCAACAGATCTACTAAGGAGACTGCCTACACTACGCTTGTACGTCCTCTTTTAGAATACTGCTGCGCGGTGTGGGATCCTTACCAGATAGGACTGACGGGGTACATCGAAAAAGTTCAAAGAAGGGCAGCACGCTTTGTATTATCGCGAAATATGTGAGAGAGTGTCACAGAAATGATACAGGATTTGGGCTGGAAATCATTAAAAGAAAGGCGTTTTTCGTTGCGACTGAATCTTCTCACGAAATTCCAATCACCAACCTTCTCCTCCGAATGTGAAAATATTTTGTTGACACCGACCTACATAGGGAGAAACAATCACCACGATGAAATAAGAGAAATCAGAGCTCATACGGAAAGATATAGGTGTTCGTTCTTTCCGCGCGCTATGCGAGGTTGGAATAATAGAGAATTGTGAAGCTGGTTCGATGAACCCTCTGCCAGGCGCCTAAATGTGATTTGCAGAGTATCCATGTAGATCCATTCCATGGGATAAAGGGGTGGCGACAGGATAGACATCCTAAATGCCATATGCGATAATTAACATGCTGACCCCGTGTATGTACAGGGTAAAGGCAAAAATAAAGAACACGACTTGAAGAAAGTGTGCAATTGTGAGATCACCGTTGCTGCAGCTTGATCGTTAGGAAAATAAATCTCGGTGGCTTCGCGTAGATAAGCCTCTCTGGTCACGACAATCAAAGTCGGTGGCTTGCTTTTGCGTGAGCAGAACAGGGCGGGAGTAGGAGTCGGCCGGAGTCGTTAAGAGATGTGGAAGAGATGCCGCAATGCGTGTTCGGCCGCGTGGGCGAAGAATATTTAACATCAACGTTAGTGTAGGCAACGTCGTCCTGGAATGAATCATTTCTGAACGCCGGGTGTTATTAGAATCTCGTGTCCTGGTTCAATTATTCTGATTCCGTAGACTGCTATCGACAAAGGAATAAATAAATTAGTAATCGCATCTTTCTGAACTTCATCCACCGGTAATTAAATGTTATTAATAAATTAAAAAGTCATCGTCAAAAAACAGAGGTGTAATCGTTCCCATTATAATAAAATCCTCTCCGTTCCACTGCATCGCTCAGTCACCTTCTCCAAGTCCTTTACAGTAGCGGGAACCCGACTCTGGAATAACCTCCCTCGTTATGTTAGAGAACTTAAAAACATGTCCAGCTTCAAAAAACAGTTAATGACGTATCTACTTAAGCAACAGTAATGCCTTCCTCTGTACATGAATGCACTTCACCTCATTACTTCCCTCTTTCCCCCTCCTTAAATCCCCAAACTAGTAAACATCTACTTCACACACCAAGATATTATGTACATCTGCACAAACCTTCGTTACTATTGCCAATCCTTCTTATGTTTGTCATTATTATTTGATTTTTTGTACTGTTATTATTATTGCTTATTATTGCTTTTATCATAATCTGTATGTATAGCACCTGCTGTAAAAATACTGCCAGCATTTAATTTATTAAGTCTTAGTCATGTTTACCATTACATTTTATTATTGCTTTTATCATAATCTGTATGTATAGCACCTGTTGTAAAAATACTGCCGCATTTACTTAATTAGGTCTTAGTCACTACTCTTTATTCATATTGTCACTAGAGTAAGCTAACATTCTCATTTAAACTATTGTCATGATGTAACTCTGATGTGTGAAATGCTGCATGTGTGGAACACTGGTCCGATGTAAGAGAGGGCCTGATGGCCCTAATCTGATCAGGTTAAATAAATAAATAAATAAATAAAATAATCCTCAACTGAGGGAGGCAGGGAGCAACTCACACAATGAAGAATTTAGTACGTCGTGAAGATGGCGGCCTGATTTATCCAAAGTTCGAGGCACGATGTTGAACCGGTGCAGGAACGCAGACACGTACCTGCAAAGAAACAACAATCAATTATATAACTTTTTTCGAGAGGGTAATTAAAACTTGATAACTACACCTCGTATATGCTTATTTGAGGTTTCGTAACCCATTCAGCTAGCAAGAAATCACAATGTTGCTTACGGTCTTTCGAGTGGGTTTACTGGTTTCTCATGATTGCATCCTGCTTTTTAATCAATGGTGCTACAATGACAGGAGGTTAAAATCTGTAGATCCTAAAATAATAATACCAATATCTTCAACTCATAGAATAACTTAATATAAGAACAAGATATTTTCGTTGCATTAACCAGTCTTTTGTCATGAGTGAGTCATGCATGGAAAGGAAACGTAGACGATAAACAAAAATTAGACAAAAACAGAACAGAAGCTTTTGATATGTGGTGCTAGAGAAGAATGTTGAAGACTAGACAGGTAGATCACGTAACAAATGAGGAGGTACTAAATAGAATTACTAAGATTTTTTTTTCTTTTTTTTTTTTTGGCACAGCCGGACTAGAAGAAGGGATCGGTTGACAGGACACATTCTGAGACATCAAGGGATCACGAATTTAGTGTTGGAGGGAAGTGGGGGGGGGGGGGGGGGAGGTAAAAATCGTAGAGGTGAGACCAAGAGACGAATACAGTAAGCAGATTCCAGAAGGAAGTATAGTAGGTACCAGTAGTTATTTGAAAACTAAGAGGCTTGCGCAGACAAAGTAGCATGGAGAGCTGCATGAAACCAGTCTTCGGACAGAAGACAACAACAACAGCATCATCAACAACAACGCTATACTACACGCTGCTCTTCCGTTTCTTTTGATTTACAGATTACAACGGTCCAAAAGGAGCAAACTGTCAGCTTCTTACTTCGGCGTACTTGAAGTACAACTTGTCACCGCCTCCCCAATAGGAGATTGCAGGATCTTACCCCCACAGTATTTCTTTGCTGTTAGTAAGAAATATGCCTACCAATTTTGGTTGAAATCGATCCAGGAGTTCAGGAGCAGATTTTTACCCATGTCTTCGCCTGCATACATTCGTGTCACATAAATTTTTCATGTTTCACACATATTTGCGCATAGATTTCATCTCAATCCTAGCGAATTTCGTACTGCAATTTCGTTTTCATGCAGCTCTACGTTTATGGTGACTTATCTCCTGAATTATGTATAGTGTAATGACATAATTCTGTCGGTACATCCAGTGCTACTCGTGTATGTGGAAACTGTTTCTAAAATGTGTTACGAGTTAGTAGTAAAAAAGTAATAAATTAAAAATTCGTGAATGATGCAGCAGTTTTTCACGCATCTCACTGTTTATGAAGTCATAATTCCAGAACAGGGAAAAGGAAATTCGGTCCCCACAAATAACTTGTGACGTGTCTAGTTGCCTTGCGCGACGTACATCGCCAACGCTCGGCTACGTCAGAGACCAGGCGGGAAATCAGTATCTCAATGGGAAAGATACTCGTAGAAGTGCTTAGCGCTATTATGTGTTATCGAGAGCGTCATTGTATTTAAACATGCAGCTACTCCCCGCCGGAGACGACTGCTGTAACTCGTAAAACTGTACGAGATTTCACGTGCTGTGACGCACGCCACAGGGCCCGTTCGTGTATCTCGTTGGCTCCGTCCTAAAATACGTGTCATATAATGATATATTTTTGCAAGTAGATTGAATGGTATATTTAAATTCTGTTCGCAAAATGAGTAGCAAATAGAGTTAGTGGTGACGAAGTAATAAATTGAAAGGTCATGTCTGACGTGTCAGTTGTGCTGCATAAACAGCGAAAATATAGTAAGCGCTCAAATTTTTTGTTTCATAATTCTCTCTCTCTCTCTCTCTCTCTCTCTCTCTCTCTCTCTCTCTCTCTCTCTCTCTCTCTCCCTGTGTGTGTGTGTGTGTGTGTGTGTGTGTGTGTGTGAAATGAAGAAGCTTGCGCAGGACAAAGTGTCATGGAGAGCGGCATCAAACCAGTCTTAGGACTGAGGACCACGACAACGACGACAACAACAACAACAACAACGACAGCAACAACAACAACGCTACGCAACACGCTGCTCTTCCGTTTCTTTTCTTTTACAGATTACAACGGCCCAAAAGGAGCAAACTGTCAGCTTCTTACTTCCGCGTATTTGAAGTACAAGAGTGAGTTAGTAGGGGAGAGTGAAACTAGGCGCAAAGTTGGGTGCAAGTCACCAAGTTCTCTCGTTTTCGAATGTTAGATGATTGAAGTTTGGCTGTCTGCGAGTCGTGAGGTGCACCACTTTTTCACACCCACGCCAACTCCACTGAGAGGTAGGTGGTTCTTACCCTCACCGTGGTTCTCGGCACAGAGTAAGTGATATGTGTACCAAGTTCGTTTGAAAATCTATCCAGTGGTTTAGCAGAAGATGTGGAACATACACACATACATACAGGGTGAGCCAAAAGTCCATGAACATTTGCAAATGCACTAGTTCACGGAATAATGTAGGTAAAGAAATAACACTTGACGCATACGCCTGAAATGACACGTGAAAAAACCGACCAACAAATGGCTCTGAGCACTATGGGACTTAACATCTATGGTCATCAGTCCCCTAGAACTTAGAACTACTTAAACCTAACTAACCTAAGGACAACACACAACACCCAGCCATCACGAGGCAGAGAAAATCCCTTACCCCGCCGACAATCGAACCCGTGAACCTGGGCGCCGGGAAACGAGAACGCTACCGCACGACCACGAGCTGCGGGCACCTACCAACAGATGGCGCTGGACATCAACACGTCAGTTATTCTAATTATTCTTTTTGTATCGTAAAAAGCGCCATCTGTTGACCATTTTGTGCTCTTTCTTGGTTTCAGTAGTCGCCTTGTCATTTCAAGCAAGAGGATGCGAGGTACGCTGATACGTTATCCCTCTTCCCTAGTGTGGCTAACAGACGCCTGCTGGAGGGTACGATTATTGTGAAGGATGGCGCTGCACCCCATATTGCTGCCAGTGTGAAAGAACTCTTGTGCAATTCGCTTGGTGAAGATCGCACGCTGAATCACCACTGCCGTCATGCTTGGCCTCCTAGGTCCCCAGAAGTCAAACCGTGTGGTTATTGATTGTAGGGCTAACTGACGTCACAAGTCTACTGCGATTGTCCGGCCTCATTATGGACCCTAAAGACAATATCCGGCGGTAATTTCTCAGCGTACCTACTGGTATGCTGTCCATAACATTGTCCCTCGACTACATGTATCGTTGCTGAATGACGGTCGACATGTTGAGCATTTATTATAAAGAACATCATCTTTGCTAAAAATCAATTTTTATGCTAATTATTCATTATGCATCTTATGAAGTGCCATCTGTTCGTCATGTTGTGCTCGTTTTTTTGCTTCAACAGTCGTCTTGTCAGCCGGCCGCTGTGGCCGAGCGGTTCTAGGCGCTTCAGTATGGAACCGCGCGGTTGCTACGGTCGCAGGTTCGAATCCTGCCTCGGGCATGGATGTATGTGATGTCCCTAGATTAGTTAGGTTTAAGTAGTTCTAAGTCTGGGGGACTGATGACGTCAGATGTTAACTCCCATAGTGCTTAGAGCCATGTGAACCATTTTTTTTAGTCGCCTTGTCATTTCAAGCACGTGTCAGTTTTCGCCTCTCTACTACTTAATCTGTTGAATTTTCAAATGTTAACGGTGTTGTATCACCGTGTACGTACATCCACCTTTCTGATACGTACAAATTAGTCGTAGTATGGCAACAGTGCAGTCAAGAGACCTAAAATTTCCAATTCTGCCAGAACTGTCTTAGTCTGAATAGTAGAGTAGCATTCGCTCTGTGTTGCGCTGTTGCCTCCTCTGCTTGATAATTACAGTATTTCTAGTGCCACTGTGGAAGAAGCAGCCAATCACAAAACTACAGGAAGATGACTTACACACCCTGGTTGCCTACCTCAACAGTTAGTCTTGTATATGCAGGGTATACCATTTATCTTGACCATCCTAAATAACTTCTTGTCCAGAAGCAAAATAAAAAATATATCAAGCAAATATTGTTAGTTATCAGAGGACATTAACCAAAATCTTTTGTTGTAACTTTATTCATTCCGAAGTTATGTACAGCAGTACGTCTTGTTTAAATAGCGCCCTAAACTTTTTATTCGGTAAACCACTTCCTCTTCTCAAGGCCTGATCAAAAAAACTATCACAGTGTCTCATTCACATAAAAATGACGGTATTAGAAACATTACACAAAAGTGAATGACTCTGCTGTTCTAGCACACAGTATTCGTGCTTGGGGTAACACAACTCGTCCACTCGTTGGGTTTGTTGGTAAACAAATGGAAACATAGGGAAAATACACAACGGTTACTCACTTAATCGTCTTTGCTGGAGGTTTGTATGAGTACAATGTACACTAACGAAGAGAAGGCAGAAATGCCACTCATCTACGGAGAATGTAAGTTAGCATCTACATCTACATGGTTACTCTGCAAATCACACTTAAGTGCCTGGCAAAGGGTTCATTGAACTATCTACACAATAATTCTCTGTTGATCCACTTTCGAATACCGCGCGGAAAAAAAGGAACACTTATATCTTTCCGCCCGAGCTGTAATTTCCCTTATTTTATTATGGCGATCGTTTCTCCCTACGTAGGTCAGCGTGAACAAAATATTTTCATATTCGGAGGAGAAAGTTGGTGATTGAAATTTCATGAGAAGATCCCGCCGCAACCAGAACAATCTTCGCTTTAATGATGTCCACCCCAAATCCTGTATCATGTCCGTGACACACTCTCCCCTATTTCTCGATACTACAAAACGTGCTGCCCTTCTTTGAACTTTCACGGTGTACTCCGTTGATACTCTCTAGTAAGGATCCCCCACCGCGCAGCAGTGTTCCAAAAGAGGACGGACAAGAGTAGTATTTGCAGTCTCTCTGGTAGATCTGTTGTGTCTTCTACGTGTTCTGCCAATAAAACACAGTCTTCGCCTCCTCCACATCTTCTGTGTGTTACTTTCATCTCAAGTTGTTCGTAATTGTAATTCATAGTTATTTAGTCGAAGTAATGCCCTGTAGATTTGTCTGTTTTTTCGTGTAACCGAAGTTTAACGGATTCCTTTTAGCACTCAGGTGGATTACCTCACACTTTTAGATATTTACGGCCAATTCCCAATTTTCGAATCATACAGATATCTTTTCTAAATCGTTTGGCAATTTTTTTGACCTTCTGATGACTTTACTAGTCGATAAACGACAGCGTCATCTGCAAACAACCGAAGACGGCTGCTCAGATTGTCTCACAGATCGTTGAAATAAATAAGGAACAGCAAAGGGCCTATAGCACTACCTTGGGGAACGCCAGAAATCACTTCTGTTTTACTCGATGACTTTACGTCAGTTATTGTGAACTGTGACCTCTCTGACAGGAAATCACAAATCCAACATAACTGAGACGATATTCCATATGCAGGCAATTTCCCTACATGCCGCCTGTGTGGTACAGTGTCAAAAGCCTTCTGGAAATCTAGAAATACGAAATCAATATGAAATCCCTTGTCAATAGCACACAACACTTCGTGTGAGAAAAGAGGTAGTTGTGTTTCACAGGAACTATGTTTACTAAACCCATGTTGACTGTGTGTCAATAGACAGTTTTCTTCGAGGTAATTCATAATGTTTCAGTACAATATATTTTCCCAAATCCTGCTTCATATCGACTTTAACGATATGGGCCTGTAATTTAGTGGATTACTCCTACTACCTTTGTTGAATATTGGTGTGATCCGTGCGACTTTCCAGTCCTTGGGTACGGATCTTTCGTCGAGCGAACGGTTGCATATAATTGTTAAGTATGGAGCTAATATATCAGCATACGCCGAAAGGAACCTAATTGGTATACAGTCTGGACCAGAAGACTTGCTTTTATTATAAGTTGCTTCACAACGCCGAGGATATTTACTTCTACGTTACTCAAGTTGGCAGCTGTTCTCGATTCGAATTCTGGAATATTTACTTCGTCTTCTTTCGTGAAGGCATTTCGGAAGGCTACGTTTGGTAACTCTGCTTTGGCAGTACTATCTTCGATAGTATCTCCATTGCTATCGCGCATAGAAGGCATTGGTTGTTTCTTGCCGCTAACATACTTCACATACAACCAGAAACTCTTTGGATTTTCTGCTAGGTTTCGAGACAACGTTTCATTGTGGAAACTGTTATAAGCATCTCGCATTGAAGTCCGCGCTAAATTTCAAGCGCCTGTAAAAGATCGCCGATCTTGGTTTTGAGTTTACGTAAATTTTGCATGGTTTTTTCGTTGTTTCTATAACAGTGTTCTTACCTGTTTTGCGTACCATGGGGGATCAACTCTGTCATCTGTTAATTTATTTTTTATAGATCTCTCAATTTCTACCTTTTCTTTGAATTCTAGACACATCTGGTCTACACTTACACTGTTAATGTAACTTCAGTAATGTTTCCTTCTTTACAGTACTGGTACATGTACTGCAGTAACGCAGTAGTTTTAAACGACAGGATGTGTACAGTAAATTCACTCATTGGTTAAAAAAATCATCGCAATTATTTTTCTTTTGTTGTGATTGAATGTGGGAATAATGCTACCCAAGCAGAGGAATTCTACAGAGTCCCAAGAACCCACTTTCCCGACGAAAGTTGTCTCGTCTTGTCCTAACGCTTCAGGTCTAGAGGAGAGTAAGTGTATTACAGAATAAAAGAGGTATAGTACTGCTTAGCATATTAAAACAGTGTGCCGGACCGAGAGTCGAACTTGGAACCTTTGCCTTTCGCGGGCAAGTGCTCTACTGACTCAGCTTCCCAAGCACGACTCACGGCCCGTCCTCACAGCTTCACTTCTGCCAGTATCTCCTCTCCTATCTTCCAAACTTCACAGAAGCTCTCCTGTGAAACTTGCAGAACTAGCACTCCAGAAAGAAAGGATACTGCGGAGACATGGTTTAGCCACAGCCTGGGGAATGTTTCCAGATTGAGATTTTCACTCTGCAGCGGAGTGTGCGCTGATATGAAACTTCCTGGCAGATTAAAACTGTGTGCTAAGCCATATCTCCGCAATATCCTTTCTTCCAGGAATGCTAGTTCTGAAAGTTTCGCAGGAGAGCTTCTGTGAAGTTTGGAAGGTAGGGGACGAGATACTGGCAGAAGTGAAGCTGTGAGGACGGGTCGTGAGTCGTGCTTGCGTAGCTCAGTTGGGAGCCGGCACGGTAGCTCAGCGTGCTCGGTCACAGGGTTAGCTACCCTCTGTAATAAAAGACTGAGTGAACGGATCAATGAAGAACCTGAATTGCTGTCATCGGACGTCCGCCATGAACAAATTCGTCGACCAATATAGAGCAAAATGAGATTAAAAAAAAGAAGAAGAAGTTGGTAGAGCTCGCGAACCGTGGCAAGGGGGCTAGACCGTGGGGCTACGCCGCGCGGCCCCTAGTACCTAAACAATATTTGCTTGACATATATTTTATCTTGCTTGTGAAGAAAAAGTAGTTTGGGGAGGCCGAGATCAATCGGGCACCCTGTACAATGCCATTTTCGTCTACATCTACGTCCATACTCCACAAGCCATCTGACGGTGTGTGGCGGAGGGTACCTTGCATACCTCTATCGGTTCTCCCTTCTATTCCAGTCTCGTATTGTTCGTGGAAAGGAAGATTGTCGGTATGCCTCTGTGTCGGCTCTAATCTCTCTGATTTTATCCTCATGGTCTCTTCGCGAGATATACGTAGGAGGGAGCAATATACTGCTTGAATCCTCGGTGAAGGTATGTTCTCGAAACTTCAACAAAAGCCCGTACCGAGCTACTGAGCGTCTCTCTTGCAGAGTCTTCCACTGGAGTTTATCTATCATCTCCGTAACGCTTTCGCGATTACTAAATGATCCTGTAGCGAAACGCGCTGCTCTCCGTTGGATCTTCTTTATCTCTTCTATCAACCCTATCTGGTACGGATCCAACACCGGTGAGCAGTATTCAAGCAGTGGGCGAAGAAGCGTACTGTAACCTACTTTCTTTGTTTTCGGACTGCATTTCCTTAGGATTCTTCCAATCAATCTCAGTCTGGCATGTGCTTTACCGATGATTAATTTTACATGGTCATTCCATTTTAGATCAGTCTTAATGCCTACCCCCAGATAATTTATGGAATTAACTGCTTCCATTTGCTGACCTGCTATATTGTAGCTAGATGATAAAGGATCTTTCATTCTGTGTATTCGCAGCACATTCCCTGCACCATGCGTCAATTCGTTGCAGATCCTCCTGCATTTCAGTACAATTTTGCATTGTTACAACCTCTCGATATACTACAGCATCATCCGCAAGAAGCCTCAGTGAACTTCCGATATTATCCACAGGGACTTTTATATATGGGCTATTGTGAATAGCAACGGTCCTACGACACTCCCCTGTGTCACACCAGAAATCTCTTACTTCGGAAGACTTCTCTCCATGGAGAATGACATGCTGTGTTCCGTTACCTAGGAACTCTTCAATCCAATCACACAATTGGTCTCATAGTCCATATGCTCTTACTTTGTTCATTAAACGACTGTGGGGAACTGTATCTGCCGGCCTCGGTGTCCATGCGGTTCTAGGCGCTTCAGTCCGGAACCATGCGACTGCTACGGTCGCAGGTTCGAATCCTGCCTCGGGGATGAATCTGTGTGATGTCTTTAGGTTAGTTAGGTTTAAGTAATTCTAAGTTCTAGGGTACTGATGACCTCAGCAGTTAAGTCCCATAGTGCTCGGAGCCATTTGAACCATTTTTGAACTGTATCAAACGCCCTTGCGCAAAGTCAAGAAACACGTACTCTGTGTAAAATACGCCGGCACAGATCACTACACAGTGCCATTTCAAATAGATATTATTCTGTCAGAATGGTCGACGGTAGAGCCTTTTAATGTAAGTTTGTTTCTTCCTGAAACATTCTGTAAGATCAGTGAAGGGGCGGTGAGTTCAGTAGGCTGGCCATAGAGAGAGGCCAGGAGGGTCACACAGCTGGGCTGTATCGCCACGGGACGAATGCGGCGGCAGGTGCTCGAGTGCCCTTATAAAAGGGCCAGTGGGGCAGGAAGGCGCGGGGGTCCCGCTGCCTCCGCCGCCGCCGTGGCTGCCGACGGCCGGTAATTGAGGCGTGCGGCGTGCTAATTGCCGCTAAGTGACCTTTCCTGCCTCGGCTCGGCGCGCCGCAGCGCTGCACCGCTCACGCCTGGCGAGCCTGCTGCACCGCGCGTGGGGCCCTCTTCCTCCTCCTGCCACCGACTACAGTCCACACAATACGCTCTTAAAAGGCAAGTTAAATAGGGACCCAACAGTCAGAATTAATGGCCAGGCGGTGTCGCGACAGAGATATGCCCGTTACCTAGGGGTATATCTAGATGAAAATTGGAGCTTCATTCCGCATATTGAACAAATAGCGACAAAGTCCTTAGCCCTGTTCAACAAGATAATATCGATAGGACAAAGAAGGTTTCATCTGCCGTCAAAGGCAATAAACATTTACCATAACAGTATATTGGCACCTGTAGTAGGGCACGCATCCAGTGTGTGGGCCCACAGGCTAGCTCTGGTGAAGCCTGCGGCTGCTGTCCGGCGAATACAGAGGAATGTTCTGTTGAGATGCATTGGTGCATTCAACACAAGTCCAACAGATGCACTGTTGGTGATTATGGGTCTATGTCCACTAGACCTGTTAATAAGACAGCACGCAGCCTCCTACTGGCTGCGCAAACAAAATATTGACATGGTGGAAAATATAATGGGCACTCCTCTGGCTAGCGTTAAATCCATCCGAGATAAAATGCTCGACATTTGGCAGGACGAATGGAATGGGTCCAGTACAGGCCGTAGAGTCCATTGGTTTCTACCCACAGTAAGGGAAAGACTAAGGAACAAGATAATGAAGCCCTCACAGGGCCTAGTCCACTTCCTCACAGGCCACGGCCACTACCCCACGTACCTTCATAAAATAGGTAAAAGGCCAACACCGGAATGTGACTGTTGTGCCCACATAGGATCGCCAGAACACACAGTGTTTGAGTGTCCAATATATGAACAGGCTGTCTTAGTTGAGAGACAGCTTCTCCAGACAAGAGACATAAATGTTATACTAACGAATGACGAATTATTTAGAAATTTCGCAAAGTTAGTGAATAAAATCTCAAAGGAGGCCCAGCGAGCCTACCTTGGGAGAGGGTAAATGCGCTTCAGATCTAATGCGCAATTGTAAATATGTAAATATGACGTTTTTAAGTCATGAGTTTTAGTAGCTAGTAGTTGTAGTTAGTTCAGTATGGTGGTGGGGGTAATAAAGGAGTAGCACAATGGAGTGGTTTCTTCTAGTAGTAGCGGCCCGCCTCCACGTGGCTAGGGACGGGCAACTCTCTGGCAAAAACCAGAGAGGCTAAGAGGCTGACTTTTCATATATAGTTTGCAAAGTAGCAGAATAAACAGATTGTTTCCATGCATGTATAAACCACTTCTGTAGCGCTAATACCAGAGATAGTTAGTCATAAAACACCCACTCAAAAGTGTCAGAAAGCGGGTTACGTAGGTTACAAAATTTGGAAAAAAAAAGTCCACACATCTACAACCCACTTTACGGCGTATGGTGGGATGTTCTTCTCTTCTCACTACCTTCTACCCCTATTTCGCTGTCTCAGTGGGAAATTGTGCGTGAGGAGAAAGCCTGTCGATAAATCTCCTTATGGGTTCTTATTTCTCTGATTTTCTCGTCGCGATCGTTTCGTAGCAACTAATATGTCGCCTCGCTCTACTCGGAACACAGGAAAATTGCTCAAGTCACACCAATATCCAAAAAGGAAAGTAGGAGTAATCCGCTGAATTACAGGCCTATATCACTAACATCGATTTTCAGTAGGGTTTTGAAACATATACTGTATTCGAACATTATGAAGTACCTAGAAGAAAATGATTTATTGCAGCCAAGCGGTTCTAGGCGCTAGAGTCTGGAACCGCGTGACCGCTACGGTCGCAGGTTCGAATCCTCCCTCGGGCATGGATGTGTGTGATGTCCTTAGGTTAGTTAGGTTTAAGTAGTTCTAAGTTCTAGGGGACTAATGGCTTCAGCTGTTAAATCTAATAGTGCTCAGAGCCATTTGAACCAAAACGATTTATTGACACATAGTCAGCACTGATCCAAAAAATATCGTTCTTGTGAAACACAACTAGATCTTTATACTCATGAAGTAATAAGTGCTATCGACAGGGGGTGTCAAATTGATTCCATATTTTAGATTTCCAGAAGGCTTTCGACACCGCTCCTCACAAGCGTCTTCCAACCAAACTGCGTGTCTACAGAGTATCGCCTCAGTTGTGCGACTGGATTCGTGATTTCCTGTCGGAAAGGTCACAGTTCGTAGTAACAGACGGAAAGTCATCGAGTAAAACAGAAGTAATATCCGGCGTTCCCCAGGAAGTGTTATAGGCCCTCTATTGTTCCTGATCTACATTAACGACATAGGAGACAATCTTAGTGGTCGTCTTAGATTGTTTGCAGATGATGCTGTCATTTACCGTCTTGTTAAGTCATTAGATGACAAAAGACTTGTAAAATGATTTAGATAAGATATCCGTATGGTGCAAAAAGTGGCAGTTGACCCTGAATAAGGAAAAGTGTGAAGTTATTCACATGAGTACTAAAAGAAATCAGCTAAATTTCGATTACGCGATAAGTCACACAAATGTGAAGGCTGTAAATTCAGCTAAATACTTAGGGGTTACAATTACAAATGACCTAGATTGGAACAATCACATAGACAATATTACGGGTAGAGCAAAGCAAAGACTGCGATTCATTGGCAGAACACTTAGAAGGTGCAACAAGTCTACTAAAGAGACTGCTTACACCACGCTTGTCCGCCCTGTTCTGGAGTATTACTGTGAGGTGTGCGATCCACATCAGGTGGGACTGACGGATGAAATCGAAAAAGTACAAAGAAGGGCAGCTCGTTTTGTATTACCGCGAAATAGGAAGATAGCGTCACAGACATGATACGTAAAATGGAGTGGCAATCATTAAAACAAAGGCGTTTTTCGTTGCGACGGGATCTTCTCATGAAATTTCAATCACCAGTTTTCTCGTCCGATTGTGAAAACATTCTGTTGCCACCCACCTACATAGGGAGAAATGATCATCACGATAAATTAAGAGAAATCAGGGCTTGCACAGAAAAATTTAAGTGCTCGTTTTTCCCGCGTGCCGTTCGAGAGTGGAACGGTAGAGAGACAGCTTGAAGGTGGTTCATTGAATCCTCTGCCAGGCTCTTTATTGTGAATAGCTGAGTAATCACGTAGATGTAGATGAACCACTGCCTGCTGTATATTGGAATGACAATGAAAAATTGTGCCGGACCGGGACTCAAACACGGATTTTCCGCTTTACACGAGCGGCCGCCTTAACCGCTTCGGCTATCCGTGCACGAATCACGGTCAGCCCCAAACTCCATGTGTCGTCGTCCGTGTGTCACAAACTGCACTCGTACATTACGTATACTCCCGTACAGGAAGGGTTTAATTACTGAGAGTCGAGGGCCTGGTGTTTGCGAATAAATACGACATAGCAGCACGTCCGAAGGAACAGGGCATTGCATTTCTTTACTCTTTTCGGAACGCACGTTCTCCGAATAGCAACAGTAAACCGCCACGCGATGCACAGTGCCTCTATTGTATCGTCAACCAATGAAGTTAATTGAGCGCTTCCGTAACGCTCTATTAATCCAACCTTATGAGTGACAACAATACTCAAGAGTCGATCGAAAATAGGTTTTATAAAACACTTCCTGCATTTCACCATGCCCTTCTTCCGTAAGCTTCCTACATACAACAAAAACTTCCGCGAACAACCTCGTACAACTTAAGAAGTTATCCACTAGATCATTTACATGTACTGTAAACACTTCCTTGGATTACTCCAGAAATTACCTTTACGTTTGTCGATACTGCCCCGTGGAAACGTCTTGAATTCTTGTGCTGTAGTAGAGTTGGCGAAACTTCATCACTGACAGTTGCAGATGGCTGGAGCAGCTGCTTACGCGTGCCTACCGCAAAGCAATCACGTGACGCGATTTTGTGTACGTGTCCATGACAACGTCTCAGTTTTGTCGCATCTGACAGACGACTACTGTTTTCGCTTGCAGCCGTTTGCCCTTCGCAGTTCAAAGCAGCCGGCAGTGCTACCAGCTGTCAGGGATCTTCTTTCGCTTACTATACCATTCGCCTACTATAGCATAGAGTAATCACGTAGTAAATATGGAAGGGGTTATGCCCCCCACAAAATTTTAAAAATCAGAAACCTGATTTAAGTCTTTAAGCACTATATTTCAAAAATTTTCCAGCTCTGAATAAAGGCGATATATTCAACTGATCAAATATTTATTATTATTTTCACATTAACATTAATCCAAATGGATTTATTGTTGGAGAGAGTCCGCCTTAAGAAAAACACGGGTTTTATTTTTTTTCCTCAGACGAATTTCGCTGAAGTTTCAGAATAATCAGTGAGGTTTTTGTTACCTTCTATAAAACAGGGAAAATTTTTAAGACAGCATTTAAATACTTACGTTTCGGAAGCTTCGGCCAACGTTTGTCTGACAATTTTACTGATGTTTCGCCAGCAGGAGTGGCTGGCATTGTCAGAGCTTCATCTTCAATTGGCGGTGATGCACAGGAGCCGAGCTCGCGGCCGCAGACTGTATGTACCTGGCGCGCCAACGTCCGAGGGCTTCTCCGCAGTCATTTCCGATGCGGTTCTCCTCTTGCTACCTGCGACGGTCGTTCGCTGCAGCTCGGGAAGCCCGAATCCGTTTACCTTAGAGTTTTCCTCTTTCTTGCTGAAGCTATTCCCGTGTTTTTGTATTTCTATAGCTTCTCTGAACAAGCTGGTGTGATAGTGTTTCTCTACAGCCAGAACTTCCGTGTCGGCGAATTTTAATACGTGGTCTGTCTCACACAGCGCGTGCTCTGCCACGGCCGATTTCTCCACCTGCCCCAACCTGCAGTGTCTCTTATGTTCTTTGATCCTGGTGTTGACCGATCGTCCAGTTATTCCGACATAAACTTTTCCTCGTGTGCACGGTATGCGGTATATTCCCGACATTGCAAGTGGGTTCCTTCTGTCCTTTGCCAATATAAGACGTTCTTTGATCTTCTTTGTCGGTTTGAAAATCGTCCTTAGGCCGTATTTGCAGAATATACGCCAGATGCCGTCCATCACTCTGGGAATGTACGGCCGAAAGGCAGTACCAGACATTATTTTTTTCTGATTTGTCTTCGCTGAGTGTTTGGCTCCGTTACAATGGGGGGGTGTAGCTTTGACAATTCCAGCCACTCGTGATGGCGCAACAGTAAAATCATCAGACAAACGTCGGCCGAAGAACACGAAACAGAAGTCAATAGGCACTTTGTCAACAAGTGGCCACGAAAGCCTTAACAATTCTGTAGTATTTAAATATTTGAAAAACTAACAAAATTTTGTTTATGTACCTTGTTACGACATGCTGTAGACTTCCTGGGTTTTATGTAATTTAATGTAGTCCTCATAGTGAAGATGCACACGCACACACGCGCGCACACACACACACACACACCATCTTCCAAATAGTGTTAGTTAATGGTTGGCTCAACCACAACATGCCCAGTCATAAATTTTCCAAGAGAATAACTGTTCTACATTAAGTTCTGTATGGTGTCTGATGACAAGCTGTGAAGCAAAACAACTGCCTTAAATGATAAATTATGTAAAATTATGTAAAATGGTTCATATGGCTCTGAGCACTATGGGACTTAACTGCTGTGGTCATCAGTCCCCTAGAACTTAGAACTACTTCAACCGAACTAACCTAAGGACATCACACACATCCATTCCCGAGGCAGGATTCGAACCTGCGATTGTAGCAGTCGCGCGGTTCCAGACTGTAGCGCCTAGAACCGTTCGGCCACCAAAATTATGTAAAATCTTGTGTTTTCTTTAAATATATAAATACTGCCTTAAAACTCAAATTTATATTGTGCAAGTAGTAAGAAGCTTTTTTCCTGTTTTATAGAAGATAACAAAAACCCACTGATGATATTGAATTTTCAGCAAAACGTATCAGGGGAAAGGAAAAAAAATTGTGTTTTGCTCAAGGTGGATCCTCTCCAAGAGCAAATCTATTTGTAAGTAAACACGGACAGAAGTGTTTCAACCTCAAGATGATTTAAAATGAACACAAACAGCATCGACCGCAAAAAAGCCTTTATTTTGTGGTTACCGGTTTCTGTCAGAATTTGACCAAAGGCTCCATGAACGTCAACTGCTCATCATGTGGAGTCGTAACACCTGTTCCATTCACCGCCGCCACCTACCATCACAGTATGAGCTCTGAAAATTGTCAAAAACTAGTCGAAACGGGTAATCACAAAATTAAGGCTTATTTAAGGACAAGACTACTTGCGTTCATTTTAAAATACTAAAAAAAAACCGCTGTCCTCCACGAGAAATGCTCTCAAAAATTACTCAAGGTGATTAACCCAAATTATCATTTTAAATAAAGAAAACTTCTTTAGCCTCAGTGTCACTCGCACTTTCAATGAATGTGCTTTGGGGGGGGGGGGGGGGAATCTACAGTTGATGATCCCCCTGCCACATCCACGTTTACTAATATCTGCTGCCACCTACATACATTCATTTGCGACTCATAGAAAGCGTCCTTTTTTGTCGTCACCGCTCTTTAGTAGGTCGGCAGCTGACGTAAATTGTAGAAGACAAATTTTTCCAGGCAGATAACGAATTCCGTTGTTGTTGTTGTTGCTGTTGTACTGAGAAATGGTAGACTACTGCTGGTACGAAGCAACACAGCAATTTAAAATATTTTTTTAGGAGGTCATGCTACTGCTTAATACCTTTATAACTATGACTTCGAATATTCCAGAGGCATTCCTTTGTCTATAAGAGAGTGACAAAATCGTAAGGTTTGCTTCGTAAAGGAGCACACTTGAAGTCAACATGAAACACTACTGCAAAACAAAAATAGCGCTGCGTGGTAGTAGGTCAGGAACAATGTTCCGTTCATCTGTACCGACACAGCTGTGGAATACTGGTTGTGTGTTGCCAAGATGTGGACAACATTTTGCGAACTTCTGCAGTCCAGTACCAGCCGCGAGCAGTGTTGCGCACAATGCTGCAGAACACGTTTCGAACTTAGTGTAAAGGAAATTTTAGTAAACTGTACTAAAGAAATTATTCGCAGACACGTTGATTGCGTACTGTTCTAAAAATGGAACTCCAAAATGTTTATTTCTGTAATTTTTTAGTAACTTCCCGTTAACTCCGTGATAAATCCTTAAAAATTAAGGACAATCCGTATTAGTTGGCAGCCATGCTACAGGGTTGCCATATCTAGCTGGGAATTCTTCGGGACACCCTGGGATGGGGTACTGAAATAAAGCGAAAAGTTTGTTTAATACAATTACCTTTTATTTAGAACCCAATCACATGGAATTTGTTCGACATAAGTAGTTGGTGCAACAGACTTTTTCACCTTTTTGAGCAAGTCTTTTTTCCATTTTACGTATTTATAAAACTCCATGCAAATCAGCTTGTAGTTAAACTGGCACTGTATGATTGATTCCACAGTCCCTAGGAGCAGTCGATTTTTTTCATCAGTCCAGTGGGTCGTCAACAGCAAAATTACTCTTTCCACAGTGGCGTTGTGTGCGGAAATAAAAAATAAATGCTCGCATAGTTTTAAAAATTGGTATTTGCGTTCAGGATTTTCGGTTTCCTTAAGAAAGTAAATCCACCTTTCTTCCACGGGGTGTTTGGTCTTCATTCTTCCGTATCACGCGTACTTTCTACAAAGCTGTTCAGATACATATATTCCTGAAAACAACTGCCACCTGAAATCATCACATCATTTTTTGTCAGGTATATAATAGTGTTTTCAATCATCACCAAATCTTGGGTTTGAGATAGCGTCATTCAATGAGATACTTGATATTTATTCAAAGGAATAGCCCAAGTCTCTTAAGTAACCACATGCTATGTTACAGAAAGCTATTGTCTCTTCTTCAGATTTCGAAATCGTATTAATTATTTCTTGGCTAGGGTTCCCATTATTTAATTTGTTCATGTTGGTTTGATTGCCAATAAAATTAGCAATCTCCCTTTCATTCAGACATCTTTGGGTGTCGATTAACATATTTCTTATTTCAATTATCTAAACTTTATTCTTCTTCACGCTTTTTTATGTTTTTCAAACAGAGCCAAGTTTGACTGCAGAAACATGTAGAAAGTTTCACTGATTGGACAACTGAAAGAATCTGAAATTATTTTAAGTGGCCTGTCTTCGGCGTCATAAATTTTTTTTATGGTCTGCAAAGCTAAAGAATTCTCTCACCTGCGGGCGTTGACGGCAGCCATCTTGCTTTTGAATGAAGCAGAACTCTTTCAGGTTCTCTGTCTTTACCTTATGTATTGAAAAATAATTAAATATTTTCATGTTTCAATGTTGACAGTTAAGACTTCAGCGGCGCCTGTTGTAGTGTTTTGGAGAATATGGGCAGGGCATCCACCTTCTACATTTTTTCCTAATTCTTCTTTAATTTGGTGAAAAACATTGCGCTGGCCACCTCGATGACGCACCCCCCCCCCCCCCCCCACCCCGAATTTGGTAATGGTTTTGTCTCCAGAAAAAACGATTAATTTATCTAATGGAATTTGCAGTTGTCTTAAAGTGTCTAGACAAAACTCTGCGATTGTCTCAGATGTGTCATTATTCAATGAATTAAACTTCAGTAGCTCCTGCTGGATTCCGTCAATGTCAGTAGAGCGTTGAACAATTAAATAAATATCTTTTCAGCCTTGTGGTTCGATGCGTCCTTGCCAGTGTCGTACAGTGAAACTTCTTGCAATTGTTTTATGCATTCGGATACGGAATCTGATGCGAGAATATTTTTAACAATAATTGTAGCTTTGGTGCTGGCTGTAGATTGCGGCGACTTCGGAGTCAGGATACCTTGTAGCATTCAGTTTTACGGCATGGTCAAGAGTACTGAAACACTGATGGTGTTTGACAATTTTATAAGCTCTTGTTAGTTCTGCAGCAACAACGAGCAATTCTTCATGGGTATCTTCTTTAATCATGAATGCAGAAATAGGTTTAATGTCGATCCTACTGCGAATCTGTTTGTATGAGTCTTCGAAGAAATGTGATGTCTCACATCTGCCTTACCTGACTGAGTTACTGAGATGAAACAGCTAAAAATCTCAAACAATGCTTCCTGATCCGTACGTCTTCTCTGGACAAAAGACCAGTCTTTTATGTAATCATCCGAAAAGTTACACTTTCTCTTTCCATCCTTGGGCATTTTTGTAAGCTATGATAAGTTTATTAGACGGTAAACAGTCGACAGTAACGCTTTAGTCTTCGTAGTACACGTCAGTATACATTTCACGCCCTATATACCCGCAGTAAACATTTCAAACATTATTAACTTGCGCTCGTTGTTCGTGTTACGCTTAGAAAGAACTGTCTTATCAGATCGCTATTGAAATGGGAACTGCCCAATTCCTCTGCTTGGCGCTGCTTAAATAGTTCCAGCCCCCCGTGTTACTAGAAAAGTCTGATATTTTCTCGGCGCTAGATGTAGGATTTACGCAACATGCAACGCCATCTGTGAGACGACCTTATCAACATAGACTTGTTGACACAAGCACAACTAACTGAGGCTGTTACGCTAAGAGATGGCGTTACTACAGTACCAGAGCCTAGCTCGAAACAGTATTTTGCAAAACCTGAGCAAAAGTGGGTCTTATCGCGATTTTGGAACAAGAAGGTCCATAATGATGATGGTACTGATACATCGTGACGGATGGCAACCCTAGTCCTAAATTCAATCACAAATTTGGTTCGAAACTCGATAAGCTCTTATTTTGTTCACTATACGACGCTGGGAAACAGTACCCAATTCCCGGAACTCAAGCAACACAGCATCAAGCTGGACGCCCTTGTTTGCGGCACTCTACATCTCAAGGATGTACAGGACGGGGTGAGTTTCGCAAGATCTCTTGTGTACAGAATTCATATTGATCTTTATAGACGAGGCTGCTTTTCTCCAAAAAAGTCATACTGCGTGAGCATAAAACATGTTCCGTAATTCCACAGAAGAATGGTGTCGGCGATTTAGGCACATAATGATGTGCATCAGATCGACGATCCTTCCTGAACACGGAAATCATCCGCACCTTGTACCAGTCGCTTGTTCTCCTAGTTTCTTCTCGATCACAACTCCATCGCGCAAGCGGTGCTACGACGTCTTTCTTGTTTCTTATTTGTGTGTCTACAACTAAAAAACTAAAACTCCGTCCGAACAGGCCTTAGAAGACCCAACGGTACAGATCGGCCGCCGTATCATCCTCAGCCCTCAGGCGTCACTGGATGCGGATATGGAGGGGCATGTGGTCGGCACACCGCTCTCCCGGCCGTTGTAAGTTCACGAGACCGTAGCCACCACTTCTCAATGAAGCAGCTCCTCAGTTTGCCTCGCAAGGGCCAAGTGTACCCCACTTGCCAATAGCGCTCGGCAGACTGGATGGCCACCCATCCAAGTACTATACCAGCCCGAGAGCGCTTAACTTCGCTGATTTGACGGGGACCGCTGTTACCACTGCGGCAAGGTCGTTGGTATTTGTTTGTCTGGGTAAAAGAAATACGAAATACTGCCAGTGTTTACCTAGGTCTGACCTTTGGGGGCCAGACTATGTACGGCGTCCAAGAAGGTGTGAATGATAATAGCGATGCAACGGTAGGTTGCACAGAACGAGGAGATACGGGTTGAGACTGTGTTAAATCAGCATCCTGTATCTGCCCAACGACCCTGGATTCCCTAAATCAGCTCATGCGAACGGCGTGGTGCTTCCTTCAAAAATGCCGCGGTTGATCTCTCTCTCCACCGCAGTCCATTTTGGGCAACTACTCAGCCTCTAACGACCTCGAAGGGACGACCCCACTCAAATCCTAACTTGGAACACTTTATTATTCTTTCCGACTACAATTACAGTTTTGGTAATTTAGAAAGGTAAGATATGTAAGTGAAAGTTTATATACTATATAAATGAAGAAATTGCAAAATTTGTAACTTTCAATTAAAAATGTGTTAATTTTTCTTTAGATGAGATCATATCAATGTTCGACTTGCCACTCCTAACTTTATTGTGGACAATCTCTGCTCACAACGAAACTGCAAACAAGTCTGACACCTTTTGCAATCCATCGCATTACTCTTCGTTGTGTTTGGATTGCATCGTTATTGCAGGGAGCGCAATTATCTGAACAAAATCAGTCGGTCAATTACAATGATGTCGCTCACTTCTTCCTTTTCCACCTTCTTCTTTTCCCGTTTTAAGCTCCACTTTTGAACACTAGCGAAGGTAGTTCACTGATAAGGATATCCTATTGTTCCTTTTTCTAATGAGAACACCACTTTGTGTCTGCGTATGTATGTGTATGTGCACGTTTACTTTGATTAATAAATTATTTATGTTTAACCCCTGTGCTTCTCACTGCAACTGATGTCAACGACCTCATGTTTGTTATTGCTGCACTTGTTTCTTTGTCGTCACCTCGACGACGAGTTCATTAGGGGCATGGCCTTGTGTCGTTGGACAATATCTTGGCTGTATTCCCTGATGATTTAACTTAATTTCCGTCTCTCGCAAGGGTTTCTACATTATCTGCCATTTCCCGGTTTTCTGTTTACATCTGCATTGAAGTTCTGATGGTAATTTTTATGGTTTCATCTTCTGACATTTGTCTAGAGCCATCATTCTAGTTTAAATGAGTATAAGATTCCAGCATAAAGAAAATCAGTGAAATCAGTGAAACATACATTCTTTTCGAAAGAGCGCAATAGCTAAGACTGTAGACTTGCGTAAGGAAGGACGAAAGTTCGAATCCCCGTCCTGCCATCTACATTTCCGTACTTTCCTTACTTTAAGGCAAATGCTAGGAAGGTTCCTTCGCAAAACCAGATGGTCGAAGTCGTTCCGTATTTTTCCCCTATCTAAACTTGGCGATCAAGTGGTTCAAACGGCTCTGAGCACTATGGGACTTAACATCTGAGGTCATCACTCCCCTAGAACTTAGAACTACTTATACCTAACCTAAGGACATCACACACATCCATGCCCGAGGCAGGATTCGAATCTGCGATCGTAGCAGTCACGCGGTTCCGGACTGAAGCGCCTAGAACTGCTCGGCCACCGCGGCCGGCTGTGATCGATCTCTAATGACCTCGTCGTCAACCAGAAGTTAAACCTGTATCTTCCTTAATTCCCTATATCAATTACATGCGTACACTGTACCGTGCTGTGCAACGAAAATTGCCCTCTGTCGCCGTGTGAAATCGGACTCGTTGGGAGATCTGGAGCGTGAACTGGTATCTCCCGTTTCTTCCACAATCTCGCGTTCCTTCCTCCGCAGCCACACGCCGTAAGAGACACCTCGCAGAGCCCACCGTCAGCCGCAAGTGTTCTACATCAGCTGCATGTGTACTGTAACACGGCGCATTCTTTCCGCTACAATTCACCTCGCCTTTCCCTTCCCGTTCCAAAGTATCGCGTTGTGGTACAGTGGAAGTTACACCTATGTCAAGGTGGCACACCCAGAGAACAAAGGAACAAAGAGCAAAATAGTAGTAGAACTTTTGTTGAAGTTATCTTGTGGGTAGGAAGGAATACCGGGTGATTAAGAAAGAAACAACACATTTCAGTGGTTTATGATAGGCGGACTATAAAAGATAGAAACACTTAGCGCATGCCACTGTTCATACTTTTGACACAGCTGCGCTGTTGTTTGTTGGTAGCAGCATGGCGACTTGGTTCAAATGGTTCAAATGGCTCTGAACACTATGGGACTTAACATCTGAGGTCATCAGTCCCCTAGAACTTAGAACTACTTAATCCTAACTAACCTAAGGACATCACAGACGTCCATGGCCGAGGCAGGATTCGAACCTGCGACCGTAGCGGTCGCGCGGTTCCAGACTGAAGCGCCTAAAACCGCTCGATCACACCAGCCGGCTAACATGGCGACTATACCGCGAGAGAAATCATTTTGTTTGTTAGAATCTGCGCAAAGTCAATCCATTGTTCAAGTGCAACGTGCATTGTGCCTTCGATATAGCAAGAGGCCGCCTCTGCACAAGCAGTTTTATGGATGGCATACAAAATTCACGGAAGGTAGTTGCATATGCAAAGGGAGGAGCACAGGTCGCCCATGCACTTCTGATGAAAACGTCGAGCGTATCCGAGATGCGTTCCCACGGAGCCTTCGGAAATCAACAACATGGGGAGACCAGGATGTTCAAATTCCTCAAACAACAGTGTAGCGTGTTCTGAAACAACGCCTGTATATGAAGCCTTAAAAGATGCAATTACTGCAGCAATTACGTCCCGGCGAACATAACAGAACGTACGAATTTTGCATCTCCATTCTCCAGGATTTGGCAGAGGGCACTTTTCCCGAACCACACATATTCCCGGCGAATCGGCGTTTCATATATCGCGTAAAGTAAACCAACGTAATATAAGAATTTGCGGGTCACAAAACACTTGCGTCGTCGTCGAACATGAAAGAGACTCGCCGAAACAATGTATTTTGTTCGTTTCTGTCCACAAAGTTCATGGACCTTTCTTTCTTAAGGGGGAAACTGTGACAGGAATGTCATACCTTGGACATGCTACAGAACTAGTTGTTTCGTCATCTTCACGAAGATTCTAATGGTTTACTTTTTTAAGCATGACTTTCACTTTAAGGTTACCTTGACACCAACCCATAACGGCGGACTGGAAGAGGTGGAGAACAAAATCTTGTTCATCGCTTTTGGCGTCCTAGGTCACGAGACCTTACATTTCGCATTTTTTTTCTGTGGGTGTACATAAGGAACAGAGTCTTTGTCCCACCTATGGCGGCTACTCTTCAAGAGCTGGAAGTCGAATTTCTGGAGCTGTCAATTCTTGTGTGGAGTGAAATGGACTACAGTTTCGATGTTTTCGAGCAACGCATGGAGCACATGTTGAGTGTGTGGTATAATGTATGTGCGAACATAAAACATTGACTCTTCCTCTATCCAGTGACGTGCGCAGTGTGTTACTATCCTTCACAGTCTGTCTGCAATAAACAAATGAAATCTGTTCTTTCTTTTTGAACCACGCTATATGTTGAAAGTGCTCTTCTGGTGAAGCTAAATGTTTTCATTAAAAAAAAAAAAGCCTCATCTGAGTCCAAACTGATTGCTCGTATTCCTTTGGGGCAGTTTGAGGGAGAATTTTGGGCACCATGCGTATCTTCTGTACGCCAACAGCGGTTTAGTAAAGGATGACGCAGAAGGAATCTTCGGCTACGTAAGCCACAGTAATACCGCAAATATGCCAGAAGTGGGAAGCGAACCAACTACCTAATTTGCATGCCAGCAACCTCACAAGGAACCACAAGATGATGATGATGTTTGGTTTGTGGAGCGCTCAACTGCGCGGTTACCAGCGCCAGGAACCACAAGAAGCAGAGGAAATTATATTCGTGGCGGTCAACACCACATAGTGTTTCACAGTTCCTATTAAAGGTTTCTGGGGACTGCAGAGGGAACTCAGTAGAAGTCCGCGCAGGATACGGTGGCCGATGCGCAGTGAGCAGTTTTCTTCCAAACTTCTGAGCGAGTTCTTTCGTTTGTTCAGAAGGAGAGGCCGACAGTGGACGGGCACCTATCGGCCAGTCGGCGATGAAAGACCCGAGGCGCACGCCACGTAATCTTTCTCAAACGATTTTACGGCATCTGTCCTACACAGGGACAGTTATTCCATAATGAAGAAATATTTAGGAGTTAATTTTTCCCACGTGCTAGATGTAGATGTAAAGAAACATTGTTCACGACATGTCAATAAATGTTATCATCTGGAGACGGATTGCTTGGTATCTTGAAAATTTTCGCCTGAAAAAATGAACGCCTATAAGAACAACTGGTTGCAACTAACCTATTATAAAATACCTTCAATTTCAACAGTTGCAATGTTGTAATGCATCGACAACGGTAAAGAATTATTAATTATTGCCATTACGAGAAATGACAGAAAAGAAAAATACGACAATGAGATATGCAGCTTCACTCGAGAAGCAATTACCAGCAACTCGCCGATTTTTGCTGCAAGCAGCTAATTCGATTGTTTGGAATTTAGTGAGTTAATATCCAAAAACACCATTAGTAGGAACTTTTCATTGGTGTTGAGCCACAGTCATGCAATATTTATTGACAGAGTATTACTATAATTACTTTCTGTACTATCTAGATTTCTGCTTTTAAGCCATTATCAGAGTATTCCAGTCAACATTGTCGAAAGCTTTCTCTAAATCTACAAATGCTAGAAGCGTAGATTTGCCTTTCCTTAATCTATTCTCTAAGATAAGTCGCAGGGTCAGTATTGCCTCACGTGTGCCAATATTTCTACGGAATCCAAACTGATCTTTCCCGAGGTCGGCTTCTACTAGTTTTACCATTCGTCTGTAAAGAATTCGCGTTAGTATTTTGCAGTCGTGAGTTATTAAACTGATAGTTCGGTAATTTTCACATCTGTCAACACCTCCTTTCTTTGGGATTGGAATTATTATATTCTTCTTGAAGTCTGAGGGTATTTCGATTGTGTCATACATTTTGCTCACCAGATGGTATAGTTTTGTCAGGACTGTCTCTCCCAAGGTTGTCAGTAGTTCTAATGGAATGTTGTCTTCTCCCGGGGCCTTGTTTTGACTTAGGTCTTTCAGTGCTCTGTCAAACTCTTCACGCAGTATCGTATCTCCCATTTCATCTTCATCTATGTCCTCTTCCATTTCCATAATATTGTCCTCAAGTACATCGCCCTTGTATAGACCGCCTATGTACTCCTCTCACCTTTCTCCTTTCCCTTCTTTGCTTTTGTATGGAGTGTACCCATGTATGGAAGTGAAACATGGCCGGTAAATAGTTTGGACAAGAAGAGAATAGAAGCTACCGAAATGTGGTGCTACAGAATAATGCTGAAGATTAGATGGGTAGATCACATAACTAATGAGTAGGCACTGAATAGAATTAGGGAGAAGAGAAATTTGTGGCACAACTTGGCTATAAGAAGGGATTGGTTGGTAGGACACGTTCTGAGGCATCAAGGGATCACCAGTTTAGTATTGGAGGGCAGCGTGGAGGGTAAAAATCGTGGAGGGAGACCAAGAGATGAATACACTAAGCAGATTCAGAAGGTTGTAGGCTGCAGTACGTTCTGGGCGATGAAGCAGCTTCCACAGGATAGAGTAGCATGGAGAGCTCCATCAACCTGCCTGTGGACTGAAGACCACAACAACAACAACATGCCATTATGAAGTACAATGCTAAAAGTTTTTACATCGGTATTGTGTCATATCTGTTAGGGCAGTTGTGCTTTGGACTGCTTTAACAGATATGACATAATAATGATCTAACAAATTTTAGCACTATGTGTGATAATGGCATAAGAGCTGAAATTTAGATACTACAGAAAATATAGTAATACACTGGGAAACGGCGGTTTACTCTTTCAAAGAAAAACTATTTGTAAGCATTTTTAAATATTCGTGCAAAAATACTTATGATGACTGATCGCACAGGCTTAGGTCGTTTGTGGGTCACTTAATGAATAAAATACGAGTACCTCTGTCTCTCTCGCAACACACATACACACGAACATCTTCCGCGGGCCTGGCTGAAACCGAACGCGGACCTGCACGGGCCCGCGAACCGCCGGTTGCCCACGTCGTGATAGTGAGGCGTTAACGTCTACCGCTAGTTGTGGTATAGGTCTTTTAGAACGGGCGCTAGCACTGTTACACGTTGTCGCCGTCACAGCAACATGTGAGACCACCGTGATGGGCGCAGCAGTCCGCAGGCGCCTGATATCAACAAACGCCGCATAAAAAATGAAGCGCAAGCAAGCAGTGAGAAAATAAACACGCCGACATTCCATTCGGCTTACGCATCATTGCGCCGGAACTGCGTGTAGATACCAGATGCGTCGCTCCGGCCGGCAGCCGCCTCGGTTCCGCCAGCTGTACGCCCTCCGACTCCAGGGGGCCACGAGACACGCTACGGGATCACAGCGAATGCCTCAAGTGAGAGAGCGCTTCCCCACTGGCGTATACGAGGTTCACAGGTGTGAATACGAAATCAGGCTCCATATTCCATTTGTTCCCTTGCCACAGTTTCACTGTCTAAAGAAAGCCGCACAGCCGCGCGGGATTAGCCGAGCGGTCTTAGGCGCTGCAGTCATGGGACTGTGCGGCTGGTCCCGGCAGAGGTCCGAGTCCTGCCTCGGGCATTGGTGTGTGTGTTTGTCCTTAGGATAATTTAGGTTAAGTAGTGTGTAAGCTTAGGGACTGATGACCTTAGCCGTTAAGACCCATAAGATTTCACACACATTTTTGGAAGCTGCACAAATATTCACTCATATCTCGATCAGATTCCAAAGAGGTACAAAGAATGCCGCCCGCATCTCGTGGTCGTGCGGTAGCGTTCTCGCTTCCAACGCCCGGGTTCCCGGGTTCGATTCCCGGCGGGGTCAGGGATTTTGTCTGCCTCGTGATGACAGGGTGTTGTGTGATGTCCTTGGGTTAGTTAGGTTTAAGTAGTTCTAAGTTCTAGGGGACTGATTACCAAATATGTTAAGTCCCATAGTGCTCACAGCCGTTCGAACCATTTTTGAACAAAGAATGCCAACTTGCTTCGCATGTTCAGAAATGTAAAATTCTGTCCTGTACAATACACAAAAATCTCATAAATGATTAAATTATCAATTAACCACAACTGAAATTAGTCAGCTCATACAAATATCTGCGTGTTACCACACCGGCTTTAACCGTAGGTAAAACTAGTAGGAGTCTTCGGTTGATTGGTAGGTTATGGGGAAATGCAGTCTACAAATGAAATTACTTATATGCGGGGTGGTCCATTGATAGTGACCAGGCCAAATATCTCACGAAATAAGAGTCAAACGAAAAAACTGCAAGATCGAAACTTGTCTAGCTTGAAGGGCAAACCAGATGGCCCCATGGTTGGCCCGCTAGACCGCGCTGCCATAGGTCAAACGGATATCAACTGCGTTTTTTTAAATAGGAACCCCCATTTTTATTACATATTCGTGTAGTATGTGAAGAAATATGAATGTTTTAGTTGGACCACTTTTTTCACTTTGTGATAAATGGCGCTGTAATAGTCACAAACGTATGGCTCACAATTTTAGACGAAAAGTTGGTAACAGGTAGGTTTTTTAAAATTAAAATACAGAATGTAGGTACGTTTGAACATTTTATTTCAGTTGTTCCAATGTGGTACATGTACCTTTGTGTACTTATCATTTCCGAAAACGCATGCTGTTACAGCGTGATTGCCTGTAAATACCACATTAATGCAGTAAATGCTCAAAATGATGTCCGTCAATCTCATTGCATTTGGCAGTACGTGTAACGACATTTCTCTCAACAGCGAGTAGTTCGCCTTCCGTGCGCTGACGCATGTTGTCAGGCGTTGTCGGTCGATCACGATAGCAAATATCCTTCAACTTTCCCCACGGAAAGAAATCCGGGGACGTCAGATCCGGTGAACGTGCGGGCCATCGTATGGTGCTTCGACGACCAATCCACCTGACATGAAATTTGCTATTCAATACCGTTTCAACCGCACGCGAGCTATGTGCCGGACATCTATCATGTTGAAAGTACATCGCCATTCTGTCATGCAGTGAAACATCTTGTAGTAACATTGGTAGAACATTCCGTAGGAATTCACCATACATTGCACCATTTAGATTGCCATCGATAAAATGGGGGGCAAATTATCCTTCCTACCATAATGCAGCACCATACATTAACCCGCCAAGGTCGCTGATGTTCCACTTGTCGCAGCCATCGTGGATTTTCCGTTGCCCAATAGTGCATATTATGCGGGTTTACGTTACCGCTGTTGGTGAATGACGCTTCGTCGCTAAATAGAACGCGTGCAAAAAATTTATCATCGTCCCTTAATTTCTCTTGTGCCCATTGGCAGAACTGTACACGATGTTCAAAGTCGTCGCCATGCAATTCCTGGTGCATAGAAATAAGGTACGGGTGCAATCGATGTTGATGTAGCATTCTCAACGCCGACGTTTTTGAGATTCCCGATTCTCGCGCGTCTGCTACCGATGTGCGGATTAGTCGCGACAGCAGCTAAAACACCTACTTGGACATATCATTTGTTGCAGGTCGTGGTTGGCGTTTCACATGTGGCTGAACACTTCCTGTTTCCTTAAATGACGTAACTATCCGGCGATCGGTTCGGACACTTGGATGAAGTCGTCCACGATACCGAGCAACATACATATCACACGCCCGTTGGGCAGTTTGATCACAATAGCCATACATCAACACGATATCGACCTTTTCCGCAATTGGTAAACAGTCCATTTTAATGTATCATGAAGCAAATACCGTCCGCACTGGCGAAATGTTACGTGATACCACGCACTTGTACGTTTGTGAATATTACAGCGCCATCTATCACAAAGCGAAAAAAGTGGTGCAACTAAAACATTCATATTTATTTACGTACTACACGAATATATAATAAAAAATGGGGGTTCCTGTTCACAAAAAAAAGCAGTTGATATCCGTTTGACCTATGGCAGCGCCCTCTAGCGGGCCAACCATAGCGCCATCTGGTTTCCCCCTTCAACCTAGACAGGTTTCGTTCTTTGTAGTTTTTTCGTTTGATGCTTATTTCGTGAGATATTTGGCCTGGTAACTATCAATGGACCACACTGTATAGTACGTCACATTAATGTGATCGCTGTCTGTGTCCGACGTCAACGTGCAGTAATCACTTACAGATGGCAGGTGGCAGCACTAACAGTGGAGGGTATATGAAGCGTGTTTGGGGGACGTGGAAAACAGTGCAGTCTTTGTCGTGGAAGCGTCAACGGAGCGATTTATCTGACGTCCAAGAGGCATGGCCTTCGCCTTTCGGGCAAAGGGTGGAAGTATTCCTGAAGCGGCTAAGTTTGCAAGCTGTTCGCGTGCCGCCGGCCAGTGACTGAGCGGTTCTAGGCGCTACAGTCTAGAACCGCGTGACCGCTACGGTCACAGGTTCGAATCCTGCCTCGGGCATGGATGTGTGTGATGGCGTTAGGTTAGTTACGTTTAAGTAGTTCTAAGTTCTAGGGGACTGATGACCACGGCAGTTAAGTCCCATAGTGCTCAGAGCCATTTTTTTTTTCGCGTGCCGCCGTGGTTAGAGTACACTGCACAAGGCAGAGTGCCAGGTCAACTGCAGTGCAGCACAGGGCACAGAAGACAGGGGTCAGCGACGGCTGCAGAGATGTGCACTAGTGAACAGAGCAACTGACTGTCCAGGTGAACCAAGGGGCTAGCAACAGTGTCTCCCCAACGACCGTTCGGCGAAGATATGGGATTCCGCAGCAGGCGCCTGGTTCATACACCGCTTCTGACTGCGGTTCATCAGTGACGTTGGCTGGAATTTGCACGCCAATACCGACACTGGATGTCCACTGACAAACGACAGGTGGTCTGTTCAGATGAATCACGTTTCATGCTCCATCGGACGGATCACCGCTGTCTTGCACGTCATGAAACGTTTGAAATCAAACACCCTGCATCAATGTCGGAAGGGTCGAGGCTGGAGGAGGGCATGTTCTGGTCTGGGCAATGTTTCCGTGATGTTGAGATGTCGTCATTCTGGAAGACACAATAAATCAACACATGTATGCATCTATTCTTGGGAACCAGTCCACACCTACATGTACACTCATGCTCATCAATTAAGGATAATTGCAGAATGTGGTGCCACACAACGTGACACTACACAAAAATGGCGCTAATAACTTAGGCAACACGCACGACACAGATCTGTAAGTCCACGGTATTGGTGATAAGATGGGAAAACCGTTCCGGAACACATATACTACAAAACGCCACTGTTTCCTACGCATATACCGCGACATCAGTATGTGATATGATCACCATTCACACGTACACAGGCCGCACAACGGGCGCGTTGGCACAATCTGGATCCAGTGGTCGACCAGCTACTGTGGTATAGCCTCCCATTCTTGTACCAGTGTCTGTCAGAACTCCTGAAGTATCGCAGGGGTTTGAAGACGTGCAGCGATACGTCGACCGACAGCATCCCAGACGTGCTAGATGGAGAACAGGCAGGCCACTGTATTCGCCTGATATATTCTGTTTCAATGTTCTCCTCCACGATGGCACCTTGCTTTTGCCGTGCGTTATCATCCATCAGGAGGAAGGTGGGACCCACTGCACCCCTGAAAAGGCCAACATACTGGTGAAAAATGACGTCCCGATACACCGAACCTGTTACTACAGTTCCTCTGCCAAAGACGTGCAGGGGTGTACGTGCACCAATCATAATCCCATCCCACACCATCAAACCATGACCTCCATACAGATCCCTTTCAAGAACATTGATGGGTTGCTATCTGGTTTCTAGTTCACGCCGGATGAAAATTCGGCGAGAATCGCTGTTTAGACTATAGCTGGACTCGTCCGTGAACATAACCTGTGACCACTGTTGCAATGACCATGTACTGTGTTCTGGACACCAGGCTTTACGGGCTCTCCTGTGACCAGAGGTCAGTGGAATGCACCTTGCAAGTCTCTGGGCGAATAAATCATGTATGTTCAGTCGTCTGTAGACTGAGACAACTGTTCTAGTGGCTGTAGTAAGGTCCCGAGCAAGGCTACCTGCAGTGCTCCGTGATCGTCTGCGGGCACTGATGGAGAGATATCGGTCTTCTTGTGGTGTTGTACACTGTGGACGTCCCATACTGTAGCGCCTTGACACGTTTCCTGTCTGCTGGAATCGTTGCCATAATCTTGAGGTCACACTTTGTGGCACACGGAGGGCCCGTGCTACGACCTGCTGTGTTTGCCCAGCCTCCAGTCGCCCTCGTATTTTACCACTCAGAACTTCATCAATATGTGTTCTTTGAGCCATTTTCAACACACAGTCACCATTAGCACGTCTGAAAACGTCTGCACACTTACTCGTTGCACCTTACTCTGACATGCACCAACACACATCTGCGTATGTGGACTGCTGCCAGCACCACCGTGCGACGACCGCAGGTCAAATGCACCACTTGGTCATACCCCGAGGTGATTTAAACCCTCAAACCGCCCGCCAGAGCGTTGTTTTACCATGTATCAGCATTATCCTTAGTTTATGAGAATGAGTGCAGATTGGTTTTGCTCTGCGCGATGGCATCTACGAGCAGGAAAATGGAGCGTGTCACACAGCTCGCAGTGTACGTGCGAAGAGCACCAGGATGCGTTTACCATACTCCCCTGGCCGCCAAACTCCTCGGATTTAAACTCACTCGAGAATCGGTGGAACCACATAGGAACATAGGTCGGGCTGTTCACGCCATGGATCCTTAACCGAGAAACCCAGCGCAAATGGCCACGGGACTGGTGTCGGCATGGCTCCACATCCCTGTCGATACCTTCCAGAACCTCACTGAGTCTCTTCCTGCACAGCTCACAGAGATCCGAGCTGCAAAAGGTAGATCTTCAGGCTTCTGACAGGTGACCACATTAATGTGATGGACAGTGCATAGTACACGTGCGACCCATCCCAAAATGTTGCACTAACGTGACACATTGAATGTATATAAAGAAGGATAGAACGACTAGTTACAGGTTTGTTACACCCATAGGAGGACGCCACGGAGATGGTGAAAAACCTGGAAAGGCACATTCTTGACGACAGACGCGCCAGCTTCCTCGCGAAAGCCTACTTACGAACTTGAAGAACCAGTATGAAGTGACTTGGGACATGTTAAAACCCTCTACGTAGTGTTCCCATGAGAACAGCGAAGACCAAAGCACACCAATGCAGTATGCACAGAGATGTTAATCAATCATTCTTCCCTCGCTCAATTCGTGGCTGCCAGGAGAAAAAACAACAACACATACGTTACGTAAAGAAATACTCTCTGTCAGGCAGCTCAGAGTGATTTGCAGATGATGTTCAGATGTGTGTTAAATCTTATGTGACTTAACTGCTAAGGTCATCAGTCCCTAAGCTTACACACTACTTAACCTAAATTATCTTAAGGACAAACAAACACGCCCATGCCCAACGGAGGACTGGAACCTCCGCCGGGGTCAGCCGCACAGTCCATGATTGCAGCGCCTCAGACCGCTCGGCTAATCCCGTGCGGTACAGCGATTTGCAGAATTAGGATCGAGGTGTAGCTGTCATTGTGATCTGCTCAGTGTTTTTAATGAGTGAGGGCTGGAATCAGTTGTTTCTTATGAAATTTTGAGACATTGAGGCCGTGAATGATCTATTAAAAATTTGAAATTCCTTTCAGTCATAAAGGTAATATACTGCTCCTACCACTCTGTAACAGTTTTGTTGACTGCCACATTTGTTTGCCGTGGGACGAACATTGCAAATGGAGCTTCCCTAAGGCGCTAGTGTTGATGCATTGAGACCCATTTCGAGATATGAATTTCACAAGTGCGCAGAATAGTGAGAGTTAGGTGGAATGATTTATGTTTGACAGCGTTGTCGAGTTACCGACTACTCGTTTTTTGTTCAAGTCGGCGACCGGTTTCAACGTTTACAACCAGGCTACTTTCAGATCCCCTTGAAAATGGCCTGCGTGTGAAGGCCGAAACCGGACGTGGACTTACATAAAGCACATAAAACCAAATGGCGTGACCTTTCACTAAGTGACCTATTGTCGTCACTTAACGAGTTTATGAAACATTATTTGCACGCCGTTTCTCTCTCCGTTTAAAGTGGCACTAAATTCGGTTTTCTGAGTATCCACATTTCGAACAGCCTTTCGACATGAATGCAGCAAAATATGATAACCAGAGGCTAGGAGAATTCATTTCAGGATAATTAATGTAGACGTACGACTAACTTGCCGATTTAATTTCATATTCACTGACGGAGATATAAACGCAATATCAAAAAATAATTATTGTAGAAACTTCCTGGCAGATTAAAGCTGTGAGTACCGGGCGTGAGTCGTGCTTCGGTAGCTCAGATGGTAGAGCACTTGCCCGCGAAAGGCAAAGGTACCGAGTTCGAGTCTCGGTCGGGCGCACAGTTTTAATCTGCCAGGAAGTTTCATATCAGCGCACACTCCGCTGCAGAGTGAAAATCTCGTTCTGAAATTATTGTAGAGTAATGAAATTACGGGGACACATTTGTCTAGGTAACATATTTGATTAGCATTGCAGGATCACAGGTTAATGAAAGCGCGAGATAAGCCATTGAAAATGTTAAACGCTGGTACATTAAAAACCTGTGGAACGGCCGGAATGTTGAATGGAAACATGCATGTATTGTGTTGTACAGATGCGGATGTCAGTTTGTGGGCTGGGGTTCCATGCCTGTTGCACTTGGTCGGGCAAGGTAGGGATCGTTAATGCTGTTTGTAAATGACGCTGGAGTTGTCGTCCGATGATGTCCCATATGTGCTCGTCTGGAGACAGATCTGGTGATCGAGCAGGCCGAGGCAACATGTCGACACGCTGTACAGCATGTTGGGTTACAATAGCGGTTTTTGCGCCAGCGTTATCCTGTTGGAAAACATACCATGGAATGCTGTCCAGTAATGGCAGCACAACAGGTAGAATCACCAGAGCGAGGTACAAACTTGCAGTCAGGGTGCGTGAGATAGTCAACAGAGTGCTCCTGCTATCATACGAAATTACATCCCAGACCATAGCTCCAGATAAACTTCCCTCTGCTCTTCAGTGGGCTCTGATTTGACGCCACTAACGTCGCAAATGGCGGTGGTTTGGTGTCAGTGTAATGAACGCTACAGAGCGTCCGGCTCGGAACTGTTTTGAAGTAACAGTTCGATGTGTCACTCTGGTGCCAACTACTGCTTAAACTGCTGCTGCAGATGCGCCAGAGACATACGCAAAACCCGATGATCTTCCCATTCGGTAGTGCCACGTTGTCGTCCGGCGCCCGTTGCCCTTGCGACTGTACGTTCCCGTGAACACCGCTGCCAGCAATCATATAGAGTGGCTACATTCCTACCAAGTCTTTCTGCAGTGTCGCAGGAGGAACAATCGGCTTCTCGTAGCACTATTGCACGACCTCGTTTAAACTCAGTGAGGTGTTAATAATGGCGTCTTTGTCACCTTAAAGGCATTCTTGGTTAACATCAGGTGACTACGCTCAAAGATAACTAACACTCACTACCGTTACAGCGCCTATTTATAGCAAACTTGATACGCATGCTCATAATGACGCTATTACCGCCATTGTTAAGCGACTGGCGCGAAATTGTAAAAAGCGTCATCTTTCAGATGTAGAAACACACCTAACAACTTTCGTTTACATCGCGCAACTCCTTCCTGGTGTAGTGTTCTTGTTTTCAGTCAGTGTATATGCTGACGAAGCCATTCGAGAATGGAAAACAAAATTTACTCTTTGAGTCTGACACTGATATATATGTCTCAAAAATGAGTCCGACAGGAAGTGCAAAATGGTTAAGCAGAGATGGCTAGAGGACAAATGTAAGGATGTAGAGGCATATCTCACTAGGGTACGATAGATACTGCCTACAGGAAAATTAAAGAGTCTTTTGGAAAAAAGAGAACCGCTTGTATGAATACCAAGAGCACAGATGGAAACCCACTTCCAAGTAAAGAAGAGAAAGCAGAAAGGTGAACGGAGTATATAGACGGTCTGTACAAGGTTGATGTACTTGAGGACAATATTATGTAAATGGAAGAGGATGTAGATGAAGATGAAATGGGAGATATGATACTGCGTGAAGAGTTTGACAGAGCACTGAAAGACCTACGTCGAAACAAGGCCCAGGGAGTAGACAACATTCCGACAGCCTTGGGAGAGCCAGTCCTGACAAAACTATACCATCTGATGAGCAAAATGTATGAGACAGGCGAAATACCCTCAAGGCATCAATAAGAATACAATAATTCCAAGCCCAAAGAAAGCAGGTGTTAACAGATGTGAAAACTACCCAACTAACAGTTTAATAAGTCACAGCTGCAAAATACTAACGCGAGGAATGGAAAAACTACTAGAAGCAGACCTCGAGGAATATCAGTTTGGATTCCGTAGAAATATTGGAACACGGAGGCAATACTGACCCTACGACTTATCTTAGAAAATAGATTAAGGAAAGGCAAACCTAGATTTCTATAATTTTTAGACTTAGAGAAAGCTTTTGACAATGTTTACTGGAATATTGTATTTCAAATTTTGAAGGTGGCAGAGGTAAAACACAGGAAGCCAAAGGCTATTTACAATTTGCACAGAAGCCAGATGGCAGTTATAAGAGTCGAGGGGCATGAAAGGGAAGCAGTGGTTGGGAAGGGAGTGAGACAGGGTTGTAGCCTATAACCGATGTTATTCAATCTGTATATTGAGCAAGCAGTAAAGGAAACAAAGGAAAAATTCGAAGTAGGAATTAAAATCCATGAAGAAGAAATAAATACATTGAGGTTCGCCGATGACATTGTAATTCTCTTAGAGACAGCAATGGACTTGGAAGAGCAGTTGAACGGAATGGACAGTGTCTTGAAAGGATGATATAAGATGAACATCAACAAAAGCAAAACGAGGATAATGGAATGTAGTCGAATTAAGTCGGGTGATGCTGAGGGAATTAGATTAGGAAATGAGACGCTTAAAGTAGTAAAGGAGTTTTGCTATTTGGGGAGCAAAATAATTGATGATGGTCGAAGTAGAGAGGATATGAAATGTAGTCTGGCAATGGCAAGGAAAACGTTTCTGAAGAAGAGGCATTTGTTAACATCGAGTATTGATTTAAGTGTCCGGAAGTCGTTTCTGAAAGTATTTGTATGGACTATAACCATGTATGGAAGTGAAACGTGGACGATAAATAATTTAGATAAGAAGAGAATAGAAGCTTTCGAAATGTGGTGCTACAGAAGAATGGTGAAGATTTGATGGGTAGATCACATAACTAATGAGGAGGTATTGAATAGAATTTGGGTGAAGAGGAGTTTGTGGCACAACTTGACAAGAAGAAGGGACCAGTTGGTAGGACATGTTCTGAGGCATCAAGGGATCACAAATTTAGCATTGGAGGGCAGTGTGGAGGGTAAAAAATCGTAGAGGGAGACCAAGACATAAACACATTAAGCAGATTCAGAAGGATGTAGGTTGCAGTAAGTACTGGGAGATGAAGAAGCTTGCACAAGACAGAGTAGCATGGAGAGCTGCATCAAACCAGTCTCAGAACTGAAGACCACAACGACAACGTAAAAGTTGATAGCTATTTTCAAATTTTGAAGAGACAGTAGAGCGAGCTCTGAAGAGAGGGGGGGGGGGGGAGAAGGGAGGGGGGGAGGAGCGATGATTCTATAACCTCTCTGCCCACTCCTCCACACACCGTGCGATGGTTATTGAGAAAAATGTAAAAATGGGTGGCCCCATCGAGATATCATGCGACGAATTCGCGAAGTGTGTAAGAGTATCGCACGTAAAATGAAAGTGAGGCAGGGCCTGGAGTCGCAAATCGCTCGGTGCGCCGCGGCGTCAAAGGTCTAATGTCAGCGATGCAGATGGCCGCCGGTAGGCTATTATGAGACGAGCCGCGCAGCTCATCAGACGCACTTGAGCCGATTGCCGCCTTAAGTAAGGCTCTCGCGGCCTCCTGAATGGTCCGCGCCGCCAGCTATGTAGCCGCCGCGCCGCCTCAGCAATCAGTGGTACAAAGTGGCTGTCACTGCCGAGCGCTAGCAGTCAGCGAGGCCTCGTCTCGAACAGTGGACTGCCGACTGCTGTGCAAGATGTTACTGCCAAATCGGCTGTCAATCCATAAAACGGGGTGTTAAAAAAGGGTATTCAATATTATGAGACGTGTTCGTATGGACCAAAACAAGACAAGAATGTTCGTTAAACAGGCGGCTGGAGTGGCCGAGCGGTTCTAGGCGCTTCAGTCTGCGGTCGCAGGTTCGAATCCTGCCTCGGGCATGGATGTGTGTGATGTTCATAGGTTAGTTAGGTTGAAGTAGTTCTAAGTTCTAGGGGACTGATGACCTCATACGTTAAGTTCCATAGTGCTCAGAGCCACTTGAACCATTTTCGTTAAACATGGGCACTAAAATGCACATCTTAAAAGTTATGGGCACTTCTTCATCTTGCTACTGTTGCGAGATGGCGGGCTCTCTGGCCTCTTTATAAACTTATTAAAGGCCAGCCTACCTTGCATTTCTAAAATCTGAATCTGTATACATGCAAATTAATGTCGTTCCGCTACAATGTTACACTGTCAAGCAAAAGTAGGTAATCGTATGCTTGGCATGTACATGATCGGAGAAGGATACATGCATATCATAATTCTGCTCTTTCACGTTGGAGAGAGGTGTAGCACCAGAACACCTTGGCCATGCTAACCGCTCATAATAGCAACCAATGGTCAGAAGGTGGCGGGGGGGGAGGGGGGGGGGGGGCATCTGGTCGCTGGGAGTTGCAGACAGAGCAATGACCCGTGGCTGGCGGCTTTCTCTTTTGATCTGGGATTCCTGGCGCCAGAACGACGGAGGCTCGCTATTTTTACAATGGCTGGAGGCAATTTTCTCGCGAAAGCCTCATATTTTGGACAGGAACGCGCCAGTTCAGTGTCGAGGCTGCGCTATTATTTGAGACGTTCCGGACAAACGATCGCCGAGCTCCACGAGGTAGCCGGCACACGTAAGAACCCAATTATCACATTCCATAGCCACTCGTCGCCAGAAAATTTCCCGCGCAAAGACCTCGCGGAGGCTACGATAAGCGACTCGACTGTTACGTCAGCACACGTGTGCAGGCACTATCGGGAAGTGGTGAGAATGAATGGTATTGTCAGCTAGGTTGACGCAGTACGGTAATGGGAGTCTAGACGAGTTTGCTGTAAGGCCATAATTGGGGAAAGTTTAGTTTACCAGCGATGATTGGTCGAGTTCTGGTACCGGCTGAGCGATCGCTCTCTGGGTGTGGGGCAGAAGAAAATTTTAGGGATCTGGTTCCTGGCCGCCGCTAGAGTTGCTCGCGCACTTTAGCCCTCTTGGTGCAGATTAATTTTATGGTCGTGGCTTAAGGTACAAGTATATGTGCGGCGTGCAAGACTTGCCCCATCTTGTCGATACGGTAGTTTCTTACTGTCGTTTCCGGACATACGTTGCATTGCGGAATGTCACCAGCCCTAGTCTGGGTATAATTTTACGTATCGATGTACACTCCTGAAAATGGAAAAAAGAACACATTTACACCGGTGTGTCAGACCCACCATACTTGCTCCGGACACTGCGAGAGGGCTGTACAAGCAATGATCACACGCACGGCACAGCGGACACACCAGGAACCGCGGTGTTGGCCGTCGAATGGCGCTAGCTGCGCAGCATTTGTGCACCGCCGCCGTCAGTGTCAGCCAGTTTGCCGTGGCATACGGAGCTCCATCGCAGTCTTTAACACTGGTAGCATGCCGCGACAGCGTGGACGTGAACCGTATGTGCAGTTGACGGACTTTGAGCGAGGGCGTATAGTGGGCATGCGGGAGGCCGGGTGGACGTACCGCCGAATTGCTCAACACGTGGGGCGTGAGGTCTCCACAGTACATCGATGTTGTCGCCAGTGGTCGGCGGAAGGTGTACGTGCCCGTCGACCTGGGACCGGACCGCAGCGACGCATGGATGCACGCCAAGACCGTAGGATCCTACGCAGTGCCGTAGGGGACCGCACCGCCACTTCCCAGTAAATTAGGGACACTGTTGCTCCTGGGGTATCGGCGAGGACCATTCGCAACCGTCTCCATGAAGCTGGGCTACGGTCCCGAACACCGTTATCTTCCGCTCACGCTCCAACATCGTGCAGCCCGCCTCCAGTGGTGTCGCGACAGGTGTGAATGGAGGGACGAATGGAGACGTGTCGTCTTCAGCGATGAGAGTCGCTTCTGCCTTGGTGCCAATGATGGTCGTATGCGTGTTTGGCGCCGTGCAGGTGAGCGCCACAATCAGGACTGCATACGACCGAGGCACACAGGGCCAACACCCGGCATCATGGTGTGGGGAGCGGTCTCCTACACTGGCCGTACACCTCTGGTGATCGTCGAGGGGACACTGAATAGTGCACGGTACATCCAAAACGTCATCGAACCCATCGTTCTACCATTCCTAGACCGGCAAGGGAACTTGCTGTTCCAACAGGACAATGCACGTCCGCATGTATCCCGTGCCACCCAACGTGCTCTAGAAGGTGTAAGTCAACTACCCTGGCCAGCAAGATCTCCGGATCTGTCCCCCATTGAGCATGTTTGGGACTGGATGAAGCGTCGTCTCACGCGGTCTGCACGTCCAGCACGAACGCTGGTCCAACTGAGGCGCCAGGTCGAAATTGCATGGCAAGCCGTTCCACAGGACTACATCCAGCATCTCTACGATCGTCTCCATGGGAGAATAGCAGCCCGCATTGCTGTGAAAGGTGGATATACACTGTACTAGTGCCGACATTGTGCATGCTCTGTTGCCTGTGTCTATGTTCCTGTGGTTCTGTCAGTGTGATCATGTGATGTATCTGACCCCAGGAATGTGTCAATAAAGTTTCCTCTTCCTGGGACAATGAATTCACGGTGTTCTTATTTCAATTTCCAGGAGTGTAGCAACGAGGTACAATGCCGCAATCGAAAACGTGTTGTTTCAGCGATAACCGCCATCCCTGTATCAGGCACAATTTTTAGCCGGCATTCCTAGCGACTGGCAAACTCTGGCTCCGTTAATTCCAGTAACAGTGGATCGCGTCAGACCTTGCACCATTTATACTTCTCTTATTGAGAAACGATTACTGCAACGAGTGTAAGAAGATCCTGCAACTAGTGCCCGTAGCATTTCAGCGTTCCCTACTCGGCTCTCATGTACAGCGTGTCCAAGCCCTTCGGCCGCAAAGTCAGCCTCTCCAATGGCAGTTCTGCCAATGACTTTGGAAATATGAGCTTAAAATCCTATTTTCACAAGTAATATGTTGTTTACAAACTCGAAACACTATTGGTATTTGTGAAGTACTTTCTAGTGACGGCACCATATTAATTTTAATATTACAGAGGAGAATTCGATATTCATTGCTGCCTTATGACTACATGTTTAACATACTTGGACAACACCGTAATCGCTGTTAATCATTGGTCCTTCTGAAACAGCCGTTTTTAATGACTTCGAAACCTAGGTCCACGGGAATTTGTATAAAATTTGCACTATTGCACCCGATTTGGCTGTTTTTTCACCTTTTCCTATACAATGTAAAATTGTGCAAGATACTTGATATTTTGAGAAAAATAGAATTATGTTGTAGGAAAGACGATAACACATAATATGTACAAGAACCAAGAGGGAACAACAAGAATGGAAACCAAGAACGAAGTGCTGGAAATATTAGGAGTGGAAGACAGGGATGCAGTGTTTCGGCCCTACAGTTTAGTCTATAGGGTTTTTGGAATTTCCCGTTACAAACTTCTAGGACTTGTATAGGGGAGTGATTACATAATTTTCTGAATAGGAACCCATATCAGGAAATGTACTACTTTCGTGCTACATCCATTTGCAAACGTGTTTTATAGGTCGTTATGTAACAGGGTCGTCGTGGTGGGACTTGGTTACGTCGATGCTATTTGACGTCTACTCTCTCTCTCCGACCTGGTTCGATCCTCATTTACGAGTCTGTGATTGTTAGAGCAACTTCGTTGAGCACAAGCATACACCGACGTGATCCTTCTGAGTGGCGAATCTCACGGTTATGGTAGAGCTGCTCGTCGCTTTTATAGATCGTTAACATCCGTCTCCATCGCATACCCTTTTCATCTTCATCATCAGCAGGCGTAACTGTGATACACCAAGGAGAAGCCACACACCAGGCTTGGGAGACGTTTAATGTATTCGCAGTTGCGAATATGGACCGCCATCAGTTGCAGAATGTAATGGCAAGAATGAAAATTTGTGCCGGAGCGGGACTCGAACCCGGATTTCCCACTTACCGCGAGCGGTCGCCTTACTATTTTTTTTTTTTCATTTTTGTTCGATGTAGTTCGTTGCGTATGGTCTAGGCGGACGTCACAAGCCATCCGTTCAAGTTGGACGTCGATTCCTTTACTTGTTTTTTTATAATTTTTTTAATTACAAAGGCCAAGCAGCCCTCTGACCGAAATGTGTGCCCCGATGTTTGGCTATCCGTACACGACTCATGGCCAGACCCATATTTCCATACGTCGCCAACTACGCGCCTGCAACCTGTACTCGTACACCCATTATGTATATTAGTACAGGTGAGCAATTTTACTTGAAAGTCACTTGACCGGTGTCGGCGGAAAAATACGTTATTGCAGTGCCTGTGTTACTCTGTATTACGATACAAAGTTCCTTCTCTATGCATACACGTTCAAAGGAACTTTGTATGCCGCACGGAGTGCCCGCACGGTTTGAGGCGTCATGTCACGGACTGCGCAGCCCCTCCCGCCTGAGGTTCGAGTCCTGCTTCGGGCATGGGCGTGTGCGTTGTTGTTAGGATAAGTTAGTTTAAGTAGTGTGTACGTCTAGGGACCGATGACCTACGCAGTTTGGTCCCTTAGGAATTCACACATATTTGAACATTTGAACTTTGAATCATAATTCAGAATAACACATGCACTCAAATATCGATTTGGAAGAGACCGTACTGCGTCGTGTTGAACAGAACCCGTCAACCAGTACGAGCAATTTCTTTGGCTAGTAATGAGTAGAGCTCTAAAATAAGTTCTGTACTAGGTCATCAATTACTCTTGAAACTGGTCATGTTACCATCATGTTTTCAAGTGCTACGTTTCCAGACATGAATTTCAATTCAAAATATTACCTACTGACTCCGCTCTACAAGTCCTAGAAGTCTGTAACGGGAATTTCCGATCACGCTGCATACATCGAAAAACGAATGAAAGAAAAGAAGGTTCCAGGTTGGGACTGAAATTCACGGTGAAAGGATATCATGATAAGATTCTCTGATGACAATGCTGTCCGCTGTGAAGCTGAAGAAGAATTACAGGATCAGTTGCATGGGATGAACAGTGTAATGAGTACAGAATGTGAAGTGAGAGTAAATCGAAGAAAAACGAAGGTAATGATAAGTAGCAGAAATAGCAACAGCGAGACACTTAATATCAGGATTGGTGATCACGAAGTAGACGAAGTTAAGGAATTCTGCTTCCTTGGCAGCAACATAACCCATGGTGGATGGAGCGAGGAGAATATAAAAATGAGACTAGCACTGGCAAAAATAGCAAAATGGTTCAAATGGCTCTGAGCACTATGGGACTTAACATCTGAGGTCATCAGTCCCATAGACTTAGAACTACTAAAACGTAACTAACCTAAGGGCATCACACACATCCATGCCCGTGGCAGGATTCGAACCTGAGACAATAGCAGCAGTGCGATTCCAGATTGAAGCGCATAGAACCGCTCGGTCACAGCGGCCGGCCAAAAATAGCATTCCTGGCCAAGAGAAGTCTACAAGTATCAAATACAGGCCTTAATTTGAGGAAGAAATTTCTGCGAATGTTCTTTAGGAGCACGGCATTCTCTGGTAGAGAGATATGGGATGTGGGAAAACCGGAACAAAAGAGAATTAAAAAAAAATTCAAATGTGTGTGAAATCTTATGAGACTTAACCGCTAAGGTCATCAGACCCTAAACTTACACACTACTTAATCTAAATTATGCTAAGGACAAACACACACACCCATGCCCGAGGGAGGACTCGAATCTCCGCCGGGACCAGCCGCACTGTACATGACTGCAGCGCCTGAGACCGCTCGGCTAATCCCTCGCGGCGAGAATCAGTTTGCGATGTTATGCGGTAGAAGGGTGGTGAAAATTAGGTGGACTGATAAGGTAAGGAATGAGGTCGTTCGGCGAAGGGAAAGATAGTGGGGAGAAGTACTGACAAGAAGAAGGGACAGGACGTTAGGACATGTGTCAAGTCATCAGGGAGGAACCTCGATGGTACTAGAGGAAGCTGCGGAGGATAAAAATTGTCGAGGAAGATGATGATGTTGGGAAGCATTCAACAAATAATTGATGACGTAGGGTGCAAGTTCTATTCTGAGATGAGAAAGATGCCACGGGAGAGGAACTCTTGGTGGGCGACATCAAACCAGTAGGATGACTGACGAGAAAAAAAAAAATAGTTTCACAGATTTCTTCGGGAACTTTATTGGTGGACCTGGACGTATCCGCTGCTCTGCTACAGTCTCTTCGCTTTGACCAGTCAGAAAGGGTGAGACTTGTTGGCTATTCCTGTACCAACAATGAGGTTCAGTGGCGAAAGAAACGAGCAGTGGGTATGTGCCTCGACAATACTTGCCAACAAATGTAATCGTTACGTGTGGAGTACTAGTGTAGCTGTAGACGGTGTGTGCTGGGGGCGAGCTCACCCAGCGCCCGGGGCAGTGCGCGGCGAGCAGTTGGCAACGCGGGCCGGGGCGTGCTGGGAGCCGCAATCTGCTTCCTCGCGGATCCGCTTCCGCTGGCGTTGGCGCGCTCCCAACAGCCCCACAGCCTGCTGCCGGCTGCCTGCGCGCCGCTCCACCTGTTGTACCAGCACAGCTCCGACCGGCGCCGCTGCCCCTGCTGCTGATACAGCCTTACAAGTTGCGATACTAATCGCCACGTCTGTTGCTCCCTACGCGAACGCTGCTGGCTGTTAAAATTGGGACACCATGAAGGTGGTATGTGACAAACGTTACAGCGAAGCGCCGAAGAAACTTGTATAGGGCGTATTCAAATACAGAGATATGTAAACAGGCAGAATGCTTATATAATAATGTCGTGTGACTAGGGCCTCCCGTCAGGTAGACCGTTCGCAGGGTGCAAGTCTATCGATTTGACGCCACTTCGGCGACTTGCGCGTCGATGGGGATGAAATGATGGTGATTAAGACAACACAACACCCAGTCCCTGAGAGGAGGAAATCTTCGACTCAGCCGGGAATCGAATCCGGGTCCGTAGGATTCACATTGTACCGCGCTGACCACTCAGCTACCGAGGGCAGACTGCTCAGAGAAGGCAATAAGTGTCTCGCGCAGTTGTTAGATCGGTTACTGCTGCTACAATGGCAGGTTATCAAATGGTTCAAATGGCTCTGAGCACTATGGGACTCAACATGGGAGGTCATCAGTCCCCTAGAACTTAGAACTACTTAAACCTAACTAACCTAGGGACATCACATACGTCCATGCCCTAGACAGGATTCGAACCAACGACCGTGGCGGTCGCGCGGTTCCAGACTCAAGCGCCTAGAACCGCTCGGCCATCCCGACCGGCCGGCAGGTTATCAAGATTTAAGTGAGTTTGAACGTGGTGTTACAGTCGGCGCATCAGGGATGGGACACAGCATCTTCGAGGTAGCGATGAAGTGGGGATTTTCCTGCAGGAGCATTTCGCGAGTGTACCGTGAATATCAGCAATCCGGTAAAACATCAAATCTCCGACACCGCTGCGACTGGAAAAAGATCCAGTAAGAACGGGACCAACGACGACAGAAGAAAATCGTTCAACGTGACAGAAGTGCAACCCTTCTGCAAATGCTGCAGATTTCAATGCTGAGGCATCAACAAGTGTCAGCGTGCGAACCATTCAACGAAACATCATCGATATGGGCTTTCGGAGCCGAACGCCCACTCACGTAAGTGCACGGCAGAAAGCTTTACACCTCGCCTGGGCCCGTCAACACCGACATTCGACTGTTGATGACTGCAAACATGTTGCTTGGTCGGACGAGTCTCGTTTCAAACTGTATAGAGCGGATGGACTTGTAAGGGTATGGAGACAACCTCGTGGATCTATAGACCCTGCATGTCAGCAGGGGACTATTCAAGCTAGTGGAGGCTCTGTAATGGCGTGGAGCGTGTGCAGTTGGAGTGATATGGGACCGCTGATACATCTAGATACGACCCTAACAGGTGACACGTACCTAAGGTCTTATCACTTGCATCCATTCATGTGCACCATGCATTCTGACGGACTTGGACAATTCCAGCAGGACAATGCGTCACCTCACACATCCGTACTTGCTACAGAGTGGCTCCAGGTACGTTCTTCTGAATTTAAACACTTCCGCTGGCCACCAAACTGTCCAGACACGAACATCACTGAGCATGTCTGAGATGCCTTGCAACGCACTGTTCACAAGATATATCCACCCCCACGTACTATTACGGATTTATGGACAGCCCTGCAGGATTCATGGTGTCAATTCCCTCCAGCACTGCTTCAGACATTACTCGAGTCCACGCAACGTCGTGTTGTGACACTTCTCCGTGCCCGCCGAGGCCCTGCACGATATTAGGCAGGTGTACTAATTTCTTTTGCTCTTCAGCGCATGAAGGATAGTTAAATGGAAACAAGACAGCTGAGATAAAAGTAAGTAAACAATTTTCTGAATGAATGTTTGGAAGGTATCAGCAGTAACACTGTCAGGATGGGTCGTGAGTCGTGCTTGCGTAGCGAAAATTAAAAGGTCCCGAATTTGAGTCTCGGCATGGCATAGAGTTTCAATCTGCCAGGGAGTTTCATATCTGTGCATATTCTGCTGCAGAGTGAAAAATTCACTCCGGATACATTCCTCAGGCTGTGGCTTAGCCGTGTCTCCGCAACATCCTTTCTTGCAAGGGTGTCAGTCCAGCAGATTTCGCAGAAAACTTGGTGAAGTTTGAAAGGTAAGAGATGAGGTAACGATGGAAGTAAAGCTGCGAGGTCAGGTCGCGAGCCGTGCCAGGATTGCTCAGATGGTGCAGCGCTTGACCGCTAATTGTCCCGAGCTCGGGTCTCGGCCCGGCGCACAGTGTTAATCTGCCAGGAAGTTTCAGATAAACGGTTTATTATTTCAGAAGTAATCGCCATAACAGTGAATACGTTTATCTCACTGTGAGACAAGACTGTCAGTGCCTTAATGGAAAAATGTTCGGGGCTGCCAACTGGACCATGATTATATCCAGGTGTGCACCTCTTCGTCCGTAACAAGTCAACAGCTACGAATGTCTTTCTTCAGGGCTCCAAATATACGGAAGTGGCAAGGGGAGACATTGGGACTGTATGGAGGATGTGTAAGGGCTTCACAGCGAAACTTCTTCAGAGTGGTGGAAACAACACGGCAGCCACGGGAAAGAGATGACCAACTTTTTTCGTTGGCTGTAAGGAGCAGCTCTTCAATAACTTTCTGGAACACGGCGCCACAATTAAAGCACAGTGATACGTGGACACTTTGCAAAAGTTAAAGCGCTCCGTCAAGTCCAAACGCCCAGAAATATTGACGACGACAACATTCTGTTGGAGGACAATGCCCGCCCACATGTTGTCAAGGATCTGAGCGGCCCCACGCGCCTAGCGCTCGACAGGACTGACGTTATTCGCTCGGCCGTGCAGTGTCGTACAAACTCGTCACGCGACTTGAGTCACGATATCGACTTGTTTGCAGGAAGTCGGGTATCCACGCAGACATTGTGACGACGTGTGAACCACCGTGGACGTCAGCGCTGCCTCCACTGTTGTAGAATCCTTTCACGCTGCCACTCGTGCTCCCAGCGACAACACTCGTTACAAAAGTGGCAGCACATTGTCCTTTTAGATAAGTCCCTGGCCAGCGTATACCACTGCGATGGACTTTTCCATGAAGGGAATCTCTGAAAATACCGATTGTTGACAGGTTGTACTGATCGACTTCATACAAACCCAGAATTTGACGTGAATGTACAGTGTGCCATGGGGCACATTATATTATTACCTCTGTTTCCTGTATCTGGTAATTCTGGCAGCAGATGTTACATTTCAGACGTGTTAAAGCCGGTCTCGGTGCCCTAGCTTCTATGTCATTGTGACTTCATACTTCAACAAGATAATGCAAGACCTGCCGTATCTCGACACAGAGGTGATTGACCGTTGCCCTGACCAGCGCAGTCTGCAGATGCCCTACAAAATGGAAACTTCTGGTCATGACCCATAGCCTGACACGGCACCGTTCGCCAGACATCGCGACGTAGAATTGAAACAACATGGAATAATGTACGTCTACTTGCCAGCCACATAGTTCGAGTCAGTGCCTAGTCGGGTTAGAGCCGTTGTTGCTGCCAGAGCTGACAGATCTGTGTACTAAATTTCACACCGTACACCCTCCCTCCCCCAACCCCCGGCAAAAAAAAAAAAAAAAAAAAAAAAAAATTAAAAAATTTACTCATCTATTCTTGTTACTATACTATATATGAACAATAACTAAAATTTCTTCCATGTGTTACAGTTTTAGTGGTCAACAATGTCCACGTGAACTCAGTAAGCCAGTGTACGATGTGTAGTGCAGCGTAGCCGTATCATTTTCACCCAGTTCTATTCTAATCGCGTCTGAAACATGCAAAAGCTCCATTGATACACTTTCACATGAACCGGAACTGTTTTAATTTTGCTGTCGTAGTCTTTATTCGAGATACAATATGGGAAGAAACAGAACGTTTCGTGATTCATTTTGCAGCGCGGGCTCTTTGAACTTCTTGAGAAAAAAGAACACCACTAAGCACAACGTTTGTCTTGTAACTACCCCCCCCCCCCTATTCAGATTCATAAAATATTGACACAGAGTTGACCAAGATTCATTACAAGACGTCTCCTCTTCGACATTGACCAACTCTGTGTCAATGTTTTAAAAATTTTACTAATTTTAAGTAGCTGTATCATAAGAAAGTAACGAAACTGTAGATGCAATGTGAACGCCTCTAATTTTAAAGAAACAGTTCAAGAAACGCGATGCACTGTATTTTTGTCGCTAGCCACCACCAGTTGTCAATAATGGACGGACTTTTCTTTGCAACTTGCTGGAAGATTGCCAGACCGAGACTCGAACTCGGGACCCTTACCTTACGCGGACAAGTGCTCACCAGTTGAGCTGGTCAAGCACATTCTCACGCCTTGACGTCTGCCAATACCTCATTTCCTACCTTTCGAACTTCACAGAATCTCTCGCTCAAATCTTGCGAATCTAACGCTCCTGAGAGGTTTTTTTTCTTTACATTAGTGACAACGCATGACCCTCTTTCGTGGCAGCTGGGTATGAGAATTACATCTCATGACGTACTTTATAATACTAAATGTATTGAACATGTAATAGGTTATATAGAAGTTTTAATTTTTATTTTTAATCTTGAAGATGGCCATTTGAGACAGTCGAAACTGGATATCTGTAAAGATGATTGTGATTGCGTCGGTAAATAGGAAAATAAAAAGAAATGTTAAGTATTTTAGCCGCTAGCCGCTGTGGCCGAGCGAGCGGCTCTAGGCGCTTCATTCCGAAACCGCGCGCCTGCTACGGTCGCAGGGTCGAATCCTGCCTCGGGCATAGATGTGTGTGGTGTCCTTAGGTTAGTTGGATTTCTGTAGTTCTAAGTCTAGGGGATGTTAAGTTCCATAGTACTTAGAGCCATTTGAACCATTTTAGGTATTATAGCAATCATAGTTGTCCTCTAAGATGTAAGGCTGTTGTACTGGAACTATCGATTTCGATAACAGGATTAACTCCGAAGTTACTGAGGCGTGCGTGCATTACAATCGATTTCTGCAGATCATTAGACCTCTCTGCTCGTCGTATCGATTTCTGCCGATCATTAGACCTCTCTGCTTGTCGTATCGATTTCTGCCGATCATTAGACCTCTCTGGTCGTCGTATCCTAGCAATGAATGCGCTGGCATCTCGCGAGAGGGAGCATTGCTGTACATCGAGCTGATATAACCGCGCACGAACGCCGTCCTGGCCTCAATGTTTGCTTGCTGTCCTGCATAGTAATTGGGGATGTTCACCGAGGAGTGAGGTCCGGCTCGTCGTGTTATGGATGGCTGTGGAGAGTGAGCCTACTTTGTTTAAGGAATTACTGCTTCCCTCTGCCTTCATGGTCGCAGGTTTGCAACATCAGAGACGGTCGGGTCCCTGTTTCTGCTGCTTTGGCTTGTGGATGCTGAGCTGCCAGCTCTCACTATGCAGTCAAAAACTGGAATAGAAAGAAAAGGTGAGATCATTTTTTTTTCGTACGATTAACGTCTTAGTTATCATTTGCGAAAACTCTTGTCCTAGGAGCAAGGGTTTGGTAGAGAGACTGAATTTGAGTTCTCACGTGTTCCACTGTCTTCCTGTAAGTAAGAACCGTTATTTTGGTCCTAGTCCCGCAATGCGGATAAGCATTCTGCGTCGCCATTACAAGCCCGAGTTAGTTTAAGCCTACTTGTAAAGGGCAAATAGATTTTACATTTTACTGATAATTGACTTATGGAAATGTTAGTTTAGTAACGAAATATAATGTCTGTATTTGTTTGGTAAGAAAAAATTAATTTTTTTAAATCGCGCTCTTCTTTTAATGACCGCTGTGTTAAAATTTAAAAGAGCTTGACGTCTGAAAGTGTTTTTTATGTTTTAAGCACTTGTTTTTTAAATTACTACTATCACAACCGAACCACAGTTAAAAACCTAAAAGAGCCTTATATTTATTTCCTTTGTTGTCGTGTGATTAAATCGTACACTATGTGCGTTTTAGATTACGCATGGAGCTGAATGAAAGGACAGAGCGTGCCTACGCTAAGTTTAAGCTGGTCACCTTATGTCAACGTCTAATTAACAGCCACATTTACTGGTTTTGTCTCCTTGATTTGTCATTAATATACTTTTTTTTAAGTTTAAAATTTTGTTACAGATCATTCTCTTACTTTTCGTCGTTTTTAGAAAGCTTCTGTGTGCCCGACTTAAAGATTTATTTTAGTACTAAATAACCTGAACTATCTTTCTCATTATGGTATTTTTTAAATACTTTATGGTTGTTTTTGTAGTTCATTTGGTCAGTGTTAAACAGCCGCTTAGGAAACAGCCTTACCAGTCCCAAGTCCACGCTCCCAACCAGTTCAGTTATATCTTAAGTACTAGTTAAATTAATAATAGTCAAAGCAGCAGTGATAATTAAGAATGAAATGAAAGGGTTGCATTTCAGCTATATAAAGAGCCCTATAATCCCTCACTAAATTTTACGGTATAAGTTCAGCAAAGCTGAGCATTGTAAAAAGATATAATACTCGTATACGACGCGTATTTTGCAGGTTTTGGCAGGTTAAGACTGTGTGCCGGACCGAGATTCGAAACTGGTACCTTGCATTCCCGCAGCTGTGCTCCCAGCAGCTGAGCTACCCCGGCACAACTCATAAATCGTGCCCACAGCTCCGCTACTGCCGCTGTCTCTCTCCTAGTTTCCAAACTTCACAGAAAATGACCCACATATCTTGTGGGAACAACATTACACTGTCTTCCAGGCGTGCTACTTCCACAAGATATGGAAAAGAGTTTCTCTGAAGTGTCATCTACAAATTATGTTTTGCAGTAGATGACTAAAACATTTTAAGGAAAGATGAGGATTTAGAACAAAAGCCAGTGCCACCCTCCGCTTTGCAGAAGCCCACGGGGTCACAAATCCGTTCCCTATTCTCGACGCTGGAGAACAGCCTTCTGTTTCCTATTTGTCAGATATGAAGTGAATCATTAGTGAATGTTTCTCTTTATTCTTCTATTGTTGTTTGATCTTCACTTTACACTTTTCTGAAAGACGACAGCTGTAAAATTTTTAATTTGGTATTGCATGTTTTGATGTTGCAAGTAGTATGTAATCATTCAATAATTCTTAGTAATTATAGACCAGATTCAAAGAAAATTCTGTATACATGTATCACCACAGCGTAGTACTTATGTAGGACAAGTTGTTACCCACTGGTGAACTCGCATATCAGTAGTTTTATTATGATCTGTGATGGTGAGTAAGTAAGCTTCTGCATATGCTATAACAGCTGCCCTCAGTGTCTGCCCGTTCGGGTAAGCATAGCTCGCGATGTGTGCTTAGCTCTCCCCTCCCTCAAGCTGCTTCAACGCATGACGCGGTGGCATTTGCAGGATCGCTGCTAAGCATTGCTTACAGAGGCGCATGAAAAGGGGCGTGCATCTATGCATGCTACTGAAGTACTACACATTATACGAGTACAATGTGTGCTTTTTTGGACATGCTTTATGTTCAGTAATGTAAGAAAAAAAGATCAAAATTGTAGAGCAGCCACAAGTTGCATGTAACTTTTTTTGTTTTTATGGTTCATTCGACCAACGCGAGCATCTTTAGAAATTACTTAGCCTAGCACCACACGTTACAAATATGCTGTGTATAGCTCCACCTCATACATAAAAAAGGATGTTCAATTCCGTACGGCATCTATTAGGGGTCGATTTGCTTTTACTTTCTAAAGTAGGCTATGTTCTTCCTCGGGGTTCAAGCTATCTCCATACCAAATTTCATCGAAATCGGTTCAGCAGTTTAGTCGTGAAAACGTAACAGACACAGTTACTTTCGCATTTATAATGTTAGTATGGATAGAACTTTAAAATAAGATATATCTTTTTCTGTGATCCGATTTTGATGAAATAAAGCCCATATGTTGTCCCCAAGCTAGGCTCAAATTACCTGTGAAAACGCCATGAATATTCGTCTACCAGTTTTGGGGATTAGCGTGTTCAAAAAGACAAAGAGACTGACAGGACGCTTCCAGATAAAACTTTAAATCGCGATTTTTTTTTCGTGATCCGATTTTGATTAAGTAAAGCCTGTATGTTGCCCAAAGCTAAGCTCGAGTTACCTGTGAAAACCTCATGGAAATTCGTCTAGTAGTTTCGGAGATAGATAGATAAAAATACTAAGAAGACTGTTTTATAGTTTTATTGTTAGTGTAGGTACAGATACAGAAGAAAACATTGTTCACATGGTCTGTGGACAGACGGGAGTTCCCAAACTTTTCCTCTCATGGAGTGCTTTGAGAATCCTACGCTTTGAAGAAACACCTTTTTTATTTTGAAGGTTAGAATAATTTTAAAAAAATGAGAACTTGGTTTATCCATTGATTACTTCAATTTTAAATTCATAACTAATAGTACAGAAACCATAATAAAATTTTAAATAAACAGTATTCTCAAAACGTAAAGAAAGGCGAAAAAAGTAAAAAAAAGGCAATATTATGTTATTAATAGTTTTTTACAGAACACTTATTCACTTTGCGCAGAACACAGTGTGGGTAACCCTGCCAAAGACGAAGTTCACTATGGTATGCAACGTTCACCTCCTTCACCAGGCCATTACGAAAGTCCTTCAGATTTATAATCCCTAAAGATGGAGCTGACGCTACGAAATTAAAAAAAAGTAAATAAAAATTGAAAAATAAACAGTTACAGAACTTTTAGTCCTCAGAGATATGATTTATAACAATTTATTTTCTCATCTTCATGTGGATTAGTGCACCATATTACAAACAACAATATTATACATTATAACAAATTTCACAAGACGTTCCAACATAAATAAAACCGTGAGGGGGGGGGGGAGGCGTTCTAAAAACATGTTTATAACGTTGTTGTTTATAATGTGCGACTTCTGTGCCATATTTTGATTACGAGTGACACTTAATCACTTACGTGTAGTGTTGGTTTTGACAGACAAATGACTACAGCCAGAAGAGGAAATTCTAATGAAGAAATTATAATCCAATTCCCTGATCCAACCGAAAATTGTCTAGACCCTAGAAACACCTCGTGGAAGAAAATAAAACTGACTACCAAAATAATTGTTTTAATTTGTCTTTTACATCATAAACAGTCGCAGTTTCCAGTTCATCGTCCGAAATGAAAAACATAAATTAACATCAAATATACAAGGTATCAGAGGTATAAGTGCAGATATTGTGATCATTGGTACCTGCCTTAGTGTCTAAGTTGTTTTCTCTGTGCCTATCAATCTTTCCGAAACACATCACATAATTTACTACCTGACGTTTTCTCCACACTCGTAACTATCTCACTAAGTGGACTAGCCTATCAGCATAGACTATCTGTTTTGCGTCGACACATCCACATTTCAGTATCTGCTGTCCAGGGGAAAATAAGCATTAATGTCTTTTTCTTGTCACATATACTTCGGAAATACTAATCAACCTGCTGTTCCCAATAACTGTAACTATTAGTTTGCAAATGAAGTAAATACTTTTGTAATGTTGTTCAGTGCACTGTCCCCATTCGCCAATAGAAATATCTGCACTTATATCCTTAGCATCCTCTATATCTATCATTGTCTTTGTGTGCCAAGTATTAACCATAATAGACTGCAAAGAGGAAAAAGTTTTTATACCGCATAGATGATGTGTATGCTGTAAATAGCGGTTTCTTTGGATACTGCAAAGTACCGTAATAAAGTAAGTAACTAGCACAAAGGGGTGTGCTGTAGGTAAGCCGGTTGAACTGCAATGGCCGATGGTTTAGTAGCTGATGGTCTCGATAAATTTGACTGCACTCTTCACACATTTCCCATATGGAGAGCCGACAGGTCAGATACCGTATCATCAGAAAATAATGTAGCACAGTTGAGATTCCCGAAGCAAGTGGGCGAAAAAAACTGTATATCTTCATTTCAGATTCCCGAAGCAAGTGGGCGAAAAACTGTATAACTTCATATCCAAAAATCGCGACCTCAAGTACAAAGCTTTATGCAACATGAGATGTAGTTATTGGTAAGCCTGGATATCAGTATAAGACGCTGCAAAAGATACACAAACATGCCTTCAACTTGTTTTCACATCTGTGGACTCGTATCGCAATTCTGTTTCAGCCACATTCCTGAATTTCATTTTTCAAAGAAATTTAAACGAGTGATACCTGTATGTGCGACATTCAAGATAAAACTGGCCCATTAAATATTTCATCATTTCATTCAACCCACCGTGGGTGATGACATAAACTTCTAATGCCGATGCGTCTCGGGCTATCAATCCGGATAGGTAGTCCTTCCGCTTCTTCAAAAGACTGCTTGGAATGACAACTCACCGTATCATTTCAAGACAATGGCGTAATAAAAGGCTAACGGTATTATTTGAAGCGAAGTGTTGTGAAAGAGAATGAAAGTGTCCACAGCCTGATGTACTCCAACACATTGAGTTACTGTGTTAAGATAATGCACAATATACACTAATCAGCCATGACATTACGACCACCTCCCTAATAGACAGTATGTCCAACTTTCAAAAAATGGTTCAAATGGCTCTGAGCACTATGGGACTTAACATCTGAGGTCATCAGTCCCCTAGAACTTAGAACTACTTAAACCTAACTGGCCTAAGGCCATCAAACACATCCATGCCCGAGGCAGGATTCGAACCTGCGACCGTAGCGGTCGCGCGGTTCCACACTGAAGCGCCTAGAACCGCACGGCCAATCCGGCCGACTACGTCCACCTTTCGCACGGATAACAGCGGCAACGCGTCGTAGCATGGAAGCAGTGACATTTCGGTAGGTGTCTGGAGGTGGCACCACACCTGCACATGCGAGTCACCTAGTGCCCGTAAATTCCAGGGAGAGGGCCTGTGAGCTCTAACGTCACGTTCAATCACATTTCTCATGTATTCGATTGGTTTCAGATCTGGCGAGTTGAGGGAGCCAGAACATCAATTGGAACTCGCCAATGTGTTCCTTGAACCACTCCATCACACTTCTGGCCTTGTGACGTGACGCATTATCTTGTTGAAAAATGACACTCGTCGGGAAACATGGTCGTCATGAAAGGGTATACGTGGTCTTCAACCAGTGTACGATACTCCTTGGCCATCAAGCTGCCTTGCACGTGCGCCGCCGGACCCATAGAGATCCACGTGAGTATTCCCAGGGCATAATGGAGTTGCCGGCCACTTGCTTCCGTCCCGAGGTACAGGTGTCAAGGACCTTTTACCCCTACAAGACTACGGATTCACGTCCTCCCATAGGCACGATGAAGAAAGCATCAAAATTTATCAGGCCATGCAACGCTATGCCACTGCGCCAACGTCCAGTGCCGATGGTCAGGTGCCCATTTCAGTCGTAGTTGCCAATGCCGTGGTGTTAACATCGGCATATGCATGGGTCGTCGGCTACGAAGACCCATCGTTAGGAGTGTACGGTGCGCTGTCTCTTCACACACACTTGTATTCTGCACAGCATTAATGGCTGATGTTAGTTCCGCCACAGTACGCCGCCTGTCCTGCTTCACCAGTCTACCCAGCCTACGGTGTCCGACAGCTGTAATAAGGGATGGCCGCCCAACTCCTCGACGTATGGACTTGATATGATCTCGGTTTCTAGACGAGGTGAAGACACTCAACGTAGCACTCCTCGAAAACACAAGTCGTACAGTTTCCGAAATGCCCGTACCGAGCCTCTGGGCCGTCACAACTTGCCCTCTGTCAAACTCAGATTGATCGCGCGCCTTCCCCATTCTACACACGAACAGCTCGCTCAGTGACACTACGCGCACAATGCCTGTGTCTGACTAGTAGCCATTCCTCGCCAGGTGACGCTACTATCGCCGTGACGGGTTTGTATCGGTAGTCATAATGTTCTGGCTGATCAGTGTATGTAGATACACATTGGAACCAAATTTTGTTTCTTTGTGTCAAGCTAATGGAAAATTCTGAATACCCCGCTTTTCAAGCGCCTTAATGCACTACTGCCCATTAAAATTGCTACACCAAGAGAAATGCAGATGATAAATGTGTATTTATTGGACAAATATATTATACTAGAACTGACATGTGATTACATTTTCACGCAGTTTGGGTGAATAGATCCTGAGAAATCAGTACTCAGCACAACCACCTCTGGCCGTAATAACGGCCGTGAGGCAACTGGGCATTGAGTCAAGGAGCTTGGATGGCGTGTACAGGTACAGCTGTCCATGCAGCTTCAACGCGATACCACAGTTCATCACGAGTACTGACTGGCGTATTGTGACGAGCCAGTTGCTCGGCCACCATTGATCAGACGTTTTCAATTGGTGAGAGATCTGGAGAATGTGCTGGCCAGGGCACCAGCCGAACATTTTCTGGATCCAGAAAGGCCCGTACAGGAGCTGCAACATGCGGTCGTGCATTATCCTACTGAAATATAGGGGTTCGCAGGGATCGACTGACGCTTAGAGCTACGGGTCGTAACACATCTGAAATGTAACGTCCACTGTTCAAAGTGCCGTCAATGCGAACAAGAGATGACCGAGACGTGTAACCATCACGCTGGGTGATACGCCAGTACGGCGATGACGAATACCCGCATCCAATGTGCGTTCACCGCGATGTCGCCAAATACGGATGCAACCATCATGATGCTGTAAGCAGAACCTGGATTCATCCGAAAAAATGACGTTTTGCGATTCGTGCACCCAGATTCGCCGTTGAGTACATCATCGCAGGCGCTCCTGTCTGTGATGCAGCGTCAAGGGTAACCGCAGCCATGGTCTCCGAGCTGGTAGTCCATGCTGCTGCAAAAGTCGTCGAAGTGTTCGTGCAGATGGTTGTTGTCTTGCAAACGTCCCCATGTGTTGACTCAGGGATCGAGACGTGGCTGCACGATCCGTTACAGCCATGCGGATAAGATGCCTGTCATCTCGACTGCTAGTGATATGAGACCATTGGGATCCAGCACGGCGTTCCGTATTACCCTCCTGAACCCACCGATTCCATATTCTGCTAACAATCATTGGATCTCGACCAACGCGAGCAGCAATGTCGCGATACGATAAATCGCAATCGCGATAGGCTACAATCCGACTTTTAGCAAAGTCGGAATGTGATTGTACGCGTTTCTGCTCCTTACACGATGCATCACAACAACGTTTCACCAGGCAACGCCGGTCAACTGCTGTTTGGGTATGAGAAATCGGTTGGAAACTTTCCTGATGTCATCACATTGTAGGTGTTGCCACCGGCGCCAAATTTGTGTGAATGCTCTGGAAAGCTAATAATTTGCATATCACAGCATCTCCTTTCTGTCGGTTAAATTTCGCGTCTGTAGCACGTCATCTTCGTGGTGTAGCAATTTTAGTGACCAGTAGTGTAATTACTTATGCTCGAAAACTGACAAAGATATAACGAGGGATGAGAAAAATGTCTGCACACAGCTCTGCATTTATGTTGCATTCCCAAACATAGGAAGCAGCTACACCAGTCTTTGTTTTTCTGAGAAGTTAGTATATCTTAATAAGACGTCCTGAACTACTGCCTTTACCAAAATATTGCTGAAGAATTTAAAAAGTGTATCTTATACCTCTTGCAGGACATCTTTTCCTTGTGGACAGATACAGGTTGTTGGGGTAGTTATTAATCAATCCGGACTTCAGACCGGAGAGTAATTTTACGATCTTAATTTGCGATGCAGCAGGCTGTCACGGTCATTGAGAAGAGCACGAGACTCTGTGGGATACTAGGAAGGCGTTCCGATCCTCATTAGAGCTGAAATATTGCCTTGCCTAGCAGCCTGCTGGGGGATGATGACATTTTCTCTTAGTTGGAGAACAGTACGCTATCCATGAATGTTTTCAGCGCACGAAGTATTCAGAGCGTTTCCAATGAAGTCAAGCAAAATTTTCTGATCGTTAACTTGTCAAATAAGATCACGAGCGTTGGTTTTCTTAGCTGTAGAGAAGCCGAACCAATGAAAGTACGAGAGAAGCAATTCAAGCGTTCTGCTGCAATATTGCGGACTTGTCTAGAAGCACTCACCAAATTACAATCTGTATCGGAGCGGTGTCTTCAATACCGAACTACACTTTACTCTTAGAAGCAGTGGAGATTCCTTTTCATATTCAGCGCTAGTTTATGGGGATAAATTATTGCGTAGAATGCACATCCGGGATCCCCACTTTGTAATAAATTAATTTCTACGGGCAAGTTTTCGTTGGTTCCTTTACTTTTTTCTCTATAGTGACCGCTGCTTAAAGAGACTCGTTTCCTTTAAGCACGGTTTAACGGACTAACGAGCTCTTCGAACGTCATCTACTCAGTTCGTGCAACAACTACCCTCAAAACTGAAACGTCAAACATTACCAATACACGCGACCTGTATCGTGTCAACGTTGTGGCAATTTAAGCCGGTGAACCTCGGTCTGATGCCACCTGCTGTGACTGTTTCCTCTTACAGCCCTTATCGGCTTGTAGTATGCTGTGCCACGTAGCTATAATTTTCCTGACAGTTACCAAGTTGATGTAAGTTCCAGAGTCTAATTTTATGGTTTAAATTTTTGTCTTATGAAGTATTTTATATGGCGAGAGGTTTTGCTCTAAAATCTGTTCAGTGGTTACTGCATGTGAGTATAGTCTCCTCATAAATCTGTTCGGTATAATAACCACCTATTCTTGATTTTTCTCTCTCTTAATGGCTTTGTAATCTTTTTAGGTTATCGTTTGATTTTCTGAAGAAGACGCCCAATGTTGGTGTCGAAACAAGTTAAAGTAAATATTGTTGTAGCCGGTTACAGTATTATTTGTATCATATTTTTGTGCGGTTGCTGTCTAGCAGTCATATTTAAAATTGTATGTTAGAGATACCATCCAAATGCAGAGCCAGGTAAGATGAAGTAATCACTGACAGGTCGAAAATAAGTGCTCAGCTCTTCTTTCGTCCTGATCTCCAAGCTGAACAGTCATTCACTTTCGCAGAACACACCAGTGCCTACTGCAGAAGTAGTAGACACTATGGAAGCTTTCTAATTTGTCAAATAGTTCAAATGGCTCTGAGCACTATGGGACCTACCAGCTTAGGTCATCAGTCCCCTAGAACTTAGAACTACTTAAACCTAACTAACCTAAGGACATCACACAACACCCAGCCATCATGAGGCAGAGAAAATCCCTGACCCCGCCGGGAATCGAACCCGGGAACCCGGGCGTGGGAAGCGAGAACGCTACCGCACGACCACGAGATGCGGGCTTCTAATTTGTCAACTGACTTATTACGTGTACTATCAACTCTCAAAATCTCATCAATCCGAAGCGTCAGCAGCGTTCTTCTTATGAACATACACTAATGAGGCTACTTAAAAGCATGATGGTCTACCTTAGGAACCCGATACATCAGGAATTCTGCTTACCACGGAACCGACAAGTACATGATAGATCTCTGAAGGTATGTACCCGAAAGACGTCTATCGGCGGTCCCAAAATTCCCATAAATTACGGGCACCTGGTTTGTGTGTTACACAGGGTGCCGATCAAGCGAATTTGGTACCAACACCCCGATATGAGTTTACTACAGCGCTCCTCAAACCACCGTAACACGATTCTGTCTCATTGGTAATTGCCATCGCCGTCGAGGAAGACGTCAAGCATGAAGGGATGCAACTGATCGACAATAATGTTCATGACAGCTGCCATAGTGCTTCCAATTAATGCCACAGGTCCCGTGGAAATTCAGGTGAATTTTCCTGGTAGCATAAAACAGAAAATACCAGCCAACGACTGCGGATCAGTGCATATTTCGGCAAGCGTTCGCCTGGGTTTAGGCATATCTGGGCACGACCATCGACTTGGAGTAACGTAGTTTATCCGACCAGACGACACATTTCAAATCGGCTGTTCACTCTATGCTGTCTTAGTCTCACTGCAATCGTACTTGACGATGTCGATAAGTCAACGTGAATCAGACTTCCACGTCTGTATTGAGGCGTGGACGGCCGACACCTTGTCGCCTGTTCGTTGTTTCATCGTGCTAAATCCACTTTCCATAGGTACGACAGTGGCAAGCCAATAGCCGATCAGCTTCGCTTAGAAGATGCTCGTTCCCAGACGCTAGACCAAGACAGTTCGGCCTTCGTCAAAGTCACTTAGGTTAGTGAATTTCAACCTTTGTGGCCCATATCGTCGTTAGACTGATTCCTCTTTTGTCTCTGCGGTGCTTATACAAGGTGCACAACTTTGCTTCCGCCATTTGCCGATAGGTGACGACAGTGGTAAGTAGCGGTCGAAAGAAACAGATCGCAGAGGTCTGTCAGTTAGCTTGGGCCTCGGTCAACATAACCTAATTCAAACATTTTTCGATTTGTGTCTGCAGCATAAAGTTGTTCTTGATTGAAAATGTCAGTTTACTAGTCTAATTCTCATTTGCGGGAGGTGTTACTGTTTTGTTCCACTATGAAGAAAACAGCCGCTGAGTCTCATCGAATGCTCTCAAGTACGTATGGTAAGGACGCTATTAGTGAAAGAACCTGTCGTGAGTGGTTTCAATGCTTCAAGAACGGCGATTTTAACGTTGTAGACCGGCATAGTGGTGGAAGAGGGATGTTTTCGAAGATGCAGATTTGGAGACATTGCTGAGTGAAGACTCGCGTCAAACTCAAGAAGAATTGGCAAGATCAGTATCAGTGACACAGCGAACCATCTCAAAACGTCTCAAGGCTATGGGCATGTTTCAGAAAGAAGAACTTGGGTCCCGTGTGACCTGAATCCAAGAGACGTTGAACGGCGTTTGTGTTTTTGTGAACAGTTGATTCAGAGGCAAAAACGGAAGGGATTTCTGAATCGCATGTGACGGGGACGAAGAATGGGTTCATTACGATAACCCTAAATGCAAAAAAATCATGGGGATATCGCGACCATGCTTCCACGTCGACGGCCAAACCGAACATAAACGGCTCCAAGATAATGCTCTGCATTTGGTGCGACCAGCTCAGTGTCGTGTACTATGAGGTGTTAAAACCAAGTGAAACAATCACATGTACTCGTTATCGAACGTAATTAATGCGTTTGAGCGGAGCATTAAAAGACAAACGGGCGCAATTCAGCGAGAGGCACGATAATGTGATTTTGCAGCGCGACAACGCTCGATCCCACGTTGCAAAAGATGTCAAAACGTACTTGGAAACGTTGAAACAGGAAGTCATGCCCCACCCGCCGTATTCTCCAGACATTTCTCCCTCTGTCTATCACCTGTTTAGATCAATGGCGCATGGCCTGGCTGACCAACACTTCCGATCTCATGAAGAAGTCACAAACTGGATCGATTCGTGGATCGCTTCAAAAGATGAATAATTTTTTCCACACGGGATTCGTACACTGTCCGAAAGATGCGAGAAAGTAGTGGCCAGCGATGGAAAACAATTTGAATGATACATGTGCAACCAGTTTGTTTCATTAATGCCTCAAATGTTGGGGAAAAAACGGCGGAAGCAAAGTTGTACACCTTGTACATTGTCCTAACGTGTCAGTTTCACAGTGAGCAATGTTTACAATGTCTCGGCTCATCAGTACATGCGGAAGTGGTTGAGTTGCGGTTGTATGGAATTACAGTAAACTATTTTTCAGAATTCTGACGTAACAAGGTCTTCAACAAAACGAGTAAGCGGATGTGCTCCCACGCGACACAATGCACCAAAAGCGGTGCCCAATGCCAATGCATTCGACCATATCCCAGAACTTAAAACGACAACGTACACTGTCCAGTCACATTAATGTGACCACAGTCAGAAGCGTGAATGACCACCTTTTGAGACGCGAGGCGTGCAGAACTAGAGTTAGTGAGGTTCTGGAAAGCTCGGACTGGAGTGTGGATGCAGGCCGCCTCCGGTGCAGTGGGCAGCTGCGCTACGATTCTCATATGAGGATTCAAGGCGCTAACAGCCCGATCGAGGTGATCCCACAGACAATCGATTGCGTTTAAATCTGGGGTGCATGGTGGCCAGAGGAGTACTAAACTCATCCTGGTGTTCTTCGAAAAGCGTACGTACACTGCGATTGTGCGACTCGCTGCATTGTCCTCCTGGTAGATGTTATCGTGCCAATGAAAAACAAGCTGTGTGTAGCGGTGGATATGGTCCCCAAGGATAGAGTCATACTTGTTTCGATCTATTGTGCCTTCTAGAATGACGAGATCACTCACGGAATGACACGAAAATATCCCCTAAACCATAACGCTCTGCTACGGTCGCAGGTTCGAATCCTGCCTCGGGCATGGATATGTGTGATGTCCTTAGGTTAGTTAGGTTTAAGTAGTTCTAAGTTCTAGGGGACTGATGACCACAGATGTTAATTCCCATAGTGCACAGATCCATTTGAACCATTTGAACCATAACGCTCCCTCTTAGAGCAGGGTCTTTGATTTCGTACGTGTCATGCCGTACACGCCAACGGCCTTCTGTCAGTTAGGACATAAAACGTCATTCATCTGTAAAGGCCACCTGTCGCCACTCCGTGCACCTCCAGTTGCCGGCACTGGCGTGTAAATTCCAGCCTTCGTGACAGATCAACACTCAGCATCGCAGCATGAACCAGGCACCTGCTGAGGAGGTCCATACGCAGCAATGATCGCTGAACGGCCGTTCAGGAGACACTGTTCGCAACCCCCTGATTCACCCCAGCGATGACTTGCTCGACAGATATACACTGCTGGCTATTGAAATTGCTACACCACGAAGATGACGTGCTACAGACGAGAAATTTAACCGACAGGAATCAGATGCTGTGATAGGCAAATGATTAGCTTTTTGGAGCATTCACACAAGGTTGGCGCCGGTGGCGACACCTACAACGTGCTGACATGACGAAAGTTTCCAACCAATTTCTCATACACATACAACAGTGGACCGGCGTTACCTGGTGAAACGTTGTTGTGATGCCTCGTGTAAGGAGGAGAAATGCGTACCATCACGTTTCCCACTTTTATAAAGGTCGGATTGTAGCCTATCGCGATTGCGGTTTATCCTGTCGCGACATTGCTGCTCGCGTTGGTCGTGATCCAATGACTGTTAGCAGAATATGGAATCGGTGGGTTCAGGAGGGTAATACGGAACTCCGTGCTGGATCCTAATGGCCTCATATCACTAGCAGTCGAGATGAAAGGCATCTTATCCGCATGGCTGTAACGGATCGTGCAGCCACGTCTCGATCCCTGAGTCAACACATGGAGACGTTTGCAAGACAACAACCATCTGCACGAACAGTTCGACGACTTTTGCAGCAGCATGGACTATCAGCTCGGAGACCATGGCTGCGGTTACCCTTGACGCTGCATCTCAGACAGGAGCGCCTGCGATGGTGTACTCAACGACGAACCTGGGTGCACGAATGGCAAAACGTCATTTTTTTCGGATGAATCCAGGTTCTGCTTACAGCATCCTGATAGTCGCATCCGTGTTTAGCGACATCGCGGTGAACGCACATTGGAAGCGTGTATTCGTCATCGCCATACTGGCGTATCATCCGGTGTGATGATATGGGGTGCCATTGGTTACATGTCTCGGTCATCTCTTGTTCGCATTGACGGCACTTTGAACAGTAGACGTTACATTTCAGATGTGTTACGACCCATGGCTCTACCCTTCAATCGATTCCTGCGAAACCCTACAGTTCAGCAGGATAATGCACGACCGCGGGTCTTTCTGGGTACAGAAAATGTTCCATTGCTGCCCTGGCCAGCACATTCTCCAGATCTCTCACCAATTGAAAAATCTGGTTAATAGTGGCCGATCAACTGGAACCTCACTATACGCGTCTCTACTCTTGATGAACTGTGGTATCGTGTTGAAGCTGCATGGGCAGCTGTACCTCTACACGCCATCCAAACTCTGTTTGGCTCAATGCCCAGGGGAATCAAGGCCGTTATTACGGCCAGAGGTGGTTCTCTGGGTACTGATTTCTCAGGATCTATGAACCCAAATTGCGTGAAAATGTAATCACATGTCAGTTCTAGTATAATATATTTGTCCAATGAATACCCGTTTATCATCTGCATTTCTTCTTGGTGTAGTAACTTTAATGGCCAGTAGTGTACAGACGCCTATTCGGACGTACACATCTCCACAGCCCTCGCTGGCTGCTGTCCTTTGTAGCCTGCGGCACACCAGAGTTGCCTCGGTGCCAGTTTTTGACTGCACCATTTTGCCATGCACGGTATTCTTTAACTACGGCCGCATCGAACAGTTTACAGACTTAGCCGTTTCGGAAGTGCTTGCACTCTTGGCCCGAAAGATAATGATTACGCCCTATTGAAGTCAGATAAATTGCTCCGTTGACGTCGAACATATGTGCTGGTCACATTAATGTGACTAGATCGTGTGTTAAGCATGAAAAGAAAAGCAGGAAAAACACGATTGGCGAAAGTACTGCAATGTACAATAGGTCCCTTGATCACGCTGAAGATCGGTTTTAGTACCTAACACCAATAATAAAAGTGCGTTTCCATCACGGAAACTACTTCAGTAAACTTGACATAAGAGGTGTGAGATACTCCGCAAGTTGCAGTGCGACTCAACATCAGAAGGTGATTTAAATCACACCGTCTTTTCGTGTGAACAGTATTATGATGAGTATTAGCTCGTGGCAGGAAAGTAAATGACTTGAAAGACCAGTGTTTTGGTAATGTCACCACTATACTCGCATCAGAAAATTAAAAAAAAAAAACCTACAAAATAATGATTGAGTTTTTAAGAAAGAATAACCTATTCATACAGGTATCAGCCATTATGTGCTCTGTTACACCCTTATACACACCAGCTGCCCTCTGTGACCTCACTGGTGCTCGCAACACTGCCGTAATAAATGGGCAAACGTTGACTCGGTGCTCGATGTGTACATTTCACCTTAGTCGCGGGACATTCCTGTCTGTAAAATAGTGTCGAACGGAAAGTCCTGTAGCTCCCAAGTGAAACAGCGGAAGAAATACGCCGTGAATTGTGCCGTATTCTAACGAAAGGAAAGCTATGAGTACCCATCACGACCATGATGAAATCATTGTGTCCTTACTGCTGATAAGGACAATGCAACTGTAATTATGGAATACGCGAATTTAGCCACAAAGATCTGCTCCCTAGTGGACGAAGATATTTACCGGACTCTCCTACGTTAACTAACATCTAGAGTGATAAGAAAGACATCTGAGGTTCTCAAGCATTGTACGGTGGAAGGCAGTGTGGTCAAGAATCTTTTCCTTCAGGCACCTACACCAGGTACTGCTTACGCATTACCGAAGACCCAGAAGAATAGAATGCCACACCGCCTCGTTCTGTCCACCACTGGTTCACCGACTAGAAGCTGGTGAAATACTTATCAGTCTCCTCGCTCTACATGTGAGACACTGTGAATATCATTTTAAAAACTTCACCGATTTTAACAGTCGATTTAACCACGTTCGGTTTTGTGAGTTTGACAGTATGGTCAGTTCTAATGTTGTGACACTGTTTACGGTTGTGTCTACCATTGACTCTTTGGGCGTGTATCCCATTTCTTTAGACATACTCTTATGTCTTCTTATTTTATGTAGGGACGGCGTTGCGACGTGTAGCCCGTTAGCTCCAGCTGTTGCAAACTTTTTCATGAAGAATTTTGAGGATATTGCCTCAGACACGCCGCTGTTAAGGCCTAATTGTTTCTTTCTATACGTTGACGACATGTTCGTAATTTGCCACCACGGACGTGAAAAGCTTGACGAGTTATTGGAACATCTCAACAGCATTAACGAAAGACACAGTTTACCAAGGAGGTAGAAAAAGACAGTGCATTCCCCTTCCTCGATGCCACCTTCCACCGTAAACGAAATGGGTGCCTTGGCCAAGGCGTCTATAGAAAAAACACTCACATCGATCTGCACTTTCATCCCATCAGCCATCGTTACATGGCACTGAAGTCTTGGTGCATTGTGCAAGAATGATATCCGTCGCTGATAAGCTGCCCCATGAACTGAGCCACATACGCAAGGTCTTCAGGAACAACGGCTACAACTTTCATCAAATAAATTAAGTGATTTCAAGCGTGAATCAAAATAAAACCACCAACGAGGAGCAGGAAAAGGAACTTGCTTTCTTGCCATTCTGTGGCTCTGTGTCGTGTAAGATAAGCCACCCGCTGAAAAGACACAAGATCAAATCGATCTCCAGGCATCCGACAAAAACCCGGCAATTACAGAGACCACTTAAAGATGCTCAGAACACTTGGGATCTTCCTAGCGAGTGTCCAGACTTACGTCTGACAAAAAGTGCAACTATAGAATAACACACGATGGAGCATGAGAGGTTTTATCGCCTACGTTAGCCGAAGACATCAGCTTTAGCTGCGCATGCTTCAGGAAACGGCCACCGGATGAATTTTGACGAAACGTTGGCGTGGCTGGCATAACGGGTTCTGGGATTGTGTAATTAAAGAAACCATTGAAATGAAAATCAAGATTAACACCCTTACTACGGACGGTGGCCTGCAGCTCAGGATGGCGTGGGACAAGCGATCGCTCGACTGAAGCGGGTATATCGAACGCCGCGTCAAAGTATCCCCATAAACGGTGATGTCGCGAGCACCGGTGACGTCAGAGCTGGCAGCTAGTGTTTATATTGGCCGTACCAGCAGTCCACAGGCAGTCATACCACTTGACAATGGCCAAGGAGTGCATGGCCGAAAGCTCGTGTAATTTTAATAACTTTACGCGGCTGGAAACCCGAGAATGTTTTATTCACTATGTTCTCTGTATGTAGTAACGTTAATTTTTGCTATCAAGTGTCCTACTAATATAACATTGTGCTGGCTGCACGGTATCTACACAAATTGCCAGAAAATTAAACATAAGCATCGTCTCTTCACCGACAGTGCTGCAACTGTGTCGTGAGTGTCACATAGATCTGAAGCGTTTAGGCCTTGGAGGATACAGTGTCAATGCGCTAAACACGTACTTATGATGAGATAGCAGAATTACATGGCATCTCAAAGTAATCACATTCACCTTCATAATGTTAACTTTCGTGTGCTTGTACCTTTTTACAGTGAACGCACGTACAGTATACAAAATTCAATCTACATTATATACCTCGTGTAAAAGACTCTATAATTGTCTTTTAAACAAATTTAGGATTAGCTGCGCAAAAATTATGTTGTTGATTTTAATACGATGGAAACTGAAAGTAAAAACTAGTTTGTTTTCTGTCGCCAACAGAGCAAAGTCTTGTGAAACACTGTCGTGGTCGCCCTATCTCCCAGTATGTTAGCTATTCTCATTCAGTTAGGTACGGCTGTGTATAGAAGTCAGTATAATTATTTCCTTACCGAGCGAGGTGGCACAGTGGTTAGACACTGGACTCTCATTCGGGAGGACGACGGTTCAATCCCGCGTCCGGCCATCCTGATTTAGGTTTTCCGTGATTTCCCTAAATCGCTTCAGGCAAATGCCGGGATGGTTCCTTTCAAAGGGCACGGCCGACGTCCTTCCCCGTCCTTCCCTAACCCGATGAGACCGATGACCTCGCTGTCTGGTCTCCTTCCCCAAAAACCAACCAACCAACCAATTATTTCCTTAGTAATTTACTACCTCCCTTTTCTTCCTTTTTAAACAAATCATCCAATGATGACTTGGCAATAAGTCGAAATCTGTAGTAGGCTAGTGTGATCTGAAGCCGGATATATAATGAAAAAGAAGTTGCAGTTTAAAGTCGACAGATGTGAGAATTTCAGACGTGTCCTTTTCGATGGAATCATCTAGGGATTAGCTTGAAGCGAATTAGGAGAACCGCAGAAAACCCGAATATTAATTTTCAGATGGATATTTGAACCACCCCTCCCCCATCAAGCTAACTGATGAGCGAACTTTCTGGTATTATCTAAATAGGATTCGCATCGTTCGTTTACCCACTTACAAGAGTTTGACAAAAAATGCTCTGTTAACAATCTATCTGTTAGAATCGAAGAGGAGATATTTCGAATTGCGTAATGGGAAGAACTCTAAAGTCGCACCAACTACTACAGTGATGAAACACTTCAGTTTCGAGCAGTGTCTTAAAACCGGCAGCGTGGTCCGGCAGACGATTTCTCCGGATGGGCCAGCTGTAAAACAATAAAACTGAAAGGAAAAGTTGTAGTGGCCGGAGGTTGTAAGAAGAGAAGTGCATCCGCTGCAATTTGTTCAGATCAAAGGCGCTCCGGTTCGTCCTCGTCTGTTTCCTGCTTTGAGAAAAGCTCCCATAAGCAACAGTGGTTTCAGTAATGGAGAAAGCTGGATGGCACGGTTTCGCTCTACTTCAATTATTGCGCGCTGCAGTAAATTGCAGTGTGCATCACGGAAGGCAAAAGTACAGCGATTCGCGACAGCAGCTATGCTTTTATTGCTGGTGTACGAGCACGACAACATGTTGCTTCCTAGTTGTTGTAGACCGTGAAATACCTAAGTTTCGTTAGCGTCCAACACTTTCCTACAACCGTCGGGACACGGACCATGCAACCTAGCGTCGGCGTTGAGCGTGCCGAGTGCAGCGTGCTGCTGAACACACAGAAACGATGCAACTTGTGCTTATGGTACGCGTATCTCAACGCTCCAGCGGCAGTTGTCGGCTGTATCAGGTTCAGAATTCATACAGTTTGCTTACGAAATGGACGGACTTGAAATGCCTACTTCACCTCTTTTAAATCGCACATTTCCTCCCTTGTTCATATGCTAGTCATGCTGTTCTGCCTGTAGTATACATAAATAAAAATGTCAATATCCATGAACCGTGTTATAAGCCAAAAAGGAAAGTTCCATAAACAGCCAGTAAAGACATCGGCTTACAAAAACTGCATCAGAAATACTGCGATACAAATTTACAATACTCTTCCACATAAGATAAAAATTGTCATTCACATTTTTTTGCTAAAACTCTAACGTCATTCTTATTTTATCACTGTTTCTACTCAGTAGCAGAATAGTGCCAGGTCTCTTGTAGATAAAGCCAACCGTACACACACACACACGTGAGCGAGAACGCATTTATATTAACATAACATGAAATATTGTAGAATATATCTGTATTAAATTAATAAGACAGTCTCGGAACCTATTAGAGCACGCGAAGGTGAATACAGAAATCTTTGCTGCATAATTCCATGTCTCCATTCACTTTGCTACCCCAAAGTCCCAGTACATGCGACCTCCTCTTATATGTTACTATCTCCTGAAGGCTTGATCGCAGGCATGTTATTAAGTGGCATTGAGTTATAACAATTAAGAATAATGTATTTTTGATGGATCTTCAAAATGCCTTTGCCTTGAAACGGTATACTTTCATAACACGCATGTTACCATTCGAAAATTATTTAACCACCAATATGACGTTTCTGTCGAATTAAATTAGTGATTCTGAGATAGGTAGATAAGGAAATGAGACACTTAAAGTAGTAAAGGAGTTTTGATATTTGGGAAGCAAAGTAACTGATGATGGTCGAAGTAGAGAGGATATAAAGTGTAGACTGGCAATACCAAGGAAAGCGTTTCCGAAGAAGAGAAATTTGTTAACATCCGAGTATAGATTTAAGAGTCAGGAAGTCTTTCCTGAAAGTATTTGTATGGAGTGTAGCCATGTATGGTAGTGAAACATTGACGATAATTAGCTTAGACAAAAAGAGAATAGAAGCTTTCGAGATGTGCTGATGCTGAGGATTAGATCGTAGATCACGTGACCAAAGAGGAGGTACTAAATAGAACTGGGGAGAAGAGGAATTTGTGACACAACTTGCCTAGAAGAAGGGATTGGTTGGTAAGACTCGTTCGAGGCATCAAGGGATCATCAGTTTAGTATTGGAGGTAAGCGCAGAGGGTAAACATTGTAGAGGGAGACCGAGGTATGAATCACTAATCAGATTCAGAACGATATAGGTTGCAGTAGTTACTCGGAGATGAAAAAAACTTGCACAGGAGAGAATAGCATGGAGAGCTGCATCAAACCAGGCTCTGGACTGAAGACCACAACAACAACTATGACGTTTCCGGTCACTTTATCACAGAAATCGCACCAATAAACGGGGAGTTTTTGAGAGATCTGTTTGCTAGTGCGTTGAAACGACATATATTCGTTGGGCATAAATGATAATATGAAACCCACCAAATATGGGCTACAACTGAAAGCCAATATGGCGTCTCGCAACTCTGCATTGAAAAGAGATGGTGTGCATGTGACGTCCTGGCGTTCTTCATCTCATTGTTTGGGTTCAGACGCACGTTCAGAATAGCTGCCATGCTTGATATAACTCTGCACGTTCGGAGAGACTCCCCAACATCTTTTTTCCACTCTGTGGCGTCAGATGCTTGGCACGTTCAACGTTGACATTCGAATGCATGGTCCGTGTGCCGACGGTTTAAGCTATTCGAGCACCTCTCTTCAAGTCATGGCTGCGATAAGACGTAAATCCCTCGACAGACACAATAATAGTGGAATAAAACAGAAAATGTTCAGATTTTGAAGGTTACAACCGCATGTATTATCTGGTATACTGAATGAAAAGTATACAAAATTCATTATTGTAGTTTTCCAGCCTCGGGTCACTCAGTTGGTATCTTTCATTTCTACGTCTTATAGTCACCATCAGATGATCTGAATAATCTGAGCAGTACAAGGGTCAGTCAGAATAAATGTTTCCTATGTTTCTTCTCCTTCATTAGGTTAGTAACATATTAGCCATGAATTTGGCGCACTTCTGCACACATTATTCTACAGCCCACTTCAGAAACAGTGTATAAGTTCAGAAAATGGCATTGATGTACGTTTAAGACAATGTCCTGTGATTAAATTCCTTGCTGCACAAGGTGAAACTCCCTGTCGCATGCAGAAAAGGCTGAGGAAGGTATATAGAGATGATACAGTGGACGTCACCGCCGTTAAACCATGGGTTCGTCGCTGTGAAGAAGATTACGGCAACCACATTTGACTGAAACAACGTGGAGCGGCCGTCCAGCAACATGAGCGACTTAAAACGACACACAGAATGTCGACCGAATCATTTGCTTGTATGAAATAGAGGATGGGGAAGTAAAGGGAGAGAACGGGTGGGAAATCATTCCTTCAAGCCGCACAGTGCACTGTGGTAACGCAATGGCGAAAGATGCAATGCACACACACACACACACACACACACACACACACACACACACACACACTACGTGTGCGTCGGCTGCTTGACGTTTGTTTCACTGCGTAAGCACTGGGAATCAATAATTTGCGAGTAGTGGGTCAATGGACTAGGGACACCACATTGCAGCGTGCGGTAAGTTGAAAATTTGGGATGGACGGAGAGCGTGTCCGGATGGCTGAGGCGGTTAATGCAACCGTTCTAGGGAATCGGAACATTCCGGTTCGAGTCACGGTCCAACACAAGTTTTCCCCTTCACATTCCTACAGTGTCCTATTCGACAGGAAGTTACTATTTCCCACCTACTTCTCAATCCTCTATTTCTATGCATCAGCCGCGTCATTACGAGTGGTGGTTGTTCTGTCGGACATGAACGACAGAATAGATCCCATTCGGAGATATACGAATCATCTTTGACGACCGTCGGGAGAAACAGACGAATTGTGTCGCCAGTTACCCGTCGCCGGCCGAAGTGGCCGTGCGGTTCTAGGCACTACAGTCTGGAACCGCAGGACCACTACGGTTGCCACGGGCATGGATGTGTGTGATGTCCTTAGGTTAGTTAGGTTCATGTAGTCCTAAGTCCTAGGGGACTGATGACCTCAGAAGTTGTGTCCCATAGTGCTCAGAGCCATTTGAACCATTTGAAAGTTACCCGTCGGTAAAGGTAATGTGTCGGCCAGCCATTAGTCAAACTGGGCGTCTGGGTACCGAAAATGTTGCTCAACCAGAAGAAAGAAGTAAGGAGAACGATTGCATTCAATCTGTCCCACTCAAAGAAGCTCATACGGGACGTCACTTTGAATATGCGGAGACCCAAAAAATTCCGTGCACCAGTGGACGGGGAAAAAAGTCCGTGCTTTTCACCGCACGGGTATACATGCTCTCGTTTCAGAGCGGAAAGAATCTGTGGACAAGAAAGTGATCATAATGATAATTACACTCCTGGAAATGGAAAAAAGAACACATTGACACCGGTGTGTCAGACCCACCATACTTGCTCCGGACACTGCGAGAGGGCTGTACAAGCAATGATCACACGCACGGCACAGCGGACACACCAGGAACCGCGGTGTTGGCCGTCGAATGGCGCTAGCTGCGCAGCATTTGTGCACCGCCGCCGTCAGTGTCAGCCAGTTTGCCGTGGCATACGGAGCTCCATCACAGTCTTTAACACTGGTAGCATGCCGCGACAGCGTGGACGTGAACCGTATGTGCAGTTGACGGACTTTGAGCGAGGGCTTATAGTGGGCATGTGGGAGGCCGGGTGGACGTACCGCCGAATTGCTCAACACGTGGGGCGTGAGGTCTTCACAGTACATCGATGTTGTCGCCAGTGGTCGGCGGAAGGTGCACGTGCCCGTCGACCTGGGACCGGAGCGCAGCGACGCACGGATGCACGCCAAGACCGTAGGATCCTACGCAGTGCCGTAGGGGACCGCACCGCCACTTTCCAGCAAATTAGGGACACTTTTGCTCCTGGGGTATCGGCGAGGACCATTCGCAACCGTCTCCATGAAGCTGGGCTACGGTCCCGCACACCGTTAGGCCGTCTTCCGCTCACGCCCCAACATCGTGCAGCCCGCCTCCAGTGGTGTCGCGACAGGCGTGAATGGAGGGACGAATGGAGACGTGTCGTCTTCAGCGATGAGAGTCGCTTCTGCCTTGGTGCCAATGATGGTCGTATGCGTGTTAGGCGCCGTGCAGGTGAGCGCCACAATCAGGACTGCATACGACCGAGGCACACAGGGCCAACACCCGGCATCATGGTGTGGGGAGCGATCTCCTACACTGGCCGTACACCTCTGGTGATCGTCGAGGGGACACTGAATAGTGCACGGTACATCCAAACAGTCATCGTACCCATCGTTCTACCATTCCTAGACCAGCAAGGGAACTTGCTGTTCCAACAGGACAATGCACGTCCACATGTATCCCGTGCCACCCAACGTGCTCTAGAAGGTGTAAGTCAACTACCCTGGTCAGCAAGATCTCCGGATCTGTCCCCCATTGAGCATGTTTGGGACTGGATGAAGCGTCGTCTCACGCGGTCTGCACGTCCAGCACGAACGCTGGTCCAACTGAGGCGCCAGGTCGAAATGGCATCGCAAGCCGTTCCACAGGACTACATCCAGCATCTCTACGATCGTCTCCATGGGAGAATAGCAGCCTGCATTGCTGCGAAAGGTGGATATACACTGTACTAGTGGCGACATTGTGCATGCTCTGTTGCCTGTGTCTATGTGCCTGTGGTTCTGTCAGTGTGATCATGTGATGTATCTGACGCCAGGAATGTGTCAATAAAGTTTCCCCTTCCTGGGACAATGAATTCACGGTGTTCTTATTTCAATTTCCAGGAGTGTATCTTGAGTGTTATAGCTGTTATCTTACATATACAGCATTTACTTTTTTTTGCAAAATAAAAATAAAAAAAAGGTATTACTTTCTGACTGACCCTCGAACTCGTGAAAAGGATGCGCACAGCACTTCTCTAAAGAACAGGAGATCGCTCTTTTCTTCTCGGACAGTATATTTAGTCTATGTGTTGTTTAGCTGACCTCCGTTGATTTGGTTTGGCTGTCACAGTGCTTTACTAGACATGTTTTCATTCGGGGTAGAATGGTTCTTACCCTCCTCCGACGTTTAAAAACACTCACTCGACCAGTTATAATTAACTATAGCGGGAACGGCAGTTTTGCTTGGAATATGAATCACAATGCAAGGTAACATTTTTCACAAAAATTTTTTTATTGCTGGATGTGAAGGAAGTGGAAAATGGCAGAGGAAATCTTAGGGCCAACCGAACAATGAACCTCGAACCTTCGCGTCTGGAGCCTGTCGCTTAACCACTTATCCACCGAGGCTGTACTCGTATAAACACTATAAGACGAATGTATTCAATAGTGCCAAATATATGTGAGAACTGCTAAAATCTATTGTTGCTTTTGTGGTCTTCAGTCGAAATACTAGTCCAGTTCTCCGCGCTTGTCTGTCCTGTGCAAGTGTCTTCACCTCTGCACAACTTCTACAATCTCCATCCACTTGAACATGCGTGACTGAAGACAAGTTGAGGCGATTCCCTACGATATTTACTCCACCCAGACTTCTCTACATTACCATATAAACTACTCCTTTATGTCTCAGAAAGCGTCCCGTCAATTTATCCCTTCTTTTAGTTAAGTTGTGCGGTAAATTTATTTTCTCTCCGGTTCGATACAGTACCTCCTCATTAGTGACCTGACCTCCCAGTCTAATCATACTTTTCTGTAACTCCACAAAATCTGATAGATTTTCAAAGAAAATAATATCTCACAATTTTCGTACTCTTTTTACATTTTTCTCTGCACATGTGCTTCACTATTCACGTCACAATTGTCCTCGCATATCTTAGTCTACTTCAGATCTTCGAAAAGGTATCTGATTGGTAAATTTCCACGTTTTCTTTCTAAAACGTTTGTCAGTTACGCAATATGATCTTAGACATAATCTATCAGTTTTATTTCTTTTGTTTATATTTCTTTGAGGTTATCGTTCACCATTAGCAATTATTCGTAAGGTTCTTCTCTGCTAAAGCCTTCTCCATTGTTCCGAGCTTTATATCCATCCAAGGGTATGGAAAATAAAAGGTGTAAAATTCGGGGAGTACTGTTAGTGGCATGCCAGGGGTGTAGTATCTTGGTATACCGTTTCGTCTGTTAAAAAGAATTTCATTGTGAACGGATGTAATACACAGCGCACAAACGAAGGGAAGATGCAAGCTTTAATTTATTTCCGATTATACAAAGTGATAACTAATAATATTCAAGTTTTCCTACTACAAACGGTAAGTTTATTTCCATCTTAGTCATATTTAGATTACAGACCTTACTCACACGCTCTTCTCTCACTCTTCCGTGTCAATTGTTGCTCATTTAATTAGTCCAGAATGCCTGCATCTCGTGGTCGTGCGGTAGCGTTCTCGCTTCCCACGCCCGGGTTCCCGGGTTCGATTTCCGACGGGGTCAGGGATTTTATCTGCCTCGTGATGGCTGGGTGTTGTGTGCTGTCCTTAGGTTAGTTAGGTTTAAGTAGTTCTAAGTTCTAGGGGACTGATGACCATAGATGTTAAGTCCCATAGTGCTCAGAGCCAATTAGTCCAGAATATTTTATGGACGTTGCAGGTCTTTGCTAAACTGGAAAGCTGTTTAGCAAATTATGCATCGGAGTTCTAGTTCATGTCGTAAACTTCTCCTAAGTGTATCAAGATATGTGTCACTATCGATAGTGAGTCGTCTGGGGATACCAAGCTCGCTGCCCAACCCCCCCCCCCCCCCTCCCTCCCCAATTGCTGCTATTCGAGAAGAGCAGGTTATGAAAAACATAATTTACATTAATCTGTGTGTATATTCAGCATCATCAGTGTTTCACTGATTCTAGGTCTGCGCAATATGGCTGTGCGAGCGTCTCCCTCTACGTTCGGGAAACGCAGTGTTTTTTCTTGTTTCCTTAGTGTAGGGTCTTTCCCTTTCTTTCACGACCGAGCGAGGTGGCGCAGTGGTTAGCACACTGGACTCGCATTCGGGAGGACGACGGTTCAATCCCGCATCCGGCCGTCCTGATTTAGGTTTTCCGTGATTTCCCTTGATCACTTCAGGCAAATGACGGGATGGTTCCTTCGAAAGGGCACGGCCGGCTTCCTTGCCCATCGTTCCCTCAACCGAGCTAGCGCTCCGTCTCTAATGACCTCGTTGTCGGCGGGACGTTAAACACTATTCTCCTCCTCCTCCTCTTTCTTTCTCGCCTTACTTGACTTCCTGCAGTTTGCTGGTTCGACCTGTCGACTCACGAAACGTATCGCATTTATTGTTGGCAGCTGGTGAGGTCAGCCGGTGAGCAGTTTCCTTTCACCTGGTGTAAAGTTCCCTGCTGCCCGTTTCGGCTGCGAGCCCATCCACACGGGCAAGGGCTCAGGAAACGTCCAGGAGCCGCCGCGCTCTTACAGAAATGTATTTGGTGTATACACAGTGATGTCTGTGCTTGATGTTTGCTTCAGTGCAGATGAACTAATATCGTCCAGACTCCTACGGGCATCAATAATTTGTGAGCAGGGGGTTAATGGACTAGAGACGCTGCTTTTGCATCGTGCGATGAGTTGGATTTCAGTTGGTCAGGGACCGTGTCGTGATGGACAGAACGGTTAAGGCAACCACTCATGAAGAGCGGTGAACTCGAGTTACAGTCCAGGTTCGACACAAATTTTCAACTTTGCATTGCATTACCAGACTGCCGTGTGCGGCTGGAAGTCACGAAATTCCAACTATCCCTTTCCTTTCTTTAGCCATTCTCTATTTCATACAAACGTATGCACCAGTCGCGTCATCACAAGTAATTTTTGTTCCGTCTGACATGTCCGATCGAACAGACACCACTCAAATATATACAACTGATAGCGTCTTGCTCTCTTGACTCTTTAGTTTTCATGCCAGAACGAGTAATTGGGTAGTTTCCGACCGTGTGCGTTCCTAGGCGGCACATAGGGGAATATTTCGTCAGATATGGCGCTTCCCGGGGAAACAGAATACGCAGGGTGTAGCAAAACTTGCATAATGGGAGGGAAGACCCAGAGGCTGTAGAGAACGCAGTCTGTCTAGATCACGTCTGAAATATAGCTGGGACGGAAGCTGAAAGTTGCCAGTCCTACCAATGTCTTTACCCTGCGCAGGTTTTGCGACGCTGACATGGGACACTCAGACTGCTAAAAATCGAAAGAAAATTTCGCACCGGACTGATCATTATATGCCGAGCCACGAAATAAATAGCCGGCAGAAGTGGCCTAGCGGTTCTAGGCGCTACAGTCTGGAGCCGCGCGACCGCTTCGGTCGCAGGTTCGAATCCTGCCTCGGGCATGGACTTGTGTGATGTCCGTAGGTTAGTTAGGTTTAAGTAGTTCTAAGTTCTAGGGGACTGGTGACCTCAGAAGTTAAGTCCCATAGTGTTCAGAGCCATTTTAACGAAATAAATAAGTATATGCGGACCCACGAAAGGAGTAAGGTAGTGAGTAAGGCAAATCACGTTTGCCAGAAACGTTTAAAAAAGCAACACCGAATAAGAGGTCCGACGTGTAAAGAAACCGTGCTGGAACAAGAATTAGACAAAGCTAACATCGATATTGCTGCCATCACTTAATCGAAAAAGAAATTGTAGGGAACGATCGAATTTCGGAATCACATACTGATCTATTGCGGAGTATCGCAAGAACAAGGAGCAGCTGCTGCGGAAAGTACTCAAGAATAGGATAAATAAAAGAATAATAATACTACGTCTTAAGTTTGAGAGGGGATACGTCTCCGTATTGTTTTTGTATGCATCTTGATAACAGAAAATGTGCTGCTCTTCTTTAAACTTTCTCGATGTACTCCGTTATTCCTATCTGGTAAGGATCCCAGATCACACAGCAATACTCCAAAAAAGGACGGACAAATGTAGTGTAGAGTCTCTTTAGTAGATCCGTTACGTGTTCTAAGTGCTCTGGTAATAAAACGCAGTGTTTGGTTTGCCTTCCCCACAACATTTTCTATGTGTTGTTTCCAATTTAAGTTGTTCTTAACAGCAAAGGGCCTGTAACATTACCTTGGTTCAGTTTTACTCGATGACTTTCCGTCAGTTACTACGAACGGTGACCTCTCTGACAGGAAATCACGAATCCAGTTATATAACTGAGACGGTGTTCCACAAGTACGCAAATTCACTACAAGCCGCTTGTGTGGTAAAGTGTCAAAAGCCTTCCGGAAATCTAGAAATACGGAATCAGTCAGCCTACAGTGCGAGAGTGTCGTCTCTTTGCACAAGAAATACTGCGGAGCCCCAGTTTGAGATAGTGGCGGCACGTTATCAGGTGCGTTCTGACCCTCGGACAACACGGCGAAGGTGGGAGTAACTTGTTTACGGATGCGACTCGTGTTGCTCAGGCTGGCCCGGTCACCCGCTGAGTCACCGGCAACTGCTGCTCAGCTGGGTACCTGTTGTCCTAGGCGAGGTCGTTGTCTGCCCGTCTCTCATCGCGTTTTACTCGCACGACACTGTATAGATCGAAGAAAAGACATTTCTAATCGTTTGCACCAAAGCTCCTATTTATTTTTTACTGGCTGAATGTTTCGGGCTTTTCGCATTTTCTCAAGCCACCTACTACAGAAAGTTTACGAGTGGATGCTTCGTATCTGGATGGTAAAGGTGTAAGTGATAACATCAGAACATACGGTAACTACTCACGTATTTATATTTGGGATATACCTGGTGTCGACATTTCTCTTTATGTCTCGTGATTTAGACGTAGCTCAGATCTGCATTAAAACATGTCATAATCATCTTTATGCATCGCTATAATATGTCAATGTACAAGTATGTTTGTCATTTGGTACCTTAATTCTCCAGCAAGATCTGATCCGCGTGCAACGATATTTCATACATAATGCAGAATTTCTTGTCATTCACTTCCTGTGTGTCACGCTGGCTTAGCTTTCGTAAGTAGTACCGTAAATTTGACAGTTGTAGATTCAAGCAAATTTATTGTATGGTCTTGCAAGCTCACCGGACAAAAAGAATAATCACCCCTAGAGAAATCATTACAAACATTTTATAATGCCGCGTAATTCCGCCTCTGGTCTTGATGACCGTCTGGATTCCGTTAGAAAGTGAATCCACAAGGTTGTGCAGCTCCGTTTATTTATTTATGTATTTATTTATTTAAATGTCAAGTTCCGTAGTACCAAATTGAGGAGCAAATCTCCAAAGTCATGGAAAGTGTCAGTTCATGAACTTACAACATAAAAAGTAATAACAGATAAAAATAAATGTTCATGAACCTGAAAGAAAATCAGTCCATAAGTTTAAGCAAACGCTATCAGCAATAAAATGAGAATCATCTTAATTTTTCAAGGAACTCCACGGCGGAATAGGAGTGACCCATGAGGAAACTCTTCAGTTTCAATTTGAAAGCACGTCGATTACTGCTAAGACTTTTGAATTCTAGTGGCAGTTTATTGAAAATGGATGCAGCAGTATACTGCACACCTTTTTGCACAAGAGTTAAGGAAGTCCGATCCAAATGGAGGTTTGATTTCTGCCGAGTATTAACCGAGTGAAAGCTCCAGGTTACGCTACTCGCTCCAGATTTGATCGAGCACTTCCACCAAATTGCGGGGACGTTGGTCTCGACATTTTACCCGCTGTTTCAACAAGTCCCACAAATTTTCTGTGGGGTTCAAGTCACTGATTTTGCACGCTAATCTAGATGTAATAGGGTGGGAGAGTGTTGAGAAAACCAGTCACATATTCTTCCAGTCCGATGAACGTTGCTGTTGTGAGGTGACCGACTCCAGGTATTCATTACATGCAGTTCCCGTCGCAATTTCCTGTCGCTAACAGGTAAGGATGGACCTTCCTTCGCTGGCTGCAGCAATTTCTGTCGGCTTGATTCACAAGCCTTGACACGCAGCTCCGCTCCCTCGTAGTCAGGATCTTGCTTTCGACCGCAGTTCTGACGCCGTGTTTCGTAGCCACGTGTGCTACACCACTGATTGACAGTTCGCCGCGTAATATCAACAAATGTAGCAACTTCATGGCCAAACACGAAGGCCTCTTTTTTCCTACTCTGCCGTGTCCATACATTTGCTCATGATTTCATACAATATCCGCTTGAAATATAAATCTCTCACTGACAACTACTGCCTTAATGCTAGCGTAGATACAGTGCGCTCGAGGCTACGCACGTGACTCAATAGTTACGCCATCTGTAAAGGCTTAACGCTTCATCTGTACGTGCGCACTGGAGTGATTAGTTTTTTATCTGCTCAGCTTATAATCTCTGAAACGTTCAATTTACTCTGCGATTGTCTAAATATCATTGACTATGTTCAAAGCCAATAAATAAATGGCAGCTTTGCTCAAAGCAATTTAAAATGTATTTTTCTCAAATTTGAGAGCTGCAAGACACGATGTACTGAAATCCTTTATACACTATATCTGGGGTAGTGCATAAACTCGTAGCCCTTTCCACAAGTTTAATAAACACAACAGATACACATAACAGAGATTTTAGTCGCCAATAACATATTCTCCTTCGCTATCTACAACAGTCTGCCAACGCTGGGGTAACTTTTGCATTCCGCGACTGTAGAAATCACGTAGTTTTGAGGCAAAGAACTCGTCGGTCAACGTTCGGAGCGCGTTTTCATCCGGAAATGAACTTCCTTGAAGGTTGTTCGATAGAGAGTGGAAATGGTGAAAATCTGAGGGCGGAAGATCACGTGAATAAAGTGGCTGCGTAATGACTTCCCAACCCAACTCCTGTATAATGTTTTTGCCAGTCAAACAGAATGACTGCGGACGTTATTGTGGAGTAGCGTCACCTCATGCGGTCTTTCTGGTTGTTGTTGTTGGATTTCATCTGCAAAGCCGGCCGGGGTGGCCGAGCGATTCTAGGCGCTACAGTCTGAAACCGCGCGACCGCTTCGGTCGCAGGTTCGAATCCTGACTCGGGCATGGATGTGTGTGATGTCCTTAGGTTAGTTAGGTTTCAGTAGTTCTAAGTTCTAGGGGACTGATGACCACAGCAGTTGAGACCCATAGTGCTCAGAGCCATTTGAACCATTTTTTTGAACTTTCCCCATTGCATGTAAACGTCGCACGATGGTGGAATGTCCACAGTTATCGAGTACACTGGCGTGGATAATCGCGGATTAATGCATTTAAACGATCTTAATCAAACCCATAAGGTCTTCCTGAACATGGAGAGAATCTCATGTCAAAACGATCCTCCTTACAGCGAGAAGACATTTTCTTGCCGTGCTCTGTCCAATGACATCATCCCCATATGGGGCGTAAATATTTCTGTCTGCGTCCGCTGCTGTTGCCGTCTACTGAACTCAAACAGAAAAATATATAGACAATGTTCCGATTCCTCAACTTGGCACTCCATTTGCTAGTGCCCACAGCTCCACTCTCAATCTTGGTCTTACAAAATGACAATATGTAAACTCAAACAGCAATAGTGAACTATAAATAAAAAATGACAATCAATAATTAAAGCCAAAGCAACGGAAATACTAACAAGCAAAACACAAACACTATGGACTTACGCACCGGCCTAATTAGTCTCTTCAGCAGCAGTCCTACCTTTCTTTATATGACAGACAGTCTAAAATTTTAAGTTTCGCCCGTTTCCAGGTAAATGTCTGCAGTCCTGGAATATAATGAAATCCGCATGCTACTGTAGCGTAGCAGATCGCTACAAGAGCCGAAAATGGTTCAAATGGCTCTGAGCACCATGGGACTTCACATCTAAGGTCATCAGTCCCCTAAAACTTAGAACTACTTAAACCTAACTAACCTAAAGACATCACACACACCCATGCCCGAGGCAGGATTCGAACCTGCGACAGTAGCGGTCGCGCGGTTCCAGACTGAAGCGCCTAGAACCCCTCGGCCACACAGGCCGGCAGAGGAGCAGAACCAAGACGCCACAGCACATTACTAAAGTGCGGTATCGTGCTGTAATTAAAGGAGAACAACGCTGCAATAATCCATGTTGAGTTAGTGGAAAGGTTCGGCGTCAATGTACCAACATATGACTCTTCCAGTGTGGCAAAACAAGACAGCGAAAAGTTGCAGCTGCATGAGGCCATTCCACAAGACTTAATTAGCTGCCTAATCGCCGAGGAGGAGTGATGGACGTATCACAGGAATTCGAGATAACTGACCAAAGCAGTTGAAACATATAGAGTCAGCCATGATGTGGCAAGGCAATTATGATTTTTTTAGAATTGTTCTTCTTTATGGCGGTGCGGTGTGGGGGAGAGGGGGGGGGGTGATATGCGGGATTGTGACTACCATGGTATGGTGCTAACAGTTTGTGTTCGTAAGGGGCCTGTCGAGTCCTTCCTCGCGCATGGGTTGTGTGTTGCCTTAACGTTCAAGTTAGTTTACGTTGGATTAAGTAGTGTGTAAGCTGAGGGACCGATGATCTCAGCAGTTTGGTCCCATAGGAATTCACACACATTTGAACATCTGAACATGAGAGGGCCTCATGAGAAACGAGTGATCGTAGGACAATGAAACTTTGTGGAAACGTTTGTAAGGCAAATAACGAATAAACCATTGAAACAAACACATTTCAATTGTCACAAGAGAGGGTGAAATTTGTTAATTGCGTACCATGCTTACATTCCCCGTTACATACTTTGCTCAGTGTGACGACCACCTGCATCCACAACAGCCTGGAACCGCACTAGAGATTGCTCTACTGCTGCCCGGAAAGAGGATGGGCCGTGGAACGTTCAGCTGTCGTGGTAGCTCGTGCACTGCTTGAAAATCGCACGGTGCGTCCAGCATTTCCAGGTATCGCAACAGTCTTTTGTTCAACAATTTGCGGTGCAACTGACGGTCGGCTTTTCCCGGTGTAATTCCAAAATCACTTCCGAATCATGTCGTTCTACCCCGGCGCGGGAAGATACTCGCTAAGAACAGTTGCTCGCCTTGTCCAGCCCTGTGTTGAATGTCTGCAACTGTAATGCACACTGGTGCTTGTTCTTCAAACCTACATCACCGTACCAGTAGCGGCTCCTAACGGTAAGTCGTGACACTAACACAGCTAACAACGCAAATCCTGCAACGCACAGCCTGAACATCATCCCTGTAAGGTTGGGTTCTCATACGGTAAATAGCTTTCCGCCTACACTGGCTGAAGCAACGAATGTTTAATTGTAACCACGCTGCACATTATCAAGCAACTATCCCGGAACCTAGTGACAGTTGTAAATGGCCTATCAAACGGCTTCCACGTACAAAAAATAATTGATTCAATATTTCGCGACGGAATAAAAAAATTAAAATGCTGTCATAATATACTCAATAAGAGGGTAATCTTATGTTAAAAATTTAACACAATAAGACAAGTATTACAGTTAGAAACTGAGTGTTTGTCTTGAGGCAGCAATAATGTCTGTGTCTAAATACCCAAGAATTAATTCATCCAGTAGTTGAGAATGACACCAATTAGTGACTTCCAACATATTTTATACCTATTTTCGAACCTTTACGAAACTTTTTCTCGTTGGTAACTCCTCCCCCCGCTTCCCCCGCCAATATTTTCTATGGTTTCAGACATACCTCAGGATACCTTACGTAACTCACCGTGCTTGAAACTACCTCAGACTTTCCGAAGTACTAATTAAACCTGTTCGTCCTGCTCAAAGCGTAGCTTAGAGACTGGGAAGTGGGCCACAAGCACTTCAAACCGACGAGCTGGGATAACGATTAAGGACGTTGTAAACCGGAAAATTGATTTTTATTAGTTGGCAGTTCCCTATGTTTGTTTATATGAATACAGTGCCATACTTCATCTGAAAGAGCAGCCATTTTTATCAGTTGCCAATCAGAAAGACCTGTTGACGAATTGCCAGAAGTCAGAAGAAGTCAATACTGCGGGATTTTTTTCATGAATTTAATTCCGTTATTATCTTACAAAAAAGAAACAAAAAAGGTTTTTGTTGATTGCAGTTCTACTAGTTAAAATGTTACTTCTATCCTCTACAGTGCCAATGTATAAATGCAATTTGGGACTTTCTTTTTAGTACTTTATCCGTCTGCAGCAGCTGTGTTTCTATTCGTTGAAAAAACCAGCAACGAGTTGCACAAAAGAAATCTTACTTTCTTACAGGTTACAGTCACCTGGTGGCCTTCAGAAGACTTACTGGCGATACATTCCTTAATAAAATTAATGTGGTTGGGGATATGGAGCCTCTTCAGTTTGTTTTTCCTGTATATGCAGGTGGTAGTCTGGATTGATGTTACATTAGTGATCTAACTACATTAATTCTGATAAGGAATGTATCGCCAATATGTCTTTTGGAGACAGGCATTAGGTGCCTGAAACAGGTAAATAAATAAAATTTCTTTTGCGTAACTCATTGCTGATTTTTTTCAACTATAAAAAATCTTTCTTACAGGCACTAAGAACAGTCAGTTTCCTGGTAAAGCACATAGAACATTCATAATAAATTGTGTACTCTCTACTTTGTCTCATTATTATTTGCACTGATGAGATAGGTAGCATAATTCTACGGTATCAGAATTCCTTCTCAGTTTTTTGGGTACAAACAGACCGTTGTTTTTTTCTTCTCATGACGAATTTAAGATTCCACACTTAGAACGTTTTTGACTTCCGCTCTTCAAATGATCCTCTAATCGAAAAAAAAAATTGAAGCTCGTTACCACGGGACAAAGCGAAGAAATGTAGAGGTCGCTTTATGAGCTCTGTCCTGTCCACTGCCAATTTTTTTTACGGGTATGAAAGGCATCGCATCTCTTCCTACGGAGTAGTACGTCTGTGATTATCTTATGGACAACAGAGTGAGGATTCGTTGTGGACATGTTGCTCTTGAATTCGGGAGGATTGGGGTGCGATTCTTCGTCGCACCGAAAACAGTTTTAAACTATCACTGGTTGCGTTAAATTAAATAATACAAATGTCAGTATTGTGCCTTTGAAAAGGCCCCGGTCAGTTACATTCACGCATTTACGGAATTTTTCTAGCCAAAGTTAGTGCTCCATATCTAATGACCTCATCGTCGACGGGGCGTAAGCCCTAAACTTACTTCACTTTTTTCTGTGTTTCGGAAAAGTTATTCCGTGTGAAACGTCCCCTTAGAAAAATTTATGAATTACTGTGGTGATAAACCTCTTACATTATTTGATTAACAAACAGCTGAGCAGAACTGAACGTACTCAGGTATTATTCTTTTTACTTATTCTGATCAACACTAAACTGACACACAATATTTTTAGCGCAGCGCAATCTGACTTTCAATAATCTCTACAAAAGAATGGCCCTGACTGACAATAACCTATACCTTTCATGAATCACTTACCGCACAAAAATCTTCGTTACTCGAACTACTGCAATACAGCGGACGCCAGTACTGCCAGCTAAATAAAAGATTCAAATTACTGAAGGCATTAAATATATATATATCAGTTCATGACATCCAGTCTTACAAATTTACTCTGTCTCTGATGGACACACGTCGCTCTCAAAACTCCGCCATCTCTCTCCCCACATCGACCACTGCAGGCGGCTCACCTGCAACTGCCTAACGATACGCGCTGTTAACAGCCAACTGCCCAACACTACACTAGCAAATTCCAACAATGCAAACCAGCCACAGACTTCACACAGCACAACCAGTGATTTTCATACAGAGCGCTACGTGACGTTACCAACATAAAAACCTAAACAGTCTACTTACACGTGACGTTCACTTGTTGCATTGAATTAGTGACGCTGGGCTCTGCCCGGCATGTGGGAAGCGCTCGTAACCCGAGCTGAGCTCAAAGGGGGAGGAGAGACGCGGCTCAGAGGTGGCCAGCAGCAGGTCGCGTGAGCCACGGCGCGTGCGCGCCACGTGTCCGCGCCGTTTTTTGGAAGTGACGCCGCCTCCCGGGCCGCCTGTCCCCAGGGACTGTGCCACGTGTAGTTCGCACATGGCGCTGCGCGCACTACCACTAGGAGGTAGCGCTTCCAACTTGCAGCTGGATCTTCGCTGCAGTCTGCAACGCCGTAAGAGAACTAGCTTCACTGTGGGAGGTGGCAGGTGCGTAAGGAAGCACTGCACTTCCACGAAGCGAAGATCTGCACGTTTGTGGTGACGGCTGCACGGGGCAAGTGTCAGACTGCAAGCGCGTCGGTCCGTGGTTCGCTCCCTTATGCCCCCTTGGTTTTCGTATGGTACTTACGGTATGCTTTGTTGTTGTGGTCTTCAGTCCGGAGACTGGTTTCATGCAGCTCTCCATGCTACTCTATCCTGTGCAAGCTTCTTCATCTCCCAGTAACTACTGCAACATACATCCTTCCGAATCTGCTTAGTGTATTCATCTCTTGGTCTCCCTCTACGATTTTTACCCTCCACGCTGCCCTCCAGTACTAAATTGGTGATCCCTTGATGCCTCAGGACATGTCCTACCAACCGATCCCTTCTTCTAGTCAAGTTGTTCCACAAACTCCTCTTCCCCCCAATTCTATTCAGTACCTCCTCATTAGTTATGTGATCTACCCATGAAATCTTCAGCATTCTTCTATAGCACAAAATTTCGAAAGCTTCTATTCTCTTTTTGTCTAAACTATTTATCGTCCACGTTTCACTTCCATACTTGGTTACACGCCATACAAATACTTTCAGAAACGACTTCCTGACACTTAAATCAATACTCGATGTTAACAAATTCCTCTTCCTCAGAAACGCTTTCCTTGCCATTGCCAGTCTACATTTCATATCCTCTCTACTTCGACCATCATCAATTATTTTGCTCCCCAAATAGCAAAACTCCTTTACTACATTGAGTGTCTCATTTCCTAATCTAATTCCCTCAGCATCACCCCACTTAATTCGACTACATTCCATTATCTTCGTTTTGTTCTTGTTGATGTTTATCCTGTATCCTCCTTTCAAGACACTATCCATTCCGTTCCACTGCTCTTCCAAGTCCTTTGCTGTCTCTGACAGAATTACAATGACATCGGCGAACCTCAAACTTTTTATTTCTGCTTCATGGAATTTAATTACTACTTCGAATATTTCTTTTGTTTCCCTTACTATTTGCGCAATATACAGATTGAATAACATCTGGGATAGGCTACAACCCTGTCTCACTCACATCCCAACCACTGCTTCCCTTTCATGCCCCTCGACTCTTATAACTGCCATCTGGTTTCTGTACAAATTGTAAATAGTCTTTCGCTTCCTGTATTTGACCCCTGCCACCTTCAGAATTTGCAAGAGAGTATTCCAGTCAACATTGTCAAAAGCTTTCTCTAAGTCCAATAAAGCTGCATGCACTCGGGAAAAATTACGGCTGTAGTTTCCCCTTACTTTTAGCCGTTCGCAGTACCAGCACAGCAAGGCTGTTTTGGTTAGTGTTACAAGGCCAGATCAGTCAATCATCCAGACTGTTGCCCCTGCAATTACTGAAAAGGCTGCTGCCCCTCTTTTGAGGGGCAGCACGTCTGTCTGGCCTCACAACTGATACTCCTCCGTTGTGGTTGCACCTACGGTACGGCTATCTGTTTCGCTGAGGCACGCAAGCCTCCCCACCAACAGAAAAACAAGGAAAAGCTCCAGGTTCACGATCGTATAGATTTATGGACGTTGGTTACCGGGGACGTACGCTATAAATTATTACGTTTTGGTGTAAACAGGCTATTTTATAAAAGAAGGTCAAAAAAGTTTCCGTCTGAGGGTATTGCTGCAGCGTATATGCAATATAGCGCGACTGCGAAGCGGGTATATATGCACCAACGTGTAGGCAAGGGATTAATGTGACATTCGTGTCTTTCCGACGTGCCTGCGCTTCACGCAGCAGGGAACGGTGTTTTATCAGATGGATATCTTCAAGTTCGTGCGTCGGTGATATGATTGCCTCAAAGCTCAAGGCGGTTCTGCATACCGGCTCTGGACAGTAACGGCCCTCAAACGGAAACTTGTTGATTCCTCCTTAGATACAAATTCTCTACTCAGCTATGTTCGTTGTATGTTTTATTTTCAATCGATTTTAAAACCTCTTCTGGCTTCATTTTCAGGCGCTTTACACGCACAAGTATATCATGTAGCTGTCCCATAGCATCCTCTAATGTAGTACGTATTAAAGACTCCGCCGCGTTTTTCTGTCTGTATTTGAAGGCTAATCACAGGGTAGGGGTTTTCACTAACAGACAGACTGATTCACCATAAAGGTTTTCTGGCGTATATCAAAGCAAATACTCACAGCCTGACAAAAAAAGTAGAGAGCCCACAAGAAGGAGAGGGGGGGGGGGGGGGGTGCGAAAACGAAATCAGACGTTAGAGGTTGAGAGGACAAGTGACGTAGTTGCATTTACAAAAACGCGTGAAATTTATAAAGATCTTGGCAGTGTGGCCGGCCGCTGTGACTGAGCGGTTCTAGGCGCTTCACTCTGGAACCGCACTGCTGCTGCGGTGGAAAGTTCGAATCCTGCCTCGGGATGGATAAGTATGATGTCCTTAGGTTAGTTAGGTTTAAGTAGTTCTAAGTTCTAGGGGACTGATGACCTCAGATGTTAAGTCCCATAGTGCTTAGAGCCTTGAACCATTTGGCGGTATGCGTCCACTTATCAGTATCACCTTGCACTCCCTCAGGGATGCCTGCACCGTTGATTGGGGAGCAAGCCATTGCATCCTCTCCTGAGGCAAGCTGGCCCACAACTGTTGTAATTGGTCCTCGATATCCTTGATACTGGGACGGAGCCGTCGTCCTATCTGGTCCCACGTATGTTCTATTGCTGCCGTGCTGGTGTACGAGCACTGTCATGTTGAAAAATGGCACCACGTTACTGTCGCCTGAGAGATAACACAGGAAGACCAAGGACGTCCACGACGTACCGTTGCACCGTCAGGGCTCCTTCACTCACTACCAGTCGTGACCTTAAGTCATAACCGATGTCACCTCACATAACGACGCCAGGAGTCACAACGCTGTGCCTCTTGAAGACATTGCAAGAATGGAACCTGTCCTAGGTCGCCGCTGGTGGTCATCCAGGGTAGCGTAGTACCGCGATTCAACGCTGAACGCAGTGCGACGCCAGTTATCGACAGATCACGCCTCCCGGTCACGGCAGCACGGCGAACTCAGCGGTTTACATCTTGTGTGAACGACAGCCAACGTATCGAACGGTAATTCCCTGTTTCGACTACTGTTAGTCTCTGGCCAAAGGTATGGGGTTACACAGAATGTTGCAGAGAGCCACTAAATAAGAGGACGGCAGGCGCACATGTCAAGGGTATACGATGCGTCTGGTACACAATACGGCGCTCCTCCTTTTGGTGGTCACGCGAGGTCTACCAGACCCTGGATAACGACTATGCCTTTCCTCGCGCACTCCAACAGCGGGCCACTCTCTCTACAACCTTGAATATTGCGCTATTCCAGCAGGTGACCAAATGGAGATTCACAGCCCCTTTCAAACTGTCGGGTAATAATAACGCTATCTCACAAGAGTATGTGACATCTTCGTTCTTCACAGCGATCACTTAAAATCTGAACTGTTCACGCCCTTATACAACATACCTACTCTAATAATTTACACTGAAGCACCAAAGAAACTGTTCAAATACAAAGATATGTATACAGGCGGTATACGGCGCTGCGGTCGGCAACGTCTATATAGAATAACAAGTGTCTAGTTCAAATGGTTCTGTGCACTATAGGACTTAACATCTGAGGTCATCAGTCCCCTAGAACTTAGAACTACTTAAACCTAACTAATCTAAGGACATCACACACATCCATGCCCGAGGCAGGCTTCGAACCTGCGACCGTAGCAGCAGCGCGGTTTTGGCCTGAAGCTCCTAGAACCGTTCGGCCACAAGGGCCGGAAGTGTCTGGTGCAGTTGTTAGATCGGTTACTGCTGCTGCAACGGCAGGTTATCAAGATTTAAGTGAGTTTAAACGAGGTGTTATAGCCGGCGCACGAGTGATGAACACAGCATCTCCGATGTAGCGATGAGGTGAAAATTTTCCCGTGCGACCATTTCACGAGTGTACCGTGAATATCAGAAATCCGGTAAACTATCAGATCTCTGATATCGCTGCAGCCAGAAAAAGATCCTGCAAGAACGGGACCAACGACGACTGAAGAGAATCGTTCAACTAGACAGAAGTGAAACCCTTCCGCAAATTCCTAAAGATTTCAATACTGGGCCATCAGTAAGTGTCAGGGTGCGAACTATTCAACGAAACATCATTTATATCGGCTTTGGAGCCGAAGTCCCACTCATGTACCCTTGATGACTGCACAACACAAAGCTTTACACCTCGTCTGGGCCCGTCAGCACCGACGTTGGACTGTTGATGACTGGAAACATGTTGCCTGGTCGGACGAGTTTCGTTCCAAATTGTTTCGAGCGGATAGACGTGCACGGGTATGGAGACAGCTTCCTGAATCCATAGACCCTGGTCAACAGGGGACCGTTCAAGCTGGTGGAGGCTCTGTAATGGCGTGGGGCGTGTGGAATTGGAGTGATATGGGATAGCTGATACGTCTAGCTACGACTCTGACAAGTGATGCCCGCAGCACGTGGTCGTGCGGTAGAGTTCTCGCTTCCCACGCCCGGGTTCCCGGGTTCGATTGCCGGCGGGGTCAGGGATTTTCTCTGCCTCGTGATGGCTGGGTGTTGTGTGATGTCCTTAGGTTAGTTAAGTTTAAGTAGTTCTAATTTCTAGGGGACTGATGACCATCGATGTTAAGTCCCATAGTGCTCAGAGCCATTTGATCCATTTTTTTTTTTTTTTTTTTTTTTTTTTTACAAGTGACACGTACGAAATCATTCTGTTTGACCACCTGCATCCATTCATGCCCATTGTTCATTCTGACAGACTTGGGCTGTTCCAGCAGGACAATGGGGCACCCAACACATCCAGAATTGCTGCATAGTGGCTCCAGGAATACTCTTCTAAGTGTAAACACTGCCACCGGCCACCAAGCTTCCGAGACATAAACATTATTTGACATACCTGGGATGCCTAGTAAGGTGCTGTGCAGAAGAAATCACCCGCTCGCACTCTTACGGATTTATTTACAGCCCTGCAGCACCCATGGTGTCAATTCCCTACAGAACTACTTCAGACATTCGTCGAGTCCATGCCACGTCATGTCACGGCACTTCTGTGTCCTCGTTACACGGTATTAGGCAGGTGTAACAGTTTCTTTGGTTCTTCACTGTATATACCCGTTTATGGTCTGTACACGTACGAAGTTACGTTGATATGCAACCATGTCTTCTGGGTGCTTCACTTTTTTTATCAGGCTGTTTGTAATTTAAAACCCCCGACGCATATTTATGTATGAAGGATAATCTCAGGAACCAATTAGGGATTTTGAGACGTTTTTCACGACTGTGTAGAATGATTCCCGGGGACGATATGTGTCTATAACTTATTACAACAGACGAGGAGCCTGGCCCCTACCCGTGCGAAGCCGGGGCGGGTCGCTAATACGAGACCAAGTGCTATCAGATGGCTACAGGACTATGACTAGAATAACTGCATTATAATATTAACTAAAAACAGTAATCGAACTACCTGTAAAGATCTATTCAAGCAACTGAGATTCTAACGGCGCCATTTGAGTTTATCAACCAATTTGTTATGCACTTCAGGAAGAACGTCAGCAGTTATCTCTCAAACAGCAGCATTCAGTATCGTGGAACAAGAACCAGACTAAACTTACATTTACCAACAGTCAACAACAAAAAAACCAAACAGATATGTCTACAAGGGGTTAAAATTATACAAAAGTTAGGCCAAGAAGATTAAACAGAGAACTCCAATCAGAATTAGTTCGAAATAAAGTCGCTGAGTGCAAATATCTTGGCATTGGCTCTGTAAGATACAGATATACTACCTTTCAGTGACATATGGAAATTCGTGCCGGTCTTGGTCTCTAAAGCGGATTTTCCGCTTGTCATGAAAGCTCGCATTAACCAACCACTTCGGCTCTCCCTGCATGCATCCAAATATTTTAAAAGTCGGTTAAAGCATACCCCGTAAATAATTTTTACTACTAAGTCAAGGATTATTTAGGTAACGCAGAGCAGTGACTGTAAAAAAATAACTTTATTTAATAAAAATGGTTCAAATAGCTCATCTCATCAATATGTGTTCTTTCAGCCATTTTCAACACACAGTCACCATTAACACGTCTGAAAACGTCTGCACACTTACTCGCTGCACCGTCCTCTGATATACATCAACACACCTCTGCATATGTGGACTGCTGCCAGCGCCACCGTACGACACCGCAGGTCAAATGTACCGCATGGCCATACCCCGAGGTGATTTAAACCGGCAATCCGCCCACCAGAGCGTTGTTTCACCATGTATCAGATTATCCTTAATTTATGGCTTGGCTCTGAGCACTATGGCACTTATCATCTGAGGTCATCAGTCCCCTAGAACTTAGAATTACTTAAACGTAAGTAAACTAAGGACATTACACACATCCATGTCCGAGGCAGGATTCGAACCTGCGACCGTAGTTTATTTAATAATAAGCAACTGTCGTTCAGCAGTAAAATGGCATAGGTTAATGCTTCTTGGTATAAAATAGTATGCACAGGATCTCGAAACTCTGTGGAGTCATCGTATAGAACCTGTATTCGAGGAAAATGCTTCGACCATTCTGCAGCTATCACCATCGTATGTGTGGTGTAGCGACGATGAGAACAATACAGCAGAGGAGGAAAGAGGAGGATAGTAGTCTTTAACGTCCCTTCGACAACGAGGTCATTAGAGACGGAGTACAGTTCTCGGATTAGAGAAGGATAGAGGAGGAAATCGGCCGTACCATTTCAAAGGAACCATCCCGGCATTTTCCTTAAGCGATTTCGGAAAATCACGGGAAACCAACACCTGGATGGCCAGGCGCGGATTTGAACCATCATCCTCCCGAATGCGAGTCCAATTGCTAACCACTGCGTTACCTCGCTAGGTAACAAGGCGGTAGAGATTAGGGTGGGTACGGAGGCCTTTCCTCTTACTGAATACAAGAATGGAATACAGCTGAACATCGATGATATTAGCATCCTCCGACATAAACTTTACACTCACTTCAGGAGCATTATACGTAAATGTAGGAGAACATGACCGCTCAACCACAGTTTGAAACTAATGTCGACGGGTTAGAGCTCGGTTCAAAGTTAGGACATTGTGGTAGGTGACATCCCAGATGAGTTGAGAAAGGACCGAGTTCATACGACGTGGGCTGCCATAAAATCACCCTACTGTTCGTGGGGTGGTCCCCAAACCGTTTGTACACAATTCGGGATCGATGGGATCGGGTAATAAATTTCTGCAGCGCAATGGAAGCCCCATTTCACCCCAAGTAAATGTCTCCCACACACCTCCGCACCTCTGTGAAAGCTAGCCTGGTGATGATGAGCTACACCATCTTACGTGGATTTCAAAATGCTTGGAGGCATAGGGTATAGCGACGTGTGCCGACATTTTTCAGTCCAGGCGACAATTTTTCATGCTTCGGGGATTCAGTTGTAGTGTTCTTTTTTTTCCTCTGTGCTAATCTCGTGTGCTATAAATGCGGTGACATGATTTTTTTCGATCTCCCATTCGCACTCCTGAAGGGAGTCTGTCAGGCTTCATTGTCAGTACAGAAATGATACTGAGCCACTGAGTAGAGATTTGTTGAAGAATACTGATCTTTGGGGGAGTATGCAGCAGTCTGGCGAAGAACAGAGAATTAAGTATTAGGAGTGGCTTGGAGAAGCTAGGAGCACAGCTGTGGACTTGGTTGAGGTTCTGCAAAGGCACGATAATTAGTGGATGAACAAATCCGTGAGGCACGTTAACCAGGAACTGACATGAGTGTTGCTGGCTTCTGGTGGGGCTCACATTTGTGCCTTACCAGTTACTGCTATTGGGAGATGGGGATACACAAGACACAGCCTACACCTTATCAGACCAGGAGGGGGAAAGATAGTTTATTTGAAGTGATAGTTAAAAATGCGAAGGAGAGTAGGGGGGCGTCACCAGTGGTAAAATTCCAGCAATTACGGAAGTCAGATGTAAGCTTTTTTTCTATAACTGCGTCGTACTGCTTTAGGAAATTGATGCCTGGGCACAAATATTGAACCCTTTGAGTAAGAAGGAAATCGAAGAGGGACAGTCCGTAAGGTTCCCTTGTGAGTACCTCAGCAATCAGAATACAACGTCCTTTCAGGTCCTTTCGTAGGGGAACTATCGTTAGGCAGCAGAGCACATTTTTGTTGCAGGCTGAATACTGCACAGCAAAGAACCTACGGAGCCGTCTACTGACTCGCGGTGCAGCTGAGCAAGCCGGTAAGTGCAGGGACGACTGGGTCACGGGGACAATCCGTTAGCACGCCTCCTCGGTTTGGCAAGGACGATCCGCTCGAGCGGATACTCTAACGAGGAGCGGAACGGCGCGCCACGCTAAAAGCAAACCGGTCCGCTCGGCAGTCGCTAAGCGGGAGCGACTGTCCGACGCCTGCGTCCGAGGCCGTGCGTCGCGATTCCGCTCAGACGCTGACGACGCAGGGAAACCTGAAACCACAAAGCTCCTAGTCCACAGGGTGAGTCCCGACTCTACCGGTCAACTGTGCGGAAGAAGCCTGGAGATACTGACAGGTTTCAGATAGATTTTATAATGGTAAGACAGAGATTTAGGAACCAGGTTTTAAATTGTAAGACTTTTCCAGGGGCAGATGTTGACTCTGACCACAATCTATTGGTTATGAACTGTAGATTAAAACTGAAGAAACTGCAAAAAGATGGGAATTTAAGGAGATGGGACCTGGATAAACTAAAAGAACCATAGGCTGTACATAGTTCCAGAGAGAGCATAAGGGAGCAATTGACAGGAATGGGGGAAAGAAATGCAGTAGAAGAAGCTTTGAGGGATGAACTAGTGAAGGCAGCAGAGGATCAAGTAGGTAAAAAGACGAGGCCTAGTAGAAATCCTTGGGTAACAGAAGAAATATTGAATTTAATTGATGAAAGGAGAAAATATAAAAATACAGTAAATGAAGCAGGCAAAAAGGAATACAGACGTCTCAAAAATGAGATCAACAGGAAGTGTAAAATGGCTAAGCAGGGATGGCTAGAGGAGAAATGTAAGTATGTAGAGGCTTATCTCGCTGGGGGTAAGATAGATACTGCCAACAGGAAAATTAAAGAGAGCTTTGGAGATAAGAAAACCACTTGTATGAACATCAAGAGCTCAGATGGAAACCCAGGTCTGAGCAAAGAGGGGAAAGCAGAAAGGTGGAAGGAGTATATAGAGGGTCTATACAAGGGCGATGTACTTGAGGACAATATTATGGAAATGGAAGAGGATGTAGATGAAGATGAAATGGGAGACACAACACTGCGTGAAGAGTTTGACAGAGCACTGAAAGACCTGAGTCGAAACAAGGTCCCCGGAGTAGATAACATTCTATTGGAACTACTGACGGCCTTGGGAGAGCCAGTCCTGACAAAACTCTACCATCTGGTGAGCAAGATGTATAAGACAGCCGAAATACCCTCAGACTTCAAGAAGAATATAATAGTTCCAATCCCAAAGAAAGCAGGTGTTGACAGATGTGAAAATTACCGAACTATCAGTTTAATAAGTCACAGCTGCAAAATACTAACGCGAATTATTTACAGACGAATGGAAAAACCAGTAGAAGCCGACCTCGGGGAAGATCAGTTTGGATTCCCTAGAAATGTTGGAACATGTGAGGCAATACTGACCCTACGACTTATCTTAGAAGCTAGATTAAGGAAGGGCAAACCTACGTTTCTAGCATTTGTAGACTTAGAGAAAGCTTTTGACAATGTTGACTGGAACACTCTCTTTCAAATTCTGAAGGTGGCAGGGGTAAAATACAGGGAGCGGAAGGCTACTTACAATTTGTACAGAAAACACATGGCAGTTATGGGAGTCGAGGGACACGAAAGGGAAGCAGTGGTTGGGAAGGGAGTGAGACAGGGTTGTAGTCTCTCCCCGATGTTGTTCAATCTGTATATTGAGCAAGCAGTGAAGGAAACAAAAGAAAAATTCGGAGTAGGTATTAAAATCAATGGAGAAGAAATAAAAACGTTGAGGTTCGCCGATGACATCGTAATTCTGTCAGAGACAGCAAAGGACTTGGAAGAGCAGTTGAACGGAATGGACAGTGTCTTGAAAGGAGGATATAAGATGAACATCAACAAAAGCAAAACGAGGATAATGGAATGTAATCGAATTAAGTCGGGTGATGCTGAGGGAATTAGATTAGGAAATGAGACGCTTAAAGTAGTAAAGGAGTTTTGCTATTTGGGGAGCAAAGTAACTGATGATGGTCGAAGTAGAGAGGATATAAAATGTAGACTGGCAATGGCAAGGAAAGCGTTTCTGAAGAATGAAATTTGTTAACATCGAGTATAGATTTAAGTGTCAGGAAGTCATTTCTGAAAGTATTTGTATGGAGTGTAGCCACGTATGGAAGTGAAACGTGGACGATAAATAGTTTGGACAAGAAGAGAATAGAAGCTTTCGAAATGTGGTGCTACGGAAGAATGCTGAAGATTAGATGGGTAGATCACATAACTAATGCGGAAGTATTGGATTGGATTGGGGAGAAGAGAAATTTGTGGCACAACTTGACTAGAAGAAGGGATCGGTTGGTAGGACATGTCCTGAGTCATCAAGGGATCACAAATGTAGCATTGCAGGGCAGCGTGGATGGTAAAAATCGTAGAGGGAGACCAAGAGATGAATACACTAAGCAGATTCAGAAGGATGTTGGTTGCTGTAGGTACTGGGAGATGAAGGAGCTTGCACAGGATAGAGTAGCATGGAGAGCTGCATCAAACCAGTCTCAGGACTGTAGACCACAACAACAACAACAACAACAACAACAACCTGAACGGTTTGGTTAGGAAGTTGAGACTACACGATTGACCGCGGGGCATCATGGAAATTAGCATGCCCATTATGGTTTGGTTTAGCGACGAAGCCCACTTTCATTTTAATGGGTTCGTCAATAAGAAAGATTAGTGGGTTTGGGGGACTGAGAATCCATATTTCGTGATCGAAAAATCTGTTCACCCTCAACGGGTGACTGTGTCGTGCGCAATATCCAGTCACGGAATAATCGGTGAGATATTCCCTCTGTCCTCGGAGTCTCCAGCTTGGTCATTAAGTGTACCGGAAACCAACACACACCGATCGGTACTTGAACGCCAATAGTTTCCACCACCCTGTATACAAGAAAGCGGTCCTGAACACGTTGGTTCTTAGAGCCAAGCTTATCTCTGGTATCATATAATAAGATTGCTATGGAATAACGTGCCAGTACGAGACATATAGACAAAGATATGCCTTATTACTCAATGGCTACATCTGCATATATAATAAAGAATCGCTAATTCAAGTGCGAGAAGAATTTCATTGACACTAAGGTCAATAAAACTTCGTTCATTTCAAAAAGGTACGTGTTATTTACACAAACGATATATACTCAAGTGCGATTTATTAATGAATATCAGCTCGAGAACAATTCTGACTGGAGCATTCAGTTCCAATTAAATAATTTGATGCTTTCTTCGGAAAAGAAGTGATTTCACGGATCTTTTTTTTTTTTCCACCAATGTTTCTAAGAACTGAAGGCAAATCTGATTGCTATGCAACAGAGCCCCGACGAATGTTTCTCCGCAACATTGATTAATACTTTCAGCGTCAATACAGCATCTGCAGCAGCTGGAGCAGATCGCCATAACAACGGAAGCGTATAGTGTGAAAGCAGTTTCACCCATCGTCCTGTGTTCCACCAACGGTGTAAATTCACTACAACAGGACACACACACAGACAATCACTCATACCTATAAAGACACAACACAAGGTGGTGTGGGAAACATCTCAATATAAAAGGCTCAGTATAGGCAAAATACAAATAACAGTAAGTGAAGTTAGCTGAGTGATTTTATACCATTTACAGTCTTTATTGCAGAACTTAAAACGTGCTTTTGGGGAAAATGGATACAGCAAAATATACATCGCAAACGCTTTCAATGGACGCCGACGAAAGACACCTGGTGAATCAGTATAAGAGGCCAAACGGACTTCATTCCTGCCATACTGTGGAGCAACTAGCAGTAAGTTAGGATGTCTGCTGCAATAACATGGACTGAGACCAGTGTTCCTGCCCGTCCCCGAGATACGAGATATGTTCCGCCAGGTTTAAGACGACTTTGCTGTTCGTGTGTCCGGTGTGTATGGTGTACCCTCTGAATGTATATCGGACAGACAATTCGCACGGTTGCGGAGCGTTGTACTGAGCACAAGCGCCATCTAAAACAAAGGGGCTTGACAAGTCGACCATAGCGCAGCATTGCCTAGAAAACGGACATAAAAGACAGTTCGAAAATGCCAAAGTGTTGGCTCATGCATGTACATATTGGGACTCCGTTATAAAGGAAGCAGCCGAGATTCGTTTAAACAACAACAATTTCAACAGAGACCAGGGGTACACACTCAGCAGGGCTTGGGGGCGGGCGTTGGATATCGAAAGAAAGTAGACAGATGCGCGACGCGGGAGCGGCAGTTTAAGAGGTGGCGCCTGCCCCTGGCGCCACCTGACGTCACCGGTGCTGCCAAATAGCTCCGCTAGCTGCCTGGGTCAACTTACGAGCGCGAACCGCATTGCGTCTCTCTGATTGGCGGCTGATGATGTCATCATACCTATATGAGCGAGAAACCGTAGCAGCCCCAGCAGTCAGGGAACTGACGACGATGGAGGAGGTGGCCATCGAAAGATCGAGGATTTTATTCGAATTGACGCGGCTTGAAAAATCGAGAACATTTTATTCGAGATATTCCTTGATGACACGGAGACTACCGACCGGTACGTAAAGATTTAGGAAAATGGTTTGATCCCCATTATCCAGTGTGGCCCTGATTTCGACAAGATGTGGTTCATGCAAGACGGATCTCGACTCCATCGAAGCAGGAGTGTGTTTGATGTCCTGGAGGAGTATTTTGGGGACCGCATTCTGGCTCTGGGGTACCCAGAGGCCACTAGCATGGGCCTCGATTGGCCACCATATTTTCCTGATCTGAACACATGCGACTCCTTTTTGCCGGCTGGGTGGCCGAGCGGTTCTAGGCGTTACAGTCTGGAACCGCGTGACCGCTACGGTCCCAGTTTCGCATTCTGCCTCGGGCATGGATGTGTGTGATGTCCTTAGGTTAGTTAGACTTAAGTAGTTCTAAGTTCTAGGGGACTGATGACCTCAGATATTAAGTCCCATAGTGCTCAGAGCCATTTGAACCATTTGACTCCTTTTTGTTAGGCTACATTAAAGACAAGTCGTACAGCACTAACCCCAGAACCATTGCTGAGTTGAAAACAGCCATTTAGGAGGTTATCAGCAGCATCGATGATCCGACACTTCAGCGGGTCATGTAGAATTTCGCTATTCGTCAGCGCCACATCATCGCCAATGATGGCAGGCATATCGAACATGTAACCTAAATCCGAATATCTGTAGTGATGTTGAATGTGTAATAAAGTGTGTGCATGCCGTAGTTTGTAACTAATTTACATTTTTTTCATATAGTTCTTTAATTCATATTAAGTGTTATAATATGCAGATAATGAATTTGATTTTTTAATGTAACGCAACTTTTTTTAAAAAATAACCAATACTTAATGAACATGAAAGGTGTCTCAAAAAGTTGTATCCAATTTCACGAGATTTTATCTTCTAGATCAGTGGTTTCCAAATTTTCCTGACCCTTACTCCAAAGTGTAATCAGATATTGGCTGGTTTTCCGTCCCCCCCCCCCCCCCCCCAAATTCCCGTCGTCATCTTCATTAGTGCACAACTTAACATTTGAACGAAAAAGTATTTTCTTTGAACATTTTTATTTTTAAAATGACGGAAGACAAATGAAATTCAGTTTTGAGGAATTTCATTAAGCCACGGTCTAATGATCAATGAGACCATTGCTCCTGCTTATTTATGACGTTTTCTTATAGCATGATGAAACAATTCTCATCTGTTGTATACAATTCCTCAAAAAAGAAGTTAATTGTCCACATTGAGAATAGTTACTTGTTCCAAAAGGCGCTTCACTCACACCAAGCGAGATGGCGCAGTGGCTAGCACACTAGACTCGCATTCGGGGGGACGACGGTTCAATCGAGCGTCTGGCCATCCTGATTCAGGTTTTCCGTTATTTCCCTAAATCGCTTTAAGCAAATGTCGGGCTGGTTCCTTTGACAGGGCACGGCCGACTTCCTTCTCCATCCTTCCCTAATTCAATGAGACCGATGACCTCGCTTGTTGGTCTCTTGCCCCCAAATCAATCCACTCTTGTATTGTAATGCTTCACTCACACCGTGCACTCCCATTTAAAGTGTGTGCACTACATTTATTGTTTGTAAATCACTTGACTGCTGGACTCCTGACTTCTGAAATGACATCAGTATTAGAACACCTCAGGCTTCCAATGCTTTGTGGCTTTGCGACCGTAGCAGCAGAGCAGTTGCGGACTGAAACGACTAGAACCGCTCGGCCACAGCGGCCGGCCACGTCGAGTTGCTGCACTAAGCTGGGCAAAAGGAGGTCCGACACGATATTAAGAGGTACCCCATGACGTTTATCACCTCAGTGTAAACCAGTGCAGTGTTTGTGGTGCGCCAGCCGGTGTGGCCAAGCGGTTCTAGGCGCTTCAGTCTGGAACCGCGTGACCGCTACGGTCGCAGGTTCGAATCCTGCCTCGGGCATGGATGTGTGTGATGTCCTTAGGTTAGTTAGGTTTAAGTAGTTCTAAGTTCCAGGGGACTGATGACCTCAGATATTAAGTCCCATAGTGTTCAGAGCCATTTGAAACATTTGTTTGTGGTGTAGCCGCAAAAGTGTTGTGGAAAGACCTACTTCGTGATATTTAAGAGTTTCGAACTTGCTTTTCCAGATTACCCTTGCCCTTGAGCGACAGATACTCGTTCGCGACCGTCCTCCTGAATATCGCGCGCTTCCGAACGTGAGAGCTTATCTGTGTTTACCGCCAGTGTACTGATAAGCAACGGAGCACGCAGAAAACGTGACATACGGAAGGTTTAGGCGAGGCGGCGTATTTTTTACGGACCGTTCTGTCAGCAGCGGCAGAGAAAGGCGGAACTGGGCGAGTCGGCAGACGGTGGTTGCTCGCTGCTGACCTAGGATAATCTTGCCTCTACGCCGTCTGACTCACCCACTGCCCTGAGGCGCCTCTTGTGCAGACATCAGCGGGCAGTGCTGCGCCGAGGGAACAGCACGGTAGACGGGCTGACAGCGCACACAGTGAGCGAATATAAGGCCGATTCACACTAGACGTCAACGGAACGGCAAGCGACGTCACCGTCAAATGGTGGTATTTTCACAGCAGGAGAAACTTTGACACATGTATCTGATCTACATGTCTACATTGCATTTCACACTTAAGTGCCTGGCAGAGGGTTCATCAAACACCTTCAGATTACTTGTCTACCATTCCACTTTCGAATAGCGCGTAGGAAAGAAGAACACTTGAATCTGACCTTGCAACCTCTAATTTTTTATTGCGATGGTCATCCCACCATTTGTATGTGGGCGACAATAATTATTTTTGCATTCAGAGGAGGAAGTTCGTGACTGAAATTTCGTGACAAGATCTCGCCGCAACGAAAAACGGCTTCGTTTTAATGATTGCTAATCCATCTCCCTTATCATACCCCTGACACTAGCTCCCATATTTCGCGATAATACAAAACGTGCTGCCCTTGTTTGTTGAGGTCATTGGACCCTAAACTTACACACTACTTGATCTAACTTGAACTAAGTTACGATAAGGACAACGCATACACCCATGCCAGAGGGAGGACTCGAACCTCCGACGAAGGGAACCTCATGCCATACCTGCAGCAACGCTCCAGAGGAGCCTAGAGTAGTGTTGACAGTCTCCTTAGTAGACCTGCTGCATCTTCTAAGTGTTGTATCAAAAAAAGCGCAAACTTTGGTTCGCCTTCCTCAAAACACTTTCCATATGGGCATTTCACAATTTGTATATGATCATTCCAATTTAAGTCGTTCATAATTGTAGTTCCGAGGTATACAATTGACCTGACAGCCTTTAGACTTGTGTGATTTATCGCGTAACCGAAATTTGACGGATTCCTTTCAGTGCTCGTGTGGAAGACTTCACACTTTTCATTATTTAGAGTCAACTGCCACTTTTCGCAGCATACAGTTGTCTTACCTAATTCATTTTGCAATTGGTTAGACCTTTAATAGTGGCAATTATTTATTTACAGCTTGTAAAAATAGATACGTGTTTCAAAGTTTTACTGACCTTCAGAGTAGTCATCAGCACTGTGTATAACCCGTTGCCAGCGATGTGGAAGTCGTAGGCTACTCTTAGCAGTGCCAGTTGTCTTGACAGTTCAAGCGGCGCGGTCAATTGCCTGACGAATTTTTAGCAGTTCTGAAGCGAACGCCGTAAGTGTTTCCTTCGGTTTAGAAATTGATTTGAACTCAGGACGGCTTAAGTCACGGGAGTGCAGTAGGTGGTATAGCACTTAGCAGTTCCATCAGTCAAACAAATCAGTAACAGCTTGCACTGTACATGCTTGAGTATTGTTGCGCAAAATGATGGTCAAGTCCTGCAGAAACTGTCATCACTTCTGTCTCTATGCTGTACATTTTTAGAACACAACCTACGATCAGCTTAGAGACAGAAGTGATGACACTTTCTTCAGGACCTGGCCATCATTTTGCAGGACAATGCTCAAGCACGTACAGTGCAAGCTGTAGTGATTTGTTTGACTGATGGGGCTGCTAAGTGCTATACCATATACTGCACTCCCCTGACTTAAGCCCTCGTAAGTTCACCTCGATTTATAAACTGACGTAAACACTTCATGGCATTCGCCTCAGAGCTGTTACAAATTCTTCGGGCAATAGACCGCGCCGCTCGAACTGTCAACACAACTGGCAATGCCAAGAGTATCCTAAGAGTTCCACATCGCTGGAAACTTGTTATACACAATGCTGGTGACTACTTTGATGGTCAGTAAAACGTTGAAACACGTATCTATTTTGTGCGAGCTGTAAATAAATAGTTGCCACTATTGAAGTTCCAACCCTCGTACATAGTAGAAGCTTAATTTTTGACAGATTAGAGAAAGTCATGCATTTTCAAATCTCTCTTTGATAATAAGTTTTTAGTTACTGGAATTACAAAATTTTCATAGACACGTGGAGTTATGCGGTTTTTTGTGCCTGCCATCGATATTTATATAGCAAACGTAAAGATGACGTGTAATAGTATGGTTCACGTATCCTGTGTAATTGCATTCTGTTTCACCGTTGGCGTACTTCCACTACTGTGTTGGTAAAAACTAATTAGTTATTTTAATTAATTTTATTTTATTGAAAAATAAATATTTGAACTAACCATCTGAAATTATCGTCATATCATACCCAATGTGATTCTATATGACGTTAATGAAGTATGTCTTGTACTATTATACTGTACTTTACAACTGACCTTTTTGCACATTAGACGGCCGAGGTGGCCGAGCGGTTCTCGACGCTACAGTCTGGAACCGCGAGACCGCTACGGTCGCAGGTTCGAATCCTGCCTCGGGCATGCATACGTGTGATGTCCTTAGGTTAGTTAGCTTTAAGTAATTCTAAGTTCTGGGGGACTGATGACCTTAGAAGTTAAGTCCCATAGCGCTGAGAGCCACTTGAACCATTTCTTGCACATTAATGCTGATTGAGCTTTTATTATATTACGTTAGTGTTTCTTTTTTCACATTGTTAGAAGTGCTGCGCTCTAGCGATAAGAGCTTACGTTATGGCTGCGTTAGCAGTGTCTTGAGACTGTAACTGTAGTCAGCTACTCATTATGTCTGTGTATGTATACGACAGCAGATTTCTGCTCGACATTTGTACGGTTATTACTCATCGTCTTTTTCAATGCACGTGGTAGTCTTAGATGTTCGGAATTGCATAGAATTAATTCATGTTGAGATTTATACACCTTCCTGATATCGTGTAGGGCAGGCTGTTCCAGCTCGTCTCCTCCGTTGTGAGCCGCGGAGCGCTCCCTGCTCCAGGGAGCCTTGTCGCTCGCTGTGACCATTCTAGTGGGCCAGAACGCCGGCAAGTGGCACGGCTGGCTGAGGCAGGCGTCAAGGCAAGCGTTTTGATGTGTCAGCTGCGTCTTACAAGATCGACAGCCTTACGCTCTTAGCTGCTAAGACGTGGTGACATGCTACACCAGAAAATACGATGTTCAGGAAATGAATAAGAAACAACTATTTTACAAGAAATTGCATACTAAATGTATTGGGCCTCTGTGGCTTGACATTTTCTTATCACAACAAAATGGGAAATATCAGGCGTCAAAGTGTTCGCAGCGTTAATGCGGAGAATGGCCTTCGTTGTTGCATCCTGAAGAAACGATTGTTCCTTACTTTTTACTCTTTTCATTGCTGAGAAAAGCTGCTCACAACAATACGTAAACCCAAACATGCACATGATCTGAGCGGCACTGTTGTGAAGCTTAGGAAATAGTTTTTCCTGTAAAGAACGATACTATCGTGACAAATCCAACGTGTTGTAGTACCTCTCTTTCAAAAAAGTTGAATTTTGCAAATCAATAATCTCCAATTGAAGTGACGATAACAAGTCATCGGGGGAAACTGAAAAAGGAGTGCTGGACACCTTAAGTTCTATTTCCAAACTAGTGAGGTCTTGGAATCGTGTTTCAAACGGCGCGATGAGCTGCCTTAACTTTGCTTAGTAATCGCCGAAAGTAGTACCTTCAAGTAGTTGTAAAGAAGCAAGAGGATTGAAGAACAAATGTCCATTACTCATTTGCCTCTCAAATAAACGTAACTTTTCCATGAACGCTTTGATGTGGTCGTGCATGTCAACGATTAGCTGCCCTTTGCCCTGCAATGACAGATTCAAATTATTCAGATGCATAGTTATGTCAGCTACGAACTCTAGGTCTGATATCCATTTTATATCTTTCAGACAAAGCATTTCTTCCCCTTTCATTTCGAGATAAATGTATATTTCCTCACGAATGGCAAGAAAACATCAAGAACTTTTCCCTGACTCAGCCAACGAACTGTACTGTGGTAAGGTTTATCCCCATATTCCGCTTCCAAATCTTTAAGGAATCATTTGAATTGGCGATGATTCATGCCGTGACGTAGCACAGTATTCATACACTTCACGACACCTTTCATTACGCCACCTAGCTCTACTGTTTCACCACACATTGCCTCTTGGTGAATGAAACAATGAAGACTCAAAATGTCTTTCCCGAATTCGTCCCTGAGTTAATTTTTCAAACGAGAAGCAAAACCTTGGTGACGCCCGATCATTTGTGGTGCACCGTCTGTCGCTACAGAATGGAGCTTATCCCACGGTAAATTCATATTGTCCACTAATTCACAAACAGCTTCAAAAATATCACGTCCTGTTGCGGTGTAATCGAGTGGTACCACATCCAAGAGATCTTCAGTTACTTGCAGCTCCATGTCGATACCACGCACAGAGACTGCAAGGTGAGTACAGTCCGATGTGTCGGTGCTTTCGTCAAGCGCTAGCGAAAATGCAACAGAGCTCTCCGCCTTTTTCCTGAACTGTGTCTCTAAATCCGCTGCCATGTCCAGCATTCGACGAGACAATGTTTGCTTCCACAGGCGAACCCCTTCAATTGCCTGCACCTCCCTCGGAAACAAAGATTCTGAAATTGCTACCATGCACGATTTTACGAGTGGTCCCACCGAAAACGGTTTGTCACTCATCGCAATGATGTGAGCGACCCTGTAGCTTGCTCGAATTGCAGATTCGGTAGTGTTTTCTCCGCTCTCATTCACCTCAGAATTATAAACGCATTACAGAACACGAACTATGTTGCATGTTTTGATACCCTCTGTATTACGAACCCGTTTTTAAACTTAGGACTCCTGGTATGTCGTTCTTAAGCCTGGCTACCAGTTCTCTGCGTGCAAAGCCTTCTACCTGATCGTAGGGCGCTGCGTGAAGACGCGTATAATATCGCTGTATATTGTAACTCTTCGCAGAATTAAATACACCCCTGGAAATGGAAAAAAGAACACATTGACACCGGTGTGTCAGCCCCACCATACTTGCTCCGGACACTGCGAGAGGGCTGTACAAGCAATGATCACACGCACGGCACAGCGGACACACCAGGAACCGCGGTGTTAGCTGCGCAGCATTTGTGCACCGCCGCCGTCAGTGTCAGCCAGTTTGCCGTGGCATACGGAGCTCCATCGCAGTCTTTAACACTGGTAGCATGCCGCGACAGCGTGGACGTGAACCGTATGTGCAGTTGGCGGACTTTGAGCGAGGGCGTATGGTGGGCATGCGGGAGGCCGGGTGGACGTACCGCCGAATTGCTCAATACGTGGGGCGTGAGGTCTCCACAGTACATCGATGTTGTCGCCAGTGGTCGGCGGAAGGTGCACATGCCCGTCGACCTGGGACCGGACCGCAGCGACGCACGGATGCACGCCAAGAACGTAGGATCCTACGCAGTGCCGTAGGGGACCGCACCGCCACTTCCCAGCAAATTAGGGACACTGTTGCTCCTAGGGTATCGGCGAGGACCATTCGCAACCGTCTCCATGAAGCTGGGCTACGGTCCCGCACACCGTTAGGCCGTCTTCCGCTCACGCCCCAACATCGTGCAGCCCGCCTCCAGTGGTGTCGCGACAGGCGTGAATGGAGGGACGAATGGAGACGTGTCGTCTTCAGCGATGAGAGTCGCTTCTGCCTTGGTGCCAATGATGGTCGTATGCGTGTTTGGCGCCGTGCAGGTGAGCGCCACAATCAGGACTGCATACGACCGAGGCACACAGGGCCAACACCCGGCATCATGGTGTGGGGAGCGATCTCCTACACTGGCCGTACACCTCTGGTGATCGTCGAGGGGACACTGAATAGTGCACGGTACATCCAAACCGTCATCGAACCCATCGTTCTACCATTCCTAGACCGGCAAGGGAACTTGCTGTTCCAACAGGACAATGCACGTCCACATGTATCCCGTGCCACCCAGCGTGCTCTAGAAGGTGTAAGTCAACTACCCTGGCCAGCAAGATCTCCGGATCTGTCCCCCATTGAGCATGTTTGGGACTGGATGAAGCGTCGTCTCACGCGGTCTGCACGTCCAGCACGAACGCTGGTCCAACTGAGGCGCCAGGTGGAAATGGCATGGCAAGCCGTTCCACAGGACTACATCCAGCATCTCTACGATCGTCTCCATGGGAGAATAGCAGCCTGCATTGCTGCGAAAGGTGGATATACACTGTACTAGTGCCGACATTGTGCATGCTCTGTTGCCTGTGTTTATGTGCCTGTGGTTCTGTCAGTGTGATCATGTGATGTATCTGACCCCAGGAATGTGTCAATAAAGTTTCCCCTTCCTGGGACAATGAATTCACAGTGTTCTTATTTCAATTTCCAGGAGTGTACTTTATCACATACAAGACACTGTGGACCACCACCATCCCTCTCAATCAATAGTAAGGTATCGTCCAATAGAGGTACAAGGGTCCCGCGGCTCGTCATATCTGTCATTGAACACGGATTGTTGCGTCAGTTGCGGCTGCATGCGGCCAAGGGTCAGTGAGTTCGCTTTCCCCCTCCACGCGGGCTCCGAGCTGCCGCAGTGAGCGCTCCGGAGGACTACGGCTTCCTGGAGCTCGGTTGCAACAGCCTGTTAGGGAAGTCCCATAGTGCTCAGAGCAATATCGTGTAGGGCCTCCACGAGCACGCAGAGGTGTCGCAACACGACGTGGCATGGAATCGAATAATGTCTGAAGTAGTGCTAGAGGGAACTGACACCATGAATTCTGCAGGGCTGTCGATAAATCCGTAAGAGTAAGAGGGGGTGGAGATCTCTTCTGGACAGCTCGTTGCAAGGCATCCCAGATATGCTAGATAATGTTCATGTGTGGGGAGTTTTATGGCCAGCCGAAGTGTTTAAACTAAGAAGAGTGTTCCTGGAGCCACTCTTTAGCATTTCTGGACGTGTTGGGTGTAGCATTGTCCTGCTGGAATTGCTCATGTCCGTCGGAATGCGCGATGGACATGAAATGATGCAAGTGATCAGGCAGGATGCTCACGTACATACTACCTATCAGAGTCGTAACTATACGTGTCAGAAGTTCCATATCACTCCAACTGCACACGCCCCCCTCATCATTACAACAGTCCCCTGCTGACATGCAGGGTTCATGGATTCATGAGGTTGTCTCTATAGCCGTACAAGTCCATCCGCTCGATGCAATTTGAAACGAGACCCGCCCAACCAGGTGACATGTTTCCAGTGATGAGCAGTCCAATGTCGATGTTGATGGGCCCAGGCGAGACGTAAAGCTTTGTGTCGTACACGAATGGGCCTTCAGTTCTGAAGGCCCATATCGATGATGTTTCTTGAATGGTTCGCTCGCTGACTCTTGTTGATGGCTGAGCACTGAAATCTGCAGCAGTTTGCGGAAGGGTTGCACTTATGTCACGTTGAACGATTCTCTTCAGTAGTCGTTGGTCCCTTTCTTGCAGGATCTTTTTCCGGCCGGAGCGATGTCGAAGATCCGATTTTTTACTGTATTCCTGATATTCATGGTACACTCGTGAAATGGTCTTACGGGAAAAGCCCTACTTCATCGCTACCTCTGTGATGCTCTGTCCCATCGCTCGTGCGCCGTCTATACCACCACGTTCAAATTCACTTCAATCTTGATAACCTGCCATTGTAGCAGCAGTAACCGATCTAACAACTGCGCCAGACGCTTGTCTTATATAGGCGTTGCCGACCGCAGCACAGTGTGGTGCCTGTTTACATATCTCTGTATTTGAATACGGATGCCTATACCAATTTCTTTGGAGCTTCAGTGTATATAATCTCATTTCTCTCGTTTGGCTGTATTGTATGATACCATTATTCGCACTTGTCTTTATTACCTATCACCAGGTAATATGATGGTGGGCTACGCCCGAAACGCGTCATGAGCACAATAAAGGATTCTGTACCATCTGGATCTGTATTACTTATGCGACTTACCAGCACTTTTAAATCCACTTTCACCGTTACTGTTATCAAACTCCAAAATCCTTCATCTACATCTACATCTACTTTTATACTCCGCAAGTCACCCAATGGTGTGTGTCGGAGGGCACTTTAAGTGCCACTATCATTACGTCCCTTTCCTGTTCCAGTCGCGTATGGTTCGCGGGAAGAACGACTGCCGGAAAGCCTCCGTGCGCGTTCGAGACTCTCCGAGTTTACATACGTGATCTCCTCGGGAGGTATAAGTAGGGGGAAGCAATATATTCGATACCTCATCCAGAAACGCACCCTCTTGAAACCTGGCGAGCAAGCTAAACCGCGATGCAGAGCGCCTCTCTTGCAGAATCTGCCACTTGAGTTTGCTAAACATGGTGGTGGTTAGTGTTTAACGTCCCGTCGACAACGAGGTCATTAGAGACGGAGCGCAAGCTCGGGTTAGGGAAGGATTGGGAAGGAAATCGGCCGTGCCCTTTCAAAGGAACCATCCCGGCATTTGCCTGAAGCGATTTAGGGAAATCACGGAAAACCTAAATCAGGATGGCCGGAGACGGGATTGAACCGTCGTCCTCTCGAATGCGAGTCCAGTGTGCTAACCACTGCGCCACCTCGCTCGGTTGCTAAACATATCCGTAACGCTATCACGCTTACCAAATAACCCTGTAACGAAACGCGCCGCTCTTCTTTGGATCTTCTCTATCTCCTCTGTCAACCCAATCTGGTACGGATCCCACACTGATGAGCAATACTCAAGTATAGGTCGAACGAGTGTTTTGTAAGCCACCCCCTTTGTTGATGGACTACATTTTCTAAGGACTCTCCCAATGAATCTCAACCTGGCACCCGCCTTACCAACAATTAATTTTATATGTTCATTCCACTTCAAATAGTTCCGTACGCATACTCCCAGATATTTTACAGAAGTAACTGCTACCAGTGTTTGTTCCGCTATCATATAATCACAGAATAAAGGATCCTTCTTTCTATGTATTCGCAATATATTACATTTGTATATGTTAAGGGTCAGTTGCCACTCCCTACACCAAGTGCCTATCCGCTGCAGATCTTCCTGCATTCCGCTGCAATTTTCTAATGCTGCAACTTCTCTGTATACTACAGCATCGTCCGCGAAAAGCCGCAAGGAACTTCCGACACTATCTACTAGGTCATTTATATATATTGTGAAAAGCAATGGTCCCATAACACTCCCCTGTGGCACGCCAGAGGTTACTTTGTCTGTAGACGTCTCTCCATTGAGAACAACATTCTGTGTGCTGTTTGCTAAAAACTCTTCAATCCAGCCACACCGCTGGTCTGATATTCCGTAGGCTCTTGCTTTGTTTATCAGGCGACAGTGCGGAACTGTATCGAACGCCTTCCGGAAGTGAAAGAAAATGGCATCTACCTGTGAGCCCTTCAGGACTTTACGTCCGATTTACAATAAGCTACAGGCTCTGTTACCTGCTAGTAGCGTGATGTCTCCCAGGGGCGACTAACACCTTGCCCACTGTGCTTAGCCGAGTCGCAGGCCGTCCTTATGCACGGAACCCCTGAGGCGACGTGAGGATCGTGTGGGCGTATTTTCATTTTGTGGCGAGCGAGCGGCGGGCCAGTGCAGAGCGGTGGCGTGGCGCCTGCCCGGCGAGCCGTCCTTCATTAGCGTCCGCGACGGCCGGCCGCTAATGAGCCCGGCCGCCCTCCCGTTCGACTCCCGCCGCTGCTTCGTTACCACTGCTGCTCGCCGCGTGCTTTCTTTCGGGGCCGTACATTTCTTTCCAGTGCCACTTCATTACGAAATATCCACCCTCCTCCCAGCAGTTCAAGTCGGACACTTTGCCCGCGAAACAGATATTCATTACTGAGTCGTGGCGGGGTTGCTGGCGTCGCCTTTCGAATTCCCGGCGCGGCTAGCTCGATCTGTCGTCTGATGTCCCTCTGGTTTGAAGCCACTAAGATATTGTTGATGGGGGACGAGGTGTGTTGTCGCTTGGCGAGTTGGAAAGTGGTAGCAGATCGTGGTTACGATCCACGGTCCTCTCGCTTAAGGGGGCCAGCACGCTTCCATTTCCCCTTTTTCCCCCCCTCAGAACAAGAATGTTGCAAAAAAATGTTAAAATGTGAAAGCTTATGGGACTTAACTACTACGGTCATCAGTCCCTAGCTTACACGCTACTTAACCTAAATTATCCTAAGGACAAACACACACACACACACACACACACACACACATACACATACACACATGCCCGAGGGAGGACTCGAACCTTCGCCGGGACCAGCCGCACAAAGAATGTTGCAGAATTTTGTTCATTACATATACGAGGGTCAGTCAAAAAGTAATGCCTCCTATTTTTTTCTACGTTTAATTGTCAGGAAATTTAAATGCAATTACATAGGTTGAAAACCACAACATTGAGGATCATTTTGTCATTTTTCAATGTAATCTCCGCCCATCTCTACAGTTTTGGTCCATCTTTGAACAAGGGCATGTATCCCAGCACGGTAAAGATCACAGCTCTGCTTCCTTTGACGCACGGATGTTTTGACGGCCTCCTCATCTTCAAAATGAATCCCACGATGAGCTTCTTTTAGTGGCCCGAACAGATGGAAGTCTGATGGTGCCAGGTCAGGGCTGTATGGGGGATGAGGCAAAACTTCCCATCCAATTTTGACAATCTCGTCAGAGGTGTGACGACTGGTGTGTGGTCTTGCATTGTCATGCAAAAGAACAACATCTGCCATTGATTTTGTTGGGCGAACTCGCTGAAGATGTGCTTTAAGTTTTTTGAGGGTTGTGACGTATTGAACAGAATTTATTGTGCATCCCTGCTCCAAAAAATCAACCAGAATCACACCCTCTGTATCCCAGAAAACAGTTGCCATAACTTTCCCTGCCAATCGCACAGCTTTGAATTTTTTCTTCCTCGGCGAGCTTGTGTGACGCCACTCCATTGACTGCCTCTTTGATTCAGGTTCAAAAAAATGCACCCATGTTTCGTCCCCGGTCACAATTTTTTTCAGAAACTCATCTCCCTCCAAACGGAAGCGCTGCAAGTGTTGGGAGGCTATTGTTTTCCTTGCCTCTTTATTCTGATCGGTTAACATTCTTGGAACCCACCGTGCACAAACTTTTGAGTACCCCAATTGTTTAATAATCGTGATCACACTGCCTTTACTAAGAGAAATAATGCGACACACTTCATCTGCAGTCACCCGACGGTCACCACGAATGATGTCATCAACTTGCTGAATGTTGTGTGGAGTCACTGCACTCACCGGCCTGCCGCTCCGCTTTTCGTCAGTCAACGGTGTTTGCCCTTCAGCTTCCTTACAACAACGAACCCATCGTCTAACAGTGCTGACATCCACTGTCACAACACCATACACCTTCTTCAGTCTTTCATGAATGCGTATGGGCGTTTCACCTTCTGCATTCAAGAATTCAATCACACAACGCTGTCTCAAACGAACATCGATGTCGGCCATCTTACAAACTTCTGCTGTGCTGCCACCTGTTGACACAGAAAGTTACTACTGCAGTGGATTGCAGAAGGTTTGAGGAATGGCGCCAAATTCAAATTTTTCACTTAACTTAATTTTTTTAAGTAGAAAAAAAATGGGAGGCATTACTTTTTGACCGACCCTCGTATAAGACTCAACAAAATAATTACAGTTGCTGCATATGTATCTCAGTTAATTTTGTGCTTTGCATTTTTCTGTGAAATAATTATAAAATCACAGGCCGTATAATAACCTGCAAAATGTCATGTTGATTAATCGGTTTTCTGCCTGTTATTCGCGTCTTTACTGCACGATATTTCAACTGCGTGACTCGCAGATCGGCCGGCCGGAGTGGCTGAGTGGTTCTAGGCGCTACAGTCTGGAACCGCGTGACCGCTACGGTCGCAGGTTCGAATCCTGCCTCGGGCATGGATGTGTGTGATGTCCGTAGGTTAGTTAGGTTTAAGTAGTTCTCAGAAGTTAAGTCTCATAGTGTTCAGAGCCATTTATTCAGCTCGTCGCTCGAGGCTCGGCAGAGCGTCCTCAGATAGTCTGTCTCTTCTCTGAGGTGCCATTTCACGTACGTTCTTACTTACATGTACTGTCATCTCTAATTCCATCCTTACACTTGTGTCCCTTGGGGTCTGGATGTTGTCTACGTTGCGTCTTCAGAAGATCGAGCGCTGGGTTCCAAGCGGAGCTCAGCTGGAAACCGGTGTCCCGTTTATGAGATTCTCCGCAACCTTATATGTTGTATTGTTGTATGTTAACCGGGGACCTAGAAACGACGGAGAGGTTTCGTCCCCGCCGCTGCCACAGTGGTCCGCTACCCCACGACGACTGCCGCAGTACACAACCCCACGACGACTAGATCTACAGACCAGTCTTTACCACGGTATTTCATTGCGAAGGATTGTTATGGTTCGAGGCGTGGAGACAGAATCCTTTGTGCGTGGGTTTTCTATTGTTTATTTCAGACATATGGAAACTAATGAGTTTTGGGATCAATATGCCTGTATCGCATTGTTTGTTAAAATATTCCTCGATATGTGATTCTTGAGTTTCTCCCGGCGTATTTGATAATCAAAATTTTCCGCGGGTGTACTGCCGGTCTATAGTGTGCCCGTTGGACACTATAGACCGGCAGTACACCCGTGGATATTTTGATTCCTCGATATCATCTTCCGTTATTCTGTGGCGTCGGTCGAAATCTATTCGTTCCTGCACATGAGTCGGGCCTGATAGTCTAAAAACTAAAACTAAACTCCTCCCGAACAGGCCATGAAGGCCCAACGGTACTGAACGGCCGCCGTGTCATCCTCAACTCATAGGCGTCACGGGATGCGGATATGGAGGGGCATGTGCTCAGCACACCGCTCTCCCGGCCGTATGTTAGTTTCCGAGACCGGAGCCGCTACTTCTCAGTCTAGTAGATCCTCAGTTGGCCTCACAAGGGCTGAGTGCACCCCGCTTGCCAACAGCGCTAGACGGACCGGATGGTCACTCATCCAAGTGCTAGCCCAGCCCGAGAGCGCTTAACGTCGGTGATCTGGCGGGTACCGGTGTTACCATTGCGGCAAGCCGTTGGCGCCTGATAGTCTATAGGTAAAGAAATTTGTACAAAAGTTTATATTCCCAGCTATTCATTAGAGCAATCTTGTCGTGCAAGGTCTTTCTCAGGAAAGTTCACAGCGCCTGGAACTGCTTATGAATGCCTGTGGTCGTTATGGCTGTGTTGTTCGACTCTTTGATGACGTTTCACCACCATATATACAGCTATCCTGGCTGCGTGCAGAAAAACGCAGAGAATACCATATCATCTGTCTTCCCTACTGTCTTATCAATGAACACTGTCCCTCATGTCTCTCCTCGACTTTGTAGATCGTTGAAATATTGTGCAGAAAAATTGAACAAAAAATCAGATTGTAACGGCACATCCTCCACTAACATTACTTTTCCTCAACAGTCGTTGTCGATACCAGTATTATTTGTCGAATTTTGGACAATTCAGTATTATCTGAAATGCTTTTCTTAAAACTTTCATATAATTTTGTACACAGTATGTTATATTTCGAGCTAAGATGTATGAAAAGGAATTATTTTATATAATATTTTAGATTCGATGTTATAATCGATAAATACTAGTTCTTAATGTACAGTTAAAGTTATTGCTTTTTTGAAATATTTGAAATTACGAATTATTTGCACATTTAAAATTTGTATTATTAATTGCACAATCGTGTTGTTGTTGTTGTTTTATGGGGAAGACCACACAGCGAGGTCACCGGTCTCATCGGACTAGGGAAATCACGGAAAACCTAAATCAAGATGGCCGGACGCGGGATTGAACCGTCGTCCTCCGGAATGCGAGTCCAGTGTCTAACCACTGCGCCACCTCGCTCGGTGCACAATCGTGTATTGTATACTACGCTTATTTGTGGATTCATTGATGAAATAATAATCTAAATTAATAATGTAACGAAAACTAGTACGAATTAATTTGTTAAGAAAAATTGTAAACCCTTTGGAATATTGCTATTTCCACAGTGTATGAGAGTCGTAAGCTTGCCCCTAATGTGATCGGACGTATTTTTGTATAATAGGTGCGAACAGTGTAATTTCGGCTTTTTTTGATTTTTCACATTAACATAGTGTGTGATATCATAAAATGTGAGAAAATCAGTGGAAAATATATTTATGTAAAAAAAATCTGCAACAAAAATCTTCCAATTTTTCAAATTCAAACCAAATGTGAGGGCATGGTGTTAGATTTTCAGCTTCGAGAATCAGACCATTTGACAAGAAGAACTGGAGCCATCTCAACGTGACAAGCTAAGTAAACTTGAAAATTTATTGTAATCTTCGCTCCTCTCAAATCTTGAATAAAAGAACACTCCGTCTTCAGTCCACGAGTGGCCTACCGGGACCATCCGACTGCCGTGTCATCCTCAGTGAAGGATGCGGATAGGAGGGGCGTGGGGTCAGCACACCGCCCTCCCAGTCGTTATGATGGTATTGTTGACCGAAGCCACTACTATTCGGTCGAGTAGCTCCTCAATTGGCATCACGAGGCTGAGTGCACCCCGAAAAATGGCAACAGCGTATGGCGGCCTGGATATTCACCAATCCAAGTGCCGACCACGCTCGACAGCGCTTAACTTCGGTGACCTTACGGGAATCGGTGTATCCACTGCGGCAAGGCCGTTGCCCAAATCTTGATAAAAGACTTTGCTTATTAATTACGTGGACTGGGCATTATTTAATGTGGACAATAGACGGAAGAAGGAAGGAGGGGAGAGATTACAGGCTGAGAACCCGAAAGTTCACCATAAAATCTGTTCAACACCCGAAAGTTCACCATTAAGAAAAATTTCGAGAACTGCATCTACTGTAGAACAACGAGACGCGCTGCGCACTGCGCGGTCGCTGTGCTGTAAGGCTGAATGTGCGCGCTGGAATTTATACGCAACGGCTGCTCGATTGACGCGAGGTTTGTCGTCTGCCCCATTCAGCGAGGTCGCGACCCCCCAGGGAGTTATGACAGCGCGAGGAGAGTCGTGGGGAGGAGCGGCGTGGCTGGCTCGTTATCTCGGGCAGAACCCCCGCCCACTGGCCGCGGAGCCGCCCATCCGCTCTGAGTCAGGACGCGCCGCCTTGCGCCCGTCTTTCCCACGCACGCTCGCGTAATGCTCCAGTTTGGGAGCCGCGTTAAGTCGAGCGACATTGCTATGCCGCCTCCTTCGCGATCCCACTTTCTTTCGCTCCCACAGGCAGGAGGTCTTCACTGCACGGCGATAGGGAAAGTAAGGTGTAGGAAGCCCGCCCGGTTGGCCGAGCGGTCTGACGCACGGCTTTCCGGGCGGCAAAGAGCGCCTGGTCCCCGGCATGAATCTGCCTGGCGGATTTGTCTCGAGGTCCGGTGAACCAGCCAGCTGTGGATGGTTTTTAGGCGGTTTTCCATCTGTCTCGGCGAATGCGAGCTTGTTCCCCTTCTTCCACCTCAGTTACACTATGTCGGCGATTGCTGCGCAAACAAGTTCTCCACGTACCACGCAAACATAAGGGTTACACTCGTCTGGTATGAGACATTCCCTGGGGGGGGGGGGGGGGGGGGGGGGCGAACGGCTCAGTAACTCTGGGTTCGGTATGGGGCGGCGGGGGTTGTTGACCACTGCGGCTGCGGCAGGGACGGAGCCTCTCCGTCGTTTCTATGTCCCCGTTTAACATACAATACAATACAATACAAGGTGTAGGAACCGGCGCGAATTCAGTGTTCGGCTCTGGCGAGCTTTGTTACACAATTCACCATCACGCTCACTTTCAGCGTACAGCACATGTCTATCACCGTAATACAGCGCCTGACAAAAAACGTGAAGCACCGGATGTAAATGTAAGTTCGTACACATACACACCATCGGCGGAGATGCAATTGATTAGAGCTGCAGTTCCCTGAGACAGGTACAATGGCCACCACAGTGTTATGCGTGCTAAGTGTTGCTTCCAGTTCTGGTAGGATGTGTACACTGAAGAGCCAAAGAAACTGGTGCACCCGCCTAATATCGTGTAATGCCCCCGCGAGCACGCAGAGGTGGCGCAACAGGACGTGGCATGGACTCGACTAACGACCGAAGTAGTGCTGGAGGGAAGTGGCACCACGAATCTTACAGGGCTGTCCATAAATCCGTAAGAGTTCGAGGAGGTGGAGGTCTCTTCTGAGCAGCACGTTGCAAGACATCCCACATATCATAGATAATGTTTATGTCTGGGGAGTTTAGTGGCCAGCGGAAGTGTTTAATCTCAGAAGAGTGTTCCTGCAGCCGCTCTGTAGCACTTCTGGATGCGTGGGATGTCGCATTGACCTATTGGAACTTCGCCATTCCATCGGAATGCACAATGGACTTGAATGGATGCAGGTTATCGGACAGGAGGCTTCGTACGTGTCACCTGTCAGAATCGTATGTAGACGTATAAGGGGTCCCATATCTCTCTAACTGCACACGCTCCACACCATGACAAAGCCTTCACCATCCTGAACAGTGCCCTGCTGACATGCAGGGTCCATGAATTCATGAGGTTGTCTCCATACCCGTACACTCCATCAGCTCGATACAATTTGAAACGAGACTCGTCCGACCAGGCAACATGTTTCCAGTCATCAACAGTCCAACGTCGGTGTTGACGGGCCCAGGCGAGGCGTAAAGCTTTGTGTCGTGCAGTCACCAAGGGTACACGAGTGGTGCTTCAGCTCCGAAAACCCATATCGATGGTGTTTCGTTGAATGGTTCGCACGCTGACACTTGCTGATGGCCCAGCATTGAAATCTGCAGCAATTTACGTAAGGGTTGCACTTCCGTCACGTTGAACGATTCTCTTTAGTCGTTGTTGGTCTCGTTCTTACAGGATCTTTCTCCGGCCGCAGCGATGTCGGGGATTTGATGTTTTACTGGATTCCTGATATTCACGGTACACGCGCGAAATGGTCGTACGGGAAAATGACCACTTCGTCGCTACCTCGGAGATGCTGTGTCCCGTCTCTCGTGCGCCGACTATACCACCACGTTCAAATTCACTTAAATCTTGATAATCTGCCATTGTAGAAGCAGTAAACGATCTAAAACCTGCGCGAAACACTTGTTATCTTATATCTGCGTTTGCCGGCCGGTGTGGCCGTGCGGTTCTAGGCGCTACAGTCTTGAGCCGAGCGACCGCTACGGCCGCAGGTTCGAATTCTGCCTCGGGCATGGATGTGTGTGATGTCCTTAGGTTAGATAGGTTTAATTAGTTCTAAGTTCTAGGCGACTGATGACCTCAGAAGTTAAGTCGCATAGTGCTCATAGCCATTTGAACCATTTTATACCTGCGTTGCCGGCCGCAGCGCCGTAATTTGCCTGTTTAAATATCTCTGTATTTGAATATGGATGCCTATGCCAGTTTTTGAGCGATCACTGTGAAGGAGCCGGACGTGCCGCGAGTTCGCCTGAGACTGCGTTATATGCATTTGATAGAGTTGAACAGGGACCCCATTCTGTTCTCTAGTTGGTCAGATGATCGAAAATAACCAGATTTGTGTGGCATTCAGATGTTACAGCGGTCCGATGTTGGACTGCATGGGAACATGAAGACAGACATACTCGTCGTATGCCGTCGTCGTTGTAGGTGGGACAGGTTTGACCATCATATCAAAACTCCTAGATATCTAAATCCAACATTTTGAAAAGGCACAGCGATGTCATTCGTGTGGTCATGGTTTGGGGAGTCATCGGGTATGACTCCAGGTAACGGCTCGTAGTGGTTGAGGAAACTCTAACGGCACAGTGGTACATGAAGGACATCCTGTGCCCTCATGTGTTTCCTGTCATGTGACAGTACTGGAGTCATTTTTCGACAGGACATTACCCACCCACATATGTCATGTGTTTTGCCATAAACTGCCTGCGTGACATTGAGGTCCTCCCGTGACCAGCTACATCACCAAATCTATTCCCAATAGACTGTCAACTCCGTCACAGTGACGTTGTCCAGGATATCAAGGACTAGTTTCGACACTTGTGGTCCAGCTTGTCTGTGTCAGTGCACGCTCCAGGTCAGACGGGGTGCAGCGTCATACTGACAGTGCACTCATACTCTAAATTTGACTCATTTTGGGTTGGGTTTATTTGGGGGAGGTGACCAGACAGCGAGGTCACCGCTCTCATCGGATTAGGGAAGCACGGTAAGGAAGTCGGCCGTGCCCTTTCAAAGGAACCATCTCGGCATTCGTCTGGAGCGATTTAGGGAAATCACGGAAAACCTAAATCAGGATGGCCGGACCCGGGATTGAATCGTCGTCCTCCCGAATGCGAGTCCAGTATGTGAATCCTTTTGTTATCACTGAAATAACCTCAGGTGAGAATTTAAGGAGATGGGACCTGGTTAAACTGACTAAACCAGAGCTTGTACAGAGTTTCAGGGAGAGCATAAGGGAATAATTGACAGGAATGGGGGAAAGAAATACAGTAGAAGACGAATGGGTAGCTTTGAGGGATGAAGTAGTGAAGGCAGCAGAGGATCAAGTAGGTAAAAAGACGAGGGCTAGTAGAAATCCTTGGGTAACAGAAGAAATATTGAATTTAATTGATGAAAGGAGAAAATATAAAAATGCAGTAAATGAAGCAGGCAAAAAGGAATACAAATGTCTCAAAAATGAGATCGACAGGAAGTGCAGATTGCTAAGCAGGCATGGCTAGAGGACAAATGGAAGGATGTGGAGGCTTATCTCACTAGGGGTAAGATAGATACAGCCTACAGGAAAATTAAAGAGACCTTTGGAGAAAAGAGAGCCACTTGTATGAATATCAAGAGCACAGATGGAAACCCAGTTCTAAGCAAAGAGGGGATAGCAGAAAGGTGGAAGGAGTATACAGAGGGTCTATACAAGGGCAATGTACTTGAGGACAATATTATGGAAATGGAAGAGGATGTGGATGAAGATGAAATGGGAGATACGATACTGCGTGAAGAGTTTGACACAGCACTGAAACACCTGAGTCGAAACAAGGCCCCGGGAGTAGACAACATTCCATTAGAACTACTGACGGCCTTGGGAGAACCAGTCCTGACAAAACTCTTCCATCTTGTGAGCAAGATGTATGAGACAGGCGAAATACCCTCACACTTCAAGAAGAATATAATAATTCCAATCCCAAAGAAAGCACGTGTTGACAGATGTGAAAATTACCGAACTATCAGTTTAATAAGTCACAGCTGCAAAATACTAACACGAATTATTTACAGACGAATGGAAAAACTAATAAAAGCCGACCTAGGGGAAGATCAGTTTGGATTCCGTAGAAATGTTGGAACACGTGAGGCAATACTGACATTACGACTTATCTTAGAAGAAAGATTAAGGAAAGGTAAAGCTACGTTTCTAGCATTTGTAGACTTAGAGAAAGCTTTTGACATTTTTGACTGGAATACTCTCTTTCAAATTCTAAAGGTGGCAGGGGTCAAATACAGGGAGCGAAAGGCTGTTTTCAATTTGTCCAGAAAGCAGATGGCAGTTATAAGAGTGGAGGGGCATGAAAGGGAAGCAGTGGTTGGGAAGGGGGTGAGACAGGGTTGTAGCCTCTCCCCGATGTTATTCAATCTGTATATTAAGCAAGAAGTAACGGAAACAAAAGAAAAATTCGGAGTAGGTATTAATATCCAGGGAGAAGAAATAAAAACTTTGAATTTCGTCGATGACATTGCAGTTCTGTCAGAGACAGCAAATGACTTGGAAGAGCAGTTGAATGGAATGGACAGTGTCTTAAAAGGAGGATATAAGATGAACATCAACAAAAGCAAAACAAGGATAATGAAATGTAGTCGAATTAAGTCGGGTGATGCTGAGGGAGTTAGATTAGGAAATGAGACGCTTAAAGTAGTAAAGGAGTTTTGCTATTTGGGGAGCAAAATAACTGATGATGGTCGAAGTAGAGAGGAAATAAAATGTAGACTGGCAATGGCAAGGAAAGCGTTTCTGAAGAAGAAAAATTTGTTAACATCGAGTATAGATTTAAGTGTCAGGAAGTCGTTTCTGAAAGTATTTGTATGGGGTGTAGCCATGTATGGAAGTGAAACATGGACAATAAATAGTTTGGACATGAAGTGAATAGAAGCTTTCGAAATGTGGTGCTACAGAAGAATGTTGAAGATTAGGTGGGTAGATCACGTCACTAATGAGGAGGTATTGAATAGGATTGGGGAGAAGATAAGTTTGTGGCTCAGCTTGACTAGAAGAAGGGATCGGTTGGTAGGACATGTCCTGAGGCATCAAGGGATCACCAATTTAGTACTGGAGGGCAGAGTGGAGAGTAAAAATAGTAGAGGGAGACCAAGAGATGAATACACTAAGCAGATTCAGAAGGATGTAGGTTGCAGTAGGTACTGGGAGATGAAGGAGCTTGCACAGGATAGATTAGCATGGAGAGCTGCATCAAACCAGTCTCAGGACTGAAGACCACAACAACAACAACAACAATCTTCACAGCCCGTTAAGTTTCCTTTCATTTCGTCTTTCCCTTATGGGTGCTTCACCTTGTTTCTCAAGCTGTGCACATACTTTTTTTGTTGAGTAGGAGAGAGCCTTCGAAGAAGATTTCAGCGATATAACATGTGTAGAACATGGTTAGATGGTAACAACAGTATCGCAAATCACTGCTCCGCTGTCAGGAGAAGAGGTTTCTCAAACGACTGTCATGTAGTTCAAAATGCAAAGATAACTGAGGTACAGTTTGTGTTCCTGTTATAACGATTGTCGTATTAAGATCTCAAAAATGAGCAGTGATACATGTTCTAAAGCTATTCCCAAAACACAATACTGTAATCCCAGCACTGGTTCATGCTCTAAGGTATTTTATGTCTTCAGGGTTGGTCGGTGTTTCTTTTGCAGTTCTCTTGTTTCAATTTTCGCTAGAGACAAAATACCTGAGGTGACTGTGGAGATCATTTTGTGCTTCCGGGACGACCGATCCAGTGATATCCGAATGTTTTGTAAAGATACGTGCCGAATTGACGGGACATCCGTGACGTCACCACCACATAGACCGCCCCGATAACTGAGTGGTCAGTGTGACGGATTGCCGTCCTACGTGCCCGGCTTCGATTCCCGGCTCGGCCGAGGATTTTCTCCGCTCAGGAACTGGGTGTTCTGTTGTCTTCATCATCATTTCATCCCCATCCGGCACGCAGGTCGCCCAATGTGGCGTCGAATGTAATAACACCTGCACCAAGGCGGCCGAACCTGCCCCGCAAGGGACCTCCCGGCCAATGACGCCAAACGCTCATTTCCATTTACCACCACATAGATTTTCTTATATCCAGTGAGATATCTTTTCCTGTAGCTGCGGAAGAATATCTGTTAGGAACGGTAGATACTTGAGGCTGCATAAAGAATCCACCGATGAGGCAGGGACCAGTTCTTGAAAATCTCGTATCACTCAATGACAAACCATGGCAGTTCTCTCAGCCTGCGAAGATGTTTCAACATCCAGTTGTGCGTAAAGGCAAGATTAAGGTGCCCATGGTTTTGTAACGATGCCTCATATACAAAAATAACGATACATTGAAAAGCGATATTATTTCGCAGTGTTTATAGATACCATTCGAAGTAATGTAATCGATTTTGAATGTTACTGCCACGAAGATATTGATGGAGCGAAATGTGAGGCGGATGAATGCAGTGGAATGTGGTACTCGCAGAACACTCATCTGGTTGATCCAGCTCACACAATCAAACAGCCTGGTAGTGACATATCGAATGTCTTCTCTCTTTAGTTGGTGTATTTTAATATTCATACTTTCAGTATTTTCTTTTTTTGTACCGTATTCAGAGACATTTGGCTATCGTTTGACAGGGCCAGGAAATCTTTCAACATACAACCGCACCGCTACTGTAACAGTTAGTCGACATCCGCCATAAACTACAGCAATAGCGGTACACAGTTTTTTTTTACTACTGTACTTATCCTGACAGTCTCTATAACTTAACGAGCTAAACAACAGAACACAGACTGATTGGCTTCAAGAGCACCGAGAAACCCACGAAGCGTACCTGATGATTTTTCATTATGATTCTAAATAAGCTGATAGGGCGCAGAAAGTAGTCCCTACATGCTAACGGAACTCCTTAGTTTTCATAACGCTTTGCGGGCACAGCCCAGCATCTGATGACCCCCGTAGCAATAACACATTTTTACGTTGCAGAAATGAACACATACCGAAACGTATTTATGCAGACACAGTGGCTTGAAACCAATGCTGTGATGAAGAAGCCTTTCGACTTGTAAGACACGAAGTTAATTTATTCACGTAAAGAAATACATATTGACATGATATAGACACACCTATCAGACGAATGAATGTAGCGGCTCTTAACACAAGCAACCTCGCTTACTCTAGATGTCGTGTGAGTGGTGGCGCTGCAACCCGCCAGTACAGGATAGTAAACCATTACTGTCAACAAGATTTATTTTACGTCAAGAACAGATATTTATACAAATTTAAAGTGGTGTGTATTCCAAGGGAAAATATAGAGAAAGTAAAACAAACAGTAAAAGATTGAAAAGTAAAAGAAAAATATTAAACCTACGCATAACCTGCGCATTTATCTATGAAAAGAATTATGAATTTTGGTTTCAAATCATTGTGCCTGTATATATACGTTTCTGCATAGGTTCACATTTGTAATGTAAAAGCTGTTATTGATGTGGCAGGTCGTCTGATGATGGACTACACCCAAACGCTCTATGGAAGTAAATGAGTTCCATTTACATCTAGTGACTGCTTTTTGCGATCTATCAGCTTTTTTAGAATCCTAATAAAAATCATTAGAAATGGTCGCACGCCTCACCCACGACTTTCCGTCGTGCTTTTGGTACGGCAGAGTAAACGATTGTGGCACGTCTTCTGACGGTAGGAAAGTGGTTTGTCGGGCTTATACCGTATTAGTATTTACAGTGTGGAATCATTCATGATGAAGTCGATATCTTTTTTAAAGAAGCCACAAAATCTATAAATTTCATCTACCTCAAACTTTCGCATTCTGAATTGTAACGTCTCGCCACACAGATTGCATTTCAACAATGTCAGGAGGACTAGAATGTGTCTCAGTTTTTCAGGGGAAGATATTATGCCTACATTCAGGATCTCGGTTTCGCGATATCCGTCTACCCAGTTGGCTGATATCCACTGTCTACAGTATGACATTCAAACATGGATCTTTTGAGATGCACTTTCACCACACTGGAGTTGCTGCATCTCCGTTTGTCACTAGACTGACACTGAAGAACCTGACATCGCTCACATCTTCTTTGTACGTGAAAAGTGGGACAGACACAGACAATATTTCTTGCAACCGTTACGTCGTTCTGAAAGATGATTTCCTACGGGTGCTGCCATTCTATTTTATTTGAGTAATCCGTCATAGAGTAAAGAGCTTTTTAAATTTTAAGAAGCTGCCGAGATATCTTGTAGTAGTAACTCAGCACTAGAAACTACGTTAACTGTTGTTACAAGTGTTGTACAGGGTGTTTCAAAAATGACCGGTATATTTGATACGGCAATACAAACTAAACGAGCAGCGATAGAAATACACCGTTTGTTGCAATATCCTTGGGACAACAGTACATTTCCAGGCAGACAAACTTTCGAAAATACAGTAGTTACAATTGTCAACAACAGATGGCGCTGCGGTCTGGGAAACTCTATAGTACGACATTTTCCACATATCCACCATGCGTAGCAATAATATGGCGTAGTCTCTGAATGAAATTACCCGAAACCTTTGACAACGTGAGTGGCGGAATGGCTTCACATGCTGATGAGATGTACTGCTTCAGCTGTTCAATTGTTTCTGGATTCTGGCGGTACACCCGGTCTTTCAAGTGTCCCCACAGAAAGAAGTCACAGGGGTTCATGTCTGGCGAATAGGGAGGCCAATCCACGCCGCCTCCTGTATGTTTCGGATAGCCCAAAGCAATCACACGATCATCGAAATATTCATTCAGGAAATTAAAGACGTCGGCCGTGCGATGTGGCCGGGCACCATCTTGCATAAACCACGAGGTGTTCGCAGTGTCGTCTAAGGCAGTTTGTACCACCACAAATTCACGAAGAACGACCAGATAGCGTGATGCAGTAATCGTTTCGGATCTGAAAAATGCGCCAATGATTCCTTTGGAAGAAATGGCGTCCCAGACCAGTACTTTTTGAGGACGCAGGGACGATGGGACTGCAACATGGGGCTTTTCGGTTCCCCATATGAGCCAGTTCTGTTTATTGACGAAGCCGTCCAGGTAAAAATAAGCTTCGTCAGTAAACCAAATGCTGCCCACATGCATATCGCCGTCATCAATCCTGTGCACTATATCGTTAGCGAATGTCTCTCGTGCAGCAATGGTAGCGGCGCTGAGGGATGGCAGTGTTTGAATTTTGTATGGGTAGAGGTGTAAACTCTGGAGCATGAGACGATACGTGGACGTTGGCGTCATTTGGACCGCAGCTGCAACAGGGCGAACGGAAACCCGAGGCCGCTGTTGGATCACCTGCTGCACTAGCTGCGCGTTGCCCTCTTTGGTTGCCGTACGCGGTCGCCCTACCTTTCCAGCATGTTCATCCGTCACGTTCCCAGTCCGTTGAAATTTTTCAAACAGATCCTTTATTGTATCGCTTTTCGGTCCTTTGGTTTCATTAAACCTCCGTTGAAAACTTCGTCTTGTTGCAACAACACTGTGTTCTAGGCGGTGGAATTCCAACACCAGAAAAATCCTCTGTTCTAAGGAATAAACCATGTTGTCCACAGCACACTTGCACGTTGTGAACAACACGCTTACAGCAGAAAGACGACGTACAGAATGGCGCACCCACAGACTGCGTTGTCTTCTATATCTTTCACATCACTTGCAGCGCCATCTGTTGTTGAAAATTGTAACTACTGTAATTTTGAAAGTTTGTCCGCCTAAAAATGTACTGTTGTCCCAAGCATATTGCAACAAACGGTGTATTTCTATCGTTGCTCGTTTAGTTTTTATTGCCGTTTCAAATATACCGGTCATTTTTGAAACACCCTGTATATGCGTACGAGGGCAGTCAAACGAAAACCGAACATACACTACAGCGGGACTATGGAATGATTCTATTCAAAAGTAATCACCACACATGCTACGAAAGACATTTATACCACTGGGAGACGAGACGATCAATACCTTTTCCGTAGAACACGGTCGGTCGCTGACGAATGCACAAGCGCACACTCTCTTGCACATCCTCGTCCGATTGCAGCCGACGTCCACGCACGTCTTTTTTCAGGTCACCAAAAGTGTGAAAACCACACGGTGAGAGAACTGGACTGTGCGGAAGACGTAGTGTTTCCTAATGAAATCGCTGTAGCGTAGCCTTCGTCTGATTGGCAGTGTGGGGGCGTGCCTCATCGTGCAACAGGATTAGTCCGACTAAATACACTCCTGGAAATTGAAATAAGAACACCGTGAATTCATTGTCCCAGGAAGGGGAAACTTTATTGACACATTCCTGGGGTCAGATACATCACATGATCACACTGACAGAACCACAGGCACATAGACACAGGCAACAGAGCATGCACAATGTCGGCACTAGTACAGTGTATATCCATCTTTCGCAGCAATGTAGGCTGCTATTCTCCCATGGAGACGATCGTAGACATGCTGGATGTAGTCCTGTGTAACAGCTTGCTATGCCATTTCCACCTGGCGCCTCAGTTGGACCAGCGTTCGTGCTGGACGTGCAGACCGCGTGAGACGACGCTTCATCCAGTCCCAAACATGCTCAATGGGGGACAGATCCGGAGATCTTGCTGGCCAGGGTAGTTGACTTACACCTTCTAGAGCACGTTGGGTGGCACGGGATACATGCGGACGTGCATTGTCCTGTTGGAACAGCAAGTTCCCTTGCCGGTCTAGGAATGGTAGAACGATGGGTTCGATGACGGTTTGGATGTACCGTGCACTATTCAGTGTCCCCTCGACGATCACCAGAGGTGTACGGCCAGTGTAAGAGATCGCTCCCCACACCATGATGCCGGGTGTTGGCCCTGTGTGCCTCGGTCGTATGCAGTCCTGATTGTGGCGCTCACCTGCACGGCGCCAAACACGCATACGACCATCACTGGCACCAAGGCAGAAGCGACTCTCATCGCTGAAGGCGACACGTTTCCATTCGTCCCTCCATTCACACCTGTCGCGACACCACTGGAGGCGGGCTGCACGATGTTGGGGCGTGAGCGGAAGACGGCCTAACGGTGTGCGGGACCGTAGCCCAGCTTCATGGAGACGGTTGCGAATGGTCCTCGCCGATACCCCAGGAGCAACAGTGTCCCTAATTTGCTGGGAAGTGTCGGTGCGGTCCCCTACGGCACTGCGTAGGATCCTACGGTCTTGGCGTGCATCCGTGCGTCGCTGCGGTCCGGTCCCAGGTCGACGGGCACGTGCACCTTCCGCCGACCACTGGCGACAACATCGATGTACCGTGGAGACCTCACGCCCCACGTGTTGAGCAATTTGGCGGTACGTCCACCCGGCCTCCCGCATGCCCACTATACGCCCTCGCTCAATGTCCGTCAACTGCACATACGGTTCACGCCCACGCTGTCGCGGCATACTACCAGTGTTAAAGACTGCGATGGAGCTCCGTATGCCACGGCAAACTGGCTGACACTGACGGCGGCGGTGCACAAATGCTGCGCAGCTAGCGCCATTCGACGGCCAACACCGCGGTTCCTGGTGTGTCCGCTGTGCCGTGCGTGTGATCATTGCTTGTACAGCCCTCTCGCAGTGTCCGGAGCAAGTATGGTGGGGCTGACACACCGGTGTCAATGTGTTCTTTTTTCCATTTGCAGGAGTGTACCTGGGCATTTTGACTTTATGGCGCGTCGCATCTCTGTAAAGTGTCGTCATAGCGCTGCGCACTGACTGTAGTTGCACGTTCGAGGAACTCGACGAACAAAGGGCTCCTGCAATCAAAAAAGGTCATCATGACCTTACGTCGTGCCAGCATTTCGAGCCCGACGGAAACGGCAAAGCCAACAGCTGGAACATCCCACACCACTCCCGCCAAAGGAATCCAAAGCTGTTCACACAAGTAAGTTGGACGATAACGCCGGCCCCATACTGTCAATCTCACGAAGGCCACACTGCAGCGATTTGGTTGAGAATCACTGCATCGTTCTCTGTACAGCCCGGATCTTTCATAGTTTGATTTCCACGTCTTTGGGGACCTGAAAAAGACATGCGTGCAATTCGCTTCCAGTCGGACGAGGAAGTGCAAGAGTAAGCGCGGTTATGGATCCGTTAACGGCATATCGCGTTCTGCAGAACAGGAATTGATCATATCGTTTCCTAGTGGGATAAATATCTTACGCGTACTGTGATTACTTTTATACGGAACCATTCCATGATCTCTTTGTGGCGGGTGTTCGTTTTCGTTTGAATACTCCTTACAGTTATTTCAGAAAACGCACTGAACGTTTCTATTTCCATATTCTTTTCCGTTTGTTTCTTAAATGTGTACTGCCAGACGAATTAACTCTGTTAAATACCGTGTACAATTTCACACATTATATCAAATATCCTTGTTATACGTGCACTTGCATGTATGCCACAACACCATTTTAATCGTTAATATTGTTAAAAATGATTTTACAACGGTGGAATGATATAGACACTTATTGAGATAACTTACAGAATCGGTAGATATGTCATTTTGTGGCAAATAACCTCAAGTTTCAAATAAAAGTGTCAAGTGTCATTTTGGTTCGATGTGACTACCACCTGTCATGTGGCAAACATCCGACCAGTAATAAATTTCTTTCCACACTCGTTGCAGCAAATCGGGCGTAACTTGTGCAGCGTTAGTGTAAATTCGATTTTTCAAGTCAGCTACATTCTTTGGTAGGGTAGAAACGCCAGAGAAAGAAATCCAGTGTTGTCGAGTCTGGGGAGCGAAGTAGCCATGCGATTGCCCTTTCACGGCCAACCCACCGACCTGGGAAGCGATTATCGAGGAGACCTCGAACTTCGGTGAGGACGTGAGGTGGTGCCCTGGCTTGCTGGTAGTAAACAGTCCTATCTCGATCATCTTCATCGACCTGTGCATATGAAGGTAAACATTACTAGTAACAGTGTTCGACGTAATCATCGACACGCGGCGCGACCCTGTGACCTGTCATGTCGCAGTGAAAAACCAGACTCAACAAAAGTAAATTGTAGGCCTGGTTGGAGATTCTTCAACGTATTCGCTGCGAAATTTACGCCGAACAGTTGTTTCAGAGTTCCTTTCATCAAACCAAAATACACAGCGAGTACGATCCGCAACTGTAAAAGTAGCCATTTTAAGCGCGCACTTTGCTGGCACTCCTGCTGGCGAAATGGGTTACTGATGCGCTACGTGAATCAAACTTGAGATTGTATGCTGCAATGTGACCCATCTACCGATTCTGTAAGATATCTCAATAAATTTCTATATGGTTCCAAAGTTGTAAAGTCATTTTTGCCTCACCCTGATTTGTTCTTCCATCTTTTCCTATAAATTACCAGTACCTATTGTAAAAATTCTTACATGCATGTCACTCAATGGCAGGCTTCTAAAGCACTTTGTTAACCTTTGTATCTGCATGCCCTCATATTATATCATCGGTTTATATTATGTACCGTATATCAGTTACTCTCCAGCCCGCATCTCGTGGTCGTACGGTAGCGTTCTCGCTTCCCACGCCCGGGTTCCCGGGTTCGATTCCCGGCGGGGTCAGGGATTTTCTCTGCCCCGTGATGGCTGGGTGTTGTGTGATGTCCTTAGGTTTAAGTAGTTCTGAGTTCTAGGGGACTGGTAACCATAGATGTTAAGTCCCATATTGCTCAGAGCCATTTTGGCCGCGGTGGTCTCGCGTTTCTAGGCGCGCAGTCCGGAACCGTGCGACTGCTACGGTCGCAGGTTCGAATCCTACCTCGGGCATGGATGTGTGTAATGTCCTTAGGTTAGTTAGGTTTAAGTAGTTCTAAGTTCTAGGGGACTGATAACCGCAGCAGTTGAGTCCCATAGTGCTCAGAGCCAGTTATTCACCTTTTAGATGGCAACATATTTGTTAGTTGCTGAAGGCCAAACAAAAAGAAAAGGAAACCGGACAAGTGCGAACTCGAATCGCGATTTTAGCGTTCCGTATAAACTTAATTATGTGTATAGACAATTTCGTTTGGGTCAATGACCTGGTGCAAGTCATTCTATTGGGCACCACTTCGGAGACTTGTACGTAGCAGCCGCGCGGTCTAGGGTGACTTGTCACCGTCCGCGAGGCTCACCCCGGCGGACGTTCGTGTCCTCCCTCGGGCTCGGGTGTGTGTATTATTCACAACTTAAGTTAGTTTAAGTTAGATTAACTAGTGTGTAAGCTTAGGAACCGATGACCTAAACAGTTTGGTCCCATAAGATCTTACCACAAATTTACGATTTTTGTGTGTAGCTAACCTAAAGCAGTTGTCCAACCGGGGAAAGGGAAGCTGCAGAGTAACGTAGAGTCCGAACCACGTATTGTTTCCGGCAACTCTTCACATCGTTGACAGGTGAAGGCCAGGTAAACAATAGGCTGAAAAATTCTTATTGAAACTGAGATTCGGTCCCTATCTCTGTCGGTTTCAGGTATGCGCTTTACCGCTAAACCATTAGTTCATATAAGTTTTGTGAGTGAGTTTGCGAGTATAAAATTATGTGTCATATATGGCCGTATCTTTTGATCGCATTGACTTAGCAGCTTTTCGTTTTTCACCGCAGAGGGACCGCAAACCTCAGTGTGTGACATAAATTACAACATGATACATCCCATTCCGTTCCTGGGATAAACGGGTCTTAACAGGAGCACAACCATACAGATGGGTAACAAGTGACGAAAGATATTTTGTATATAAGTGCCAATTATCAATTTTCGGATTTTGTTTCCTCTTACTTGTACTGTGAGCTTCTTGCCAAATTTTATGATTACATTTTAATGAGTGAGTTTGTGGTTATCGAAATATGTGGTATAAATGACACTGCCTTTTGATTGTATTGTCTTAGCAGCTTACATTTTTCATACAGCCAAGAGCCCATATACCTCAGTATATGATGCAAATTCAAAGTGGCACCTGTACTTGCTCCTGAAAAAAACAGACAGAGGGACAAAACAGACAGAGGGTCCCGTTTTTAGCGATTGAGGTACAGAACCTCCCAAAACGGTTTAGTGAAGTCCTCTACGAAGGCTCTTTCTAACGTCACAGGCAAAAGTCTTAATAAAAGAGCTAGTCGCTATCATAGTTCGGCAGCTATAAAAAATTAGTTTCGTACGTTAGATAATTTTCCAAACTCTTTACTGTAGCTCAGCCGAAACCGTAACTCATAATTATATTTATTCATTTTTGATATATTTGAGATGTCCTGAATGATTTGCCACAACCTGTAGAGAAATTTTCTGCATCGTGGCATAAACACCACAAGCAGATATTTACGCTAAGATGTCGGACCTCTGGCCGGAAGAAGTGGCCGTGCGGTTCTAGGCGCTGCATTCTGGAACCGCGAGACCACTACGGTCGTGGTTCGAATCCTGCCTCGGGCATGGATGTGTGTGATGTCCTTAGGTTAGTTAGGTTTAATTAGTTCTAAGTTCTAGGGGACTAATGACCTCAGAAGTTGAGTCCCATAGTGCTCAGAGCCATTTGAACCATTTGTCGGACCTCTTTTTACCCGGCGTGGTGCAGCAACTCGATGTGGCTGTAGACTCAACAAATTGTTGGAAGTCCCTCGCAGAAATATTGAACCATGCTGAATTATAGCCTTCCATAATTGCGGAAGTGTTGCCGGTGCAAGATTTTCTGCACGAACTGACCTCTCGATCTGGTTGGCCAAATCATTCGCTCGAAATGTCCAGAACGTTCTTCAGACCGGTGACATAGCCCACTGTCACCCATAAAAATTCCATCGATGCTTGGGAATATGAAGTTTATGTATGGCTGAAAATGGTCTCCCAGAAGCCGAACATAGCCATTTTAGTCAAAGATCGGTTCAGTTGAACCAGAGGACGCAATCAATTTCTTGTAAAAACTAGCCACATCATTATGGAGCCACCACCAGCTTGTACACCGCCTTGTTGACAACTTGGGTCAATGATTTCGTTGAGTCTCCGCCAGATTCTAACGCTACCACCAATTATTGATAGCTGAAAGCGGGCTCATCTGACGAGGCCACGGTTTTCCAATCGTATAGGAGCCAACGAGAGGCACTGCGGGCAATGTCGTGCTGTTAGCAAACGCACTGACGCGGATCGTCTGTTTCATGCCTCACTGATGCCACATTTCACCGCATTATCGTAGGGGATACGTTCTTCGTACTTTCCACATCGATTTCTGCTGTTATTTCACGTAGTGTTGCTTGTTTCTTAGCACTGGCAACTCTATGCAAACGCCGCTGCTCTCGGTCGTTAAGTGAAGGCCGTCGCTTGCTGCATTGTCCGTGGTAAGATGTAATGCCTGAAATTTTGTATTGTCAGCACACTCTTGACACTGTGGATTTCAGATACTGAATTCCCTAACTATCGCCGAAATGGAATGTCCCATGCATGTAGCTTCAACTATCATTCCGCATTCAGAGTCTGTTAATTTCCGTCGTGCGGTCATAATTGCGGCGGACACTTTTTCACATGAATCACCTGAATACAAATAATAGCTCCGGCCACGCAAAAGCCTTTTATACGTCATGTATTACGCGATACTTCTGCCATCTGTGTATGTGCACATCGCTATAGCGACTTTTGTCATCTCCGTGTGTTTTCTAATGGGACAATTGTGTCTGCTTCGAGTAGGTGGTTTCCGATTTTTGTAATGCGGTGAATATTAGATGAAGGTTTAGCGCTATTGGTGAATCGATTTCTGAGGTGGGAGAGAGCGCCGCTGCCACTGGCTGGATGCTGCCGGCTGGACGTATTGGTCGCGCAGTCTGCCTCCGGCCCCAGTGCTGCGGTGTGACGAGCAAACATCCGATACCTGTCGAGCCCGGGTTCGTCCTAACCGCACGCCTGTCCAACTGGAATTCGGTAACCGACGCCCCGAAATGCAGTACTCGCGGCTCCGACAACGCCGCACCACGAATCTGCTTTCTGCACAGGAGCGACCACAAAGGGATACCGAGTCTCTGAATGTCTAAAGATCATTCCCACGCGTCCTCGCTGTAACGTAACGTGAAAATTACATTGAACTACGTCATGTTCCGAGCATCCCACATAGAGGACTCTGTGATGTGGGCAGAACTCAAAGGAACGCCTCTGATTTCAGAGTAGGTTTGTAGGTATGTTGTGATACACTAGAAAACCATAGTTCTAATACTGGGTTCCTGATATTCACGGTACACACGTGAAATGGTCGTACGGGAAAATCACCACCTCATCGCTACCTCGGAGGTGCTGTGTCCCACCGCTCGTGCGCCGACTATACCACCAAGTTCAAATTCACTTAAATCTTGATAACCTGCCATTCGGACACCTACGCCAGACACTTGTTATCTCATATCTGCGTTGCCAACCGCAACGCCGCTTTCTGTCTGTTTACGTACCTCTGTATTTGAATACGCCTGCCTATACCAGTTTCCTTGGCCCTTCAGTGTATACATGGTACGTTTAAGTACTGCCGGCCGCTGTGGCCGAGCGGTTCTAGGCGCTTCAGTCTGGAACCGCGCGACCGCTACGGTCGCAGGTTCGAATCCTGCCTCGGGCATGGATGTGTGTGATGTCCTTAGGTTAGTCAGGTTTAATTAGTTCTAAGTTCTATGGGACTGATGACCTCAGATGTTAAGTCCCATAGCGCTCAGAGCCATTTGAAACATTTTTAACTACTATTTGGCATGAATACTGTACTCGATTTTCCGTTAAGTTTCGATTTGCATCTTTTCTATCTGCCTACACCGTATTTTTCCCTATTAATAGGTGTACATTTTTTGTTTCTAGTAATATGTGAAAGAAATGTGCATCCTGCGGTTATTCCTATGTTGCTTTACGACGGTTCCGATGGTGGCAGTTTGCCGAAACGCTTTATCTGTGTAGATAAAAAACGTGTGATCGAGATAGTTCATTTTGTATCGACTTTGTCAGTTTCAGTAGATATGGACAGGCGCTGGTGATACAATGCGACATTTACATTATTTGTACAAAATATTGCGACTGTAACAATTAGACATCTCCAATCATATGCTGATACAAATCCCGAAAGAAGCTGGCTAAAGCTTTGGCGGCGGATAAGACTTTTATCATTAGGTCTTGATCGGTAAAAGGAGGACAAATAGTGGCGCACGGTTAATCAGACAGCGTGCCAGTGTCTCGTTTAAATTCGTTACGTCCTAATAGTCTCTCATTGAATGAGTCCATACGATCCGTTCCTTGCGCCTGGATATGTACTTCAAGTTGCGACTATTCCCGCGCTATTTGACGGGAATAGACAATACGCTTGCACTAGGATTCTCTCTCCTCGCTATTAGGAACACAAACACTATCTACACAACGCTCGCCACAATCATTTACACAACACTTGGCGTTTTTTCAATGGGGCTCTAGTCCAATAATACAGCATGAAACGTCCCGAGCCGCACCGGATTAGCCGAGCGGTCTCAGGCGCTGCAGTCATGGACTGTGCGGCTGGTCCCGGCGGAGGTTCGAGTCCTCCCTCGGGAATGGGTGTGTGTGTTTGTCCTTAGGATAATTTACGTTCAGTAGTGTGTACCCTTAGGGACTGATGACCTTAGCAGTTACGTCCGATAAGATTTCACACAAAAAAAAGTCCTGAGAAAAATTTGAACTGTGTGTCGAGTGGAAACTCAGACTTGGGCGCTTGCATTATAGAAGGATATGTCGACTTTGAAAATTGAGTAACAGCTACTGGTTGATGAGAGTTTGTGCGGATGCCCTGAGGTGTCGACGGACGGATTAAACGGTTACTGTATTACCTGTGAAATACTAAAGGTGTTAATACTGGCCTGGATGAAGCACAAGACTTTGTCCTTTCAGAAATTATCAATGCAGAGTGAAAAACTGATTTTTAATGATACGACATACATGTTATGAAATGTCTTATTTTACAGGAAAGGAAATATCTACTTTGAGGTTTACGAGGGCGCATGCTGGTTTAATTTGGGTCGCTAGGAAAAAACGCTGTCGTGAGGGGTAAGCCTCGTGCCAGCAGGTAAGCGTGCAGCGGCGGCTCTGGCGATAGACAAGCTGTTTCGAAAGCAGAGAAGCGGACAGGTTCATGAGTCCCGTCGTGACTCAGGTACACCGGCACCAGGGTTGGCCTTGCCTTGCATTACCTTACCTTACTTTACACTCTCCGCGGCTTCCTCTGCAGTTACTCCAGAGTCGCTCTGTTAACCAAGTCAGTTCCACGTCACTTCTTCAGCGGCCTGCAGCTCCTGAAACACAAGTTACAGTTTATTTAGTTTTGTGATAACTCCGTTTTGATTATGACGAATCAGTTAATCAAGATCTGGACACCGGTATTCGGGATGTAATTATTTACGAATAAGATTGCTGAATCATTGAGACACCGTGAATGAATTGTAAGTCTTGCGATAAAGTTGTGAATGCAAAACAGAAAGGGTCGTAGGTTGTGTTCCAAAAATGAACAGCATACAGACAGAAGTGATGACACTTTCTGCAGGACCTGACCATCATTTTGCAGGACAATGCTCAAGCACGTAGAGAGGAAGCTGTTACTGATTTGTTTGACTGATGGGGCTGCTAAGTGCTAGACCACCTACTGCACTCCTCTGACTTAAGCCCTCGTGAGTTCAACTCGATTTCTAAACTGAAGGAAAACCTCATGGCATTCGCTTCAGAAGTGTTACAAATTCATGGGGCAATATACCATGCCGCTCGAACTGTCAACACAACTGGCACTGCTAAAAGTATCCTACGACTTCCACATCGCTGGCAACGGGTTATACCCAATGCTGGTGACTACCCTGAAGGTCATCAAAACTTTAAAACACGTATCTGTTTTGTACGAGCTGTAAATAAATAGTTGCCACTACTAAAGTTTCAACGCTCGTATGGATTACGGTGCCAGATCCGCCTCTTGTGATTTAGGAAAACCGCGAATGAGCGAAGTCTGACTAACCCAATGGGGATTTTCACTCCGCTTCACAGGTTAAAGAATCGAGAAACTCAAACTGACTCTGTGCTCATATCAGAAATTCAGTATCAGTATGACAACGAAGATGGTAAGTCATATTCGTCTGCTCTCATTGATCTAGCTTGTCCATCCTCAGATCTATGTTTCGGCACGTATGTTACATCTTCTGTGGATATCAGTTTATAGCACGATGCGTGTTACCTAGCTCTTAGCTCATACACTGACTTTCTTTAATTAGGATTGTCAGTATGTCACGTTTTACTGATGTAGTGTTCTCGCCGAAGTGTAACGCTTTATGCAAGCATCGGCTTTTACAGCTCTTCCACTTCGATGTTACATTTTTTTCGTTAGAATGCCGCCGAAAAACTGTTTTATGGTACGCTCAGAGATAGTTATTCCAAAGAAAATTCTTGCTGACAACGGGGGAGAATACTGTGAAGAAAAGATGCCATGCTGTCAACCCTTTCCATGTACTACATGATCAATGTACGTTAGGTCATACATAACTCACCCTAAGAAATAGGTATCCAGAAAATATGGCCCACTAGTGTCTAATTTTGACTGGGTGATCAAACGGAAGAAAAAGTATCTACTTTTCAAATACAACTTTATAAAAAGCAAACTTACAATATCACTGGACGTCAAAACGAAATTAACAAAACATACCGGCTGCGTCAGCCGACGTAACAAAAGAACGGTATTGTCTTCCCAATTTTATTGCTACATTGGAAATTTACAACACCGATATTCTATCAATTTGACAGCATTCTGTACAGAAAAAAAGTGTGATCTGCAGTCTCCCTTCCCATCGATAAAATGAACAATGCGAGTCACCAGGAGAACAAAACTAAATTTGGTAGCATAAAATAAGAAAAAAGAAAAATTCGATACGTGTCCGCTTCCCTCTGTCATATATTTCTCTTCTGTCGCTGTTGCACTGCACCCTCAATGATTGCGCTTCATGAACAATTGTTTATTATTCTCTCGTGAGAACAACTTTCGTTTTAGTACAGCATCTGGTTAATCATAGGTCTAACGTCTCTCACAGAGATTTTAAATTTTTCTTTATACATTTACCTCTTGGTTTCACGTGAAAATGTGTAAGAAGGCACGACACAAAAGCATAAAGCTAAAACGAAGTGGTGGACGATACGAAGGGACATTAAAAAGCAAGTTGCACATTATTATGGCAGGCGAAATGACTTTTACTGAATGCTGCACTACACTTCATTGTGAAACATATATACGCCGCCATTTGTCCAACATAGTCACCAAGTCTCTGCAGAGAACGGTCGAAATGTTCCACCAATCGTTTATTTCCTCGACGACAGAAGTCCACTCTATCGCCACGAAGCCTTTCAAGACGTGCTGTGTGAACGTCCTCTTCATTGAAAAATGTCTTTCCCCGCAGATGTTCTTTCAACTTGACGAAAAGATGTAAATCGCGTGGTGCCAGGTCTTCCTTCCTTCCCGAAAAGCAACAATTATGTCTGAGTACTTTGATCAAATTACTGTCACCGTTTCACTACGGCTGAAGCCGACATTACATTTGGTCCCTATACCGCCAGAATCTACAATGAAGCGCTAAAGAATCTGATACAGCCATGCGTATTCAACTATGTAAACAGGTAGCATACGGCACTGCGGTCGGCAACGCCTATATAAGACAACAAGTGTCTGGCGCACTCGTTACATTGGCTACTGTGGCCGGGGAAAGATCCTGCAATAACGGGACCAACAACGACTGAGGAGAATCGTTCAAAGTGACAGAAGTGCACCCCTTACGCAAACTGCTGCAGATTTCAACGCTGGACCATCAGAAAGCGTCAACGTGCGAACCATTCAACGAAACACCATCGATATGGGGTTTCGAAGCTGAAGGCCCACTCGTGCACCCTTGACGACTTTCCGACACAAAGCTTTACGCCTCGCATGGGCCCGTCAACACCAACATTGATCTGTTGATGACTGGAAATATGCTGCCTGTTCGGACGAGTCTCGTTTCAAATTGTATCAAGTTCAAATGGTTCAAATGGCTCTGAGCACTATGGGGCTCAACTGCTGTGGTCATCAGTCCCCTAGAACTTAGAACTACTTAAACCTAACTAACCTAAGGACATCACACACATCCATGCCCGAGGCAGGATTCGAACCTGCGACCGTAGCAGTCGCACGGTTCCGGACTGCGCGCCTAGAACCGCGAGACCACCGCGGCCGGCTTGTATCAAGTGGATGTACGTGTACGGGTATGGAGACAACCTCATGTATCCATGGACACTTCGTGTCAGTAGGGCACTGTTCAAGCTGGTGGAGGCTCTGTAATTGTGTGGGGCATGTGCAGTTGGAGTGATATGGAACCCCTGATACGTCTAGATACGACTTTGGCCGGTGACACGTACGTAAGCATCCTGTCTGATCACCTTCATCCATTCATGTCCATCGTGCATTCCAACGGACTTGGACAATCACAGCAAGACATTGTGACATCCCAAACTTCTTTCCTAGAGTTGGCTCTAGGAAAACTCGTATGAGTTTAAACACATCCGCTGGCCACCGAACGCCGCAGAAATGAACGTTATTGAGCATATCTACGATGTCTTGCAACATGCTGTTGAGAAGAGATCTCCACCATTCGTACTCTTACGGATTTATGGACAGCCCTGCAGGATTCATGGTGTCATTTGCCTCCAGTTCCACTTGAGACATTAGTCCAGTCCACGCCACATCGTGTTGTGCATTTTTGCGCGCTCGCGGTGGTCCTACACGATATTAGGTAGGTGTACATATTTCTTTGGCTCTTCAGTGAATGTGCAATTTAGACGTTTTTCCCACAAAAACTGTAATGTCCCGCGTACTTCACCTTTAGAGTAGGTATCCAGTTGCTGCGCTATTTTAGTTGCAGAATGTATTGCACCTGTTATCCGGACCGCAGCATAACTGTATCTACAGGAAACGTGGAATACATACTTTTTTTCGACTATGCACTAGTCTTGTGCACTGGCGTTTATGTAATCTCATTTGCTTTATGAATCCCTACGTATGAGAAAATTATAAACTTGGTAAATAATATCCGTTTGTCGTAGTCTAAGGTATATAAAAGAAATAAAACACCAGGATCCACATTTCAGACAGTTATTAATGGAGAGGAAAACGATGACAAAAATTATTTGTATAGCTTAGACGTTTTGCGTAAAAAAATGATCATTGATTGCCCAAATAAATTATCGAAAAGCGAAGATCAAGATTTAGCGTCTTGTCACAATTTGGAAGGGGGAAGACCGATTTTCTTTCTCATCATACTTGTCCAGTCCAGTCATGTGTAAAGTCGCCCTTCCTTCCTCATTCCGTTCTGTCTCACTGGGGAAGAAGTAACGCCCGCAGCCTTTTCAAAGGAATCACCCGGCCTTCTCCGTAGGTGACTTACAGACATGATGGAAAATTAACTTCCGCATGACCAGACGGTGATTAGAAGAGTAGTCCTCTTCCAATAAAATTCTTCTTGGTTTGAGGCCGCATCTATAAAATTCCGATGTTTCGGCGACTGTTGCAAGGCGCCTTCCTCAGGGTGTATTGCTAACTGCTGAATGAGTACTAGTTTGGTTATTTATATACTTTGGAGGATTGCTGTCATTGGATGTGAGGGTGAGGAGGAAGGGTATCAGGAGTTCATTTTATTGGCCTTTGCATTGCATGTTGTCATTGGCGGAAATAGGCGTTTTCCATTGGAGTTTCCTTTACTGCTTGCCATTGGTGGGAATCGGCGAATAGGAAACTGAGCGGCGACTACAGCGTAGCGTTGTTTACTAACTGCCTAGTATCGACTAGGCCGCGTCAGCGCTCTGTGACCCTCCACCGCTGTGGCCTACCGCGCGCCTGTTGCTTTGCGAGAGCTGTCCTTCCGCAAAGCCATCAAGGAGCTGAAGAACAACTCCCAGATAGTGGTAATACAGGCGGACAAGGGAAATGCCACCGTAGTGTTGGACATAGTAGATTGCGACAAGCGGATGGAGGATCTTTTGAATGAACCCTTTTACCATAAACTTAAGGGACATCCGACGGCCAAGATAATGAAATCGACGCAAGCGCTGCTGAAGCAAACTAGGATGAATTTTGATACGACCCGAGGATTCATTCCACAAGTGCCACAGGCACCAAGAATATATGGTGTAGCAAAGATCCACAAAGAAGCCTTTCTTTAACTGTAGTATTAACTCACCGACCTACAAATTAGTGAAAGAATTGGCTCCGATGCTTAGACGTTTAGTGAGCCATACAGATTCATACGTCAAGGACTCCACCCATTTTATAGCACTTTTGAAGGAAAAGCATGTCTCGGATACGGATTTGATGGTCAGTTTTAAAAATAGCGCGGTTTAAAATGGTTCAAATGGCTCTGAGCACCATGGGACTTAACTCTGAAGTCATCAGTCGCCTAGAATTTAAAACTAATTAAACCTAACTAACCTAAGGACATCACACACATCCATGCCCGAGGTAGGATTCGAACCTGCGACCGTAGCGGTCGCTCGGCTCCAGACTGTAGCGCCTAGAACCGCACGGCCACTCCGGCCAGCTTCGAGTCCTGCCTCGGGCATGGGTGTATAATTTTGTACTTAAGATAATTTAGGTTAAGTAGTGTGTAAGCTTAGGGACTGATGACCTTAGCAGTTACGTCTCATAAGATTTCACACACATTTGAACATTTTGAAGTGAAGTCTTTGTTCACGAATGTACCTGTGACGGACACCATGAGCGTCTTAGGGGGACGCACCTGATATCTGCGAGCTCAGGGCGCCAGTGTTTGACGACCACCTGCTTCAGGTGGAAAGGGTATTTTTATGAGCAGACGGGCGGTGTAGCTATCAGTTCCCCTCTTTCGCCTGCCGCAGCAGACATTTTTATGCAAGCGTTCGAAGAAACAGCACTCCATTCCGCAACACTACGCCCAGAATGCTGGCTACGGTATGTTGATGACACCTTTGTTATCTGGCCACACAGAGAAGAAGAGCTTCAGAAGCTCCACGAAGATCTCAACCAGCAGCACAGCAAAATTTACTTTACCATGGAGATACAAAAGAACGGGGTATTGGCTTTCCTCCGGGGTTATTGGCTTTCCTGGACGTGGAAGTTTACCGTAGGCCAGACAGGAAGCTTGGACACAGAGTTTACAGGCATGCGTTACCGACCTCCGCCACGGGGGACGGACACAGTTGGCGGAAGTAACGTACGTTCTCAATACAAATGCAGATTTCTGTCTAGTGATGTTGTTTTTCCTAACTAATTTTCCTTTCTAAATGTGTGTTATTATGCAGTGCACGATATAAGATCTGAATTTTTGATAGATCAAGATCCAAGGCCGCAGATTTCAAAAAATCTAGCAAATGGAGCAAGTAACCATCTTGCAGGTAAATTGTACTTAAGAAGAGGTTCTGATCGAGACTGATGAAAAAATTTATTTTTTTACATAATTTGCATCCCTGAAGTATATAGATTGTGACTGCAAAGGGATTTATCGATTTTCAAAGTACGCTAGAAGTTACAGCGTGTTGAATGGAACCGTCCACAGACCGAAACACAGGTATACGTAGGCGCTCGATGAAGCTGTTCAACAAAAGATTGGATCATTTACGAATTTCGCCCAGAAGATGCACTGGTGCCAATACGCAAAATGACAACGAGTGCTCAACGCGCGCATTTGCAAACAGGTACCGAATCATTTTCATTGTGGAGGCAGAAACTGTTGAAATAGCAGCACATACAGCTGCAGGTATATTCAGCGAAGGTTATTCACCTACTCTGAATACCATGAACGTATTAGGATTTTTTTTTAATTTGTGGTAAGGTCTTATGGGACCAAACTGCGGAGGTCATCGGTCCCTAAGTTTACACACAACTTAATCTAACTTAAACTAACTTACGCTAAGGACAACACACACATCCATGCCCGAAGGAGGACTCGAACCTCCGGCGGGGGGAGCCACGCGGACCGTGACAGGACGCCTCGAACAGCGCGGCTACCCCGAGCGGCGAACGTGTTAGGAATCGTCGGAGAGACGAACAGCAAAACCTGGCTGAAAACGCATGGCCACAGAGGAGCAAGGAATGTCAGGTTTGTTAACAGAGTCCGGACTGAAAAAATACGGCACTAGATTCAGAAGCACAGCGTGTTTGAGGAATAGGAAGAACGCCTGTATGGTCATGGGATCGTAGATTAACAGTAAGCCTCGAACGTCTTGTTTTTGTTACTCAAAATTATAAACGCGTTTCTCTCGAATCAACATTTTCCAGCGCGCGAAGTGCTCTAGAGCCTAGATAAATTAACCGAATCATTTTTTTTTTAAATGAAAGATTGAAAGATAATTAAATGTAGGTGGCCTTATGGAGAGCTGTTTTATTCGATTTTTTTAACATTTAACCTTAGAAAAACTACCAATAAAATGAGATGTTTTTGAAACAACTGCCATTTTTTCGTACCTCTCGAACAGAACCTCCACTTAAGATCATGTTACTGAAGTGTATACATCTTTTACTTCACCTTCTCAGCTCGTCTACAGCGTAATGCTAATGAAGTGTACACTACACTACACTACACTACATCAAAAGTATCCAGACACCACCATGTAATGCCGAATTGACCACTAGATGTCTCACGAGGCAGACCGCCAGTATGAAAGGTGGTGGAGTCCATTCTGTTATGTATATGACGTTTTATATGTTTGCGCTAAAATTTGCCACTGGAAATCACACACAGCAACAGCTAGTGTAGTTGCACAGGTGCCTGTATGTCGCAGCCTGTGACGTCTTTAGAGCCAGTCACAGGCATCCTTTCACGTAGCTCTCGCCTGTACGCAATTCAGCTCCGGCTGTGTCAGAGGAGCCGGTCCGCAGTGTTTCCCGCGCTGAGCGCTGCCCTCCGTCAGCACGGCCGCTGGTCTCCCCGCCCCCATCCACGCCCCCGCCGACAGAGGGGCGCGCGCCACTGTCATCAGCCGACGCCAGGCGTGCCACCACCTACAAACACGCCCAGTGCCACTCCCGCGAAGCGAGCGGCGGCCACTAAAAATATGCGCGTATTTTTAAAAATGAAACCGAGCCCGTTCTCTGGTGTACGGCAGAGACACTCGCTATGCTACAGAAATTGTGCCGGGTGGTTATAATTAAACTTTCCCTATTTAACACGTTATAACACGGAAACAAATTACCGTACGAGTCCCAAACTTGGTACTCGCAGTGTACTTGTTGACGTGTCAACATGAGCTTGGACAAACGGAGCAGGGCATTATTGGTGAAGCTCTACTATCAAAACAACAACAATACTGCAGCTGCACTTCGAGAATATCGCCGGCTGACGCGATTACGGAAGAGCCCTCTTTCTCCACCTGCTGGGCGGAGCTGATGAAGAACTTAACTGGAGAACTGGGCGTCGCTGCGGGAAGAGGCCGACGACCGGTTGCATCACACGTGGTTGATGAAATCGGTGTTGCTATGGCAGACAACGCTGCGCGCAGTTCCATATCGTCAGGCAGTGCGCGTGCTGCGTCACGACAGTTGAACATCCCGTGGTGCACTGTACGGAAGGTGCTTCGAAACATTCTCAAATGGTATCCGTACAAGATCCATATCGTACAACAGCCTGCACTACAGAACGTACAACGACTTTCTCGCAAGGACTGAAGTTGGCGAGGGTTGGCCCTCGACCGTCCTATGGACAGACGAAGCTCATTTTTCTCTGACGGGTGGGGTGAACACACAGAATTGCCGAGTGTGGGGATCTTCAGCTCCAGTCACCCTGCATGGAGTTCCTCTGTATGGTGACGGTGTCACCGTATGGTGTGACATTACGGCTACGTTCATCATCGGCCCATTCTTTTTTGAACAGGTTGGCGTTCAAGGGCCAAATACATGTGACTGCTCAGTGTTACTGCGATATGCTTGTCCAGCATGTCATACCCGCCATACATGAGAGAGCCATAATGAACTCAACATGGCCGGCCGTTGTGTTGAGTGGTTCTAGGCGCTTCAGTCCGGAACCGCGCTGCTGCTACGGTCGCAGGTTCGAATCCTGCCTCGGGCATGGATATGTGTCATGTCCTTAGGTTAGTTAGGTTGAAGTAGTTCTAAAGGCAGGGGACTTATGAGCTCCGACGTTAAGTCCCATAGTGCTCAGAGCCATTTGAACCATTTTTTGAACTCAGCATGTAAGAGGGGTCCCACTGCTCATCGCTCATGAAGTTCACCTGCTACTCCGAAACACATTTAGAAACGATCGAATTATCAGCCGATCGTTTACAAATGCTTGGCCGGTACGATCACCTGATCTCACTCCCTGTGATATCTGGTTGTGGGGCTACCTGAAGGACAGGCTTTACCAGGGGAACATTCACACATGTGCTGATCTGAAGCGCGGCATACCAAGAGAGGCAGCCAGCATACCTATGGACACGCTTCGTTCTGATGTGCAGAATGCAATTGTGCGGTTTCAGATTCTTCTGGACACTGATGGGTTCCATGTTGAGCCCCTTTTGTAGCAGTAATGGTACCGGCATGTATTGGTAGCAGCACATCAAAAGTGTTTCAATTGAACTGATTCTGCATTATTTATCTTCCCCATGTCCCTTACATTAATGCTGCCAAGTACGGTAATTAGTTTCCGTGTTATAATGTGCTGAATGGGAAAGTTTAATTATAACCACCCGGTATTTGCGTTAGTTTTGTTTCCATCATATAAAAAGAATGTGGAGTGCCACTCTCGTTCAAATATGGTTGGCTGGTCGTTTTACTTCCGACTGATTTGACGACGCAGCTGCCACGTCAGGTGTTGGCTACAAAGTTTGACTGTATCGCTCTTGTTTTCTACAGAGTGATTCCATGATAGTGTTACAAACTTTCAGGGATCATGAAGAAGGGTTAATGTAATAATCTGATGTAAGAGACCCTGGTCCAGAAACAACGGATACGAAAGTCATAAGCGATAACCGTTGTGATACGTCTGAAAGTGTAATACGTGTACTGGTACTGTTGCTGCTAAGACTGAAAGAAAGACAAATTTCGCAGGCCGGTGTGGCCCTGCGGTTCTAGGCGCTTCAGTCTGGAACCGCGTGACCGCTACGGTCGCAGGTTCGAATCCTGCCTCGGGCATGGGTGTGTGTGATGTCCTTAGGTTAGTTAGGTTTAAGTAGTTCTAAGTTCTAGGGGATTGATGCCCACAGATGTTAAGTCCCATAGTGCTCAGAGCAATTTGAACCATTTTTGAAAGACAAGTTTCAGAGGTGGCAGTAAGGATCAAAACAAGGAAAACATGTCTAGTATATTTGGGCTCCAAAGTTCACACCTTAAAAGCTCATAGTATTTCTTGATCTTCTATTGAACAAGTGCTCATAGCTTTTAAGGTATGTACTTTAAGGCCCATGTTTACTAGACTTTTTTTCGTTGTTTTCGTCGATACTGCCTCATTCCAAAATATGAAAAGCAAAGAACTTGCAGTAAAAGAGGTTCACTGTCGGAGGCATCGAAACGACTCGCGTTTCCGGACAAGAGCCCACTACCTCAGATTGATACGTTTACCATTGTCCACCATCTCTGAAAAGATATAAGATCATCACGGAATCATCCTGTGTATTCATAAACAATTTGACGGATAGGGTGAGCAGCAATCTTCGACTGTTTGCTGGTTGATTTGGGGGAGGGGAGCAAATAGCGAGGACTTCGGTCCCATTGGTTTACGGAAGGATGGGGAAGGAAGTCGGCCGTGTTCTTTCAAAGGAACCATCTCAGAATCTGCCTGAAGCGATTTAGGGACACCATGGAAAACTTAAATCAGGATGGTCAGACGCGGGTTTGAGCCGTCATCCTCCTGAATGCGAGTCCAGTGCGCCAACCACTGCGCCACCTCGCTCGGTGACTTGTTGCTGGTGTCGCTGTAGTGTACGGTGAAGTGTCGACGTTGGTTAACTGTAGGAGGATACAGGATGACTTACATAAGATTTCTAATTTGTGTGAAGAATGGTAGCTTATTCGAAATGTCAAAAGTGAGTTAATGCAGATAAGTAGGAAAAATTATCCTGTAATGTTTTAATACAGCTGTGCAATTTGACAGAGTCACGTCGGATTTATATATCTACGCCTAACGTTCTCAAATGGCATGAAATGGAACGAGCACATAAGGTCGATTGAATGGCAAGCGAATGGTCAAGTTAGGTTAATTGCGAAAATTCTAGGGAAGCGCAGCTCGTTTACACTACCTACAAAAAAGTATCTGGGCACCAATACGTAATGCGGAATTGACCACTAGACGTCGTAAGAGGAGAACCCGCCATTAAAAGAAGGAGGCAGGGAGTATCGAACTTAAAAGTAATGCCGCCTACGAATTTTTTTAATGCGTGAACTCTTAAACTTATTTAATACAATAAACGTTATTAACATTCTACAGCCTTATTCTTCATGTCTGCATATTTATTTCGGAACGTCACCGTGGCAATGAACGAATTTCTTCCAACGACAAACCAGTTTGTTGATACCGTCACTGTAGAATGTTTGTCTTTTTTGACGGAGTCACAATCTCACCTCTGTCTGCACCGCTTCATCACTATCAAAGTGAAGTCCTCAAAGATGTTCGTTAAGTTTTAGAAACAGATGAAAATCGAATGGGGGTTAGTCGGTATTGTATGGACGATGATCGATGAAAGTGAAGCCAAGGCGTCGGATAGCTGCAGATGTCGCAGCGCTCGTGTGTGGTCTCGCATTTGTCGTGCTGAAGAACACCGAATGTTCCATGTGTGGACGAATTCTTAGAACTCAAAACTCGACTGCGGCACGTTGTTTGTGAATCACCGACATTATTAAGTTACACACCCCTATGTTACCTACTATAATTCGGTGTCCTCTACCGATAGAGGGCTTAAAATATACCATTCTAAAGAAGAAAAAAAAACAATAAGCCGTCAGAATGCAAGCACCGTGGGCTGTAGTTAGTAATGATTTCTAGTACGAGGGTAGTGGCTCCTAACTTCGTAACTCTTCAACAGTTGGCAGCATTGGTATGCGGCAGGTACTTGCTTGTTACGTAGCCTCTTCTATACAGCTCCAGTTGGCCTTAGCATTGAGCGCTTGTGTTGTTACAGTGTAAAGTATGGAACCCTGCGCAGACCGTCGGTCAATGCGATGAGTACTGTGCGACGTTGGGCGAATAAGTTCAAAGATGTTGAGGCGGCAACATCTGACCTGCGTGACAAACAAAGAGTTGGACGTCCTGTGACAGCAACCACCGAGTTTCACAAGCAAAATGTTGGCAGATTGATTCAGGACGATCGTCGTATCACACAGAGAGAAACTGCAAGCACAATCGGCATTTCTCAAGAACGTGCGGGTCACATTATTGCTTTGCTTGGCTATCGGAAGATCTATGCACGATGGGTACCCCGGATGCATGACAATGTCAAACCACAGCAGAACGTCTGAGACTGAATCTCATCACCATACGGCATCCTCCATACAGCACCGTCTGACTTCCATCTGTTCCTGATGATGAAAGACGATCTACGGGGACATCATTATGCTTCTGATGAAGACAATTAGAGAACTATGAGATTGTGGTTGCGGAAACATAGTGTCGACTTCTTCCGTGACGGCTTCAGAAGACTTGTTCATCGTTGGTAGAAATGTATCTAATTGGTTGGTGATTATGTGGAAAAGTGAATATTGATAATTAAAGATCACATTCCAAGGATTATTTCTGCTTTTGATATATTAAAATATACCCATACAAAGTCAATTAACGAAGACATAGCACTTCGAGATGCAATCAATCAGCCTTTAGCGTGATTTTTTTCTGATTTACATTGAAGAGCGAAAGAAACTGGTACAGACAAGTGTATTCAAATACAGAGATATGTAAACAGGCAGAAGACGACTCTATGGTCGGCAACGCCTATATAATACAACAAAAGCCTGGCACAGTTGTTAGATCGGTTACTGGTGCTATAATGGCAGGTTATCAAGACTTAAGCGAGTTTGAACGTGGTGTTATAAACGGCACTCGAGCGATGCGACAGAGCGTTTCCGAAGTAGCGATGAAGTGGGGACTTTCCCATAGGACCATTTCAAGAGTGTACCGTGAATATCAGTAATCCGGTGAAACATCAAATCTCCGACATCGCTACGGTCGGAAAAAGATTCTGCAAGAGCGGGACCAACGACACTGATGAGAAATCGTTCAAGGTGACAGAAATGCAACCCTCCCACAAATTGCTGCAGATTTCAATGATGGGCCATCAATAAGTGTCAGCGTGTGAATAATTCAACGAAACATCATCGATACGGGCTTTCGGAGTCGAAGGCCCACTCGTGTAGCCTTGATGACTGCAGAACGCAAACCTTTACGCCTCGCCTGGGCCCATCCCGTTGATGACTGGAAACACGCTGCCTGGTCGGACGAGTATCGTTTCAAATTGTATCGAGCGGATGAACTTGTTCGGGTATGGAAACAACCTCATGAACCAAGGGCCCTGTATGTCAGCAGGGGACGGTTCAAGCTGGTGGAAGTTCTGTAATGATGTGGGGCGCATGCAGTTGGAGTGAAATGGGACCTCTGATCCTTCTAGATACGACTGTGACAGGAGACACGTACGTAAGCGTCCTGTCTGATCACCTGCATCCATTCATGTCCACTGTGCAATCCGACGAGGCTGGGCAATTTCCAGCAAGACAATGTGACACCCCACACGTCCAGAATTGCTACAGAATGGCTCCAGGGCACTCTTCTGAGTTTAAACACATCCGTTGCCCACCAAACTCCCCAGACATAAACATTATTGAGCATATCTGGGATGCGTTGCAACGTTCAGAAGAGATCTCCACCTCTTCGTACTCTTACGAATTTGTGGACAGCCCTGTAGGATTCATGGTGTCACTTCCCTCCAGTACTACTTCAGACGTTAGTCGAGTCCATGCCACGAAGTTTTACAGCACTTCTCGTTCTTGCACCATCCCTACGCGATATTAGGCAGGTGTACCAGTTTCTTTAGCTTTTCAGTGTATATAGTTCATTTTGGTTTATCGTACGAGCAGAGCCTGCTGTCATTCAGAGAAGAAGTCCAAGACTTTTAATGAATGATACAGAGCTGTTAGGAAATCGCGATATGCAAATTACATTGTTCAAAATCCTATGTGTCCACATCCTCTGTTGTGCTGCTCCGAAAATCAATCTGGGACACTTACATACTTCATTCTGTAAAGTTTTATTTGAAATATTTGAGGCCGGCCGCGGTGGTCTAGCGGTTCAGGCGCTCAGTCCGGAACCGCGCGACTGCTACGGTCGCAGGTTCGAATCCTTCCTCGGGCATGGATGTGTGTGTTGTCCTTAGGTCAGTTAGGTTTAAGTAGTTCTAAGTTCTAGGGGACTGATGACCACAGATTTTAAATCCCATAGTGCTCAGAGCCATTTTTGAAATATTTGAGCGAGCACAGGTGTAACTCGCAGGCTGCAAAGGCAGTAAGAGTAAAGGTGAAGAATGTTAATAACGTGTCGTTTCATCTCGCAGAATCGGGTGGACTGCCTTACCGGCCGCTATGGTCGAGCGGTTCTAGGCGTTTCAGTCTGGAACCGCGTGACCGCTACGGTCGCAGGTTCGAATCCTGCCTCAGGCATGGCTCATATGGCTCTGAGCACTATGGGATTTAACATCTATGGTCATCAGTCCCATATAACTTAGAACTACTTAAACCTAAGTAACCTAAGGACATCACACAACACCCACTCATCACGGGGCAGAGAAAATCCCTGACCCCCGCGGGGAATCGAACCCGGGAACCCGAGCGCGGGAAGCGAGAACGCTACCGCACGACCACGAGCTGCGGACACCTTAGGCATGGATGTGTGTGATGTCCTTAGTTTAGTTAGGTTTAAGTAGTTCTAAGTTCTGGGTGACTGATGATCTCAGATGTTAAGTCCCATAGTGCTCAGAGAGATTTTGGTCTGCCTCTTCCCAGCACACTATTTCGATGTCGTAATTCGGCGTCTTCATCAAGTGTTTCCTGCGACTGATCGACAAGCTAACCGTGTGCCGTATTTACGCCTGGGCGGTGTCTGGTGTTCCCTACACAGTCTGCGGCCGCTGCGACCGGCGACACGATAGAAAGCCGGAGCGGTCGCAAACACCATAAGAAACGTCTGCAGCGTCCCGATAGTTCTGGGAACGCGTGTGGCGAACGCGGGCCTAGTAGGGAACGCTTTGGCAAGACCGCTACCGGAGAAAACAGCTGAAACGGGAGCAGACGGAAGACGGAACGCCTAGAGACAAATAGGACCGGCAGAAACGGCCACAGCGGGAGTAGACGGCGTAGGGAGCACCAGGCGCCGCCAAGGCGTAAAGATGGGACACGGTCAGCTTGCGGATTAATCACAGGAAACATCTGATGAAGACGCCTAGTCACGACGTCGAAATATTGTGTTGGGAAGACGCAGTCCACCGGCAGTACACCCGATTTCACGAAATGATACCGGGGAAGTCTGAGAAATTACAACGTCTCTTTTCAGAATGAGATTTTCACTCTGCAGCGGAGTGTGCGCTGATATGAAACTTCCTGGCAGATTAAAACTGTGTGCCCGACCGAGACTCGAACTCGGGACCTTTGCCTTTCGCGGGCAAGTGCTCTGCCATCTGAGCTAACGAAGCACGACTCACGCCCGGTACTCACAGCTTTACTTCTGCCAGTATCCGTCTCCTACCTTCCAAACTTTACAGAAGCTCCCTGCGAACCTTGCAGAACTAGCACTCCTGAAAGAAAGGATATTGCGGAGACATGGCTTAGCCACAGCCTGGGGGATGTTTCCGGAATGAGATTTTCACTCTGCAGCGGAGTGTGCGCTGATATGAAAGTTTAATCTGCCAGAAAGTTTCAACGTCTCTTTTATTTAAACAGCTTTTAGAGTTCTTACATAAAAAATTCAGAGACATTACTTTTCAGCACGTCGTCGTACCTTCTCTTTCTTCGGATTTTGAGGAAGTACGGATTGGCATTCCTCCACAGACATTCAAACGTGACACTGAAAGTGTCCCGAGAGGAGTTCAAGCAGTCATGAAGGCGGAGGGTGGGCGTACCCTGTATTAATGTACGTAATAGGTGCCCGGATACTTCTGATCAGGTAGTGCACACACCGCATCACTGCCAGGACTTGCGTCAGCGGTGGAGGACGACATAACCGCCTCATACCGTTCTACACCACTGCAAAGTGTCCAGTGTGCTCTTCTAAGTGGGCGGCTAAAATTCTGCGCGGTGAGCTTAACTTCGCCACGTGCTCAGGCTCCACCTGGTCAGATACAACCGGCAGAGTAGGCGTGGCTGTAGCAGCATCGCACGCCGCGACGCCGCGCCTGCCGCCCGGATCGAATGCGGCGCAATTATTCATGTGTTGCCGTTCGCGCCTCGCTGTGCGGAAGCCATTAGCCAGACGCAGACGTCCCGTGCCGTGCCGTGCCGTGACTGTGACGTCGACGCCACCCGCCGGCTGCTGGGAGCTCGTGAGGGAGACAGGGAGCGACAGATGGAGAGGAAGACAGAGAAAGAGGGGCCCCAGATGCCTCCCACGATTCCGATTCCGCCCTACGCGCAGCTGGGTGTGCAGGGCCCCTGGTGGAGCATATCCTTCTGCCACACAACACCCTTACAGCATGTTTACCTACAGCCCTACACCATACACTGTTATAATTTTGCTTCTGTGCGGGGCCGCAGTCTCTAGAAATTTTATGAAGAACATGGTTCTTAGTAGACTGTATTGGTTATATTTTTTATTAGCTGAGCATCCAGCGATGCCCAGGTGTATTTAGTGTTTATTTCAGTTCTAGTAGTCCATCTCGTCCTTCCTCTTCTCTCTGTCCACATCCTCTGCCCCTCTCTGATCGCCTCCTTCTCACCCTTCTCTTTGTCCATCTATATCATCCCCCGCTCTATGTCCATTTCTTGCCGCAATTCTCTCAGTCCATTTGCTACTCCCTCCTCTCTTTGTCTATTTCCTCCTCCCCCTCTCTCTGTGTCGTACAATGACAGAATTTTGTGGGAACATTCAGGGACGTCTGTGGATACTGTCTGATAAATGTGTACTAAATGCCGCGTCAATTCAGGATAAAATGGTTCAAATGGCTCTGAGCACTATGGGACTTAACATCTATGGTCATCAGTCCTCTAGAACTTAGAACTACTTAAACCTAACTAACCGAAGGACATCACACAACACCCAGCCATCTCGAGGCAGAGAAAATCCCTGACCCCGCCGGGAATCGAATCCGGGAACCCGGGCGTGGGAAGCGAGAACGCTACCGCACAACCACGAGATGCGGGTAATTCAGGATAAAACACCAAGCTTTCGAACACTACCTCCATGGTCGTCGTCAGGGCTAAAACCGACCGTCGTGAATTGACGCGGCATGTACACCGAGAGATTTTTATTCAAGAAATACGTCGCGAAAGACTTCGTAGCCGTGTGCTAAATGTGCTTGAAAATTGAGTTAGTAGCAAAGAAGTAACACATTTAAACGTCATGAGGTCATGCCTGATGCTTCAGTTTTAGTGCATGAACAGCGAAAATGTAGTAAGCTACAAATTTTACTCTTTTCATCATTTTGCGGGCTAGAAAAAGTTTCGTTAAGGTTTGAAATTACGTGTAAAGTTTGTTGCAAGTCACTGAGTGCTCTCGTTCTCAAATACTGGATGAATAAAATCGGGGTATTCGCACGTCGTGGACTACACTCCTTTTTCGCCCCCACCCCCACCTCTTTGATAGGTACGTGGTTCTCACTCCCACAGAGTGCTTTCCAGATAGTAATGGATATGTGTACGAAGTTTGATTGAAATGGGTCCAGTAGTTTCGGAGGAGACGTGGAATGTACATACATACATTTATACATTTTTATAAAGCGCAATGTTTTTTCGTGATTCTTTTTTATGATAAAAGCCTATACGGCACCCAAAGCTATGCTCAAGGTGCCTGCGAAAACCTCATGAAAATTTGCCTGGTAGTTAAAATGGCTCCGAGCACTATGGGTCTCAACATCTGAGGTCATCATTTCCCGTAGAACTTAGAACTACTTAAACCTAACTAACCTAAGGACATCACACACATCCATGCCCGAGGCAGGATTCGAACCTGCGACCGTAGTGGTCAAGCGGTTCCAGCCTGAAACGCGTAGAACCGCTCGGCCACAACGGCCGGCTTGCCTGGTAGTTTTGGAGATTAACGTGTTCAAAGACAAACATTATTAGGATAGATCTACATCTACATATACATACGTACTCTGAAAGCCACAGTACGGTGTGTGGCGGAGCGCACCCTATACACTTCTAGTCATTTCCTTTTCTGTTCCACTCTCGAATAGAGCAAGGGAAAAACAACTGCCTATATGCATCCGTACGAGCACCAATCTCTCTAATCTTATCTTCATGGTCCTTACGCGAAATGTTTTTCGTCGACAGTAGATTACTTCAGCAGTCAGCCTCAAAGCCGGTTCTCTACATTTTCTCAATAGCGCTCCTCGAAAAGAACGTCGCCTTCCCTCCAGCGATTACCATCTGAGTTCACGAAGCAGCTCCGTAACACGTGTTGTTCGAACCTACTGGTAACGAATCTAGCAGCCAGCCTTTGAATTGTCCCAGTGTCCTCTTTCAATCCGATTTGGTGCGGATCCCAAACACTCGAACAGTACCCAACAATGGGTCACAGTAGTGTCCTATATGCGGTCTCCTTTACAGGTGAAGCATATTCTCCTCAAATTCCCCCAATAAACCGAAGTCAACAATTCGCCTTTCCTACTAAAGTCTCACACGCTCATTCCATTTCATAATGCTTTGCAATGTTACGTCTAGATAATCAATCGGTTTTTCCTCCTCATCTGCATTAACTTGCATTTCTCTCCAGGTAGATCTAGCTGCTATTCATCAAACCAACTAGAAATTTTGTCTAAGTCTTCTTTTATACTCCTACAGTCTCTCATCGAAGACGCCTACCCTTTACCCCACAGGATCAACAGCGAACAACTGCAGACTGCTGCTGCTGCTGCTTACCCCATCCGCCAGATCATTTATGTATACAGAAAATAATAACGGTCCTATCACACTTCCCTGGGACACTCGTGAACATACCCTTGTCTCCCATAATAGCTGTGCTATAGGTCGATTTCAAAAATTACTTTGTTATCAACCACGTATGGATGAGCATCACGTGACCCATCACGGAAGATGTGCACGTAATCGAAATTTCTATTCCACATTTGAGGCCAATTTCATATAGTCCTTATCCAATATTACACGTCAATGAAGGCATGTCACTACATCTACATGAGCACATAACAAGCTGCAGATACTCAGCGTGTAAAGTGACCAGTGCTGTCATGCTTTCATTCACGTTTAATATTAGATATCGACTGCATAAAATGTGGCCTCAAATTTGGAACAGAAATTTCATTTAGGTGCCACATCTTATGTTATGCAGCGTGTTGTGCTCGTCCACACGTGCTTGATAATGGCGTCACTGTCGAAATCGGCAAATAGCACGGCCAATAGTAAAACAAAACGACACAGCCTTCTAAGGACAGCTTTCCTTCATACCACACACAATGTTTGACGTTGACGTCTTTTTACCCTACCACCTCGACAGGGACATATATATCCCACTATTGGATATCAGAGAACCAGTAGCAGTTTGCTGCATGTTATTGCTGTGTATCAATGTCCCTATGGCAAAGGACAGCCTGCTAATGGTTTGCAGAATTCTTATAATTACTGCTTGCGTCTATAGGTTGTGTTTCATTCAGAGTTCATTATGAACCCTCTGCTCCACACAGAAACAACACAATAAAAATAATGAAAGTATTTACAAAGTGGGTTGCTGACACGCCTTCCCGTACATTTACATCCGGTAGCCACATTGAGCATCTGTAATGTGGGTCAAAACCGTGGAGAGATCCTCTATCCACTGTTATGTATCTACTTTCTATGTATCTTGTAGTTTGGCGGGAAATACTGACTACGGCGTTAGCTAAAATAACCGTGTATTAATGTCTTTCAATCCGAAAAATGACCTCGCTGTTTGGTCCCTTCCCCAAAACACCTAACCAACCATTCCGAAAAAGAACTGGTAGTGAAACGATTAAAGTTTAGTGCGAGTTTTATAGCTCCAACGCTCAGAAATATTTGCGGAAAAAAATGAAACACTTTGTGGGGTGGCTTGAAAAATCCGCGCTGCAGGAACACAAGCAGTCTGGAGTGGAACGTCATGGCGCGGATTTTTCAACATAAGTAACCAAAACATCTTCGCTTTAGTAATTTGTTTACATCGTTTAAAATCGTTGTGAGGCACAATTACGGTTAAATAGACATTGTCTCACATCTGGGTTTCACTACCACCCCAATGAAATTTCATCATTTGGGAAAACAAAAAGTGAAAGCTAATGTAAAATGTATCTTAACATGAACGAGATGACTGAAGATGAATCTGTCGATTAGAAACCCGTAACGGCGTTATTTAAATAAATAAATAAGTAGATGGTTGCCGGTATCTTCTCTCTAAGAGTCAACCTATATTTTGCACACGTCCACGGGCTCAGAATGTCGGTTTTCGGCAAAACACCATTCAAAATTCGTGCTGATTTGTAAAGTTTTTCTGTCTCAATGAAATTTATTATATTAGAACTTAGAATTCTCCACAAAACCGATGGGAAAGATATCAGTCACTAATTCTGCAGGTCCTTTCTTTTAGTCTTCTTATATGCAGGGATCACCGGCGCTTCTCTTCCAGTCGCTTGGGGCTTTGCGCTGGGCTATGAATTTGAAATAAATACAAGCTAAGTAAGGGGCCAAGACCGAGGGGTAGGTTCATTGAAACCGAATTCGCATCCCATTCGGACGAGACAACTTCTTTGTTTTGTCAGTCTCAGGCTTCGCACACAATCTGTCTTCGCAAGAAACTAAACAGAAGCAAATTACTCTGTCGTTCCTACGAGAGGAGCGTGTCCACGGCACTAAATGAGTTTGGAACCAGCGACGACGGAAATACAGTCCTTTGTAGCCAATCGCGGAAGAAGGCCAATAGTTTTCGGGGTGATAAAAGCAAGAGCCCACTTGTAGACTGACAGTATCAGAGGGGAGACAGTCCAGTGTCCGCCTCCATGGTGAATAAGCCTTTGCTTCTGACGCCTTTACGTACGACACTGAGGTACTTGACGCTGCAACAACCTACGTTGCAGCATGAAGGTAAACTCTCCGTGAGCAGCTGTTGCTCTGATTTTTCCCGTACTCATCTGTCCTGTTTGCGTTTTCTGCATTATTACTATAAAGCATTAACAATAGATGCAGTTTTTACCATAAATCCTGTGTTTATAAATTCTTTTACATTAACAGCCCAAATAACAGGTTGTGTGTTGCTACCCCCTCATTTTTTAGGTCTGGAATCGATACACGGTTAGGGTGCAGCGGGACTATTCAGCTCACGGGGATAATCCGCCTGGAATGAGAAATGTAGCAACAGTGCGCTAGTCCCTCACGTCAGGATCGTTTTGTCTTCAGTGTGTGCCAGTATCTCCGTGTCGTTGCATGTGATTGCAGTAGGGTATTTTCTGTTACATTACTGGCAGGACAGAATAACAAACTCTTCAGATTAGCGAATAGTGATGGATTGGCTCTGAGCACTATGGGACTCAACTGCTGAGGTCATCAGTCCCCTAGAACTTAGAACTACTTAAACCTAACTAACCTAAGTACATCCACGCCCGAGGCAGGATTCGAACCTGCGACCGTAGAGGTCGCGCGGTTCCAGAATAGTGATGGATTATTACCATACTAAAAGAATACAACCTAACACATGACTGTGTCCAATGTACAATAATGTGAAATCTGAAACTCTTACCGTTGCTTGTATAAGAACAGAACGATGAGAACACAGGTTATGCAGTGTTTGTATCAACAAATAATAGCCGCGCGGAGTCGCCGCGCTCTCTAGGCGCCCTGTCACGGTCCCTGCGACTCCCCCCGTTGAAGGTTCGAGTCCTCCCTCGGGCATGGGTGTGTGTCTTGTCCATAGCATAAGTTAGTTTAAACTAGATTAAGTAGTATGTAGGCTTAGGGACCAATGGCCTAAGTAGTTTGGTCCCACGAGACCTTACCACAAATTTCCAACAAATAATGCTGACTTTTTTCACAAAGGCCTGATTTGTCGCGCCTTTTGAAATGCCTGCACATGCGATTATTTCGTCCCGTACAAATGCGGCTATTTCTCCTCAGTCAAATTATTAGTTTAGTTGATGTTTACTGGCAGATTCTACAGAAAACGTTTTCTTGTTTTCTTTCCAGATGATCCGTACACACAAGAGAAAAAAGGCGAGTGCTTCGTGGTCCGAGAAAGATATGAAACGAACAGTAGTAACAAGTGCTGTAGGCAGCTGCTCTGGGTAAAGTGCCAGAAACCTTGCAGAAGAGCTTCTGTGAAGTTTGGAAGGTAGGAGACGAGGTACTGGCAGAATTGGAGCTGTGAGGTCGGTTCGCGAGTCGTGCCTGGGTGGCTCAGATGGTGCCGGCACGGTAGCTCAGCGTGTTCGGTCAGACTTAGTTGCCTTCTGTAATAAAAAAAAAAAAAAAACTGATTAATGGATCAACGCTGAATTCGAACAAGTGTCATGAGACGTCCGCCCCGAAAAAATACAACGATCAATTACGAAAAAAAGACTGCAACAAAAAAAAAGGAGCTGGTAGAGCACTTGCCCGCGAAAGGCAAAGATCCCGAGTTCGAGTCTCGGTCCGGCGCACAGTTCTAATCTGCCAGGAAGTTTCATATCAGCGCACACTCCGCTGCACAGTCAAACTCTCCTTCTGCTACATGGTTTCTAGATGTGTATGTGGGTGGAAAGGGGCAAAGCTACGAAAAATGTTTACTTGCGGTAAATGCTTTTGATTTTGACACTGAAATACACTGCGGGGTAATAGCCTCTTCGTTCGGTGGAAGAGCCCCACCATATTTGTGTATTGCGATTTCTGTCTTCTTCAGTTCTTTGTTTAATACTTTGTTCTTGTAAAGGAATTTCGATCTTTTATATACTGAAATGTATTCACAATTAACATACCATAATTGTATCACAATGAGTGATTTCTTAAAAAGTTTCATGTCATATTATGTAGGGCTTACAGCTGAAATCAGTGTAGTAGCCCCACTGTACCCTACAGTATTGGTGTCGAATCCTCGAAATAGGATCGAATTGATACCCCCTTTGATCCAGATCGTTGTTATTTCAATTAATGTACGTGGTTATGTTTCCAGAGTACTCTTAGAGTTACATTAATATAACGACCGTATTTTAAGCAATTATTTCAGGTCGCCATTCCAGCTTCGTTAGTATCATAAGTAATTAATTCACATCAGGAGAAGACTGATGGAGGGGTACCGCCAGAACTCACTTAAGTTTCAACATTCATCACATGTCCGACGCTAAAATTTTTTTTTCATACCGGTTTCTCCCACAGTCCCATGACTGACTGACACACACTTTTATGCCCCAGGTGTACATTTTCATAAATTTCTTTCTTAAACGTTATTTTGTTTTCGAAGTAGTAGGATTGCTTCCCTTCTTCTGTTAAATCGTCCCCAATTTTGACGTTAAATTTATCGTTAGACCCATTTTGCTATTTCTCATTACCTTCGTCTTCCTTTGGTATATTCTCAGTGCATATTCCGTGCTCAGTAGACAGTTCATGCCAATTGACAGCTCCTCCACAATATTATCATTGATACCTTCTGATCGAGAATTTTAATCCCAGTCTTGAACCTTTCTTTTACAGCCGTCAATTCGCTGTATATATTCAGATTGAGCAATAGAGTAGAAAGAGAGCATCCCTCAATTACGACCATTTTAATCCGACCACGACTCTCTTGCTGTTCCTTTCTTATCCATTTTAATCCGAACACTTTCTCCTGCTCTTCCTTTCTTACTGATACCTCTCGCTTCTCGTACATACTGTGTATTACCCACCCTTCCCTACAGCTTACATTTATTTTTTGGGAATTTCCAACATCTAGCACTATTTTACGCTGTCGAACCTTTTTCCAACTCGATAAATCCCTCCCCCCCCTCTCCCCCCGGCCCCCATCTCCCGCACAATTATCAAGCGCAGTTTCAGATCTACCTTCTTGACCGCTTTATCTTTCCTAAAGCACAACTGATCGCCATCTAACACATCCTAAGTTTTCTTCTTCAGTCTTCTGTGCATTCTTCTTGCCAGCAATCTGGATTCATGAGCTGTCTGTGAGAAAATTGTTGAATGAATCAATCCTTCTTATCTCCTGGTTTGTGTGGAGTTCAGTGTCTATTCTCTCTTCCATCCCATATACCAACTTGAATAAGCATTTTACTGCCGCCTTCCACAATGATTTTATAAATTCGTATGGGATGTTATCATTTCCTTCTGTTTCGTTTGATCTAGTCTTCCAAATCTCTGTCAAACTATGACTGTAATACTGGATCCGTACGTCTTCCAAATATGAATTGTGTAAACAAAATCCCTGGTTCAGTTCACACACGCATACGCACACAAATGTTTGATTTTTTTATGCCAGTACTAGTGAGTGCTGAAAAGTAGTACCTTGGAATTTTTTATGTCAAAATCATTAAAGCTTTTTTAATAAAATACACCTTACTAACATTAAACATCTTTATTCTTCTTGTACACAAGCCTTCTGCCGCTAGAGGACCAGAATTGTAGGGTGTAAAATGGCGGCGTGTAAAGTAACTATGTCGCTGCATGAGGAGCAGTGTGCTGTAATCTAGTTTCGAATTCGAAAGGTTCATCCACACATGGATCATCCTTTCCTACAGTCACACGATGCCAGACCACACACGGACCCTGACGACTTCTGCAACAATCCGGCGCTTTGGCTTCACTGTCATCGATAATCCTCAGTACAGTCCCAACTTGGTCCCATCCGATTTTCATCTGTTTAAAACTTAACGAATACTTTCGAGGACTTCACTGTGACAGTGACGAGGTGGTGCAAGCAGAAGTGAGGTTGTGGCTCCGTCAAGAAAGTCAAACATTCTGCAGTGACTGCATCAACAAACTGGTCTCTCATTGGGGTTGGGAGAAATGTGTTCGTCACCACGGTGACTATGTTGAGAAATAAATATGTAGGCATGAGGAACAAAGGTGTAGCATCTTAATAATGTTCGTTTTATTTAAAAAGCCTTAAGAATTTTCACATAAAAATTCGGAGGTGTTACTTTTGAGCACACACACTCGTAAATCTAATCCTCCGTTCCGACCAAAGTTATCAGGAGGTTTCTCTTGGTTGTTAGCAAAATTCAGGAACAGCAGTCCTTCTCATTTATTCCAAACTGGGAACTCCTCCGAAGTACAAAACTCTTGTTCAGGAGTGCTTCTCATACATGGACGGGATTATCAAGGAGTAATGAGCGTAATTCATCAGGGCAAAGCTTTCAATGCGAGGAGGTAGCTTGTGGACAGCACATGTGACTGTTGAAAGCTTGCAGTTCCAGGAGCGGGTACCTTACTTGCCACAGGCAAGAGGATAACCATTGCGAGTTTCTGGAAGGGAATATTTCATACGGGTCCACCGAACACAAAGCAAGTGGCCGCACCATCCCACTCAACATGGACATCACGTAGCTACAGCAAAGCTGAGGATTTAAGCGACTTTCTTTGCATTATATCCAGTGCTGTTCCTCGAACAGAATACGAAATTTAATGCATTGCTGCTGCAAGCAATGTCTCAAACACACAGGGACGAACTTCGTGATATAATTTCACACAAACTTCATTATTAGTGATACGAAAGGAGCATCAACAATAGTAAAACAAGGGTAATGGAATATAGTCGAATTAAATCCGGCGATGATGAGGGAATCAGATTAGGGAATGAGACACTAAAAGTACCAGACGAGTTTTGCAATCTGAGTAGCAAAATGACGATGGCAACAATGGAGGCCCACACTAGCAAGTAAAGAATTTCTGAAAAAGAGGAATTTGCTAACGTCTATAATAAATTTAAATGTTAGGATATCTTTTATGAAGATATTTGTCTGGAGTGTAGCCTTGTACTGAATCGAAACTAGGATGATAAACAGTTGAGACAATAAGAGAATAGAAGCTTTCGAAAGCAGCCGAAAATTTGATGGGGGCATCGAATAATAAATGAGGCGTTACTAAATGCACTTGAGAAGAAATGAAATGTATCGCACCATTTAAGTAAAAGAAGGGATCGGTTGATAGGATGCTTCATGATACATAAAGGAATGGACAATTTGATTGTGGAGGTAAATGTGGGAGGGTAAGACTTGTAGGCATGAATACAGTATGCAGGTTAAAATTATTGTAGGTTTCAGTAGTTATTCAGAATAGAAGAGGGTTGCTTGGGATAGACTAACGTGGAGAGCCGCATAAAGCCAGTCTTCGCTCAAAAAACAACAACACATTTACTACTTTTTAAAGTGAAGTACACTGGTTTCAAATGGTTTCATTCGCGCAATGAATGCCAGTATAGACTCGTGATGTTGGTAGACTTGAAAATATGTTCGGAGAGAAACGCGTATGGATTCAAATACTGTGTTTCAAACCAAAATTTAGACACTTTGATGAACATATCACAGGAAAATATTTTTGACCAAGCAGTCAGTGGGTTCATTTCTCTCTTAGAAACACATACTGCGTTTATGTGGCTATTTGACAAGTAAAAACAGCTGAAATTTTGCTCCCGTTTTTCATAGTTTGCATACCCTGTAGAGCAGGGGTTCCCAAATTTTTACTTTCACGAAACTCTTTGAGAATCGTGGTACTTTGATAGAACTCTTTGCTATTTTGGAGGTAAACGAAATTAACGAAATTTTAGAAATGAGAAAAACCTGTTTTACGCAGTGATTATTCAAATTTTAAATCGTAACTAATAACACAGAAATTACAACAAAATTTTTAAAAAGAAGTAAAAAATTTCGAAAAATGCCATAATATTAAGTCTTCCGCGGAGCACTTAACTCGCTTCCAGCGGACACCGTTCGGAAAACGCTGCTGTAGGGGCATGAAGAAGCGGAATAAACAAAAAGTGACAAACTGGAGTAAAATACCAGCTGGACTACCACATCAGACAACCACATAAACAGCAGTGTTTCCATAATTATATATTATGAAGCAAAGACGGACAGAAAGTGAGTTTCAGCTACAAGACGAAAGGTGAAGAGAATGTGGTTTCCATTCATTGAAAGGGCATGATGATGCTATAACGAGGCGTTTGTGGAACCGTGGGCAGAAGAGAACTAGAAAACTAGTAAGCCCGCTGTGGACCATCTAATACGGTGGCAGCTGGGTAAGAGATACAGAGGGGTTGACAGGGGTTGGCTGCATACTTTGATCTTGATATAAAGAAATGCTGTGGAAGGGCCACTGTTTATTCTCATGTATGGCTGGCATCTTTGTACATGGAGTGAGCAGAACACGTCTGATGCCTTCGACTCTCTCCGAGTACTGTCTTTTTCTGTTTAGACTACACTCGTTGCCGAGTACGTGTGGGATGCTATGGGTACGAAAACCGTCTGTAAGGGTGCATTAGCCAGCGAACAATACCTGAGATCTCTGTGGTTTCAAGCAATACTGATAACCTCAACTGGCGATCACCCAGTGATCATAAAAACAGTGATATTGTGTATTTCTCAGTGGTACCATTTCTTTAACATATTCGGGTATCTCAGTGCGTAGCCTTTACTGAAAAGAGCGGGATTCGTCGATACTCGTATTGATAATATAGCAGCCAAAAGTGAATAACTTTCGTCCCGGACAGAAATTATCTCGGTGAGCAAACAATGCCTGTTCCATTGGATCTCGTGCAATGTAGAAGCTCTTATCGTACGGGACGGCCTTTTCACCAAATTCTGGTTTTGGGCACTTTATTGTGTCATACTATTCTGCTTATTTTAAAAAAATTTTGTATAGCTAATATCCTAAAAAATATTTAGCTGTCATCAACTCTGAGGCTAATTAGAACGTCACATTGCTTTGTGAGACGTAATGCCCTTGCCTTTCACTAACGTGAGAACTACATCATCCATCCAGTTATTGAAGATTATGTTAAAAAATAATGAAGCAATCAACATATATCTTTTTGCACATTATTTATTAATTGTTGGAAAATATTTTCTGATTTATCTATGGTAATTTTCGAAGATGAAGAAATGAATTAAAATTTGTGCTAGAGCCAAGACTTCAACCCAGGTCTCCTTGCTTTCTAGGTAGCCACTACATCACTCAGCAGTATATGTAACACAGCTCCAAGGACTATGCTAGTCAAATACCCTCCCGAACACAGACTTCATTTCATACCTTCAGCTTATTTTCCCTTTCATAAATCGTCCCTATTGCCAAGGCTCTCCGTTATTGGAGTAGCAACCCAGCTACAAGTAACCTACACCTGAGGTACAGGCAGGATTTCCCCGTTACATCCAAAGCTAGAGAGAGCCTCTCGGCAACAGGAACGATTCAAGAAGGGGAAAATAAGCTGAAGGTATGAATTGAAGTTTGTGTTAGGGACAGTATTTGACTAGTGTAATCCATGCAGCTATGTTATATGTACTGCTGTGTGGTGTTGTGGCCAGCACACCTACCTAGAAAGTAAGGAGACTTGGGTTCAAATCCAGGCTGTGACACAAATTTTAATTCATTTTTTCAGCTTCTAACATTATCGTGGATAACTTTGTGACTCTTACCTCTCAAGGAAAATTCGTTATAATTTTTGATATTTGTTTAATAAATTCAGTAATCTTTAAACCCCGATCCGAGGGCTTAAAACTGCTCTGTCCAGAATGAGGTGTGTCCATGTAGGAAGTCCTGTAGTCTGCCAATCTCATCTGAAGTAAAAAACAAACAAAAAATTCTTAATCTATAGGGTACTGCACTCGGAGTAATAGCAAAGTTTTTTGAAATTTGAAAAAAAGTTAAATGGTGGACTTTTGAAACAATGATGTAGTTTTGTCATGTGTTTTTGGCCAATTTTTTTGCAATAACTAATGAATAAATTAAAATAAAAAACCGTTAGTCTATTACACCTTGCGAATATTCCTGAGGCGCAATTCAGTCAAATTTCAGGCCGACAGAACGGATTGTGGACACACTAATGAAAACATTTTCCTCAAATTTGGCTGAATTACTCAAATGGTTCAAATGGCTCTGAGAACTATAGTACTTAATATCTGAAGTCATCAGTCTCCTGGAACTTAGAACTACTTAAACCTAACTAACCTAAGAACATCACACACATCTATGCCCGAAGCAGGATTCGAACCTGCGACCGTAGCGGTCACGCGGTTCCACACCGGCCGGGGCTGAATTACTCCTCTGGCATGTCCTCAAGACGTAACAGACTATTTCTTTTTATTTTAATTTATTCATTGGTTACGACAAAAAACAAAAAAAGCAAAAAACATACGACAAAGCTACATCTTCGTTTAAAAAGTCCGCCATTTTACAATTTTTTTTCAAATTAAAAAAAAAAAACACTGCGCTATTAAACCGTGTGCAGATTAAGAAAATCGGTTGTTTCTTGATTTCAGATAAGATTTGAGAGTTAAGAAAATTGTTTGTTCCTTGATTTCAAAAAATGGTTCAAATGGCTATGAGCACTATGGGACTTAACATCTGTGGTCATCAGTCCCATAGAACTTAGAACTACTTAAACCTAACTAGCCTAAGGACATCACACACATTCATGCCCGAGGCAGGATTCGAACCTGCGACCGCAGCGGTCACGCGGTTCCAGAATGAAGCGCCTAGAACCGCACTGCCACCCGGGCCGGCTCTTGATATCAGATAAGATTTTCAGACTGCAGAACTTCTGTCATGGACACACCTCATTTTGGACAGGGCAACTTAAATTCTTTGGATGGGGGCTTAATGAGCACTGAATTTCTTTAAAAAGTAATCAATAAATAATGTACAAAAAGATTTACGTTCATTGCTTCGTATGGTCTTAAAAAAATAAAAAGAAAAATCGCTCATTTTAGAGGCTGACTGAGAAGAATGGACTCTTAATGAGCTCGAAATGTTTATATTCAACAGCACTGGGAAATCTTCTAACCTTCAAAGGAGACGTTTTTGGAGTTTCTTTGAGAATTACGTCATTCCGCTTTATGAAAATGATGTCCGGACATTGACCTTCATGTCCGCCCCCGGTAGCTGAGTAGTCAGCGCGATAGACTGTCAATCCTAAGGGCCCGGATTCGATTCCCGGCTGGGTCGGAGATTTTCTCCGCTCAGGGACTGGGTGTTGTGTTGTCCTAATCATCATCATTTCATCCCCATCGACGCGCGAGTCGCCGAAATGGCGTCAAATTGAAGGCTTGCACCAGGCGAGCGGTCTACCCACGGGAGGCCCTCGTCACACATTTCATTGAGCTTCATATCGCATGTGTTTGAAGCAAACCTTAGAGGTCCACTTCATTAGACCGCCTTGCGAGGAGTGCACACTCTGCAACGCGAGCCTGCCACTCGCTGGTAATTAGCGCCGCCGGAAGCGCGACACAAACAGAGCGCTGCGGCGTATCGCGCGAGCGAATCGTGCGTGCCGCAGCGGTGGGGCGCGCTCGCGTGTGCCACGTGTTGCACCAGCCGCCGCGCCCTGACTGCAGCCAGACTAGACTCTTCACTGCGGAGCATTCGGGCCGCGCTCGTCCAACTCCCAACTGGGACAAAACTAATTAAGCGCGATTACAGTTCGCGAGTCCGCGGGCCTCGCTCTCGGCGTCTTCTGCTCACTCCTTTCTGCCGCTTCCTTCTTATCACTTTCGCCATTACAGTTATTTCCTCGTTTCCGCGCGTTCTGAGGGAATTACGGCGCGGAAATAATGAGACAGTGTTCTTAATGTTCGGCGCCGCACCGCCGGAAATAATTTACTCTGGCGGGGCAGCTGTGCAGAAGCTTACGCCGGCTTAAGGCGGACACGTTCGCGTTTCCTTAGAACTTGTGCCTGCTCCCCTCTTCTATAATGCCTGTCGAGTTTACCGCCACACCGAGCCTTCGAGCAGTTGCAAATTCAGCGACAAAACCTCTTACGCTACAGAAACGTACTGTTGTTCGAGAGACGAACAGCGATCGTGGATGCAGTATCAGTAAGAACTATATATGCCATCTCTCAGGTTTTCTAGGCTTGATTAATTGATTCGGCAGTTCATCCTAGTTGCTGATTCCATTTTTATGGAGCAGTTCGGCTGAACACATGTAGTATAACATTTATGAACTGATTACATCATTGGCCTTGAGTGTGCCGGCCGCTGTGGCCAAGTGGTTCTAAGTGCTTCAGTCCGAAACCGCGCTGCTGCTACGGTCGCAGGTTCGAATACTGCCTCGCGCATGGATCTGTGTGATGTTTTTAGATTGGTTAGGTTTAAGTAGTTCTACGTCTAGGGGACTAATGACCTCAGATGTAAAGTCCCATAGTGCTTAGAGCCATTTGAACCATTTTCAGCCTTGAGTGTGAAAAGTGATTACGACCGTAATGAAATGTGTTTTTAAACACATTACTCTGTGATCAAAGACTGTATGTGACCACTATGTATCTTTTAGTTAACTTTTACGTGTAATCTTAAATATGCACTAAACTAGGAAAAATCCCAAATAATTACCAACGGCGATCTATGTGTGCGTGTGTGTGTGTGTGTGTGTGTGTGTGTGTGTGTGTGTGTGTGTGTGAATTTCTAAGGGACCAAACTGCTGAGGTCATCCACCTCACCTTGTATTGTATTGTATTGTATGTTCACCGGGGGCCTAGAAACTATGGAGAGGCTCCGTCCCCGCCGCAGCCGCTGTGGTCCACAACCCTACGACGACTACCGTAGTCCACTTCACCCCTCCGCCGTCCCACACCGAACCCAGGGTTATGTGCGGTTGGCCCCCAATGGACCCCCCCCCCCCCCCCCCCCCCAGGAAACGTCTCACACCAGACGAGTATAACCCCATAGTGTAGCTGAGGCGTAATAAGGGGAACTGAGGCGGAATAAGGGGAACCAGCCCGAATTCGCAAAGGCAGATGGAAAACCGCCTAAAAACCATCCACAGACTGGCCGGGTCACCGGACCTCTTGCCGGCCGGAGTGGCCGAGCGCTTCTAGGCGCTACAGTCTGGAACCACGCGACCGCTGCCCTCGCAGTTTCGAATCCTGCCTCGGGCATGGGTGTGTGTGATGTTCTTAGGTTAGTTAGGTTTAAGTAGTTCTAAGTTCTAGGGGACTGCTGACCTCACATGTTAAGTCCCATACTGCTCAGAGCCATTTGAACCATTTTTTTCAACGGACCTCGACACAAGTCCGCCGGGCGGATTCGTGCCGCGGACCAGGCGCTCCTTCCCGCCCGGAATCCCTTGTGTTATACACTTCTTAAACTAACTTATGCTAAGAACAACACACACACACCCATGCCCGAGGGAGGACTAGAACCTCCGGCGGGAGGGGCCGCACAGTCCGTGACATGGGGTATGAGACCGCTCGGCCACTCCGCTCTACTTACCAGCAGCATACTACCTCTGTGTGTCTTTTGTCATACTTCGTCTTGTTTACTCGTTTCAGTACACTGTGGTTGCAAAATTTGTCGTATATCGGAATCAGTCCTTTGTTAAGCCTATATAACTTCGTACCAGGATACGACCTAAACTAATGTTTATTTTGAATCGTGAAAACAAACTTTAACCAGTAATAGAACATTTCCAGTGTTGAGAAGGCTGCATGGGAATTTCTGAAAGCCAATAAATATTTTTTAAAAATGCAGCTTTGATATGCGCTCCATACGGCATGTGTTTATCCCTTGCGTATTGTATCAGAGTAACTCGGTAAAGAAATATAAGTCCGATTGTCTTAGGGACAGAGTAAAGACGTGATCTAGTCTCTAGCACCGATAGATGATTAATGAATTGGCAATCATCGAGATGAATCATTGTCTTTCTTTATTGCATCCTGTAATGAGCAATAACTGGAATACTGAGAATATCAGAATAGAAGCTGCACCCACGAACCCGATCAGCCAGAACATTATATTCACTGCCCACCGTCGCTACAAATCTGTCCAGACGATAGAAGTGTCACCTGACGACAAATGACAAGAAGTCAGATAGTATATGTAGGATCAGTGAGCATGCTGTCCGTGCATAGAATGGGGAAGGCACGCGATCTGGCCTGGAGGCTCGGCACGATTATTTCGGAAACTGCTCGACTTGTCGGATGTTCGAGGAGTGCTGTGGTGAGCGTCTTCAACAAGTGGCGAAATCAAGGTGAAACCACGACCATACGTCGTGGGTTGGGCAATTACCTCTCATTACAAATGAAGGGCTTATTTCAATAGTGGTACAAGTCCATTTTTGTTCATTCTGAGATACAGAGTCATGAATTTAAATGAGCGCTGAAAAATCTGGAGTTGAGATACCAGAAATATTCAAATACTGGGTGATCAAAAAGTCAGTATAAACTTGAAAACTGAATAAATCACGGAATAATGTATATAGAGAGGTACTAATTGACACAGGGCAGACTAGTAAAACAGGACAGACGGCTTACTGTGGCGGAACTAACATCAGTCATTAATGCTGGGCAGAGTACAACCGTTTCTGAACTCACAGTCCACCGAACACTCCTAATGATGTGATTCTACAGCCGACGACCCATGCAAGTGCCAACGGTAACACCCAAACATTGGCAACTATGACTGAAATGGGCACGTGATCACCGGCACTGCACGTTGGCGCAGTGGCAATGCGTTACATGGTCTGATTAATCCCGATACCTTCTTCATCATACCGACAAGAGGGAGCGAAACCGTCGTCTTCCAGAGGAATAGCTCCTTGACAACTGTACTGCGGGGTGGAGACAAGCTGGCAGCGGCTGCATTGTGCTCAGAGGAACGTTTACGTGGGCACTCATGGGTCCTTTGGAGCTCGTGTAAGGCACCATGATGCTCAAGGAGTATCGTACACTGGTTTCAGACCACGTACACCCCTTCACGACGATCATGTTCCCCGACGGCAGTGGTATTTTTGAGCAAAATAACGCGCTGTGTCACAAAGCCAGGAGAGTGATGGAGTGGTTCGAGGAACACACTGGAGAGTTCCAACTGACATGCTGCCCCCCCCCCCCCCCCCCCCACCAAGTCGCCAGATCTGAACCCTGTCGAATGTGTCTGAAAGCGACGTCAGAGCTCATCGCCCTCCTACCCGGAATTTACGGGAATTATGCGAATTGTGTGTGCAGGTGTGGTGCCACCTCCCTCCAGCGACCTACCAGGGCATCATTGCTTCCATACCACGACACTGCCAAAGTGAACATACCGGCTGTTTGTTAGGCGGTTATAATGTTCTGGCTGATCAGTGTATGGCGCTGTGAAGAAAGACGTATAGAAATGTTTCCCTTTGTAATGTATTAGCAACAGAGCATAGGTAGAAAAGGTCAAACAGGTGAGAAAAGCATAATGTTGATTTTATTATTAACCACTATTTACACAATTTGGACAGGTATGTGCTAAGGTCTGATCAGCGTAGCTCCAGGAAAAGTCGGTAGTTGCCAACCGCAAGGTGGAACGAGTATAATATCTTTGAGTAGGAGGATCATTGATGGTTAAGAGAGCCGGGCGCGCGCAGTAAAAAACCAAAGACGCAGGTAGGTGCCCGGAGGAAGCAGACGCGTGGTGACAGCGTTAAGGTAGTTCGCGCTCGCTGTCCCTCACATAACTTTAGCACATAAATGAAAGAAGATATACAATGATTTCAAAATGGTTTTTGTTAGATAATGTTCAGAGTTAGGATTTGTATGTCCAAGGTTTCACACAGAAAGCGTTTGGTAAAATATTTTGTAAGAGTAATTCGGCCCTGATGTTTACTTAATGAAATTATATCTTGACTTGAATAATGCTAGTTGCGCAATGGCATAAAATTAGTTATTTGAAATAACTTTTCTCTGATAACGTTAGTTATACCAAAATCGATTTCAAACTATGAACTGCACATACATTCTGCATAGAGGCATCATTTTCTTTACGTTCTTTCAATGGTGGGTAACTTTACTTTACTACTCATTTTCATATTCAGTACAAGCAAAGGATGTGGATTATGATTCAGGCTGTTAGATTTAAACACAATGTTGATCTCAATATATATATATATATATATATATATATTGTTAAAATTTTAAGTCATACACAAAACCTACCATTTCCAACTTTTTTGTGGCATGAATCACTCTTACAAATAATTTCAAAATGGAGGAGTTCAAGAAACAAGTTCACAGATGCAGTCAGATGTAGGTTTGTCAATGATACAGTCACAGGCCGGTCGATGTGGTCGAGCGGTTCTAGGCGCTTCAGTCTGGAACCGCACGACCGCTACGGTCGCAGGTTCGAATCCTGCCACGGGCATGGATGTGTGTGATGTCCTTAGGTTAGTTAGGTTTAAGTAGTTCTAAGTTCTAGGGGACTGATGACCATAGATGTTGAGTCCCGTAGTGCTCAGGGCCATTTGAACCATTTTTGATACAATCACAAATGAAAAAGGAAACAATTTTGGTTAGATACTTTCAATTTGTTCAATATGCGCACTGGAGAGGTCGACGAGGTGCTGTACAGCGCCATATTTGCACCTGGTGGCCAAAGCTGGAACTAATTTTTTTTTTTTTTTCCAGCGTAAGTCGGTTCCGCACTGACGCATTCCAAGTTCTGCTGCCATACGACAATTACCGCCCACACTGGGCCTCCTTGGGTTCTGCACTCGAATTATAGCCACCCGTTATCTTCGGATCAAAAGTGAAAGTAAACTGTTTGTGTGAAATAGCGTAGCTCGTAAATGACTGCGCCTTCTGAAAAGAGGATGAGTGCAGCGGAAATTCTGGTCAGCGCCAAATACAGTAACGGACTGACAGAGCTACGAGGAAGCGCACGCCTGCGAAACACGTCAAGCGGTCCGCCATCAGCGGCAGAGTTACGTAAGAGAGTTTCCCGGCCGGATAAACGCAGATAGAGCGGCGGATTGGGGCGCCTTATCTCGCAGCAGGTGCAGCTGGCGGCTGCAACACAGGCCACAGAGGGCAGGTCCACCCAGCCGCTGCGCTGTGCTGCGGGCTGGCGTAGCCGCTCCCCTGTCTGCTGGTGACGTCACGGCGGCGATGGACAGTGTCGGCAGACTTCCGCAAAACACCAGCGACGGCCGGCGTTACAGTCGAAAGGAACAAAGCGATGACACTAAAAGGAGCTCGGCGTAAGAAGTGTGCGCAAAAAAAAAAACACGTGTAAAGGGGCCTACACACTTTCAGTGTAACTGCGCAATCTGTCACGTGAGCGCGTGTGACATCGTGTCCGAGTGATAACCACCAGATATAGCGCAATTTAGGTAGGTCATTCGGGACAGACTTTCACGGCGATGATCAGTTGTGCATTACTTTCAGTAATCGTACTTGTCGTTTTCGGTCAGCTGAACCTCAATCAGTGACCATCATAAAAAATTGGTCAAACGCGAGTAGTACTCGCGCTCTGGGGGTTCCGCACAAACCTAATTATGTACGTAGATAATATATCCATGCCAGTAACCAGATATGTCCCAAAAAAGTGAGTGAGTGAGTGAGAGAGAGAGAGAGAGAGAGAGAGAAAGAGAGAGAGAAAGAGAAAGAAAGAAGGGAACTTGAGTTTGAGTATGTAAAGAGACAAGATTTAATAAAATATTTCTTATTTACATACTAAAAGATGAATACAGCTTACATTTTATGTTTGCGTGCAGCAATATTTATCTGCTATAGTTTTGACACTTCCCCATGAACCATGGACCTAGCTCTGCAAACTATGAAGAAATTGATGAGATGTATGATGAGATAAAAGAAATTACTCAGGTAGTAAAGGGAGACGAAAATTTAATAGTCATGGGTGACTGGAATTCGAGAGCAGGAAAAGGGAGAAAAGGAAACATAGTAGGTGAATGTGGATTGGGGCTAAGAAATGAAAGAGGAAGCCGCCTGGTAGAGTTTTCAACAGAGCATAACCTAATCATAGCTAACACTTGGTTCAAGAATCATGAAAGAAGGTTGTATACATGGAAGAATCCTGGAGATACTAAAAGGTATCAGATAGATTATATAATGGTAAGACAGAGATTTAGGAACCAGGTTTTAAATTGTAAAACATATCCGGGGGCAGATGTGGACTCTGAACACAATCTGTTGGTTATGAACTGTAGATTAAAACTGGAGAAACTGCAAAAAGGTGGGAATTTAAGGAGATGGGACCTGGATAAACTGAAAGAACCAGAGGTTGTACAGAGTTTCAGGGAGAGCACAAGGGGACAACTGACAGAAATGGGGGAAAGAAATACAGTAGAAGAAGAATGGGTAGCTTTGAGGGATGAAGTAGTGAAGGCAGCAGACGATCAAATAGGTAAAAAGACGAGGGCTAGTAGAAATCCTTGAGTAACAGAAGAAATACTGCATTTAATTGATGAAAGGAGAAAATATAAAAATGCAGTAAATGAAGCAGGCAAAAAGGAATACAGACGTCTCAAAAATGAGATCGACAGGAAGTGCAAAATGGCTAAACAGGGATGGCTAGAGGACAAATGTAAGGATGTAGAGCCTTATCTCACTAGGGGTAAGATAGATACTGCCTACAGGAAAATTAAAGAGAGCTTTGGAGATAAGAGAAACACTTGTATGAACATCAAGACCTCAGATGGAAACCCAGTTCTAAGCAAAGAGGGGAAAGCAGAAAGGTGGAAGGAGTATATGGAGGGTCTATACAAGGGCGATGTACTTGAGGACAATATTATGGAAATGGAAGAGGATGTAGATGAAGATGAAATGGGAGACACAACACTGCGTGAAGAGTTTGACAGAGCACTGAAAGACCTGAGTCGAAACAAGGTCCCCGGAGTAGCCAACATTCCATTGGAACTATTGACGGCCTTGGGAGAGCCAGTCCTGACAAAACTCTACCATCTGGTGAGCAAGATGTATGAGACAGGCGAAATACCCTCAGACTTCAAGAAGACTATAATAATTCCAATCCCAAAGAAAGCAGGTGTTGACAGATGTGAAAATTATCGAACTATTAGTTTAATAAGTCACAGCTGCAAAATACTAAAGCGAATTCTTTACAGACGAATGAAAAAACTGATAGAAGCCGACCTCGGGGAAGATCAGTTTGGATTCCATAGAAATGTTGGAACACGTGAGGCAATACTGACCCTACTACTTATCTTAGAAGAAAGATTAAGAAAAGGCAAACCTACGTTTCTAGCATTTGTAGACTTAGGGAAAGCTTTTCCCAATGTTGACTGGAATACTCTCTTTCAAATTCTAAAGGTGGCAGGGGTATAATACAGGGAGCGAAAGGCTATTTACAATTTGTACAGAAATCAGATGGCAGTTATAAGAGTCGAGGGACATGAAAGGGAAGCAGTGGTTGGGAAGGGAATGAGACAGGGTTGTAGCCTCTCCCCGATGTTATTCAATCTGTATATTGAGCAAGCAGTAAAGGAAACAAAAGAAAAATTTGGAGTAGGTATTAAAATTCATGGAGACGAAGTAAAAACTTTGAGGTTCGCCGATGACATTGTAATTCTGTCAGAGACGGCAAAGGACTTGGAAGAGCAGTTGAACGGAATGGACAGTGTCTTGAAAGGAGGATATAAGATGAACATTAACAAAAGCAAAACGAGGATAATGGAATGTAGTCAAATTAAATCGGGGGATGCTGAGGGAATTAGATTAGGAAATGAGACACTTAAAGTAGTAAAGGAGTTTTGCTATTTAGGAAGTAAAATAACTGATGATGGTCGAAGTAGAGAAGATACAAAATGTAGACTGGCAATGGCAAGGAAAGCGTTTCTGAAGAAGAGGGATTTGTTAACATCGAGTATAGATTTAAGTGTCAGGAAGTCATTTCTGAAAGTATTTGTATGGAGTGTAGCCATGTATGGAAGGGAAACATGGACGATAAATAATTTGGACAAGAAGAGAATATAAGCTGTCGAAATGTGGTGCTACAGAAGAATGCTGAAGATTTGATGGGTAGATCACATAACTAATGATGAAGTATTGAATAGAATTGGGGAGAAGAGGAGTATGTGGCACAACTTGACGAAAAGAAGGGGTTCGGTTAGTAGGACATGTTCTGAGGCATCAAGGGATCACATATTTAGCATTGGAGGGCAGCGTGGAGGGTAAAAATCGTAGAGGGAGACCAAGAGATGAATACACTAAGCAGATTGAGAAGGATGTGGGTTGCAGTAAGTACTGGGAGATGAAGAAGCTTGCACAGGATAGGGTAACTTGGAGAGCTGCATCAAACCAGTCTCAGGACAACAACATGGGTTTGACGGATAATGAATGCAGTGTAAGTCCTAACGACAAAAAATATTTTTTTTCTTGTGGTATAATTAAAGGTTGACCATTTTCGGAATTTTTTAGTTTCTTGTACTGTGAAACCTTATTTCTCGTCAAATTTCATGATCCTAGGTCAATGGGAAGCAGCTTATACGTTTTGATGAGTGATCTTGGGTATCGATGTGTGAGTCTGCGAGTATCAAAATATGTGATATACATGGACGTATCTTTTGACTACTGTAACTTAACAATCTTAAATGCTTAACAACGGCAAGGGACCGTAGACCATAGTAACACAAATTTGAATTTGATACGCCTACCCGTCCCTGACACAAAGGGGTCTCAACAGACAGATAGAAGGGAAAAAATGACAATTTTTTCGTGTGAAATTTCAGGATTTTTCTTTATTTTTAATGTGAGATCTTGTTTCTAGCCAAATTTCAAAGATCAAGGTTAACGGGAAGAGCCCTACAGGTTTGAGGAGTGAGTTTGCGAGTATCAAAATATGTCACACAAATGGCTGCATCTTTTGATTGCTTTCACTTAGAAGGTTAATTTTTTTACATCGTCAAGGGATCGTCGGCCTCAGTATACGAAATAAATTTAAATTTTGTACGTCTATCGGTTCCTGAGAAAAAGGGATCTTAACAGTCGCATAGACAGACAAGACAGACTAGCGGCATAGTGCTCATATAAGGGTTCCTTTTTTACCGTCTGAGGTACGGAACCATAAAAAAGAAAGGTTTTGGGTTTTATTGAAGGCTACCAGAAGCTTTCCGAACTTTGGGAGATAGAATGGCATTCATATTGCAAACGCGTAAAGATGCGACTGCTTACGATGTTTTAACAGAAACACTGGAAGTTCTGCAGTCAGAATCGAGTGTTTAACAGTGTAGTAAAGAAAATAAACAGCCTTCAGTCCACTTTTCGGGAGGAATTTAAGAAGCAAAACAGCTGCAACCACACAACAAACAGCGACTCTCCTTGTATCGGCCTTTGTCACGAACACTGCAGTAAAAACACAGAACTGAGACAACTGACAAGTGGACTGAGGGGACGAACTGACTGTAGTAAACACACTTTCAGTTCAGATAATTGTACGAATTTTGACTTCGATACATAAGCTGGGGAGTTGAGCGGAGGGTTCGTAGGCCTCTTAAAGCGCCTGCGAAATTGTAGACGTTTCCCGCCAGCCGTTTATTTACAAATCGCGTCTAACTGTTTGCTTTTAAAATTGGTTGTAACGTTTTATGTTGTTAATATGTTTGTTCGCGTGGCCATCTTCCGCAGCATCTCTTAAAATCTGTTACTATGGGTTATCCGTCTTGAGCTGACTGAATTTAATTAAAAAGAATTATACCAGACGCGTTTCGCTTTTATTTATAAAGCATCTTCTGTGGTTATTCTGCAAATTGGATACATACGTTTGTACATTTTTGGTTGTTTTATGTTAAAAACAGCATTTTGTTTCTAAAGTCGGTGCGAACGTTACTTGCGGTGTTTCTTTACATATTCTGCTCCTTCCCTTCTTGCTAGCAGCGATTGACATCGAAAGACTTCGTTTCACATTTGATCTTGGCAGTTTTTGCCATTCTGCAATATTTCTTGTGCTGCATTATTTACACTTCACTTTCTTAAACTGTTTCTCATTCCGCACTGCAACAGTGTTCATGTCTGTTCGTTTGTACACATATTACCACACGTTCCATTTACCACTACAATGTCCGCCTCCGGTAGCTGAGTGGTCAGCGCGACGGACTGTCAATCCTAAGGGCCCGGGTTCGACTTCCGGCTGGGTCGGAGATTTTCTCCGCTCAGGGACTGGGTGTTGTGTTGTCCTAATCATCATCATTTCATCCCCATCGACGCGCAGGTCGCCGAAGTGGCGTCAAATCGAAAGACCTGAACCAGGCGAACGGTCTACCCGACGGGAGGCCCTAGCCACACGACGTCATCATCATCACCACTACAATATCCTCCCACATTCTGTCCTATAATCACCGTCAAAGCCGTACCCCCTCCCACTCCTCAAAAAATAAATAAATAAAAATAAAAATGTGTCAGCCCACTCCCACTCTTCTCATGTCTCTACACAGATACAAGACAATTTCGCAGATTTCACTAAAGCACACACACACACACACACACACACACACACACACACGCACACACACGCACACACACACACACACACAAAATAATAAAAAAAGAAATAGTTTCACAGGTTGACAACTCTCATAACGTGAACGAAATCAAATGAACAGACATAAAAACTGTTGCAGTGCGGAATAAGAAACAGTTAAGAAAGTGAAATGTAAATAATGCAGCAAAAGAAGTACTGCAGAAAGGCAAAAACTGACAAGCGCAAATGTGAAACAAAGTCTTTCGCGTACAACCGCTGCTAGCAAGGAGGGAAGGAGCAGAACATGTAAAGAAACATCATAAGTAACTTGCAACTTATCATCAAAACGCTATTTTTAACCTAAAACAACCAAAAATGCACAAACGTATTAATCCAATTTGCAGAATAACCACGGAAGGTGCTTTATAAATAAAAGCGAAACGCGTCTGGTGTAATTCTCTTTTTAAACTGCAGTCAGCTCAAGACGGATAAACTATAGTAACAGATTTTATGATCTCGTTTGCAGGTAGATCACATCGAGAGAAACAAACAAGTATAGAAACGTTTAAATCTAGGACAGATAATTTATTTAACTAACTGCGTTACGTGATTCGCCCTGCGCTGTGTCGTTGGCGTTGATGTGCTGGAGTGCGGTACGGCGATAGGTGGGCTGTGCTAGCTGCTGTGTTCGTGCTTAGTCCTGTTGATATACGGAGTGACCAAGAATTCCACCGACAAAATTTGCGAGGTTGTTCAAGAGCATTTTGGTGTATTAGGACTCATGGTCTTTGCTGCCTCGTTACAGAATAATTGCATTTCGTTTGATTTCTTGCCCGCCGTTTCTCTTTGTGTCTGTACGAGTCCTGCACAGAAAATTTCTGATCAACGGTGCGAATGTCGTCGGTAAGAGTTGTGCATCGTGTTCGGATGCAAACCTGCTCCTTTCAATCACGGTACTTGTTGACACCAGAAATGTCTTCTTTACTTCTGTTCTCGAGCCTCCATTCAGTATTCCAGGGTTCAGCCCCCGGTTTATTTATCCGGCAGTTATACATGAACATTAACAGTGATACACAGCGTGTTTACTGATGGACAGTTGGTTCACTGAACGCACTGCAAGATAGCCTCTAGAAACTGAAACCAAACTTTTGAAGGAAGAATTGGCTTCAGTAAAAGCTAATCATTTGTTAAAAATAATTATCATTCCATACGGAAACTACTCGTCATCTATCATATGTGATACAGCAGGTCTCTATCAAGCAAAAGTAACTGTAACCCATGTATCGAACATGACACATCAACCCTCTATGAAGCTAAAGTAGTCAAATGTATAAAATGCTTACTTACTGCTGTTTATCGAGATTTTAAGGAGTATGAAGTTAGGAAACATTAATTAACAGAAATCAGAGCTTGTATACCCTATTTATTTACTCTTTCAAGGCTTTTCATGCAATTAAAAAATACAGCACTAAAAATTTCAAAAATGCAGTAATTTCAGATATTAACTATTGCAAAACAGCGTTCATTATATTTTCTCATATAATAAGTCATTATGTATATATGAAGAGTACTGGACTTAGGTGTTTTTATTCCATACTCTGTCATATATTGTGTGGAAAGCTTTGAAGCAATTCCTTTTTGAAATGAAACACAGGAAAACATCACAAGTCTAGTATTTTACGAAATTACGACTGGAAAAACCTCGCATTTTACATCTAGACCTAAAATTTTGTCTCTCAGAGTAAATTTCTGGCAAATACAAAGCATTCCTAGATCTTCTCCAAGCTGGTGGGATCGTTTGTATTGGTTTACGTTTCTGAGCTTCATACCTTTTTCTTTCGTCTAAAATATTTGGGTCAATGGGCTCCAGTAGCACCTCCAGAATTCATGAATCGCTCAAACCTACGAACCACGTATACTTACGCATATACAGCCTACAGAACTACTCATTTTCTCATTTACAGCAAATAAGATGTAAGAGACAAGCTACATTTGTTTTACATCATTCACACACGTAAACATAACTGGCCCGATAACGTGCAAAATGTATTCATACAGTCTGATTGTACCAATTTGGTACAGTATTTTTACACAGGTCCTGAGACATGTAAAAACATGCACACACTTAGAACGTGGCGTAATTTAAGTATTTAGACTTATTTGCTTACAGTTAACATGATTATTCCTGGTAACTAATACTAATTCTGTTTCTTACCTTTTCTTTCACGTGGCATCTTGGTTCACGGTCGCTCACTGTGCTGCCACCTTTTTGTGACTGCGAGAAATTTGAAAAAATGACGAGCGTGATAACACACGGCCGCCAACGCAATACATTGTTTCTGAGTTTGAGAAAAAATATAGCCCGACTGTGTTATGTGGTTTGCAGCATTAATCCGCGGTTTGTGTTGTACCTTTTAGTGATAGCATGTTTTACGCTTTTTTCATTATTGTGAAGGTATTTTCACAGAGACAAGCGTAACTGCTGTAACAACCGAGTAAACCACATTTACATTGCAAATGTGTGACGAGCCACAGATACCACGGGTCAGTCATGCCAAAACACACAGAAAATATTCCAGAGCGACCTCTGAAATTTTCCCGGTGTTGTTTGGGCACACACTGTGTAAAGATTTGCAGCGCAGGAGTTCTTTCATTTCAGTTCGCTGCCAGCTAGAAGGCAACACGAAGAGATTCTTTATGAAGAATGGTACGAGAATAAGAAATTGGTACCTATACACAGTGTCCAGTTTGAACTGGATCCGGCAACAATAAATGATCACGATACAGTCACATTATTTCTACATTAAAAAGTATCACACAAATGGTCATCCTTACGTGTATCAAATGTTTTCCGTACCTAGTAACAAAAACAGCTAATAACAAGTCACATCAGTTTGTTTTGCATGTTGTGTCACATTTTTCTTGGGAGGCAGACTCGCTCATCTCGTAGCCACGGTCGTCGCTAGTCGCTACACTAACGTCAATGACACAGTGCCGCAACGACTTCATTTATTATTAATTGTTCATTTAATTTGCGCATCGGTCTCCCGACTGTTATGATGCAGCACACGACGAATTTCCTTCCTGTGCCTAAATCTGTATCTCAGAGTAGCCCTTCCATCAAACGGCAGTTATTACACTGAAGCGCCAAAGAAACTGGTATATGCATAAGTATTCAAATCGAAAGACTTGCACCAGGCGAGCGGTCTACGCGACGGGAGGCCCTAGCCACACGACATCAAAGGCAGAAGACAGCACTGCGGTCGGCAACACCTTCGTCAGACAACATGTGCAACAAATGTCTGGCGCATTTGTTAGATCGGTTACTGCTGATATAAGCGAAGGTTATCAAGATTTAAGTGAGTTTCAATGTGGTGTTATAGTCGGCGCGCGAGCGATTGGTCATAGCATCTCCAAAGTAGCGATGAAGTGGGGATTGTCCCTTGCGACCATTTCACGAGTGTGCCGTGAATATGAGGAATGCGGTAAAACGTAAAATCTCCGACATCGCTGCGACCGGTAAAAGATCAAGCAAGACCTGGACCAACGACAACTGAAGAGAATCGATCAATGTGACAGAAGAGCAACTCTTCTCAAATTGCTGCAGATATCAATGCTGGGCCATCAGCAAGTGTCTGCGTGCGAACCATTCAACGAAACATCATCGATATGGGCTTTCGGAGCCAAGGTCTACTCGTGTACCCTTGATGACTGCACAACACAAAGCTTTACGCCTCGCCTGGGCCCGTCTACACCGGCGTTGGGCTGTTGATTACTAAAAACATGTTGCCTGGTCGGACGAGTCTCGTTTCGAATTGTATCGAGCGCATGTACTTGTACGGGTATGGACACAACTTCATGAATCCATGAACCCTGCATTCAACAGGGGATTGTTCAAGTTGGTGGAGGCTCTGTAATGGTGTGGGGTGTGTGCAGTTAGAGTGATATGGGACCCCTGATAGGTCTAGACTCTGACGGGTGACACGTACTTAAGCATCCTGTCTGATCGCCTGCATCCATTCATGTCCATTGTGCATTCCGACGCACTTTCTCAGTTTGAGCAGGACAATGAGACGACCCACACGTCCAGAATTGCTATAGAGGGGCTCCAGGACCATTCTCCTGAGTTTAATCACTTGCACTGTCCACCAAACTCTCCAGACATGAACATTATTGAGCATACCTGGGATGCCTTGCAGGAAGAGATCTCTACCCCCTCGTACTCTTATGGACTTATGGGCAGCCTTGCTAGATTTAAATCCATCCATCACTACGTCAGACATCAGTCGACTCTGTGCCACGTCGTGTTGTGGCATTTCTACGTGTTCGCGGGGTCCCTGCACGATATTAAGCAGGTGTACCAGTTTCTTTGGCTCTTCAATGTATTTGCCGGATGTATTCCAATCCCTATCTTCCCTTATAGTTTTACCCTCTACGGCTCCCTCTAGTACCATGGAAGTTATCCCCTAATATCTTAATAGATGTTCTATCATTCTGTCCTTTCTTCTTGATAATGTTTTTCACATATTGATCTCCTTGCCAGTACCGTCGAGAACCTCCTCATTACTTACCTTATCAGGCCACTTAATTTTCAACGTCGATCTGTAGAATCAAGTCTCAAATGCTTTTCTGTTCGGTTTTCTCATAGTCCGTTTTTCACTATCTTACAATGCTGTGTTCCAAATGTACATTCTCCGAAATTTCTTCCTCAAATTATGGCCAGTGTTTGATACTAGTAGACTTCTTTTGCCCGGGAATAGCCCTTTCTCTGTACTAGTCTGCTTTTTATGTCCTCCGTCTTCCGTCCGTCACTTGTAATTTTGCTTCCATGGAAGCAGAATTTCTTCACTTCACCTATTTTGTGCTCACCAATTTTCATGTTAAGTTTGTCGCTAATCTCATTTCTACTATTTTTCATTAGTCATTATTTCAATTTTTCTTCAGTTTACTCTCGTCTACAGTGTGTACTCATTAGAATGTTAATTGCATTCAACAGATCCTACAGTTCTCCCCCACTTTGAATGCAGACAACAGTATCATAAGCCAATCTTACCATCGATATCCTTTCTCCCTGAATTCTAATCCAACTCATGAACCATACTCTTATTTCCGTCGTTGCTTCTTCGATGAACAGATTGAAAAGTATGGGTGAGAGACAGCAATCCCGTCTTAGACCCTTTTTAATCCGAGCACTTTGGTCTTCCACTCACATCTTTCTTTCTTGGTTCTTGTGCTTATTGGATATTACCTCTCTTTTCCTTCAGCTTACACACATTTTTCTCAGAATTTTGGACGCATTGCACCATTTTACATGATCGAAGCTTCTTCTAGGTCGACAAATCCTACGAACGTGTCTTGATGTTTCTACAGATTGTGTCCATTATCAAGTACAACGTCTAAACTGCCACTGTGGTACCCTTACCTTCCCTAAAGCCAAAAGTGATCTCCACCTAACATAGCTTCGCTTTTATCTTGCATTCATGCTGGTACTGCGAGCTTAGGCTCGGTCACATACGAAGCGGTGAGTGGCGAAGTTTTGTTTACCACCTACCTCAGTAGCGACAATGCATCCACTTAGGGAGCAGCCCGTGTTTTCTTTAGAGGCCTCTCTTTTCTAATGGGCGGACGATTATCGCCACGCAGCGTGCATTTCGGGAACACGTCAATTAAAAAAAAAAAAATCGGCCCAGGTCCTGTTCCTCGCCGGCAAAAAGTTGTTTCGTGGGTGGACGCGTTCAGAGCAATTAGAAATGTGTAGAATGAAAATTAGTTACCGTGACCCGAGATATCACCATAAAACATCGACCAGTAAGACAGCCATTTTTCAACCATACACTTGCCCTGCGATTTTCTAATCGTTCTGTGTGGCGAATTATTCATGATTAACTCCATTTTGACCCATACGAGTTCGCTGTGGTCTAACATCACAGTGAGCGCTAATTTGTTGCCTCCTCTTGAACTAAGTGATGGCGATGTGTCGTTTCCGTAAGACGGGACGAAGGCACACCTAAGCCAACTTTAATGGGTATCTCGCGGACTAAGTTTCCTGGACGCCCGATCTCCTTGAGTTACGACCTTTTGTGATCGGTACGTTCGTCCGATTTAGGACCATGCGACTTCTTTATGGGATATCTAAAATCAGTTGTTCATACCGATTGCCCAACAAGAATATTTGCCAAGCAATGGCGCCCTGTATACAAAGCTGTGCTCGAAAGAGTCGGCCGGAAATTCAGATACGATTAGTGTCTTGACACTATGGAGAATCATTTGTTGGATATAATTTTTAAAACGTATAACTTTTAATCGTGCAGTTGTGTAGAAACACAAAAAGAATCAAAACGACAAAAATACTTTTTTTATCTTATTGCCTTTACTAATCAGCAAAATTCGTTTTCCTGCCCTAAATTAAATCAACTGTCGGTCATGGACTTACATGTTACTACACTTTCTTTTTCATATCGACGAAATCTACCTGGAAACAAAACGCGTGATAGCAAATTTTGGGAAATTTGTGGTAAGGTCTGCTGAGGTCATCGGTCCCTAAGCCTACACACTACTTAATCTAACTTAAAAACTAACTTATGCTAAGGACAAGACACACATCCATGCCCGAGGGAGGACTCGAACCTCCAACGGGGGGAGCCGAGCGTGCATGACTGCATTTTTTTTTTAAATTTAAATAATTAAAAGCATTTTGTAGCAAGGATGTTTTCCGCCACACTGAGAAAGCCGATGTCCTATATTGAGACTCCTCTTTTTAGCTGTTTTTTTTTGCCATTGCAGTACAGTCAGCTATCACATCCACATAATATCTGTTCCATTAACAATGTCATTACTTGTCACTTTCAGAAGATGTAGAAAACAAGATACGATTTACACCTGATACAACTAGAAGAGCACGCAGAATCTTATATTTAGAAAACACAAGCAAATACTTATCGTGCTCTATTCGAGAATTTATAGGTAGCGAACAAAGTACCACATCTATAGATACCAAGGTACCACATTACAGTTAACACAAATTCACTCTTACTGAATGACAACAGTATCGTAACTGGTCTCACAAGGGAAACCTCTGTATATCACTGCTTGGAAAAAGTGTTTTATAGTAACTGATATCTGGTTTATGTAAATATTAAATGATTCACATGTCCTTCGTATCTCCCTATGTCGTACGCCACAGAATTTTTCATTCCTACTTGGAACAGGTAAGTTGAAACCTTATAATGAGTTAACTGCATGCACACAATTATTGTTAGATACAGACTAATTCTACTCCAGTCAGTAAATTATGGGTACAATGCAATTTTTTTGTTTACAGAATGAATTTTCTCTCTTCTGCAGTGTGTGCGCTGATTTGAAACTTCCTGGCAAGATCATAACGCGCTTGCATTCATTCATGCCATTGTACATGCTAACTGTTTTGGCTTTACTGTTGTAAAGCTGAGCAGTTTCTGGTAAAGAGGTCTACCACTTACAATTTCGTCAACGTTTATTGCTAGTTTCTCTAATTTTTTCATTACGACAGATGCCATTCTGCCCCGAAATCCACAAAAAATAAACTGATACTATCGATGGTATTTGTCTCATAACAGGGGGAAGTTTTCGTTACTTATAATTATTCTAAAACTGAGGCATATTACTGTTGTTGGTTTATATGATATAATATCCCGCTCTTCCTTGTAAAATTCACCTCCTAACGGCTTCTGCATCCCACTGGAAAAACTTTTTTGAGCTGTTTTTGTATTTTAGCTGTTTTATTATCAAGCACGTGAGGTATAAATTGGGAACCAGTAAGCCCTTCGCCTCAGCGAGTGCGGAAGACGTCTAAATACTGCACTCTGGCCGAGCACTTGCCAATACAACGATTCTGAAACTGAATTTAGCTTGAAATTACAATCAAATGAATACCCCTAGCTGCATACAGGTGTTGATATAAGTCAACGAGGGTAGTTGAAAATGTGTGCCGCGCCCGGGACTCGAACCGGTGTTCTCCTGCTTATATGGCAGACACTCTATCCATCTGAGACATCGAAGTCACAGAGGATAGTGCGACTGGCACGCCGCCCATGACAGCCACATTCCCAACTTATTGTCCCGCACTATATTCATAGTTGACTTATATCAACGCCTGTATGCAGCTAGGGGTATTCATTTCACTGCAATTTTATTCTAACAAGCTGCTTGGTCACCGATGGCATCTGTTCTTTCGGACATGTCGCTTAACGGATTGCTCTGTCGATGAGCTTTCTCCGCTTTCAGGCGCGATTACACGTGAGACATGTGTGATCTCAAAAATTAAACGAACACTGAGGGTTACAATGTCTGACTAAACACAAAACGTTACGTCGTTCTTTCTGAATTCGCCAGCACATTCGTGCAGGCCGTGGGCAGGAGCTCTTCCCGCACTGCCGCGTCCGTTGTGGCAACCAGGAAATCCATCAACTGCTAACTGCGCTTATGCACGCAGAAGATGAGAAGATAGTTGAGCCGTGTAGCAGACACGCAACACCCAAAGGTCGTCTGCCATCGCCATGGAGCGGAAATAAATAACTCGTTGCTATTCTTCACTTTTAAAGTGTCTTGTGGAGTCGCCCTCACAAGGACTTGCTTTCTATACTCCACTACATCCGGTTCCTCTAGGTGCAATAACTTTGTTACAAGCCAGGACCATTTATAATTCTACGAGAAATACTTCAGCAACAATGTCTTTGTTGTGGACGCGACTCAAGCATGTACCTACTAATACAGGCACAGATCCCGTATAAGTGGGCACTGACAAACCAGTACAGATATCTCGCTGTCCCCTCTCCCCCCCCCCCCCCCCTCCAGCCCTCTGTCGTGCTAAACACGTGGCTCATTTCGGCTTCCGTGAAGCATTTTAGTACTACAGCAGCTTGCCGGAGCTAATGAATGCAGTACCGAGGCTCTGTTACCCTGCCATCATTTATCTCACCTCAGTTGCCTGTCTAGGCTCCGTAGCACACTGTGCTATACTTAGCTGCCACTATAGCGCAATTATTTATTATACTAATGTTTCTTACGAGGGTTGGAACTTTAATAGTGCAACTATTTATTTACAGCTCGTACAAAATAGATATGTGTTTCAAAGTTTTACTGATCTTCAACGTAGTCACCAGTATTGTGTATAACCCGTTGCCAGCGATGTGCAAGTCGTAGAATACTCTTGGCAGTGCCAGTTGTGTTGACAGTTCGAGCGGCGCGGTCTATAGCCCGACGAATTTGTAGCAGTTCTGAAGCGAATGCCGTGAAGTGTTTCCTTCAGCTTACGAATCCAGTTGAACTCTCGAGGGCTTAAGTCAGGAGAGTGCAGTAGGTGGTATAGCACCTAGCAGCCCCATCAGTCAAACAAATCAGTTAACAGTTTGCACTGTACGTGCTCGAGCATTGTCCTGCAAAATGATGGTCAGGTCCTGCAGAAAGTGTCATCACTTCTGTCTCTAAGCTGGTCGTAGGTTATGTTCCAAAATTAACAGCATAGAGACAGAAGTGATGACACTTTCTGCAGGACCTGACCATCATTTTGCAGGAAAATGATCAAGCACGTACAGTGCAAGCTGTTACTGATTTGTTTGACTGATGAGGCTGCTAGGTGCTATACCACCTACTGCACTCCACTGACTTAAGCCCTCGTGAGTTCAACTCGATTTCTAAACCGAAGGAAACACTTCACGGCATTCGCTTCAGAACTGCTACAAATTCGTCGGCAATAGACCGCGCCGCTCGAACTGTCAACACAAGAGAATCCTAAGACTTGCACATCGCTGGCAACGTGTTATACACAATGCTGGTGACTACTTTCAAGGTCAGTAAAACTTTGAAACACGTATCTATTTTGTACGACCTGTAAATAAATAGTTGCCACTATTAAAGTTCCAACCCTCGTATTTATCCCACCCTTCGACATATTCGACATGCGCGAGTATCAGACTTTCACAGCAGTTTCCGTCAGCACAATCCATTGGTACCACTTTTGATTACAGGTACTCCACACGTGTTAACACACTCCCCATAATAATCGTGAACATCAAAATTTCCATTGTAGAGACTTTCGACATATTCGACATGCGCGAGTATCAGACTTTCACAGCAGTTTCCGTCAGCACAATCCATTGGTACCACTTTTGATTACAGGTACTCCACACGTGTTAACACACTCCCCATAATAATCGTGAACATCAAAATTTCCATTGTAGAGAGCTGTCAAAAATTAACAATAAACATCACGGATTTGTTTCAAAGATGAAAATATCATCCCTTCTTTCTCTTTGTTACCGGCATTATCTTGCATTTATCCACTGGAAATTTTGCTTAAGTCGCTTCATTTTTTACGACCTCCCAACAAAGATACTTATCGACACAGAACAATGTCATCAGTGAAAATTCCTACAGTGCTGCTGATCCTATCTGCTAATGTTTTAAGTATACCGAAAACATTACAGGTCCTGTTACACTTTCTTGAAGCACATTCGATGTTACTTAGGTTTGTGTTAAATATACTCCGTCCAGAGTAACGTAAATGGTTCTATTTGTCCAACATCAGTCGAACTAATCGCATATCTGTGAAGATACTCCTTATGGTCATATCTTGTTTATTACTCGACGATGTGATACAGCGTTGAACGTCTTTCGAAACTCTGGGAAGACAGAGTGTACTTATTCATACGAATCTGTTGTTTTGCAAGATGTAGTGTATGGATATAGCAAGTTGTGTTTCACACGTGTTGGTTTTTCCTGTAAGCATGCTAACTCTTTGAGAGAAGCTCCTCCTTCTGCAAGAACGTCACGGTCTTCGAGCATAGACCCGTAGACTATGATATAGGGCCCTGCAACAGACGACTGACAGCGATACCGTTATCTAATTCTGTGCATCTGCGGTATTACCCTTTTTATAAACAGGAGTAACCCGCAGGCTATTCTAGTCACGCGAGTCTATTCGCTGCATAAGAGATGTTCGATAATCTATTATGAAAGAGAGCCACTATATGATGGAGAAATGAAAGTATACCCTCATTACGAGACTCGTCAAATGAAGCACATCGACAGCGACTTGTTGGTAAATGTGCGGCGTACTGTGATCCTCAGGACTTTATTATTATCAAAAATGGTTCAAATGGCTCTGAGCAGTATGCGACTTAACTTCTGAGGTCAACAGTGCCGTAGAACTTAGAACTACTTAAACCTAACTAACCCAAGGACATCACACACATCCATGCCCGAGGCAGGATTCGAATCTGCGACCGTACCGGTCGCGCGGTTCCAGGCTGTAGCGCCTAGAACCGCTCGGCCACTGCGGCCGGCTTATTATTATCAACGTAGAGTCAATCGAACTTTCAATTCCTTCCTTATTTTATTTTTTTTAGTAACTGAATACTCAGAGTTGCTCAGGTACGTATTTATTTCAGTCTTCCCCTGGGCCACCTCGACTTGCACCTCTCTCTGTCCATCTCCTCCTACCCCCTTTCTCTATCCATCTCCTCCTCTTCCCTTTCTCTATACATCCCCCCCCCCTGTCTCTGTCCATGTCCTCCTCTACCCTTTCTCTGTCCATGTCCCCCCCCCCCCTTTCTCTATCCACGTTATCACGCTCACCTCAACAGGTGTCTGTTAGCTCTTACTCCCATAGTATTTCTTCACATTTCTTTATACACTCCTGGAAATTGAAATAAGAACACCGTGAATTCATTGTCCCAGGAAGGGGAAACTTTATTGACACATTCCTGGAGTCAGATACATCACATGATCACACTGACAGAACCACAGGCACATAGACACAGGCAACAGAGCATGCACAATGTCGGCACTAGTACAGTGTATATCCACCTTTCGCAGCAATGCAGGCTGCTATTCTCCCATGGAGACGATCGTAGAGATGCTGGATGTAGTCCTGTGGAACGGCTTGCCATGCCATTTCCACCTGGCGCCTCAGTTGGACAAGCGTTCGTGCTGGACGTGCAGACCGCGTGAGACGACGCTTCATCCAGTCCCAAACATGCTCAATTGGGGACAGATCCGGAGATCTTGCTGGCCAGGGTACGTTGGGTGGCACGGGATACATGCGGACGTGTATTGTCCTTTTGGAACAGCAAGTTCCCTTGCCGGTCTAGGAATGGTAGAACGATAGGTTTGATGACGGTTTGGATGTGCCGTGCACTATTCAGTGTCCCCTCGACGATCACCAGAGGTGTACGGCCAGTGTAGGAGATCGCTCCCCACACCATGATGCCGGGTGTTGGCTTTGTGTGCCTCGGTCGTATGCAGTCCTGATTGTGGCGCTCACCTGCACGGCGCCAAACACGCATACGACCATCATTGGCACCAAGGCAGAAGCGACTCTCATCGCTGAAGACGACACGTCTCCATTCGTCCCTCCATTCACGCCTGTCGCGACACCACTGGAGGCGGGCTGCATGATGTTGGGGCGTGAGCGGAAGACGGCCTAACGGTGTGCGGGACCGTAGCCCAGCTTCATGGAGACGGTTGCGAATGGTCCTCGCCGATACCCCAGGAGCAACAGTGTCCCTAATTTGCTGGGAAGTGGCGGTGCGGTCCCCTACGGCACTGCGTAGGATCCTACGGTCTTGGCGTGCATCCGTGCGTCGCTGCGCTCCGGTCCCAGGTCGACGGGCACGTGCACCTTCCGCCGACCACTGGCGACAACATCGATGTACTGTGGAGACCTCGCGCCCCACGTGTTGAGCAATTCGGCGGTACGTCCACCCGGCCTCCCGCATGCCCACCATACGCCCTCGCTCAAAGTCCGTCAACTGCACATACGGTTCACGTCCACGCTGTCGCGGCATGCTACCAGTGTTAAAGACTGCGATGGAGCTCCGTATGCCACGGCAAACTGGCTGACACTGACGGCGGCGGTGCACAAATGCTGCGCAGCTAGCGCCATTCGACGGCCAACACCGCGGTTCCTGGTGTGTCCGCTGTGCCGTGCGTGTGATCATTGCTTGTACAGCCCTCTCGCAGTGTCCGGAGCAAGTATGGTGGGTCTGACACACCGGTGTCGATGTGTTCTTTTTTCCATTTCCAGGAGTGTATGTGTACTAAATTTGGTTGAGATCGTTCCAGAGGTTTAGGATGAGCTTTTTACCCATGGATATGCCCGCGTAATCACATTTCAGATATATTTAACATATTTCACGTGCATTTGTACAAATATTTTACCTGTGACTCCAGAGAATTTCGCACCGCGGCTTCATTCCTATTCACTCAATGCTTACAATGTAGTAGCTCGTGAATTGGTTCATATGGCTCTAAGCACTATGGGACTTAACTTCTGAGGTCATCAATCCCTTAGAACTTAGAACTACTTAAACCTAACTAACCTAAGGACACCACACACATTCATACCCAAGGCAGGATTCGAACCTGCGACCGTAGCGTAGTATCTGCTGAACTATGTGCTGTACAATTTTGCAGGTGTATCCAGTGGTACATGCAGCTATTTTCTGCGAAATGTGTTATGAATAGAGCCAGTAGTAAAGAAGTAATGAATTAAACGTCATTGATGACTTGGCAGTTTTTCACGCACTTCCATGTTTATGACGTCATATCTTTTGAAAAATGTCTCTTACAAAGATATACTTTTCTAGATTCATTCAGCGGCGTATGTGGATACTGTCTGCGAAATGCATTACGAATAGAGTTCTTAGTAAAGAAGTAATAAATTAAACCGTCATACATGACGAAGCAGTTTTTCACGGAGATCAGGATTTGACGCCACATCTACTGAATTATGTGTCATAAAATTATGTAATTTTGCTGGTACCTTCGCTGGCATGGGTGGATACTGTCTCCAAAACATGTCGCGAATACAATTAGTGGTAAATAAATTAAAACTTTATGCTTCATCCGATAGTTTTACTATACGAGCAGTGAAACTGCAATAAGTAATAAACTTTTTTTCTTTCATCATTTTGTGGATGTTGAGACAAAGTTTCGTGAAGGTTTGGAACAATGCTTTTTTACAAGTCACTGAATGCCCTCATTCTCAGGCACTGGATGACTAATGTACAGGTAATCGCGCGTCGTGCGCTACACTGCCTTTCCGCCCCCACCTCTTTGATACACAGGAGATTCTTACCCCACTGCGAGTCTTTCCAGGAAGTATGTGATTTGTGTACCACGTTTGGTTGAAAATGGTCGAGTGGTTTAGTAGGAGATGTGGAACATACACACATTCATAAGTATGCACACCCATTTTTATTGTATGTATGGATTTTTTGTCGATTTGTTTTGTATAAAATAACATATAAAGAAACCATTACTGAAATATATGTTGCTCATATGTCTGTTAATTTGTCTTTTTTCTAGATTGTAGACTCGTAACGTAATGAAGTAACGAAATCATAGCTAGAACAGTTCAGCAGTAGTGTGTACAGTTTGCCTGTGTGGACCATTCGTTCGTCAGTTTTAATCCTGTAACATATATATAATAACTTAGACTTTGTGTGCTGCCTTACGGCAGGTCTTGTCATGGGGGAAGCCTCGTCAGAGAGGTCCACCGCTGAGCGTGTAGGGAAGTGATTCCAATGGTGGTTTCCCGTTGCCGTCCACTGATAATGACGAAATTATAATGAGGACAATACAACACCCAGTCCCTGAGCGCAGAAAATCGCCGACCCAGCCGGGAATCGAACCCGGGAACCTCGGCGTGACAGGCCGCCGCGCTGACCACTCAGCTATCGGGGCGGACAAACACATAATAAAAGCTAGACGAATGCAAGGTAAAATATTGCTGAGCTACCACACGAAATCACAAGTGGGTGATGAATCATGCGTTAATATGTTTCGAAATACCTTTTAGAAAAAAGTTATTGCGACGCCACGCAGTAGCCGGAAGCGCTTGGCACTGCAGTACCTGGCCATGAGTGTGTGTGCGGCACCAGCAGTGTGGCAAAAGCCCGGCTGCTACGGGGTGTCGGGACACCGCAGCCCCCAATAGAGACATTAAAAAAATTGCAAAACTACGGGAGCTCTCGGAACGAAGGGATATTCGGCGAATGGACTGCCCTGCCCGTTGTCCCGACTTAAATGCCATCGAGCACTTGTGGCATGCTTTCGGGAGACACATTGTAGCACATACACATGCAGCAAAGACCATTCAGCAGTTGTAAATCGCTCTGGTGGAGGCCTGGAACGCCCTACCCCATAGACTTCTTACCAACATCTATGCCGCCACGTGAGCACGTTGCAGAGCGTGCATTTCCGTCCCTGGCGGTGACACAGCCTGTTAAGAACCTTGTCCCGTCTTTTTTAATGTCCAGAGGCCATCAAAAATCGCGGTGACTTCATTATAATGATTATCTATAAATAAAATTATGATTTCTGTTCGTCTCACTGTGTATAAGTTACCTTCTGAAGCATTCTGGCCTGCCGCGGTGGTCTCGCGGTTCTAGGCGCGCAGTCCGGAATCGTGCGACTGCTACGGTCACAAGTTCGAATCCTGCCTCGGGCATGGATGTGTGTGATGTCCTTAGGTTAGTTAGGTTTAAGTAGTTCTAAGTTCTAGGGGACTGATGACCACAGCAGTTGAGTCCCATAGTGCTCAGAGCCATTTGAACCATTTTGTGTAGTATTCTGTACCAGTTCCTCCTATGTGTAGTGCAAAGTCCATCGAGGTATGTTACTTGATAGTGATGCATGCGAGAACTGCTTTGTTCTTACGTTTTCCACATCATCGCATTTAAAGTGAGTTCAGCAGTTTCCTGAACTTACTGGTAGACTGAGACTAATTATGTGATTATAAGGAACTGTGATACCTGATTCAAAGTTTAAAGTGCAGAAAAGTTTAATTTAATGTAGAAAAAATAATTATGAGCAGAACAAAACATTTATTCCTCGAATGAGCTGTAATCTGTGGAGAAAGCTGCATTTCAGATTCGCACAGGGAAGAAGGATTTTAGCACGTAGTCAGATGAACATATCGGGCCAAGTTAGTGAAATTTCAATTCAGTTATCCGTGGCGCACATTCTGGCTATTTAAATATTAGTGCTGTATTGTACTTAGTTTCACCTGAGCTATAATAACACAGGAAAAAAAGTTAATCAAGTACTTATAAAGTAATGTGGGAAACTATTTATTGTTCTTGAGCATAACTGAATCTTCCTTTTCAAAATGGAAACGTGGCAACATGTTCTCCCATTTATTACGGAAAATCAACTACTTAACATGTTACAAAATGCCACGCATGAAAAAGGGATTTTTCCGGGCCACATATCTCTTACTGTATTGGTCAAGTGTTTTGGATAGCCCTTGGACTATGGACCATTTGTATACACAACACAAGGATCGTCTTACAGTACGTATTCTGCAGTACAGTGTCAAATCTTCCTGCGGCTTAGGCAAATGCATTAGATGCGGTTTACTGTCCGCCATAAGTGGCTTATAGAGGCAGCATTTATTTCATCGGCGGTTCGTAAGAAAAACCAAAAAACATGGTTTTTGGAAACCAAAGCCGAGCTGAGGATTCCAAGATGGCTAAGCACAGTATATGGCTGAAATGTTTTACTATACTTTCCTGAGATCCAGATTTTCTTGATATCTTTATCCGTTTTCGAGATATAGTACTTCAACGTTACTTGTACACGTAAAATACGCACATAAAATTCGGTGTGAGGCGACAACTAGATAAAAAGTATCTGTAACAAATTTCTCAGTTTTTAACGATATAAACTCTAAGCATTCATCTACAAGTCCCATCTTCTCGTTTTCAAAAATCTTTATCCGTTATTGAGAAACCCCAAAAAAACATGGTTTTTGCGTACCAAAACCTAGCCGAAGATTCCAAGACGGCTATACTTAGCAAATGGCTGTAATTTTGACGACATATTCCTTCGATCTCGATTTCGAGAAAACGGCGAAGTTTTCTTGATATCTTTCTCCGTCTCCGCGATACAGAGGTTCAAATTTACCCTACTTGCAGACGTAAGTTTGCACGTAAAACTCAGTGTGAGGCGAAGATGTAGTGACGTAGCACGGAGAAATATGCTGTAAAAGTGCGTTATCATCAGAAGGGTTCTGGGCAACCCATGTTGTTGTGGTACTAAAGCACATGCAAAATTTTTGTCCACGCAAAATCCAGCCAGGGGTGTAAAATTATGTGGTTTTGCGTTAGTTCATTTTCACATGAGTAAACTATCGACCCAAGACTCTGACTGAAAACTGGTTTACCAAAGACTTCATCCGGTCTTCCTCAGCACGTTTTAAGTTTACCCAAAAATTTGGGCATGAGAACGTATTCGCGAATTTCTATGCTGAGAGAAAAGGAGACAATGGCAGTGGAAAAGAGACGGAAAAGTAATAAATACTAGAAGACAGTAGACAGTGTTTGCGGTATAGAAAGAGCGGAGGAGGCAATGGCTTTGTGAAAGAGAGGGACAGAGAGACAATGAAACATAGTTGATAGTGACAGATCAGTGCTACGAAAAGAGTGAAGGAGAAAGTGCCAGAATGAGAAGGTGTTAACTGGGTGGAAGCCAGTGATAATGATAGACACAGTCTGCGACAATGACTACGAGGAAGAGGGAGGTCGTTCAATTGGTTCAAATGGCTCTGAGCACTATGGGACTTGAACATCTGAGGTCATCAGTCTCCTATAACTTAGAACTACTTAAACCTAACTAACCTATGGACATCACACACATCCATGCCCGAGGCAGGATTCTAACCTGCAACCGTAGACTGAAGCGCCTAGAACCGCTCGGCTACACCGGCCGGCAGAGGGAGGTCGTGACAGTGAGAATAGACAGCGATAGTGGGAAGGAGTGAATGAGATAGTAGCAGTAAGAGAGAACAAGAGGAAGACAGAGAGAGTGAGAGGAGGCAGCAGCAGTAGGACAGAACGAAGGAGACTGTGGCTGTGAGACAGGGGACTGTGACAGAGAGATACAAAGAGATAATAGGTTGGACTGAATGAGTTAATAACAATGGGTAAGCAGGAGTGGATGGATATGAGGAACTTAAGCGATGGATCGTTACATGTTAAAAAGAGCGCAAATATGCTGACATGTCAAAATTTTTGGGAATTAAGATTTTTTAGGTGCTGAGGAAGGTAGAATGAGGCAGCTGCCACCCCCCGCCCCTCCCCCAGTTTTCAGTCGGTCTTTTAATAAACATGAACATACTGGTCTTTTATGTACTCCGACAGGAGCACTTTTCCGCTGGTTAATTCCGTGTGTCATGTAAAACTTTGTAATAAATTATAATCAAACACCAACGATCAGCAGAAATATGTATTTCTAGCATCACAAGTACCGATCGAAAGCGCGGGCCCATCTACTTTGTCGCGTCTAGTCTCGTGTCGTGCGCCCGTTCGCTGACACGTTATTTCCGTGTACGGCGGGCGTTCGATCGCGAGGACGATTCTGTAGTACGTGAGGTTACACACACCGTGCATATATTGCCGACGTCAAAGAGGTAAGCAAGCTCACGGGACTACGTAGTAGTCACCATCTTAATAAAGCACACTGATCACTTTGGAGCGCTGTAGGAGGCGGAGAACTGGTATCTGGCGATCATGTGACATAAGAGGCGTGTTAGCTAAGTAGTGCGACTGTTTTTAATGTGCCAAAGATTTTCTTAAACAACAATATTCTTTCCTTCACAGTGTTTCCCTTCGGCAGCTATACACCGGCGGAGTCGTTGTCCCAGCCTTGGTAGCAGCAGTGAATGGCGTCAACTGGTGGATCTTTACCATGCCTGTCACATTCTTTTAAATGATTTCCAGAGTGACAAAATGACCTTTTTTAAGACTTTTCCAATTTCGGGAAAAGGAAAGAATGGTTCAAATGGCTCTGAGCACATGGGACTTAACATCTGTGGTCATCAGTCCCCTAGAACTTAGAACTACTTAAACATAACTAACCTAAGGACATCACACACATCCATGCCCGAGGCAGGATTCGAACCTGCGACCGTAGCAGTCGCGCGGTTCCAGACGGAAGCGCCTAGGACCGCAGGGCCACACCGGTCAGCTAAAAGGAAAAAGTCACAAGGACTCAGGTCAGGTGAATAGGAGAGCCGTGGAACAACAGGAATGGCTTGTGAGGTCAGAAATTCCGTGGTGGAAGTGGCTGTGTGACATGGGACATTCTCATTAAGCAGCATCCACTTGACTGCAATATCCGGTCTCGCTCGATTCATCCTTTCCCTGAGATTTTCAAGGATAGCTTTGTGAAACACTTGGTTCACAATTTGTCTTGGGGGAAGAAATTCTTCATGCACGATATTCCTATTGTAAAAGCATCAAACCAGCGTTATTTTGATACGTAATTTGCCCATTCGAGCTTTTGCGGTCGAGAAGGTGTCTCAGTGTGCCATTCCTCAGTTTGCCACTTTGTCTCAGGATCGTACTCAAAAAGCGAGGATTAATCACCTGTGATAACACAACTGTATCATTCGTGGTCATTGGCAACCTTCTCAAGAAGATCAACGCACACGTTTCTTCGATTGTCCTTTTGCTCAGTTGTGAGGTTTTTTGGTACCATTTTGGTACAAACCTTTCGCATGTGCAAAAATTTGGTCAAAATTTGAAGTGCAGTTGAAGTGTATAAGTTTAAAAGATCATTCATCATCCTTGTGATCACACAAGAGCAGGCACGAGTTCAACGTTTTTGTTGGTTTTTGAAGTTGAAGTTCTCCCTTGATATGGAATGTTCCCCATGGGCTTGTTTCAACTTTTAGAAGATCACACACCCGGATTCCCCAAGTTTAACACCAAACTTTAGGGCGTAACGTTGCTCTAAATTCCGCTATTCTATTTTCGTAACACATAACAAGAACACAATTCACTGATGACGCTCTTAGAAACGACGTGATGGCTGAACGGGGCTGCAACTCGGACTGAGCAGCTGCGGAAGGGATGGACACACCGGTCTACAAAAGCAGAACACAGGGTTGCCAAATCGCTCGCAGTGTTGTCACATTCATTTCTTTCTCACACGCCTCGTACGTAAGGTCAGCGAAGAGGTGTGCATATGTGCCAGTCGCTTATATGGAATCAGCAGACTAAGATCGGTCGGCATGGAGACATGAACAAAGTTTCTCGATTTGTTGACTTGTCAACACTAACTATTCAATATATCTACGAAGAATGGTCTACGATTGGTAGCCAAGCAACATGGCGCAACAACAATGCTTGTAAGATGGACTGGAGACGAATGTCTCGTCTTATCAGTGACAGTCAATTTCAACCCAGACGGAAAATACTTCTATCAATGAATACAGCTGTATCTGATGTCCAAGCCAGCTGTTGTTCTATGATGTTTTGTGGGTAGTTTTCGTACCATGACCTGAACCCACTAATTCAGATTACTGTGAACGTGAACCAGGATGTTTCTTTCGACATTCACAATGACCAGCTGTTTTCCTCGGTTTTTACATCTTTACGATGAGTAAGATGCGGAAACGCCCGTTTTCCGACGTGAGAACAGCCGTCTTTGCAGGACTCCATGCTACGTTGCTGGACTGATGAACACTCAGGGACACAATCACACATCGAGCGGCCCGCTAAATCACAAGTTCTCAGTCGCATAGGAAGTGTCGGCTACTACACTGTCAGGTCGAAAGATTCCTGATATGAATGGGAAATGTGGAATTATCCACTAGATGCCCCCAGAGAGAGACCACGCAGTGTAAAAGGACAAGAGGAGACTTGTGTTGTCAGTTGGGAAGCAGTAGCAGCAGACTGGGTCGATCAGGAGAGGACAGTGATTTCGCTAGTGGTGTAGTCATTGGATGTTACCTAAGCAATAAATCCTCTGGCCGCTGTGGCCGAGCGGTTCTAGTCGCCTCAGTCCGCAACTGCGCTGCTGCTACGGTCGCAGGTTCGAATCTTGCCGCGGGCATGGTTGTGTGTGATGTCCTTACGTTAGTCAGGTTTAATTAGTTCTAAGTATAAGGGACTGATGACCTCAGATGTTACGTCCCATATTTCTTAGAGCCATTTGAACCTTTTAAACTTCTCCAAGTCACTGTTAAGGATGCGACTATGGAGATGTGAAGGTACAGGCATAGCTGAACAAAGACAAGGCAGACCTCATGTACTGACAGACAGGGAACGTCAAGCACTGCAGAGGGTTGTTACAAAAACTCGCATGAAATCAGCAGTTGAAATCACTCTTGAGTTCCACAGCGCTACCAGCTCTCCAACTACACTCATGCTTATAAATTAAGGACTGCTGATCATCGCTGACGAAGGCTGGAATTTGCACACGAATACCGCAACTGGACGTCCACTGAGAAGCGACAGGTTGTCTCTTCAGATGAGTCACGTTTCATGCTCCATCGGACGGATCACCGCTGTCATATACGGCATGAAACGTTTGAAATCAACCACCCTGCAACAATCCCCGGAAGGTTCCAGACTGGAGGACACGTTTTCGTGATGACGTGGTGTCGTCATTCTGGGAGACACAATGAATCAACACAAGTATGCATCTATTCTTGGGGACCATTCCACACCTACATGTACACTCATGCCCATAAATTAAGGATAACTGCAGAGTGTGGTGCCACACAACGTGGAAAATGGCGCTAACAGCATAGACACATAGGGAACACACACTATACAGATCTGTAAGTCCAAGGTATTGGTGATAAGTTAAGAAAACCAGCTCGAGACACATGTGCTACAAAACGCCACTGTTTCCTGCGCATTTACCCCGACATCAATATGGGATATGATCACCAGGATCACGTACACAGGCCGCCGAACGGGTTGGCATACTCTGGATCCGGTGGTCGAGCAGCTGCTGAGGTATTGCCTCTCATTTTTGCACCAGTGCCTGTCGGAGCTCCTGAAGTGTCCTAGGGGTTTGAAAACGTGTACCGACATGTCGACTGAGAGCATTCTAGACGTGCTCGATGGAGTTTAGGTCTGGAGAACAGGAAGGCCACTCAACTCTCCTGAAATCTTCTGTTTCAGGGTACTCCTCCATGATGGCAGCCGCGCGGGATTAGCCGAGCGGTCTTGGGCGCTGCAGTCATGGACTGTGCGGCTGGTCCTGGCGGAGGTTCGAGTCGTCCCTCGGGCATGGATGTGTGTGTTTGTCCTTAGGATAATTTGGGTTAAGTAGTGATGACCTTAGCAGTTAAGTCCCATAAGATTTCACACACATTTTTTTCCATGATGGCAGCTCCTTGGGGCCGTGCGTTATCATCCATCAGGAGGAAGGTGGGACCCACTGCACCCCGGAAAAGGCGGACATACTGGTGCAAAATGACGTCCCGATACACCTGACCAGTTAGAGTTCCTCTGTCAAAGACATGCAGGGGTGTACCTGCACCAATCATAATCCTACCTCACACCATCAAATCCACAGCCTCCATACAGGTCCCGTTCAATGACATTAACGGTTTGGTATGTGGTTCCTGGCTCACGCCAGATGAAAACCCGACGAGAATCACTGTTCAGACTATACCTGGACTCACCCGTGAACATAACCTGGGACCAATGTTCCAATGACCATGTACTGTGTTCTTGACACCAGGCTTTACGGGCTCTCCTGTGAGCAGGGGTCAGTCGAATGCACCTTGCAGGTCTCTGGGCGAATAAACCATGTCTTTCCAGTCGTCTGTAGACTGTCTGTCTGGAGACAACTGTTCCAGTGGGTGCGGTAAGGTTTCGAGCAAGGCTACCTGCAGTACTCCGAGGCCGTCTGCGGACACTGATGGTGAGATATCTGTCTTCTTGTGGTGTTGTACACTGTGGACGTCTCGTACTGTAGCGCCTGGACACCTCTGCTGGAATCGTTGCCACAATCTTGAGATCACACATTGTGGCACACGGAGGGCACGTGCTACGACCTACTGTGTTTGACCAGCCTCCAGTCGCCCTAGTATTCTACCCCTCATAACGTCATCAATATGTGTTCTTTGATCCATTTTCAACACAAGTCACCATTAGCACGTCTGAAAACGTCTGCACACTTACTCGCTGCACCGTACTCTGACATGCAGCAACACATCTCTGTGTATGTGGACTGCTGCCAGCGCCACCGTGCTATGACCGCAGGTCAAATGCACCGCATGGTCGTACCTCGAGGTGATTTAAACCCGCAAACCGCCCGCCAGAGCGTTGATTCACCATGTATCAGCATTACCCTTAATTTATGAGCATGAGTGTAGTACAATAAACGGGTGATTGGGTGGGCGTAAAAATAATGGGGAACAACGGTGGAGCAGCTCCTCATAAGACACACATTTATGCTGTCAGTGCAAAGCGACGCTTCAGGTGGCGTAAAGAGTGACGCCACGGGACAGTGGATGGCTGGAGACGAATGATTTGGAAGTGACGAATCACGCTATACCCAGTGGCAATCCAGTGGAAGGGTTTAGATTTGGCGAATGCCTGGATAACGTTACCTGCCATCACGTGTAGCGCCAACAGTGAAGTACGGAGGAGGTGGCGTAACAGTACGGGGGCCTTTTTCGTGGTTAGGGTGTGGTCCCGCTACTGCGCTTAAGAAAACGCTAAATGCGGAAGGATATGAACACAGTTTAGAGCACTGTGTACTGCATGCCAATAGAGGAACAGTTCCGAGACGATGACTGTATGAGCATGTGAGTGCACTATGACATAAAGCAGCATCTGTGTGGAAATGGTTTGGGGGAAAATAACAGTCTTGAAATAGAGTAGTCTGCCTAGAGTCCCGACCTACAACGGATGGAGTAGCTTAGGGACGACCTGGAACATTGACTTCGTTCCAGACCTCATCGTCCAGCATTACTCCCCTTCCAGGTTTCGGCGCTTGGCGAAGAATGAACTGCCGTTCCTCCACAGAGATTTATACATCTCACGCAAAGCGTCCGTATCAGAGTTGAAATTGTCTTAACACGAAGGATGGACACAACCCATACTAATGTTCATTAATAAGTTTTTGGGTGCAGTTCAAATGGCTCTAAGCACTATGGGACTTAACATCTGGGGTCCTCAGGCCCCTAGACTTAGAACCATTTAAACCTAACTAACATAAGGACATCACACACATCCATGCCCGAGGCAGGATTCGTACCTGCGACCGTAGCAGCAGCGCGGTTCCGGACTGAAGCGCCTAGAATCGCTCAGCCACAGCGGCCGGCTTTTTCAGATACTTTTGATCACATAATGTATTTGGAGTTAATGGGTGAAAGGTAGCAGTCAACAGCCCCGCAATTTGATAGTTCTACCGGAACTAATCACCAGCGAGTAGCTTGAGACTGATGTGACATACTTTAAGAACTCTGTGGTCTGTTTTCCTCGCCAAATTCAGGCCATTAGCAAGGCTAGCGACCGCGGGATGCCTCGTGCGTAGACATGGGAAAAACCGGTACCGACATTTTAGTTCTGAGTGACCGACGTTTTTCGTTCGGTCTCGGTTATAGTAGGCTTTTTTCATTTTTTACTAATAACCGTTTTTCAAAAACTAAAAGATCAGATTTCCACAGAAGTAGCGGTAAAATTTTTGGTTTTTAAATAAAACAGTTTTTTTCTACAAACGAATAATGTTTATTAGCAAAATTTCCATTATCTTGAAGTATTGTGTTATTATAGAAAGTGGGAAAAGCGACCAGTGCTATTTTCATAACACCGTCGATAGTTAGCAACAAATACATAACATAAGAGTAGGTACAGCTTCACTGAGCCAATACTGTACCTGTTACAGCGTGGCGAGACCTGTTAGTCGGAGCGCGTGTACACAGTGCGTAGGACTTGCCTCATCTGGTGTATAAGGTTTCTTGTTGTCATCTTCGGACATGGGTTATATTTAGTGTTGCCACCCATATTGTATAATAAAGTACTGTACCTTATTCCGGACAGATGTTCTCTAGAGTTTATGAGAACAATAAAGTAAGAGAAAATAGTTTACTTCACAAAGTTAGATTTTTTATAGGACTCATTTTAATCGTTGATTGACAACAGAAGTTTTGCCTAATACGTACCGGTGGAGTAACTGAACCATGAACTGAGCAATCGTTTTTGAATGCAATCTTACCTCAAATGTCAATGCTTCAGTGGAGACAGAGTGAGAACCCGTTAATGTCATATTCTTTGCAACTAGTAAGTACCGTGTATGAGTCTGCTAGATTGTGTGAAGCAAATAAACATCTCACTGATGAATATTTATTTCACTAAAAGCTTAGCGACAGTCTCCAAAGTACTGCCCATTAAATATCAGCGCTAGTGGCAACTATTCGATACGATTGTTGCCAATCTCAGCGATGTAACAGTTGTGGCACTATTGTAGCGTGGTAAAACTTTGTGTCATGTGTTTCAGTTTGGTTTGTGTTACGTGGGCTGATTGCAATAAAGTCGGACTACACAATTTTATAGCTTTATGTAATAGTGAATCATGGATTTTTAATTTAATTTGTGGTAAGCTTGTAAGGGACCAAACTGCTGAAGTTATCGGTCTCTAGGCTTACACACTACTTAATCTAACTTAAACTAACTTACGCTAGGGAGAAAACGAACACCCATGCCCGAGGGACGACTCGGGACTCGAACCTCTGACGGGCGTAGCCACGCATTCCGTGACAAGCCGCCTTTGACCGCGCGGCTACCCCGTGCGGCGAATCATGGATAAAGGCAACTTTAGTAAACTGAGAACTTCCTGTACATCAACAAACTTAATCGTAACGATAAGACGTATGAAATAGCGAACATATTACACCGAAAAATGCGCCAAAAACATTGATACAACGGCACGGAAGAGAAAACGATTGTAGAAGTATAAAAGTGAACATTATTTGTTACATACAGCTAACAACAATAAAAATGTATTACAGAAATAATTAAGCAAAGTAAATAATACTTTTCCTTCTTGCCTTTAACAACGAATACACTTAATTTGCTCAAAAACTCTATTTGTATTACAGAATGGCGCCATTCCTAGTTTGGATGCATTCTGCAACGCGTGATAGCAGTGAAGTTGAATGTTCCACTTGTTTCAAAAGATTAAAAACGGGAGGAGGCTCAAAAACCTAGCGACATCATATAGGGAGAAAATGTCCGTAGTATATGAGATTGCAGACTTTCTGGGCGTATTCCGGTGATGAAATCTTCTCGAGTGCTAACCCAAGTGGTGGCGTCGTCTTGTTGCAACGTTTCGGTGAGTTTCGTAACCGTCATCTTCAAGCGAAGATAATGGGTACGAAACTCTTTGAAACGCTGCGGCAAGAAGGCGTCACTACTCGGCTGATCACCCGAGAAGATTTCATCAATATACACAATGTTACTTGGAAGAAATGGTAAATTTAATTGATATAATTTTATTAACCTGCTAGAACATAAGTGAACCCTTCATTTTGTGGTTGCTTCCGGGTGAGAAAGTGTCACCATCCAAAAGTCATCAACTTACTATCTTTCGCTCTTGCTATCACTACGTCCGTCTCCTCTCCCTTCGCCACCTTTGCTGGAGACAATGGGACCGCTTTCAACCGCAGCTTCAGCAATATATCGATCGAGATCTGCTAGTCCTTTAGCTACATTAGAATTATCCAATCTTTGTTGAAAAATGTCTCTGAGCACTATGAGACTTAACTTCTAAAGTCATCAGTCGCCTAGGAATTAAAACTAATTAAATCTAACTACCCTAAGGACATCACACACATCCATGCCCGAGGCAGGATACGAACCCGCGACCGTAGCGGTCGCTCGGCTCCAGACTGTAGCGCCTAGAACCGCACGGCCACTCCGGCCGGCTCAATCTTTGTTCGAAGTCAACATTTATTACTGGACATTACAGCAATTAAAAACCTAAAACCGGTTATTTCAGAAACAGCTTATTCTGAGCTGTTTCAGCAGATTAAATTGGAGACGAAAACAACCAGTATAGCCGAAAAACGGCTGTTCCAGCGATAACCGCCATCCGTACACCTGGGGTGACTGATTTCTTGCCCGGTGCACTTACGAGCCAGTAAAAGGAACAGTTCCGCAGTATATTGAACGACTAGAGATGCGAAGATGAGCGCCTTTGAGCGGAACGGACTGAAATCTGGTCGAGACGTAATGTGGTGCGGGGCGCATCTCGCTGACGTTGCATCAGCAGGCGCTGTGTGGCGGGGTGCATAATTCACAGGCCCGGGGCGGCAAATAATGCAGGCCACGCCAGAGTTGGCGGCACGGAGCGGCAATGGGCACTCTCTCCCAGCAGGCGCGGATAGCGCGCCGTTCGCCGAAACCGCGCGATAACCGCCACCCCCTGCGACCGGCCCGCGGCGCAAACTTCTGGCGCCAGACAGCACTGGGTGGTATACGATAGGGTTGGGAAAAATCGATACCGGTATTTTGGTTCTGAACAACCGGCATTTTAGTTATGAATAACGTGTTTTTTTCAGTATTTGTTTCGTCTCGATTTATAACCGATTCTTTTTTAATTTTTTTATATATCAATTTACCATAGCGGCAATGCTAAAATTTAAATAATTTTTTTAAGAACGAGTAATTTTTATTTGCAAATTTCCCATTGCTATAAATTTTAGATTATTTTAGAAACCGGAGAAACCGACCAGCCCTATTTTAATGAGAACGCCTTTATTTAGAAACTTGCAAGAAACACATGACGTAAGTATCGGTATTGCATTACAGCGACAATACTGTCCCTCCTGCCCTGTGGCGTGGCCAATTAGACGGTGCGAGTGTAAGTGCAGTGTGCACAACTTGTCCCCACCTGGTGTACACGGTAGTTCCTCGCAGTCGCCCTCGGACATACGAGGGGCTCTTGAAAAGTCCGTCCAAAGTTCGAGAGATGGCACCACCGGCTAATATCGAGGTCATGTTTAGTTAGTAGCATATTTGGAAAGAACGCACAACAAGTTTCAGCCACATTGGTCGATTTCTTTGTGCTTGGCATTCGTGTGAATCAAGGAATTCGTGTGATTGTCAGAAAGTGGACAAAGAAGAATTTAATGTGTTGATTAAACATTACTTTATGACAGGCAAAACGCCTCAGGAGGCTAAAGAGAAGCTTGATAAACATTATGGTGACTCTGCACTCCCTCGATTAGAACAGTTTATAAGTAATCAAAATACCCACAGGTGTACTGCCGGTCTATAGTGTCCAACGGGCACAATATTTCGGCGATCAAACATGTCGCCATCATCAGGTGAACTGACGGACTGAGCTCCTGTGAACGTGCCGGCACGGAGATCCGTACGCTATGGCTGCTCAGGGGGAACTGGGTTCGGTCGCGGCGGCGGCCGATTTAAGTACCCTCCGCCCGCGGCGCGCTCCCTCCGCCGTCCGCGCCGCGCGCCACGGTAGCGCGGTGGAACAGATTGCGACGGCGTCTGAGATGACGTCGGTGTGATGGCTCTGTCCGCCGTGGTCGTCACAACTATGCGTTTGCTCGATTCACTCTTGATTAACCCAATCGCTGGTTCCCAAGCCTTGCTAAGATTATAGCCACAGTCACGGTTTATGAGGTCGTCATTGGTGCGAATTTCGATGGCCTCTCTAACAACGCTGTCCCAGTATCTCGACGTCTGTACCAGAATCCTCGTGCGGTCATACTCCATAGCGTGATTTTCCGACAAACAATGTTCAGCGACCGCCGACTTGCTCGGATACATCAGTCGAGTGTGCCTCTGGTGTTCACGGCATCGATCCTCGACGGTACGCATCGTCTGACCAATATACGACTTGCCACATTGACACGGAATCTGGTACACGCCAGCCTTCCTCAAACCGAGGTCATCTTTGGGGCTCCCCACCAGTGCACGAGTTTTATTCGGAGGACAGAACACAGTTCCGACCCGGTGTTTCTTCAGAATGCGGGCGATTTTCCCCGAGAGTGCGCCTGTGTATGGAATAAATGCAGTGCCTACCTCCCCCCTCGTGACTTCATCCATCTCAACAGGTTGTGCTGCAGTGGTTGGGCGGAGAGCACGTTGGATCTGCCACTCTGAGTACCCATTTTTTCGAAACACAGTTCTCAGATGTTCCAATTCCTGAGGTAGACTCTCTGTGTCAGAGATAGTGCGTGCCCTATGTACTAGACTTTTAAGTACCCCATTCCTCTGTGAAGGGTGGTGGCAGCTGTCTGCGTGCAAATACAGATCAGTGTGTGTTGTCTTTCGATACACCCCATGACCTAGGGTGCCGTCAGCCCTTCTCCTGACGAAGACGTCAAGGAAAGGTAATTTACCCTCCGTTTCAGTCTCCATAGTGAATCTGAAGAGTCAGATAACATGGTGAGTTTTGACGTCGTTTCCTTGTTTACGAGGGTACCCCTGCGAGAGTCGCTAGAGTTGATTGGTCAGAGGTTTGCGAGAATACCAATGAACTTTTTAGGCATGTCTTGACTTCCAAGTATTTTCTTTTTTATGGAGAATACTACGAACAAACGGAGGGAGTCGCCATGGGTAGCCCACTCTCACCGGTGGTAGCGAATCTGTACATGGAGAACTTCGAGGAGGAAGCCCTGTCGTCATCCGAATGGAAACCTACTTGCTTTTTCCGTTACGTGGACGACACGTTCGTCATCTGGCCACTTGGTATGGATAAACTCCTTCACTTCCTTACACATCTAAACTCCATACACCCCAACATCAAATTCACTATGGAGACTGAAACGGAGGATAAATTACCTTTCCTTGACGTCTTGGTCAGGAGAAGGGCTGACGGCACCCTAGGTCATGGGGTGTATCGAAAGACAACACATACTGATCTGTATTTGCATGCAGACAGCTGCCACCACCCTTCACAGAGGAATGGGGTACTTAAAACTCTAGTACATAGGGCGCGCACTATCTCTGACACAGAGAGTCTACCCCAGGAATTGGAACATCTGAGAACCGTGTTTCGAAAAAATGGGTACTCAGAGTGGCAGATCCAACGTGCTCTCCGCCCAACCACTGCAGCACAACCTGTTGAGATGGATGAAGTCACGAGGGGGGAGGTAGGCACTGCATTTATTCCATACACAGGCGCACTCTCGGGGAAAATCGCCCGCATTCTGAAGAAACACCGGGTCGGAACTGTGTTCTGTCCTCCGAATAAAACTCGTGCACTGGTGGGGAGCCCCAAAGATGACCTCGGTTTGAGGAAGGCTGGCGTGTACCAGATTCCGTGTCAATGTGGCAAGTCGTATATTGGTCAGACGATGCGTACCGTCGAGGATCGATACCGTGAACACCAGAGGCACACTCGACTGATGTATCCGAGCAAGTCGGCGGTCGCTGAACATTGTTTGTCGGAAAATCACGCTATGGAGTATGACCGCACGAGGATTCTGGTACAGACATCGAGATACTGGGACAGCGTTGTTAGAGAGGCCATCGAAATTCGCACCAATGACGACCTCATAAACCGTGACTGTGGCTATAATCTTAGCAAGGCTTGGGAACCAGCGATTGGGTTAATCAAGAGTGAATCGAGCAAACGCATAGTTGTGACGACCACGGCGGACAGAGCCATCACACCGACGTCATCTCAGACGCCGTCGCAATCTGTTCCACCGCGCTACCGTGGCGCGCGGCGCGGACGGCGGAGGGAGCGCGCCGCGGGCGGAGGGTACTTAAATCGGCCGCCGCCGCGACCGAACCCAGTTCCCCCTGAGCAGCCATAGCGTACGGATCTCCGTGCCGGCACGTTCACAGGAGCTCAGTCCGTCAGTTCACCTGATGATGGCGACATGTTTGATCGCCGAAATATTGTGCCCGTTGGACACTATAGACCGGCAGTACACCCGTGGATATTTTGATTATCAAATACGCCGGGAGAAACTTAAGAATCAGTTTATAAGTACTTTCAAAATTTTTGTCGTGGCCATATGGGCACAAGTGATGCTGAATGTTCTGGACGCCCTGTGGAGGTTAAAACTCCAGAAATCATTGATAAAATCCATGATATGGTGATGGATGACAGAAGACTTAAGGTGCGTGAGATTGCTAGTGCTGTGGGTATCTCGAATGAATGGGTACATAATATTTTGCATAATCATTTGGACATAAGAAAGCTATCCGCAAGATTGGTTCCGCGATTGCTCACGCTTAACCAAAAACGGAATCGTGTGAAGTGTTGCAAGGATGGTTTGCAGCTGTTCAGGAAGAATCCGCAGGACTTTAAGCGTCGTTTCGTCACTGTGGATGAAACATGAATACATTACTATACTCCTGAGGCCAAACAACAATCTAAACAATGGGTTACCAAGGGAGAATCTGCACCAAAAAAGGCGAAGACCGTTCCTTCGGCCGGAAAGGCTATGACGACTGTCTTTTGGGATTTGCAAGGGATAATCCTTATAGACTATCTGGAAAAGGGTAAAACTATTACAGATGCATATTATTCATCGTTACTGGACCGTTTGAAAAGCGATCTGCAAGAAAAACGTCGGCGATTGGACCGCAGAAAAGTTCTTTTCCATCACGACAATACACCAGCACACACATTAGCAGTTGTGGTCGCAAAATTAATGGAATTAGGATTCCAACTCGTTTCACCCCCCCCCCCCCCTCCTCCTATTCTCCAGACTTGTCCAGACTTGGCTCCCTCGGACTACTATTTGTTCCGCAATTTGAAGAAATGCCTGGCGGGACGAAGATCTTAATCAGTCGAGGAGGTAGCTGATGCAACTAATAGATATTTTGCAGACTTGGATAATTCCTATTATTCGGAAGGGATCAACAAATTAGGACAGCGTTGGACGAAGTGTGTAAGTTTGAAAGGAGACTATGACGAAAAATAAAAAATGCTTACCTCAAACACGTAAGTAGTTTTTATTTTTGCACGAGCTTTTGAAACGCCCCTCGTAGACTTTTCTGCAGAATGGCACCATGCCTAATTTGTAAGTATTTTATTAAGTGCAGTAACAGTGAAGTACTGTTCTCTATTTGCTTTAAAAGATTAAAAGTCGAAGGGGGAAAACAAATTTGCGACATCGTATAAGAACAAAACACCCACAATGTTCCTCGGAAGAGGAGATAGTTTTGATTGATATACCTATAGTTTTATAACGTGCTTAAAACTTGGGATAATAAGTGAACCCTTAATTCTGTGGTTGAACCAAAATGAAAACTGATAGACAAAAGTGATGATGCTGCGAAGTCATCAGCTTATGACCGTTCCGCTCTATCACTGTGTCCGTCTCCTTGGCCTTCGCAATCTATGCTGGAGACAGTGAGACAGATTTCTGCAACAGCCTCAGCCTCATAGCGATCGTGATCTGCTACTCCTTCACCTTCGTTAGAACTTCTGAATCTTCTTTCTAAGTCTACTTTTATTACTGGAAGTAACAGTAATAAACAATTAAAAATAGGATCTTTCAGAAGCCGTTTATTTTGAGCTGTTTTAACAGGTCCAACTGGAAACGCGAAGAACCGGTGTAACCGAAAACCGGTTGTTACAGCGATAATTGCCGTCCCTTGTCTACGATTGGTGGCAGTCGTCCTCGATACAGGTTTTTTTTTCAAAAACTCATTTATTATATAGAACATGTGTGCAACAAAGAATACGTGATTTCAGGTTCAGCAGTACAGAAAAATTCTCTCGAGAAAATGAGCCCAGATGCGTAGTAACAGCTGCTTCTGCATCATACACCGTTGACTGGAGAAGATTCTGGATTCATTGGGGGCCAACAGTTTGTAGATGGGGATAGCCCGTAATGCTTGGCGAACGAATTCGTCGCATATTCAGTTGGCGACATCTCGGGATACCAGAGACGATGACCGCATTACTATCCGATACTTACGGAGCATCTTAGCTACAATTTGAATGGTACGAACCCAAGCAATAACAACGAGGGGAAAGGAGGGACGAGGAAAGAGGGGGTACTTCATGCCCACATTTGGTAAATATTATAATCTGGTTGGTGTATTTTATATTTTAAAATTCTGGGAAAACGTTTATTAAAACTACTATCCTTATGCTGCCGAAGTTGAAATCAGAAATATTCTTTCTTTGCGATGGTTAGTTCCGGACACGAGGTCCATTATCAAAATGTTCAAATGAGTGTGAAATCTTATAGGACTTAACTACTAAGGTCATCAGTCCCTAAGCTTACACACTACTTAACCTAAATTATCCTACGAACAAACACACACACCCATGCCCGAGGGAGGACTCGAACCTCCGCCGGCATCAACCGCACAGTCCATGACTGCAGCGCGGTCCATTATCAAGCCACTGCCTGCACTGTAAGTACTGAAACATAATACAACCAGTAAATTTACAAATAGCCACAGTCGGCAATCATAAGTTGTAAGGTGGTCATGTCATTTTGATTTTATACGTTATCGATGTGCACGTCAGAGAGAGAGCTATGTTACTGTCAAACAATCTCTGGTCTTGTCGTGACACAGTCTTTGCCACTATGCGGTCTGACACATTCTTAGTTGAAGTGTGGTAGGTGGTGGACGTATTTAGCAGTGTAGTGTTGACTTGTGATTGTATTTGTTAGGTGAAGAAAGATTTATTGGAAAGGGCACCAATGGTGAATATGCTGTATATATTGAAAGGCGAAAGGATATCAAATTTGAATAACGTTATTTTTTAAAGAGAAGAAGTTTGAGGTAAGACTGCAGCACAGTGCACCACATTTGTAGACGTCATTATTGGCACCAGCACCAGCACTCTGTACCATGTGGTATGCAACAGACTGAATATTTATTTAGAAGTGGAAATCTAGTTTAATCTCTGTCTGCTTGCTGTTGGCTATTGTTCTTTCGAGAAACAAGCAACAGTGTTGTCTAGACGCGAGATAAGTGGAAAGTTTGATTAGGATCAAATAATTGTTTAACTTCAGCTGCGCATTTAATATGAAGAAAGGTTGTATTGGGATCAATTACTGTTCAGTTCAAATTAGGTTTTGTTCACTCAAAGGTTAGCATACGAGTTTAAGTTGGATAACAGTTTGTCAGTACAGAGTTTTGCAGTACACAGAGTTTTTATAGAATGAGAGGTACATTTGGACTACATTTCTTACCGAAACATGTGTAGTGGGGAACTTACAGAGTGACATGAACAAAATCATCTACAACGTATTATCAGGGTTTCTAGCCACACAGGGCCAGTTACCCTGGTGTCACGTGACATTTAAGATATGGCTCAAAAAATGCAAGTACGTTTCAGTCGAGTCACTGTGTTAATCATTAATAAATTTTATAAAATCATTGGGCAGCTGGTCCTAAGCATACAAAGTAACTTTCGATGGCTTTCAAATTTAATAACGACGGATCCGTACATGCTAAAAGAGAGTGACGCCTTGTTCCCCATGGCGTTTCATTTCAAGAAAGTATCTAGCCACTGATGCTATATTTCTTTTGAATTCTTCTTTCTTCACAGCAAAGTGGGGAAAAGAAAACAAATTTTCAAAATGAGAGTATCAGCGTCACAGGATAAAAAACTCATGGCATGTCTTATGCAGTTATGCACTATGTATGCATGACAATTTTCTTTAATCAAATCTGGTACCAAATCTCTCGGAATGTGTAACTCCAATTGTAGCATTTGTGTTATCAGCTCTTAGCTCAGATACCAAGAAATGACAATTTGTTTTTTTACTGTAACTTCCTTTTAGCATGCATAGATACATTGTTATTAACTTTAAGCTATCGGAAGTTATTTTGTAAGCTTAAGAAAACGGCCCAATTACTTTGTAAAATTTATTGATAATGAACACTGACAATGACTTGACTGAAAGTTACTTGTATTTTGGTAGCCATATTTTAAATTTGTTTAACACAACTGTAAAAAGCCCAGATGTCAATTGTGTAAAAATTTTTGATGTGCATAATATCGTGGATAATTGAAGTTTTACCCTGACTGGACGCAGCAAGAACTTCGACAACGTTTTATACAACAGTGTATAACCAGTCACTCTCCTCTAACACTACCTTTGTTTTTATAGAAATAACCGATACCACGTATACTATCGATTCTTGCATAGGTTAAAATTATCTCAGCTGTTTCACTAAAAGAATTCATATGATTTTGTATATGATGTATTATATTTCAGGCTAAAATGTATAAAAAGAAATTAATTTGTTACTCTCTGTATGTACAGTTAAAAATATTTGAAAATATTTGAAATTACAAAAATATCTGGCGTAATTAAAATTCATATTATTAATTACACAATCTAATGCAAATTATTAAATTCATTTCTGGATTAATTTATAAAATAATGATATATTTTAACGATGATTCATCTTTTGTTTTGTAAACTCTTTTGCGTTGTAAGTTCTTTTGTTTTGTAATATCTTTGGAATTGTGTGAGTACTGTAAAATGTAGGTAGTGGTTAGCATGCCTCAGATGGAAACGCACGTATTTTGCTAATCTTGCCTCTAATAATGTAATTTGTGGTGTGCCAAAAAGGAGACTGTGAAGTCAGTGGGGTATAGAAGAGTGGGATACAATAAAAAGATATTTACAGCAACAGGCAAATCTTCATCGGTTTTTTAGTGCAACAAGAACCCAACATAAAATCAAAATTTCAGCTGCAAAAATGTACCCCTAGATAAGACTTTGGGGCATCGACAGCAACAATGAGATAATGAAGATAAGTAAAAAGTTATTTGGTATATCTTACTCCTCTCGAAGCTTTTGAAATAAGTGATGCTACTAAGACAATGAATTTAATAGTGATGTGAGGGAGGATAAGATTACAAGTGCCATATTGTAAACCCCATTGTGGATAATATTAAAAACCGACTAAATAAAGAATATAATAGCTCTTATTTTGATACAAAACAGGCAAAAAGATGAAACTGTTGTATTCTCACCCGAGCTGGCTAGTAAAAATCACATTTTTTTTATTATTCGTTGACAAATCTTTAGAGTATCTAAATAAATTATTTGATTTTAGTATCATAAAGCAATCTAAATTCAAAAATATTGAATTTGAACATTTTGTTACTATAGAAGAAAATTTAAAGCTGAAAAAACTCAATTTAAAAATAAATGACTCTCTTTTTCGGACACTGCATTACTAAACAAACTATATGATCACAGATACTCTTCTGAAGGTTATGCAAAATTATCATCTCCAACAAATGTTAAGAAGTTAAATGATTATTTTACAAATTTGTACAAATTAATTTCATTTCTGCTATCCATTCCTGCCATTTCAGCATTCACAGACAGAGTTTTTTCCGTGATGACTATCAAGTAGTGGGATGAAAGTAACAAAATATCTTTCAACTCGATGAAAATGAATTATTCATTTATCTGAACTTAAATATACAATGCAAAGATACTGTTAAGCCATTTAACAATGACAATTATTAGTTAAACACTGCTAAAAGCATTAAAATAAATTTTTATCAAAGTAATAAAGTAAAATTGATAATACTTTATTTTGATACAATGTACTATTTTTCCTACTGTTACGAACTAATATACTTTACTTGCAACTCTGCATACTACGAGCTGGATTTACGCATAGGCCAGGTAGATCCGAGTGAAGGGTGCCGAAAGGAAATACAAGCTCCGAGAGATATCGATCGGTACTTTTGTTTTCGCTAGAAAGAAGAGAAACGGCGTCATGGAAGACAAGCCAGCAGCACTCTCGTTCGCGAAGCGTTTGGTTCATTGTTGATTTCGGTTGCAGGCGATTTTTAATTTCGCTGCTCACAATCTCTATGCAATTGTGTTTCGCATAGATTCGTGTACAAATTGACATTGACTTGATTGTCAGTTGCCACCATTGCGCGTGTTAACTATAAACATTTTTAATCGGTGGCGTTGATCATAAGGAACCGTTAAAGACAGGGACTAGTGATGGTAACATGGAGCTTCCAGCATTTGAGAACGAAGAACTGCAGTAGAGGCGGGCAGAGCTGGTGAGAAGAAAAGCAGCGAAGAGTGTCATGAAAGCCGAAAACAAATGGGGGGGGGGGGGGGTTGGGGAAGGGCGCCGTCTGTAAATCCTGCCTTCTGTAAATCCATATTACATGGGGCGTTTGAGACAGCGGTCGCTGGAGCATCAGGAAGAACACAAGGAAGTGCGTGTGTGTGTGTGTGTGTGTGTGTGTGTGTGTGTGTGTGTGTGTGACCATCGGATTGAGAAACGAAAGCAGTAGTCGGAGTGTGCCCAGGTTTTTGCATCTGAAGTAATCGATGTGAGGGCGCCTCTTTATGCGGGTGTCCAGCGTCACATCGAGGTAATTGGCGCTGGCAGTGCAAGGCGCACGGAAACCACACTCACTCTAAACTGCCGAGAGATGCGGGCGCTGGGTGGCCTGCCTCTGCGAGAGTTAGCGCCTTCACCGCGTTCAGGCCTACCAATATACTGACACGAACTAGACGAAGGAATACAATTGTGTCATAAATTTAATGATGGTGCTGATGTTGTCGACGGGACAGACGCGCGCTCGGTATCTATTTATTTAGCGCTCGTGCTTCAATGCGATGAGACGAGTATGATTAAAATAACTTAAAGTCATAAAAAATAAAGTGGTTTCTTTAAGGTTCTTCCACGCAGATTTACACAACCATGCACACAAAAACGCATGCGCGCTGCCACACACACATACACACACACTAAGATCTCTTCAAATGTGAGTTCTTAAAAGATTAGCTGCAAACCTAACTCCAGTGAAAAAGTGACTAAAAGATTATGGCAGATACATGTGGTTGGGTAATCACTAGACAAGGAAAGGATGAGCTAACCATTCTGCAACACACTAAGACTTGGGGTCCGTGCAGTGCACTAAATTCTAAATGCTCTGAACCACTCCTCCCACAATTAACTAAAACACACGGCAGGTCCCCAAGTATTTTCAGAGTAATCGGGGAAAGCGCAAAAATCAGGCAAAAAATAATCGATATATGTAAACAGCTTTCATTGTTTACTACTGGCATATGAAGTGTAACTGGAATCCAGGACAACCATCGACTCTGAGTACCCCCTCCCCTTTCTCAACTTCGATTTTGGGTATCCCTCCTCCGTAGTTCCCTTCCATCTAGCAGACATCGCTCGAGTTTGTGTAATTCTCACCGCACCATAGTTTTACAATAAAGTAAAAGGCATACATTTCAATAAATACACTCCTGGAAATGGAAAAAAGAACACATTGACACCGGTGTGTCAGACCCACCATACTTGCTCCGGACACTGCGAGAGGGCTGTACAAGCAATGATCACACTCACGGCACAGCGGACACACCAGGAACCGCGGTGTTGGCCGTCGAATGGCGCTAGCTGCGCAGCATTTGTGCACCGCCACCCTCAGTGTCAGCCAGTTTGCCGTGGCATACGGAGCTCCATCGCAGTCTTTAACACTGGTAGCATGCCGTGACAGCGTGGACGTGAACCGTATATGCAGTTGACGGACTTTGAGCGAGGGAGTATAGTGGGCATGCGGGAGGCCAGGTGGACGTACCGCCGAACTGCTCAACACGTGGGACGTTAGGTCTCCACAGTACATCGATGTTGTCGCCAGTGGTCGGCGGAAGGTGCACGTGCCCGTCGACCTGGGACCGGACCACAGCGACGCACGGATGCACGCCAAGACCGTAGGATCCTACGCAGTGCCGTAGGGGACCGCATCGCCACTTCCCAGCAAATTAGGGACACTGTTGCTCCTGGGGTATCGGCGAAGACCATTCGCAACCTTCTCCATGAAGCTGGGCTACGGTCCCGCACACCGTTAGGCCGTCTTCCGCTCACGCCCCAACATCGTGCAGCCCGCCTCCAGTGGTGTGGCGACAGGCGTGAATGGAGGGACGAATGGAGATGTGTCGTCTTCAGCGATGAGAGTCGCTTCTGCCTTGGTGCCAATGATGGTCGTATGCGTGGTTGGCGCCGTGCAGGTGAGCGCCACAATCAGGACTGCATACGACCGAGGCACACAGGGCCAACACCTGGCATCATGGTGTGGGGAGCGATCTCCTACACTGGCCGTACACCTCTGGTGATCGTCGAGGGGACATTGAATAGTGCACGGTACATCCAAACTGTCATCGAACCCATCGTTCTACCATTCCTAGACCGGCAAGGGAACTTGCTGTTCCAACAGGACAATGCACGTCCGCATGTATCCCGTGCCACCCAACGTGCTCTAGAAGGTGTAAGTCAACTACCCTGGCCAGCAAGATCTCCGGATCTGTCCCCCATTGAGCATGTTTGGGACTGGATGAAGCGTCGTCTCACGCGGTCTGCACGTCCAGCACGAACGCTGGTCCAACTGAGGCGCCAGGTGGAAATGGCATGGCTAGCCGTTCCACAGGACTACATCCAGCATCTCTACGATCGTCTCCATGGGAGAATAGCAGCCTGCATTGCTGCGAAAGGTGGATATACACTGTACTAGTGCCGACATTGTGCATGCTCTGTTGCCTGTGTCTATGTGCCTGTGGTTCTGTCAGTGTGATCATGTGATGTATCTGACCCCAGGAATGTGTCAATAAAGTTTCCCCTTCCTGGGACAATGAATTTACGGTGTTCTTATTTCAATTTCCAGGAGTGTATTTTTTGTGTAATACAATTTAAAAGCCGGCCGATGTGGCCGAGCGGTTTTAGGCGCTTCAGTCTGGAACCGCGCGACCGCTACGGTCGCAGGTTCGAATCCTGCCTCGGGCATGGATGTGTGTGATGTCCTTAGGTTTGATAGGTTTAAGTAGTTGTGCTCAGAGCCAGTTTTGAACAATTCAAAACATGGAATAACAGAAAGTTGCCGCCAATTGTGGCCGAGCGGTTTTAGGTGCTTCAGTCAGGAACCGCGCTGCTGCTACGGTGGCAGGTTCGAATCTTGCCTCGGGCATGGATGTGTGTGATGTCCTTAGGTTAGTTAGTTTTAAGTAGTTCTAAGTCTAGAGGACTGATGACCTCAGATGTTAAGTCCCATAGTGCTTAGAGCTATTTGAACCATTTGAATTGAAAGTTCAAAGACGTTACATACAACATGATGGCGATTTAGGATATGACATCACGTAATACCGTAAACTACTGTTGAAAATGTTCTGGAATAAGCGACCGGTTTCGTTTAAAGGCTAATTTCCAACACAGCTTGGGTTAATAGCAAGAATTACAGTGGAACGGCGATTATTTCAACAGCAGCTTACGGTTCTAGGGCGGGACTTGAAAAAATTAGTCACACATTATTATCGCAGTACAAGTAATTTTTATTTAATGATACACTACACATCACAGTGACATACATACATGACACTAGTTTTCAACAAAGCCACCAAGTTTCTGTAAACAACGGCCGAAACTTTCAATAAACGTCCTATCGTTGGAATATATCTTTCCCCCGAGCTGTCGTTTCACGTTGCTGAAAAGACTGCATTAACATTGTCGTTTGTGGTCTTCTTTTCCGATCAGCGTCACCCATTTGTATGCGGCCTTGGTCAGATTTTTAACACGATTCCCATTACGACTAGAGATGACACTGCGTTTGGTCCATGCACCGCCACAGTTTCACAGCGAATCTGTGGGCAATTTAGACGTTTTGTCCACAAGAATCGCACTGTGTCCCGTACTCAAACTTTGGAGTGCACTTCCAGTTTCCGCGTTATTTCACTCGCACCATTCCGTGTAAACACAGCCCACACCATTTTGAAGCCACTACCAGCTTGTACAGCGCCTTGTCCATGGCTTCGTAAGGTTTGAACCACACTCAAATCCTTCCGTTAGCTCTTACCAACTGAAATGACGATTCATTTTATCAGGCCACGGTTTTCCATTCGTCTAGGGTTCGGCCGCAATGGTCACGAACTCAGGAGAGGAGGGTACAAGCGAGATGGTGCTTTTAGCGAAGGCACTCGCGTCGGTCTTCTGCTGCCATAGCCTATTAACGCCAAATATCGCCGCATTATCTTAACGGTTACGTTCGTCGTACGTCCCACGTTGATTTCTGCTGTGTGGGTTGTCTGTTAGTACTGCCAACTCTACACAAACACCACTGCTCTCGGTCGTTAAGTGAAGGCCGCCTGATACTGCGTTGTCCGTGGTGAGAGGTAACGCCAGTAATTTGATAGTCTCGCCACTTGTTTACACTGTGAATCACGGAATACTGAATTCCCTAACGATTTCCGAACTGGTACGTCCCATGTGTTTAGCTGCAACTACCATTCCGCTTTCAAGGTGTGTTAATCCCCGTCGTGCGGCCATATACATGTCGGAAATCTTTCCGCATGAATCACCTGAGTAAAAATGGCTGCTCCGTCAATCCACTGCCCTTTTATACCTTATGTGCGCGATACTACCGCTATCTGTGTGTGTGCATCTCTCTCTCTCTCTCTCTCTCTCTCTCTCGTACACTCGTACACACACATACACACACACACACACACACACACACACACACACACACACACACACACACACACACACACATAGAACACACATAGAACAATGTGCACAGATTGCCAGCACTCGCCGGTCCGTAAGCTGCACGGACCACACAGCAACTTCGTCTAGATCACTTTCCCAATTTTGTAGTGCTTGAGCAGTCTGGCTATATGTCGGTGCCTCCTTATGGGTGTCGTAAATTCAATTGCCGTCAGCGTTAACCCTGAGTTGCAAGATTATCAGTCACTTTGCACACACCCGCTGCTGCATTCGATACGCGTATGAGATGGTGCGGTTGCCTTTGTTCCATTTAAGAGGTACTTACCTACCTGGCACTGCGTACCAATACTGTTTCCTTTCAAGGATGCATTGAGTGTAAACAATTTAAATTCATTTACTGCTTGGAAAGACAAAGAGCTGTGTACTTCTCGCAGGATTTACACTATATTTCTCTCAGGACTAACATATAAGCAATTAAATTTGCGAAAATATTTTGTTGAGCCCAACCTACATAGGTAGGAATGATCATCAAAATAAAATAAGAGGAATCAGAGCTCGAACAGAAAGGTTTGGTGTTCGTTTTTCCCGCGCGCTGTTAGGGAGTGGAATGGTAGAGAGATAGTATGATTGTGGTTCGATGAACCCCCTGCCAAGCACTTAAATGTGAATTGCAGAGTAGTCATGTAGATGTGAATGTAGATGAAGAGGTGGTGTCCTACAAAACTTATATACAGTGTCGTATTATTTCCTTCAACTGCTGGTAAAATACTTTATTTATACAACCAGTTTCAGTCGTCTGACCATCACCAGGTTCATAAAAATATTCACAGTAACATGTTAAGCGAAATATAAAATCGTCATCGTCAGGTAATAAAACCACATATAATACACATACTGTGATATAAATTTCGCCGTCGATCTATAAAAACTGTGCTAGGGAGAGCTCACAATTTTAATGTGAATGTGTGCACAGTTTCTATAGATTTACGACGTAATTTATATTAGGTTATCATATTTTTATGACCCTGATGACGGACGACTGAAACTGGTTGTATAAATAAACTATTTTAACGGAGGCTCAAAGCGATATTATGATATTTTTCAAATGTAGCAATTGCCTAACATAAAGCGCAGGATTGTGATAGACATATTTCAGTGCTTGTCAAGCAACGGTTCCGTTTATCATGGCCACCCCAAATAACTTTTTGTCACGAAGCAAATTATAAACTGTGTAAAGCAAATGATGTTTAGTTAGCATACGGACACTGATCAGGATTATTGCCTTTCTTGTAACCTTGTTCGCTACGGAAATACCAACAGCAGAATGTTTAGCACACTATAATTTTTCTTCGGTAATCCATTTCCAGTCCTCAAGACCTATTCAAGGAAGCACCACAGTGTACCTTTTCCTAAAAAAGAAAAAAAACGCACCCTCCGAAACTGGCGTTGAAGCCCAACGGTATAGATCGGCCGCCGTGTCATCCTTTTCCCTTGGGCATCACCAGATACAGATACGGAGGGGCATGTGGTCAGCATACCATTCTCCAGGCCATCGTCACTTTTCATGACCGGTGCCGCTACTTCTCGATCACGTAGCTCCTCAATTGGCCGCACAAGGGTTGAGTGCACCCTGCTTGCCAACAGCATTCGACAGACCTGTGCAGTGACCCATCCACGTTCTAGCCAAGCCTGTCAGCGCTTAACATCGGTGATCCGACGGGAACCGTTGTTACCACTGCGGCAAAGCCGTTCGCATTTCCTAAACATAATGATATTAAAAATGTAACACTTGATTCCCCTGCACACATTGCAGGTATCTCGTCCACTTGATGGAGTTGACAGTAAATAAATGGAAACACAAGGAAAATTTACACCTGTAAGCACCTGTAAGTATCTTCAGTTGAAGGTTTGTGTGAATACAATGTGCACCAGTGAAGTGAAAGTAGAAATTCTACTCATCTATGAAGAATATAAATCATCAGAGCAGCAAAGTTTTCCTATTTACAATACAGGTGCTTATAGTACAGCACTGTAGTGTTCATAAGCGATGTTGTGTATAGCGAAAGCAGTCCTTGATTAAAAACTGCATCATGATTACTTTTCTTTTATTATGAACGAAGGCAGGCGAATTCTACTCAGGTAGAAGAACTCTACAGAGTGGGAAATCTTGATAAGAACTCACCTTCTCGAAGGTATTTCCTCATCTTGTCGTGACGCTTCAGAGAAGTTTCACCCCTTTTACGCATCCCCACCAATCAAAAAGAAAAAAAAATGCAGAAGAGTTAAGCTTTTGTTTCTGGACAGTGTTACTCGAGTTAATTGGATAAATAGGATATCATGTACTTCACATTTTTACACATGCAAACATGTTCTGATACACATTCTAGGTCAACAGATTTTCGATTGCAACATTTTTGTTCCAACAACTAATAAAAATAATTCTAATTTCCGGTGACCGAAACAGGTTTTCGAAAGGTTTCACTGGGCTGTAAGACAAATGTCGTAAATGGAGTACCCCCAGATATATAATGTCTGGTTTTCTCGGCGTGATTGATCAACAGTGATCTTCTGAATGTTCAGCGGAATGTTTTTTTGCTTTTTTCATTTTCTGCACAATATTTCGACGATCGAGCCAGACGCCTTCTTCAGTTGCTGGGAACTTTGCTATTATGTGTACTCGCTGTCTGGACTCCAAATAGGCTGGGTCGGCCGTCGAAATGTTGTATTGAAAATGAAAACAATACGGAAGCTTATTATTAGCCCACATACATATTCCTTATTGGGAATTCAACTGTCGCACTCTCCCACTCCCATTTGCCTGAAAAAATACGTCCGTACAATGGACCGAGATTTGTCATAGTTCGCTCTGTTTTCTGAGTCACGCAACCAAACGACAAAAGAAGGGAAAGGCAAAGGGTTTGTTGCACGACAGGACGCGGCGGACGTCCCAGGTTATAGTACACGTCCGGCATGCAAACAGTTGCAAATCAGCGCACACTCCGCTACGAAATGAAAATTCATTCTGGACATCTTTTCTGTGTTACTAATGTAGAGGCACACACAAAAATAATTTTCGTAGAAATTATAAAATCCTGTTGTGTTCCAGGCTCGTAAAGGAAAGAGAAGCAGTGGTTGAAATGAGAGTGAGGAAGGACTGTAGCCTCTTCCTGACGTTGTTCAGTTTGTACGTTGAGCAAGAGTTAAATGAAACCAATTTGGGAAGTAAATTAAAGTTCAGAGGTAAGAAATTAAAACTTTGAGGCTACCCGTTGAGAATGTAATTCTATCAGAGACGGCAAAAGACTTCGAGGACCATCTGAAAAGAATGGATAGTTGAAAAATGGTTCAAATGGCTCTGAGCACTACGGGACTTAACATCTGTGGTCATCAATCCCCTAGAACGTAGAACTACTTAAACCTAACTAACCTAAGGATGTCTCACACATCCATGCCCGAGGCAGGATTCGAACCTGCGACCGTAGCAAATGGATAGTTCCTTGAAAAAAGGTTATAAGATGATCATCAAAAAAAGTAATACAATGGTAATAGAATGTAGTCGAATTAATTCAGGCACTGCTGAGGGAAATGGAATACAAAATGTGATTCCGAAAGTAGTAGATGAGTTTTACTACTTGGGCAGCAAAATAACCTATGATGACCTAAGTAGAGGTTCTCAAATGCAGAATGACAATATAAAGCAAAAAATTTCTGAAAAAGAGTAATCTGTTAACATCCAATATAAATTTAACTGTTAGGAAGTCTCTTCGGGAAAGTATTTGGCTGGAATATAGCCTTGTGCGGAAATGAAACGTGGACAATAAGCAGTTCATATACGAAGAGAACAGAAGGTTTTGAAATTTGGTGCTGCAAAAGCCTGCTGAAGAGTAGATTGGTCGATTGGGTAATAACGAAGAGGTATTGATCGAATTGAGGAGAAAAGAAATTTATTACACAGCTTGGCTAAAAGAACGGATTGCTTGATAGGGCACATTGTGAAACATAAAGGAATCGTAAATCTGGTAATACATGAAGTGTGTGTGTGTGTATGTGTGTAAGAGGAGGAAGGTGAAATGCAGACGAAGATCAAGAGATGAGTAGAGTAAGCAGGTTGAAATGGATGCAAGCTGCAGAAGTTATGTAGAGATGAAGAGGCATACAAAGGATACACTGGCATGGAAGGATGCATCAAAACAGTCTTCGGACTTTATCACTCAACCACAATATTATTGCACTTGGCCTCCTGAAGCCTTTATCGGAAACACGCGGTGACTACGGAAAACTCCACGCATTGCGAATGATTTCGAGACAGTTCTGCATTTACTACCAAGTGGTTCAGCGTGTCCTAGTGAAATATGACGATAAAAACTCACTAATAAGCCACAACAACGGTGAAGACAACAACAACAACAACAACACGGACAAGAAGAACAACAAGAACATTTTATTCGAATCCTGCTTTTAAAGCTTTCGTGACAAATGTACAACGCGCAGTGGACATACAACTTACGTATTTCCTTTTATAACCCAGTGTATGAATTCTGACACATTAATGATGGTGACAATTGCAATACCATGTGAGTGAAAGAAATTTTACATTACATGTAGTGTACATCACATTTGCAGATGAATGTGATTACTGAAGTGTACATCAATGTGCTTCATTCAGACCACCTGATCGTCCTGGCGCAGAGTCACAGAGTGTTGCCTATGCAGCTTGGGAATATCTATTCAAGTCCACATCAACACTGGTTGCTGCCTAACCGTTACAAACAAGCTGCTGGCCAATCGTTACCCAGACGCGTTTGACAGGCGACATGTCAGTACTGTAATGAAATACAGGGTGTCCGGGCTAGAGGTATATAAAAACACTTGTTTATATGTCAATAACTATTAAGGTTTATGAATTTAAATGTCTAACGTTATATACAGGAGCTCAAAGATTTTATGTATGTTGGTACAGCTCAATGTGGGCACCGAATGTAGCTCGACAGATGAGCCCCCAAGAACTGAAATCGAGTCGAGTCAATTCGGGAGACAGAGTGGGCCAGACAATGGGACCCATCTTCCCGATTCAGCGCTCAGAAAACGCCTCATGGAGGAATGTTGTAATATAGTGGGGTGGGGCACCATCCTGCTGGAAAATCAACCGGGAGGCATATGTGGAACAGCATAGTTCGCAACATGATGTGCCCTGTCATTGGCGCACACGCGCCATGCAACTCAGCGCAGTTCAAGGAATGGTGAGGATCACATCTTGGAGGGGCAGTATGTGCAGTCTATGGCAACCGTGTTATCTGTAAAGGCAGCAGTTGTTGTGTTGTGTCATTAGGAGAGCTGTGTTGCGTCAGGATGTTTCTCACAACAATAACGTACGACAAGAGGCTCCGTTTAGTCACTGCAGAGGAGCAGATAATGAGATAGGTGGGCGTCTCAGCAAACGTCGCTGTGAGTCAAAGTGATTTCTCTATAATATGGAAAAAGTTTCTACAACAAGGATCAATTGAGGATAACCACAGAAGTGTCCGCGGAAGAAAAACAACAGGTATGCAGGATCGACATCTGCGTATAACAGGAAGTAGATACCTTCAACGCAATGCTACACATCTACGGCGGCACTACTACACAGCTACAGGAGTGGATGTATCAACACAAACGATACGAAATATGCATCATGAGCAGGGATTATGTGCCAGAAAATCTAAGGCTCCTCCTCTTGTGCCGCATGGGCACGAAACAACTCTTTGTAGACGAGGTAGTAGTGGGACACAATGCACTTACACGATGAAACTCGTATCAGTCTCCACCATAACATACTACACTTATATTCTTGTGTGGAGGCGGAGACAACGTTTACACCTTAACGGTACAGCAGACCGCCAACCTTATCGAGACGGTTCAGTCATCTTTTGAGGTGGAATCATGTATAACAGCAATACGCCCCTTGTTCCAATGCGTGGGAGGATGACTGATGTGAAATATCGAGACGATATGCTTGTACCCATTATGGCTCCATTTGGCGAACGTACTGGAGCCGGATTCACTCATCAACATAAAATCTTGAGTTCTTTCGTTATAAGGATTTGTTTGTGTATACCTCTACCCGGCACGACCTGTACGGCATACAAATTTGCCCCAACGAGGGGGAACACAGCTCGCTCTAAGACCTCGTTGTTTTAGTTTTTGCAGCAGATGAGTCGAGATCTCACGTTGTGGTGTCCCAAACCACGACAACTGTCGTTGTCCATTATGTAGCTCAAAATTCCAAACTGCCATTTTGCAGTTTTCGCTGTACCTTCCATTCAGTACGAAGTGGTGTCATCTGCATTGTATCCCCGCCTGGCCTCGTCTGGTTTTCCATTATTTCCCTAAACCACTTAAGACGAATGTCAGGGAAGTTCTTTTTGAAAATATACGATCTGCATGCTTCCCATTCCTTCTCAAATCCGAGCTTGTGCTCTGTCTCTAATATCCTGGCTCTTAAAATGTAACCTTTTCTTTTTCTTCTTCCACAAGTTCCTCTCAGACATTACCATCGTAGCACTATGCTGCGACTATGACAAAAGCCATTTCTTGCAGCCCGATACTCTGTCATGCTCAGACAGCCACATGCGTCTGACGTCGAAGAGGCATCCTTGCACCAGCTGTCACGTTTTCACATCCTCCTACAACTTTTGAATTCAAATTAGCTCTGCAGCCTGTCAAAAATCACGTTACAATGTACCTTTTTTGCCACCTTACACTTCTATCATTATGAGGATAATCGATAAGATTGGCAGCAAAGTCTTTATTTTTGCGTTTTTCTTTTTGTTTCTGTTAACGAAAAAAATTCTCAACATTACTTCACTGTACTCAACGCATCTGAATCAGCGGCATTTCAGCTTCATTATTCCCCCAGAAAAAGAAATTTGGAACTCTGTTCAACACTCGATTACAACAAACACAACCACTTTATGCGTCGAAAAAATCTAGCATCGAGCAAATTTTTTTAGAGTTCAGCAACAAGAACAGTCAGATGAGGCCTATTCAGGAGTGTAAGCTAAGTGAGAACATTTACCACCAGAGCGACAGCCGACCGTTGTGATCGAGCGGTTCTAAGCGCTTCAGTCTGGAACCGCGCGACCGCTACGGTCGCAGGTTCGAATCTTGCCTAGGGCATGGATGTGTGTGATGTCCTTAGGTTAATTAGGTTTAAGCAGTTCTAAGTTCTAGGGGACTGATGACCTCAGATGTTAAGTCCTATTGTGCTCAGAGCCATTTGAATCACTTGAACCAGAGTGACACTTTCTTGTAGTAAGCGCTTTTACTACGGTCCAAGAGCACATTTTCTGCAGGCTAATCTTGGTTGCTTGTCCGCGGACTCGCTATGCAAACAGCTCTATTTTGCTGTGTAGTATGAGCCACTTAATGTTATACTCTTTCTCAAGAAGTCTATCACTATGAGGTCTGTATGGGTTCCAAAAACCTGTAACCCGTCATCCTTCATATATAATATATAATAAACGGTTTTCTTCTCTATCTTTACGTTGCGAGCCTTGATAATCAACTATTTTGGCTGAAGTCACCACACCACCCTCTTGGCCGCTATCGATTTAGCGGAGACGGAGTCGCTACTACCCGCTCAAGTAGTTCCACAATTCGCACAACGGGGCTCACCTCGGTGCAGCCCTCCCGCAAGGAAAAGTCAGCCTTGGATTCCCAGCATGTCAGTCAGCCACAATGATCACTCAGCTATGGAGGCGGAGTGAACTGAATTAGGGGAGGGGGGGGGGGTAAGGGAGGGGAAGGGGAATTATAGTAGTACCAAAAGTACACGCTGCCACATGCTGGAGAGTGACTTCCGAAACGTAGCTGTAGGTATGTCAGTTATTACAGGAGACTCATAAAAAGCCAACCATTTGGAGTTCCGTATCTAGAACGAAGTGTTAGGCTTTAAATACTGAATAATTATAGTTCGCTTCTAAGTATTATGATGAATTCAGTGATAAACAAAATATTTTCTGATTTATTTTCGATAATGAAGTGTGACACAGTGTTGTGGTGCATAAGCCAAGCACTGTTCCATCGTCTTAAGACGGCAAAGTAAGGAAACGTTTCATTGATAAAGTTCATTCCATTCGTACATGCTGAGCCATGACGCTGTTTCCGGAGGAAAATGCATGGAACTAGTATGTTATTACAAATTACAGTACAGTATGTTTTGGCCAAAAAAGACTAATTCAAAAACTCGCAAATGCTGTGCATAACGCAGTCCGTGTATGACAGTTGCATAACGAAAGTCTGAATGTCTGTGGTGGAATAAGATTACGGACCACCCACAGTTGCTTCAGCCCCATTATAGAAACAAAGTACAGGTTGATTACTAGGTACTGTAATTCAATGCACGCTAGACAGCTATTTTTTTCGTTGTTGTTACGATCGGTTTCGCTTTGCAGCATTTTTATGCAATTTAATGACCAAACCTGATGTTTTGTCATAGTAAACCAAGGCTTTACAGGGTACAGTAGCGTTGGCCTGGTAGCTTTGTTTTGAGGATTCAGCTTTTAACTGTATTCATGACTGCGTGAGCTGCTTCTAAAGTGTGTGTACAAGTGGGCAATTCCTTATAGACTATACCTAGTAAAGCACTGTTGTGTTCGATGCAGTCATTAGGACAGTGACTCTTTACTTATTCATAAATGCAGCATGTTGAAATTATAATTGTTTTCCGGCAATAGTCGATCTTACATAGCTTTTATGCTTTGACGATGGTGTTTGCTTTTTGTGTTTTCTCTCTCTGTTTCCTCTCTCCACTTTAACATCCTGCGTGATTCATCGTGATTCATTGTTTGTCCGCCTATGATGATTTAGATTTTCTGTGATAGATGATTTAGATTTTCTGTGATATCCCTCTATCAGTTCATGAGGAAACCGGGACGATCACTCAGAAAGGTCGCACAGATGAATTCCACGTCCTCCACGCACGAGCTAGGCCTCGTAATTACTGAGCTATCGTCTAAAATATGAGCTCAAGTTTCCATCTCTCTCGAGAAGGGGCTACAGTGGGTATCCTATACTTTTTCACATAGATTCCTTGAGCGATGGGCACAGCATCTCCGAGGTAGCGACGAAGAGGGGATTTTCCCGCACGACCCTTTCACGAGTGTACCGTGAATATCAGGAATCTCGTAAAACTCCAAATCTCCGACACCGTTACGGCCGGAAAAATATCCTGCAAGAACGGGACCGGTGACAATTAAAGAGAATCCTTCAACAAGACAGCAGTGTAGCCCTTCCGCAAATTTACACCTCGCCTGGGACCGTCAACAAAGACATTTGACTGTTGATGACTAAACCTGTTGCCTGGTCGGATGAGTCTCGTTTCAAATTGCATCGAGCCGATGGACGTGTACGGGTATGGAGACAATCTCATGAATCTATGGACCCTGTATATCAGCAGGGAACTGTTCAAGCTGATGGAGACTGTAATAGTGTGGGTCCTGTGCAGTTGGAGCGATATGGGACCCCTGATACGTCTAGATACGACTCTGACAGGTGACAGGTACGTAAGCAACCTATCTGATCACCTGCATCCATACAAGTCCATTGTGCATTCCGACGGACTTAGACAATTTCAGCAGGACAATGCGACATCCCACACGTCCAGAATTGCTACAGAGTGGCTACAGGAACACTCTTCTGCGTTTAAACACTTCCGCTGGCCACCAGACTCCCCAGATATGAAGATTATTGAGCATATCTGGGATGCCTTGCAACGTACTATTCAGAAGAGAAAATATGGTTCAAATGGCTCTGAGCATTATGGGACTTAACAGCTGAGGTCATCAGTCCCCTAGAACTTAGAACTACTTAAACCTAACTACCTAAGGACATCACACACAGCCATGCCCGAGGCAGGATTCGAACCTGCAACTGTAGCGGTCGCGTTACATGATACAACGTAGGAACAAATACTCTATTCAGATTTTAAAATGTTTCAATCGAGAAAATCTTGTGAATACTGTATGTAATAGTCTATGTGTAGCATTATTACTCTACTACATGACAGACTGCAGCGTCTAGAACCGCTCGGCCACTTCGGCCGGCATTCAGAAGAGATCTCCACCCCATCCTACTCTTATGGGTTTATGGACATCCCTGCAGTATTAATGGTGTCAGTTCCCTCCAGCACCACTTCAGACATTAGTCGAGTCCAAGCCACGTCGTATTGCGGCACTTCTGCGTGCTCGCGGGGAAAGTAAGGCTTTTACAAATGTGAAATACTGTTACATGATACAACGTAGGAACAAATACTCTATTCAGATTTTAAAATGTTTCAATCGAGAAAATCTTGTGAATACTGTATGTAATAGTCTATGTGTAGCATTATTACTCTACTACATGACAGTAATCATTGAAACCTAATGAAGAAGAAACATTATCAAAAATCAGTGAAAGTTAAATACATTTTTAAATAAAAGCTATTGGTAACCAACACAAATTTCCATTTCCTAGGCGGAGAGAATTGTTAACATAGTGCAAAGAGTGCGCGCCGTCCAAGAGCTATCGTATGGTCATTTACGTTCTCACGAGTCGAGCCTGCAGTCTATATTTTTTAACGAAGTCTGTTTGTCACTCTTTTTATCACGCAAATCTTTCGTTACATTGAAACTTATCATTGCCACCGTCATGTGTTACCAAACTTTACCGGACGGAATACTGTATCTGGGATATACCTCCTCAACATTGGGACATGATTGTCCTCTGGATCTGCCAATGAGTTGGAGCGTCCTGACAGATGATACCTGGAGAACATATCCCTCTGACTGTGCCTCACACCCTGTAGATCTTACCGAGGTTCCTCCAATTACTGACTCTGTACTACACTGTCCAGTCACGTTCATATGACCACCTGTCAGAAGCTTGGCTGACCATATTTAGCAGCTAGGGGCGCTACGAAACGTGCAGTAAGAGTCAGTAGGTTCTGCAAGGTACCAACAGGGGTGCTGAGCCATGGCGACTCCAGTGCCGTGGCTAGCTGCGCTAGGTTTCTCTGTTGAAGATCCTTGGTGTGGACAGCCCGATCGAGGTGATCCCACATATACTCGACTGGGTTCAATTCGGGGGAATTTGGTTGCCAGGGGAGTACGTTAAACTCATCCTGGTCCTCTTCGAACCACGCAGTACGCTGTGAGCTGCGTGACATGTTGCGTTGTCCTGCTGCTAGACGCCATCGAGTGAAGGAAAACCAAACAGTAAGTAGGGTGGAAATGGTCCCCAACGATAGACACATATTTGTATTGATTCATTGTGCCTTCCACACTGACGAAATCACCTAGGGAATACTACGAAAACATTCTCGGCCATAGTCTTTTCCACTGTTGCAGGGTATTTGCTTTCAGACGTTTCAAGCCGGCCACGCCGACATCTATCAGTCCGATGGAGCATAAAACGATACTCATCTGAAAAGGCCACCTGTCGCCAATCATTGGACGTCCAGCTGCGGTATTGGCGTGCAAATTCCAGCCTTCGTTGCGAATGAACACCAGTCAGCATGCGACCACGAACAAGGTGCCTGCTGCGGAGGCCCATACGCAACCTTGTTCGCTGAGCGACAGTTGAGGAGCCACTGCTGGTGGCCCCATGGTTCATCTGGGCGATCAGTTGCTCAACAGCTGCGTGTCTATTCGCCCGTACCCATCTCCGTAGCTATCGTTTACTCCCGTTATCTACGGTCCATGGTGCACTACAGATGCCTTGTAGCCATTTTGTCAAGCTAGAGCCGGCCGTTGTGACCGAGCGGTTGTAGGGTTCGAAACCCTGTCTCGGGCATGGATGTGTGTGATGTCCTTAGGTTAGTTAGGTTTAAGTAGTTCTGAGTTCTAGGGGACTGATGACCTCCGTAGTTAAGTCCCATAGTGCTCAGAGCCATTTGAACCATTTGTCAAGATAGGTATACTTAACTACGGCAACACGCGAACAATTTACCAACTTATGCGTTTCGGAAATGCTTTCGGCCTTGACCCGAAGTCAATAAGGACGCCCTTTCGAATGTGAAATAAGTCGCCCCATTTCCGTATTACGTCCTGCACTGTTTTCCTCATCCCCCGACACGCTTTATATACCCTCCACTGCTAGTGCTGCCACTTTCGTCTGTGAGTGGTTACTGCACAGTTAGTCGAACATTAATGTGACTGAGCCGTGCACAAATTATTGTACATCCTGACAGATATCAGACAAAAAGTCACATCTTCAGACGCGCCGAATACTGAAACGCTTTTGCTGTTGAAATAGTTATGTCTATATAGTGTTCAAAATGGTTCATATGGCTCTGAGCACTATAGGACTTAACTTCTGAGGTCATCAGTACCCTAGAACGTAGAACTACTACTAACTACTAACTAACCTAAGGACATCACACACATCCATGCCTGAGGCAGAATTCGAACCTGCGACCGAAGATGTCGCGCGGTTCCAGACTGTAGCGCCTAGAACCGCTCGGCCACTCCAGCCAGCTATATAGTGTGATACGTTGCATTTCTTCACGAATTTATCAATTCGTCGAAGATTGTTCCCTTTTTAGTGAGCCACTACTCAACAACATGTAACAAACACACAAGCGCGCGATGCCAGAGGCGAACAGTTGCGAATTACTCTCGCAACTCAGTTTCTTCAAAAGTACGGCGGGCTGGAATGCTTCAAGGCGTCGACATTTTATCAAAGTGTTCACTTGTAGCAGCTGCTATTGACTAGTGCATAACGTAGTGGAACAAAAATGGTTCTTTTCTGTGATTCATTCACAGCGGCACGGAGGCCTTTTCTCCGCCGGTGCGATGTAATGGGGATTGCCAATCCCGCTAGCGGAGCTCTTGACTTGCAATTACTGGTGGTAGGCGAAGGCGTTCCGAGCCGTATCGACCCGCCTTTGACCTGATTCTTCTGTCGGCTCGCTCTTCTCTTAAGCGAAGCTCCCAAGGCGATGGAGGGCCGCTCTCATTTAACACTGGCGCCGCTTGCTTAAAGCGGCGATTTCCATTTGTGGCCACTCCGCTTTCAGCTCTGAGGAAAGAAGTCACACTTTTTACGGCGAAGGCGTCAGCGCAGCTTTTGCCAAGAGAGGAAATTTAAATGGAACCGCATAGGACAGATGCTGTTATTTGTCCTTGGGGGTAAGTGGAAATGTAGTCCGCATAATGTTATTATATTATGGGAAACGCTGAAAGTGCGAAATGTCAAAATGTAAGAAAATATGAGAAAAACCAAGGCCAATTCATGTAATAAATCATTTTATTGAAAGGAATCCAAATTATGATAAATGCACATTATTTGTAACGCCTGGCAGAAAAGTAAAATTGGAAATTTGGGTTAAGGCCTTATGGGACCAAACTGCTAAGGTCATAGGACCCTAATCTTACGAACTGCTTAATGTAACTTAGACTGACTTACACACACACACACACACACACACACACACACACACACACACACACACACACATGCCCGAGGGAGGACAACAGGTCCGAGGGAGGACTCGAACCTCCGACGGGGGATGCCGCCCGAACCGTACAAGACACTTGAGACTGCTCGGCTACCCTGCGCGGTGGCAGACAAGTGTTACAAAAATAGTTAAAGATGTAAGTTCCATGCTTAACTTCCAAGGAAACACTGAATGCGCCCAGAACTACATCAGATTCTTTGAAACAATAACAAAGGAAACAGTATTCACATTGTACTGAAACAAGGAGAAATGAAATTACCTGTATTTCATTTTAAGAAAATCGACTGTGGCTGATAAGTCTTGTGTTTTGTCAGAACTTGATCTGTTGGTAAATCGAATGCAAGTCACATTTCCTAGGGTGCGTAGATCATGCAGTTTGAAGCCAAAGATCACGCGTTGTTATGTTTTATCTGAGCAACAGTCGTCCATTCGTTTATTACATACGGCTTTCCTCGCAACAATATGTTTTTTCTAATCTTCTCTTTCCTTTCCGTCATAAAGCACTGTACACAAAAGACTCGCGTCGAAAAGAACTGAAACGAAGTAAAATGTACTATTGTTTGTTGCTTGCAGAAAACCAACTGACAAACAGGTTTCAACATGTTTGCCACTACGGTCAAACGCGCTCGGCGCATTCACATGTCCAACATTTCATAGAAACGGAACTTACCCACTGCCAGATCTAGTGGAAGTATTTTGAAGTCTTCTGGTAGTCCTAACCTATCTCAAGTTATTAGCCGTTGTACATCCAGCGGTTTACAAGGAAAAATAATGCAAATATCTAATTTTGGCACATTCAGCGTTCTCATTTCCAGTATTCATTTGGAGAAGAAGATATCACCGCTAAAAAAGTTGCGCTGAGTGGACGAAGAAAGCAGCACTGCTGTAGAGGGGAAAAACAAAATTTCTCGGTGTGATGAAAAATGATCTTTCCAGAATGAATTTTTCACTCTAAAGTGGAATTTGAACTGTTTTCGAACTTCCTGTCAGGTTAAAACTGTATACCGGACCAGAACTCGAACCATGTCATTAACACGCAATGCTCTCACCAACTGAACTACACGGGCACGACTCGCGATCTACAGGTGGGCAGCCGAAGTTATTCCAAGTTTGATACGTAGGAGAGAGATACTTGCTCAAATGAAGCTTCTAGGGCTGTGTCGTGCGTGGATAACTCAATCGGTAAGAGCAACTCTCCCAAAAGACAGCGTATCAGGCTCGAGTCCTCTTTCAGTCCGCCAAGAAGTTTCAGAATGCTCTTTTTCGTCGTTGTTGCTTTTTAGGTTAATGGGCTTTATTCAAAGTGTACCAGGCTGCTTTCCTGAAGTGACTTTCTGCGGCGCCAGCAGTATATGCTTCACGCGATATCATAATATCTTCTTTGGACTCCGACTGTTTCCACCCGAAAAGTTCCTTAGATGGAAGTCGTATGGTGACAAACCTTGTGAATATTGTGTCACTAAACTGGGCAGGTCACAGCAAACGGAGTACGAAATAAACGATAATACCGCAGAACACTGACTTTTTCCGATGACATGGAATTGCTGCATGAGCAGAAGAGCGAAAATGGCGCTAAAAATCATACTGCAATTTCAGCGAAATCTCATCTCGATTAAATTAAAGTGCTGCAGGCAGAGACCGCTTAGAAAGTTGAAGGTCAAGTGTTAGGGAATATGCACAACTTCCGGTACCTGAAGGATATTATATCAGACAAGCTGTAGACAGACGAGAAACGTATAAACTGAATCGTCAAAGAAACTGTTACAGGCACACGTATTCAAGAACAGAGATATGTAAACAGGCAGAAATGTCTGGCGCGGTTGTAAGATCGGTTACTGCTGCTACCACACGTTATCAAGATTTAAGTAGGTTTGTACGTGTTCTTCTACTCGGCACACCAGCGATGGGGCACAGCATCTCCGAGACAGCAATGATGTGGGGATTTTCCCGTGCGACTATTCCACGAGTGTACCACGAACATCAGGAATCCGGTAAAACATCAAATCTCAAACATCGCTGCGGCCGGAGAAAGATCCTGCAAGAACGGGACCAACGACGACTGAAGAGAATCGTTCAACGTGACAGAAGTGCAACCCTTCCGGAAATATCTGTAGATTTCAAAGCTGGGTCATCTACAGGTGTCAGCGTACGAACCATTCAACGAAACATCATCGATATGGGCTTTCAGAGCCGAAGGCCCACTCGTGTACCGTTGATGCCTGCACGACACAAAGCTTTATGCCTCGCCTGAGCCCTTCAACACCGACATTGGACTGCTGATGACTGGAAACCTGCTGCCTGGTCGGACGAGTCTCGTTTAAAATTGTGTCGAGTGGATGGACATGTACGTGAATGGAAACAACCTCATGAATCCATGTACCCTGTATGGCAGCAGGGACTGTCCAAGCTGGTGGAGACTCTGTAGCAGTGTGGGGCGCGTGTAGTTGGAATGGTATGAGACCCCTGATTTGTCTAGATACAACTCTGACAGGTGACACGTACGAAAGCATACTGTCTGGTCACCTGCATCCATTCATGTCCGTTTGCATTCCGACGGACTTGGACAGGTCTACGCGACACCCCACCTGCCAGAATTGCTAGAGAGTGGGATGCCTTGCCACGTGCTGTTCAGAAGAGACCTCCACCCTCTCGTGCTATTACGGACTTATGGACAGCCCTGCAGGATTCATGGTGTCAGTTGCCTCCAACACTACATCAGACATTAGTCGAGTCCATTTCACGTCGTGTTGCGGCGCTTCTTGTGTGTTCACGGGGGCCCTACACGATATTAGGCAGGTGTACCAGTTTCTTTGGCTCTTCGGTGTATAAAGGTCACAGTTACAGGAGAAACTACGTTATGTTGCAAATAGAACGTATGGGAAGAACAAAGTATCGAGGAAAGCCAAGTTGCGATTTTATATGTCGACAACCAGAATATGCAAAGGAAACAAACGCCTTGGGAAAATTAGCCTACATCGTGCCAAAGAAGGAGGAACTGTAGATATTGAGGCACATCGGCGATACCAAAAACAAGCTAAAGTCTGGATACACAGATAATGGCAGAAGCTGTATGAAAGTGGAGAACCGCCTGCAAGGATGGTACGAATGAGGAGACTGAGTTGCCAGTTATAGCTTGAGGACAGATGCCAACATGTTGGCCAAGAAGATATGGAACGTAATAAGCTTGACAGGTGGTGGTGGAAGTTCCTATGGAACCAAACTGCTGAGGTCATCCGTCCCTAGGCTTACACACTACTTAATCTAACTTAAACTAACTGACGCTAAGGACAACACACACACCCATGCCCGAGGGAGGACTCGAACCGCCGATGGGCGGTGCGGCGCGAACCGTTGCAAGGCGCAACAGACAGCGCGGCTACCCTGAGCGGCTGCTTAGCACGAAACGTATGAAAGAAGTATACGAGTATTGCAAAGCAAATGGTATAAGTGACAGAAACTGATACGCTACAGTGTACGGTATATCCTGCTATAGGGAAACTGTGGACATTCGTAGATGAATAATGCCAGGACCAAAATTACAGTCATGAAAGCAGAGAGAACCAGGAGAAACGAATGAGTGAAGAGATACTGGGAAGAAAGAATACATACCGAAATATCCTGAAGCGTGGAAACGAACCACATAAACATATACGCTCAAAAATGGACTACAAGAGATACGTCAAGACACAAGAGTGACACTCTTTCAGCCCTCTAGACGTAGATGCGTCGGCGCATGGGCATTGCCCCTCAAGTGAGTTGCGTCCATCACACGTACACATACACACACACACACACACACACACACACACACACACACACACACACACACACACCATGTCGTCTTGAAAAACTGTGCGATAAAGCTCGGAGCTGCCGCTCGACGCGGAATTTTTTTAACATAGCTTTTCACACACGGATGAGCAGGGGATCCCTGAGTAATTTTACGCTCTCCTGGACAGAACTGTTCGCGCGTGATTACAATAATGTGACGCTGTTTTTAAATGTATTTCCGCTCACTTAACACAAGATATTCAACAGCCAGGAGTTTAAAATTTATGTTATGATATAATAAAGATATCACTATTATTTTTTGTCGGAATACAGGCTCAGTACTTGACATCTGACAGATTGTTAACGATGTAATTTCAATGTAAATAACTTGTATGCAAGGCCTGGAACGGGGCTGACACAATATATCGTGTACTAAATGTGCGAGTATAATGTGTTCTTAATGTATTAATTAATTATTAAAGTGCACGGTTTCCAATCAATATATTTGGCGTGGTCCTTCTGAGCGCTTTATACATTTTCTGGTTTAATTTCATCACAGGGATTGTTTAATCAGCTGGGTTTGCTATTCGGCCATGACGAGGATCAATACGATATATGCGTTTTCCGTATATTTGCCGAGAAAATCACAACTCTTTCTGAATCCGGAAAGAGAGTGCCGTAGGCAAACTAGCAGTCCAGCTAGAGTGTCGTAATGAATTCGTTCTAAGCCTAATACATACACTGCCCCATGAAGTACGGCGCTCTCCGTAGTCGGAAGCGAAAAATTGGCATGTCACCGTGCATATCTGAAGACCATTGTAACCTGAAGACACGGACACTGTACAAGCACAGATACTGCAACCATCATTAGTGTATCCATGCGTCGACAGGATAAAGTGACGAAAAAAATATGTGTCTGTACCAGTGAGGGAATGACGAAATGTGCGAGCGTAAGCATTGTGGACTCCGTGATATACGGAGGTTTGGTTCGGTCTTGGAGGCGTGCACGGATAGCCGAAGGCGACCACTCACGATAGGTTGGAAATCCGGGTTCGAGTACCGGTCCGGTACACATTTTCCCTTGTCACGAGCTGCTAACGTCAATCTGGAATCGCAATATGCGAATCTATTTCGTGACAATTTAGATTCGTTATTGTCTAGAAGTGACATCCCAGTTTACAAAAGTTCACATCCTCTACACTTCCAATTGACCTATAGATTTCATTATGCATTCTGCCTACTACACTGTATTCGCACAAAAAGTAAAATTTCATTATTTACATTCTTTCAATTTCATTTTTATATTGCTCACAAACTTAACGTATTTCACTGTGGAATTTACTACTCTAATACTGAGTTTCTTAATTCCAAGGCGACAAGTCGCAGGTTTATAGGCAAACTAGTCTGTTGTGGGACCTGTGAGAGAACTAGTAATGTTGCTAACTCTTACTCTGAGTTGTGTATGGTCATCTGCGATGTATTGTCTCACGCTAGTTTGACCAGACCACTGTATTTGAAGACGACGTGTCTCTTCGACGCTGTGAATCCGCGAAAAAATTTCGATTTCCCATGGTTCTGCACAGACTGTAAGACAGATCTTCACTCTGAGCAAGCTCTTCAGAGCTAATGTCCCTGAAGTATCGCAGCTTACAAACCCGAGGACGGTTCCATTATTGCGTATTTTTTCCCGACTCCGTCTTATCTCCACTTTTTTACGTATTTATGCGTTCAGTAACGTCCTGTGTCAAATACTACATTCTACCGTACTTTTTTACATCCAGTGTGCTAAGTATGAGATACTGAGTAAGCTTGTATTGTGGTGCGCTACTCATTTTGTAAATATGAAAATCAAAGTTTAAATCCCACCCAGATATCCACATTTAGGTTTTCCGTTATTCCACAGTCTCATGTGATGCCCCGTACGTTTCCTTAGAAGCCACAACCAACGTCCTTCCTCATCTTCCATCCGTCCGGCCTTGTACTATGCCTCTAATCATCCTTTATAAGTTTCAAACTTTGAAGGCAAATCTTTCTTCATTAGTTTTGATAACCCGCTATGTATTTCGGTCGTACTCTTCCTGCAGAAAAGCAAATTGTTTATTTACTATCTATTAAAACTGTTTTATTTTCTCTACTGAACGTCCCGCTTTTCTTTCTATACATTTTTCATATGGGACAATATGCGCGGAAAGTATGGGGTAGGTTTCCTTATTTACAATATATCAAGATTAAGGAGTTACTCAAGTTCAGTTAATTCGAGGAAAGTTTTGCTGCAGCAAAATTATGGTTTTGACATGCGTGCAAACATGACAAACATGACACTAGACATATGGAACAAGGAGAAGATACAGGGCGGTTATAACTGAACTTTCTCTACTTGAGATGCCCTCCCCCCTCCCCCCACGAAAACTGAGTCATCGTAGGACAATGAAACTTCGTGGAAATATTTGAAGGATACGCAGAAGAGAAATAACGAATAAACCATCAAAACAAACACATTTTCGCTACGGTCGCAGGTTCGAATCCTGCCTCGGGCATGGATGTGTGTGATGTCCTTAGGTTAGTTAGGTTTAAGTAGTTCTAAGTTCTAGGGGACTGATGACCACAGCAGTTAAGTCCCATCGTGCTGGGAGCCATTTGAACCATTTTTGAAACACATATTAATTTTCACTTGAGAATGTAATATTTGTTAAACTCGTACCATGTTTACGTTCCAGAATACAAATGTTGCTCAACGAAGGGACCGTCTGCATCAGCGACAGCTTGGAACCGAACTAGAGATAGCTTTACTACTACCCGAGACATCTGAGGTGGGGTGCTGGCAACCTTCGTCGCTGGCAGCCTCCAGCGTGTTTTACTGTCCGTTAATAAACCAGGCACCATCTTCAACAATTTTTGGCATAAGAGCAATTCCCAAATCATCATTTAATTCGAACTTCCGAATCATATTCTTCAACCCCGGCGCGAAAAGGACCTCCCGCTATTCCTTCAAAGCGTCGATATTCAAGAAGAGCAGCAGCACTGTTGCTGCTGTTTTGATAAAACAGCTTTACAACTAAAGCCCTGCTCGCCACACGGTCTAGGGCGCCTTGCCATGGTTCGCGCCGCTCCCCCGTCGGAGGTTCGTGTCCTCCCTCGGGATTGGGTGTGTGTGTTGTCCTTAGCATAAATTAGTTTAAGTTAGATTATGTTATGTGTAAGCCTAGGGACCGATGACCTCAGCAGTTTGGTCCCATGCGAACTTACCACAGATTTCAAATTTCAAAAAGCCCTGCGCACCTCGTCCAGACCAATGTTCGCCATACCAGTACCGGCGCTCAACGGCAAGTGGCGACACCAACACCGCTATCAACACAAATCCTGCAGTGCACAGTCTGAAAACCATTCCCATAAAGTTGGTTACCCATCCGTTAAATAGTTTTCCGTCTACAGTAGCTCAAATAGCGAAAATTTTATTATAAACACCCTACTACCTGACCATCAACACCTACGTCTAATCCATGCTCTCCTAAACCACTGTAAAGTGCGCTGCAGGAAGTATTTCCCATTGTACAATATAAGAGGATTTCTTCTCGATTCATTCACGTACTGAACGCGTAAAGAACAATTGCTTAAACGCCTCTGCCGCACTTCTTTACGGGATTACGGGAGCGATACCCAGGAGGCGGCAGTAGCTAGAATTCTCACTTCATACTGGCTCTCGAAACTTAGTAGCTAGACCTTTGCGCCTGTCTTCTAACATCTCCCAGTTCGGTCTTTTTTTCATCTGTTTACGCTTTTCCGTGGTGCAAACAAACCTGTGACGATTCGTGCTGCAGTTGGTCTCTAGTTGTAGTGATGACAGTCTACACTACCGTCGTAAGCTGCTGTGGTGAACCGTATTTACCGGTGGTTGCTTGTTTCGCTTCACTTAATTTATTAACCTAAAACTCAAAATAAATCGGCATAAAATTATTAATTAACCAAAATTTATTCCATTAGTTAATCAAGACAGAACTGTCACGATAAACAGAACTGAGAAAGAATAATCAATAACCAACAGTGAGTCTGTTTTCAAGCTTGAGATGAGTTGCAGAGGTGTCATATTGAAACGTCTGCAATATGTCACCTTGCCTCCAAACTGTATCATATGTAGCTATCAAATTAGTGACTTCGACAGGGGCTTGTCTTGATTCTCGCAGTGAGGCTTGAGATCCTGAAGATACTGAGTCCGCATTGACCAATGACTTATCAAATACTGCTGAATATTTCCGAAAGTGGAGATTCAGCCATCCCAACATCTCACCTAAACAGCGAGTTGGCAACAAAGAGCTCACGATCTACTTTGAAGGAAGGCTACTCGGACACAACAGAACCTCGAAATATGTAGAACACACCCTTTGAAGCAAAGCAAGTGCTGTATCATGTATAAGATACAGAGGCGAGCGAGTGCACGGGACTTACCCTAGTTCACTGCTAGTAGCGTCACGTCATCGTAACGCGCCTGCATATAGTATTGCACCACATTTAACATAAAAGTAAAAATTAAGATTTGTGTGTAAAACTTTGTTAAAGTATAGTTCTATGTAATAATGTTTCAGGTAACAAATCTTAATGTTATAAAATTAGTAGTTTACGTAAAATTCACGTTTTGAAAGAAAAATAGGAGGCGCTAAATAATGACGCTAGGAAGCCAAAATTTGGTGAGAAGGTGCAGTAAGAAGTCATTAATGAGTGGTGCTGGTTTCCAAAACCATAAAACTAAAATTGACTCCAGAATCCGCGTTTTTCGGAAAAATCAGAGGCGCGAAATAATAGAGCTACAATATTGAAAATTGGTAGGATGCTTCAGTTCACCCTAATAATAATAATGGAAATACCACAATCAGTTACCTCTTCTAGTTTTTTAGTAATTTAGTAAAAACTACTTTTGTGAGTAAAATGTACATAAGCATTATAGATTAAGTACTTTAAATTTTAATGATAAAACAAATTCTTTAAGACCAATGATCAGATAGGACAATTAACAAAGCTACACCAAGTTTTAGTCTTGTAGCATAATTAACAGCTGATACAAGTCTTGATAAAGCTATGGTTCAGAGGTAACAATCTACCGTTAGTTCCATTGTAAAAATTCTAGAGAGTAAAGTTTTAATTTTAGCGGGCTGAGATTTTCTACGTGCTTCTGTACTGCTCAGATGTATGTATACAAAAATTGTGAAGTTTGTAAAGCTATTATTAAATGTGATATTTAAGATTATGTGCCTGAGATAGCGATCATTTGGAGGCTGCCGGCATCTGCATAGGAACGGAAAGAACAGATGCTCTCTTGGCGGTACGCGCCGGAGCTATATAAAAAGAGCGGCAGAGGCAGTAGTAAGCTCACTCCGCATTAGACCAACGCCTAGTCCACGCGAGCTTAACGTCCGATCGCGCCTCGCCTCGGGTGACGTCATAGCGGGCTGTGACATGCGCGTACTTAGCAATGTAAACGGACATTGAAAATCGCGAGGACTGTACACCGTCCTGGATCGTTTAGACTTCGGTAACAAACTGTTATTGTGCCGTCCGTGTGAAGTATAATTCCGCGTGGCAAGTGGTGACTAACTCCACTTTTAAGGCGAGCATTAATCTTTTTTTTTTTTAACATTATTGCGAACTATTAATAGAGCACCGTTAGTTAGAGTAATGAACTATTCGGGAGGAACTTGCTGTAGAAGTCGCCTCTGAACTATTAAACGATTGGCTGAATTAACAATATTTAATGTCTTTAGCATTTTCAGAAGTTTCGAGTAATTTGTGTGAGCCTTTAAGATAATAAAATCTTGTTTGGAACTTTCAATTTTATTGAAGCAGCCCTAATCCCGTGAAGAACTATGAATATTTTTCGTTTAGCTGGGCTGTACAGGAATGTGGCCGTGCAGACTGGGAACTAAGGTCAGTAAGTTTCCCTTCGCTTTCTGACTGGCCACCAAATTAGTTGCCAGGCTCGCGTGATTTAAGGTGGCAATGTTCAACTTTCATTCAACATTAAACAACGACTTCTTCGCCGTCCCACATATGTTGCATCGGCAATAGTCTGTTACGTGAAATGAACATTCAAACAACTCATTCGACGACTTCTTCGCCGCCCCACACCTTGACCAATGACTTATCAAATACTGGTGAATATTTCCGAAAGTGGAGGTTGCAGCCATCCCAACATCTCACCTAAACAACGAGTTGGCAATAAAGAGCCCACGATCTACTTTGAAGGAAGGCTACTCGGACACACCAGAACCTCGAAATATGTAAAACACACCCTTGATAGAAAGCTCAGTTATAAACAGCTCTATTAAGGACAACCGCCTAATTCAAACATCTTCCAGAAACTCTGGGTATCCTCTGCATCGACACTCCATACTTCACTTCTGGGACTGTTCTACGCTGAGGTGGAATATTGCTCCCCAGATTGGATGAATAGCACTCCCACAAGACTTGTTGAGGCACGGTCTAATCATGCCATGCGCCTTATTAGTGGTACATTCACACCTACAAGCAGTTTCGGGCTCTCCATAAAGAAAAGGTAAAGTTCCGCGTTCTGGCCCTAGACGGGCCAATGGGGCCCCACCGACCGCCGTGTCATCCTCTTTCAATGACGTTATCAGTTACGGTATGAAAGGGCATATGGTCAGTACACCGCACTAGCAGTCGTTGTCAGTTTCTTGACCATGGAACCGCTGCTAATTGGTTGAGTAGCTTCTCCGTTGGCCTCACGAGGCTGAGTGTGCCAACTAACAGTCGTCCGACTAGGGACAAACGCCTGGCAGGACAGGGAATCGAACATGGGTGCCCCGCATGGCAGTTACCAGGACTGATCAATCGGCTGCGGAGGCGCACTCTGCCTATCCTTATTTAGCAACGTAACACGGCCGTCTCTGACAGGGAGGGGCGGGGGGGGGGGGGGGCTGTACTTGTAAGGGATTACAAAAAACTACCGATAAATCCTCACCTCTGTGTCCACGCACAATTCCAACCATCAGTAAAGGAAGGCTTCGCTCTCGTCATGCATCCCTGGAAACTGAAATGATGTTAGTTGACAACGGCCTTAATAGTAATGACTGGTGGAGACAGAAAGTGAATAATTTTTTCCAAGTTGTGACTGTGGGATTAAAAATCAGATTATTCGTCACGAAGTTCGAGAATGTCGTCTGCGAGCTTTAACGGAGATCCAACATAATTGTGGGTGATGACGGAGGAATCAATACACTACATTCATTGTCTAGATATTAGTTTGTAATGTGAGACAACAGTAAATATTAATTTTTAGTGATGTAGCCATACGCTAAACAAATAAAATTAGCAAACAGTAATAATACATTTCATTATTAAACACGGTTTTCCGAAACTCCTTCACCAAAGAAGACGAAGTAAATATTCCTGAATTCCAATGAAGAACAACTGCCAAGATGAGAAACATAGAAGTAGATATCCTCGGTGTAACAAAGCAACTTAAATCACTTAATAAAGGCAAGGCGAAGGATCCGTACCTAAAGACTGGAAAATTGCTCAAGTCACACCAATACCCAAAAAGGAAAGTAGGAGTAATCCGCTGAGTTACAGGCCTATATCACTAACGTCGATTTGCAGTAGGGTTTTGGAACATATACTGTATCCGAACATTATGAAGTACCCAGAAGAAAACGATTTATTGCGGCCAAGCGGTTCTAGGCGCTACAGTCTGGAACCGCGCGACCACTACGGTCGCAGATTCGAATCCTGCCTCGGGCATGGATGTGTGTGATGTCCTTAGGTAGTTAGGTTTAAGTAGTTCTAAGTTCTAGGGGACTGATGAACTCAGCTGTTAAGTCTCATAGTGCTCAGAGCCATTTGAACCAAAACGATTTATTGGCACATAGTCAGCACGGATCCAGAAAATATCGTTCTTGTGAAACACAACTAGCTCTTTATACTCATGAAGTAATAAGTGCTATCGACAGGGTATGTCAAATTGATTCCATATTTTTAGATTTCCAGAATGCTTTCGACACCGTTCCTCACAAGCGTCTTCTAACCAAACTGCGTGCCTACAGAGTATCGCCTCTGTCGTGCGACTGGATTCGTGATTTCCTGTCGGAAAGGTCACAGTTCGTAGTAATAGACGGAAAGTCATCGAGTAAAACAGAAGTAATATCCGGCGACATAGGAGACGATCTGAGTAGCCGTCTTAGATTGTTTGCAGGTGATGTTGTCATTTACTGTCTTGTACAGCCATCAGATGATCAAAACGACTTGCAAAATGATTTAGATAAGATATCTGTATGGTGCGAAAAGTGTAAAGTTATTCACATGAGTACTAAAAGAAATCAGCTAAATTTCGATTACGCGATAGGTCACACAAATCTGAGGGCTGTAAATTAAACTAAATACTTAGGGATTATAATTGCAAATAGCCTAAATTGGAAAGATCACATAGATAATATTGTGGGTAGAGCAAACCAAAGACTGCGATTCACTGGCAGAACACTTGGAAGGTTCAACAGGTCTACCAATGAGACTACTTACACTACGCTTGTCCTCCCTATTCTGGAGTATTCGAGTGCGGTGTGGGATCAGCATCAGGTGGGACAGAAGGATGACATCGAAAAAGTACAAAGAAGGGCAGGTCGTTTTGTACTATCGCGAAATAGGGGAGATAGTATCACAGACATGATACGTGCATTGGAGAGGCAATCATTAAAAAAAGGCGGTTTTCGTTGCGACAGGATCTTCTCATGAAATTTCAATCACCAGTTTTCTCCTCCGATTTCGAAAACATTCTTTTGGCACCCACCTACATAGGCAGATAAATAAAATAAGAGAAACTGGACTCGCACAGAAAAATTTAAGTGCTCGTTTATCCCGCGTGCCGTTAGAGAGTGGAACGGTAGAGAGACAGCATGAAGGTGGTTCATTGAACCCTCTGCCAGGCTCTTTATTGTGAATAGCAGAGTAATCACGTAGATGTAGATGTAGAAAGGAGAACTAATATACTCCATCCTACCTGACACTTGTCCAGGCCGGTCGCACAGAGAGAGTTGCGAAATGAGTTACAATGAGGAACTTAAGTTCTTCCTACTGATAAACGCCACGCGCTCTTCGATGACTCTTGGTGCGATTACATTCCCAAATGGCGCCCGCGGGGATTGAGCTAAGGCGATGCATCGGTCGAGGACTCGTCGAGCTGGGTTGTGCTTCTTCTGTGGCAACCAGTAACGACAGACACCTCTCCTGATACCAGCTACCTCCCTCCTAAAATGTTTGAGACACTGTGTATGGAGGGGGAAACGTACAAAGGTGCCTCCGATAAATGTGTTAATCACAGAGTCGTTTATTATTTGAAGGACTAGGAACTTGTACTTCGGCTCCTGTATTGACTGGACCCTTAAGCCGCCATCAGGAAGATGCGTTTCTCATAGTGAAGCTCGCCAAACGTCGTTTTCACACCCTCAGTAACGACCATGTTCCTCAGCATGACTTGCGACCATAGCACTCTCCAGCGAAAGTTTTCTCCTACATCTGCGGTGTAAACCACGTAGTTTTCTGCGCTAGTTAGTAAGGATATCAGCTTTTAAAATTTTCATTGCAAATAGTACGGACCAAATTTACTGTCAGATAAAAAAATATTTCATCATTCTCACTTTTGACGAAGAGCCTATAATAAGTAATACAACGCTTTTTTCTGGAAGCAGGATGGTTTTATTCAGAGTCTCAAAACACCATATAATTCCCCACTCTTTTGGCTACAGAACTCAGTCTTTCAACGTAATCTCCTTTCAATGCGACTGCCTTACGCCACCTTACTGGGAGGACCTATGCCCGCATGGTACCACTCTACTAGTCGGCGTCGCAGCCAACTTCCTTCTGCGCCAATAACCTCCCCATTATCCACGTACTGCTTCCCATGGAATGCATTCTTCGTGGGGCCAAATAGATGGAAGTCGGAAAATGCGACATCCGGACTGTCGGGTGGATGAGGAAGAACTGGCCAAAGAAGTTTTGTGAGCTCCTCTCGGGTACGCAGACTTGTGTTAGGCTTTCCGTTGTCGTGGAGAAGGATAAGTTCGTTCGCATTTTTGTGGCGACAAACATGCTGAAGTCGTTTGTTTAGTTTACTGAGGCTAGCACTGTTCGCTTCAGACTTGATCGTTGCACCATGAGGGAGAACATCAATCAGAATAACTCCTCCGGAGACCCAGAAGACTGTCGCCATGACCTACCGGTTGCCGGCCGCGGTGGTCTAGCGGTTCTAGGCGCTCAGTCCGTAGTAGTTCTAAGTTCTAGGGGACTGATGACCACAGATGTTAAGCCTCATAGTGCTCAGAGCCATTTGAACCATTTGAACTTACCGGTTGAGGGTGCGGCTTTATTTTTTTTCTTCGGAGGAGAGATAGTGTGGCGCCACTCCATGGACTGCCGTTTTGTTTTCGGTTCGAAAAATGAATCCATGTTAATCGCCTGTGACGACGTTCAACAAAAAATTGTCACGATCACTCTTTTAGTGCGCAAGCATTTCCGCACAGATGGTTCTTCGCTGCTCTGTATGGTCTTCTGTCAGGCGGCGAGGTATCCAGCGGACACACACCTTTGAGTACCCCAACTGGTGGAAGAATGTGTCAGCACTACCAACAGAAGCGTGCAGGTGAGCAGCGAGATACTTGATTGTGATCCGTAGATCACCTCGAATGAATGTGTCCGCGCATTCCAACATTGCAGGACTCACAGCACTGTGCGGCCGGCGGCAAGAGGGAAATCGGACAGATTTGCACCAGCTTGTTGCGATGATTACAGACGCCTCGCCCAACGACTCATCGTGCTTTTGTTCACTGCCAGATCTGCGTAGACATTCTGCAATCGCTTATGAATATCTGTGATGCTCTGGTTTTCCGCCAACAGAAACTGAATTACAGCTCTCTGCTTGAAACGCACCTCCATTACAGACACCAGTTTGAAGGCTACGCCACCTGTCAGAACTTCATGAAACTATAGTGGCTGAAGCGGCAATATTCCAGTATGTCCTAAAACAAATTCCTCATGTTTTCAACCGAAATTGGTCAAGAAAAAAATGTGTTGCATTACTTACTGTGTAAGGTGTCAGGTAAATCCAACACCTTACATGAAAACCCTGACATGATAAGTAAATCTACATCTACATCTACATCTACATCCGTACTCCGCAAGCCACCTGACGGTGTGTGGCGGAGGGTACCCTGAGTACCTCTATCGGTTCTCCTTTCTATTCCAGTCTCGTATTGTACGTGGAAAGAAGGATTGTTGGTATGCTTTTGTGTGGGCTCTAATCTCTCTGATTTTATCCTCATGGTCCCTTCGCGAGATATACGTAGGAGGGAGCAATATACTGCTTGACTCTTCGGTGAAGGTATGTTCTCGAAACTTTAACAAAAGCCCGTACCGAGCTACTGAGCGTCTCTCCTGCAGAGTCTTCCACTGGAGTTTATCTATCATCTCCGTAACGCTTTCGCAATTACTAAATGATCCTGTAACGAAGCGCGCTGCTCTCCGTTGGATCTTCTCTATCTCTTGTATCAACCCTACCTGGTGCGGATCCCACACTGCTGAGCAGTATTCAAGCATTGGGCGAACAAGCGTACTGTAACCTACTTCCTTTGTTGTCGGATTGCATGTCCTTAGGATTCTTCCAATGAATCTCAGTCTGGCATCTGCTTTACCGACGATCAACTTTATATGATCATTCCATTTTAAATCACTCCTAATGCGTACTCCCAGATAATTTATGGAATTAACTGCTTCCAGTTGCTGACCTGCTATTTTGTAGCTAAATGATAAGGGACCTATCTTTCTATGTATTCGCATCACATTACACTTCGCTACATTGAGATTCAATTGCCATTCCGTGCACCATGCGTCAATTCGCTGCAGATCCTCCTGCATTTCAGTACAATTTTCCATTGTTGCAACCTCTCGATACACCACAGCATCATCTGCAAAAAGCCTCAGTGAACTTCCGATGTCATCCACCAGGTCATTTATGTATATTGTGAATAGCAACGGTCCTATGACACTCCCCTGCGGCACACCTGAAATCACTCTTACATCGGAAGACTTCTCTCCATTGAGAATGACGTGCTGCGTTCTGTTATCTAGGAACTCCTCAATCCAATCACACAATTGATCTGATAGTCCGTATGCTCTTACTTTGTTCATTAAACGACTGTGGGGAACTGTGTCAAACGCCTTGCGGAAGTCAAGAAACACGGCATCTACCTGTAACCCGTGTCTAAGGCCCTCTGAGTCTCGTGGACGAATAGCGCGAGCTGGGTTTCACACGATCGTCTTTTTCGAAACCCATGCTGATTCCTACAGAATAGATTTCTAGTCTCCAGAAAAGACATTATACTCGAACATAATACGTGTTCCAAAATTCTACAACTGATCGACGTTAGAGATATAGGTCTATAGTTCTGCACATCTGTTCGACGGCCCTTCTTGAGAACGGGGATGACCTGTGCCCTTTTCCAATCCTTTGGAACGCTTCGCTCTTCTAGAGACCTACGATACACCGCTGCAAGAAGGGGGGCAAGTTCCTTCGCGTACTCTGTGTAAAATCGAACTGGTATCCCATCAGGACCAGCGGCCTTTCCTCTTTTGAGCGATTTTAATTGTTTCTCTATCCCTCTGTCGTCTACTTCGATATCTACCATTTTGTCAACTGTGCGACAATCTAGAGAAGGAAGCACAGTGCAGTCTTCCTCTGTGAAACAGCTTTGGAAGAAGACATTTAGTATTTCGGCCTTTAGTCTGTCATCCTCTGTTTCAGTACCATTTTGGTCACAGAATGTCTGGACATTTTGTTTTGATCCACCTACCGCTTTGACATAGGACCAAAATTTCTTAGGATTTTCTGCCAAGTCAGTACATAGAAATCCAGTAGTATGTCACATAGCTCCGAATAAATCGTGACATTAAATTAACCAAAGTAATACGAGTAACGAGTGAGCAAATGGAATACCACAGACTAACACAAGAATGCCTAAATGCATGTCGTACCTTCCCACCGTGAGGCAGACGCAGTTCCGAGGGGAGAAACGAGGACAGAAGCCGAGAGCAGAACCGTGTTAAGCTAGATAAGGGAGGGGCTGGGCACCCACGCCGCGAGCCTACCTGTACGACTATACAACCCGCACGTTTTAGCGTGAGGCTTTTTCGCGTCTCAGGTACGTCAAGGATCACCCCCAGCCCATGTTAAAAGCTAGAGCCCTCCAGAAAAGCAGTATAGATCTTACGATAACACAAAAAGGGCCACTACCTCCCGCAAGTTTTAGCGTGAGACTTTTTCGCGTGTCTGTTACATTAGGATCACTCCCCAGAGCATTTTAAAAGATAGAGCCCTCCAGAAGAGCAGTATAGATCTTACGATAACGCTAAAAGGACCACACTAGCTGCAGGTTTTAGCGTGAGACTTTTTAGCGTCTCTGTTACGTTGCAAACTTTAAAAACGTTGCCCCACCACGAAAAGTATAACGTTTCTCATTGGATAGACAGAATTTTTGTAGGCGGAGCTTAAGGTTAACATTGAGACCCTGATTGGTCAGATGAAAACATAGCCAGATAGTTTTTTTTAACTAACTTCGGTAAATTGTAGTAAGGAGAAGTTAGAGAGTTAGTTCCGAGACGGCGGGCTGGATGGCTGCTGCGCCGGCCGCTGCCGCCCTGACGCTGCTTAGACACCGACAAGGTAATGAACGCACGCGATGCCGCATTTTTTGAGCGCATAAGGCTTCACTCAGAACTGCAGAAGTCTCATCTGTTACACCACTTTTTTGCATAATACTAGTGTCGATCGTTAATTAAAACTCATGGTGTTCACATTTGCCACTTGAAGAACAGATCTGAAACGCGATGATTTTTCTTTTATATAGTTATTGAGAAGCCACATCAGCCACTGTAATTTACGACAAGTTAAATAAGTAATTAAAGATAATTAAGGGTCACTGTAGACCATTTTGATAGTTGTAGACCATTTTGATAGTTTTCTCTTTTGTGAAACTTAAATTAAACCGAGATTATAGATGTGATATGGCATAGGTCATCCTTCGATCGATTGTAGAACTTGGAAACCCATTCAGGGAATATTCGTTCACATTTTTGTTGAACGCAGTTGGTTTTTACCATCCTCTATTAAAACATCTCCTTTTATCAATAGTGCAATTTATAAACGATGTTTTGTGAGTAGAATAAAATTTCCAGTGGTAAACTTAACTGCTTTTTCGACGTTATTTTACCAGCTAACTAAAAATAGGAAAGCCTTGAACCCTTTCCACTAAATTTAGTTAGTATTAAGATTCTTTTACAGGGAGTGCAGTGGAGCTGACGGTGAGATAATTAAGTATTTGGTTATATCATCGCTAGTCTCACTGAACTCTTCTGAATTCTACATGTCATGTGTGGTCTGGCGTCTCCTTACCAGCAACAGGTCCCAGGTTCAAACTAGTTAATTCCCTAAAAAACACGCTCAGAGCGTCGTTGCGCGAAAGTGGTAGGGAGACACGATATAGTACAACCAGACACCACCATGAATGTTTAGAACTGAACGCCCCTCCTGGTAAATCCTTAACATTATTCATATTGGATGACACAAGCAGTTGTGTTAAATAGCAGAATATTTAAAACATGTGAAATACAAGACCTGAATCAAGAAAGCGCAAAACCTCTTCTTCATGACCGACCGATATGACGCAACGGTTAGCAAACAGCATTCGGGAGGACGACGGCTCAAATCCGCGTCCTATCGTCCTGATTTAGGATGTCCGTCATTTCTCTAAATCGTTCTAGGCATATGACTGGATGATTCCTTTGAAATGTCAAAGCTGATTTCCTTCCCCATCCTTGAAACAATCCGAGGTTCTACCACGTTTTAATTGACCTCGTTGTCGACGGCACGTTAAACGCTAAACTTCTTTCCTTCTTTCGGTTCGGTTGAATTCTTGTATGGGACTGAGCACTCACGGTAGCCAGCGGATGGAGATCTATGTCATGTTCAAAATATCCTACAAATGTTGCAATCTGATGCGTGAGTGGCTTCCACTTTTCCCAGTATCGGCTCTATTGTAATACGCCGATTATCGAGCTCCAGGTCTTCTACTTCTCGTATAAATACTGATTCTTCACAGAGGGATGATCGGTAACTTCGTTTTTCATCATTCAGACTTGTCTGACCACATTGGGAGCGTCTACTCTTTACCACAGTGCATCACATGATGGGTGTTCTGTCGCCGTACGCTTCCACCAAGTCAGATTAGATTATTGCAGCGTTGTTCACCTTCAAATGCAGGAAACGAATTTGTGGAGCGAGAATTTCATTTTGTACTAACGCTGCAGACACGTACCAGGAAACGAAACAAAAATTACGTAACTTTATTCTTTAGCTGTCGTAATTAAAACTTTATGATTACCTCTCACGGACGTGCTTCCTGTTTAATGCAACACTTTCGTTGTCTGTCGTTAATGAGTGATAACAGAGGCCAGTAACGACCACTGGTGTATACTGGTAGATGTCAGAGCAGGCTGGCGCCTCTTCCTACAGAGAAGCGGACGTTTGCTGGTATCCGGCGGATAGTTGCGGTACCTAGCTTCCCGTCCCGCTTCCTGCGGAATGAATGAAACAACATGGAGGATTGCTTGTCCACTTCCGGACGACCAGGCTATCGATAGCCCATGTCATCTGGAATACACTCATTCAAAAGCAGGCGTCTCCGCTAGTCAATACTGCTTATTATCTGTCTTCGTTATATTTAATCTGCCATGACATCTCGCAGGTTCTCCGAAAAATCCCTTTACAGGGTCGTACGACGTGTAGATGAGTTACATAGAAACCTAAGTAAGGAGCCTTGTTGCTCCGTGCTACAGGAACAAACGTATACAATGTCTGACCAAAGGATCCCCACCCTTCGCTTTTGCGAAGGCTTTGCTGGGGACAGTTTCAATAAGATGTCTGAATGTCTGTGTAGGAATGGCACCCCATTCTTCCTCAAGCGTCGATAAAGAGAAGGTAGCGATGTTGGACGATGGGTTCTCGAGCGAAGTCGATGTTCCAACCCATCCCAAAGGTGTTCAGTTAGAGACTCTGGCAGGCCACTCTATTTCAGGACTTTTATTGTCCACATAACATTGCCTCAGAGATGTTCCTTAATGACAGGTCGCGTTGTCATGCTGATACAGTGATCGTCTCTGAAATGTTCCTCTACTGTATGCAGCACACAATGCCGTAAAATATGTTTATATCTTTCCGCATTTAGCGATTTCTTAAGCGCGGCAATGGGACCACGCTCTAACCACAATGAACGCATCCACACCGTAACACCGCCCACTCCGTATTTTACTTTTGGCACTACACATGATGGCATGTAATCATTCTCCGGGCGTTCGGCAAAGCCAAACGTTTCCATTCAGTTACCACAAGGGATAGCGTGATTCATCACACCATATTAGCCGCTTCCAGCCATCTATGCTCCAGTGCTGTCGCTCTTTACACGATCTCAAGCGTTGCTAGGCATTTACTACAGAAATATTGTGGTTACGGGCAGTTGCTCGACCACTATACCCCACTTTTTTTAAATCGCTAACACAGTCAACGTACTAGCTAAACTGTTGATTTCATGCGATTTTTTACAACCATCTCGACATTCCCTGTGAGTCAGTACAGAGATCTGCCTGGCCTTGGTTTGGTTGTGATTGTTCCTTCGCGTTTCCACTTCACAATCGCATTGCCAACAGTCGTCTTGGACAGTTTTAGAAGTGTTCAAAAGTCCCAGGTGGATTTGTTACTCGGACAACATCCAGTGACTAGGCCACCTTCGAAGTGACTATCTCCTGACCGACTCATTCTCCTGTTACTGTTTCCCTACTGACAAAATACTCGTATTACTCCCTGCGTCCTTTTTTACTGATTGGTCCACATCTCGTGAAGTCTAGTGGCCGGATAATTTTCGTCAGATAGATAAAATAATGCGTCTGTACGAAGAAAGTGCGATAATGATATATTGTGACTTATAACTTAAATAATATCTCCAACACCTCGATATCGACGGGACGTTAAACACTGTCTTCCTTCTTCTTTTTGAAACAGTTTCTGCCTCACATTATACCATATGTTTACCTCCTAATACAAAAAAATTGCACATGATTGGAGATTGATTTGCTCATCATCACACTATTTTTAATATGTTCTTGACGCAGTCACTTCTTGACAGAAAACGTGTCGTGGGGGAGGGGAGAGGGGGCGTCACTTAATCATCCTGAAATTGAGTCCAGTGCCTTATCACTACACCACCTTGTTCGGTAACACGCATTAGCATTGATACTGTATGTCTTGCAGCTACTCAGTGACGCAGAGTCAGTCCTACAAGTAGAGGTCTCTAAACGGCCGAGTACATCGCTTGCCGTGTGAGGACATAGTGATAAGACAAGCAATATTACAGCATGTGTGGAAAGCATTCGAGACTGGCTCAGGTAAGGGAGTACCTATGTATGTATACGTGAACACACGCTTCTCCACATTTAAAGTCCATTTGACAGCTCAAACAATATCTAAATACAGAATATTCGTCTCTTTGCAACATCATAAACGTATTCCATCCTATATCCTTCTGTAGGCGAGAAAACACGTTGCCACTAGTCCTGAAATGGCCGCTTGCGACCATCTCGTCGATACCTTAACTTCGTGCGTCCCGCTATCGCCGGTGAAGCCACTATGTTACCACTGTCCTTCAGCCTACACTCCCATTCAGTGCCACATATCCTCTAAGATTTTTGCGATTGATGCTGTAATTCTCCCGTTACAGGATACAGACCTATAGCCACGATAGGTGGTGGATATGCCGCCTTTAGGTATCCCAGAAAACCTGTTTTCCCGTTATGATTGCCTCCCTTAAATGGCAGCCTTCACTATAGCTACGAGGTTCAGTTTCCTTAATCCTAACAGCACCACTTCCCCCGCCCCTGTGACTGGTCTTTGTCTGACTCGTCCAGTGTGGCTTCGATGGCACTGCCCAGGAGCTTAAGCTCCCGCCGACACAGTCATAGTAGAGTGCTCAGTCCACCTCCCCACAAACACAAACGGTAATGCGGCAGCCCCCGACATCCGATAAAGAATACTTAAATTAGATATGAATTGGGCATCAAAAACATTCTTTGGAATAGAAAGGAGAGCAGAAAGTAATGGCATGAACACATTTGAAAGATGTCTGATGAACGAATACCTAACGGTAAACCTCAAGGTAAAAATAAATGTTGGGCGTCTTAAGAAGAGCTTCAATCTACTTGAAACTGGAACAGTCAATGATGCCTAGAGCAAATTTGCATATAGTGATGCTGATGTCCTCTAAGAAATTAATCCAGCTACCCGTACGTGGTTCGAGAAAATGTTACAGCCACATATTCGCAATACTATTCACATTTTCTGTTCTACTTTTTAACGTAAGTAACTTTCAAGCGTTGTATAAATCTTCGCTACAAACACAGTAAATAGCCACTTCTGTCCCGCATTTACATCTACACCTCTCTAGCCACCCTACGATATATGGTGAAGATAAGCTACTTCTGTTCTCACCGTCATCCCCCACCCCACCTCTCCACGGCCACCGTCCCCGTTCCATTAGCGAATGGTGTATGTGAAGAATGAATTCTGTAAACCTTTGTACAAGCCCCGATTTCTCTGATTTCTACGCCTTAGTCAATTCGTGGGACCTACTAATATGCTGCTCGACTCTCCTTGTACCCTCTTAGAATGTTAACAGTAAATCTCTTCGTGATACGTACCGCCTCTCTTGTCGCGTCTGACACTGTGAATTTATTGAACATCTCTGAATGGTTCATCGCCAACTAAACGAACCCGTGACGAAACGGTAACGGCCCCAAACTGATCAGTAATACTCAAGAATTGGTGTTTCCTAAGCCACTTCCCCAACATTCTTTAAATGAGTCTGAGCCTGACATCTGCTATTCCTACCATTAGTTTTATGTGCTCATTCCACTTATAGATCGCTCCAGACGGTTACTGCTAGGGTTGTTAACGGTCGTTACGGCTTCCAGTGGTCTTCTCGCCAATAGCGTAATCGAACAATAATAGATATCGTCGCCTAATTGTCTATACGTCACATCCATTTACGTTTCAACTGCTAGACTGTATTCCAATTCAAATAGCTTTATAACTAACGCTTCTACACTACTGGCCATTAAAATTGCTACACCAAGAAGAAATTCAGATGATAAACGGGTTTTCATTGGACAGATATATTATACTAGAACTGACATTTGATTAAATTTTCACGCAATTTGGGTACATAGATCCTGAAAAATCAGTACCCAGAACAACCACCTCTGGCCGTAACAACAGCCTTGATACGCCTGGGCATTGAATGGCGTGTACAGGTACAGCTGCACATGCAGCTTCAAAACGATACCACAGTTCATCAAGAATAGTGACTGGCGTATTTTGACGAGCCAGTTGCTCGGTCACCATTGACCAGACGTTTTCAACTAGTGAGAGATCTGGAGAATGTGCTGGCCAGGGCAGCAGTCGAATATTTTCTGTATCCAGAAAGGCCCGTACAGGACCTGCAACATGCGGTCGTGCATTATCCTGATGAAATGTAGGGTTTCGCAGGGATCGAATGAAGGGTAGAGCCACGGGTCGTAACACATCTGAAATGTAACTTCCACTGTCCAAAGTGCCGTCATTGCGAACAAGAGGTGACCGAGACATGTAACCAATGGCACCCCATACCATCACACCGGGTGATACGCGAGTATGGCGATGACGAATACACGCTTCCAATGTGCGTTCACCGCGATGTCGCCAAACACGGATGCAACCATCATGATGCTGTAAACAGATCCTAGATTCATCCGAAAAAATGACGTTTTGCGATTCGTGCACCCAGATTCGCCGTTGAGTACATCATCGCAGGCGCTCCTGTCTGTGATGCAGCATCAAGGGTAACCGCAGCCATGGTCTCCGAGCTGATAGTCCATACTGCTGCAAACGTCGTCGAACTGTTCGTGCAGATGGTTCTTGTCTTGCAAACGTCCCCATGTGTTGACTCAGTGAGACGAGCCTGCACGATGCGTTTCAGCCATGCGCATAAGATGTCTGTCATCGCGACCGCTAGTGATACGAGGCCGTTGGGATCCAGCACGGCGTTCCGTATTACCCTCCTGAATCCACCGATTCCATATCCTGCTAACAGTCATTGGATCTCGACCAACGCGAGCAGCAATGTCGCGATACGATTAACCGCAAGCGCGAATGGCTACAGTCCGACCTTTATCAAAGTCGGAAACGTGATGGTACGCATTTCTCCTCCTTACACGAGACATCAAAACAACGTTTCACCAGGCCACGCCCGTCAACTGCTGTTTGTGTATGAGAAATCGGCTGGAAACTTTCCTCATGTCAGCACTTTGTATGTGTCGCCACCGGCGGCAACCTTGTGTGAATGATCTGAAAAGCTAATGCTTTGCATATCACAGCATCTTCTTCCTTTCGGTTAAATTTCGCGTCTGTAGCACGTCATCTTCGTGGTGTAGCAATTTTAATGGCCAGTAGTGTAAGACTCGTGTGCTAGGGACCAGCGCCAAGCTGTCGTAGTTCTTTCTCGAGCACCATGTGTTCGCTGTACTGCCTGCTTTGTGGGCACGGCCTTCTTTAGCATGGCTTGCTGCACACTAACAACAATGCCCCCCACCGACAGATTTCCTCACTATTTCATCAAATGAATATGGCATGACTTGTAATGTTCTGTGAAATGTCCGACATGTCCCCTAAAATTTTACGGAGATATTTTTAATATGTTACCAGGATGGCTGTCTGATCCATGTTTTTGTAGGTGATCAGCCAGTCACATCTTCCTATATAATTTTAGTTCTCCTCTTGTATTACATATATTTCAATTGTCAGTATTAGAACATAAAACCAATTTTACGCTTCTTAAAATATGTGGAATAGTGCAATTATGCGGGAAACCGCGAGTGAGGTTGGGAGTGAGCGTAATTGCGTCAGCCTTACAATTACTATTACTTGCTTTCTGACATTTTGACTACATTTGTTCCTACTAATTTTCATATTGGCGCTGATAGCCTCTGCAATCAGTCAGCGACAAACTTACTTTAACCGGAGTATAGCACGCATCACCTACCTTCCCCAATCTTGGCCACGTCCACGTAAGAAGTTGCCTCCCCTAAGCCAAACATCAGAATCTACTTTCTGACTCATAGCAGTTTGATTTCCGTATTTCTCCAGAAGCTTTCATCCCCTATATTTTACGCCCTGTTTTGTTGCCTCTCATACCCAACAACTCTGGGCTTACATTTCAGCAAGACAATGTCCACCCGAACACAGCGATAGTTTCCAGTGTTGTTTTCGTGTTTGCCAAACCCTACATTGGCCAGAAAGGTTTCGGGATCTCTCCCCAGTTGAGAACGTTTGGAGCATTATGGGCACGGACATCCAACCAGCTGGGGACTTTTTTTTATTCCACGAAAACAATAACAAAAATGGCTACAATGAAATGACACAAATAAGTTGACAGATAATTGCAGTCATAAATTACAGCATTCAAAGAATGAGGAATCACATTCAGTCTTTAGCAGTAGCACACATTTAGCACCTTCACTGTCACCTTCAACTGGTGGCAGTTTAGCATGCACATTTTCTTCCTCTGCAGGATGAGGTTCTTCATCATCATTTCCCAGACCTAAATAAATCATTCAGTAACTCCTTGATGTGTGTTCCTCCCAGGGTAAATTACATGGACAGAAGAGCAGTCCTGAACAGCGACATCGCAAAATCCTTCACTGCCTTGTTATTTTTGTCAGTTCCAGCCTTCTAAACGCATCCATAGGGAGTTCAAGATCTTCCTTTATAGCAGACACCAGATGTTTGCCGTCATATTCTTGTATCTGTTGTACTACTGATTTATTTTTCATGTGTGACTTGCAGGTGAGTTTAGGGTCGGGAACGTGACACAACTCATCCCCTCTCCACGGGGAATCCAGTTCCTAACCTATACCCATTCCGCTGAAGAATATTCGGAGCATGTTACCATATTTCTTATTGTGATTCTGATACTTAAGTGTTTTCACGAATTCATTTTCCATATAAATCTTGTATTCAATATGTTCATCGCTCCCAATATTGTTAAAAAATGTAACTTGTGTATTTTCCCATTAACCAAATCACTGCGTTACTTTTTGCCTGAGGCAAGTAATTTTCTTTTGGTCTGAAGAAAATGTTAGTCGGTACATTGTTTGCTGAAGTTCTTGTAATTTGAGCAATTTTCTTCCTGGTCCACCTCCAGCTGATAATCCGATCTCCACATGTGTAACGATGAGGTACACTATCAACGAGGTTGCATTTGCTGCAGAGGTTTGTGACGCTTAAACCGATGGCAAAGAGACGCTCCTTAGTGCTGTTGATGTTATTGACTACCGGCCTCGGTGGCGGAGCGGTTCTAGGCGCTTCAGTCCGGAATCGCGCGACTGTTACGGTCGCATGTTCGAATCCTGCCTCGGGCATGGATGTGTGTGATGTCCTTAGGTTAGTTAGGTTTAAGTATTTCTAAGTTCTAGACGACTGACGACCTCAGTTGTTAAGTCTCGTAGTGCTCAGAGCAATTTGCACCATTCTTGATGTTATTGACTACCTTGTACCACGCTGTTCTCACATCAGACGAAAGAACATCACTACTGATGTTTTTCCAGACCACATTCCATGCTATTCCAGCATGGAAGATCTAACACACCAGTTGGACACTGTTTGGCGTGATGTCCCTCAAGCCGACATCCAGCAACTCTATCAATCAATGCAAAGCCGAAAAACTGTTTACGTAAGTGCCAGAGGTGGACCAATGCGTTACTGAGTTGCTCAATTTGTAAAGCTTTTTCGCTTGAATAAATCACCAAATGTTTTGAAATTGTTATCAGTTGTTTATCTGTATATGTACATCACATCTACCGATTTCCGTCCCATTCGGACAATTTCTTCGTGTTGTATCGTTTTACTTTTTGCCTTAGAGTGTATGACGCGAAAGGACTAGTTCTTGTCGATTGACAGACTGCTCCGTGCCGGCTTTTCGCTCCTACTTCCCCGCAGCTGGGCCTATCGGCAGTTGAGGGTTGCCGGCAAGCTGCAGTAGTCAGTCGGCTGCACGTGTCCTGCGGGAGACGCGCGGTGTAACTGTATTAGCCTGCTGGCCGCTGCGGTAACGCAGAGGATGAATCGATTGCAGGCTAGCGGCTGGCCGTGCCGTCACACTCAGCCATCGCTTCCATTTTCTGCCAGCCTGCGGTTTCCGCTGCCTGACGTCATAACCCCGATGGAAGGTCGCATTCTAGTAATGAAGAGCAGCTCAATTCCAAAGCATTTCAGTCACAACGTTTACATGGTTTCCCTCTGAACGATTAACTCAAAACCGATTCTGTTTTATAATGTAAACATTAAAATACAGTCAGAGATTGCAGTTTATCATCATAATAAGATTCGTTGCAGTTGTAAATTTTTCTATTTGCTAAAAGAAAAGCACAACCTGTTTTTGGGATCTGTATCCCATCTTCAGGTGTAACTGCAAAGTTATAAGTAAATAATGACGCCTACCCAAACTGTTAGCCTTAAAAAAAGGAAAAACACAATTTATACTTAATTTCTCACGAAAAAAAGCCATGTACATATATAAAATGTGAGTCCATAAAAGTTGAATAACAGAGATTAAATTAGGTGAAAATAGAGCATAAAACAGGAGACTCTCTCAAATCCTAGGTCTGTCGGAAGGCCTCTCACAGAGCAGGACAAAGGTCCGGTCTTAACGGTGTGCCAGACATGTATACGCATAAAGTTAGACAGACGAACTTTCAGACACTGAAACGAACAAAGAAGAGGAGAGTATCCAGTCTGTGCACCTGCAGGCATGTGTGAATACACAATGTGACCAGTGTCGCATACACACCAATCAGGCCTGTGCCAAGCGCAAACCAAAGTTGAATTGCCGGCGGGAGCGGCCATGTAGCCGCAACGTAAGCGAGTGCACTAATTCTGCTAACTGATACTCAGAATCTGAGACATTATAACCCTTATCGGCAGGTCTAAGAAGGACTAGCATCAACTACAATGAAAGTTCAACTTCACTCACGCGCCAGAGAGACACCAATTACAGAATCTGGATGTTCCGTAAACCCATTACAATCCAACAAGTACCCCAAACCCCTGTAAACGTACATTATGCCCATAACGTCACTTAAGAATTCATATGTGAAAGTATTTGTATTGTATTATATTGCAAGGAAACTACAGCGAGGTTTCCTACCCGCCGTAGTCCTTAGTGGTTCACAACCCCACAACAGGCTACAGCAGGCCACTCACCCCGCTGCCACTCCACACAGAACCCAGGGTTATTGTGCAGTTCGGCACCCAGTGCTGCCCTCCCCCGGGAAAGTCTCACATCAGACGAGTGTAACCCCAGTGGTTGCGTGGTAGAGCAATTATGGTGTATGCGTACGTGGAGGAAGTGTTTGCGCAGCAATCGCCGTCATAGTGTAACTGAGGCGGAATAAGGGGAACCAACCCGCATTCGGCGATGCGCCGGCCTGTGTGGCCGAGTGGTTCTAGGCGCTACAGCCTGGAACCGCGCGACAGCTACGGTCGCAGGTTCGAATCCTGCCTCGGGCATGGATGTCTGTGATGTCCTTAGGTTAGTTAGGTTTAAGTAGTTCTAAGTTCCAGGGGACTGATGACCTCAGAAGTTAATTCCCATAGTGCTCAGAGCCATTTGAACCATTCGGCGAGGCAGATGGAAAACCGCCTTAAAACCATCTACAGACTAGCTGGCACACCGAACCTCGACATTAATCCGCCGGGCGAATTCGTGCCGGGGAGCGGCACGGCACGCCTTCCCTCCCGGAAAGCAATGCGTTAGACCGCACGGCAAACTGGGCGGGCTTGTGAAAGTAAAATCCAAACAGTCACTAATTTGTAACCATTCAGAGCTGTCAATAAACTAAATCAAACGCACTTCATAGCCTACCAACAATATACAGCGTGTTTCAAAAACCCGGGAACACTAAAAATTTTACTGTAGCCGAAAGAGTAGCATTGCAAAGTAATGATATACATAATTTGAAAGAGTTAACTTGCATGTTTTTTTCTTTATTGCCGGTGTGACGTGGAGTTCCATATGTGGTCGCTAGGTGGCATCATAATCAAGATGGCGCTTTCTGGAGCTGAGAAGGTTTCCTGCGTGCTAGAATTTGACAAAACAAAGAGTACAACGGATGTCCAACGAAAATTTAGGATGAAATACAGGTAAACCAGCAACATCCAGAAAAGCAATCTACAAATGGCAAGTAAAGTTCGTTGAACCAGGTTGTTTGTGTAATGAGAAGAGAAATGGTCGGCCAGGTGTGAATGTAAATGACATTGAACGAGTGAGAGGTCTCATAGGGGGTCCAGCAAACTCTCTACGCAGTGCTTCACGGGAGCAGCCACAGTCTCGGAAGACATGTTGGCCCTTGTGTGGCTGGAGTTCGATTATCGTGTCGACGTCGGAAGAATCACACATGGTTTCTACATGGCGTGTATGTGCATCGAATGTTGGTAAAAAATAACTTACAGGTTTACTCTTTCAAATTATGTATATTTTTACTCTGTAGTGCAACTCATTCGGCTATAATAAAGTTTTTTAAATGTTCCCAGACTTTTGAAACACGCAGCTGCCTCGTGATGACTGGGTGTGGTGTGATGTCCTTAGGTTAGATAGGTTTGAGTAGTTCTAAGTTCTAGGGGACTGATGACCATAGATGTTAAGTCTCATAGTGCTCAGAGCCATGTAGACAAACTCGCAGCTAAAAGATTACTGCAGTATTGATCACAGTAAGAATAGCCATTACAATAAAAACCAAAATGAAATTTTTTTTAAGGAATATTGCTCACAGTAACCATAGCCAGACATGAGCAAAACGGATATAATAGCAGGATGTAACTGTAAACGGAAGATACAAAGACGCTCTATATTTAGAACATGTGGATTATTTCACCGGGCTGTAAGACGCTGAAAGTGTTTTATAACTGTTGCGGATCTTATCACTGATGATGAATATCAACAGTTGTGGAGGTAATCTCAAAATAAACATGTCGCTAGATTTCAGCTTCCATAATCGGTTTTCGTCCACATAAACGCTGTACTGAATTTCAGTAGAGATTGGGTTCTCGGCTTTTTAATATGTTGGCCACATTGAACGAAGTTATTTTGTGAAGATTAATGGAAGAGGAGAAGTATTGGACTGGTCAGGAAGTTATTGATTTCCTTTAATTGATTCACAGGAGCACATTAAATTTTTAAGACGTGAAAAAAATACGATTTTTTTAATGGTGATATCCACTACTCGACAAAGAAAGTGAAACACCCAGAAGACATGGTCGGCTATCAATGTAACTTCTTATAATTATTATAATCGCTATTCTCTGTGACACGTAGAACGGCCACCAGAGTGCATTAGTGTTGTCCATGTTTAGTGTTGCTACCAGGCATGGTAAGGTGTATAACGGGTGTGAAAACCGTAAAATGTTAACCGATCGCTGCGAAGGATATGTAGATGCCGCGCATTCGTATGAGACAGCGTTATCAGCACATACCAGACTTTGAGAGCAGCCTCACTGTGGATTTCCATTTGGCCGGCTGGTCGAACTACGCAGTATCAATATTTGTCGGGCATTCGAGTCTGACAGTGGCACAATGCTGGATCGCATGTGAACAAGTGATCATAAAGGTTGCGGTGCATCATGTCTGACCACCATAAGGGACGTTTGTCATATTGTGCATCAAGCACATCGTCCACTCCTTCACATTTACACCTGCCATCCGAGAACTAGTAACGGACTTTCCGCAATATTCTGTGTCGGTCGGAAACTGGCCGTAGTCGAACTATGGAATTACCGTACCATGCGTTGGCTGGTGTTGTGGCATGGCTGGCAAGCAGCCTCCCCCCCCCCCCCCCCCCCCCCAGATGACCATTGTCAGCGAGTATGGCAGGATCGGAGGAGAGGCAACACTCTTACTATGTTTTGAAGAGGCACAGGGGTCTTACTCCTGACGTCACGATGTGGGGAGTCATCAAGTATCAATTTCATCTACATCTACATCTACATTTATACTCCGCAAGCCACCCAACGGTGCGTGGCGGAGGGCACTTTCTATGCCACTGTCATTACCTCCCTTTTCTGTTCCAGTCGCGTATGGTTCGTGGGAAGAACGACTGTCAGAAAGCCTCCGTACGCACTCTAATCTCTCTAATTTTACATTCGTGATCTCCTCGGGAGGCATAAGTAGGGGGAAGCAATATATTCGATACCTCATCCACAAACGCACCCTCTCGAAACCTGGCGAGCAAACTACACCGCGATGCAGAGCGCCTCTCTTGCAGAGTCTGCCACTTGAGTTTGCTAAACATCTCCGTAACGCTATCATGGTTACCAAATAACCCTGTGACGAAACGCGCCGCTCTTCTTTGGGTCTTCTCTATCTCCTCCGTCAACCCGATCTGGTACGGATCCCACACTGAGGAGCAATACTCAAGTATAGGTCGAACGAGTGTTTTGTAAGCCACCTCCTTTGTTGATGGACTACATTTTTAAGGACTCTCCCAATGAATATCAAACTGGCACCCGCCTTACCAACAATTAATTTTATATGATCATTCCACTTCAAATCGTTCCGTACACATACTCACAGATATTTTACAGAAGTACTGCTACCAGTGGTTGTTCCGCTATCATATAATCATACAGTAAAGGATCCTTCTTTCTATGTATTCGCAATACATTACATTTGTCTATGTTAAGGGTCAGTTGCCACTCCCTGCACCAAGTGCCTATCCGCTGCAGATCTTCCTGCATTTCGCTGCAGTTTTCTAATGCTGCAACTTCTTTGTATACTACAGCATCATCCGCGAAAAGCCGCATGAAACTTCCGACACTTTCTACTAGCTCATTTAGATCACGGCTGGTGGTGATTGGTGCCACTGTGATGGCACAAGAGCTCGTCACGGACATCCTGGGTCCTGATGTATGTAAGAGCAGCCGGTCGCGGTGGCCGAGCAGTTCTAGGCGCTTCAGTCCGGAACCGCGCGACTGCTACGGTCGCAGGTTCGAATACTGCCTCGGGCCTGGATGTGTGTGATGTCCTTAGGTTAGTTAGGTTTAAGTAGTTCTAAGTTCTAGGGTACTGATGACCTCACATGTTAAGTCCCATAGTTCTCAGAGCCATTTGAACCATTTTTTATGCAAGAGCATCATGGTGGCATTTTCAATAGAACAATGCTCGTCCACACATGGCACGCTTCTCCATGAACTATTTGCGTGATGTTGAGGTACTCTTGCGGCCTGCAAGATTCCAGAACCATTCTCAAAAGAAAATGTGGAGACCAACCCGAACGTCAATTCCATCCCATTGCCAGTCTCTAGGATGGCGAGGACGCGTCACAAGAGCTGTGGGCCAGCATGTCACAGGAGAGGAGGCAACGACATTATGACACCTTTCTCAATGAATCACTTCATGCCTGCAGGCCAGAGGGGATGCAACGCCATACTGATAAGTGAGCTTATACTACCAAATTGTAAATGTGACTCGATTTAGTAATCACCGAAATAACACTGGTGAAGATTTCTTTCGTTTCACTGAGCGTGGTGGCGCAGTGGTTAGCACACTCGACTCGCATTCGGGCGGAAGTCGGTTCAAACCCGCGTTCAGCCATCCAGATTTAGGTTTCCCGTGATTTCCGTAATCACTCCAGGCAAATGCTGGGATTAGTCCTTTGAAAGGGCAAGGCCGATTTCCTTCCCCATCCTTGTTACAAGCCGAGCTTTTGCTCTGTCTCTAATGACTTCGATGTCGAGGGGACGTTAAACTCAATCTTCCTTCCTTGCTTTCTTTTTCTCCCCCCTTTCTGGGTGCTTAATTTCTCTTGTGAGGCATTGTATTCACTGAATCAGCAAAATCTAACTGCTTGATAACAACACTATATGCTGCTAAGAAGAATCTTTATAAATGGCTACTGTCACTCTTGCTTTTAGTTCCTAACCTTCTCGTACACATTCAATCGCCCAGTGGAGCATGATGAACGTCCACCGGAAATCACTTGTCACTTATTCCACAACGCCCGTTATTTGAAGTGACTCTGAGCACTATGAGACTTAACATTTGGGGTCATTAGTCCCCTAGAACTTAGAACTACTTAAACCTAACCAACCTAAGGACATCACACACATCCATGCCCGAGGCAGGATTCGAACCTGCGACAGTAGCGGTCGCGCGGTACCAGACTCAAGCGGCTAGAACCGCTCGGCCACACCGGCCGGCGGCGCGTTATGTAGGTGGTTTCATGTATACAGGAGCTCAGGAGCAGTCTGAAAAGTTAGTGAGGGTGTTCAAGCGGAGGTCGTGCTGAGAGATAGCTGTTAAGAAAAAAATTCGATGCGTTGCACCGTTTCCGAGTTGTTTATCACTGAAGTTAGCCAATCAAGTCGTCGCAAATTCGAGGAGCCTGCCAGAGACAGTGTCCCCACCGTTATTCTTCGTTTGGTTTCCTCGAACCGAACGAGTGTAGCTTTTGCTCATATAGCGTAAATTTATCACATCCGAAAAAGGCAAATTTTAATTGGTAATGAGCGTCTGAACAAGCAGTAACTCACTGACCCTCATGTGTCTGTCAATTACCGCATTTTAGCGTGTGCATGTGCTTGTATTTGCGCCCGCAGCAACCCGATGGGTTAACTTCAATGCTAAATAAGTCGGAAACGGAGCAACGTATCGATTCTTTTAAAAAAATAATTTCCTAGTACAACCTCACCTGGAACACGCTTACAAACTTTTCGGAGTTTTTCTCACCATTCTGTACTATTTGACGTGGATAAAATTATTAATAATCTATTCTTGGAGAAGCTACATCTCCTTAAGAGTTCACTGGCAATCTCTCTTTTTCTCCTTGGCGTTTGTACAGTGGTACTAGATCCGCTGTTTTCGTGATGTGCCAAATGTATTTTATTGTAACTTTGGGGCCGGAGGCTCTTGCTGACGTGAGAGTAGCCAGTTAACGGGGGCGGAAATCATATGTGCCATGTATCCGTAAATTGCATAAACTTTGTTCTGTGTGTAACCGTATTTTAACCGTTTGTGTGTCGTATTTTCTGAGGCAGAGACTGACCATCCTACGATTTGCATGAACGTGCTTGGAAAATAGCTTAAGATCCACACTCAGGCTGGCCGGTATACCAGGCCAGCGCTTGTTACTCAGACGCGTGGATTCATTCCTGTTCCGGTTCTCCTCCAAGTCTCACAAGCTGCCGCATTTCACCTTGAACTATACGATCAAGTTGAAGACGTAACACTTTATTTACAAACTGAATAGCTGATTTAGCGGCACCATTGGTATAAAACAGCTGCAGTCCAGAAAACAGATATTTGATAAGACTAGCAAAATCCATTCGGACTCAACATAATAATACGGTTATTTCCGAAATCTGGTTTCTGTCTTCCGCAAGCTGTGTCGCGTGAAAACGTCGCACTGTATAAGATGCAGCGGAAGGCACGTACTACCAAACTAAACTCCGTCCGAAAAGGCCTCGGAAGGGCCTTCGGTGCCGACCGACCGCCGTGTCATCCTCACCGACTGGCCTCACTGGATACGGATATAGAAGCCCATGTGGTTAGCACAACGCTCTCCCGGCCGTTGTCAACTTTCGTGATCGGAGTTGCTACTTCTCAGTCAAGTAGCCCCTCGATTGGCCTCGTAAGAGCTGAGTGCACGCCACTTGCCAACACCCCACATGCACCTTTCTTCTAATGAGGAAGGCTCTTCTGTCAAAAATGGTTCAAATGGCTCTGAGCACTATGGGACTCAACTGCTGTGGTCATTAGTCCCCTAGAACTTAGAACTATTTAAACCTAACTAACCTAAGGACATCACACACATCCATGCCCGAGGCAGGATTCGAACCTGCGACTGTAGCAGTCGCTCGGTTCCGGACTGCGCGCCTAGAACCGCGAGACCGCTCTTCTGTCTTCCTCGGTGTCGTACAGACTAGCAAAATCCATTCGGACTCAACATAATAATACTAGTCTGTGCTAGTCTGTGAAGCTATTCCTGTGGAGAAAGCTTAAGAATTAAGTTTAGGGTATAGAATTAAGTTTAGGGTTTGCTTGCCAACAGCGTTCTGCAGGCACGGACGGTCGCCCATCCGAGTGCTAGCCGAGCCCGACAGCGCTTAACTTCGGTGGTCTGAGGGGAACCGGTGTTACCACTGTGGCAAAGCTATCGGCTGCATTGCACTACAGATAATGAAAATTAAAGAAATTCAAGCCCTTGTTGTACGTCTTTTCGTATTTTGTCGAGTACGCGCACAGTCTGCGCCGAAGATAATAATGTCCTAGTAGTCAATTCTTTGACGCTGTTGCACTTGAGATGAAAGAAAGGAATTATCTCTCTCGATTGTTAGCCATCGTGTGATATAGACAAAAAGTAATCTGCTTTTTGTTTGTAAGGAGATGTAATTATTTTAAACTCTGCGGATTGTGAATATTATTCGCAATAGCACTAGACGAGGAAATAGCGTCATTATATTTTTGAGAAAGCTTCCGACAATGTGACGGATGATATGGAATATCATGGCTGAATGACGTTGTCCATCTCATCTCATAAAAGCTATTAAGAGGCTACACATTCACACAGAAATTGTTATGAATATGGGAAATATTACAAGAAATCCAATGAAACCAAACAAGGAGTACGACAAGCAAGCTGTATTTCTCCAACACCCTTCAATATATATATACAATGAAGCGCCAAAGAAACTGGGATAGGCATGCGTATTCAAGCACATGTAAACAGGCAGAATACGGCGCTGCGGTTGGTAAAGCCTATACAAGACAAGTGTTTGGTGCAGCTGTTAGATCGGTTACTGCTGTTGCAATGGTAGGTTACCAAGATTTAAGTGAGTTTGAAAGTGGTGTTATAGTCGGCGCACAAGCGATAGAACACAGCATCTCCAAGGCAGCGATGAAGTGGGGATTTTACCGTATGACCAATTCACGAGTGTACCGTGAATATCAAGAATCCGGTAAAACATCAAATCTCCGACATTCCTGCGGCCGGAAAAGATCCTGCAAGAACGGGACCAACGACGAGTGAAGAGAATCGTTCAACGCGACAGAAGAGCATCCCTTTCGCAATTTGCTGTAGATTTCAATACTGGGGCATCAGCAAGTGCCAGCATGCGAGTCATTCAACGAAACGTCATCGATATGGGCTTTCGGAACCAAAGACCCACTCGTGTCCCCTTGATGACTGCACGACACAAAGCTTTTTGCCTCGCCTGGGCCCGCCAACACCGAAATTGGAATTTTGATGACTAGAAACATGTTGCCCGGTCGGACAAGTCTTGTTTCAAATAGTATCGTGTGGATGGACGTGTACGGTGATGGAGACAACGTCATGAATCCATGGGCCCTGCATAGCAGTAGCGGACTCTTCATGCTGGTGGAGGCTCTGTAAACGGTGGGTGGGTGGGGGGGGGGGGGGGGGGGAGCGTGTGCAGTTAGAGTTATATGGGACCCCTGATAGGTCTAGATACGCGTATGACAGATGACACGTACGTAAGCATTCCGTCTGATCACTTGCGTCCATTCATATCCATTGTGCATTCCGACAGATTTAGACAATTCCAGCAGCACAATGCGACATCCCGCACGTCCATAATTGCTACAGAGTGGCTTCAGGAACATTCTTCTGAGTTTAAACACTTCCACTGGCTACCAAAATCAACAAACATGAACATTATTGAGCATATCTGGAATGCCTTGCAACGTGCTGTTCAGAAGAGATCTCCACCCCGTCGTACTCTTACGAATTTATGGATAGCCCTGCAGGATTCATGATGTCAATTCCCTCCAGCACTACTTCAAACAGTAGTCCAGTCCATGACACGTCGTCTTGCGGCACTTCTGCGTGCTCGCGATGACCCTACACGATATTAGGCAGGTGTATCAGTTTCTTTGGTTCTTCAGTGTATATGCGTCACTGGATATTTGTAAGGATAATTTCATAAAGTACATATTGTCATTATCTATCTATTTTCGGAGAAATTTTCATATGCGTGAATACACACACACACACACACACACACACACACACACACACACACACACACACACACACACACACAGAGTTGCAAAGGACTTTACTAAAAGATGAAACGAGAGCCTGCTGCTACATCTTAGTGAAAGTTTCCGGAGCCAATCAGGACTGTCGAAAAGTTCAGGTATGCAGGTAACAATCTTGATGTATCGTTTTATAGGAAACAGATATGGACGGACTGCAGACAGCGTTGTGAGTTAACGTCTTCTACCTTCTGGACTAAATGCTCTGTGGGTCACAAAAAGGTCACAATAGAGCAATACTTGCTGCACTTGAGCGTCCAAGTTTTGAGTATGACTTACGAGTATAATACTTCCGAGATTTAAAACTGTCCACCAGTTTCGCCAAACCTTCGTGCTCTGACATCTATCTCATCAAACCCTTTCGTTTCTAGCAAATTTATGCTCCACAAGCCCCCACACAGTGTGTGGCAAAGAGTACCTCCGGTAGCATTACCATCTCTCTCTCCGACTCAAAACATAGGATGCTCCGTATCAGTGCTGTAAAGATGTACAGTTCTTAATAACGTTGTTTTCTACATCAACAGATCTCTATTCCTAAGATACAGTAGTGACTGAGTCTCTGTTTTGCTACCATATGCGGTAGAGTTTCATGAGAATAAGAGTCAATTCAGCGAAGACATGTTTCCGAAAGAAATAGCTTCCAGGTAGATTTTGGTGTGAAATCATTTTGTAAGCAGCAATCGCTTTCAGCCTGATTAGCATCATCATAAGGCAGGATACGCCTTTTCTTACTTACAACATTATCTGTCACTAATCCCGTTTGTAATGTACAAGATGTTTAACATGTGGTTTGCCTCCAGCGAATTTCTTGATGCAGGAAAAGTACACAATCTCTACGAGAAAAATTTGAGACTAAAATATGTCCACTGTTGCTGTCGTTTGTCCTAGTAGAAAGACTTAGGGTTCGTATGAACGTAGTAGGTGGTGGCTACAGGGTCCTCGTGTTTATTCCCTGAGCTCATGTTTGGTACTTGAGCCACTTGCTGTTTCAATTGGCAAATGGTCCTGCGCCCAGTGTGGGAGTGCGAAGGACGGAATACAGTTCGTTGCCACTCATCCTCCTACAGGACGTTGTTATACATTTGCTTCCTCTCCTTGTGAACGAGGGCTCATTGCAAGGAACCAGCTTTAAAGTGGATGTCTTCCGTCTCATACAACAGTGTCCAAAATTTTTGGTAGTCAAGAAAGAAGAGCACATTCTCAGTGGTCTCATAACACCACTCCTCGTGCTATGGATCATATGACTGGTGACTAGTGGATGTAATCGTTCAATCGTTCACGATCAAATGCCTGAAGATGGAAGATTATTCATTCGAAACCAATAGCCGTTATTAAAGGTCATTGTGACAACGGCGAATTTTATATACTGTTATTTGCTTTACATGAGTTGCGTGTGGTTATTCAGTCTCTATATCCATTGCCACAATATATCTGTTAAAAAAAGTATAAGACATCAAGAAGATGCTACATCCTTGACATAACCATAAATAAATTTTCTTCTTTAAATCGTCATTTTTAGCAATTTTTACTTCTGAATCTTCATAGAAGTTTTGTATTAACCTCTCCTTCTCCCTTCACAAAGACAACAAAGTGAACGGAGAATAGGAAGCTTACAGGAAGAGTCCGTTTCTAAAAAAATTATAATGACTACGATAACGCATATTGATGAAAAATGATGTATGGAACATTAGTAGCTTTTTTTTCCTTGCCGGAACATTAGTAGCTTTTTTTTCCTTGCCTAGAATGTACTGGTTTCTGCAAAGGATGTGTGTTAGTTGCGCAACGTCTCTTACCAGCGTGTGTGGAACGCTTAAAGAGATTTGATTTCTCACAGTCCTGCGCCACAGCCTCCATAAATTGTCATGTTATGGTACTACGTTAGTTGCATACATGAAAGATGAAAAACTACGCTTAGGCGTTTAAAGTATCTATCTGTGTAAATAAGTAATAATTGCTATTCAAGAATTCTTCTATGGCAGCAGTTCTCAATCTTTATTGGAGACGGAACCATTTGAAACACTAAATATTTTACGGAGCCCTAAAACAAGCAAAATCTGATTTTACGTTCATTCTTTAATTATAATCATTTAATGAAACTATTACAAAAATAGGTGCATTACACACTATTGACTGTTGTAACAATAATATGCAAAACAACATACAATAACACAATACAAAAAAACACTGTATTGATTCCACTATAAATTGATAAAATTGCTTCCGTTTAATGGGAAGTTTGAAACTTGAAGACGCATGTCAGGTTCAACATCCACTCTATTGCGGTGCTTTCTTTTTGTAGCTGCATATGCTGAGTATCCCATTGCAGACAGCATGTCGTTGGAAAAAGAAGGAAAACAGTCAGAGCCTGTATGGAAAGTTGTGGATATTCGTTACCACCCCAACGTCCGCCCCCGGTAGCTGAGTGGTCAGCGCGACAGAATATCACTCCTAAGGGCCCGGTTCGATTTCCGGCTGGATCGGAGATTTTCTCCGCTCAGGGACTGGGTGTTGTGTTGTCCTAATCATCATCATCTCATCCCCATCGGCGCGCAAGTCGCCGAAGTGGCGCCAAATCGAAAGAATTGCACCCAGCGAACGGTCTACCCGACGGGGGGCCCTAGTCACACGACCAACCCAACACCAAAATCCATGAAGTGATATTATGCTAGAATCTGATGGCATCTCTAAAAAGGATCCATAGGTTTCGTTTCAAGTATTTTCTGGCTTCAGCGAATTCGGTACCAATGATTCTAAACCCGCGGACTCATTTTCAGTTTTTTTCTTCAGGAAAATACGTTCCAAAAGATGGGTGCATATCATCGAAACAATGGACCAATTCTTCAGATATTTCCTGTGATAATCCTGCTCTCCCGTCAATGGACACATTCAGTGTTAAAAACCTTTTCAGTCCTCTCTTACCAATACAAAAAATACAAAAATCTATTTCTAAGGCGGTTATTTTGTTATTAGTACTGAAAACCGTCGTATGTTTTCCTTGAAAATACCGATTTAATTCATCGATTTTTACAAATATATCTGCTGAAAAAGATAATTTGAACAACCAAGTAACACTGCTCAAACGATCTTTTAATTTAAACGAAATGTCGGTCATTAAAGCTTGTAATTCAGCTCTTAGTTGGAATAAACTAGTTAAGGTCTTAACCCCGAGATTACCATCTAACCTCGGTATGGAGCAATAATATTTTATGTCTGTTCATATAATCTTCACACAATATTGAAAACAATCGGCACTAATGATTTGACGTAAGTGATCATTTTTACTGCTACATGAAGAACCACTTTTAGATCTGGTGACATCTTCTTTACCGCGAGTTCTTGTCTGTGCAGGATACAACAGCTGAAACGCCAGTTTGGTGCTTTACTTTTTAATAATGTACCACTCCTGCTGTTTTGTTAGTCATTGTCCTTGCCCCTTTCGTACAAATATCGATGAAATTGTTGCAATCGAGGTAGTTTATTTTAAAAAATTGTTAATCGTGTAAATATTGTTTTTCCGGTATCGTTAGTTGGAAACGAGGCACACATGAGCAAGTCTTCTTCGAGTGAATGTTTATATGGATATCGTACATTTGCGAGCAAGATGGCCAGTCCAGCAACATCAGTCGAAACATCCATTTGCAAGATGAGTTTTTTTGTGTTGAAGGCAGCGAACTAGTTCTTGTTTGATATAGCCTGCAAGATCGTTAATTCGACGCGAGAGAGTATCGTTCAAAAGTGGCACTGTAGAGAGATGCTTTGCAGATTTTTCATCGAGCATACATTGTGTTAGGTATGCCACACACGGTTTTATTAAGTTCATGGCGATAGTCTGCCCTTCTCCCAGTTGTGCACTGCGATAGTTGACCAAATACAATGCCTCAGTGGCTTTTTCATTCACAGTTTGGGTCTCATACTTCATAGTTTTTTGACTTCTTAATAATTTCCTTGACATAAAAAAATTATTCATTCTTATCTCTGCAAACGGAGTGTACAGTTTCTAAATGTTGGAGCAACTTAGAAGGTACCATGGAACTATTCGGAAGTAGCTTGCTGGGGTTTTAATAGCGAGAAATCCGAGATTGATATAAGATGCGTCATACATTTTTTCACCTTTAGTGAGTCGTTAGATATCTTACTGCTTGAAAGCATGAACCTTGAAGTCATTGCGTCATCTGGAATCTCATAGTCTTGATGAAAAAACACTTTGTGACTGATGCTACGTCTTCCGGAGGAACCACCTGCGGACTTTCGATGCAAGCTTTTGTTGCAACGCTTTTAAGAAAGAACTAGATTCATCTTTTAAAATTAACAGTTTACTTTTGCAATACGACAAACATCAAATAATATCGCCACAAAATATTGAATTTTGCTTCTGTAGTCGATAACAAACGCGAATCGTATATACTACAGTCCGAGAGCAGTGTGCGAATTCGCCGAGCCGAAAATGCACTTCACGCTGCAAACGCAAACTGAAGTAGGAACTTATCGGCACCGGTTTATAGCTACGAGCAGTGAAGCATAGATAGTAAAGTGACCAAGTCCTTCGAGGTGGTTCAGGTTGTTTGAGGATGAGAGAGAGATGGAGAGAGCATAGTGGAATGTTCGCGGCACGTGTAGATGAGACAGTATGCAACAAGAGACAGGGAGAAAGCGTCAGCACGGCACCTGCAGGTGTGTGAAGTGACGAGTATGGAGTCGCCACATATTTATTCGTATAAGCTAAATTATTTTATTCGAAGTTTTTGATCGCAACATTGTTGTAGATTTGTTGCACTGCTTGTTACCTCATTTTCGGCTATTACGCACTGACAGAGAAAAAAATCTTTTATAAAATCGACATTGATATGATATTTATAAGCCTTGTTTCACTCAGCCTGTGAGACAAGACATGATGTGCTTTGTTCTTTAGGTGGTTATTATTTTGACGGAGCCCTCGCAGTGGTCTTGAGGAGCTCCAGGGCTCTGCGGAGCACACTTTGAGTATCAATGCTCTAAGGAATGAGATTTTCACTCTGCAGCGGAGTGTGCGCTGATATGAAACTTCCAGGCAGATTAAAACTGTGTGCCCGACCGAGACTCGAACTCGGGACCTTTGCCTTTCGGGGGCAAGTGCTCTACCATCTGAGCTACCGAAGCACGACTCACGCCCGGTACTCACAGCTTTACTTCTGCCAGTATCTCGTCTCCTACCTTCCAAACTTTACAGAAGCTCTCCTGCGAACCTTGCAGAACTAGCACTCCTGAAAGAAAGGATACAGCGGAGACATGGCTTAGCCACAGCCTGGGCGATGTTTCCAGAATGAGATTTTCACTCTGCAGCGGAGTTTGGAAGGTAAAGCTGTAAAGCTGTGAGTACCAGGCGTGAGTCGTGCTTCGGTAGCTCAGATTGTAGAGCACTTGCCCGCGAAAGGCAAAGGTCCCGAGTTCGAGTCTCGGTCGGGCACACAGTTTTAATCTGTCAGGAAGTTTCAATGCTCTAAGGCATAGAAAGTGCTGATAAGGTGAAACATATTTAATCGAGTTTTGAAAACACTACATTTTATTTTCGTGGGTAGTTTATCAGAGAACGTAATAACTGTATATATCACCCCTTTCAGTGTCAAAGTTTAAGTCATTACAGGGTAATGCAGATAATTTTCCCTTCGAGTATTGTACTTGAGAATATCTCCGTTACCCTCACACTCATATAGAATATTGATAACAAATTTTATAAACCAATAAATGTGCTGTCAGGCTGTTGTTAACATTCCGAGCTGCTTAAAGAGATGCCTGTAAGATGTATGTATGTGAACCCTACTTATGATTGTTTTGTGCAATGCGTGCTTTTTGTTACTAAGTGAGGAATTTCCCTAGAATATTATTCCCACAAGCCATGAGTGAACGGCCGGCCGCAGTGGCAGAGCGGTTCGAGACACTTCAGTTCGAATCCTGCTTCGGGCATGGATGTGTGTTATGTCCTTTGGTTAGTTAGGTTTAAGTAGTTCTGATTTCTAGATGTTAAGTCCCATAGTGCTCAGGGCCATTTGAACCATGAGTGAAGGAAAATATACTCTTATGGGCGAAAGTAACAGACACTGAACGTTTTAAGAGGTCCACGATATGATTTTCCAGTTTAAGATGTCATCAACAAGCACACGTAAAAACTGAAAGATTTCTACCCAGTTTATTATTTCATGTTGATATTCTATAAGGAAGTGGTATTTTTTGACAATACAAAACTGGATGAGGTGTTTATTCCTTTGTGCAAAAACAGTCAATAACTTCCACAAAATACCATTTACTGTTTTCTCTATTGGTGCTTCTTTGCTCAGTTTCAAAAGGATGCTTGGATCGTCTGCAAACATGACTAATTCTGCGTCCTGATTTAAATAAAATGGCAGATCATTAACATAGAAAATATTAAGCAAGAACAAAAGTGGGCCAGTGATCAAATCCTGTCGTGTTCCTATCGTAATTTCTTCCCGTGCTGAGGGTGTGGCGTTCCTCTTTGTATTACTCTAAAAGCCTAGGGCAAGTGTTTGCATTTTATTTTTAAAATAGAACTAAATCATTGTTATAAGTGCACTTGACAATGACGCAGCTGCCGAGACCGACCAGTAGTGCAGCCTGATATAAAAATATTTATTTTAACTGAAAAGCCTTTGGAGAAATGATGTTGTCTTTTTTGGAACTAAGAAGTACGTTCATGATATAACAAAATTTGCCTGGCCCACAGAAGGCCCAGGCGATAGAAAAAGATTGACAGTAGCTGCGCGATTGGACGTCTATCCCGCCAAGGGTAAAATAATTGGCATTCGAACGTATAGTGCGTTATCAGGACCCTGCACACTTCTTTTTTCCGGAGGCTATTTCTGGTACACAGACCTCGCACAGAACAGGCGGCATCGTGATGCAAGTACTAGAAGTGCGTTTTTCTCGCCCCTGTTGCTACGGCATTCCTCAGAATGTACGCCGAGCGTTCTTTATGAGGTACGAGACAATTGTTACTGGAGCGTATCGAGTAACAAGGCGGCGAAAAGAATAGAAAGAATGGGTTCTCTGGTATAAGCGTCTTCTCTACGTCTTTCTTTCCCACCCTAACCGCGGACCGACTCGCCTTAAGCTCTCGCAGAAACGCTTCAGCCGGCCTTTCTTCTACACGTTTTACCTCCGCTCGTTGTCAACATCGCTGGCAGCTTACAGAACTTGAGTTTACGCATTTAAAGCAGCCACCAGTCTGTTTCGCTGTTTCACCAGATTTGCATGTAATACACTACCCAGTCACATTAATGTGATCGTCGCATATGTTGGACGTCAACGAACAATAACCACTCACAGACGTCAGGTGACAGCGCTAGCGAGGGTAGGTATACAAAGCGTGTAGGGTGGCGGGGGACACGCAGGTAGCTTGTGCAGTCGTTGTCCTAAGGCGGAAAAGCAGTGGTTTATTTGACGTTCAAAACGTCATGAGCACTCGCTTTCGGCCCTAAGGCTGAAGCATTTCCGAAATAGGTAAGTACGAGGTGCGACAATAAACTAATGAGACTGATTTTCTTTGCAACATGTGGCAACCCTGCAGGCTTGGGTAGGCACAATATCTTTGACCATGGTCTATAACCTGCTTCTAGTCCAAGCGGCACATCGATGCAACTCAGTCGTGAGCTGTGCTGTAATAAGTTAACACGTGTTTGTGTCTCTCCTCACGGAAATGTAACCGCTTAATATTGCGCAACGGTATGCCATTTCTTTTTGCGTTAAATTGGGTGAAAACGCGACGGCAGCTTACGGTAAGCTTCAGAAGGCTTTTGAAGAGGAGGTTATGTCAAGAGCTCAAGTTTTTCGTTGGCATAACATGTTTAGTGAAGGCAGAACGAATGTTGAATATGAAGACCGCAGTGGATGAACATCAACCTTGTGCGCTTCTTTGATTCCAAGGGAATTGTTCCTGGACAAACAGTTAACCAATATTGCTACAAAGAAATTTTAGGAAGACTTCGTAAAAGAGTTCTTTGTGTTTGTGCCAACATTGCTGATAACTGGATTCTGCATCACGATAATTTGCCATCCCATACCACTCTGACAGTACAGCAATTTGTAACCTCAGAACAAATTTCAGTACTACCACAGCCACCTTATTTACCAGATATCGCTGCGTGCGACTTTTTTCAATTTCCAAGAGTAAAAACGGCGGTAAAGGCAAACCATTTTCAAACAACACAAGATGTCCATAAAGCTGTGACGAGGGTCTTGGAGGATATTACAGAAGATGAGTTCCAGAAATGTTACCATCAATGGCGGAAGCGCTGGAAAAAGTGTGTGCTATCAGAAGGAAACTACTTTGAAGGAGACCACACTGAACTTGACTAAAACGGTAAGCAACATTTCTTTCCACAGCAGTCTCATTACTTTAGTGTCGCACCTCGTATTTAAGCTGTTCGCTTGGCGCCGTTGATTAAAGTAAACCGCGCATGGCAAAATGGAGCCATCCAAAACAGGCGCCAAGGCAACTATCATTCACCACGCGCCATAGATGACAGTGGTGAACGACGGCTGCGAAGATGTGTACGGGTGAATATACGGGGAACTGTTGAGCAACTGATCGACCGATTGAATCAAGAGGCTACCAAAAGAGTTTCCCCAACGACCGTTCGGCAAACATTGCTGCATATGGGGCTCTGCAGTTCTCATCTGGTCCATGCACCAATGCTGAATGCTGCTTATCAGGAACGAAGGATGGAATTAGCACGCCAATATCGCAACTGGACGTCTACTGGGTGGAGATTGGCGGTCTTCTCATATGAATCAAGTCTTATGCTCCATCGGAGAGATGACCGTCGGCGTATACGGCGTGAAACGACCGAAAGAAAAGACCTGGAACAGTCGTCGGAGCGTTATGGTCTGGAGAATATTTTCGAGGCTTTCCCTGAGCGATCTCGTTATTCTGGGAACCGAAATGGATCAGCACACGTATGCATCTACCGCTGCGAACAATGTTCACCCCTACCGTACATGCAGTTTTTTTTCTGGCACTATGGCATCTGGGATGAGGAAATACAACGTTACACACAGCACGCAGTGTACGTGCGTCGTTCGAAGAGCACCAAGAGGAGTTTATGGCACTCCCCTGGCCAGTAAACTCCTCGGATTTAAACCCATTCGAGAATCTGTGGGACCACATAGATTGGGTTGTACGAGCCATTAGTCCTCAACCGAGAAACGTAGTGCAGCCGCCCACGGTACTGGATTCGGTATGGCTCCACATCCTTGTCGTTAGCTGGCACAATCTCATTGACTCTCTTCCTGCACGTCTCGCAGCGGCCAGCGCTGCGGCAGGTGGTTAGTCAGGTTTTGATAGGTGATCACATTAATGTGACTGGACACTGTAGTACAGTCGAACCAAGTATATCCGGATTAAGTATTCCGGAGAGTCAGGCTTTTGATAGGTGGTCACATTGATGTGACTGGACACTGTAGTACAGTGGAACCAAGTATATCCTGATTAAGTATTCTGGATAGTCAGGCTTTTGATAGGTGGTCACATTAATGTGACTGGACACTGTAGTACAGTGGAACCAAGTATATCCTGATTAAGTATTCTGGATAGTCAGGCTTTTGATAGGTGGTCACATTAATGTGACTGGACACTGTAGTACAGTGGAACCAAGTACATCCGGATTAAGTATACCGGATAATCAGGAAATTCAGAAAAAAGTTAGAATGACACATGGGTAGGCTGCCATTAACACAGATGTTGTATTTATTTTCACATAAACATACAAATTCTACATTACTTTAGCATTAATTTTGAGTATATATTAAGAAAAACACAGTTAGTTTTACACAATGAAATAATCAGTAAGTTTATTTTGGGCCACATTCTCACGTCTTTCATGTGCAGCACCGGCACGCAAGGGCTTCACTCGCTTTATTTCGGCCAAACATGTTTCACCCTTGCAAGCGGGCTACTGTTTTAGGTGATTGGACTACCGACGTAAGTAATATCTCTAAATTCTGATTTAGTGAAATTGTGCCGATTTATAAACAAATTCACAACCCAAGAAACAATTTCGTAGTGCAGTTTGACTTTGAAAAAGAAGATAAGAAATTAATTCAGTAGCTCACACTTACAAAAAATCACGCAATTAATAAAAAGCATGTAATATTGTATAAAAATGCAACAGTGTAATAATGACTAACTTATACATGACTACTGCGTAATGGAGATCTTCGCCCCCATTTGCAATCACTGCACTTAGATATGGAAATGACTAATTGCTGATAATACTTCTGTAGGTTATTTGAACGATGACGTGGTTCCAGAAAACTAAACTTACAACAACTATTACAGAATACTGAACAAATCAGTGTAATGTGCTGAGCAAGTTATTTCGTGCGACATCAATACATACTGCAGGAAACTTGCCACAGCAATTCGGCATTCGACAACAGAACTGACCTTCACACCTGAAACTTTGGCTTTAGAGAACGGTGTATTTATCACTGTTAACGTGATGAAGTATGTGGAATCCGAATTACTCTATATCTACACTGTTTGCAGTCATCACTACACAAAAGAGGGTGCTCTGCGACGTGTGTGCACAAGAGGGCGCCAAGCAAAATCTGCACCAGAAATACTCGTAAACATTCGATAAATGACTTAGGAAAATAGAACTGAGCACCAGCAACTACAATTAAATGGCCTCCATTGACTTCAGATGAAGGAAGCAAAGGATAGGAACCACGTGGCTTCCAACATACACGTGGAACGTTTGATAAGAATTTCAATAATCACACATATTCAAATTTATATACACGACTTCCAGTAAAATATACACTGTTCTAAATTTTCGGAGAAAATTGCGGTATCGCTTGTGTAATGCTTTATAGTGAATGATCAGTACACGATCCTGTGTAACCAATTTCAAGCTCGCGAGAATACAACGCTTCTGCTTTTTTGTAACGCTTTGCACCTAACAGCTCGTATTCGCAAATAATCGCATGTTTCCCACGCGAAATTAATGAAAAATAAACCATGCGATACACGAATGAATTGACTGAAACACATTGCCTATAAACAACCACTTCGATAAAATTTAACATTTTCACCAACTCTTGCGACTACTGCTGCCGCTACCGACTTGTGGGTATTCATCATACTAATCAGGTCTCACACATTCCCATACAATGGTCGGCAAACATTTGTACGTACGTGCTATTTGTCTGAATAAATAGCATTATTAACAGCGATTGGTTGCTGTTTTCGTGTTGGCAAGAATCAGCTTTTATCTTGTACACAGCCGCGGTCACAAAAATGTCAGTTTTCAACAAAATAACTGAGAGACAGTCATTGTTCCAAGTGCTATTAATACTGAGGGGCTGTTTTTATTTGTGATAATAGAAGGACATAAATACAGCATTATGTTCTTAACTGGTAGGACTGAAGACAACAAAAACAAGCTCTCACATGTTTAAATTTTGGAACTCCAGAGGGAAGCACAGATTGACACAAAGACCACATGGCATCTACTAACACAAATATGGAAGACGTTATCCATGGTTTGGCCACCGGATCAAATCTAGGGACATGCAGCAGAGTACCGAGAACACAGTAGCACTGAAAACGCATCTTATGAAGAAAAATGGCACTTGGAACTCTGCAACCCGTATTACGGTGTGTGATGGAGGGCACTTCTAGTACCACCATCTTAACCCTCCTTCCCTGTTCCGTTTGTGAATGGTCCAAGACAAGAAGGACTCTAGGTAAACATACGTATTTCTCTGATTTTATCGTTATAATTATCTCCTGAGACGCATATAGGAGGAAGTAATAGGTTGCTCGACGTTTTATGGAACGTATGCCCTCGGAATTTCAACAGTAAACCTCTCTGAGATGCACAAAGCCTCTCTTGTAGCATATCTTACTGGTGTTTGTCGGGCATTCCTGTACACTCTCGCGTTTACCAGACGAAATCGTGACGAAAGCTCCTCTAATCATTGGAACATCTCTACCTTTTCTATTAATCCAACATAGTAAGGGCCAAACAGTGATGAGGAATCGTAGGAATAAGCAGAAGAAATTTTTGCAAGCCACTGCTTTAATGGATGAATTACATTTTGTTGAGACACTCGCAATGGGTCGCAGACTGACATCTGTGTTTCCTAAATTCGTAAAATGGGGGCGACCATTTCAGTTTAGATCGTTCGAAATGGTTCCTCCTGGGTATTTTATAGTGGTTCAAATCAGTCGTTTTTCTTATGTGTCTCGGAGGTTCTCTGCCTCGTGATGACTGGGTGTTGTGTGATGTCCTTAGGTTAGTTAGGTTTAAGTAGTTCTAAGTTCTAGAGGACTGATGACCATAGATGTTAAGTCCCATAGTGCTCAGAGCCATTTGAACCATTTTTTTGTGTCGGAGGAAAACATTTCAGACTTACTATCGCTCAGAATTTGGACGATAAGGCCAGGGCGCCAATGAAACCACACCTTCCTTTGGGGCGTTGATTCCCGCACATTTCGTGGCTGAAGACGACAGCACACAGTGCGATGAGCACAGAAGCATGTTCTTGATAATCTCTGAAACTGCCGACAACCTCGCAAACTTCAAACTTTCTCTAAGGACATTGTGGGGCTGCATCCCGATTGAAGGAGATAGCGCCGCAGCCCTCCTGTAGCGTGATCACGCCGGAGTGCAGCAATAAGATGTGCGTGAATGAAACGGCAAAGGATCCCGCTAAGACCTTCGTTTTCGGCAATACCCTCAGTGTCACCTATGTAACTTCGTTGAGCAGGTCACATCTGTACCTATCAGGAACTTCGGCACCAATTCAACCCTGGAGTGTACTCTAACTCCTGAAGGTAGGCAAATAGCCTCAAAGCAATGTCGAAGGGTTTGCCTAGCCCTCAGGCGTTAGACCAGCCGCCACGCTGCTTTGGAGTCGAAATTTCTCTAGACTGATTTCTAACGTGCTCAACAAAGGTGGGTAGGTGGCACCAATGGTACTACCAAACTGGGGGGGGGGGGGGGGTCTTAGAGGGAGCCTTCTCTCTTTTATACATCCACATGTTAATGCTTACTTCCGCGTTATCATACCACAGAAGGGAGGAAAACAGGAGGGTTGGAAAAGCATAAGTACCCTTCACTCCTTTAGATGATGTTCAGATTTCCTCGAATGGGTTTGAACGTCCCCTACTAGTTTCAACCTTTGCACGAGAGCAAAAATAGCGATCACGTTTAATGGGGATGCACCCCCAAAATGTCATCAGAGAAGTTAAAACGCCCGAAGCTGTCAGCGGTGTCAAAGTTTGTCAAGAAAATCTTTGTTGCTCATCGCACTGCGAACTATCGCCTTCGACCTCGAACTGTTTGTAAATCAACGCCTCAGGGAAAGGGGCGGGTTGAATGACCCCCAGAGGCCTTTTCGTGTCGATTCTGATCGGCGGTGTACCTGAAGGGTTTTACTGGGACGCCCATAAGAAAACTGCATGATTTCAACGCTTGGTGTCGCGGTTCTGATCTCCATCGCAAAGACGTTGAAAGCAGAGGTGAAATGTGGACAAGAGGGGCGATCTTGCAGTTTTAAGCGTTGGGGAACCCGAGGGCGACGTCGCAGAACGCCAAGCTTTAGCATCATTACACAGAAAGAAGAACTTTCAGCATTGCAGCGCGTCAGCAATCGTAATTATCTAAATAAATTATGAATAATCCGCCTCGATTGCGAAAATTCCCGGTGTTTACCCAGGTTTCAACGTGGATAACCACGCCTTTGCTGTGACCCATCGCACGTTGGCTGGGGCGAGGCAGCACACACAGTTAAGTAGTGTTATTGACTTGGTACGGATGTACCGTGTAATGTTAATAAATTTTATGGGGACCTGCCGTTGTGGGTGTTCATTTTAGAAATTGACTATGCCCATTTAGGCAAGCTGTTTTTTATTTTGTTCTGAAGAAGGCGTGGTTATCCACGTTGAAACCTGGGTAAACACCGGGAATTTTCGCAATCGAGGCGGATTATTCATAATTTATTTAATTACACAGAAAGGTTGTAGGCACCTTTGCGCCAAATGGGAGACAATTACGGGCTTTCGAAAAGTGAATCTTTAATCAGGTTTAACTGTTTCTCATTACTTTTCGTGTGCTTCGAACCTCACTGTGAACTATTTTCGAAAGAGAATCATAAATAACATAAACTCATTACCATGTTTAGATTTTCAATCCAAGTGCTGAGCTACAACAATGTGTCTGGTGATATCCTGGTTTCCCAACGAATCTTTCCTCCCCATCAATCTAGCCATATATCTTTCCTGATGCCACAACGTAACTTCATACTAAGGGGAAAGGTATCGAGTACGCAACTTGTCTACAAACGTATTCTGTTTTATACCCCCGCATCTCAGATGAATGAGTATTGTGTTTCTGGGACAGAGGAAGAAAAAAAGGCGTGTATTCGCTTCAACGCTTCTGATAATCCACCTCATAAAAGGTGTCCACTCTGGACGCTTTAGCTGGTGTGAGGATCCGATATGGGCGTGGCTCAAATATTCGCTGAAGCTCGCCTTATATACGGTACACCATAAGAGAAAATGCACTGCGACTACAGAACGTAACATTCATTTTTCGTTAAGAGATTGGAGGAAAACACGGCGGACGGTCGGTACCGTTGGGCCTTCGTGGCGTGTTCGGACAGTGTCTGTTTCTTTACTTTCCAGAATACAAATCGAAAGTAGCATTTCATTACCCTGCAGACCCTTACCATTGAGAAAGTGTGGATGCGCGCAAAAGAATGAAAGGCAGTTTGTTTATTGTCTTACGCGTTTCGCTTCTTTTATTTGTGAAGCATCATCAGTGGCGATTGCCAGCGCTGTGCACTCATGTGTGTGGTCCTGGAGATGTATTCGTTAGTTTCCATGCTCCAGCTGGCCGATTTCTGGCGTTCTTTCACACACATTTGTCACATCGCATACATTACTTGCACTTTCCATTTTGTGATCTCCAGGATCACAAGCGTGAGTTAACAGCGCTGGAAATCGCCACTGAAGATGCTTCACAAATAAAAGAAGTGAAACGCGTATGGCAATAAACAAACTGCCTTCAATTAGTTGCAGAGACGGAACATCCCTCCACGAAGAATGAAATTTATTTGGCTACTTTTCCAAGAACTCCAGTTTCTTGCCTTTCCGAGTCCCCTAATATTTCCGCTAAAACCTTATTAGTTGCCGACTGGGGTGGCCGAGCTGTTCTAGGCGCTTCAGTCCGGAGCCGCGCGACCGCTACGGTCGCAGGTACGAATCCTGCCTAGGGCATGGATGTGTGTGATGTCGTTAGGTTAGTTAGGTTTAAGTAGTTCTACGTTCTAGGGGACTGATGAGCTCACCTCAGAAGTTAAGTCCCATAGAGCTCAGAGCCATTTGAACCATTTTTTGAACCTTATTAGTTAGACAAGGAGACAATCTGTAGGAGAAAAAACGGTGCTAAAACAGATTGTTTACTTTTAACAATCACGTCACCAAATTATAATTTATTTGGTTTGTTTATTTAAGGTTAACGGCTCTGAGCACTATGGGACTTAACAGCGGAGATCATCAGTCCCTAAGAACTTAGAACTAATTAAACATAACTAACCTAAGGATATCACACACATCCATGGCCGAGGCAGGATTCGAACCTGCTACCGTACGGGCGCGTGGTTCCAGACTGAAGCGCCTAGAACCGTTCGGCCACTCCGGCCGGCAATTTAAGGTACCTCAATCGAAAAGTCTGATAATGTTCTTGGAAATCGCCGCGGTGTACAATATAGATGTCACCAACAAGGTGTGAGGAATCTACGGTGCAAAAATAGTGAAACAGATAAACAGCTTTCTGTAGTTACATATCAAAATGATAGGAGTTAGATTCAGTGGTAGTAATATTGACGGCGATGGTGGTAGTTTTGGCAGATGTAATAGGTATACTATTAGTACCGTTCATAAAGAAACGAGCTGGAGGCTGCAAAAGTAAAATCGCTGTAAGGATCGTAATGCCATTGCCTACGCAAGAACGCGTGGTCTTTGTAAGAGCGCTGAGATCCGGAACTCGCCGTTAGAGGGACACGGGCGCACACCGACGTGACTACAGAGCGAGCACTGCCCGCGTCGGCCATCCACTGCACTCAGAGAATTGGAGGCTTCAAAAAAAGAGCAAAAAAGTGTAGTAGTGTCCTTAGAGCGGAAAGGATTGCGGGGAACGGAAATTCACCGGAAAATGGCAAAAGCATATAGAGAGCACTGAAAATGGTTCAAATGGCTCTGAGCACTATAGGACTTAACTTCTGAAGTCATGAGTCCCCTATAACTTAGAACTACTTAAACCTAACTAACCTAAGGAAATCACACACATCTATGCCCGAGGCAGGATTCGACCTGCGACCGTAGCGGTCGCGCGGTTCCAGACTGTAGCGCCTAGAACCGCTCGGCCACTTCGGCCGGCTGGAGAGCACTGAATGTCCGTTGCAATTCCACCCTCAATTTGACCGCTCGGGAAGTGGATGCCACCGTAACTCGCCGGTCTTCAATGATGACGGCATCCACTAGCTGGTCAAAGGTATCGGTATTGCGGCGAGGCGTTCCAGATCGTGCGTCACCGGCCAACAATATCCGTCCTTTCTTGAATCGCTTCTGCCACACCTTGACCCTTGCAACGGACATGCAGTGCTCTTCGTACACTTGTGAGATTCTTTGATGATTTTCTGTTCCGCGAACTCCTTCCGCTGTCAGGAAACGCACTAAAACCCTTTGCTCTTCTTTTAAAGCATCTATTTCTCGGTTTACAACGCGTCTGAGTGCAGTGGGCGGTCGACGCGTGCACGTGCACGCTCTCTTCACGTGGATGTGCGTCCGTGTCCCTCTAGCGGCGAGTTCGGAATCTCAGAGCTCTTACAAAGAACACTCGTTCTTCCGTTTGCAACGATCCATTCATCGGTTTTCATTTTACAGCTTCCGGCTCGTTTATTTTTGAATGACCCAAATAATAATAATAATTTTTGCTATATATTTTTAACGGAAGAATGGTTATTATTTTATTCAAAGTGAATGTAAAAATGCAATTATAGGCAGGAAATAGACCTATTGTGAAATATTAGATAATATGCTATAATACAGAGCGACTGTAGAATATTGGTTAACAGGCTATAATATCGAGTAGAGAAATAAAAAAATGTAAGAAATAGTTGTTTGTACGTAACTTTATCTTTGTCCGATAGCATGACACAATCACATGATTCCTGGCTCCACCGCAGAGACATCTTCATCTTACTATCTTTTATATTAACAAAATCTGGTGATATCCATGAATACATAACATGCGACAACACTAGTTCACAACATTTCTGTGAGATGTCGTACGTGAAATGTTAATTCAATTTTTTTATATCATAAACCTTACACTTTATACTAACCTTTCTTTAAAACAAAGTTTAGGTGTTACATTTCTAAACAGTTATTGTCATGGTGCAAAAATATGGGAAAATTAAGAAAAAGCACAACTGACAATTTGAACTGTTCGATTCGCTCGAGAAAAAATATCGAAGCTACTGACTGCAGTTATATTATGCACGTTCAAAAGTGACGTTACTTCTTTTTGTATAATAATACTGACAGTGTATTAAAATACACAGCACTATCATCAATTTCAACACAGATCTTATCAAGTTCACCTAAGATCTTAAGTCTGAACAGCTGTAGCCCCTTACAAACATACAGCGGTCGTTGCAAAGGGCGAAGCAAGCAGGCGCAACGGTTGCCAATACACGCGATTTCGGAAGGAGGGAGGTTCAAAAGCTCGTCCGTCCTTCACAGCCTCTGTTTACCGTGTTTTCCGAGGAAAATGCTGGTATGATATCTTTGAATAGACTACGGTTTAATTCTCTCTCTGCCCTTCCGCAAACTGAGCTTGTGCTCCGTCACTACAGGCTTGTTCGTTAACGAGGAATGAAACCCTGAGCTCTCTTCCTTCTTTTTTTGCGAAAGATAAGCAATAATTAACGAGTCTTCATGACAGATCAAGACTATGAGCTAGACCAGGACTCATCAGCAACCTTGCCCATCCCGGGCAAGTGCTCTGGAAACTGAGATATCCAAGCACGGTTGAGAATTCGCCTTCACACATTTACTTCTGCTACTATCTCTCTCCTACTTTCCAAACTCCACATAAATTCTCCGGCATATCTTGAGTGACTAGTATTCCTGGAAGAAACAATATCGCACGGAGAAATTTTGGAGGACAACGATGCAATTCCACGTCCGGGCCTCCAGAATTATGTTTTCCGTGGTTTCCCTAAATTGCTTCAAGCAAATTCCGTGATGGTTGCTTGACAGGGAACGGTCGATTTCCTTACTCATCCTTAAAAAGCTCGAGCTCATATTACGTCTCTGATGACCTCCATGTCGACGTGACGTAAACTCTGATCATCCTTGCCTCCCTTTTGTGGATAAATGGCTTAGTCACTGTCTAAGGGAGCTGTTGCAGAATGAATCTGGTGCCGAGCCGTAGCAGGTACTGTCAGAACGGAATCTCTGAGCGCGGGTCTTGCGTCGTGTCTGCGTAGCTCGGCTGGTGGGAGCACTTGCGCGCGAAAGGGAAAATTCCAGGTCCAGTCTCCACCCAGTATATACAGTTTCATCTGTTAGGAAATTTCAGAATAAAGCAGATTCCGCTGCAGAGCAAAGATTAATTCTGGAGAAAATGCCCCTGGGCTGTGGCTAAGCCATTTTCCGCGATATCCCTTTCTCCATGAACGCTAGTCCCGCAAGCTACCATGCAGGAGTTCTTCTATGGACGTTGGGAAGTAGGAGAGTGGAGCGTAGGAATCCACGGAAACTTATCCAGGAGAAGCAGGCAAGACTATAAAATTGCAATTTTGATATTAGGAAGAACTAAATTTTGTCGGAGAGATAAAAAAAATATTATACCCCAGAAAATTTATGGTTATCATCCATTTGCATTTATGTGTGAAAATTCTGTAATGTATAAAAACTCTATACTCCAGATTCCTGGCAGAGCACAAGTTCCTCACTAGGCTTCCGTCCACTCTACCTCACCCACAACCCAACCCTTGTGGACACCTATTACTGGTGAAAGTCAAACCGTGAGAGCGAAGCCTGAATGGTACCTGCTTACGTATGAGCATTCCCCACGAAAGATAAATGTTTCGGGTTAGAGACCCGGTCTGGCAAACAGTTTCGATCTGCTAGGAATTTTCAAAGCATCACACGCTTCGCTGCAGATTGAAAATCATCCCGAAACTAATCGATCATTCGACTTCTTTGAAACTGCATCATAGATCAGCGTAGAAACAGCGCAGATACCTGCACCTCGGCCGCAGGTAATCATTCAGAGAAGTTAAGTGTATCTATTTCTTCAGAAAAATATACAGAAGCCTAGGTTCTAATGTGAATACTTCCACCGTAAAGCGAGCAACATATTGGCTCTGTACTTCATGTAAAGCCGTATTTCGATTCCCCCGAGAAGGAAATTGTAGTTGAGAACACGAGTCGGGAGCAAAAACTGCAAATTTTTGCAACGAAATTCAACATCGAAAAAAACTGAAACAGTAACCTCCATCACAAAATACATTAGAAACGTCAACGTGCAGCAAAAGTAAATTTACCTAAGGACAACAAACGTAGTGCTCACATAAGTGCATTTCACATCCGATGATATACATGAACCAGCCTCAACAACAAAAATAGTTTGTCCAAAAAATACCACTAATACAAAGTAGTTTCTTAAGTAGATTTCAAGAAAGTAATATAAATTGACGACTGTTTAATGAATATCACTTCACGGAATTATTCTCAGTCAAATGTCCGAAATGTGTCGAAGATTTCTGTGTTGTCATAAGCTTGCGATATCTTCACTCACACTTGTTCTCTGGAACCTGGTGATGACAAGAACTCCTTAGAAACTGTTTTGTCTTCCTCCTTAGTACGGACTAAAATGCAACATAATATGTTCATTACTTTTGTGAAGCACAGATTTTCGCTGTAAAACGACCTTGAACCAACACAAACTGCTGCCCTCAGTATTCTTGCATTAGTGAAAACAATACGGTCTGTCATCGTGAGGCGAATATTACGTCATTAGTCAGTGTAATTCGGTATACAATAAGTGAGATTATACAGAGTTGACACACTGTCCCTGTAGCGGCAAATGGAGAAGAAATGAAGTTTAACACCGATGCGCGTCCTGTACTGATTACAACATCCCGCTTATTGTGTGTCGTACTTCTGCGAAGGCGCTTGTTGAAACGTAAAAATCATTCCGCTCGCTGAACTATACTAAGCCGTCGACAGATACTGTCGAAAGAAAAAGCCGACGTTCTGATAAAGTCCCGCTCTCACTATCGTTTCCCGGATGTTAGGCAATCTCAGATTATCTGAACGACAGCAAGGCTAGAAGTAACGCTTCACATGCCTCGGATTGAGAAAGACGTCAGTAAATTTCGTAGACTATTTACATAACTGACAAACGTTTCTTGGGATATTCTTTACTGAATATGTTTCCCTGAGATATTTAAACCAGAAGAATCGTAAATATCAGATACAAATATCTTAAGCAGAGAGAGTATTTTCTATACCTACAAGTCTTCTACAGCAATGGCTAGCTCGTTAGAACATAAACAGCATCGGAAAATTACGCACATGACTCTAATTTCAGGACTACTAGTACTGAATTCAGGACTATGTTGACTGAAAATAGTTAACGTTAACAACAAATGAACGATTAGTACTCACAGACAATATTATAAGGCATTGTTACATGTTCCTTGTTCAAAAAGCGAAAGCACTGTCAGGCCACATAATAAGTATTATCCAAATCAGCAACATGAATATTTCATGGACACGAATGGAAGCGCCGCAGACATTGTTGTCTCCACAAGACGCAGGTAATGGAAACAAAATATACTAATCAGGTGAAGCAGAATATGCAATTAAATCTCCGAAATACAGAAAGTATTGGAACTGACATGCGTCACATGCTTTTCTTGCAAAAATATGCGGCGGGTAGATAATATCGCTATCGTTAAGATCTCTCCTAGAAAGACAATTAAGTATTACCTGATGATAGACAGTGGTGTAGCGTCAGTTATCCAATGGAAGGTCTGAAATCACTGCTTCGACAAGAAAAATACTGACTAGGGATAGCATTCACACAACCGCTTCCAACGTTACCGCGCCCGTGCAAAGCTGCGACTGTCGCGCTAAGCGACGAACACGTGCGGCCGTCGGCCCAAGGCACCGCCCATCAGCAGGGATGCCAACCGCTGCGCCTCAAAGTAACTAACACAAAATATTGCGGCTTTATTGTTACAGGCATTGGACTACTTCTAGTGGTTTAGGTTATTTTCGCAACTCTATTTTACATGCAACAGCGGACATAGTTGACGAAAATTAAAGAACTAGCTTTCACTGATTCTCTCAGACAAAATATTAACTAAATATACTACAATGATGTTCATTCATAAGATTGATTTTCGTTTAGTGCGCAGTTGCATATTTTTGATTGCATATTGTTTAAAGATTTTACAGACGTAGTCTAAGTTATTTGACAAAATTGTATTGGCTCCCAGTTTTTATGTTTTGCTGTAGAACACGACATACAGTAGCATAGCAACAATTCCTATCCCTCTGCGTCAATGGTCAGGCACGCATTTCCATAAAGAGTAAATAGTTAACGATATTCTCTTTCTAAATGGAACTGGAAAGTTACCAGACTCAGGTATCCTTCTATTCTTCCATGAAATGTAATTTTTCCTGTGACTACGAAGACTAGTTGTGGCAACGTCTTCCACAACGAACCTCTCCGTGCACGCATTTCCATAAAGAGTAAATCGTTAACGATATTCTCTTTCTAAATGGAACTGGAAAGTTACCAGACTCAGGTATCCTTCCATTCTTCCATGAAATGTAATTTTTCTGTGACTACGAAGACTAGTTGTGGCAACGTCTTCCACAACGAACCTCTCCGTGCACGCATTTCCATAAAGAGTAAATAGTTAACGATATTCTCTTTCTAAATGGAACTGGAAAGTTACCAGACTCAGGTATCCTTCCATTCTTCCATGAAATGTAATTTTTCTGTGACTACGAAGACTAGTTGTGGCAACGTCTTCCACAACGAACCTCTCCGTGCACGCATTTCCATAAAGAGTAAATAGTTAACGATATTCTCTTTCTAAATGGAACTGGAAAGTTACCAGACTCAGGTATCCTATCATTCTTCCATGAAATGTAATTTTTCTGTGACTACGAAGACTAGTTGTGGCAACGTCTTCCACAACGAACCTCTCCGTGCACGCATTTCCATAAAGAGTAAATAGTTAACGATATTCTCTTTCTAAATGGAACTGGAAAGTTACCAGACTCAGGTATCCTTCCATTCTTCCATGAAATGTAATTTTTCCTGTGACTACGAAGACTAGTTGTGGCAACGTCTTCCACAACGAACCTCTCCGTGCACGCATTTCCATAAAGAGTAAATAGTTAACGATATTCTCTTTCTAAATGGAACTGGAAAGTTACCAGACTCAGGTATCCTTCCATTCTTCCATGAAATGTAATTTTTCCTGTGACTACGAAGACTAGTTGTGGCAACGTCTTCCACAACGAACCTCTCCGTGCACGCATTTCCATAAAGAGTAAATAGTTAACGATATTCTCTTTCTAAATGGAACTGGAAAGTTACCAGACTCAGGTATCCTTCCATTCTTCCATGAAATGTAATTTTTCTGTGACTACGAAGACTAGTTGTGGCAACGTCTTCCACAACGAACCTCTCCGTGCACGCATTTCCATAAAGAGTAAATAGTTAACGATATTCTCTTTCTAAATGGAACTGGAAAGTTACCAGACTCAGGTATCCTTCCATTCTTCCATGAAATGTAATTTTTCCTGTGACTACGAAGACTAGTTGTGGCAACGTCTTCCACAACGAACCTCTCCGTGCACGCATTTCCATAAAGAGTAAATAGTTAACGATATTCTCTTTCTAAATGGAACTGGAAAGTTACCAGACTCAGGTATCCTTCCATTCTTCCATGAAATGTAATTTTTCTGTGACTACGAAGACTAGTTGTGGCAACGTCTTCCACAACGAACCTCTCCGTGCACGCATTTCCATAAAGAGTAAATAGTTAACGATATTCTCTTTCTAAATGGAACTGGAAAGTTACCAGACTCAGGTATCCTTCCATTCTTCCATGAAATGTAATTTTTCTGTGACTACGAAGACTAGTTGTGGCAACGTCTTCCACAACGAACCTCTCCGTGCACGCATTTCCATAAAGAGTAAATAGTTAACGATATTCTCTTTCTAAATGGAACTGGAAAGTTACCAGACTCAGGTATCCTTCCATTCTTCCATGAAATGTAATTTTTCCTGTGACTACGAAGACTAGTTGTGGCAACGTCTTCCACAACGAACCTCTCCGTGCACGCATTTCCATAAAGAGTAAATAGTTAACGATATTCTCTTTCTAAATGGAACTGGAAAGTTACCAGACTCAGGTATCCTTCCATTCTTCCATGAAATGTAATTTTTCCTGTGACTACGAAGACTAGTTGTGGCAACGTCTTCCACAACGAACCTCTCCGTGCACGCATTTCCATAAAGAGTAAATAGTTAACGATATTCTCTTTCTAAATGGAACTGGAAAGTTACCAGACTCAGGTATCCTTCCATTCTTCCATGAAATGTAATTTTTCCTGTGACTACGAAGACTAGTTGTGGCAACGTCTTCCACAACGAACCTCTCCGTGCACGCATTTCCATAAAGAGTAAATAGTTAACGATATTCTCTTTCTAAATGGAACTGGAAAGTTACCAGACTCAGGTATCCTTCCATTCTTCCATGAAATGTAATTTTTCTGTGACTACGAAGACTAGTTGTGGCAACGTCTTCCACAACGAACCTCTCCGTGCACGCATTTCCATAAAGAGTAAATAGTTAACGATATTCTCTTTCTAAATGGAACTGGAAAGTTACCAGACTCAGGTATCCTTCCATTCTTCCATGAAATGTAATTTTTCCTGTGACTACGAAGACTAGTTGTGGCAACGTCTTCCACAACGAACCTCTCCGTGCACGCATTTCCATAAAGAGTAAATAGTTAACGATATTCTCTTTCTAAATGGAACTGGAAAGTTACCAGACTCAGGTATCCTTCCATTCTTCCATGAAATGTAATTTTTCCTGTGACTACGAAGACTAGTTGTGGCAACGTCTTCCCCAACGAACCTCTCCGTGCACGCATTTCCATAAAGAGTAAATAGTTAACGATATTCTCTTTCTAAATGGAACTGGAAAGTTACCAGACTCAGGTATCCTTCCATTCTTCCATGAAATGTAATTTTTCCTGTGACTACGAAGACTAGTTGTGGCAACGTCTTCCACAACGAACCTCTCCGTGCACGCATTTCCATAAAGAGTAAATAGTTAACGATATTCTCTTTCTAAATGGAACTGGAAAGTTACCAGACTCAGGTATCCTTCCATTCTTCCATGAAATGTAATTTTTCCTGTGACTACGAAGACTAGTTGTGGCAACGTCTTCCGCAACGAACCTCTCCGTGCACGCATTTCCATAAAGAGTAAATAGTTAACGATATTCTCTTTCTAAATGGAACTGGAAAGTTACCAGACTCAGGTATCCTTCCATTCTTCCATGAAATGTAATTTTTCCTGTGACTACGAAGACTAGTTGTGGCAACGTCTTCCACAACGAACCTCTCCGTGCACGCATTTCCATAAAGAGTAAATAGTTAACGATATTCTCTTTCTAAATGGAACTGGAAAGTTACCAGACTCAGGTATCCTTCCATTCTTCCATGAAATGTAATTTTTCCTGTGACTACGAAGACTAGTTGTGGCAACGTCTTCCGCAAAGAACCTCTCCGTGCACGCATTTCCATAAAGAGTAAATAGTTAACGATATTCTCTTTCTAAATGGAACTGGAAAGTTACCAGACTCAGGTATCCTTCCATTCTTCCATGAAATGTAATTTTTCTGTGACTACGAAGACTAGTTGTGGCAACGTCTTCCACAACGAACCTCTCCGTGCACGCATTTCCATAAAGAGTAAATAGTTAACGATATTCTCTTTCTAAATGGAACTGGAAAGTTACCAGACTCAGGTATCCTTCCATTCTTCCATGAAATGTAATTTTTCCTGTGACTACGAAGACTAGTTGTGGCAACGTCTTCCGCAACGAACCTCTCCGTGCACGCATTTCCATAAAGAGTAAATAGTTAACGATATTCTCTTTCTAAATGGAACTGGAAAGTTACCAGACTCAGGTATCCTTCCATTCTTCCATGAAATGTAATTTTTCTGTGACTACGAAGACTAGTTGTGGCAACGTCTTCCACAACGAACCTCTCCGTGCACGCATTTCCATAAAGAGTAAATAGTTGACGATATTCTCTTTCTAAATGGAACTGGAAAGTTACCAGACTCAGGTATCCTTCCATTCTTCCATGAAATGTAATTTTTCCTGTGACTACGAAGACTAGTTGTGGCAACGTCTTCCGCAACGAACCTCTCCGTGCTTGACATTAAGAAAAAAAAATCTTGAATTTCGAAACAAAAATAAAATATTTATTACTATTTAAAAAGCTGCAATTTCTCACTCGTAAGTTTGATAAAGTGAAATTTTTAATAAGTGCTGTAGAAGTAAAACTTATTACACATACCTTGTGGCTACGTGGTTAAGTCCGAAAAACGCGGCTCCCGCTACAAATGGCTGCATAAATCAGTTCAGAGGTCAAGAAATGTGAGGGCTGTTAGGATTATACATAGTAAAATACTGTAGTGATCGTATCAATCTTGCATCTAACTTCAGTTACTTATTTGTATGGGAGATCACTTGCGGGGCATTTCTATCGTAACGTACCTTTTTCACACGTTTCATAAACGGAAAAGATTGAAATAAAAAGAGCAAACTTCAATGGGAGACACCAGTCCGTTCTGCATTGAAAATCTTGTGCTGTTGTAGTCGGAACAGATGACAGAAATCAGTATAAATTTGGTAATCAGCGATTGTGCGTTACTGGATTTAGCGTGACATGTTAGAAATTTAGAGACGTTCAGTTCAGCAAAAGCAGCGCATAATTAATGGAAACCCTGCCTGAGGGTTAGAAAATGAAAAAGAGGTGATGGATATATTTTCCGAATATTTTAGGCTATTTGTAATGAACCAGTTCCATCTGAACTCTTATGACATTCCCAATTTCTAGTGTTTCTGAAATTTCTGTGGCTAGCAGTAGTTCACCAAGCCTGTGCTGCTGAGATGTTCCGTGTACAGAAGAGATGAATATCAGCCTAAGTACCATTCACAGAGTGTACATTTTCCCTTGCTGGCTAAGCCGCGTTACGATTGAGCTAGTAACTTCGGAACGGTTCTCAATAGCAACCAGATACTTGAGCTTGCTGGACATTGTAGAAATTAACTGTAGAATCATTCGGAACACAGGCATGCACCTTTTGCCTTTAAAGCCAAGTGTTAAATTGGTTTGGTAGCGAGTGAGGTATGAAATTACATCATGTTTCGTTCTAACCAGTCGAACCGAACGAGGAAGGGCAGTAAATAAGACAAAATTGTCGTAGTTACCCTAAATCATGTGAGCAAAATAATTGGGTGACTCCTAAAACATGGCCATGTCTGAATCGACTTCGTGATCTATATCTCAACACATTGAAGTCGCCGGGAAGCTAAAATGGGTATACACATAATGACGTTCCCTTTCACATGGAGCGGCTTTTTAACTTTATGGAAAAGTCTACACCTACATTTATATCCCGCAAGCCTCATTGGTTTGTAAGGCGGAGAGTGCTTCGCTTGCCAATCTAACTTCCCCTTTCCTGGTCCATTATCGAGTGGTGCACAGCAAGAAAGTGCCTCGGTAAACCTTCATATAAACTCTAATTCCTTCAGTTTTCGCGATATGTGCATGGAAGGAAGTAAAATGTTACTCTAGTCTTCATGGATTGTGCGCTCTCGAAATGTCGTTAGTAAACCACAACTTGATGCGCCACGCCTTTCTTATAGCGTCTTCCTTAGATTTTGATGAGCAGTTCCTTGACGCTTATTGTACAAAAATGTGTCTAAACAAGTTTCTCTTCTTTGGACGGTGTTTGTCTGCTCTGTTAATTTTACTTGATAAGGATCATCGATTGAAAAGCAATATTCAAGAACTGTTCGAAAGCGGGTTCTCAATCAACTACCTTCGTAAGTGGACTACATTTCCTTGGTATTCATGCATTTAATCTCCATTTGAAGTCTGTCTTTTTGCTACAGTTCGTTTCATGTTATTGTTCCGTCTTAAACTGATGATGTGATGTGTGTGAAATCTTATGGGATTTAACTGCTAAGCTCATCAGTCCGTAAGATTACACACAACTTAACCTAAATTATCCTAAGGACAAACACACACACACCCATGCCGGAGGGGGGACTCGAACCTCCACCGGGACCAGCCGCACAGTCCACGACTGCAGTGACATGGACCGCTCGGTTAATCCCGCGCGGCCGTCTTAGACTGCACCAGGATCTTACAATTTTTTCTGATCGCCAAAACGCCAATGGTGTAATCGAGCAATAATGAGTGCTTTCGCCTATTTACCTGCAATATGTTACATTTGTTCATGCTGAAGCTCAACTACCACTCCCTGCGCAAACGTCGATACTCTGATGGTCCCCCTGCGTTTCGTTAAAATTTTCTGTTGGTGCGACTGTCCTGTATACAACATTAGCCGCGAGCAACCATAACGTCTGCCTTAATGGTTCAAATGGCTCTGAGCACTATGGGACTCAACTACTTTGGTCATCAGTCCCCTAGAACTTAGAACTACTTAAACCTAACTAACCTAAGGACATCACACACATTCATGCCCGAGGCAGGATTCGAACCTGCGACCGTAGCAGTCGCACAGTTCCGGACTGAAGCGCCAAGAACCACTCGGCCACCGTGGCCGGCCGTCTGCCTTAATCCACCGGATAATTTGTATATGTGGCAAACAGTAATGGTGCTATATCTACTGACGTTTAGGGTCAACTGCCAGAGCCCACACCATTCATGTGTCCTCTGTAGATCCTTCTGCAGATATTTTACTATGTTCTGCCATTGCCGCCTTCTAATACACAATCATACGTCTGCAAGCAGCTTTAAAGAGCTTCCGACGCTTCCTACCAGATCACTTATATTAAATGTAAACAGTAAAGGTCCTACGATAACTTCCTTGAGGTACCCACCGATATACGTCGATTTTGCTCCGTTGAGAGCGACGTGTTGAATTCTAGGTGCAAGGAAGTCTTGAATCTGGCCCGATATTCGGTAAACTCGTTTTTTTTTCACTAATTAGCAGTCCAGGACAGTGTCACACCAAGTCAAGGAACACGGTACCAAACTGACCGCCGTTGTCTACAGTGTGGAAGAGTGCGAGCTGAGTTTCGCAAGATCTCTGTTTGCGAATTCCTTGATGATTTTTATAGGGATTTTCGTTCTACATCTACATCTACATGACTACTCTGGAATTCACATTTAAGTGCTTGGCAGAGGGTTCATCGAACCACAATCATACTATCCCCCTACCATTCCACTCCCGAACAGCGCGCGGGAAAAACGAACACCTAAACCTTTCTGTTCGAGCTCTGATTTCTCTTATTTTATTTTGATGATCATTTCTACCTATATAGGTTGGGCTCAACAAAATATTTTCGCATTCGGAAGAGAAAGTTGGTGACTGAAATTTCGTAAAAAGATCTCGTCGCGACGAAAAACGTCTTTGCTGTAATCTGCCACACTCTCTCCCCTATTACGTGATAATACAAAACGAGCTGCCATTTTTTGCACCCTTTCGATGTCCTCCGTCAATCCCACCTGGTAAGGATCCCACACCGCGCAGCAATATTCTAACAGAGGACGAACGAGTGTAGTGTAAGCTGTCCCGTTAGTGGACTTGTTGCATCTTCTAAGTGTCCTGCCAATGAAACGCAACCTTTGGTTCGCCTTCCCCACAATATTATCTATGTTGTCTTTCCAACGGAAGTTGTTCGTAATTTTAACACCCAGGTACTTAGTTGAATTGACAGCCTTGAGAATTGTACTATTTATCGAGTAATCGAATTCCAACGGATTTCTTTTGGAACTCATGTGGATCACCTCACACTTTTCGTTATTTAGCGTCAACTGCCACCTGCCACACCATACAGCAATCTTTTCTAAATCGCTTTGCAACTGATACTGGTCTTCGGATGACCTTACTAGACGGTAAATTACAGCATCATCTGCGAACAACCTAAGAGAACTGCTCAGATTGTCACCCAGGTCATTTATATAGATCAGGAACAGCAGAGGTCCCAGGACGCTTCCCTGGGGAACACCTGATATCACTTCAGTTTTAGTCGATGATTTGCCGTCTATTACTACGAACTGCGACCTTCCCGACAGGAAATCACGAATCCAGTCGCACAAGTGAGACGATACCCCATAGGCCCGCAGCTTGATTAGAAGTCGCTTGTGAGGAATGGTGTCAAAAGCTTTCCGGAAATCTAGAAATACGGAATCAACTTGAGATCCCCTGTCGATAGCGGCCATTACTTCATGCGAATAAAGAGCTAGATGCGTTACACAAGAGCGATGTTTTCTGAAACCATGCTGATTACGTATCAATAGATCGTTTCCTTCGAGGTGATTCATAATGATTGAATGCAGTATATGCTCCAAAACCCTACTGCAAACCGACGTCAATGATATAGGTCTGTAGTTAGATGAATTACTCCTACTACCCTTCTTAAACACTAGTGCGACCTGCGCAATTTTCCAATCTGTAGGTACAAATCTAGCGGTGAGCGAGCGGTTGTATATGAGTGCTAAGTAGGGAGCTATTGTATCGGCGTAATCTGAAAGGAACCTAATCGGTATACAATCTAGACCTGAAGACTTCCCCGTATCAAGCGATTTGAGTTGCTTCGCAACCCCTAAGGTATCTACTTCTAAGAAACTCATGCTAGCAGCTGTTCGTGTTTCAAATTCTGGAATATTCCATTCGTCTTCCTTGGTGAAGGAATTTCGGAAAACTGCGTTCAATAACTCCGCTTTAGCGGCACAGTTGTCGGTAACAGTACCATCGGCACTGCGCAGCGAAGGCATTGACTGCGTCTTGCCGCTTGTGTACTTTACATACGACCAGAATTTCTTCGGATTTTCTACCAAATTTCGAGGCAATGTTTCTTTGTGGAACCTATTAAAGGCATCTCGCATTGAAGTCCGTGCCAAATTTCGCGCGTCTGTAAATTTTAGCCAATCTTCGGGATTTCGCGTTCTTCTGAACTTCGCATGCTTTTTCCGTTGCCTCTGCAACAGCGTTCGGACCTGTTGTGTGTACCACGGGGGATCCGTTCCATCTCTTACCAATGTATGAGGTATGAATCTCTCAATTGCTGTTGCTACTATATCTTTGAATTTGAGCCACATCTCGTCTACATTTGCATAGTCAGTTCGGAAGGAATGGAGATTGTCTCTTAGGAAAACGTCAGAGTTCTTGAGCATAAAACATGTTCCACAATTCTACAACAGACTGACCTCAACGATATAGGCCTATAAGTGCCTTTCTGCTATTGCCCTTCTTCCAGTCACTTGTGCCTTTCGTTGTTCCAGCATTCTACGATAAACTGCTGCTGGAAGTGGAGCATGATCTTTCGTATAATCTCTATAGAAACTTACAAGTGTCTCATTTGGTCCTGATTCATTTCCAGTATAACGCGATTGTAGCTGTTTTTCTATCACACTGTCAGCTTATCTCAATATCTGTCATTTCGAAGTTCGTACGATTATAGAAATGAGGGACCGTGTCACGATCTTCCTCGATGAATTAGTATTTCTGCCATCTGTCATTTTTTCGTTTCGGTGCCATTGTGGTCATTAAGTAACTGAATAAAGGACTTTGAACCTCTTACTGATTTTACGTAAGACCAAAACTTCTTGGGATTTTTAGTCAGATCGGACGTCAAAATTTTACTTTCAGAGTCACTGAACTCTTCTCTCATTGCTTTCCTTACGCTCATTTTCGCTCCGTTCAATTTTTGTGTGTCAGTTAGATTTGACTTCTCTTGAATCTGTGATGAAGTTCGCTTTGTTGGCGTAGCAGGTTTCTAACGCAACTACTGTATCACAGTGGATCTTCCGCATCCCTTAAGACCTTTTTGGATGATATTTACCTAAGGCATGTTGAATGCTGCTTTTCAATTTTTTCAGTTTGTGATTACAACTTCGTTCCAAGCACTAAATATTTGACGTTGATTACTCAGATACCCTGCAATCTGTGTGGTATCACTCTTGCTAAGCAAAAATATTTTCGCCGGCCGCGGTGGTCTCGCGGTTCTAGGCGCTTCAGTCTGGAACCGCGCGACTGCTACGGTCGCAGATTCGAATCCTGCCTCGGGCATAGATGTTTGTGATGTCCTCAGGTTAGTTAGGTTTAAGTAGTTCTAAGTTCTAGGGGACTCATGTCCACAGATGTTAAGTCCCATAGTGCTCAGAGCCATTTGAACCATTTTGAAAAATATTTTCTTAGCTTTCTTGATATTCCTTGTAATGCCAGGAGTCGCAGATGCTAGCACAGTCTCATTATCACTTATACCCTCCTCTGTATCAATTTTTTTCTGTCGCATTATCACTTATACCCTCCTCTGTATCAACTTTTTCTGAAAGTTCTTGTCTATTTGTTGCTAGAAGGTCTAAGACATTACCTTCGTGAGTCGGTTCTCTATATGCTCAAAGTAATTTTCGAACAAGACTTTCAGAATAACTTCAGACGAATCTCTTTTGCTGGCAGTACTTCTGATAGCATAACTCTCTAGATGTATACCTGGGAAGCAGAAGTCCCACCCGAAAACTACAGCATAATCAGGAAAATTGTACACTATATCCTGCAAGTTGTCTCTGAAGCGCTCTACCACTACAGTTCCTGACCCAGCTGATCTATAAAACAATCCGATTACCATTTGTAACCCATCTCTAATGCTTAACTTCACCTAGGTTATTCCACGCTACATTTTATCGAGTTCTGTACGGCAATAAATATGCCATCACTATTGGCGACTAACCTATCTTTACGATAAATGTTCCAATCTAAATTTAGGATTTCGTTGCTATTCACTGTCAGTTTCAGCCAAATTTCTGTTCCTAATATTATCTGAGCGTTATAACGTTCGATAAGCGATACTAATTGTGGTTCATTACTATGGGCGCTCCTGCAGTTTACTGATATATATTAACCTTTTCCCTTTCCGATTTGTGGGGTCGAGCATTCTTTGGGAATCATATGGCTGATGTATCTTCGATTTCGAGAGGTAATTCGTCTTTGTTGCCAAGTGAGCGCGGGTTCCTCTAACCTAAAAATAAAATTAAAACAAGATCATGTATACGGCGCACGTACTCAGCTACGCTAGTACCCGCTTCCTATGTGTCAAACAATGTTGTCAGATCAAGTTCAGTTTTCGGGCTTCTCTTTATCATCCACCATTTCGGTATTAGCGTGATCACTGAACGACTCTACAGATGACACTTATGTGCCTACTGAATCTGAGTAAGATCAACACTTCTTAAGACTATTTTGTTAGATCGGTATACAGAATTAAAGGACTCTTCATAGCTCGCGCCCGAATACGAAGTACTTCGTCACTGCCTATAACACCAATAAGTCGAACATTTAAAACATCGCATCCATCTACGCCGCTAGCATCAACATCTGCCACAAGTGATATGGCTCTGAGCACTATGCGACTTAACTTCTGAGGTCATCAGTCACCTAGAACTTAGAACTAACTAACCTAAGGACATCACACACATCCATGCCCGAGGCAGGATTCGAACCTGCGACCGCAGCGGTCGCTCGGTTCCAGACTGTAGCGCCTAGAACCGCACGGCCACTACGGCCGGCTGCCACAAGTGATAATGGCTCGGTTTGGAACTAGATTCATTGAACTACTATATCAAATTGTGTGAAACGTAATGTTTTTTTTTTTTTTTCAAGGTAATATTAGTGGATTTGTGCATGAATGGAAAAGACTGTTTGTGGCCGTCTTACAGCTGAATTTATGTAAGCTGTTAATGTTCATCAAAAATTTGAATTAATGGTGAATGACAGCATTCACATTCGAGAATTCACCTGAAAGATGCCACTGATTTATTTTCTCACTTATACTTATTTTGTCCTGTGATTGTGTTTTGGTTCATATAAACTTCTTTCACTTTCTTAACCTGTAATCAAATGAATGAATTGACGTTCGTCAATAAACAAAAAAAAAATATTGTCATTATTTCTTGGTATGTCTATCAGTGTGAGATATGAAACCTAAGATTATTTACCATTCACAACATCATGTGCGAGTATCGCCACTAACGACGATTGTGATATCAGCGCATAAGAAAAACACAGTGAACGATGACTGGGACAGAACATGACAAAAATAATAAATAAGATAAAACGACTGTACTATGTGAACAAGCGCCAAGGTTGCTGCTGATGCGGTATGTAAACGCAACTTAGTGTTCCTGCTTCTGTTCCTTCCGAACCGGTCAGCTACCCGCTGCGTCGGAAGCCTGGCTGTGTAACGCCTGCTCCATATGCAACACGCCTGTTGCTTCAGTGTAGCGAGCTGCATAGTAATACGACGTCGATCCGCTCGATGCAGCAACAGCAAGGTCATCGAACGTGAGTGTCATTGTTATGTTAAGACTTTGACGCTCCATGCACACGTTCAGTACACAAATCCAGATTTTCTGTCATCAGCGTATCTGTACATTTCTTGTCTCTTCGATGGACAAAACGTATTAATCTAAAGCTTACCTAAATTAATACAGTACCATATGCACCATTAGTATCATAGACAAGATTTCAACAACAGTATCTACCAAAACTCAATATTGACGTCTGCAACAGCAATATAGCACTTTTGACAGAGGTCTGACGTTACTTCCGTCCTTCTGATTTCATACGAAAAAAATGAACCGTTCTGTCAGAAAATACCTTTCAGACATATTATATTGTTCTACAGTTGGCAGACAGCAGTCCGATTGTATCGAGTTTAGAATTGGTCGATAATTAACTGATATCATACAAACATTTCCTTTGTCTCAAAACCGTCGCCAGAACCTTGAAATGCACTTAGTGGGATATTCAACGCTTGTGAGACTGCAGCCTGTGTCCGACCTGCTTCTACGAATACAAAGATTCTATCTTCCACAACACAATCGAAATACCATCTTTGTGGAATTACGTTGTAAGTTTCAACGTAAGGCTGCCTTCTGTTCACAACGAAAGTACAAACACTCCCCAGCGTAATGCAATGTTTTCATGAGGTCTGATTCACAAACAAGGGGCAATCAAAAAATTTGCATTCGAAGGCCACACTAAACCATTGACTACATCTCGGTGCTTATACACTGAAGAAACTGGTACATTTGCCTAATATCGTGTAGGATCCCCGTGTGCACGCAGAAGTGCCGCAACGTGACGTGACATCGACACGACTAATGTCTGAAGTAGTACTGGAGGGAATTAACAACATGAATCCTACAGGGCTGTCCGTAAATCCGTAAGAGTATGATGGGGTAGAGATCTCTTCTGAACAGCACGTCGCAAGACTTACCAGATAGGCTCAATAATGTTCATGTCTGGGGAGTTTGGTGGCCAGCGGAAGTGTTTAAATTCAGAAGAGGGTTCCTAGAGCCACTCTGTAGCAAATTAAAACCGTGTGAGGTGTCGCATTGTCCTACTGGAATTGCCCAAGTCCGTCGGAATGCACAATGGATATGAATGCATGCAGCTGATCAGACAGAATGCTTACGTATGTGTAACCTGTCAGAGTCGTGTCTCGACGTATCAGGAGTCCCATATCACTTCAACTGCACACGCCTCAGACCATTACAGAGCCTCCACCAGCTTGAATAGCCCCTGCTGACATGCAGGATCCACGGATTCATGAGGTTGTCTACATACCCATACACGTTCATCCGGTCGATACAATTTGAAACGAGACTCCTCCGGCGAGGCAACATGTTTCCAGTCGTCAACAGTCCAATGTCGGTGTTAACGGGCCCAGGCGAGGCGTAAATCTTTGTGCCGTGCAATCATTAAGGGTACACGAGTGGGCCTTCGGCTCTGAAAGCCCATAACGATGATGTTCCTTTGAATGGTTCATACGCTTACTCTTGTTTATGGCCTAGCATTGAAAACTACAGCAGTCTGCGGAAAGGTTGCACTTGTGTCACACAGAACTATTCTCTTCAGTCGTCATTGGTCCCGTTCTTGAGGATCTTTTTTCGGCCGTAGCGATGTTGGAGATTTGATGTTTTACCGGATTCCCGATATTCAAGGTACACTCGTGAAATGGTCGTCAGGAAAAATCCCCACTTCATCGCTACCACGGAGGTGGTGTGTCCCATCGCTCGTGTGCCGGCTATAAAATCACCTTCAGACCCACGTAAATCTCGATAACCTGCCGTTGTAGCAGCAGTAACCGATTTAACAACTGCACCAGACACTTATTGTCTTACATAAGCGTTGCCGACCGCAGCGCCGTATGTTGCATGTTTACATGTCTGCATTTGAATACGCGTGCCTATACCAGTTTCTTTGTCGCTTCGATGTATATCCGCATCGGAGTCACGCTGGGTTGCATATATGACGCAGCAACGCTCTCAAAGGGAAACTTTCTGATCGCCTCTTATATCTGACCAAAGTAAGGACACTTCCTGTCTCATACAGAAAGCGCAGTTCGTTTTTGTAGGGCATGTTGATAGTCAAGGAAAACGAATGTTCATCACTGCTTTCTATACTTCCCTCTTACCTCTGGTGTGCTTAACCTATCGATGCAACAGTACATCTACATCTACACAGGTACTCTACGAATTGAGAAAAAGCTGTAAATGTGGGCACCCTCTTTTGCTTTTGATTTAAAAGTACTTTTATAGACTTTTACCTTCATTAACAACTACAACAAGTTTAATTAATGTTAAGAGGTAAGACAATGATTAATATGTATTATATCTATACAAAAACGAAGAGTCACGAAAAGCTCGTAAAATGGAGCTAAGACTAATATGGGCCGCAATAGAAAGGTACAAAAAATCTTGTGAAATATTATAATATAACTGAATAAAACAATACAAAACAAAGATCAGTCTAAAAAGAGCAGCTTTAATTGTTTTAAAAGAACACCAAATTGTCTGCAGAAAACGCAAACGTAAATAATTCCTACACCTTCAACCTGCCACAATTAAGTTCAGCACACATTTGACACATAAAATACTTAACCCACATTACTCCTAGATAACTTTTCAAGAGGGAAGACTGGTGTATCCCCATCGTTAATATGCAGGTCATTATTGCTACTGACAAGGAGAGGTTTGCAAGTGTCTGCTGAGTCCGATGATAAATCATATCGTTTCATGGAACAAATTTTCTTTTTCTCAAGGCCTCGAAACTTTCCTTTTGTGCTCGCAGGGCGACCTCTATCCCCAGAAAAACTCAATGCTTTCTTCTTGAGATCACTTTTCTCAAGGGACTTGGTCAACTGATCCTTGTATGGCGTTCTAGTTGTTGATTTTCGTCCCCGAGTAGTGGTTCTCTTCTTAGAGTCGGTGACAGTAGATATGTCGAACTGTGAAATCATTTTATGCTAACTCTTTGAGGGACAGAAATATTTTTAAAGGAAAATATCTGAATTGTCAAAACTATAAAAATTATTAATAAGTAAAATAATTTATTTAAATAAGTTTTACATTATTTACTTACTTTTTAATTATAGATTGTGGTTACCTGTGATAACCACCACCAATAACAGTCACTAGTTATTTATTTGATGACAGACTTTAATAGGTAAAACGAAACACATTTCTAAGGAAATTGTTTACACAACCACCTCACAAGTTTAATATTATTGCCAATGAAATGTCCGAAAGTAATTTTTACCTTTTCTTAGCCAAAGAGGAACATTACATTTTGAACATGTCCACCGTGTTCTGCCAGGAAAAGCATGTGTGCTGCATACTGTGCATCTTCTAGATGTTGCCGCTGTTGGCTCATATTCACTTCCTTCCAGTATTATTTGTTTTTCCACATGTGGTCTATGTTTACTGAGAGTTACACTCTTTCATTTTTGACCTACATCAATGCTGTGGACAATCGTTCTGGCAAGCAGATCTTTAGATGTCTTTATTCATGAATTGTTCCATTTCAGTTTCTTTGTAGATGACAAACGCATTGTCTTGACACGTATCAATAAAGTGGAAAAAGCCTCTGCCACTATTTTTTACTTTTGCAATCATAACCATAGTCTCCCTTTAGACGATCAAAACTGTCAGGAAAATCCATTTTCCTGTTTTAGTCACTCAATTCACGGGGGCCTCCCACTACAGCAGTTCATTGATCTTTGTCCTTCATGTTTACACTTGTGGTGTCACTTGGAGATCAGGTACACCGCTCGTTTGTCTATCCACTTGTAAAATGACACACCATGAATGCTGACTCTGCTGTCAAAGTCCCCTCGTTTCATTCTTTTGTCTTCCTTTAATTTCGGGAGAAATTTACATGTAGGGTTTACGGTTCCAACTGCAAACATTTTCTGGGCCTTTAGTAGGACGAAGAAAGTACAAGATGTGAAGAAATTATCCACGAAAATAATATGATTTTTACCATAAAGTACTTCACATAAAACTGTCACTACCTGTGTACACAGTCTCATGGCAGACTTCTCTTTAGCTATTTTTCCTTTATAGATTTGGAACTTAAGATTATATGCAGGTTGATGACACGTTATCCATATTTTATACCCTCTTTTCACAGCGTTGTCCCTCATGTTCTGCTTCATCTGATTCATTCATATTTTCTGTGGGACATGTTAATATGGTATTTTACAGTCGAGTTCGTATGTAGAGTCACTACCAGAGGTTTGAAACAAATTTGTTTCACTATCTGAGTCTGATGGAAGGTCCTCGAAAAGGAAGTTTTCGAATTTCATCGTCACAAAGACACCTCTTAGCCATACTGTATGAAAGTTGTATCCCAGCTGCGTAGTGTTTGGTAGCGTTAACCTAGATGAAAGCAACAAATATAGGAACTGAACAAACTTATTTCACATAACTATTACGCAGTGATTCATTAGCATATACCAAATTTATACATGAAAATACTTACTTCGAAATAAAAGTAATTTATATGTGCCAGATTTTATCTTCAAAACGTACACCAACTAAACCACGCAGAACTGCTGCAAAGCAATAAACAAATTGTATGAAAGTGAACTGCCAACACCCAATGCCATGCCACCTAGGAAGAACTCCCTCAACTAACTATGCGACTCGCAACGAGAACTCCCGTCTCATTCGGCCGCCAGGTATTATGAAGTAAGTGGTTCACATCGATAACCACCGCCCTTGAAAGTTAAGAGAACAGATTATGTACTTACGGAATCCTTAAAATGGAGGCCGATATTTACACTAACGCCACTTAAGAAACACAGACACTGTTAGATCTGTGGAGTTATAATAAGGGGAGCTGTCATGACGTCACAAACTTGGAATCAACGTTCTCCATGTTATTAGTGTCAAAAATTAGCTTCTGGTGGAGGCGTTTTGATATAAAAAAATAGCAGCTTGCATCATTTACAGGCGTCTAGTCATTCTGATCATAGTAAAAAATGGAAAGAAATTACATTTTATTCGTCAGTGGACTCGTTCAAGCGATATTTTTTTTATATACGTGAATTTTAGTTACGATGTTTACTTTTACTGTAGGAATTTTACTTCCGTTATTTGACTTCGGACTTCCTATCAGTACAACACCGAGAACGCTCTGGTTGAATGCTGTGAGAAGCAAATATTGCAAACCGTCCAGACATAGCAAGCAAAATGTGTCTCGGCATTAAGAAAAATGCTGGATTACGAACGCAGCCTTTCACATCACATACTTCGCTTCTTGGTTGTTCGAAAGGTATAACGAAAAGAAAGTTATACTAACGAGGCGAAATACGTCATATTACTGGATAAAATATGCCTTTAAGACCAGAAAAACATTTGAAAATGTCTTCCTGCCACTGTAGTATTCACGAAAGCTGTGCAATATTTACTATCTAAAATAGCTGTTGCGTGGACACGACAAAAATTAAAAACAAGAAGTGTCTGTAACGCCGCCTCCCCTTATTTCATCTCCATGACCACATCTCTTCTAAAAGTAGCGTAGGATTCTGATTTTCCGGATGTCACTGAGAAACTGTTAAGATGAGACGGTACGCCCTAAACTGCCGTTGTTAAAGTAAGCTAATTCATGTCCCTTGTGCAACTCGCTGATCCTAAATGGCTGTGGTATCGCAATTCGAATATGTTGTTGTTGTTGTCTTCAGTCCTGAGACTGGTTTGGTGCAGCACTACATGCTACTCTATCCTGTGTAAGCCTCTTCATCTCCGAGTAACTACTGCAACCTACATCCTTCTGAATCTGCTTATTATATTCATCTCTTGCTCTCCCTCTACGATTTCTACCCTCCTCGCTTCCCCCCAGTAGTAAACTGGTGATCCCTTATGTCTCAGAATGTGTCCTACCAACCGATCCCTTCTTCTAGTCAGGTTGTGTTGTGAATTTATTTTTTCTCAGTTCTATTCCGTACCACCTCCTCTTTAGTTACGTGATCTACCCATCTAATCTTCAACATTCTTCTGTAGCACCTCGTTTCAAAAACTTCCATTCTCTCTTTGTCTAAACTGTTTATCGTCCATGTTTCACTTCCATTAATGGCTACACTCCATACAAATACTTTCAGAAACGACTTCCTGACACTTAAATCTATACTCTATGTTAACAAATTTCTCTTCTTCGGGAATGCTTTTCTTGCCATTGCCAGCTTACATTTTGTGTCCTCTCTATTTCTACTATCCTCAGTTATTTTGAAACCTAAATAGCATAACATCTACTACTTTACGTCTCATTTCCTGACCTAATTCCCTCAGCATCACCTGATTTAATTTGACTTCATTCCATCATCCTCGTTTTGCTTTTGTTGAGTTTCATCTTGTATCCTCCTTTCAAGTCACTATCCATCCTGTTCAACTTCTCTTGGCCCATAATTGAATCAGGGGTAGAGTGCGTGTGTATGAATGAATTTTATGAAACGAAGCGGAAAATTAATACAGAGTAACAGATACCATAAAAATTAAAAAAAAACAATAATGCATTTATAACTGGTGGACAGTTGACTGAGATGAATGTTCAGAAAGAACATAGCATCTATTTACGAAAAAAAACTAAAAATTGATTTTCTGAAAAATTTCAGCCTACTGTCTTACCTTAAAGCTAACCTTAAACATATGGAAAGAAAACGAAATTACTGCCAGATGTCTGCAGTCCAGAACAAATATCACTTCGCATAATAATCAACGCTTTAACCACACTGTTTGAAACAGTAGTTCCAACTGCTTATTGCTATTTCTACCAATAATAGGTCTGTTTACAGTCCAGGCCGCTAGACTGCAGCAATTCCCATGCCCTCTTGGAGAGCGGTGCCCATGTTTACACCTGAGGCCGTTTTTATGCCTTCTCTAACTATAAGGTGCATGGCAGAGGGTTCTTTTCATTGTATCATTTCAGTAGTAAGGTTGCAGCGTCAGAAGATTGTATCGAAACACAAGAAGTTAATATGAGCTTTGTACTGAGAGTAAATTGACCTGTGGTAATGGAAGGAAACAATTAAGATTACTGTTAAACATCCCATCAATGACGAGATCATTAGAGACTAGGATTGGGAACGGAAATGGATCGTGAACTTTCGAAGGAAATTCCCAGGCATTTGCCATAACTGATTTAAGGAAATCAAGGAAAGCTTAAATCTGGACGGAGATTTCAATCGCCGTTCTGCCGAATACTTGTCCAGTACTTTATGCCTTTACCACCTCACTTTCTAAGTACGTATCGCAACCACTTTTATGTCTTTCCCCTGTTTTGTGGACTCTAATTTCATTAAAAACAACTGTGAGTTTACTAGGGAGCAAATCGTAACCACTGGTATTTTTATTGGGAATTATTTGATGGCTATCCTATTTAAGATGCAGTAAGCAGTCAGAGAATTGTAGCTTAGTGCTATCGGACAGTAACTTCCTAGAAGCCGCTATCTTTTGTACGTCAGCTCGCTACATGAGCTCCGATCTCAGTGTACTGCCTGTTAAGATACTTCGTAGTTCGCTACACGGCCACAGCGGCGCGTCGAATCGTCCTCTGTTCATTATGTCGGAGGAATACAACACTGTGAATGGGGTTTCCAATTAGAAATTTTGAAATAATGCCCTGTCCTACCTTCGCAGCATGGATGTGGGGTACCATGTGCCACTGAATATTCAAGGGCCATTGAGTAGCATGTCCCAAATTACGATTGTGTATCCATTTATATTCCTCCAATTACAGCGCCATCTGTGGCGAAACGAAGAAAATGCTTCTGACCAAACTTACGTAGATTTTGCCGAGGATCGTAATGTGCAGTAGAGAACGTGGGTTCCCATGAAGATTTCAAAGTTGCCCCCCCACCCCACACAGCCAACGCAGGGTGGGGGAGTCAAGTATGGTATCATTGGATGTCCCCCTCCGACACAAACAAACTGGAATTATAACTTTTTTGTACGGTGTGTAGTTTTAGAGATATTTCAGTGTCTTTAGTTAAAATCAACACACATTAAAACACACACATTAAAAAAAAAATTCATCACCTCGGTTCCGAGAGTTCCGGAACCTGTACACAAAACTGTAATAGATATCAACATAACCATCATTTCCGCCCATGTTATTGCTCATGAAAACCACACATTGCATGTTGCACCACTATACAGCTAGACCTTCAGAGGTGGTAGTCCACATTGCTGTCCACACCGGTACACCCAGAAGCACGCCCTCTTGCATTAATGCATGCCTGTGATCGTCGTGGCATACTATCCACAAGTTAATCAAGGCAATGTTGGTCCAGATTGTCCAACTCCTCAACGACGATTCACCGTAGATCCCTCGGAGTGGTTGATAGGTCACATCGTCCATAAACAGCCTTTTTCAATCTATCCCAGGCATGAAACTTCCTGGCAGATTAAAACCGTGTGCCGGACCGAGACTCGAACTCGGGACCTTTGTCTGTCGCGGGCAAGTGCTCTACCAACTGAGATACCCAAGCACGACTCACGCCCCGTCCTCACAGCTCTACTTCTGCCAGTACCTCGTCTCCTACCTTCCAAACGTTACAGAAGCTCTCCTGCGAACGAAGTCATTCACAAGACGTGCACGTTGGGGGCGCGAATTGCCGTTCGCAGGAGAGCGTGGCTCCATCAATTCTCTCATTGTTTTCCTCCCAACTGGTCATTACAGCACAGATTAGAATTTATATGTGGCCACTTAGAGAATGAACCAGCTGAAAGAATGCGATCGGTCATTCACTATTGTCACAGGGAAGGAGAATTTTATCATGCCTTCCTCTCAGCATATTGGTCTCAACCTACACGTGACCGAGTAAAACATACCATCATAATGATGAAAAATTTCGAACAATCTGAATTTTCCAGTCTTGTGAAATATTTTGAAGACATGTTGCACAAGAATCAGTACCTGTCAAACCCATACAGCCCCTCAGAAGTTATCCGCATTTGCTTAATCAAATTACCTGAACATTTACGACATATTATTTTGGCACGACGTTGCAAAAACGACATTGAAGCTTTTCAGGGACTCTTACAAGAATTAGAAATTTACACTGACAATCGCGGAACGCGAAAACAGGAACACAACAATTACAGGTCACATCCGTAGCAATTCCGCGATGAAAGAAATAATAACTGGACACGACAAGGCTATTCTCACAACACAAATCGTGACCAAAACAGACACCACCCGTATGACAACCGTTGGCAGAATAATAGTTACAGAGAAAGATCGCACTTCCGTAATTATGAATATGACAGAGATAACCACAGAAACAGACAATATGGAAACCAAAACAATTATTATCAAGGGAGACAGAATAACTTCAGACGCAACAGTTCAGCGCGCAGTTACGATTCAGGAGGAAATTCCCCACCACGTGACCGACAAGAAAGAAACTATGGAGTCTACCGACATGACGACAGACGATATGATCGTAACGACAGACCTAATTGCATCAGAACTGGCGGGATTCAAACAGAGCAGGGACCTCTCGACAAGGTGAATTTGTAGAAGTTAGGTCTCCTAATCCCAATAACGACGCACGCCAACAAAGAGATAGCAGACAATGACTCGCACGGCAGGCAGCCACGTGAGCCGGCTAGCTCAGAGAAAAATAACAAAGACGCTAACCCGAAGAAAAACTCCAGTATTCTTTACCGACGTATACCACATGATAGTTGCGTTTAAGTTGGAACTCTGCTTACTAGGGAAAGTAAAGGATTGCACCACATTTCACATGTAAAACCGTTTATTGAAAGATAATCTGCTTTTTCACTTTGTCTTTGCCATAAAACTTTTCACTTCACATTTCTAGTATGCTTTTCAGACTTGAGAAACTGTTACCATGCAACAATGTTTGAAGTTAAATATCCAGTCAAGAACCAAGAGAACTTATTTAAACAGAAATTACGAATGCATTGTTATAGTGAACAGACGACAAAGTGTTGTTATTTGTACATTCTTGCTTGTTAGTTTGCACGATTACGTAACGACTATCAGGCTTACATACTTAGAACATATACTGCTAATGAGATTTTAATGCAACATTTTGGTTTACTTGAAAAGACATTCTTTATTTGAAGTACTTTCTGTGAGATACCAGATGACACAGTGGTTTGTTTATGTGACAGCTACACGATTTTATCACGACGCTACTAATGAGTGACAATTTACAATGTTGCTTTTGCTGTGTTTCTGTTTTATATCTGCACGGTTTTTCTGAATTCTTCTGGAAAGCAAAACATGTTTTAGTAGTAACTTTTGTGGTATAGCTACAATGAGACAGCCTTTTCCGTAGCACAACAATACGTTACAGCACAGTACTTTCTTCATCACGGCAATAAGCATAATAAGTAAGATATCTGTATGTGAAGCATTACACTTTTGTTTATCATGAGGTAAGTACATTGACTTCTGCAGAACTACGGCGATAACTACGACACTTCCACAGAGATTATCTTACAACAAGACGCACAGTTTAGCGCTACAGTACACGTATTTGAGTGATTAATTTTGTACTTAAAACATTTACATTTAAAGATTTATGAATTACAATGATACAAAGGTTTTCTGTGATACACTTCATTCCATTGCTGTAATCTGTAACACCTGAGGGTATAATTACATTAATCCTCAGGGGGGGACACGCCTATTTTATGTACCTTGTGTTTGGCAAGCACAAGGAGCCCTATCTTATATGGTATTTGCTTATACAACTTTACACATCGGTACCATTTTATTTTATTTAACAGAGAAACAAACTTTTTTTTTACTACATCAGTGACAGATGTTTACGCAACTACACAGCTGGATAACTTCACACTTATGAAATTGTATTTCGTCTGTACTTTGTGAACTGTTCATATTTTTTCAGAACCATTGTGATGCTATGAGAGCTCTGAATGATGTATTTGGTATGGGATCACGATTTTAAAGTACGTTTGAGCTAGATGACACTATTGAAATGAGCAGAGAATTTTTTTAGGTTTTGAAATTATTGCAGAAAGCTACGACGTTTTTGAGATTTGGCTGAGCTTTTATGATGTTAGTATTATGATGACAATGTGTATTATGCTGTTGAGATATGTCTATGATCAATAAGCTGATGCTATATGAAGAATTTGATTATGCTACATATTTATTATGATGAAATATTAAAGAAGTGTCGACGAATATTTATATGTGTAATAAGGTAAGGAATAATGAGTAGTGTTTAGGGACTCTGACTTGTGAAAAAGGATGTTGGAAACCAAGAATCGTACTTTAAGAGTTATGAAATGTTTGTAAATGCGTGAATGTACCACAATGCTGACGAAAATTTTTTGGACACTGTTATATTTACAGGATTTTGTTTCTATACATTTGTAACGCAAATTCTCGACCTGTAAAATTTTTTATATGAGACTGCCACTGTAGCGGAAACTGCTGTCGTAAATATTTCGGTAAGAAAGGTAAGTGACCTTGACATAATGCGTTTTGGGCGCCCAGCTGAGAGATAGTCGTCTGACAAAAGAAAGCCATTAGGAAGAGAAAAAAAAAAGAGGCCATTATCCTCGCTATTGACATTCCTTTGTAGAAAGCTTCGCAAATACGACACGCTCATTACTTGGAAAGATACTTACATATGCACAACTGATTATGACATGCGTCTTTCTACGAGAGTTAAGAGAATTTCTACTAACTTATGGAATGCCACATGACTATTGAATGATATTTTTATGCTTTGTACATAGTTGCTTATTTCATTTGATATCTGTTTTCCAGCTGTGTTGCAGCATTGGTTTTATAAAATGAAATTAAGTGCATTTGCTAATGTGAACACTTTCTGCCAACAGATCTATTAAATAATAATTTTATGATCCATATTCTTCGAAAAAGGAGCACTTGGAATGGAAAGAACTACAAGAAGGGATTAATAACAGTAACTGCATACATAATTTTCTTTTCAACTACTTGGTAATTTTTTAGGTAGAGTAAGTTATCGTGATGCATCCCTCTAGTGTTAATATGTGACATAGGTATTATACATGGCCATTTTTACTTTAATATTTTTTCTGCGTGAGCTTTGTCATGTTTAGATATAAGTTATTGCATTTGCTGCTGCTCTTTGCCAGGCATAGTGCTACTAAATTTCACTTTGTATTACTCTGTTAAGCTAGTTTTACTACTGATTTATTTTTCTTGTTGCTGGACATTGGCTCATATTAGTTGTAATGTTGCAATTGCTTGGTAATTTAGATATACTGTAGCTTGCTTTGCCAATTTCCATTTTTTTTGTCATTGCTGTTTGTGTTAATTGTTTTGTACTGCTGCATTGCCTCATCCTCTAGTTTAGCATCTGAGCTCAATAGATTTAAGTTAGCTTAAGAGGGGGTAGACTATATAAGAGAATGAGTTGCGATGAATTGGAAGAAATGCATTGACAAGTTATACGAAAAAAGTACAGAAAGCAGGTATAGGTAGTATTTTCTTGGAAATAAATGATGAGGTAAGATAATGGAAAAAAATAATGAGGTAAGAAATATGTGAACATATAAATACAGAAAGCATGCTTGGATAGGATTTTTTTGGTGGGAACAAATGTTGAAATAAGATGAAAGATCTATGGAATGAAGTTTTGGGTTGGACTGCAGTTCCAAATGTTACACTGGAAACGAACCCTGTCATTTCCTTTTGTGTTATCCCGCTATGTGTTTGTGTGCCCTTGTGTATTTGTGTTCTTCCTGTCTTTATGTGTTTATCTGATAAGACTTATGTTGTATAATTTTTCTAATACTCAGCTACATTCACTATGATGAGGAATACTGTTATCCTAAAACATAATTTTGCATTTATAATATGTTATTGACTTTGTAAAGATGTTTAGACATTATTTATTCTGTTTTGTTTTAATGCTCACGTGTGAAGTTGATGTTATGAAAGTTATTCTGACCTTTTGTGTATTTTCTTATGTCATAATTCCTGTAACACTGATGTATATGTTATTTCGATTCTTTTGTAAATCCCGTATTACTACAAATGTTATCTGTATTGTTATGTTCTTTAATGATATATTTTGTACCTTTGTTATTGTATTCTCATGTTATAAAATTGTAACTGATGGCAGTTCATCAAATTAAGTAACTTGTAAGCATTCATTTCACTGCACATATTTCTGTTGGTCGTAGTATATGCACGATATGTGAAAAAAGAAGAGGACTGTTAGTGATTGGAAGTGTGTTAATAATTCAGCAAGGGACTGATTAACAGCATTGCTGGTTCTAAGGACAATTCCAAAAACTTTGTGAGTGCACAAGTGGTGGTTTATGGGCTTGCTATATTGTCCGCAAGACTCTTTGATGGTGATTGTGCACCTGCACAGTCGCAACAGATGGCTTCGACTGACTCTGCTGTGGGTTTGCTCTGTTGTGGCCCATTACCTGTCTACATGTCAAGAGTCAGCACTGTCATTCTGTTGGAAGGACAGCACTAATTCTTCAAGACTGCATTGAAATCCACTACTTCCGTGTGCATTGTCTTTCACTGCTCAGACTTTGAGAAAAAAACCTGCAATTTTACTGTGATGAATGATCAGGACTGTCTTAATGGACTGTGAGAACATTTTAGCTTTTGACCAACATTGTATCGATAGTGTGTGAATTTCATTTCTTAGTTATTGTAATTATGAAAAAATTTTTCAAATCTGTATTGGCCACTGCCCAAAACAATTTGTAAATTTTTTGTGGGGAACATGGGGACTATGTAAGTAGGCTGTTTAGGTTTTGTTATTGGTAACGCCGCTGCCACGTAGCGCTCTGTATGAAAATCACTGGCTGTGCCGTGTGCAGTCTGTGGCTGGTTTGCATTGTTGTCTGCCATTGTAGTGTTGGGCAGCGGCAGCTGGATGCTAACATCGCGTAGCGTTGCGCAGTTGGAGGTGAGCCGCCAGCAGTGGTGGACGTGGGGAGAGAGATGGCGGAGTTTTGAAATTTGTAAGAATGGATGTCATGAACTGATATATATATATTATGACTATTAAGGTAAATACATTGTTTGTTCTCTATTAAAATCTTTCATTTGCTAACTGTGCCTATCAGTAGTTAGTGACTTCCGTAGTTTGAATCTTTTATTTAGCTGGCAGTAGTGGCGCTCGCTGTATTGCAGTAGTTTGAGTAAGAAGATTTTTGCGAGGTAAGTGATTTGTGAAAGATATAGGTTAATGTTAGTCAGGGCCATTCTCTTGTAGGGATTACTGAAAGTCAGACTGCGTTGCGCTAAAAAAAATATTGTGTTTCAGTTTAAGCGCAGCCATGTATACTTTCCACTCAGAATGACAATTTACTTTTTATAATAACTCAGACCTCCAAGTAAGTTTCGCACCTCGAAGTAAGGAAGACATTGTGGTGATAGTATGACACCTACTTCCCCGAGGCCCATAAGGCTTCAATGACACCTGCTCTACATACCAAGTACCTAAAGGATGTTGAGAGGGTACATTCCTGGAACAATGACTGTAAACGTTTTTAAAAGCAAACGTTAGCAACAAGCGCTGCTGCGTGGTCTTGTTTTTTGACAGGAGGCCTGGAGACCACACTGGGCTGATCACTTAGAGCAGCACAGGTTTCGCGATGTCATCGATAAATGGCGGTGCCCTTTGGCCTCAATGATTGGACCGGCCGGAGTGGCCGAGCGGTTCTAGGCGCTACAGTCTGGAGCCGCGCGACCGCTACGGTCGCAGGTTCGAATCCTGCCTCGGGCATGAATCTGTGTGATATTCTTAGGTTAGTTAGGTTTAAGTAGTTCTACGTTCTAGGGGACTGATGACCACAGAAGTTAAGTTCCATAGTGTTCAGAGCCATTTGAACCTCAATGATTGACAGACACTGTGATATGAGAATTACCACAATCACAGAACAACGGCCAGTTACACGCATATTCTGGCCACGTGCTCAGAATAAGCCGAGTGCCAGGCTGCTGATGAGAAACATTCGTTGGGTAACCGCCACGACTAGATACAGTTACCAGGATAAACACTAAATACGACTAAATTCAATCAAAACTGAACCTAACTAGTTAATGAGAAGCCAGTAATTTGCTATAAAGACAAAAATTAGACGAGTGCATGGGTAAAAACGCGCCCTCTATCGTAAAAGTAGTTCTTAAGTTATTTAATGTTCAATGTTTTGTGTCTACAATGAACTTTGAAAATTATTATCTCGACAACACCTTAAGCGATGTTCACAATCAAAGTACCGACGGATAGGCCCCATTGAGCACAATGAGGAGATTATAGTAGAAGTTTTAATAAACATTGCCTGTTTTACACTGAAGAGCCAAAGAAACTGGCACACCTGCCTAATATCGTGTACGGGCCCCGCAAGCACGCAGAAGTACCGAAAAACGACGTGGTATGCACACGACTGATGTCTGAAGTAATGCTGCAAGGAACTGACACCATGAATCCTCCAGGGCTGTCCATAAATCTGTAAGAGTACGAGAAGGTGGAGATCTCTTCTGAGCAGCACATTGTGAGGCATCCCAGATATGCTCAGTAATGTTCATGTCTGGGGAGTTTGGTGGCCAGCAGAAGTGTTTCAACTCAGAAGAATGTTCCCGGAGCCACTCTGTAGCAATTCTCGACATGTGGGGTGTCGCACTGTCCTGCTGGAATTGCCCAAGTCCGTCAGAGCGCACAATGGACATGAATGGATGCAGATGACCAAACATGCAGGGTCCATGGATTCATGAGGTTCTCTCCATACCCGTACATGTCCATCCGCTCGATACAATTTGAAACGAGACTCGTTCGACCCGGCAACATTTTTCCAGTCATCAACAGCCCAATGTCGGTGTTGACGGGTCCAGGCGAGGCGTAGAGCTTTGTGTCGTGCAGTCATCAAGGGTACACGAATGGCTCCGAAAGCCCATATCTGATGTTTCGTTGGATGGTTCGCATGCTGACACTTGTTGAAGGCCCAGAATTGAAATCTGCATCGATTTGTAGAAAGGTTGCACTTCTGTCACACTGAACGATTGTCTTCAGTCGTCGTCGGTCCTGTTCTTGAGGATCTTTTCCGGCCGGAGCGATATCGGAGATCTGATGTTTTACCGGATTCCCTATATTCACGGTACGGAATGGTTCAAATGGCTCTGAGCACTATGGGACTTAACATCTGAGGTCATCAGTCCCCTAGAACTTAGAACGACTTAAACCTCACCAACCTAAGGACATCACACATGCATCCATGCCCGAGGCAGGATTCGAACCTGCGACCGTAGCGATCGCGCGGTTCCAGACTGAAGCGCCTAGACCCGCTCGGCAACTCCGGCCGGTTTCACGTACCCTCGTGAAATGGTCGTACGGTATAATTCCCCTTCTTCACTACCTCGGAGATGCTGTGTCCCATCAATCATGCACCAGCTAAGACGCCACGTTCAGACTCACATAAATCTTGGTAACCTGCCATTTTAGCAGCAGTAACCGATTTAACAACTACAGCAGACATTTGTCTTACATAGGCATTGCCGACCGCAGCGCCGTATTCTGCCTGTTTACATATCTCTTTATTTGAATACGTATGCCTATACCAGTGTCTTTGGCGTTTCAGCGTAAATTAAATGCCGATGTGTATTCCGCGCGTAAAAACGTGAATTTTCACCCAAAAATGAAGAAATCATTGAAAGTAGCAGCAACATTAGTAAGTAAATATAGATAGGAATGTACTTAGTTTTAATTATTTATATTTACCAGCAAGAAACGAGCGTAGGAAGTGTTCACCTTGACGAAGTCGTTATTTCTATTTGACGTGTGGAAAGGCAATGAAAAACTGGGGAAACTTACAAATAAATTAAAGTATGATCCACAATATAGCATTAATTTTATAGTTTGTAAGTATGCTGCGGTAATCGGAAGTGTGTGCGTTTAACTCAAGGCAAAGCGAGGGCTTAAATGGGCGGCAGCCATCTTACACGTGGCATTCGTTCAGCATTCAGGACTTAGATCAGATACGTGGAACAGTCAGCTTTGAGATTTAAGTGAGGCAGTCCGTATGAGCTTCAGTAGGGCGCTTCTTGAGTGTGTCTAAATTTTTCCTAAGTGTTGAATCGTGGACTTGTAATATTCTGAAATATTTTCAACTTGTGGCCTTTCGTATATCTCATTAGGAGAACTGATCTGAAATCTAAAATTTTACTGTGGTTATTTGTGCGAGTTCTGCACTCGGAATTTAGCTATTTCACACTTGCGGAACTTTTACTTTTAACTGCCACTAAACGAATCATCATTTATTTTCCGAGATATTTCCGGAAGTTAACGCGATACACAACGTGAGACACTGTTCTAGTTTGATTTAGTTCCCGCTGAGGCATCGATTAATTCTGTGGTAAACAATTACTAAGCTGTCTTGCTTGTTGAAAAAAGTGAATAAAAACTCTTTTGTTAAAATCTTAAAAACAATGTGAGTAGGTGAACATCATTTTTTTATCGCAAATTCCTGCCTAAATATATTTCGAAATATACTGCGACAAATAAGTTGGTTGGCCCCTAGACTTAAGTGTACCCAACTACAAGATCCCCTCGTATACCAAACCTCCATGAGAGTTTACATTTCAACCACGAGTCTGTAGGAAGTGGCGTAGGTGACGTACAGCTTAACTGGTCATGCCTTCCTATCCGAGACTGCACTAGTTAAGTTATCCTTTTCTGGATCATCTTACTGACTTGGAGCATAGTATTTCTACCTACCTGTTTTTTGTGAATCTCTTGTTAATTCAAGCAGTTCTCGTAGAGCATTGGATTCTTCAGAGGTGCAAGCAGGTTACCTGTGATCATAACCGGATTTGCATCTAGCTAATTTGCTTGATTTAAGTCCCGGAATGCCATTATGACGCATTTAACAGCAAACACCGTAAAACATTTACAATTAATGGTCTGAAACGATTCATCTCAAAAAGTTAATAAAATTCAAGAGCGTGATAAAACCGACTATTGCAGAAGGACAAGCTGTGCGCACGTACTGTCGCCGACTGTCACACAAGAACAGGATCCGAAAACATGGCTGAGAGGCGAGATGGCGCACAGCCGAAATCTCTCGAATACTTCATTAAACCTTGTAGCTATTCGTATATCGTCAGTACGTTAACAACATTCATATACTGCATTGTAGTATTCTTGTATTAAAGCTCTGGTGGCCTATAGGCTCCCCGTAGTATATTCTACGCCAAAAGTTCATTTTGTCCACTGTTGTTGTTGTTGTTGTTGTTGTCTTCAGTCCTGAGACTGGTTTGATGCAGCTCTCCATGCTACTCTATCCTGTGCAAGCTTCTTCATCTCCCTGTACTTACTGCAACATACATCCTTCTGAGTCTGCTTAGTGTTTGCATCTCTTGGTCTCCCTCTACGATTTTTACCCTCCACACTGCCCTCCAGTACTAAATTGGTGATCCCTTGATGCCTCAGAACATGTCCTACCAACCGGTCCCTTCTTCTTGTCACGTTGTGCCACAAACTCCTCTTCTCCCCAATTCTATTCAATACCGGCTCATTAGTTAGTCTACCTATCTAATCTTCAGCATTCTTCTGTAGCACCACATTTCGAAAGCTTCTATTCTCTTCTTGTCCAAACTAATTATCGTACATGTTTCACTTCCATATATGGCTACAATCCATACAAATACTTTCAGAAACGACTTCCTGACACTTAAATCTATATTCGATGTTAACAAATTTCTCACAAATTTCTCTTCTTCAGAAACGCTTTCCTTGCCATTGGCAGTCTATATTTTATATCCTCTCTACTTCCACCAACATCAGTTATTTTGCTCCCCAAACAGCAAAACTCCTTTACTACTTTAAGTGTCTCATTTCCTAATCTAATTCCCTCGGCATCACCCGACTTAATTCGGCTACATTCCATTATCCTCGTTTTGCTTTTGTTGATGTTAATCTTATATCCTCCTTTCAAGACAATGTCCATTCCGTTCAAAAGCTCTTTCAAGTCCTTTGCTGTCTCTGACAGAATTACAATGTCAACGTTTTTATTTCTTATCCGTGGACTTTAATACCAACTCCGAATTTTCCTTTTGTTTTCTTTACTGCTTGCTCAATATACAGATTGAATAACATCGAGGACAGACTACAACCCTGTCTCACTCCCTTCCCAACCACTGCTTCCCTTTCATGCCCCTCGACTCTTATAACTGCCATCTGGTTTCTGTAGAAATTGTAAATAGCCTTCGCTCCCTTGTATTTTACCCCTGCCACCTTCAAAATTTGAAAGAGAGTATTCCAATGATCACTGTCAAAAGCATCAGACTACTGAAGGATTGGAAAGGAAGGGAAGGCAGCCCTTTTTTGGCTCATAAACTGAGGCTATTAAAATTAGACTTGCATAAACATTAGTGAACTTATCGTAGAGTGGTGGTGGTAACTGTGGGTCATATTCGTTAAGATTAGGTTAAAAACATTGTGGTAGATCAGGCTTGGGTAAACTTAACTAAGAGCAGAAGTGAGCAATTTGTTTACATTAGAGTCATAAATTACCTAGCACAAGCTCTGGCAGCTCAAGCTCCTCAATGAAACTTCACCAATACAGAGGGTACTGAACTATTTAGGGATAATCGTGTCTCCTAAACCATCATGGACCCCTGAAATAAAGAATATCTGTCCAAGGCAAAAAGTTCTGTTATGAGCCCTAGAAGGGTATGTGGTAAAATCTAGGGTCTAGACCCTAGCAGTATGTACCGGATATGTACCACTGTAATAAGACCCATGATAATTTATGGGGCTACAGTACGGTGGAATAAAGTAGCCTATAACAGAAGGTTGCTGCGAGGAATTAGACGACTAGCAGAAATTGGCCTCCTTAGCCATAACAGCAACACACCCACTGCTGGAGTGGAAATTCACCATTACACCCTTGGGTTACAACGGAGGAGCAGCAGGCGCATGTAAGTTAAAAGCTTGAAATAACTGAATTCCCTTACGATATCCAGAATCTCACATCAATATAATGAATGTGTAAATATAGAAATGGTCGGGGAAACGCAGGCAGACCGTACAATAATTTCTAGCTGTTTCAATAAACCTTTCAGCGTAACAATCTGAAGAAGCGAGCAGCGGAAGAGTGAACTACGACACCGTCCAAGTGGCCTAGTCTGGTTTACTGACGTGTCGAAAACAGATGGCGCTGCGACTGGGGTATATGGGGTACAGCCTAGACTAAAGAGAGCAGTCTCTCTGCAAGAGCTGTCCAGTGCATTCCAGGTAGAAATATTCGCTATCAGTGAGTGTGTGTGTGTGTGTGTGTGTGTGTGTGTGTGTGTGTGTGTGGAGGAGAAGTCAAAGATCGTTCCAGAAAGCGTTGAAGCCCTTGGAAGACTACGAGACAGCAACAGGATAAATCTGATGTGAATCTCTGGTCACTCAGGAATTAATGGTAATGAACCAATTGATAGACAGGCCAGGACAGGGGCGATTGCTACATTTATTGGACTGGATCCTGTCCTAACCTCCACTAAGCAAAATTTTACTTCTAGTATAGGGGCAGTGAATTCTACAGATCATTTCTAAATCACTCGTTGTTGTTGTGGTCTTCAATCCAGAGACTGGTTTGATACAGCTCTCCACGCTACTCTATCCTGTGCAAGCTTCTTCATCTCCAAGCAACTACTGCACCCTACATCCTTCTGAATCTGCTTAGTGTATTCATCCCTTGGTCACCCTCTACGATTTTTACCCTCCACGCTGCCCTTCAGTACTAAATTGGTGATCCCTTGATGCCTCAGAACGTGTCCTACCAACCGATCCCTCCTTCTGCTCAAATTGTGCCACAAACTTCTCTTCTCCCCAATCCTATTCAATACTTCCTCATTAGTTATGTGATCTACCCATCTAATCTTCAGCATTCTTCTGTAGCACCACATTTTGAAAGCTTCTATTCTCTTCTTGTCCAAACTATTTATCGTCCATGTTTCACTTCCATACATGGCTACACTCCATACAATACTTTCAGAAACGACTTCCTGACACTTAAATCTATACTCTATGTTAACAAATTTCTCTTCTTCAAAAACGCTTTCCTTCCCATTGTCAGTCTACATCTTGTATCGTCTCTACTTCGACCATCATCAGTTATTTTGCTCCCCAAATAGCATAACTCCTTTACTACTTTAAGTGTCTCATTTCCTAATCTAATTCCCTCAGCATCACTCGATTTTATTAGACTACATTCCATTATCCTCGTTTTGCTTTTGTTGATGTTCATCTTACATTCTCCTTTCAAGACACTGTCCATTCCGTTCAACTGCTCTTCCACTCCTTTGCTGCCTTTAGCAGGATTACAATGTCGTCGGCAAACCTCAAAGTTTTTATTTCTTCCCCATGGATTTTAATTCCTACTCCAAATTTTTCATTTGTTTCTTTACTGCTCGTTCAATATACAGATTGAATAACATTGGGGATAGGCTACAAACCTGTCTCACTCCCTTCCCAACCACCGCTTCTGTTTCATGCCCCTCGACTATTATAACTGCCATCTGGTTTTTGTACAAATTGTAAATAGCCTTTGCTCCATGTATTTTACTCCTGCCACCTTCAAAATTTGGAAGAGAGTATTCCAATCAACACTGTCGAAACCTTTCTCTTAGTCTACAAATCCTAGAGACATAGGTATGCCTTTCCTTAACCTATCTTCTAAGGTAAGTTGTAGGTTCAGTATTGCCTCACGTGTTCCAACACTTCTACGGAATCGGAACTGGTCTTCCCCGAGGTTGGCTTCTACTAGTTTTTCCATTCGTCTGTAAAGAATTCGTGTCAGTATTTTGCAGCCGTGGCTTATTAAGCTAATAGTTCGGTAATTTTCACATCTGTCAACACTTGCTTTCTTTGGTATTGGAATTATTATATTTTTCTTGAAGTTTGAGGGTATTTCGCATGTCTTATACATGTTGCTCACCAGATGGTAGAGTTTTGCTAGGGCTGGCTCCCATGGCTATGAGTAGTTCTAATGGAAAGTTGTCTACTCTGGGGCCTTATTTCGACTTAGGTCTTTCAGTGCTCTGTCAAATTCTTCACGCAGTATCATATCTTCCATTTCATCTACACCTTCCATTTCCATAATATTTCCATAATATTGCCCTCAAGTACATCGTCCTTTTATAGACCCTCTATATACTCCTTCCATCTTTCTGCTTTCCCTTCTTTGCCTAGATCTGGCTTCCCACCTGAGCTTTTGATATTCATACAAGTGGTTCTCTTTTCTCCAAAGGTCTCTTTAATTTTTCTGCAGGCAGTATCTATCTTACACCTAGTAATATATGCCTCTCCATCCTTACATTTGTCCTCTAGTCATCCCTGCTTAACCATTTTGCACTTTCTGCCGATCTCATTTTTGAGACGTTTATATTCCTTTTTGTCTGCTTTACTCTTGTTATGAACCACATATTACATTAGGAAGTAATACAATTGTAATTGTCCCTATGTCCCTGATGGTACTGTTTCAAGATATTGCATTATCAGCCTAAAACAATTTTCTGACTGTATCGTACTCTTCTTTCGAACAGATGGAGACCTGCTTTTTATTCTACATCATTTCATAAGACTACGTCATGGGACAGTACTTAGTACAAATATGCCACCAATCACCCAGCGACAGATCGAATAATTTCGTTACGTTGCTTAGCTGTTTGCGGTATCCAATAACATGTATAACTTCTATACATTTCGATAAATTCAGCAATGAGTTGTCTAGACCACTGTCATTTTAAAACTCACTATGCACACACAGACGAGAAACACTAGAATTAGTTAACGTAGAAAAAAACCTATTTGTTCGAAAGAAGACTACGGTCAAAATATTGTTTGAAGCTGATAATGAAAGATCTTGAAACGGTGCCTGATTCAAATACGTTTCACGCGCCAGATTTGCGATCTACTGTCCACGCGGTCCAACTTGTATGAGCAGATGTGATTTGAACCCACAGATTTGAACAATTTAACCAAACCTCCAACTCCAGTTTTCAGGTTTGGGGACATCTTATAGCTGCGGAAATCTCCTATTCAGACACAACGGTCTATCTGCGCGGATGTTATGTGCGCAGACATTTGCGTGGTAGATCGTTGCGTGTGGTCTGGCCTTTAGCCCCAACTTCACTACAATTCCCACAGATGATTTGGATGAAGCAATACAAAGTGGATACAAATTAATGTGTCATTTAACATGTGTAGTGATGCATATCATCTGTTCTGAACTTTTAAAAATGCAAGCTTTTTGTTTCCGTATTATCAAGTATATCTAATTCAAATAATGTTATTCATTCACAGTTAATTGTTTGTGTTTCTACCATGCCCAGTAGATTCCAAAATAAGAAAATATAAAGTCAAGCTAGTCTGTTACACAGTATAATTATTGCAAAAATAAAACTGCGTAATAACACACCTTATTTCAGCTGTTTGCTTTCTTTTGTTTTGTAGACACATTTAGCTTATTGCTTTGAGGTGAGTTGGCTGCACTGGATACATGGTTACACCAGCTGTGAAGTGTGAGTTGGGTTGTGCACCGGTGCGAGTTTGTATTAAATAGCAGATATTTTTGAAATGAATGTGTGTTATGTCAAGCTTATTGTATTCTGTGAAATGATTATTGAATAAAATCTCTCTGTGAAGGAGATGTACTAGTCTCGAGCTTCTTAACAGCAGAGGTACACGCATCGTTAAATATCTTCCAGTGCGCAGTTATGGAAAATAAGCAGGATCCGAAGAATAAAGAATTCATTTCCAAGTCAATGGCAGAATATATGAAACTAATAGAAAAACAAAATCTAGAAAGAGTTCAAAAACTGCAGAAGACAAGAAGAAATAATCTTATTACAGCTGGAATACTTGGTGCAGCAGTAACAGGAATTTACTTTTATTCTATGTATTCCGTGAAGCAAGAAACCTTTTTGGATGATTTTGAGGAGCCAAAGAAAATCAGTCAATAACTCATTGTAAATCCTGGTAGTGGGTTTAATCGCATGTGAAATATTTGTAGGGAAGTTCATAAACTGAAAGATGACTGCCGTGATTTCAAGCTCCCTTCCTAAGACTGCTACGGAATTGTATCGTTTACCTCCACTACCGACCATAAGAGATTTATTGAGACTGTATCGTCTAAGAGCAATAAAGCAACTGTCCCAGAACTTTTTAATGGACCAGCGTTTGACTGATAAAATTGTACGTGCCGCTGGAAGAATAAAGAATGGTCATGTATGTGAGATTGGTCCAGGTCCTGGAGGAATAACGCGATCAATTATTAACAGAGGTCCAGAAAGAGTCGTGGTGATTGAAAAAGACAGAAGATTTGGCCCATCACTAGAGGTAAGTGAAGTTATTTTCATTGGTTTGTTCAACAAAATGCCCACAAAATATTGTATTAAAGTAATGTTTGTTCGCAAGGTTCCATGAAATCGTTATAAACTTGGAATTGAAACGAATTTCGAACTAAAAGTAAAATGTGCTCACTTCAGCTATAGGAAGATGTGCTACCAGCTGTAATAAAGTTCATTGCTAATAGTTTGCTCCTCATGTGATCAACGCAGGGTTTGTAGCACTCTGCCCATACTTTTGTCATTGTATTCCTAACCTTGAAGAAAAATCCGCAATTGAAAATTTACACGAGATTTTGTAAGTAAATGAAGCTGCATATGGATATTTTTACATAGTCTACATATATTTTTCAATTACTATATATATTTGGACTAACCACAATTTATTATCCTTGGTTATCAATATTGCCTCTATCAATTATTCTTACATAGTCCAAGAAAGTTTATCTCAGAATGGCTCAAGTCAGCACTAATCATACTTTGTTGCTAATGTACTTAACAGAAACCCTGAACTGTAACTATAAAAGTGAAGGCTCTCCTTCATGGTAGGATTTTTGGAACAAAGTGTATGAATGAATGCGTTAGCCTATATATGGAAGTATTTACTTGTAAATGCTGTGATACACATCATAAGATGCAAGATGTGTTGATTAGAAATTAATGTAGAGGGATTGTTTTTTAATATTATTTTTCGTCGTACTAGTCATTGGTCTGAAGTCAACCATATACCTGATGCAGCCCTGTGACAGCTAAGCAAACCCAGAGTTGTTAAAATCAAAAATTTTGTCTCTTTAATTTAATCGCTGTGGGTTCTTGGTGAAACATTGTAAATCAGCTAAACAAACGCTGTTTTGGTCTTGTTGCACAATTTTATGATTAACTTTACTGGACAACCTGGGTTTTGGGTTATAAGCCCATTTTTCAACCTAGGCTGTGCAATAACAATAAAAGTGGAAACAAGGAAAAAACAATGTTTGTGTAGTTAATTTGTGTCTGTGTGTGTAGAAAGTTTGGTGCTGATCAGGAATTGGCATTAATAGCCATACATGAAATAAACCACAGTGAAGTTCATCAGTGTTAAGCTAGGTAACAAACCAAAATGGACCCAGGATGTATATAAAATAACCAGGACGCCCTGAATGACCTACTTGTATCTAGAAGCACATTATCACTCGTAGTTTTGACTTGAAGAAAAGTTTTGTATCTTGTTTTGCATACTTTATAACTTTGTGTCGTTGCGTGGAACAGACTTTGAGCCAATACATCACTAAGCTAAAAAAGGATTGATTCAACAAAATCAAGCAGTACTGTGTAAAATGGATTAAACACATCTTCTTACTAGTTGTCTTCAAAGGTACTGGAATTTTTAGACACTCTTGCCAGTACATTTATACTACATGTGTCTTTACTGCTGGGTCATTGCATGTCCAGTCTACAAGCCATGACACCCATTACTGTACTGCTTTAGTATCTAATATCATGAACTATTCTGTTGGTAGCAATTGCTGAAAGTGTGATGCAATGCAGTACTTCAAATTGATCCGTAAATATATGAAAATTGGCTGTAATTTTTAAACAAATATCCTTTTGGACATTTAGTTTATGAAAACATGTTAGAATTGTCCAATTAAATTTTTGTAAATTAATTTTATTGTTAAATTAGAAAACATATTTTGAACAATTGTGCCCCCCCCCCCTCTGGAAAACACTGAAAAAATTAGAAAGTGAAATACAAATAATAAAGTTTCATCACACAGAAAGATAAGTTTTGAGAAATGAATGGCAATGGTGAAGTGAAGTCCCATGCTTCTTGACAGAACCCAATACTGTCAACACTGCACAAAATGCTGCTGCTGCAATCTGCATTCAAGTTGATTCGGACCTATACTTGTGACAAGACAGTTTAATGCTTAGATAATATTGCTTGTGTGAGAACCACTTTTCTTCCACCAACTTCGAGGACACTCTGCTCAGAGAATAAGTACGGCCTGTTGCTGTGGTGATGTCAACTTCACACAGAATATGAGAGAAAGAAATGTCACGAACATCATTATCAGGCTAATAGGATGAGTATGGACCATGAGGATGCATGAACCTTACTGTGACATCCCTTTTACAATTCATCTTCTCAACAATTCCCAAATATCAAGAATGCACATGCAACATAGCAGTTAGGCAGTACAGCGCATTATGGCATTAGTGGCGGAAGTGCATCTGAGAAATACTGCATGATACTAAAATCCCTATCACAGCTCAGCTTTTGCTCCAGTTTTGGTTGGTGATATTGGGACAATGTGATGCATAGATTGTGTTCCAAGAACTGTTTTTGCACTTGTGAAGTGCCGAGAAAGGTAATGTCTGACTTGTACCATCTTTTGAAACAAAGAGAACTGAAATGCCTTTCAGGTTCTCGCGGCAGAATTAGACTAACTGTGAAGCTGTTAATATTTGAGCATTATAAACTCCTTGCAAACTTGTTTTTGTGACAAGTTTTTAACAGTGCCACCAATAGCATCACAGGGGGATTTTCCATGGCTGGTAGCAAAACAGGGCCAGCTGCACTTTATGTTGAAGTTGTGTTCACGGTAGCAGATATTTCTGAAATTCTTACAATTATTATATTGTGCAGCACAACCATCATTGAAATATTCAACATACACAAGATGAATTTCTGGAAGTTCTTACTTTAAAAAAAAAAAAAATTCAATACAATCTTCTGAGTCTGGTACACCAAGGCAACATCATGTTCTAGATCATCAGAGACAATACAAACACTTTTTGTAATATATGTAAACAGTGTGAAGAGTGCAGCTGCCATTGTTCCTTCTTCATTTTCAGATAATCAGATTGTGACTGAGGAATAAAGGAGTGTGGAGTAAGTTTTCAATTTTCTTAATTAGTGTGTCACAGAATTCTCTGATAGAGAAGTTATTTGAACTCTTAGTCATTCTATCAGTTGGTACCCATTGACTGAGTGAACCATCTCATCAGGATCTTAGTCTTCTATTTCATTTTGTAAGTGGGTTTGAAGCAATGATCTGGTAGGGCATTTTTCACACAGACGAAGCATACAGGTTCGGTTATTTATATCACAAGTTATTATTTTAATTAGCTCCTTTAATTTTTCTTTAATAGATATGGAATTTAGAAGCAATTTAACATTCTGGTGGTAAATAAACACACACATGGTATGTGTTCCTGATGATCCTGCAAGTATACTCTGTTGAAGAGGAGCAAACTTTGAGACTCCTACTTTGTCTTCGGGATACTTTTATTATACAGAGAATACAGTTCAGTTAAGTTACTTGAAACAATGCGCTTTTGTTCATAGGTATTTATCCTGGTGCTCACTGTTATTTTCCCAGGCATTATTCTTGTCTTTTCGTTATTCAAATAAAAACTCTTTACTTATTGCACTGTATCTTGTGACAATGTCTTTCCTCTTTTCTGCTGAGCCATCGATAAAATACCATTCCCCTTTAAAAGAGCTCTTGCTTGTCATACCAAATATTCAGAAACCTGAAATTTGGAACTGACTTTCTGTCGAGACCAAGTTGGCAGCACAAGAGTAAGTAACTGAATTTTTTTCACGATTATTTGCATGTTCAAGTTTGTTTGATTTTGTCCATGAGTTCATGATGATGTTTTGCCTTTTCTTCCAGTTCTGTTAAATCACTGTCAAGGACAGTGTCTGCATCTGGAGCCAGGTCAGCCTGATATGTATGTGAAATCTTAGTTTTCAGAGCCCCAGCTAATGCTTCCAATTTTTGTTTGGCTGCTCCATACCGACTATGCCGAGCTGAACGCACCTTTGCAGGAAATACTCCTAAGCTATTTAAGCTAGTATTGAGCACAGATTTTTCAGGAGTCTACGTCATCACATTACTGTCATTTACATAGTCTGGTGATGAGTTGTCACTTGCTTGTCTTTATTAATAAGTTTCTCCTTAGGAATAACACTAAAGCCTCTTATTTTGAAGGTCTTTGCCTTTTCTAAAGTCATTTCATGCCATCCAGATGAAACAGATCGGTTATGGTACTTGAAGGAATCACAGCAAATTTTCTTATGTAGAGGGACTCTGTGCAGGTACCTGTCTTTGTGTTTATAAAATAAAAACACACGCACACACACACACACACACACACACACACACACACACACACACACACACACACACACAGAGAGAGAGAGAGAGAGAGAGAGAGAGAGAGAGAGAGAGAGAGAGAGAGATATCTTGTTCTTCACTGGTCAGTTCATTTACACAAGTCAGGGCATTATCACATATATCTTGCAGATACTGTCCAAGAAAACACTGCCTACTTGTACTATCCATACTGCTTCAGTCATAAAACCAATATTTGTCGTAAATAATTCAAAAAATAATTGGTGTAACCTAAAAAGTAATTAAATAATGAAAAATCATTATATCCCATTGTTTCATTACAGTCACATTATTGTAACATTAGGGGACTTAACTTTTGTTTTGGAATGAATAGTTAAAAACTGTAGCTACTGAATTTTTAACCAATAATTGACTCTGGGTACAACTAAGTAAAAGAGCTCAGAACTGCGTGCTCGGTGAACACATGACTTAAAACAGTGCTCCCAGATATTATTTGTTTATTTCTTTTACAGTAATGTTGTATTTTGTGCTTCCCATTATTTCTACAAACTGATTCTTTTTATGTGATGTAATGAAATATTTATAATAATATTGTAAACTTTTCAAAGGTATCTATGAGGGATATACCTTTAAAAATTGTTTAAAAGAAATTATTTACGATTTTTTTCTGGGATGTAGATAATGGATATTCACTACAAGAAGCAAGACTATAAAAATATAAACTGTCCTCTTCCACTAAAATAAAATTCAAGCTTCCACTGCAAAAACTGTAGGAACTATTGCATTTTTAAATTATAAAGCCTGAATCCCTGAATCTATACAACTTCGTTTTATCGTAAGTGAAAAGTTGTTGACCTGCAACATTCACATTTTGGAAATGTGAATATATCTAGGTATACTTCCACCACCCGAAATTTCAAGGATATGTGTGGTGATGGGTGTCATTTCCGAAAATTCCTGGATGATTTGACGTGGAATGACCCTGCCAGTAATAACCAGTACAAGACAAAATAATGATTTTCATGTAGATAGTGTGTCCTTATTTTGTGTTCGGGGTGTGCTGAGGTAAAGATATTCAACAATATGCTATCCAACAGAAAGAAAGAAATTGCTTATCCTATCGGTTTAAAATAAAATAGAAAACACCATGCTACCCACATTGATTAGATATGTCCTAGCACTGCAAATAAAAAACAGCATTACTCATTGTAATAGGCATCAGTTCTAAGGGAATGTTGACAGTTACTGTTCTTTGATAGGTGTCAGTGTTTCGCTGAAGTCAATTTTACTATGTTAAATTTGGCCCAAGTAAGTGCAGATAGGTCACATCTCTTTAATTGTAATTTTTTTGCAGTTTCTAATGAGTACTTCGGTTATCATTTGTAATGGGATCTAGTGACATGGAAGTGAATATGTGAATGGATGTGCTACCCTGCTTTCAAGTTCCACCGATTGATTTTGTTCAGTTTTGTTTAGACATTTTGTACAGCAGACTAAATCATTCATCCAGAAATTGTTTATACAATGGTATAGGATTTATCAGATAAATACACAGAAAAACACCACAATTCTAGGATTTACCTGAAGTTTTTGAAGAAAAGCATGGGAAAACCAAATCCTGATGACTGGACAGTGCATGAACCTTCGTTCCCCAAAATTTGATGCAAGTGTCTTAACGACTGTGCTGTAGCTCATTAGATTATACACTGCTCTTTTGTTTCTATGCACTTGCAATTTAAGCATGAAAACATGAAAAATAATAGCACACTGCTCATGTATTTCAACACTTACTACTGTTCACACCATACACACTTGCAGATGATTTCAGGACCAAGACAGTGCTATTACTGCTCTGTTCAATCTCCGTGTTTTCCCTTCAACTTCTCTGAAAAACTGTGTCAGCATCCCTCCATGATGATGATAAGATGTTGAGCATAAGAAGATGGTGAGACATTACTGTAATGCATAACAGGCTTTGTGTGTATGATTTTCTTGTAAAAACTGGTACAGTGTGGGCATATATTATATGATAAGGGTGTTTTAATTGTTACGTTCTTGTTAACACTTAGATTTCTGATGAATACTTAATTATATTCTGTGTGTTATCTAAGAGATACATTTAGATTGTCCTTTTACTTAAAAGTATTCTGATCTTTCTTTTGTATCCTCCAACAGTTTATTACACAATTTGAATTGCTGATGGAAAATTCTGTTTTGATTTTTATGTTTCCTTGGTAAATGTAAATCTGAATTGTCTTTTGCTACATGCCCGCAAATATAAGTACTTGTCACTTAGGTCTTGCTTATTATTATTTTTCCTTATATGCACAGCATTATCGTAAATATTCTTATTTTTAATCAGTTCTTAACAGCGAACCTGACTACTACTTCATTTATTGGAATTGAGCATTACAGAAGCATCAGATTCTACCCATCTGCTTTGACCCATGGCATCATCAGTATTGTGCAAGCAGCATACGAAATGACGACAATGATGTCACTACATACATATGCCAACAATCATGGAAAAAAGAGACAGAGAAACTTATCACTTCAAAAATAAATTGAAACTAACAGAACAACCATGGAAAATTTGGGGTTTAGTGCGGGGACAAGCTAACAACACAACAAGAAAATAACACCGCACAATCCCAAAACAAATGATATACAAAAAATTTAAATTGCCACTTTCCACTACACCAACACCACCACATGAATTGGACATTTCCTTTGAGCTGTATAGCTGAACTGCAGCTATGAGTACCAAACAAACAACTCCCACAACTTCAAAAAGTGGAACCAAAGCCCCAACAACTCAAAAACCTAAATACCCCTTAATCACTACATCAGTTAAAACACAACCGACCTACCACAAATGTACAACCCACAAAGCCGATAACACCACGTATGTGTCCCTAGTTCGAGCTGCCAGAACTCTTGTTGACCTCATGTTGCCACAAATGTGACACCTCACATATTCAGCAGTAAGACCGAACATCTGCAGAAATTATATGTTGGACTGTATCACTGCCCATCTCAGAATGTAATGATTAACTCATGAACTTTACTGTGTATCCATATGTAACAAAAAGCCATAAAAAAGTTAGACTTTTTGCTTCACAGCAAACACCAAACTAATCAGACTTAACAAAAAAAATTATAACCCAATGAAAACCTTTTCACAACCCCCATTGCTGCACCAACTTCCTAAAGTCAAAACCATGTTGTTAGCACGGTGGCAACCAAAACTGTAACTCACCTGATGCCACACATTAAATGCAGCATGTCCACAACCAGAGCACGTGATCAAATACAAAAACACAACACGTTCAAACATAACCAACTCAAAAACGCCGCACTGTAGTCTCGTCGCACACCAAAACACCATTACATCCCAGTTAATAGCAGACGTGTGGAATCGGGTACTTCCACTGACCTGAATAGAATGTGACCACACGACACTGGCTGGGGTCAACTTCAGCATTCAGTGGCACTGATGTGCTTTGACCATGAATTAATTGTTTTATGTTGCGTGATGTCATGGTGATGCAGCATATTTGAATTGGATTGTGTTTACAGAGGGCATGTTGGGATATGTGGTTGCAAACTCTTGTGTGGACTGTTTGTTTCTAAAGTGTTTGTGACTATTGTAAGTGATATTGGTGACCTTCAGTACTTCGTGTGATAGTAATATTTCAAGAGTTTGTGGCAGTTTGTTAGAGTATTTTTTAGGTTGGCAATTACGGACAATAGACTCATTTTCTGGTAGGGGATTATTAGTGTGGTGTGCTGTTTATGGTTGGGTTTTTTGTGTTAGGCATTCATACGACAGTGAAGATCACGATAGGGCTCTGCATGCTGCAATGGGGAACGGCATTTTGAGCACAATGAAATTTCTCCAGTAATGTAGCTTAACACTGTGTCCTCCGAAGACACCACAGTGGTGTAGTGCGCGAAATAGCGGTCAACGGCCAGTGACACCACAGTGGTGTCGGGATCATAGTATCGCGCGGTGGCCGGCGACAGCACTTACGTATCTTTTGCATTCTGTTGGTGTTTTGTTTAGGTAGCAAGTTACACTCGTCAACAAGTTTTTTTGGTTTGTTTTTATAAGTACTTGTGACCTTTCATCATGGCAGACGATAGAGGCGATAAGATTATTTACGATGAATGCACGGACGTCTTGTCTGACGTTCCGGACGACTTGGCCGATTGGGAAGAAGACATTGGATATGAAGTGGATGAAAGTGAAGCGGAAACGTCGGAAGATAGTGAAATACGTCCAAGAAGAATTCGGCGAACGCTACAGTTGCCAACTAAAGATTCGGGTGAATCAGACAAAGAAGACACTGCATAGTGGTCACACTTCGATTTACTGAGGATCAATAATAAATTTGAAGTATCTCCGGGTCCAAACATATTTCCCAAAGATACACAGAGCATCGATGATATCGTAGAATTATATATTAGGAACAATCTATTTGAATATATTAGCTACGAAACCAACAAGTACTACAGTCAGAATTGCAATAGAAGGAAACTGAATAACAAAAATACCAAATTTGTCAACGTTACTGGATCTGAACTTTGAAAATGGTTTGGGCTCGCTATCCTTATGGGAATTGTGAAAAAAGCAAGGCTCGATGATTATTGGTCAATGAATCCGTTGATAGACACACCGATATTTCGCAAAACGATGTCCCGCAACCGATCAAGACAAATATTATCATTTTTACATTTTTTCCGACAACAACAGTAAACCGGATAATGCCGACTGGCTTTTCAAAGTGCAATTCGTAATTGATTATTTTTCCAAAAAGTTTAAACAAACTTTTAATCTAAGTCAAAACATCTCAACTGATGGACAGTTAAATTTTAAAGTTTACAATCCATCGAAAATTATGAAATATGGCATACATATTTGTATGCTGTGTGATTCGAGTACGGGATGCATTTCTTCATTCAAGATATCTTCCGGCACTGGACAGCCATTAGCACAAACAGTGATGGAGCTATTGGCACCTTCTTATAGAAAGTGGCAGCACAACTACATGGAAAGTTATTATAACAGTGTAGAACTTGCAGAAAAGTTACTTGGAAAGAAAATTAGTGTGTGGTACGATACGGCAAAATAGAGGACTTACTGAAAAAATAAAGCACGCAAAAGTCAGTCTGTTTGAAGCTTGTCATCAACGGAAAGGTGAAGTACTCGCACAGGTATGGAGAGCTTCGAAAACTAAAACGATACGAATGATCTCTACAATACATGATGCTACTTTGCCTGACACTCGAAGAAAATTTAGAAAAACCAATTACACAATAAAAAAACCTGAAAGTGTGTTAGACTACAACAAATACATGAAAAGAGTGGATCGGGCAGACCAGTATTTGAGTTATTACCCTATGTACAGAAAAAATATAAAATGGTCAAAAAAGGTTTACATGTATCTATTTGATTGCTCATTATTTAATGCATTCCTTACATGGCAATATTTCAATACAGAACACAAGTGTCTCCGATTTCACACTTTTTTATTGAAAGTGTCCGATTCGTGGATGAAAGGCCATGCACCTGCTTCTGAGCGAAGCTTTGAGGTTGCCGTTACATCGCGTACGTCTCATCATGATCCGGTTGACAGACTGTCCGGTCACATAAAGCAACACCAACTAATAGTTATTTCTGAAACGGATAAACAAAAATGAAGAAACTGCCACGTGTGTTCCAAAAACAAAAAAAAAGGAGAACAACAAACTTAATGTTCAAGTCTTGTGGAGTTGCGCTACATCTTGGAGACTGTTTTGCCGCATATCATACAAAAGAGAAATACTAAGTACCAAGGACAATGCAAATAAACATATGTATGAAACAAACAAATTTTATATTTATTACGTGTGTATATCTTCGAAATTTCATGAAAGTAGGGGAACAGGGTTGTGAACTTAAACTTAACAATTCATAATCTCCCGATAATGTCAAGAACGGCCGGTGACAAGCCAAGTTATCCAAATTATCGCTGTCGGCTCCAAGCGAATGAATTTGTAAGAGACGTGCCGACAGCAAAGTTTGCCAAATATGTGAAGTGTTAAGTTTGTAGAGAATGTATGAGAGTGACCTAAGTTGATGCAACTAGGGCCCAGGGATGAGCATATGGGGCGGTGTCAGTGGGACAATGTATGGTATTCTATCCAGAGTGTTTCCTGATATCAGAATTCTAGACTTGCTATTAAAGGGTTGTTCATTGATACATTATTTTTCCTGTCATTAAATTGCTATATTTATGTATCAACTGACTTTCATTGGTAAGTATGCTTTTATTTATTTATTTTGTAGTAGTAGTAGTAGTAGTAGTAGTAGTAGTAGTAGAAGTAGAAGTAGAATATATGGCAAGTGTATTCATCTGCATATTTGCATGTTTCTTGTATGTCAAAATTGCTGTTAATGCAGTTTTTTGTGAAATTTTGCATTATGTTGTTAATTTTTGTTGGTGATTATGTTGTATTGTGTTAGATAGTTATCATGGAGTTTTACATACATTGATAAAATTACTTTTTCAATATTAGGTATGTGAGTGAGTTTCGGTTTTGTAGTACCGCTACCAGCCTACCTGATGATGCCGGTACTGCCTTTTGTTAATTGTTGCAGTTTGTTCCTGTTTACTGGTCTCGCCTTTATGCTTTTTGTAATGTTAAATATTTATGATATTCCTGTTCATATTAGTCTTCCAGGTTGAGCTGAAACGTGTACTGTTGTTGTCAGTTCCATCTTACATTAGTTTTCATTTTTTTTCTTCTTTGCATTGTGTATCAATCTTGCTTATTGCGGTGCCATTTGTTTTAGCATTTTTTGTAGTAGTATCTAGAGGAATGTTTTATGTGAGTCGACAGCTTTGACCAGTGAAGTAGGAAATATGCGACAAATGCCATAAACAATATGCCAGTTGTAACATAATGTTATTGTAGACTTTTCCAGTGGCCTCAGCTACAGATCACTCTGTCACCTCGGCAAGGTTTTTACAATATTACATTCATTGACTTTGCCAACTCTCAACAAAACTGCCACCTTACAACCAAACCTAGACCTTGGGCAAAGCGACGGATCAATCTGCCACCACAATCTGTCCTTTTTTTTCTATTTTTTTCCTTTATATTCATTGGCTTCAATAACTAACAACGAAACTGTAAATATATGTACGAAAAAGTAACATTACAGCAACTGTTAACATTACATTGCTAGCGAAAGCTGATGACTGGTGTTGAACATAATTCTTGACCATTTGTTGTAGTGTTGAGTTTTAAAGTTGAGCTATATAGATAAAATAATGTTTGACACCAGTTAGTTTGTTGGCTGTTATTGTGCAATTTTTGCTTTTTTTAAACTATTCTTTGTTTCATTCTTACATTTTGTATGTTTTACCTATAATGTGATTTTGCAGTTGTTAAACTAGATGTTAGTTTCTCCCCATCTCAAAGCTCCACTTTCTTGCAGTAGTACCATTAGCTTCAATATTTATTATTAAGAATTTGTACAACTCTGTTTCATCATCCTAAAATCATGTTCATGTTACGTGTTGGGGCTTTGTTTGTGTGATGTCATTCGTCAAAGCCGTAAGTGGTATCAATCACCCTGGTTTATCCACTGGCTGTACACAGTTATGATAGGACCCTAACGGCATAACATGCTGCTGATATTTTCTTTGCCAGTGTCTTTCCTTCCGTATCAGATGACAATATTCGTTCATAGAAGCAATAATAATGTCAGCTGTGTAGATTTGCAGAATACATAGTTTTATTTTGTGCCACACTGTTAATCAAAGCACAGTTACTGTATTGTGGTTATGTAAACTGCAGTCACTGTGTGGTGAAAATTTGTATAAAAAAATAATCTGTTAATATCCTGTTATCACATTGCTTATTTATAATGTGATGTGGACAAATAAAATTATAATGAACAATTTTGGATCACATTTCTCCTTAACTATGACACATATTTACCTCATGTAATAGTTGTTAACCCTTTGTAGGACATGGTACAAGAGTGTTTAAAAGAAATTATATTTCTGTAAGATGTTTTTCGTATGGTACAAAAGAAAAAAGTGAAACTGCAGAATGTTGTAAATTATGTAAAATCTGAATCTCTCAGATTCAGTTAGACATCTATATCTCACCGTTGTGTAATTTGATATCAGTTAGCTCTTAAATTGGTATTGGGGTAGTTATGTTTAAATATGAGCTATAAAAAACTTTTGATGAAATCGTAAAATTAGGAGGAGACAGAGTGGTAGACAGGTACTTACCTTCACTTAGTGCAATGCCAAGTACTGTCAATACATGCATTTAAAAATAGAAAAACTACACCTAGCTTTCAGAACTGTTAGTTCCTTCATAAGTCAGTACCGACATTAGACTGTTTTTTATTTGCAGTGTTATACTACACGATCATGATTTCGGCTTCAAAGTGCCATTTAGGCACTATATAACACTTAATACACTTGATAATGGCTCTTTGAAGCCGAAATCATGATCTTGTAAATGTAACACTGCAAATAAAAAACAGTCTAATGGCGGTACTGACTTCAAAGATATTGCTAGCTAAATGGTCTGATGAGGTAGAATGTCCTGTTATGAAGATGAGCTGAGTGATAACAAAATTTTTGATATGTTCTGTGCAGTAGTTAAATATGAAGACATGGGTGAAAACTGAGTATGCAAAATTTATTGACATTCTTTTTTAGTCACAATTTTCTCTCTTTGATTGTTAGAATTGGGGTAGTTGCATATGACAGATTTTGCAAAATAAGTTGTCTTTATTATATGCTGATAGGCATTTTTTTTGTTTTGTTACAGTTGTTGGCTGAAGCAACTGGTGGAAGAGTGGAAATAATCTATGGTGACATTCTTAGCGTCAGAATGGATAAATTGTTCCCAGAAGCAACCAAGGTGATGTGGGAAGATTCACCACCCAATATTCATTTAATTGGAAACCTGCCTTTTAATGTTTCAACACCTCTTATTATTAAATGGCTGCATGATATTTCTGTTAGGTGAGCTATAGTTTGAAGTATGAAGTGGTTTGTGACATAGTGAATTATAATTCGGAATTTAATTTATACAGATCAGTGAAGGATATGAGCTATGTTTTCAGTGGTGGAATAGATTTGCAATTAGATTGTTATTTCGGTAATGGACAGTAGTGGATTCATCACTCACTCAGAATTAGTGCACAACACTTTCATGCACGCTAGTCATATGCTTCTCCAATTCCGTGAGCCTTGGATTTTAAAGAATTTGCTGCTTACAGTGGAAATAGTGTTTTTTCTTTCATTGGCTGGGGTTTAGCTTTGGTGCATGGCTTAATAAAATGTTTGAAAACAAGCAACTTGACTAATTTCAATATGTCATGTATGATAAAACTCCTAAAAACCACAGTACCCACCACCACATTCCCAAATTGTAGATACACTCACTGGACAAAATACTAACCACTCTCTTAAAAGTGCAGACTGCCCGCTTTGGTGTGCTGTAGACGATGTAGAACTGGTACCATGTGTTTGTGACACTCCCCACTGCTGAAGTAAGCCACGTCATTGAATTTGTGTATGTCTGCCAGTTGATCATATGGAGTCAGTGCGTTTACATGGTTCAATGTAGAGACACAACAGAGTGGCAGAAAGGAGCTGTTGTATTTAGACATATCTTTGACAATATTGTAGTTTCCTGTTGGTGTGTCAGTGTGAATGTCTAATGAGCTTGCAAGAAATTTTATATCATTTACAGTCAGGTACAGGTAATAAGAACATTGGTTGCAAAAAATATCCAAACCAATTGAGGCTGAAACGCACATTGTCAGTGACAATCAGTTTCAAACTAGGCAGGAATTGCTGCTGTCACTGAGTGCTGGTCCGTCTCAATCAGTTTCTTAGCAAAGATTGTAAAATGATCTATATGCAGTGGACATTTGGAATTGGGTACCCTACAAAAGGCCATTACTCATGTGGACACACACAGCTGCATGTCATCATCTACATCTACGTGCATACTCCACAATCCAGCCCACGGTGTGTAATGGAAGGTACCTTGTACCACCAACAGTCATTACTGTAAATTTCCCACATGCAGATGGAGCAAGAGGTAAATGCTGTCTGTATGCTTCTCTATGAGCCCTAATTTCTGTTATCTTGTCTTCATGGCCCATGGGCCATATACAAAATGTAGAATCATTCTGCAGTCAGCCACAAATATCAGTTTTCTGAATTTTCGCAGTAGTGTTTCACATAAAGGTCATCACCTTCCCTCCAGGAATTCTCACTTGAGTTCGTGAGCATTTCCATAGTACTCATGTGTTGTAAAAAATCTAGCAACAAACCTGTGAATTGCTCTGATATCTTCCTTTAATCAGACCTGAGGGGGGGGGGGGGGGGGAGGAGGGGGATCCCAGACACACATGCAGTACTGAAAAATGGGATGCGCTAGTGTCCTGTACATCATCTCCTTTGTAGATAAGCTAAATGTTCCTAGAACTTTCCTACTTAACCAAAGTTGACTATTTGCTTTCCCTGCTAGCGACTGTACGTGCTTGTTAGACAAAGTGATAGTGTCAGGTATCACAAACCACTAACACTGTATTTCACCATTAGAGGGTTGTTTTTCGTGCTTATGTCCATTACCTTATTATCCTAATTCAGTAGTTAACCTTTTCTCCAAACCTCTCTCCCAATCCGAAACCTCTGTCCTATTCAAAGGCCTCACCTTCAGCTCTACTCCCAGATTCAACCAAACAGCCCTCGTCAAAGATTTACTGTCCTACACTCGTACTCTCTGCAGGAAATATCACTTTGGCACAAAGAAAAATAATCCTAATCCTACTCCTTACGATCCAACTCCCCAAGACACTATCCAAATTGAACCCTGCCTGGAACAGTTGTGTCCTCCGTCACAGCGGGACCCACCTCCTCTTCCTCAAAATCACCCTCTCCAAACCTTCCAGGAATTTCTCACTTCTAGTCTTGCCTCTCAATCCTTCTTGTAAAACCTTAATCCTACTCCCAACATCACCACAGCTGAAGACCAGGCTATCCATGATCTGAAGGCTGACCGATCCATCGTCATTCTTCCGCCTGACAAGGGTTCCACGACCGTGGTACTTGATCGTCAGGAGTATGTGGCTGAGGGACTGCGTTAGCTTTCAGACAACACTACATACAAAGTTTGCCAAGGTAATCCCATTCCTGATGTCCGGGCGGAGCCTCAAGGAATCCTCAGAACCTTAAGCCCCCTACAAAACCTTTCACCTGACTCCATCAACCTCCTGACCCCACCGACACCCCGCACCCCTACCTTCTACCTACTTCCTAAAATTCACAAACCCAATCATTCCAGCCGCCCCATTGTAGCTGGTTACCAAGCCCCCACAGAATGTATCTCTGCCTACGTAGATCAACACCTTCAACCCATTACATGCAGTCTGCCATCCTTCATCAAAGACACTGTTACCCCCGGAAACCATCCTTGTAACCATTGATGCCACTTCCTTATACACAAATATTCCGCATGTCCTGGGCCTTGCTGTGATGGAGCACTTCATTTCATGCCGATCACCTGCCACCCTACCTAAAACCTTTTTCCTCATTACCTTAGCCTGCTTCGTGCTGACTCACAACTTCTTCACTTTCTAAGGCCAGACATACCAACAATTAAAGGGAATAGCAAGGATGGCCCCCTCGTACGTCAACCTATTTAAGGGTTGCTTAGAGGAAGCCTTCTTGGTTACCCAGGCCTGCCAACCTAAAGTTTGGTACAGATTTATTGATGACACCTTCATTATCTGGACTCACAGTGAAGAACAACTCCAGAATTTCCTCTCCAACTTCAACTCCTTTGATTCCCTCAGACTCACCTGGTCCTACTCCAAATCCCATGCCACTTTCCTTGACGTTGACCTCCATCTGTCCTATGGCCAGCTTCACACATCCGTCCACATCAAACCCACCAACAAGCAACATTACCTCCATTATGACAGCTGCCACCCATTCCATATCAAATGGTCCCTTCCCTACAGCCTAGGTCTTCATGGCAAACGAATCTGCTCCAGTCCTGAATACCTGAACCATTACACCAACAACCTGAAAACAGCTTTCGCATCCCGCAACTACCCTCCCGACCTGGTACAGAAGCAGATAACCAGAGCCACTTCCTCATTCCCTCAAACCCAGAACCTCTCACAGAAGAACCCCAAAAGTGCCCCACTTGTGACAGGATACTTCCCGGGTCTGGATCAGACTCTGAATGTGGCTCTCCAGCAGGGATACGACTTCCTAAAATCCTGCCCCGAAATGAGATCCATCCTTCATGAAATCCTCCCCACTCCACCAAGAGTGTCTTTCCGCCATCCACCTAACCTTCGTAACCTCTTGGTTCATCCCTATGAAATCCCCAAACCACCTTCCTTACCCTCTGGCTCCTAACCTTGTAACCGCCCCCCCCCCCCCCCCCCCAGTGTAAAACCTGTCCCATGCACCCTCCCACCACCACCTATTCCAGTCCTGTAACCTGGAAGGTGTACACGATCAAAGGCAGAGCCACATGTGAAAGCACCCACGTGATTTACCAACTGACCTGCGTACACTGTGAAGCTTTCTATGTGGGAATGACCAGCAACAAACTGTCCATTCGCATGTACGGACACAGGCAGACCGTGTTTGTTGGTAATGAGGATCACCCTGTGGCTAAACATGCCTTGGTGCATGGCCAGCACATCTTGGCACAGTGTTACACTGTCCGGGTTATCTGGATAACTCCCACTAACACCAACCTATCAGGACTCCGGAGATGGGAACTTGCCCTTCAATATATCCTCTCTTCCCGTTACCCACCAGGCCTCAACCTCCGCTAATTTCAAGTTGCAGCCATTCATACCTCACCTGTCATTCAACAACATCTTTGCCTCTTTACTTCCGCCTTGACTGACATCTCTGCCCATTCTCTTTGCCCTTACGTATGTCTGCTTGTGTCTGTATATGTGCAGGTGTGTGTGTGTGTGTGTGTGTGTGTGTGTGTGTGTGTGTGTGTGTGTTTCCCCCCTAAGGTAAGTCTTTCTGCTCCCGGGATTGGAACGACTCCTTACCCTCTCCCTTAAAACCCACATCGTTTTGTCTTTCCTCTCCTTCCCTCTTTCCTTATGAAGCAACTGTGGATTGCGAAAGCTTGAATTTTGTGTTTGTTAGTGTCTCTATCAACATACCAACGCTTTAGTTTGCTAAGTTACATCGTATTTGTTTTTAGATATATTTTTCCCACGTGGAATGTTTCCCTCTATTATATTTACCTTATATTTTTCTACATATAGAGTCTTTAGTCAAACCAAATAGAAATTCTATAAATGTCATCCTGTATTCTCTGACAGTCAAATGATGTTGTTTTCCCGTACATTACAGCATCATCAGCAACCATTAACTGATTGTTGCCACACTGCTCTGGGGCACCATTGATGATACCCTTCCCTCTCATGAATACTTTGCCGTTAAGGGCAACATGCTGTGTACCATTACTTTACAAGTCTTTTCCCCACTCATGTATCGGAGAACCAATTCCAAGTGCTCAGATCTGCATTAACAGTCTGCAGTTGGCACTGTGAAACACTTTCCAGAAATATGGGAATATGGAATCTGCCTGTTGCTCTTCATCCATGATTTGCAGGACGTCAACACAGAAAAGAGCAAGCAGAGTTTCACACTGGCAATGCTGTCTAGATCCATTGTATTTTTGGAAAGAAGCTTTTCTGTCTCAAGTAAATTTATTATATTTGAACTTTGAATATGCTCAAGAATTCTGCAGCAAACTGATGTTATTTTATGTTAGTCTGTAATTTTATGGGTCCATTCAATGGGCAACAACATACACTGGACAGTAGCTGACTAGAAACATGTAGTGCCATTTGTCAAAGTGATAGCGCGTGCCCCTCATTTGAGAGACACATAGGCACTGTAACACTAGTCCAATTATCAGATAAATCACCTGGTCATAAAATGTCTGTAACTCTTTGGAACAGTGGGTAAAAATAATAATTGACATTGACACAGTATGGTGGCTATAGTCGATCTAATCATCAGTGAGTGTCATATGCTGGATGTAGGGTACCATATGGTGCTGCGACAAGTATTCATGCTATAGTGTGTTTAAAATTAGTTGCAACTCTTTGACATTTCAGTATGGATTGAGTGGAGGAAAGTGTAGTTGCCAACATGTGCTGAATGAGTCAGGCAGGCCTGCTCGGTGCGCAACTTGTCAGGTCCGTAAGCTGGCCAATCTGCAATCTTTCTCAAACAATTTTAGAGAAACTATATAGTAATAAATTGTGAGTCTCACACACCTTATATCTTCATGCATCAGATTCGTGACGAATTACCTATTTTTTCGTTAATGGTATTAGTTATTGTGATATTTCAGTATTAGTTAAACTACTGCGAGAAATTCTTAAAGTTTGTAGTGAAAAATAGAGATCGCTACGAATTTGCATTTGGTGTGTTTTAAGTCGTCATACATTGCTGCATATAAAATTTAGATAACATATTGAATTATTCATTAAACCTCAGAGGACATCACTATCTATCTCCACTGTTCAGAAAATGGAATGTGTGTAAAGGTTTTCGTCATGAATGCACACGCCAGTGAAAAAGCCAGAAACAAGTATTCATAAATCTTCAGTCTGAGATATCAAAACAAGATTTTTGCAAATGATAGCACGCAAAGAGCAGAGTATTTTGTCATATGATTGATATGCAAAACTTCCACATCAACTGTGGTATTCAAGCAACTACAGATGTTTTTACAGTAGCCTGTGAAATGAAAACTGCTGTGGGTTTTGCAACAATGTAAATGAAGGTGCACATTTATTTCTATACTGAGAATGGGCTTTCTCATAACTAATGATGTGTCTCACCCTCTTTTGCTAGTTTAATAAAATGCTGTTTCTGTCAATGTTTCAACTGCAATAGAATGGTAGTGAGATGTATATCTTTTAACTCTGCTGTGTTAAAAAAAGAGAGAGAAAAAGAAAAAAAGGCACTTGCTAACACAGCAACAAAAGTGACATATTACTCAAAACTCGACACAGTCCTTCAAGAATCATTCTGCTGTGGCTGACAACTTGGGACCATTCCTGTGATGTAATTGTTGCAGTAACTTCTTTCGTTGGCATTTCAACTTCACTGAGTGTAAATTTCTTGTTTTTGCCACATTACTTTTCAGTTTTTACATAGGCCCATATATTCTCAGTCAGGTCTAAATGAGGATGATATGGAGGAAGCCTGATAAAACTACGCCCTTAGAACTAGCTTATTAGGCGACCTGGTAGCTTGGAGTTTTTGGCTTGTACAGTACTTGAAGTTCCATTAACTTCTCCTTACACAAGCTACCATATTTACTCGAATCTAAGCCGCACTTCTTTTCCGGTTTTTGTAATCCAAAAAACCGCCTGCGGCTTATTATTGAGTACAAAGCTAGCGGAAGTTCTGAAAATTGTTGGTGGGTGCCGCCACAACTTACTTCTGCTGTCGAATATATGTAGCTCTACACAGGCATGCTTTGTAGATAAATACTGGCGCCAAAATCTCTGTGTCAGTAAATAATTTTTTTTTAAAAAAGGTGGGAGATGAGCGTTTTTCTCCGCCTCGAGTTTCGACCACTGCATTTTCGTACATTATCCAACGAAGTAAATACGAATTCCGTATTGTTCATCTTCGAATGTAGCAGCATTTCAATGTACTACGAAAACCCGACTGGCAAGACTGTATGGTATGTTTGTCAATATGGCCAATGCTACATCCTGAATTTTTTCCTATCTGCGAGAAGAGATGGTTGCTAATAGGAACTTTTATAAATTGTGAATCACTTGCAGTATTCTCGTCACCATAAGAATAATACGAATATGGACATTTTTCCATGTATTGTTACGTGTTCGCTGCTATCTCATTTAAATCCTGTCTGCCTAATAAACCACGAAACTAGAGTGAGACGACAGCAAACTCGGAAGAATATACATATCATGTCATGTTTATATTCGTATTATTCTTATGCTTAATAGTGATGCAGTCAGAAATGAAGCATGGCAATTGACTAGATTTTTAAATCTAAGATGACTAATTTCTATGTAGAATGTAATTTACTAAAGAGGTGTCTGCAAAGATTTTCAAACGGAGAAAATTTTTCGCTAAACTCTCGTTCAGAACATCTATCATACGCAGTCTATTATATGGTTCTTGTTGATCATTATCAAAGAAAGCAGCAGTGTAAGTAACAACAAACAGCAGTCTCTTGCCATTGTTTCGCTAATGAGACGATTCCTCTCTTTTTTTTTAAATTGTAAGCGGCGGTAGCGCGCACATAGCAAGCCATGCTGCGAGCGGCGGAAGGCCGTAAACACGCACTATCAGAATGCAACAAACAATGCATGACACAGTACAGTAATGCATTTTCATCTTAGAGTGACGTAAACACCTATAACAAAGAAAACTGAGTTTATCAGATTGAAGGAAAATAAGCAATCAATTCAAACCAGACGAAGCATGTGAAAAAGGAAGGGCAACCGTATAAATACAGATGGAGTGCCTGACGCATAGCAATGGCTACCTGGTAAAGCTTAACTGCTAAGCTTACGACTCAAACCAAAGTACTGTAGCTGCATCGTCATTCAATCGACCTAAATTGTTTCTCATATTACAATGGACCAACTTTGTTTCGATTTGGAGATGCGGCCTAAAACTTTTCTCTCCCCTTGAATTTCGAGTCTCAAATTTCAGGTGCGGGTTAGATTCGGGAAAATTTTTTTCCCTTGATTTCGAGTCTCATTTTTCAGATGCGGCTTAGATTCAAGTGCGGCTTAGATTCAAGTGCGGCTTATATTCGAGTAAATACAGTAAGTTCTACTTTATCCAATCAAACATTTAATTGTACCCAGAGAAAAATAGCTTCTTTCCTCCACTGCATTGCTGGAGCTTTATCCATCACAACCAAGTGGTATTGCACATTGTACGTTGCTTTGTCGAATTTGGAGGAATTTTTTGTAGCAGAGCGTTATCTTCACAGCTGATAATCCTGTTCTTGGATGACCACTTTTATTTCGAATCTCGTGTTCAGCCATGCTGCACTGTTTTTATTGGTGCAGCGTCAACATGAAATACTTGTTCACAACACCTGATGACTGTAAAACACTTCAGTGCCAGAAAATATTACTTTACTATGAGAGCTAATGGACATAGGTGCCTCTAAAGTGTGACACCACATGGTACTATTTATCCACAGTGTGGCAACAGGGGCACTTTACCAAGCGAACTGCTGATGGCGTGGTAGGGAAAGCCGGACAATGGCTTCATGTCCCCACTGGTGAGCCAAACATCAAAAGTTGCAACTAATTTTAAACACACTATAGTGATGGTGATAGTTGTGTGGTATAGGCATGAAGTTTCCGGGTGTGAAGTAGTTATTTACCAGTATTTGTATTTGTATTTTCCTACCACAAAAATCAACTTATATGAAGATAAAAATAAATGTACATTCTGTCTGGCATAAACTATATCAAATTAACAGAAAGATCAGAAGAATTTAAATACCTAAAACTGTACTCTGCTGCCCCACCCCCAACCCCACCTGAAAAATGCGGGAAGAGAGGGGGGGGGGGGAGGAGGGAGGGAACAATAACTATCTAGCAAGCTTCTGCCAGCCCTACTCATCTAAATGAGCTTGCAAAGCAGAACAACATGTCTTAATCTTCCCCAAAATGCACTTAATGATGTTTTGCTACTCCGAACAGTGTTAGTGGGAACCTTGGTAGAATAATTTATAGGTACTATGGTTTACCACTAAATGCTGACCCTCCCTTTTCCCGAAATACTTATTTGAAAGAAAAGAATCCGATTCAACTCTTGGCCCATCAACAATAAATTCTTTACATATGCCAACAAGAACTCTGTTACAATGATTATCAATACCCCTAAAAACTACCAATGAACTCTCATATCCCAGAAACAGCTCCCGACATTCACTACTCCCTTACCAGTACCATTCCTGTAATCCCCAGAAATGATTTGCTCTCTCCATGTTAACTCCATGTCCCACTATCTGTCCTATGTATTCAATTAAATCCGGGAACCCCTCCCTACTTCGTAGTCAGTGTATTTGCTAACCTAGTCTCATGAGGACAGGACAAAACTGAAGAATAACAATAAAAGAGGCCAGTGTTATTGTATGTAGTTGACAAGCCTTTCTTTCTTTCTTTCTTTCTTTCTTTTCTTTTTTTTTTTTTAAACCATGTGCATATGCAGATAGGCATCCAAAATTTTTGACTTTGATACAAATCCATCCTTATATTGGACATAGCAACTTTCACCATTTTCTGCAGGTGTGACGTTTCAAATATTTAGATTAGTTTTGAAGAAAAGCTACCACGAATGTCATATTACGAATTTACTCACTAACATACTACTGTTAAATTCATCGCAAACAAGCATACAAGAAAAATGAGTACCACACTTTCCACTAGCCTGATAAAAATGTGACACACTTGGGAATGACTGTACGATATACAAGGTGTGGACAAAAATATGGAAACATTGAAAACACAACACATTGCAATGCCTCGTACAGTGTTGGAAAACTGTTAGCATTTTAAACAGCTTCCAGTAATCTGGGAATGGATAAATACAGATTCTGTATGATACAGTGACAAGTACAGATAACGATGATGAATGTGGTAGTGATCATGCACCCTTCTCTCCAAAGTAGACCACAAAGGGTCCAGGTCTGGTGACTATGGTGGCCAGAGGAGATATGACAATTCATCTTTGTGCTCACAAAACCAGGACAATGCAGGCTGTGAATACAGCCCATTTCCTTGTAACACTGCATCATCATTGTGAAACAAACATTGTATCATGGGAGGGCCTTATCAGCCAAAATGATCACACAATCCTTGGCAGTAATGTGGCCTTGCAGAATACCATGATATGGCCATCTAAACTACCACCAAACCCACCTCATGTTTGAATCTTGACCAGAAGTATGAACCACTACACATCTGATTAACTTTCTTCTTGTGCTCCGCAGTACACGTTTTATGGCTTTGGCACCAAATTTTCATGTTAGAAGGATTTGCATCACTGATAAGTGGTTGTGGAATTCCAGCTCACCCTGCAGATTACAGAGCTCACTTTTGATGTCGGCATGGTCTGCAAGTGCAACATTCAGTCCGGCAGTGGTCCTTGCAGCTTTCATCCCCTTACTTTTCATCACCTTCTTCTTCAATGACTGTCTGTCACAATCACTCAGCACACACACTTTCATCCATGTTGTGACTTACTGGAGACTTCTTTTTTTTTTCCTTGTATTGTATTTTATATTTTGGTACAGTACCGCTTGAAACACCAGACACTTTGGCTGCCATGGTTACAGGAGCACCCACCATATGAGCACAATCAATTTGCCCATGTTCAGAGTTGTGTAACTCTGACGTAATGCACTTACAGTTACATAGAATACTATCCCAACTATGACTGATCATGCAATGTGTTTAAGACATTGCACAGCTACTGTTTCTGGTCAGAAACAACAGCACAATCTCCAGGCTTGCCTAGCATCTAAATTTATGTCGGGTAACTGCCTCCAACTTATGAATTTGAGAGTATAGGTTGAACTGCGTACCAAATATATAAAACAGGCACACAGCACTAGCTGTTGCTGACAAAAAGTGTTAGCCTGCTTGAGTAGGTAACCAGTGATAGGCGGCAATGAGCCCTTCAGAAAGATCTTCACAGGTTCAGAACACATACTTGTTATTTGTTGGAATATCCTTTAGGCAGGTTATAAAGCATTCTTAGGATATAAGTATCGGGTCAAGGAAATGCAATGTGTGCTCAGTGTGTTTGCTTTCTGTGGTCCATGTGACATGTAGAGTAGAGCTATGTGCAGTTACATGTAATCACTGATGCCCATCAAGTTATTAAGCTTCATATAGTAACTGGAGACAGGTTTAATAATATTATACAGACTTAATTGGAGAATCATAGTTTGTGAAGACTAGTCGCATGGTATTATTTGAGGATGTTGAAATCCTGCTTTGAATTATTTGCCTTAGTAAAATTGCCTTCAAGGGATTAAGTAAGTTGTGAAATGACTATTGATCATTTGTTCTGAGACCCAACAACATTCAGTGACACCGTTGTTAAATGGCTTTATCCGACTATGATGATTAAATTATAATAATAAAATACACTGATCAGTTGGGCACAGCAGAAAGTATTAATCTGTGGAATCATAGACAGTGACTCATTCATGATGTTTAGATATAAAGAACACTGGGGAGAGATTTGTAAATCATACATGGAAAATTTGATTTTTTCTTAAATATATTTCTATAGAGTTTGACCTTGGTTCCCTCTCGGACAGAATTTGAATTTCCATAAGGCTTGGTCTTGGATTTGTAGTTTCAACAATCTCTAAATATGTTTAGTATCTATCTTCCTAATCCCTCCTACTTACTGATCTCTTTGATCAATATCCCATCTCACCCTCTGATATAGTTAGTTACAATGACGGCAGAGTTTAGGCTTGTTCTGCACACCTATGTCACATATACTCAGACAGCCAATGAGCATTCAGTGGTGTTCCGAACACTCTGCTCTGAATGCCATAGCTAATTCCAGCATTAAATGTATTGTAGTGAGTTGTTTACTGAATTTCTGTTTTATTTGTTGTTAGTTGTCATCACTGTTGGTGGTGGTAAGTGATAAATTCTGCATAAGCAAGCAAGAGACATAATTTGCGGAATATACACTTCCTTCTAGTGGAAAGCATGTGCGTAGTGCAGCTTTTGCTTGAATAGTCAACAATGCCATTTCCATCATTGCCTCGACATGCACTAACCACCATTGTTCGTGGATCAGACTATAGTGATAATCAGGTCTTTGCTTTTATGAACTTGTCATTTTGCTGTAATCTCTTAAGTTGTTTCTGTTCAATTTTTCTCATTTGCACATAGTTTCTTGCATTGTTGCTCTCATCTATGCTCCATTGTTTCAGGTGCATTTTGCTTACTCATCATCAAATTGATTAGCATAATTTGATGTCCTATTTATTTGGTATTCATTTTGTAAAATAAAGTGCAATCTGAAAATATCACTACTTCGGCATTTATAGTCTTAAGTAATACAAAGCTACATTGAAATTGAACCATTCAGTTGAAATTAAATGTATGTATTTGAAGAATAGATATGACCATCAACCAGATATGTATAACTGTGTGCTCTAATTTCAGGGGTAATGCCTGGTCATATGGTCGCACAAGGATGTTGTTGACGTTTCAAAAGGAGGTTGCAGAACGCATAACTGCGCCAATAATGTCATCACAGAGATGCCGACTCTCTATAATGTGCCAGAATTGGTGTGAAGTTCATCACAAGTTCAATATTCCCGGTGAGGTTTGGTTTTTATAGTAAATACCATAATTTCTTAATTTAATTTTGAGAGTAACATACTGTTGTAACTCTGATATAACTCCCACTGTGGTAACTGTGCCCTGTATGAGGTGTGTTCAAAAGAGAAGGTAGTAAATCCTACCATTTCACAGCCGAAGATTATCTGTTCCCAGAATTCCTGTGGGTGTGACAGAAACCACTCCTCCACTGTATCCTCAGGTTCACCCTCTGAGTTGCAGCACTTCCCTCTGTGATGCTTTTTTATGGACCAAACACACGAGAATCGCAGGTCAGCATGTCTTGACTGTAGTGTGAATGCTCGAGCTACTCACATTTGAACTTGGCCTTGGAGACATGTGGACATGTGTTATCATGGAGCAGATCACCACTTCTGCGAACATCTCAGGCTGTTTGCTCTTGATAGATTTGCATAGGCTAAAGAGTGTCTAACAGTACATGTCACTGTTAATGGGTTATCTGTGTTTTTTACTTCGGCATCAAAAGAGATGGTGAGTATTATCTTGTCTGCTGAGGACACAGCTTTGAATTTTTTAGAGGGAGGTGACAGCACTAGATTTGCATCCCTAGATAACTCACTAAATTATCACAAAGCAGCATATGCAAATTTCAACCTATTTGGTAGTTTCAACAACTCATACCTTTTTCTTTGAACACTCCTTATGAAACTACTGTTTCTTTCCACGTTTGTATCATATCTGTGGAAAAATAAATTATTACTGTAAAAAAACTTCTGAGATTTGCATTCAAAACAAGTAAGTATTATTGCTGTACAAATTGTTGTGACAGAAATGAAAGTGTATATGTGTGAAGCAGACTTATCAAATAAACACAATGGATAAAAAAATTAGTTACCATAGCAAATCATGTTAAAATTGTGTGGCCTTAATGGACTCCGTTTTGTGTGGAAGAGTCTGCAAGACTCTCCTGGTATGCCATATCTAGCTGAAGGCACTCATTGTTGATTATATCCCATAAATTTACCAAAATGAGGGAGTGTTGGTTGCTACATTTCACTTGTTCCATATAGTTCCAGTTATTCACTGTGGAGTAATGTAGTAGGCTGGGCAATATGTGATTGGTGCCTGAGTGTTCATCAAAATGGAAATATATGCATGCAACCCTGTCAACATGGTTGATGTGATTGCTGATAGCATACTCAGCAGAAAGATGTAGAAGAATGGCAGCATTTGATTACCCTCCCCTTTGCTCCTCTATCCCCCCCCCCCCCCCCCCACTCCCTAAGGGGGCTGGGTCCAACGTCACATTTGTGAATATGTGTTGTACTGAAAGTCCGTCCTTTTCCCATTCTCATTCCCCTTTGGTCTTCTTGATTCTGACCTTGCTTGGGTTTAGTTTTCGGTTTTGGACACGTAAGTTTACTGAACTGGGAACTGTCCTTAATAATTATAAGCCCTAGGCATGTTTTAGCAATCATCACGCCGTGCGACAATGGAACATAGTGTGTCATGAGGAATGGGAATCATGGCTTAGCTGCCTGGATCATGAGGATGGTAAATATCTCTATATAAAAAAGAAAAAAAAACTCTCGACTTCAAAGTGAGCTATGTGCCAATGAGATGCATGGCTCTTGAGATGGAAGAGGAGTTAGCAGATAACCTGGGAAACCTGCTGCATCTTAGTGGTACAATGCTTACCCAGGCAAGCAGGGCTCTGTCTGGGTGCATGTTCCATCCGCTTGGGAACACAATGAAGCAACTCAAACTTTCCTCCACTGGTGGCCACAAGGCACTAGCTATCTCTTCGTATGGAAAAGATTATTACAATGCAGAGAGACACGAGCCCACAATATTTCCTTCCCTGGCTATGCTATGGGAAGAGGGACAAGCCAGATGTCTGGGAATTAAACACTTCATCCAGTACTTGGTATGTACTCAGAATGATCAGGATACTTTTACTACAGCAAAACCATTATTCTTTTATGACATAAACATTGAAGACAAATTTGGTGAAAGTGAATCTCTGGAAAATTGTGGAACAGTCACTACTAATTAAAACTTCATCTGCTGCCTGTCTACAGCTCTTTAGCATGTGATCGATTAGGTGACATACCTGTGACTATTGCCCCACACAAAATGTTGAACATTGTCCAAGGAATCACAAAGACCTTATGCTCCTAAACAGATGTGGAGTTCAGAGCTATCACTAGTGAAGAGGCGTAAGTTTCATCAGACATGAACAAAAAGAGCTGAAGAATAATTGTACAGGTGCAGGTGCCTTTATCTTAGCTTTCGAAGGGAGTGCCCTCCCAAAAAAACTTGTCATATTGTACAGGTGTGATGTGAAACCATATGTCCCACTGCATATGTTGTGTTTCAGATGTTTATGCTTCGGGCATATGTCATCTTGCTGCACTGTGGACTCAGAATGGGACAACTGGAGATGATCACTCCATGAAGGTAGTTCTTGTGAACATTCAACATTATGTGTCAACAGCACAGAAAATTATTCTCCATGTCTGCCAGTTCGTGTAGTTTTCAAGAAAGAACAGAAGATCCCGGAATACAAATCTTTTGACTGCCTGTCGGATACTGAGACGTGGAAGAAATATGAAAGCGTACTTCTTGGGCATATGACATTCAGTTAAGCAAAAATGATGACTATTACACAAACCCCACTTGCATCCCCACCTCTGCTTCCCCAAAGTGGATCTCCCAATACCCTCCTCTCCTCTGGTTCATGCATTATCTTCTTCAGAACCACTTTCTGTACCCAGCAAAAGAAGTGTTCTTCTGTGGCATATACTGTGACAGGGCTCCGTTTGGGGCCTCTTTACTCAGCTACACTCAGAGCACAGGCCCAATGCCAAACAGTGGCTGAAAGAACCATGGCCTGTGTGGTCCCAGGGCTACCCACTCTTCATCTGCTCCCATGCTCACTGCAAATAACCCCTTGAACAATCCTGCCTCACCAGAGACTAAGAAGAAGAAGAAGAAGAAGAAGAAGAAGAAGAATAGGGACAAGGCTCCTTGGTGCCCCTGGAGGTGTCAGATTCCCCATGCAGTCAGATTCTGAGCCAATGTCTTTCCATCCCCAATGGTGACAGGTAGTGAACCTGGTGCATGACTGGCCCTCGTGCCTCACCTATCCATCAATCATGTAGATCACATGATTGATTTGTAATCGGTGTTACTGTTATCTGCCGGAACTAAAACACCTCATTCCCTCTCTCCAAGAAACACACTTCACTGAAGAGAATTCTCCACCACTCTGTTATAGTGCATTCTGTCAAAACCATGCTTGAGAGGGCATCTGGAGTGGTCTGTACATTGGTTCGCTAATTCAGTTAACGGATTCCTCTTCATACCACATTGGAAGTGGTAGAAGTGTGGGGGCAAACCACCTAAGCAATCACCATTTGCGACATTCACCTATCTCCAGACAGGCTATTTACTTACGTTGAATTGATCCTCTAAACCAACCCTCATCCCTCCATCTTTTCTCGTATGTGGGTACTTCAGTGCATACCAACCCCTGTGGGGAAGTACTACTTCGTGTGGTAGGGGTCTTCTAATTGACCAACTTCTCACAGACCGATACATTTGTCACTATACTGTTGTGACCACTGGATTAATGACTCAGTGGTGAGACAGCTGTGGGTGAGGTGTTCCTTTTCACATCCTGAGCCCCGCAGATGTTAACCTCCTGACTTCCTATTTCTCTCATCTTGTTTTTATTATTGACAGTATGAAAGATGTCCATTGCCTTTTCAGCATTTTCGCTTTTACTGTTTTAGTCTCCCGACTACATTGGATCACATTCTCGGTCGACATCTCTCCTTCTGGATGCACCATTCTTTAATTGAGGGATGGGTGAACTTGCTGTTTAGTCTTATAACTCCATCCCGCAATCAAGCACTTAATCACTGAGTATCTTGTTAATGTACACAGCAACCTGAATTAATGAACCCAAGCCAACTAAAAAAAAAAGCCCCCAAAACATTGCAGCACCATATCTGGCATGAACTATACACTGCACGTGTTATTGGTTAACGACCTCTTTGGACTTATTGGTTCACTCAGTGTCCTGAATAACTTGAAAAGAGGCATAAGTGTGATTCATTGGACCAAACTACTGTCCAGTTTGTGATATGGTACATTGAAGACTGCAGCTTTGTGCCTCTGAGCAGTGGAATTTTGCCAGATACTCTACACCAAATGTTAGTTCCACAGTTCCCTTCACAATGTTTGCTCAGTAACCTGTTAGGATGGACCTGCAGCCACCAACTGCAGCAAATTTTGCCACATTTGAAACTAATTGTCATTGATGCATGACACTCATCTCCTGTCTCTATTGATTTACAACATCGTAAAGCTTCTGTTTTTACCATATATTCTTTTGTAGAAATGTTCAACAATCCGCTCTGCTAGTCCAGGAAATTGTGCAACTTCATTCACAATGTAGTTATGAGCACATCAAAGCACAATACCTCCTTTTTGTCATTCTGTCACATCTCTACAGCATTCCATTTCCATACTACAGACTGTCACATATACAGCACTGCAGCCAGGAGTGGAGATCTTGTGACCATCTGATCAGTTCTACACTATCTACAGTGCTCCTCAATGAGCAGTACACTCTTTTAAGGGGGTGAATAATATTTTGTCTAGTGAACTTATAAAAGGAATAGTTCTTCTATTGTCTGAGTAATGTCTGTCTGAGTTTTTATTCATTTAATCAGTACTTACTGATGTTTGTTCAGTGTTTCCCATTGTCTTTTCTCTCAGTTTACTCATTTGCAGGATATGGAAATCCAGTCTCAGAACGCAACGGACCTATTCACGTTGCTTACGTGCATGGAAAAGTCACCGTGGTACAACAACTGAGTTATAAAACTGCTACAGAAGCAAGGAGAACTTCACAGCTAACATAAACATAAACATAGCCAAAGCCATGGAGACAAAAAAAATTATGCTAAGTGAAATGTAGTGTCAGGAGGGCTATGCGAGAGGATGTGCAACGCATTCGAAAGTTAAGTTCTGTGTACTGACTTAGCAGAAAATACTAAGAAATTTTGGTCTCATGTCAAAGTGGTAGGTGGATCAAAACAAAATGTCCAGACACTCTGAAACAGAGGATGACAGACTAAAGGCTGAAATACTAAATGTCTTTTTTCCAAAGCTGTTTCACAGAGGAAGACTACGCTGTAGTTTCTTCTCTTAGATCATCACACAGATGAAAAAATGGTATCTATCGAAATAGATGAGAGAGGGATAGAAAAACAATTAAAATCGCTCAAAAGAGGAAAGGCCGCTGGACCTGATCGGATACGAGTTCGATTTTACATAGAGTATGCGAAGGAACTTGCCCCCTTCTTGTAGCGGTGTACCGTAGGTTTCTAGAAGAGTGTAGTGTTCCAAAAGATTGGAGAAGGGCATAGATCATCCCTGTTTTCAAGAAGGGACGTCGAACAGATGTGCAGAACTATAGACCTGTATCTCTAACGTCGATCAGTTGTAGAATTTTGGAATACGTATTATGTTAAAGTATAATGACTTTTCTGGAGACTAGAAATCTACTCTGTAGGAATCAGCATGGGTTTCGAAAAAGACAATAGTGTGAAACCCAGCTTGCACTATTCATCCACGAGACTCAAAGGGTCATAGACACGGGTTCCCAGGTAGATGCCATGTTTCTTGACTTCCATGAGGCGTTTGATACAGTTCCCCCACAGTTGTTTAATGAACAGAGTAAGAGCTTATGGACTATCAGACCAATTCTGTGATTGGGTTGAAGAGTTCATAGATAACAGAATGCAGCATGTCATTCTCAATGGAGAGAAGTCTTCCGAAGTAAGAGTGACTTCAAGTGTGCTGCAGGGGAGTGTCGTAGGACCAGTGCTATTCACAATATATATAAATGACGTTGTGGATAACATCGGAAGTTCACTGAGGCTTTTAGCGGATAATGCTGTAGTATATCGAGATGTTGTAACAATGGAAAATTGTACTGAAATGCAGGAGGATCTGCAACGAATTGATGCATGGTGCAGGGAATGGCAATTGAATCTCAATGTAGACAAGTGTAATATGCTGCGAATACAAAGAAAGAAAGATCCTTTATCATTTAGCTACAATATAGCAGGTCAGCAACTGGAAGCAGTTAATTCCATAAATTATCTGGGAGGAGGCATTAGGAGTGATTTAAAATGGAATGACCATATAAAATTAATCGTCGGTAAAGCAGATGACAGACAGATTCCTTGGAAGAATCCTAAGGAAATGCGTTCCGAAAACAAAGGAAGTAGGTTACAGTACCTTGTTCACCCACTGCTTGAATACTGCTCACCGGTGTTGGATTCATGCCAGATAGAGTTGATAGAAGAGATAGAGAAGATCCAACGGAGAGCAGCGTGCTTCATTATAGGATCATTCCGTGATTTTGAAAGCATTACAGAGATGATAGATAAACTCCAGTGGAAGACTCTGCAAGAGAGACGCTCAGTAGCTCAGTATGGGCTTTTGTTGAAGTTTCAAGAACATACTTTCACTGAGGAGTCAAGCAGTATATTGCTCCCTCCTGCGTATATCTCGCAAAGAGACCATGAGAATAAAATCAGAGAGATTAGAGCCCACACAGAGGCACTCCGACAATCTTTCCATGAACAATACGAGACTGGAAGATAAGGGAGAACCAATAGAAGTACTCAAGGTACTGTCCGCCACACACCGTCACGTGGCTTGTGGAGTATGGATGTAGATGTAGATATGATGTGTTGCTTGATCTGTAAAGATTTTATTTGATGATGTTCACAGTTCTGGAAGTACAGTGTTTATATCCATAACATTACTAACAAAACGCAGACCCAAATATTGCAAACTGATGTTGTTGTAACTGTATGTCATTTGCAGTGCAGATGATATTTTGCTATAGTATGTTACCTGCATCTAATAAGGATTCCTCAGTAGTAAGTTACATATTTTATAGCAACAATTCCACAAACACTTGTATCTTGAACCAGTTTTATTGAGGCACTCTCAGTTTAATGGCTTATAGCCACATCATCAGGTGCATATGGAAATTAAAACATGTTAAACAAAATGGCAGAGAATCTAGAAGGCCCAACCTTGACAGTTAAAACCATAGTGTCCATAATACGGGTAATCATGCATAAAAAAGTTGACCAATGGAAAACATCCTATGCTGTATACCAAAGACACGCCAGCAAGTCAGCATGGTCACGCATCCGGTGGTTGCTGCAGCTCATCTGGGTGGCTCTCTTTGTTACATGGAATAGGATGTTTTCCATCTCCAGGTTTTTATTCATTGACCACTCATCCTACACAAACACTATGATTTTAACTACAGAGTTGGCCCTTCTGTACTAGCCGATATGTTGTTTAACATGTCTTCTTCTTCTTCTTTTCTCTCTTTTTAAATGCATTTGGTGATGTGGCTGTAAGCTGGAAACCAGGTAGTGCCTTAATAAAACTGGCTCAAGATGTATCTGATTGCAGAGTTCTTGCTATAAAATGTGCTACCACGGCTGTGGATGCATCAACAACAGTGCCATTCGTATATTACATATATTTAAAAAATATCACTGGTAATTTTCTCCACTTCATTAATGTTAGATTATAATACTCCTGTTCTCTTACATTCTGCTGTCAATACTGATTTGTTAATTATCCTTTGAGACTGATAGAAAATGTTGTGAGGACCTGTTAATAGTGATGCAGTTTGTAAGTTGGTGGAGAGGGGTGGGGGGTGATGCAAGTTATATTTCATAATGTAACATTCACTATCTTGAAAATTCCCATTATCTTTTAATAAATCTTTTTTGCATGGATGATGGAAATTACTTGCTTTTGACTAAAAGTCAGTGTGCAAAGTGTTCAGTAAATAGAATTGCTGTATCATTAATCTACTTGACATTCATTAACGTCAAGGAAAGATAGTCAACTGCCTGTGCTCCCATGTAAATTTTTTGTTCATTTGAAAATGTTTGTATGGGAAAAAATATGGCCACAATAAAATTTCACTATGCAGCCAAATGAAGTCATTCACATACTGGTGAGCGGAGGACATCAGATTTTATCAGCTAATACAAATATCCCTAAAAAATTTTCACCACGGACAGTAGTGTAGAATCCATAGCTGTGCCAGTGCAAAATATGTGTAACCATATAATAAATCCTAGTTGGAAAACAAGTATTTCAAACAGAACAAAAGGACTAAAATAGGCGAAATATATGCAATAGGTGATGATGGTTAGTTTTGGGATATGATATAGTGAAGGCATCAGAAAAACCACTAACCAACAAGACAAAGCTCAGTAGGTATTGTTGGGAAAACAGTAAATTTTGATATAAGGAGAGGCAGGCAAAAGAAAATTATCACAACTAAAAAAAGAGATTGACAAAAAGTGCAAAATTGAATAGCAGGAATGGGTAGAGGGGACATATGCAGAGCTGTAGAAGCTTCCATGATTTAGAAGAATTTGCAGAGGACTGAAAAAGAAAACATGAAACAAAAACCCAAAGTACACAATATTTTCTCAGAATTTTTAATATCAGTGGGAGAAGCTTGTGAGTGTCCTTTGCTCACTTCATTGATGATTACTCCTCTCCTCATCAGTGGTGGATCGTTACTTCATTAGTATTAGTTAATAATCTGTTGAGTGAAGTTCATAAAGCACAATGGATTGAGATGTCCCTATTAGTTTATTCTCTCTTTTGTTGAAAGATGTTTTTGGATTACCAGTCAACACCTGATTCTATAAATTATTGAAGTCCCTTGTATAAAACAGCTTCCAATGCCTGATTACTTCACAGATGAGTTAATGTGTCAAATACGAGGGTTGCCCAGAAAGTAATGCACTGCATTTTTTTTCTCAGCCAAAGACAACTCTACAAATACGAAATGTTATTTACGTATTATTTGAAGTTTCCCGAGAGAGCACGCCAAGTTTCTGTCACTTTCAACAGATAGCATAGCTACAGGACAGTTTCAAGATGGCATCTGTTGGCAATGTGTGTTACAAGCAATATGTCTTCATTGAATTTCTCACTGCAGTGAAACTAACTATGGGAAATATTCACGAACACTTATGCGAAGTCTGTGGAGCATCTACTGTCAACAGAAGTACAGTTCGTTGCTGGACTCAGAGGGTGAGGTCATCAGAAAGTGGTTCGGAGGACTCCACAATTTGTAGTGATCAGGCAGACCATGCACGCTGTCACACCTGACACGTTGCAGCGAGCTGATGTTGTCATTCGCAAGGACTGACGCATTACGACTCGGTAGTTGGTGCTGCATATGTCAATCAGCAAAGGAAGTTCTTACAGTGACAAGGACAAGAATTAGTACCGACAGGACACACACACTCCCTTGTTTTGTGCAGGAGGAAGACCATTGAATGGGTTGGAGCTTATGTGGAAAATAGGGTGTGTAGATAAAATCATGTGTAATTCTCATTACATTCAATAAAGAATTGTTGATGCATTACTTTCTGAGCAACTCTCATATTTGCCTTTAAGCATGTAAGCAAGATAAAGTTTAGAGAAGGCTTCAAATTATGCTTAAAATTCTGTTGGAAGTTGCTAAATGCCCTCATTAAGATATGCTGGAGATATATAAAATGGGTAATTAGCTCTCCATTTTGAGTAAAAACTTCACAGTGTTCCAAAGCCATATCTCTTAAACTGTGTGTCATACAATGATACAGTTCCGCAGTTACAATAAGTGATATATGTAGATATTGTACACAAAGTATGTTGTTAATAATTCGTAGTAAAGAAGTAACAAATTGGAAGGTTATGCATGATGATGAAGTCTGAAAATGTAGTAAGTGCTAAAATATTTTCTTTTGAACCTTTTGTGGGAGAAAAGTTCTGTAAAGGTTTGAAATTATATACATATATAATTTGAAGTCACTAAATGCTCTCATTCTCAAATACAAGATGAAGTAAGTCCATGTATTTGGCTGCCAAGTCACGATGCCTCAAGGCAAACACACAGTTTCTAACAGTTACACTAGTTATACTAGTCATAGTGTGTTAAACTTTAAACACAAGATTATACCTAATAAGTAGCTTCTGACAGAATTTAAAAATTTTAAATTTGTCAATAATTATGTGACATATTGAAAACTTCGTTTGTTGCCCCCCCCCCCCCCCCTTACACTGCAACTGTACTGGGTGCCAGTTTCCAGGATACAGGTAGTAACAAAATCATGCCAAGGTATTCAAATAAAGCCTAAACTTCCATGAATGCTTCAGTTTTAGATGACATTCCATATTTGTAAATCACCGTTGAATATTCTTCAGACACACAACCGTACATTTCAGGACGCTGCTTGACTTTCTTTTGAATACTTTCTCTAATCGACTGTTTGCAGTTGATCACAAGTGAATACTCTGTATCAGCTATTGCCACATCAGCATGTGCTCAAAAACAAGCCACCATAAAACTCTTTGTTGAGCTTAGAGACGATAAACCATGTGTTATCACAGGAGATAGAAATGGAGGTTGACTAAGTTGAAAAGGAAGGCTGCAGGATGCGATAGGAGAACTCCAGAAATAATCAAGTATGTTGGAGCAGAGATGTTCAGGAATCTGCTAAGCTGTTCCAGAAAGCATAGGAGGAGAATAATACTCCAAAGGAATGGGAGAACTGAATCACGCCATTGCATAAGAAGGGAAGTTATGACTGTGACAACTACACTGATATCTTATCAGTAGTCTATAAGGTCTGTACTTGACTTTGTTATTCAGACAGAAAAATAACTGATGATGTCAGGAGTAAAGATGATATAAAATGCAAATTGGCAATATCAATAAAAGTGTTTCTGGAAGAGAGAAATTTGTTTACACCTGGTATACACTGAAGTGATAGGAAGTCATTTCTGAAAGTGTGTATTTAGAGCATAGCCTTGCTCAGAAGTGAAATGGGAGTGATAAACAATTCAGACAAGAAGAGAATGGAAGCTTCTGAAATGTGGTGGTACAAATGAATGCAGAAGATTAGATTACTAGGTCAGTAACCAACAAAATGTACCAAATTGAATTAGGGAGAAAATGTTTTTGCACAAATTGACTATAGAGGGATTGTTAGACACCAAGGAATAGTCAGGTTGATAGTGGAGGGAAATGTAGGGGATAAAAATTGTAGAGAGAGACAAGGGCTTGATTGACTACAATAAGCAGGCTCCAGTAGATGTAAGTTGTGGTACTTCTGCACAGGACAAACTAGTGTGGAGAGCTGCATCAAACAAGTTTTAAGACTACTACAGCAACAATAATGACAACAGCAACAAATTTGTTATCACAAGGTATTGGCAAAACAGTGACATTTGTTCATGTAGTAGTCTTTGTTTCCACTTTCCACTTTGCACTTTCATGAGTAGGTGCACTAAATGTGTCCTCTTTACAAAATTACCTTGACTGAAAGCTATAAAGGAATTAGTGGATAGAGTCTAATGCAGGATATAATGGTATGCGTTCAGCAAATGATACAAAACCTAACAGCTCGCTTGTTGTGATCTGTTATCACTCATTGTGATACTGTGTTTCGTTTCTAATGGTTGTCTTTCGTCATGTTATTACTTAAATCAAGAAAAAATTTATAAAGGCAATAAATTTACTTCTGCATCACAATGCTGAGTGTGCACAACAATACATGTGCAGTTCAATGACTTAACTTAAAAACTTAATCTTTATTTTAAGAAATAAAAAGTAAACATGTAGTGGGATCAATTAATTATATTCTTTAAATATGTTGCACTGAAGTAATCTGATGACATTCACATTGTGCTCTGTTATGTGACTAGCACTTTTTGTGACTAGATTTTTTTAATTTTAGGCATAGTCATTTTCTTTCATTATGTTTCAGGAAAAGCATTTATTCCAAAACCAGATGTTGATGTTGGTATAGTTCATTTTACACCTCTAGTGAGACCTGTAATTCCGCTACCATTTTCACTTGTGGAAAAAGTTGTACGAACCATCTTCAGTTACAGGCAGAAGTACAGTATTAGAGGTGCAGAGTAAGTATTTGATTCATAAGTTTGGTGAAATGCTGCATAACAAGATAGATAGTATTAGCTGTGCACTGAATTTTTTTGAATGTATTATTTATACACTGATGAGCCGAACTATCAAGACCACTTACTTAAAAGCATGTTGGTCTATTTCTGGAATGCAATTCAGAAGTGATTGTGTGTGCCATGAATTTGACAAGTAGTTGAGAAGTTTCCAGAAGTTTGTGGCCTATGCATGGGCACACACTTGCTATAATTTTGGGCAGTTGGTTTGTGGGTGTGGAGCTGGCACCCAATAGTGTCCCAGTTTTTTTTTTTTTTTTTTTTTTTCCCATTGGATTCAGTTAAGCTGAATTTGATGGCCAAGATAACAATGTGAGTCAACTATCATGCTCCGCAGACCATTGCATCATAATTCTAGCCTTGTGGCATTGACAGTTACCTATCTGGAAGGTGCCACCACTGTTGAAGGAGACATGAAACATATGATGCTACATGTGGTTCCTGATAATGTTCATGTAGTCCACAGCTGTCATGGTGCCTTTGATTACTACCATGGGTCTCATGGAAGCCCAGATGAATATGCCCCATAACATAATACTGCTCCCACCAGCGTGCATTCGTGTCACGTTGCTGTTTTGAGCAGCCATTAGGCTGGATAACAGCATCTCTGGAAACAACCATTACATGATTTAACAATAAATGTGATTCACCCGACCAGGTGGCATGATTCCCTCGATCCACTGTCCAATCTTAATGATTCCTTGCCCACCGTAATCATAATTGACAATGTTGTTGGGGCATCATGGGAACATGTAGAGTCTTTGCTGTGGAACACCATGTTCAACACTGTGTGAGGAACAGTGTGCTCCAAAACACTTGTGCCTGTGTCATCACAGAACTATGTCATCTGATCTGCCAAAGATTGCTGGCTATCCTGCTTTTGAGAGTGGGCAAGCCTCCGATCCCTGTGTTCTATGATGAGGTATGGACATCCAACTTCTTGTCACCTACTCGTGGGTCTAGCATTCTTCAACCACTTTCCATAGATTCTCAAAACAGTAGCACGCAAACAGCTGACCAGCTTCACCGTTTCTGAGGTGCTTGCTCCTAGGCATTGGCTACAACAACCTGTCTTTTGTCAAAGGTGCTTAATTCGGTGGATCTTCACATTTTTGCCACTTATAATCTCTAGAACAGTTCCTCATTTGTCTCTGCTCTACTCACATTCTTCTCTTACTGCATCATGAGCCCTCAGTGCCACCAGGCGACATACAACATCGCAGTGGGCAGAGGTCATAATGTTTTGGCTCATCATTGTAAGTAAATTGTATTTGTGTAGTGTTTATTTAATTTCATGACAACTTGATTATTGTAATTTTCAGGAATTGTAGAATGATGTGTCAGACCTCGTCTCACTTCCTTATGTGCAGTACAGAGGAGTGTTGTATTTTTAGTTGCAATAACAAGTTCTCCTTTTTCTTCCCTGCAAGATCAGATGATACAGAGCAATAAATGTTCATAAGTTTCCCTTTTTCCCCTTAGTGGTAGTCTGTGTTTAAATTTATTTAATGGTCCATTTGTAAGTTAGTAATTAGGAAGGTTGTGAGGATAGTTTTTGCTGCTGGTTTTTCGAACATATACTGCATTCGAATATTATGAATTGCCTCATGGAAAATTATCTATAGCACAGATTCAGAAAATATCATTCTTGTGAAACACAACAAGCTCTTTATTATCATGAAGTAATGAGTGCTGTGGACAGGGGATCTCAAATTTATTCTGTATTTATAATTTCCAAAACACTTTCTATACCATTCCTCACAAGTGGCTTCTAATAAAATTGTATACCCAGGGAGTATTGTCTCAATTGTGCAACTGGATTCATGATTTCCTGTCAAAGGTCACAGTTCATGGTAACTAATGGAAAAGGGAAGTAATATCTGGCACTCCCTAAGGAAGTGGTATAGGCACTCTGCTGTTCCTAATCTATATTAATGATTTAAGTCACAAGCTGAACATCACTCCTTGATTTTTGAATGTGATGCTTTCATTTACGGTGTGATAAAGTAATCAGAACTCAAAAAACAATTAGAGGATGATGTACACAAGATGTCTGTATGGTGCAAAAAGTGGCAGTTGACCTAAGTAATGAAAACTGTGAGGTCACCACATGAGTATTAAAAGGAATCCATTAAATTTCATTTATATGATAAATCAGGCAAATCTAAAGCCTGTCCATTCAGCTAAATACATACAAATTACAGTTATGAACAACTTATGGAAGACATTGAAAAAGTTCAAAGTAGGGCATATCATTTTGTATTGTCTCAAAATAGGGGAGAGTGTGTCATGGTATAATAGGCGAGTTGGGGTGGCAGTCATTAAAATGGAAATTTTTTGGCTGTGGCAAAATCTTTGCATGTAATTTCAATCTTCAGTGTTCTCCAAATGCAAAGATATTTCGTTGATACCTACATAGATAGGGAGAAATGACCATGTCATAAAATAAGAGAAGTTGGAGGTCACACAGAAAATTGTTCATTTTTCCCGCACACTGTTAAAGAGTGTGGAAGGGTAGAGAGCAACAGTGTGAAAATGGTTTGTTGAATCCTCAGCAAGGCAGTTAGTGTAAATTACACAGTAATCATGTAGATTGAAATGTAGATGCTGTTGCTATAGTTGACTTGGGACAGAAATGGAGTCTGTTGTTCGATATAAAAAAACTGGCATTCATTTTTGCGTCTTTTGCTGCACCCTCCACCTTCCATCTAAACCATAAATGAGATATTATTTGCTATTCAACCCATAGAGGAGTCATGCAACAATTCAGTCACGCATGGCTACTGGCTTATGGCACTAAGGCCTGACTGCAACTGTGGCTGATGGGAGTAGCAATCTGCTGGGTTAGATGATGGGGTTACGGAGGTGGCCTGCAGTAGAAGGGGAGGAATGAAGGTGGAGGAAAGATGGTAAGATTGTGTAAGGTAGCATGGAGAGACATGTTGGAGACATGATAAGAGTACAGCATCGGGATGAAGCAGTTGTTAAAATAAAGCAAATCATTTTGGATGGCATTTGATTGATACAGCTCTCTCATGAACACAATTAGGCATTGACCATTCAGACAGACAGACAACTTGTTAAGTCATGCTGACATAGAATGTGGCACACTGGTTGTGTGTGAAGTTTGTAGATCACATGGCTGCCTTTGGTGAGGTAGGAAAGCCAATGACAGGACTGCAGTAGTTGGTAGCAGGAGGATGTGTAGGACAGGTCTCTCATCTGGATCTACCACAGGGATATGAGTGATGAGACATGGGGTTGGGAGGAGTGGTGGAATAGGGATGGACAGTGATATTTCATAGATTCTATGGGTGGTGGAACACCATTGTCGGAGAGGTGGGGAGGATGTTTCTCATTTCAAGACAAGATGAGAGACAGTTAAAACCCTGGTGGAAAATGTCATTCAGTTTCTCCAGTCCTGAGTGGTGCTGAGTCACAAGGGGAGTATTCCTTTGTGACTGGACTGTGGGTATGTGGGGGAGATAATAGTGACTGATGAGACAAGGTGTGGGAGATCTGTTTCTGGACAAGATTGGGAAGGTGATTTTTGTCTGTAAAGGCCTCAGAAAGACCCATGGTATAGTTGGAGAGGGACAGTTTGCCAATAGAGATGAAATGACAATGTGTGGCTAGGCTGCATGGAACAGACTTCTGGGTGGAATGGGTGGAGGTATTGTCATTGGTTGGCAAGTTTGACATGGATATAGGTACTGATGTAGTCATCCTTGAGGTGGAGTTAGACAGAAAGGTGGCTTGTTGAACTGAGTAAGACCAGATGAAGGGAATGCGGGAGATATGCTGAAGTTACAGAGGAATGCGGACATAGTGTCATGACCCCCCAGTCCAGACCATGAAGACGTCATTAATGAGCCTGAAGGAGGTTCGTGGTTTGTTAAGAAGGGTTCCTCTAGATTACCCTTGAGTAGGTTAGTGTAGGACAGTGCCATGCATTTGCCATTTGCTGTACCATGAATTTATTTGCAGGTCATGCCTTCAAAGGAGCAGAAATTGTGAGTGAGGATATAGTTAATTATGGTGATCACAAGTAGGTTTGGAGTCAGTTGGGAATTGGGAAAGTTATTGTTTAGTAGTAGCAAGGCCACGAGTATTGAGTATGTTAGAGGGGTGGAAGACGGTGCTTGAAACAATCTTTGGATTGAAAACAGCTTTGCTTTTTTATTAGTATTATTTTATGCTTATTCAACTAAAAGTGTTATGTATGAATATTTTCCATTGTTTGTTTCTTTCTTTTGCAGATGCCTCTTTCCAGGCCCAGCACGAGAGAGGCTTGGAAAAGAGATGTACATGCTTGCAGATGTAGATCCCACCACACGACCATTCCAACTTACCGTAGAAGAGTTTGGCAGACTCTGCACTGCTTACAAATGTATTTGTGATAAAGATCCACGACTTTACAAATATGAGTCGAGGGCCCAGAAAGACAAGCTTGCAGAATTTGAGGAACTTTATAAGTCAGAGGAAATTGACTTAGAATTTTCAGCTGAGTCACAGTAAAATTGTAGATCGTTTTTAGTAATAAAATCGAGGAAAAAGTCCCAAAATGCTTATTATTTCCATTCAAGAAATTGAATTTACATGTATATTTCATCATATGATATGTGAACACACACACAACCATGGCAATATCATTACAGATAGTATATATTTTAACATTAGGTATTTATTGAATAAAAGACAAGAGAGAAAGTGTTGAGACTTGTATAAGTAAACTAATACATTACTGGAAATACGGGGTGTTTCAACATGAATGTATGGGTTCTAAGGCTCTGTAGAATTTATTTCGTTCAACTTACAATTATAAACAATACATCAAATGAAAAAGCAGCAGAAATAGTTTTTCTTAAAAGTGTTCAATGTGACCACCAATCATCTGACATCGAGTTGGTATGGGAGTTCTTCCCAAACTGTGATCATTGGGTCTGGTATAGTTGTTGCAATGATGCTGTTTCTAAAGTCAGGTGGATCAGCAGGTAGTGGAGACACACACACACACACACACCTGTTTCCATTCCATAAGGCTTTCTCGCTCCTTTTGTTAAGCGAAGTCCAACTCCATTTCTGTGTTCTGCACAGCGGTTCAAGAGTATAAAAAGGTGTATCCATCTTGTGTTTGGATTTCTCCAAAATCTAGTCATCTCACCTCACTAAGTCTGACAATGTCCAATCGGTAATTCATCATCTCCTTTGTAACCTTTTTCAGTCCAACTGAGAAGATGGAGAGAACATTTTTATGAAGTCTTAAACAGAGAGCAACCTGAAGAGGAGGAGAGGCAATAGAATTTTCCAGATGCCAGTGACAGAATCAATGTAAACACCCCAACTAAGACTGAAATTAAAGTAGCTCTCAAACAGATAAAGAAAGGGAAGGCTCCAGGAATGGATAATATTGCAATGTCTGCTAAAAGCAGACATTGATGCCACCGTAAATCTACTGCATCCATTGTTTGAGAAGATATGGTCAGAACAGAAAATACCAAAAGATTGGAAAGAATGGCTATTTTTAAGTTGCCAAAGAAAGGGGATACTACCAATTGTAACAACTAGCAAGACATCGCCCTCCTATCTGTACCAAGTAAAGTACTATGTAGATTGATGCTAAATCATATCAAGGACTCAGTCAAGGCACGACTGAGAAAAGAACAAGCTGGGTTTAGAGAACACAGAAGTTGTCGACCTCATCAACACACTGCGTATAATACTTGAGCAGAGTGCAGAATGGCAGAACACACTCTAACTTACATTTATTGATTTTGAAAATGCAGTTGACTCTCTTAATAGGAGAGTTAAGTGGCATACTTTGGAAGAATATGGAATACCATCAAAAATAATAAATATTATTAAAGCCCTGTATGATGGATACGAATGTAGGATGTTACACAATGGGAAACTTACTGAATACATCCAAACAAATGATGGGATGAGATATGGATGTATTCTGTCACCTACCTTGTTCTTGTCGCCAGAAAAAGACATGGAAAAAAATGGTGGAAGAAGCAGCTCTGAAAGCTGGTAAAACATGGAGTGGAGTGAAGTGAAATGTTTGGATGCCAACAGAACCAGATGGGAGGTCTTTACTGCTGCCCTATGATCCAACAGGAACAACCATAAATAAGTCAAGTAAGTCCCCAGGGAAGCGTCCTGGGACCTCTGCTGTTCCTGATCTATATAAATGACCTGGGTGACAATCTGAGCAGTTCTCTTAGGTTGTTCGCAGACGATGCTGTAATTTACCATCTAGTAAGGTCATCCGAAGACCAGTATCAGTTGCAAAGCGATTTAGAAAAGATTGCTGTATGGTGTGGCAGGTGGCAGTTGACGCTAAATAACGAAAAGTGTGAGGTGATCCACATGAGTTCCAAAAGAAATCCGTTGGAATTCGATTACTCAATAAATAGTACAGTTCTCTAGGCTGTCAATTCAACTAAGTACCTGGGTGTTAAAATTACGAAGAACTTCAGTTGGAAAGACCACATAGATAATATTGTGGGGAAGGCGAGCCAAAGGTTGCGTTTCATTTGCAGGACACTTAGAAGATGCAACAAGTCCACTAAAGAGACAGCTTACACTACACTCGTTCGTCCACTGTTGGAGTGTTGCTGCGCGGTGTGGGATCCTTGCCAGGTGGGATTGACGTAATAGGGGAGAGAGTGTGGCAGATATGATACGCGAATTGATATGGAAGTCATTACAGTAAAGACGTTTTTCGTCACGGCGAGATCTTTTTACGAAATTTCAGTCACCAACTTTCTCTTCCGAATGCGAAAATATTTTGTTGAGCCCAACCTACATAGGTAGGAATGATAATCGAAATAAAATACGAGAAATCAGAGCTCGAACAGAAAGGTTTAGGTGTTCATTTTTCCCGCGCGCTGTTCGGGAGTGGAATGGTAGAGAGATAGTATGATTGTGGTTCGATGAACCCTCTGCCAAGCACTGAATGTGAATTGCAGAGTAGTCATGATGTAGATGAGAAGTCTATGTTCACGTTTCCACCCCCTCTCCCCCCACCCCCACCCCGACCCCTGCATCTGCCCCTTCCCCTCAACTTGTTCCTCTAATTCATCCACCCATAACATCTCCTAATACCAATTATTATGCAACTTGGAACAACAATGACAATTACTGCAATGACAAACTGCATTCTGCTATCTATAAGCTTCAGTACTCCTCTGAAACATTTGATTTGTGACAGAGTATGTGATACTAGAAATAGAGATAATCAAACCCTGGAGGCCACTTACTTTCATGAAGTATTTTACCTCAGCCGCAAAGTAATTTGTAACAAAGTCCGTTGTTGGCACTTAAGCATGTACAATTTATGAAAGCACAACTTGCACTTGTAAATACTGTGTTAAATCTATCTGTGACTTACCTGAAATGGGTGCCTAGAATCCAGTCAAGAGTGTAGTGAGAACGTAGTACTACAAAGAATAGACATCATCTCAGAAAGCAGACAAGGAGACTCTCATCCAGTAGCTTCTGGATTTGTGATACCAGGATATTTTTTGGGTAATAAAAAACCTGCACTTGAAGAGATCATCAAATCACAGCACAGGAGCATATTCTTTTCCTCCTTGGTGTGTTTATATGAGGGTGATTTGAAAAGTTCTTGGAATCACCACGAGAGATCAGTGCTAGCGCAACGAGTTGCTCACATTATATTCATTGGACTGTTGCCTGTAAACATGTGCCATGTCAGTGCTCTTGCAAAAGAGCTGTGGCAATGACGTGGCTCTGTTGTTGTTCCTGCGCAGTGATTTGTGAAGATGGAAAAAATTGAGATTCGAGCTGTGATTAAGTACTTTGTAATGAAAGGTATAAAAGCAAATGACGTTCATGGCAATTTCCAGAATACACTGGGGGACTCTGCTCCTTCATATTCAGCTGTTGCCTAGAGAACAAATGACTAAATTTGGTCGAGAGAGCTTAGATGATGATCCATGCAGTGGTAGGCCAAGATGTGTCACTACTCCAGAAATCTGTGCAAAAGTGCACAAAATGGTCATCGAGGATCGTCAGTTGAAAGTGCGTGAATTAACCATGCTTGCCAGATGTCATCTGAAAGGGTATATCACATTTTAACTGCAGAATTAGGAATGAAAAAAATTATCTGCGAGATGGGTGCAGCGACTCTTGATGCTGGATCAAAAATGCACGAGAATGTACATAGCGGAACAATGTTTGGCCTGTTTTAGGAGAAACGAACAAGAGTTTTTACACTGGTTTGTGACTACAGATGAAACTTGGGTGCACTACTGTACCCCATAGACAAAAACAACAGTCAAAGCGGTGGAAACATGCTGATTCTCCGCCACCAAAGAAAGCAAAGACAGTTTCTTTGGTGGGAATCAGTGTTCTGGGATGTGAAGGGGATTCTGTTTATAGATTATTTCCCCACTGGACAAACAATCACTGGAGAATACTATGCTATACCCCTGAACAAATTGCAACAAAAGATATGTGAAAAAAGGCCAAGCTTAGCAAGGAAGAAAGTAGTCTTCCATCAAGACAATGCGTGCCTGCACACGTGCCGTCGCCATGGCAAGATTACACGAAGTACAGTATGAATTGTTCACACCAGTTTTATTCACCTGATAAGGCTCCATCAGATGTCCATCTCCTCCCAAAACTGAAAATTTTTCTTGGTGGACAAAGGGTAACTTCAAACAAACAATTGATAGCTTGAGTTGAAACTATTTTTAAGGCCTGGAAAAAACCTCATTTTCGGTATGGGATCAAGGCACTGGAACATCGTTGGACTAGGTGCATTAATCTACAAGGAGACTACATTGAAAAATAAAGTTTCAGTGATGTAAGTACTTCTTTTGTATTCCATTCTGAGAACTTTTCACACCATCCACGCACAAGATTAAAGTTAAAGCTACCAACTCAGACTTGAAAATCCTGCAACCATCTGGTAAAGATAGCTGTTAACATTTGATGTGTACAGAACTGTCACTGTCATTGCTACTAGACACATTTATGTATCTTCTGTACATAATAGTGTCACAGTTTTCCTTAAGTCCTTGGAATATGTTGATAGATGTTACGTCTTATAGGATGGTCCGTTGAGGGTAGTTGAAGGCCATTACTTAGCTTTTAATCTCTCCCTAGTTTGGCAGCTTGGGTCAATTATTGAGAGAGAGAGAGAGAGAGAGAGAGAGAGAGAGAGAGAGAGAGAGAGTGGGGAGGGTGGGAGGGGGAGGGAGAAGTGTTTATCTGTGTGTGTTAAACTAAATTGTTTAAGCTGGATGTTTCAGCATTTAGAGGATCATTGCTCTATAGCAGGCACTGAGTCAGGTGGTGCTGTGGTTAGCGCACTGGATTCACATTCAGGAGAACAGTGAACAGTGACTCAAAACACCATCTAGCCAACCAGATTTAGGTTTTCCTTGATTTTCCTAAATAGCTAGATGGTTCACATAAAAGAGCATTGCCAATTTCCTTCTTAATTCTTTCTGTCTGAGCTTGTGCTCTTTGTATAGTAACCACATTATCAGTGGGGCTTTAAATGGTTACCTTCATTCCTTTCTTCCATAGTGGGCAAGTAGTTGCTAGACCTGAGCCTTAGGGGCATTGTGCCTACTTTATTAGAAGACCATAATGAGGTTTTTGCAGAAAGACCCCCATGACTAACTTTCCTCTGCCACTTTTAAAGGGCTGTAGAACACATTTTATCAATGATACTGTAGATTCATTTGGAAAATACGTGTTTTGTTGGAACATTAGGATTAGATGTAAGATATAGTAGTATCATCTGCCCTGTTGGTGTTGCTGTAAAACCTTAAACCACTTGATTTTTATCGTGTAGTGTTGTGAGTTTAGAGTGATGCTGAAAGCCATAAATCTGCCAGAATGCATTACATCAAACCCCGTACTACCAGCCCACTTTTGTGTTCAGTTGAGGTATCTCTTAAGTCAGCATTCTGCAGTGGCCATTGATGAAACATGATAGTATAGATAGAGGTCATTCACATTGTGACAGTGGGAATGTAGTGTTCACTGTGCATATATATATTGCCTGACAAAATAAATGAAGCACCCAGAAGGAGAGGAGGAAATGAAATGAAACTCTTATGGGTTACGAGATTGTTATTTTATTTCAGTGATTATAAAATTGTTGTATTTACAAAGCACTTGGCAGTGTGAGCCCATGTATCAGCATTATCCTGCAACCCCTGTGGCCTGGATGCATTGTGAAGGGTATCATAAAGCTGTTGTATCCTTTACTGAGTCAAGCTGGCCCATAGCTGTTATAACTGGTCCTTGATATTGTGGGTACTGACATCGGGAAGGAGTTGACGTCAGAGGACGTCTTGCACATCTTTTATTAGGGGCGAATCTGAAGACCTTTCTGACTGTGGGAGTACCTAAGGACAAAACAGGCAGTTCATAGACCAACATCCCATGTGCGGACAGTGGTTGTCCTGTTGAAAAGTGGCTTCATGATATTGTTGCAGGAGTGGTTACACATGAGTGTGTGGGACGTCCATGATGTATCATTCTTATTAGTGTTCCCTCAGTCACGACAGCTGTGATCTGAAGTTATACCCAATAGCTCTCCACACCATGATGACAGGAGTGACATCGCTGTGCTTCTCCAAAACGTGGGATGAATGAGACAGGCCCGTAGGTTGCTGCCTTACTACCAGATGGTCGTCTAGGGTAATGCAGAACAGTGACTAATCGCTCAATACAACACAGTGTGAGGCCATTCATCAACAGTCCATGCTTCCTGGTCATGGTACCCCTCCAAACACAGCCATTTATGTTGTGATTTAACAGCAGCCTATGCTAGGGATGGTAATTCTGTAGTTCAGTTTCTCCTAGTATCCAACCAATGGTGCGGGATGACACAGAAAGTTAGATGGAGGCCATTACACGTTCTTGGGTGGCAGCAGGTGTGAATGTGTTATGAAATGCTTTGTGCAGAATACGATGATCCACTTGGTCGACCAGAACCTTGGCAATCAGTATGTGTGCCTTCTGGTTCCCATGCAGTCAAACGTCGGATCACTCTCAATCTGGATATTGCGTGATTCAACCAGCTAGCCAAATCGATACCTGCACAAGATCTCTGTCAAATTGTTGGCTGCTGGTAACACTGTCCCACATGAGTATGTGTTATCTCAATGTCCTGCAGTGATCACTCAAAGTCTGATGGTGTTCATGCTGCTTATATATCCTATCAGCCATGGTATCAACATTAAACATGGATAACACTTTGGTGGCCATTCTACATGTCACAGAGAATTGCAGCTCTAATCATTAACATACCCACAATGTATGAAGTTGCATTGCTGTCACACTGTCTCTTCCGAGTGCTACACTGTTTTTATCAGGCAATATATGTTCTGGATTTCAGTCTTAAGAATGGTTTGGTGCAACCTGACCTGAATTCTCTTTGCTAACCTCTTCATCTCATAGTAGAATTCGCACATTACATCCTCAGTTATTTGCTGATGTACTCCACTGTCTGCCCTTATTACCCTCTAAAAGCTCTGTCTAGTCTGTGGAAGTTATTACCTAATGTGTTAACACATATATTTATTTATTTTTTATTTACATGTCAAGTTCCATAGGACCAAAGGAGCAAATCTCTAAGGTCATGGAACGTCTCAGTACATGAAATTACAACATAAAAATAATAACAGGTAAAAATAAAATCTTTATGAACTAAAAGAAAAAGTAAAGCCATAAGTTTAAGTAAATGCAATTAACACTGTAACATACAAATCAGCTTAAGTTTTCAAGAAACTCCTCAATATAATAGAAGAAGTAACCCATGAGGAAACTATTCAGTTCCGATTTGAAAGCACTTGGATTACTGCTAATATTTTTGAATTCTTGTAGCTTACTGAAAATGGATAAAGCAGTATACTGCACACCTTTCTGCACAAGAGTTAAGAAGTCTGATTCAAATGCAGGTTAGATTTCTGCCGAGTATTAACTAAGTAAAAGCTGCTTATTCTTGGGAATAAGCTGATATTGTTAGCAACGAATGACAGTAAAGAATATATATATTGAGTGGCCAATGTCAAAATACCCAGACTAGTGAAAAGGGGTCGACAAGAGGTTCGTGAACTTACACCACTTATCGCCCGAATCACCCATTTCTGAGCCAAAAGCATCCTTTTAGAATAGGAAGAGTTACCCCAAAATATAATACCATATGACATAAATGAATAAAGTAGACTATCATCTCGAATGATCACTTACTTCAGATACTGTTTGAATAGTAAAAATGGCAACATTAAGTCTCAGAACAAGATCCTGAACGCTGGCCTCCACGTAAGTTTACCATCTATCTGAACACCTAGAATGTTGAACTGTTCAGTTTCACTAATCATATACACATTCTGTGAAATTAAAACTTAGGGGTTTGTTGAATTGTGTGTTAGAAACTGTAAAAACTGAGTCCTACATCTACATTTATACTCCGCAAGCCACCCAACGGTGTGTGGCGGAGGGCACTTCATGTGCCACTCTTATTACCTCCCTTTTCTGTTCCAGTCGCGTATGGTTTGTGGGAAGGACGACTGTCTGAAAGCCTCCGTGCGCACTCTAATCTCTCTAATTTTACATTCGTGTTCTCCTCGGGAGGTATAAGTTGGGGGAAGCAACATATTTGATACCTCTTCCAGAAACACACCCTCTCGAGACCTGGCGAGCAAACTACACCGTGATGCAGAGTGCCTCTCTTGCAGAGTCTGCCACTTGAGTTTGCTAAACATCTCCGTAACGCTATCATGGTTACCAAATAACCCTGTGATGAAACGCACCGCTCTTCTTTGGGTCTTCTCTATCTCCTCCGTCAACCCGATCTGGTGCGGCTCCCACACTGATGAGCAATACTCAAGTATAGGTCGAACGAGTGTTTTGTAAGCCACCTCCTTTGCTGATGGACTACATTTTCTAAGGACTCTCCCAATGAATCTCAACCTGGTACCCGCCTTACCAACAATTAATTTTATATGATCATTCCACTTCAAATCGTTCCGCATGCACACTCCCATATATTTTACAGAAGTAGCTGCTACCAGTGTTTGTTCCGCTATCATATAATCATACAATAAAGGATCCATCTTGCTATGTATTCGCAATACATTACATTTGTTTATGTTAAGGTTCAGTTGCTACTCCCTGCACCAAGTGCCTATCCGCTGCAGATCTTCCTGCATTTCGCTACAGTTTTCTAATTCTGCAACTTCTCTGTATACTACAGCATCATCCGCAAAAAGCCGCATGGAACTTCCGACAATATCTACTAGGTCATTTACATACATTGTGAAAAGCAATGGTCCCATAACACTCCCCTGTGGCACACCAGAGGTTACTTCAAGGTCTGTAGACGTCTCTCCATTGATAACAACATGCTGTGTTCTGTTTGCTAAAAACTCTTCAATCAAGCCACACAGCTGGTCTGATATTCCGTAGGCTCTTACTTTGTTTATCAGGCGACATTGCGGAACTGTATCTAACGCCTTTCGGAACTCAAGGAAAATAGGATCTACCTGGGAGCCTGTATCTAATATTTTCTGGGTCTCATGAACAAATAAAGTGAGTTGGGTCTCACAAGATCGCTGTTTGCAGAATCCATGTTGATTCCCACAGACAAGATTCCAGAAGCGAAATGATACTTGAGCAAAAAATATGTTATAAAATTCTACAACAGATCGACGTCAGATATATAGGTCTATAGTCTTGCGCATCTGCTTGACGACCCTTCTTGAAGACTGGGACTACCTGTCCTCTTTTTCCAATCATTTGGAACCTTCCATTCCTCTAGAGACTTGAGGTACACGGCTGTTAGAAGGGGGGGCAAGTTCTTTTGCGTACTCTGTGTAGAATCGAATTGGTATCCCTCAGGTCCAGTGGACTTTCCTCTGTTGAGTGATTCCAGTTGCTTTTCTATTCCTTGGACACTTATTTCGATGTCAGCCATTTTTTTGTTTGTGCGAGAATTTAGAGAAGGAATTCCAGTGCTGTCTTCCTCTGTGAAACAGCTTTGGAAAAAGGTGTTTAATATTTCAGCTTTACGCATGTCATTCTCTGTTTCAATGCCATAATCATCGCAGAGTGTCTGGATATGCTGCTTCGATCCACTTACTGATTTAACGTCAGACTAGAACTTCCTAGGATTTTCTGTCAAGTCGGTACATAGAATTTTACATTCGAATCCACTGACGCGCTTCACGCGTAGCCCTCCTTACGCTAACTTTGACATCGTTTAGCTTCTGTTTGTCTGAGAGGTTTTGGCTGCGTTTAAACTTGGAGTGAAGCTCTCTTTGCTTTTGCAGTAGTTTCCTAACTTTGTTGTTGAACCACGGTGGGTCTTTCCCATCCCTCACAGTTTTACTCGGCACGTACCTGTCTAAAACGCATTTTACGATTGCCTTGAACTTTTTTCATAAACACTCAACATCGTCAGTGTCGGAACAGAAATTTTTGTTTTCATCTGTTAGGTAGTCTGAAATCTGCCTTCTATTACTCTTGCTAAACAGATAAACATTCCTCCCTTTTTTTTAATATTCATATTAACTTCCATATTCAGGGATGCTGCAACGGCCTTATGATCACTGATTCCCTGTTTTGCACGTACAGAGTCGAAAAGTTCGGGTCTGTTTGTTATCAGTAGGTCCAATATGTTACCTCCATGAGTCGGTTCTCTGTTTAATTGCTCGAGGTAATTTTTGGATAGTGCACTCAGTGTAATGTCCCTACCACCCGTCCTAAACATCTGAGTGTCCCAGTCTATATCTGGTAAATTGAAATCTCCACCTAAGAATATAACATGCTGAGAAAATTTATGTGAAATGTATTCCAAATTTTCTCTCAGTTGTTCTGCCACTAATGCTGCTGAGTCGAGAGGTCAGTAAAAGGAGCCAATTATTAACCTAGCTCGGGTGTTGAGTGTAACCTCCACCCATAATAATTCACAGGATCTATCGACGTATACTTCACTACAGGATAAACTACCACTAACAGCGACGAACACTCCACCACCGGTTGCATGCAATCTATCCTTTCTAAACACCGTCTGTACATTTGTAAAAATTTCGGCAGAATTTATCTCTGGCTTCAGCCAGCTTTCTGTACCTATAACGATTTCAGCTTCGATGCTTTTTATCAGCGCTTGAAGTTACGATACGTTACCAATGCAGCTTCGACAGTTTACAAATACAATACCGATTGCTGCTTGGTCCCCACATGTCCTGACATTGCCCCACACCTTTTGACACAGTTGCCCTTTCTGTACTTGCCCGAGGCCATCTAACCTCAAAAAAAAAAAACACCCAGTCCACGCCGCATAACCCCTGCTACCTGTGTAGCCGCTTGCTGTGTGTAGTGGACTCCTGACCTATCCAGCGGAACCCGAAACCCCACCACGCTATGGCACAAGTCGAGGAATCTGGAGCCCACACGGTCGCAGAACGGTCTCAGCCTCTGATGTAGATCCTCCACTCGGCTCTGTACCAAAGGTCCGCAGTCAGTCCTGTCTACGATGCTGCAGATGGTGAGCTGTGCTTTCATCCCACTAGCGAGACTGGCAGTCTTCACCAAATCAGATAGCCACCGGAAGCCAGAGCGGATTTCCTCCGATCCATAGCGACACACATCATTGGTGCCGACATGAGCGACCACCTGCAGATGGGTGCACTCTTTACCCTTCATGGCATCTGGAAGGACCCTTTCCACATCCGGAATGACTCCCCCCGGTATGCACATGGAGTGCACATTAACTTTCTTCCCCTCTCTTGCTGCCATATCCCTAAGGGGCCCCATTATGCGCCTGACATTGGAGCTCCCAACTACCAGTAAGCCCACCCTCTGTGACCGCCCGGATCTTGCAGACTGAGGAGCAACCTCTGGAACAGGACAAGCAGCCATGTCCGGCCAAAGATCAGTATCAGCGTGAGACAGAGCCTGGAAATGGTTTGTCAGGCAAACTGGAGAGGCCTTCTGTTCAGCCCTCTGGAATGTCTTTCGCCCCCCTGCCACACCTCGAGATGACCTCCAACTCTACCACAGGTGAGGGATCAGCCTCAATGTGGACAGTATCCTGGGCAGCCACAGCCGTAGTCCGATTGGGGGATGCGTGGGATGAGCTGGCCATCCCCGACAAACCCCCATCCGGACACCCACAGTGATGCCCATTGGCAACAGCCTCAAGCTGTGACTTCGTCTGACCCTGCACTCAGGATGTTTCTGATCACTAGTAGACAGGCACTACCCATAGACCATAAGAAATTGTATCTACCAATATGATTCTCTTTAAGGTAGTTGAGGAAAGGGTTACATGCCAGCCTGACCTCTGTGGTATTTCGTTCCCTGAAACCTATTATTGTCAAGAGTGTCCCAAATTCTGATACGTAATACCCAAAGTAGCAAGAAGCTCTAAATGAAAATTGGCAAATCAGTGTTGAATCCTTGTTCAGTGAGTGTGTTGTTGAGTGTCGGTTGCATTTTCTACATTTTTATCCATATTCTTCAAGCTATGTTACAGTGTGTGCTGGAGGATACTTCGTGTATCAAAGTCACACTCTTTCACTAACAAACCCCCCCCCTCCCCCCCTCCCCCCCCCCCCCCCCCCCCGCCCCCAGTCCTGCCCCTTTCCTGATGTAGTCAAAGATGGTCACAAAGAAGTACTTTCTTCTCATCCCATTCAGTAAGTCTCCCCTGACGCAGTACCCCTTTCCCTAAACCTCTCCAGTCCTTTCTCTTCACCTCTTATCCTTCTTCTTCTTCTTCTTCAAGGAGGAGCCATTGGCTCCAAAAGCTTGTGGAAGTTAAACCTTTTGGTGTGTGTGTGTGCGCGCTTTCCTGGTGCCCCTTGGTGAATAGATTTTTTTATCTATCCAATTAAATTGTATTGTCACAAATTGATTATTTTCATTGTAGAATATAGTGTAATAGATGCTTTGATTAATGCACCAAACTTGCATTTATCGCAGCAGTTTTTTCTTCTATTGTTCATTTCACACTGATATGAGGCAAAACTGCACGGAACCAAATCTGGTTTTGAAAGTGGGAATTGTAGAGCGACTGTACTTACTGTTAACACAAAATAAGAAGTATTGTTGTATTCGTGTGTGTCTCTTCCTGGACTTTCGAATGTTCATTTTGTGTTTATTGTAGATGTGCAGAACTGACCCATCATTTGTGTCAACTGTTACAGAAAATCACCTACAAACCACATCTACAGTGTCCAGGCTAGTAGAGGTCAAACATGTCTTTGAACTGATTTTTAATGCAGAAGTTACTTACATGGTATTGTTGTGCCCATTACGCTAACTTGGGTGGGAATGTTAACTAGTATAGTAATAGAAATATTTCATTTAATGAACATGCATTTTCAAGTACACACATAAGCCAGGTGTTTCAAAATGTTAATCTGATTTCACAACACTGTGTCTTCTACTCCCCAATGAACCATGGACCTTGCCAAGGCGGGGAGGCTTATGCTCCTCAAGGATACAGATAGCTGTACTGTAGGTGCAACTGCAATGGATGGGGTAGTTCAGGAAAGCCCAGACTAACCTGTGGTTTCTCAAGAGAGGCGGCAGCATTTTCACTATTTGCAGGGGCAAGTTGGGCTGATTGACTAATTTGGCTGTGATGTGCTGGAACTTCAGACACAATGAAAGCAAGTTGAAACTACGACCATTATTTTTTCCCCCAGTAGCATGCTGCTCGATTGTATGGTGTAATGATGATGGCACCTTCTTGGATAAAATATTCCAGAGGTAAAATAATATCCCATTCAGATCTGTGAGTGAGGCCAGTTCAGGTAGATATTGCCATTAGGGAAAAAAAAACTGCCATTCTACATGTCAGAGTAAGGTATGTTAGGTCACTTAATTGGGCAGGTAAGATGTTTTTTTTAAGTTGTTAGACTTCTGGCTGATTTGATGCACCCTGCCACCAATTCTTGTGCGCCAACCTCTTCATCTCAGAGTAGGACTTCCAACCTATCTCCTCAGTTACTTGCTGGATGTATTCCCATCTCTGTCTTCGTCCGTAGTTTCTGCCCCCTACAGCTCCCTCTAGTACCATGAAAGTTATATCCTGATGTCTTAACTTATGTCCTATCATTCTATCCCTTCATCTTTTCCATGTTTTCCAAATATTTCTTTCCTCTCCAATTGTGCACAGAACCACCTCATTACTTACCTTATCAGTCCAATTAATTTTCAACATTTTTGTATAGCACCGCATCCCAAATCCTTCAATTCTCTTCTGCTCTGGTTTACTACAGTCCACATTTCACTGCCATAACAATGCTGTTCTCCAAACTTACATTCTCGGAATTTTCTTCCTAAAATTAAGACTTATTTTGATACTAGTAGATTTCTCTTGGCCAGGAATGCCATTTTTTTGCCATCACTAGTCTGCTTTTGACGGTCTCCTTGCTCTGTCCATAATGGGTAATTTTGCTGCCTAGGTAGCAGAGTTTCGTAACTTCATCTTCTTCATGACCTACACTATCAATGTCATCAGCGAATCTTATTGTTGATATGCATTCACCTAGAATTTTAATCGCACTTTTGAACATTTATTTTATTCCCATCATTACTTGTTCAATATATAGATTGTACAGTAAGGGTGAAAGACTGCACCCTTGTCATACACCCTTTTTACTCCAAGCATTTCATTCTTGGTCTTCCACTCTTATTATTCCCTCTTGGCTCTTGTACAAGTTACGTATTATCCATCTCTCCCTATAGCTTACTCCTATTTTCTGCAGAATTTCAAACTTCTTTGACATTGTTGAGCACTTTTTTTATGTTTACGAATCCTATGAACATGTCTCGACTTTTCTGTAGTCTTGCTTCCATTATAAACCACTGTTAGAAATGCCTCTCTAGTGTCTTTACCTTACCTAAAGCCAAACTGATCATTGCCTAACATGTCCTCAATTTTCTTTTCCATTCTTCTGTATATTATTCTTGTCAGAAACTTGGACACATGAGCTGTTACTGTGATTGTCCAGTAATTCTTGTGCTTATCAGCTCTTGCAGTCTTTGGAATTGTGTGGATGATATTTTTCCAAAAGTCAGAAGGTATGATCACCAGATTCGTACGTCCTATGCAGCAATGTGAATAGTCATTTTGTTGCCACTTCCTCTGATTATTTTAGAAATTCTGATGGATTGTTACCTATCCCTTCTGCCTTATTTTATCTTAAGTCTTCCAAAGCTCTTCTAAATTCTGATTCTAAGACTGCGTCCAATATATCTTCTACATTGACTCCTGTTTCTTCTTCTACTCCATCAGACAAGTATTCTCCCTCATAGAGGCGTTTCATTGTACTCTTTCCACCTGTCTGCTATCTCCTCTGCATTTAACACGTAAGTTAGAGCATTTAGAAAGGATTGAAGTTCAATGGAAGAAACAATAGGACTCCTGGTCAGTTAGGAGCATAGAAACAGATGACAATGAGACAGAAGTAGACCAAATAATGAATAAGGAAATAGGAGTCTGGGTAAGCTATTATGAACAACATGGTGAGGACATTCTTGTAGCCAAGAAAGACATCAAGCCAACACCCACGACTGTAGTACAAGTTTATATGACAGCTAGCTTTGCACATGAAGATGGTTAAAGTATATGAAAGTTTGTGAAAGGTGACTTCAAACAACGATAAATTCAGGATGGAATAGTGATAATATGAAAAGGGTAGAATATAGTGAAAATGTGGAGTCACAGACAGGCACAACAAAAAGACTGCTAAACAAGTAAGCTTTTGGCCAAAAAGATTTCTGAATTACACACACACACACACACACACACACACACACACACACACACACACACACACACACACATCTATATTCATGCAAATGAAACTCTTGGACACAACCAGTCTCTGGCTGCCGAGGCCAGAGTGCGGGTAACTGGCAACTCTGCATGATGGGAGAAACTATCTGGGTGGTGGGTGTAAAGTAGAGGCTGGAATGGATGGAGATAGCACATTAGGGGTGGGGCTGGTAAAGTGCTGCTTACGCTCCAGGTGGAGAGAGGGTAGGGGACCAAGTGGAGTCAGGAGGTTAGGCGGGGCAGGGGGGAGGGGGAGGGGGGAGTAGAAAAGGAGAAGTAAAAAGGCGGTGCGTGTGTTGGTGGAGTAGAAAGCTGTGAAACTGTGTTGTGCCAGAATGGGGACATGGAAGGCTGCAATGACTAATGAAGTCTGTGGCCAGGAGGGTTACAGGAAAGTATGACATACTGCAGAGAGAGTTCCCACGTGCACAATTCAGGAAGCTGGTGTTGGTAGGATGCATTCAGAGGGCACAAACTGTGAAGCAGTCATTGAAATGAAGACCGTCATGCTCAGCAACAGGGTGGTTCACCTCTTCTTGGCCACAGTTTGTCGGTGGCCATTCGTGTGGACAGACAGCTTATTGGTTGCCATGTACAAGTAAAACACAGCACAATGGCTGCAGCTTAGCTTGTAGATCACATGACTTGTTTCAAAAGTAGTTCTGCCTTTGATGGGCTACATGATGCTTGTAACAGGACTGGGTAGATGGTGGTGGTGATGGGAGGGTGTATGAGACAGGTTTTGCTTCTAAGTCTATTGGAAATATGAGACATGAGACAATGGTTATGGAGTAGGTTTGTGTAGAAATGGATGAGGATATTGTGTAGGTTCAGTGGGTGGCAGTATACTACTGTGAAAGGAGTGGGAAGAATAGTGGGTAGGACATTGCTCTTTTCAGGGCATGACTGGAGGTAGTCAAGACCAGGGCATACAATGTGATTCAGTTGCTCCAGTCCTGCATGGTAGTGAGGGGAGTGATACTCTGTGACCAGATGGTGGAACACTGGATGGTGGTGGATGACTGGAGAGATAAGGCATGGTAAATCTGTTTCTGTGCAAGGTTGGGAGTGTAAACACAGTCTGTGAAGGCCTCAGTGTGACCCTTGGTCCTGTCACAAGAATCACCTATCCTGTCAAAGGCAGGACTACCTGTGAAACTAGGCACGTGATTTACAAGCTAAGCTACAACCACTGTGTTTCATTCTACGTGATCATGACAACCAACAAGCTGTCAGTCAGCATGAAGGGCCACCGATGAACTGTGGTCAAGAGGCAGCTGGACCACCAAGTTTTTCAGCATCCTGCCCGAAATGACCTTTATTTCAGTGACTGCCATCTGGATCCTTTCTACCAACATCAGTTTTTCTGAATTGTGGGAAGTCTCCCTGTAATATATCCTATGTTCCCATAACCCTCCTGGCCCCAACCTTCGTTAGTCATTGTCCTTTATCCACCTGTCCTCTCCCCTGTTCCCAGTCCAGCTCTACACAGCTGCACAGTCTTCCATTCAACCGATGCTTTTCTACTCCCCCCCCCCCCTCCCCCTCCTCCATCCATCCTTCGTCTAACCTCCCGACTGCACCTAGCAGCCCTACCCTCTATCCATCTCATCAATGTATGCTCCTACAGGCAGCCCTTTACTGTGTTCTACCCGTACCCTGCTGTTTCTCCCCCTCCCAGCCTCCTGATTACCCCCACCATGCAGACGGATTCTCTCATCATGTGCTGTTGCTTACATTTTGACTTCAGTAGCCAGAGAAGTGATGATGTGTGTGAGTTGCATTTGTGCAAGCCTTCAGTAGAAGGCTTTTTGGCCGAAAGCTTACTTGTTTAACTGTTTTTTTGTTGTGCATGTCTGCAGCTCAACGTTTCCACTGTGTGGTGAATAGCAATCTATCCTTTTCATGATATTGTGATGGGTGACTGGCACATGGTAGCAAGAAAAGGAAGAGAAGGAAAGATAGTAGACATAGACTAGAGGAAAGGGATAACAGAGAAAGCTGCCTAGTAGAACTGTGTACAGAGCAATAATTCAATTATCATTAACACTTGGCTTAAGAATTGCACAAGACTATACATGCAACAGACCTGGGGCCACTGGAAGCTTTCAGAGTGATTGTATAATGCAAAGTCAAAGATTTTGAAACTAGATTTTAAACTATAATACATTTCCAGTAGCAGATGGGGACTACGGCCATAATTTGTTCATGAACTTTATATTGAAACTGCAGAAATTGCAAAAAGGTAGGAAATTAAGGAGATGGGCCATGAATAAATTGACAGAATCAGAGATTGTCGACAGTTTCGGAGAGAGGTACAGACACTTTGGACTGAAACAGGGGAAAGGTATGCAACAGAAAATGAAGGGATAGTTTTGGAGATGGAACAGGGAAGTGATGAAAGGAGAAATTACAAAAATGCAGCAAATGAAGCAGGTGAAAGGGAATACAAATGTCTAAGAAATGAAATTGATTAGCAGTGCAAAATGGCTAAACAGAAATTGTTAGAGGATAAATAAAAGGCTGTAGAAGCATGCATAACTAGATGAAAGATAAGAAACTATATGAATATAAAGAGCTTAGCTGGCAAGCCAGTAGGGAGTGAAGAAGGGAACTATGGAAGAAATATGCAAGAGAAAAAAAATTTGAGGGTGGTATCATAGGAACAGAAGAGGAGATGGGGGGGGTATGACACTGCAAGAATAATTTGACAGAAAACTGAAAGATGTAACTAGTGAATAGACAACACACTTTCATAATTATAAGGTCATTTGGAAGAGCCAGCCATGACAAAATTATTCCAACTGATGTGGAAGATATACACAGTCCAATCACATTAATGTGGCCACACTGCTTATGTTCAATGTCATTGTGTACTAACCACTCACAGATGACAGCACTAGCAGTGGAGCGTATGGAGAGAGAGAGAGAGAGAGAGAGAGAGAGAGAGAGAGAGAGAGAGAGTGTGTGTGTGTGTGTGTGTGTGTGTGTGTGTGTGTGTGTGTGTGTGTGTGTGTGTGTGTGTGTGTGTGTGTGTGTGTGTGTGTGTGCGTGCGTGTGTGTGCGTGTGCGTGCGTGCGTGTGCGTGTGCGTGTGCGTGTGCGTGTGCGTGTGCGTGTGCGTGTGCGTGTGCGTGTGCGTGTGCGTGTGCGTGTGCGTGTGCGTGTGCGTGTGCGTGTGCGTGTGCGTGTGCGTGTGCGTGTGCGTGTGCGTGTGCGTGTGCGTGTGCGTGTGCGTGTGCGTGTGCGTGTGCGTGTGCGTGTGCGTGTGCGTGTGCGTGTGCGTGTGCGTGTGCGTGTGCGTGTGCGTGTGCGTGTGCGTGTGCGTGTGCGTGTGCGTGTGCGTGTGCGTGTGCGTGTGCGTGTGCGTGTGCGTGTGCGTGTGCGTGTGCGTGTGCGTGTGCGTGTGCGTGTGCGTGTGCGTGTGCGTGTGCGTGTGCGTGTGCGTGTGCGTGTGCGTGTGCGTGTGCGTGTGCGTGTGCGTGTGCGTGTGCGTGTGCGTGTGCGTGTGCGTGTGCGTGTGCGTGTGCGTGTGCGTGTGCGTGTGCGTGTGCGTGTGCGTGTGCGTGTGCGTGTGCGTGTGCGTGTGCGTGTGCGTGTGCGTGTGCGTGTGCGTGTGCGTGTGCGTGTGCGTGTGCGTGTGCGTGTGCGTGTGCGTGTGCGTGTGCGTGTGCGTGTGCGTGTGCGTGTGCGTGTGCGTGTGCGTGTGCGTGTGCGTGTGCGTGTGCGTGTGCGTGTGCGTGTGCGTGTGCGTGTGCGTGTGCGTGTGCGTGTGCGTGTGCGTGTGCGTGTGCGTGTGCGTGTGCGTGTGCGTGTGCGTGTGCGTGTGCGTGTGCGTGTGCGTGTGCGTGTGCGTGTGCGTGTGCGTGTGCGTGTGCGTGTGCGTGTGCGTGTGCGTGTGCGTGTGCGTGTGCGTGTGCGTGTGCGTGTGCGTGTGCGTGTGCGTGTGCGTGTGCGTGTGCGTGTGCGTGTGCGTGTGCGTGTGCGTGTGCGTGTGCGTGTGCGTGTGCGTGTGCGTGTGCGTGTGCGTGTGCGTGTGCGTGTGCGTGTGCGTGTGCGTGTGCGTGTGCGTGTGCGTGTGCGTGTGCGTGTGCGTGTGCGTGTGCGTGTGCGTGTGCGTGTGCGTGTGCGTGTGCGTGTGCGTGTGCGTGTGCGTGTGCGTGTGCGTGTGCGTGTGCGTGTGCGTGTGCGTGTGCGTGTGCGTGTGCGTGTGCGTGTGCGTGTGCGTGTGCGTGTGCGTGTGCGTGTGCGTGTGCGTGTGCGTGTGCGTGTGCGTGTGCGTGTGCGTGTGCGTGTGCGTGTGCGTGTGCGTGTGCGTGTGCGTGTGCGTGTGCGTGTGCGTGTGCGTGTGCGTGTGCGTGTGCGTGTGCGTGTGCGTGTGCGTGTGCGTGTGCGTGTGCGTGTGCGTGTGCGTGTGCGTGTGCGTGTGCGTGTGCGTGTGCGTGTGCGTGTGCGTGTGCGTGTGCGTGTGCGTGTGCGTGTGCGTGTGCGTGTGCGTGTGCGTGTGCGTGTGCGTGTGCGTGTGCGTGTGCGTGTGCGTGTGCGTGTGCGTGTGCGTGTGCGTGTGCGTGTGCGTGTGCGTGTGCGTGTGCGTGTGCGTGTGCGTGTGCGTGTGCGTGTGCGTGTGCGTGTGCGTGTGCGTGTGCGTGTGCGTGTGCGTGTGCGTGTGCGTGTGCGTGTGCGTGTGCGTGTGCGTGTGCGTGTGCGTGTGCGTGTGCGTGTGCGTGTGCGTGTGCGTGTGCGTGTGCGTGTGCGTGTGCGTGTGCGTGTGCGTGTGCGTGTGCGTGTGCGTGTGCGTGTGCGTGTGCGTGTGCGTGTGCGTGTGCGTGTGCGTGTGCGTGTGCGTGTGCGTGTGCGTGTGCGTGTGCGTGTGCGTGTGCGTGTGCGTGTGCGTGTGCGTGTGCGTGTGCGTGTGCGTGTGCGTGTGCGTGTGCGTGTGCGTGTGCGTGTGCGTGTGCGTGTGCGTGTGCGTGTGCGTGTGCGTGTGCGTGTGCGTGTGCGTGTGCGTGTGCGTGTGCGTGTGCGTGTGCGTGTGCGTGTGCGTGTGCGTGTGCGTGTGCGTGTGCGTGTGCGTGTGCGTGTGCGTGTGCGTGTGCGTGTGCGTGTGCGTGTGCGTGTGCGTGTGCGTGTGCGTGTGCGTGTGCGTGTGCGTGTGCGTGTGCGTGTGCGTGTGCGTGTGCGTGTGCGTGTGCGTGTGCGTGTGCGTGTGCGTGTGCGTGTGCGTGTGCGTGTGCGTGTGCGTGTGCGTGTGCGTGTGCGTGTGCGTGTGCGTGTGCGCGTGCGCGTGCGCGTGCGCGTGCGCGTGCGCGTGCGCGTGCGCGTGCGCGCGCGCGCGCGCGCGCGCGTGCGCGTGCGCGTGCGCGTGCGCGTGCGCGTGCGCGTGCGCGTGCGCGTGCGCGTGCGCGTGCGCGTGCGCGTGCGCGTGCGCGTGCGCGTGCGCGTGCGCGTGCGCGTGCGCGTGCGCGTGCGCGTGCGCGTGCGCGTGCGCGTGCGCGTGCGCGTGCGCGTGCGCGTGCGCGTGCGCGTGCGCGTGCGCGTGCGCGTGCGCGTGCGCGTGCGCGTGCGCGTGCGCGTGCGCGTGCGCGTGCGCGTGCGCGTGCGCGTGCGCGTGCGCGTGCGCGCGTGCGCGTGCGCGTGCGCGTACACAGAAAACAGTTTAATCGTAATGTGGAAATGGAGAGATTTTCTGATGTCCAAAAGGGCATGATCATTGGCTTTCAACCAAGGGTGGAAGTATTACCAAATCAGCAAAGTTTGTAATCTGTTCACAGGCCACCATGTTTAAAATATAATGTGTGTGGCAAAATGCTATCCAAAACCGGCACTATGCAACTATTGAGTAAATGACCACCCAGATTACCATGAAGTTACCAACTAGTGAGTGCTGTTGTAAATGGGCCTCCACTGCAGGTGTGTGGTTCATGCTCGCATGCTGATAGCTGTACAATGGTGATAAAGGCTGCAATTAGCACACCAATACCACAACTGAATGTCCATGGAGAGGACAGGTTGCCTTCTCAAGGGAATCACATTTTATGCTCTGTTGTACAGATAACTGGTGTGTATAATGTGAAACATCTGAAAGCAAACACATCCTGGACGCAGTATGGTCTGGGAAAAGGATTTTTCGGTGTTCCCTGGGTGATATCATCATTCAGGAAGGCACAGTGGATCAATATGAGTATGCTTCTATCCCTGGGGACCATGTCCACCCCTACGTGCAGTATGTATTTCCTCAGCACAATGGCACATACCAGAAAGACAATGCCACACCAGAGCACCAGAATGAGTCTGCCATAATCCCCTAGCCACCATACTCCCTGGATTTAAACCCAAGTGAGCTGTTCATGCCATGGATCGTCAACTGAGAAACCTAGTGCAGCTGGCTACAACACTGCAGTTAGCCTCGCTCCACATCCCTGTTGGTACCTTCCAGAACCTCATTGACACTCTTCTACACATCTTAAAGTGACCCTTACTGCAAAAGATGGTTATTCTGGCTTTTGACAGGTAGTCACATTAATGTGACTGGACACTTTAGAGACAGGTGAAATACTCTAGTTCCAGAACAGACCATCAGTTAAATAAATCATGGTTGCAAAAATTAAGAATTATTTACAGAAGAATGAAAAAACTGACAAAAACCAACCTCAAGAATGGTCCATTTGGATTCTGGAGAAATGTAGGAATACAAAAGGCAATATTGACTCTGCTACTTAACTTACAAGATAGGTTAAAGATAGGCTAACCTACATGTATACCATTTGTACGTTTGGCAAAAGTTTTTGACAATGTTCAGCTGGACTACACTCTTCAAAATTCTGAAGGTAGCAGTGATTAAAATACAGGGAGTGAAAGTTTATTTGCAGTTTGTACAGAAATAAGACTGCAGATAATAGAATTGGAATATATACAAAGATGGTATCTGTCCTTTTGGACATGTCCGAAAGAACAGATACCATCGGTGACCAGCAGCTCGTTAGAATACGCCAATGGGGACAGGGACTCAAACCTGGGATCTCCAGCTTACATGGGAAATGCTCTATCCATCTGAGCCACCGAGGACACAGAGGATAGTGCAACTACAGGGATTTCTCTCTGGCATGACATGTCCGAAAGGCCAGATACCATCTTAGTATATATATAAAAACAAAGATTCCAAGACTTACCAAGTGGGGAGTTACCAAGTGGGAAAGTGCCGGTAGATAGGCACAATGAATAACACACACACACACACACACACACACACACACACACACACACACACACACACACACAGAATTTCTAGCTTTCGCAACCGACTGTTGCTTCTTCAGGAAAGAGGGAAGGAGAGAAGCAACCATCGGTTGCGAAAGCTAGAAATTCTGTGTGTGTGTGTGTGTGTGTGTGTGTGTGTGTGTGTGTGTGTGTGTGTGTGTGTGTGTGTGTGTGTGTTATTCATTGTGCCTATCTACCGGCGCTTTCCCGCTTGGTAAGTCTTGCGCCGGTAGACAGGCACAATAAAATAACACACAAACACACACACAAAATTATGAGCGTTCGCAACCGGCGGTTGCTTCATCAGGAAAGAGGGAAGAAGAAGGAAAGATGAAAGGATGTGGGTTTTAAGCGAGAGGGTAAGAAGCCATTCCAATCCCGGGAGCGGAAAGACTTACCTTAGGAGGAAAAAAGGATAGGTATATACTCGCGCGCGCGTCCCCCCACACTCCCCCCCCCCCCTCACCCCCACATCCCCCTCGCCCCCCCCTCCCCCCCCCCCCCCCACACACACGTATATATCCATCCATACATATACAGACACAAGTAGACTTCCTCATTGGAAAAATATATTAAAAACAAATATGTCTGCTTGTGTCGGTGCGTGTGTGCGTGTGCGTGTGCGTGTGTGTGTGTGTGTGTGTGTGTGTGTGTGTGTGTGTGTGCGCGTGTATATACCTATCCTTTTTCCCCCCTAAGGTAAGTCTTTCCGCTCCCGGGATTGGAATGGCTCCTTACCCTCTCCCTTAAAACCCACATCCTATCATCTTTCCTTCTCCTTCCCTCTTTCCTGATGAAGCAACCACCGGTTGCGAAAGCTCGTAATTTTGTGTGTGTGTTTCTGTGTTATTTTATTGTGCCTGTCTACCAGCGCTTTCCCGCTTGGTAAGTCTTGGAATCTTTGCTTTTAATATATTTTTCACATGTGGAAGTTTCTTTCATGTATAGAAAGAAACTTCCACATGGGAAAAACATATTAAACATATGTGCGGATGGATATGTGTGTGTGTGTGTGTGTGTACAAAATATATATATATATATATATATATATATATATATATATGGCTCACTGGCCACTTGACCATCTTCTTCTACTGTGCGAATGCACAAACAGTGCCCGAACTCTTACGGGAATCGGCAACGCGCCGCAAGTTATGAGTATAATGAGCAGGGGCACTACAAAAGTAGTGTGGGCCAATATCTTGAGAATGTTGGTTTCACGGGAGGCGTGGCAGAGATAAATCCCTGCAGTCGCGCTATCCTCCATGTCTGCGGTGGCTCGGATGGATAGTGTGTCTGCCATGTAAGCAGGAGATCCCAGGTTCGAGTTCCGGTCGGGGCACACATTTTCATCCATCCCTGTTGACGTATGTCAATGCCTGTACGCAGCTGAGGGTGTTCATTTCATTGTAATTTCATAGAATTGGAAGACATAGAGGGAAAAACTATAATTGAGATGGGCGTGAGACAAGGTCGTAGTCTAGCCCCATCATTAATCAGTTCATATGTTGGGCAAGTGATACAGGAAATGAAGGAGAAATTTGGGGATAATATATATAGCCCTGCCCAAGGCTGCAAAAAGAGTTGAAGGGAATGGATGCTGTCTAGGAAAGAGGGTATACGGTGAACAGTAACAAAAGTAAAACAGTGAAGTAGAGTAATTGATTTTAAATCAGGTGGTGCTGAGGGAATTAGACTAGACAATGAGAAACTATATGGGCAGTAAAATAGCTGGTTATGGCCAAAGTAGAGGGAATATAAGAGGCAGACCAGCAATAACAAAAAAGAATTTCTGAACAACACGAATTTAAAATTTAATATCAATTTAAGCATTAGGAAGTACTTTCTCAAAGTATTAGTCTGGAGTGTAGCATTGCACAGAAGTGAAAAGTGGATGATATGCATTTCAGACAATAAGAGAATAGCTTTTCAAATTGGATGCTGTAGATTAGATTGGTGTATCAATAACAAGTCAGATGTTACTGAATCAAACTGAAGAGAGAAGAAATACACTGCTGTGCAAAACTTAAGAATGAGCTACATAAAGTAACATAACATATTAACTGCTCTGTGGAAATGAATGTAAGTGTGGGAGCATATTTCCAGAGGTCAGCCAGTCATGCACAGAACGTTGCAGACCATTTGGTGTGAGGTCAGTGTGACTATAGCACCAAATGTGGCTTGCCCCACAACATAAAACAATTACAGGCATGGGAAAGGACAATGTGCGTCAGTGAGCAATTACTGTGCCCTGTGGTGGTATTCCTCATCACAACATGGCCCAGATACAACATTTGGATGGCTACACATGGGAAAGAATCAGTGGGGAACTACAAGATGGACAAAGTGTGATGAGTGTAGCCCAGGGGTGTGGTATTGCTCACAGCATTTTTTCATGTGTTTGGTGAACACTCCAAACCACAGGCACAGGCCTCAAGGTGTGAAGGTGGTCAACCATGGCCACTTACAGCAGCATATGACCATTACATTGTGCAACAGGCAAGGAGGGATCCTTGTCAGGCAGTGCGTGCAATTGCAGCCACATTTAACAGGACTGTAAGGCATGCAATCTTTGCTCCACAGTGGTACAGTGACTGCATGGGGTTGAAACTTCCTGGAAGATTAAAATTGAGCTAGACCAAGACTCAAACTCGGGACCTTTGCCTTTCGCGGGCAAGTGCTCTACCAACTGAGCTACCCAAGCACGAATCACGCACCGTCCTCACAGCTTCACTTCTGCCAGTACCTCGTCTGCCAGGAAGTTTCATATCAGCGCACACTCTGCTGCAGAGTGAAGATCTCATGCATGGGGTTGGTCTCTGCCAGACATCCACTAAACTGTGTTGCATTGACACCTTCACGCCAGTGATGCCATTTGTGATGGTGGCAAGAGCATAGAGACTGGACCAACCATGAGTAGAGTTGTATGCTCTTCTCAGACGAGAGCACATTGTATGCGTAGTGATTATGGAGGCTCCATCAGATGACGAGATGTGAAACACACAATGCTCTCATTGTCAAACAAGGCCATTTTGATGGTATCAGTGTAATGTTTTGGGGAGTCACAATGTTGCATGGTTGTACTGAACTACTAATCTTTGATCACAGTAAACTCATAGACCAACATTACTATGATACTGTACTCATTCCCAATGTGCATCGTTTTGGGTGTGCATTCAGGCCTGATATTTTTATTGATGGCAGTGTGTGACTGCATTGAGCTGCTCTTGGAATGAGAGAACATTCAATGAGTGGATAGGCATGCCCATTCCTCTGACTGAAATCCCACTGAACTGAGATGAGTTGAGGATACATACTCCAGCACAATCACATGAACCGATGACAACCTAGCAGTTGTCAACTGCACTAGTGAAGACTGGAATCCCTGCCACACTAACCACTTACCAACCTTCAGGCCAGCATAGGAGCTTGTTACAGAGCATGCATTGCTATAGGTCATGATTACCTTATTAAGAAGCATGTCCTATCTTGTGTAATGGTCATGGGATCATTATAAATCACAGTGACTTCAGTGTAATTACTGTCTTTGAATAAAAGTATCATTTCTGTCCTTGTCTTTGTATATTTCTTTGTTACCTTATGTGCTATACTGTAGCATTTCTTTCTGTGTATGGTCCAGTTTCATCAAGATGTGTTACTTGGCCATGTCACATCATGTGAAAGTTACTTTCATACTTAACATTTGCACCCAAGTTTGGGTGTCTCAACTTGACTTAAGAAGGGATTTGTTGCTAGGAGACAACCTGATTCATCAGTAAGTTGTAGATTTGTTAATGGACGGAAGTTTGGTGGGATAAACATTGTAGCAGGAGACCAAGGTTTGAATACGTTAAGCAGGTTCAAATGGGAAGTTGGCGTAGTTCCACTGATCTGAAGGAGCTTGCACAGGAAAAGCTAGCATGGACAGCTATATCAAACCAGTCTTCAGAGACTGCAACAACAATATCTTCTACATGAAGAAAAGATATAACTTGGGGTGAATTTAAACTTTGCGTAAGACCAAAAAAATTTTACACCACACACACGTGTGAGCAAGATGTAGATGATTTTTCAAGGGTGTACTTTTTACATACATGCTCCCTGGTGGGCTTTTATTACTAGTGTTCAAAAAAAAGTTGTCATTTATCTGTGGCAAAAGTTTAGTGTGCTTTCACTGAACTTACAGCGAACATCCCCCATTATAGTTAAATTCACTTGACACTTTTGTTACCAAGACTAGCGTTACTGTATTCATTGCAGTTGCTTCTCAGTATTGCATTTCCCTCTAAGGCTTTTGAAGGGAAGATTCAGAAAAGTCCCTTGAGAAGGCATGGATGTCAATAGTGCAATGTGAGATTAGTATGTTCCTAACAGCTGATCTATTGTAATGGCAGCTGAATGATAGCTGCTCTTACACACAGGCATTAGTGCAATGGTGTTCTGTCCTGCTGTAAAACGAAATATGACATATTCTTGCAATTGTGAAGGAAGCAAAATTTTGAAGATGTCAAAGTATGTGATTCTTGTATCACATTTAATGCAGATAAGACCAGGCACTATATCTTTTCTTCGGTAATGAAGAAGCATGTGAGGGATGTATCTGCACCAGAGAGATCCCTAACAGGAAGCATATGAAATGGCAGCATATAAGAGGCAGCAAGGTAAAGTATTAATGTTGATTTAGTTAAAATGCAGTCCAAGCTTCTACTTACATGTAGAAGACTTCTTACAAAATCCTATGAATGTTTAAGAAACATCCTTTATTATAGCTCGTCATGGTTAATTTTCTTTCTGAATAATTTTAATGGAAATAATTTTAAATTTAAGTTATACATAATATTTGTGTGAAATAAGGCAACAAATGCCCTGTGCTCTACATAAGTTGTTATACAACTGTAGCTATGAAATGGAACCACGTAAAGAAAGTGTCTGCTTCCACAATTTGTAACTGCAGTATATTAATGAGCTTGCTTATTGTTGTATAGAAATGAATTTTTCATCTACATCATCGGTATTAATAGAGTACAAGGTATAATTTTACTCCTTTCTACTGCCCTGCAAAGACCTTTCTTATACACTTTCTGGCAGATTAAAACTGTGTGCTGGACCAAGTCTCAAACACGGGACATGTGCCTTTTTCAGGCAAGTGGTGTATCCACTGAACTAACCAAGCACAATTCATGACACATCCTCAAAGCTTTACTTCCACCAGTACCTCATGTCCTATTAGTGAACACTGCACTTCAGAGTGAAATTTCGTTCTGGACCTTTCTTATTGTTTGCTTTGTGGCTTTTCATTATAATTTTTTTTTTTAAACAGTTCTTATTTAGCCTTGTCTGTTTTCTGCAGTTTTCCATTGGATGCTTCATTCAGTTTGTAGTACACTTTAATTGCATCTATCGATCTGACTGATGCATAGCAAAAGTTCTGTATTTGTATTGTGAACTGTTTCTGTTGAGTATCACTGAATCATTTTCATATAGTATTTTATCAGGGGCAAAACAGGTTCATGCAATGTGTTCAATTCTGTTTCTTTTTAATAAGTCCCCTGAGTTATCTAATTACTGTATGAGTTTGGACTGATAAGTCTAGTAAACACCTGTGTCATTGTAGGACACTTTGTAAAGGGTTTAATGTAGTGGACATACATCATGCTATTTTCGAACTTCCACACATCTGCAACATCTGCGACATCTGCGAAGTAAGGTGACAGGCCCGTGGGTCTTCTGCACTGGCATTCAGTGCTATTTATTAACATGCAAATGAATTTAAATGGGTTTGTTCATGCACAGCCCATGTGATACTTTCAAGGTGACTGAAAGTTTACTTGTGAAGAAATGGCCTGTAAAATTCCTGCCTTTGTTATGGAAAAAGATCATTAAGGTGACAGTAAGACTTACAGATTTGTGAGATCATTGAAATGGTAGATATCACATATAAACAGATACATCATGAATGACATCCAGAATATAAAAAAGCTCAGTGTGTAAAGAGAATATTTGTTGAATCCATACAGTAAAGGTATGAAACAGCTCCCTTACTTTCGTCAGTATATTTGCTGGTCTACCTCACTGAGTGTTTCTGTATTATATCAAACCTTGACAAAACTCAGTTAGTACATTTGTCTTGCTTTGTAGACGTACCATTTCCTGAAAAAAAAGGGTTACTTTTGATTCTTTCTTATTTATTTTGATAGTAGGAGAGTTTTCTGCCAAAGAAATAAAACATTTCTTTCATAGATTAGAAAGAGAAGAAGTTGACCAAGCATTGGACTGATGTGTGCCTTGCAGAACAGTTAATGATGGGAGGGAACTCCATTTTGTACAGTCAGTGTAAAGAAGTTCCTTAAAGAAACAGCGACTACATAATAGGTGTGAAATATAGAAATACTAAATGAAATTGATTTAATTTTCAAGAGTGTTGGATGAAGCCTTCAATGACTACTGTTGCAGATTCTTGTCAAAAGAGCCCACACAAAATACACAAAAATTCTGGTCACATGTTAAGGCTGTCAGTGGCACTGAAATTAAGGTCCACACACTAATGGGTTTCACAGGAACTGTGCTTGAAAGTAGCAAAGCAAAAGCAGGAATGCTGAACTCCATTTTCAAATCTACCTTTGCACAGAAAGGTCCAGGAGTACTTCTTTAGTTACATCTCACACCATTGCAAAGATGAATGAATTAGCTCCTATCTATAATATACGATGCATCTCTCCTGACAAATAATCTGTGTGGTAACTAGTGGTTGGAAGAAAGTACAGGTCACACTTAGGACAACGTTAGAAAAAGTTACGAACAGAACTGCTGCCAAGTTTCGCTGACATCTGTCTGATGTAGAATCTTAGAACATATTCTCAACTCAAATGTGACAAGGCATTGTAAACAGAATGATGTACTTCATACCATCAAGCATGGATCCCAATAATATTGGTCATGTGAAACTTAACTCGATTCTTTCTCACGTAACATCCTGAAAGCCATAGAGTGAGGCAATTAGGTGCATGTAGTATGCCTTGACTTCCAAATTCCACTACACTCAGTATCATACTAACATTTATTACTGAAAGTACAGTCTTTGTGTAGGCAAGTTGTAGCTTGTTATTTTGGATAGCGAGAGACTGGCAGAAGTGAAAGTAATTCAGGTGTGCCCCAAAGAAGTACAGGATGTACATAAAGTCTGAGAACACTTTAAATTATTTATCGCACAAAAACCGAACATTGTACAGATATCATACATATGTCATTTTGAAGATAAACCCTGAAAATTTTTTCTCCCCGTGTATACTGCCACAACGTAGTTTGGTAATTTGCCGATAGCCAGTGCTAGTCGCAAACATGGAAAGTTCAGGTGTGGAGTGAGCTCCCTGTGTGTTAGAGTTAGACAAAACAAGTGTGCTACAGCTGTTCAATGGATGTTTAGAACCAAGTACGGTAAGATGTCACCAACAAGGAAGGCCATTTACCATTGGCCCAACAAATTCGTTATGATGGGTTGCTTGTGCCAGGCGAAGAGAAGCAGATGTCCTAGTCTGAGTGAAGTGAATGTGGAGTGCGTACAACAGACATTCACAAGGAGTCCAAATAAATTGGTGTATCATGCATCCCGTGAATTCGAAATGTCTCAAATGACAGTTTGGAAAGTCCTGTGACAGAAGCCGTACATGAAACCATTCAAATTGGAGCTAGTGCTGAAGCTCAATGACTGTGACAAAGACAAGTGTTCTGAGTTTTGTCTGCAGTTGCAACAAGTGAATGAGGATGGGATGGCATTGCTGATTGCTTAATTTTTAGTGATGAATTAACTTTTCACACTAATGGGAAAGTGAATAGGCGTAATTGTGGAATCTGGGGTACAAAGCATCCACATGAATGCATTGAATTTGAGTGTGATTCCCCAAAGGTAAATGTTTTTTGTGCCTTGTCATGTCGAAAACTGTACGGGCCATTCTTCTCTGCCAAGAGCACTTTCTGGATATTCCTTCTTGGACATGTTGGAGCAATGGCTGATGCCTCAAATGCAATCAGACTTTCCATTCATCTTGCAGCAGGATGGGGCTCCACCCCACTTTCATCGTGAAGTTCGTGGGTACCTGAACACGGAGCTGCAGCATTAATGGCTCAAAGAAGGGGACAGCTACAGAAGGGGACAGCTGTTTCATTAAATGGCCTACCTAATCACCAGGTGTCACTCTGTATGACTTTTTTCTGTGGGGGACACATTAAAGATCTGGTGTATGTACCATCTCTACCAGGTGATGTAGCTTATCTCTGAGAGAGAATATGGGAAGTGACTGCCACACTGCTGGGATGGGTATGGCAAGAATGATTACCATGTTAACGTCTGCTGGGTCACTCATGGTTCTCATATCGAATGTTTGTTAAAAACCCACCATTTTCAGAGTTTCTCTTCAAAATGCAATATGTATGACATCTGTACAATGTTTAGTCTTTTGCAATAAATAATTGAAATTGTTCCCGAACTTTATGTACATCCTGTATTTTCCTATTTATGTTGTATGTTAATGACCTGACAGACAATATTAACAGTAACTTCAAAGCTTTTGCACATAATGCAGTTGTTGATAATGAAGAAATATAAAAAGAGAAAATACTGCATAAATACCCAGTCAGATTTAAATAAGATTTAAAAGTAGGTAGCACAAAGCTGGAAAATTGTTTGAAATATTCAGAAATGTAAGATTCTGCACTCTGGCCTATTGAGACTGCAGTTTATTGTTCCACGATATTACTCGCTCCTTTGTTCTGTGGTATTACTCCTTCTGTTGGTCGCAGTTCTATGATTGCCATGCAGCTATGGGGTCTTTGGGTTCAGGAGGGCTACAGTAAATGTCATGCAGGATCTCAACTTCACCACGTGGCTAGGAACCAAGAGGACAGACTTTGGCTGTGAAGGATCATACAGCCATGTCACTTATATTGTGTGAGGAAATGAAATTGTTTGTAGCAAGGCGAGTACCCACACCCAAAGCATGACTGTGTCTGGAGCACCATGGACTATCAGCAAGGCGACCATTGTTCCGGCCTCCTTAATGTGGCAGCCTAGAGTAGTGCACCAACAGGGATACACCCAATGGGGAAAATGTACACAGCAGTGGCACCACTTCGTATCACTATATTGCATACACCACCAAAGAGGATGTCAGGTCGAACGTTGCCATGTTGCATTGATCATCATACAGGCACAATATGAAAATGGGTGCACAACACGATCACTTTCTGTTCACAAAGCCGATAATTTGGACAGTAGTAGTTACATTTCTGATGTGGAAAAGCCCATTGGCTGTATCTTAGGTCTCCCTGGCGTTACAGGCCAACAAGATAATGCAAGATCACATGTTACCTGTACTGGACTGACTTAACTCCCTATAGATGTTGGTTGTCCGCTGCTCTGTCTAGCACGATCTATAGAGCTCTCACCACAGAAAAAAATCAAGTCAGTTCAGTTCGAATTGATGCCCAACCAGGTTAGAGCCATTGTTGCTGCCGGAAGTGGCAGCTCTCAGTACTAATTCTGGACCTGGTAATCACATACAAATTTAATCACGTGTTCTTTCTACAATGTTGCATACACACTATAAGTAAAAGTTCTTTGTTTCAATTCTTTCTGGTGTTAAAATTGTAATGATCAACAGTGCAGTTTCATTGGTATAATACTGGGAAAATGCGTGAGGGTACAGAGGAGATTGCTCGCTAAACGCTCGTGCGACCCATCACAGAGCATTATTTCTGTGTGTGGGAACCATACCAAATAATATTAATCATAAGGAAAGTACAGCACGAACGGCCACGGGTTTGTTTGCCTCGCTGGAGAACGTTGCAGAAAAGCTGAGGAACCTGGGTTAGCTAGACGCTTCAAGATGGGCGGAAGCTATCCTACAGATGTCTATTTCCAAGTTTCAAGAACCAGTATGAAGTGCAGTATGAAGTGAAGAATTTGGGCGCGTACTACAGCGTCCTACGCATCGCTCCCGCAGAGATGGCGAAGATAAGGTTAGAAATCTAATTATTGCGTTCATTGAGATGATCAAGAAAGAAGTCATTTCTTCCGCGCGCCACACGCAAATGGAAAGATAAGAAACCCAAACATTAGGTACGGTGGTCAGTACCCTCTGCCATATCCTTCACTGGTTTGTAGAGTATGGATGTTCGTAGACGCAGACATAAGAGCAAAATTCTTAGTAGAGGTTGGCTTTTTTGCCTATATAATTGTCACATACTGCGATTTATTTTGTAACCATCGTATGTATGTACAAATCGTCATGATAATGTATATGAGCTTTATGCTTCTGCCATCAATTGACCAATTAATTTTCCTTGTGGTTCCTACTCGGATACCATACAGCTCACATATTCAACAGTTTTCGTCAGTTGACTATTTCAAGCGAAAGGACTTTTATAATTGTTTGAATGTGCATGTTGCAATTTCATATTCTGTTGCATATGTGGCTCTATGTTCTGAAATGTGTCATGCTTAATGAGTCAGGAATAATGAAAGAGTGATCAAGGCTTCTTGAATTCCCTCCTGCAGAAGTAACATAGCGCAAATGCTTAATAATTTCCTCATTGCGGGGAACTAACAATCGTACACTGAATGCTCGTTATCTGTCTCACGACAATGTTCCTTGCACATACTTTGGTTTTACTACTATCGATAAGGAAGTGTCGGTAAGCATACGACTCAGTTATTATTACTATTATATACAATTATATTTCAGTCAGGCAAGTCAAGAGTACAAAACACGTATAATTGATTGAGCAACACTAAAAGTACGTCGAGGCCCCACGTAAACTTTGTTAATTCAATCTTAACCTAAATTCTGTTATGTGCTATAGATTCTTCGAAAGGTTCTTTCATTCGCTTGGCATCAGTGGTTTCATTAAGCAACCAAAACTATGAGATTTCAGTAGCACATGTTGGCATTTCCTTTGTGGTCGGCAGCAGAGCCGCACGAACACGGTCAGAATTTTTAATCGATTTGTAAACACGTATTTCATATCAGGACATTTATCAGCCGTATGTGAAACTGGTTAATGGTCGTAATATAGCAGAACATGAAACTGAACTCTGAGGGGGCATGCGAACCTCACAAATATTACTTATCGTCACGCAGCATCTCGCTAGAATTGCAGTGTGTGAAATGGGAATCAATGATGCACATGGAAAGGATCGCTTAGCGAAACCGTGTCTACTGGCCCGTACCTCCAGATCCTTCAGAAATGTGTGTTGATAGTTTCTATTATATAACTGAACGATACGTGCTGTCATAGTACTAGTCCGTACACGACACTCGTCTCTTCAGAGAATTGTGTTGACCACTGCACTCTGAATTAGGTGCTCCATACTAGTCCTAAACCAGAGGAAGTGACAGCTCGGATAATTCTTTCTTACATCAAGATGTCGGTTGTCTTGTGATGGAAGAAATAAATATTACGTACAGCAGGCGCGTTTCGAAAACATTAAGACTCCTCACAAACATATTTCCCGTTGTTCAAATAACTTTTAGATGCTTTACAGGTACTAAACGTGGTACATTATCCATCTTCAGCAACGGTAGTCGTATATAACGAAAGCAGCTGGTTGCGTATTATTTAGTTATATACTATAGGTGGTAAGACGTACGACTTTAATTAGGATTGTAAACTATTGTTGGAATAATAATTAAAAATAAATGAAAATAATTGGCGCGCCTGTTTGCGAGACAGGGAGGTGACCCAGGCGCGGATCGTATCTACGCGGCGTATTGACAACCGTTGGTCTGTTTCTAGTTTCAGGTCATGGTGCTTAGTGATTTTTCAGCTCGTTTAGGCAAACTCCAGATAATTTGCCACCCACTGCCTCAGAACTTATGACGTACAAATTGTTAAAGTACAGTAACACTCAGAACAAAATTTACTCAGTTCGCAGACAGATGGTGCGCACGATTCCTTCCCTGAGGTTAACTGACCGCTGTGACAACAGGGAAAGCATTCGAGTACGAAGTTAAAAATGAAGTAAATTTGTCAGATCGTGTAAACAGTGGACTCCGTATGATGGTATAAACGACAAGATAGAGACAAGTGAAAATAATGAGAGATGTCAGATTTCGAGCGCCCCATGTTGTCATGAAAAAGAGTTTTTGGGATTTCAGAAACGGTTTCATCCTTGTATATTGTAGCGTAATAACAGACTGCTAAGTTCATGCTTCTCGATATGAAAGTACTATTAATAAAAGGGAAAAAAAACTTCTTGTGAGTGTGATACATACCTAGAAACATTGAATGTAGGCGTTAGAACAGCATGTTGATGATTCCGATGTATGAAATGAAGATGGGCAACATCCAAGAATGCTCTGAAGCATAGAGCAAACAGTAACGGCGATCAGCAAGGAGAAGCAAACAATCACTAGCTTTCAGAAAGGATTGTTTATAAATAGTATTAATGAGAGCTGAACTTCATTATTGAAAGTCTTTGTACCTTTAATTTTTTTAAAATTTTTGGACGTCTTTCTATACGAACATCTTAAAATATAGAACGGAATGAGGAAAGAGACAAAACTATACTGGTATGTATGTGGTTTCTCACAGTTCCTCATAGTGTCTGAGAGTTGCATAAATAAAATTAGAACTTTGCAAGGTACAGCAGGAATTTATTGATTTATATATATTTGACGCAATGTGTTCACAACACAGAAACGTGCTGTAAGCATATTATCTGGTGTTGATCCTCAAAATTCTCACAGACATCTGTTTAAGAAATTAGCTACAAGATTATTCTCACAATGTGTTTATTGTTTTTGTGTAGTTTGTTGCGAAGAATCATTTACAGTTGGAAGATATTAATAGCATTGATAAATATAGCAGAACTCTCGCCCATTTCCGTATCATCCCGTCGCTCATGATGTTTTCTCCATATACGTCATTGATCCAACGATGAGTTTCAGCCGCTTTCACGCAGTTAGCACTTAAAAAAGAAGATTCGCCGCGTTTATTTCAAAGTCGCTAGGATAATTGGAGGGGGTGGTTCAAATAGCGACAAACAAACGTAAACAAGCCGAATATTGGCGGAAATTATGGAAAAAAGTGGTTTAAGGTACAGGCTTTTAAGTAAAAAAGATAAGTCTAAGCGTTTATTTTTATTTCAAAACAGTATTTTCTTAAAATATGTGCATGAGATGTGTTTGAAATATATGTGGCATATGCGTATGTGGACAAAGCTGTGGATAGAAAACTACTCCGAAACCATTAGATCGATTTCAACCAAACTTGTCATATATTTACTATATGGAAAGAAATACTTTGTGGGGTTAAGAACGAGCAACCTCCAGTTGTGGGAGGGGGATGATGACATGGACAGAGATTGGGGAGAGGAAAAGATGGATAGACAGAGAATGGGAAGGAGGAAATGGACAGAGGGGTTGGGGAAGATGAAGAGAGGAAGGGAAGAGAAGGAGAGAGAGAGAGAGAGAGAGAGAGAGAGAGAGAGAGAGAGAGAGAGAGAGAGAGAGAGAGAGAGAGAGAGAGAGAGAGAGAGAGAGAGAGAGTGGGGGGGGGGAGGAGGGAAGGAAGGAAGGAAGGAGAAGATGGACTGAGAGAGAAGGAGGTGGAAAGAGAAAGGGAAAAAGAAATGTACACACAGAGGGAAGGAGGAAATGAACAGAGAGGGGGAATAGGAGGATACAGAGTGGTTAAGGAGGAGATAGAGAGGTTGAGGAAGAAATAGTGGGGCCAGGAGGAGATGAGGGGTGGGGGGGAGCAGATGGACAGTGGGGCAGTAGAAAACTGGCACAGAGGGGGGTGAGTAGCAGTCAGAAAGAGAGGGATAAGGTGGAGAGGGACTGAGGGATGGGGGTGGAGAAGCTGGTCTGAGAGAGAGGTGAGATCGAGATGGACAGAGGGACGGGCGTAGAAGACGGACAGAGAGGGAGAAGAAGGTGATGGACTAATAGAATTGGAATAAATACATACCTGGGCAACACAAGGTACAAAGCTAGTTAAGATTCAAGTGGAGAGACAGTTTGCAAATTCTCAGTATGTAGTTATATATCCAGTAAAAAAAAGTTTAATCCAGAATGAGATTTTTCTCTCTGCAGCGGGGTGTGTGTTGACATAAAACTTCCTGGCAGATTAAAACTGTGTGCCGGACCGAGACTCGAACTCGGTACCATTGCCTTTCGCGGGCAACTGCTCTACCAACTGAGCTACCCAAGTACGACTCATGCCCCGTCCTCACAGCTTTACTTCGGCCGGTACCTCGTCTCCTACCTTCCAAACTTAACAGAAGCTCTCCTGCGAACCTTGCAGAACTAGCACTCCTGAAAGAAAGGATATTGCGGAGACATGGCTTATCCACAGCCTAAAGGGTGTTTCCAGAATGAGATTTTCACTCTGCAGCGTAGACTCGAACTTAACAGGCAATGTTCCCGAGCTCGAGTCTCGGCCCGGCACACAGTTTTAATCTGCCAGGAAGTTTCATATCAGCGCACGCTCCGCTGCAGAGTGAAAATCTCATTCTGGAAACATCCCCCAGGCTGTGCCTAAGCCATGTCTCCGCAATATCCTTTCTTTCAGGAGTGCTAGTTCTGCAAAGTTCGCAGGAGAGCTTCTGTTAAGTTTGGAAGGTAGGAGACGAGATACTGGCAGAAGTGAAGCTGTGAGGACGTGGCGTGAGTCGTACTTGGGTAGCTCTGTTGGTAGAGCACTTGCCCGCGAAAGGCAATGGTCCCGAGTTCGAGTCTCGGTCCGGCACACAGTGTTAATCTGCCAGGAAGTTTCAAAAAGTATAATGTTTGTACAGCTGTTGAAATACTCTGCGCCAAAATGTGTTGACGCAGATGGAATCCGCGAGACGTGCAAATAACTAAATTAAACAGATTGAATTAAGATGACTTAAAGGAGGAAAGCATAAGAGGAGTTATTACCCATACGGGAACTTTGCCACACATATTGAGTCCGTAACTCAGAGATCGATGGATGTACTGAACAATTTTATTGGAATTGGGCAGAAAAGATTTCACCTTTCGGCCAATCTGATTCAACTGTATTACTACAGTATCCTCACCTCGATCGTGGGTTGCGGCTCCGGAGTCTGGCCGCACGGGCTCACGAGGGTCTTGTCGGCCATGTCTGCGCGGAGAGTACAGCGGAGTGTGCCTATTAGGTCAGCTGGGGCATATAGAACAAGTCCGTGGGGCTCTGCCAGCGATAATGGGGCTCTGCCCACTTGACATTAAAATACGGGAGCAGGGTGCCTAGTAATGGGTAAAGAGGGGGGAAACTGAAAAGATGACAGAAATCATGGTAATTCAGGTAGGGGATAAAATTTGGATTAGACGACGAGGGAGGGAATTATGGCAAGATACCTGGGAGACTGACGGAACGGGACGAAGGATGTTTCAATTTTATCAAGTACCTCGGAATTACTGAAACTCGCGTATTTTTAACCAAGCAGAGATATGTTGCACTTCATCACAGAACATGGGCCCTATTCGGCGTACCTATGCCGGTTTGGGAAGGTTGTGAAGCCTTGGAGGGCACACCAGGGCACGTGGTCTGTGAGTGCCCCCCCCCCCCCCCCCCCCCCTCCCCCATGCCCATATGATGACGTGGCAGTAGCTTGCGGCGACAATTACCGTATAATGACACTTATTATCTATTGAGACAGCAAAATACCTTTGAGATCCTTAACAGCTTGCCTAACGAGGTTTCCACCAAAGGATATTGCACTAGGTCATTAAGATAGTCACAGATTTTTGGAAACTAACGTTTCAGGACCCTGCAGCGATAGTACAGCTCCTAGGGCCAGCCCAGCTCCAGAGGCACGCCCACTGGGGTTAGCTCAGTGGGCACGGCCACAAAAGTAGGTGTATACTTGTGCTGTCACATCTATAACGCTGCAGTAGTGTAGTACAGCAGAACAGTAGGAATAACTTGTAGTTCCCGGTAGAGCAAATAACGTAGTCAACTTGTCCATTAGAATTAAGAAACTCTACTGTATATTAAGCTGCATGTGACATTTTCGTAAATTGTAGGACCCACTAATTAGTTAGGTGCTGGGCTTTGTTGTATGATGAACATTGTTATGAATAAAGAATTTTTAAAAAATGGAAATAAACAACCCTAATCGGTAACTCAACACAGAAACGAAGTGTGCGTTAAATATAGTTATGACTCTCATGATACCTTCTGTAAATGCTATCCACTATAGCAATGTGATCTGTATAGTTATGAGATAATCGGTGAGCAAATACGCTCGGGACTTGCATAGCAGATAATTTTTTCAATGGATGCAGCAGACACGGGAGAGATGCGTGATACTATTGGCTGCGGAACCTCTTGAGACTATTCTAGACGTGCTTAATAGAACTAAGAACGGGTGACGCCGGAGAGGAGTCCATAGGAGCTCCGTTTTCATAAAAAGAGATGTAAACGACGCCGTTGTAACAGGGATATCATTTCATTGTATACCCGAAGCGCTACAGTGAGGATATTTATACGTGGTAGATCAATTCACATTTACCATTGAACTGATTTCCTACAGATATAATGCTAAACGCACTTCACCGCTGTTCGTCCAGTAAATGATGTTTCGAAGTGCTTCGACCATGCTCGTCATCCGAGGGTTGGGTTCCAGCTGCAGTCTTTCTTTTAAACGTGATGTTATTTGTTCTGCCCAAACGACAAGCCGATTGCAATACCTTTGTTTTTCGTATACTGATAGTAATTTTGTACAACATTTCTGTGGTAATAACTTCAGCATCACTTACGTTTGTATTTCTGAGTCATTTCTGTTCTTATGATTTTTCCGTAAGGTCTGCAAAACCATAGTACTTCGCTATAACCAACGCTAATGCTAAACCTTCCTGACATGAAAACTCTCGGTATGGTATTCGACCCGGTAGCGGAGGGCTAGGCGCAGTCCACGTCGCTTCTCTCAGTGACGGAGCCGGTGCCTGACAACTATTATTTTGTATCCTGAACGCCGAACTTATTTTGATGTGCGATTGACGACAACGACCTATTACAGCTTCCGAAAGCTTGTATCAATATACAACGAAGACTATCAGAAGCGAAAGAGTATTCGAGCTTAACATTTCATCGAATTGAAGATAATTTGTATGAGGGAATTTTGCAAAACGGAGGAGGGGTGGGATGAGCGCATCATTCGTTCGCTTGAAGAACCGAACCCTTTCAGAATTTGCCTGGTACGATTTAGCAAGGTCATTATACTTCCTTGCTCGATAACAAATAACATTAAGGAAAACTTGCTGGTGCAAGCTACTGAAATGGTTTTGTAGATATATAATTGCAATCTGATGTCAACAACTACCGCCCAATCGCTCTTCTGACTGCCTTATCCAAAATTATTGAAAAAGTAATACATTGTAGAATAGCTTCACACCTTCGAAAAAAAAAAGTTTTAACAAAATGTCAGTCTGGTTTCCAGAAAGGTTTTTCAATGGAAAATGCTATAAATACTTTCACTAATGAAATATTAAATGCTCTGAGTAACCGGAAGTCACTCGTTGGGATTTTTTGTGATCTCTCAAAGGCCTTTGAGTGTGTAAATCATGCAATACTTCTAGATAAGCTCAAGTACTATGGTATGAATGGGACAGCGCTCAAATGGTTTAAATCTCACCTAACTGGAAGAGTGCAGAAAGCTGAAACAAGCAGGTCACATAATATGCAAAAAAACTGGTGATATCTCAATCTGGGGAACAATCAAGAATGGGGTGCCACAAGGTTCGGTCTTGGATCCTCTGCTGTTGTTAATATATATTATTGACTTGCCGTTCTATATTAACGAAGATGCAAAGCTGGTACTTTTTGCCGATGATACAAGTATAGCTATCACACCCAACAGACAAGAATTAACTGGTGAAATTGTAAACGATGTTTTTGAGAAAATCATTAAGTGGTTCTCTGCAAATAAGCTCTCATTAAACTTTGACAAAATCCAGTATATACAGTTCCACACAGTAAATGGAATGACACCATTAATAAATATAGCCGATTGGTCAAAAATCGGTAGCTAGGGTAGAATATTCAAAATTGCTAGGTGTATGCATTGATGAGGGGTTGAACTGGAAAAAACACACTGCTGAAACATTTGAGTTCAGCTACTTATGCTATTAGGGTCATTGCAAATTTTGGCGATATACATTTCAGTAAATTATCTTACCACGCCTATTTCCAGTCTCTGCTTTCGTATGGCATCATATTCTGGGGTAACTCATCACTGAGTAAAAGTGTGTTCATTGCACAAAAGCGTGTAATCAAAATAATTACTGAAGCTCATCCAAGATCATTCTGCAGGCACTTATTTAAAGAACTAGAGATCTTCACTGTAGCCTCACAAAATATAGTTATATTCACTCAAGAAATTTGTTATTAACAATCCAAACAAATTCAAAAGTAAATGCAGTATACATGGCTACAACAATTATGCTGCCACAAAAGTCTTTTGTCACTTACCTAGTAGCATCAAAAGTCCGACATATATCATATAGCATTTAAAAGGAAATTAAAAGAATTTCTGAATGGCAACTTCTTCTATTCATTAGATGAATTTTTATATATAGTAAGTGGGTAATTTCCCCAACCTCCACAAAAAATTGAAAATATTGTCATGTAATATTTTGTGTAATGTAATATCTTGTATAGACACCTTTATTAACCTGACACGTTCGACATCATTACAAAGTGTCGTATTCATGATCTATGGAACAAGTACTGATCTAATGGGGACCGATGACCATCGCAGTCTGGTCCCTTCAATCTCACAAACCAACCAACCAACCAACCAACTAATCTAATGGTTCAAATGGCTCTGAGCACTATGAGACTCAACATCCGAGGTCATCAGTCACTTAGAACTACTTAAACCTAACTAACCTAAGGACATCACACATATCCATGCCCGAGGCAGCATTAGAGCCTGCGGCGTAGCGGTCGCGCGGTTCCAGACTGAAGCGCCTAGAACCGCTCGGCCACACCGGCCGGCACTAATCTAATCTAGTCTATTGGTAAGCTCACGAAATGTACAATCTGGATGATGCCTTGAAGGCCACTCTTCACAAATGTAAGTAAAATGTATGAGAGGCGTTCAGTAAGTAATTTATAACATTTTTTCTCGGCCAGTTACTGTTTAAAAAATGCAGAGTTTGTTGTGGGACATCCTGGAATATTTCCGCTGCAGCCCCTATAGTTCCATGAAGTTCAGATAGGTGGCGGCGCTAACTGTTGCCTTCAAAATGGCGTCTGTAACGGAGGTCTGTTCCACGCAAAGAGCATCACTGAGTTTCTTTTGGCGGAAAACCAGAGCATCGCGGATATTCGTAGGCGCTTGGAGAATGTCTACGGAAACCTGTCAGTGTACAAGAGCACAGTGAGTCTTTGAGCGAGGTATCTGTCAATATCGCAACAAGGTCGCGCCAACTCGTCTGATTTCCCGTTTCCTGGCTGGCCGCATACAGCTGTGACTCCTTTGATGTTGGAACGTGCGGACACCCATTCGAGGTTGTAAACGAATCACAGTCAAACACCTAGCTCCACAACTGGACGTCCGTGTTGGTAGTGCTGACACACTTGTCCACAAGTTAGTGTACTCAAAAGTGTGTGTCTGCCAGTTCCTCGCTGCCTAGCAGAACATCATCAGCCCAGGATCTAACTGGGGCAAAAACTTGATAGTAGCGCCACGCCTCCCCCCTCCCCCCTCGAGCGATAGAGATATGTTTATTTTGTAGTACACATCTTTCTGAAGAGTTTGATATGCAAAACATGTATGTTCGAGGAAATGTAAGAATGCTATTCGATCTTAAGTGTGCCAAAGTGCACTGTCATGACTCTTCACACAGCATTCTTCCACTGCACGTCACTGTATTTCGCTCTGTAGATATATCTCTCTTTGACAAAAGCGCACTATTGATACTGGGTAGGATTATTTGTGACTGGGAGAATAAGAACTCTTCTGAAAAACTGCATTGTTTATTGCCTATTAGCTAATAACTTTCTGTTTTGTGTGCGATAAAATTAAGAATGGGAAACATAAAACCAGTAAAGACAAGAGACAAGCAAGACCACACATTTCTGCAATCCTTTGGTCCCAGAATGATTTTCTCTCTAATCTTGCTACAGCTTTACACGGCGTGCTTTCGTTTCTGCGAAAGAATCTATTACATCATCAAAGTTCGTCAAACCTTTTGCTACTTGAAAAATCAAAATGTCGTTGTATAATACTGAAAAAGTTGCTAATACGAATAGTACCCAATAATAAAGAGGTTTCTCGATTTGATTACGTCTATTTTGTCACTGTTTGCTAAATAAAACGAAATAGGCGTTTCTAATATTGCAGCAGTTGTAACACACGCCAAATAAGAGACTCTTTTGGTACAAATGGTTATTTTTATGGACCTCATTTCCATAAGTAACGCGACAGAGCATAATTCACATAGTTCCAATATCAAATGCCTATTGAGCCTGCTACAAGCAAAACGTTTTATGATAGTGTATAGTTTCACGTTTCATTCTTACACTCCAGTTTCTCATGCTTAAGATCGAAAAGTAGTAGTACGAAATTTTTATATAAATATGGAATTGTCACATTCTTCCATATAATTTGTGTGATGTCCCCATGTCTTCTCATTCCTCTTTCTAGCAAACAATTACAAGTTCTGTAAATATTCCTGACATTGTGAAAACTTTTTCTTCAGTTAACTTCGCTAACGCTGCCAGAATCACTGGTTCTGTTACCCCGCGTTTATTCCCGGTTAGGCGTTATTACGTGTTCGTACAACACATCTTCATCTACATCTACATCCATACTCCGCAAGCCACCTGACGGTGTGTGACGGCGTTTTCCGCGCTATCCCGAGAACAGAACTTAAATCGGCTGCTAACTGGTGACTATACAACTGGTAGTGTAGCAATCTGGCAAAAATTTTCTGTCAAAATTTCATTTTGTTGGCTACACCGAGAATTGTTAATTGTTTACTTCCACTCTGATAAGTAGAACCATCGATTTCGTTAATAATTGTAACAACACTGATCATTCTCATACCCAATCAATGACATAAACAAACAGCGGTTGTCATTCGCCCGATCGGGTTTATTCGGCTCAGTTCTTATAGCCCCGCCCCCTTTTCCCTGCGGGGGAAGTTTTTATTTGTAGATGCGACGGCGATTTCCCTGGCAGAGACACCACTTACACTATGCACGTATTCAAAAACCAACTTATGATTCGTTCAGAAATCAATTTAGAATGTGTTCAAAAATATTGAAGAACCAACTGGGATGGGTTTCAAAATCATATGAATAATCGATAGACCAATGTGCGCTGGATGCTACAAGTTTTTTTTTTTTTTTTTTTTTTTTTTTTTTTTTTTTTTTTTTTTTTCCTATATGAATTTGGCGCCGCCCTGAAATTGCCGCCAGGGGCAGATACCCCGGTTTGCCCCCCCCCCCCCCCCCCTCCCCCTCCCTAGTTGCTTGCGCGTTACGAGGCCGATTGTGACAATTTTTTGACGAATATTGTCACAGGCGATGAAAAACGAGTTCATCATACCGACCCAGAAACGAAACGGCAATCCATGGAGTGGCCCACACGACCTCTCCTCTGAAGCAACAGTTCAAACCCGCACTCTCAGCTAGTAAATTCATTGCGACAGTCGTCTGGGACTGTTCACTGAACTGATCTTCCTCACATACTTTACAGCCCGGACCTCGCACCTTCCTACGTTCATCTGTTTGACCCAATGAAGGATGCACTACACGGGAAGCAGTAGATGGATGATGGGGTTATTGATGCAGCATGATGATGGCTCCGACGTCAGCCAGGAGTGAAGTACCATGCGGGCGTACAGGCCTTTCCAGTAAGGTCGCGGAAGGGCGTCGAACTGAACGGAGATTATGTTTAAAGACAGGGTTTTGCATCCAAAAGAGTAGGGAATAAGGAAAAAAGTGTTGCATTACTTATTGAACGTGCCTCGTATAAATAACTGAACCATTAGGTGAAATGAATTTAGGCACTGTTGTCCAAACACTTTGTCTCTGTCACATTTCCTCTATAGAGCAGCTTTTAAACTATGCAACTTGTTGGTTCAGTTGATTAAGTATTAGAGTAAGTATCAAAAGTCATCATCATCATCATCATCATCATCATCATCATCATCATCATCATCATCATCATCATCATCACTATCATCATCATCATCATTTAAGACTGATTATGCCTTTCAGCGCTCAGTCTGGAGCATAGCCCCCTTATAAAATTCCTCCATGATCCCCTATTCAGTGCTAACATTGGTGCCTCTTCTGATGTTAAACCTATTACTTCAAAATCTTTCTTAACCGAATCCAGGTACTTTCTCCTTGGTCTGCACCGACTCCTCCTACCCTCTGCTGCTGAACCCATGAGTCTCTTGGGCAACATTGCTTCTCCCATGCGTGTAACATGACCCCACCATCTAAGCCTGTTCGCCCTGACTGCTACATCTATAGAGTTCATTCCCAGTTTTTCTTTGATTTCCTCATTGTGGACACCCGCCTGCCATTGTTCCCATCTACTAGTACCTGCAATCATCCTAGCTACTTTCATATCCGTAACCTCAACCTTGTTGATAAGGTAACCTGAATCCACCCAGCTTTCGCTCCCATACAACAAAGTTGGTCGAAAGATTGAACGGTGCACAGATAACTTAGTCGTGGTACTGATTTCCTTCTTGCAGAAGAGAGAAGATCGTAGCTGAGCGCTCACTGCATTAGTTTTGCTACACCTCTCTTCCAGTTCTTTCACTATGTTGCCATCCTGTGAGAATATGCATCCTAAGTACTTGAAACTGTCCACCTGTACCAACTTTGTTCCTCGTATTTGGCACTCAATCCGCTTACATTTCTTTCCCACTGACATTACTTTCGTTTTGGAGATGCTAATTTTCATACCATAGTCCTTACATTTCTGATCTAGATCTGAAATATTACTTTGCAAACTTTCAATCGAATCTGCCATCACAACTAAGTCATCCGCATACGCAAGACTGCGTATTTTGTGTTCACATATCTTGATCTCACCCAGCCAGTCTATTGTTTTCAACATATGATCCATAAATAATATGAACAACACTGGAGACTGGTTGCAGCCTTGTCTTACCCCTGAAACTACTCTGAACCATGAACTCAATTTACCGTCAACTCTAACTGATGCCTGACTATCCATGTAAAGACCTCTAATTGCTTGCAAAAGTTTGCCTCCTATTCCATAATCTCGTAGAACAGACAATAACTTCCTCCTAGGAACCCGGTCATATGCCTTTTCTATATCTATAAAGCATAGATACAGTTCCCTGTTCCACTCATAACACTTCTCCATTATTTGCCGTAAGCTAAAGATCTCCTCTAAGAGGCCTAAACCCACACTGATTTTGATCCAATTGGTCCTCAACTAATACTCGCACTTTTCTTTCAACAATACCTGGGAAGATTTTACCCACAACGCTGATTAAAGAGATAACTCTGCAGTTGTTACATTCTTTGCTGTTTCCATGTTTAACGATTGGTGTGATTACTGCTTTTGTCCAGTCTGATGGAACCTGTCCCGACTCCCAGGCCATTTCAATTATCCTGTGTAGCCATTTAAGACCTGACGTTCCACTGTATTTGATGAGTTCCGACTTAATTTCATCCACTCCAGCTGCTTTATTGCACTGCAATCTATTGATCATTTTCTCCACTTCCTCAAATGTGATCCTATTTCCATCATCATTCCTATCCCATTCTACCTCGAAATCTGAAACATTGCTGATCGTATTTTCACGTACATTGAGCAATTCTTTAAAATATTCCCTCCATCTGCCCAAGGCTTCCACAGGATCCACGAGCAGTTTTCCTGACCTGTCCAAAATACTTGTCATTTCCTTCTTACCTCCCTTTAGAAGACTGCTAATTACACTCCAGAATGGTTTTCCAGCAGCTTGACCCATGGTCTCCAACCTGTTTCCAAAGTCTTCCCAAGATTTCTTCTTGGATGCTGCAATGATCTATTTGGTATGGTTTCTTTCTTCAACATAACTTTCTCTGTCTACCTGAGTTCTAGTATGTAGCCAGTTTTGATACGCCTTCTTTTTCCTTTTACTGGCTGCCTTGACTGTGTCATTCCACCAAGCTGTTTGCTTCATCCTACTTTTACACCCTACTGTCCCAAGACAATCTTTAGCCACTTCTAGTACTGTGTCCCTGTACCTTGTCCATTCCTTTTCCAATGACTGTAATTGACTACGTTCAACTAACTGGTACCTTTCTGAGATCGCTGTTATGTACTTGTGCCTGATTTCCTTATCCTGAAGTTTCTCCACTCTTATCCTCCTACGTATCAAAAGTTATGGAACTTAATCTGTAGAGCATTATTTGTCTGATAATGCTGTCTATTCATGCACTCGCTTTGGTTAGTAATCAAAACGCCCTTGGTGCCGGGTTCGAAACCCGCCACTGCTTAAATTTTGATTAATTATCAACATTGGCGGCCGAAGACTTCCGGCATAAGAAGCCACCCTCGTTCCGCCAACGACCTTGTCAAAGAGGGCTGAGTAGCGGACAGAGGTTCAGGGCACTCTCTTGTCCTAGCCCTGGGAAACTGCCTCTAAAGGCGGAAGAATCAGCAATGATGAACGGCATGAGGATGCAGAAGTCAATGGAAACCACTGCATTAAAGACACATAAACTTATCCACAATTGAAAAAGTGTTATGATGATTTCTCCATTGGCAAAAGATTCTGGTCGTAGTTCCCTATTCAGGTCTGTGGGAGAGAACTGAAAAAGGGGAGGTGGCTCTGAGGAAAAGACTGAATAACCAACGAAAGGATAACGTTCCACGAGTATGGGCATGGAATGTCAGAAGCTTGAACGTGGTAGGGAAGTTACATAATCTGAAAAGGGAAATGTAAAGGTTCAGTCTAGATATAGTAGGGTCATGGAAGTTAAATGGAAAGAGGACAAGGATTTCTGGTCAGATGAGTGTAGGGTAATATCAACGGCAGCAGAAATTGGTATAAACGGGAGTAGGATTCTTTATGAATAGGAAGGTAGAGCAGAGAGTATGTTACTGTGAACAGTCCTGTGATAGGCTTTTTCTTATCAGAATCGACAGCAAGTCAACACCGAAAACGATAGTTCAGGTATACATGGTGACGTCGCAAGCTGAAGATGAAGAAATAGAGAATTTAGGTAATACAGTACATAAAGGGAGAAGAAAATCTAACAGTCATGGATGAATGGAATGCAGTTGTAGGGAAAGAAGTAGAGGAAAAGGTTACAGGAGAATATGGTCTTGGGACAAGGAACGAGAGAGGAGAAAGACTAATTGAGTTCTGTAATAAATTTCAGCTAGTAATAGACAATACTCTGTTCAAGAATCACAAGAGGAGGAGGTATACTTGGAAAAGGCAGGGTGATACGGGAAGATTTCAGTTAGGTTACATCATTGTCAGACAGAGATTCCCAAATCAGATACTGGATTGTAAAGTGTACCCAGGAGCAGATACAGACTCAGATCGCAATGCAGTAGTAATGAAGAGTAGGCTGAAGTTCAAGAGATCAGTCAGGAAAAATTAATATGCAAAGAAGTGGGGTATGGAAGTAGTAAGGAATGACGAGATACGGTTGTAGTTCTCTAAGGCTATAGCTACAACAATAAGGAACAGCTCAGTAGGTAGTACAGTTGAAGAGGGATGGACATCTCTAAAAAGGGCAATCACAGAAGTTGGAAAGAAAACATAGGTACGAAGAAGGTAACTGCAAAGACACAATGGGTAACAAAAGAAATACTTCAACTGATCGATGGAGGAAGGAAGTACAAAAATGTTCAGGGAAGTTCATGAACACAGAAACACAAGTCGCTGAGGAATGAAATGAATAGGAAGTGCAGGGAAGCTAAGACAAAATGGGTGCATGAAAAATGTGAAGAAATCGAAGGACTGACTCAGCATATAGGAAAGTCAAAACAACCTTTGGTGACATTAAAAGCAAGGGTGGTAACATTAAGAGTGCAACGGAAATTCCACTGTTAAATGCAGAGGAAAGAGCGGATAGGTGGAAAGAGTACACTGAAGGGGGGAATATTAGTGTGATGTGATAGAAGAAGAAACAGGAATCTATTTAGAACAGACACGGGACCCAGTATTAGAATAAGAATTTAAGAGAGCTTTGGAGGTCTTCAGATCAAATAAGGCAGAAGGAATAGATAACATCCCATCAAAATTTCTATAGTCATGGGGGAGGGGAGGGGGGGGGGGCGGAATGTCACAGCAAAACGACTATTCACGTTGCTGTGTAGCATGTATGAATCTGACGACATACCATCTGAATTTCTGAAAAATATCATCCACACTATTCCTAAGACTGCAAGAGCTGACAAGTGTGAGAATTATCGCATAGTCAGCTTAACAGCTCAAGCATCCAAGGTGCTGACAAGAATAATATAATGTGTTAGGTGGTGATCGGTTTGGCTTTAAGAAAGGTAAAAGCACTAAAGAGGTGGTTCTGACGTTGAGGTTGATGATGGAAGCAAGACTGAAAGAAAAATCAAGACACGTTTATAGGATTTGTCGACTCGATAAAGCATTCGACAATGTAAAATGGTGCAAGATATTCGAAATTCTGAGAAAAATAAGGGTAAGTTGTAAGAAGAGACGTGTAATATACAGTGTTTACAAGAGCCAAGAGGAAAGAATAAGAGTGTAACACCAAGAACGAAGTGCTTGGTTTAAAAAGGTGTAAGACAGGGGTGTAGTCTTTCACCCTTACTGTTCAATCTATACATCGAAGAAGCACTGGTGGAAATAAAAGGAAGGTTACAAGAGTGGAATTATAATTCAAGGTGATGGGATGTCAATGATATGATTCAATGATCACATGCCATCCTGAGTGAAAGTGAAGAAAAATTACATGATCCTGCTAAATTGAACGAAGAGTCTAATGAGTATAGAACATGGACTGAGAGTAAATTGAAGAAAGAAGAAAGTAATGAGAAGTAGCAGAAATGAAAACAGCGAGAAACTTAACATCAGGATTGATGGTCACGAAGTAGATAAAGTTAAGGAATTCTATTACGTAGGCAGCAAAATAATCTATGCGGTATGGAGCAAGGAAGACATCAAAAGTTGACTAGTACAAGCGAAAAGGCCATTTCCTGGCCAACACAAGTCTATTAGTATCAAACATAGGCCTTAATTTGAGGAAGAAATTTCTGAGAATGTGCGTTTGGAGCACAGCATTGTAAATTTGTGAAACATGGGTTGCAGGAAAATTGGAACAGAAGAGAATCGAAGCATTTGAGATGTGGTGCAAACGAATGTTGAAAATTATGTGGACTGATAAGGTAATGATTGAGGAGGTTCTGCACAGAATCGGAGAGGAAACGTATATGATGAGAACACTGACAAAGAGAAGGGGCAGGATGATTGGACTTCTATTAAGACATACATGGCTCTAGAGGGAACTGTAGAGTGCAAAAACTGTAAAGGAAGACAGAGATTGGAATATATTCAGTAAATAATTGAGGGCGTAGGTTGTAAATGCTGCTCTGAGATGAAGAGGTTGACACAGAAAAAGGATTCGTGGCGGCCTGCATCAACGAAAAGAGAGAGAGAGAGAGAGAGAGAGAGAGAGAGAGAGAGAGAGAGAGAGAGAGAGAGAGAGAGAGAGAGAGAGAGGAGAGAGAGTGAGAGGGGGGGGTGGGGGAGGGAGGGGAGGGAGAGAGAGAGAACAGCAGTGAGTACTTTTTGTGAACAGTACAATGCATTTGTCTGTGTAAAGACAGCACTGTGTTTCCATAAACTGAGGTTTTATGGAATTAACGGTATTGCTAACAGACGGGTCACGTGGTACTTTAGAAGAAAAATGTAGATAGGTGTTTTTTTACAATTCGTCAGCTGTAGCTAGGGCATATCGCTCTGATGATGAGGCAGTCAGTAAGGGAGATCCGCAAGGGTGCTCTGTTTTCTCTCATGAATGTCAATGATCTACCAATAAATACACATCAAGAAGAATAAGTCTTGCTGCGGACGACACAGGTATTATGATGAATCGCAATAGATATACAGTAACGAAGGAATCTGTTAATAATGTACACACGCGAGACAGATAGGTTTTCTGCAAATGGTCTCTCGAATCATTAAAAAAAAAAAAAAAAACACTGCGCATTCAGTTCTCCACATCAAATGTTACAAAGACCAATGATAAATTAAAAGCATGAGCAGGAGTTTGTAAGTCAGGTGCAGTCTTCGAAATTTTCAGCTGTATGAATTAACGAACATTTTGAACTGAAAGAAAAACGAAAAACTCAGTTCAGTCATTTTTGCACAAACCAGAAGTTAACAAACATTGCGCCGCGCAGGGTTAGCCGAGCGGTCTAAGGCGCTGCAGTCATGGACTGTGCGGCTGGTCCCGGCGGAGGTTCGAGTCCTCCCTTGGGCATGGGTGTGCGTGTTTGTCCTTAGGATAATTTAGGTGAGTATTGTGGAAGCTTAAGGACTGATGACCTTAGCATTGAAGTCCCATAAGATTTCACACACATTAGAACATTTTTTTGAACAAACATTGCTTATTTTAATTCAATAATGTTATACGGAGTTGTATTCAGGAGAAAAGTCTTCAACCCTAACTATAATATGTGTCTCTCCCGGAAGGTGCATGGCAGTGGCTCTCCTAAGTTGTAGCGTAAGTCTATCGCATCACGTTACCGAGGGTGATCGGAAATACTGTGCTCTTCGCAGTCGCCACGTAATATATGTTGCCGGTTGACAGCAAACGATGCCGTTTCCTTTGGCTCGACTTTGGTTTCGGCGTCGGTCACCAATGAAGACGGATGCGAAACATTGCGAAACAGTCTGAAATAGTTTCTAAACTCTTCTCTGCCGTTTCATCGCACATCCCTTATGATGCTACAGGAAAGCAAAGCACCGTTTCAACATCTGGTAGGTGGAACCATTTCGACGTATATTATGTCATCTTTCACCAGCGCTAAACGAACAGGACTGTGGGATACGTGGGCGACCTCCGTCGCCAAAGGCACCCCTCCCCCCTCCTCAATCCCTTGTCCCGCCGTTTAGTTACCTAATCAACACAGTAGTATAACATTTTTCCGTCTACAGCGTACAAACTAGTCTTGTGGTGGCTTGCTTTCAAACACCTCCACTTTCATGAACTGTTTTCCATTAGGATTTTGTAGTATATATAGTAATTGTCTTCGGTTGTCCCATTGACATTAATACGAAAGAGTGAGGTTGTGCTGAGTTGTAGGCCATGGAATTTGTCCTCCCCTATATAGCGATATACTGTCAAAGATATTAACCAGTGCATCTCCAACAATGTGACTGAAATATGCTGGAGCCCTAATATTCAGGTCCGTCACGGAAATCGCACGTTATTGTATTGGATAGTACGGCCGAGCGATTGGCCTCATAAAGTGGAGGGAGGCTCGATGTGTCCATGAGATATGGAAATTTAGTTCTCGCGATGTCGTTGAATGTGAAGCATCGTAAGTTCACTCTGTGAGGCAGGAACAACGTGATTTTGCACCCGTTTTAATATTCCCGTTCGCCAAACTATTCCAGACCGCTGCACCATTTTTAGTTGGGCTGAAAGCTTCAACACAAGTGGCTCCTTAAGGAAGAAGAAGAAGAAGAAGAAGAAGAAGAAGAAGAAGCAGCCACCTGATGCTGTCAACACAGGTCATACGCCCGAATGCGTCGAGCGAGTGACGGGTGTCTGCGATACAGAGTCCTGAACAGTTGGTGCGCTACATTACGATGCTCCTAACCTCGTTCTTCCCAGAGCTCCGAGAATGCAGGTGGACAATGAGGAAAGTATGCTTTCAGCAAGATAGGGCAGTCGCGTACATAGTTTGTAATTCAATGGCTTTCTCACAGCATCAGTTTTTAGACCACATTATCACGAGGTATGCCGTCTTCCGTGGCTTCCTGGATTTCCTGATCTAAGCTTATCGTATCTCTCTTTGTGAGCACACCTCACGTCTCCAGCATATGTTAACTAGCACAATGTCTTGAAGATCTGAACAAGACAGTCGAGGAGGAAGTGGTTCGTATCCCGCACTAGTTGTCAATAGATGCTACACTGAACAGCTGGAATCATGCATAAATGTAAATAGCCATCATCTGAGCGACATGATCTTCAAAACATAAACGAGACATTGAGTTTCCCAACATAAAATTCGTATTGTAATCAATAAAAAAGTAAGCGTTTAAGTGACAGAGATTACAATCGTTTATTATTGCGCTCAGGAGTTAGTTTACTGCCAAAGGTTACCTGCGTACGACCTTTCTTTAAAACAAACATGATTCTTTGAGAATGAATTTATTGAAAATTCAGAATGATATACCTTATTCAAGTGATTTATATAATACATTAGAGTGAATTAAAAGTGAATCTATAATTGCAACGCGATCATTTGAATTTGGTCAATGTAAATACAACTGTTTCTGCGTTGCGTTGTACAAACAAAACTTAGGTCGGAGGCATTCCTATCACTTTTCAAATATTTCTCTTTTGGAAATAAATGATAATGACATTCTAGCATCCTGTTCGCAGCTCGTGGTCTCGCGATCGCGTTCTCGCTTCCCGAGGGGATCCCGGGTTCGATTCCCGGTGGGGTCAGGGATTTTCACCTGGATCGAGATGACAGAGTGTTTGTGTTGTCCACATCATTTCATCTTCATTCATGAAAGTGGCGAGAGACTGAGCAAAGGTTGGGAATTTGTACGGGCGCTGATAACCGCGCAGTTGAGCGCCCCACAAACCAAACATCATCATTCTAGCATATTGCCAATATTCGTAAGTACTTCAGACAGGCTTTAGAAATAGATTTCAGGATATCCTTAAAATGATTACCCCAGATATGTACTATAACCTTTACCAACTCCATAAATACTAAAATTATCGCTATAGGAGGAACTGATAGGTACTGTCAACAAATCAAGAATTAAAACTGGCATTAGAAAATGGATGAAAAGAATTTTGGATTCAAAGGCAAATTTCAGTATTATATCCAACTTTATGGGTTGCAGCAAAGCAGAAAGGGGATTTTGTGTAATCAAAAATTTATTCAAAAATGAAAGAAATAGATTTTCAGTAGCGAAACTTGTCGATTTAAGATTGGGGATAACATATATGACAAAAATATCGAAAAACCAGTCACCACTGCATCAAGGTCAGACCTCTCCCTAATAGTACATTTTTTTTAAATGTATTACTTAATCATTTTTGAGAAATACACCAATTTCTTTAACATCTTTTAATATACACTCCTGGAAATGGAAAAAAGAACACATTGACACCGGGGTGTCAGACCCACCATACTTGCTCCGAACACTGCGAGAGGGCTGTACAAGCAATGATCACACGCACGGCACAGCGGACACACCAGGAACCGCGGTGTTGGCCGTCGAATGGCGCTAGCTGCGCAGCATTTGTGCACCGCCGCCGTCAGTGTCAGCCAGTTTGCCGTGGCATACGGAGCTCCATCGCAGTCTTTAACACTGGTAGCATGCCGCGACAGCGTGGACGTGAACCGTATGTGCAGTTGACGGACTTTGAGTGAGGGCGTATAGTGGGCATGCGGGAGGCCGGGTGGACGTACCGCCGAATTGCTCAACACGTGGGGCGTGAGGTCTCCACAGTACATCGATGTTGTCGCCAGTGGTCGGCGGAAGGTGCACCTGCCCGTCGACCTGGGACCGGATCGCAGCGACGCACGGATGCACGCCAAGACCGTATGATCCTACGCGGTGCCGTAGGGGACCGCAGCGCCACTTCCCAGCAAATTAGGGACACTGTTGCTCCTGGGGTATCGGCGAGGACCATTCGCAACCGTCTCCATGAAGCTGGGCTACGGTCCCGCACACCGTTAGGCCGTCTTCCGCTCACGCCCCAACATGGTGCAGCCCGCCTCCAGTGGTGTCGCGACAGGCGTGAATGGAGGGACGAATGGAGACGTGTCGTCTTCAGCGATGAGAGTCGCTTCTGCCTTGGTGCCAATGATGGTCGTATGCGTGTTTGGCGCCGTGCAGGTGAGCGCCACAATCAGGACTGCATACGACCGAGGCACACAGGGCCAACACCCGGCATCATGGTGTGGGGAGCGGTCTCCTACACTGGCCGTACACCTCTGGCGATCGTCGAGGGGACACTGAATAGTGCACGGTACATCCAAACCGTCATCGAACTCATCGTTCTACCATTCCTAGACCGGCAAGGGAACTTGCTGTTCCAACAGGACAGTGCACGTCCGCATGTATCCCGTGCCACCCAACGTGCTCTAGAAGGTGTAAGTCAACTACCCTGGCCAGCAAGAACTCCGGATCTGTCCCCCACTGAGCATGTTTGGGACTGGATGAAGCGTCGTCTTACGCGGTCTGCACGTCCAGCACGAACGCTTGTCCAACTGAGGCACCAGGTGGAAATGGCATGGCAAGCCGTTCCACAGGACTACATCCAGCATCTCTATGATCGTCTCCATGGGAGAATAGCAGCCTGCATTGCTGCGAAAGGTGGATATACACTGTACTAGTGCCGACATTGTGCATGCTCTGTTGCCTGTGTGTATGTGCCTGTGGTTCTGTCAGTGTGATCATGTGATGTATCTGACACCAGGAATGTGTCAATAAAGTTTCCCCTTCCTGGGACAATGAATTCACGGTGTTCTTATTTCAATTTCCAGGAGTGTAGTTATTTCAAAAGTTGGTCCCCAACCAAAGATGTGAAGCATTCAGGAAGCATCGTCGTGTGTCAATGTAACTTAGTACACATGCACGTCGTCAGCGGTAGGTAAATGAGTAGAGTTACAAATTCCTATGACAGGTAGAATTGACCACCGGAGTGCATTGGTGTTGTTCGTATTTAGTTATGTTACTAGGCCTGGGAGGGTAAATAAGAGACGTGAACAGCGTCATATGTCGAGCAATCACTGTGAAGGACGAGGAGATGCCACATAATCGTGTGAGGCAGTGTGATCAACACCTGGCAGAATTTGAAAGGAGTCACATTCGGCCAGTTGGTCGAATCGTGCAGTATCTAGAATTGTGGGGCGTTCGAAAGTGACAGTGACTCAATGGTGGATTGCATGAAAACATGAAGGCAGGCATAGTCGCCGTCAAGGTCCCAGGCATCCACGTCTGACCACAACAATGGGGGATCGCTATATTGTGCACCAAGTACATCATAACCCATTCATATCTGCGCTTGCTCCAAGTATGGAGTAGAATGATTTGTATGTTCTTCCGCTTCAATCGACTTTCTAATATACGTCACTTTTGCCTCAAAAGGAATGTGTTGAAGATTCTTGTCTTGCAACAATGCGAAAATTGATTTCCAGCGTATCTTGAAACAGTTTTATTGATTTTGACGTTTCATTATCACATTTGCATCGGTTTCCCTTCAGCCGTAGTTGTGGTGGCTTATTTTATTGTTTAATAATCTTAAGTATTGCATTCCATACAAGTTTTCTACCTTCCATATTCAGTAATTTGACTGGAAGTGCAGTGGAGAAGACTTTTAGTTGTTGAGATATACGACGTTTATCAATTTTTATGTTCTTAAAAGAAAACAACATTCCTCAGTAAATATCTGTAGGTTACAGGAGAATTATAAATAAACTCTCCTGTAACATACTGTTTCATACCCCCGGTATCCTTAGGAAACTAAAGAAAGACCAGTGTGGTGTGATTTCTTAGTTAGTGCCGATTTTTATGCCACTACATATGCTCCCTAATGTAAAAACCATGTTACAAATTGGTATAAACGATGCTGTTCGCACTCATCCGATGTGCTATTCAGAAGTGTTAGCTTTCTGACCGCTTGGAACGCAGCTGACGGAATGCATAAGATAAACAAACAGGAGTGTCGTGAGTTCGTATTGTATTGTGGCTCTGCTACCTCAGCAGTGGTTCCCAGTCAGCTGCAGACGGCAGTCAAGGTCTGTAACATAACTGTTGTTATTGGTTCTTATACACTGACCCTGCGACTTATCTTGGAAGACAGGTTAAGGAAAGGCAAACCTACGTTTATAGCATTTGTAGACTTAGAGAAAGCTTTTGACAATGTTGACTGGAATACTTTCTTTGAATTCATGAAGGTAGGAGGGGTAAACGCAGGGAGCGAAAGGTTAATTTAAGAGTTGTACAAAAACCAGACGGCAGTTATAAGAGTCGAGGGCATGAAAGGGAAGCAGTGGGAAGAAGGGAGTGAGGCAAGGTTGTAGCGCATCCCCCATGTTATTCAATCTATAAACTGAGCAAACAGTAAAGAAAACAAAAGAAAAATTTGGAGTAGGAATTAAAGTTCAGGGAAAGCCTTGTGGTATGCCGAGGGCATTGAATAATTCTGTCAGAGACAGCAGAAGTCTTGGAAGTGCAGTTGAACGGAATGGACAGTGTCTTGAAAGGATGGTGTAAGATGAACGCCAACAAAAGTGGCGTAAGGATAATGGAATGTAGTCTAATTAATTCATATGATTCTGAGAAAATTAGATTAGGAAACGAGACACTTGAAGTAGTAAATATGTTTTGCTATTTGGGCTCTAATAACCTCGGCGTTCAGCGCCCGTTAACTTGTCCTCCGCTATTTGGGCAGCAAAATAACTGATGATGTCCGAAGTGGAGAAAAAACAAAAAAAAGCGCTCTGTCGTCAGGCCACGAGTGGCCTACCGGGACCATCCGACTGCCGTGTCATCCTTAGAGGAGGATGCGGAGAGGAGGGGCGTGGGGCAGCACACCGCTCTCCCGGTCGTTATGATGGTATTCTTGACCGAAGCTGCCACTATTCGGTTAAATAGCTCCTAAATTGGCATCACGAGGCTGAGTGCACCCCGAAAAATGGCAACAGCGCATGGTGGCTGGATGATCACCCATTCAAGTACCGGCCACGCCCAACAGCGGTTAACTTCGGTGATCTCATGGGAACCGGAGTATCCACTGTGGCAAGGCCGTTGCCTATGTCCGAAGTGGAGACGATATAAAATTAGACTGGCAACAGCAAGAAAATCGTTTCTGAAGAAGAGAAATCTCTAAACATCAAATATTGACTTGACAGTTAGGAAGTCTTTTTTGAAGGTATTTGGATTGTAACCATGTATAAAATGAAACGTGGATGATAAACAGTTTAGACAAAAAGAGACTAGAAGCTTATGAAATGTGGTGCTGCAGAAGAATGCTGAAGATTAGGTTGGTAGCTCACGTAACTAATGAGGAGGTACTGAATAGAAATGGGGAGACAAATAATTTGTGACACAACTTGACTGAACGAAGGGAGCGGTTGATAGAGCACGTTCTGAAATATCAAGGGATCAACAGTATAGTACCGCAGGGAAGTTCAAAAATGGTTGAAATGGCTCTGAGCACTATGAGACTCAACATCTGAGGTCATCAGTCCCCTAGACTTAGAACTACTTATACCTGACTAACCTAATGACATCACACATCCACGCCCGAGGCAGGATTCGAACCTGCGATCGTAGCAACAGCGCGGTTTCGGACTGAAACGTCTAGAACCGCTCGGTCACAACGTCCGGTCCGCAGGGAGGTGTAGGATGTAAAAATCGTAGTAGGAGACCGAGAGAAGAATACAGTAAGCAGATTCTAAAGGGTGTAGGTTGCAGTAGTTATTGGGAGACGAAGAGGTTTGCAGAGGATAGGGCAACATGGAGCGCTGCATGAAACCATTATTTGGACTGAAGACCACAACAACATGCTTGCTTATCAGTGCGGTATATTTCTTTACGCAAGGTGTGAAGCAATCTGTAAAATCGCGTAGAAGAGTGGTATGACGTTATAATTCTGTAAAGCGAACTCAGTACTGCGCGTTAACGAGGAACATATACTCGGTATAGAACTGCGCTACCGGAGCTAAATGCTGCGCTAGCCCGTTACGGCGAAGCGACAACATTCTTCCCCGCACCCACCCGCCTCCCCCTCAATGCTCGATTGTCAGTTACTTTGTTGCTCTGATTCAGATATAGATGACGGTTGACTCGCGTAGCCTCCGGGCTGTGGGCGCGTGAGTGCACTGGTGCGCATGCGTAAGGCGCGCAGCCTTCCGGCTTGCGCGGGCCTCAGTCGCCAGCGGCTAGTGGCAGCAGCAATGCGTCTGCAGCGCGCGGCCGCTGCCGCCAAGACGTACGTGCTGCACCTTGGCCGCGAGACGAGCGTGCACGGCGTCAGCCACCTCGTAGCGCCCGACAGGCACCCGCTGGAAATGTGAGTCGCGCCCTCAAAGTCCTTACTGCCTTGCCAAAAGCAACTAAGTAATTGGCAGTCGAGTACGGAAGGGGGCGATGTTCTCCGCTTTACCTTTGCATGCTCACAATGAATGGCTGGATAGTTTTACATATTGCCTGTAAATATACAACATTGGGTTTGCTTTGAAGGCTGTCGACAGGCTTATCACTTTCCTGCGCACTTTTGTCTATTTCAGGACGTTCTGGCGCATAGGCTCAATATTATTTCAATAATGAATATGTCAATGTTTTCTCTAAGTACCAAAAATAGAAAACGTATAAAAAACTCCTAATTTGGCTTTCTTAGGTACTTGATACTGTGATATGACGAGGTACCAATCATGCTCGATGAGGGGGTCCTCGAGAAAATTTTGTTCGGAACCCCTGGCCTATACTATGAGGCCAACTGGCACTAATTGTACATGGCAAGCAGCTTTATCATGGGCGCGCGAAGGCCTGATTGGCTAACTTCAATGCTAATTAATTCGGAAACGGCGCAACCTATTGAATTCTTTCCTAAGCAATTATTTCGCAGCACAGCTTACCCTGCAGCACAGAAACAGTCTCAAAAGCTTGTAAGGGTGTTGCAGGGTAAGCTGTGCAGAAACAGTCTCAAAAGCTTGTAAGGGTGTTGCAGGGTAAGCTGTGCTGTGAAATAATTGCTTAGGAAAGAATTCAATAGGTTGCGCCGTTTCCGAATTAATTAGCATTGAAGTTAGCCAATCAGGCCTTCGCGCGCCCATGATCAAGCTGCCTGCCATGTACAATTAGTGCCAGTTGTCCTCATAGTATAGGCCAGGGGTTCCGAACAAAATTTTCTCGAGGACCCCCTCATCGAGCATGATTGGTACCTCGTCATATCACAGTATCAAGTACCTAAGAAAGCCAAATTAGGAGTTTTTTATACGTTTTCTATTTTTGGTACTTAGAAAAACATTGACATATTCATTATTGAAAAAAATATTGAGCTTAAAACTTTTTCAATTTAGCCGGCAATGTTACTGTTAAATTTTTGATTATTGCTAAAAATCTTTGCCTTCAAATTAAAAATTGAGTATGAACTGAAAAGATAGGAAAAAATTAAAACTGAATGTATTGGTCTTTCAAGTGTACTACATTTGAGATTGCATTGAGTAGACATGTGTGTAAAATAAGAAAACACTAATTTCATACAAGGTATTATTAATTTGAAATACATTTAATTTGTTTTATATTCTAATAGCATCTTGCAAACCCCTCTGGCATAGCTCGCGGACCCCTGGGGGTCAGCAGATCACCTGTTGGCAACCTCTGGTCTAGGCTACAGCGCACGAGACTGCTCAGTTTTTGGCTCCGGTTCGATCCTTACTATGATTCAATGTCCAGTTTTCTTATCGCTCTCGTTTGGTTTTAGGAAACCAAACGAAGAACACATTTGGCGACACCGTTATTGGCGGGCCACTTGAATTTGCGAACACAATGTCCTTATCGCCTTGTCGATGCTAATTAACTCGGAAACGGCGCAATGTATCGAATTATTTTCTTAACAATTACTTCTCAGCACAAGTTACCGTGCAACACCCTTTAAAGTTTTTCACACTGTTTCTAATCACCCTGTGTCGACGAAAGATACTGCACACAAATAATTTAATGGGTTATTGTAGTAAATAAATGATAAATTGTGCAAAGTTTCTAAAAGAATTGAAAATGAAACAAAATCTACAGCTTATTGTTTGTGGCAGTTACTGCACATTAATATTATAATGCTGTGTAATGAAGAATAGATTTTATTTGCCCTACTAAATTACTAACAAGGCTATAATTATCAAGAGCACATTCCTCTTCAAGAATTGTGTTCTTATTATAATGATATTTCATTTTCTATTTCCTTGATTTGATCGCAGCAAACTCATTGATAATGCCACTGAAGTCAAATTTAGCAGACTTGCAAATTTGTCATATTCTATCGACAAGATAGCTGAATTCGACAATCTACTTCAGCTAAACTCGACGGTAAATCGTTTGTTACAGTAGAGTCTCGATAGTTCGAGGTGAACGGGACCGTAACCACCTCGAACTGTCGAAAACTCGGACTATCGAAATTTAAATGGGAAAAAGAAATATTATGACACTATAAGTAATACAGGTCAAAATATGAACTTTATTAAAATAAAAGTATTTACACATGAATTTGTATTGGCAGAATAACAATAATTATTTATTTAGACAAGTAATAGTGAAGTGTCTTTTGTTTGGCGAAGCTGCAACGTTTCCTCGCGGCAATGTCACATCACTGCCTCAGGAACAGTAGGTCAGTTGGTGTCGCCTCAGGCTCCAGTTCCACGTAGCATATGGCGGCCTCGAGAGCAGCGTAGCCATCGGTGTGACTCATCATCAGTGCAGCCTCTGCCTCGTCATCCTCTTCACTCTCACACTGCGATGGAATGTTAAACATGTCAATTATAGAAGAGTCTGTCACTTCCAACTGTTCGTCCGAATTTAACCACTCGCCTACTTCCACCTCATCACACCCTGGCAATCTTCTAATTAAATTACACAATGGTTGGCTGGCCGGTGTGGCCTTGCGGTTCTAGGCGCTTCAGTCTGGAACCGCGGGGCCGCTACGGTCGCAGGTTCGAATCCTGCCTTGGGCTTGGATGTGTGTGATGTCCTTAGGTTAGTTAGGTTTAAGTAGTTCTAAGTTCTAAGGGATTGATGACCATAGATGTTAAGTCCCATAGTGCTCAGACCCATTTGAATCATTTTTTACGCAATGGTTGATCGTCCTCATCTGCAAAATCTTCGTTTTCTGTGTCTGGCACACTTTCCTGTAGAATTTTCCTCCATGACTTAGAAATTGTCTGACTTTATTTCCCTCCAAGATTCGCTAATCCAGTACACGACGTCCTTCAAAGTCACTTTCTTCAAAGCTCCTACAATGCTTTCGTTGTCTTCGGAATGCAGAATTGACTGTAGCAATCGCCGTCGATACTTTTTCTAGACATTCCAGAACGCCCTGATCTATGGGCTGAATGAGATAGATAACGTTTGGTGGGAAAAACAAGGCGCGGATACCGTCGTACTGCAGTTCTCCTGCTCTTGGATGTGAGAACGCATTGTCCATGAGCAAAATTCCTTTGCATTGCGCTCCCCTTTCTTTAAAAAAATTCTTGCAGGCAGGTACAAACGAGTTAAAAAAAACAGTTATTGAAGATTTCCTGATTCATCCAGGCATTATTCTGATGTGTATAGACAACCGGAAGAGCTGAGATGGATACGTTCTTGAATGCTCATGGCCTGGCAGGCCTCCCAGTCACAACTAGTTTTAGTTTGTAGTTTCCAGTTGCATTTGAAGCTGCCATAACTGTGAGCCACTCTTTGCTTTGTTGTGCCCAGGAGCACTTTTTTCTTCACAAGAAGCAAGTGTTCTCGCTGGTAACATTTTAAAATTTAGCCCAGTTTCGTCACTGTTATGTATTTGTTCATTAGACAAATTTTCGTCATTTATGATTTTTTTTTTTTTTTTCCTCCCCCCATGAACCATGGACCTTGCCGTTGGTGGGGAGGCTTGCGTGCCTCAGCGATACAGATGGCCGTACCGTAGGTGCAACCACAACGGAGGGGTATCTGTTGAGAGGCCAGACAAACGTGTGGTTCCTGAAGAGGGGCAGCAGCCTTTTCAGTAGTTGCAGGGGCAACAGTCTGGATGATTGACTGATCTGGCCTTGCAACATTAACCAAAACGGCCTTGCTGTGCTGGTACTGCGAACGGCTGAAAGCAAGGGGAAACTACAGCCGTAATTTTTCCCGAGGACATGCAGCTTTACTGTATGATTAAATGATGATGGCATCCTCTTGGGTAAAATATTCCGGAGGTAAAATAGTCCCCCATTCGGATCTCCGGGCGGGGACTACTCAGGAGGATGTCGTTATCAGGAGAAAGAAAACTGGCGTTCTACGGATCGGAGCGTGGAATGTCAGATCCCTTAATCGGGCAGGTAGGTTAGAAAATTTAAAAAGGGAAATGGATAGGTTAAAGTTAGATATAGTGGGAATTAGTGAAGTTCGGTGGCAGGAGGAACAAGACTTCTGGTCAGGTGACTACAGGGTTATAAACACAAAATCAAATAGGGGTAATGCAGGAGTAGGTTTAATAATGAATAGGAAAATAGGAATGCGGGTAAGCTACTACAAACAGCATAGTGAACGCATTATTGTGGCCAAGATAGATACGAAGCCCACACCTACTACAGTAGTACAAGTTTATATGCCAACTAGCTCTGCAGATGATGAAGAAATTGAACAAATGTACGATGAAATAAAAGAAATTATTCAGATAGTGAAGGGAGACGAAAATTTAATAGTAATGGGTGACTGGAATTCGAGTGTAGGAAAAGGGAGAGAAGGAAACATAGTAGGTGAATATGGATTGGGGCTAAGAAATGAAAGAGGAAGCCGCCTAGTAGAATTTTGCACAGAGCACAACTTAATCATAGCTAACACTTGGTTTAAGAATCATGAAAGAAGGTTGTATACGTGGAAGAACCCTGGAGATACTAAAAGGTATCAGATAGATTATATAATGGTAAGACAGAGATTTAGGAACCAGGTTTTAAGTTGTAAGACATTTCCAGGGGCAGATGTGGACTCTGACCACAATCTATTGGTTATGACCTGTAGATTAAAACTGAAGAAACTGCAAAAATGTGGGAAATTGAGGAGATGGGACCTGGATAAACTGAAAGAACCAGAGGTTGTAGAGAGTTTCAGGGAGAGCATAAGGGAACAATTGACAGGAATGGAGGAAAGAAAAACAGTAGAAGAAGAATGGGGAGCTCTGAGGGATGTAGTAGTGAAGGCAGCAGAGGATAAAGTAGGTACAAAGACGAGGGCTGCTAGAAATCCTTGGGTAACAGAAGAAATATTGAATCTAATTGATGAAAGGAGAAAATATAAAAATGCAGTAAATGAAGCAGGCAAAAAGGAATACAAACGTCTCAAAAATGAGATCGACAGGAAGTGCAAAATGGCTAAACAGGGATGGCTAGAGGGCAAATGTAAGGATGTAGAAGCTTATCTCACTAGGGGTAAGATAGATACTGCCTACAGGAAAATTAAAGAGACCTTTGGAGAGAAGAGAACCACGTGTATGAATATCAAGAGCTCAGATGGCAGCCCAGTTCTAAGCAAAGAAGGGAAGGCAGAAAGGTGGAAGGAGTATATAGAAGGTTTATACAAGGGCGATGTACTTGAGGACAATATTATGGAAATAGAAGAGGATGTAGATGAAGACGAAATGGGAGATACGATACTGCGTGAAGAGTTTGACAGAGCACTGAAAGACCTGAGTCGAAACAAGGCCCCCGGAGTAGACAACATTCCATTAGAACTACTGACGGCCTTGGGAGAGCCAGTCATGACAAAACTCTACCAGCTGGTGAACAAGATGTATGAGACAGGCGAAATACCCTCAGACTTCAAGAAGAATATAATAATTCCAATCCCAAAGAAAGCAGGTGCTGACAAATGTGAAAATTACCGAACTATCAGTTTAATAAGCCACGGCTGCAAAATACTAACGCGAATTCTTTACAGACGAATGGAAGAACTGGTAGATGCAGACCTCGGGGAGGATCAGTTTGGATTCCGTCGAAATGTTGGAACACGTGAGGCAATACTGACCTTACGACTTATCTTAGAAGAAAGATTAAGAAAAGGCAAACCTACGTTTCTAGCATTTGTAGACTTAGAGAAAGCTTTTGACAATGTTGACTGGAATACTCTTTTTCAAATTCTAAAGGTGGCAGGGGTAAAATACAGGGAGCGAAAGGCTATTTATAATTTGTACAGAAACCAGATGGCAGTAATAAGAGTCGAGGGGCATGAAAGGGAAGCAGTGGTTGGGAAGGGAGTGAGACAGGGTTGTAGCCTCTCCCCGATGTTATTCAATCTGTATATTGAGCAAGCAGTAAAGGAAATAAAAGAAAAATTTGGAGTAGGTATTAAAATTCATGGAGACGAAGTAAAAACTTTGAGGTTCGCCGATGACATTGTAATTCTGTCAGAGACAGCAAAGGACTTGGAAGAGCAGTTGAACGGAATGGACAGTGTCTTGAAAGGAGGATATAAGATGAACATTAACAAAAGCAAAACGAGGTTAATGGAATGTAGTCAAATTAAATCGGGTGATGCTGAGGGAATTAGATTAGGAAATGAGACACTTAAAGTAGTAAAGGAGTTTTGCTATTTAGGAAGTAAAATAACTGATGATGGTCGAAGTAGAGAGGATATAAAATGTAGACTGGCAATGGCAAGGAAAGCGTTTCTGAAGAAGAGAAATTTGTTAACATCAAATATAGATTTATGTATCAGGAAGTCGTTTCTGAAAGTATTTGTTTGGAGTGTAGCCATGTATGGAAGTGAAACATGGACGATAACTAGTTTGGACAAGAAGAGAATAGAAGCTTTCGAAATGTGGTGCTACAGAAGAATACTGAAGATAAGGTGGATAGATCACGTAACTAATGAGGAGGTATTGAATAGGATTGGGGAGAAGAGAAGTTTGTGGCACAACTTGACTAGAAGAAGGGATCGGTTGGTAGGACATGTTTTGAGGCATCAAGGGATCACAAATTTAGCATTGGAGGGCAGCGTGGAGGGTAAAAATCGTAGAGGGAGACCGAGAGATGAGTACACTAAGCAGATTCAGAAGGATGTAGGTTGCAGTAGGTACTGGGAGATGAAGCAGCTTGCACAGGATAGAGTAGCATGGAGAGCTGCATCAAACCAGTCTCAGGACTGAAGACAACAACAACAACAACATGATTTTTTTAAACTCGACGATAAATTTTGAAACCGCCTGAGCGTCAGCAGAGAGTTTTTCTCCACATACGTCTAGTTGACGCACTCCATACCTCTTCTTCCACTTGTCGAACCAGCCCACGCTAGCGGCGAAACTGTCATTTCCTTCCTGCATCTCATTTCTGAAAAACAAAGCTTTTTCTTTCAAGATTGGGCCAGAAATCGGAGCACCCTTCTGTCTCTGTTGGGTAAACCACATGAACAACGCCTCACTTGTTTTTTCGAAGTCTGACTTCTTTATACTTCTTTGACTGAGAGGCTCGTGTGGCATTTCTTTGAAGAAAACTGTTCCAAATTAAGTCGGTTTCTTCGCCAGTCACCAACAGTAACTTCACCGACACCATATTCGAAAGCAAGTTTTTTTTATTGTTTCTCCTTTGTCAAGTCGTCTTAGTGCTTCTAATTTTAGATGCAAAGGCACAAATTTTCTCTTTTTTGTTACAGCACTCATCTTTGTAAGGTGTACAACTGAACACATAGTCAACAAACAAAACGACACATAACACTGTACAGTACAGGTACTGGGAACTACAGCAGCGTATGAACTCCCCAGTTTTGGTCGGTAGCAGCCGTCAGCAGTCGGGGAATTTCGTGCTATACTGACAACAGATGTTCGTGCAACAGGGCAGCGAGCTAATCGTCGGTGTTGATTCCATTGTTGTCTGCTTTGTCACTGAATTGTACTTTCCCTATCTATCTTTTGCAATGATGTTTTCATTATTTATCATGCCAGTGAAAACAAAAAAGTAGATCGTTGCAACATTTTTTTTTTTTTTGAAAAGCAGAGGCTCGGGTAAAAAGTTCTAGATATCCGAATGGGAATCTGTGTCAGCGCTCTTCATTAGCTCTTTCTGCTGGAATGTAAAAGCAGCTGTTTCGTTAACTAGCTCCGTTGTATCGAAATTTCTGTTCTATTTGGCACAAAAATTAGCTCCATGTTTTTCAGAATAAGATTCAGAGTTCTCATGTAACGCTTTCCTAACGGGAAATTGAAGTGAGATGAAATGGTACGTTATATGAGAGATCTATTTCCCATTTCACTTATTACTCTATCGAATATTTTGAAGCAGCCTAGCTTAAACAGTTTCACTCCAGTTGTCAAGAACCTACAATACTGTAGTGAAGTAGCAACAAAACTCCATTGTTGAAGATGAGCTAGCTGTTAGGCACCAAGCTCACTGTTGACGGTTAAAAATGCGTGTTCGGTAGCAGTCACTTGTTTAAGTGTTGCTTGGACAAAATGACATTGTGGTAATTGTGCGTTTTCAACCTGGTGTCGAGGGAAACGCTTCTTCTCGCGGGAAGAAAGTAGGAACACGTAGGGCTGGAGATCACACGTGCCTTTCCCGTTTAATTCTTAAATCGGGTTTCTCTCTCTCTCTCTCTCTCTCTCTCTCTCTCTCTCTTTCTCACCATCCCCTCGGTAAGGACCTGCTGGCAAATGGCACCTGATGTACAAGAGCGACATGACAAAGGTAAAAATGTAAATGACGGACAGCATTGTTGGCCATGAAATCCCATGAAAATGGTTCAGCCGCCTGGTGGAAAGTCTGTTCTTCCTCCATACACAATGGCCTTTCTCGTCGCAGGTATGTGAAACCTGAGTCGTATATGCACCTGAAGAGAGTAGGTGAGCTTAACGGATGCATGTATAGCGTAGTGTCATGTCTGTGTTGTTTGGTGACGAGAGAGTCCCAGTCCTACTACAGAGCCTACTCGCCTCGAACAGCACCAAGAAGGTCGTCGAGGTTAACGACCCCATCCGATGGACGGGTCACCATCAACAGTGTCTCACACCATGAGACACTGTGGTGAGATTTGGAATTTTATGCAGGGTAATGGAGCAATGTATGGTGATCAGGAACATCACGACAATACTTCTACTTCATTCAGCGGCTAAGTACGGGCAGTTTAAGAGTCATCCACTACCACGGATCGAATCGGCTCACCTCCGAATCGAATGTCACCGCACAGGCGTGTGTTAACATCGGCTGTGGAAGCAGGTCTGTGATATCCGTGAACAGAACAGGAGGCCTGACCAAGAGCTTTCTCAGAAGGATTGTTTCTATGGTAGCTATCCTGTAAACAAATTGTCGTCAGTCACTTTGTCATTTAGATCTTGATGTAATAACTATATCGTTAATAATTTTGGTGTTCATGCTACATCATATACAGTAATTGTCTTTCAAGCGTTTTGGCGCCGTTGAACTGTCATTTCTAGATAACTTCTTACTGCAGGTAGTTTGAAAAAACGTCTGCGAGTGGGAGAGACGTGTGGGTAACACCCATTCCCATCGCTTTCCTCCATCTCGCAAATACTTATGGCCTGTGGTATTGGCTGTACGAAAAATATTTCCTTCCCATCAGATGGTTCAAATGGCTCTGAGCACTATGCGGCTTAACTTCTGAGGTCATCAGTCGCCTAGAACTTAGAACTACTTAAACCTATCTAACCTAAGGACATCACACACATCCATGTCCGAAGCAGGGTTTGAACCTGCGACCGCAGCAGCAGCGCGGTTCCGGACTGAAGCGCCTAGAACCGGCGGCCATCAGCCTTACTAAGCCTTGTTTCGTTGTTCGTTTTCCGTTAGTATATACATTAAACGGCAAAGTATCCTGCACACTGATTTATAGATGGTGTTCAGCGAAGGAGCTCCTGCTTTCAAAATTAAATAAAAATCGAAAACTAAGATCAATAGACGAATGCAACAAAGGCATGTTTATTGTGAAAGCAGTAAGAAGAGTATAAAGGAGTTTCGAAATAACAGATGGTTCTGTAATCGCAATGCGTAGTACCTATAAATAGTGCGCCGCAGCTTGGTGTATTAGGAGTGAGTGTCCCGAGGCGAGCATACGTATATCGGACACACACTCGGTACGCGCGCGAAGTGAATGAGGATGCGACCTTGCACGCACTTGCGGTGACAGCAGCATCTCTTACTTGCCCTCTGGCTTTCCAGAGTTTCCTAACCCCATTCGGCAATGCAAGAAGCGTGTCACGAGAGGAGTACAGGCGCTGGTGAACTCTTCGCGACAGGACTACGGTTCCGAACGCAACATTACGAGATCGAGCAGCTGCAACGAAAGGGATCAACCCATCGCCAGCAATTACAGTAATTTTGCAATAACCAAACCTAACCATCCTCAACGAGGCCACATCCTGAACTGGAGCCACTGTAGATGCGTCAACCCTTCCTGTCGAAAGGGGGAAATGGGAGTATGAAGCCATTACAGGACGGAGAAGGAACAGCGTCCTATCTGCTGATGAAGGAGGCAAGAAATCGGCACCGTTACAGACGGAGGCGTCCAAGAAAGAGGCCGCCAAGGCAGCTCGGTCACGTAACGGTGTCACTGACATTGGCCTCTCAATATATGCATTCCTTACCGTCATTTCTCGTTAACAATGCATATATGCATTATTCCCAAGAATAAGCAGCTTTCACTCAATTAATACCCGGCAGATATCAAACCTGCATCTGTATAGGACTTCCTTAACTCTTGTGCAGAAAGGTGTGCAGTATAGTGGTCCATCCATTTTCAATCAGCTACCACTCCAATTCAAAAATCTTAGTAGTAATCCACACGCTTTCAAATCGAAACTGAAGAGTTCCCTCATGGGCCACTCCTTCTATTTTGTCGAGCAGTTCCTTGAAAAATTAAGCTGATTCTTGTTGTGTTATTAGTTGTGTTTACTTAAACTTATGGATTGACTTTGTAACCTCCCCACAGTATAAAATAATATTATAATATTAACATTTAGTGTAACCTCCCAGCAGAAAAATTCCTAAACCTGCCAACAGTAAAAAATATAATTATGTCGTTCACATTCAGTATAACCTACCAACGGAAAAATTGTGTAACCTATCAATAATAAAATGTGACTAATCTCTCAATTATAAAAATGTGACTCACTTATAACCTTTCAATAATTGACTGCCAATTTAGCCTGGTAAATTTTGGACGTCAGCAGTGCTGCGTCATGGCCCTGATACATCATTCTGAATAAACTGAAAAATCTTACCTTAATTATGTCGCCGGATAACGCGTATATATATGCTCCTATAAGAAATTTTTGTGGCGCAGCTAAGTGCAATGCTGGCCGATAGATTTGTCTTATATAAAAGGAAAGAAATGATTTTTCTTTTCAATAATCGGGATGGCCAAGGATTGGAGAAATTAGTTAATTCTTTAAATTGAGATGAATGTCAAAAGTTACTTTTTATGAGAAAGATTATTATTAAGAGATTTTTTAAAACATTTACTTGATATAACAATACTCCATATGCGCGAGGCTGCTTTTACCTTATGCTACAACGCTCAGGCTCCGCCATCGCTCCCCCACGACCGGCCCAGCCAACACGGTACACCAGACTGCTCGCTGGCAACAACTTACTCCTACTGCTACACAGTTCCTACTGAGTCAACACTGCTCTTTGGTCTGAGATTCTCTTATAGCTTACATATCGCAGGCAGCGCGTGAGCAATCCATCGAAATTACATCTGCTCGAGTGCACTAGCAACGAATTTCTTAATCATGGACGTCTTACATAACCCTCCACTGCGGGGGGGGGGAGGGGGGGGGGGCGCAAAAATTTGGCAGTGATGGTGAGTCAATTGGACTTGCCATGAGCAACAAATTTTTCTATAATCTATTTAGTTACTAAGTCTACAGTCTCAGAATATATACATTATTGATAAGTGCAGAACATATAACGAAATGAAATAGAATGCACACGCACTGAGTACAGAACATACCAAGAAATGACACATCTGCTCGAGTGCGCTAGCAACGAATTTCTTAATCATGGACCTCTTACGACTTTTTTTTCGGGTCCATAAACATTTTGTTTTTATCTGTTCTTTTACGTTGTAATTTCATGAACTGACATGTTCCATGACCTTGTTGGTTTGCTCCCCAATTTGGTCCTACGGAGCTTGACGTGTAAATAAATAAATAAAATTTTCCTTTTTTTTCTAATACCGCCATGTGATACGTAGGTCTTTGAGTGCAAGTACCTTCGCTGTACTCGCCCGGTTAGCCGTTCGGTCTAATTCACAGCTTTCCGGATTGGGGACGAGCACCTGGTCCCCGGCACGAATTCGCCCGGCGGACTTGTGTCAAGGTCCGGTGAGCCGGCCAGTCTGTGGATGGTTTTTAGGCGGTTTTCCATCTGCCTCGGCGAATGCGTGCTGGTTCCCGTTATTCCGCGTCAGCTACACTATGTCGGCGATTGCTGGCCAAACAAGTTCTCCTCGTACGCGTACACCACCATTACTCTACCACACAAACATAGGGGCTACACTTGTCCGGTGTGAGACGTTCCCTGGTGGGAGGGGGGGGGGGGGAGGGGGGGTCCACCGGGGGCCGAACCGCACAAGAACCCTGGGTTCGGTGTGGGGCGGCGGAGGGTTGGAGTGGACTGGGGTAGAGGTGGTAGGGTTGTGGACCACTGCGGCTGCAGCGGGCATGGAGTCTCACTGTCGTTTCTAGATCCCCGGTTAACATACAATACAATACCTCCGTTGTTCTTGCGATTCTCGATTCCTCACTGAAAGACGGCTTGACACTTCGTTCTTCGTAATTCAGACGTGTTTGACCAATATGGAAGCGTCTATGCCCCCGACTTCTGGATCATATTATGGTGCATTTTTGCTATACACTTCAGCATGGGCAGTTGTGGCGCTCTTCGCCCCCATTTTTTAAACACTCTGAGGAAAAAAAGACGACGCACCACTAAGAAATTATACGATTGAGACAGTAATCTGTAAATCTGATCTAAGTGTACAGACAAATCAATAGTTGCCGTTTCAGAAAAATTCACAAATTGAGCGAGTCAATAACGCGTTGTCCACCTCTGGCCCTTATGCAAGCACTTATCGTGCTAAATTCTGTCCAAGTGGCGAGTTATATCGTTAAAGTACCGAGATGTATGGAGGACATGGCCCACAATACTCCAAATGTCCTCAATGCGGAGGGACTCGGCGACCTTGCTCGCCAAGGTAGGGTTTGGCAAGCACGCGGACAAGCAGTAGAAACTCTTGCCATGTGCGGAGGGTGTTATCTCGTTAAAATGTGTGCTGAGGATGGCTTGCCATGAAGGGCAATGAAACGGGGTATACAATATCGTCGACGTACGGCTGTGCTGTAAGGGTGCCGCGAATGACAACCAAACTTGTTCTGCTATGAAAACAAATGGTATCCCTAGTCATCACTCCTAGTTGTCAGGCTGTATGACAGGCGACACTCAGGTTGGTATCCCACCGCTGTCCATGGCGTCTCCAGACACGTCTTCGGCCTGGAATCTCATTGACTGGAGTAGAATTGCCTCGAGTGATGAGTCCCGCCTCTAAATGAGCCCTGATGACCAGCAAAGTCGTGTTTGGAGACGCCCTGGATGGGATACCAACTTGATAGTCACGTGCCATGTAGCCCGACAACCAGGAGTGATGGTCTGCAAGACCTACCTTGGCTAGCAAGTCGCCAGATCTCTCCATAATGGAGCGCTTAGAGCAGGGTCCACCAACCAGCTCGGGATTATGACGATGTAACGCCCCAGTTGGACAGAATATGACGCAACATCCCTCAGGCTGCGATCCAACAACTCTGTCAGTCAATGCCAAGACGAATAACTGCTTGCAGAAGGACCAGAATTAGACCAAGACATTACTGACTTGTTCAGATTGTGAAGCTCTCTCTCTTGAAGAAATCATCCAACTTTTTTGAAATTGCAATCATTTCTTTTGCTGTACATCTACATCACACCTACAGATTTCCGCCACCTTTGAATACTTTCTTCGATGTGCATCGGATTTTTATCTTAAAGTCTAATTACGTAACGTTATATTTCAAAGTTAAAATTGAAACTTTATGACTAACTAACGTGATATCGCAGTTTAACTTCTCTAAGACGTTTTACTGGGATAACAGTTGATTAAATTTTTTCTCGACATATTCTCACATTCATGTGGAACTGATATAAACCTTAACTGACTGCTGTTTTCTGTTGTTAGTGCTCTGTGGGGCTTCAGCATAGTGGTAGCGATTGCAGTCAGCGTATTGCTCACAATGAGCAGCTACAGACGGTTCCAGGAGCAACCGACTGTTGTGTCGCTGGAGAAAGACTACCAGAACTGGCAAAATTTATTTCCCGCAGTCACCGTCTGCTACAGAGACAGGCTCGACGAGGAAGCAGCAGCGGAATATATCTCACGGTAAGCTAGCTAGGCTGTTTGGTAGAGCATCAGTGCTCAGCAAACAGCAGAACAAACGGCATTGCCTCTCGGCTTGTTCATTCATCTGACATGCTTCCATTGAACATTCCTGTAATTTCGTCATTGATATACCCGCTCTTACCCTTAGTGTACTAGCCTTGAAAATAAATTCTCAATTTTACGTCAAAGTTACAAAGGACATCTCTGCTTAAAGAAAAGCACCTTTTTAAGGGGACCCGGAACGTCCTGTACCTCCAATGTCAAATGTAAGGAACATTTTCTTATGAACTATTAACACCAGAATGATGAAACTTTTACAGTATAATATTACATATATTTAATACCATATACCATATGGATTTTAATTTATTGGTGTTTTTTGGGAAGATTTTAATTATTTTGTTACTGAAAACAATTGACACATTTTTGGCACAGTATCTTTGAAATAAAATCTGTTATCAATTATGTATCACAAAAAGGCTATGATACAAGGTGTATATTGACACTGTTTACATTCCTTGAAAATTTTAAGTCTTTATCTATAATAGTTTAGCAGAAAGTGTTCCTTATATGGCAAAACAGTGAACTTGTGGAAAACGAGTTTCAAAGTTTCACATTTTAGTGGAGTCCAGCCACCATAACAGGGGTTTTCACTGTCACTAGACATCTCCCCATCTAGCCTTCTTTTCACACCTTTCATTCTTTGTCTGGCTTGTCTCTCACACTACTTTTCTTTCCTTCCAGCATCCCGTTTCCTTTCATTGTCTATCGACATCATTGCACTCACCATGTACTTTCCGGGTATCACATCCAATTTCTGCAGCACATTGCACTTTATAATGTTACCTTTGTTGTACATAGCAATGGCATCATATACTCCAAAATGAAGAGTATTGATTTCCACAAACACATTTTTTGGGATTCTGGACCAAATTACATTATTCATACTTTCATTTTGATTTTGTGTACGTCCATGGAGACATTTTTTCAAAAGTTCGGTTGCAGAAAGATCTCTGAAAATTGGTTTTATAGCCTTCATGACAGTTTCTGGTAGACTGTGATGATGCTTGTATACACGTTCCGATCCCTGATATTTGTTGTACTTGACCAGGAATTGGGTTCCTGTGGGCATAGTCCGTGTAATGGTTCCTCGTCAGTCGATAAGATGTGGTAGTAAAGTGCCATTACAGCCTTTTCCATTGCATCAACACTGTGAGTATTTTGTCTTATTGCCAGTCCATAGTCTCTCTGCAATCTGTTGATTACCTCGTCTGTCAATCTTTTAGCTCCACCCAAAGGTTTTCCATCACTGAGTACTTGGCCTTTCATTATGGTCTTCAGTTGACGCAGCCTTGTTCCCATACGTTTCTGAACGTGGCCTATGCACTCCTGTTTAGTAATGGTAACATCATTTCCATAAGGTTTCTGCTCAGATACAGCAGTAAAAGACTTCGAATCACCATCACCCAGGAACTGTAGGTATCTGACCTTGTATCACAGAAGAGAGCGACTGAAAATGTCTTTCACATCTGAAACTTCCATGGCCCCACTAGACCCACTGAAATTCCTGCGACAGTTTTCTGCATGCTCATCCTTCACTCTTTTAGGACACCTACAGTGCTTGGATTTAATTACAACATCTATAACTTTTGTAGTATCAGCACTTGTTACCGTTATTACCCCATTATGTGGAATGTGCCCGCGCTTCTGCCACGTACCATCTAGTGCGACAGTCAGGTCCCGAGGATTCTGAACATCTGGAATTTCTTCATTCATCACCACAGCCTCCTCCACTGCTTCTTTCATGGATTCTTGGGTAATATCTTCAACACAGGATCCAACAACCGAGTTATATTTTGAAAATTTCGTTGGTGGTGATGGTAGGTTCATTACACCACAAAACTTTTGACGAGCAGAGTATCCCTTACCGATTGACCTTAGAGCATAAACACATCTAATATATACACCATAGTACTTGCTTTTCTCACTGTCAGTTTCACCTTGGCCTATTTTGACATATTCTGAGTTCCAGAATGAAACACTGTATTGACAACTAGTACAATGGAGACAGATTTCTGCTGCAAGTCCTATGTGTCGCTTTACATTTACTGACATACTCAATTTGCAACCTTCCTTACACAGTACTGAACTCTCAATCACCTTTGAGAGTAATGAAGTGTTAATTATTTCGTTCACATTATCCTCACTACACTTCTGCAATAAACTGCAGTATTTTTCAGTTGATCCGTGCAACTTCTTGCTTGTGCTAGATACAGGAGTAGATTTCATTTCATGAATAACCTCACTATTTTCAGAATCATTTCCCAAGCTCTGAGAAATTGTCACAGTTCCACTAGTGTACCTCGGAGGAGGCTTCTTCCTCTTGTAAACTCTGTTACTAAATCAAGGCATATTTGATTAGTTCCAGTTACGCAATAGAAATACAACACAAATCGTGCAATAACCACCAAATGCTCAATGTAAACAACAGTATCCAAAGACTACAATACGTAGACAAAACAATTGCCTATCAAATCGTGTTGTCAACATAATATAAAGTCTTTGGAAAGACCGGAAGTTTTGAAAAAGAATGTTTTCAATGAACATGTATCCATGGAAATTCAATGTCGCCACATGCCCTCTACAGCACATTATTGAAAATAATATTTTCAATACTTGGTGTTGAGCTACAGGTAAGATTAATATGTCATTTTAAAGAGGAAGATCTGTAGTATTTTATTTCACAATAAACTGAAAACCCAAAATTTCATCATTTTTAGGTTCCGGGTTCCCTTAAATTAATTTTCTAAATACCAATAAAACGAAAAAAGTAATGTATATTTAGGATATTTTTTACCGTTATAGTTTCCTGATGGCGAGGTTTGTATAGTTAGAAATAGTAGTCGCTGTAAAAGGTACATGTTGATACTAATGGAAAGTGGTATATGTAGCCGCAAGCAGCAACAGAAATAAAAAGCCACACTTTGCTAGCACGTCTTTTCGTACTGAGCCATCAGTACGTCCATCCCAAAAATCTCAGCATGAAATCCGACAGGCCATAAAAGAAAGTCTGTTGTGGTTTGTTAAAATACATATTAATATTTGAATTTTTTGAATATTTGCACTGTCCAGTCATGTTAATGTGACCATCTGTCAATAGCCTCAATAACGACCTTTAGCAGTGCGGACCGCCACGAGACACGCAGGAAGAGTCAATCAGGTTCTGAAGGCTCCGACAGGGATGTTGAGCCATGCTGACACCAATGCCATGGCGAGCTGCGTTAGGGTTCTCGGTTCGGGATACATGGAGCCAAGTGGCCGGTTGTGGTGGTTCCACAGATTCTCGATTGAGTTTAGGTCTGGTGTGTTTGGTGCTTATAGGATACGGTGAAGTGGTCCTGCTGCTCTTCAAAGCATGCACATAGAATGCGAAGAACTGTGTGTCATGTTAACATTGTTAAACACCGCACACAGATTGGCATTTTACTATATGCAGAGATCATCCCGCTGTCCCATTGGAGTAAAAATGGTTCAAATGGCTCTGAGCACTATGGGACTCAACTGCTGTGGTTATTAGTCCCCTAGAACTTAGAACTACTTAAACCTAACGAACCTAAGGACATCACACACATCCATGCCCGAGGCAGGATTCGAACCTGCGACCGTAGCAGTCGCACGGTTCCGGACTGCGCGCCTAGAACCGCGAGACCACCGCGGCCGGCCCCATTGGAATACGACGACAGGTTGCAGTGGAGTATGTCCGCTTCCACCATTCTACAGTATAGACCTTAAAGTTAGGCATAAACACAGGATCCACCCATTTGCTAAACCCCTACTTCTGTACATAGGAATAGGTGCACAACATCTGGTCTGCCACATCTTATCCCCCTTAATGCAGTAAACTATCTTCATTCCGACAGTTCTGACTGGCGTAGAGTACAGTTGTAAATATTATTACGGCAGTGTATGTATGACATATGTGCAGTATATGTAAGGCATAACTGTGGTGTACACCACTGTAAAGTGTTACACCAGCATGTATTATGTTATGCTTGTGTTATGCCTGTGTATATGCTGCAGTTACAACACACCAAGTGTGTGTGTGTGTGTGTGTGTTGAAAGCGTTGATGAATAACCATTACAGAGCATATTTTATTTGTATATGTATATAAGTCCTCAATTTACAACCGGCAATTTCAGTAATAGCCATTCGCTGCCCTGCGATATTCTTCCTGATTCCTTGGCAGTCCAAATAAACTCCATGTAGAAAGCTGCTGCTGTGACTCAGACAATAGTGGGTCTTGCAACACGTCTCCATCCCGGCCCAGTAGATCTGTGAGCACTGGATGAGGGGCTTTCGGTTATGATTAGTTGCTGCCGTGGCTGTACTGCGACATAGTCAAACAGTAACAGGCATGACAGATCAGGCAGACAACCTGAGGCACTAGTACATCGCGTAACAGCTGTGTATCCTCGTCTGTAACAATAACAACAAAAATCGAAATTTAAACGTTATTAATTTATCATAACAGGTCAGCATATCTGTGAAAGACACATGTGTGGTAGCAGTATAACATCAGCTGCTGCCCCCGCAAGCTGTGTTGCAGTGTTAGACGCATGCATACAAATCTGTGTGTTTTTGTTAGTAATAACCACATTGTTAAAAAAAGAACTGGCAGTGCCTAGTGATAGTCTTCCTCTTTCCTGTGGCTGGAGGCGCTTCATATTGAACGGACGTACAGACTGTAAACGACAGTTCTCACACTGTCGAACTATAAAAATTACGATTGCCCGAAGGATGATGGCCAAGACTGCACGCCATTGGCATGCAACTGGTAGACAGCACGATGACATACGTACATACGTATTACCAATGTCCACAGTGTGGAAGGGGAAGAAGAGAGAAATTGTGGGAGTGTTGTCATTGGCCGGGCGCCGGATCCTGTCGTCAAGGATTCTGGGAAAAGCTGATGCTGATGTCATCAATTTCTAAAAAAAGTTGATGTCATCGATATTTCCGCTGTAACCCCCAATGACCATCTATTCGCACCATTATGTGGCATGCTAAAAGAGTAAAACTCCTCCCGAACAGGCGAACAGGCCATGAAGACCCAACGGTACTGACCGGCCGCCGTGTCATTCTCAGCCCATAGGCGTCACAGGATGCGGATATGGAGGGGCACGTGGTCAGCACACCGCTCTCCCGGCCAGATGTCAGTGTCCGAGACCAGAGCCGCTACTTCTCAATAAAGTAGCTCCTCAGTTTGCCTCATAAAGGCCCACTTGCCAACAGCACTCGGCAGACCGGATGGTCACCCATCCAAGTGCTAGCCCATCCCGACAGCGCTTAACTTCGGTGATCTGACGGTGACCGCTGTTACCACTTGCTCGACGGTCGTTGTCCTACATGGTACGCTACGACAGTTTAAACGAGTTCTACAGCAACCAGGAGGTCGATAAAAGATGACTGGTTAGTCGGAGAAACCGCTCGTCACCTTTGTTACTCAGTAATTGCAACAATCAAATGATCTGGAATGACCATGCCAACTCGTAACTACGATGATATTTGGAGCACTTACGCCTCCGTGACGCCGCCAAAGTAATCTGCCACGTTTCACTGCCATGTGCCATGACTAGACAGTATCTCTCTTGCCCGCCATCAATTACACATTTTATTTCTTCGTTTGATAGATATCCTCTGATTTTTCTAGATTGACTAGGCATTGTGTCCTAGTCCAGTAACTATAAGGTGTGCTCAAACGAAAAGCAGACTGCAGCTTATCTAAAGAAAATTTAATAACAATACTATAATTACAGATCAAGTGGAAAAGTACAATTATACGTAACTGACACTGATTTTATACACCGATCCCAGTACCGAGGAAGGGAATGGATAGCTTCAGTGTAGAAACTCTTGTATCCTTGATGGGTTTAGTTTTGCACAGTGGTCTGCACTTCCTCCTCACATGTGAACCTCTGACCTTTCAGACATCGCTTTAATGGGCCAAAGATATGTAAGTCAAATGGAGAGACACTGAAACTGTAACAGGGATGTTCCAGGACCTCCCATAGAAATTTTTGAAGGAACACAAGAGTGTTTTTGGCTACATGTCACCTAGCAAGTCGTGAAGAAGTGCTACCCAATTCGTGACCTTGCCCCTGTGCTTGTTCTTGATGGCCTCTTTGTGCCTTGCAACATGTTGCGAAACTGTTCAGCGTTAACTGTCGCACACTGTGGTAGCCAGTTGATGAGTAGAGATCATTCTTCAACGAAAAAAAATAAAATACTGAGCATCACTTTTCCAGCCTTCGGGGTAGAGTGGGCTGTTTTTCGACGAGGTGAGCTGGGATGCTGCCACTCCATGTTCATTCGATTGGAGGCAATGGGTAGTGGTGACACCGCGTTTTATTACGTGCCATGATCTGAGCAATGAAATCTGTTTCTTGTTTCGCGTATCTCAACGGATGGGTCAAGCCAACACCCACTCTCGCCGCTTTCTGACTCTGTGAAAGGAGCCTGGGCACCCGCTGTACACGAAACTATGCATCGACAAAGCTTCATGTGGATTATGTGATGCACATATCCTTTGCTTATCGACAGTTTAACATCACATGTGGTGACACGATGTTTCGTTCGTATGTGCTCCTCCACAGCAGAAACCATGGCACTCGTGGTGACAACGTGCGCCTGCTCAGTGTGTGGCATGTCCTTGATGTTCACACATCCCTCTTCGTAATGCTGACATCAGCAGAATATTGTGCGCCATGTGAGACACTGCTCTCTTGTCGTCTCTTCCATCCTGTGACAGATTTGTGAAGCATCCTCCCCTTTTGTGAGAAGAAACTGGATATCTGCTCTTTGTGCTGATCGAGAGTAATCTATTATGCAACTAGATGCGGAGACATTTCACCAGAAATGAGGAAATTGCTGCAGAGCCGTTAACTCCGCTTGCTGGAATACCACTACGTCATCTCTCGACAAACTCATGCACCCATTGGGAGTACATACAACGTCACACAGCGAGGGCCTCATCTTCATTTGGGCATATCTTATATACAATATTAGGGGAACGGCATTGCCGCATTGGATACACCGGTTCCTGTGAGATCACTAAAGTTAAGCGCTGTCGGACGTGGCCGGCGCTTGGATGGGTGATCATCCAGGTCGCCATACGTTGTTGCTATTGTTCGGGGTGCACTCAGCCTCGTGATGCCAATTGAGGAGCTACTCGACCGAACAGTAACGGCTCCGGTCAAAGAAAATCATCATAACGACCGGGAGAGCGGTGTGCTGACCACACGCCCCTCCTATCCGCATCCTCAACTGAGGATGACACGGCGGTCGGATGGTCCCGATGGGGCCACTTGTGGCCTGAAGACGGAGTGCTTTTATATACGATATACGGGCACGTTTGCTATACATTCAAGAGGCGTTTCACCTTGTTTAATCACGTGAGCTATATTAGCTATGTATTAGTTTGGTGTGTAAGTTCTTAGGTTTTGGTTTTGCGTGCTGGAATTCCGGTTGCTACCTGTTTACTTAGCGATTCTCCGTTTTTATTCGTAGTTCATTATTGCAGTTTGACTTCACATATTCCCATTTTGTCATTTGGATCTGATGAGTAGGTAACGACCCAAGTATGTTTGCGATTCTGTATACCACCGTATTTCAGTCATTCAAATTTATTCATAGTAGTTTCGTTACAACGGTTAGCTAAACCTAAGCGTTTGACTGCTAACAGAAGTGATAATAGAGGCGGCAGAGTGCACCTTAAAGTAAGCATAAGGCACCTAGCGGCAATAGTACAAAAAAAAAACAAAAAACAAAAAAAACAGCATAGTACAGGTACCAGCGCCTTAAGCAGGCACTGAAGAGTGCTGCTACTAAGCGAGTAACAGTGCAGTGTAAACTGATATGCATATTTGTGAATCATACTGTTTAAATAGTTGTTTGTGGATTGTTTAATATATTTCATTAGAGAGATTCTGTTATCTGAAATACTGAAAAGGTATGTAAATCTTAATGTACATGGCCATAGCTTTAATATTGAGTCAGAATCATTATGTGAATTCCCGCGGGATGCGTTTAGGTTGCAAAGCTATCGCCGTTTTTCATATGAAGAATAGGTTCTGGAAGAAGTCTCTGTAGTGAGTCTTGTGTAGTCCGATTAAAGATTACGGTCATTTGCAGCAATTAGATATTCCTTATTAGGTTAAACCTGGGGGTGAAATTGCAAATGGAACTGTGTATGCTAGAATATGGAGTGTCAAATGGAGAAATCGGAACATTTCCGACATATTCTACTGTTTGAGATCAGTAGATGTGTGACAGCAACGGAGGCAGCCAGAAACATTTGTACCATGTAAATAGATAGTGCCACTGGACAGAAAATAATTTTCTAATTTTAAGGAGGATCTTTTTGACGTGATTTTCCACATTCAGGAAGACCTTCGGGCTATGATGAAGATCGTTTAAACACATTATTCCACAATGATCGACGTCCGTTGTAGTCGAGAACTGGCAAATGGGTGGTCATAGGTGCATATCTGTTTGTTCGTCATCACAGGTGCATATCTGCTTGTTCGTCAAGTGGCTCGTAAATGACATTGACCATTCCTATCCTCTAAGAGGAAAAAAAGGAATGGTTGAACCCAAACAAAGCAGCACATGCACTTGCAAAAGATAATGTTACGCACCTGGTGGAACAGCGACGGTATGGTGTACTACGAATTGGTTTCCCGAGGTGTAACTATCACTGCTGACATTTATTGGCAACTCCTGAGACGTCTTGCAGCCGCAGTCGAAGAACAACGACCAGGAAGGGTGCGTCAAGTGATGTTACTCCACGGTAACGCCTGCCCGCATTCTGCTAGACTGACGAAAAAACACTACATAGTAGTTGGATTGGGAAGTCATTCCGCACCCACCTTATTCACCTGATCTTGCGCTCTGAGAGATTTTCAGATTTTCCGCTCTTTATCGAACAACCTTGAAACAACTTTCTATTCGGCTGAAAATGCGCACCGAACATGGTTCGACGAGTTATTTGCCTCAAAACGACGTGATTTCTACTGTTACAGAATCTAAAAGTTACCCCAACGCTGGCAGACTTTTGTAAATAGTGAAGAAGCACTTGCTACTGAAGGATAAAGTCTCTATTGTGTGTATGTGCTGTGTTTATTAAACTTGCCCGCATCTCGTGGTCGTGCGGTTGCGTTCTCGCTTCCCGCGCCCAGGTTCCCGGGTTCGATTCCCGGCGGGGTCAGGGATTTTCTCTGCCTCATGATGGCTGAGTGTTGCGTGTTGTCCTTAGGTTAGTTAGGTTTAAGTAGTTCTAAGTTCTAGGGGACTGATGGCCATAGATGTTAAGTCCCATAGTGCTCAGAGCCATTTGAACCATTATTTTTTTATTAAACTTGTGGGAAAACGCTACGGGATCACGCACAACAATTTTTGTGACCCGTTTATCGAAATACACATATTTAACTGAGTCTGTATTCCACTCTTATTTAAGTAGTGTTGTGCATCCTTAACCTATCATCACACCTGATATACTGTACTGTGATTGTGAAAACAATCACGCCTGCTGTAACAGGAGAATTCGATGCATTAGGCACGTTCAGGATAGTGAGTAAAGTAGTGGTGCTCGTTTCCAAGCCATTCACCTCGGAATGACGTTTCACTCTTTCACAATCATCCAACAATCCGAGCCTTTTCAAGGAGAGCTCTTTTTCCAGTTGTGCTCTGCCTTCCCTTCTTACGAACTGACAATGAATTGCCCTAAGCGCCCACTGCAGGGTGTGGAATCAGGTCACAAACAAAAGACTCAGCCGTAAATTAAACCACTACCATGCTGCACTTGCCCCTACATATACCCGTTTCTGTCGTGGACAGAATCGCCACTCATCGTTGATTCAGATTTTCCGCTTGGTAGTTAGGAGACGAGCTTATAACATTTCAGCTCCTCAACACCAAATTAAAACGTTCCACTTCAATTTGTTTGCACTTATAGCGATCCCAGCTTCCTCAACCAAATTAAAACGTTGCATTAGGAGGTGTCTGCTTCGTGCAAAAGGTCTTGAGTTCATATTGACGACAAAAGTAATTCTTCATTACAGACGTTTATTTACAAACAGAACTGACAGACTTCACAGACTCAACAACTGACTCTCAGAGGTAACCGCACTGCATATCCCAACTGGCAACTGACAACTCCTAGGTGTATTAATGTCTTTCCAAACAATGAGAGTCTTTGACAATGTTTTGTTTACAATACGATAGCAATTCACGACTTAAAACTAAATTAGACATTACAGAATTTTAGTACAGATTAAAGTAAGTAAAAGGATCAGTACATATAAATTCTTACAAGCATACTTTCCAAATAGATTTTATAACATTTTTCTACCAGCTTCTGGATAACCTTCACCAGATTTGTACCGATGTTTCCAGAAATATCTTGACATTTGATTCTGGATATTTCTTGAGTGATTTAGAACAACTATTTATATGTAAAATGATTTAAATCGTGTTTCAAAACGTAAATAAATCTTTTTAGCAATATTTCTTGATACAAATCGTCTTTCGAAATTAGGTTATGAAACAGTTTTCACAAGTTTTCGTATTCTTGCGATCATAATATAGAATTTCTCCATAGAAAGTTCCAGAAGTGTGCATTAAACGTTCATTTACAGACTTTCTCTTTAGCTGGTGAGTTTTTAAAAGTATCTTGTCCATATTATACGAAATAATTTAGCTCAAAACTGATAATTTATACAATTAATCAGAGCTACAGCAAACAGCGAGTCTTTCTTTTACAAAATGAAATATAATTACAAAATTGAATGAAAATAGGTTACTAACACTAATATATATTTACATTAATTCTATTTTTGTTGTTTCTGTGCAAAATGTCCTAATATTGACACAGTACAATATTTAAACATCACCAAAGTTTCCCTTTACATTTTGCATATCTGTATCGACATCCCCTAAAAGTCTACAGTATCGAATACTTCAATATGTCCCAATATGTCCTGTAATGTTACACAACCCCCCCCCCCCCCCCCCATCAGCACTTCCACGTGAAACACGGAAGGGTTGATGTCCTTACATTACAAAACAGAAAAGTTTTACACATATCTTTGGTGTCTTCTTTCTTGAAGACCGGTGATCTTCTTTCTTGAAGGTCGGTGATCTTCTTCCTTAAAGGTCGGTATACCTCAATGCCACACACTGTATTTCAGTCTCATCTTCACTGCAGGCTATCACAGGCTGCAATAGCACAGTCCGCTATGAATATCCAGCATACAGTGGTCAAACCCAGTTAAACATTAGCAAAAGCATTAAATAGTCGGTGGACCGGTTTTTAAGGACACAGAAATTTGAATTCTCTAAAGTCTAATTACTCAAGAAAATTTACTCTAAATAATTTCTTAAAGCTAAGAGAGGATAGACTGACAGATGGAGAAAATTGATTATACAGGATCACAGAATAAGTGTAAGATGCAATGCCAGAATACGAAAATGAAATATGACAATTGCATAGCTAGGGGACCTAGTGCTCGCCAAACACTTAGCACACAAAGAATGTATGCTCCCCTGAGGAATCAGATAAATACAACATAACAAAGTATACAAAAATATCCTGGTAAGATTACATATAAAAGTCTATAAACATCTATTATCTAAAATACTTTTTTGCATTTTTTTTATACAATTTCAGTTCGGTCACGTTTCGTAGGCCAAATAGTCTGCCAGAATTTGGGTAGACTAGACGGTAAGCATTCGGATGAGGATTGTCCTGAATCTTGAAAGGTCCAATGTATATGTCAAAAAACTTTTTTAATTCACCGCTGATGGCTTTAGACTTCTCTTGTGTTTTAACAAGGACCAAGTCTTCAATTTTAAATTGAGTAGGCTTCAATCTTTTGTCATGTCTACATTTCCTCTTATCACCTTGAGATTTCATGGTCTTTCTCACTATTTCCTCTCTCTCTTGAGTACTTAATGGTTTGCAGACTGGAAAATCAATGAAATCACTAATTGGATGTGGTGGTTTGCTATTATACTGTATTTCATAAGGCGAAAACCCTGTTGAGGAATGCTGGAGGCTATTCACAACATCTTCGAATTTCTCAACATAGTCAATCCAACTAGCATGATCAGTATTGCAGTAGGTTCTAAAGAATCGCCCAATTTTCCTCATGTATCTCTCCAAGGGGTTTCCTGACGGATGTTAAGCTGAAATAAGAATGTGACTTATATTTGCATCTTCAACAAAAGCTTTCCATACTCCAGAAGTAAATTGAGTCCCATTGTCTGATAAGATTTTCTGAGGTTTTCCAACCCTGCCAAAATAGTCTCCTCTGATTTTTGAAATAATGCTCTTACTGTTTGCCTTGCGAAGAGGGTATAACTTAATGAATTTTGAAAAAAACATCAACCATAACAAAAATGTAGCAATAGCCTCCTCTGGTCTTCGGTAATGGTCCATATAAGTCGACAGCGACTAACTCGTGTTGTTCTTTTGGTAAGATGTTTTGCATCAATCCTCGACAAGTTTGGTTGGATGCTTTTACTCTTTGGCACCTGTCACAACCCGTCAAAATTTTTCTAACCCTTCTGGCTATGTTGTTAAAGTACACATTTTCTTGGATTTTCTGGATACACTTTTGAATCCCACAATGACCAAAACTTTCATGAATGTACTTGATGAGTACATTGATGTACTGTTCAGGCCAACATAATTTCCATACATCGGTATCTACACTGTTTCTCTTGAATAGAATCCCCTTGTAGATTTTGTAATAATCTCCCACTTTTTCATGTCCCTTTTTCTCTAAATAACTTTTGACCAGTTTACAGTTCTCATCGTGGTTCTGATTCCGTCGGATGTCATTACAAATGTCTCTGATTTCTTGTTCATTGTCCACCCCTCTTAAATACATAATTTTGAATTCTTTTTCACATTCCCCACTGTCATCTTCAAAGTCACCCCCCACATGTAGTCTAGATAAAGCATCAGCAACTACATTATCGGGTCCTCTAAGATATTTTATTGAGTAATTAAATTGTTGTAACAAGAGTGCCCACCTGGTAATCCTTCCATGATGCAACCTACATTCTTGAATATAAATTAATGCCTTATGGTCTGTGTAGACAACTACCTGGTTTCCCAATAAATAATTTCTGAATTTAGAAAATGCCCAGTAAATGGCCAAAAACTCTTTCTCGGTAACAGTATTGCATCTCATGTTTTTTCAAGGTTCGACTAGCAAAAGCAATAGACCTGTGTTCTATTTTCCCATTTATATATACTTCTTGGAAAAGGTGAGCACCTAGGCCATAATCACTACTATCTGCCATAATGCAAAAAGGTAAACTTAAATCAGGACGGTACAAATATGACTGTTACATAACTGTGTTTTTATTTCTTCAAAAGCAGCTTCACATTCCTGATCCCAAACCCACATTGCGTTTTTCTTCAGCAATCTGTTAAGACTTGGAGCATTTAGAGCTTGGGTACTAATGAACTTTCTGTAGTAACCGCACATCCCGAAAAATGACTTTAGTTGTTTCTTGGTTTTTGGAATTGGGAATTTTGCAATTGCCTCGAGTTTTTCAGGATCTGGCAAAATACCTTCCTCAGAAATACTGTGCCACAGAAACTTCAATTTTTTCATACCAAACTTACATTTAGATAATTTAAGTGACATTCCCCCTTTCCTTAATCTATTGCAAACCTCCCACAAAGTATTAACATGTTCTTCCCAAGTTTCTCCAGTGATCAAAATGTCACCTACATACACAGTTAATTTTGATAAAAGATCTTTTCCCAAAACAAAGTCAAGTGCTCTAATGAATTCGGCTACTGAGACATTCAGCCCAAATGGTACCACACAATACTGGTAACATCTTCCCCCATACAAAAAGGCAGTATACTTTCTGGAATCATTTTCTAATTCTACTTGGTGAAATCCTGATGTGAGATCTAAACTGGTCATGTATTTCATTCTTTCAAATTTATGAAGTAATTCGTCTATATTCTCGGGATGATCGGTCTCTCTTTCCAGATACTTATTTAGGTGTCTTGAATCTAGTACAAGCCTGACACTGCCATCACGTTTTGCAACCACTACCAAAGGATTATTGTATTGGCTCTTACTTCTCTCAATGATGCCCCACTCTTCCATCTTTTGAAGTTCCTTTTCTACATCTTTTCTCTTTGCAATGGGTACACTATAAGGTTTTATAAAGAATGGTTCATGTGGTTTTAATCTGAGTTTACATTGATAATTCTTTACTCTGCCAGGTCTATCATCAAAAACATCACAGTAATTCCACAATAATCTTTCTAACTCTACCTTCTGTTCTTGGTTCAAATTATCTGATTCCCGTAATTTTTCTTGAACTATATCCCCATATTCTCCATCATCATAATCCTCAGTAATTTCCTCTACACAATAACCATTGTCTTTAGAAAATGTAACATCCCTAATTTCAATTCCCTTATCAGCACAGTTTTGAACCGACATGTCAGTACTGGAACATACTCTCGTCTTAGGATCAATAAAGGTAAACAAACTCTTTTCCCAATCAAATGCTGCATTAGCTTTTAATATCCAGTCCATACCCAACAGTACATTCTCATTTAGGTCACTTATTACAAGACATCCTTGAGTAAACTGTACATCATTTATACTGAAGGACAACAACACCTGTCTATTAACAATTTTGCTCAGTTTGCCGGTAATGCCTCTAATTTTTATTCCAACAACTGGTAATTCGACAAAGTCAGGATCATGCTTAATTATATCTCTTAATTTGCTTGAAATGGCACTAATTGGACTCCCTGTGTCAATCAAACAATACCCTTCCCAACCTGCAGCTTTAATTTTTATGTATGGACTACCAATAGTGGTGTTTTCCCTTTCTTCCTGTTCTCCATACAAAAGATCTTCTGCTATCTCATCATACCTCTGTTCCATATTTAGGTTTTCTTTATTAGGCAATACTTTCTTCAAACTTCTAGGTCTACTGGAATTTACTGGAATGTCTGGATTACTATTTACCTCACACACATCCTAACTAGTACCCCGTTTGATGATTTCATTAGGCTTAAAAGCAGAAACTGGTTCACAAATTTCCCTTAATTTGATCTTAACATCATTATCATCACTGTAATCTTTAAATTTGTCCCCAACAGATTTCAAAATAATCTCAGATGCATCAGCACAATCAACCCCCCTGTCTCCTGATGTATTACTAAGCTGAACTGGCACAATCTGATTCTCATGTGGAATGTAGTTAGAGTTCCTGGCACAACTATTCTCAACACTATTGCTTATAACATCCTCCTTAACTTCAACATAAACTATTCCATCCAATTCACCATCAAAATCTTCTAGTACATAATCACCATTAGCCTTAACATCAACATTATCATCATCATTGCCTGAGCTTACGCTACAAACACTACTAGTATCACCAGCATTACTCACAACACCATCTTCACCAACCACATCCACATGAATATCAGACTTTCCAGAAACTTCAGTACGAACATCATTATGACAACTTACATCTAAAACATCACCACACGTAAGTTTGTACAATCCAAAATTATCAAAGTTATCCTTACCTTTCATTTCAGCATTAGGTGCTTCTTCTTGATTATATAAATTTGCAATTATATCATCTTCTAAGCCTACTTCATCAAAGATAGCCTGGTTCCTATTACAGTTGTTTCTAGTATTTTCTCTGATGACATTCCAAAATTTCCTGTCAAATTTAATTTTTTCATTACCTCTATCTACAGATCGATCATAAGCATACTGTCTATACTGGTTAGGTCTTTGATTATAGTGCTGTCTGTTCTGGGTGAAATTAGCCTGATTTTGAAAATTCCTTGCCCCAAACTGACAGACTCCCAGTGGAGCATTTAGTCGTTTAAAGGCCTATGTCTGTCGTTTCCCTGCCTCGGGTTACCTTCTCTCATGTCATTACCCCAGGACCCGTTTCGATTTTCCCATTCTCTGTTTGAATTAAAGTGCTGATCATTCCTACCAAAATTTCTTCTGTCATTGCTATTATAATTATCCCTGTTGTTGTTAAAGTTTCTTCGTTCACTATTATTGTTATTATTTCCATGGTTAGGTTCCCACCCTCTGTGTGATGAACTTACAAAGTCATTAAATCTGTTGTTTTGTTCAAAGGCTCTATCAAGTTTCTCCACATATTTCAAGAATTGTTCTATGGACTCATCTGGACCATATACTAAACCCCATTGTACTCTTTTCGGAAGTCTCCGTTTTAGTGCATCAATTTGAGTTAGCTCATCAAATGGCTTATCCAGATGCACTAATTTTTGCAACGGTTTCTCACAATAGGCTTTCATTGACCCATCAGATTCTCTGTAACTAGGACCATTCAAGAATTCACTTTTGATTCGAGCTTGCTCATTTTCCGACCAAAATTTGGTTAGAAAACATTTTTCGAAATCTTCAAAGGACATTTCCGCGGAACATTTCTGATTGGCCCACGAAAGCGCCTCACCATCAAGTAATTTCTTTACAAATTTTATCTTAACACTATCTGTCATTATGGACGTGAACTGCTCCTTGCAGAATTGCATGAAGTCTTTTGGGTGTATATTCTTGTCACCAGAATAAGTTTTAATGGGAAAATTTCCCCATTCCCCATTACAACTATTACTAAAACCTTTTTGCAACATAGTTTCTTGTATTTCTACAAATTTTCTGTCTACAGTTTTTTCGACATTACCTACTCTACTACAAATTTCTGTGACCTTTTTGTCAGAATCAGATTTGAAAGATTCAATTTCGCTTTCAAAAAATCGTTTTGTCTGGTCAAATTCATTTCTCAATTGAGAATTTTCCTCGTTTACAAAATCAACAACTTTTTTAAGTTTTGACAGGTTATTTGAAATTTCGTTACTTAAATCAGTTTCAAGGACAGAAATTTTGCTCTCAACCGTGTCCACACGACAACTAAGTTCTTTTTGGTTTGACTCAAAAGTAATTCGCCATTCTTCGAGAACCTGATTAGTGTGAGCAATCTGTTCTGTATTTGAATTTATTTCTGATTTTAAATCACACACAGCCTTCGAAATCGACCTGTCCATCTGTTGTTGTGTCTGTTCAATTTGTTGACGTAATTCGGTACGAGAATCGTCCATCTTCGAGTTTGTGTTATCCAACTTCGAGTTTAACTCTGAAAACATTTGTTTTAACATTTCCAACATTCCTACACTGTCAGAAGCGCTTTCCCTAATAGGTGTACTCGCTACACCGCTGTCAATACTGAAATCTGCGTCTTTTTCCATTATTTTAGGAAGCAGGTACTTATCTTAGTGTCCGTCGGCGGTCGTTGGTGTCCGTGTTTTGCGAAATTTCTTCAATCAGGATGGTTTCGCTCGGTTGATTCACTCCTCTTCTTGTGACCCCAGAATCGACGTATTTACTTCTGAAGAATGACTGGTCCGTCGTATATCCTCTTCTTGTGGTCCCAAAACAGACGTATTTTCTTCTTGTGATCACAGAAGAGACGTATTTTATTTTGAAGAATCACTGGGTGGTCGTCACGTCCTCTGCTTCCTCCACCAAATTATAACATTTCAGCTCCTCAACACCAAATTAAAACGTTCCACTTCAATTTGTTTGCACTTATAGCGATCCCAGCTTCCTCAACCAAATTAAAACGTTGCATTAGGAGGTGTCTGCTTCGTGCAAAAGGTCTTGAGTTCATATTGACGACAAAAGTAATTCTTCATTACAGACGTTTATTTACAAACAGAACTGACAGACTTCACAGACTCAACAACTGACTCTCAGAGGTAACCGCACTGCATATCCCAACTGGCAACTGACAACTCCTAGGTGTATTAATGTCTTTCCAAACAATGAGAGTCCTTGACAATGTTTTGTTTACAATACGATAGCAATTCACGACTTAAAACTAAATTAGACATTACAGAATTTTAGTACAGATTAAAGTAAGTAAAAGGATCAGTACATATAAATTCTTACAAGCATACTTTCCAAATAGATTTTATAACATTTTTCTACCAGCTTCTGGATAACCTTCACCAGATTTGTACCGATGTTTCCAGAAATATCTTGACATTTGATTCTGGATATTTCTTGAGTGATTTAGAACAACTATTTATATGTAAAATGATTTAAATCGTGTTTCAAAACGTAAATAAATCTTTTTAGCAATATTTCTTGATACAAATCGTCTTTCGAAATTAGGTTATGAAACAGTTTTCACAAGTTTTCGTATTCTTGCGATCATAATATAGAATTTCTCCATAGAAAGTTCCAGAAGTGTGCATTAAACGTTCATTTACAGACTTTCTCTTTAGCTGGTGAGTTTTTAAAAGTATCTTGTCCATATTATACGAAATAATTTAGCTCAAAACTGATAATTTATACAATTAATCAGAGCTACAGCAAACAGCGAGTCTTTCTTTTACAAAATGAAATATAATTACAAAATTGAATGAAAATAGGTTACTAACACTAATATATATTTACATTAATTCTATTTTTGTTCTTTCTGTGCAAAATGTCCTAATATTGACACAGTACAATATTTAAACATCACCAAAGTTTCCCTTTACATTTTGCATATCTGTATCGACATCCCCTAAAAGTCTACAGTATCGAATACTTCAATATGTCCCAATATGTCCTGTAATGTTACAAGCTGTTGAAGCTGATGTAATCCTTCTTCGCTTTTATGGTCCTGGTGGTTGCTGTTTCGCAGTGCTTCACTGACACCTGTAGTGAAGCAGGAATTGTACTGTACTTTATACAGCATAGTGGTAATCGTGACGTTGCCACGGTACGACTGACCTTGGAAAGTTAAATGTATGTTACAAAATTCATTAAAATTAATTCCTGAGTCAATGTTTGGAATCCGCATAGTTCAATAAAGGTGTGTAGAATTTCTTGTATTTTCCTACCAAGTCCTTGTGCAGTGATTTTGTTTCGTGCATGAGGAAAATTCTTCCGACGTCTTTTATATTCACGGTGCTGCATTTCTTCTTTGTTGACTGTGTCGCTTAGATTTTGAAATAATGAACTTTTCTTCTCAGCATTGCTTAATGAGAAGGACCAAATTTAATTTTCTTTCTTTTACAGTTGTATTCTTGATGTAAGTACAATAGTGATACATTACAACTGATACATTTTTTCATATCCGTGATAAATTAACTTCTACTTATTATTAATAGAAAAGGTTTTTATACAGCAATTTCCATAATGTTCATGTGAAGAGGCTGAACTCGTACAATACAAAGTTCGTAATACTTCATATGTTACCACGTCTTTTTAATGTGGAATAAGTTACAGTGTAATCTAATTCTAGTAATAATTATTCCATGAGACAGAACGTATATGATCAAAGCATTTATAATACTTTTCACGTTTAATAAAAATATAGCTTAAAAATTTATTATTTGTTTTTCTTTTCTTGCGTACGCATTACTGACTGATCTTAAGTGTTCGTCAAAAAGGATCACATAATTTTATGCGCAAGTCTTCAGCAGCCGTTGCACGATTAAACGATGCACAATAAAATGATTCTTTCTTATAATCGTGTCAAAGTCATTCTGCATTCTTTATTTTGGCTTTCTAACACATTGTTTTGGAGGATTTAATTATCCAATAGTACTTGAAAATTCTAACAAATTATGAGGGGCCATCAAAAAGTTTCAGTCTGCGTGCGCTGCTGCAGCGTATATTCAACCCAGCGCTACCCCGCTGCCGGTGTATAAGCACCGACATGTGGCAAGGGGTTAGTGTGGCCTTCGAACGGAAACTTTTTGATCGCCCCTTATACCTACAACATTGAGGATGAACGCGACGTGATGTAATTTTATATGTGTTGGTTTAGATTCAAAATGACAGTAGTGTTTGATGGGCGATTCCAGTGTTCTCACTACGTTACTGTTTCCGCATTCATAAATAGTGAAATTCTGTGTTATAGATCGTGTTATATTTAACTTCGATGCTTAAAAATTTCCCTCCTAATAACTGTATCTGTTCATTTGACAGGAAGTGGGCCTATGCGACTGATAAGAAGAATTATTATATGAACTTCCTCGCAGACGTAGTGAATATTTCGCTGTTAAATCTCGCAGCATTTACGAAGTACCAGGAAGACCGCTCGCTCTATGGCATTGCCGGCGAAATGAAGAGTATCGCCACAAAAGTGAGTTGACATGACGACGGATTCGTACTTACATGCGACAGTCAAATGAAAAGGAGACGCATGAAAAAAGTAAATAAACAGTTTATTATTTCAGAATTCTTCGTCATAACTGTTAATATATTTAGCCCACTGTGAGACTCGATGGTCAATGCCTTAATGGAAAAATGTTTGCGATTGCCTGCGGAAACATGATTGCAACCTATGGGTGCCACTCTTAGTCTGAAGCAAATCGACGGCCACGAATGTCTCTTTTCAGGGCTCCAAAAATGTGGAAATTGGATAGGGAGAGATCGGGACTGTATGGAGGAAATGTAAGGGCGTCCCAGCGAAATTTGTGCACCGTAGTCAAAACAAACTTAGAAACGTGTGGGCAACCGTCGTTCTGCAACAGAAATGGGCGTTCCAACTTAATGGTGCCCTTCAGTTAACACACAGCGTTGGAACGCCCCGGAATGTTGTCAGACGTTATCATTCTCTTGCACGTTTTCCCAAGATTATTTCGACTACGGTGCGGAAGTTTCGCTGGGATGATCTTACAAATCCCCCATACAGTTCCCATTAATCCTCATGCTATGTCCATATTTTTGGAGCCTGAGAAAAGACATTAGTTTGTCATCGATTTGCTTCAGACTAAGAGAGCTACGTGAGGCATAGCAGAAACAGTTCGCTCGAATTGTCCGGAATGTTCTTTCAGACGCCCGCATTTCGTGGTCGTGCGGTAGCGTTCTCGCTTCCCGCGCCCGGGTTCCCGGGTTCGGTTCCCGGCGGGGTGAGGGATTTTCTCTGCCTCGTGATGGCTGGGTGTTGTGTGTTGTCCTTAGGTTAGTTAGGTTTAAGTAGTTCTAAGTTCTAGGGGACTGATGACCATAGATGTTATTAAGTCCCATAGTGCTCAGAGCCATTTGAGCCATTTTGTTCTTCAAACCGATCGCGAACGATAGTGGCCCAATGATACGTTGCATCGCCATTCATATACACATCAAAAAAGTTTTGCATTACCTCGATTTCGAGTCTCCCGGAACCTGTACACAAAATAGGAACTCAGATCAACATAAACATCATTTCCGCCCCTTTTATTACTCGTGAAAATTCCTCATTGCATTTTGTACCACCATACAGTGAAGCCTTCAGAGGTGGACCCATAGGTTGCAATCACGTTTCCGCAGTCAATCGCAAACATTTTTCCATTAAGCTATTTACCATCATGTTTCACAGTCGGATGAATGTATTGATAGTTACGGAGATTTCTTTTGAAATAATGAGCAGTTTATTTACTTTTTTCATTTGTCTCATTTTCATTTGACTCTCCCTTATATATGGCTTGTGTCCATCATCATAATATTAACGTTAGCATATTACTAGTGTATAAAATAGATTTTGTTTGTTAACAGACACACATACGCTACAAACCTTCCAAACAGTTCCGCTCCCTCCTCACGGATAAGGAATTTGAAAGTGTTTTCACAGAATTTGGCTTATGTTTCTCGCTAGCCTCTTCAATTGCTGTAGCTTTGGAACCAATGTAAGTAACTAATTAAATTAGTCCATTATTCTCTATTTAAAAAGTAAGCTTCTCAAATGTTAGTAATTGATCCCAACAACGTATTTATGGTATCTACTCACACAAAACAACGCATCAAATGAGATTTTCCTAAGCCTGTTTGTATTCTAAGTATGCAGTAAAGAAAAGAATATAGGCACAAACCGTTTCTAATCGCAGTATTCTGTTTGTGTCTTGCTTAGTGCAACTGCAGTTTGCATATTACAACTATAACATAGTTTTACTAGTACTTATTCTAAGAGTATCATTATTTTACCTGTAAGATAATCATTGTCTAGCAATGTAGCGAATTAAGCGCGCGGAATAGCCCCGAATTCTTGAACAATAGCATTGATCACTGTGAGAAGGGTGACAGACAGCATGAGGGGTTTGGTTAGTTTGGGTTGTCTACATCAAGTGCAAGTATACATTCAGGAGCAAATCTTGTTCTGCTAAGAGGATTATTACCCCTTGCGATAATCTGTTCTTATCCTCCCCCTCCTCCGCCCACCCCCACAGGAAACTTCCAACCCTCCCCCCTTCTCCTCACTGATACACGTACACTTTCTGGTCTGAGTTATTCGAATAGCCCCCTCCCACTCTATTAGTTTGACTGAATAATTAATTAAATTGATAAATTAATTAACCCCTCCCCCTTTGGTAAATCCCCATCCCTCCCCTTCCCTTTCCCTGGCCCTCCTACTCCACCCAGAATCTGGTGGCTCTGTGTCAGAGTGGAAGGATCCCAGGACAGGAAATTCAATTACACAGCAGAGAGTATATTGCTTATTTGTAAAAAATTCAATTCGCAGGAGCTCGATCTTTTTTGTTCATGTTTCTTTACTGTTCGGGAAGATGCAGGTCTTGTAAAATACATCGAAAAGAAGTAATTAAATCGATGGCTTTTTTTTATTCTAATCGCACAAAAAATACCATCGTGAAACAGTCGTCACATGTAATTACACTGTCAAAAATATTTCGATCATGAAACACAGACTGTCCACTGTCAGTCATTCACTGGCCCGCATAGAGCACTGCCTTGCACCACTGCACACGCAGGCTGCTCAAGTGTCCGCAAAGCGATGCATCCCATCAGTGGCTGTGACACACGCCGGTGTCCAAGACATGTATGCTCGTTCCCCACGATGGGGTTATTTGGTAGGAAATCCAATTCAGTTGCATGCTATGTCTTTAAACAATTTGCAGGAGAACCTGGACAGATGTGTGCTTGCAATACAGCTATTGTAAACAATAGATTGTGCAACCAGGAACCTGACATCACGACTGGGTTTTAAAGCACCAAAGAATCCTAAACTGTTCCTCTCTGCTGCATTTGGATGTAGGAGGAAGGGTCTACCATGTGATGGAATAGTGACAACAAGAACAAATGCCTCTGCAAAACAGAATCTACTGCGATGTATTTAGAAGCGCTAGACATGACACACTTAAACCACGATCCAGTCACTAACAGTGGATGTCAAGGCTAGAAGCCTGAGATTGCTGAAACACTCTCACATTCCACGCACTCACCTCCTGAGTTCCACAAGCGCCAACGTTCAGAGGCCAGTGAAAACTACCGCCACAATCGCAGCATGCATATGCCAGAGTGCTCCATCCTCGGCCATGGAGGGCATCCAGGGATGATCGTAGGAATTCTGATGTTATCAATACGTCCATTGCAAACACCTGTTATTTCCAATCTTCTCTTACGCAACGTATACACATCTGCTTCTGTTGCTCCACACAGCAGACTGGTCACATCGCCAGCCCTCGCTGTCGTGGGCAAGATCAGACAAGTCGGCGCATTCTTTGTACCTATCACAGGCTGAGATAATCCATTGCTTTGGGTTGCCGACTCCTCATGACCACTGTTGCAGCCAGCAACAGTACACTGCGTAAGAACCAGTTGCAGCTTGGATGTATACAGAAGTTCTAACTAATTCCACCCCGACATAGAACCCCTGTTTAAAAATTCCACTTTACCCAACCTAAGGCAGGCGTCACACACCTCGAATTTCTCACATGAAATGTAAAAAAAAATGATTCAGATGGCTCTAAACACTATGGGATTTAACATCTGAGGTAATCAGTCCCCTAGACTTAGAACTATTTAAACCGAACTAACCTAAGAACATCACACACATCTATGCCCGAGGCAGGATTCGAACCTGCGACCGTAGCAGCAGCGTGGTTCGGACTGAGGCGCCTAGAACTGCTCGTCTACAGCGGACGGCCATGAAATACAGAGGAGATCGATGCATATACGCTTTTTCACATTGCTGAAGTATCGTTACTTGCTGTGAAAATTAAGTGGCGGTATGCAATAGGCAACATTTTCTCTAAATATTTTTTCATCGGGTAGATGCTAAGATCTACCACTGTCACAAGACACCTCCCCACTTTCGAATTCTCTCTTAAGGCAACCAGTTGCCTCTCCACATTTGAGTCTCCTAAGATAAAAGTACACAGAAGTTGTAAATATCAGGTTTATACTATATATCACATTATAAATTCGTTAATGCGTCAGATTTTATTACGATTGTTAACTTTCCCTGTGCAGGTGTAAGATTGAAATACCCTTAAAATGTATCACCATAGCAGAAAAAAACGCCTGATTACTGTTCCAAGTCAAGAATTATTTCCGTGGTGCCCTAGACACCACTTCCACCCACCAGGCAGCATGTTACTGTTATCAAATTGACAGGCAAATAAATTAAATTGACCATGAGAGTCACTTTTCAAGGCGAGTAATCTTTCTTTTTCAGTAGTCAGATTACACTCACCAGGTAGTTCACATGGGAATCCTTGAAAAGAAAACGATGGTCTTTTCTAGGAATCCTATTGACAACCAACATTTGAAGCTGACCACAGAAGGATTCTATCACCGGCAACATACATTTCGCAATAGGCCTGCACTATTAAAAACATGCTCACAACGACTGTGTTATCGTCACCCTGCATAAAAAGCGGTTCTACAGGCACACATAACAGTCACTAATAGTGTTACGCCTTCTGGTAGTAATGCTGTATGTGATTTGGAATTAAGTTTTCCATTCAGCCACAAACTTGCATTGGATCCCATGGAGATGTCTTTAATGATTACAGCCACTTGTGAGTCATATTCGTGCCACTCTCAAATCTCAAAACGAGTTATCTTTTTATGAACCTATCTGCTACAGTAAAACTCCAATGTGGTTTCCCGCCATCTCTGCAGCTTTGTTCATGTGATGGACCCAGCTTATGTCAGAACTGAGCAGAAGTAAGAGAGAGCTACTATATCTGGCACGCTTCTGCATCCTGTGGAGAAACGTGATGAACCATGTCAATGAGACAATAGCGTCTTTTTTGACTACTTGGTAGGAATGGGAACGTGTTGTTATAGTTCTGCCAACTGTGTTCGATGTGTAAGAGCAGGACCAAACGAACCTTTGAAATGATAATTAAATCAAGACCCTACACTGCCGACAGGCGTTGATATACATCAATGAGGACAGTTGAAAATGTGTTCCCCGACCGAGACTCGAACTCGAGATCTCCTGCTTACATGGCCGATGCTCTATCCATCTGAGCCACCAAGGACACAGAGGATAGTGCGACTGCAGGGACTTATCCCTTGCACGCTCCCCGCAAGACCCACATTCCCAATTTAATGTCCACACACTACATTCATAGTGTCCCTGCCCGTTACACTCATTACTTGTGGCAGACAATCTTACCGATTCCTGTAAGAGTTCAGGCAACATGTGCTCACCCACAAAGAAGAAGAAGATCAATGGCTGGTTAGCCTTAACTATATGAAGATGGTATCTGTTCTTTCAGATATGTCTTTCTCTTGCAACACGAGGTAGTAGTAGAAAAAGACAGTACAAGAAGGATGAGGATTTTACTACTGCATTGTGCTGTGTATCCAAGATACATACAGGTACTGCAGCCATAGGTACATCTGCGTCCCTCAGGGTGCATTCACGTTTGACAACCAAACATTCTCTCTATTATCGTTATTTTGTACAATCCAACAAAAAAAGACTATGAACTATGAAACTCTGCTAACATCACCCAGTAGCGAAATCGATATTACCACAGCCCTCTCTTCTGATATATATGCCAAAAACAAATACTGTCTGTGCGGTGTCACTGAGCATATGTGACGATCCTATTAAATATACAAATATTGGTTCACTGAAGCAGGTGGCTTGAGATCGAAGTCTCTTCCACAGACCAGAGTAAAGGTTCATCACCTGTACTGTAAGAGGACAATATCCCACAGACTATCGGTCGCAAGAGAGGGTGCCTGTTTTGTTGTTTGACACATTGTTTTTTCTGTTGCTGGAACACATCCAAGCAGTGTATTACCACAGCTTCATACACCACCATATATTTTGCTTTTTCCACAACCACTTTGATGTCTGTATCAGGTTCTAAACTGACATTAACACGTTTCAGTTCATTGGCTCATGTTTCTCCTGTTCCTGCAACACACATACAGGATGACTGAAATAAAATACAGTCAGAACATATATAAACTGGTACAGTTTTGTGGTATTGTAGAAAATCAAATATGCACATTAATAATACAGTATTTCAAAAACTAGGAAACACCTTATAAGAGATAAGACAGAAGTTACAGCTTGTAAACTTATAAGGAGCATTCAAATTAAAACCCATTCTCACTACGACGGGACCTTAGAAGTAGAGGGGCGAAAAGAGTATAAGCACACATTGAGGGCTGGCTACTTCAGGGGCATACCTTTCGTTCTCTTTCGATTGATAGGTCCTTACCCTATTGTTGTGCTGCAAAGATTATGACCTCCTGGGAATAATCCACCATTTGGATTGGTAGGTCCTTAACCTATTGTTTGGTTAACTCGTTTTCCAAGAAACACCCACCCCTCTAACTCCCCCTCCTCCTCCCCCATCTCTCCTCCTCCCACCCCACCCCTCAGAGAACACAACTCGCCAACACAAGCACACTTTTGAGATCAATTTCATTGACTTATTATTGAAATCGATCAAATAATTAACCTCTCCCACTCTGAGAAACCTACACCCTTGCCTCTTCCCTCCCCCACCTGCAAACTGGCGGCAATAAGACTTTGTTGATCGGTCACTTGGTCGCAAATCGTTTGCAGTGTAAGGAAGGAATGTTGTAAAACAATTTAGATAATGCGTGGAATATTGTTCACTTAAACAATTTATAGGATACAAGACTGTGTATGGAATATAGTTTGTTTATTTATTTATTTACGAAATTTGCTGCGAAATCGATTGCAGTGTATGGAATATTATTTAAACAATATAGACAATGTGTAGAATAATGTTTATTTAAACAATTTATGGGGCGCAAGGCGGTTTGTGGAATATAGATTTATTTAAAGAATTTGTGTGGATATCGATTGCAGTATGGAATATTTAAACAAATGCAGTGCTCTTCTGTTCTGTTTGTGTATGGAAATGCTGAGCAGGCTTAGTTTATATTTTCTGCTGGAGTCAGGGATGTTAGACCCTTATCTTTTATTTCTCTCATTTTACGGAGCACACTGGTGTCTAAGCATAGACAGGAAAATCTGAAAAATCACATATCTAGAAGTTCATGACATATATCGAATCCCACCGCCACTTTCTGCACTCTCAGCAGCAAACTATTTTGTACAGATCGACAAACATACAGAAGTCATATTGCACTGACAGTTAAACGCTGCGAAATTGGTCACAGATCATGAATATAATGAAATGCACTATATTAACCACCGTTTGGAGCCTCCCATGCATGTGTCTATTGTCAGGGCACCACCGCGAAGGTCAAAACCTCCCAATGTCCAAATTACAGCTCACATTACTGAATACCGCTGACCACAGACTGCATATCGACCTCCTTGGATCTCGCGGCCCCCAAACAAAGCATCAAGTTGTGGCATTCTGTTGGTCAGGGAATTCCAGTCTCGCTTCCTGCCACCGCCTTTCCCAAGAGGCCACTCTCTGCTTGTGTGTGTGAACCAAAATCCCGAAACAAGTAGACAGAGGTTTTCACCTTTCCTCATAATACAGTGTTCCTATTTGCTAATGCTGGAAGAAAGGGGAGAGCTGATGCAGTTTCGTATCAAAAATAGAGTGAAATAATCAATTTGTACTAGCCTCTCAAATTAATTGTTTAACAATTTACAAGACTCAGATAGATCGTTTAAATCACTCACCTACGTCTTACAATGATTCTTCTTCGTTTGCAAAAACAGACATAATGTCTTTTGGGACAACAGCAATCAGTGAAATTATAATGTTACTTAAAAACCGTCTTGATTGCAAATATTTTTATTCATATGACCGGTTTCGGTTCATTCAGAACCATCTTCAGATCTGATATTTCAGTTACAGGAGTAACCCGTCCAAATCCAGCAGTTCTCACATGCTACGTCACATGTGACGTGTGGCATTATGTGGGGCCGACGTACACCGCTGGTGGTCATGGAAGGCGCCGTAACGGCTGTGCGATACGTGAATGCCATCCTCCGACCGATAGTGTAACCATGTAGGCAGCATACTGTCGAGGCAGTCGTCTTCATGGGCGAAAATTCGCACCCCCATCGTGCACATCTTGAGAGTGACTTCCTTCAGGATAACGATATCGCTCGACTAGAGTGACCAGAGATGAACCCTATCGAACATGCCTGGGATAGATTGACAACTGTTTATGGACGACGTGACCCACCAACAACTCGGAGGGATCTACGCCGAAGCTCCGTTGAGGAGTGGGACAATCTGGACAACAGTGCCTCGATGAACTTGTGGATAGTATGCCACGACGAATACAGGCATGCATCAACGCATGAGGACGTGCTACTGATTATTAGAGGTACCGGTGTGTACAGCAATCTGGACCACCACCTCTGAAGATCTCTCTGTATGGTAGTACAACATGCAATATATGATTTTCATGAGCAATAAAAAGGACGGAAATAATGTTTCTGTTGAACTCTATTCCAATGTCCTTTACAAGTTCCGGAACTCTCGGAGCAGAGGTGATGCAAAACTTTTTTGATGTGTGTTTTATTAAAAAGTGACTGGTTGCACATGTATTTATAATTTTTTGGTACACTGTCGCGAAACCTAAGTAGGTCGTAATGACCAACAATAATAATATGCAATTCACTTATTACGCGCTGTTGCAGCGTCACTCCGAGTTAGATGGAATTGATTCGCAATCATTGGGAACGACACGAAACCTTCCGAATTCTGTGGACAAGTTTTGATCACATGCATAGCGCACAAGGCTCAATTTCAGCAAGGCTACCATCATAAAAGAAAAACGTCTACAGGTAAACCAAATGCGAAACCAAAGTACGACACGATTAGATAATATCCGTAAGAGCTCCCGTCGGAAAAATCCGTCAGGGGCATGGGTGTGTGTGTTTGTCCTTAGGATAGTTTACGTTAAGTAGTGTGTAAGCTTAGGGACTGATGACCTTAGCAGTTAAGTCACATAAGATTTCACACACATTCTGCCACGCGAATAATTATTTTTCTCGCCCCACTGCGAATCACAAGTTCCCCAGAATTCCTTACACTTCTCAGCAGTGTAAGGGATGACCTCAATGGGTTAGCAATGGCTTTATCGTCGCTCATTATTTTTAAATACCTTTGCCCAGATCCCATACAGCCGCTTCTGTTAGTTAGCTAAGATTAGCAGCAATGGAAGAGAGAAGACAGTCGGCATGAAACGCTCCGAATACTGTCGACTCTACAAGGAGAGTAAGCTACCTTATTTCCTTAACCAAACTGAAATATTCGACAAAACTTAAGGTCTCGTTCCGTATTATACCTGTCGTGAAATGGATAAAATGGAGTTGCTACAGTTATTTAGCCATATGTTTTCCTAAAATATTAGAGGGCAATCCCGTAAATGTTCTAGGGCGCACCAGTGCACCCTGGCGCACGCTTTGAGAACCACTACCCTAACGTTCCCCCTCCTTCTTCCGCATATAGCAGAGGGAACCAATTTAGGAATCTATTAGTACTTTTAAGAACCCAATAGTGACCTCAAATTCCCAACTAATCAATTTATTGTTCCCGATAGTTGTATTGTATGTAAGCATGTATTTGGTATGAGCAGGCATTGTCTGCGCAGGTGTTTCTCTCTCCCCGACCGGTGCGAATGGCACCCGCCTCGCGGTCGGTAGTTTGGGTGATCTGTAGGATTTCTTTTCACCGAGTATGTTTAGTGGAAGGTTTTGGTGGAGGAGGGCGTTTGTGCTCTGAGACGTTGGTGCTCATAAAGCCTCAGATATATTTAGTGCAACGATCTATTTGGGTGGAAATTTCATTAGTTGATTTGCATAATATTTGTTTGTGATACTCAAACACTGAAAATAAGTTTTACTACGAAGAGGAATCATTTTAAGGCGGAGGTGACTGATTTAAACGATCTATCTGAGTCTTGTAAATTGTTAAACAATTAATTTGAGAGGCTAGTACAAATGGATTATTCCACTCTATTTTTGATACTTTTCTTCCAGCATTAGCAAATACGAACACTGTATTATGAGGAAAGGTGAAAACCTCTGTCTACTTGTTTCGGGATTTTGGTTCACACACACAAGCAGGGAGTAGCCTCTTGAGAAAGGCAGAGACAGGAAGCGAGACAGGAATTCCCTGACCAGCAGAATGCCACAATCTGGTGCTTTGTTTGGGGCCCGCGAGATCCAAGGAGGTCGATATGCAATCTGTGGTCAGTGGTATTCAATAATGTGAGCTGTAATTTGGACATTGGGAGGTTTTGACCTTCGCGGTGGTGCCCTGATGATAGACACATGCATGGGAGGCTCCAAGGGGTGGTTAATATAGTGCATTTCATTATATTCATGATCTGTGACCAATTTCGCAGCGTTTAACTCTCAGTGCAGTATTACTACTGTATGTTTGTCGATCTGTACAAAATAGTTTGCTGCTGAGAGTGCAGAAAGTGGCGGTGGGATTCGATATATATATCGTGAACTTCTAGATGTGTGATTTTTCAGATTTTCCTGTCTGTGCTTAGACACCAGTGTGCTCCGAAAAATGAGAGAAATAAAAGATAAGAGTCTAAGATCCCTGACTACAGCAGCAGATATAAACTAAGCCTGCTCAGCATTTCCATACACAATCAGAACAGAAGAGCACTCTTTGTTTAAATGAACAACATTCTACACATTGTCTATATTGTTTAAATAATATTCCATACATTGCAATCGATTTCGCAGCAGCAAATTTCGTAAATTTATTATAAACTCTATTCCATACACAGTCTTGTGTCTCATAGTATGTTTAAATAATCAATATTCCACTCATTATCTAAATTGTTTTACGACACTCTTTACACTGCAAACCATTTGCAACCAAATGACCGATCATCAAAGTCTTTTTGGCGCCAGTTTGCAGGTGGGGGAGGGAAGGAGCAAAGCTGTGGGTTTTCCCAGAGGGGGAGCGCTTACTTATTTGATCGATTTCAATAATTCGTCAATGAAATTGGTATCAAAAGTGTGCTTGTGTTGGCAAGTGGTGTTCCCTGAGGGGTGGAACGCGAGTAGGGGAGGGTGGGGGAGGAGGAGGGGGGTCGGAGGGGTGGGTGTTTCTTGGAAAACTAGTTAACCAAACCATAGGTTAAGGACCTGTCAACCCAAATGACGGATTATCTCAGGAGCTAATAATCCTCACAGCAGAACAATAGGTTAAGAACCTGTCAAGCGAAACAGAACGAAGGGTGTGCCCCTGAAGTAGCCAATCCTGAATGTGTGCTTATACCCTTTTTGTCCCTCTACGTCCATGTTCCCGTTGTAGTGTGAATGAGTTTTGATTTTAATAAGCCTCATAAATTATCAAGCTGTAACTTCTGTCTCATCTCTTATAATGCGTCTCCTAGTTTTGAAGTACTGTGTTATTAATGTGCATCTGGAACGATTGACACACCTAACAGTGTTCCCTAATGGTGTCTGCTGGTAGCAGTTATACACATTCACACGACTGTGCTGTCCACTGATCACAGGGCCCGACATAGCCTTATGGTAAGTGGTATACAAAACAATCTTATCGCCCATAATTCAGTTTGTTCAGATATTTATGCGCGTATTAGTACTTCCCTAGTAACAACTCTTGCCACATGGTATCAGAATTCGTATCTATGTGCCTGAACTTCACTGAAGCGAAGTAAAAAAAACTTTTACTTTACAATAGTACACATTTTTTGCGCTTGCGTATATTGATGATGATCGATATTTAATACAATGAAAATTGTATCCATGCTGAAAAACAGTGTCAGTAATGAATACATCTACGTGCCGTTTTCCAGAAATTCGACAAAACCAAAGAAATTTTCGGAGCCATGGAAATGTAACTCGGTTACTGATCAAGTATGCTACGGCCATTTGCAGTTTGACAAATTGAAGACACAGGTGCAGGTGCGTCTGAATGTGAAAGACAATGAAACAGAACAACTGTGTGATATACATGACATATTTTTCTCGTTGTGTACTAATAATTTGTTTCTGTGTCCGTTTGATTTTCATTATTTGAAAACTTTCAGATATTCGTTCATTCTCCGTATGAGATAGCAGCTACAGGTACATGGTTCCACTATCTGGAAGGAAAGAGAGTCGTGAGCGCCGCGTTCAAAAACTTCCAGCTGGTATCGTCACCTGAAGTCCTGGAATTATCTGTTCGACAGAGGGGCTGTTACTTGTATGATCAAAAGCGAAATTTGCCGTACAGCGTCAATCTTTGCAAAATGACCTGTAGAGCGAATTTCGCAATGCGCTTATGTCGATGTGTGCCTTACTTCTACTCTACACTTGGTGAGTATAAATCCGTTTTTTCTGAGTGAAACTTATAGCAAAATCTGTATGTTGCCTGTTTGCATTTTTCTTGAAATACGATAATACGTTTATTTGAGACAAAAATTCTGACTGAACAGTTGTATTTGTTGTGGCGAGACTACAAGTACACTCATCACAAGCGAAAATCTTGTTTGTTGTTGACATGTCGATACAGTGGTGGTGGTGGTGGTGGTGTTTAACGTCCCGTCGACAACGAGGTCATTGGAGACGGAGCGCAAGCTCGGGTTAGGGAAGGATGGGGAAGGAAATCGGCCGTGCCCTTTCAAAGGAACCATCCCGGCATTTGCCTGAACCGATTTAGGGAAATCACGGAAAACCTAAATCACGATGGCTGGAGACGGGATTGAACCGTCGTCCTCCCGAATGCGAGTCCAGTGTGTAACCACTGCGCCACCTCGCTCGGTGTCGATACAGTAGATACGCCGGCTGCTGCAGTTGCTAAATTCAAGTCGTGCACTTGAAAGGCTGCTATAAAATTGCCTGCCCTTCAGAATCTTGCTATCTGCAGTATTTTGAACATTTTACGATGCGGGAGTTTCTAGATGAAGTGAAAAAACATGGTTGAGATGGCTCTGAGCACTATGGGACTTAACTGCTGAGGTCATCAGTCCCCTAGAACTTAGAACTACTTAAACCTAACTAACCTAAGGACATCACACACATCCATGGCCGAGGCAGGATTCGATCCTGCGACCGTAGCGGCATCGCGGTTCCAGACTGTAGCGCCTAGAACCGCTCGGCCACTCCGGCCGGCTAGAGGAAGTGAAGATTGTATGTTGAAAAGGCGCTGTATTTTTCCCAAAACGTGTTATCGGCACCTTGTTGTATGCTTCTGGACTTGATGGAAGTGGCAGTACGTGGAGAATGTCTTTCATACATGCATTAGTGGATAGCGCGTACTGTTTCTACCAACCTGTGTTTCCTCCTGGTGTATCAAGATTTAAAAGATAAGAGAATGGTTTTTTGTTGACTGCAGTTCTACTACTTAAAAACCTAGTGCTGCATCTCTGAACTGATATTATTACAAACAAAATGTACAATGATGAGCCAAAACATTATGACCATCTGCTTAATAGCTTGTCTTTGGAACGAAACACGTCACTGTTTCCACGTATCAGGGATCCGAAAGTTTGTTGGTAGGTTTGTGGAGGTATGTGGCATTAGATATTTATGTACAGGTGATGTACTTCGCATAAATAACGGGTCGCTGATTTCCGTACGATGGCTCCCGATGGCGACCCAGATGGGTTCGATAGGAATGACATCAGGCGAATTTGGTCACCGAGACATGTACGTAAGTTTAGTGTAATGATCCTCAAACCACTGTATCACGGTTCTGGATCCGAGACACGGACAATTACACTGCTGAAAGACGACATCGCCGTCGGTGAAGGCATCAAGCATGAAGGGATGCAGGTGGTTCGCACCTGTCAGCGTGTCTTGGATTACTACCGCAAGTACGATGCAAACACAGGAGAATGTCTCCCTTAACATAATATTGCTGCCACCAATCTGCGTTCGTGGCGTGCTGCACGTACCGAGCCGCCGTTCACTTCGATGACGGTGTTTGTGGTAACGACCATCGACTTAGCGTAGCAAAAATGTGATTCACCCGAAGAGCTGACACGTTTCCATTGATCGACGGTCGAGTCCCGATGGTCTCGTTCCCACTACAGTCGTAATTGACGATGTCGTTGGGCCAGCATGTGAACACGTAGGGATGGTCTGCTGCGGAACTTCATGTTCAACAATGTACCATTAACGGTGTACTCCGAAACACTTGTGCGTGAGCCAGCATTGTGCTCTTTAGGCAAAGATGCCACAGATCACCATATATCCTACTTTGCAAAGCAGATAAGCCTCTGAGCCCCACGTTCTGTGAAGAGTGGTAGACGTCCAACCATTTGGCGCCTATTGGTAGCATCACTGTCCTTCTACCTCTCTCCCTAGATGCTCACGACAGTAGCACGTGAATATTCGACCAGCTTCACCGTTTTCGAGATACTCGTTTACAGGCTCAGCGTAATAATAATCGCCTCTTTGTGAAAGTTGGATTTCCCTATTTGCAGCGTACATCTTCGCTTGGGTGATCCCCAGTCCGTGTCTGCTCCGCTTACACACTTTTGTTACCGCGTCTCGCGCGCGCAAGGCCCCCAGTGGCATTCATCATGACGGTGCGGAGTGGTCATAACGTTTTGCCTTATCAGTGTAGTGCCTCATAGCATTGGGAACAAAAATTTTCTTCTAGCTCTTTTGTCGGTAACTAATTTTTAGAGACCGCTCCTGTGCACAAATTACAGGCGGAGTCTTGCAAACATGAAGAAACACTATTATTAATGCTATTTATTTACAAAAATAGCGCCGTTACCTGTTTCGAGATGACAGTTCATCCTCAAACGGCTGTTCACGTTTATATTACATCTGTTGTTGTTTACATTAGTTATTGGAAAGAAAACAATCGACAAATGGTTCAAATAGCTCTGAGCACTATGGGACTTAACAGCTGATGTCATCAGTCCCCTAGAATTTAGATCTACTTAAACATAACTAACCTAAGAACATCACATACATCCATGCCCTAGGCAGGAATCGAAGCTGCGACTGCAGCGGTCGCGCGAACAACCGACAACTAATGTAAATAATGATAAATGTAATATAAACGTGAACAGCCACATGAAGAACATATCGGACTGAAACCGATAACAGCGCTATTTGCGCAAATAGCTTTATTACTAAGAGCTGATTGCTATTTTGTTCTTTTCAAGGAGCAGCTTGTAAGAACTTTCTTACTGACACTTAAAACCAGTCAGTTTCCTGGTACGGCACATTGAATTTCTTAATGAAGTATTTATTTATAATTTGTCTTTTGATTCGTATACTCTGCAACTACCTCTAGTATCATGGAAGTTATTCTCTGGTCTCCTCTAGTTCCATGAAATTTATTCCATGATGTCTTCAAGCATTTCTATCAGCCAGTCCCTCCACTTGTCAGTTTTTCCTTATGTTCCTTTCTTCGCCGATTCTGTGAAGAATATTCTCATTTCTTGTCTTATCAGTCCACCTAATTTTCAACATAGTACTTCATCTCAAACGCTTCGATCCTCTTCGTGTACGGTTTATCCACAGTTCATGAAACACTACCGTACTGTGCTCCAAACGTACATTCAGACAAATACTAATAGACTCCCCTCGTCCAAGAATGCCCTCTTTGTCTCTACTAAAGCGCTTTATATATCCTCCCAGCTTCGTGCCTCAAATGTTATTTTGCTTCCAAGGTAGCAGAATCCCCAACTTTGATGTTGCTTCTCAGTCCACTCAACACGTCCTGTAATTCTTTTTCACTTTTTACGACGACAGAAATGTCATCGGTCAATCTTATCATTGATATCCTCCCACCCAGATTATCAATACCACTCCTGAAAGTTTCCTTTGTTTCCATCATTTCTTCTTCCATGCATATCGATTGAATACCACAGGGGAAAGACAACATCGCTGTCTTACACTTTTTTTTTAATCAGGGCACTCCGTTCTTGGTTTGCTGTCGTCATTGCTGTCTCTTGATGCTTGTACAAATGGTATATTATCCATATTTCCGTATCGCTTACTCCTATTTTTCTCAGAATTTCGAACATGTTGCACTATTTTACATTGCTGAATGCTTTTTACGGACGGAGCAAGGTGTTGCAATGGATGCACACTGGATATGCATTCGGGAGGAAGGGCGTTCAAATCCCCATCCAGCCATCCCAATTTAGGATTTCCATGATTTCCCTAAATCGCGGAAGGCAAAAGCCAGGTTGATTCCTTTGAAAGAGAACGGCCGATTTCCATTGCCATCTTTCCCTAATACGAGCTTGTGCTCCATCTCTAATGGCCTAATTATCGAGGGGATGTTAAACTCAAATTGTCCTCTTTCTAATTCTATTTTAATGTGCATGTCTTCATTTTTCTTATGTCCCGCTCTCCTTATCAATTGCAGTACCAGAACTGCCCGTGTGATGCACTAACCTTTTAGAAAGCCAGACTGATGCTGGAGCCTTCGTAGGTTACATTATTCACATCAAATTGCCTCTCGTAACTAACGTCACTGATACATTGACAACTTAAATTATCAAGTATGTTTATATTGTATTTTATTCAACTGTATTTAGTTGCAGATTAAGAAGGAACGAACATATTTATGTATTTACGGAAGTTATTATGTAAGGGAGAAACATTTGAACAAATTAATCGATCCACTATCTAGATTGCGATTGAGAATTTTTGCACCTGGCATGTTGAATAAAAACCGCTGCAGCAAAAGTTTGGCTGTAGATGCCTTTCCAATAAACGGTTACGTTTTTCGCCTGGATTTTTATATAGTACAAATATTTACATCTCCTCAAATTAATTATTTATGTGATTTCTGAAAGTGATGGAGCCGGCCGAGATGGCCGAGTGGTTCTAGGCGCTACAGTCTGGAACCGCTGCGGTCGCAGGTTCGAATCCTGCCTCGGGCATGGATGTGTGTGTTGTTCTTAGGCTAGATAGGTTTAAGTAGTTCTAAGTTCTAGGGGACTGATGACCTCAGCAGTCAAGTCCCATAGTGCTTAGAGCCATTTGAACCATTTTGAAAGTGATGGAGTATCTTAACCTCTCCTATGTTTGCGATTGGACGTCCACTGCTTTTAGGTGTGTCGCTAAGGTTAACTGTGTGATTTGGTTATGAGTGTAAAACTTGATGTATTTAGTCAGTTTGGTAGGAAATTTCCAGCCAGTCTGTCCTATGTAGTAGATTGATACTGTATATTCTTGAATCCGGAATTTTAATTTTTTGTTGTTAAAAGTATGAAATAATTTCTGATATATTTTGTAGTGAAAGCTGCTTTCACTTTATGTGATCTAATTATGTTTGCTATTTTTCGGAAAATGTTGCCAGTTAATGGTATATTGTAAGTTTCTTCCACAGAGCCAGTATTTTCTTTCTTTTTTGCTATTTGTTTCTACATTTTCTCTGTCATTGTATAACATTACTGTCACATATTGCTATCTGATATCTGTTCATTTTTTGACCGCTATGTTGCAGTCACATTTGTCAGCATTGGGAAGGTGCGCTAGGAGGGGAAGCTTCGCTCCGTCTAGCAGTACAGGTGGGCTTTGGAAGGTTCCAGGCCTCCTTTTTCGGGAGGAGGCGGCCTGTAAATCTCTTTTAAATCAATGACGCCTCTCTGGGGTGTTGATATCCAGGTCGTGCTCTGCTGTGCTGCTACTGTATAAACACAGTCGGCACCAATCTACGTGCTGCTAATTGAACGCCGCCCCCACATTTTACCATCACGAGGTTTGCACCGAGCTGAAACAGTGTTACTTTTATTGGTTGGGCCAGATGGGCCGTGGCCAACGGCATTGCTGCAGTAGTAACACCGGTTCCCGTCAGATCACCGAAGATAAACACTGTTAGGCTGGGCTAGCACTTGGATGGGTGACCATCAGGTCTGCCGAGCGCTGTTGGTAAGTGGAGTGCACTCAGCCCTTGTGAGGCAAACTGAGGAGCTACTTGACTGAGCAGCGGCTCCGGTCACGAAAACTGACAACGGTCGGAAGAGTGGTGTGCTAACCACAGGCCCCTTTGTATGTGCATCCAGTGACGCCCCTGGGCTGAGAGGATGACACGGCGGCCAGTCGGTACCGTTGGGCCTCCCAAGGCCTGTATGGACGGAGTTTAGTTTAGATGGGCCATACGATAGGTGGGGCTACCGAATCTCACTGAAACAAACAACATTTTTGGAGTGAAACACAAACAATACTCCCAAGCTAGCTGAGAATTTCCGCGCCGTCTGGGCCTTTGAAGCAGTCCAGAAAAGCAATAATATAGTTCCTTATCTTCAGGGGGTGGACTAGTGGCTGGGCTCGACATTACCATATCAGCACTTTGACGTGGGTCGTGGTTCTGTCCATACAATGCTTTACACACACAGCCAGTGACAGCTTGCCTCACAATTCTGCCGCAAGAGCCATGTACGCTCATCTGCATCCACCTCTCTGGTGCCCTTACCTTTCCTAACGCAAAACTGATCGTTACCTAACAGATCCTTAGTTTTCTTTTCCACTCTTCTGTATATCATTTTTGTCAGCAACGAAGAGGTACTGAATCGAATTATAGAAACAGGAATTTATGTCATAACTCGACCAAAAGAAGTTGACAGGGCAAATTGTGAACTTCAAGGAATATACAGTTTCGTAATGGAGGAAAGTGCGAAGTAAAAATTGTAGAGGATCTAACCTGCAGTAAAAGTATTCAAGTGGATGTAGTTTTCTGTAGTTGTGCAGACTGAAAACCACATCATCTACCAGCCTTGTGTCATTTTCCACACGACTTTGCGGCCTTCCTTTTTTGTGACGGTATTTTAGTTTTGTCTAACTAGTAATTTCATTTCTCTTCTTTAGTATTCTTCATCTTACACTACTGGCCATTAAAATTGCTACATCAAGAAGAAATGCTGATGATAAACGGGTATTCACGGGACAAATATATTATACCAGAACTGACATTTGATTACATTTTCACGCAATTTGGATACATAGATCCTGAGGAATCAGTACCCAGAACAACCACCTCTGGCCGTAATAACGGCCTTGATACGCCTGGGCATTGAATCAAACAGAGCTTGGATGGTGTGTACAGGTACAGCTGCCCATGCAGCTTCAACACTATACCACAGTTCATCAAGAGTAGTGACTGGCGTATTGTGACGAGGCAGTTGTTCGGCCACCATTGACCAGACGTTTTCAGTTGGGGAGAGATCTGGAGAATGTGCTGGCCAGGGCAACAGTGGATCATTTTCTGAATCCAGAAAGGCCCGTACAATACTGCAACATGCGGTCGTGCATTATCCTGCTGAAATGTAGGGTTTCGCAGGGATCGAATGAAGCGTAGAGCCACGGGTCGTAACACATCTGAAACGTAACGTCCACTGTTCAAAGTGCTGTCAATGCGAACAAGAGGTGACCGAGACGCGTGACCAATGGCACCCAATACCATCACGCCGGGTGATACGCCAGTATGGCGATGACGAACACACGCTTGCAATGTGCGTTCACCGCGATCTCTCCAAACACGGATGCGACCATCATCATGCTGTAAACAGAACCTGGATTCATCCTAAAAAAATGACGTTTTGCCATTCGTGCACCCAGGTTCGTCGCTGAGTACACCATCGCAGGCGCTCCTGTCTGTGATGTAGCGTCAAGGGTAACCGCAGCCATGGTCTCCGAGCTGATAGCCAATGCTGCTGCATGCGTCGTCCAACTGTTCGTGCAGATGGTTGTTGTCTTGCAAGCGTTCCCATGTGTTGACTCAGTGAGACGAGGCTGCACGATCCGTTACAGCAATGCGGATAAGATGCCGGTCTCATCTCGCCCGCTAGTGATACGAGCCGGTTGGGATCCATCACGCCGTTCCGTATTTCCTTCCTGAACCCACGGATTCCGTATTCTGCTAACAGTTATTGGATCTCGACCAACACGAGCAGCAATGTCGCTATACGATAAACCGGAATCGTGATAGGCTACAATGCGACCTTTATCAAAGTCGGAAACGTGATGGTATGCATTTCTCCTCCTTACAGGAGGCATCACAACAACGTTTCACCAGGCAACGCCGGTCAACTGCTATTTGTGTACGGGAAATCGCTTGGGAACTTTCCTCGTGTCAGCACGTTTTAGGTATCGCCATCGGCGCCAACCTTGTGTGAATGCTCTGAAAAGCTAATCATTTGCATATCACAGCATCTTCTTCCTGTCGGTTAAATTTCGCGTGTGTAGCACGTCATCTTCGTGGTGTAGCAATTTTAATGGCCAGTAGTGTATATTACATAAGTAGAGGACTGTACTGGTAGGAGGCCAGGCTGCATTGTTCCTCTTTCTCTCCCTCTTACGACATTATGCAGCGTGTACATGTTTCCCATTCTCCCATCCATCTAACATAGACCTCTTGCTCCATGTATAAAATGGCAGGAAATTCAAAATCTGGTAGTAAATTAAAAAACAAGGCGATTGCCTTATTATAAAATGGCGCGAAATTAAAAGATTTCCGGGATTTTTTTTTAAAAAGTAGGGTTTCTCCCACACCTATAACTTCACAGCTCTGAAACTGCCATATCCCTGCGAGCAGACACAAATATGGACGCAGATAAGCTGGCGGCGGTCTTACGATGGAGTAGTGCAGCAAGTGTCACGGCTGGTGCGTGCAGAGCATTGAAGTATTGACGGAACCACTAACTGAGGTGCTTACCTGTTGGTGCAGATAGGCCGGTCCAGCAGTTCTTATGCTGACATCAAATACCTTTCACCTGTCTCACGCCGTGCTGCTTCTACATGCTAGGTTGTTCAGTCGCTCGTACTGGTCGCGTCTGTGTTTCTCTCTCTGCTCGTCTTTACGTGTTGTTCGGACTCCGTGCCCTTTTTCTAGGGCTCAGCTCCGTAGCTTCAGTGGGGCTGCCTTCGGGTAGTGTATCTGCATTTGTGCGCAGAGTGACGATTTTGCTGCGCTGTCACACTTGTACAATTACAAAAATGGCGATGCAGGGTGTTCTTATCCTCTTGATGCTATTACTTGTTTCTTCGTCGTGTTCAACTTATGACCAACACGGACCCAGAAATTTTGCAATGCTGGCACCAGAAGTTGTGGCATCAGGACCAGCAACAAAAGTTGCAGCAAGAGAAGGCGAAGGAGCTGCTGAATCTGAATGTAGAATTTCTGTGATAACACGCCACGCTGGTGGCGGGCTAGGCGCCTGAAGAGAAATATTTTTCCCCTGTCACCCCCAACGCCATCAGCCGGTTTTTACGTGTTCGGGAAGGTGGGGAAATTACGTGCGCGAATTCTTGCTGCACTGCCGCATAAGGCATATCGTAGATCCAGCTGACAATGACACATTACTGTTGTACAGCAGTGCAGGGTCATATGAAACTGAACGAAATTTGAAGCGCTCCACTGAGCCTGACAAACTTAACTTCGAGGAACACTCTCTATTACTGATACAGTATTTTGGACATCAAACTCATATACTGGCGGCAGCGCCGCAAGAACCTCATGCAATTGTACGTGGCTTGAATCACAGGTTATGCTACAGTCTGAGTGACAACAGTATGCTACCTCATATGTGAACTCTCTAATTAGGGATGTGATGGTTCTGTTTGTAAGTAGGCTGTTTACGTTTTCTTATTGGTAGCGCCACGTAGCGCTCTGTATGAAAAATCACTGGCTGTGCCGTGTGCAGTCTGTGGCTGGTTTGCATTGTTGTCTGCCATTGTAGTATTGGGCAGCGGCAGCTGGATGCTCACAGCGCGTAGTGTTGCGCAGTTGGAGGTGAGCCGCCAGCACTGGTGGACGTGGGGAGAGAGATGGCGGAGTTTTGAAATTTGTAAGAATTGGTGTCATGAACGGATATGTACATATATATTATGACTATTAAGGTAAATACAGTGTTTGTTCTCTATTAAAATCTTTCATTTGCTAACTGTGCCTGTCAGTAGTTAGTGCCTTCAGTAGTTTGAATCTTTTATTTAGCTGGCAATAGTGGTGCTCGCTGTATTGCAGTAGCTTGAGTAACGAAGATTTTTGTGAGGTAAGTGATTTGTGAAACGTATAGATTAATGTTAGTCAGGGCCATTCTTTTATAGGGATTATTAAAAGTCAGATTGCGTTGCGCTAAAAAATATTGTGTGTCAGTTTAAGCACAGTCTTGTATAATTTTTCTAAGGGGACGTTTCATATAGAACAGTCTTGTATAAATTGTTCTAAGGGGACGTTTCATGTTTGCATCTGACTCCACTAGTGTACTGGTCTTATCCGATCTGTCCTTAGCCAACGTTGTGCAGATTGCTGAATCGTCAAATTACGGTGGCTGGAAGGGACGTACATTCCGAAATTGGCAGGTGGTAATGTTAAATACACATGATAAGCAGCGCCCATCACCTTGTGGGGTTGGCTAAGTGACCTTACTTACCGCTGAGCCACCATGTGATGACGCCAGTGACGATTCGTGTGCGGTGACGCCCATGGCGAGCTCGGCGGGTGCAGGAAAATCTAAGATTCTTAGCCCCGATTCGGAGCGTTTTTCGGTCTCTTGACGTCGCCTCTGCTTCCACTCAACGCACAAGTCGGCGTCCTGTACCGAGTCTGCATTCACAACGTCTTCAAATCTACTATAACTATAAACATAGGTTTACTTTTACTCAACCTATCTTCTAAGAAAAGTCGTAGAGTCAGTATGATCTTCTCCTAGTTCGGCTTCTGCCAATTTCTCTATTCTTTTGTAAATAATTCGTGTTAGTACTTTGCAACTGTGACTTAATAAACTGATAGTTTTGTAATTTTCACACCTGTAAATACCCGCTTTCTTTGGAATTGGAATTGTTACATTCTTCTGGTACTCTGAGTGTATTTTGTCTGTCTCCTAGATCTTGGATACCATACAGAAAAGTTTTGTTGTGGCTGGCTGTCCCAAAGACATCTGTAATTGTGATAGACTGTCGTCTAATTCAGGAGCCTTGTCTCAACTTAGGTCTTTCGCTGCTTTGTCAGATTCTTCTCTAGCATTATAGCATCTCTTCATGCATCTACTTCCTCTTCTGTGTCTATAATATTTGCTCCAAGTTCATTTCCCTTGTACGCCCCATCAGTATACTCCTTCCACACTTTAGCTTTCCTACTTTGCTCGGTACTAGTTTAGTACTTAAGTTCTATACACAAGTATATGTGGGTAATAGTGGTTTATATGCATGCAGGAAGATGAATGTTCTGTCTCCATGTAGTATTAAACTGCCTGGAAACTCCAATACTATTTACGTTTCAAAAGCCATCTTATTAACTGTATAAAGTGCCCTGACTAATGAACATGGTGTTATCAAACTAAAGGCTATGATTTTTAATTCCACAGTTATGCTACTCATTTTTGACACTAACAAACAGTATTTTTGAATGCATCCCATGCCAGATGCTTCTGCTTGTGTGTGTGTAAAGTATGAACAGTCTTCACTTAAAACTTACGGGCTGATAGGCCGAGATCGATATATAAATCTCTCCCCTGACGTTTCGTCTCTGACAGCGGGAGACATCCTCCGAGATATAGCGGGGAACTGCAAAGAGAACGCGAGGCAGCGCTCATTATATAGGGAGTGTAGTGGGCGCCACTGTCCATCACGTGGCGTCGGCCATGCGACTGTCCCATCTAATGCCAACATTGTCGATTGAAATTAATCGATCATCACGTTTCCGGTGCAATGCCAACATCCACATTTTATCCAGTTTAACACCTTCCTCTTTCCTGTTGAAATTATTACGATGTTTATCAATCTCGATAGCCTCGATAGCGCGTATAATAATGCGAGGTTTTAGATGTGACGCTCGCCTCGATGAATTTTATTTCATGATTACCTTCTTGGTAAACATGTTCCGCTACGGCCGATTTATCCGCGTGACCCAGGCGGCAATTCCTGTTAAGTTCAACTAGACGGGTGTTCACACTTCTCTTTGTGGTACAGATGTAAAGCTGACCACAACTACAAGGTGTCAGCTAGTAGTGTAGCGGGAAGCGTTGCGCACCGTGGATAAGACGTCGTGAGTTCTATTACAACCGCTGCTAGTCTTCCGAGGAAAGAGTGATTTCAGGTGTGCCGCAGTGGAGTGTCGTGGGACCGTTGCTATTCACAATATACATAAATGACCTTGTGGATAACATTGGAAGTTCACTGAGGCTTTTTACGGATTATATCGAGAGGTTGTAACAACGGAAAACTGTACTGAAATGCAGGAGGATCTGCAGCGAATTCACGAATGGTGCAGGGAATGGCAATTGAATCTCAATGTAGACAAGTGTAATGTGCTGCGAATACATAGAAAGAAGAACCCCTTATAATTTAGGTACAATATAGCAGGTCAGCAACTGGAAGCAGTTACTTCCATAAATTATCTGGGAGTAGGCATTAGGAGTGATTTAAAATGGAATGATCATGTAAAGTTGATCGTTGGTAAAGCAGATGCCAGACTGAGATTCATTGGAAGAATCCTAAGGAAATGCAATCCGAAAACAAAGGAAGCACTTTACAGTACACTTGTTCTCCCACTACTTGAATATTGCTCACCAGTGTGGCATTCGTGCCGGATGGGGTTGATGGAAGAGATAGAGAAGATCCAACGGAGAGCAGCGCTCTTCGTTACAGGATCATTTAGTAATCTCGAAAGCGTTACGGAGATGATAGATAAACTCCTGTGGAAGACTCTGCAGGAGAGACCCTCAGTAGCTTGGTACGAGCGTTTATTGAAATTTCGAGAACATACTTCACCGAGGAGTCAAGCAGTATATTGCTCCCTCCTACGTATATCTCGCGAAAAGACCATGAGAATAAAATCAGAGAGATTAGAGCCCACACAGAGGTATATCGACAATCTTGCTTTCCACGAACAATACGAGACTGGAATAGAAGGGAGGACCGATAGAGGTACTCAAGGTACCCTGTGCCACACACCGTCAGGTGGCTTGCGGAGTATGGATGTAGATGTAGATGTAAAATTTTAAATACCCCTGGTGCAGCCAAAGGATGTTGTGCATCTTTGGTCGATAGTAAATATTCTTTTTTTCCCATGGTGGGTCTAAAAATAATTTCCACCCCATATTTGCTTAACACTTTCCCAATGCGATCTGTGACCTGACTAATGAACGGAAGATAAACCTTGCCGTAGGGCGGCTGTTGTTCGTCGTTGCTCCTGATTCTCTGCCTAGAGCGAATAGCTCGATATATTTCCTTAATAGAATAGACATTCTTCTCGAAAGTCGACCGAAGATGTTCAATCTCATCTTTTAAATAAACAGTTTCACAAATTTTGTACGCCCTTTCTACCAAGGTTTTTATTACAACTCTTTTTCGTCTAGGGTGGTGGTTTGAATTTTTATACAAATAACGATCAGTATGTGTGGTCTATCTATACACCTTATGGTACAACGTTGCGTCCCGTCGTTTAATGACAGACACATCCAGAAAATTCAACTGCGCATTACGCTCCGTCTCAATTGTAAGTTGGATTTTCGGATTAATGCTGTTTCGATGAATCAGGAAGGCATTCAAATCCTCTGCTCCGTGTGTCCATACGACGAAAATGTCATCGACTTAGAGATACCATCTGGCTGGTCTCTTACTGGCAGTGTGCAGCGCCCATTGTTCAAACGTCTCCATAAAAAAGTTAATCACAGCAGGAATAAGAAGACTGCCCATAGCCACCCCGTAAATCTGTTCATAAAAATCACTATTGCAATGAAAGTAGGTTGTGGTGAGGCAATGTCGGAATAATATCACAATATCGATGGGAAAAATATTCGATATGCATGAAATAGCTTCGTTTACCGGAATCATGATAAATAATGACACCATATCAAAACTGACGAGGATATATTCGGCCCCACGCTCATTTCCTTTAACTTTTCAATTAAATGAGCTGAATTTTTAATATGTCTGTCAGTCCTACCAACATAAGGCTGCAGCAATGAGGCAAGTTGTCTAGCCAACTGGTGGGTGGGGCTGCCTATAGCGCTGACTATTGGCCTCAACGGAACCTCGGGTTTATGAACTTTGGGTAATCCATAAAGTCTAGGTGGGTACGTGAAGACGCTTTCACCAGTCGATTGGTCATTTTTAAAATCTTCATAGTCGGATCCTCCTGATGTTTATTGTAATTGGAGGGAACAAAAATATCATTGATCTTTCCATGATAGTCTTCACTCTTCAATATGACGGTGGCATTACCCTTATCTGCAGTAAAAACAATAATGTTTTTATCTGCGTTTATATCTCTCAGCGCTTTCATTTGTGCCTGTGACAAATTACTGTTAGGTGGCTTAGATGTACGTAAAATCCTAGCTGTTTCCATCCTAATTACATCAGCGGACTGCTGTGGAAGCTGACCGATACCTGCCTCAATATTTGCTACAATATCCTCTATGGGTATGTTTGGGTGCGTCACAGCAGAATTGTCTCCTTTGGCGACTGTCCTCAACTGTACCTTCCGAAATGTTTTTTTGTAAGTTAGCGAACTTCTTCTTCTGTCTTTTTACTGATATTTCTGCACTAACTTCCATAGTTTTGAATGTTAGACCGTCAATCTTATTCCAATCACCACACTGCATAGCGTTACTAATAACCAAGTGGAGATGAAAAAGTTTACTGCCGGTTTAGTGCTCACCGCGTCTGATGAATCCTCTCCTGTAACACTGCAGATTCAATACGGTTGTAAATACGATGAGCCTGGACCGAGGGAAACAGAGATTGTTTCATAGCCGACGCCACGTGATGGGCAGTGGAGCCCTCTACGCTGCCTATGTAATTAGCGCTTCCTCGAGTTCTCTTTGCAGTTCGCCGCTTTACCTCGGAGGATGTCTCCCGCAGTTGGAGACGAAACTTCAGAGAAGAATTTTTATACGTCGACCGCAGCCTATCAGCTCAGAAGTTTTAATTGAAGACAATACCGGCCGTGAAAGCCTACATTGTGTGATCAGTATGAAACAGTGTTCATCCTTTGGAAAGTGGTAGAAACTTTAGTTGTACAATATGCGGTAAGAGTTAGGAACACACGTGCGAGAAAATGTCTTTCCTGTCCATTCATATTTTTAATATTTTCTTGTAAACTGTGTAGAAACTCCAACACTATACATTTCCTGTTTGTCTCTGCGCAAGAAAACATCAGCAAAGCTGAAGTTGTGATAAGAAACAGATTAAAATCCTACAAAGACTTTTGTGGGTGAGAAGACATTGACCTTCCGATCCATAGGCTGACACTTCCTAGCATGGATGTTACCTGACTTCTTTGTTTCTTCTGCTGTTCCTGGGAGCTATTAATAGCCCAGTTTCTTTACGAGCGGTATGTTAGCGTGACAGACCTGTTATATGACAGTGAGGGCATTGGAATGTGAATACGGTGTGTGTGTTTCGTTTGCTAGGTGGCGCTGAAGTAAGTGATGCACTATATGACAGATGCCAGTGTCGTATGCTACTGGAAATGGCATCTCTGTAAGCTAACCATCTGCGGCGACAGTCATTCCAAGATGGGTTGCGGCACAGTCAACACTACGACTGTTGGAGGAATTGGGCTAATGATCACAGGGCCATGATTCTGCATGCCAACGGATGTTGCGGTCTACTGACATTCCCTACAGCTATTTAAATAAATAAAAACTGATCCTCAACTTTTTTAGTCCTGTCGTCTTCAGCTCCGTAGAATATTATAGTATGTTGATAATTTTTACTTTTGGATTGTCTAATTACAATTGAATGAAACACAGTTTTCGTGCATATGCGTTTCGCCTTTTCTCTTTCCATGGAATCTTCAGTGGCCTGGAATATGTACATATTTTTGTTTATGTTATTTAGTTTAAATGTTCAAATGTGTGTGAATTCCAAAGGGACCAAACTCCCGAGGTCATCAGTCCATAGAATTACACATTATTTAAACTAACTTATACTAGGGACCACACACACACCCATTCCCGAGGGAGGACTCGAGCCCCTGCCGGGAGGGGCCGCGCAGTCCGTGACATGATGCCTCAAACCGCGCGGCCACTCCACACAGATATGTAGTTTACATTTTGGGATGACGTATATACAGGTTACACTCAATTTAGCTCTCGCTTTGGTCAGATACAGGCCTTACAGAACTGATGTTGGTGTTAAATTACTATTGGGACATAAATGGTAAAAATGTTGGGAGCCATTTTTATTTTGAAATCAGTGCACTCTTTTTAGATGCATATCAGATGTAGTTGGAAGAATCTCCACCAGCATCAACAATGACTGTTGCTAAATTGCTCAATGAGAAACAAACAACACTCATTTGCTAATTTGATTTTCAAAAATTCTGTCATTTTATTCAAATATCAAAGCCAAAACGTGTCACACACACACACACACACACACACACACACACACACACACACACACACACACACACACACACACACACTCACACTCACAAACACACACAAATCACAGATATCACAAAAATACACTCAATAGTTTGACAATAAATTTCGATCTTTGTCAATAAAAATATCATTTGACCCCTCTACCTCCCACAAATTATAGTATTGGTACACTCACAACTGGGGTGTTAATGTCATCTTATTCCAGACATGGAAAGACCATAATCCTTCCAGCTGTAAAATTAGTGTGTGGTTAAGTCTGAAACAGCGTACCTGACTGTGGTGGGTCTGGAGGAGGCCAGCTGCTTTCCACACTGCAGTTATAGACGTGACACTAGAGTTGGTGTCCTGCCCCAGTTTGCCATGGCTGGTAGCGCCACATGATGTCATATGGCACGTCGGCTGCCTCTATACAGGCATTCTATACTAGGATATCGTTTTACATAATCACTTAACAAATATTTGTTATTTGGTTTTAGATATCTTTTACAACATCATGATATTCCATTTCTTATTCAATTTTCAGTCTTGCAGGAGACTGAGAGGTTGTTTAGTCATTTTAACATTGCATTAAAACACAGTGTTTTAAAATAACAAGAAGGATCAAAGTCATAAGGTTTTATACAAGCTTTTTAAAAATTTTCATACACATCAGCTAATAAGAAAAATGTTATTAGATATAAATCATGATCTCTTAATTTATAATAAGCCCTTAAATTATTTCCCATATTATAATCATGAAGTTGTGAATGGTTATAGATTGGTGTCTGTTTACAAGAAATTTTTTTATTTGGTTTCAAGAACAAAATTAATTGGATTAATCTTCATTTTAAACACAGTACTTTATTATTTTTTAAAATATTTCTTACATAACTTATATAAGTTAGAAAACAATTCTTCGTTCTTAAAAAATTTCGCATTAAAAATTGAAATTCTTTAAATTTCTTTTTAAAAGTCCCTGATTTGTGCTTAAAAGATTTAAATAACATTTTTTTCTAATAATTTTAGATCATTAGTTTAATGGTAGGAAAGAAAATGTACTTTTTGGAAAAAACGTTTTTTGCTTTAAGGATGGAAAATATTTTATTGTTAAAAGTCTTAGATCTTTTCTTTAAAGAATTGTTTTAAGATAAGAGATTCTGTGTGTTATTCATTATGTATTACTCTTATACTATGAAATTATTAGCTGCTATTTACTATCACTAGAAATAAAGAATAAAAGTAAAATATGAAGATATTTCTATACAAGAAAAGATAAAGTAGCTGATTTTATTAAGAAAAATTATAAAATTAATCTGGTGATTGTTATCTTTAATTTGGAGAATGACTGTGTAAAATTAGAATGATATTGCAGGGCACAGAATTTTAGGATCTTTAATAATATAACTTTTCAGGATGGTAAAAAATATTTTATTTATTATTTATAGTCTGGATTGTATTTCTATTGAGTGGCTTCATTTAATTGAAGAGAAAAACGTTTTGATTACCAATGATATCTTCAATTCATTGTAGTATTTCAGAGGCTCTGAACATATACTCTGAGATTATTAAAATTACCAAAACAAATTTGATTTAATGCTTTAAACATTATGATTTTAATTGCACAGAAACAAGATATAGTAATCCTGTTCTTTAAAATATGGATATACACAGAATCAATCAAAAAATATGACATCAAGTGATTAAAAAAACGCTTTGTTTCTGCTATCAATGAGAAATTTTAAAAAGATTAAATGACTCAAAGGACTAAGGTTACTGGAGAGATCAGAAGCTATTATCTAATCAAAGAAATTCTTTTTGATTTCATAATGTATATACCAAAAGATGAATGAACAAAAGATTTCCAAGACAAACTATCTCATCAAGAAGGAAAAATAAGAAACTGGTTAAGAATCAATTAAAAATAAGAAAAAGGAAATGAAAACAAGAAATATAAAAAGCTTATGAGTTGTATTATAATAATAAAATTTATTAAAAGAAATTATGAAAGTAATTGGACTCAACATGAGATTTCTTATTTTTTTTATATATTCTAGACTATCTTTTTCACAGATTTGCACGTTTGTTATAACAATATGGATTTTTATAAAACAAACTAAATCATTAATTTGTAGACAAATCATTTTCTTTGTTTTTCCTTCCTCAGTTTATTTTTCATGATTTTCCTTTGACAACAATATATTAGCATGTTCTTAACTTGGAATTATTTTTAAACGATGTTTCTAATAATATGCAGAAACGTTTTTTCCACATACCCAGGCAGGCATTTCACTGTCAATAAACTTTGTATAATATTTAATCTCATACTGCCTTCATGTTGACCTATAATCATCTTTTGCTTTCTTCAGTGTATTAAAGTTATCAACTGATTTATCAATTTAATACATTCCATATCTTTCTGTTCTGATCATCTCCATTTATTCAGAAGCATATTAGTTAAGTAAAAATTATATATTAGTTAAAAGATCTAGTTTTTAGTGTGTTTTTAAAATGATTATGATGTGTCATTGAAATATTAGATAAAATTAAAAACTAACAATATTAATAAAAAATGTTAAAAATACTAATATAAAATTTGTAATGCATAGATTCATTTCTATATCTCATGAAATAAGCAAACTTGTTAACAGTAAAGAATTCAAGAATAGTGATTCATTACCCTAACATCCCCACAGAAACTTTACAAATGCACCATTATGAACTAATTTTGAAATAAAAAGTGAAACTAGCTGAAAAGGATCAAAAATGGGTAGATGAAGCAGTTTTACCATTAGTTTATGACTATGGAGAAAATTAGATTTGAAAATAAGTAGGTCACAACAACAATTGTATAGAACAACTAAAAAAAGATAAACAAAAAATGAAAAACCATCAAACTGGAGGATAATGGCATAGAAAATTTGAGAGAAATAATAAATATTCCTTTAGAGAAAATATATGAAAAAATGAGCAAATAAATGCAATACTACAACACATAATCCTGTGAAGAACTAATGAGGATATGAGACCAAAATTTATTATTTTAAGGTTCCTTAGTGATAATATTAGACACATTTATTATGTAATTAGAGCACCAAGAAGTAAGATTATAAAACTGTTGAAAGGGATTAGAAATATGGACCACAGCTGTGAAGAAATGTTCAGAGATTGAGAATATCACAATTCAATAAATTTGTTCAAAATATTAAAGAAAATTCGGGAACTGTATACCATTGCAAATGTATTAACATAGTATAGTGTTATACACCAGATCAGTGTCTTGAAGGCAGAATAAATCACAACTTTTACGACTGTTTTTTATAGAGTTTATTTTCATTTACCCTACTATTGTTTGAATTATCAAAACCTCACTGTTTAAGATAAATCTTATAAACATTTTTTTAGAAAGTTTCTCCACTAGGTAAATCTCCAGAAATTCTGTTTTTTGTATTTCCTGATCTTAAAAATTTATTTTTACATCTTTTTATAGAAACTGCATTTCAGTTCAACTTCTAAAATTTCTGTTGACCAATTAGCAGTAGAACATTTTTCGAAAGTTCGTTTCACTTTGCTTATTCTATCTTTGTCAGCCATTTGTAATTGGGTTTATAATCATTATATACAATTTTAGCTAAATTTAAGTTAAATTTATGTACATCTTTAGGTCCATTTGTATTGTTGACTGTTTTGTATTAGTATATTCTTAAACCAGTTTTTAACTGAATCAACCAATGTATATTTACTTCGAAGAGTAAATTTTTTCCACATATATTTCTTTAATTTTCTCTCAAATCTTTCTACATTAGATTCCTTCCGTTCTCTATTAGTTGGGAGAATGATTAAAATTGTCGCAGAAGAAGCTGAGCAGCACTGTAGTGTAGTGGTTATGTTACTAAACTGTTGCATGGAGGGTCACGAGTTCAAATCTCATGTGCACTGTACAATTTTAATTTCTACATTCAGTTCGAGTACATTCTACAAGTATCCACAAATATTAAGAATCATTGCACTGGAACATTCTGTAGCCATATATATACTGCATATGTTGTGGCTGGAGGCAGGTCGCTCCACGCTCTTGTATGTGCAAATGCTGAATAAACCTTTGTTGAGTGAAGTTAGCGTTCGTCATTCATCTAATTACACCTTCTTCTACGTGACATTATTCTAGTGGAGGCGCCTGGTAATGGAACTTATGATAGCTCACATTATCGACGACACAGTCACTCCCATCAGGCCACGACTAAGCAGCCCTTTACATGGCGAGAAACCCGTGTTCGAGCCACATTCAACAGATCGCAATCTGTCGGAGACAGGAGAAGAAGCGGACGTTACAATGACAGCAACTGTGTGCCACCGCATAAGACGTCCTTCCGGGTCGTCTGGTGACGATGGCAAAGATGCAAACAAGTGGCTGAAGGTATTTGAGCATATAGCCAAAATTAATAAATGAGATATCACCGTGTATTTGGCTAACGTATTTTTTTACTTGGAGGGCACTGCCAAGCAATGGTATGAGAACAATGAGGAGAAGTTCATAAGCTGAGAAGTATTACAGGTGGAACTGCGCAAATAATTTGGTGACACACAACGACTGAAGTGCAAGGCTGAAGGCACAATAAACTGCAGGGCACAGCATCAGAAGATGCTACAGCATTCTACATTCAAGACATCTTGGAGATGTGTAAAACAGTGGTTCCTAGAATGAAGGAGGAAGATAAGGTTGCACATCTCAAGAACTGTGTTGCTGAGGACTTGTATCAAATCCTACTGCTGAAGGAGATTTCGACAGTAGATGACGTCATAAAATTGTGCCAGTATATCGAGACAATGCATTAATACAGAATTACACGCAAGAAGTTTGTACGGCTTCCAAACGTTGTATCTATGTCTGAGATGGAGGAAGAAACTGATTTCACAAGTGTTCTTCGTCAGATAGTGAGACAGGAAGTTAAGAAGGGACTTGGATTGCACGGCGAGCAAAAAATCGAGAACTTCAAGAGGTCATAAGGGAGGAAGTGGAACAGACATTGAGCCCAATCTCTCGTCCTCCATTTCCATTTAAAATGGTGAAAAAGTCGAGACCCAGGCGGAGTTACGTTCCGAACATGCCGCATGAGGACCCAGGATAAGCAACCATTATGTTTCCACTGTGGACGACGGGGATATATGGTGCGCTATTGTCGAGAAAGGCGGCGGATATTTCATACCGTCCGCGCCAGAAGACAGCAGACTGATCTTAGCCGACGTCAACTCCGGGACGACGAAGATGAACAAAAGAGATGTGGTGGGTGCATGGAACATCATAGTCAGTCATTTCGGAGAAGTACCGTCGCCAATTGCAGAAAACCGTATTTGTCGACAGCAAAACATCTCTGCTGAAGGTGACTAATGGGAAATATGTAAAACCTACAGGAATATGTGTCATTCGTGTGGGTATAAGTGGCCATACACAGCCCTTAGAATTCATCGTCTTACAAGAGTGTAGGAATGGAGTCATTTTCGGATGGGACTTTATGTAAGCTTTTCAGGCAATTATAGATTGTTGTTACTCGAAGATTACCTAGTGGAGATGAGATACTGTGGACAGGAAGATGCGCATCAGTGTGTGCAGAGAATGTGTGCTGGATGAAGTGATCATTCCTGCAGTCAGCGCTAGAAAGGCAAGTGTCACGTGTCATGCCATGCATCAACCCGTAGATCTTGTAGTGGAATGTAAGAGAAGCATAATACTGAAAAATAACTTGGTCATCCCAGACTCTGTCGTTTCATTTAAGAACGGTTTCAGTGAATTGTGGATAGGTAACTGTCGCGCGAGAGCCGCAGATCCTTTTAAGACACATGTGTGTAGCAAACGCTGAGCCGTTAATTGAAGAACAGCTGAGTGTCATAGAAACCTCCCCAGAGTCTGTGGTGTTTTTTAGGTGTCTCCAACAAAGTGGATTGAAACTTAATCCAAGAATGTGTGTCTTTGAAGCAAAAGAAATCAGAAAACTTGTGCCAACGAAGGTGTGCGCCCAGACCCTGAAAAGGTGAGATCTGTAACGGAATTTCCTATTCCTAAAGGTATTAGAGATGTGTGTGGATTCCTCATACTATTTTCTTCTTACCGTCGTTTTATTAAAGACTTCTGTATCAAAGCCAGGCCACTCCAAGAGTTGTTAAAAGCCGATGCTAAATTTGTCTGGGGTGTCGCTCAACAAGATTCTTTTGATGTGCTGCGAAAAGTTCTGACGACCACGACTGACTCTCTACTTGGTCTGTACGATGGGCACCTACAGAACTACACATAGGTGCCAGTGGGTGTGGGATCGGTGCTGTTCTGGTGCAAATTTTGGATGGAAAAGAGAAGGTTGTAGCCTGTGCTTCTAGGACAGTTACAAAAGCTTAGAGAAACTACTCAACTACAAAAAGAAATGTCTTGCTTTAATCTGGACCATGTGCAAATTGTGGCAGTATCTCTATGGAAGGCCATTCACAGTTGTACAGACCAACATCACTTTTTTGGTTAACAGGTCTTATAGGATCCAACAGGACGACCCGGCAGGTGGGCACTATCTCTTCAAGTGTATGACATTACCATAGTGTACAAAAGTGGAAGAAAACAGCAAGATACCAACTGTCTCTCTGTGCAAAACATCAAGACATTGATGAAGATAGTGACTGTCTCGCTGCACTCCAGGATCTCTCTGCTGAGCGGAAGAAGGAATCCAAAATATCTCAAATTATGTTTGCTTTAAATCGGTCAGAGGATGTGAAAGGACAGTTTAAGGTAGTTAATGGATTACTTTGCAAGAAAAACTTTGATCCGTTTGGAAAGAGGTGGCTACCAGTGATTCCTAAACACATGCGCCTCGATGTTCTACAGAAATTCCATGACACACATGAGTCAGGACATTTAGGATTTATTCAGATATACTGTAAAATCCGCAAGAGATTTTTCTGGCCAGGTTTATTTAGGAGTGTCCGTCACTATGTGTCAAACTGTCGAGAATGCCAGAGGAGAAAGGCAGTTCCTCAGAAACCACCTGACCGACTCATACCTATTCCACCAACCGAAACGCCTTTATAGCGTGTTGGGATTGATCTCCTCGAACAATTTCCAACGTCTTCTAGCAACAATAGATGGATTATTGTTCGCACTGATTACCTGACACGCTTTGCCAGTACAAAAGCCGTGAAAACAGCCGAAGCATCCAAGGTAGCAAAGTTGATCGTGTAAGTCATTGTATGAAAACACGGTGCCCCAATGTCGTTAATAATGGATCGATGGAAAGTTTTTCAATCTAACCTCGTGACAGAGACAAACCGTCAGTGCAACATTACTCATCAAATGACGACTGCCTACCATCCGCAAACGCCTTAATAAGAGCTTGGCCGACGTACTATCAGTGTTCGTCAATGTTGAGGAGAGCAACTGGTATGAGGTTCTACCTTTCGTGACCATTGCCTAAGACACCACCAAACACCACACCACAGGATATACGCCATTTTTCCTGGAGCATGGGCGTGAGGCGACTACGACGATGGACACTGTGTTTTAGTTACATCCTGATGACGTGGACGACGACTACATCGGCCAGGTGTTAACCAGATCTGAGGTAGTCCGGCAGTTAGCTCGACTCCGCACGCTGCAGGCTCAAGAAAACAATCACCGAAGGTATGACACTAGCCACTGCCCTGTTGCCTACCAGCCTGGTGGCCTCATCTGGATCTTTACTCCTGTTGGTCTCTCTGAGGAACTCCTCATCCGCTATTTTGGACCCCGTAAACTGTTCTCTGATGTTACTTATGAAGCTGAAGATTTCGACCCCGCAACAAGACGACCAAAGATCGGAGATACGGTGCACATCGAATGAAGCCCTATAAGGATCCTGCAACCCGGGGTAAATTCGAAGCTCCAGCGACAGGCAACAAGCGTAAAGATGACGAAGAACGTAGTGCCAAAGGAAGTTATAAGAAGATCACCACCAGCGCTATAGTCAGTGATCATGAGTCGGAGTGTCCAGCACCGATGACTCGTTCCCGGACTAGGAGGATGCATCACCGAGACTCTGTTCTCTTAAGGAAGGAGCAATATCGCAGAATATGCTGAGTAGCACAGTCAGTGTGGTGTGGTGGTTATGATACTAGACTGTTGTATGGAGGGTTGTGAACTCAAAATTCACTTGAGTTGTAAAATTTTAATTATTACATTCGGTTCGAGAACATTCTAGAAGTATCCACAAATGTCAAGATTCATTGTACTAGAATGTTCTGTAATTGTATATATAACGTATGTGTTCTGGCTGGAGGCAGTTCGCTGTGTGCTCTTGTATGTGCAAGTGCTGAATAAACTTTTCTCAAGTGAAGTTAGTGTTCGTCATTCATCAAATTATGCCTTCCTCTATGTCAAATTATTATATTTTTAATAACTTCTTGAAGATATTTGTTGTAATATTCTTTTCATTTTCTGTTTGGAGTTTTCTCATATCTCTTACAACTAAAATGACTTGTGTGTCTCTAAAACTCTCACTATCGACTCGATGACTTCCATTTCAAACCTCTCTTCATCACTGAGAAGTTTATTGCTAACTATTTCCTATGCTTTTTATGAATGTTGTGAATTGCTTCTAATACAGTAATTTATTCATTTTCTTTCAGGTATTAGACCGATATGTGATGTCAAAGGTCTTGCTTGTCTTGCACCGTATGCTAAGAACCTGGAACATCTGACTGACAAAAATGGTAAACCAGTCAGGTGCAAATGTGTTAATCCTTGTGAGACAGTTCATTACACAGTGTCAAAAATAAGCGAATTAGCAATGTGAGTAATCAATTTCTTATGAATTCGTTGCTATTTTCGTTGTACCATTTTAATAACATTATTCGTAACTTATAGTCAATTTGTATTGGAATCAGGTGGGACATAAACCTGTATTACAATATCACGGAATATCTGAGGAATTATGAAAAAATTACATTCAGGTTTGTAGATTTGTTTGTCTTTCAGCAAGTAACACTTTCAAATAGATTCTACAAGGAAATGATCTAGGATATTTGCGAACGTTTGAGCAAGTTTTAGAACAATAATCCAATTTCAAGTTGACAGTACTTATGTGATAGAAAATTGTCTAGAAGAATAATATTCAGCGCTAAAATCGATTGTTATTGTCTTGAGTGTGTAAAATTTACAGTTCTTACAAACTTTATTTCAAAGTGACAGAGAACATGTGAAAGTAACAACTCATGTCTAATTGCATTCCTGTATGAGTAAATTAACAGTTCAAGGTAGATTAAGGTATCTGTCTTTTTGTTACTGCTGATTATATTATATATTATATTATAATGTATTCTCAGATTCCTCAGCACATACGAATTTTCGATATGATGTTAGTAACATAGCTGTACCACACCAAACGCAATGCAAAGTATCATATAGGTGCACCAGATGGCGGAACTAGCTCAATAGCCTTACGTAAAAGATCGCAAGAGATTCGAAAATTGGAGGGAAATACAAAAATTGGTGTGAAATTGAAAACTGCCCAGTGGGCTAGAGCGTTTTCTCCCCACTCCTATGACACTGTAGGACAATTGCATTAAGTATAAAATAGCGGAAAATTTAAAAAATCGAAGATGGTGGACCTAGCCCAATTGTCCTAAGTATAAAATCTAAGATGGCGGACCTGGAGATACGAGCACTGCCCTATGACACCACAATCCACAATGTAGATCCGAGATGGCGAATATGAAGCTATCAGTGAAGTTTTCAGACCACCTACGTCAATGTCATGAGCGTGGTTGCCACATCACTTAAATCAGAGATGGTAGACCAAGAGATATGAACACGTCGCAATTCACTGACACAGCTTACATGAATAAACATTTCCCCCCACTATCACCCTATATGCCAATGGTGAGAGGTCACCTGCCCTAAGTTTATACACTTAAGGCAGGATAGGCTGGGGCAACTGTGTCTTTATTTAAGCAAAATGCAGGTATTCCTTAAATGTCTAGCATATCTTGTAAAGATTATGTACAGTTTGAGTAATTTATGGGCTGTATACAAGAGATTGTGTTTAATGACTGCTGCCAGTGATAAACAATGATACAGATGTTCTATTGACTGGGATGAGTCTTTACTCCTGGAATTTTAACAGAGAGAAAGGATTCTGCTTAGGGATCCTGCTTGGGGAGGTGCTCAATAGATGATTTGTATTGTTAACAGACGCCATTAGAGCAATTTTGTGTTGTGAACCTATTGTCGAATTGTCGACAAAATTTAGTATTAACATTACAATCAGTAGAATGAAAAGTGTTTCCGAACTATGAGAATAAAACTCATATATGTCAAATGGCAATTTCTATGTATTATCCTTCAAACTTCATGATTCTGTGTTGTGCTGTCGGCGGTTTGTAGACTGAAAGAATCAGTGGAAAGTGAACTTGTGTGATGAACCTGCACTTCCGAACTACCCCTGTTTCAGGACATTCTTAGGTTAACTTTAACATACAATACAACAGCTAAACTCCTTTAGCCACTGATAGTACCACTCTTGCGCAATGCCCTGTGGATTTCCTTCCATTCGTAAAATTGTAAAGAGATTCCAAGAGTAACATGTACTAAGCCAAAGAAGTGATCTGTGCTATGAACTATTGTTACAGCTTGGTAGGAATTCACCTTCCGCCGATTGCATTCAGAGAGAGCATGTAAAATAATAGTTAGCACAATTGGTCACACTCAGTCTTCTTATCATAGGGCAATAACTTCTATTAGAAATTAATCATAACTAAATCATCCTGTGTTTCTTAGTTAATAAAATTTTAATAGTTAATTCAACACTGCTCACTTCTCTCTAAGTTGTCTATTCAGTGATTCTAAGAATGCTCGCTAAGTTCATGCATGCTGGAGTGTTGCCACTGCTGTCGACGAAGCTGAGCCACCTCACAACCTTCTTCATGCATGCAGCTGGCCACGCCAAGTCTGCCAGGTACTGTCAGCAAGAAGTGTGGGAAGTGCATGGCCATCACACCTGAACACTGTCAAACTACACATCTTTTTCTTACATATTCATAATTTAGTGATTTCTCGTTTTGTATTTTTGAATCGCTTCTGTAACTGTCTATATGATATGTAGATCACATGCCAACGTTTAAAGGGAGATTTATATGAGGAATTTTCTTTTATTTTTCATTCCATTATTGATTTCAGCAGCCTCATCCTTCCTGATACCCAGTCCTGATTTAATTGTTCGCATCCGTAGTTTCAAGTCAGGAGTGCTTTCCTTCTTTCTTTCTATGTGTGAGGGCTTGCAGCATTGGTAGTGCTTATTTCAAACCTAACTTGGAGGTATGAGTTCACTGGTAAGGTCTCGTTTCTCCCACCTTTTTAAAAAGTATACTTTGCCACTGGCTGAGTCAAACGCAGTGTGTGATACTGTGGAAAGTTTTATGTTCAAAATTTTATAGGATAGGTCTAGTGCAATGACCTCCCACCCTTTTTTGCACCTTACTGGTTGGTCCAGCACCTGGGACTACTCTGTAGTTCTTGGTGATTGGCCATCGGCTGACCCGAGCCTGAAGAAGTCACATCAGACACTGCATACTGGCTGCAACACACAAGCGAGTGGCTCAGGGGTGAGCTGCTTGGCGGACCAGCCTGCCTGTGCATGGACAGTTTAAGGCATGCATTCATAGCCCAAGTGGTCGGCTGACCTACACGCCAACCATATCTGTGACCCAACTGAGTGTGTGTGGATACCATTGAGTGCTGCATTCATTGAGGAAGTGTGGGCTGACAGATAGCAGTCGGGCACGCAGGTATGGCTTGTGGTTGAGCCAACACACCCAAATCATGGAACTGATTACAAGACCATCATCTACACACATGGGAGTGGATCAGGCCTGACCAACTCGACTAGTGAATTGGCAGACTGGTCAGCCTGTATTTACGGGCAGCTTTATGGTTGCCTTCCCCCCCAACCTATCAGTTATGGTCAGGTGAACGACCAACACCTAGATGGTGGTAGACAGGCGAACCATACACAACACATAGCACCTCATCTCCTCACACACCAAAGCAACAGCACACTTGCTAACACCATCAGCAAGACAAGCTTATGGTGTCACAAAGTCAATGGGAGTATATGTGGGATCACTCCCAAACCTCTTTCTGACGTCAGTCAGAACAGTGAGAGCCAGAGCAGTTGTCAACGCAGAATGTATCATGCCAGCTCCCGCACAACTGTAGGAACCAGGCATTCAAGAATGCAAGTAGAATGTGCTTCCTGGTAGGCAGTGACCAAGAGAAAGACTTGATGCCCAGTCTACAAGATGTACACACATCAACAAACTCAAATATGCCATTTTTAAGTGATCACGTTCGTCTTTGAGTGATGCCTCTTGTAAACAGTTTCTCCACTTGCCCTGTCCGAGCATGATTCTTCCGATTCAACTACCAAATGTGGTTCCTTTTCCTTGGAACGATGTGTTGGATAAATTCAAGTCCGGCCTCTGTGAAGTACTGAACACCTTATGCTAACAGATCAATATTTCTTGATAGGTGATTCCTTTTTGAAAAAAGAACTTGAGTCTCCAAGCATAACCAGTACACACCTGTACCCGTAACTTAAAGCGTGTGGGTTGGACAAAGTCGATTTTATTGGAGATTGTTACCATAGGTCCCCCCTTGCTTTCGTATATCTGCATATGTATATCTCATTTTTATATATGAATATGTGTTAGGAACCACAGTTGCCTGAGATTGGTGTTGTCTTCCGTCATATTAATTGGAGATGATTTCATCCAATAAATTAGCTATTTTGGTTATGGCATTTCTTATCAGTTCAAGTCAGTTCCACTCACCTTGACAGACATCCAAATTATTATGACTGTGCTAGAAATGAATAAATTTACTAGTCACTGTATGGTCATACCCAATCACGTACATTTTCCGTTACGTTTTTCCACTGCTATCAATGTATGAAATTATGGCTCAACTTTTGTCCTTTAACTAAGAGGCAGGGCCGCCCCTGTACATGCAGTGGAAGATATGTTCTGTTTGGCTATGGAATAAAACAAGCGTATTATTGGGTAATCTCCCGTCCCCCCTCCCTAGAAGTAATGCTCTCGAGGGATATAAGAAAAGACTTTCCCTATGTACTAGCATGGAAAAAGATCTCATTTCATCACCACCAAACATAGGGACAAATAAAACACCTGTCTCTCAATTGTTAATGAAGTGTAAATGGGTCCATTCCGTGAAAAAAAAAGCGTGTGCAATGCAGATGCAAATGCAAGTTATATGGTCAAGTAATCTCATATCGTAAATGGTATGGTGCAGAAATAAAAATGAATGACCAGCGTTCAACAAAGCAGATATATCTGTAATATTGTCGCAGAAGAAGACGAGTAGCACAGTTACCGTGGTGTAGTGGTTGTGTTACTAAACTGTTACATGGAGGGTCGTGAATTAAAAATTCACATGAGGTGTAAAATTTTAATTTCTATATTCGGTTCGAGTACTTTCTAGAAGTATCCACAAATGTCAAGAATTATTGTACTGGAATGTTCTGTAACTGTATATATACTACATGTGTACTGGCCGGAGGCAGTTCGCTCCGCGTTCTTGTATGTGCAAATGCTGAACAAACCTTCGTTAAGTGAAGTTAGTGTTCGTCATTCATCTAATTACACCTACTTCTACGTGACAATATTTTTTTCTTCAAATCTGATTTTACTCTTTACAAATCGGCATAATACGTTTTTTCATAATATATGTCCCACAAAGTGGAATAGTTCATTCCTGTCTTACAGTTCAGTAAATAATTATATAAAGGAGAAAGATAAGGTTCTACATCTCATGAAGGGTGTTGCTGACGACATGTATCAAGCCCTACCCCTGAAGGATGTTTCGACAGCAGACGACTTCACAGAATGGTGTCAGTATGTTGAGACAATGCATCAAAAAAGAATTACACGCAAGAAGTTTGAAGGGCTTCCAAACGTCGCATCGATGTCTCTGATGGAGGAAGATACAGATTTCACAAGTGTACTTCGTCAGATAGTGAGAGAGGAAGTTCAGAAGGCACTTGGATTGCCGAGGAGCAATAACCGTAGACCCTTCAAGAGGTCGTAAGAAAGGGAGTGGAACAGACATTGAACCCAATCTCTCGTCCATCATTACCCTTTAAAACGGAGAAAAAGTCGAGACCCAGTCGAAGTTACATTCCTACAATGCCGCCTGAGGAACCTGTTTGGGCACCAAGGAAGATTGACGTCTGGGTGACCCAGGATAACCAACCAGTATGTTTCTACTGCGGACGACCGGGTCATGTGGTGCGTTGTTGTTGAGAAAGGCGACGGATATTTGATGACGCCCGCGGCAGCAGACAGCAGACCGATCTTAGCCGACGCCAACTTCGGGACGACGAAGATGAACAAGAAGATGTGTGCGCAGGGCGACGTAGGTCATCATCGCCGAAAGCTAGCCGCTGGAGAGGACGGTTCCCAACACGCCGTTTAGAAGCTCCAGCCGGTCACCTAGCCGCCGCAACCTGGAAGACTAAAGGGTGCGTCCTTCCTTGGAAGAGAGGCCGCCGAAGAGAAAAATCCTCCGCCGTCGATCACTACAAAATGATAGGAAACTACTTCGATAACCTCATTGATATCTTGTGGCCTCTGGAGTATCATATTCAGTCATTTCGGAGAAGTACCGTCGCCAGTTGCAGAGAACCGTATTCGACGACAGCAAAACATCGCTGCTGAACGTGGCTATTGGGAAATATGTAAAACCTACAGGAAGATGTGTCATTCGTGTGGGTATAAGTGGCCATACACAGCCCTTAGAATTCATCGTCTTACAAGAGTGTAGTCATGACGTCATTCACGGGTGGGCCTTTTTGAATGCTTTTCAGGCAATTATAGATTTTTGTCGATCGAAGATTATGCTAGACGAGATGAGATACTGTGTGCAGGAAGATGCGCATCCGAGTGTGTGGAGACTATGTGTGCCGGATGAAGTGATCATTTGTGCAGTCAGCGCTACAAAGGTAACTGCCATGTGTCATGCCATGCATCAACCCATGGATCTTGTAGTGGAGTGTAAGAGAAGCATACCACTGAAAAATAGTTTGGTCATCCCATATTCTGTTGTCTCGTTTAAGAACGGATTCAGTGAATTGTGGAGAGTTAACTGTCGCCAAGAACCGCAGATCCTTCCAAGACGCACGTGCGTAGCAAAAGCTGAGCCGTTAATTGCCGAACAGCTGAGCTTCATAGAAACCCCCTATGCCGAGTCTGTGGGCGAAATTGGCGCTACCACTACGTGACAAGATCTTCTAGCTCGATTATCACCAGATCTCATTAAGGAACAACAGAAGAAGCTACTTCCCATTCTTCAAGAGTTCTCAGAATGCTTCAATCCACAGGTGAAGAGCAAATTAGACAAATCAACGGTGAAGCACCGGATTAGCACTGGAGACCATCAACCAATAAACCAGAGAGCATACCGTGTGTCAGCAACGGAACATCGAATAATTCGCGACGAGGTTTAGAAAATGATGAAGAATGACATCATTCAGCCTTCGCAGAGCCCACTGTGGTCACCGTGGTTCTCGTCAGGAGTAAGAATCAAAGTTGGTGCTTTTGTGTTGATTACAGGAATCTTAATAGGATAACTAGGAAGTACGTTTACCCTCTTCTACGAATTGGCGATACACTAGATTGTCTGAAGGGGGCTAAGTTTTTCTCAACCATGGACATGTACTCGGGATACTGACAAATCGAAGTAGATGAGGCTGATCGTGAGAAAACTGCATTCATCACCCCTGTTCTCAGACACATTTGATGAACAGGTGAAAAGGCTGAGGGCTGTTCTTAAGTGTCTCCAACAAGGCGGACTGAAACTTAATTGAATAAAGTGTCTCTTCGAACCAAATGAAATCTGAATACTTGGACACCTTGCGTCAAACGAAGGTGTGCGGCCAGACCCAGAAAAGGTGAGATCTATAACGGAATTTCCTATTCCTAAAAGTATTAGAGATGTGAGAAGCTCCGTCGAATTATGTTCTTATTACCGTCGTTTTATCAAAGAGTTTTGTATCAAAGCCAGGCCACTACAAGAGTTATTAAAAGCCGATGCTAAATTTATCTGTGGTGGTGCTCAACAAGATTCTTTCGATGTGTTGCGAAAAGCTCTGACGACTGACCCTGTACTTGGTCTGTACGATGGGCACCTACAGAACTACACATAGATGCCAGTGGGTGTGGGATCAGTGCTGTTCTGTTGCAAATTTTGGATGGAAAAGAGAAGGTTGCAGCCTATGCTTCTAGGACACTTACAAAACCCAAGAGAAACTACTCAACTACAGAAAGAGAATGTATTGCTGTGATCTGGTCCATGTGCATATTTCGACAGTATCTCTATGGAAGGCCATTCACAGTTATTACAGACAATCATCACTTTGTTGGTTGACAGGTCTTATAGGATCCTACAGGAGACACGCCAGGTGGGCACTACGTCTTCAAGAGTATGACTTTACCATGTGTTTAAAAGCGGTTGAAAACACCAGGATGCCGACTGTCTCTCAAGAAACCCTGTGCAAGACCATCAAGACATTGATGAAGATAGTGACTGTCTCGCTGCACTCCAGGATATCTCTGCTGAGCAGAAGAAGGACGCCAAGATATCTCAAATCGGTCAGAGGATGTGAAAGGACAATTTAAGGTAGTTAATGGATTACTTTGCAAGAAAGACTTTGATCTGTTTGGAAAGAGGTGGCTATCAGGGATTCCCAAACACATGCGCTTAGATGTTCTACAGAAATTCCATGACACACCTGAAGCCGGAGATTTAGGATTTATTGAGACATAGGATAGAATCCGCAAGAGATTTTTCTGGTCAGGTTTATTTAGGAGTGTTCGTCACTATGTGTTGCACTGTCGAGAGTGCCAGAGGAGAAAGGCAGTTCCTCAGAAACCACCTGGTCGACTCATACCACTTCCACCAACCGAAACGCATTTCCAGCGTGTTGGGATTGACCTCCTCGGACGATTTACAACGTCTGCTAGTGGCAATAGATGGATTATTGTTACCGCTGATTAACTGACACGCTATGCCATTACGCCGAAGCATTCGAGGTAGGCAAATTCATCGTGGAAGACATCGCATTAAAACATTTTTCAATCGAATCTTGTGACAGAGATAAACCGTCGGTACAACATTACTCCTCACGAAACGAGTGCCTACCAGCCGCAAACTAAGGGGTTTACTGACCGCCTTAACAAGACCTTGGCCTACATGCTATCACTGTTCGCCCATGTTGAGCAGAGCAACTAGGATGAGGTGCTACTCTCGTGACGTTTGCGTGCAACACCGCCAAACAAGACACCACAGGATTTACGCCATTTTTGCTGGTGCATGGGCGTGAGGAGACAACGACGATGGACACTGTGTTTCCGTTACATCCTGATGACGTTGACGATGACTAAATCGGCCAGGTGTTAACCAGAGCTGAGGAAGCTCGGCAGTTAGCTCGACTCCGCACGCTGAAGGCTCAGATAAACGATCGCCGAAATTATGATGCGAGCCACCGCCCCTGTTGTCTACCAGCCTGGTGATCTCGTCTGGATGTTAACTCGTGTTTGGAAGGTTGATCTCTCTAAAAATGGCTCTGAGCACTATGGGACTTAACATCTGAGGTCATCAGTCCCCTAGAACTTAGAGCTACTTAAACCTAACTAACCTAAGGACATCACACACAGCCATGCCCGAGGCAGGATTCGAACCTGCGACCGTAGCAGTCGCGCGGTTCCGGACTGAAGCGCCTAGAACCGCTTGGCCACCGGGACCGGCTTGATCTCTCTGAGAAGCTCCTCAGGCGCTACTTTGGACCTTATAAGGTTGTAAAACACTTGTCTGATGTTAATTTTGAAGTTGAAGATTTCGACCCCGAGACAAGACAACGAAAGATCAGAGATACGGTCCATGTCCTTCGAATGAAGGATCCTGCAACCCGGGGTAAATTCGAAGCTCCAGCTACAGGTAACAAGCGGAAAGGTGACGAAAAGCGTAGCAGTAAAGGCGTTTCTAAGAAGATCACTGCCAGGGCGAGATTCCGTAATCAAGAGTCGGAGTATGCAGTACTGATGACTCGTTCCCGGACTAGGACGACGCATCACCGACTCTGTTCTCTTAAGGAGGGGGCAATATCACAGAAGAATATCAGTAGCACAGTAGCACAGTAGTGTGGTCGTAACGATACTAGACTGTTGCATGGAGGGTCGTCAGTTCAAAATTCACCAGAGCTGTAAAATTTTAATTTCTATATTCGGTCGAGTACATTCTAGAACTATCCACAAATGTCATGACTCATTGTACTGGAATGTCCTGTAACTGTATATATACCATATTTGTTCCGGCTGGAGGCAGTTCGCTCCGCGCTCTTGTATTTGCAGGTGCTGAATAAACCTTCGTAAAGTGAAGTTAGTGTTCGTCATTCATCTAATTACACCTTCTTCTACGTGATAATGTTTATTTTCTTCAAAACTGATTTTACTCTTTACAAAACAGCATAATACGTTTTTCCCGTAATATACATCCAACAAAGTGGAATAGTTCATTCCTGTCTTACAATTCAGTAAATAATTATATTTTTTACCCAAAAACAAGGAACAGAAACCGTATACAGTATTTCCAGAAAGACTTAAACAGTGCACAAGAAAGTAATACACAGTGGGCCTCACAGGTTATGTTTTTCACAGACTGAAACGTTGATGTTTTCAACAGCTTGAAATACACTTGAACCAAATTTTACAGCATCGAACACTGTAAAATGTGGTTACTCCTCATACGTGCACTGATATTTTTTCTATATATACCACGCTATCATTCAATTGAATCGTGTGGGTACAGTAGGGTTTCGATCACATTCTCACAAATGACCTGCTTATGAACATGACATATAGGCCGATTTTCAGCTGTGATCGGGTGTGCATCTCATGTCTTCATAACTGAATATTGACCTCGCACACGATATGCGAAGGAGGATTGTGAAACTACCAACACTATCACAAAGGCTCTTCAAGTAATCGTCAATCGTGAAAACTATTGAGGCCATACATTGCAAACACTTCACTGCCCCCTGTCCCTAAACCCTATGCACACTTTTTCTAGCGGAGACGTACGAATTTCGCAATCTGGGACAAATTTGCCTCATCTTTTACCAAATAAATAACATTATTGTTGGTCATAAGGCCATAGGCATTATGACCTTCATATTAAGATGTGTCAAATTAATTGCGGTGCTACCTTACTATGTCATGTGGAGAACAGATATTCACCATATAAATGAAGCTGTCTGTGGCCATATAAAATAACTTTCGGTGAAAAATTAGTGTTTGCAACCTCATAATGGAACTGGGGTGATTGTGGATTAGACAGGTCCATCATACACACATCCGCATAAACAGGTTTCGTGAACTCTTCCGAAACCGTCTCCATTTCCAGAGTGAAAAATTCCTTACTGAATATTGTGGCCTATTCAAAATATAATGAGAATATTTTCTGTCACACCATAATGCCTGTCCCTACGAGTGACAAAGAGAGTTTCGTGCTGTTCTCTAACGGTTTCCATTGTTTTGCGGAAAATTGCATTATTCATTGATCTATAAAAATCTTATTCAAAATAACACATTGTTGAAGCTCTCTTACACCAATGAATGCCTTCAGCCAGAGGCACTCTCTCAAGAAAACAGCACAGATGACTGAATCCAGTTTCAGTCCCAACTTGAGACATTGCTGGAGGTTTAGATACAATGTATCTTGTATTTCCCTCCAGCATTGTCAACATCTTTGTGTGGGATCCACTTTACGAAATTCAGTACTCTGGACATAATAGCAAACGGTTGTGTGTGTGTCATGGAAACTATTTGCCTTGACGTGGCTAGGGATACATTGGTAAATTCCCTGCGAATCTCTCACTGTAAAAAACTACAGCATGTCAATGTCGGTTACGAGTTCATTGTTGACACATATGAGTTTGGGCATTGCATACCACAAAAACCCTGGAGCAGTGTAGTGGAATGCAGTATCCAGTGAGTACATTTCCAGGCATACACTTGGAATCAGTCGAAAATGTCTGCATCCTTATAAATACTTCCACACTCCCCTTTATTAGAGATATTAAACTCCTGTCAGACTGTCACTGCCTGCCCATATTCTGCTTCCATTATGACACTACCTGTAAGTTTACTATAGAATGCGGTTTCAATAGCCAATGTGGTTTCATTGAGTTTCTCCAGTGAATGTAGTTATATGACTGGGAAGACCCATTTCTTTGTTATGAGGTAAAACGTAGCATAATTGGGATATGCAGTTTGATGTAGATGTATATCTTCCTGATGCATGGTTTGAGCAAGTTTCTTCAGTGGTGCCTGTATGAATCTTAGCGATTACAGTATGCACGGTTTGATATTATTGGTGACTTTCTTTGAAAACGGAATGTAGTTCTCTGTCCTGTTAGTTAGGACACTAACCTAATAATTGCACAGACCGAAGTCAGCCAACGCCTCAACAATAACTAAACATCCCACGCTTTTAATTTGTGGGGGAAAACGAGTTTGTGTTATGCCAGTTTGTAATTTTCTTCGAGAAGGAACACATGCACACTATATTAACAGCCTTCATTTTTTTATGCACGGAATGGGCAGGTACATCTAAATTTCACATGTCTCTCTGTAAGAAGAGATGCATTGTCAGTTGATGACAAGTGTTGTTGTGTTGAAATATGATCGCCATGCACTACACTCCGCGCCAGACAGCAGCTGGCAGATTTAGTGCGGCGAGCTACACACATATGACAGGCTGAAAGGGAGCTCAGTGCATTGGATGGCGTTGGCAAGAGAGTGGCGTGCAGGACTGTGACCATGGAAGGGACTCGCCTGCATTTAGTTTAAATAAAGAGCCTTCCAGAAATGTTTAAACCTAGGACAACTGGGCTCTAGCCATTGGCATTTTGGGGGGAAAGGGTGTGGTTTTTTCAGACACGTATGTTGCATCAGTGCACTGTGACTTTGGAAGGGTGGGGGAAATTGGCTAGATGCCATTTTAAACTAGGTTATTTGAATTTCCTGCCATTTTAATCTTAGCATAAGCTGTCTAGTTCCACTATGATGCCAAGGAAAACCGAGTGTTCTTATTGGGTTCTGAACTTTGAATACAAGCAATCTGGCACCCATACAGACTTTTCTCGAATTTTCATGTATGCTATCTTGGATTTTCGTGACATGGCAACCATATTCATGAAACTGATGTACACAGTCTGAAAACTGCATTCATATGTTCAGTTTCATTATCTTGGATTGTGATGTTACAGCGTTGTACTCAAATCTCCAGGTCCATCATCTTGGATCGTCATAGACATTGTGCTTGTATCTATAGGTCTGCAGTGCTGGATTTTATACTTCAGGAGAATTAGACTTAGTTTAACAACTGGGCTACTTTCACCATCTTGGATTAGTGAACCTATACGACACTTTGGACTGTACTTGAAGTATTACAGTTACCCTACTGATGGTGTCAAAATCAAAGAAATTTTTAGATGAGTAACCTATTTGGCTATATTGTGAAACAAGCTTACATTTAGTAAAAGGATAAAGGTTATCCTCATTGCTGATATCAATGCAAATCCATCATTGTGCTAGAATATATAGATACTTCTTATAGGTATGCATTTAATTGGTATGTGAATGATGTCAAACAAGTGTAAATAAATGCACAAAAACTGATTTCGGTGATGTACCGAGATGTATTCCAGTTATATGTTGAGCCTATATGGAGCCAGTGTTTCTTGACTATTTGTTGCTTTTTTTTGGTGTGTGTAGTAGCTTTCTTTCTTCGATTTTCATCTGAGGCTTCTAATCTTGGGATTATTTTTGCTGATAGATTGTGGTTCCTATTCACATAGAATGCAGGTTACTCCGTTTGCATTTCAGTTGAAGGCGTTGGTTATAACCACCTGCATTTACCAATGCATTCCTTCAGTGAAAGTACAGTTAAATACTGTGAAAATGTAACTGAAAATGAGGTAGTGAAAGTAAATTTTTATATGAGTAAGAGGTATAAAATAACTTGTACTCTAAACAAAAAAAAAATGAACAGGGTTATGGAGCAACTAAAGAAAGCAGCATACCATCTAATATCAAGAAATAAGATAGTAATTTAGTTTTTAACAGAAAGGTAGAATTATAAAGTAGTGAGAAAGTGCGTTTTTTCAACATTAATTGGACCTATGAATGTACATTACCTACACAGTTTTGTATAAACATATCCTTCTGTTGTCGTTGTCCAATAAAAATATAAACAAACAGATACACAAAAAATCATAACTATACATCTAAACAGTCCAGTCATATAAATGTGACCAAAATAGTTTATGTTCGACGTCAGTGTACAATAACCACTCACGGACAGCACATTGGAGCTAGCAATGGAGGGTATATAAAGTGTGTTTGGGGGGGGGGGGGGGAGGTGGGGGGAGTGGAGGGACGTGGAAGGCAGTGAAGTCGTTCTCGTACTCTGGAAAAGAAGCGATTTATCTCTCCTCCAAATGGCCATGATTATTGGCTTTCGGGCCAAGAACAGAGGCATTTCGGAAATGGCAGTTTGTAAACTCTTTGCAGTGCCACCGTAATTAACTCATTAATGTGCAAGGTATGTTTCATCATACTTATTCGTTTTTATTTTAAACTGTAACCACGAGATGGGACAATGTAGATCGTTTATAACTGTTTTTGTGTACAGTCAATGGACGCCACTTCATAACAACGATTGTGAATCAAAAATACCAAAATAGTGGAGGAAGCCATTTCCTCTTTTCTCTCAACTGGCAACATAATGTGTGACAGATATGGTTTTTAGTGTTTACTCAGAATAACAATTGAACACTACGTTGCTTCTGGTTGTAAAATCGTTATCTAGACTTATGTGATATAATAATACATCTTTGTATGATATATCATACTATGAGAAACTATCACTTCTTTTATACCTAATTGACTTTCATTCCTTTTGCTACAGTCAGAGCACAATAACGGATGCAATGGACTGCAGAAGTCATTTTGCTAATCCTTATATAGTGTACTTTATCGGTAGGTAAGATAAAAGCTATTGTAACCCAGACGATCTCTGTGATGCGGAAGAGATTCTAAAAATACTTAAGGATCTCAGTGCTGAAGATAATACCTGCAGAGAAGTAGAACGAGCAGATGAACTGGATTTAATCCTTCTTCCACCATATGATGAAAATGGTTCCGATTTTAATGGTGCTCCTCGTAGTTATGAAAGACACGTTAGTTTCAGTGACAATGGTAAAGGAGTTCTTTTGCCCCAGTAGAAGTACAAACCATTTCAGGGGAGAAACAGAAACGATGTAGTTTTGCAGCCAGTGATAGAAAGCAACAATGTATAGAACAATACACAAGAACTACCAAAGAAATCTAAAACAGTATCATGAAATTTAGTATCAGAGGAACTAAATGCTATGAGTGTTGGCAGTCAAGCGCATTTCACAGATAATATATCAGAGCCTTTTCTCGTGGCTAAATTGAAGCAGTCTCATAATGTTTGTAGTTAATTATGTTCTTTAAGTTTTCGATCAAAACGAAACGATAAAAATAACAAAATTGATTCTCTTTTGCAAAAGCTCAACAACATATTTCTGCAACTTATTCAGCCAATAGGACGTTCTTTCCCTTTAGATGAAGCCATGGAGCCCTGCTATGAACGTAACAGGATGAAATAATTCGTAAAGGGAAAAAATGTTCGTTATGCGTACAAGTTATGCCTCCTTATGATACCTAAGGGCTACGTTGTGAAGTTCAGTCTATACACTGGTGCTGCTGATAAAGAAGAAAGTAAAACACTGAGAATTTCTGTTACAGAAAAATTCTGTTTAGGTTTTCTTGCTTCTCGTTCTGTTGTCTTTGTTGACAGCTATTTCAGTTCTCTGCGTCTCTTGGAATCACTAACCAAGCATGAATTACACTACACTGGCAGTATTCAAGGAGATAGGGTTGAGAAAGCACTATTGAAAGACTCGAAAGAGGAAACTCTCTTTTCTTATCATATTTTCCAAGATGAACAGTATAGCCTGCTAAGGGGGCTTGGCAACAGCCAAGTGACATTAGCAACGAACCAACAAATGGACGTCTACCTCACCATGGGGACCTGCAAGAGATGGAGAAATCAGAATAAAAGCATGTAACTACGGCTCAACAACCTTAGTACATCTCTATGGCAAAGGGATGGGAGGAGTTAATTTTTTCAACAAACTGATAAGTCTGAATAGAACCAGGGTCACTTCAAGAAACGCTACTGACCTCTTGTTAAATTCTACCTGGGCAATAGCCTCGTCAAAGTGTGGATGTTGTATGGAAAGGAGAAGAACAGAAGTTCACTGGAGTTCCAATGAAGTATTGTACTATCTATGCCGATGTCGCAAGAAATAGACAAACCTCAAGAGCCCATGCCAAAATCCAGGAAAGGTGTACCAAATTAGATCCTCAGAGATAATGTTGGAGATATTGTGGACAAACTTCTCACTCAGAGAAGATGTAAAAGTTGTGGAAAGTGCACAAAATTTCATTGCATAAAGTGTAATGTTGGTCTCCACCAATTTTTTAAAAAATGTTTGCTATAACACAGTTAAAAATTGTGCAAACTACAGAAAATATCACTAACGTAATATGATGTTGGGTTTCCTCGAGATTGTTTTTTTTTCAGTACCATAAATGATTGAACCATAAATGGTGAAAAATAGTAATGTATCAATTTTTATGAATAAAATAAGGTTTAACATTTGTTCCTTGATACATGAAAAATTACATTAGCTGTTGAACTATTACATGTTAATGCCCAGCGTATGTTTTATCATATGAGAAATAAATCTGTGTAAAAAATTTTAAAAAATATTTTAGCCACTGATACATGCTGCCACCATTAAAAGAACTGCTTTGACTTCATCGTTATCATGAACAAAAACTTAGTGTTGGGCATTAAAGGGTTAAAACATACCATGCTTGGAAAAACGGCACTATCCAAAACTGGCTCTGAGGCAGCTGTGATGGAGCGCAGGCCATAGATGACAGTGGTGAACGATGACTGGAGAGATGTGTAGGGCGAAAAGATGATGCAACTGTTGAGCAAATGACAACTCAGATAGACCAAGTCCCCTAGCTGGAATATTGGTGCATTATGTGCCTCTGCAGCAGGCATCAGGTTTATGCACCCATGCTGACTACTGTTAGGTGGTGATTAAGCCTTGAATTTGCACGCCAGTACCGCAACTGGAGTCCACTGTGTGGCCACAGGTAGGCCTTTGAGATGAATCACTTTTTATGCTCCACTGGACTAAAAGCAAACACCATGAAACAATCTCAGGAGGTTCCAGGCTGAAGTAGGAAGCATTTTGATCTGGGGAATGTTTAAATTGCATTCCTAAGGTTATCTCGTCATTCTGGAAGAAACAGTAGATCAAAAAAGGCATGCATCTATCCTTGGGCGCCATGCGCACCTCTACATGCAGTCTGTTTTTCCTCGGCACAACGGTATCTACTAGCTGGAAATGCAACATGTCACAACCTTGCAGTGTATGCATTTTGTTTGAAGAGATCTGGATGAGTTTACCATACTCCTCTAGCCACCAGACTCTACAGATATAAACCCAATACAAAATCTGTGGGACCGCCTCGATAGGGCTGTTCATGCAATGAATCCTCAGCTGAGAAGTCCGTTGCAGCCGGCCACAGCACTGGGATCAGCACAGCTCCACATCCCTATAGGTACCCTCCAGAACATGATCGACTCTCTACCTGCACGTGTCTTAGTGGTCAGTGCTGCAAAAGGTGATTTTTCAGGCTACTGACAGATGGTACCATTAAGCTGACTAGACAGTGTATGTCTCTTAATCAGTCCACTGCATAGTTTGGACAGCAACCCCAGAGTCACACGCCGGGGCACCCTAGAACCCACATTCATAGAAACAGGTGTCACACGTTCCAAGCCCTATACAGAATCAATTCAGAACTTCAATAGTTTCCTCGGAGACGAAATCCATTCACACATTCAGTAAGGTCAGTAATAAGGAAAGAATTTGCTGGAGGATACGTCTGCGAAACCTCTTTCTATTCATGGTATACATCATATACAAAAAGCACATTTTACGTTGGCCAGGGTGCTTTACTGGATTTAAGTCTGATGACAGGTATATTCTGTAGCTGGTTGCACAGATGTGAGTTCCAATTAGTAGTACACTTTTGGAACACTGTTGCTTTTCGTCTAGTTGACGATGGTACAATGTTACATAGTGAGGTATCCCTGCAAGCGGTGTTGATTCAGTAGTGGCACTAATTGTTCTCATTGTTTGATTTAGTTTAACATCAACTTTACGTGTCTATGCACTGTTTTTCATGCTGAAACACGATATTCTGCCGTAGATTAACATAGTGACAACGTGGCTGTCTGAAGAGTACCTGCATTCGGTCTACATCCTGACCCAGCTAGTTTTCTAATAATATCAATCCTGGTGTTCACTTTTTTGCTATATTTTCTATATGTACTAAAAGTAAGGGCCCAGTCCAGAATGACCCCCAAGGCTGGCTTACGTTACACGGGAACATCTCAAAGACGACATTTAATTTGTGATTCGCCTACAGTTATAAAAATGGAAAGCATTTACCTCTGTTTAACATAACAATAATAATAATAAAATGATAGACAAAAATCCAGAAAAAACTTAAAAAATAAAGTAAACAAAATTAAAGATGATAAAAATCTACAGTCATGCCTAAGAGTAATGTTTATACAGTCCTTCAAAATTTTTCAAGTTAATTCTAAGCATAAACTCTATTGTCCTACAGTTCTATGCTGGCCTTGCAACTCAAATCACAACACCCTCACTACTTCTTTTTGCGATTTATATTTCTGTATAAAAGAACTCTCATTCCCAGTTGAACTCGAACCGCCATGTGCCATGTGAGTTCATCGTTGTTTAATTTCATGATAGGCACTGTGAAAAAATAATTAAATGTGCATAATTTATTTTACGCCGACTGAGTCTGTCTATGGTAACAATAAATGTTATATCAAGCCTAATTACAAAAAGTATGCAAGAAATTACAGGAAAATCGAAACTTTTGACAATGTAACTAAGAGAATTTGAGAAATACTTGGCGCTTCAGCTGTTTTACCTTCTTTTGTGCTCTGAACCGTTGCAATTCTTTTTCCGCTACATGTGAAGCCCTACTCTAGGGCAGAACACTGATAATGATGATGACTGCTTCGAGATCGAAACAGCATAGCTACATCTCCTGCTGCAGCAAATGATACTAACGGATCTGCTACAACAGACTCAATAGAATTTTTTTATGAAGTAAGATATGTATACAAATGAGAAAGTTTTCCTACTTTTCGCTGAAAATATTTCTAAACTTATTTTGGTTTTATTATGAAATGCTACTAAAAAAAACTGAAAAATCACGTAATAGTTACAACTAAAACAATACATACAGTTGCAAACACCAAATAATTAGGCACTGATTAGACATTTTTCTTCTGGCGAGATGAGTTTCCTCAAAACGATGTCTTTCTTCTTAAGATCATTTAAGGAGATCTCCTCTAACTGACATTCTCACGAAACTAGACGTTTAATACCGTAATTTCTTAAATTACTGTGCAGCGTGTGATAATTCGTTTATGGTACAATGTGCTTTTTTCTTTGCACACACTCCCAGTCTGTTTAAATTGCTTCAATCAACGGCTAATGCTTTTGCGAGTTGGTGTCTGAATACCGAATTTGGCACGAAATGCCCGCTGCACTGCAGTTTCCGACTCACTTTCCGCGAAATCAAAAACACAGAAACCTTGTGCTCCACAGTCGCTACCTCACAACTGACACCGAAACGGAATGACGGCCGAACCGCCACTCGAACTCTACCGGCCGCTTCTGAAACCATCACCGCCCGCCCGCCAGCGGCCGCCAAAAACTTCGAAACGTCCCTTTTCATTGGTATAAAGCTTCTTCGTTTTGGATTTGTACCTGAATACATACAAATTTTTGAAAATGGATCCATCATTTAGAATAACCCTGTATATCAGACGAAGAGAGAAATGTTCTATGAGGGGCGTTCTATAAGTAATGCTACATATTTTTTTCTCGGCCAATTGCGATTGAAAAAATGCGGCTTTGCTGTGTGATATCGCGGAATATTCCCGACCCGAGAGTGTAGCCTGCTTCCTGGACTCGGGTAGGCGCGCCGGCCCCAGTTCGAAATCTGCTGTAACGACGAGGGCCGATGTGCTGGCCAGCCTGGATGTAATTTTTAGGCAGTTTTCCACATCCTACTAGGTGAATACCGGGCTGATCCCCATGTTCCGCCTCAGTTACACGGCTCGCAGACATCTGAAGACTTTCGCACTACTCCATGGATTAAACTCTACGCAGACAGTTCGGGTGCACTACTTGCGTCCCGGGGGGTTCGGGTGGCGGCGGGAAGGGCATGCGGCCACCTGTTAAACATTAACATGCCAAATCCGATTAACGAAGGCTGACCCTACGTAACTGCAGGACAAGGCTTAAGCAATAGAAATAGAATCGGGGAACATTCCCACTTAAGCCCCTGTAGTTTCATGAAGTGGCGGCGCTGTATCTAGCCTTTAAAGTGGCGTCTGTAATGGAGGTGCGTTCCAAGCAGAGAGCTGTCGCTGAGGTTATTTTGGTGGAAAACCAGAGCATCGCAGATATTCATAGGCGTTTGCAGAATGTCTACGGAGACGTGACAATGAACAAAACACTGTGAGTCGTTGGGCGAGGCGTCTGTCACCATCGCAACAAGGTCACTCAAACCTATCTGATCTCATGTGTACCGGCCGGCTGTACGCAGCTGTGCCTCCTGCAATGTTGGAAAATGCGGAGACTCACATTCGAGGTGATCGTCGGATCTGGACGTCTCTGTTGGTAGCGCTGACACACTCGTCCACCAATTGGGGTACTCAAAGGTGTGTAACCACTGGGTTCCTCGCCGTCTAAAAAACAAAAAAGAAAAAACAAAGAACTGTCTGTGCGGATTTGATTGTGCGATACGAGGCTGATCGTGATAATTTTTTATGGAACCGCCTCACAGGCGATGAAACGTGGGTTAATCGCTTCGCACCGGAAACAAAAACGCTATCCACGAAGTGACGTCACACCACATGCCCTCTGAAGAAAAATTTCAAAGCCGCACCCTCAGCCAGTAAAGTCATGGCGACCGTCTTCTGGTACTCTGAAGGGGTTATTTGTTCGATATCCTCCCTCACGATGCAACAGTCAACTCGGCAGTACAATGTATTAACCTCAGGAAACTGAAGAAACGATTTCAGTGCGACTGTCACCACAAAAATGCTATTGAACTTCTCCGTCTCCATGACAACGAAAGGCAGCACACAAGTCTGCGCATCCGAGAGGAGCTTACAGAACTTTACTGGCCTGTTCTCCCTCATCCACCCTACAGCCCAGATATGTCATCTTCCACCTATCTGCTTGACCTAACGAAGGATACAGCTCGCGGGAAGCAGTACGTGGATGACGGTGAGTTGTTGATGCAGCAAGACCAAGCGGACATGAGGCCCTCACAGTAAGGTGACGTAAGATGGTCTCGTTGAACGGATATTATGTTGAAAAATAAGATTTTTTCACCAAAAGAGTAGGGATTAACTTGGTGTATTGGACTCCTGAATAAAACCAATCTGCCTTCAGAAAAAAAGTGTTGCATTATACACTGTACTGCATACACGAGATGACTCGTGGTGGTATTGAAAAGCAAGATTGCAAACACTCCGTTCAGCTTCAAATAAACTCGGCAAAACAGACATACATCAATCAATCTTCAACGACTGTTATTCACAGGTAAAGGTGAAAGAAAAACATAAATTTTAGAGTAAGATTCTCAGAATACCTAAAGCCTTGAAAAGTGGGAACTCATACACGACATTTGCAAACCACTCATTTCACAGATTCACCAAACTACTATCACATAGAAACGTCAGGAACAGTAATAATAATTACAGGACAGTTAATGCCCACCTACCACAACCCAAAGAAAGATAGACTACGGAAACTCTAAGAGTCAAAATAGATATCTCACAATCCACGTTATGTTCGTTCGAGCTTGAGCTGGTGGAATATCCCGATGTCGATACCACTGTGACCGTAGCCTTAGTTGTTGACGTCCCACCATCAGATAAATAAGCTCTATCCTCCTTTACATCTACGTTCTATGAAGATTAAACGCTGAAGAGCAACTATTCTTCAGAGGAAGTAGATCCGTACATCCACATATTGAACCGGGAGACTTAGATAGTGGCCACTGTATCTTCAAAACTCCACCATTCTCAACCATTTCCCATATTTCTAGAAGTTTTGGGCATTTTTTACTGATTTACGACTACATGCCCAACTGGCAGACAATATAAACTCCAGTTGTTAGCTTCTAGTATTCACAATTGGATGTAACATAGGATTTTATAACAACTATGCGCACTCTAAAGAGAATTTATGTATACTTTTGTCTTTTTGCAGGAAATCCATTGCTGGAGGTTTCAGTCTGGACGGACTTGTTTTTAAGTGGAGCATAGCGCCATACAACAAATCTAGATACAAAAGAGAAACATTGTACACTTTTGAAGACTTACTGGGTAAGCACAACTGAACAAATGTACCATATCAATAATCTCCTGTGCAGGAGAGTGGCATGGATGAGCGTCGGAAGAGTGATATATGGGAGGTTGGTTTATATTCTCGTTATTCGGGATACAAAAAGATTCTCACTGACAGTCTAGGAGATTTGGACTAAACTAAACGGAATAGGAGGTGGTTCCCGATCGTGTGGCTGGTGACCTGTGTTGGTGAAAAGAGCCAGAGGCAGATGGCAGAAGCCATCCACTCTGGCTCAAGGCTGGCTTACACAATAGCGTCTGTGCTGTGACTCGTTTATCACGTTCATTACTGCCTGAACGCAGTGGTCTGGGTTGTTAGCAAACAACAGGAGAAAGATGGCGTGATGCTGACATCGCGATTCCCAAGTGTATTGCCTTGTGAGAACTGGCCTCACTGAGACAATGTTTGAAAGATGCGGTTCTCACCTCCAAATACATTTTTTTGTAGAATCTCTAGAATATCCTAATATCCCCCCCCTCCCCCCGCTCCCAATCCCAAACTGGTGGGTTGTCGCACTTTACATCCTCCCCCACTTTCATGGAAGGGTGGCCACAGTGATTTGTGCTTCTACAAAGCTCTGTGGATAGATGGGTGGACCAGAGAGGTGTTAAAAGCTATGTGTGGAATCTGTCAACAATGAATTTCCCTTAGTAGACTAGCCTTTTCTCCACAACTTCACTCACGTACTAGTTTGACATATATATTTTGAGCATCTCCTCCTCCCCCTCTCTGTGTCCACTCCTTCCTTCCTCCATTTCTCTATCTCTATTCTCCCATCTCTACCTGTACATTTCCTTCTCCCTACACTCTCTGTCTCTGCAGTTTCTCCTCCCCATTCAGTCCATCTCCCCCACCCCTTCCTACCGACCATAGCTTCTTCTCCCTTCCTCTGACTATATCTTTCTTTCTCTTTCTCTGTCCATCTCATCCTTCCCCTTCTTCCTTCTCCACCTGCACACTTCTCCTCTACACCTTCTAACTAGCTCCTGCATCTTTCCTTCCCCCCTTTCTCTGTCCATCTCGTCCTGCTCCTCTCTGATCATCTACTTGTCCCCTCTCTGCTCCATATATCTCCTCTTCCCACTCTCTCTGTCTGTCCCCTCCTTGCCCCTCCCTCTGCCCATCTCCTCTGTCCCCTCTCTATTTCTATCTCCTCCTTCTCCTCACCCTCTCTATCCATCTCCTGCTTCCGTCCATTTCCTTCTGCCCATCTCTGTCAGTGTGCCTCCTCCTCCACCTTTCTCTGTCCACCTCATCCCATCCCTCACTCACCATCCATCTCCTTCCTAAAATCCTGTGCTTAGCTGTGCACATCCACACATGTGGCCCCTGTGAGGAATGCTTATAGTACTCATGCAACATGCCTATTTCCCTCTCTATTTGCCCATCTCCTACTCCACATTGTCTCAGTTCACCTCATCCTCCCCATATCTCTCCCCTCTCACTTCTCGCTATCTCAGCCATGTATGTGTAGCCCTTGCAAGGTATGACAATACAACATACGTGGGGTGCAGATCAGCCTACAGGTCACTGGTTATAAAGCTTTCTTTGCCTTAATTTTCACTCTCATGGAAGTTACGAAGTTCTAATCCCCACAGTTCTGATTATCATGTAGCAAGCAGTTTATGTTCCAAACCCAGTTCGTATAGGTCATATGGTTCAGGAGGAAATGCTGGACATACACACATACTTACATGCTATTTCATACATGCACTAGCCTTTTTCCTGTGCCTTCACTCAAGCACACATTTTACACATCTTCTTCCCTCCCCCCCCCCCCCCCCAACTGTGTGTCCACCTCTTCTTGCTCCATCTCACTGTCCACTTCATCCTCCCAGATCCATCTCCTCCTCCCCATTCTCTCTGTTTCTGCATCTACTCCTCCTTCCTCTCTTTCTCCATCTCTGCTGCCTCTTCTCCCTGACAATATCTTCCTTCCCCACTCCCTCAGTTCATATCCTCCTCTCCAGTCCTTGTCCATCTCCTCTTTCTCCATCTTACTTCTCCACCTTCTAACTATTTGACCACACCTTCCACCTTCCACTTGTCTCCTGCATCTACCTCCTCCCCCCTCTGCCTGTAAAACTCCTCCTCCTCCTTTCTCTGGCCATCTTCTCCTATCCCTCTCTCTGTACATCTTCTCATTCCCTCTACCTCTGTACCCCCACCCACTTGTCTCTCTGTCCATCAACACAGGCCCTTCTCTCAGTCTGTCTCTTCCTCTTCCACACTCTCTCTGTAGATATCCTACTCCCCCCTCTGTGTGTCCATCTTCTCCATCCCCCTCTCTCAGTCCATCTTCTCCCACCCCCTCCTCTCCACAGCCCCTCGTCTAACTGTCTCAACCTTCCCCCAGCCATACCCATCTGCGCTTGCAACACCTGCAAAACAGATCGATAAAGTAGGCCAATACTACTCCAACAGAACGCACTTCTCATACAGGGCAGCCTACACGTTTGGGGCTGGGAAACCATTCCTTGTCTCTGTCCTGGAAAGCAGATCTATAAGCCAGTATGATACTATTGCCACACAACACAAATGTCAAGCAAGGCGACCTATAAGGCACAGGCTGAGAAAAGACGTTTTTGCCAGTATCTCCTCTCCTATTGGAACTAGGATATTATAGACCCCATGGTGCTGATACTAATGAAGTTTGCTGTTTGTGTGCCAAGTTTGGCTGAAGTCTATCCATGCACTTAGGAGAAGATCCTGTACATACACACATATGTACATGCTGCTTTACACTGTATACAGGGTGTCGCAAGAGAAATGGTCAATATTCAGGGATATGGAAGTTAATGATCATTCAAAGGTAAAACTTCTAGTAAACAAGGCCTTTAAATGCATAGCTTAAAAGCTATGAGCATTTGTTCAGCTTCACGATGTTGAAGCATATCTCTTCTACTAAACAAATGCTGATAGCAGCCCATGTTTACTAGACAATTTTTTTCTTGTTTTGGTCCTTACTACCTCCTTCCAAAATATAGGAAGCAAAGACCTTCCAGTAGAAGGGAGTTGTTTCACAGCATTGAAGAAGAAGAAGTGCTCATAGCTCTTAAGGTACAAATGTTAAAGCTCTTGTTTGCTAGGCTTCTTCGCTTCGAATGATCGTTCCTATTATATCCCTGAATATTGATAGTTTCTCATGGGACGTCCAGTATTATGGGCTGTCCTTTCACTTGGGGCTACATGCATGTATGCGTAAGTCACATATTCTTCACACTTACATGTCTCATTCTCTGTTATTTTACGCCATGCTACCTCAGAGAGGATATTAAATTTATATGTGATATTCAGCCATCTGGTATGATCTTTCGCCCTAAAAACAATGATAAAAGTACGTATTAGATCATTATTGGGAACTGGTTGACACAGCGAGGAGCAGAAATAATAACTAAATAATACTTCATAGTTTTGAAGTATTCCATTACAATTAAATACGGGAATGAGATTCCGAAACCTATTTTACATATCACCTTCTCCTTCTTATTTGCATCCCTGGTAGCAGTACTTCCACCTGCCTCCTCACAACAACTTGCTTTTTTACTTGCCGACTAACATCATCATCTTCCACCTACCTTCTGCACCTCCCCTTCCTCTCCCGTTCTGTCCCTCACAGTCTCCCATCTCTAGCAGTCCATCTCCTGCCTCATCTATCTTTCTGCCTCCACCTCTCCATTTCACTATCCTACCTCGTCTCTCAATCTGTCTCCTACTCCTCATCTCACTATCCATCTTCCCCTCCCCCTCTCTCCACTCAGCCGTACCCATCTCCATGTAAACCATGTGTAACACATTCCTACACTACAGTCACAACACACAAGTAGCACAGGGCAGCCGAAATGACAGGCATCACCAACCCTTTTTGGCCCACCCTCACCCAATGAAGCTAGGTGGTTCTTACCCCCCCCCCCCCCCCACACACACACACAATATGATTCTTTCCAGACAGTGTTATTGGTTGAACCCAATCCAGGGGCTTAGGAGGAAATATGGTATATACATACACACTCATACATTTGCTTTCATAACACATTAGAGGACCTGGCAATGCTTTGCAATTGCTAAAATGCATATCTATTGGTTATACATAACCACGTCCTCCCGTCTCTCTCTGTCCATATTCTTGTCCCACTGTCTCTCTTCACCTTCTCCTCCTCCATTTTTCTGCCTATCTCCTCATTTCCCCTCTCTATGTCAATTTCCTACCATACTTCTCCATCGCCTCTCTGTCCTCGACTCTTGTTTCTAGTTATTGGCAACGAAACTTTGATAGAGAACTGATGTCCCTTAAAATCAAAGAGTATATTGGTTGGGATCATTGGTACATAGGGTGTGAGAGACTTCCAGCATTTCTAGTACTGTTGGGATAGAAACTTCAGTGACAGTATTTCAATTTGTTTTCAGTTGCAGATGGGTAAGATTAGAAAGTTTCATATGGATAAGATTCCAAAGCAATGTTCTAATCATGAGCCAATAACAATAAATACAACTTTCCTGCTTTCTGTTAAAACTGACTGCGAGGAAGAAAACAAAACAACATATAGCTGTGTATAATAGGAAAGAATATAAATGGGAGAAATTATTTTTCTAGTTGTTTAAATGCCCTGCTATTGTAATTCGAACTGATTGCGAGCAACGAAACAAAAATGAACATTTTCACAGCACAGTAGAGCATGGAAAGCATTATCTTTCTCACAGTTGGTTGCAACAGACAGCCTATGCATTGAAGTTTTAAAGAAATATATAGCCTAGGTCCAGCTAAATATTTATTAGAGTACCGTCTAAACATTTGATGCAGATTAGTCAAGAGCTCTTCAAGATTTTTGTTAATGTTTACCAGTTATATATAATTATTTATATACCATATGTATTTAAAAATAAATATCTCTTGTTTGACCTAACGTTTAATAGAGCATTGTTTAAATATCAGAGTAAATTGGTCAAGAACTTATCGAGATTCTTGCTAACAACGTTTCCCCTTGCTATATTACAGATATATTTATATACCATTTATATCTAAAAAACAAATAGCTTGGGTCCATTCGAAGCGTTGTTAGGGCATAGTGCAAATATTAAAAATAAATCAGTCAATAACTTTTCGAAATTTTTAATAATAACGTTCCCCTGACATATGATACATATATATTTATAACTTATACCACAGATATTAAAAATGTGGAGAGAATGTTTAGCTTAACATTTATTAAAGTGTAGTGTAAAAATATGAAGTAAATTCGTCAGTTACTTCTAGAGATATTTCTAAACAGTGTCTCATCATATATATATATATATATATATATATATATATATATATATATATATATATATATATAGTTCATGTTTTACCATAATACTGTTATAAAAGTTTGGAAGGACATAAGCTGCTTAATTTTTAACATAAATTATATTATGTAAAAACATGAAGTAAATCAGACAACAACTTTTTCGAAATCATTGTAAAAAAAAGGTTAAACAAGATCTTTATATAGTGGTATAGATAAGATAATAACCTTTCCCATGCGGCTTCCCCACGTTCGACACATGTATTGCACACTTCTCCTCCTATTTCATATCTCTGAACACTTTCCCTTCCCTCCTGTCTGTGTGTGCATGAATTTTGATGCGTTTATTTATTCCAATCTGTGTATCTAAATGAAATGATGTGAACAGTCTTTGCATTGCCATGTCTAGCAAATGTTCCCATTGCGACTACAGCATAGAAACTGCGAAGGGAGAGAACAGAACATCTGTCAGCACATCATCCACAATATGGAAAGTAGTTTGGAATGTACACACTTGACTTTAATATTTACACTAATCAGCCAAAACATTGTCACCACCGACCTTCTACCGGTATAAACCTGTCCAGGAGTTAGCTGTGCCACCTGGCGAGAAACGACTGATAGACACACGCCTGGTGCATGTAGTGCCAGTGGGCATGCTGTCCATGTGTAGAGTGGGGAAGGCACATGGCTATCTGATCGAGGGCACATTATGATGGCTGGAGGCTCAGCAGGAGCATTTTGGAAACTGCACTACTTGTGGGCTGTCCAAAGAGAGCTGTCTTGAGTTACTTCGACACGCGATGAAACAAAGATGAGACCTAGTCCAGACATTGTGGGGTTGGGACAGATGCCCGACATTGTAGGCGCGCCACACAGGTACACCAGGACAGCCAGCAAACTATGGCGGAACTAACATCAGACTTCAGTGCTCAACAGGAAACCGGGGCACGTTTACGCTTGGGGCACGTTTTCGCAGAGCACTTTTGTCGGGAACCATTCTTGCTAGAGCGCTACCGACAATGGAAGATTAATACTACCGTCTACTGGGAGTTCTCACAAACTTCAAGCACTATAACTGAGTGGACGTCTTAGGTCGCAGAGCATAATATTTGTCTTTTTACGCAAAAATGGCAATGGGTCACGTTTACGCACTTCTGTTAGGGCAAGTTTGCGTACTTTTATTAGAGCACGTTTACGGGATATTCCGCATTGCCATCCTAACTAATAGCTCAGACAAGGGAACTATAAGACGACAGTAGTTGGAAACCCAATCTAAAAAAACTGAAGACACGGGAGAGTAAAAAGTAGAAATTGCTAAAAAAAAAGCTATTTTAAATTGATGAAATTCAACAGAAAGAATTAATTCTGTAAGATTATGGTCTGATTAAGGCAAGAAATTGCTGAAAGCATGAACAGTAATAATGTGGATAGGCCTACTTGTGATGCCATAATTAGTGTTCCGCCCAAAGGCACGTTTCCATATGGTAACTTTCCATTCTCTTTTTTCTTCTGCCATTCTGTTCAGATCCGAGTAATTCCCGCTTTCCTCTATGTCGTCTGTCATCGTGTATCTCCTCTTTCCTGCCATGTCCTCTTTCACTCTCCTCTTACAAACTAATCCTTTTAAAGCGTCTGTTAGCGAGTAGTCACGTATCAACGAATGTCCCACCCAGTTCCCCTCTCTTTCTCTTATAACCTGTAGCAGCCTGATGAAGACGGTTCAAACTACGTTAGATTTACTGCGCGGAACGACGATATAACCAATTGAAAGAAACAAGACTGGGTCCAGTGCCTTAGATGCAACGATGGAGTCAAGACATTTGTACCACAGGAAAACCTTGTTTTGTATCTGCACAAATTGCAACTCTGACAGTGATGAACAGGCCTTTGATTAACATTAAAACTTCTATGCACGCTGTACTATGCTTCCAGGTGGCTGTTCACCACAAAATTTGATTACTACCAGTGAAATTATTGTGTTTAGCATGTTACTTGGTGTAACAAAGTCTGTAATTTTGTTTACTACTACAAAAACGTATTTTGAAAAGTTTAGTGATATGTTTTGTTTACTAATTCTTAAGGTCTATGATATGCGTGAACGTGCCCATATAGTGGCGTAAACTGCCCCATACCAGAGGCACATTACGCACTCGACGGTGATGCTATATAAATCTCTTTTGCCCTCTTAAATGTAATGTTCAGTCAGAAGTATATATAACAATTTATACTTTAATAACCATCTTATAAGGCTAAACAATTTTAATCACGATAAAAATCTAACCAAAAGATTTAAAAATTCCGACAAGAAATAAGCGTAAATGCGTCCCGGTCTCCCCTACTGTGTTCAAAAGTTCTTAGAGTGGAAATAACGTGGACATTGTTCAGTTTTCCAGAAAATTCAGTTGCCCTACAGTAACAGTTTGAATTTTTTTCCTTGGATGGCGATCACTGAATGTTTCATAGCAACTACAATTTTTTAATGTTTTGATATTCTGTAGCTGAGTGGTCAGTGGGTCTGTCTACAACGCTGAGAACCTTGGTTCAGTCTCTGGTACTGCCAGCGATATTTCCTGGGCAGTAAGACTGGAACGAGGTGTACTCAGCCTCATGATGTCAATTGAAGAGCTACTTGGATGGTAAGGGGCCGATTCCAAGGCCTGGAAAGCCGACAACAGCCGCGAGATCGGAATGCTGAACCCATTCCTCTCCCCTCCGTGCTGCATCCGATGTCGCCATAAGGTAGAGGGTGACACGAGTGCACGAGGGCAGCCGGGATTACCCGACCCTCTGGCCTTGATCGCAATGTTTAGGTTATTTACGATATTCTAACAAACGTAAAAAACCAGGCTTTCGTGTAACTATTTGGGTTACTTAGAATAAACAAGGAAAATATATACGTATATTTTATTCGAAAGTCTGTAAATGGACAAGGCTCACGTTTTTACCCAAGCGCCCAATTGTTCACAGTCGTAGAATCGTACATCATGATCGTATCTGGACTACAAGTCCAGAGGGGTGGGGTTCGAGTCCTTGTTGGTTCTGGGATTTTTCTCGTCACGTATCACTTTTTCACCCTCTGGCAATGATATGAGAATTTGAAAAATGCCGCACTGTGCGTTAGTTCGAAGTTGACACTAAATCGTAGATTCCCTTACAGCGAAGATATACCACTTTCAAATCAACCTTCGGGCTGATCACCGCTGTTCTTAAAACCTACAACCTGTGTAACACGTGTATATCACTTGATTTATGTGCGATCAGTTCCTCACACAATTTATTTTTTATAATTATTTGCTAGTGTATTACGACCACTATCCGTTTTTGTAAAATGTCACGCATTTGTACATATTTAACTTGCTTTCAGTATCGCTGAATCACTTAAGAGACTTCGTGTTTTGTCCACAGTGTCTTTAGGTGGTACAGCAGCCTTGTTCCTGGGTTGCAGTTTACTTAGCGCCGTGGAACTGGTCTACTTGTTGACTCTTCGTCTCATTTTCTTGCGCGTTCAGACTGATCTATCTCCAGGAAAAAGAAAAAGGAAGAAGAGGAGGCTCAAATGGCTCGAAAACATTACCAAGGAAATTTAGTGAGCTGAAGCTAGTAAATCTGGTCATGCAGTGACGAATAATGATGCACCTTTCCGAGCTTGTAACATTTTAAATGTATAGACTAGTGTTTCATTTGCTCTTTGTTGTTCGAGGTAATTAATCGTAAGTGCTATGTTATTGCAGCTACTGATCTAAATAATCGTAGATTTAACTCTGTTTAGTATATTACAATGAAACTGAAACAGTTGTTTGCGTATGAATTTATGAATTCCTCTGGTTGCACCTTGTACTCTTCAAATACATAGACTCACTGACATTTCGGCAGAATCTGGGGTAAAAATATACCCCGAATCCAGCTTTACGAAAATCTGTTTTTTACAGTAACTGACACTTGTTAATTATTAATGACACAAATCACTAGGAATGTTTGCTCTACATCCCGGCCATTACCAGGGTTACAAGCACAATCTACACGACATGTTTGGCGTGGAACGCGTCACTGTACACTTCTTGGCCGCGCGGGATTAGCCGAGCGGTCTCAGGCGCTGCAGTCTTGGACTGTGCAGCTGGTCCCGGCGGAGGTTCGAGTCCTCCCTCGGGCGTGGGTGTGTGTGTTTGTCCTTAGGATAATTTGGGTTAAGTAGTGTGTAAGCTTAGAGACTGATGACGTTAGCAGTTACGTCCCATAAGATTTCAAACACATTTGAACACCCCTTAGGTTGGTATGATGCAGTCAGCAGCACAAGATGCGCTAGTGACTATTTCCTGCATTCCTTAGAGGAATTTCCTAGTATATCACGTATCGGGCATCCAGCTACTATTTCAACGCGCTTTGCCCAAAAAAGCTTATGGTTCTTGTGAAATTTCTTGGAAAACTATGAACTTACCATTATTGTTCTCCTGGTCTTATTTTGTCGAGTAATGAAAACAGTGAAAACACATTTTTATTGAACAGCAATATCAGTAGAGAAGAAAATGTCTTTTCCTCAAAGCAATCACATCACAATTGCTTATTATTTTGGTGATTTTATTTATTTACGTTCTAGCTTTCTGACAGCAACTTCGACAGCCTAGGCATATGTCACATATATTTCACAGGTGCCTCTATGTTTAACACCATAGAGGACGTTAAATATATTCAGCAGTGTGACATTACCTTCAGCACTGAAACGCGCTGCCAGAATTACTGGATCGCTGCAGTGTCCGTTCTCACGAACTGCTTCACGCATTGAACAACAAAAATAAGAGACAGAGTGCGTTTCATCCCTCTAAAGTGTTCCAAGTATACTAATTACAGAAAAGAAGCACCAACAGTTCGTTTCCAACATCTTTGCATGTCACTCATTGTCGTACCCACCCCCATCCCTAAGGGCAGTATAGATGTCTTACTGACACAGTACTTTCGTACGTAGAATGGGTCACATTTGTCTATACCAAATTTAGTTGAAATCACTACAGGCGTTCTTGTGTTGTACTTTAATGTGACACCTTTTCACCCCCATCATCACCCATATGGGTGCTAGGGCTGTCTTACTGTCACAGTAATTTTTTCCAGATACTAAGTGATACCTATGTCAAGATTTGAAGAAATTGCTTAAAAGATATATCGCTGTGTTTACACTCCGAGTCCCACCCCTAGAGGTGAAAATTGATCAAGACTGTCATCAATGAGCTTTGTATCTCTGAAAACTAAGAAATCGATAATAACATCGGTTGTTACGGAATCTTTTTATATTCCATGGCTTGTCGCCTCCAGCGCCAGGGGTGCTTTGGTACATTACCCCCCTACCCCAGTATTTTTATACAAGTAAAGAGTCATTCACAAATATAATTTGGTTGAAATTGTTTCAGACGTCACCTTCCTGTTCACTCCCACGCCTGCGGGATGTAGATGGCTCTTACCTCCATAACGCTTCTTTCCATACTGCGATAAATCAAGTTTGGTTGAAATCAGGCTAGTGCTTTAGAAGGAGATGTGAATCGCATATACATGCAATGATTTTTATAAATGTGTGTATTTTTGTTCCAATGAGCCTCTAACTCTATCTACGATATCTGACTCAGAACTGTTAAAACAAAAGAAAAAAGAAAAAAACAAAAACACTGTATCTGTGGCGTCAGGAGTATTCATGTGCGTCTATGCGTCTAACGTAATGAACTAAAGACAGTTCGTTAACTCGATATAATCTTTTCACACCTTACGCGTGGAACATCTTTTGTAGGAGGGAGACAAAAAGGTAATTAAGAACTATAATTTCTTGTTTTACGAAACCGAATTTGATGAAGACACTAGACTCATATTTTGAATAATGGACATTCATGCCCTGTTCTTCCATCCTGATATAGGTTTTCGGTGGGTGCCCTGAATCCCTTAAGGTAAATGCCAGGGTGGATCCTTTGAAAGATTGTGGTGGATTTCTTTTCTTATCCTGTGCTACGTCTCCGATGACTGAGTCGTTTGCGAGACGCAAAACCACAACGGCTTTTTATTTTTCTTCATTTTTCATCTTCGCCATTCACATACAGTGTACGAAGCAACATGCACAGAGCCTACCATGCGATTCTCTTCCATTCGTGGACTTTTATGACTATCAAATTTATAGGATGAAATCAGCAAATGATAATATGTTTGCTAAATGAAGCATGCTGTTAATTCTATGTAAACAATTTTCAAAACTTAAATGTCATTTTAAGATAGGATTGTATTGCACTAACAAGCTCTCAAAACAGATAATGGTTCCGCAATAAATTAACCTTAGCAATGACTGGTTGCTGGATTTTTCTCCTGAACTGAAATGCCTGTTTTATATATCCGTTAAGACTGCATATCTGATAAGACTGCACTGTACCCATCGCAACGCTGGGCCAAGGAATTTTCCAATTCTTAGCTTGATTATACTGAAAGAAAATGTGTAATTGCAACATAAAAATGCCTTATGAGCAAAGATTTCTGTGTTATTGAAAGGTTTATCAAAATACGACTGTAAAATAAAAAAAACAGTGTTATTTGTTAGGAGTCACTGATCTATTATTGTAAAACAATGATAAAAATAAGAAATTAGAAATAAATTATGTTAATTTCTCTATTTACAGGACAACCATGAAACCTCATTGTCCAGAATTGCTATGTTCAATAAAAACAATACCAATCACCGTTATACAGGTTTATTTCTAGGCAACCAGTTTCCACGTTATATTACGCCATCTTCAGGCCAAAACTGCTCCAATCCAGTAGCCTCCGTGTTACAAATATAGCAGTGCCCTTAACTGGTTTCGTTATAGCTATTACGGGCGTACGTGCTCATTGGGCAACAGTGAGAAACTGTCACCAGAATTGCTATGGTTGGAGAGATTTGGGAATCATTCCTGGTAGTTGGATAAAGAAAGTTATGGCGCAATTTTGATATCAAATTAATTAGAAAATTGATGTGATTCTTCAGTTTCTCCCGGCGTATTTGTTGCTCGAACAGTCCACGGGTATACTGCCGGTTCATACTGTCCAACAGGCACAATATTTCGGCGATCAGACATGTCGACATCGTGAGGTACGCTGACGAACTCAGCTCCTTGCGTTGATCTTCACGGAGATAACTTGTCCTCAGATGTGTGATGGAGTTCGCAGAAGTTATTCCTTTGCCTCCCATGCATGCAGATGTAATGCGTCCTCACTTGTTGATCGTCTTCAGGGGTGTTTCCTCAGCACACTTCTGCAGTGCTAGCTAGGCAGCGAGCAGGGATGGCCATCTGTTGGTGACGCTGCGCGGCAGTTTGCGGCCCAGCGTCCGGATTTGGCGTTGTTTGACCTGCCAGCACCTTCGTAAAAGGTGCGGGCTGTCGACTTGATGAGGTCACAGAGCAGAGGTACTTCCGCGATGTCGTGAACTTGAACGCTGGGGAAATCGTAAGGCAGATGTAAGGCCAGCCGAAGTATGCGATTCTGCAGTGTCTCCAGCTCCTTCAGGTTGGTTTCGGCGGCGCTCCTCCAGACGACGGCGGCGTATTGGAGTACAGGGTAGAGCAGTGCCTTGTACAGAGTGATGCCCAGCCGCGGTGGTAGTTGGGAACCGGGGTTCAGCGCCGGGTAGAGTTTGTAGAGCCTGTTCCGTACTTTGTTCTTCACTTCGTGGATGTGCGGACCCCACGTGAGTCGGCGGTCGATGATGATGTCGAGGTAACTCGCCGTTAGACGCCACGGGACAGGGCTTCCACCGACGGTGAGTGGTTGCAGACCTGCAGTAACGAGTCTTCTGGTGACCCGCAGGAACTGCGTCTTGGCCCCATTGAATTGCAGACGCCACTTGTCTGCCCAGGCTGCCAGGGTGTCAACGGCGAGATGCAGACGGCGGTGCATGACGGCGGCATTGAGGCTTTTTGTATATAGAGCCGTGTCATCCGCGTACAGGGCGAGCCGCACACGGTCGATCTTCGGTGCATCAGAAGGGTACAGCGAGTACAGGAGTGGGCGCAAGACCGAGCCCTGTGCACACCGGCGTTGATACGGCGGACGATGGACAATCCATGCGCGGCTCTCACATGGAAGGTCCGATCTTCAAGATAGGAACGGATGAGACGGACGTGCGATGCCGGTACCCCAAGTTCAGAAAGTTTGAATAAGAGGCCACGGTGCCACACACTGTCGAAAGCACGCAACACGTCCAGGAACACCGCGCCGAAGAACTCGCGCTGCTCGAGGGCGACGAACGCATCTTCCACTAGCCGAAGGAGTTGGTGTACTGACGAGTGGCCCCGGCAATAGCCGAACTGCTCTTCGGGCAGGCCTTCCTCGTCAACGTGGCGTTGCAGTAGCCTGATGTACAGCCTGTCAAATACCTTGGAGACGGCCGGCAGTAAATTAATAGGCCTGTAGTTGGCGGGCTGGCACAGATCCTTCCTCATCTTCGGAATCGCCACGATCTCAGCATGCTTCCAGGACTGAGGAGAACTGCAGGACCGGAGGATTTCATTACAGACGTTGGCGAGATGAGTAACAGCCACTGGCGGTAACTTCTTGAGAAGGGCGTTGGAAACGTCATCTGGGCGCGCAGCTTTCCTGGGGTTCAGGGCACGCAGGATGGACGACACCTCCTCTGCCGTCATCTCTTCAATGACGTCATCGTCGTCGCGTGCCTCCAAGTAGTGCGGCAGCCGGTCAGCAAGCAGGTCGTCTTGGACAGCATCAGTCAGGTCCTCTATCGGCGTAAACACAACCTCAAAGACGTCTACTAGGGCATCCGCTTTCGCAGCTGGTTCGCAGATAGCCTGACCATTGACCATCAGCGGAGGGATACGTTGAGTTCGGCGTAGGAAACTCTTCGTCGTTCTCCAGGCCGTGCCATCGTCAAGGCAGAGGGTGCGACCTTGTTGTTCCAGTCGCGATGGCGATGGTTGTCAATGGCGGCCCGGATGTCCCGACGCATCCTGTTAAGGAGGCGCTTAGTGTCGGCATTTCTTGTCCTCTGCCTCTCCCGGTAGACACTGTTCTTCTCAGTGATGGCCGCACGGATGTCCGGCGGCAGCTGTCGGGAGTAGTCTGGCGGAGTGCGTGGTCGGGGCGGCGTTGCTGTTTCGGCTACGTCGATCGTGGATGCCGCGAAGTGCAGAAGTGCTCCGTCCGCTCCAGCGTCCACAGGGGCCGGTGCTGCGGCGAGTGAGTCCGTCAAGGCTGCCTGAAACCTGTTCCAATCGATACCAGCAAGCGAGATGCCTCTCCTGGGCTGTTGTAGGGCGTCCAGATCTATATCAAAAACGACTGGGACGTGATCAGAAGACAGTGCCGTCCTCCTCGTGGCAGTTATCTGATGAGGAATGCCCTTGACGACCGCGATGTCTATTATATCCGGTCGGCCACGGGCAGGGAAGATAGTCGGGTCGTACGGCCCCACCACAAGCGAGTGGTGATGTTCTTCCACCCTGAGCAGGCAGCAGCCAGCGGCATTTGTGAACCTGGAGTTCCAGGCGACATGTTTGCTATTGAAGTCCCCGGCGACGAACACCTGCCCCCTCAAGGAGAGCAGAGCATCGACGTCAGCAGGGTCCAGCGGACGGGACGGCGGTCTATAGGCAGCGACGAACGTGATGGCGCCCGCCGAGGTATGAACGACGACACCAGTGGCCTCCAGCGTTGCCACTGGTGGAAGTTGTATACCGTGATGACGAATGCCATTGCGGACGTAAACGGCTGTCCCTCCGCCGCCGTCAGTCCATCGGTGCGGTAGCTGGGATAGTTCGCCGCCCTGACGTCGACCCCAGGCTTCAGGTGGGTTTCACTGACGTCGACGGCTTCGTCACGAAGAAATCGGCGGAGTTCGCCGGCTTGGGTGCGGACGCCATTGGCATTCCACGCGACGCCCTTGAGCCCTCTAACGCTTCCCATGATGCTGGGGCCCCAGGTGTCGGCACGGCCTTACATGCGGCGGGAGCAGGAGCGGCCGACGCTGTCGGGAGGGCGGAGCGCGCCCCGGATGCTGCTGCTGCGAAAGAGACGCCAGGCCGTCTCGTTGCTCCTTCGGACGTGGCGCGGGTGTTTGGCCACGCTGGCGAGCGATGGCACGCTTCCACACCTCACACCCACGATAATTGGCTACATGTGCACCGGCACAGAGTGCACACGTCGGCAGACGGGGGCACGCTCGTCCTGCGTGGGCGCCGGCGCATTTAACACATCTGTCCGGCATAGAGCAGTGGCGCACGACGTGATTTATCCCCTGGCAGCGAAAGCACTGCACTGGTCTTCTCCGGGAGCGAAGATCTTTTGTCAGAACCAGGCCGTCTGCGACCCGTGTCAGTTGGTAGAGCTTGCGGTTCTCCACGGTGTCGGAGCAGACGACCAGGAAGAGCGGCATATCATCGCGCGATTTAGGCGACTTCATCTTCACGACTGCCCGGATGTAGAAGCCCAGGTCAGCGAGTTCACGATGCAGGTGATCGGCCGCCATGGAATGGTCGGCCGCCATGTTGAATGGAAGGTCGCGTATGACGATCTTCAGGACCTTGTCAGGCGCGGAAGCATGGGTATAGAAGGGGATGCCACGCTCAGACGCCTCCCGAGTGACTCGACGATAATCGTCAGCAGTGCGGAGTGTGACCCGGTACAAATCACGCCCTGCAGGCTTCACGGTGTACACGGCCGTTGTCCAGCTGCGCAACAACTTCTGCAGTTCCCCATACGACGGCCGATACTGGAGGACCACCGGCGGAAGATGTGAGTCTTTCTTCGGCGCAGGATCGCGCGGCAGGTGTTCCGGCGCGTCAGCGAGCGCGTCGAATGAGTTGGCGATGGCAGTTGGAAGCGCCGTCGATGACTGCATGCGTCTCGCAGTTCTCCGGGCCTGGACGAAGCCGTCGGCGTCAGGGGCGAAATCTTGCTTGGCCCTCTTCTCATTCGGCGAGCTGCGAACATCGGACGTCGTGGCTGTTGCTCTCCTCTTATTGTTCCGCGTGGCTGATGCGCGGTGGAGCTCTCATCTTCGGAATCGGGGAGCGGAGCAGACAGCGCTGTCTTCAAGGGTTCCGTAGCTGTGTCCATCAAATTCAAAGCTGTAGCACTGGTGTTCATAACTGTCCTTCCCTCGGCTGCACATCTCAGCGACTGAAGTGTCTGTGTGTAACTGAGCTCCTGAGGGCGGCTGGCTGATTTAAATCCCCTCCCCCCGCGGGCCGCTCTCTTCACCGTCCGAGCCCGCACGCCGGCGGTCGCGAAGACGTGGGCGTCGGAATCTATCGTAGCGTCGGTGTGCTTGCTACGTCCGCCCAGGTCGCCAGTTCGTACTTCTTGCTGAGAGTCTTCTTAATTACATTCAGTACCGGGTCCGAAGCTTTGCTGAGACTGTAGCAGCAATGTCGGTTGATAAGATCTTCCCTGGTGCGAACTTCGATAGCCTCCCTTATAACGCTATCCCAGTATTTAGAGGTCTGAGCCAGGATCTGGGTATGCTCATAATCCATCTCGTGTTTCTCGGACAAACAGTGTTCTGCTACCGCCGACTTATTTGGATATTTCAGTCAGCCTTTGATGTTCTGGGCAACGATCTTCGATGGTGCGTACTGTTTGTCCGATTAAGTCTTCCCATATATTTGGTATATGCCGGCCTTCCTCAAACCGAGGTCATCTTTCACAGTTCTCAGTAATGCCCGGGTTTATTGGGTGGGCAAAAGGCGGTTTTAACTCGGTGTTCCTTTAACATACGGCCGATTTTCCCCGATAGTGCGTCATTGTACGGAATAAAGACAGTGGCTACCTCTTCTTCCGTGACTTCATCCGTCTCCACAGGTTGTGCTGTGGTGGTGGGACGGAGAGCGCGTCTAATCTGCAATTCCGAGTACCCGTTTTTTCGGAACACGGTTTTGAAGTGTTCCAATCCCTGGGGCAGATTCTCTGCGTCTGAGATGCTGCGCGCCCTGTCTGCTGGTGCTTTTAGTACTCCATTCCTCTGAGAAGGCTGGTGGCAGCTGTCTGCATGCAGGTACAGGTCAGTGTGCGTTCTCTTCCTGTACACGTCGTGGCTCAGGGTACCATCAGCTCTTCTCTTGACCATGACGTCCAGGAATGGTAATCTTCCTTCTGCTTCGGTCTCCATAGTGAATTTGGTGTTTGGATGTATGAAGTTTAGGTGTGTAAGGAAATCCATTAGCTTGTCCCTACCATGGGGGCCAGATGACGAACGTGTCATCGACATAACGGAAGAAACAAGTAGGTTTCGAATTGGATGACGACAAGGCTTCCTCCTCGAAGTACTCCATGTACAAATTCGCGACCACCGGCAATAGTGGGCTGCCCATTGCGACTTCATCCGTTTGCTCATAGTATTCCCCATTAAACAGAAAATAAGTTGAGGTCAAGACATGCCTAAAGAATTCGGTGGTCTTCTCGTCAAATTTCTGCCCAATAAGCTCGACTGACTCTCGTAGAGGCACTCTGGTGCATAGTGAAACCACGTCGAAGCTCACTAGGATATCAGTGTTTTTCATTCGGAAGTTGTCGAGACGTTTCACGAAATTCATGGAATTACGGATATGATGAGGGCATTTACCTACATAGGGGCTAAGCAATTCAGCCAGATATTTTGCTAGCAAGTAAGTAGGTGCCCTAATGTTGCTAATGTTCCTTAGCCCCTATATAAGTGAACTAGAGAATGAGATTTTCTGTTTATGCGCTACTGGCCATTAAAATTGCTACACCAACGAGAAATGCAGATGATAAACGGGTATTCATTGGACAAATATAGTATACTGGAACTGACATGTGATTACATTTTACGCAATTTGGTTGCATAGATGCTGAGAAATCAGTACCCAGAACAACCACCTCTGGCTGTAATAACGTTCTTGATACGTCTGGAATTGAGTCAAACAGAGCTTGGATGGCCTGTACAGGTTCAGCTGCCCATGCATCTACAACACGATACCACAGTTCATCAAGGGTAGTGACTGGCGTATTGTGACGAACCAGTTGCTCGGCCAGAAATGAGCAGACGTTTTCAATTGGTAAGAGATTTGGAGAATATGATGGTCAGGGCACAAGTCGAACATTTTCTGTATCCAGAAATGCCCGTACAGGACCTTCAACTTGAGGGCGTGCATTATCATGCTGAAATGTAGGGTTTCGCAGGGATCGAATGAAGGGTAGAGCCACGGGTCCTAAAACATCTGAAATGTAACGTCGACTGTTCAAAGTGTCGTTAATGCAAACAAGAGGTGAGCGAGGCGTGGAACCAATGGCACCCCATACCATACCATCACTTCCAATGTGCGTTCACGGCGATGTCGCCAAACACCGATGCGGCCATCATGATGTTGTAAATGGAACCTGGATTCATCCGAAAAAATGACCTTTTGCCATTCGTGCACCCAGGTTCGTCGTTGAGTACACCATCGCAGGCGCCCCTGTCTGTGATGGAGCCATTGTCTTCGAGCTGATAGTCCACGCTGCTGCAAACGTCGTCGAACTGCTCTTGCAGATGGTTGTTGTCTTGCAAACGTCCCCATCTGTTGACTCAGGCATCGAGACGTGGCTGCACGATCCGTTACAGTCATGCGGATAAGATGCCTGCTATCTCGACTGCTAGTGATACGAGGCCATTGGGATCCATCACGGCATTGCGTATTACCCTCGTGAACCCACCGATTCCATATTCTGCTGACAGTCATTGGATCTAGACCAACACGAGCAGCAACGTTGCGACACGATAAACCGCAATCCGACCTTTATCAAAATCGGAAACGTGATGGTACGCATTACTCCTCCTTAGACGAGGCATCACAACAACGTTTCACCAGGCAACACCGGTCAACTGCTGTTTGTGTATGAGAAATCGGTTGGAAACTTTCCTCATGTCAGCACGTTGTAGGTGTCGCCACCGGCGCCAACCTTGTGTGAATGCTCTGAAAAGCTAATCATTTGTATATCACAGCATCTTCTTCCTGTCGGTTAAATGTCGCGTCTGTAGCACGTCATCTTCGTGGTGTAGCAATTTTAATGTCCAGTAGTGTACCTTAATGATACCCGTGGTCCACAGTTAGCGTTCTTGAGTAATAATCAAAAACTTTCTCGGTCCCATGTTTGAAACCCACCACCAATTAAATTTAGACTGATAATCAGCAATGGCGGCCGAAGACTTTCGGCATAAGTAGTCACCCTCTTTCTTCCAGCGGCCTTGTCAATGAGGGCGGGGGTGTGAAAAGAAGTTCAGGGCAGTCTCTTGTCCTTGGGATAGGAAACCGTCTAAATCCAGAAGAACCAACTATGATCAGTAGCATGAGGATACAGAAGGCAATGGAAATCACTGCATTAGAGACACAAGACGTGTATCCAATGGACAAGTTGCCTGTAATTGAAGAAGTGTCAAGATGATTTCTCCATTGGTAAAAGATTACGAAATAGCCCCCCATTCGGATCTCCAAGAGGGGACTGTCAAGGAGGAGGCGACCATGGGAAAAAGACTGAATAACCAACGGAATGACAACATTCCATGAGTCGGGGTGTGGAATGTCAGAAGCTTGAACAAGATAGGGAAGCTAGAAAACCTGAAAAGGGAATGCAAAAGTTCGATCTAGATATGGTAGGGGTCAATGGAGTGAAATGGGAAGAAGACAAGTATTTCTGGCCAGATGATAATAAGGTAACACCGACACCAGCAGAAAATGGTATAACGGGAGTAGGATCCGTTATGACTAGGAAGGTAGGGCAGAGAGTGTGTTCCTGTGAACAGTTCAGTGATCAGTTTGTTCTTACCCGAATCGACAGCAGACCAACACCAACAACGATAGTTCAGGTATACATATCGACGTCGCAAGCTGAGGACGAAGAGACAGATGATGTATACGAGGATATTGAAAGAGTAATACAGTATATAAAGGGAGATGAAAATGTAATAGTCATGGTGGACTGGAATACAGATGTAGGGAAAGGAGTAGAAGAGAATGTTACAGGAGAATATGGACTTGGGACAAGGAATTAGAGAGGGGAATGACTAATTGAGTTCTGTAATAAATTTCGGCTACTAACAGCGAATAATCTGTTCAAGAACCACAAGAGCATGAGATATACTTGGGAAAGGCCAGGTGATGCGGGAAGATTTCAGTTAGATTACATCATGGTCAGACAGAGGTTCTGAAATCAGATACTGGATTTCAAGGCGTACCCAAATCACAATGTAGTAGTGATGAAGAGTAGGGTGAAGTTTAAGAGTTTACCCAGGGAGAATCAATACGCAAAGAAGTGGGATACGGAAGTACTAAGGAATGAGGAGATACGCTTGAAGTTCTCTAAAGCTATAGATATAGCAATAAGGAATAGCTCAGATGAAGAGAAATGGACTACTCTAAAAAGGGCAATCACAAAAGTTGGAGAGAAAAGTTTAGGTACAAAGTAAGGCAAGTGCGAAGAAACCATGGGCAGCAGAAGAAATGCTTCAGTTGGTCGATGAAAGAAGAAAGTGCAAAAATGTTCAGGGAAATTCGGGAATACTGAAATACAAACCGCTGAGGTATGAAATAAATAGGAAGTGCAGGAAAGCTAAGACGAAATGGCTGCGTGAAAAATATGAAGAAATCGAAAAAGAAATGATTGTGGAAGGATTGACTCAGCGTATAGGAAAGTTAAAACAACTTTCACTGAAATTAAAAGCAAGGGTGGTAACATTAATAGTGCAACGGGATTTGCACTTTTAAATGCAGTAGAGAGAGGAAAGAGTACGTTGAAGGCTTCTATGAGGAGGAATATTTGACTGATGTAATAGAAGAAGAAACAGCAGAAGAGATAATGGATCCAATATCAGAATCAGAATGTAAGAGAGCTTTGGAGGACTTAAGATAAGATGAAGCAGAAGGGATAGATAACATTCCGTAAGAATTTCTAAAACCATTGGGGGAATTGGCAACAAAACTACTACTCACGTTGATATGTAGAATGTATAAGTCTGACAACTTTCGGAAAAATATCATCCATGGAATTCCAAAGATTGCAGTCAGCTTAACATGCCATGCTTTCTAGTTGCCGACAATAATAATATACAGAAGAATGGAAAGGAAAATTGAGGATGTGTTAGATGACGACCAGTTTGGCTTTAGAAAGGGTGAAGTAGCAGAGAGGCAAGTCTGACGTTGTGGTTAGTAATGGAAGAAAGACTAAAGAAAAATCAAATCACTGTCACTGAGTTTGTGGAACTAGAATAAGCGTTCTGTAATGCAAAATGGTGCAGGATGTTCGAAATTCTGAGAAAAATAGGGTAAGCTATAGGGAGACAGGTAATATACAATATGTAGAAGAGCCAAGAGAGAATAATAAGAGTGGACGACCAAGAACGAAGTGCTTGGATAAAAAAGTGTGTAAAGCAGAGATGTAATCTTTCACCCCTACTGTTCAATCCGTATATCGAAGAAGTAACGATGGAAACAAAAGAAACGTTCAGGACTGGAATTAAAATTCAAGATGAAAGGATATCAGTGGTAGGATTCGCTGATGACATTGCTATCCTGAGTGAAAGCGAAGAAGAATTACGTGATCCGCTGAACGGAATGAACAGTTAAGTGATTACTGAATATGGATTGAGAGTCAAGCGAAGAAAGACGAAAGTAATGAGAAAAAGCAGAAATGAGAACAGCTAGAAAGTTGACATCAGGATCAATGGTCACGGAGTACATGAAGTTAAGGTATTCTCGTACCTAGGCAACAAAATAACCCATGACAGATGGAGCAAGGAGGACATCAAAAGCAGATTAGCACTGGCAAAAAGGGCATTCCTGATGAAGAGAAGTCTACAAATATCCAACACAGACCTTAATCTGAGGGAGAAATTTCTGAGAATGTATGTTTGGAGCACAGCATTGTGAGGTTGTGAAACATGGACTGTGGGAAAACCGGAACAGAAAAGAATCGAATTATTTGAGATACAGTGCTACAGACGAATGTTGAAAATTGGGTGGGCTGATAAGGTACGGAATGAGGAGGTTTTGTGCAGAATCGGGGAGGAGCGCAATACTTGGAAAACACTGATGAGGAGAAGGGACAGGATGTTAGGACATCTGTTAAGACATTAGGGAATGACTTCCATGGTACTAGTGAGAGCTGTAGAGGGAAAAAGCTGTAGAGAAAGACAGATACTGGAATACGTACAATAAATAATTGTGGACGTTGGTTGTAAGTGCTACTTGGAGGTGAACTGGTTGGCATAGGAGAGGAATTTGTGTAAAGCTGCACGAAGCCAGTCAGAAGATTGATGACTTAAAAAAAAATGAGCTAAAGTAAACGATTTTCTGGGAGTGTTGTTATTTCTTTACAGCATAAATAAAATAAATGTTGAGCACTGTACTTAATTTTTTTCGTAAGTCGTACGTTATAGAGGTACCACAGTCACCACCAACACGACAACAGTTAGCTGTGGGACAAGTGCCCAGTGCGGTGGTTTCATGGGCGGGAAGAAACACGTGCCCGAGCGGCATGCACAGCCATACAAAGCACCATTCATGGCGAATCAGGTGGTGGAATCAGCTGCGCCCACTGCAGCTACAGCCCCGCACCATCAAGTACCGTCTGGCGTCCATGGGTGGTTGAGTTGGAGGGAGAAGGAGAAGAAGAAGAACAGCAATGATCCTCGACCCTCCAGATCGTTGGTGGTGAAGGCTCCAGCATGCAACAGCAGCAGCAGAATCGCCAGACACCGTCACCTGGGTGCTCCCAGTGGAACTCACCGCAGCCACCTCCTCCTACTCCTGCTCTGACTGTTCATTCTTGCTTTCACAGAAAGGTATGTGCGCCTCGGCGCATACCCCTCAACCCAGCAGACACCTCCTACCCAATGCCATCATCCACCAGGTCGATGCAGTCGCCTCCTAGTTGTAGTGTTAATGATAATGAACCTGTTGTTAGTGATAGTGCTCTCACTTGTCCTAATAGCGAAAGACACCAGAGTAGCGGCATCATAACCCGTCTAGAATACTCGGCGGTTGCTAGGGACATTAGGGGAGTATCTCTTTCAATAGAATTGAAAATCCGATCGGGAAGTATTGCGTCCTGTCAGGTTTCTAGAAGTATGCCTCCCGGTCCTGGAGACAGAACTCCTCAAAACCCCAGGTGATCTGAGATGTAATGCCGTTAAATGAAACGCAATACTGTGCTGCGAGTTGACTCACACAAAGAGCAGAAGAGAAAAGCCTGCACTACATCTGGGGTGATAATGGCATTATATCTCGGAATACATCAATAGCTGAGTGGTATCGTGAATCCACCTTGGGTGCTATACTGGTACAGTTTTCCGAGATGGATGTAAGAGTCTCAGCTAAAGCACTCAGTCAAATACCACAACTCGACGTCTGTATTAATGTGTTTCGTGCTAAGGATATAGCTGATAAGAAGGCATTTATTAACGCCCGAAATGAAAAGGATCAGGCTTGCTTTGCATAGTCAATCCTGGCTTGAGAAAGAAATTGCACAAAAGATCCGCAGCACACATTTCGAAACGGAATAGGTCTTAACATTCGTGGATGCTAATACTTTGGCGGCATCGAGTTTTCTGTACAGATTCACAACATACTAAAATTTTTGGCACAAAATCCCGGAATAACAGTTCACGTTTATGGCCTGAAGAAACAGAAAAAGCAAGTCGATGAAGCTGATGATGACGATGACAATGAGCAACAGTAGCAGGACAAACGTACTGTCGTTGGACCACTCCATGTTTCGAAACATGCAGGTGAGTGTGATCTTCATATGAACAGGCTGGTCTTCTCTGAAGGTGATAATCATCATTACGTATGGATCAAAGACATGTCCCGCCTCCTTTAATTTCAACTGAGTATACACTATTGGAAACGGCATATTTGCTTCAAGTGCCTAAATATCTTTTCGAAGGAGGAGCATTTAAAAAAGCATCTGAAAACTGTGACACCAAAAAACTGGTACAAGATGCCTTCAGAAGAAAACAATTTCATTTAATTGAAGAATGCTCACCACCAGGAAAGTAGTCCGTAGACTTCGAATGTCTCCTTGCACCTATCACCCACTGTGAAGAGAACCCCTTAGACTCACACACCACCTTCACGCAAAAACACGTACCATATGTGGCAGCGTACCAAATTGCTCGTTCATATAGTTAAACTCTTAACTGCTATTATGTCAGGGATAATACTGCGGTTTGGTTGCTCACTGAGCTTCAAAAATTCTCATGGGATGTTGTTTGGCACCAACATACCCATGACCGAATCGGAAGCGAACAAAAAATTATACAATGATGCAGTTACCTGTCATATTTGTGGGCTGCCGTTAGAAAGAAAAGCTGAAACTGCCCGTAGAGATCATTGTCATCTTATGGGGAAGTTCTGCAGTGGAGCTCACACTGCATGTAAATTTGAAGTACAAGTTACCACGACGCATAACAATTTCCTTCCGTAATTTAGGCTGGTCTGACGCTCATTTTCTAGTTGAACAGCTGGGTAATTTGACATGAAGAAATATCAGATCAGTATCCCACCTGAGAGTATGGAGAAGTATATTTCTTTCCTCGAAACGAATGATGCCAAAAATCACGCTCCGCTTCCTTTACTCTTTACGTTTCATGCAGCCTTCAGAAACTCGTTGACATTCTATCTCAGGAGGATATGCACATCACGCGATCTACATACCCTGATGATGGAATTTTTAGCTTGTGACTAAGAAAGGAGTTTTCACTTATGAGTATCTGGATAGTAAGGCGAAACACAACGAAACCAGGTTACCCAACATGTCTGCATTTACCAGTATTCTCACAGGCGATGCCATAACTAGTGCACATTACGAGCATACCATGAATGTCTGGCAGGAATTCATCATTAGAAATTTGGGTAAATACGTAAGACTACACATGGAAAAGGACGTGCACTTGCTTGCGGATGTTTTTGAAAAGTTCCAGAGTGTATACATGGCCACTTACTCTCTGGACCCTGAGCACCTGGGTTGTCCTGTGACCAAATGCTCAAGAAAACGAAGCACAGCATCGCACTTTTGAATGATGGTGATATGATTCTTTTGTTTGGGAATGGGATTCGTGGGGGACTTTGCCAGTGTGTCCACAGACACACCAAGGAAAATAACGCACGCATGGGTGCGGGGTTCAACGCATCCCTCGATTCAAGTTATATTCTGTGTTTGGATGTGAATTACTTACACGGCCACACCATGATGTGGCTACTGCCAGTTGGTGGGTTTCAAAGGGTGCCCAGAAAGGAATTAGAGGGATTAGGCGGCAAAATAATGGGTCTGGCTGATGATTCTGATGTCGGATTTGTGGTGGAGGCAGACTTCACGTACTCTATTAGTGTGCATTAAACGACAAGCGACTTGCCATTATGTCCAGAGCGACAAGTTCGGCGAGGAAGCACTGTCCCTTAACTGATGACCACTGTTGGACACAAGTAGTGGTATGTAATTCATTATCATAATCTCCAGCAGTGCCACAGCTTAGGGATGGAGCTAGGTAGAATCAATCAGTCCTCCTGGTTGAAGGAGTATTTCGAATTAAATACCGAAAAGAGGGTGGGAGTGACTATTGATTTCGGAAAAGATATTTATAAATTAACAAATAATTCAGTTTTCGGTGAAACCATGCAGATTGTAAGAAATGAACGCAATAGTTTGATTAGGACTAAATGGGAGGTGTGTTGGGGCATAAGAAATTGCATTTGCCAGACCAGATTTTAAGCAGTCCCTATTTTAAAGGAGAACTTCGTTGTTGTGGAAATGTCGAAGGTTTTAGTAGAGTTTACAAAACGTATCTATTTGGGGATGTGTATACTGGACATCTCCAAACTTCACATATACCGGTTCCACTATGTATTTGCTAAGACTCATTTCGTGGAATCAAAGTTACTTTATATGGATACAGCTAGCTTCATTATTGGGTGAAGAACTGCAATCCTTATCAAGTAATGAAGTGTCATGGTAATGAATTTGACACATGTGGACACATAGCCGATAATCCTTACACTATTGTTCCTCACAACAAGAAGGTTAATGGATTAATGAAGGATGAGGTGAATCGATTACCCATTATGGAGTTTGTGTGTCTAAGATCCAAAATATGTGCATATCGCGATTCACAGTCGAAGACTACTTGCAGTGCCTGTACAGTGGTGTTCGCCGTGCTGCACTGCAAGCTCTTCATATGATACGGCAAACTAGTGTTCAGTCGCGAGGTCAAAGGCATACACTGGGCTGCAATCTTAAGTCGGATTCTCACCTCATGACGATAGAAGAGCCATTTGTGCTGACGGGATCGTACCCTCCCGTACTCACACTATTTACTTGAAGCACGAGGGGGGGTGGGGGATTCCAGTGATGTGAATAAGAGAGAGATTGAGAAATTGGCTGAGTGAGAGCTTGTATCGAATAGTATGGCTCTTTTACTATTGTGTAAATATTGTATGTGTATGATGTATGGTGTGTTTGCATGTGTAATTGCTTATTTGCCCATGTGTGTATGCATGCGAGTGCATTTGAATTGTAAGTAGGCTGTATAGGTTTTCTTATTGGTAACGCCACGTAGCACTCTGTATGAAAAATCACTGTCTGTGCTGTGCGCAGTCTGTGGCTAGTTTTCATTGTTGTCTGCCATTGTAGTGTTGGGCAGATAGATGTTAACAGCGCGCAGCGTTGCGCAGTTGGAGGTGAGCCGCCAGCAGTGCTGAATGTGGGGAGAGAAATGGCGGAGTTTTGAAATTTGTGAGACTAGATGTCATGAACTTCTATATATATTATGACTTTTGATGATATTAAGGTAAATACATTGTTTGTTCTCTATCAAAATCTTTCATTTGCTAACTATGCCTGTCAGTAGTTAGTGGCTTCAGTAGTTTGAATCTTTTATTTAGCTGGCAGTAGTGGCGCTCGCTGTATTGCAGTAGTTCGAGTAACCAAGATTTTTGTGAGGTAAGTGATTTGTGAAACGTATAGATTAATGTTAGTCAGGGCCATTCTTTTGTAGGGATTTTTGAAAGTCAGATTGCGTTGCGCTAAAATTATTGTGCGTCAGTTTAAGCACAGTCATGAATAATTTTTCTAAGGGGACGTTTCAGAATGTGTACGCCTGTGCAAATATGTATGCCTGAATAAAAAATTTGTTATTCGCTACCATGAGTCTTTCTCGTAATTTCACAAATCCCTACCTTCACATATATGTATGAGGACGGTAAGAGATGCGGAAGGTGTCGGTTTGAAGCATGTGGGACGTGACATTCAAGACGGAGAAAAACAGAATGCATGAAATGGCTACATGGGACCTTGCCTATCGTGCTGCCCACGTTGGGTTATGGGAGCAGATAGCATGTGAACATGTCCGCTTCTGAAGACATATAGCAAACGTGTCTAAAATTATATTGCCAGTGCTTGAGGAAAATCACAGTCGAAGTATTTGGGCTAAACTACTTGGATCAGGGTGAAATGAGTAAAAAAAGATGCACCCATATTATGCGGTAAAAATTCATTTACTTCTCATCCAACTTAAAAGTAATTTTACATTTTCATAAGCAAATACAGCAAAATTATTTACACACACCTTATTCAGCCGATGGGCAGAAGGACACCCGTAGAATTACAGATATTGAATTGTAGCAAACTTGAAGATTTGCCGCATCCATGAGATCTTCTCCTTCCCCTTCACTAGATGATTGTATCCGTGTGGTCGAATATTAGACTCGATGTCTAAATATCTTTATAGATATGCCAGGATCATCTCAGTGAAGTCCATGGTGGAAATGTGTTAACCATTTTGCACTCTTTCGTGTTTTAGCGCACTTAACATTCTTGAAAGGCCTTGGTAATGCAATGCTTCCTGAGAATGTCTTCGTTATTCTGGCATCTTTTGTATACGCTACGAATGCAACACCTTCAAATATGAACTGTCTATGCTCATCATCATAGACACCCAGAGAGTTTGCAATAATTTTCAAACCTTGGGGTACCACTGAGGAATGATCTGGGTATGGCACAGAACCTGTTCATTTATACAGCTCGTTGCACAACACCGATGAGCGAGCAGTAGTTGATCACACAGTCGTGCAGACTTGCAGCATATATTGAAGCGTGTTCCGGGAAATTTGTCGAAGATTCAAATTCATTTTGTGCATATTTAGGTCCACAATTAATTAGCTCTCTCAGTTTTGTGCAGTCTATTACAGTGATCGGTGATAGCTTCTTGAATTTCCGTGGTAAGAAGCACATAAGCTCGTATACATGTCATATGCTAGGCTGTATACATTTTCATCCCACTGCAGAAGTAAACTGTCATATGGGGAGAACTCTGAATTCAGGTAAACTCTTGCATTAGTTAACTTGCAGTTGTCAAATACAGTGGAATCAGCTGCTATATTACCCGTTTTATCAGACTGAAAAGCAAGTATGATGAATCTTGGCATCTTCACTTCAACAGAGGTTTTTAATATCCCATGTTTTTCTGGATGCCGTCAGTGGCACAGGGTATTTAAAAAACTCTTAAGAGCGTAATGTGCCGGCATTCAAACTTTTACTAACTTCAAACGCTCCTCGTCTGATACGCTGGCGTGAGGCATTGTCCATATTATCTTGCTGATTGTGATCATATTTTTCTCTTGAGCTGCTTGAGTGAGAGAGTTATTGTACGTTGCTTTCTGTACCAGCATGAGTTCCTGCTTAGCGCTCATAATAATCTGCTTCATGTCCTCAAAGAAGCACAAAATCATTTTTGGTCGTATGTATGCAGTAAATCGTTAACACCCAGCAACTGCTCTGTTTTCCGGATCGTCTGTGAACCATCCTGCATTTTCTAAACCATTCAAATCTGTGGGTGATGCTGAGAAGTATATTTTAAGGGTTGTTGTTATGCCAACATTGCCTTTACGGTCAGTCTGAGACACATTGGGTACATAGCGTAATATGAATGATGAAGCATTACGTGTTAGCTTGGATTCCACTGTAGCGCTGCCATCGATTTCCTTGAACGATCAAATATATGAAACTCTCACCCCCCCCCCCCCCCACCCCACCCCCAGGAACCATGGATCTTGTCGTTGATGGGGAGGATTGCATGCCTCAGCGATACAGATGGCCATAGCGTAGGTGCAACCACAACGGAGGGGTATCTGTTGAGAGGCCAGACAAACATGTGGTTCCTGAAGAGGGGCAGCAGCCTTTTCAGTAGTTGCAGGGCAACAGTCTGGATGATTGATTGATCTGGCCTTGTAACACTAACCAAAACGGCCTTGCTGTGTTGGTACCGCGAACGGCTGAAAGCGAGGGGAACCTACAGCCGTAACTTTTCCCGAGGGCATGCAGCTTTACTGTATGGTTAAATGATGATGGCGTCATCTTGGGTAAAATATTCCGGAGGTAAAATAGTCCCCCATTCGGATCTCTGGGCGTTATCAGAAAACTGGCGTTCTACGGATCGGAGCGTGGAATGTCACATCCCTTAAGCAGGTAGGTAGTATAGAAAATTTAAAAAGGGAAATGGATTGGTTAAAGTTAGATATAGTGGGAAATAGTGAAGTGCGGTGGCAGGAGGAACAAGACTTCTGGTCAGGTGAATACAGGGTCATAAATACAAAATCAAATAGGGGTAATGCAGGAGTAGGTTTCATAATGAATAAAAAAATAGGAGTGCGGGTAAGCTACTACAAACAGCATAGTGAACGCATTATTGTGGCCAAGATAGATATGAAGGCCACGCCTACTACAGTAGAACAAGTTTATATGCCAACTAGCTCTGCAGATGATGAAGAAATTGATGAAATGTATAATGAGATAAAAGAAATTATTCAGGTAGTGAAGGGAAACGAAAATTTAGTAGTCATGGGTGACTGGAATTCGAGAGTAGGAAAAGGGAGAGAAGGAAACGTAGTAGGTGAATATGGAATGGGGTTAAGAATGAAAGAGCAAGCCGCCTGGTAGAATTTCGCGCAGAATATAGCTAACACTTGGTTCAAGAATCATAAAAGAAGGTTGTATACATGGAAGAACCCTGGAGATACTAGATGATATAAGATGGATTATATAATGGTAAGGCAGAGATTTAGGAACCCGGTTTTAAATTGTAAGACATTTCCAGGGGCAGATGTGGACTCTGACCACAATCTGTTGGTTATGAACTGTAGATTAAAACTGAAGATACTGCAAAAAGGTGGGAATTTAAGGAGATGGGACCTGGAAAAACTGATTAAACCAGAGGTTGTACAGAGTTTCAGGGAGAGCATAAAGGAACAATTGACAGGAATGGGGGAAAGAAATACAGTAGAAGAAGAATGGGTAGCTCTGAGGGATGAAGTAGTGAAGGTAGCAGAGGATCAAGTTGGTAAAAAGACGAGGACTAGTAGAAACACTTGGATAACAAAAGAAATATTGAATTTCATTGATGAAAGGAGAAAATATAAAAAATCAGTAAATGAAACAGGCAAAAGGGAATACAAACGTTTCAAAAATGAGATGAGTGCAAAGTGGCTAAGCAGTCATGGCTAGGAGACAAATGTAAGGATGTAGAGGCTTATCTCACTAGGGGTAAGATAGATACTGCCTACAGGAAAATTAAAGAGACCTTTGGAGAAAAGAGAACCACTTGTATGAATATCAAGAGCTCACATGGAAACCCAGTTCTAAGCAAAGAAGGGAAAGCAGAACGGTGAAAGGAGTATATAGAGGGTCTGTACAAGGGCTATGAACTTGAGGACAATATTATGGAAATGGAAGAGGATGTATATGAAGATGAAATGGGAGATACGATACTGCGTGAAGAGTTTTACAGAGCACTGAAAGACCTGAGTCGAAACAAGGTCCCCGGAGTAGACAACATTCCATTGGAACAACTGACGGCTTTGGGAGAGCCAGTCCTGACAAAACTCTACCATCTGGTGAGCAAGATGTATGAAACAGGCGAAATACCCTCAGTCTTCAAGAAAAATATAATAATTCCAATCCCAAAGAAAGCAGGTGTTGACAGATGTGAAAATTACCGAACAATCAGTTTAATAAGCCACAGCTGCAAAATACTAACTCGAATTCTTTACAGACGAATGGAAAAACTGATAGAAGCCGACTTCGGGGAAGATCAGTTTGGACTGCGTAGAAATGTTGGAACACGTGAGGCAATACTGATCCTACGACATATCTTAGAAGAAAGATCAAGGAAAGCCAAATCTACGTTTCTAGCAGTTGTAGACTTTGAGAAAGCTTTTGACAATGTTGATTGGAATACTCTCTTTTAAATTCCGAAGGTGGCAGGGTAAAATACAGGGAGCGAAAGGCTATTTACAATTTTTACAGAGGCAGTTATAAGAGTCGAGGGGTATGAAAGGGAAGCAGTGGTTGGGAAGGGAGTGAGACAGGGTTGTAGCCTATCCCTGATGTTATTCATTTTCTATATTGACTTGGAAGATCAGTTGAACGGAATGGACACTGTCTCGAAAGGAGGGTATAGGATGAACATGAACAAAAGCAAAACGAAGATAATGGAATGTAGTCGAGGGGAGAGAAATGGCGGAGTTTTGAAATTTGTGAGACTAGATGTCATGAACTTCTATATATATTATGACTTTTGATGATATTAAGGTAAATACATTGTTTGTTCTCTATCAAAATCTTTCATTTGCTAACTATGCCTGTCAGTAGTTAGTGGCTTCAGTAGTTTGAATCTTTTATTTAGCTGGCAGTAGTGGCGCTCGCTGTATTGCATTAGTTCGAGTAACCAAGATTTTTGTGAGGTAAGTGATTTGTGAAACGTATAGATTAATGTTAGTCAGGGCCATTCTTTTGTAGGGATTTTTGAAAGTCAGATTGCGTTGCGCTAAAATTATTGTGCGTCAGTTTAAGCACAGTCATGAATAATTTTTCTAAGGGGACGTTTCAGAATGTGTACGCCTGTGCAAATATGTATGCCTGAATAAAAAATTTGTTATTCGCTACCATGAGTCTTTCTCGTAATTTCACAAATCCCTACCTTCACATATATGTATGAGGACGGTAAGAGATGTGGAAGGTGTCGGTTTGAAGCATGTGGGACGTGACATTCAAGATGGAGAAAAACAGAATGCATGAAATGGCTACATGCCAAGGAAAGCCAAATCTACGTTTCTAGCAGTTGTAGACTTTGAGAAAGCTTTTGACAATGTTGATTGGAATACTCTCTTTTAAATTCCGAAGGTGGCAGGGTAAAATACAGGGAGCGAAAGGCTATTTACAATTTTTACAGAGGCAGTTATAAGAGCCGAGGGGTATGAAAGGGAAGCAGTGGTTGGGAAGGGAGTGAGACAGGGTTGTAGCCTATCCCTGATGTTATTCATTTTCTATATTGACTTGGAAGATCAGTTGAACGGAATGGACACTGTCTCGAAAGGAGGGTATAGGATGAACATGAACAAAAGCAAAACGAAGATAATGGAATGTAGTCGAATTAAGTCGGGTGATGCTGAGGGAATTAGATTACGAAATGAGACACTTAAAGTAGTAAAGGAGTTTTGCTATTTGGGGAGCAAAGTAATTGATGATGGTCGAAGTAGAAAGGATATAAAATGTAGACTGGCAATGGCAAAGAAAGCGTTTCTGAAGAAGAGAAATTTGTTAACATCGAGTATAGATTTAAATTTCAGGAAGTCGTTTCTGAAAGTATTTGTATGGAGTGTAGCCATGTATGGAAGTGAAACGTGGACGATAAATGTTTGGACAAGAAGAGAATAGAAGCTTTTGAAATGTGGTGCTACAGAAGATGGCTGAAGATTAGATGGGTAGATCACATAAATAATGAGGAGGTGTTTGGACAAGAGGAGCTTGTGGCACAACTCGACAAGAAAAAGGGATCGGTTGGTTGGACATGTTCTGAGACATCGAGGGATCACCAATTTAGTATTGGTGGGCAGCGTGGAGGGTAAAAATCGAAGAGGGAGACCAAGAGATGAATACGCTAAGCAGATTCAGAAGGATGTAGGCTGCAATAGGTACTGGGAGATGAAGAAGCTTGCACAGGATAGAGTGGTATGGACAGCTGCATCAAACCAGTCTCAGAACTGAAGACCACAACAGCAACAACATGAAACTCTTGCATGGAAGGCTCAGCTCGTTTTGGTGCTGGAAGACTATCCTAATTTCATCATTCTTGCTAAATGTTGTCGATGGATAAGGTTTATGCGAGAAGTATTCCTGACGTATAATTCGTCATCATACTCTGCTGGACTGATTATACTAAATGAGGTTGTCATTGCGACGTTTCAGGCCAATTGATTTACTCGTAGTTCGCACGTGTAATCACTTCGCGGTTCGAGAGCGAACTGGCGAGCTATGGACTGCGTGCACTGGATTCATACCATACGCCCATCCTGCCATAGATGTAATCATACAATGATTTTCTCATCGCGAAAGTCAGCAAGTTGATTATTCTGGTCCACAGTACGCAACTGCAAGTAGTGCAACATCTCACCTGTCACTGGAAGGTAGATTGCATTGGTGGGAGTCTCGACAATCTTATACCTTGCTGCAACTGAGGGGATTACGCATCAGCCGGTCGTCGATATAGGAGTTCGTTGCAATGTTATACTCGACACGGATTGCACGGACAGGCACTACGTCCACAGTTTGATGTGACTTGTAAAACTTACTAGGATACTTCTTCAAAAGCTGTCATTTTGTGAAAGCAAATGTACGTGTTTTGTTACACTACATCGTTCCTTTAAATTTGTTACAGTTCTTATAGTCAAAGTGTATTTCATTCCTTTCAAATATATTACTGGTGTTTTCTGCAAAACTATTCAGTCATTCATGTGTTAGTCTTTAAATTTTACTCACATGACATAATACTGGAACATTTTTACTTAACAATTGGTATATGTAGTGAACCAGCGACTCCTAGAAAAAATGGTCCTAATTTCGCCTAGTTGTCAGGGTAGGAGAAAGGTAGGTGAAATTACGAAGAGATTTTCAAAAATTTCCATTTCATCATTTTTACATTTGGCTGAACTGTTTTACTCCAGAAAAGTGATAGAAGGGAATGTGGTAAAGAAGGAGAAGGAAAATCAGTTTTATATAATTCGGAAATTTCTAATAACCAAATCTTTGTTTTCCACTAATTTCAGTGCCAGCCGCTGTGACCGAGCGGTTCTAGGCGCTGCAGTTCGGAACCGTGCTGCTGCTACGGTCGCAGGTTCGATTACTGCCTCGTGCATGGATGTGTGTGGTGTCCTTAGATTAGTTAGGTTTAAGTAATTCTAAGTCTAGGGCACTGATGACCTCAGATGTTAAGTCCCATAGTGCTCAGAGCCATTGGAACCAATTGTACTAATTTCATTGTTTATGACCATCAATGAGCAACCTGTATAGAAATGGAGAAAGTACATGAGAATCATCTGAATATCTGTTAATGTTATGATATATGATCATTGCAGACTATATGCCAGCATGAAGCCCAATTAAGCATGAAAATATAGGTGCCACACCTCACACAGACGTAGTAATAAAGGGACACATCAAACTACAAAAGAAAAATAGCTGTTACTAAAACAGTTGATTTATTACCATAAGATATCAAACGAAATTATCTACACACTGAATCAAGGAAAAAAAAATATGTAGGCGAACACACTAAATACCTACTCACCTATCCAACCCACCTACACACCAACCCCCGCTCAACCACACAACCCACAACCACACCCACCCACTCTGACCACACACACACACACACACACACACACAAATACAATTGTTATATCAAGTATCACAATGATAATTCCACATCTAAAACGATAGTTCAAAAAACACATCAGCAAACCACACGATGTGACTCATGTATCACAATGTAAGTCCCTCCACATATAAAATACTGCGTACTGCATTGGCCACACAAACCGCAGTCGGTCTTTGGTCCTCCTCCTGCGTCCACATTTAAATGTCCGCCCAAAATGTAAAGAGTATTTCTTGCCGTATTTACATGCCTGAAATGTATGTAAAAATATGTCAGCAATATGCTGACAATGTTTACACGAATTGTCATAATGTTGAAACTACCTGGCAGATTAAAACTATATGCCAGACCGAGACTAGAACTCGGGTCCTTTGCCTTTCGAGGGCAAGTGCTCCGCTGCAGAGTGAAAATCTCATTCTATCATGTTATTACCATGTCTTAGCTGATGCCTTAAACATAACTGGACTCTGAAATGAAGTGCCATATTACTATCTACCCATCTGATTTTCAGCACTCTTCTGTAGCACCACATTTCTAAAGCTTCTATTCTCTTCTTGTCTACACTATTTATCGCCCATGTTTCACTTCCATACATGGCTACACTCCATACAAATATTTTCAGAAACGAATTCCTAACACTTAAATCTATACTCGATGTTAAGAAATTTCTCTTTTTCAGAAACGCTTTTCTTGCCATTGTCAGTCTACATTTTATATCCTCTCTACTTCGACTATCATCAGTTAGTTTGCTCCCCAAATAGCAAAACTTCTTTACTGCTTTAAGTGTCTCATTTCCTAATCTAATTCCCTCAACATCACCCGACTTAATTCGACTACATTCCATTATCCTCGTTTTGCTTTTGTTAATGTTCATCTTATAGCCTCCTTTCAAAACACTGTCCATTCCGTTCAACTGCTCTTCCAAGTAATTTGCTCCGAATTTTGCTTTTGTTTCTTTCACTACTTGTCAATATACAGGTTGAATAACATCGGGGAGAGGCTACAACCACTGCTTCCCTTTCATGCCCCTCGACCTTTGTACCTGTCATCTCGTTTCTGTACAAATTGTAAATAGCCTTTCGCTCTATCTTGCTCCTAGTTAGGTAAGCCTCTACAGCCTTACATTTGTTCTCTACCCATGCCGGCTTCGCCATTTTGCACTCATCTCATTTTTGAGACGTTTGTATTCCTTTTTGCCTGTTTCATTTACTGCATTTTTATATTTTCTCCTTTCATCAATGAAATTCAATATTTCTTCTGTTATCCAAGGGTTTCTACTAGTCCTCGTCTTTTTACCAACTTGATCCTCTGCTGCCTTCACTACTTCATCCCTCAGAGCTACCCATTCTTCTTCTACTGTATTTCTTTCCCCCATTCCTGTCAATTGTTCCTTTATGCTCTCCCTGAAACTCTGTACAACCTCTGGTTTAGTCAGTTTATCCAGGTCCCATCTCCTTAAATTCGCAGTTTCTTCAGTTTTAATCTACAGTTCATAACCAATAGATTTTGGTCAGAGTCCACATCTGCCCCTGGAAATGTCTTACAATTTAAAACCGGGTTCCTAAATCTCTGTCTTACCATTATATAATCTATCTGATACCTTCTAGTATCTCCAGAATTCTTCCATGTATACAACCTTCTTTTATGATTCTTGAACCAAATGTTAGTAGCTATGATTAACTTATACTCTGTGCAAAATTCTACCAGACGGCTTCCTTTTTCATTTCTTAGCCCCAATCCATATTCACCTACTATGTTTCCTACTCTCCCTTTTCGTACTCTCGAATTCCAGTCACCAATGACTATTAAATTTTCGTCTCGCTTCACTACCTTAATAATTTCTTGTATCTCATCATACATTTAATTAATTTCTTCATCAGCTGCAGAGCTAGTTGGTATATAAACTTGTACTATTGTAGCAGGCATGGGCTTCGTGTTTATCTTGGCCACAATAATGCGTTCACTATGCTATTTGTAGTAGCTTACCCGCACTCCTATTTTTTTATTCATTATTAAACCTACTCCTGCATTACCCCTATTTGATTTTGTATTTATAACCCTGCATTCACCTGACCAGAAGTCTTGTTCCTCCTCCCACCGAACTTCACTAATTCCCACTATATCTAACTTTAACCAATGCATTTCCCCTTTTAAATTTTCTAACCTACCTGCCCGATTAAGGGATCTGACATTCCACTCTCCGATCCGTAGAACGCCAATTTTCTTTCTCGTGATAACTACGTCCACTTGAGTAGTCCCCGCCCGGAGATCCGAATGGGGGACTATTTTACCTCCGGTATATTTTACCCAAGATGACGGCATCATCATTTAACCATACAGTAAAGCTGCATGCTCTCGGGAAAAATTACAGCTGTAGTTTCCCCTTGCTTTCAGCCGTTCGCGGTACCAGCACAGCAAGGCCGTTTTGGTTAGTGTTACAAGGTCAGATCAGTCAATCACCCAGACTGTTGCCCCTAAAATTACTGAAATGGCTGCTGCCCCTCTTCAGGAACCACACGTTTGTCTGGCCTTTCAACAGATACCCCTCCGTTGTGATTGCACCTACGCTATGGCCATCTGTATCGCTGAGGCACGCAATCCTCCCCATCAACGACAAGATCCATGGTCCATGGAGGGGGAGGGGGTATACACTATTATTGCAAATAAATTCTGTATGTTAAAAATTTCCCTCTGCGATCTTGTTAAGACCTCTCTTATTTTCTAGATGCCACGAAAACGAGCAGAAAAGAAAATCTACAGTAAATGGAGTCCAGCTGCATTAGATGAGGGAAAAAGAGTGTAATGAGAGGACAGTTCAGCCTTCGAGCTGCTTCAGAATTACATGACATTCCTTTCAGCACTTTACATGGTAGAATGCAAATTAAAATGAAAATGCAAGCCGGATTAACCCCAACTAGTCATATAGAAAATAGAAATTGTCATCCAACGGTTCTGAAATTGAAGATGCTTTGGTCCAGAGAGCTTTATTTCTAGAACAACTAGGATTAGGTCTGTCGCCACTCCAGTTAAGATAAGCTGCATTTCCGTTAGCTGAGAAAAATAATTTGAAACATCCATGGATCTTAGAAAGCAAGGTTGCTGGAATCGATTGGTTTAGAGCATTAGTTAAGAGACACTCACCTTAGCCAGAGAAAACCCGACGGTGTTTCACGAGCCAGCGCTGAAGGCTTTAATAAAGCAGAAGTAAGGAAATACTTTCAGAATTTAGAAGAAATCTTAAAGGAATATGATTTGGTTGATAAACCAGAGTGTATTTATAATATGGATGTATCCGGCTTTCCTCTTAACAACAGACCCACAAGAATAGTAAGTCTTAAAGGGAAACGAGAAGTTATTTCACTAACAAACGTGGGAAGAGGGCAAAATGTGACTTTTGTTGCATGCATGAATGCAAGTAGTACGTATTTACACCCAATGGTAATTTTTAAAGGAGTGGCGAAACGCCCTGCATTTCAAGTTGGCTTACCTTCTTGTTCCATTACGGAGATGAGTAAATCGGGATACATTAATGAAGAATTGCTCATGGTCTTGCTTCGACATTTCAAGAAACGCAAAGGAATGGGTAGCCCTATTAAACTTCTTGTTATTGACAACTATGGCAGCCATACTATCTTAGATGCTATGGAATATTGTTGGGAAAATGGGATTGAACTTTTGGGATTGCCACCGCACAGTACACATTTACTGAAAGCATTTGCTAGAACTTTCTTCAAGTCCCTGAAGGGTCAGTATCAGAGAAATGCAACTGACTGGATTCATCGCAATCCCAACGAAAGCGTTACGAAACAACGATTCTGTACTTTTTTCTGTGATGCCTGGAGCAAAACTGCATCCGTTGGGTGCGCATTCAGAGTGCAGAGTGAATATCTCATTCTGGAAACATCCCCCAGGCTGTGGCTAAGCCATGTCTCCGCAATATCCTTTCTTCCAGGAGTGCTAGCTTTGCAAGGTTCGCAGAAGACCTTGTGTGAAGTTTGGAAGGGAAGAGACGAGGTACTGGCAGAATTAAAGCTGTGAGGACAGGGAGTGAGTCGTGTGTGGGTAGCTCAGTTGGCTGCCGACACGGTACCTCATCGTGTTCTGTCAGAGAGCCGCTTGGCATCTGTAATAAAAAATTGAGTGGAAGGATCAACAAACGCACTTGAACGGATGTCATGTCACGCCCGCAACGACCAAACACAACGATCAACAACTAACAAAATGAAAAAAAAAAAAGTTGGTGGAGCACTTGCCCGTGAAAGGCAAAGGTCCCGAGTTGAGTCTCTGTCCGGTACATACACTCCTGGAAATTGAAATAAGAACACCGTGAATTCATTGTCCCAGGAAGGGGAAACTTTATTGACACATTCCTGGGGTCAGATACATCACATGATCACCCTGACAGAACCACAGGCACATAGACACAGGCAACAGAGCATGCACAATGTCGGCACTAGTACAGTGTATATCCACCTTTCGCAGCAATGCAGGCTGCTATTCTCCCATGGAGACGATCGTAGAGATGCTGGATGTAGTCCTGTGGAACGGCTTGCCATGCCATTTCCACCTGGCGCCTCAGTTGGACCAGCGTTCGTGCTGGACGTGCAGACCACGTGAGACGACGCTTCATCCAGTCCCAAACATGCTCAATGGGGGACAGATCCGGAGATCTGGCTGGCGAGGGTAGTTGACTTACACCTTCTAGAGCACGTTGGGTGGCACGGGATACATGCGGACGTGCATTGTCCTGTTGGAACAGCAAGTTCCCTTGCCGCTCTAGGAATGGGTTCGATGACGGTTTGGATGTACCGTGCACTATTCAGTGTCACCTCGACGATCACCAGAGGTGTACGGCCAGTGTAGGAGATCGCTCCCCACACCGGGTGTTGGCCCTGCGGGCCTCGGTCGTATGCAGTCCTGATTGTGGCGCTCACCTGCACGGCGCCAAACACGCATACGACCATCATTGGCACCAAGGCAGAAGCGACTCTCATCGCTGAAGACGACACGTCTCCATTCGTCCCTCCATTCACGCCTGTCGCGACTCCACTGGAGGCGGGCTGCACGATGTTGGGGCGTGAGCGGAAGACGGCCTAACGGTGTGCGGGACCGTAGCCCAGCTTCATGGAGACGGTTGCGAATGGTTCTCGCCGATACCCCAGGAGCAACAGTGTCCCTAATTTGCTGGGAAGTGGCGGTGCGGTCCCCTACGGCACTGCGTACGATCCTACGGTCTTGGCGTGATCCGTGCGTCGTTGCGGTCCGGCCCCAGTACAACATCGATGTACTGTGGAGACCTCACGCCCCAAGTGTTGAGCAATTCGGCGGTACGTCCACCCGGCCTCCCGCATGCCCACTATACGTCCTCGCTCAAAGTCCGTCAACTGCACATACGGTTCACGTCCACGCTGTCGCGGCATGCTACCAGTGTTAAAGACTGCGATGGAGCTCCGTATGCCACGGCAAACTGGCTGACACTGACGGCGGCGGTGCACAAATGCTGCGCAGCTAGCGCCATTCGACGGCCAACACCGCGGTTCCTGGTGTGTCCACTGTGCCGTGCGTGTGATCATTGCTTGTACAGCCCTCTCGCAGTGTCCGGAGCAAGTATGGTGGGTGTGACACACCGGTGTCAATGTGTTCTTTTTTCCATTTCCAGGAGTGTAGTTTCAATCTGCCAGGAAGTTTAATATCAGCGCACATTCCGCTGAGGAGTGAAAATCTCATTTTGGAAACACGAAGTTACATTGATATTTTGACATTCGACTATGTCTTGTGGCTGCTTCCCCTTTTTTTTGTCAGATGTTGAGATATGTTTGTCCTTATTCCTCCTGACAGGCGCATACGATGTACCACAGCTGAGGTACTATTGACACAGGTAAATAAAATTCGTAGAAGGTGAATTGAAGTAAGGCAAATCAACTTTTACAGCATTTGTAGCTTCAAACTTGTGTTTGAAAATATTTACTGAAACCCACTTTTTGAGGGTAACATGCTTCACTGTGGGGGAAATACACTGACGTGACAAAAGTCGTGGAACAGCTATATGCACACACAGAGATGGCGGTAATATCGCGTACACAAGGTACAGAAGGACTGTGTGTTGGCGGGGCAGTCACCTGGACTCAGGTAATTCATGTAAAATGGTTTGCGGCGTGATTGTGACCGCAGCGCGGGAATCAAAAGACTTTGAACGCGGAATTGTAGTTGGAGTTAGCGTGGCACATTCTGTTTCGGAAAACATTACAGAATTCCATATTCCGAAATCCTGAGTGTCAAGAGTGTACCGAGAATACCGTATTTCACGTATCATCTCTCAGCAAGGGCAACGCAGTGGCAGATGGCCACCAGGAGGAGAGGAGTAGCGTAGAGTTGTCAGTGCTAAGAGACAAGCAACTCTGACTTAAATAACCGCAGAAATCATTATGTGACGAAAGACTAACGTATCTGTTAGGGTAGTCTGGTGAAATTTAGCATTAATGGGCAATGGCAGCAGACGAGCGACACGAGTGCCTTTGCTAACTGTACGACATTGCCTACAGGGTGTCTTCTGGGTTCGTGAGCATGTCGGTTGGACCCTAGACAACAGGAAAACCGTCGCGTGGTCAAATGGGCCCGATTTCAGTTGGTAAGACATGGACCAACGTTGTAAAAAAAAAAGTTCAAGTGGCTCTAAGCGCTAAGGGACTTAAGATCTGAGGTCATCAGTCCCCTAGACTTAGAACTAATTAAACCTAACTAACCTATGGACATCACACTCATCCATGCCCGAGGCAGAATTCGAACCTCTGACCGTAGCAGCAGCGCAGTTCCAGACTGAGGGGCCTATAACCCCTCGGCCACAGTGGCCGGCATCAAAGTTGTCAAGAAGGCACTGTGAAAGCTGGGGTTGGCTCCATAATGGTGTGGCTTGTGTTCACATGGAATGATCTGGGTCCTCTGGTCCAACTCAACCGATCAATGAACTGGAAATGGTTATGTTCGGCTACTTTGATACTATTTGCCGTCGCTCATAGACTTCATGTTTCCAAATAACGATGAAATTTTGATGAACGACAATTCGCCATGTCTGAATATTGTGGACAGTTCGAGGGAATTATATGACCACTTAAACCGCCTGACATGAACCCCATCGAACTTTTATGGGACGTAATGGAGAGGTCAGTTCGTGTACAAAATCCTGTATTTACGGACGCCCATAGAGGCAGCATGTCTCAGAATTTCAGCAGCGACTTATTAAGCCCTTGCACTACGCCCGGCAAAAGGAAGTCCGGTGTGATATTAGGAGGTATCCCATGAGTTTTGTCACTTCAGTGTAATATTTACGCCTTGTGCAGAAACCAGATTGGACTTATAGGAATCGAAGGAGATGAAAGGGAAACAGTACTTGAAAAGAGTGTGAGACAGATTGTAGAGCATTCTCGATGTTATTAAAGCTGAAAGTTGAGGAAGCAATAAAGGAAGCAGAGGAAAAGTTGTAACGAAACTGAAGGTAAGGGAAAAGAAATAAAATATTTGAGGCATTTTAGTTTTGTCAGAGGCGGCAAGGATTTGGAAGAGCAGTAGCACGGAATGGGTTAAGTTGACAATTGTTCATACTATGAAAGTAAAATAAGTGTTATGGAATGTAGTCGAATGAAATCTGTCGACACGGAGGGTATTACATTAGGAAATGAGGGACTACAAGTAGTTGATGACTTGCTATTTGGGCAGTGGAATAATTACAGTTGGTCGAACTAGAGACGATATACAGACAGAAGGGGTCGGTTGACAGAACTCATGCCGGGGCATCAACAAACAGTTAGCCTGATAATGGAGTGAAGTGTGGAGGCAAAAATTGTAGAGGGAAGAAGTCTTGAATACAGTAGTTATGAAGAGGTGACGCGTCCTGTACGGGACAGACTAGAGTGGAGAGCTGCGTCAAACTACCCTTCGGACTGAAGACCACAACTACTACACGAGAGTGTAGCAGAGATGTTACGAGGTCGCCAGTATGGGGTAGACAAGAAAGACCTGTTGTATCACTGACATAGAAACTTTTGAAATTCTGAGGACAGAGATTTCTTCTTCTGTAAGTGGCAGTCAAACGAAAACAAGACAGTTGGGGAAAACAGTAGGTAAACTGTTCATCGTTTCAGAGGTAATCACCATGACCGTTAATACATACATCCCACTATCAGATAAGACGGTCAGTGCCTTCATGGAAAAATATATGCGATTGCCTATGGAGCCACGACTGTAACCCAGCGTGCACCTCTTTGTCCGGAGCAACCGACAGCCGCTAATTTCTTTCTTCAGGGCTCTCCCGTGGAGAGAGATCGGGGCTGTATGGAAGATGTGTAAGATCTTCCCAGCGGAACTTCTGCAGCGCAGTAGAAATAACAGACATGCCAGCTCCAGGAAAGTTATGATGCCTTCTTTCTTTAACTGCAAAGGCTTGCTGCTCATCGACTTTCTCGAACAGAGCGCCACAATTAAGGCACAGCGGCACGTGGAAACTTCGCAACAATTCAAGCACATAATCAACTTCAAACGCTCAGGAACATAGAGGAACAGGATCATTCTGTTGCAGGATAAAGACCGCCCACATTTTACTCTTCAGACCACCTTGAAGCCCGTGGCACAAGGTATTTAGCGTGGTGCAACGTGTTAGGGTTATTCCTGTTCCATTCGCGTATGGTGAGTGGTAAGGGTGACAGCATCATTGCCTCTATGCGTGCTGTAACTACTCTCATTTTGTGTTGAAGGTGCTTCCAGAATGGCATGATGAATGTCTATTGTTTCTTCTCTTAATACTAGTTCTTGAAATTATCTGAGTAGACTTTTGTGGGACAGAATGAAAGTTTTCACTCTGTAGCGGAGTGTGCGCTGATATGAAACTTCCTGGCACATTAAAACTGTGTGCAGGACCGAGAATCGAACTCGGGACCTTTGCCTTCTGCGGGCAAATGCACTACCAACTGAATTACACAAGCACAACTCATGACCCGTCCTCACAGCTTCGGTTCCGCCAGTACCTCGTCTCCTATTTTCCAAACTTCACAAAAGCTCCCCTACAGACCATGCAGAACTAGCACTCCTGGAAGAAGCTGTGAGGACGGGCCGTGCGTCGTGCTTGTGTAGCTCAGTTGGGTTCTGCTGATATCTCGGACAGCAAAGGCCCTAGCAGCCGATGATGGAAATCTCACAGCTTACGTTGCGAACGCAGTGTCTCCTCCAGGCAACATGGTGCCCGTAATGGTCGGCCTTATAAATAATAGAGTGTCGCATATTAAAACATATATTATTGAGAGCAGCTACATCAGACAAAGGGTAAGGAACTACACGAGCAAAGGAAGTTTAAAGAGTACTTACGGAAAATACCGCCGCCCTGCTCCCATAGTGCTTCTTGCCTCGGGGAACAAAAATAATAAAAAAAATTGGTGAAGCACGCCCCGAGTTCTGGTCTCGGTCCGGCAAACGGTTTTAATTTGCCAGGAAATATTTTGGGATAGTTTGCGTCTATCTTTCAGAGCCTGCTAATTCAGGTTTTCCAACTTCCCGTGACGACCTCCCGGGAGTCGAGCACAACTGTGACCACTCGTGCAGCAATTTTTTGTGTAGGCAAGACTGTTATACCAAAATATTGATGTCTTTGGTCGTTACTTCAGTCTAGTCACTGATTTTAGAATCACATGAATGAATGCGCACTAGCTGTAACTGAAAGTAGGTTGAAGCAGAATATTAGCTTAAAGAAAAAAAGATAGGGCGGGATCAAATCAGAATAGGAAAAGAAGAATTCTGCTTCTAGGTAGCAGGCATGGAAGTGGCGTAGGCTAGCAGCTTCAGAAGGAATTAGGTGAAGGGTACCAGGCCACAAGTTTTGTGAAACCAAATGCTAGTCTTAGACAGGTGACAAAAACCTTGGTGAGCTATGTAGGGTCTTTGACAAGGAAGATAAGGTAAGTGTAGAAGACGGAGCAGGAAACAGCCTGGTGTGAATGCAAGGTATAGTATTAGGAGTGACCTGGACAAAATAGGAGCAAAAACTGGGCACACGAATGTGCTGTGCTGGCCGGAGTGGCCGTGCGGTTCTAGGTGCTACAGTCTGCAACCGCGTGGCCGCTACGGTCGCAGGTTTGAATCCTGCCTCGGGCATGGATGTGTGTGACGCCCTTAGGTTAATTAGGTTTAAGTAGTTCTAATTTCTAGGGGACTGATGACCTCAGCAGTTAAGTCCCATAGTGCTCAGAACCATGTTTGAATGTGCTGTTTGTGAAGGTCCTTCAGCGTCATGATCGGCCCTGGGTAAACACTGCTGTAAGGCATGTTAACACTGAGCTGAAAAGGGTGTTCCAGACAGTGACAAAATCTCATATGAGTATTGTTCCCACTGATGCTATTGGTAGATCAGGCTACACTACACATGGTCTGTACCTAAATAGGAAGGGGAAATATTAGTTAGCTTCTCTATTAGCAGATACTGCCAGGGGGCCACAGTCGCACAAGGGATGATCTCTGTGGGACCAGGTACAAGGTTTTTTAGGTTAAAACCAAAGTCCAGACAAACAATAATCAAGAGAAATAGAATAAAAGGAGCTTCATGTACAGTAAATAGGGATAAAGGTAAGGGTAGTTTCAATTTACTTCACTGAAATATCAGGGGAATAAAAAATAAAGTAGATGAGCTGTTAGTGTGTTTAGATGATCTGAAAAATGAGATTGATATACTTTGTCTGCCAGAACATAATGTAACTGTGAGGTTGGAAAGTGTCAGTATAAGAGGGTATAATTTAGCGTCTTACACTTGCAGATCTAGCACACACAAAACAAGGGTATAAGTAGAAAACTGTAGAAGTAAGCAAATTTTGTGATGATCACCACTTCGAAGTTTGTGCATATGAACTAGAGCTAGATAGTAGTGTTGATATTAGCAACAGTGTACAGGTCGCCATTAAAAGATTAAGAGTTATTCATAAAAAAGTTTGAAGCCCTATTATGTTGTCCGCCAAGCAAAAAGAAGTTATTAGTCCTTGGTGAATTAAGTGTAAACTTTCTAAACAATTCTGATAGCAGAAGTGAATTGGAAGTGTTATTAATGACATATAACTTAGAATCAGTGACCAATTTCAATACATATATAGCTCAAGTCAGTAGCACTCTAATAGAAAATGTGCTTGTGCAGCAGTGAGGATGTAAAACTAACATATGCTTTCCCTGTGATGCACAACTGAGTAACTTACAAAACTTAGCAGGGTGAACAGTTCAGAAACCATTAAATAAAAGTGTAAGTCTGGTTAACCCGGTATCTATAATGAGATCTGCGTTATCCATCACCAAGTGTTTCAGGATTATGGGATATGTGTGACTGAGATAAAATACGTCAGTAAACATATGATGACAAAAATAGAACTATCGTAGAATTTTACCCTGGTTTTCCACAGCAACGTCGTCAGTTATAAACACACTGTTTTGCTTTACTTTTTCTGGCAGAGGGATTTGACACATTTAACTCAATGTCTTGTATGTGACACCTTCTACAAACTGCAGTACTTGCACTACCATCTCAAAGCACTCTATCCAGGTGTGTTGGCAGTGACATGAGGACATATGTCGTGCTGCAGTTGGATGGACCTACATTACTGCTGATATATTATTGGGTAAGAGTATGTCATTGTTCATCTTCTTCTTCCTCTTCTTCTGCTTGTCATCTTCTACACCATCACAGGACCAGTCACTTAAAACAAAGTCCTAATGTTTCACTCACCCCACCATGTTGCTGATTACATTATATGCTGATACATATTTTGGTGTGCAGTGGCCACTAATAGAAAAATGCACACTGTATTAATAATGATAATATATGTAGCCACTAGATTAGATTAGATTAGATTTACTTTCATTCTAATTGATCCGTAGTGAGGAGGTCCTCCAGGATGTAGAATATGTCAGAAAAACAACAATACATGAGAAATATTTACAACTCAAACAAATAAGCTAATGTATCATTCCACAGGTCCCAAGTGGAACGATCGTCATTTTTTAATGAACACTATGTGAAAGAAGCATTTTACAAATACTAATGCACTGAAGTTAAAATAAATAAAGTTTTTATTTATTTATTGATAAGGTAATAAACGTGTGATACAACTACTATAATACTTATTTACAATGAACACATTACTGCACTGAAATGGTGCAGAACTTAGATTGTACTTACACACACACACACACACACACACACACACACACACACACACACTCACACATACACACACACTTATTTACAATGAATAGATTGCTGCAATGAAATTGTGCAGAAGTTATATTGTACTTACATATATATACACACACAAATCAGTTGGTTCTACTGAGAAATTCGTCAGTGGAGTAGAAGGAGTTTGCCACCAATAAATCCTCTAGGCTTCTCTTAAACTGAATTTCATCAGTTGTTAAGCTTTTTATGGCTGCTGGCAAGTTATTGAAAATGTGTCTTCCTGAATAATGCACGCCTTTTTGTACAAGACTAAGTGACTTTAAATCCTTGTGAAGACTATTCTTATTTCTAGTATTGATTCCATGAATTGAGCTGTTGGTTTGAAAAGTGATTGGGAAGCAGTAGTTAGTATCCCTAGTTCCCTAAATAGGCTTCTGCAGGATGTTCTTGAGTTCACACCACATACAACTCTTACTGCTCGTTTTTGTACCCGGAAAACTTTAGCTTGGCTTGATGAATTACCCCAAAAAATAATCCCATATGACATTATGGAATGAAAGTAAGCATAGTATGCCAGCTTTTTCATTTTTATATCCCCCATATATGACACAATTCGCATTGCAAATAGAGATTTGTTAAGACGCTTCAGCAGTTCTGTGGTGTGCTCCTCCCAGCTGAATTTATTATCAAGCTGCAATCCCAAGAATTTAACACTGTCCACTTCTTCTATCTGCTTGTCATCATATATTAGGCATATACTCGTGGGACACCCCTTATAAGTTCTGAACTGCATGTAGTGTGTTTTTTCAAAGTTTAGTGACAAGGAATTGGCTAGGAACCAGTGATTAATGTCCACAAATATTTGGCAACTGGTAATGTTACTGAAGAAAGGTCATTGATATACACAAGAAAAGGTAAGGGCCCTAAAATGTAACCTTGTGGGACCTCACATGTAATCAGCTCCCAGTTGGATGATGCCTGATAGCTTGATACATGTATCTCTGTAAACAATACATTGCACCAAGGCCGCAGCTTCTAGTGCCTATGTTCCTCAGCAAATTAAAGTCGATCTCTCATGTGCCGAGCAGTTAGTCGGGGGACGTGATTAGCTCTTCTTGGTCTTAAACCGTCCTCTTGGAGTCCGTTGCTTACTGTTTGGTCAATGATAGCAACCAGTTGCTGCTCTTAGATCATTTTCTAGGTCCCAGCAGTCACAGTGCGCCAGCGGAGAGAACAATTAACCACATATCGGTCGTCTCTGAACGATGTTCTCCGTTTTCTAACTTACCCTGGGTTTCTTGCGTATGTATCAGTTTCACGAAATCGTTTCCAAACCCTTCCAACAGCAGATGAATCCACATTGACCTCTGTAGACACTGCACAATTAGTCCAACCTCCCTGCAGTTAAGACACTGCCCCAACACGTTCTGCGTCAGTCAGATCCTCATCGTAACTGGTGAAACGTACACAAACACTACAGACACTTGCACTCACTAGATGGGGGAGAGAGACATTTCGCTCTTACGCTTAGCGTGATACATTTGAATACTGTCACTAAGATTTCAAGAGTCTTGTGGAGGATTGTTCTCATTATTAATATGCGTCAGAAGACTACGAGAAATAGTGTATATCTTACTCACGCACTACACACATAGTACGCTCCATCAAATGTTTGTACCTCTAATTGTTTTCAGCAGTGTAGCTACATCACTTATTTTTGTAGTGGTGAGAGATATACACTAATGGCCATTAAAATTGCTACAGCAAGAAGAAATGCAGATGATAAACGGGTATTCATTGGACAAATACATTGTACTAGAACTGACATGTGATTACATTTTCACGCAATTTGGGTGCATAGATGCTGAGAAATCAGTACCCAGAACAACCACCTCTGGCTGAAATAACGGCCCTGATACGCCTGGGCATTGAGTCAAACAGAGCTTGGATGGCGTGTACGGGTACAGCTGCCCATGCAGCTTCAACACGATACCACAGCTCATCAAGAGTAGTGACTGGCGTATTGTGACGAGCCAGTTGCTCGGCCACCATTGACCAGACGGCTTCAATTGGTGAGCGATCTGCAGAATGTGCTGGCCAGGGCAGCAGTCGAGCATTTTCTGTATCCAGAAAGGTCCGTACAGGACGGGCACCATGCGGTCGTGCGTTATCCTGCCGTCAATGTGAACAAGAGGTGACCGAGACGTGTAACCAATGGCACCCCATACCATCACGCTGGGTGATACGCGAGTATGGCGATGACGAATACACGCTTCCCATGTGCGTTCACCGCGATGTCGCCAAACACGGATGCGACCATCTTGATGCTGTAAACAGAACCTGGATTCATCCGAAAAAATGACATTTTGCCGTTCGTGCACCCAGGTTCGTCGTTGAGTACACCATCGCACGCGCTCCTGTCTGTAATGCAGATTCAAGGGTAACCGCAGCCATGGTCTCCGAACTGATAATCCATGCTGCTGCAAACGTCGTCGAACTGTTCGTGTAGATGGTTGTTATCTTGCAAACGTCCCCATCTGTTGACTAAGGGATCGAGACGTGGCTGCACGATCCGTTACAGCCATGCGGATAAGACGCCTGTCATCTCGACTGCTAGTGATACCAGGCCGTTGGGATCCAGCACGGCGTTCCGTATTACCCTCCTGAACCCACCGATTCGATATTGTGCTAACAGCCATTGGATCTCGACCAACGCGAGCAGCAATGTCGCGATACGATAAACCGCAATCGCTATAGGCTACAATCCTTTATCAGAGTCGGAAACGTGATGGTACGCATTTCTCCTCCTTACACGAGGTATCACAACAACGTTTCACCAGGCAACACTGGTCAACTGCTGTTTGTGCAAGGAAAATCGGTTGGAACCTTTCCTCAGTCAGCACGTTGTAGGTGTCGCCACCGGCGCCAACCTCGTGTGAATGCTCTGAAAAGCTAATCATTTGCATATCACAGCATCTTCTCCCTGTCGGTTAAATTTCGCGTCTGTAGCACGTCGTCTTCGTGGTATAGCAATTTTGATGGCCAGTAGTGTCAATCTGGACAGTATATCTATATCTTCCTTAGTAAAGGAACATTTAAAAAGGCAGTTTAGTATTATTGCTATTACTTTGCAACCCTAGATTTCTCGATTTCAATTCTCGTACCATTTATCGTTGGTGCCACTGATAACATGCACATAAGAATACAACTTCTTTAGATTTGTAAGAGATCTTTACAAAAGATTCTGGTACGTCGGGCACTGAAAGCTACACGCATTGTCCTCTTGATGGGCAAACGCGTTTCATTCAGCATCTCTCTCTGTTCGAGAGTAATTGACCACCTTATAAGGATGACGTTAGCTACAGCTTTATAGAAAGCCATCCCTTAACGATGACGTTACAAACTACTCGTTCCGAAGCTAACAAGCAGTGGTATTTCCGTTTAGTTCCTTTGATGGTAGAAGAATTAGACGAAAATCGTATTGATGCCTCCAACATACTTCAGACATCGTTACATGCGAGGCGTGTCGAGAAAGTAAGTGAACTGTAACCATAACAGGCTAAGTTTTCTCGTTTTTTGCAGGAACACGGTAGTATGTAAACCCAAGTTTTAGTGTCCTGTTGCGTGAAAGACATCGGTAAGGAATCGCGCCAAGTGGGAGCAACGTGCTGTGATCCGCTTCCTACTCGCGGAAGGAAGAAAACCTCCCGAAATTTTTTCGCGGATCAGAACGATTTTTGGCCAAGGTGTTATGAAGAGAACTAGTGTGGAATTAGTGAAAAAATGTTCATTACGAACAGAGGAGTGGAAGACCTTCCATATTTATGAGTTGATACACAAAATCGAGGAAATTGTTCGCGAAGACCACCCACAGACGGCGGGTGAATCTTCTCCGATGTTTCCACAACTCTCCAGAACTGTCTATACGAGACACTCAGAGAAACACTGGAATACCAGAAACTGTGCCCAAGCTGGACCCCAGAACGGTGTGCAGACATTTGCCACACTGGACATTTGCCACGATTTTACCTGCTCCGAACGGTTGGGTCCCTTGTCCCCCACCCCCTCCTCCCCCACCTCCTCCTCTTCACTCGCCACCCGACCCGCAGTAAAGGTATTTACTGAGCGTTTCTGCTGCTTTTCTTAACATAGGACCAGAATCTCTATGGATTTTTCGCCACATTTCTAGAGAGAGTTTAGTTGTGGAAACAATTAAATGCATGTCGCATTGAAACCCGCACCAAATTTCGAGCCACAGTAAAACTTGGGCAATCTTGAAGATTTTGCGCTCGTCTAAATTATACGTGCTTTTTTCGGTGCTCCTGCAGCAGCTTTCTGTCGTTTTTCGTGTACCATGGGGGATCAGTTTCGTCTGATATTAATTTATTTGGTATGAATCTCTCGAGTGCTGTTGATACTATTTCTTTGAACTTAAGACACATATGGTCTTCACTTACATAGTTTGGAAGGATTGGAGACTGTCTCTTAGAAAGACATCAACCGAAGTTTTAGTTGCTTTTATAAATATATATATTTCGCATTTAGTTTTGGTGAATTTGTTTGTTACGGAATTGAGCCTCGCTACGACTGTGTGTTCACTAATGCCTGTACTCGTCATGATGCTCTGGATTATTTGTGGCTAAGAGGTCAAGTGTGTTTTCGTAACCGTTTACAATTTGAATGGCCTCTTGAACTAATTGTTCGAAATAATTTTATAAAAAGCATTTAGAACAATTATGGAAGTTGTTGTCTGTCTACAGTAGGGTCTGAAAATATATTTCTGTCGACATACGGAAGGTAGATTGAAGTCACTGCTAACTATAATTGTATGAGTAGGGTACCTACCTGCGATGAGGCTCGAATTTTCTTTGATATGTTCAGCAACTGTTTCATCTGAGACTGGGGATTGGTAAAAGGAGCCAGTTATTAATTAATTCCGGTTGTCGAATATAACCTCTGTCCATACTAAGTCACAGGAACTAACTGCTTCAATGTCGCTAGTGGGCTGGAACACACATTACATTATTTTTCCTTAAGTTGTGCTTCTTGTTTCTGTTATAGTGGAGATCATTACAATTACAGCTTTTCACTCCAAAACCTAAGTTGCTTTCTCTGTGACCCTGTAAATACCAGAGCTAAACAATGTAGAACAACAACGTACGGTACAAGCATAGCATTCAGTATTACTTCATTTCCTTATTTCTAACATTTTAAAATTGTACGTCGACTTTAGATGACATGTCAATCATAGATGTTCTTATCTCTGTTTATGAACGTACTTTCAGTCATTTTTTGAACATTGTCCCACTACACATTATTAACTAATGTTTCGCCGCAAGGGATATCGGATTTTAGAGGAAATTAATATGAAATATGTCGTCCTTCTTTCCAAACATTCACATACCCATTTCTTCTTTCCTCATTGTCTTTTGGGCAGGCAGTTGTTGCAGATAAAGTAGGCACAAATGCAGCGATCAAAAAGAAATGGTTAGAGAACATTCGCATTCTGTTTACAGCGTTCCTTTCTTGTTGCTCCCATGGCGATGGACTGTTTCTATCGCAATCAGTAAGCGTGAAAGGAAGCTACCGTACAGACAGAGGGATATATATTTATACTTGGCAGAACTAATTACATACTGACATAATTGTCGGAATTGCTTTCGTTTCCCAAAAGATACAAATATTTCGATTTCGGCAAAGAAGCTCTGTATTCGGCCAAGATGTCGAAGAAGAAGGTCCCTTACGTACTGGTTGTATCCAGTAAGATGTGGAGACGGCGGTTTGAAGGCGGACAGAAGACGTACGAGGCAGGGCGTCCCTTACCTGAGGGATCGCTACCTGGCGAAGGGGCAAGTGTGGCAAATGTCCGGTGTGGCAAATGTCCGGCATTCCCCAGAACAGCTGACAGAGCAGCACAGAAAAATCGGGCCAGTAAGTTTCTTGAACGACTTTAACTGGAAGGTGAGGATTTTCTGACCTTTATTGTGACAGGGTGACTGAAACAAATAGGCAGTATGCCAAAAATTTCAAAACCACAATTTCCGACAAAAAAAAAGTCATGGCCTCATTTTAGCCGAATTTCTGCCTCAGGTAGAGACCGTCAATGCACAACGATATTGTGAGACCATAGAAAAACCTCGAAAGGAACGTTGTGAACAAAAAGAGGGGAATGCTGACGAGAGGAACGTGCTTATTCCGCGACAACGCCCGTCCTCACACAGCCTTAGCCACAAAGGCGCTCTTGGACTCACTTGGTTGGAATCTTTTGAAGCACCCTCCGTAATCCCCTGATTTGGCGCGTTTAGATTCTCATCTTTTCACCTTACGGAAGGCACACATGAATAGAATTAAAGTTTCAACCGACAAGTAGTGCAGAAAGAGGTTCTGAAGTGGGAGAAGCAGCTGGCGAGAGATTTCTTCGACGAGGACATGAAGAAGCTTGTGCTTTGAACGGAATGGCAATTATGTGAAAAATAGTCAACAAGCATATCAACAATACCCTGTAATGTTCTTTTTTAAATTCATTTTTTGTAAATAAACTGAAAATCTAGTATACTTACTTTCTGAACTTGAGTCGTAGATGCGAGAGTAGCATTAATGACGTGTTGTGTTGCCTCAACTTTGGTGTTCATGGTCACATCCACCTATGAGCTATTATTACACAGAGAGACTAAAATGCTACATTTAATAAAGTTTTTTTTTCCGTAAATTACCAGTAAGATTGCATAATAAGTCCAGTCCCGTCCATTATTCTTGTTTCTATTTCTTGTGTACTGTTTATCTCGTAATGAGTGTACAAAATGCATTGCTCCGCAATAAACACAAAGTGTAGTACCGGGAAAACAGAAAGCGACTCCGAGAGCTGCAAACTTCTACAACTGTTACACGCCGTGCAGTGGAGTACCGCAGACGTCACATTAAAGAAGAGTAATTCATCACCCTCAACGGCGTACAAAAGGTCCTACTGCTCTTTCTCTTGTCGTAATTGGAGACTCTCGAGTCTTCTTTGAAGAGCCCGGCAAGCCTTTCTCGAGGGCCAGACGTCACACTTCCCGGGCACGCCCAGAGATGCCGCAGCGATCGCCACCGCGAGCGGAGCGACCGCATACCCTCAGTTCCACGCGTTTACCGCTAGGTGGCTGCCTAGTAACAACCGGTGAGCGCCGGCCCGTTCTCGACCAGACGTCTGTGCTTGCCGGCGCGTGGGACGTCTGAGAATGGAATTCCCAGACGCAAAAAAGGTTCAGGAAACGGGTGAGCCGAGAGAGCGCGGTGAGTGGATGGGGGGCAGCCGCTCTAAACCACAGACGTTTTGTATTTGTGTACACAGCCGGTCACGACGAACTTGTAGCCGGGGCTCGATTCCACGAACTATAGATGGCTTGGGGCTTAGCGGACCGTGTATTGCGGCACTCGCAATTTATCTGGTCCGGTACATCTGCAGAGAGACTGCGGAGAGGGGCAAGAGAAAGGAACGGGGAAGAGTGGTGAGGCGGGGAAAGGGGGGAGAGGGCAGCGGGGAAGGATGTGCTATTTCCAGTGCAGTCGCTAGCCGGAAGGCTTTCGACCCCCGCTGCTGGAGACGGGTTCTCGGCTGCTCCACTGGCGAATGAGGTAGGTCCGTTCCGATGGTGGGGGTGGAAGGGGAGGGGGGGGGGAGGAGGACAGACCTGGACCAGTAGGTTAGGAGATCTGAGGGGGGAAGGCACGTGTGCGGAAATACCGCGAATGCCTCGGTGAATATGATTGTGACGTACAGAACCATCATTTATAAAATTGGTTCATACGTTGCTGGGACGCTAGCTTGGCGTTAATTAAATTCCGTGGCGTCACACTAAGTCTCTCATTTATGGTCGTGGCCGGAAATCACGCGCTCGTAACGTTGTGCGACGCTGGAGACGAATTACGTAGTGCTCCACATATTTACTTGGAAAATATTATTCCAAGTTATTCAAGGAATGCGAATTTTATGACATCGGTTGCAACGGGTTCACATGTATTTCCCAATAGTGACTTACGAAAATTAGTATCAGACTGGGAGTCGAACCAGGATTCTCACTTATCGCGAGAGTTTCTCTCCTGTGCCAATCTTTTATATCACCGTAGCAATTGCAACCTAGGTCCTCAATAATTTGCTAGCTGTGTCCCAATCTCTATCTTCCTCTATAGCTTATGCCCTCTACAGCTCCTCCTAGTGCCATGGAAGTTATTCCCCGCTGTCTTAACACATCTCGTTTCATCCTGTCCCTTCTTTTCAGTAATTTCTGTATATTCCTTTACTCTCCGATTCTGCGAAGAATCTTTTATTCCTTACCTTATCAGTCCACCTAATTTTCAACATGTCTGTAGCACCACATCTCAAATGCTTCTATTCTCTCCCGTTCCGGTTTTCCCAAATTCCATCTCTCAATCCTATGCAATGCTGTGCTCCAGAAGTCAGTGGTAGTCTGCTTCTTATGTCCTCCGTGCTCCTTCCGTCATGGGTTATTTTGCTGCCTAGGTAGCAGAGTTCCTTAATATCGTCTATTTTGTGATCCCCAATTCTGAGGTCACGTTTCTCACTCTACACATTTCTGCTACTTCTTTCCTCGATTCACTATGAATCCATATTCTGTACTCATCAGACTGTTCAGTCTATTCTTTACTTTCACTGAGGATAGGAATGTCGTCAGCCAATCTGATCGTTGATTTCCTCTCCCTCTGAACTTTTAGTCCCTCTGTTGAACCTATATTTTATTTCCCTCACTGTGTCTTGAACAGTAGGGGCGAATACAACACTGCCTTAATCCATTTTTAATGCGATTTTCTTCTTCTTCCATCGTTATTGTTCCCTTTTGGTTTTATACATATTGTGTATTACCAGTCTTTACCTATACCTTACCCATAATTTTCTCAGGACTTTGAACAACTTGAACCGTTTTATATTATCGAATGCCTTTCCCAGGTCGACAACTCCTGTGAATGTGTCTTGATCTTTTTTCAGTCTTTCTTCCATCATCACCCGCAACGTCAGAACTACCTCTCTGTCGGCTTTACCTTTCCTAAAGTCAAACTGATCGTCATCTAACAGATCCTACATTTTGTTTTCCATTCTTCTGTATATTATTCTTGTAAGCTACATGCATGTATGAGCTGATAAGCTGACGGTGTGATAATTTCTCGCACTTGTCAGCTCTTGCAGTATTGGGAATTGTGTGGGTGATGTTTTTCCGAAAGTCTTATAGTACATCAGGATACCTAACGAAAAGTCTCTGCCGTATCCTCTTGCCATATTTCCTAAATCCATTGCAGAAAGGCAGTTTTCGTGGGAGGAGGGGATGGAGGGAGGCAGCATTGTCAGTTCCTCCAAGGGCGTAGAATCACCTTGGTACGGCTTTGTGTTCAGTGTACGTATGATGTGACGGTATCAAAAGCCACATAATTACATGTGTCATTGTAGGGGCCGCCTGCCTTCCTTTCAACTACAAGAAAGAGTCAAACTTCTCCTACTCCAAGAATGTCAACGATAATCTCCTCCACAAAAAAGCAGGATAACAGTTTAACGTCAGAAAGGACGATAACGCTTGCGCACACACACGCAGGAACGCACGTTGCACACACACACACACACACACACACACACACACACACACACAATTAAACAAACACTACACATCAAGATACTACGGTAACAAGTGGAGTTTACTGTCTCTTGCTAGAAGCTGCCAAGGTCGCCTTGTTCATTTAACAACACCTCCACCTTCAGCCACCTCACCTTCAGCTCATTTCCCCCTTCTTAACTGAAGTTTGAAAACAAACAAGACCCCGGGAGTAGAAAACATTCCATTAGAACTACTGACAGCGTTGGGAGAGCTAGTCCTGACAAAACTCTACCATCTGGCGAGCAAGAGCTATGAGACAGGCGAAATATCCTCAGACATCAAGAACAATATAATAATTCTAATTCCAACGAAAGTAGGTGTTGACAGATGTGAAAATTACCGAACTATCCGTTTAATAAGTCAAGGCTGCAAAATACTAACGCAAATTCTTTACAGACTGGTAGAAGCCGACCTCGGGGAAAACCAGTTTGGATTCCGTAGAAATATTGGAACACGTGAGGCAAAACTGACCTTACGACTTATCTTAGAAAATAGATTAAGGAAAGGCAAACCAACGTTTGTAGCGTTTTTAGACTTAGAGAAAGCTTTTGACAATGTTGACTGTAATACTCTCCTTCAAATTCTGAAGGTGGCAGAGGTAAAATACAGGTTATTTACAATTTGTACAGAAACCAGATGACAGTTATAAGAGTGGCGGGTCATGAAAGGGAAGCAGTAGTTGGGAAGGGAGTGAGACAGGGTTATAGCCTATCCCCGATGTTATTCAATCTGTAAATTGAGGAAGCAGTAAGGGAAACAAAAGAAAAATTCGGAGTAGGTATTAAAATCCATGGAGAAGAAATAAGAACTTTGAGGTTCGCCGATGACATTGTAATTCTGTCAGAGACAGCAAAGAAATTGTAAGAGCAGTTGAGCGGAATGGACAGTGTCTTGAAAGGAGGATATAAGATGAACATCAACAAAAAGAAAACGAGGCCAATGGAATGTAGTCGAATTAAATCGGGTGATGCTGAGGGAATTAGATTAGAAAATGAGACACATAAAGTAGTAAAGGAGTTTAGCTATTGGGGGAGCAAAATAACTGATGATGGTCGAAGTAGAGAGGATATAAAATGTAGACTGGCAATGGCAAGGAAATCGTTTCTGTAAAAGAGAAATTTGTTTATATCGAGCATCGATTTAAGTGTTAGGTAGTCGATTCTGAAAGCATTTGTATAGAGTGTAGCCATGGACGATACATAGTTTGGACAAGAAGAGAATAGAAGCTTTCGAAATGTGGTGCTACAGAAGAATGCTGAAGATTAAATGGGTAGATCACATAACTAATGAGGAGGTATTGAATAGAATTGGGGTGAAGAGGAGTTTGTTGCACAACTTGACTAGAAGAAGGGATCGGTTGGTAGGACATGTTCTGAGGCATTAAGGGATCTCAAATTTACTATTGGAATGCAGCGTGGAGGGTAAAAGTCATAGAGGGAGACCAAGAGATGAATACACTAAGCATATTCAGAAGGATGTAGGTTGCAGTAGGTACTGGGAGATGAAGAAGCTTGCACAGGATAGAGTAGCATGGAGAGCTGCATCAAACCAGTCTCAGGAGTGAAGACCACAACAACAACAACAACAACAACAACTAAAGTTTGTATTAGGTAGAGCATTGGACTATATTTGTCTTAGGTGTACTGCTACGCCGGTGTAAGGTTAGGCACCTTCACATTTCCTGAACTGCAGCACTAGCGTAGAGAACCAGCAACTAATCAGAATTCCCCGGCCGCGCACGGGAACGCACTGGCGAGCTCTTTCAAAACCTCTGACACTGGCAACAAAACTTCATTCATCACTAAGCACCTTTCACGTTTGTCTGCAGACTTGCAACACTTCTGAAACCTCACCCCATAGCGCTAAAAGCTCTCATTCTACATTAGTGAGAGCTGCCAACCAATTCCTGGATTTCAGGAGATCCAAACAGCTCCACGGAATTATGTCTTATTTACAACTTTCTGCCAGGTAGTTTTTGGCTCCGAATACATTTCATTTGGGCATTTACTTATCCCGCTATTGGCACTATTCTGTTACAGAGCTCCTTCGGCCAGGGCTTTCAGAAGTTTCTTTCCAAATGGTCCTCTTCTGATCTGTACTTTCAGAAGTTACTTTCCAGAGGGTGCTGTTTCCAACCAGGGCTTTCAGAAGTTTCTTTCCAGAGATTGCCGTTTTCAGCGATGACTTTAGAAGTTTCTTTTCAGAGGGTGCCGCTTCTGTCCAGGGCTTTAGGACTTTAAGAATTTCATACAAAGGGCGCTGCTTTTGGCCAGTACTCTCAGAAATTTCTTTTCAGAGGGTGCTGTTACCGGCCACTGCTGTCAGAACTTTCCTTTCAAAGTATGCTGTTTGAGCCCAGGATTTTCAGAAATTTCTCTCCAATGGGTTCTGGAAAACACCTGTTGTTATGGAAAGTCTCAAGCCAAATTAATCGGCTCCGATCATAAATCATTTAGACGTAACAGAAAACCCAGCCCACATATTGTAATGTCTCTGATGGTCTATGAGCAAGGGCACGCGATGGTCATTTATCGAATGTTAGTCTCAGGGCGGGGGAGGAGGCGAGGGCAGTTAGAGGTTTGCTTGATTTCCAGCTGAAATTCGCTCTTTGTAATGAATACACATGGAAAGTGAGCCTTCAATGTGAGAGCAGATACACCGATGGAAAAAAATCACAACACCGAGAAGGAGTTGTGTGACAAACGAAAGATGGTAGGTTTATTTCTACATCTGGAAGATGATATCTATCCTAATTTCTCGTCAGTCGCATAACAGTGGCGCTAATAGCGCCACTATGAGAATGCAAATCAGGTTTGGTTCAAATGGCTCTGAGCACTATGGGACTCAACTTCTGAGGTCATCAGTCCTCTAGAACTTAGAACTACTTAAACCTAACTAACCTAAGGACATCACACACATCGATGCCCGAGGCAGGATTCGAACCTGCGACCGTAGCGGTCGCGCGGTTGCAGACTGAAGCGCCTAGAACCGCTCGGTCTCTCCGGCCGGCCGCAAATCAGGTTTGCTTTAAATACATGCTGCAACGGTCGTGAGCTTTAGTGACCTTTGAGACTGGACGTGGAAGAGTTAATGTTAGTCAAGAATGCCTTTAAGGAAGCAGAGAAACCTTTATCAACAAACAACTGAGTTTGAACGAGGTCGTGTAAAAGGGCTACGAGAAGCTGATGACGACTTGGCAGGAATGTAAGCACTGTATATGATTGTTGGCAGCGATGGTTACGGGAATGTAAGGTCACAAGAAGACCGGACTGCAGCCGGCCACACGGCACTACTGAGAGGGAAGAAAATCGCGTTCGCCGTATGGCTCTGGCGCATCGTAATGCATCTGCAGGAGCAATTTCAGCAGTATTTATCACCACAATGACACAACGAACTTTTACAAATCGGTTACTTCAAAGACAGCTCTGAGCCAGACGCCCTGTATGTGCATTCAGCTGGCCTGAAACCAATACCTTTTGCGACTTCAGTGGTGTCAAGAGAGAGCTCTTTGGAGCGGAGGGTGGGGGTCTTTTGTATTTTCTGATGACATATGGTTCCGCCTCGATGCCAGTCATGGCCGTATGTTGTTTAGAAGGAGGCCACATGAGTACCTGCAACGAACCTGTATGCATGCTAGACACACTAGACCTACGACTGGGGGGGGGGGGGGGGGGGGGGGGGGAGCGACGATTTCGTATGACAGCAGGAGCTCTCTAATGATTATCCCACGCACACAGACTACAAATTTGTACGTCAGTCTGGCGATTCGACCTGTTGTGCTACCACTCATGAACAGCTTTCCAGGGGGTGCTTTCCAACAGGATAACGCTCGCCCACATACCGCAGTTGTAACGCACAGTGCCTTGGGCTGCTAGATGACCAGATCTGTCTCCAATCGAACATGTATGGGACATCATCGGACGACAACTCTAGCGTCATTTGCAAACAGCATTAAGCGTCCGAGTATTGACTGACCAAATGCAACAGCCACTGAACTCCATCCCAGAAACTGACATCCGCAACCTGTAAAACGCAATGCATACTTCTATGCTTCTGCGTGCTTCTATCCAACATTCTGGCGGTACGCCGGTTCTTAATGTTCCAGCATTTCACATCTGCAATGACTTACCTCGCTCTTACATTAACCTGTGATCTTGCAATGTTAACCACTTAAATATGTTACCTAGACCAACGTACTTCCGTAATTTTGTTATTCTACAGTAATTGTTTTTTGCTGTTGCAATTTTTTTCCTTCAGTGTATATCAGCTTTAGGTTAACAGATGGTCGGGTGACTGCGTCTGCAAACTCTTTTATTCAGCTTGCGACTTTGTTTCCAGTATTGTGAGCTAGAAACCTATTTTTAAATTCCTCTGTTTTCTGCCATATATCTGTCTCGTTAGAACGCCTGTAAACGAGCTACAGAACGACTTCAAAGCGTCATTTGGCATTGTTTCAAGAATCACTTTACCATGGCGTCGACACTTTTATATTGTAGGTTCATTTTCTCTGTGGGTTGCTGTCTAAACTGTTTTAAAGCTGTCACTTCTGAGGATTTACCAGTCGATCTGTTCTTTTTGAAAATACACTTCTCGGTTTATCCGCCGGATGACATTATGTAAATCCCAGAAAATACTACATCCAAGAAACTGTTGGACATCTTCTGGTCGTTTCTGTGGTTATTGCTGCAAGACGCGTCTGGTGATATTGGCTTGGCGGCGTCCAAGTTTATCAGGGCCAAGAGCAGGAATCTACAACGATATGTTTACGTAATGTGTATCCATAAACATACGTTATAAACGTCCCCGTTCGTAGTCGCTAATTATAACAATATGTTTCTTTTGTGCTGCAACATATAGCTATAATCAGCGGTGGAAGTATATTTGCGAACGCCGACCGTGTGCGGCTGTTTCTTGTTGGATCGTCTGATCAGTCGGAAGTTGCATTGCAGAGGAGAGTAAATGCCTATTCAAAATATAATTATTTTTGGATAGCTCAACATAAATTTCCTAAGGGACCGTAATTTATCATGCATTTACCAGTAGAATGTGGCGCGGAGAAAATATTTCGCCGAATACAACTTCCGTCCGATTTCGACGAAAGAATTCGTGACTGTGAACTCTCTATTTGGTAGATACATAAAGAAAATTAAATAAGTTCATGAAGGAGTGAGACATAGATTCTACACTTAATAAATAGTCCATACACCAATTCCATTTAAATCTGAATTTATGGCAATTAATAGATAAACTTACACTACAATGAAGAATTTTAACATGGACGCCGTTTTGACTGGCACTTCTCCTAATAAAAAATAATTCCTCTGACGCTTTCACATACACGTCGCACAATAAATCTACTGCTATGCAGTATTGCACTTTTACTTTACACTAAAATAATATTATTTTTAACGATAATAATACGGCGGCAAGACATGCGCGTCCGACACAAGTTACAAGAGACAAGAGAAGAATGAGTAACTGTTCATCGAGAATATCTCGTACATAAAAAAAAGTGTAAAAGTGTTCTTCTTCTGTCCGTTTTTCGCGCCGCGGTTTTCAAAGTCAATAACTCACTGCATCTCTGACGGCGCTTCGACAATAAACAAGTTACGTCACAGGTCGCTCACCTTTTACATTCTCGCAACATTATTTCCTAACTGTAGCTGTTGCCGAGCGACTGCTCGATTAGTGAATGATTTAAAATGATAAGACAATCACATAATGTTACAAATCATGCATGCCCGTAAAAGGTTTTACCATTGGACGACAACAATCAAAAATGTATTTGCTTTAAAGTTAAGTTTCTTAAAGCAACGTTCCGAGAGCATTCTGGCTTCCGCAATGTAGCGCGCTGTTCATTATCTACGTTTATACTCTGTAACCCATCTCACGGAGTATTGTGGGGTACTTGTGACAGCAGTATCTTTTCCTCCTTCCCTTTTCCATGAGTGCCGCACAGCTAAAAAGATTGTTAGTGAAGCGCCGTATAAGCTCTGTCTCGAATTTTCTCGTTGTACTCATTTTACGAAAAGTATGTGGGGAAAAAAAACCTATGTTGCTCAACTCTTCGCGGAACGTATTCTCTCGGAATTTCAACAGTGAACATCTCCGTGATGGACAAAGCCTCCCTTTTAGCGTCTGATATTGGAGTTCGTTGAACATCTTTGTAACGCTCTCGAGCCACCTAAACGATCCCGTTGCGTCTTCTCTAGCTCTTCTATTAATCCAGCCTGGTTAGAATCTCACACAGATTGATTGGACGAGTGTTTTGCAAATTTACTCTTTGTGGGTGAATTAATTACTTTTTCTAAAGATTATCCCAAGGAAAGTCAAACTGATATCTGAATTTCCTACTACTTGTTGTATGTGATCATTCCAGGTTATATCGCTCCAGGCGGTACTTCTACATATTTCACGGTTGTTACTGTTTCCAGTGATTTTTCACCAGTAGCGTAATCGAAGAGCAATGTATTTCTTCACCTACTAGTACGCGCGATATTTTACATTTATTAACGGTCAGGGTCAACTACCGGTCCATGAACAATCATCGATCCTCCGCAGGTCTTCTTAAATTTAGCTACAGCCCTCTGGGGTTGAGACCTTCCCGTATGAAGGAGCATGACTGCAAAAAGCCTTTTGGTGCTCCCTACGATATTCACCAAGTATTTTTATTTGGGTCATCAGTCTTATGACTGGTTTGACGCTGCCAACGTCTTCATTTCACGGCAATACCTGCACGCAGCACCCTAAATAATTTGCTGGATAGACAAGGGGCGTTCCATAAGTAATGCAACATATTTTTCTAAAAAAACAGATAGATTTTTCCATGTTCCCATACACCACATTATTCTCCACTCTTTTTCTTACAAAACCAAATTTTTCAACATAATCTCCGTTCAACGAGTCGTTCTTACGTTGCCTTACAGGGAGGGCCTATGTGCCCGCATGGTACGACTGTACAGTTTGACGTCGGAGCCAAAGTCTTGCTGGATGAATAACGTCCATATGATCCACGTAATGCTACCCGCGGAGTGCGTCCTTCATTGAGCCAAAGAGATGGAAGTCGGAAGGTGCGAGATCCGGGCTATAGGATGGAAGAACAGTCCAATGACGATCTGTGAGCTCCTCTTGGGTGCGCAAACTTGGGTCAGCACTACCAGCAGAGACGTCCAGTGGTGCAGCAAGGTGTTTGATTGTGATCCGTCGATCACATGGAATGAGAGTGTCCGCACGTTCCAGCATTGCAGGATCTGTGTGTGGCCGGCCGGCATGCTGGAGACCCGATAAGTTTGGGCGACCTTGTTGTGTTAATGACAGACGTCTCGCCCAACGGGTCACCGTGCTTTTGTTCATTGCCAGGTCTCCGTAGACATTCTGCAAGCGCCTACGAATATCTGCGATTCTCTGGTTTTCCGCCATAGAAACTCGATGACAGCTCACTACTTAAAACGCACCTCCGTTACATACGGAGGTTTTTAGGCTACGTATTGCACCGCCATCTATCGGAATTGCAGGAAGCTATAGAAGCCATAGGGGCTGAAGCGGACTATCACACGAAGTCCCACAACAAAGTCCGCATTTATTCAACCGAAACTGGCCGAGAAATAAAAATGTATTGCATTACTTATTGAACGGCCCTCGTAATTCTCTGTCTTTTATAACAGTTTTTACTCTCTTCAGCTGACTCTGTTACCATGGAAGTTATTACCTGTTGTTTTAACACACGCCCCATCATACTGTAAGCCGAAAGCCGGCCGGTGTGACCGTGCAATCCTCGGCGCTTCAGTCTGGAACCGCTTGACCGCTACGGTCGCAGGTTCGAATCCTGCCTCGGGCATGGAGTGTGTGATGTCCTTAGGTTAGTTAGGTTTAAGTAGTTATAAGTTCTAGGGGACTGATAACCACCGATGTTAAGTCGCATAGTGCTCAGAGACATTTGAACCATTTTGTAAGCCGAAAAGTACCCTGATCGTACGGAGCCCTCAGGATCTGTCTTTGGAAACGTTATTAAAAAATCATTAGAAAACTGGATTTGTAGAGATAAAATAAGTCAACGAAAACGAACAGCAACTGATGAAAACTATGTAGCTAATATGCTAGAAGAGGTAACGCGCAATCCACGTGTCACTACGAGGCCGCTCGACCGTGCAAGCGGAATCAGTCAGAGAAATGTTCTGCGCGTAATATGTTCCAACTCATTTCATCCAGTTCACATATCGCTCCATCAACAATTGCGTGATAAAGGCTTTTCTGATTAGCTACAGTTCTCCGAATGGTGTCACTCAAAATTACAAAGTGATCTGCAAGGTTTTGTCTACGGATGAAGCATCATTTCCAAACAATGGGTTAATCAATGTTCGCAATATTCACTGCCGGTCAGTTCAAAAACCACGCTGATTGAGAGAAGTGGAGAAAAACAGAGACCTAGAGCTGCCAATGTGTGGTGTGGGCTTTCCAACAATCACGTATGTGATCAGCGTTTTATTGAGGGTACTCCAAACGCCTAGTGGTTATAACAAAACTTTCTCTATATAACACTTTATAACACGGAAACTAATTACCGTACAAGGATCAAACTTGGTAGTATTAATGTCAAGGACATGGGGAAGAGAAATAAGGCAGAATCAATTCAGTTGAAACACGTTTAATGCGCTGCTACGGTACACCATGCCATCACATACCGACACCATTAGTCATACAATGAAGGCTTTCACGACCGGATGGTACTGTTGTTGATAATTCTACCGGGTTATATGGCCGTGATCCATGAAATTCTTCTATTCCTAACGTTTCGTCCAATACTACGTTGGACATCCTCAGAGGTGCTCAAACAAAGAAATTAATAGAGTTTTAAGACCAAATTACAGCAGGCCTAAGGACAAGGATGGTACACAGCAATGGAAGAACACGGTCTTTACCTTTCATTAGTAAGGTTACAGATCGAATCGGCAAAATTTTGCTGAAACATAAATTGAAACCGGTATTCAAACCTACCAGAAAATAGGACAAGTACTTCGTTCTGTTAAAGATAGAAGGCCACCATTATCATCTAGCGTGTGTATAAAATTCCGTGTACTTGTGGCAAGGTCTATATTGGTACTACGAAAAGAAGTATGAATACGAGGGTAAAGGAGCATAAAAGTCTTTGCTGACTGGGAAAAATAGATAAATCGGCCGTTGCGGAACATGCGCTTCAGTCAGGGGACCGTGTAGTTAAGTTTTCTGAAACTACAGTTTTAAGTGCTACCGCTAACTATTATCCACGACTGTATAGGGAGCTATTGAAATTTATAAACATGATTTTAATAGAAAAGAAGAGGCCTTGAAATTAAGAAAGATATGGACAGTGGCGTTACAGAATCGATAAGTGATTTATCGATAGTTACATTTTATCTTTGACTAGTTTTCTCTCTGCTACTATGTGCAAGCTAGACCACGTCCACTTTCCTCGGTAATTAGACCGCTCTCCGACGCCCGACTCGTCAGTCGGCAGGACTCAGCAGGACCAGCCATACCTCTGAGGATGTCCAACGTAGTATTGGACGAAACGTTAGGAATAGAAGAATTCCATGGACCACGGCCATATAACCCTGAAGAATTATCAACAACGACACCATTACTGCTACAAAAGGGACTCAATATGGCGCGCCCATAAGTGTCCAGAAGAGTCCGAAAGCGCAGCATTGAATGCTGCACAGCAGAACGAAGCATGTCCGTAGGTATGGAGGCTACCTCTTTTGATATACTGCGCTTCAGAACAGCACATGGGTGAATGTTCGCCTGGTAAACCCTGTCCTTCAGGTAGCCCCACAACGAGAAATCACAGGGAGTCAGATCAGGTGATCGTGGCGGCCAAGCTTTTGGAAGCGATCGGCTGACAGTTCGATCGTTTGCAAATGCGTTTCATAGAAGCAGGTCGACTTTACGAGTAATGTGCGGTGCAATCACACTGCACGTTTTTGGTACTTGAGCTCCAAGCTGTTCAAAAAAGAATGGGCCAATGACGAACGCAGCTGTGAAGCCACACCATACAGTGACTCGTTCACCATACAGAGGAACGGCATGCACAGTGACTGGAGGTGAAGATCCCCACACTCGGCAATTCTGTGTGTTCACCTAACCCGACAGTGGAAAATGAGCTTTGTCTATCCATAGGATAGTCCAGGGCCAGCCCTCGTGAACTTCAATCCTTGCGAGAAAGTGGAGAGCAAAGTCAACACGTTGTTGGGCGTCTATAATCCTCCTACATCTCCGGCTAATTACGCTTTTCTGTAGCACCGTGTACCTAAATTCCCTAATCTGTGGGGACAAGGCATCTACTCCGAAGAATAATGTAAAGCCGAGAGAAGTAGATGAAGTTATAACCGAATCGCGACTGCTCAGTAATTTAGCAATGACGGTTAGGAACAAAGTTCGGTCAACTTCATATAATTTTATTACGTAAACTAATTTTTAATTAATGGTAGTTAGTGGAAAATTTGAAAAATAGGTTTTCAAAATATTTCGTTAATGAAAATAACCAAAGGTCGCCAGTTCCTCTTCGGAACAAGAATAATTAAACTGAAACTGAACTTTATACTAGTAAGCAATCTTACGTAGGAATAGTTATTGGTGTCATGAGATAGGAGCAGTACATAACGCACACTTTTAAGTATTTCAAACCACACATGTAACAGTAGTCAGATAATAATCAAATAGCAAACACATACAACATATTATATTAATTTTCAAAGATCAGTTAAAGTATGATTGTTTGCTGGCTGTGGACAGAAACTTTTTGGTACGTTACTCACCGTAATAGTGACTCGTAGTTGTAGCAAGAAGAATGATTGTTTCAATTTACTATTGGTAAGGACTGTCATTTACGTAGCTGTTACACTGATATTTCTTTGTAATGAAAGTGATAAATTATGCCACAAGCTATAAACTAGAAACTGTGCTTTGACAGTGAAATTCAGTGTCCAAGTTAGGTAAATTTACCAATTTTTTATTATGAGAGTTACTCTATTTTTAGCAAATGAATTAATACTGGCTTTTGCATCATTCTGTTTTTGACATCATTCATACTACAGCCAAAGATTTCATTATTACGTGATTGTCCAAAAGTTGGAAAAATTATGTTTTGATAATCTAATAAATTAATGTTAATTTTATTTTCAGTTCATTTTCTGATTATCTCGGTCTGGACAAAGGGATAGGATGGATACTACTTGGATAACGACTTAGAAAAGTTATTTACGTGACAATATGCACGAAAACAAAGTTATTTAACTAAAAAATTCCAGCTACGCTGGTCAGTCTATTACACTTCTAGTTATAAAAAGTCTGGATCTTACTTGACTTCATGACGCCGTTTGTTTGTCGAGCGGCTTCATTCTACGGTAAAATGGGGCACAGGTTTATCTTCTTGCCACACCATAGCCAGTAACGAGGGCCCACAGTACTCTTGATGTTATGTGAATTACTCCTCCTGCATTTGTTCTGTGCCCAATAAATGCCATACACATAGCTGGCCCATATTAAGCATCCGCCAAAACAACCATTTCAGTTTTCACTGCTCCGCACTTGGGAAACGGACTTTTTATCTCCGCACTTTTGCATAGCCACATCGGCCAATACACACAACCAACGGCACAAATCGTCTCCTCACGACTCCGAACTGCTACTTTTCTGGCGCGCTCGCACGCCCAGCGATAATGCATCTACAATTCAGTACACTCTTTGAGAATAGCTTTTCCCTGATTAGACCAGCGTGTCTACTTACAAAATGTTAACACTCCGTGCGTATTCTCTTTCTTAAATAACAAACAGCATTCATAACTTGCCAACATATTTACAAGAATAATATTCAGCACAACTAATAAAACAAACTACGTGAAACACGTAGGAAATGTATGATCATCCTACAGAGTTGTGGTGTTATACGACCTGTGGTGCAAGCTGCTGTACGCTATGGATCTTGTACGGATACCATCTGAGAATGGTTCGAAGCGCTTTCCGCACATTGGACCACGGGATGTCCTCCTGTCGTCACACAGCACGCTCTCTGCCTGATGTTTGGGAATTGCGCGCAGCGTTGTCTGCCATAGTAACAGCGATTTCGTCAACCCCATCTGTGGTGCATCTCTTCCCGGAGCGACGCCCAGTTCTCCAGTTGATTCGAACTTCTTCATCATGCTCCGCACAGCAGATGGAGAAACAGGACTCTTCTGTAATCCTTTCAGCCGGCGATATCTCGAAGTGCAGCTGCAGCATTACCGTTTTTTGATAATAGTGATTAGCCACTGATGCCCTGCTCCTTTTGTCCACGCTCATGTTGACACGTCAACAAGTGTACTGCGACTGGTCAGATGTATGAGACTATGAATCATGATGACTGATGACGGCACCTGGGGGCCGTAGTTGGAACTGGACGGTGGCTCTGTGACACATGGACAGCAGACACTCCATGCTCTGAACATTAATGCTACCAAGTTTGGTACCCGCATGGTAATTAGTTTCTGTGGTTTAGCTTGTTAAATAGGCAAAGTTTAATCATAGCCACCAAGTAGCACAGTATTGCTTTGTGCGTAATCTCAGGTGAAACAATAATACAATTTCAGAATAACTCTCGTACGTAAAATGTAAGTTGTATACTACTCTCTGTTCAGTAAGAGATCAAACATGCACAATGTAAGGTGATTTTTGTCGAGGCAAAGCAAGTAATACATCGACGTTGTGGAAAACTTCCTTTTCTGCAAAATGCATCTGTGATACATTCTTTTACGATTGTCCTTCTTCCCTTTCTCTTTCTGGATACCAACCAGAATATACATAAGTCCGCTGTAGTCTGTTGGTTTTATGAATAATAATCAAGGTGTAGTATCACACCACTTTTACTTTAGTACATAATCAGTCTTGAATTCGTTTCACGTTAGGATTATGAAAGTATATTTTGGCCGTTTTAAGTGAGTGGAAGGCGGTATGTTCGGTGACGCAACGATCGGGAGCCATTAGAGCTCTATCGTTAATTATTCAGTTAATTAAAATTAACCTGCGTTTTTAAACGAAGCCCTATAATCTTGTTTGCAAAACACTTCCACGTATGTATCAGAATTAACTTACGGGATCTAGCGTCATCATGCATACCGCTGATCAGCATCGAGCATTGATCCGTACTCTTCCTATGAAACTGAGAACTAAAACAAGACGAAATAACTTAGCAGGAAATACAAGAAGCAAAACCTCGTATTTAAATGACTAAACAATTCCGTCAAATAGAAGAAAGTCTGTTCCATAAAATTTTGAAGTATTTCCCTTAGCTGAATACTTATAATTCATAATTACTTGGAAAGCTAAATAAAGCACGAAAGGAACGCCTCGACAGCCACAGGTATGTACGGTTCCTAAAAAAATATGATGCCGCGCTTCTTTGAAGATATACCAGTGGACGTAAGGCAGTCCATGCGACACTACCGTGACGGATGTCCCGACATTCTCGCACAGACAATTACACCCCTTCTTAACAGAAAATTAGGAGCCTTTCGTATTGGTCGCTAGGGAAACTGAAATAGTCTACACGCTTATCAAGATTGTTGGTTTCTGGACTTTTATTTGTGGGGAAAATAGAAACAAGAAGTCCACAATGAAACACCGACGAGTCTCGAAGAAAAGAAATCACAAATAGAACGGATTGTCCTAGGATACTTCCAGATAGGGATGTTCCATGATTAGCTATATTAACAAAATATTGATGTTGAAAGTCTAAACATTGATATTTCAGTATCAATATCGAATTTTATGAACACATTAACATCGACGTCAGCGACATAATATCAACCTTCGATGCTGGTTACTTGGTACCTACATCAATAATTTTTTAGTTATTTGAACATTTTTCCAACAAGTCTCATGACGAAACAAGTACTACAAATTTGCAACTTATCAAAACGTAGCCATGGGGGCGGGGAGCAATTTTTCTGAACGAACTGAGGGCCAGTATCTATTTTTGTAGCTTTTCATTGACCATTCAGTGAATGTTTCCATGGTGTCAAATAGGTAAGCAACATGATGATACTTCCAGAATGAAATTTCTCTCTGCAGCGGAGTGTGCCCTGATATGAAACTTCCTGGCAGATTAAAACTGGGTGTCGTACCGAGACTCGAACATTCACTTTTCGCGGCCAAGTCTCTACCGACTGAGCTACCCAACCACAACTCACCAACCCTCCTCACAGCTTTAATTCCGCCAGCGCCTCGTCTCCTACCTTCCAAACTTCACAGAAGCTCTCACGCATACCTTGCAGAAATAGTAGTCCTGGAAGAAAGGATATTGAAGAAACATGGCTTATCCACAGCCCAGGTGATGTTTCCAGAATGAAATTTCACTCTGCACCGGAGCGTGTGCTGATATGAAACGCGAAGGTCCCGAGTTCGAGTCTCGGTCCCTCACACAGTTTCAATCTGCTAGGCAGTTTGACGTTGATACTTGGAGGGAGAACATAGAAATCAAATTTCAATTATGGCATAATCACTATCAAATAGCACAAGAAAAAAAAATAATTTGAAAAATGGAACGGAGGCGAACCTGTCATCACAGCTACGTTCTTATCTGAAAGATCGCCTTCTAAATCTGAAACAAAACGCATTACAAGCATCGGTAATATCTATGCAAAACTATAAAAGACTGCACTTACAAGTTTGAGCTGTGTAGCCACATCGTTAGCTATTGAAAGGTTATCCTCAAAAGCAGGATGCACGCAAGGCCGGTTCAAGGCCCTAGCGACACAACTGGCTGGTGTTGGTGCTAAGACGAGAGGCCGCCAGAGGCGCTCCTAGTGTAAAATTTGTACACATGAAGTTCTCTAAGGCTGTAGATACAGAAATAAGGACTAGCTCAGTAGGCGTACAGTTGAAGACGAATGGACATCTCTAAACAGGGCTATCACAGAAGTTGAGAAGGAAAACAGGTACAAAGAAGGTAACTGCGAAGAAAGCATTGGTAACAGAAGAAATACTTCAATTGATCGATGAAAGGAGGAAGTACAAATACGTTCCGGGAAACTAAGGAATAGAGAAATACGTACAGGTCGCTGAGGAATGAAATAAATAGGAAGGGCAGGGTGATAACATTAAGAGTGCAACGGGAATTCCACTGTTCAATGCAGAGGAGAGAGCGGATAGGTGGAAAGAATCCATTGAAAGCCTCTGGAGGGCGAAGATTTGTCTGGTGTGATAGAAGAAGAAACAGAAGTCGATTTAGAAGAGATAGGGTTTCCAGTATTAGAATTTAAACGAGCTTTGGAGGACTTAAGATCAAATTAGGCAGAAGAGATAGATAACATTCCATCAGAATTTCTAAAATCATTGGGGGAAGTGGCAAAAAAAACGAATATTCACGTTCGTGTGTAGAATGTCTGAGTCTGGAGACATAACCATCTGACTTTCGGAAAAGCATCATCCACACAATTCCCAAGACGGCAAGAGCTGACAAGTGCGAGAATTACAGCACAATCAGTTTAACAGCTCATGTATTCAAATGCTTACAAGAATAATATACAGAAGAATGGAAAAGAAAATTGAGGATTCGCTAGATGAATTTTGGCTTTATGAAAGGTAAAGTCACGAGAGAGGCAATTCTTACGTTGCGGTTAATAATGGAAGCAAGACTAATGAAAAATCAAGACACTTTCGTAGGATTTGTCGACCTGGAAAAAGCGTTCGACAGTGTAAAATTGTGTAAAATGTTCAAAATTCTGAGCAAAGTAGAGGTAAGCTATAGTAAGAGACGGGTCATATACAATATGTACAATAGCTAAGAGAGAATAATAGCACTGAATGACCAAGAACGAAGCGCTCGTATTAATAAGTGCGTAAGACAAGGATGTAGCCTTTCGCCCCTAATGTTGAATCTGCACATCGAGGAAGCAACGATGGAAATAAAAGAAAGGTCAGGAGTGGAATTAAAGTTCAGGGTGAAAGGATATCAATGATACAATTCGCTTCTGACATTGATTTCCTGAGTGAAAGTGAAGAAGAATTACATGATCTGCTAAATGGAATAAACAATCTAATGAGATAGAATATGGATTCAGAGTAAATCGAAGAAAGACGAAGGTAATGAGAAGCAGTCGAAATGAGAACAGCGAGAAACTTATCAGGATTGATGGTCACGAAGTAGATGAAGTTAAGGAATTCTGATACCTATGCAGTAAAAATAACCAATGACGGCCGGAGCAAGGATGACATCAAAAGCAGACTAACAATGGTAAAAAGGGCATTTCTGGCCAAGAGAAGTTTACTAATATCAAATATCGGCTTTAATTTGAGGAAGAAATTTCTGAGAATGCACGTCTGGAGTACAGCGTTGTATGGTAGTGACATGGACTGTGGGAAAACCGGAACAGAAGAGAATCGAAGCAGTTGAGATGTGGTGTTACAGAGGAATGTTCAGAATTAGGTGGACTAATAAGGTAAGGAATGAGGAGGTCCTGCGCAGAATCGGAGGGGAAAGGAGTATGTGGAAAGCACTGATAAGGAGAAGGGACAGTATGGCAGGACATCTTTTAAGACGTTGGGGAATGACTTTCATGGTACTAGAGGGAGCTGTAGAGGAAGACAGAGATTGGAATACATCCGACAAATAAGTGAGGACGTAGGTTGCAAGTGCTACTCTGAGATGAAGAGGACAGGAAAGGAGAGGAGAGGAATTCGTGACGAGCCTCATCAAAACAGTCAGAAGACTGATAAAAAAAAGTGACATTAATAAACACACGGATCACATCCGAGTTACGTATTTTCTTACATTTGGTACAGCAGTGCTCTCATTTGCGATGTCTCTTCTCCTCAGTGCGGGACAGTGGTTTGTGTGCTCTTATACGGTTATTATTAGTTCAAATTTGATACATGTTATGTCACTGAAGTACTCTTCAAAGACATGCAGTTTGAATGTGCAAGGTATTGTGCGAGACGAAAATACATTTGCTGGTACAGTTGTGGATTCTTCGGTTTGCTCCGGGACGAGACTGAATGGAAGTATATAAACACACGAATTATTAGCTTATATAACTTTATTATAATATAGATATGCGGGTTTACTTAGCTTCGTACAATCCATTTCCACAGAAATGTTCCGATTGTTACAACTGCCTATGGATGTTAAAGTCTCGCTTGATGCACAAAAATTTACAATACTCTTCACTTGAAGTGTAACAGACATTGTTGCCTTGATCGCTGACTGCGACCTGCGCCAAGCATCCCTCTGCTTAGCCGTAACTAGACTACCGATTATGGTGGCGTAGTGAAGCTGTAGGAGGCGTGGCTACGCCAGCGTTTCTCATCCGTCGGTGTGACATGAAGCGACCACCACTTCCTGTAGTTTCTTTGCTAGCGAGGTTACAACGTAGCTTTGATACCCTTTCTTTGGACGAAACCACACAAGATGTTCATAAAGTCCTACTATCGTTTCAAGAATCATAGTTTGAATAATATTGGAAATAGAACACCTCGGTTTGTTGTAAAACGTTTAGTAGCTCGCAGAGTTGTCTTTTGTACTATGCCAGAATTCCAACGTGGTCTGCACTCGTAGCTCGTAGAACACAAAGCGATATTCGATTTCTGCCCATGTACGGGTCATCAATGTAGCGACGGTTGTGGTTGCTTCAATGATTGTTGCTGTGTGAACGCTAGCCTTGACATAACCACACAAAATGGAGCCTAATGGCGTGACAGAGGGTGAGCTCTGCGGCCATACGACGGGTCCATCACGACGCAACCACCTCTCAGGAAATGTGTCATTCACCTCATCCATACTCCAACAGGGAAAGGTGCATCATCACGTTGGAAGATGATGGAGGGCAACCTATCTTCGATATATGGTAGTAGCAACTGTTCGAGCACACTCGTAGTGTGCATTAGGCTACACCAGATATTAATCTTCGGTCTATCTCGGATATATTCTTGTGTGTTGCGTGGGGTTCCAGCGCCCGAAATACTAATGATGAGGCGATTCACAAGTCAAGAAAAGCGGAATGTGAAAAGGTACCTTTTTAGGCAGTCTTTCCCATCATCTATGGAGCCCAGAATATAATATGCAATACGTACCAGAGTGGATGATTTTTGGCTGTAATACTTGGACCAATAAAAAGTCGTAACCGCTTATTTAACAATTGATGGACAGCTGACCTTGTTTCTTGCAATCCGCGTGATGCACGACACATTGAGTTATAGGGGATAAAGAGCCTGGTTTGAAATGACATACATCCACTTGCGGAAGGTCTTTGACATTGTTTCTGTCTAACGTTTTTTTTTTTAATCACCTCACTACACTTTTCAGTCACAGGGTGCCGGTGCCCTCCCAAACAGCTGTCAACAATTCCGCAGTACCGCTTTACAGATTTGGATTTTGCCGACCAGGTGACTCATTGTGCTTTCTCCAGGTCCATCGCCATTTTGGTGCACTCCCTGTCAAATCTGCAACAAAGGAAAAAGAAAACATTTAGAGATGCTAAATGTTTTACAACAAACCACTATTCTCTACCTCACATAGTGTCCAAGTTACGATTTTTTGAAATGATAAAAGGACCCTTTAGACCACAGTGTTAAACCAGTCCAGAATGCCAACGCTGACACTCCGTCCATTGCTATTAATGTGACCACCGCCTATGTTCGACGTCAAGGGCAATAATCACTCTCAGATGGCTGGTGGCAGCATTGGCATTGGAGGATGAGTAAAGCATGTCGGGAGTACGGGGAAAACAGTTCTAATGTCCAGAAGGGCATGGTCATTGGCATCCGGGTCAGTCGTGGAAGCATTTCCGAAGCGGCTAAGTTTGTAAGCTGGTCACATGCTGCTGTGGTTAACGTATGCCGTGCATGACAAAATTTTGCAATCCAAAATGGAACCGAGGCATCTGTGGTACACCACGGGCGATACGTGACAGGTGTGAACAACGACTGCAGATATGTGTGCAGGCGAATATTTGTGAAACTGTTAAGCAACTGTCCGCCGAGATGAATCAAGGGGCTGCGAACAGTGTCTCCTGAACGCTCATTCAGCGAACGTCGCTACATATGGGCCTCCACAGCAGGTGCATCCTTCAGCGATGCACCCATGCGACAAAGGCTGGAGTTAACAATACCGAATCTGGACGTCCACTGAATGGCGACAGGTGGTCATTTGTGATGAATCACGTTTTACACTCCATCGGATAGACGGCAGATGGTGCGCATGCCATGAAACGCCAATAAGAGAAAAAAAAGAAGAGAGCAAACAACCTGCAACAATCTTCGAAAGAGTCATGTCCGAATGAGGGAGTGTTATGGCCTGTGGAATGTTTTTGTGGCATTCCCTGGGTGTTCTCGTGGTCCTGGAAGGCACAAAGGATCAACACAAGTAAATGCCTGTTCTGGCGTAACCGCAAGCGCCGGAGCGAGGACGAAGAACGGAAGACCGGAGAAGGCGGCGAGGTAACGTCAGCCAATAGCCCGCTGACAAGGTCCGCGTCGCGCTAGGAGAGATATATGCAAGAATTGAATGTAAGCGCCGCTCCTGCCAGCTTCAGTCGCTCAGATCGGCTCCTATACGGACATCAGGGGACGGACTGTAGTGATCGGCACCATGTGCTTACTTGGACTTTGTCTTTAGCGAAGACTATTACTGTATGTATGTCATGAATTCTTTACAGACGAATGGAAAAATTATTAAAAGCCGACCTCGGGGAAGATCAGTTTGGATTCCGTAGAAATGTTGGAACACGTGAGGCAATACTGACTATATGATTTATCTTAGAAAATAGATTAAGGAATGACAAATCTACGTTTCTAGCATTTGTAGACTTAGAGAAAACTTTTGAGAATGTTGACTGGAAGACTCTCTTTCAAATTTTGAAAGAGGCAGGGGTAAAATATAGGGAGCAAAAGGCTATTTAGAATTTGTGCAGAAACCATATGGTAGTTATAAGAGCCGAGGGGCATGAAAGGGAAGCAGCAGTTAGGAAGAGAGAGAGACAGGGTTCTAGTCTATCCCGATGTTATTCAATAAGTATATTGAGAAAGCAGTAAAGGAAACAAAAGAAAAATTCGGAGTGGTTATTAAAATCCATGGAGAAGAAATAAAAACTTTGAGGTTCGCCGATGACATTGTAATTCTGTCAGAGACAGCAAAGGACTTGGAAGAGCAGCTGGACGAAATGGATAGTGTCTTGAAGGAGGATATAAGATGAACACCAACAAAAGCAAAATGAGGATAATGGAATGTATTCGAATTAAATCGGATGATGCTTAGGGTATTAGATTAGCAAATGAGACACTTAAAGCAGTAAATGAGTTTTCTATTTGGGGAGCAAAATAAGTGATGATAGTGGAAGTAGAGAGAATATAAAATGTAGACTGGCAATGGCAAGCAAAGCGTTTCTGAAGAAGAGAAATTTGTTAACATCGAGTATTGATTTAAGTGTCAGGAAGTCGTTTCTGAAAGTATTTGTGTAGAGAGTAGCCATGTATGCATACATAGGTTGGACAACAATAGAATAGAAGCTTTCGAAATGTGGTGCTACAGAAGAATGCTGAAGATTAGATGGGTAGATGACATAACTAATGAGGAGGTATTGAATAGAATTGGAGAGGAGTTTGTTGCACAACTTCACTAGAAGAAGGGATTGGTTGGTAGGACATGTTTTGAGGCATCAAGGGATCACCAATTTACTATTGGAGGGCTGCCTTGAAGGTAAAAATCGTAGTGGGAGACCAAGAGATGAATACACTAATCAGATTCAGAAGGATGTTTGTTGCAGTAGGTACGAGAGATGAAGAAGCTTGTACAGGATAGAGTAGCATGTAGAGCTGCATCAAACTGGTCTCTGGACTGAAGACCACAACAACAACATGTCGCTTGCGACACTGATTGAACTCCAAAGTCTAGTGTCGTCAATTTGCTTTAGAGAAATAAAACCACTAATCTTATTTTCTTGAACTGTTGTATAGCATTCAGAGAACGCAAGATCCAACAATATCTATCCTTGGGGGACCATATCCACCCCCATATGCAGTTCGTTTCTGCTCGGCGCGATGGCAGGACAATGCAACATGTCTCAAAGCTCGCAGTGCGTATACGTTGTTCGAAAAGCACCACCACTAGTTTACCATACTGCTCTGGCTAGCACACTCACCAGATTTCATGCCAATCCTCAGCCGAGAAACCTAGTGTAGCTGTCCACGCCACTGGAGTCGAAATGGATGCACGTCCGTGGCCATATCTCCGAGAGCCACTTCGATTCTCTTCTTGCATGACTCGCAGCGGTTCGCGCTTCGCAAGGTGGTTACTCACGCTTCTGATACGTGATAACTTTTACGTGACTGGACGGAGTATTTCGGACGGTTTTGCCGTGCACACCGGTCCCTACATGTGCAAAGCAGTAGATGCGCTGCCCACCTGCGGTTTCCGCAGATACGACGTAGGCAGGCGTGGGGCAGTAGACAGCTGGAGAAGCGGTCTGAGGTAAACACTGACGTAACACGCGGCGAATTTGCCGGCACTCCTCAGGTGGGCGGGCGCCGGGAGGCCACACACGGCGCGGAAGGCCGTTCCACGCATGCGCACGACTCATTTATCGTCAGGCTTCCCCAGCTGTGGGTCTGCGTGCGGCCACATAGAGGTCATCTGGGCGGCAACCCACCTCCGTAGCCGTGATTGCTAATGCATACCTTTGCTGTGGCACTCGAATTCGATGTTCGGAGGTTCGAATCCAGGTGGTGGATGAAAGATCCACTGACAGAATTTGCTCTCATGGGGAGGAGAGTTGGTGGCGTAAAGTTCCAGATCAGTGGTCTTTGTGCAAGGGTCCTGGATTAAATTCGAAACCTCTCCGCTGTGTCTAAAGTTCTAAGGGCATGTGATACTGTTGATCTTGATCTTTCCGTCGAATAGGAATTTTAAGTTTGGCGGCCCGTTGGTCCTATTCGAAAGGGGCTAGGCTACGTGCTGACACGGGGTTTCGCCCTCTCCCTTCTTTCGTCATGACCATTAAACGTAGACATGACACTACACCATACCTGCGTCCATTAGACTCACCTGCACTCCACAAACACACATACGACTCTGACATATCAACAATGTACGGGGCAAGCATTCGCGGGGGAAGAGCGCTCTTCGTGCTAGGCGGCTGTAACCACCTCGTGCCATTCCCCATACAGCAGTGCCAAACGACATTTACGTTTCCACCTTAGAAGCAGTACTTCTGCAGAGCGTCCCTACATGCCGCGGAGGGTCTACAGGAGATACGTCCACACTATCGTCTCATGAATAAATCAGGTGCGTACGGAATATCATATCAACTTAGACAGGTGCGGCTCGTAATTAAAGGCTCTGAGGCGAAGCCGCCCCAAAATATATGTTAAAGTAAATTTCGCAAGAACGTATTACGTAATTTAAATTATGAGGACGAATTTTGCATATTTCCCATTCCGATTAAAGTAATGACGGTCGACGTTTTTGGAACTGTTTGTATCGATAGATTTTTTCCGAACGGTTAAAAGTGTTTAGGCTACACCTTGGAACGTCCGTAAGCTGCATGTAGTAGCGGTTTGGGGGCGTGGCTTCTACATAGTACTGCTCTTTATGGGCGACCCGAAGGCTCAGAGCTTGCAGCCTAAGGGTGTCATACCAACCACCACACGTTTTTTACGTTCCACTATCTATGTAATAAAGGAATGTAGAGTGGCCGAAACTTCGCTATTCAATCTCTGTCTCTGCACATCTCTACTACGCTTCGATGCGTCATTAATCGACGTTTCGCATTATTGTTTTGATAATGTTTTACATAGTTGTTTTGTTTCTGCCATTGGCTATTTATCCACGTTTAGAATAAGTTTGCAAATATCCCGCCAGTGTGCACTGGACTACAGTAACATATCAGTACTGCCATCTGCGAGAGTTTCGTAAGTGATTATAGGGCAAAGCGCGCGAAATTTGTCCCGTTACTTTACTTTCCTTGCTTGCTGATGCTGACTGCTTTTGTTGGTACCGTGTGATATTAGCAAGTTTCTTTTTCGGAGTGTATTTTGCAAGATTTTAGTGAGTTTTACTTGCTTGTGAATATCTGCCACATACCGCGAGTGTGAAACCAGCGCAATATGAATTCAGTGTGCAATTTAATAGGTAAAAACTTGGAACACGGTCATAGGATGAAAGTGAAAGAACTTGGTGCACCCAGACCCGATCTAACGATGAATCAAGAACAGAAACAGTGCAAATCTAGGCAAAGATACTGTATGAGGTCCATGATTAAAGAATTTGTTGCTAGCGCACTCGAGCTGATGTAATTTCGTTGGATTGCTCACCCGCTGCCTGCGATATGTAAGCTGTAAGAGAGTCTGAGACCAAACAGCAGTGTTGACTGCAGTAGGAACTGTGTGGCAGTAGGAGTAAGTTGTTACTAGCGAGCAGTCTGGTGTATCGTGTTGGCTGGGCCGGTTGTGTGCAGCGATGGCGGAGCCTGAGCGTTGTAGGATAAGGTAAAAGCAGCCTCGCGCATATGTAGTATTGTTATGTAAAAGTTTTAAAAAAATCCGTTTAATAAGAATCTTTCTCATAAAAAGTAACTTTTGACAATCATTCATTTCAATTTAAAGAATTTACTAATTTCTCCGATCCTTGGTCATCCCGATTATCGAAAAGAAAAATTAGTTTTATATAAGACAAATCTATCGGCCAGCATTGCACTGAGCTGCGCCAGAAAAATTTCTTATAGGAGCAGATATATACGCGTTATCCGGCGACATAATTGAGGTAAGATTTTTCAGTTTATTCAGAATGATGTATCAGGGCCATGACGCAGCACTACTGACGTCAAAAGTTTACCAGTTAAAATTCACAGTCAATTATTGAAAGGTTATAAGTGAGCGACAATTTTATTAAGAGATTAGTCGCATTGTATTATTGGCAGGTTACGGAAATTATTTTGTGGGGAGATTACGCTGAATTCTATAAATAATTATATTTCTTACTGTTGGGAGGTTACGGAAATTATTTTGTGGGGAGGTTACAACACAAACGCAGTTTTAATAGAGCAATGTATGATGCAGCTGAGTGGTTGTGTGGTTGTGAATTGAAAAATGCATTTTTCTGTTTCACCTTTCTTACAAATAGTACTGATAGTGCCTGGACTGTAACTGGTATCACTGACTTAAAGAATTTTCAGGCAAAGGTGAAAAAACATAATTCCAGCGAAAAACATTTAAATGGTTTCATTGAGTTTTCAATGCTAGGGGACGTGGACATTATGTGTCAATTAGACAGTGCTTACCGCCGTAATATAAAGATGTTGTTGTTGTTGTTGTTGTCTTCAGTCCTGAGACTGGTTTGATGCAGCTCTCCATGCTACTCTATCCTGTGCAAGCTGCTTCATCTCCCAGTACCTACTGCAACCTACATCCTTCTGAATCTGCTTAGTGTACTCATCTCTCGGTCTCCCTCTACGATTTTTACCCTCCACGCTGCCCTCCAATGCTAAATTTGTGATCCCTTGATGCCTCAAAACATGTCCTACCAACCGATCTCTTCTTCTAGTCAAGTTGTGCCACAAACTTCTCTTCTCCCCAATCCTGTTCAATACCTCCTCATTAGTTACGTGCTCTATCCACCTTATCTTCAGTATTCTTCTGTAGCACCACATTTCGAAAGCTTCTATTCTCTTCTTGTCCAAACTAGTTATCGTCCATGTTTCACTTCCATACATGGCTACACTCCAAACAAATACTTTCAGAAACGACTTCCTGATACATAAATCGATATTCGATGTTAACAAATTTCTCTTCTTCAGAAACGCTTTCCTTGCCATTGCCAGTCTACATTTTATATCCTCTCTACTTCGACCATCATCAGTTATTTTACTTCCTAAATAGCAAAACTCCTTTACTACTTTAAGTGTCTCATTTCCTAATCTAATTCCCTCAGCATCACCCGATTTAATTTGACTACATTCCATTATTCTCGTTTTGCTTTTGTTAATGTTCATCTTATATCCTCCTTTCAAGACACTGTCTATTCCATTCAACTGCTCTTCCAAGTCCTTTGCCGTCTCTGACAGAATTACAATGTCATCGGCGAACCTCAAAGTTTTTACTTCGTCTCCATGAATTTTAATACCTACTCCAAATTTTTCTTTTGTTTCCTTTACTGCTTGCTCAATATACAGATTGAATAACATCGGGGAGAGGCTACAACCCTGTCTCACTCCTTTCCCAACCACTGCTTCCCTTTCATGCCCCTCGACTCTTATGACTGCCATCTGGTTTCTGTACAAATTATAAATAGCCTTTCGCTCCCTGTATTTTACCCCTGCCACCTTTAGAATTTGAAAAAGAGTATTCCAGTCAACACTGTCAAAAGCTTTCTCTAAGTCTACAAATGCTAGAAACGTAGGTTTGCCTTTTCTTAATCTTTCTTCTAAGATAAGTCGTAAGGTCAGTATTGCCTCACGTGTTCCAACATTTCGACGGAATCCAAACTGATCCTCCCCGAGGTCTGCATCTACCAGTTTTTCCATTCGTCTGTAAAGAATTCGCGTTAGTATTTTGCAGCCGTGGCTTATTAAACTGATAGTTCGGTAATTTTCACATCTGTCAGCACCTGCTTTCTTTGGGATTGGAATTATTATATTCTTCTTGAAGTCTGAGGGTATTTCGCTTGTCTCATACATCTTGCTCACCAGCTGATAGAGTTTTGTCAGGACTGGTTGTCCCAAGGCCGTCAGTAGTTCTAATGGAATGTTGTCTACTCCGGGGGCCTTGTTTCGACTCAGGTCTTTCAGTGCTCTGTCAAACTCTTCACGCAGTATCGTATCTCCCATTTCGTCTTCATCTACATCCTCTTCCATTTCCATAATATTGTTCTCAAGTACATCGCCCTTGTATAAACCTTCTATATACTCCTTCCACCTTTCTGCCTTCCCTTCTTTGCTTAGAACTGGGCTGCCATCTGAGCTCTTGATATTCATACACGTGGTTCTCTTCTCTCCAAAGGTCTCTTTAATTTTCCTGTAGGCAGTATCTATCTTACCCCTAGTGAGATAAGCTTCTACATCCTTACATTTGTCCTCTAGCCATCCCTGTTCAGCCATTTTGCACTTCCTGTCGATCTCATTTTTGAGACGTTTGTATTCCTTTTTGCCTGCTTCATTTACTGCATTTTTATATTTTCTCCTTTCATCAATTAAATTCAATATTTCTTCTGTTACCCAAGGATTTCTAGCAGCCCTCGTCTTTGTACCTACTTTATTCTCTGCTGCCTTCACTACTACATCCCTCAGAGCTACCCATTCTTCTTCTACTGTATTTTTCCCCCTATTCCTGTCAATTGTTCCCTTATGCTCTCCCTGAAACTCTGTACAACCTCTGTTTCTTTCAGTTTATCCAGGTCCCATCTCCTTAAATTCCCTCCTTTTTAACGAAAATGTATCAAAAAGACGGTATATTCTGGGTAAACTGATAGACTGTATTAAATGTTGGCTCCGATCGACAAATGCCGCAGCCTTCCTCAATACAGAAACCACGAGCCGCGCCTGACCTGAGAGATTGGATTGAAGAGTTCCTAGGAAACAGAACGCAGCACGTCATTCTCCTTGGAGATAAATTTTCAGACGTGAAAGTAACTTCAGGCTTATCTTTAGGGAGTGTTATAGAACCATTAGTTTTCACAAAACATATGCACTAAAGCGATAAAGAAACTGGTATAGACATGCGTATTCAAATACAGACATGTAAACAGGCAGAATACGGCGCTGCGGTCGACAACGGATATATAAGACAACAGCTGTCTGGCGTAGTTGTTATACCTGTTACTGTTGCTACAATGGCAAGTTATCAAGATTCAAGTGAATCTGAACGTGGTGTTATAGCCAGCGAACAAGCAATGGTACACAGCATCTCCGAGGTAGCGATGAAGTGGGGAATTTCCTGTACGACCATTTTACGAGTGTACCGTGAACATCAGGAATCCGGTAAACCAGCAAATTTCTGGCATTGCCGCGGCCGGAAAAAAGATTCTGCAAGAACGGAACCAACAAGGACGGAAGAGAATCGTAAAAAGTAACAGAAGTGCAACCCTTCCGAAATTCGCTGCAGATTTCAGTGCTGGGCCAGTGCCAGTGTGTGAAACGTTCAACGAAACCTTATCGATATGAGCTTTCGGAGCCGAAGGCCCACTCGTGAAGCCTTGATAATTGCTCGACACAAAGCTTTACGCCTCTTCTGAGCCCGTCAACACCGACGTTGGACTGTTGAGGACTGGAAACATGTCGCCTGGTCGCCTGGTCAGAAGAATCTCGTTCCAAATCGTATCGAGCGGATCGACGTGTACGGATATGGAGACAACCTAATGAATCCGTTGACCCTGCATTTCAGCGGTGGACTGTCCAAGTTGGAGGAGGCTCTGTAATGGTGTGGTGCATGTAAATTTGGAGTGATTGGTACCCCTGATAAGCCTAGATACGACTCTGATAGGTGATACGTACATAAGCATCCTGTCTGATCACCTCCATCCATTCATGTCCATTGTGCATTCCGACAGACTTGGGCAATTCCAGCAGGACAATGCGACCCTCTAGACGTTCATAATTGCCACAGAGTGGCTCCAGGAACACTCTTATGAGTTTAAAAAGTACCAAAGCTCCATAGATGAACATTATTGAACATATCTGAGATGTCTTGTAGCGTTTTGTTCAGATGAGACCTCCACCCCCTCGTACTCTTACGGGTTTGTGGACAGCCCTGCAGGATTCATGATATCAGTCCCCTCAAGCACTAGTTCAGAGATTTAGACGAGTCCATGGCACGTCGTGTTTCAGTACTTATGCGTGCTTGTGGGGGCCCTCCACGAGATTAGGCAGATGTATCATTTTATTTGTCTCTTCAATATAAAAAAAAAATGTTCAAATGTGTGTGAAATCTTATGGGAGTGCTAAGGTCATCAGTCCCTAAGCTTACACACTACTCAACCTAAATTATCCTAAGGACAAACACACACACCCATGCCCGAGGGAGGACTCGAACCTCCGCCGGGACCAGCCGCCCAGTCCATGACTGCAGCGCCTGAGACCTCTCGGCTAATCCTGCGCGGCTCTTCAATATAAAAGACCTGGTGGACAAGCTCCATGAGGTTGTTCGTGTATGATAGTGTTGTATACAGGCAATGGTAGAAAATTGTATCGAAATGCAGGAATACGTTCAGACGGGCGATTCTGGGTGCAAGGATTCGAAGACGGCACTCAACAAAACAATAGTAACATATTACGCACACACGATTGGGGAACAGTCAGTGGAAGCAGTCACATGTATTAAATATCTTGTAATATGCGAACAGAAAGATCTGAAGTGAAACGGTCGCATTAACGTAATTGTAAAAAAGAAAGATGAAATGTGAAAAGACGGATGTTAAGCTGAGATTTGTTGGAGGAATCGTCAGGAAGTGAACCGCGAAAGAGGTGGATTAAGAAACTGTCGTTCGACCAGTACTTGAAAATTGCTCGTCAGTGTGAGACCCATGCCAAACAGGATTGATAGGGGGAACAGAGGAGTTTCAAAAATGAGAGGTGCATTTAGTAGGCCTGAAAGCGGAACGGGGACTCTCAGACTAAACCAGTAGCAGACGTTCCACGAGAGGCGTTCTGCGTCACGGTCTGGTCTGCTGTTAAAATTCCGAAGGTGTATGTACTGAAAAAAAAGGTCAACCAATACGTTGCTCACTCCTACATATACGACCGTGAAGGTAAAATTAGTGTTTCCAGCTGACACGGATTATTACCAACAATCCAACAATCGTTCTCGATGGCCACTCGCAACTGGAACAGGTGTGGGTAAATGGAAAAGGTGCGCCAAGTAGCCTCCACTATATAGCATAAAGTGACTTACAGGGTATAGATGTAGATATACACGAATCATGTTTGTATCTCTACATTAACAGCAACGAATAACGTTTACAATGAATAGTGCTCTCTTTTCAGTGATTGTTGTAATGTGTGATTTTAAACATCTGAAGAGATACAACAACTAGGTAAACTTTCTGAGTTTGCGTATGTCAAGCCAAACACTCATCCACATTCAGTTGACTCGAAGCAGTTATAAATGTAATGTAATTTCGTTGACTGCATTTTTAATGCTGCGGCTGTCCCGAGTAAAATAAAAATTTGTTTTGTCACTTTGAATTTTGAACCAAATATTAATCTCTAAATTTAAATTAACGTATACTGCAGCCATTAACTTCATCTTCAGTTGTTGTTGTGGTCTTCAGTCCTGAGAATGGTTTGATGTAGCTCTCCATGAAACTCTATCCTGTGCAAGTCTCTTCATCTCCCAGTACCTACTGCAAACTACAGCCTTCTGAATCTGCTTAGTGTATTCATCTCTTGATCTCCCTCTACGATTTTTACCTTCCACGCTCCCCTCCAATAATAAATTGTAGATCTCTTGATGCCTCAGAACATGTCCTACCAAGCGATGCCTTCTACTAGTCAAGTTGTGCCACCAAAAACCTCGTCTCCCCAATTCTATTCAATACCTCCTCATTAGTTCTTCTGTAGCACCACATTTCGAAAGCTTCTATTCTCTTCTTGTCCAAACTATTTATCGTCCATGTCTCACTTCCATACATGGCTACAATCCATACAACTACTTTCAAAAACGACTTCCTGACACTAAAATCTATACCCGATATTAACAAATTTCTCTTCTTCAGAAACGCTTTCCCTGCCATTGCCAGTCTACGTTTTATATCCTCTCTACTTCGACCATCAACACTTATTTGCTCCCCAAAAAGCAAAACTCCTTTACTACTTTAAGTGTCTCATTTCCTAATCTAATGCTGTCAGTATCAGCTGACTTAATTCGACTACATTCCATATGCTCGTTTTGCTTTTGTTGGTGTTCATCTTATATCCTCCTTTCAAGCCAATGTCCATTCCATTCAACTGCTCTTACAAGTCCTTTGCTGCCTCTGACAGAATTACAATGTCATCGGCGAACCTCAAAGTTTTTATTTCTTCTCCATGGATTTTAATTCCACTCTGAATTTTTCTTTTGTTCCCTTTACGTCATGCTCAATATACAGATTGAATAACATCGGTGAGAAGCTGCAAACCTGTCTCACTCCTGTCCCAACCACTGCTTCCCTTTAATGCCCCTCGACACTTATAACTGCCATCTGGTTTCTGTACAAATTGTAAATAGCATTTCGCTCCCTGTATTTTACCCCTGCCACCTTCAGAATTTGAAAGGGAGTATTCCAGGCAACATTGTCAAAAGCTTTCTCTAAGTCTAAAAACACTAGAAACGTAGGTTTGCCTTTCCTTAATCTATTTTCTACGATAAGTCGTAGGGTCAGTATTGCCTCACGTGTTCCAACAATTCTACGGAATCCAAACTGATCTTCCCCAAGGTCGGCTTCTACTAGTGTTTCCATTCGTCTGTAAAGAATTCGCGTTAGTATTTTGCAGCTGTGACTTATTAATCTGATAGTTCGGTAATTTTCAGATCTGTCAACACCTGCTTTCTTTGGGATTGGAATTATTATATTCTTCTTGAAGTCTGTGGGTATTTCGCCTGTCTCATACATCTTGCTCACCAGCTGGTAGAGTTTTATCATGACTGGCTCTCCCAAGGCCGTCAGTAGTTCTAATGGAATGTTGTCTACTCCGGGAGCCTTGTTTCGACTTAGGTCTTTCAGTGCTCCGTCAAACTCTCCACGCAGTATCGTACTTCCCATTTCATCTTCATCTACATCCTCTTCCATTTCCATAATATTGTCCTCAAGTACATAGGCCTTGTATAGACCCTCTATATACTCCTTCCACCTTTCTGCTTTCCCTTCTTTGCTTAGAACTGGGTTTCCATCTGAGCTCTTGATATTCATGCAAGTGGTTCTCATATCTCCAAAGGTCTCTTTAATTTTCCTGTAAGCAGTGTCTATCTTACCCCTAGTGATATACGTTGTAAGTAGGCCGTTTAGGTTCTTATATTGGTAACGCCGCCGCCACGTAGCGCTCTGTATGAAAATCACTGGCTATGCTGTGTGCAGTCTGTGGCTGGTTTGCATTGTTGTCTGCCATTGTAGTGCTGGGCAGCTGGATGTGAACAGCGGGTAGTGTTGCGCAGTTGGAGGTGAGCCGCCAGCAGTGGTGGATGTGGGGAGAGAGATAGCGGAGTTTTGAAATTTGTAAGAATGGATGTCATGAACTGATATATATATTATGACTATTAAGGTAAATACATTGTTTGTTGTCTATCAAAATCTTTCATTTTCTAACTATACCTATCAGTAGTTATTGCCTTCCATAGTTTGAATCTTTTATTTAGCTGGCAGTAGTGGTGCACGCTGTATTGCAGTAGTTCGAGTAACCAAGATTTTTGTGAGGTAAGTAATGTGTGAAACGTATAGGTTAATGTTAGTCAGGGCCATTCTTTTGTAGGGATTTTTGAAAGTCAGATTGCGTTGCGCTAAAAATATTGTGTGTCAGTTTAAGCACATTCGTGTATAATTGTTCAAAGGGGACGTTTCATAACGTCTCTACATCCTTACATTTGTCCTCTAGCCATCCCTGCTTAGCCATTTTGCACCTTCTGACGATCTCATTTTTGAGACGTTTGTATTCCTTTTAGACTGCTCCATTTACTGCATTTTTGTATTTTTTCCTTTCATCAGTTAAATTCAATATCTCTCTTGTTACCCAAGGATTTATATTAGTCCTCGTCTTTTTACTTACTTGATTCTCTGGTGCCTTCACCATTTCATCTCTCAAAGCTACCCATTCTTCTTCTATTGTATTTATTTCCCCCAGTCTTATCGATCGTTCGCTAATGCTCTCCCTGAAACTCTGTGTAACCTCTGGTTTAGTCATCTCCTTAAAATCCCACCGTTTTGCAGTTTCTTTAATTTTAATCAACAGTTCATAACCAATAGATTGTAGTCAGAGTCCACATCTGTCCCTGGAAATGTCTTACAATTTAAAATCTGGTTCTTAAATCTCTGTCTTACCATTATATAATCTGTCTGAGACCTTCCAGTATCTCCAGGCTTCTTCCATGTATACAACGTTCTTTTATGATTCTTGAACCAAGTATTAACTATGATTAAGCTATGCTCTGTGCAGAACTCTACCAGGTGGCTTCCTCTTTCATTTCTTATTCCCATTCCATATTCATCTTCTACTTTTCCTTCTCTTCCTTTTCCTGCTATCGAATTCCAGTCCCCCATGACTGTTAAATTTTCGGGTCCCTTCAACATCTGAAAAGTTGCTTTTATCTCATCATACATTTCATCAATCTCTTCTTCATCTGCGGATCTAGTTGGCATGTAAACTTGTTCTACTGTGGTAGGCGTGGGCTTTGTGTCTATCTTGGCCACAACAATGCGTTCGCTATACCGTTTGTAGTAGCTTACCCGCATTCCTATTCATTATTAAACCTACTCCTGCATTATCCCTATTTGATTCTGTATTTATAACCCTGTATTTACCTGACCAGAAGTCTTGTTCTTCATGCTACCGAACTTCAGTAATTTCCACTATATCTAACTTTAACCTATCCATTTCTCTTTTTAAATATTCTAACCTATCTGCCCGATTAAAGGATTTGATATTCCACACTCCGATCCGTAGAACGCCAGTTTTCTTTCTCCTCATAACAACGTCCTCCAGAATATTTTACCCAAGAGGACGCTATCATCATTTAAACATACAGTAAAGCTACATGCCCTCTGGAAAAATTACGGCTGTAGTTTCCCCTTGCTTTCAGCCATTCGCAGTACCAGCACAGCAAGGCAATTTTGGTTAGTGTTGCAAGGCCAGATCAGTCAATCATCGAGACTGTTGATCCTGCAACTACTGAAAAGGCTGCTGCCCCTCTTCAGGAACCACAAGTTTGTCTGGCCTCTCAACAGATACCCCTGCGTTGTGGTTGCACCAACGGTACGGCTATTTGTATAGTTCTACAACTACTGGAATAGAAGTACAATATTCTTTGATAAGAAAACGATATTCTTGAGGAGTGAAGTGTCTTTACAAATTGTGTGTTACATATGAAAAAGGGTTCATAATTATCGACTCAGAATCGTGCAATAAGTGTTGTCATAATATAAAATTATTTCTGGAATTGTGCACTAGTGTTAATAAGCCGTCCTCAAACTGTGAATAAAACGTCATGTGATGTAAGATGTGACACTAGTTAACGTTTATGTGATAATTTATTATAAGATTTCTTAATACGGGGGCACGCTGAAAAGTAAAGCCTCCAAGTTTTTCTATGAAAATGCTTATGTCTTTTTAAATAAAATAATCGTTATTACCGTTCTCATCTTTATCCTTCATTTCTACACATTTCCTGCCATCTATCGCTAGAGTGCTCCAGACTGAAGCGTTTAACACGGTGGCGTGTAACGTAACTATTTCGGTACGTGGGAAGCAGCGTACTGTAACCGAGTTTCGAATTCGGAGAGCTCGCCCACATGTGGAGCACCTTCTCCTTCAGCTGACAATGCCAGGCCACGCTGCGACACCTGTAACAATCCGACGCCGTCGCTTATCGTCCACACAGTCCCGACTTGGCCCCATCCGACTTTCATTTATTTCCAAAATTTGAAGAACACCTTCGGGGATTACACTTTGCCAGTGATGAAGCAGTGCAAGCGGAGGAGGGGCTGTGTCTCCGTTAACAAAGTCAAACGCTTTACAGTGACGCAGTGACGGTATCAACAAACTGGTCTCTCGTTGGAAGAAATGCGTTCGCCGACAGGGTGGCTACGTTAAGAAACAAATAAATATGTAAACACGAGACTTTGAATAACACTTGTTTCATTTAAATATCTTTAAGAGTTTTCACATAAAAAAAGACTGGAGGCTTTTCTGTTCAGCACATCCTCGTAATCACATTGTTCACTTGACTGATTTCGGAACTGATTGCCATCTTCAGATATGGTTAATGCACTAACAGCCTAGTCGTGAAGTATGACAAATGGTTCAAATGGCTCTGAGCACTATGGGACTTAACTTCTGAGATCATCAGTCCCCTAGAACTTAGAATTACTTAAACCTAACTAGCCTAAGGACATCACACACATCCATGCCCGTGGCAGGATTCGAACCTCCGAACGTAGCCGTCGCGCGGTTCCAGACTGTAGCGCCTAGAACCGCTCGGCCACCCATCCCGGCGAAGTATGACAATTCCAGTTATTTGCACAGTAAGAGAGTCTCTTTTACGATGTGACGACATGATGTATAATTCGTTAACACATCTTGTGCGGCTTAGGTTCCGAATACGTAACTGGAGTTGTTACACAACTTGACAAAGATTTTAGTGTATTACACACGTCTGAAGATAGCAATCAGTTTTCGGAAAAGGTAATGTGAATACTGAAATTATTAATCAATCTCGACGTCATAAATTATCAAGTTAGCGTGTTAAAATTTATAAGGTAGCGTACTTTCTTTGACAGTAAGTCAATTAAAAATAAATTAAGGAGTTAAAAAAACGGTTATTAAACAGACTGAAAGCCAGTATTCAGTTGCACGGCGGACTGCTATGTGTGATGGTCCTCTGACTCAGTATGCATGTAAGTCCGCTAGATCACGACAAAACTTCGCAAAGCAAACGTGAAATTGTAAAAGGTTCTGAGGAAAGAATCGTGCTTCATGCTGACGTCCGTGAGGGAGAGCAAGAATGTTCTGACCTTTGGACTGGGCAGCAAGCAGCTTAGATGAAGGTTACAAGCATTGGCCTGACCTTATCTTGTTAATCCTGAAACGATTACTCTCGAAAGCCCCTTGCGGTACATCGTTTATCTTCATAGCGGATATTGCCTGAAATTTGCAAAGGTATTAGCGAAACACGTGTGTAGGTACACAAAGCCCTCTAGGATTACGACACGTTACGTGATTTGGGATAAGGCAGGCGCCAAATAATTGCTGTTGTCGTAAATACATACAGTAAAAAGCTCGGGTACGTGAACTGCTTTTACGCTCACCGTCACTTAGGTGGATACTGGGATAATTACTTGTTTCTGTCTAAAATCTGTCGTCCACGAAAATGAATAAAAAGTGTAATTTGAACAGCCTTTACGGAAAGCGGAAATTTATGAAATTTATTGCTCCCTACCCTTATTGACTGTCTGTCTTATGAGCAGAATATGCGTGGCCTTCTAGATACAACAACGTACCAAAAGCCAAGCGCAGATCTGACAAAGCGGATTTCACGGAATACAGATCGGTTAATCAAGGTGTCCCCTCTCTGACGGACTTAAAGAAGACACAGAAGCCCCACCATCTCAGCTGTATCGGTTACCAAATATCCATAAAGATGATGTACCACTAACACCAATCGTAAGAGCTCCTCGCCAAGCGGCTTATAAACTAGCGAAACACTAGGCCTCTCTGCTTCAGCCGAACGTGGGAAAGACCAACATATGCACAGAGGCCTACGGACAGTTCGATGAAAAGCTGTAGAAGCTAAAACTTGGAGTGAACGAAAGTCTGGTCAGTTCTGACGTTGCTTTGTTTACCGAAGTGTCACTCAATGACTCTTTGGAGAATATTGGCTCCATTTTCCCAAAGAAAGTAACTAGGCACATTCTTGCATCTCTTGCCACGAGCAGTTTCGTGTGGCATGGTTATTTCTACGAACAGCTCGAAGGCCTCGCAGTGGGTAGTCCATTTAGTCCAGTGGTTTCGACAGACAGGTGCTGAAATTGACACCCAGTAAACCTAACATGTGGTACTTCGTGACTCTTCAGGGTTTTCCGGCGGATATGTTGTAAATAGTCTTCACGGGCGTGCCGCCGGATGACGTTGTGCAAATCCCGCAATATTTCCTCGGAGCAACTGTCCGACATCATCAGGTGGTTGAACCACGCTGGTGGCTAGGTACGACTGACAAGATCCGCATGTCAACGCCGCTGTATATAGAGCACGCGCGTGAAGATTGCGCAGGCGCGGGAACCACGCATGCGCAAAAATTTGCAGATAGATGGCACCAGACTCAAACGCCATCTGCCGGGAAACGCAGAGCGGCCTTTCTGCGCGTGCGCTGTCGCTGTGTTTACTAACATGCTGCCAAAGTTATGCTTTCTCGTCGTGATTTAATAGCAGCCAATGCAGGGTTCCAGGCTGCACTCAATTGAAATCCCATATCCCTGTTGATAAGGTTATAAGCTGTACGGATATGTATTGCTTCCTTAATGACGCAATCCCAGAAAGAGGATGCTGGGGATAAAACTTCCGTCTTTTTATAAATCATGTGATGTCCTGTGTTCAGACAGTGTTCTGCAATTGCCGACTTCTCGGGTTCGCCTAGGCGTATATGACGCTGATGTTCATCGCAACGTTCTTGTACTGTGCGACACGTCTGACCTATATATGTCGCCCCACACTGACAAGGAATCTTGTACACACCCCGTTTCCTCAGACTAACATCATCCATAACCGAACCTAACAGGTTCCTCAGTTTTGCAGATGGTCGGAAAACACACTTGATGTCATATCTTTCGAGCACTCTTCCGATTCTTGACGACATGGCACCAAAGTACGGCAAGAAGGACAAGGTAGTGGGTGTCTTCGTATCTTCATTGTGCTCCATAGATTGAACTCGCTTGGGGCTGAATGCATTACGTATCGTCTCTCAGAATAACCGTTTTGACGGAAGACTGTCTTCAAATGTTGCATCTCACTCGGCAGGCTTTCAGAGTCAGACACCACACGCGCTCTATGAACTAGCGTACGTAATGCACTACCGCATTGTGCTGGATGATGGCAGCTTGTGGCCTGCAAATATAGATCTGTATGCGTTGGCTTGCGGTGTACCCTGTGTCCCAAGGTTCCATCTGCTTTCCGTCGTACCAAAACATCAAGAAAAGGTAAAGTGCCATCTTTTTCCATTTCCATAGTGTAAGCACATGTTTAAATAGTGCCACTATGTCCTTCTCAAACTTGTTACTAATGAGCTCTAAAGAGTTCTGCAAGGGCACCTTTGTAAATAAAGACACAACATCGAAACTTACTGAGAGATCCGATGATTGCAGTCTAAGAGTTTTCAAGCGATCTATGAAATCCCCAGAGTTGCTAATATGATGGTCGCACTTGCCTACGAGAGATCCCAATAGTGACATCAGATATTTGGGAACAAAATAAGTAGGTGCTCCAATGTTGCTCACGATAGGGCGTAGAGGCACCCCATTCTTATGGATCTTGGGTAGGCCATAGAGTCTAGGAGGAACTGCAGCTTGTTGACGTAAACCCTTAGAAACTTGCGCTGGGATCGAGCTCTTCCTGAAGAGTTCCAAAGTCTTCCTCTGGATCCTACCCGTCGGATCACTTTTTAACTTACTGTATGCAGGGTCGTCGAGCAGTTTGTGCATCTTGCTGTTATATTCTGTGCGTGAGAGGAGAACAGTAGCGTTTCCTTTGTCAGCAGGTAAGATGACGATGTCTTGGTCTCTTCTCAGATCTTGTAGTGCAGTTCTATCAGCTGCGGTAATGTTAAAGCTGGTCTTCTTAGGTGGAGCCCGAGTCAGGATGCGGCATGAATCACGCCTAATCTCTTCCTTAGGAAGTTTCAAAACAGCCTGTTTGACGGCACTTCCATCGTTTAGAGCCATGATGAGAAACAGCTCGATGACTTCCTAAGACATCTGTACAGTCTCCGTGGCAGCAAAAAATTAACTGTGGAGGTAGAAAAAGACCAATAACTGCGCTTTCTATACGTTTTAATTGCTGGGGATGGTGAGAACCTGGGCCACAATGTGTATCGGAAATCCACAAGAAGTGGGGCATCTATATCTCATCACAGAACATAGGGACTGGAGGCTTGCCCGCCCACTAAAGCAGGGTAGGCGGCTATTTGTGGCACATAGTCCGACAGAGTGCAGTGCTGGCACAGGCACTAGCTTTTAGGAGCACACCATTCGGTGCACAATGTTGAACATGGTGTTCAGAAGCAGAGGACCGCTACGTATTCCCAGGTTGACCTATCAGCATCAAATGGTTCAATTGGCTCTAAGCACTATGGGACTTAACATCTGAGGTCATCAGTCCCCTAGAACGTAGAACTACTTAAACCTAACTAACCTAAGGACGTCACACATATCCATGCCCGAGGCAGGTTTGGAACCTGCGACCGTAGCCATCGCGCGGTTGCAGACTGAAGCGCCTAGAACCGCTCAGCCACAACGTCCGGCCTAACAAGATTGTCAGTTATGATTACAGTGGGAACGGGATCATCGAGAATGGAACTCGGATCAATAAAATCGTGTCGCCTGGTCGGATGGGACGAATCCCGTTTATTGTTAGTCCAGGTTGATGGTCGTGTCCAGATAAGTTGTCATTCAAGTGAACTGCTAATCGCATTTTGCAGCGCGCCACGGACGCAGGACGTTGGGAGCAGTATTATGTTATGCGAGACATTCATTTGGGCTGCCAAAGGATCTGCAGTAGCAACTTAAGGCACCATGACAGCTGTGGGCTGCTTGACCATTATTAGGGACCCCTTATACTTGATACCTTCCCTACCAGCGATGGCATCGTCCAGAGGATAACTGTGCGTGCCACAAGGCTAGAATCGTGCTGCAATGGTTTGAGGAGAATGATGGGGAACTCACGCTGATGTCTTGCCCATCAAATTCAGCTTATCTGAATCCGATGAAATCCAACTAGGACGCTGTCAGGCGTCAGCTTAGCACGCAAACACCAACGGCCTGTAAGTTACTGAAACTGTGTGCGAACTGCGCGCAGGCGTAGGGCTGCACAAACCTCTGAAAACCTGTCAAGAGCTTGTCAAACCCATGGTGCGCAGAGCCACTGATGCATTCCATGGTCCAAGATGATCTTAATTAGGTGTTCATAATGTAGTGGCTCGTCGGTGTATGCAATCTGTGCACTGACCAGCATACCAGGAGCAAGTGTGCCAAATACGTCTATCACTAGTTTCCTATCGACTTGAACAACGGTTGATGTTAGCAAGAAGGGTGTACTGTGAAACATATCAGTGAACTGTGCTTAGAGTAGATTTACGCACGCAATATTAATATTTTATTGAGTTCATGTGCATGCCATCCCTGGTTACTATGGCGCAACTGTTGCACTTAACTGGTAAAGAATACAAAAATCAGTTTTATGAATTAAGACACATCAACTTTTTCTGATTTGCAAAACATGTAATGTGATCATAAATTTGTAAATTTTGTTCCTTGGCGGTAAAGTTATGTGGCTTGTATATACCGTTAAGAGAGAGAATTTTTAAAAAGCACTGTTGTATTTAAAGTTTTGTTTTATATAAACTCATGGGAAAGCTATGAGTGCACATCCTTATCGCATAGACTGACACGGGCCACTCTCCTATACTTTTCAATCATATCTCTTCGTCTTATGTAGTTTGCTTGTGTCGTCGAGACTTTCTTCTATGTGTTCAAATCTGTGTACATCATCATCATCACCTCTCCTTGCGAAACATCTTTTATTGCTACGCTCTCCGTCGTCGTTGTCGCCGTTGCTGCTGTCGCTTCACTGAAACCACAGCTGACAACAAATCCCACCAAACCGAAGCTGTACCACATACGTTGCAATTGTGTCAGACCGAAAAAACTGATCACTTCTATAGCTACATTGTCAGTAATCACCAAGAACGACTTCTGGGTGTATCACTTCGATTGCATGTCAGAGGAGCAATGCAAGCAATGGTGTTGATTAATGGTGGATAAGAAACGATCAAAAAGTTTCCTTTGGAAGACTTGTAAGGTGCCAGGCAAATCCAACACCTTCCATGAAAACCATGATATGATATGCAAATCCAGTAGTATGTCACATAGCTCCGAATAAATCGAGACATTAAATTAACCAAAGTAATACAAGTAACGAGTGAGCAAATGGAATACCTAAATACATGTCATACCTTCCCACCGTGAGACAGACGCAGTTCCGAGGGGAGAAACGAGAACAGAAGCCGAGAGCAGAACCGTGTTAAGCTGGAAGGCCCTAAGATAAGAGATGGACGGACACCCATGTTGCCAGCTAACCGTTAAGACCACACAACCCCCAAGTTTTAGCGTGAGCCTTTATCGCGTCTCTATTACGTTAGGACCCCCCCCCCCCCCCCCCAGCCCACGTTAAAAGATAGAGACCTCCAGAAGAACAGTATAGATCTTACGATAACGCTAAAAGGACCACACCAGCTGCAAGTTTTTGCGTGAGACATTTTCGCGTCTCTGTTACGTTGCAAACGTTAAAAACATTGCCCCACCACGAAAAGTATAACGTTTTTCATTGGATAGACAGAATTTTTGTAGGCGGAGCTTAAGGTTACCTTTGAGACCCTGACTGGTCAGATGAAAACACACCCAGATAGTTTTTTTAAACCAACTTCGATAAATTGTAGTAAGGAGAAGTTAGGAGTTAGTTAGCTCCGAGATGGCGAGCTGGATGGCTGCTGCGCCGGCCGCTGCCCCCCTGAAGCTGCCTAACCAACGACAAGGTAATGAACGTACGCGATGCCGCATAACAGCGCATAAAGCTTCACTCAGAACTGCAGAAGTCTCATGTGTTACACCCCCTTTTTGCGTAATACTAGTGTCGATCGTAAATTAAAGCTCATGGTGTTCACATTTGCCACTTGCAGTAAAAATCTGAAACGCGATGATTTCTCTGTTATATAATTATTGAGAAGCCACACCAGCTACTGCAATTTACGACAAGTTAGATAAGTAATTAAAGATAATTGAGGGTCACTGTAGACCATTATGATAGTTTTCTCTCTTGTGGAACTTAATTTACACCTAGATTATACACTCCTGGAAATGGAAAAAAGAACACATTGACACCGGTGTGTCAACCCACCATACTTGCTCCGGACACTGCGAGAGGGCTGTACAAGCAATGATCAACGCACGGCACAGCGGACACACCAGGAACCGCGGTGTTGGCCGTCGAATGGCGCAAGCTGCGCAGCATTTGTGCACCACCGCCGTCAGTGTCAGCCAGTTTGCCGTGGCATACGGAGCTCCATCGCAGTCTTTAACACTGGTAGCATGCCGCGACAGCGTGGACGTGAACCGTATGTGCAGTTGATGGACTTTGAGCGAGGGCGTATAGTGGGCATGCGGGAGGCCGGGTGGACGTACCGCCGAATTGCTCAACACGTGGGGCGTGAGGTCTCCACAGTACATCGATGTTGTCGCCAGTGGTCGGCGGAAGGTGCACGTGCCCGTCGACCTGGGACCGGACAGCAGCGACGCACGGATGCACGCCAAGATCGTAGGATCCTACGCAGTGCCGTAGGGGACCGCACCGCCACTTCCCAGCAAATTAGGAACACTGTTGCTCCTGGGGTATCGGCGAGGACCATTCGCAACCGTCTCCATGAAGCTGGGCTACGGTCCCGCACACCGTTAGGCCGTCTTCCGCTCACGCCCCAACATCGTGCAGCCCGCCTCCAGTGGTGTCGCGACAGGCGTGAATGGAGGGACGAATGGAGACGTGTCGTCTTCAGCGATGAGAGTCGCTTCTGCCTTGGTGCCAATGATGGTCGTATGCATGTTTGGCGCCGTGCAGGTGAGCGCCACAATCAGGACTGCATACGACCGAGGCACACAGGGCCAACACCCGGCATCATGGTGTGAGGAGCGATCTCCTACGCTGGCCGTACATCTCTGGTGATCGTCGAGGGGACACTGAATAGTGCACGGTACATCCAAACCGTCATCGAACCCATCGTTCTACCATTCATAGACCGGCAAGGGAACTTGCTGTTCCAACAGGACAATGCACGTCCGCATGTATCCCGTGCCACCCAACGTGCTCTAGAAGGTGTAAGTCAACTACCCTGGCCAGCAAGATCTCTGGATCTGTCCCCCATTGAGCATGTTTGGGACTGGATGAAGCGTCGTCTCACGCGGTCTGCACGTCCAGCACGAACGCTGGTCCAACTGAGGCGCCAGGTGGAAATGGCATGGCAAGCCGTTCCACAGGACTACATCCAGCATCTCTACGATCGTCTCCATGGGAGAATAGCAGCCTGCATTGCTGCGAAAGGTGGATATACACTGTACTAGTGCCGACATTGTGCATGCTCTGTTGCCTGTGTCTATGTGCCTGTGGTTCTGTCAGTGTGATCATGTGATGTATCTGACCCCAGGAATGTGTCAATAAAGTTTCCCCTTCCTGGGACAATGAATTCACGGTGTTCTTATTTCAATTTCCAGGAGTGTAGATGTGATATGGCATAGGTCATCCTTCGATCCATTGTAGAACTTGGAAACCCATTCAGGTAATATTAATTCACCTTTTTGTTGAACCCAGTTGGTTTTTACCATCCTATATTGAAACATTTTCTTTTATCAGTAGTGCAATTCATAAACAATGTTTTGTTAGTAGAATAAAATTTCCAATGGTAAACTTAACTGCTTTTTCGACGTTATTTTAACAGCTTACTAAAAATAGGAAAGCCTTGAATCCCTTCCACTAAATTTATTTAGTATTAAGATTCTTTTACAGGGACTGCAGTGGAGCTGACGCTGAAATCATTAAGTATTTGGTTATATCATCGCTAGTCTCACTGAACTCTTCTGAATACTATATGTCATGTGTGGTCTGGCGTCTCCTTACCAGCAACAGGTCCCAGGTTCAAACTAGTCAATTCCCTAAAAAAACAATCTCAGAGCGTCGTTGCGCGAAAGTGGTAGGGAGACATGATATAGAACAAACAGACACCACCCAGATTATTAGAGACTGTACAGTCCAAAATCGGTACACCAGTCAGGCGATATCTCCGTGAGCACTGAGGCACTCATCCCATCAACGCCCAGGTTCAACTCACCCGTTTGATAAAACAATGTATCCTGCTGCGTGAAGAAGTCCTTAACTGGCTGCTGCACATCCTCCTCCGACAGGAATCGCCGACCTCTAGAGGCCTTTTTTAAGGCACCGAAGGCATAATAATGATATGAGGAGAGATCAGGTCTATAGGACGGGAGCTTGAGTGTCTCCTGCTTGGCCCAGCGTAACTTGCGCGTTACGACATTTGCAATATGGGAGCGTACTTTACATGAATCAGCAGGACCCTGTGTCGCAGTTTTTGTGCAGTATGGTTTCCTTGTGGTGGAGACACCAAGTTGGATGAGGCTGACCTCACACATAGACCAACGTGTTGCGCCGAATAGTGACCAGCACGGAACTTGGCGCACCGTTCCACATCGGTGATTTTCAACAGACATGTTGCCCCTTAAACATTTTTCTTTCTGCAATGGATGGCAGCCAATGTAGTTTTTCGGCAGACAAGAAAAGACTAACAACACGTTTGTCCTGTTCGCAGGTATTTGATAATAACGTCACCTATGTTTACGTTTCTGCATTTACCTCACGCACGTCGGAAAGACACGAATGCCACATTAATCCCTTGCCTACATGTCGGTGCTCATATACTTGCATAGGAGTCGGGCTACGGTGCAATTACGCTGCAGCAACGGCGTCAGATGGGGACTTTCTCATTGCCTGTCGTGTATTCAGAAAGATTTGAACGTCTCTCGAGCTCCGGAGTCCAATCATGTCAACAGTCAATTTTACAATATTGAAATCCCCATGCTGCATCAATGACTGTTGCTCATTTATTACTATGCGATGCAATTCTGCTGCTGTATAAGTTTCGATGCTTCACTTGTAAATTCACGAAACTTCTTCGCCGGCCATCGGCGCGAAACTGCCTCTTCTCAAGTCCTCTAGAAGGCCAACGATAGACAAAAGAAGTAGGTGGTTTTTATACGAGGGTGAGTCAAATGAAAACCTTAAATATTATTTATTGTGCAGAAGTGGTACAAAGCTGTATCACTTTTCAACACAATCCCCCCCCCCCCCCCACGCTCAATGCATGTCCTCCAGCGCTTACAAAGTGCATAAATTCCTTTGGAAAAAAATTCTTTCGGTAGTCCGCGCAACCACTCATGCTCCGCGTGGCGTACCTCTTCATCAGAATGGAACTTCTTTCCTCCCATTGTGTCTTTTTTAAACATGGAAATCACTTGGGGAAAGGTCCGGTGAGTATGCTGGACGAGGAAGACACTCGAAATGCAGGTCTGTGATTGTTGCAACTGTTGGTGGAAGTGAACCCAGGTTTGGTCCCCAGTAACGATTCTTGCAAGGAAGCCATCACCTTCTCGTTCAAAGCGCCGAAGAAGTTCTTCACCAGCATCAACATGTCGTTCTCTCATTTCAGGAATCAGCTGTCGTGGCACCCATCTTGCAGACACTTTGTCAAGCTGGAGCACATCAAGCACAATGTGGTGTGCTGACCCATGACTAATCTGTAAACATGCTGCAATGTCATTCAGTCTCACTCGGCTGTTTTCCTTCACTATGGCTTCAACTGGTGCAATGTTCTGTGGAGTCACAACTTGTTGTCACACCATTTGCGAACTTCCTTCTCCATTCGTAGGCTTTCTGCTGTAACAGACACGGATCACCGTACTGAACCTTCATTTCTCGATGAATTTCAATAGTTTTCACACCTTCACTACGCAAACACTGAATAACAGAACTCTGTTCTTCCCTGGTGCAAGTCGCGAGTGGGGCCGCCATCTTTATACTGACACTGCAACGGTATGTGTGCATCTGCACTATGCTGCCACTTACAGGCCATTCTGTACGCTATTTGTAGCACGCTTACCAACTTACAAGACAACGCCGCGAAATTTCGCGCAGGTCGTGGTCTTGCGGTAGCATTCTCGCATCCTGCGCACTGGGTACCGGGTTCAATTCCCGGCTGGGTTAGGTATTTTTCCTGCCTCGAGATGACTGATTGTTGTTGGGTCGTCTTTATCATCATCATTCATCCCCATTACGGTCGGAGGAAGGCAATGGCAAACCACCTCCACTAGGACCTTGCCTAGTACAGCGGTTCGGGCCTCCCGCATCGCCCCTATGCTCCCTGGAGTATGGGACCTCATCACCATCACCATTACAAATTGAAGATTTTCATTTGACTCATCCTCGTATAATTACACCCTTACAAAGTATCCACCTCTGTAACAGCTGACTGCCATGCAGTGGTTCCGGTCTCGACTCCCGATAGTGCCAAGGGATTTTTCCTTGGTCAGAAGGACTGAAACGGGATGCACTCAGTCTCGTATGGCCGAATGAGGAGCTATTCGACCGAGAAGTAGCGGTTACATTGTCAAGAAATCCGACAACGACCGGGAGAGCGGTATGCTGTCATTGGCAGAGGGTGTGGTACAGCAGTCGACAAGGTGTTCAAAAAATGGCTCTGAGCGGTCGCGCGGTTCCAGACTGTAGCTCCTAGAACCGGTCGACCACTCCGGCCGGCTCGACAAGGTGTCTTATAGGGGTTTAGATGTAGTTGTAGAAGAGGAAAAATAACATTATAACCAAGTCAGAACCGGCTGCTGTGGCCGAGCGGTTCTAGGCGCTTCAGGCCGGAACCGCGCTGCTGCTACGGTCGCAGGTTCGAACCCTGCCTCAGGCATGGACGTGTGTGATGTCCTTAGGTTGGTTAGGTTTAAGTAGTTCTAAGTCTAGGGGACTGATGACCTCAGATGTTAAGTCCCTAAGTGCTTAGAGCCATTTGAACCAAGTCAGAATGTCGAAACATGAGTTTTTCGAGGTGATAATTATAACTTTTCGACTACCCTCGCACGAGATATGAACGTCACCGAAAAGTGGCTGCCTGTAGTGGAAACGTGTGCCACCAGAAGCGTCCTCGCTAACTCCAGTGGGGTTTAGGCTGTGCGCATGCGTTACCCCCACTGGTAAGGTGTTCCGAGCTGCCCCAGACTCGATTTCGAGCCGCCCGTTCTGGCGCCCAACGGTAAGCGAACGCTGACGAGGCGACGGCGGGCCAGCAATCACCGCAGCCGATCAGCGCATTGCGGCTGTCTGCCGGCCGAGTGTCTCCCGGCACTGCGGCTGTCGGTGCCGGTACTGCGGGCGAGGCACGCAACACAGCCTGTCTGCCTGGTGTCTGCCCTGCTGGTGCAGGACGCCGTAATACGCTTAAAAACTTGCAGCGCCCGCCGTGCGCAGAGCCAGTTCTAATTAAACTGAGTCGTAATTAGATCAAACTAAAAGTATTTTAATTATCATAACCTGTTCAGCCAGTTTCTCAAAGATGCCGTAAAGGGGCATTATGAGCTCGCACAACGAGAGCACTCGATTAAAGACCCAATTACAGTGCACTTTGGGCCTATTACCGTTTCCGTAGCGGCTGGTTCTAACTAGATGCGCACGAGACTAAAGCGCCAGCTTCCGCCCACGTGGGAACCGCTCTGCCGATGTGTGGCTCCGTCTCCGTCTCGCTCTGATTCTGACGATCTGTCTTCAGGGGCTCAAGGTTGCGTTAGGAGCGCGTCCTTTGCAATAAAGAGAGAGCTATGGCTTCCCATATTTAAAATAAATAAATTTTTAAATGTTGAAAAACAAATTAACTGCGTTTCTATTCTATTAATACTTGTCTATTTCGAACCGGTTTTCGGCTTATTAGGCCACCGTCAGGAAGCGACTGATTATTGTCCGTAGGAGAGATTACTGAATATGAAATCAAAGATGCTATGAATATTTCTTCTATAAGGACTACGACTGTTGATCAGTTTATAAAAGTGTGGGTCACTTATTTGTTTGCCACTACACGTTTCGATGGTTCAGACAATCATCTTCGCCGGCCGGGGTGTCCGAGCGGATCTAGGCGCTACGCTCGCAGGTTCGAATCCTGCCTCGGGCTCTAGGCGCTACGCTCGCAGATTCGAATCCTGCCTCGGGCATGGATGTGTGTGATGTCCTTAGGTTAGTTAGGTTTAAGTAGTTTTAAGTTCTAGGCGATTGATGACCTCAGAAGTTAAGTCCCATAGTGCTCAGAGCCATTGGAACCATTCTTGAACCATGATTTTCAGCTGGAGAATCGTCTTGGTCCACTCCTGGTGTTAGTGCGGAGCACCAGTTAATGCTCCGTCCTGCGCTTGTGGTTAAAGTAGTTTTCAGAAAACACACTCTTAAAGTTGAAAAACATGAATTCACAGGAGTAAAATTTACTTAAAAAGGAACTACAATCACAAAGATGTGCATATTTGTATTTTTTGCATGCGCTTTTCACTGTAAATTACGTTTACACTGTTGCTTAATACAAATGTGTTTTATATATATATATACATCAGAGATATACTGCGTTTCCATCAAGTACAAACATAATTGAAATGTGCAATTGCTGGAGCTTTGATATTTTGTTTCATGCGCATCACAAGTCAGTCATTATATTAATCGCGTATATACAGGGTCTTTCAGATGCCCTACCGCTGGGTTTTATGCGACTCACAACGCCTTCAAATACCATGCACAAAATTTTCGTATTCTCTCCCTCGCTACACACAAACTGTTAATTCTGCAGAAAAAATGGAGAAGACCTTTTTGTGGGAAATTTAATGTAGTTAAATTTCGTACTGGGGAACGTTTTCGTCAGAGGCACGATTTTCGAGTTATTCGAGAAAAACGCGTTTGAAGCCGACTTTTGTACATTTTTCTTGAAATATTCGAAAAGTACAGTCTGTTAACATCCTAGTATAAAACTTAGCTAGCCTGTAGGACTAATAATTTGGACATGGAATATCCACATCTTGCCTGTAGTATTTGAAGGCGTTGTGGATTGCATAAAACCCAGTGATGGATGCAACTGAAACGTGCTGTGTACGTGTTATCAAGTATTATTGATAGATGGATGGGCTGCACCAGACTGTGTAAGCAGGAAATGAAGTTATCACTAATGAGAACAAAATTAATTTTGTGAATTGTTATTGAACTTAAACTTATTGCTAACTGTAAATGTATTATACATTTAAACGACAAAAAGCTAAGAAACTAAAATACAATGTTATCTGTGTTAGAGTATGGTTGTTTAGATTATTATGTTAACAAATATTGTACTTACATATTACTATTTATATTTTGAAGTTCTTTTTTCTGTTACAGAGGTGGATCGAAACAGATCGTATGTAGCCTATATACTCAAGGTGCTACTTATTGAGATACAATTAGAAGGTGTTGAATAAATTGCTATGCAGTGAAATATATTGTAAATTATGAAAAGTATTCAATTACATTGTCATAATTCTCGGAAAAATTGGATGAGGCTGTTTCATTTTTGTCATTGAACAGATTTGTCCCAGAATGCTTAGAAGACGCAACAAATTTACTAACGAGTCCGTCTACAATACGCTTCTCTGTCCTGTGCTATTACACCGCTGCACGGTATGGAATCACTGCCCGATAAGACTGAAGGAGGACATCAAACAAGTTCAAAGATGGGCAACTCGTTTCGTATTATGGAAGACAGTGTCACGGACATGATACACGAGATGGAGCGGCAATCATGAAAAGAAAGACGTTTCCCGTTATGGTGAGATCTTTTCGCAAATTTTAAATCACTAACTTTCTCCTCCGATTGCGAAAATGCGTTGTTAACTTCCACCCACATAGGGAGAAGTGACTATTTTCATAAAGTATGCGTAAGAGAAACCGGAGCTAACACGGAAAGATTTCGGTCTTCATATTTCCCAAGAGCTATTTAAGAAATGAACAGTCTAGAAATAGTCTTAAAGTGGATGTGTTAATCTCTTGTCAAGCACTTCACTGTGAATTTCAGAGTAGTGACGTAGATGAAATTTATTCTGTATATACTATCAAATATGTATACTATCAACATATACAAAAATCTTTGCCTTTGACGTTGGTTAAGAAATATCAGATCGAGAACTCATGACTAATGTTATGCACCAGACATGTAAAATTATAGTGTTTCATTAAAATTTACAAGAGGGAGAATATCAAACACAGTACTTAACGAAAACTCTCTCTGCACCTTGCATACAAGTCGCGTCGTTTTGTCCACGATTGTAGACATAACTTTGTGTATTAAACTTCACTGAAAATGCAAGATTAGATTTACCCCTATTACATAGTTAATAGTGATTTCCTGTGGTCCAAAGAGTATTCAGGAAGTTTCCTATAAAAAAAAAAACATTAAAATAAAAAAATCGATCTTACAGGTCATGAGAGTGGAGAAAAAGTTTTTCTTGAGCTATCATCATTTGGGTGATGCATCTCTTCGTGCTTTATTTTATGTATAACATGTTGACATCTTGTGTAGATTGATATGAAATACAGCGTAAAGCTGTTTCTATACAGGGTGTTCACGTTTCGCTCTTGAAGCGTCCTACGGTACACTCCTGCAAGAAGAGGATCATTTTCTTTCGTATATCCTGTGTAGAACCGTCCCATCATGTCCAGTGACCTTTCATCTGTTGGGTCATTTGAGTTTCGTGGCGTCGATAGTTACAATGCCACAACGTAGATGAACACTCTCGTAAGTTGGCACTACGAGAAAAGACTAACTACGCCGACCACAGCGCCCTCTGGCCGACGCTGTAGAGCTCATGAAGTGCTGTCTGGATTTCTGTCCGTTTCATCAAGAGCAGACGGCCTGGAAATATCGCTTCTGCTAAGAGTGGGCTAGCTTGCTATTGAGACTTTGTATTAGTTACGTTCAGTTAAAGTTTGGACAGCAACGAGTATTTGTTAGTTCTGAGATTATACAGAACAGTCATCCTAACATCACAGGATTAGACATGGACTACGGCTTCACATCTACGTGCTCATCCTAGCCAAAGTTAGTTATACATTTGATATTTACTTGTGTTTTTGACTCAAGTGTTAAAGTTACATGCAGTACCGAAGTGCTTCTTCACCTCTCGTGCTCCTAAACGCTTTCTTCACTGTCGGACTATATTACAGAAGAAGTTCACAGGAGCATACCCGCTCACCGCCTATCCACGCGGGATACAAAAGCTTTTCTGCCCCTTGGTCAGATATTTCGATACCTGACATTCTGACATTCGTGCCACGATTGAAAGGTGGAAAAACAATACCGCTCTTCCCCTGTGAAACAGTTTTGGAAGAAGACGTTGAGTATTTTGGCCTTCTGTCATCCTCAGTTTCTATGCCGTTATGGTCACAGAGGCGCTGAACAGATGGCTTCGATCCGTTTACTGATTTAACAGAAGACCAGAACTTCTTAGCATTTTCTGTCAAGTCGGTAGGTACAATTTTACTTTCGACTTCGCTAAAATCTTCAAGGATAGCTCCCCTTATGCTAATTTTCACATCGCTCAGTTTTGTTTGCCTGTGAGGTTTTAGTTACATTTATATTTGCTGTGAAGCTCTCTTCGCTTTCCTTGCAGCTACTTAGCATGGCTGTCGAACCATGGCAAGTCTTTCGCATCCCTCATAACTTCGTTTGGCACACTCATGCCTGAGACATATTTTCCCATTGATGCTCAGCATCGTCAGTGCTGGTGATGAAATTTTTATGTTGATGGCTCATGTAATATGAAATTAATTTTTTATCGTTGTTGGTAAGTATAAATCTCTCCATATCTTTCTTTGCATTCTTAATCACAGTTGTAGTTAGTAATGCTGTAAGGGCTTTACGGCCAGAGATTCCGTGATCTTCGTTAAGTGAGTCGAGAAGTTCGAGTCTTTTGGTGATCTGCAGATCTAACATGTCATTTTTGTGAGACGGATCTGCCGGCCGGGGTGGCCGTGCGGTTCTAAGCGCTAGTCTGGAGCCGCGAGACCGCTACGGTCGCAGGTTCGAATCCTGCCTCGGGCATGGATGTGTGTGATGCCCTTAGGTGCCCGCATCTCGTGGTCGTGCGGTGGCGTTCTCGCTTCCCACGCCCGGGTACCCGGGTTCGATTCCCGGCGGGGCCAGGGATTTTCTCTGCCTCGTGATGGCTGGGTGTTGTGTGATGACCTTAGGTTAGTTAGGTTTAAGTAGTTCTAAGTTCTAGGGGACTGATGACCTCAGAAGTTAAGTCTCATAGTGCTCAGAGCCATTTGAGGTTTTGAGCTGATCTCTGATTACCTGCTCAAGGTAATTTTCGGATGAGGCATTTAAAGCAATTCCACATTATTCGCTGTCCCCACTATCTGCCTTAATCATTCGAGTCTCTCGGTCTAGAGCTGATTAGTTGAAATCTAATAATACAAGGGACCAGGAGAATTATGTGAAATGTTTGCATGTTTCCCCATACAATTTTCGCCACTACTGCTTGTGATGGCAGAAGAATGTAAAAGTATACGATGGCCACATATGGTCCATTGTTTAACACTTGTCTTTACCATATTACTTCGTACTCGGAATCAGTACTAACTCCAGTAGATATTATCGTGCTTTTTAAGGCTGTAAACACATCTCCACCATCGGCAATCAATTTAGTTTACCGATACACATTACAATTGGGATTTAGAATGTCACTGCTGTTAACTGGCTTTACAGCCGTTTATATTCTTCTAGGATTGTAGAGGGCATTGGATCTGTGAGGATAGAGGTTTTAGAGACAGTATTCCACATAGCTTTAATTTACGTGTAGGAAAGAGTACAATATTTCGGACGATATAGATTCCATAGTAGTATTCTAATAATAAGTCGATAAGCCATAAATGTAACATTCCTGTTAGATCGGCGGCGAGGAACAAAACAGAACATTGTGTCTACACAATTTTTGTTTGAAAATATATATAAGGTGAAAGGATATATATGGCAGAAACAATTTATGTAATGGTTTACATGCCCTGCTATCGTAATTCAAAGTGACTGAGAGAAAAAAACGAAACCGCACTATTTGGCCGCACAGCACAGTGTTTTCTTTCACAGTCAATTTTAATAGAAAACATGTAGATTGGCGTTTAAAAAATACACAGCCTATTCCGTCTAAACGTTCGTTAGAGAATCATGTAAAAGTTTCGACCAAATCGGTCAATTACTTCTCAAGGTTTTTGGTAACACTGTTTCTTCTTTCTGTATTAACGTATATGTTCTGTGTATTAAAAATTTATAGTCTGTATCCATCCGAATGTTCATTAGAGTGCCATGTAAAAGTTTGAGGGAAATCGGTCCACTACGTTTCGCAATTTTTGGTAAAATGGTTAAAGAACGATTTCTCTTTACACAGGGTGTTTCTGTAAGGCCGTGCAAAAGTTTATCAGGACATAGAGGATGCTCCACCGAACAATTTGAGGTAGGTAACCTGGGATCGGAGAAGCCAGCTTAAGGAGATAATAGGAGTAAAATCACATTACTGTGTACTACTTTATTTACACTAGTTAAAGTTAACTGCAAATACCATCATTAACATAATGAACGTACTATTTGTGCTGTAACTGACGATCATCAACCTCACTGCAAGCATGACATAGGCGAACAAGTTTCTGACGCTCTCTGACCAAGACCTCTGTTGTATTTCGAATCGTATCACAGGCAGCTACAATTCTGGCAACTAATTCCATCTGCCGATCCACTGATATGATTTGTAGTTGGGTCTACTGCAACACGTTCCAGCACCTCCTCTTCAAAATCTGGTGTGCGAGCGGTCCTCATGTTACCAGGTTTCTCGTTTCTTTTGAACCCGTCTCTCGGATTCATCGATCGAGAGAAATAAACACTCGTCGTGACGGATAACGCCTATTAGGAAATCGTTCCCTGTACAACCTTTCAGCAGCGAGAGCCTTGCAACGTACTTCACCACACACAAGGTGCACTGAGTGAGCTCTGCGAAACTATACCGATACTGCTCCACCTTATTGTACTTTACGACTCTGAATAGTAGTGAGTAATGTCTGTCATTGACTCATAGCACGTTCTTTCATGGGACAACGTAAATGCGATACAACAGAGCCACCTTGTGGACTAGTAAGGTAAACAAAACCTGCATCATGACTTCCTGGTAATCAGGTTCGTCGCCCGCATCTCGTGGTCGTGCGGTAGCGTTCTCGCTTCCCACGCCCGGGTTTTCGGGTTCGATTCCCGGCGGGGTCAGGGAGTTTCTCTGCCTCGTGATGGCTGGGTGTTGTGTGATGTCCTTAGGTTAGTTACGTTTAAGTAATTCTAAGTTCTAGGGGACTGATGACCATAGATGTTAAGTCCCATAGTGCGCAGAGCCATTTGAACCATTTTAATCAGGTTCGTCCATAAACTTGTACTCATGTTAATTGTAAATCAGCTGGAAAACAATAATGCTAGACAAAGTGGTAGACAAGTTTACTTCCATATCTCCAGCTGGCTTCTCCGATCCCAGTTTCCCTGCCTCAAATTGATCAGTGGAGCATTCTTTATGTCCTGCAACCTTTTTTTCCGCTCTTACGGTAACTCTCTGTATAGAAGTACAGGTATACAGCGTGATTCAAGAAAATGTTTACAAACTGACATGGCACATCGTGCATAAAACAAGTATCAGAAACCACGTAGGAACTCGGTGTCGTACACGCCACGAGAGGGCTTCACAGCGACTGTACTTTTCACCGATGAGGTTGCATTCTCACTCGAGGGTGTGATGAACGTTCACAGCCTGCATACGTGAGTGGATGTGAGCCCACATGCTACATGTACGCATGTCTCACAACGCAAATTTACCCTTAACCTGTGGGCTGGCATCGTCAGAGACTGTTTAGTTGGGCCGCGTACATTCTCCCGGATCGACTTGATGGTCGCACGCGTCTCGTACTCTTGCGAGAGGTTCTGTCGGACATGCTGAATGATGTTCCCATGTATATTCCACGAGCATTCGATTTAAGCATGACGGAGCACCGGCACATTTCAACAGAGAAGTTGTAAGTAGGCTATTTAGGTTTTTATATTGGTAACGCCACGTAGCGCTCTGTATGAAAATCACTGGCTGTGCTGTGTGCAGTCTGTGGCTAGTTTGCATTGTTGTCTGCTATTGTAGTGTTGGGCAGTTGGCTGTTAACAGCGCGTAGCGTTGCGCAGTTGGAGGTGAGCCGCCAGCAGTGGTGGATGTGGGGAAGACAGAAACACTACATTTGTAAGACTGGATATCATGAACTGATATATATATATATATATATATATATATATATATATATATATATATATATTATGACTTTTGAACATTAGTTAATTCATTACTCGGCGGCGCTAACACACTGCTTTCGTCTTCTCTGTCACTTCTCAGTTTACTTTGGAGCCTAGTATTACGTTTTTCACACGCCATTATTGTCACAATATTTCACCCGACAACACAGAAAAGCACAATTTGAAGAGCAAAATAAGAAAACACATTAACATAGCGCTGAAAATAATATCTAGTTAATTGCAATCGCAGCTGCGAAATACTTGGTGCAAATCTACAAGCATGCCACAACTGTTTTACTGTACAAGAATGAAAAACTACAACTACAAAGAAAATTCTCTCTGCAATTACGCCCTAGCAATGAACAAAGGCTGCACTAATCACACAAATTACAGGAAAAAAATCAGAAGATTCCAGTGAGCTAATCTCGGCTAAGGGTCGCCATATGAAACGTGCCCCTTAGAAAAATTAATGAATTACTGTGCTGATAAACCTATTACACTATTTGATTTTCAAACAGCTGAACAGAACTGAACGTACTCAGACATTTCTCTCTTTACCTATTCTGATCAACACTAAACTGACAGCCAATATTTTTAACGCAACGCAGTCTGACTTTCAAAAATCCCTACAAAAGAATGGCCCTGACTAACATTAACCTATACCTTTCACAAATCACTTACCTCACAAAAATCTTCGTTAGTGAAGCTACTGCAATACAGCGAGCGCCGCTACTGCCAGCTAAATAAAAGATTCAAACTACTGAAGGCACTAACTACTGATAGGCATAGTTAGCAAATGAAAGAATTGATAGAGAACAAGCAATGTATTTACCTCGATAGTGTTCAAAAGTCATAATATATATATCAGTTCATGATATCCAGTCTTACAAATGTACTGTTTCTGATGGACACACGTCGAGATCATCTGCTCTCAAAAATCCGTCATCTCACTTCCCCACATCCACCACTGCTGGCGGCTTATCTCCAACTGCGCAACGCTACACGCTGTTAACAGCCAACTGCCCAACACTACAATGGCAGACAACAATGCAAACTAGCCACAGACTGCACACAGCACAGCCAGTGATTTTCATCCAGAGCGCTACGCGGCGTTACCAATATAAAAACCTAAACAGCCTACCTACAAAGTGGAGGCACATCTGCAGGCAACCTTTCCCGGCTGATGGATTAGCCATGCTGAGCCAGTCACATGACAACCACGACCACCCGACCGGTCCCCAATCAATTTTTTCCTGAGGCGACATCTGGAGGGCCTTGTACACCTGTTAAATCACCGGACGACCTAGTGGGCAGGACTGCTGCTGCAGCAGGATGTCTTCGAGATCCGACAGATGTCCCTGAAAGGGTGCCCCGTTGCATGCAGCGTCGATGTCAGACGTGTCTCGATGCATCAGGACAGCACATTGAGCATCTCCTGTACTGGGCGTCCATTTGTAGCATGTGACTAAATAACCGTACAGCCATTTAATAGCCCCGGGTGGTCCTTGTGACCCTGGTCCTATGTGATTACTGATCCTTCTTGTCTGCCCGATGTGCCACGTCAGTTTGTAAACTTTTTTTTGAATCATCCTGTAGATAAAGAGACGAGCAAAAAGTGATAAAGTTCATGTCTTTATTAATCTTCAAGTACTACGTAACTCAAATAGTCATCTGGATAAATTAATTATTGAAATTTCGAGACAGTACTTCCCGGGAAGAGTCGGACAACATATCACTTCCATCCCACATACGTCTCGCGTAATGACCACAAGAAGAAAATTCGAGAAATTCGAGCCAATACAGAGGATTCTTCCCAAGCGCTATTTGCGATTGGAACAGATTTGGAAGGCTCAGTTAGTGGTACAAAAAGTACCGTCCGCCACAAAGTATTAGGTGGCTTGCGGAGCATGATGCAGATGTAGATACTGAATGCTTCCCAGCAGCAGATTTTTATTCCACAGATGTGCACTTTCGAACAGACTACCTTTTCTGGTTATTGTTTTGTTTTTATTTCACAAGAAAGTTTTTTTACTATAATTTTCATCTGTATTCGGGAGATTACTATGGTGCTTATGGCAGAGGGTACTTCCAATCCTGCCACTTTTTAAGGCTTCGTCCCGTTCCATTCGCGAACAGAGCGTGAGAAGAATGGTTGTTTAACGACCTTATTGCGCACCACAGTACCTACGGAAGCACTACATAGAGAATTGTAGTATAGTCACAGAGTCCTCACTTAATGATGATACGTCAAAATTTTAAGCGTGTGCTCGGGGAGTCAATCTTGGACCGGTTGGAATCAGAGTTTTCCAGCATCTCCGAGACGTTCTCCCACAAATCGAACAAACTTGTGATGATTCGTGTTGCCCTTCTCTATAAACTTTCAGTATCCGCTGCTACTCCTAGTACGTGTGGGTTCCACACGCTTGAGAAATAATCTCGGATGTATCAGAATTTTATAAGCAATTTCTTTTGTAGACAGAGTGCACTTTCCCGATATGCTACCAATGAACCTAAGTGAATCACCAGCGTTACTTGCAACTGAGCGTGTGTGATCATTACATCTCATAGAGCTTATTACTGTATTCCGCCGGATCGCTCAGCCACTTTTAAATCACACTACTCCAAGCATAAAGTCAATGCAAAATAACGTTCGGAGGCAGCTGAGAGGTACAAAAGACACCATTGTTAAGAATTTGTACTGTCTTGCTGGCATTCGCCTCCAAGTACCCATAGGGAAGTCGTTGCTGAAGAAGAACGACCGAAGGCTGAGAACGTTGAAGATCACCCAGCGTTTCTACATCAACAGTCTCAATGTGGCCTAAAATCAAGAAAAATTTCCTTCAGGCATTAAAGCTTTTGAAAGAACCTCCAGTTAAGGCAAGACTTACGTTGAGGAAATCAATGCTCCAAGACTGGATGGATCCGAGTGAACATCTTACCTTTGGTTACAGAGAGGGCTAGGGCGTTTGGACGTCCCTTAAGCCATAATAACAGATGTCGGCAGGGCTAAGTCATCGCTTAACTCGTGGACTTCACATCAGAGGACAGCACGTACAAGTGTGACCAATAATAAGCAGGCAGCGATTTGTGCCAATGCCCTCTCTTTCCATTTTCATGCCCAGAAGAAGATTTATTGAAGGAGTTTCTTTCCACAGCCCATTAAGAGATTGCTGCATACAAACGAAAAGACATAATTTGGTGTTGCATAAAATGTTAAACTGTTGTGAGTGTCACATATACTTATAGTGATATATAATGCGCAACAAATATATTGCTTAGATACAAGTCACTGAATCGTGTTGGAACTATGGATGCAGAACTGTAGGTCGTATTTGGTTCAACTGGTACCATAATCATCTGCAAACATTCGTGTTTTTTCTTTTCTTTTTTTTTTTTTTACCCGAACATGTTTCAGCAGCTCTGCGCCACCATCAGTGGATTTTTCGTTTGTTGAAGAACTGTAAAAGGTGGAAATGTTTTAGGTTATATTTGATTTAACAAAGTGAGGCCCAAAGAAAGTTCTTGTTTCTTACTGTGGTTTTACATTATGTGGTTTTACATGACCAACTCTGTAGTATCCTGCACTGATAGCTTGTCATCTGCAAACCAAACGAAGAAAATTTCTTTAGGCCTCACTTTGTTAAATCAATTACAACCTAAAATATTTTCACTTTTTGCAGTTTCTCAATAAATAAAAACCCTACTGATGAGAGGGGCTGAAACATGTTTCGGTAAAAAGGAAAAGCAGCGTATCTGCAAAAAGGCGGAACCCATATCCTGTAATTTAATTGCAAATGCAGAAAGAAAGGGTAATATTTACATTATTTAGTGAGATAGTTCAGTTACATATTGCACCAGTTATATATTGCTCTTTACATATTCGTTCCATCGGTACACAGATACCTGACGATGGTCTGTGCCCAAAACTGGTCGTTTAATAAAAAAATTTTATCAGCAGCTCTTGGCGATAAATCATGACTTTCTTCAAATATTTACGAACTGTAAGGCTCCACCCTATTAAAACATGATAACATTCATTGGTTGCAGTGATGATGGCCTAGGTTCCAAGATTCTACTTCTGGTGGGTGTAAAAATGACTGTGCGCAACGGAAAATACTGAACGCGAAAATGAAGATTTGGTCCTGTCTGAGTACCCCTTGAAGCAGATCTTAGGATCTCTTAATGGTGATATTATTTCCTCCTTCTTGCTCTTTAACATAAAAATTACAACACAAACATAAATGAATGATTAAGGGAACTAGTAAATTATAAATGTTGTTTCTGCTTATGCATTTACAGTAGATTAAAATCCCTTTATATATTACAATTGTTAATACATCAGTGTCCAATGGACATAACAGGATACAAATGAATTTCTTAACTAATAATATTGATCAATTTCCGAAATCTGCCTCTTTTTATGGCTACACGATCTAATATAAATAAGGTTAGATGACAGACATCATCTACGTACCAAACACTTGAAGACAATACTTTCAAAGATCATCTATAGTGGTGTGCAACCTCACTGGAAATAAAACTTACGTGATCACAGCTGTTTAGCTTTATAGCCCTAATAAGCCGGAGCAATTAGCAATATCACTGTATGTACTGCATCCAGTACGACGATGGAAGAACTCCAGCCACGTCTCTATGTAGGTATAGACAGAAGAAGTGCTCTCAATCACTGAACGCTTCCGAGATGGTTTACGGACCCATTTTCACTAGTGCCCGTCGTTCGGTCTAGTCGTTGTTCACTTTCTACGTCATTTTGGCGTGCTCTCCCAGGGTTAGGTGGTCTAATTTCAACTGATTATTGTCGATTCCTGTTGTTATTCGCCGGCCACGGCGGCCGGGTAGTTCTAGGCGCTTCAGTCAGGAACCGCGCGACTGCTACGGTCGCAGGTTCGAATCCTACCTCGGGCATGGATGTGTGTGATGTCCTTAGGTTAGTTAGGTTTAAGTTGTTCTATGTTCTAGGGGACTGATGACCTAAATGTTAAGTCCCATAGTGCTCAGAGCCATTTGAACCATTTTTTGTTGTTATTCATTCCACCCCATCCTGGGTCAAACCGTTGACGAGTTTCTCTATTGTCGCCCCATGATGCGCAATTATTTTGTGGCTCCCATCTGCGTTCATTTTGTTGCCTATATTATCTGCCATAGTTCTTCCACTGTACGTTATTCCCACTACGATAGCTAAGGTCCATTTTTGGTGAGGTGGCCGATTTACATTGTTTTGCCAATTATGTCCTCTATTATTCCCTCCGTTGTCCTCCTTTCTTTCACTTTGCACGTCTCTCTGCCTACGCCTTTCTCGCTCCTGCTGCTCGCTGAAAGCGAACTCTAAATTTCTTAGGGAGCCCTTGAATTCTTTCCCGCGCCCGGGTTCCCGGGTTCGATTGCCGTCGGGGTCAGGGATTTTCTCTGCGTCGTGATGGCTCGGTGTTGTGTGATGTCTTTAGGTTAGTTAGGTTTAAGTAGTTCTAAGTTCTAGGGGACTGATGATCATAGATGTTAAGTCCCATAGTGCCCAGAGCCATTTGAACCAGCCTTGAATTCTTCTACATCACTTCCACATCGGCCGACGAGAGTTTTCTGGTAGGAAATAGGCAACGTCATGTAACACAGTCTTGTGATCTCAGCCGGTGTGCATGGTCTTTCAAATACTGATTTTTCTTGGTCAAGTTTTCGAAATACTTCGCCAGCCTGCGGAACTCTGAACTCTCCAAGTCTCTGCTCATCATTATTTCCTGTTTAATTCTGTCCTGTGTCTCCTTGGACCAGTATTTATTTAAAAATGCGTCACGAAACTCTTCGTATGATGTGCACGTTTCTTGCAATGTTCCGCATGCATTAGGCCGATGTTCCCTCGATATGTGAACATACGAAGTCCAGTTCGTACATCAGAGGCCACTGAGAAGGCTATGATAAATCAAATTGTCCAATGAAAGTTTTTGGATGTAAAACATTACCCTCGCCTTTGTAATGCTGGAATTTTCGAACAGAGATAAAATGCTTAAAATCGATATTTCGTTAAAATTTCTTCCCGCTCGTCCTATCACATTCTCACCTGGCGCTAAAGCTTCCGCTCTACCGTTACTTTAGGCATCCTCTCTTCTACTCCCTGTTACGTTTACATTACTGGGAAAATGTCCCATGGTGCGCATTGTCGAGTAACAATTATGCATATGAAATTCCTCATTGCCGTTCTCCGTATTCGCAATTTGCCACCCAGTCGTGCCCTGTGTAGACGCGGGGACCATATCTCTAGGTTATTTCGTTGCTCTGAAGATACGCTTTCAGTCTGTAGTTGACGAGCAACTATTACATTCGAGCACATTTTAATATCGTCTGGGCTTTGGTATGATCGTGTTGAGTTTGAACTGGCTCTTACGGTTTCTGTTACTTCCAAAGCTCTCACTATTTCTTTTCTGAGGTGTGATTTTTGACAATGTTGCGACCTGACTTCCTGGGATAATTGCTTAATTTCGCTTTCTATGTTTTATTTAAATTGTGAGAGCTCTGAGGTCAATGCCTTATTTGGCGCAGTTTCTGTCTTTTGCAGCTGCGTTGTTTCTACTTGTTTCTAGCGCCTCTGAAACTTCGTTAATACACCTTCACCTATCTTTGTAGTGTTTACTGTCTACTCTAACGTTTCAAAAGCAATTCACTTTGCGCCCCTCGCTAGTAATCACGCCTCTTTCGCGGTTCTTCTGACCTCCTCAATCTCTCGTTCTACTTTGGTACGGAGCGTCACTACTTCATTTTTCACTTCCCTCGTTTCGTGTTTGATCGACTGAATGTCGACACCAACGTTTTGAATTTTACTTCCCATATCAGCACTAACGTTTTGAATTTTACTTCCCATTTCAGAGCGTACTTCATCATTCCCTTTTTCTATTTGATCTCACAATTCACATTCCCCCTTTTTATTTGGCTTCCCAATTCAGAGCTGACCTTTTCAATTTTATTTCCCATTTCTGAGCTGACCTTCTGAATTTTACTTCCCATTTTACTGGCCATTGCTTTTAGGTATGCAAGGATGTCCAACACATCTGTGTTATCTAAATCTTCTTTCCTAATGCGACTTTCTCTTCCTCTACTCTTAGGTGATTTTATACCCTTTTCCCTTTCCATTTCTTGGTTTCCAAAAAAAGTCTTCACTGCGCGCTCTTGATTTGCTGCCTCGTGCCGATGTCACTGACGGCGATCTACCACGATTCTTAGTTGTTCCACGTTCACTTGGACTCCCTGCAATATAGTCCCGTATCTTTACGATTGCCTCAATGTGTCACTGTTCCTCATCTTCGCTATCAGATTGCCGACCACGGGCTTGACTGTGTCCTCAAAAAGTTCTCTTGGATCGGTATTCCCTCACATGTGCCTTGTGCTACTAACAAAGCTATCTCTTTCTCATCCATTAGGCTTTCTTGACTACCCCATGTACCTGCCATTTCTATATCGTTACAACTAGTGATCTGTTGTGCTGCTATGCGCGCTTTCTACCTAGTTATCATGGACTGATACCTGATAACAGTTCTCTCTTAGAAGTGCACACAATTTACGCTAGCCACATTTATTTTGTAAGGAGTACACAACATAAAATATCTACAACAAACAAGCTAAACTAATGGCAACGTCGTGATCGAGCAGTGTCTTTACAATACAAACAAAATACGACGACAGAAGACTTAACATAAATTCAATAAATTGCAGCCAGCGGGCTGAAGCGCAACGCTTCTGAAACGAGGTAGAATAAAATACACAAATATTATTTGTAATGTTATCGCGTGACTTTACCACTACCAGCTACACAAGCAAGTTGGAAATCTCTATCAAGAACCCCTAAAGATTAAAACTGAGGAATTTTTTTTAATTGCCCAGGTTTCAAACCACTTTATGAATACTATCAGAAGACTCTAAATAGGATCCTGGTAGGATAAGCCATATCCATGATGCTACTTCTAGCAGGTGTTCAAATGGCTGTACACAACGGAAACTACTGAACCCGAAAATCAAGATTTAGCCTTGTCTGACTACCCCTGCAGCAGATCTTAGGATCTCTTAATGGTGATGTTATTTCCTCCTTCTTGCTCTTTAACATAAAAATTACAACATAAACGTAAATGAATGATTAAGGGACCTAGTAACTACAAAATGATAAATGGGGTTTCTGCTCATGCATTTACTGTAGATTAAAATCCCTTTATATTTTACAAATGTTAATATATCAATGGCCAATGGACATAAAGAGATACAAATGAAGTTCCTAACTAATAATATTGATCAATTGTCCAAATCTGCCTCTTTTTATGGCTACACGATCTAATATAAATAACGAGAGATGACAGACATCATCTACGTGCCAAACACTAGAAGACAATACTTTCGAAGATGATCTATAGTGGTGTGCAACCTCACTGGAAATAAAACTTACTTGATCACAGCTGTTTAGCTTTATATCCCTAATAAGCCAAAGCAGTTGGCAATATCACTGTATGTACTGCATCCAGTGAGACGACGGAAGAACTCCAGCCACAAAATAAAAACTCTTTCAAACGCTACGACGGCAGAAGGCGGCCCTCTGACTAATATAATCTCACACTGTCTTCTCCTCTCTGTGTTCTACAGACAAGAAACGCGAACTCCCAGCCACAAGGACGGAATTCAGATAGCGTCTCAGTGTGAGTATAGAAAGAAGAAGTGCTGTCAATCATTGAACACTGCGTACTCAACGACGACTTCCTACCTGGAGGCGTAGTCCAGAATCGTATAAGTTTCCAACAGTACAGTGCCTAACCGCTCTAACTATAAAATCTCCTGAGAGCAAAGACAGCGAGTCCGTCTGTAGCAACAAAAGCTGATACCGGGCGACCATCAAACACGGGCATTCAAAACGGGCACTCCACCACTCGTTCTAGGAGCTTCAGTTCGGAACCGCGCTGCTGCCACAGTCGCAGGTTCGAATCCTACCTCGGTCATGGATGCGTGTGCTGTCCTTGGGTTAGTTAGGTTTAAGTAGTTCTAAGTCTAGGGGACTTATGACCTCAAATGTTAAGTCCCATAGCGCTTAGAACCATCTGAACCATCTCCACTACAGGTTTTCCAATAAAGCTCGGCTCCCCTCCCTCGTAACTGCAGAAGGCGAATCACATTCTCGTAACCACGGAATATTCTCCCTCTCTACAGATTCTTCCAAATGCTGACCAACCATATTTTAGTCAACTGTCATCCAGCACGGAAAGTTTGTGAGGAAATACCTATACTCGTACAATGGTACGCTTCTCAGAGCAAAAATCCTCGGAAATAACCCAGCCCGCATGGTTTCCAAGGTAAAGCTTCCTCGTTTCTCTCTGCTGTGTCAAAGAGTTTCAGTTTCCGGAGTATTATTATAGAGTTAATCCTATTCCCCACTACAATACTGGCCGGCCGCCGCTGTATTGTGGCTTCAGTTCTCACGTGCCCCGACCATCGGTCTTGGCTACTTACTGAGTTAAGAAGGCCAATCACGCCTGTGTGAGCTTTTTCACCCAGGGCTTGAGTTACGCATGCCATTTCATTTCCACTGACATTCCAACCTCTGCTAGTATAGGCAATCATTCATTATGCCATTTTGATAATAAAGACTCTCCATCACCTATCTTGCAATAAGCGTTAACCGCTATCTACAAGGTGTATGTGACAATGTTAGTTTTGTTTAAGTATTTATATATATATGATGTACAACCTAACAAATGATACCTAATTCCGGTTGTAAATCACGGCAAAGTATGTAGATGAGTGCGTGTAATGTGCGAAATTATAGCCACCTTACAAGTTGTGGCTCAGTTTTCGGTAATTGTTCTCTGAATGTAGGTTTGGGCAGTTGGTTTATATATTTTTTGTAATCTCTGTGCATGTCACAACTGTTGTTGTTGTTGAGGTCATCAGTCCAGAGACTGGTTTGATGCAGCTCTCCATACTACTCTATCCTGTGCAAGCTTCTTCATCTCCCAGTACTTAATGCAACCTACGTCGTTCTGAATCTACTTAGTGTGTTCATCTCTTGGACTCCCTCTACGATTTTTACCCTCCACGCTGCCCTCCAATGCTAAATTTGTGATCCCTTGATGCCTCAGAATATGTCCTACCAACCGGTCCCTTCTTCTTGTCAAGTTGTGCCACAAACTCCTCTTCTCCCCAATTCTATTCAATACCTCCTCATTACTTATGTGATCTACCCATCTAATGTTCAGCATTCTTCTGTAGCACCACATTTCGAAAGCTTCTATTCTCTTCTTGTCCAAACTATTTATCGTCCACGTTTCACTTCCATACATGGCTACACTCCATACAAATACTTTCAGAAATGACTTCCTGACACTTAAGTCTATACTCGATGTTAACAAATTTCTCTTCTTCAGAACCTCTTTCCTTGCTATTGCCAGTCTACATTTTATATCTTCTTTTCTTCGACCATCATCAGTTATTTTTCTCCCCAAATAGCAAAACTTCTTTACTACTTTAAGCGTCTCATTTCCTAATCTGATTCTCTCAGCATCACCCCACTTAATTCGAGTACATTCCATTATCCTCGTTTTGCTTTTGTTGATTTTCATCTTATATCCTCCTTTCAATACACTGTCCATCCCGTTCAACTGCTCTTGCAAGTCCTTTGCTGTCCCTGACAGAATTACAATGTCATTGGCGAACTTCAAAGTTTTTATTACTTCTCCATGGATTTTAATTCCTTCTCCGAATTTTTCTTTTGTTTACTGCTTGCTCAATATACAGATTGAATAACATCGGGGAGAGGCTGCAACCCTGTCTCACTCCATTCCCAACCACTGCTTCCCTTTCATGTCCCTCGACTCTTATAACTGCCATCTGGTTTCTGTACGAATTGTAAATAGCCTTTCGCTCCCAGTATTTTACCCCTACCTCATTCAATTATATATTTGAAGACGTGCACTTTTATAAATTAGTGAACAAAACAAAGCTATACTGTTACAGAAGCCAGCAAAAATGTTCGTACTTAGGAGTCGGTCAGTGCACCTAATGGCCAACTGGCGATTTTATGCAGGTGACACTTGATGCCGTTTATCCGAACTGCCAGCGCCGATGTGGGTGCCCCGTTATCGACCCAAGACATCTCGGCAGTGAGAACCTGCTGCTCCTGAGCGAATTGCACCTGCGGCCAGCCGTGTGAGGCGGGGCGGAGACTGGTTCCCTCTCCGCCGCTGCCTCCGAGGGACCGGCCCGCCGGTGTACATATTTTTAATTAAATCTGGCCGTGTACACGCCGTGAAAACCTGCGAGCCTGTTAATTAGTTTCCACGTGGGGGCGGGGGAGGAGAGGCTGTGTTTGTACAGCACGCCTCCTCTCGCGCTTTCCCTCCCGTATCCGTGTCCCTGCGCTCTTTCCCTCGCCTCCATCTCTCTCTCTCTCTCTCTCTCTCCCTCCCTCTCTCTCTCTCTCTCTCTCTCTCTCTCCCCCTCGCTGTTCCGTCTCGTTGCACCGCCTCGCTTGCAAACACAGACTTCATTCTATTAAATGACACTTTTAGTTAAGTGGAGCGGTGCGTTTTCAATTAAGGTATGCTAATCGACGCCGACGCTTTATACACGCCCCATTTTTTCCCGTATTCGTAAGTCAGGCTGTGCGAGGCCGCGCAGCCCGCTATTAAGTCTATAAATTCCGTTTCTAAACGCCCTCTTGTGAAATCGTGCCGATGGTTCCGAAGACAGGTCAAACGTCGCCCTGATGTCTCCCTGAGACGTCACCTTCTGCTTGTCGCGTGTACTGATCAGTTGTGTGCGGTTGCTATTGTCTGAAACACGTTTTCTTTTTATCCTCTTACTGCCCAACTAGGATCACGTAACAACTTCAGTTCCTCTTCCCTCTTCATTGTTTCCTATTTCTCCACTGCTCTTTCATCTTCTCTCAATGTGATCTTTTCCTTTCTACTGTCCTTGTTGTTATTGATTTTTAATTTTTTCCGCCTAGGATGTTTTCTAAATTTGGTTCTTTATTCTAAAAAAGCTTTCTTTCTAAGTCGTTCAGGCATAAAAGTCAAACGCCGGTACAACGATCAGGAACGGTAGAGCAGGGACGGCTGTGAAGAAGACGTCAGCTAATAGTACGCTGACCGACCCCTCTCTAGGACGACACCGAGACAGCAGCGGCCTCTAGGCGAAGAGGACATAAACTGCGAGCTGCCTGGCAGCGGACTAGTTGAAGACTAGCCATTCTATGGGCTCCACAGTAGCGACTTAGGAACTGTATTAGGCATTGTATATACTGAAGAGATTCTTTTATTTTGTCTGTCGCCCATTGCTTGCGACACACCACTGTAAATTCTCAAAGTTAAGCCTTGTCATTTATCTTACTGTAATGATGATGAGGTCCCATACTCCGAGAAACGTAGGGAGCGGTGTGGGAGAGCCGCACCGCCGACTAGGCAAGGTCGTAGCGAAGGCTGTTTGCCATTGCCTTCCTCCGACCGTAATGGGGATGAATGATGATGATAAGGACAACACAACAACACCCAGTCATCTCGAGGCAGGGAAAATCCCTGACCTCGCCGGGAATCGAACCCGGGACCCCGTGCGCACGAAGCGAGAACGCTACCGCAAGACCACGAACTGCGGACTTTACGATAATAAAAATTCATTAATACGATTTGCTTGAATTGTTGTCTAGCGATCCAAGAAAGTAGGTTTCCTAGGCATCCCATATTCGACGAGTTGACAGAATACAACAATTCTCTTATTTCTGTAATCCATGCTTTTGCTGTTTTCTTTTTCCAGAAATAGAGGAAGATTCATTTTGTTAGCCTATTCTCATTTATTCGGTAGAAACGTTGAAAGAAGATAAATCTTTGCTTTGCCATTACTTCTGATGTTTTCAAAAAATGGTTCAAATGGCTCTGAACACTATGGGACTTAACATCTGAGGTCATCAGTCCCATAGAACTTAGAACTACTTAAACCTAACTAACATGAGGACATCACACACATCCATGCCCGAGGCAGGATTCGAACCTGCCACTGTCACAGCCCCGTGGTTCCGGACTGAAGCGCCGTAGGTAAATCCACTGCCTTGCTGGCATAGTCCCTCCTGAAATTAAGCGCGAGATAGCTGCTAGGTGCGAGAAGAGTAAGGCTATCTCTGCGCAAGCTCACCCTTTATATGGCCGCTGAAAACAAGAAAGATCCTATTGACAACTGCTGAAGCTCTTATGGGAACACCGTAATGAGAAAGTATCTTAAAATGGCGGAGGAAATTTCAGCATTTCGAGAAATGGATGTTTCCGGAGGAAGAGCTCCCTTCTGGTCAGTCGGAGAAGTGAACAATATGGAAGGCTTTCAACAGACTACACTCTTACACCACGAGATGTAAGACCAACATGCAGAAGTGAGGTCTTCCGGTGGAGACAGTTTTTTGCAAGTGTGGTGGTGTGCAGACTAACAACCATCTACTACAGTGTAATTCATCTCCAGCCACATGCATCACTAGAGACCTGATTAGGGAGACACCGAATGCACTCAACGTGGCCAACTTCTGGTCAAAACATGTATGAACTGATGTTATATACTTTGTTCTTCTGACACTATAACAAATAAATTTACCAAATTCTCAATTTTGTATTGTAACGAACAGTCAGTCTTTCAAGTACCTGTATTATGTGCAGCTTGTGAGTCATCGCTAAGGATGCAGATGCATATAAACATTCTGGTATTACCACTGTAGTTAATATAAAATTTGAATTTGGTATTTGAGGTATGCATTTTTTGTTGTAGATGTTTTTTGTCAAACCATACGTTCTTTCCGTTTTATTGGCACTTACATCTACTGCAGATTTGTCTAGCCCATCATGCTGTAGAGTTCCTCTCAGATATTTAAATTTTCTAACTCGATCTTTTTTATCTATGAGTGTTTCTATGTGTTTTGGGGCATCTTTTATATCTATCATGAATTTTCTTTTTGCAGCTGTAACTTTGAAACCAGTTCGATTCGCTACTTTTGTAGAAGATTTATTTGAGGATTTCTTCTGCCAGATGTTCTAAAAATACTGCAAAATCTGTGCGATTGTTTATTCATTATCTACCGGTTTCAGTTGTAAAAAGCACATTCGTGTGAGAAAAACAGTCTACATCGATGGATCAATTATATATTTTCGTCAAATACGACACAACCAATTTCAGAACTTACATAACTGTAATAAACGTCGGTCTGAACAAAATCCGTATAAACATTCTGTGTGATAGCATAGTTATAGTAATGTGTACTTGATGAGAGCTTCTCACTTAATAAATGAGAACGGGAAGAACTCTTGTTATTATACTACCGTATGCTGGACAAATGTCTTACGCAAACATTCATGGCTAGATCAATCATCTGGAATTTTCACTTTTTGCATGGTGTCGAAGCAAATGTCAGAAGTAAGAACGTCTGGACTAATCTTAATTTAATTTGTGTTGGACACACTTTCCTGAGTATTTTGATTGCGTGTATGCAGGAAAGTTTCCTGCATTCTGCAACAGTCTGTTCTTTTAATTTAGATGTTCATCCAAGACTTTACCTTGGACTTTCACCGGTTTTTGGAACGGTAATTGTATGCCACGAATACACGGTGGCGGATCTGTTAAAACATTCTGGGTGGTGTCTGTTTGTTCTATATCGTGTCTCCCTACCACTTTCGCGGAACGACGCTCTGAGCGTGTTTTTTAGGGATTTGACTAGTTTGAACCTGGGACCTGTTGCTGGTAAGGAGACGCCAGACCACACATGACATGTAGAATTCAGAAGAGTTCAGTGAGACTAGCGATGATATAACCATATACTAAATGCTCTCAGCGTCAGCTCCACTGCACTCCCTGTAAAAGAATCTTAATACTAACTAAATTTAGTTGAAGGGGTTCAAGGCTTTCCTGATTTAGTTAGCTGGTAAAGTAACGTCGAAAAAGCAGTTAAGTTTACCATTGGAAATTTTATTCTACTCACAAAACATTGTTTATAAATTGCACTATTGATAAAAGGAAGTGTTTTAATACAGGATGGTAAAAACCAACTGCGTTCAACAAAAATGTGAACGAATATTCCCTGAATGGGTTTCCAAGTTCTACAATGGATCGAAGGATGACCTATGCCATATCACATCTATAACCTAGGTTTAAATTAAGTTTCACAAAAGAGAAAACTATCAAAATGGTCTACAGTGACCCTCAATTAACTTTAATTACTTATCTAACTTGTCGTAAATTACAGTGGCTGATGTGGCTTCTCAATAAGGATATAACAGAAAAATCATCGCGTTTCAGATTTTTACTTCAAGTGGCAAATGTGAACACCATGAGCTTTAATTTACGATTGACACTAGTATTACGCAAAAAGGGGGTGTAACAGATGAGACTTCTGCAGTTCTGAGTGAAGCTTTATGCGCTGTTATGCGGCATCGCGTGCGTTCATTACCTTGTCGTTGGTTAGGCAGCTTCAGGGGAGCAGCCATCCAGCTCGCCGTCTCGGAACTAACTAACTTCTCCTAACTTCCCCTAACTACCATTTACCAAAGTTAGTTTAAAAAAAACTATCTGGCTGTGTTTTCATCTGACCAATCAGGGTCTCAATGTTAACCTTAAGCTCCGCCTACAAAAATTCTATCTATCCAATGCGAAACGTTATACTTTTCGTGGTGGGGCTATGTTTTTAAAGTTTGCAACGTAACAGAGACGCGAAAAAGTCTCACGCTAAAACTTGCAGCTGGCGTTGTCCTAGTGGTTAGCTGGAGACGTGGGTGTCCAGTCCGTCCCTTATCGTAGATCCTTCTAGCTCAACACGGTTCTGCTCTCGGTTTCTGTTCTCGTTTCTCCCCTCGGAACTGCGTCTGTCTCACGGTGGGAAGGTATGACAAGCATTTAGGCATTCTTGTGTTAGTCTGTGGTATTCCATTTGCTCACTCGTTACTCGTATTACTTTAGTTAATTTAATGTCACGATTTATTCGGAGCTATGTGACATACTACTAGATTTGCTTATCACTTCAGGGTTTTCATGGAAGGTGTTGGATTTTCCTGACACCTTACACTATTTCACAGAAATGTCCACTTATCAACTTTCTGTGTGATATGAGAATGATGTGTGAATTCACCCAGGTTTTGTGCCCATCGCAGTACTGAATAACACGGCAGCAGCAATGTTATTAGGGCTGACACTGATGTACAACTGGATATCGTCATGATTTACGTTGTTGTTAAAAGAATGAAGTACACATGAAGTGTCTTTGATGTATAGCGAGAAAAAAGCTTATGTGTTGGTTTTGCTCGTTTCGACGTTTAACCAACTTATTTGAGATTAATAATCTAAGACTATTCTTTACATACGACACAGAATATCCGAACACATGCACAGCATAATACAGTTCAATACAAAAATTACAATGCAGTGGATGCTAAGAATAAAATAAGACGAAAGAAGAGGAATTTTTTAAATACACTAAAAAGAACGAGTTAATGCTTTCTGAACCATGAGGAAAAGTCCATGATATCTAGCCACTGGCAGCCGGCCGGAGTGACCATGCGGTTCTAGGCGCTACAGTCTGGAGCCAAGCGACTACTACGGTCGCAGTTTCGAATCCTGCCTCGGGCATGGATGTGTGTGATGTCCTTAGGTTAGTTAGGTTTAATTAATTCTAAGTTCTAGGCGACTGATGACCTCAGATGTTAAGTACCATAGTGCTCAGAGCCATTTGAACCATTTTTGGAATTGAATATTTCAAAGTTGAGCAACTGTTGAGCAACTGACCGTCCAGATGGACCAAGGGGCTACCAACAGCGTCTCCTCAACGCCCGTTCGGTGATCGTTGCTGCGTATGGGCCTCTGCAGCAGGTGCCTGGTTTCATGCACCCATGCTTACTGCTGTTCGACGGCGGCGAAGGCTGGAATTTGCACGACAGTCCCGCAGCTGGACGTCCACTGGATGGCGACATGTTCCCTTTTCAGACGAATCACGTTTTACGCTTCATCATGCAAAGGCCATTGGCTTTTACGGCGTGAAACGGCTGATATCAAACACCTTGCAGCAACAGTCGGGAGGCTCCAGGCCGGAGGGCACTCCCCGTGTCTTCTGCTCATTCTGGAATCGACAATAAATCGACGCAAGTTTGTATCTCTCCTTGGGGACCATGTCCACTTCTACATGCAGTTTGTTTTTCCTCGGCACGATATCATCTACCAGCAGGACAACGCAACGTGTCACACAGGTCACAGTGTACATACTTGGTTCGGCGAGCATTAGGACGAATTTACCACACTCCCCAGGCCAACCAACTGACCGGATAAAAACCCTGCTTGCGCCAAGGTTCCTCAACCGAGAAACCTAGCGCAGCTGGTCACGACACTGGAGGTGGCGTGGCTCCACATCCCTGTCGGTATCATCCACAACCTCAATGATTCTCTTACTGCACGTCTTGCAGCGGTCCGCGCTGCAAAAGATGGTTATTCGGGCTTTTAACAGATGGTCACATTAATGTCGCCAGACAATGTTTTTGAGCGGTGTGTAATAAAAACAATAAAAATAATAAATCTAGTAATGAATATACATAACTTAAGAAAAGTGAGTTTTAATAATATAGCGTTAAGCAGTTTTCTCATCATGTTCTTGACGAATGTGATTAGTGGTATCTCACAGAAATATGAGGCAATACTACAAAAAAATCAAGTGTAAAGGAAAAGTCACCTAGCCTTAGAGGGCGTGATAAGTAATATACTCAGAACAGCAGATGGGATGAAAGGTAGAAAACTGAAGTAGGAAAGGATGAGAGAAGCTTGAATAGTGTTGACAGTGTAACAGAGGTTGGAGAGAAGGAAAGCAGCTGCAATTTGTCAAGAGGGAAGTTACGCCGATAATAACGGAAAAAGCTTTAACCAGCTTTTGAATGCAAAGCAGTTTTACTTGAAACACAGGCTAAAAAGTAGTTTGTTCCAGAGCTGTCTGGCTGAAACGGAGAAGTAAATTTAGAAAAATTTACTATTATGCTTGACAATAGCCAAAATACCGCACGTATCTGACTGACTTTGTATTGCAGTTATTGGACGATGATAGATGTCTGATTTGTGACGAGTGACTAAGGAACCGATGAAGAGAACACAGCGCATGAAAATCACGTCACTTATCCGTTCACATACGCTCTAACTGAGCGTAGCAAGGTCTCACATGATCGAACAATCGAATACCTTACACGTACACTGAAGCGCCAAAGAAACTGGTACAGGTGTGCGTATTCAAATACAGAGATACATTATGTGATCAACAGAATCCGGATACCCACACAAATATATGTTTTTCATATTAGGAGCATTGTGCTGCAACCTACTGCCAGGTACTCCACATCAGCGACCTCAATAGTCATTAGACATTGCGAGAAAGCAGAATGGGACACTTCACCGAACTCACGGACTTCGAACGTGGTCAGGTTATTGGGTGTCACTTGTGTCATACGTCTGTACGCGAGATTTCCACTCTCCTATACATCCCTACGTCCACTGTTTCCGATGTGATAGTAAAATGGAAGCGCGAAGAGACACGTACAGCCCAAAAGCGTACGGTCCAACCTCGTCTGTTGAAGAGGGTCAGTTGAAGAGGGTCATAATATGTACTAAGCAGACATCTATCCAGTATATCACACAGGAAAAAGCAAACTGAATCACGATCCACTGCAAGTATTACGACAGTTAAGCGGGAGGTGAGAAAACTTGGATTTCATGGTGGAGCGGCTGCTCATAAGCCACACATCATGCCGGCAAATGCCAAGGACGCCTCGCTTTCTGTAAGGAGCGTAAACATTGAACGACTGAACAGTAGAAAATCGTTGTGTGGAGTGCCGAATCACGGTGCACAATGTGGCGATCCGATGTCAAGTTGTGTGTATGGCGAATGACCGATGAACGTCATCTGTCAGCGTGTGTAATGCCAACAGTAAATTTCGGAGGTGGAGGTGTTATGGTGTGGTCGTGTTTTTCATGGAGGGGGCTTGTACCCTTTATTCTTTTGCGTCACACAATCACAGCACAGGCCTACACTGATGATTTAAGCACCTTATTGCTTCCCGCTGTTGAAGACCAATTCGGGCATGGGGCTTGCGTCTTTCAACACGATCGAGCACCTGTTCATAATGCACGGCCTATGGCGGAGTGGTTAGACTACAATAACATCCCTGTAATGGACTGGCCTGTGCAGAGTCACGACCTGAATCCTATAGAACACCTTTAGGATGTTTTGGAACGCCGACTTCATGCCAGGCCTCACCGACCGACATCGATACCTCTCTACAGTGCAGCACTCCGTGTATAATTGGCTGCCATTCAACAAGAAACCTTCCATCATCTGATTGCACGTATGCCTACGAGAATGGAAGCTGCCATGAAGGCTATGGGTGGGCCAACAACATACTGAATTCCAGCACTACCTATGGAGGGCGTCACGAACTTATAAGTCATTTTCAGCCAGGTGTCCAGATACTTTTGATCGCATAGTGTAAATAAACAGGTAGAATACGGTGCTGCTGTCGGCAAGGCCTATATAAGACAACAAGAGCCTGACGCAGTTTTTAGATCAGTTACTGCTGATACAGTGGCAGGTTATCAAGATTTAAGTGGGTCTGAACGTGGTGCTGTAGTCGGCGCACAAGCGATGGGATACAGCATCTCCGAGGTAGCGATGAAATGGGGATTTTCCCGTACGACCATTTCACGTATGTACTGTGACTATCAGGAGTCCGGTAAAATATCAAATCCCCGACATCGCTGCGGCCGAAAAGACCGTGCAAGAGCGGAACCATCGACGACTGAAGAGAACCGTAGAACGTGACAGTAGTGCAACCCTTCCGAAAACTACTGCTGATTTCAATTCTAGACCATCAACAAGTGCCCGAGTGCGAAACACTGAACGAAACATCATCGGTACGGACTTTCGGAGCGAAGGCTCACTCGTGTACACTTGATGATTGCACGACACAAAGCTTTACGTCTCGCCTGGGCCCTGCAACGCCGGCAATGGACTGTTGATAACTGGAAACATGTTGCCTGGTAGGACGAATCTCGTTTCAAATTGCATCGAGTGGATGGACGTGTACGGGTATGGAGACAACCTCGTGAATCCATGGACCCTGCGTGTCAACAGGGCAATGTTCAAGCTGGTGGAAGGTCTGTAATAGTGTGGGGCGTGTGCAGTTGGAGTGATATGGGACCCCTGATACGTCTAGATAGACTCTGACAGGTGACATGTACGTAATCATCCTGTCTGATCAACTGCATCCATTTATGCCCATTGTGCATTCTGACGGACTTGGACAATTCCAGCAGGACAATGCGACACCCCACGCGTCCCGAATTGCTGCAGAATGGCTACAAGAATACTCTTCTGAGTTTAAATAGCTCCGCTGGCCTCCAAACTTCCCAGACATGAGCATTATTGAGCATATCTGGGATGCCTTGCAGTGTGCTGTTCAGAAGAGATCTCCATCCGCTGGTACTCTTACGGATTTATGGTGTCAATTCCCTCCAGCACTACATCAAACATTAGCCCATGCCACTTCGTGTTGCGGCACTTCCGCGTGCTCGCGGGGGCCTTACACGATATTAGGCAGGTGTACCAGTTCCTTGGGTCTTCAGTGTATCTTACACAGGCTGTCATCACTTGTTACAGTCGTTCAAAATTTTAATTATTCGCTATACACACACAGAAACCACAGAAAATAACTGCTTTTTCACAAAACAAATTATCCCAATTCTATTTTTAAACGCGAATAGTTATTTCTGCAGGCTCTGTGTTTCCAGTAATGTGTAGTTTCTCTCCTAAGCGGAACTAAAATGTAAGAGTTATTACCAGAGACGAGAAGTTTATAAAACATAGGTAGAAAAAGGCGACATGGAAAAACTTTACATACTGCCTATTTGTTTACTAGATTGCACTATTTAGACAACCACACAATCATTGTACTTATGTTAACATCCTGCTGTATCTTTTTTTAAAGTAATTTTACACTTTTAAACAAGTAGCTGCTTGTATTTCACAGAAAAAGAAAGTGTGTCTTGAAAGGCTATGCATTAAAATGCCTTATTGGCCTATTGTCTGCTCATGACAAGCAAATGTTTAAAAAAATTTCTGGAGACATGTTGAGACTCCTGTCAGATAATACATTTTTATCTGACAAAATAACCTGTCAGTGTCTACAGAAGTAACAAGATCAAGTCTAAAACATGTAACTATTCTAGGGCCCATTTGTATTGCAACTCAACTGACACCTTGAAGAATTTTTGAAATATTTCTAAGATTGTGAAGATCAGTATTTAAGCAAAATATCGTTTTACACTATCCCCTAACTAATGAGCCCCATTCCCCTGGCTTACCATCCAGTCTTTGCACTACACTCTCCACGATTTTCACCCACTTCGTCAAAGGCTGCCCTGTTTCTTGGAGAGCCGGTCGGAGTGGCTGAGCGCTTCAAGGCGCTACAGTCTGGAACCGCGTGACCGTTACGGTCACAGGTTCGAATCCTGCCTCGGGCATGGATGTGTGTGATGTCCTTAGGTTAGTTAGGTTTAAGTAGTTCTAAGTTGTAGGGGACTGATGACCTTAGAAGTAAAGTCCCATAGTGTTCAGAGCCATTTGTTTCTTGGAGATCACTTGTGGCAGGAAACCAAACTCGGACTCAATGGAGATTAAGCCATTTCTCACTTCCAAAGAATCGTGAAAATTTTTGTGCTTCTACAAGCGGAGGTGCTTTATCCTCCGTAGCGATGATCGTCTTTGTTATACTCGGAAAGTATGAGTAGTGGTAAACTGCTGCTAAAATCCACGTTCCCCATCTCGTTATGATAGGTTGGGGAGGCAGAAGTATATCTGGTGCAGTGTCTTGAAATGTCTGAATGCTTCACGGGGCTTTTAAAAAAATCTTCTTAATACCGCAAATCAATTTGGCGACATACTAAACAAGCTTCGTATATCCTCTGACCCCCTGTGAAAACCATGTGCTATACAGGTCACGTAAACACCGTTTGGAAATAACAACTTTAAAGTTTTGCGCGAGCCTATTTGATATATGGCCCATGCTCTGAATGGAAGGTAGTACATTGGTGTATTGAATTTATTGAGGCCACAGTTACTGTAATGAATTGCTAAATACCTTTTTCCGGACATTCTGTTATAAGTAGTGATTCACCTTCTGCTGGATCTAATGGTTCAACTACGACAATGACAATAAAACAACCAGTAGGTTAACTGATTCGTCGATAGAAATCTAGATCTTTTTTATTTTGTCTTTAATTATTTTCATTACTTCATCGTAACATTTACTTGAGTAATATTTTCGCAAACTGGACACACTTGCTAATACCTACTTGGAAAATTCCAGGACACATTTTGGGGATGAAAATTCCGGATGTTCCTTACTCTACACTTAAAAGCATTGTAGGAACTTCTACACTATAATTCCGCTGCAACAAGACTGAAACGTCGATTACTTTATTTCTTGTATTTAAGTATTTTGTAAGACAACGCGGCCGTAGGATTTTATTGAGATTGACATAGTTGTGGAGGGTGATGTGTCTGTATCATGGCCAATAACACTTTGCATAGAACGACCGCATATGTAGTCGTCCTTCTTTTTAAATATAAACATAAATAAATAAGAATTAATTACCTTTTGAGTTAAATTCTGATTCGCTTCGACAATGGCTGGAAAGATACCGCTGGAATAATTCAGTTCTACATTTAACAATTATACGCTTGTACCCCAAAAATCTTCAAGGATGTTCGAGTCGCCAGAGTGTGGTGTTGTGGAAAGGTAGGGGAGTGGAAGGAGGGTGGCTTCAGAAATCAATCGTTCTTTTGCTCGAGTGTGCTTGGGGTCGAGCCCTTCAAACCGTTATGCAATATACAAATAGATACTGTACATGTGTCGATTTAGACACAAGATTTTAGCGAGGTTTCACCACCTATCATTGTAAAGTTCATTTTCTCTCTAGCACACGTGGTGATTAGTTTAAACACGTTTGAAAGAACCGCAGTAAGAAACACACTCTGTTGTATAAGGAAGGATAGGAGATTCCTGAGCGCCTACCTTCCATTTTTCTACTCGTACGTCCGCGTCGTACGGACCGTAAGCCAAGGCACACTTTGGAACGCTCCCGTTGCTGCAGCTTTCATGAGGCCAAATTATGTCCTTGTACAGCCACCTCATCCATTATAGATCAAGCCCGACAGGATGTGTTTCTCCAGCCATATAAGTCGTGCCAAACTAATTGGACGCTCTTATCCGTTGCGGAAAAGCGATATAAGGAGATAAAGAGGGCTGCTCTCTTTTCTGGCCACGTTAAAATTCATGTCAATAGCAGAAGCGATCGCTCTCGTACGGTATCTTTGACAGTGACGTATCTGTTCGGTAGTGTTAACGCAGCACTGAGCGGTAATGTTTTGTGATGGTCAATGGATTTGGTGCCTAGTAGAAACTTTGTTAATCTCTGCATTGTGGTTACACGGAGTTATGCAATTTCCTGACAGCTACACTACTGTCCAAAAATTAAGAACTATCGGGTAAAAAGGGAAACGGAAAAATAAAAAGTGAATAGCAACTGTCAGTGACAGGATGTTTCAGGTTACGTATTTATCTCTGTAAGTTACAAAATAATAAATGAAATGAATATTTATTTCGATATGAAAATTGAAGCACTGTTACTGTTTCTGAGGAGTTATGAGCATAGTTTATTTAGTTATTTTCCAGCGAGTGAAACTTTCGAGTTTTTATCTGTTGAATGAGACTTGCTTATCGACAGTCCACATTACTTCTAATACTTGGTGAGATCCGTAACTTATATACTTTAACACTTCTTGTAGCCCTAAAATCATAGTGATGAAATGAATTAACAGTTAATTTGCGCAACAGGTTCCCGTAGCGCAATGCAACGACAAACTTAGCTCTTACACTGACACAAAGAACATTTACGTGCCGTTGTGCGCAACGGTAGATGCCAATAATTGGGTCTACTACAAAAAGGGGAAATTTTGACAGTGGGAAAATGTTGTCCGAGGATTGCGGAACTGAAGTAGGTCCGAGTTTAATCTATACTGAGAAGAACATAAACGTAATACGGGTTCGAGTTGCAAGTTCACATTGTCGAATATGAAAGGCGTACAATGTGTGCTTGCGAATTAAAAAAATACAACTCTCGCGAACTCTTACAGTGATTATTACTGCAAAAATGCATCGACAAACACTCTGATTAAGGCTTTTAGGAAGTACAAGGAACGAACAGCGGAAGCAAGAACGTCAGTTAGGACCATAACGCGCGTCGAAGTCCGGACGGTCCCTAAGCGTTCTAAAATTTGCGGATGGCAACGAGCCTAATCTATGTTGTGGGAATACTATACAGCCAAAATGAGGCTTTAGAATTAACAAACGTAACTGGAATGATCAAAAACTTAGCCGGCCGGGGTGGCCGAGCGGTTCTAGGCGCTACAGTCTGGAACCGCGCGACCGCTACGGTCGCAGGTTCGAATCCTGCCTCGGGCATGAATGTGTGTGACGTCCTTAGGTTAGTTAGGTTTAAGTAGTTCTAACTTCTATGGGACTGATGACCTCAGATGTTAAGTCCCTTAGTGCTCTGAGCCATTTGAAGTAAGCCATAAAATGCTTTCAAATCAGCTTCAAAAATGGTTCAAATGGCTCTGAGCACTATGGGACTCAACTGCTGTGGTCATCAGTCCCCTAGAACTTAGAACTACTTAAACCTAACTAACCTAAGGACATCACACACATCCATGCCCGAGGCAGGATTCGAACCTGCGACCGTAGCAGTCACGCGGTTCCGTCAAATCAGCTTCACTTGGTACAGAGATAAGTGGAAAATTAGTTTGAAATTGACTCGTAAGATCAGTAAAAACTTATCTTGGTTCATGTGAGCAACAAAGCCAACTTCCAAGAGCTACAGCAACGAGTTATAATTATTTAAATTGAACGTTATTCTTTTCTGTCACGCAGCCGAATTATTTACATCAACTATGTGCAGATAAACGTAAAAAAATTCTGTTAATTTTAGTTAGTCTATTATTTATTTGTAGTGAGCTGATGCGTTTCAGGGGTGGATGTAACGAGCTCTGTGCATACAGTTGCCGGTTCAGGTAGAGGCTAACTTCCTCGTCTGTCAGATGTTCTGTTCGAATTGATCGTAGACTGTAATGAACGTCGGGAGGATAAATTTTTATATGGTATAAGAGATCATAGAATCCGTGTTAGAGCTGCATAAATCAGGAAACGCTAACACTGCTGTGTGAAATGAGACAGAAAATATTTATCTAATTCCAGTGCAAAAATGTAAAACACAACACTGTAAAGAGAATACGCGTTTTCTATCAGCATGTCCATGTATACCACGCAAATCACTGCGAAGTGCATAGCAGAGGGTACGTCCAATTGTGCTAGTTATTTGGACTTTTTCCGTTCCATTCATATGTGGTACCCGGAAAGAACTATTGATCAGATGCCTATGTGTGTCCTGTAATTAATCTAATCTTGTCTCTGTGATCCCTATGAGGGCGATATGTACGGTGTTGTAATATATTTTTACATTCAACACTTAAGTTTGGTTCTAAAAACTTTCTAAGTAGATTTTCACGGGCTGCCACTTTAGTTCATACACTGTCTCGTGGATCAAGCAAACCTGTGACTCTCCTATTCTTTGTATCCGTCCCTCACACTTTAGCAATATTCTAGGATAGGTCGCACTAGTATTTTGTAAGCAGTATCCTCATTCTCTAGTATTCTACCAGTGAACCGCAGTATGCCAAATCTGCGTTACCTATGACAAAACCTATATAATCATTTTATTTAATATCCTCACAGATTGTCAGATCCATGTATTTATATGAATTAACATATACGATGCATGATTAATTGATACAAAAATCATAGCATACTAAGTTGTTTCGTTTCGTGAAGCGCACAATAATCATTTCTGAACATTCCGTAAAGCAGGTTGCCAATATTTTCACCAATTTGAAATCTGATCAAGATCTGATGCACTATTTGTACAACTTCTTTCAGACAATAGTTATTTATGCTACTAGTTTAACTTTGTTACGAAAAATCTCCAAATGTTTTGGACCGATTTGCTTCAGATTTTGCAAAACATACTCTGAAACACCCTCCCCCCAGACAGACAGACAGACAAACACACCCACCTACCCCCCACGGTAAGGTGGGGTAAATACGACCTAGTAATTTCTTGTGGCTATAATACTTATCCAAGGTCGGATCTTAACCTTACATATGTTAAATCATTGGTAATATAAAGGAGCAACTGTTTGTAAAATATTTTTGTTACACCATCAACAGTTTTTGAGTTATTCGCATTTTAAGAAACGTCCATTTTTGCCATTTGCAATAATGGTGGGGTAACTGCGACCCCCTATTTGTTTGGCCAATTTTGCACAGAAATAGTTCAAAATGAACGTTTTTTTGGGAAATAATTATAAACAATTATGTTTTTTACATAAATGAACAAAATGTATTTAAACATAACAAAGTTTAGAGTACTAAATGTACTGAAACTTTTAACTGAAAAAAGATGATTTCATTGCACGGCGGTGCAACAGCAATATCGATCTCGAAATGTCAAAATCACGATTGACAGCTCGCAAAGACATTCTCATTTGTATTGCTACAACTGCTAGGCGAATATCGTTTTGATTGCGTTTTGTCGTTTTTCTTTTGTAATTTCGTACCATTTTCCTAAAAATAAATAAAAATTAACTTTGTTTACATAAATAAATAATTCCATAAACATAAACGATAAAAAATATGCGGTCAGATTACCCCACCATTTAGCGGTCGGATTTACCCCACCGTGCCATGTTTCATTTTACACACATAGAAATAATTTACATGACATTTCCAACAAAAACGACACGTACACTGAATAGGTCACTAAATGCACTACAAAAATCACTTACCGTTTGTTTTGTGATCGTTTTATTTAATAAGGTAAATCTAGTGATGCAATGTGCAAAATGGTTTAAATGGCTCTAAGCACTATGGGACTTGACTTCTGTGGTCATCAGTTCCCCAGAACTGAGAACTACTTAAACCTAACTAACATATGGACGTCACACACATCCATGTCCGAGACAGGATTCGAACCTGCGACCGTAGCGGTCTCGCGGTTCCAGACTATAGCGCCTAGAACCGCTCGGCCACCCCGGCCGGCTGCAATTTGCACTAAAATTAAATTTAAACTATCGAAATCACACTTGTTGTCTTTTGGTTGTCTAAATGTAAAATGTGGCAAAGCTGTCAATATATATATATATATATATATATATATATATATATATATATATATATATATATATATATATATATATATATATATATATATACAAACGATTTTAAGCAAAATTCTCAGAAAGTTCAAGTTCTTCACCAATTTTCTTCAAATTTTCATATAATACTCTCGCTAGCGTTCATATTTTTATTATGTATGGTTTATATGATACGTATCTACGAGTATATACTGTATAAAGAGGATAAATCGTTACCAAATATCTTGAAAAGTTATTGATGTATTTACTTCAAATTTTTACACAACACTCTAATAAACATTCAGACGGACATAGGCTACATATTTCTGTAAACACCAATACACAGGTTTTCTGTCAAAACCGCCTGTGAGAAAAAAATGCTGTACCGTAGAAGTGTACGGTTTAGTTTTCTTTCTCACAGTCAATTTCAACTGTGATAACAGGTTACTTAAGCCTTTAGACAAATAGTTTCTCTAAATATATATTTTTCTCCTTATATATAATTTTAAACAAAATTTATATGCATAACAATGTTTTACTTCGTTTTATTCCTCGCAGTCGGTCTTATGGGTTATGATTAAAATACTGCTGCGGAATCTGAATGATTCCAAGCGATTTACTCATTCATTTTGAGAGATGTCAGTTCTGTATCAAGGCCCTAATTCCGAGAAAAAAAAAAAAGAGATGAACAGAGAAGTTGGAGGAAATGAACATAGAGAGAGGGAAGTAGGAGATGGAAAGAGTGAGGGGGATGGGGGGCATGGACAGAGAGGGGGGAGGAGGTGATGGAAAGAGAGAGGGAAGAGGAGGAAATGGAGAAAGAGAGAGGGGACGAGATGACCAGAGAAAGGGGGATGGGGAGATGGACAGAGAGTGGGCAAAGGAGAACGACAGAGAGAGGGAAGAGGAGGAGATGGAGATAGAGAGGGGGAGGGGAAGGAAGAAATGGACAGAGAGAGAGGGGGAGTGTGGGAGATGGAGAAAGAGAGGGGAGGAGGAGAGGGACAGAGAGAGGGGGAAGATGGAAACGAGATTCTCATACATATTTAGCAATTGAAAGTATTGATGGATTCGCTAGTTATAGATAAATGGAACATCTGCAAAAAATCTGGGGTATTGTTAGTACTGTCTACTCGGTCATTTATATACGAAATGAACAGCAAAGATCCCTGGACATTTGCCTGGGATACACACGATTTTATTCCTACATCTGTAGACGACTGTCCATCCAAGATACCTCCCTGTGTCCTCCTTACCAACAAATCCTCCATTCAGTCACAAATTTTGCTCGATGCCCCATAAGAACTTATTTTTGATAATAAGCTTATGTGTGGTCGCATGCTTAGTTATCGGAAATAGAGAAATACTGCATCTACTTGACTGTGTGTATCTCGTCCTTTTCATGTGAGAAAAGTGAGACTAGGGTTACACAAGATCAATGTTTTCGAAATCCAATCTGGTTGGGATGAAGGAGTCATTCTGTTCGAGATTCCTTATTACGTTTGAGCTTACGTTCCAAGAATCTACAAAGAATATGTATTAAGGATATTGGACGGTAATTTTGTGGCTCACTTCTGCTACCCTTCCTGCAGATGGGTGTGACATGCGCTTTCTTCCAACTACGTGCACGGTATTTGCTCGAGGCATCTAGTTAAAAGAGGGACTAACTCAACTGCAAATTCGGTATTCAAGGATTTCGTCCGGCCGTGGAGCTTTGTTTAGTTTTAACGACTTCACCACTCAACACCACTCATACTATCTATTTCACTCATCTTTTCAGTCTTATTAGAACGAAAGTGGAGCAATACTCAGGCGTTTTCCTTTGTAACGGAACGTTTGAAAATGGAGTTAAGCATTTCTGATTTTGCTTTGCTACTGACAATTTCAATTGTTGTATTGTCCCTGAGTGTGTGGATGCTAACTTTCGCGCCAATAACAGCTTTACGTAAGACCAGAATTTCTTTGGGGTTTTTGAAAGATCCTGCGACATTATTCTGTCAAGCTAGTCATTGGGAGATTCATGCTTTGCTTTCTTGACAGTTAAATGCGTTTCATTTAGCATCGTCCTATCTTTAGTCTTACGCTTTGTTTTATACCTATTATGTAGTAGTATCTGTTCCTTAAGAAGTGTTTTCACACTGACAGTATACTACGGAGGGTTCCTACCCTCATGAACTCTTGTACTGGGTACATATCTATACAGTGCATGGTTAAGTACTATTTAGTCTCGAGCCATAGTTTTCCTAGATTCTTTTTTCTGAGTTAAGAGTTTTATATTATAGAGATATGGCACTACTGCTTCTTTATCTAGTTTACCGAAAATACAGATTTTCCTACTTGTTTTAGTAGCCCTTTGTATTTTGGTAATCATTGTTGCTACATCGGTCTCATGCTCCTGGTACCAATTTCTATGTGACCATCCTAAAAGCGATTGGGTCTACTTGTTTCCATTAGATCTAATATCTTTCCATCACGACTTGGGCTTTGAACGATCTGTTGTAGGTGGTTTTCATACAAGGCATTTAGTAATGTTTCGCATAATGTCTAGTCACATATACCGCTAGCAAAACTGTAATTCCCTCAAATGATTGTTGGATGGTTACAGTATGATTGAGAAACATACGTACTAGCAAACGGAGGCTTTCTCTACAGTTTCCGGCTACATCAAGAGGTGCGTCTGGTGACGATATTGATGGAAAGCCAAAATCACTGTAAGTGAGGATAGGATTTTGATAAGGGTAATGCACATGCGCGACACGAACATACAAGTTCCAGGTCTCGAACTTGTGTGAACTACTGAAATAAAAATTCAAGTTAGGAAAAGAAATTCATTTTATTTGTTTTATACATTTCATCTCTTTTCTCGTACGGACACGAAACGTTGCTGTTATGAAAATAAGCATTTAATCCTCCTTGACATATTTATTATTAACCATGTCGGAACGCGGCGTTCCTGTAGCTTTGTGCAGCAGGTTGTGTTTATTTTGCTTGTAACCCCTAACGAAAGTGAAGTAATTGTTCTCGGTTGTCAGCATGGTGGGAAAATATTCTGAGCAAAGGCCTCTGTTGCTTCTGCGGCCTGTCAACTCACGAGAAGTAGCTGTGTGAATTCATTAAACAAATTCTGAGAACGCAGGACATACACATTTGCACAACGCAAGGAGGTCAGAATAAAGGGAGATGGCGTTACTTATGCAGAGAACAGAGCACTGGCTGAAGCAAGGGGACGTAGCAGTCTGCCATCTTTTTGATACCAAAACAAAGATTTCTCTACTTAAGTCTATTTAAGACCACTGAACTTACAGCCACATCTGGGGATGTACTTACATAACACATACTTTCGTGGAAGAATACGAGAAACCAGATAGCTGAGAACTTAATTTCTTGATGTGAAATTTAATTCGTTAAGCATTGACTACATCCTAGCTAAACGACAGTCGAACTTTTAGCTGTAATAGTTGGCAATACAACCTGCAAAAGATCCTCCCGATCATTTCACTACAAAATGTACGATTTTCAGAATGTAAACTCTGAATGAAAATTATTAATTGATCTTACTTTCGATTAAGCATTACAGCCAAAAACCAAAAATTTACACTTAATGTAAATTAATGCCTATTTTGTCTCTCTCGCTCATTTTTCCTCTTCTAAGAATGTTCAGGTCTTTCTATACAATGTCAATTCCGTTTGACAGTTTTCCGCAATGGGAATATACAGTTCAGTAGTGATTTTAACTTAGCATTACAATCAGCAGGGCACATGTATTCAGATACGATATCTGTAAAAAATAATTTCAACACCAAATGGCTTACACACTTAAATAATCGTTATATATGCAACAGAGCAATACTCTACTGCTTTGTGACATTAATTATTTATTTCCCTTTCACAAACAAAGCAAACTTGTAAACTGTTAACCAGTGTACTTTATTACAAATATAGTCACAGCCCTCCATTTGCATTTACTTTTGTTTTTGTGGGAGGAAACATTCAGCATTTTCACTATATGAGCCATACTAGATTGTAACACAAGGTGATTAGCAAGTTACCATTGATGTCTCATGTGTGCACTGAATTTCAGAAATAATGTCTTGAATAAACACTTACTCGGTCCTTCATCAACCATTCAATCAACGGAATTCCATGGACACACATATTGCATCAATTATGAAACAATTTACTACACTTTGCTGCCAGTCATTGCTCTAGGAGGTGTCAAAGGAAGTATCAAATATAGACGTGAAATAATCATATGTTCTTATATGATAAAATTTAAGCGTTGATACTAAAGACCTCAAAGCTGAGCAACATTTCTGAAGAGTGACAGAACATGTTGTCTCGGCATACTGATGTGACAACTCTTCATTTATACTGGGTACACTGTTAAGTTCTGAAATACTCTCTGCATGTACATAGTTCTTCTTCTGCAAGGCCTTTATCACATGATTCAAATGACTACAAAGGGCGTTAAAAAGTTTTGCAGCGTGGTATATATAAATTATTTTGCAGGAGGAGAACGAAATTTTTTGTGAACGTACGTGGAAAATTTAGCTATACGTTGGTATATAAAAGTATTTTCTTTTATTTACAGATGAGCCATAATGGACCGTGAAGTAGATACCAGGTTGCGGTTGCGACAATGGTTGCTGATGGAGTTCCTCTTCAAGACCGGCGATGACTCTGCCACATCGATTCACAGGAAGTTGCTCCCTGTTTATTGAGAGGACACAGTGGATTGCAGCAGTATCTAGCCGTTCTTGCAGGGGTTTAAAGAAGGTGATTTCTCTCTACTGGACAATCCACGATGCGGTAAACCATCGACGGCAGTGAGTGATGTGAATAAGGAGACTATTGATCAAATCATCCAAAATGAGAGAAGGGTGACGACACGACAGCTTTCTGAAATGACTCGTTTGTCATTGGGTAGTGTGGTATCACAGGTACAGTCACTAGGGTACAGAAAAATATGCACACATTGGATGCCTAAATTATTGACAAGAGAAATGAAAACGATGAGGAAGAATGTGTGCGAGGGTCTCATGAAGACCTTTAATGAAGTGTGGAAACAGTGTTTTGACGGCGTCATTACCCAGGATGAAACATGGTTGTTTTTGTCCGAACCTGAGAGCAAAACGCAATCCATGGAGTGGCGTCATCCGGGCTCCACTCAGAAGAAGAAATCAAGACTTTCACGAACAGCAGGCCGAAAGGTGATGGCCTCCTTCTTCTGTGATCAGTGTGATGTCGTTTTCATTGACTTTTTGGAACATGCCTCCACAACTAACCGGAGCCGTTAGTGTTTGTCACTGGACAAGCTGCGACGTGCCATCAAGACCCGCAGACCACAGCTTCAAGATCAGCTCATCAGCTACACCTTGACAATGCCAAGCCCTTATGACGCAAGAGAAAATGAGAAAAATGTGTTGGAAAATTGTTCATCATCCTCCCTGCAGTCCGGACTTGGCTCCGTCTGATTTTTACCCTTTTGGTCGCCTGATGACCCACGTACGAGGTAAAACATCTGAGAGGGAGAAAGACCTTATTTCCTGCGTCAAGCGATGGTGTAAAAGGCAATCCCCACGATTTTACCCAAGTGCATTTACATCTTGGAAAGAACGTTGGGCCGGATGCGTCACAGCTGATGGAGGCTACACTGAGTAGACTCAATGTACAGCTAAATGTCCCAAGTATATTCACAAAACATTTCATTCGACTCCCTCAAAAAAAAAAAAAAAAAAAAAAAAAGAGACGACTGTCCAAAACTTTTTGAACGCCCTTTGTATTTCGTTGCTTGAGGCGATAGTTTATTTGCTGAAGAAACTTGATTTTCTTTCTGTTCTGCATTTTTGCTTCAGACATAAAGTACAAATTTCTCTTGAAATAAATAACAGTGTCATGATGTGGTGCATCTGGGTTGAGGAAAACGTCTTTTGGCAACACTAGGTAACGAACTAACGCATAAAATTAGCATTACATACCAAAGTTTTTGATGTATATAAATTGTTATTACGTTTTGCAGCAGCAGTTAAAAGAAAGAAAAGCTCTTCCAACATATCGTTTAACACACAGCAGAATAATCATATATGCACAAAAAATAATTAATAATGCAAACACATTGAAGTTCACTCAAACTGAGCTCTTTGGGAATGGTCTGAACGTATTGTGCTGTATTTTGTTGATGTGTTATATTTCGTAGCAAAGCGTTGATCCACAGTCTTTTCCTTACATTGGCCTTCATGAAACTACATATTGTAAACATAAAAGTCAGTAAGTGAAACGTCGAAACGAACAGTCCATATTTAACCCAAAACTAAGCATTTACCTGTACAAAGTAACAACAGATTTTCCGCTTCTGTTTATGCGTCTACAGGTTTGTATTTTGATTAATAACACTACAATATACAGGTGCTACGCTCGAAGTTTGTTTTTCAAACGTATGGCGTAGGGCATAGGTTGATAGCTTCACATTTTTCACGCTATAGTTTTCTCATAGATTCTAACCTACTTGGAACAACGCAATCTCTCTTGCAGTTTGTAGCACAGGACACATAATGAAGCGATAATAGTAGTTCCTGTTCCTATCACAGTCATGTACAGGAACAACTACTAAGGATAACACTTTGTATGTGGCCGGATATGTTTATTTCGGAAATGTTTTCAAATACTTGAACTGGAAAACCAAAGAAGGAATAGCTATTAATAGACAGTGTCTGAAAGGTACTCATTTTGTGAATAACATTTTACTGTAGCCTCTTGTACAGGCTACCTTTTAAATATCTCCAATTAAATTTTTCTGTTTTTAGTAATCGAATAACGTATTGCCTAACTTTATATGTTCGTGCCTGCGATCTACTGTATAACAGTTGATAGATTTTTAACTGTTGCGGGAGTTGTCTCAATCGGATTTTCGCTGCTCAGGTATAGACGTTGTGCAATAATCAAGGTCGCTAAAATTGTACTAAGTGGTATAGTCTCATTAAACACAATAAGAGGGAGTCACTACCTTCGTTGGAAACATTTATTCATGCCTAGCCTCAAAACAGATCAAATCGTCACACACTGTTATAATAATCTGCGCACTCTATTATCACTGTAATCCATTGCTGTAGACGGGAACACATATTATCGGCACCCGCATATTTATAGTCACTTTTTCGTAAAGACAGTTTGTCACCGTTCAGTATGATTCTTACGGTTTGGTGAGGGCCAACCCACAACTATGAGGACACAGCCGGTACGAAATGCCACTTCTCGCTGCGGCATTACAAAAAACAACACTACACAGGACTGCTTCTGACAACAGTATCACTCGTTCGGTGGCTTACCCTCGACTTGTGTGACTAAAATATAGTTTTCTCTGAGTAAGGGACCGCTTTCCCTCACATCCGCGTCCTAAAAGAATTCTTTGGAACCACAGGAGAAAAATAAGTACAAAAAGTTGCAAGGGTTACAGAAAAAACAAGGTAAGGGACGTTAAATTCATCATTGACACCTGTCACCCTTTTCACAGCACAGCACAAAAACACTCACTTAACTTATTTCAGCTTCCCCTCTGGTTTGCCACACTTTCAGCAGGGGTTATGCAGTCCATACCACCACCATTATTTCCGCTCACCTCAGGCACCATAAATGAAAGGCAGGAAAGAAATACTACAAATTAATAAGTATTCCATTCTTATCTCTCCCAAACTGTTAATATGAAATATGATAAACAAAACAAATTCATTTATATGAATATGTGGTATCTATACTTTCGGACATGTCTGAAAGAAAAGACACCAGGCAGAATCCGTAGCTGTGATACATACATACATGTGGAGGGGGAAGAAAAGTCAGGAAGAGGAAGGAGCTTATGATGTCGCCTACATTGAGGTTTTATGCAGAATCAGCGGCGACGAGTGAATATGTATGACGGAATGGGGCTCGAAGCTGCGATCTCCCGCTTACCAGGCAGTTGCGTTACCCACTGCATCAATCAGACACAGTGTTTATCGCAGCTGCATTCAGACCGACCCAAATTCCCACCTAGGGTCACCTCTTCACTGTCCTCATCCATGTCCTCTACGCTCGCTATTTTGAGATTCCTGCAGAAGGCCTAATGTAATTGTGCATCTGCACTGAAGATGATTGATTCGTTGCTCACCACCATGTGTGGTGTCTGTTATTTTCACTACCTTCAGTACTGATGCACAATTATGGTCGGCCTTCTGTGGGAATCACAAAGTGCCAGCATGGAGGACGTGAACATGGATTACAGATAGGTAGCACTAGGTGGGGATGTGGGTCAGATGGGATACATGCCCAGATAGTCTGTGCAATCGCAGTAAATATTGTATCTGGGTTGCGCAGTGGTTAACGCATCTGCCTACTAAGCACGAGCTCCCAGGTTCGAGGCCCAGTCCAACACACATCTTCAATCATCATCGCTGATTCCGCATAAATTACTGATGCAGCTGCCATCAATAGCTCCTTGGCTTTCCTTTCCTTTCACCTACCTCCACCTTCAATCTACACAAAACAATTTCAATGTATCTAATTATACAATCAGTTGACAACTATTTACTCTCTTCCAAAGATTAGTCAGAAATGTAAATGCTAAGTTAAGGTTCTGAAACTGTCTTGCGAAAGCACACACTATTATAGGTATGTAACCTCCCCCCCCCCCCCCCCCCAGTTTCGCACCGAACTATATTATTCGCATACGCTGTGGGTGAAGTTATATTTTAATTATTTTAACTTAATATATATCTTTCCTCCTTGTTATGAGACTCATTGTTATCCACTTCCGTTATTGTGAGAACTACTATATGATAACATCTCCTTTCTTAACTGCTGGAATTTATTAATTAAATCACTCAATTTATAAACATTTATGGACATCACACACTCTGTGCCATTCTGACACTCATGTACGGCCTCGCTACCGAGCAACCTCTCTCTCTAGCCTCTCACAGCCGACTTCCACCCACGGACTCCAACACTCGGGTACTGCTTACTCCCTCGCACATTGTTGACTGCACTGCAGTCTTTGCTTAAACCATGTATGATCTCTGCATAGTGCATAATCGATACTACGTAAGCGTATTGTACCCTTACAACTAGAAATGGTGATTTTACTTTGTCATAAGTTACTTATTGTGGTTAAATGGTAACTATTTTCCCAGTAAGAGTGGTAATACTTTCTTTTTCAATTCACACATGATCCAAAATTTGAAGTATTGCCATTCATGATTTATTAAATAGTGTCAGAACTCTACTTCTGAAGCCTGGTTCAACTGCATACATTGTCAGTCTTGACGGCTAACTACATCACCTCCATTATCAACTGTGATAGCTGACCATATCATTAAATTATTATTTCTTTGCCATTCATGAGTAACCTTTTACTTGTTATCATCATACTTTTCTGATAGTCACTTGCATATAAATACACAGAGATACAAATACTACAACTTGCGTTAAATTAAGCGACATTGTTCGAATATTTCATACGCCATACACCTTACAACTCCCATGAACCTTCACTACATATATATCTCTCAACTTTATATCGTCTTCACTTCTGATATTTACTCCTTCAGCATCCATTACTCACCTTTATTCAACTTAATAATTACACACAAACACCTCCATGTGCATTTACTTCCTCACAAATCATTGACCTCGTTACATTAATCATCCTTATGCTTCATATTATTCATCTAAGCAAGTAACTTCTCATGTGTACGTCATTTTATGCGTTTTCCTGTTCCTTACAACCATCAGTTGTTATGTCATTCCACTTTTTTTTACAGTTCCTCTGCTCTCTCGTGACTCACAGAACAAACTTAAAAGATTTTATAGGATTGTTTACACATACTGATTAGTTTCACTAAAAAATTTAAATACACTCCTGGAAATGGAAAAAAGAACACATTGACACCGGTGTGTCAGACCCACCATACTTGCTCCGGACACTGCGAGAGGGCTGTACAAGCAATGATCACACGCACGGCACAGCGGACACACCAGGAACCGCAGTGTTGGCCGTCGAATGGCGCGAGCTGCGCAGCATATGTGCACCGCCGCCGTCAGTGTCAGCCAGTTTGCCGTGGCATACGGAGCTCCATCGCAGTCTTTAACACTGGTAGCATGCCGCGACAGCGTGGACGTGAACCGTATGTGCAGTTGACGGACTTTGAGCGAGGGCGTATAGTGGGCATGCGGGAGGCCGGGTGGACGTACCGCCGAATTGCTCAACATGTGGGGCGTGAGGTCTCCACAGTACATCGATGTTGTCGCCAGTGGTCGGCGGAAGGTGCACGTGCCCGTCGACCTGGAACCGGACTGCAGCGACGCACGGATGCACGCCAAGACCGTAGGATCCTACGCAGTGCCGTAGGGGACCGCACCGTCACTTCCCAGCAAATTAGGGACACTGTTGCTCCTGGGGTATCGGCGAGGACCATTCGCAACCGTCTCCATGAAGCTGGGCTATGGTCCCGCACACCGTTAGGCCGTCTTCCGCTCACGCCCCAACATCGTGCAGCCCGCCTCCAGTGGTGTCGCGACAGGCGTGAATGGAGGGACGAATGGAGACGCGTCGTCTTCAGCGATGAGAGTCGCTTCTGCCTTGGTGCCAATGATGGTCGTATGCGTGTTTGGCGCCGTGCAGGTGAGCGCCACAATCAGGACTGCATACGACCGAGGCACACAGGGCCAACACCCGGCATGGTGGTGTGGGGAGCGATCTCCTACACTGGCCGTACACCTCTGGTGATCGTCGAGGGGACACTGAATAGTGCACTGTACATCCAAACCGTCATCGCACCCATCGTTCTACCATTCCTAGACCGGCAAGGGAACTTGCTGTTCCAACAGGACAATGTACGTCCGCATGTATCCCGTGCCATCCAACGTGCTCTAAAAGGTGTAAGTCAACTACCCTGGCCAGCAAGATCTCTGGATCTGTCCCTCATTGAGCATGTTTGGGACGATGAAGCGTCGTCTCACGCGGTCTGCACGTCCAGCACGAACGCTGGTCCAACTGAGGCGCCAGGTGGAAATGGCATGGCAAGCCGTTCCACAGGACTACATCCAGCATCTCTACGATCGTCACCATGGGAGAACAGCAGCCTGCATTGCTGCGAAAGGTGGATATACATTGTCCTAGTGCCGACATTGTGCATGCTCTGTTGCCTGTGTCTATGTGCCTGTGGTTCTGTCAGTGTGATCATGTGATGTATCTGACCCCAGGAATGTGTCAATAAAGTTTCCCCTTCCTGGGACAATGAATTCACGGTGTTCTTATTTCAATTTCCAGGAGTGTAGATGTTTCCTTTTAAATCTGGCAGTTATCTTTAGTTTATTAGCACTACCATTTCTCCAGTTCTGATTTTAAATAATTACACAAATTAAGGATATTGGATGTCTCAATTAGTACTTTAACATTGATTTCATATTATTATGTATATAACTGTTCCTTATTGAAATACTTGGACGAACACTGTTTAATATAGTCAACAACTTCTACAGTTTTATTAGTATATGGGTAGGAAAGATGAGAGAAGAGTGAAACCTGAAAAAGGAAGTGAAGTCTCACCTGTCTGGGAGTGTACCAGTCACCAATTGGTATACCAACAAAGGAGTTGCTAGTTCCCTGCAACTTCTCTGATACTACTATGTCACCTGGATTATGCCGATATATTTTAAGAGACTTGTAATGTAGTAAATCTTCTAATGTTGCACTTTGACAACTCTTGGGAAATCATTTCTTCATAAATTCTCCTTCACATTGATAGTAATTATTAACCTCTTCTTCCTTATTAACACCGCAAATGAAAACTTTGTTTTCCTCTGTGCCTTTTACTAACAGGATTTTGCCTGCATTTTTAAAGCGTGTTGGACAAACTCCTGTTAACTAGTCAGCAAATATCACTGGGTGCAGCATCCCCTTTGGTTTAGACTTTTGTCCCATATCAGTCTGGGTGTGTCTGTTGCCAGTGTTCACTGATGTGGTAACATTACCTTTCCCAACGATCGAGTTTGCATTGCTAATTCTCCTGTCATATGATAACTCAAGTCCTGCCAAACATTCTGGTGGTGGTAGTGGTGTGTGGTGACTCAGATCTTAGTAGGCTACCGCTTCTTGAAGATCATGAGCCTTGCGGCTATGGAAAGAGGCCTCACACTGGCGTGGTACTTGTTTAAATAAAGATACAGTTGCTACTGTCCTATTGCCAGCAGTTGTTTAAGCATAACACAGATGGACTTAAAATTAGGACAAGTAAGATCCAAACTTAGGGTGATACGTGTTTAAGCTGTAATGTCAGAGGGGTGTACGGAAATAATTTTAACTGAAGACAGCTGGACTTTTACTCTGGTCAGGCTGCATGTGACACCAGGAGAAAACCTGGTGGTCAACTTGAATTCTGTAAGTGACTGACACATAAAAATGACCATGGCCATACACCTCACAGTTAATAATAGTTTGGGGAAACCATGTTAAGTCTAACAGACAGGCCAGGACTTGCAGGGCAAACAAACACTTTTTCTCGTAGAACTGGTGCAGGTAGTAGGGGACCACTTTTGTTCCAGAACCACATGACTATAGGGGAAACAAATATCCTCTATCTCATGAGGAGGGGGGGGGGGGGGGGGAACTGACAGCAATGCGTTCTGTCTTCATATTCTACGTCATTCATCTTGGATTCCAGCATGACAATGTGCCATCTTGAATTTTCAAATTTCTGCCAAGCTTATATTTAGGACAACAGCTCCACTTCCATTGTGACATCATAGGAGTGTGGGAAAACCCACTAGCACAATTCGACTATTTTGTGATTTCCCAACAAAGGTTGAATTTGCTGCCATTTTATACTCTTTGCCAGAATCCACGCTGTGTACCTACTATCACTGACCCTATGTCCTACTGTAGGGAATAAAGCGAAAACAGGCAAACCTACGTTTCTAGCTTTTGTAGGTATAGAGAAAACTTTTGACAGGGTTGACTGGCATGTAAGTTTCTGAGGTAGCAGGGATCAAATACAGGCAGCAAAAGATTGTATATATAAGTTGAACGGAAACCAGACAGCTGTTATGAATTATAGAGCAAGAAAGGGAAGCAGTTGTTGAGAAGGGAGTGAGACAAGCTTGTACCCTTCCCCGATTTTACACTGAACAAGCACTAAAGTAAAACAAAAAAAGGAGAACGAATTAAAGTTCAGAGAGAAGAAATAAAAACTTTGACGTTTGCCGATGAGATTGTAATTCTGGAGGAAAGAGAAAAGGACTTGGAAGAGCATTCGCACGGATTGGACAGTCTCTTGAACAGAGATATAAGACGAATGTTAACAACATCGAAAGAATGGTAATGGAATTAAATCAGTTGATGCTGAGGCAATTACCCAGGAAATAAATGGCTAAAAGAAGTAGACGGGTTTTGTTATTTTAGCAGCAAAATAACTGACGTTGGCCCCAGTAGACAGAATATAAAATGGTAACGACAAGGAAAGAGTTTTTATAGAAGAGAAATTTGTCAAAATCAAGTGTCAATGTACGTGTATCGAAGTGGTTTCTGAAGATATTTATTTAAAGTGTAGCCTTGTACGGAAGTGAAACGCGAACTTTAAGCGGTTCAGACAAGAAGAAAATAGAAGCTTTGAAGGCTCAAATGGCTCTGAGCACTATGGGACTTAACATCTGAGGTCATCAGTCCCCTAGACTTAGAATTACTAACCTAAGGACAGCACACAGATCCATGCCCGACGAAAGATTCGAACCTGAGACCGTAGCAGCAGCGCGATCCCGGAATCAAGCGCCTAGAGCCGCTCGGTCACAGCGGCCGGCAAGCTTTGAAGAATGATGAAGCTTATATGGATAAATCGCATAACTCTTAAGGAGGTGCTGATCATAATTGGAGAGAAAAGAAATTTGTGGCACACTTGTACTTAATGAATGGATCGACCGATCGGCGGACTGAGGACTAAAACGGCAACAAGAAAGTAGCAGACACATAAACTCTTCATCGAGTAGATCGCTAACGACCTCGTCATTGATGAGACGTTAAACTGTAGTGTCCCTTCCTTCATATTTGTATTCTTATTTCAATTTTCCTCACGCTGACGATGCAGAGGGAAACCTTCTAAGAGGCTGCGCAGCTAGTGCATAAAGAGAATAACAAGCAGTATTCCACTTGTATATAGTGTCTGATTATGCAGAGACGTAATCTCTACAGGTCACATTCTACTGCATCAGAAAAAAAGAAATCAGGATACTCAGTTGTTAACGAGGAGCAAAAAAACTGCTTTTGCATAACTCTAATTGTATATACCAGGTACATAGAAGTAAGGGAACAAAACATCGAGGCAAATGCTCACGTATGTAGTCACACACGCAGCACATACGCACGCACGCATGCTCACACCTGGAGAGCGTACTTGCGCGCGAGCGCACACACACACACACACACACACGCACCACACACGCACAGGCTAATTAAAAAGGTTTCCGCCGTAATAGAGATAGGATCAAAGACACATCGTAACTTTCTTTTTGAAGAGTCTGTTCGAAAGCCAGATGTTTTCTGTTCTCAACGAGTGCGTATCAGCATACCGATGATGTCGGACTCAGCGGGCTGAAAAGGAAGACCGCAACTTTCCACATCGGTCGCCTTCACATCATCCTGTCACCGAGTTCACATCCAGATTCTCGGTGCGGAAAAGCGCCAATGACTGCAAAACACAGTTTATTTTATTTTTCCTGTGTCACAGTCGCTCATTGTCAAGTATAAGAAAATAGTCATTGTGGTCTTCACAACTAGTGCAATGTAAAGCAGTTTGAATCTTCCCCCCCTCCCCCCCCCCATTCAGGTCTTCATCTCCCTAGGCAGTTCTGTTGCCCCTCCTTCCCCTCCTCCCCGCCGCGCCCCTCACCACCCCTCTATTACGAAATTCGTGATTCATTGACGGCTTTCACTCAAGTTGTGTCATAAATTTCGTTTTTTCACAATTCGATTCAGTAGCAAGTTATTAATATTCAGATCTCCCCATCCAGTTGTAACAACAACGACGCTGTACTATTGTACGTATAAATAATATTTTTTTTCTTCTGATTTTTCGATAAACTTGTCTAATTGATGTTCTGATTTTATTTCTTTTTTGTTTCACGCCATTGTGTTAAGAAAACTGTAAACATGCTTCAATGTGAATGTTAATGTTTAAGTCAAATGTCAAGTAATATTGTGATAGAATTGAAATGTAACAAATGTTGGAACTGTTGTAAGATGTTTAAAATTGTAACGGTGCGTCTGGTCCATACGTAGGCAATGTGTTACGATATGTAGCATGCAAAACCTTGGGTGAATACCCGGCCTGTCAGGGAGCGGTAAAAGGTGGATGGCAGGCGAGCGCGGGAAACTGCGCACGGCCACTGCACGGCACAAGGGGCTCAGCAGTTGTAGTTGGAGTCTGGCACTGGTCTGAGCAACACCTTCTGGAGCGAGGAGGCCCTCCTGGAAGACGTAGCTTCATTGAGCCTCAGGTACGCCGTTCGAACGCCCACACAGCATGGCAAAAGTCCATAGGCACTAAATGGAAAAGTATTGCGACGCAAAGAAGAATTAAAGTGCCGATACGTCAAGAGCCATAGCTGTGGTTGTATGTGTGCTCTTTGCCTCGCCACCTTGCCGCCCACCAACCGCCGCATCGATACTAGCAGGTTGAAACTTTTAGTACTGTATTCGTATGGATCAGAGAGTGAACTGTGCAATAATAACCTAAATTTTACCAGAACTTTCCCACCATTTAATTGTCCTCACAACTAACCTAGACAGGGTCCTCTCCAAATGTTGTGCGATCCGAGTGTCCCGAAATGAAAATTAAAATTTGTGTTAATAATAATACTTTGCAGAACTAGCTATGTTAGAATGATGTTTAAAGAAATGTTTTGTTAATGAACCAGTAAATGAATAACGAAGGTTTAATGAAGTTGAAAGATACCTTTAGTATTGATGTAGTAATTAAGTTTATTATTTCGAGACAGATTTAAAGGCATTTAAATGAGCAGTAAATAATATGAAAAGAGTAGTAACTTATATACTGGAAATCTTGAAGGCATAATAAATTCGGTAATCATTTTTTAAATACAGCTATCATAACAGTTTCAGACCCCCCCCCCCTCCCTCTCTTTTATTCATTGGAATTCTGAAGTGTTCTAAAGTGGTTTGACCAGCAAAAGTTAAAGTCAATATAAAAGACAAAAAATATCAGTGTTTTATCTTTATCAGATTTGACATTTTGTGTGTGGCTCGAAAGTGTTATTTCTAGGGTAAGCTATGCCCGATTTTAATCAGATTAATAGACAGTATAAAGTTTTGTAGTATACATTATAGTGTAGTGTTATGTATTCATGGTTTTTCCAAATCAGCACAGAACGCAAAACTATCAGTTAAATAGGTTTTCTGGTTCTAAAATTCTACTATATTATGCAATGTTACTACTTGTTGTTTTGCATGAATGCATACCAACTTGTACAGGGAAGAAACTCAGTTAATGCCTAATTAGGCTGGCGACCGTATTATTAACAAATTGGTGGCATCTTCAGGGTTGCTTTTGGTCCATCTCGACGTGTAATTGCATTTCGAACTTACTTGACGGATCATTGTTATTACAGAGTGGATGTAAGTCTGATTTGCCACCATTCGGGCACACGCGGTCGATAACTATACGAAAATCCTTTCTCATAAGGTGAACCCCGCTCATTTACCATAGCACAGGCTTTAACGAGTACTGTGTCACGCGGAGGTGACACAGTCTCCAAATCTCTCCACAGCATCGCGCGTTCTCTTCTTGTCTGAACTCCTTATCATCCACGTTTCCATTCTATACAAACTACACTCTAGACAAATAACTTCAGAAAAGACTACCTAACACTTAAATTTATATTCGATACCAACAAACTATTCATTTCAGAAATTTTTTTGTTGGTGGCCCCACCAGCAGTGGAGGGTGAATCTTTGAGACTGTCAGCTCCTCGTGCAGGCGAAAAGTCATTAAACACACGTCGACCAGAGGTGAAGCGAGCAAAGCCAACACGTCTTAAAAAGTGACCACAAAAATTTGAACAACGAATTCAACCACTGTGTTACAATATTTTCTTTTAGTCATATTATAACTGTCCTAATCTACTCTTTTACCGCATGGTGACATGATGGTATCATTTTGTGATGTTGAGGAGTGGATGACATGAATTTGTCCACACATTACGAGGCTTTTAATGACTGACTGTTCAGATCTGAAGATGACGAGGAATGGTCCACAGTTCGTGTTCTAGTGGTATGCGTCGCCGTCTCTTGATAGCGGGTCCGACATTTGATTCCCGGCCGGATCGCAGATTTTCTTCTCAGAGGGATAGTGTTTTTATCTTGATATAATCATTTCATACCATTATCACAAAGACTCGCAAGTCACCGATGTGGCACCAAATAGAAAGGCTTGCAGCAGGCGGACGAATAATTCCATACGATCGTTTCCACGGCAATAAATTGCCAAAAACGATAACTACTAATTAAGCGATCTTAATACAACGGTTTATTATATAATTTGTCTTGCGTTTTTTATAACTTCATCGGTAATTGAATGGTACTCTGTGATGCAATTTTGAATAGAAATTGAAGAGGGGATGTGGGTTACTGAATAAAATATACAAGGTGCTATTTAAAAAAAGGACGTACTACTGTTCATATTTACGTAATGATCAAAATTACAGGAAAAGTAATCGGACTGCTTAATGTCCCACTGGTAGCAAAATAATATTTATACGAGTGTCTCATCCATTCCGTGAAGGCCCGAGGGACATCTACCGGTCGCCGTGTCATTCTCTGCTGAATACACCCTGTACCAGTCCTCCCATCAAGGAAAACCCTTGACAGTGCAAGGAATCGAACCAGGGTCCTCCGCATGGGAGCCATCTATGCTAAACGCTCAGCTACGGGGCTGGTTAAACAATATTTGCTTAATGTATTTTTCTTTTTAAATTTTTCTACCTTGCGTGTAAAAATGATCATTATTATGTTTACTTCGTGGAGGCTGCGCAGCCTGTTCCAGAAATGACCTTGTCCTTGGAAGTTAGACACTTCCCTGTCCAGTCGGTTTGTTGTTCATAGCGATTCTATGCGGACGATCTTGCTGCACTCATTCTAATGGTTACCCCATGTCGACCTGATTTTTCTTCATTTTTCTTTTCAGACAGAATATCTGTAGCTCTTGTCCTGTTTCTGTGTTTCGTATTCTGTCCATGACTATGCAGTCTTTGACTGCCCTTTAAAATTTCATCTCAACTAGTTAATTCTGCTTCCGTCTTTCTTCGACAGTGTCCATATCTCACTCCCAGATGATAGTACTGAAAACGCCATCATTTTGTAACGCTACAGCTTAGTTTCTTTTCTAGGTTTATATTTCTGAGTTCTATGAATCTTTTCGGGAGGACGACGGTTCATATCCACGTGCGAGATGATTCGTTTGGAAGGGCACTGCAAATTTGTTGCCGCATCCTTGATATTTTCCGAGCCTGTGTACCGTCTCTAATAACCTCGATGTCGACGGGACGCTAAATCTTCATTCCTATCTTCTATGAACTGTTCCACAAATATGTTTAAGCTTGCAACATTTTGTTTCTATGTCCTGATCTATTGTTGACAATATTTCACATCCAAGATAGTTAAAGGTGGATTCCTGCTCCAGTATTTTGCCACTAATCTTAATTTTGGATCTTATCAAGTTTTTTACTTATATGGAAATATATTCAGTCAATATACTTATTCGTCTGGATAGTGGTGCGATTAAAACGCCGTTTCCGCAGTGGGGAGGTGCGCCACCCCCTTATCGAATTCTCTCAGCGGATTAACGAGGAGGGGCGGTGTTCCGACCAACCTGGATGTGGTTTCTAGGCGGTTTCCCACACACCACTAGATAAATACCGGTCTGGTACAAAAGTCGAATATCAGTTACACAATTCACAAACATTTAAAAAGATTCTTCTGGGCTGTTGACTGCATGGTCAATACATAAAACTGTCCGAGAACTTTGTTGACAGTGACAATGGCCGCGGAAGGCTGCGCTTTCATTTAAAAAAAACTGTTGCTCACTTTGACATGAATAACACTACACGCAGTTTATTGGGATGCTCGCATTCCTGCCCGGGGAGTAATGGAGTGGAGACAGGAAGACCATCCAGCAAGCCCTGAAACTAGCCACGCCAGATCCATATCCAATCCGACCCTGCGCCGATTAAGGACAAAGACACAAGAAAATGTAGAAGATTATCAGTCCATTTTCTTCTGCCGTATTTCTTAAGAAGAGTAGCCTCTTTTTAAATTATGTGGCGTATTGTAGCAAGTCTACCACAGGAGGATGTCGAGCAGATAGTACAAACACTTACACAAGTCATTAGCAATGTATTAAAACCTGAACATAGTAATTACACTATGTGATCAAAAGTATCCGGACACCAGTCTGAATATGACTTACAAGTTCGTGGCGGCCTCCATCGGTAATGCTGGAATTCAGTATGGTGTTGACGCAATCATAGCCTCGATGACAGCTTCCACTCTCGCAGGCATATTTCCAGTCAGGTGCTGGAAAGTTTTTTGAAGAATGGCAGCCCATTCTTCATGGGGTGCTGCACTGAGAGGTATTGATGTCGGTCGGTGAGGCCTGGCACGAATTCGGCGTGTTCTATAGGAATCACGTCAGGACTCTTGCAGGCCAATCCATTATGGGGATGTTATTGTCGAGTAACCACTCTGCCACAGGTCGTGCATTATGAACAAGAGGTCGATGGTGTTGAAATATGCAGTCGCCATCCCCGAATTGCTCTTCAACAATGGGAAGCAAGAAGGTGCTTAAAACATCAATGTAGGCCTGTGCTATGATAGTGCCACGCAAAAAAGCAAGAGATCCAAGCACCCTCCATGAAAAACACGATCACACCATAACACCACCGGCTCCGAATTTTAGTGTTAGCACTACACGCGCTGGCAGATGACGTTCTCCGAACTTTCGCCATACACACACCACGCCATCGGATGGCCACAATGTGTATTGTGATTCGTCATTCCACACAACGTTTTTCCACTGTTCAATCGTCCAATGTTTATGCTCCTTACACCAAGCGAGACGTCGTTTGACATTTACCGGCGTGATGTGTGGCTTTTGAGCAATCGCTCGACCATAAAATCCAAGTTTTCTCACCTCCTGCCTATAAGTCATAGTACTCTCAGTGGATCTTGATGCAGTGTGGAATTCGTTTGCGATGATCTGGATAGACGTCTGCCGATTACACATTACGACCGTCTTCAACTGTTGGTGGTCTCTGTCAGTCAACGGTCGACGTCAGCCTGTACGCCTTTGTGCTGTACGTGTTCCTTCACGTTTCTGTTTCACTATCACATCGGAAACAGTGGCCCTAGGGATGTCTATCGAGCGAGGTGGCGCAGTGGTTAGCACACTGTACTCGCCTCGTCCGGCCATCCTTATTTAGGTTTTCTGTGATTTCCGTAAATGCAAATGCCAAGACGGTTCCTTTGAAAGGGCACGGCCGACTTTGTTCCCGGTCCTTCCTTAATCCGATAAGACCGATGACCTCGCTGTTTGGTCTCCTCCCCCAAACTACCCACCCCCTCTCCAACCATAGCGATTTTTAGGAGCGTACAGACGTATGATACAAGTAACACCCAATCGCCTGACCATGTTCGAAGTCCGTGAGTCCCGTGGAGCGACCCACTCTGCTCTCTCACGATGTCTGACTACTGAGGTCGCTGATATGGAGTAACTGGCAGTAGGTGGCAGCACAATGCACCAAATATGAAAAACGTGTGTTTTTGTTGGTGTCCGGGTACTTTTGATGACATATTATACCTAACGTCGGATACAAGTTGTGTCCACACAGATTACAAAAACTGATGTTGTCGCTAAGATGTATAACTCTTAGCACTTGACTACAGAATGATAGTTTCATGTCAGAGTACAATTCTTAACTGTTATAAAGTCCAGAATTACTATTCTATTCTCACGCTGGCTGATCTGTATTACGACGATACTGATGATTACACTTGATCGCTAGTAACATAGAGAATGGAGTGAGCGGTAGTGTGTTCGGACACAAGTAAGTGTCCGGCTACGGCCGCGGGAGGAAACAGTAGGGAACGTCTCTACCCCGAAGTCTCCGATTCCTTGCCGTGTCTTGCAGCTACTGCCTTTACTTGTGGCGCCGTCTTGTGGTACCTACATTTGCAGAGACCTCGTTCTGTGGACGACACCACAGATTATCTTCTGTCTGTTCTACATCTACATCTAAATCTACGTAGACACTCCGCAAGCCACTGTACGGTGCGTGGCAGAAGGTACCCTGTACCACTACTAGTTGTTTCCCTTTATGTTTCATTCGCAAATAGTGCGAGGGAAAAACGACCGTCTATATGCCTCCGTATGAGCCCTAGTTTGTTGTATCTTATCTTCGTAGTCCTTACACTCAAAGTACGTTGGCGGCAGCAAAATCGTTCGGCAGTCAGCTTCAAATGCCGGTCGTCTAAATTTTCTCAATAGTGTTCTTCGGAAAGAACGACATCTTCCCTCCAGGTATTCCCATTTGAGTTCCCGGAGCATCTCCTTAGCATTTGTGTGTTGTTCGAATGCACTGGTAACAAATCTGGCAGCCCGCCTCTGACTTGATTCGATGTCTTCCTTCAGTCCGACCTGGTAGGGATCACAAACACTCGAGCAGTACTCAAGAATATGTAGCACCAGCGTCCTATAAGTGGTCTGCTTTACAGGTCAACCAGTCTTTCGTAAAATTATCCCAACAAACCGACGTCGACCATTCACCTTCCCTAACACAGTTATTACACGCTCGCTCCACTTCATATCGCTTTGCGACGCTACACCCAGGTGTTTAAACGACTTGACTATCATGCAGGACACTAGTATCACTATATCCGAACATTACAGGTTTGATCTTCCTACTCCTCCGCATTAACTTACATTTTCCCACATTTAGGACTAGCTGCCATCCATCACACCTGCAGGAAATTTTTAGTGTAGCACTGTAACAATATCGTCTTCGTATCGATACAGAGCGGAATCGCTGTAACAGATATGTATGAAACAGCCGTTCTCAGAATCGCAGTTGGATGTGGGGGTGTCCTTGCTCGATTCCTATTTGAGTTAGGAACATGGGGTAAACAGTTCCTGTACCAAATGTTTCAAATGGTTTTAAGCACTATGGGACTTAATATCTGAGGTCATCAGTCCCCTAGGCTTTGAACTACTTGAACCTAACTAACCTAAGGACATCACACACGTCCATGCCCGAGGCAGGATTCGAACCTGCGACCGTAGCAGCAGTGCGGTTCCGGACGGAAGCGCCTAGAACCACTCGGTTACAACTACCGGCTATCCTGTACCGGAGCCACTTATATAACCATTCGAACAACTGGGTTGCTGTAGCTGTGTTACTGTATATTGAACCGATTAAGTCCTTTGGCAAACGATTTTAATCGGATTGGAATTAATGTTCTGCTAATGGCTCCATCGTTCGGATTTTACGTGCAAAAACAGTCACTTTTCAATAAATCCGGACTGGAACGAGACTGATGGTTCAAATTTGGTCCACCGTTGTATCGGACCTTAGTCTAAGACAAGTTTTAACTGTTTGAAAAAATCTAGCTTCCTTTTGCATTTTAAGGGCAAAAACACGTTTTTCTGGGAATTATTTCAAGCGCGTCACTTATATACTTTAAACTTCTACAAATCAGTTGCACGAAGGTAGATAAATTTATAAAGTAAAACTCAAAATTAGTATGCAGTAATTTTTATCGGTTATCGAAATACGATGGTTTAAAGTCGAGCTAAATGTAGCATGTAAAATTCGTTCCCATGTGAATTGAATGCATGGAAACAATTTGTGAAGTGAATCAAATAAATAAAAAATGCATTCTTACAATAAAATTGAAAACTCACTTTCAAAAATCTAGCTTCATTCGGATTTTACGTTTCACAAAGCACGGTTCTTTGAGTTTTGTGCACACTCTACGTTTACGTTTCAAATTCGTGCGAATCGCTTCAAATTTCGAAAGAATGTAGACAAATACGTGTAATTAAAGGTCGTCTCGTTTTCTGTGAAAGCTTTGTCCGTTGCCGCGATATAATGCGAGAGACAATAAGAAAACTAATATCGGATCAGTCGTAGTCCATCTCAACGTAAGTCTACATTACTTGCCAAGCTATGCAGGTCTAACATCAAAATGGTGGTATGGAACCAGAATGAATAATGCTCCTGTCGTAGCACAAAAAAGCAAATGGGATGTAAAAGAAGGGAACAAGCTTTTTGACTTATCGGGCAGCTTAAGACACATTTAAATCAATACATCTTGGCATATTTGTGTTTTTTTTAACGAGTTAACGCTATTTTCTCAGTGCGGGAATCTCTCTGGGGCCCACCCCCTGTTACTTGTATTTATGATAGATTAAATGTATGTGCTTCTAGACAGTAGGATATATCTACAACGGGAAATATCCGAGAGTGGGGGTGTATCCATAACAGGAAGTATCCCAGAGTGGGGATGCCCACATCCTAAGCTTTAAGGAGACGTTGTGACATGTTGCACGACATGACAAATTTCATGTTGGATGACATGTTGGCATGTGTCTTGCTATACGACATGACATCAATTATTATGTTACTTTACTTGACACGATGCATTAAATTACATGAAAAGGATACTAATACTAACACGTAAAGAAGTGCGAATATTTCAAGATGCTCTGCTTTAAACATATTTGAAGCTGTCAGAGAAGCTGAAAGGCTAGTTTTCTTCTTTCACATCTCTGACTCTGCTCAGGACAAATTCGTCTTTTTTGTGCTACGATAACCCGGCCGTTGTGGCCGAGCGGTTCTAGGCCCTTCAGTCCGGAACCGCGCTGTTACTACGGTAGCAGATTCGAATCCTGCCTCGAGCATGGATGTGTGTGATGTCCTTAGTTAGATTCAAGTAGTTCTACCTGTAAGTCTAGGGGAATGATGACCTCAGATGTTAAGTCCCATAGTGCTCAGAGCCATTTGAACCAATTTGTGCTGCGATAGGAACATGTTTCATTCTGTAAAATACTACGTAATCTACACCGCGACGAGAGAATTATACGGGGCGTACTGGGAAAGTAAGGTCCGATTAGGCGCGAAATAGAAACCACTGTGAAAATCTTATGGAACTTTGCACATATGTTTTGGACATTGTCTTCAGTGTACCTGTCGATCCCTTCACGTCGCTCTTTTCAGTTCAGAGCGCAAAATGATTATGTAGAAATGCCCCAAACAACCGTGTCTCCCGCCAAGTATGTGGAGCTGATGAGACATTACGTCTGAAGCTATGCAGCGCATATAACATAAATGTCATGCGTTTTGTTTCTTCAAGACAATTTTGAGCCCCGTTCTGCAGGGGCAATGAAGACGCTCCTGCAACGTTTCGGACGGAAAGTGTTGGATCACCGACAATACAGCCCTTTATTGACTCCCTTCGTTGTTCATCTCTGCTCACGTGAACTGCTGGCTATGAGGCAGCATTTTGGCACAAAGGACGAAAGGTAGACCAACATAGAGAACTGGCGGAAAGCACAGGTGGCTGCTTTCTGTGACGAGGGTACTGGAAAGTTTTTACAGCGCCACGTCAAATGTTTAAGTCTGAGCGGCGACCATTTTGGTGTGGCTGTCACGAAAAAAAAATATTTTCACTGTGGTTTTCATTTCGCAATCGATCGGACCTTACTTTCCGAACAGCCCTTGTACCTTATTTTGAAAATATGATTTCGTCTTACTATGAACTCGTCCACAGAGATCTTAAAAAGTGTTAGGGGGAGAAAGCAACTTTCCAGCATGTGAGAATATAAACGTTTTTTGTAATATGTTATTGGTGGATGGTGGGCGGGGGGCAGGGTCGGAGCGTAATGACACCAGTGGACCCTCTCGCCTCTGGATCTGTGCCTGTCGCGGTGGGCGCGAGTAGCAATCTGTGTCTGCTTGCCGGAGCCGAGCAAGTGGTATGGGCGGCAGGTGTCGGGGCTGAGCCGTGTGCTGTGGGGCGGAAGGAAAGCGGCCGAGGGGAGGAGGGCTAGCCAAGCCGAGCCGAGGCGAGGCCAGTCAGCCACATCTCGATGCAGCCGCGCTGCGCCACGAACAGTGTCCGAGCAGCTGGCTGGTTACGTCGCTGCTCGGCCCTCGCGGGAAGGTGGCACGCGACCAGACACACATACGCACCCACACCCATGCACACACAGACACACACACAAAGTATTTAGTGGCACTTGGTTTTACAGCAAAGAAACAATGAAAATACAGGGTGAAGAAGAATTCGCGCAGTCGGACACCCCTGTGCGATTCCTCACATACTAGCAATATAAATATTCCTCTGACAAAATTCGGTCGTGTGCATATTTCGGGCGGTAAATGGACAAAGACTGACAATCTGGTCACACTGTAATCATATGTACGATAACTACCTCTATCAGGATACACTAGTAGCGGTGTGCGGTTTGTGCACTAGGTAGTGTTTTGGGTTAGCCTGCAGGATGTCGAGGGTTCGATTCTTATTCAAGGCTTATTTGTTTCTATTTGCTAAATGTAGTCTGCGTAGTACTGTATCTGGCGTCTTAATCGTCATACAGCGATTACAGTGGGTCTTCTGCAAAGCATTTGCAATTGCGTACTACGAACACAGAACTGGAAGTAGAATTATTTTCACTGGTCAGTTCTTAAAGAAGCACTTGGTGGACGCGAATTGTTCTGACCACTGCATCTACTAGATAACAAACTTATTTTACTTGTACCCTCCGCTAATGGTCCTATCAGTTAATACCATCTGTTATTCTTGCCAGGTTCAGGTCTATTACATTTCGTTAGGGTCTTACGCCACAGTAAGGCTATCAGTGTACTTTGCAAATAATTACGGTTGGGCCATTGGGGAAGGGTTTGGAATATGCAGATGCAGTGGCGTCAAAAAGTTTGGTTCGCAATGTGCAAAATACTTCTTTAAAAGGAGACGATAGAAAATGATTGTACTTCCAGTTCCGTGTTCGTAGTCTGTAAGTACAAATGTTTTGTAGAAGCCCACTGTAATGGTTATTTGACGGTTAAGACACCAGCTATCGATTACATTTAGCAAATAAAAACAAATACGCCTCAACCCAGAATCGACCTAACCCAAACCGCAGACTGTTGCACCAACTGCGCAGCTGTGTTCTGCATCCTGACATAGTTCATTACCTTACATGCGATTACAGCGTTGCCAGACTGCCAACCTTCAACGTCCATTAACTGCCCGAAATACGCTTAGCACGAAATTTTGTGAGACATTTTTGTATAGCTATACTGTGAGAAGTCGCCCTGCGAAGTCTGAGTGTGCAAATTTTTCTTCACTCTGTATATACAAGAGCATGAGGATGCCACTTGTAGTTATTTTATTTTCCCCCATGACATTCGATGACATTGGTTGCGTTAATTGTAGAATCAAATATTTACAGATTTAGATAATAGATGCAAGTGAACATTGTAAGCTGGAGGCTTATTCACGTTATTATATGCGTAGTATACAACAAAAAAGTTATAGAGGAACAAAGAGAGTAAAATATTTATTACATAACTAAAAGAGTGCGTGAGTTGCTAGCATACGTGGCGGACATGGATGCCATGGAAAATAGTAGGTGAGTACCTGAATTGAGGATTCCGTTTGGGGAAACATGGCAACAAACAAAACCTAACCGAGCGACAGAAGAGATACAAATCGAAACCACAAATTCGCTGACAGCAATACAACAGGTTAAAGTAATGAAGTATGGAAATAATCCTTACGCCGCTTGCACATCACAGAGAGGATGACAATAGGGCAGCTTGCTCACGATTTTAAGCGTGAAATACATATTGAAAACACCTACTTTCAAGTTTCATAGTGTATTAGTTGTCTGTCACTGGCAGTTATGGTCGGATAATCCGGAATATGTTGGAAAACCTCTCCAGGGGCGTCGTGGCCTTAAAATGGGGTCTCGCTGTGGTTTCGAGACAATAGTAATTTAATTTGTTTGTTTTCTGAGTAAATGAACAACGTGTTTACTAGTAGTGACAGCTAGCAAGAGTGGCCGTGCGGTTCTAGGCGCTACAGTCTGGAACCGAGTGACCGCTACGGTCGCAGGTTCGAATCCTGCCTCGGGCATGGATGTGTGTGATGTCCTTAGGTTAGTTAGGTCTAATTAGTTCTAAATTCTAGGAGACCGATGACCTCAGAAGTTAAGTCGCATAGTGCTCAGAGCCATTTCAACCAAGCTAGCAAGTAAGTGTTGTTGCTATGGCAGCGCGGTGGACGGTGGTCAACTCGTTTCTTTTTTATTCGGTAACGACCAGTAGTAAGGTTACTTTTGTCGACTGGAGAGCGTTTCGACTGTCGTAAAATATGATATTTTAAATGTATCGTGCAGTTATAAAGATATACATAGATGAAAATGCAGGAAATATGGCGACAGTTACTGGAATTTCGTTTATGTGTGTACTGTTGGCAATGAAGAACCACTACAGTGTTTCATGTGTTTCGAAGCCCTAGCGACTGAAAACATGCTTCCTAATAACATGAAATGGTATTTGGAGTCAAGTCATGGTAGTGACATAAACAAACCATGAGAATAGTTTCCCGTAAGTTAAAAGAAACCATAAATAATGATAATAATAAGAGTATAAAATTTTCCTTCAGAAGTCACCATCCTTCCTAATTTTTGCCTGCCGTATAGCAAAGAGCACAACAATGGAGGACATAATTTCAAACTTCAGAAAGAAATTAAAATTGTGGAAAAAATAGTTGGATGTTAAAGATTTACAATGCGTTTGCACTCTACTGCACTTCACACCATTTTAGTAGACATCGACTTTCATTTGAGGAAAGAATTGAAGTCTGTGTTTGTGGATCATTTATCTGAACTCACTGATTACTTTCTGACGTGGTTTCCGTAACAAGTTGACCAGCATATCTAGATTAAAGATCTTTTCAGTACAGAACTTCCATTAACACTTTCCACAGCAGAAGAAGAGCAATTTATTAATATTTCTTCGTACTACTCATAGAAAACGACTTTCGTTACTTCATTACTGCTTGAATTTTTGAACAAGGTCAAGCAGGAGTATCCACAAACAGGAAACAAGAACCTACGACTTTTGATACCTTTTGCAGCACCCTACTTATTTAAGATAGGTTTTTCAGCAACGGCAGTTATCAACACGAAATACAGGTCGCCAATGAACGTGGAGAAAATATGCGAGCCGCAGTTTCCAGTCATGTGCCAATATTTTTGGTACTGATGGAAAAGAAACAAAAATAAGATGTAATTGCATTAAACGTGGATTAAAATATTTTATGTCACAGTTAATATGGAATCTTAGATTGATTATTTGGAGATACTGAACTGTTGGTATAGAACGAACTGTGTTAGCCGTACGGGGTCTTGAATGAGCAATGCGTGTTAGATACGTGATTGTAAACTGTTTATGTTTAATGACTAAGCCCTGTCTACCGCACTGCCGTTGGTGGCACTAACTTGGAATGCAATGCACAGTCGTCTATGATGTGATCTAAAGATTACCACTGATGTCAGTTAATGTATTGTTGTTGAAAGTTATTCAATACAGCAACTTGCAGACATGCATTTAATGTGTGATGTAGAAGGATATAATACATGGAAATGAAAAAGAAGCAATAAAAAATCTTTCGCAATATGACTTACCCTGATCGGATGAAAGTTATTGTCGTGAAAAATAACTTAGGTGTAACTGGTTCGTTCAACCCTCAGATAGCTGACAAAGGTTCTTTGTAAAGAATTCTTCGCTCAGTAGAATTTCATGAATGTTATGGATCATCAGTTACACTCCTTTCATTAATAACGTGAGCAAACAATGCGATGAAACGCTTTTGAAACCAGAGTTCGCTACTGTGAATGGTTTGTGTAGCAGTGCTTACAATGAGAATGGTTGTCATTATGAACAGTTACTGAGCGTTTATGTTGTTGCTGTAATGTTGTTTATCAGAATATAATACTGAACATTCATTTAGGGACAATAGTGCCTTAATTCAAAGTACTAAGCTTAAGATTCTCTACCATCTCTATAATTTTGAACCTAAAGGCTTCGGCGCACTGTGTCTAAGTGGAAAAGACATAGTAAAGTGATCTCTCAGGTTTCCTCAGCGTGGTGTATTTCCGGGTTTCATGAAGACGTACTGCTGGTCAGTACAACAGCTATTTCCAACCTTTCACAAAATAAGATTTATTTGTCTTTTGAGAAATACATTTACATGTAGTGTACGCTTAAATACTGTGTAAAATGTTTGTACGCGGCTTCATTCTTCTTGTACTTACGTAGTATTGTTTCTGGCTGTCATTATGCCTCTAATGCTCATTCATGCTATTTTCCCTTTTTTCACTTACTTTCTTAAGACTGTGGATACAACTGCGGACTGATTTCGTGTCTGCGTGCTGAGAAAACAAAAATAGAAAGTTTCATTACGGCTATAGACACAACTCATGAGATATTAAGAGGCAATTTACGTTGGAGCACCTGAAATGCATAGTGACTGCACGGAAGAAGTGGAAAAATAAATGTCAATACGTTGCCCTTATCACAAATATTACTATGGATACCTTCCAAGTTTTGTAGAGTTTTATTTGCAAACCAGAGCATGTAACTTGAGAAAAACATAATTTTATTAATTTCCACTAGTACTCATCCTAGTCTCGTTTACTTTATTTACTTACCTGCACATTTAACGGTCTCGGAAGGAGCTGGAGTATTTTAGTACCAGCACTGTGACCTTATGTATAACTCCCACTAAAGTGAAATCACTTTTACGCCCCACGATCGCTACGACGAGTGTTCCAGAGTTGTTTACCTTTCAGAAGATGCTGTTATATTTGGAAAATCAAAGTAATTTTTTAATGGAAACACTCTTATACGTAATGAGTTTCAAGAAGCAAAACCCTCAACACAGTAGAAACTCATATTGTTTCTAAACTTTATTTAGACCACCTACGGATATCTGAACATATGTCTTTTACTTGAGCTTTAATACTAGACCGATATGAGGACAACTTTTTTCCTTTGTACAGTCGCTATGTGACGTGTCTTCTGCTTAGGCTGCTCTGGAAACTGTGGTTCAACAACTTTCCTCTTTAGACAATCAAATTTCATGATATCGTCATGTAAGATTTGTAAGACCTGCAATGTCTTTTTCCACTTCTGTGAACCAGTCTTCTTTGTTTTATGCAAGCAGTAGATGAACGACATCGTAGTCCTAGAAACAAAACGCATCTCTTGTTATTTCAATACCGTTTTTACTTCCCCAAAGCTTCATCATCAGGGCTTCAGTTTGTATGTATGGACCATCTTCACGATGTCAACACACCAGATACTTGAATCTGTGGTAGTTATAGAACGTTCTTAATTGGAATTTCCGAAGCTGCTGTATCATCTGAAGTATCTGCGTTAGCAGAATGGAAATGCGGAAAACACTAGTCCGAAAAGAATTTATTGGACTCACCAAAACGAAACAATAATACAATTTCAAAAAAGAACAGGCACGAATATAAAATAACAAATAATAATAGAAAATACCCAGCTCTTCACGGGGAGAGATTACAATAAAACAGTTCTACAATATCAAGATGTTCGTCGACTATTCCATCTGCAACAGATCGGCCAGCTAGAAGAAGCGTCTCTTTGTGGCTGCCGGGGTAGCAGCTCTGTATACTTCCAAGCAATGTGTCGAACTGCCCTTTGCCGTCAGTGCGCGGCCCTTTTGGCGGATGTATCTGCTGGGTGTATTTGCGACCACGTGCCTGACGTACCAAATTAGTTCCTGGGCTAGCTGCGACCTCTAGTGAAGCTGTCCTGCAGACTAAGCGAACGGTTAGTGGTCCCTAGCGGCCGTTGGTGGAGACCTGGTGTTGTGTTATGTAAATATTTGTGTTGACAACACAGACGACGTAGGTTTTCCTGATGAATATACACCCTGTGATGCTAGCATCCCGTGTAGGCTTGATGTGAAGTGGGATGCCGATGCAGTAGGCGCTACGATGTATGAAGTGGACGGCCACAGCAGCATGTACGCAGATTTGCAGAAGAATGTACACTCCGGGAAATGGAAAAAAGAACACATTGACACCGGTGTGTCAGACCCACAATACTTGCTCCGGACACCGCGAGAGGGCTGTACAAGCAATGATCACAGCACGGCACAGCGCACACACCAGGAACCGCGGTGTCGGCCGTCGAATGGCGCTAGCTGCGCAGCATTTGTGCACCGCCGCCGTCAGTGTCAGCCAGTTTGCCGTGGCATACGGAGCTCCATCGCAGTCTTTAACACTGGTAGCATGCCGCGACAGCGTGGACGTGAACCGTATGTGCAGTTGACGGACTTTGAGCGAGGGCGTATAGTGGGCATGCGAGAGGCCGGGTGGACGTACCGCCGAATTGCTCAACACGTGGGGCGTGAGGTCTCCACAGTACATCGATGTTGTCGCCAGTGGTCGGCGGAAGGTGCACGTGCCCGTCGACGTGGGACCGGACCGCAGCGACGCACGGATGCACGCCAAGACCGTAGGATCCTACGCAGTGCCGTAGGGGACCACACCGCCACTTCCCAGCAAATTAGGGACACTGTTGCTCCTGGGGTATCGGCGAGGACCATTCGCTACCGTCTCCATGAAGCTAGGCTACGGTCCCGCACACCGTTAGGCCGTCTTCCGCTCACGCCCCAACATCGTGCAGCCCGCCTCCAGTGGTGTCGCGACAGGCGTGAATGGAGGGATGAATGGAGATGTGTCGTCTTCAGCGATGAGAGTCACTTCTGCCTTGGTGCCAATGATGGTCGTATGCGTGTTTGGCGCCGTGCAGGTGAGCGCCACAATCATGACTGCATACGACCAAGGCACACAGGGCCAACAGCCGGCATCATGGTGTGGGGAGTGATCTCCTACACTGGCCGTACACCTCTGGTGATCGTCGAGGGGACACTGAATAGTGCACGGTACATCCAAACCGTCATCGAACCCATCGTTCTACCATTCCTAGACCGGCAAGGGAACTTGCTGTTCCAACAGGACAATGCACGTCCGCATGTAACCCGTGCGACCCAACGTGCTCTAGAAGGTGTAAGTCAACTACCCTGGCCAGCAAGATCTCCGGATCTGTCCCCCATTAAGCATGTTTGGGACTGGTTGAAGCGTCGTCTCACGCGGTCTGCACGTCCAGCACGAACTCTGGTCCAACTGAGGTGCCAGGTGGAAATGGCAAGGCAAGCCGTTCCACAGGACTACATCCAGCATCTCTACGATCGTCTCCATGGGAGAATAGCAGCCTGCATTGCTGCGAAAGGTGGATATACACTGTACTAGTGCCGACATTGTGCATGCTCTGTTGCCTGTGTCTATGTGCCTGTGGTTCTGTCAGTGTGATCATGTGATGTATCTGACCCCAGGAATGTGTCAATAAAGTTTCCCCTTCCTGGGACAATGAATTCACGGTGTTCTTATTTCAATTTCCAGGAGTGTATTTAGATTTTTGTTAAAGATTGTAGCATATCTGTGAACGTTTCTGATTTCTTTCAAATGAAGTTTCTCCTATAAGTTATTTGCAATGTTATATCAACAAATACAGTTTTCAAAGATGATTTTATTATTGAAATTTACTATTTACTTCACAATCTTGGTTTTTCAAAGAAGAGACACTACATCTATCATGAACACACCATATGCTATGTGGTCTATTGACTCGTTACTGAGTTGGCCATAGTGCTGCTTTGATCATCACTGCAGGGGCAGTTTCTGCACGCAGACTTTTGACTCTACTGCTACACTTATGACATGGATGGTTTTGAAGAGGACATAGGTGTGGAAAAGAGTAGAGAAATCTTTGCTGTTTTTATAGATTTAGAAAAGGCTTTTGACAGAGTTCAGTGGAACAAGCTGATGGATATTTTGAAGAGGAAAGGAGTAGATTGGAAGACGACTGATACAGAATCTATATTTACAACAGAAAGTAAGGATAAGGATTGGAAATGAAATGTCAGAAGGAAGCAGCATTGTACGAGGTGTTAGACAAGGTGGTTGCCTTTCCCCACTGTTGTTTAACGTAAACCTTGAAGAGATTATTGCGAAAAGCTTAGATGGGAAAAGAGGAATATGTATTGGTGGAAAGAGAATAGAATTTATAAGATTTGCTGATGACCTGGTATTAGTGGCAGAAAGTGAGCGGACAGGGAATAATATGCTCAGAGATCTGAATGAAGCTTGTGTGGAATATGGGATGCAAATAAACACAGCAAAAACAAAATGGTCATCAGTACAAGACGCAGACTGTCCAATGTTAAAATAGGACAATCTACCATTAGCCAAGTAAGTGAATTTAAATATCTCGGAAGCACAATAACTGAAGACTTGAGATGTCACCAGGAGATGAAAACTCGAATTGCCATAGCGAAGGAGGCATTCAACAGAAAGAGGAGACTCTTACGTGGCAAATTAGATAAGGGTCTAAGGAAAAGGCTTGGCAAATGTTTTGTCTGGAGTGTGCACTTTATGGGGCAGAAACATGGACGCTGAGACGAGACGATGAAAAAAGGTTAGAAGCATTTGAGACGTGGATGTGGAGGAGAATGGAGAGAATAAGCTGGATGGAAAGAGTGAGTAATCAAAAAGTATTGGAAAGGGTTGGTGAGAGAAGATGTCTGCTGAAGGTTGGAAGAGAAAGGAAAAAGGACTGGTTGGGACATTCATTGAGAAGGGAGTGCTTGCTAGTAGATGCTTTGGAAGGATTGGTTTGTGGGAGAAGACTGAGAGGAAGAAGGAGTTACAAGGTGATAGACGATATAAAGGGAAGAGGAAATATATAAAGGGAAGACCTGAAGAGGATGGCAGAAGACAGGACAGCCTGGAGACCTACCATGTGAAAACCTGCCTTTAGGCAGAACACTGATGATGATGATGATGATGATAGGTGTGCGAAACAAGTCACCAGCAAGGAATAAAAAAGATACTTCCCACTACAAGTAATGACTGAGTTACAACGATTTATTTCAATTTTCCACTCGCAGCATACATTCTTAGGAATGTTGATTTCGAGCATCTGTCAAAGGCGAGTGAAAAGTTACAGCAATCTATTTTATTTCTTACTTCGAGACCCAACGTTTCACTAAAATCTGACTAGTTTTTTAGAATTTTTTTGGTACGAAGATGCATTCACATTCAAAGGAGAAGCAGTAAACAATGTTGGTCCTATCGTAGTGCCTTGGAAGACAGGCGAGGTCACCTCTGCCGAACATCTGCCGCGCTCTGCGGCCTCAAGACGGCGCTAGTCGGGGTCGTAAACACGGCGGCAGACTGCACCTGGCCGCCGCCGCCGCCCTCTGCCCCCCGCCCCCTCTGCCCCCCTCGCCCCTGGGCGGCCTAAGCAGTAATGACAAGGAGGGCCCGGCTCGGCGTGGCGCGTGCTGCCGTAAGACGACGGCCGCGGGCCTCGCCGTGGCGTGGTGTGAGGGCAGGTGCGCGCCGCGCCAGCTGCCGCAATCTCCGTTAAGCCTGTTCTGGCCGGGCCCGGTCCCCTGTTTCTTCCAGACGTCACGGCCAGGCGAGGGCTGCCGCCGCTCCATTCTTTCCTCTCTTTTGGAGGAGGTCCTCGCGCAAGGGGACGCCCGACATATGCCGTGCGCCGCGCGGCGCCCGGCTTCTTGTGCCAGCGCATATGCATAAGAAGCACGAGGCAGCGGCCACGATAAGCATTGTTTGAGGACGGTGTGCCCTCCGAGAATATCAGTGTCACTCCCCTCCTCCGACCCCGAGCCTTCTCCCTCTCTTCTTCAGCGTCACACAGAAAGAGAAAAAAAGAGTGAATTATTATAGTTAAACTCGTGAGATATCAGGGAATCGTGAATTTATTAATGGAGGGCGGGGGCAGGGGTGGGAGTGGGGGGGGGGGGGGGGGGAGGGAGGATGTAGAGAGAGATCAAATCTCGGCTATAGCAACCAGCTAAAAATGCATGAATACTATCTGATATCAGGCCCCTCCTATGTGATGCAGAATTGACTGTTGGATATCATGAGAGACAGACTCGTCAATATAAAAGTGTGCAAAAGTGGCTCTGAACACTATGGGACTAAACAGCTATGGTCATCAGTCCCCCAGAACTAAGAACTACTTAGATCTAACTAACCTGAGGACATCACACGACACCCAGTCATCACGAGGCAAGGAAAATCTCTAACCCGGGAAGCCGGGCGCGGGAAGCGAGAACGCTACCGCACGACCACGAGCTGCGGACATAAAAGTGTGCAGCAGAGCAGCAGTAACAGCAGAATGGGTAGGTCACGAGAGATCATTACTGACTTCGAATTCAACCGAGTAACAAATCCGTCAACATTTGAACCCTTTCGAAGCCTTCGAAGTGGACTGTTGGTGATGTTTTTGTATCCCTCCTGGAAGGCGGCGCGTGGGTCTGCTCCTGAAAACTGAGAGGTAGGCCGAAGGTAGGAAGCTAGGAGGAGGTGGTGAGATAGAACTGTCAGCACAGCAGTGTGAACTAAAATAACTTTTACTTAACGTTGCGTACAAGTAGTGGTTCGCCCACTGTGAAATAGAAACAATGTTTCTAGGTCGTCTCCTCGGAATCAAATGGGTAGAATCCGCAGAGGAGCTCGTAGATCTGAACAGTGCCTGCTAGAGGGCGCAGTCTTTGGCGTCGGTGTCTTAGAGCCAACCTAAGGACTTGCACTTACGCCGTGGCATCGTAGCTATCGATACCACAGATGTGGCAATGAAATGGAAACTTTAAGGAAGAACCGCGGCTAAATCAAGACCAGGCAGACCGCAGGTACTGACGGTTAGATACCGTCGAACACTGTAGAGCGTGGTGGTAAATACTAACAGGAAATCGGCAGAAGGAATCACTGGTGAGTTCCAGAGTGTTAGCAGCGTCAACCTTTCCGTTTTCTTAGCCGAGTGCTCAGCTCCTCAGACAGCAATGCAGCGAGTCCGGTATCGATTCCCGGCGTTGTCAGAAATTTTTTCCTATTGGGGACTGGGTGTTGTGTTGTCCTCGTCATCAGTTCATCACGTAAGTCGCCCACCCATGGCGACTGAACAGAAAAGACTTGCATCTGGGCGGCCGAACTTCCCCTGGTGGGGACTCCAGACCATAGGTGCCATACGACCATTTAATTTTTTTTTCTGTAGTCAGTGCTAAGTGACACTTGAGGTGGTGTAAAGGGGGACTCCACTAGACAGTGGATGGACGGAAGCTGCTGAATTGGAGTTTACTGCTACTAGTCACTGTTTATTTATATCCACAAGGCATTTCAAAGGCCTCAACCTCAATCATCATGTGGATTTATGGGTGTATATACGACATGTACGTGTGTGTTGTATGTTAGGACTTCGAGATAACTGTTGCACTCTCTAGCGGACAAACAAAACACTATTTCAGAACTTGGTTTTGGTGAGGTTTTTGACTAAAAGCTAAAAGTAAATGTAAATGTGAAAATGAAACAACTAAAATCGAATACCTTTTCTCTGTCGTAAAGCATTACACGGAAACTGTCTCATTTTGCAAACAAAGGTGGTGTCTTGAAACTACGAGGTGAAAACAATACATAGAAAAAACAGAAACATTACTGCGAAGTGCAATGTAAAATTAGCAAAATAGCGCTATTATATCAGAGTAAATTTTAAAGCATTGTGGAGAACTTTAGTTGAATTGATGAATACATACGTCAGAGTAAATATTCCTTCTATTTCAAGCTTATGTATATGAACATTCGTACTCGTCCATGTAATCAGGTGACAGATTGCAAACCTAAGGTGCAGTCATTGTGTTACCAACAGTGGTAAAATTACACATAAAACACAGTTTTGGCTGGGATTGAGAAACAGAGGATGAAACGATTGCGAGAAAGAGAATCATATTATATACTGTGGTAACCCGGTGTGAGGGTTTTTAGGTTTGACGAGTGACTGGTCAACGTTATCTACCACCTCTTGTAGGCCAACAATGGAGTATAGAGGAGATGGTGCTACGGTACGGGGTGTTTTTCGTGATTACAGTGTGGTCTCATCACTACACTTAAAAACACTTCTGTACACTGTGAACACATTTTACAGCATTGTGCACTACATACTGTACTTACTGGAGAGGTAAAGTTCGAAGACGATGATTATTTATGCCAGAATGACAGTACACCCTGCCACGAAGCAGCCAGTCAGTCTGTGATTACTCAGATAATTCAGTTTTATGCCGTTATTTCAGTCCATTAATAATAAATACCTTTTTCTTTTGCGTGAGTGACTTTCAGGTGCAGAAATGTAGGCCACTGGACGCTGTTCGGGATGCAGATGACTGTGGAAGATTATGCACTGTTATGTAATGTTCTCTGTTGTGAGTAGTATGTGCAGATTTACTTCACGATCTCAGTAGTTTAATGAAGCATTTCAGTAACCAGTCCTTTGGATTTTGGACTCAATGATTACAGGTATGCGGAAACAAGCTCATGGCCCCGTTTTCGGTTACTACCTGAAAGTAAACACATTATATAACTTTTGGATAGGGTTTGATGAGTAATTAACTACTATTTGATGTCCGAGTACATAGATATGAGAAGCCATTACCGTTACGCACATGTAAAGCCGGTTATTTGTGGTCAGATCACATTTTCAATTTATACAGAGGTATACACACTCATGCAATAAAAGGTTGCTTCATAGATCAGAGCTTTACCTAACTACTCTTGATAGTAAGCCATAATGTAACCAGAAAACCGATTACAGCTTAACGATCAGGAATCTAGAAATAAACTACGTATCCCTAAGCATCATTTTCGTAGAGACTAGAAACTACTACTCCACTCACAGGAAAAGTCAAGTATAACATTGTCGGTTATTCCCACAACAAGTGGCAGCCGCCTATAATGTTACTCCTACGACAGGTATTTAAATTTGGCCGTGAGCTTGTACTAATGGTAAGGTATCGGACATGTTTAGTTACCTGAAAGATTATTTATTGAAAAGAAGAAAACACTTATTTTAGTTTGAATCGAACCAACGGTATTAAAGCTGGAATAGTCATCTGAAGAATGTTTTTGTTTACTGTTAATTGTAAGAGATGCATTGAAAGATATTATTGAAGATATTATTTATAATAAACACTAATTCTTTTGCTGCCCCTTTACCATTTCAGGCAGTCCATATCAGACACTCTCTTTTACAAATCATTTTCAATTTATAGGATGCTTTATTGACTCTTGATACCTTTCACAGTAAATATTAAACTCAGTTTTGCTATTTTCACTTAGCAAAAGTATAAACTGTCCATTTCAAAAGTTAGCCAATCCATCACTCGTTTGCTTAGCATCTTACATCATTAGGCTGTAGACCTTTATGCACTGCAATCCTTTGATGAGCATTCCACTTACACTCCACTTACACGTGCAGTTTATCTCATGTTATCTTCTTTTTTAACCCACTGAGAATTTGAAACTTACATATTCCAGTCAGCAAGACGATAATGACAATTCATCGTGACAACATAAGATCATAATTATAATATTTTCTAGAGCACACAATACTTGGGGCATGCTGCCTGATAACAGCACTTTTTATGCTGTTCTATGTACTTGAGATTTTAAGTGCAGTATATTGCGAACATCTAATAGTTTCTCTGATTTCTGATACACTAGATAGTACATGTTAGTGTTAGGAGAGTACCCTTCACTTCATTGCAGATATACTTAAATTTGGAAAATAAATCTTTTCCACACTTTCTAATTATGGTAGCACTTGGCATTACTGTACACAGAGTAGTTTTATTTTTCTGATGTTTCTACGACAAACCTTAAAGACATCTAATTTCAACCCACAGGAGGTTGTCTCACAAGCCCTTTATCTACATCCGGGAGTTTCTTTGGTTTAACATCTCAGAATCTTTTGCGACCTGAACCATTTGTTGACAGTATAGAGTATGGTCTGGTGGTTCTTCCTCTTTTGTTTCTGTATCTGTTTCTGGTTTTTACTTTGAAATTACTTCCTATTTTAGTACATAACAATTTTTCTCAAATAATTCCTAAATTTCACTAGAACCAGATTCTGAATCTGACCACTCTGGGTCACTGTTTGGTTACAACAGAAACGCTTTCCTCAGACATGTGTTAAATTCTTCATATGACCTGTTGTCATAGCTGAACAATCAGGGTCATCGTTTGCTTATAATGTTAGTAATTCTTTTTCTGTCACAGCAGCCTCTTCATCTGAGATGTCTTCTTCATCGGCTCTGATGAAGTCTGGTTTCACTCAGTATTTCACGTAATCATTGCAGGGCAGCACTGGGGTTGGACTGTACTCAATCAAAATTGTCACTTATATTCCCCGAGTGCCCCCTCTCCAGGTGCAAATGTCTCACTACGGTCCAATGTACGAAAATGAAATGTGCACAAGGAAACGGAGGAAGGGTGGCCCTCATATGTGAACCATATCTCTGTGCCTTGATAAAGGTTAGTAAATTGTTAGATACTAATAGGGACTATCAACTACTGTAATGAAACAAGAATTTTATAGCACGTACATTTGTTCATTGAAGATTCAGATAATATCGTTTAGAACAAACACTTAATCAAATAACTCGTAAGGAGAAAATAAATGCAGATACTCTTCTCCGTAATAATCATAGGTCATCGGGGAATAGGGAAATGGAAATGCTCTAACACAATAAACGAATTACTAAGGACGTCTCCACTGCATGCTAACTGAGTTTTAATCGCAACTGATAAGGATGATTGCATCGTAAGGGTAGTGAGTAAAAGAATGAGAATCCCAAACAGGAAAGTCGTGGCTAAGATGTCAGCATAAAGGTGAAATCAATTACTACGAAAAATCAGCTTGTACGTTTTCTGTGCGCTGCTTTTCTTCGAAACTTAGACCAATTGAAGGAGTCAAGATGAGACGGGGTGCAGGCGGTGATGGACACTGGCATGGAAGGCCCATCTGCTGCCCAGAATATTAGAGCCGAAGGCCGAATGTTGAATTTCGAATGAGAAACTCAAATGCCTTCACTCGAACTAATGCCTGTTATGCAATGTCTGAACACTGACTGTTCTCCACTCCTTCGCGGTGTGAGCCTCCCAAAAACTGCAGTTTAAGCCAATACAAGTCCGTGTCCCTTATTCTCCCAGTCAGAAATCCTCTAAAAACTTTATTCTAGAATGTTCCACGTTATTTCTAGGCAGACGGCTAGTGCTGACCTATGGTAATTCGCTGCTTCCAAAAGCTGCAAGCGCTGACCAAGCAAACGCTCTCCCACCAAAATGGCGTGACACAAGGCCTTCCCTATGGGGCATCCTGTGCCTCTCTACACAGAGATGTAATCTTTTCCAGGTGGATAGCACTGCACGCGAGCTCAAGAGCCATCGGAGGAGCTCCATTCGCATTTCCACCATTGTGGTGAGATCTGAGGACGGTCACTGAACTCACAGCCCACAGGGGACATCCTCCGCGAGCGTCACTAATTCGGTCAAAGAACCGCGCCGCTCTCGGCCTCAGAGAATGGGACGAGATTCTCCTTCCGGATGATTAGAGCGGACCTACTGTATGTCCCCCCCCCCCCCCCCCCCACACACACACACACTCTGTCGTGTGTCTGGCAACTTGTCTCGCCTGCTGTGGGTAGCGGAAGCCAATCGGCCACAACTCCACTCAACGCTGCCAAATAAGTGAACTTAACATGCATTTTAGAATCATAATTAAAAATGAAATCCTCAACAATTATCACGCACTCCCACGGATAATAGTGCTCTATACAGTGTGAACACGAAGAAAACCGACAAACTGCACGAACGGATTCCTGACTGGAAACGGAGGAAGAAAGGGCATATGAACACGTGTCCGGAATAGGACGACAACAAATCATCCCTGAACACAGTGCAGAGCTGCATCGCATCCACGTCACAAGCGATGTTCAAAATGGAATCCACGGGATTCAATGCACGCGGGTGTCATAACAGGATACACAGAATCGTCGTTTGACTTACAGCACATTGGCGTGACACTTGCCTGGAGCTTGTACGAGGGTTCGTCTCAATATCCTCTAGAACTCAGTCTTCCAAATCAGGTGTAAGCACAGTCCGCTGCCTCCCTGCACGTTCGTCTGTCTGAAAGGACGTATGATCACGCAAACGCCCGAAAAGGGCGTGAAATGTTATGTGATCTGTTTGGTGACTGCGAGTGTACTTGTTTTGGTATGGCAGTACTGTCCATCGACCGTTTCCATCTACCTGGCCGTAGACAAACACCGTCCCTACATGAATACCGGTTCATTCTGCCGCTTACAGTACGTTGCGTCAATCACACAGCCTGCAACAGGTAAGGAACACGCACAGCACGTGGCCAGAGGAACTTCCATTCGTCAGCGTCATCTACCGTGGTAATGATGCATTTCCGGACACATGTTCATAGGTTCTTTTTTACTCCATTTCCAGTCAGGAATCCTTCCCTGTAGTTTGTCGATTTTATTAGTGGTCACCCTGTACTACTTATACTTTAGACATCACGTAAAAAAATGCCCTATCATATCAAGGAATTAAGCTTGCTTGGTGATAAAGAATAAAACACTAGGCTGGCGACAGCCCGACGTGTTCCATCATAATGCACTTCAATAATTCAGTCAAAAACATATCTTTGGATGTCGTATTTGAATGGTTCTCGTGTAAGTTGACAGCTGATGGTTGGAGCGCTGACACATTATCTGCGAATCCAGTAATGCTGGCAATTAATGGGTTATACATGGGAATTGTATCAACCTGTACCGCATCAAAAGAGCCTGAAGACGATGCAATGAAGCGTCGTAATTGGTAGCGACAAAATAAAATAAAATCATAAGAACGGCTTAGATGTTTTTATTCTTTGTCATGATAGTAAACAGCCGTCGTCCCAGAGACGTCCTGTTAAAAGGATGGACACACAAAAACGAAAGTTGGTAGTCGTGTTTCTATATCTAAAAGGTGGCGTCTATTCAGATTCCGCTCCAGTCGCATTAGAGTGGCGCTATGAGATTCCAAATCAGTTTTCCTTTAAATACACGTTTTAGTGGTTGTGAGCGTTAGTTAGTTTCGAGATTGAACGTGGTGAGCGGATGTTTGTCAAGAATGCCTGAAAGGCATTATCAACACCTCACTGAGTTTGAACGAGGTCATGTTAAAAGCCTACGAGAAGCTGGATATTCCTTCTACGATATTGTAGAAAGACTTGGCAGGTATGCAGCCACCGTGTATGATTGCTGCCAGCGGTAGTTACGAGAATGTACAGTCACAACAAAATCGGGTTCCGGGCTTCCACGTGACATTACTGAGAGGGAAGACCATCGTGTTCGGTGTATATCTCTGGCACATCGTACTGCACCTGCAGCAGCAATCTGAGCAGCATTTGGCACCACAGTGCAACAACGAACTGTTGCATGTCGGTTACGTCAAGGACAGCCCCCTGCTTGCATTTCACTGATCCAAACCACCGCCATTTGCGACTTAACTGGTGTCAAGCGAGAGCTTATTGGAGGCCAGAGTGGAGCTCTTAAGTATTTTCTGATGAAAGCTGGTTTTGCCTAGGTGCCAGTGTTGGCCCTGTGTTAGAATGAAGACAGCTGCCCGCAACCAACCTGTCTGCGTGCTAGACACACTGCGCTCACACCTGGAGTTATGGTCAGGGCACTCTGGTAGGTATTTCACGCACACTGACCGCAAATTTGTACGACAGTCTTGTGATTCAACCTGTTGTGCTGCCATTAATGGACAGAATTTCAGGGAGTTTTTTCCCTAGAGAATAACGCTCACCCACATACCGCTGTTGTATCCCAACATGCTCTACAGAGCGCTTTCGCCTGCTCGACCAACAGAAATGACTCCAGTGGACCACATATGGGACGTCATCGGACAACAATTTCAATCTCATCCGAAATCAGTATTAACCACCCCTTACTCACCGACCAAGTGCAGCAGGCATGTAACTACAATCCACAAACTGACACCCGGCAACTGTACACAACAATGCATGCACGTCAGCATACTTGCGTTCAACTTCTGGCGGTTACATCGGCTATTAATGTAGCATCATTTCACATTTGAAATGGCCTGTCTCGCACTTACTTTAACATATGATCTTGCAACGTTAAACACTTAAATATGTCGTTGTTGTTGTTGCTGTTGTCTTCAGTCCTGGGACTGGTATGATGCAGCTCTCCATGCTACTCTATCCTGTGCAAGCTTCTTCATCACCCAGTACCTACTGCAACCTACATCCTTCTGAATCTACTTAGTGTATTCAGCTCTTGGTCTCCTTCTACGATTTTTACCCTCCACACTGCCCTCCACTACTAAATTGGTGATCCCTTGATGCTTCAGAACATGTCCTACCAACCGGTCCCTTCTTTTTGTCAAGTTGTGCCACAAACTCCTCTTCTCCCCAATTCTATTCAATACCTCCTCATTAGTTATGTGATTTACCCATCTAATCTTCAGCATTCTTCTGTAGCACCACATTTCGAAAGATTTTATTCTCTTCTTGTCCAAACTAGTTATTGTCCATGTTTCACTTCCATACATGGCTACACTCCATACAAATACTTTCAGGAACGACTTCCTGACACTTAAATCTATACTCGATGTTAACAAATTTCTCTTATTCAGAAACTCTTTCCTTGCCATTGCCAGTCTACATTTTATATCCTCTCTACTTCGACCATCATTAGTTATTTTACTCCCTAAATAGCAAAACTCCTTTACTGCTTTAAGTGTCTCATTTCCTAATCTAATTCCCTCAGCATCACCCGATTTAATTTGACTACATTCCATTATCCTCGTTTTGCTTTTGTTGATGTTCATCTTATATACTCCTTTTAAGACACTGTCCATTCCGTTCAACTGCTCTTCCAAGTCCTTTACTGTCTCTGACAGAATTACAATGTCATCGGTGAACCTCAAAGTTTTTATTTCTTCTCCGTGAATTTTAATACCTACTCCAAATTTTTCTTTTGTTTCCTTTACTGCTTGCTCAATATACAGATTGAATAACATCGGGGAGAGGCTACAACCCTGTCTCACTCCTTTCCCAACCACTGCTTCCCTTTCATGCCCCTCGACTCTTATGACTGCCATCTGGTTTCTGTACAAATTATAAATAGCCTTTCGCTCCCTGTATTTTACCCCTGCCACCTTTAGAATTTGAAAAAAGAGTATTCCAGTCAACATTGTCAAAAGCTTTCTCTAAGTCTACAAATGCTAGAAACGTAGGTTTGCCTTTTCTTAATCTTTCTTCTAAGATAAGTCGTAAGGTCAGTATTGCCTCACGTGTTCCAACATTTCCACGGAATGCAAACTGATCTTCCCCGAGGTCGGCTTCTACTAGTTTTTCCATTTGTCTGTAAAGAATTCGCGTTAGTATTTTGCAGCTGTGACTTATTAAACTGATAGTTCGGTAATTTTCACATCTGTCAACACCTGCTTTCTTTGGGATTGGAATTATTATATTCTTCTGGAAGTCTGAGGGTGTTTCACTTGTTTCATACATCTTGCTCACCAGATGGTAGAGTTTTGTCAGGACTGGCTCTCCCAATGTCGTCAGTAGTTTCAGTAGAATGTTGTCTACACCGGGGGCCTTGTTTCGACTCAGGTCTTTCAGTGTTCTGTCAAACTCTTCACGCAGTATCGTATCTCCCATTTGGTCTTCATCTACATCCTCTTCCATTTCCATAATATTGTCCTCAAGTACATCGCCCTTGTATAGGCCCGCTATATACTCTTTCCACCTTTCCGCCTTCCCTTCTTTGCTTAGAACTGGTTTTCCATCTGAGCTCTTGATATTTATACAAGTGGCTCTCTTTTCTCCAAAGGTCTCTTTAATTTTCCTGTAGGTCGTATCTATCTTACCCCTAGTGAGATAAGCCTCTACATCCTTACATTTGTCCTCTAGCCATCCCTGCTTAGCCATTTTGCACTTCCTGTCGATCTCATTTTTGAGACGTTTGTATTCCTTTTTGCCTGCTTCATTTACTGCATTTTTATATTTTCTCCTTTCATCAATTAAATTCAATATTTCTTCTGTTACCCAGAGATTTCTATTGGCCCTCGTCTTTTTACCTACTTGATCCTCTGCTGCCTTCACTACTTCATCCCTCAAAGCTAGCCATTCTTCTTCTACTGTATTTCTTTCCCCTATTCCTGTCAATTGCACCCTTATGCTCTCCTTGAAACTCTGTACAACCTCTTGTTCTTTTAGTTTATTCAGGTCCGATCTCCTTAAATTCCCACCTTTTTGCAGTTTCTTCAGTTTTAATCTACAGTTCATAACCAATAGATTGTGGTCAGAGTCCACATCTGCCCCTGGAAATGTCTTACAATTTAAAACCTGGTTCCTAAATCTCTGTCTTACCATTATATAATCTATCTGAAACCTGTCAGTTTCTCACGGCAAATCAACTATGTTAACATAATTTCGCTAAAATAAGAGCAGTTATTTTCCTATGCGAAGAAGGAGAAATTGTTACATCAGCTGCAATCGGACACTGAAATAAATCAAATGGCGACAAGTGAAAATTTGTGGCCGACCGGAACTCAAACCATGATTTTTCGGTTGTCACAAGTGGTCGCCTTAACCAATTTTTTTCTCATTTTGTTCGTTATAGTTCGTTGCAATTGTTCGTGGCGGACGTCCCCTGACGCCCATTGACGTTCGTTATTGATCCATTCACTCAGTTTTTTTTATTACAGAGGGCAGCTAACCCTCTAACCGAACACGCTGAGCTACCATGCCGGCATCAATTCGGCTACTCAAGTACACTTCCCATACGTCGCACACTACATACGTACTGTCCCCTTTCCTTATCCTCACTCCTCACAGCCTCAACTGATTTCCGCACGTGGTCGAACTAAGAGTGCATCCGCAGTAAAGGTAACGTTATTTACCTTCAAGGCGCATTTATTTATGTGTCGTGTCTGTCCTTTGAGCTAAGTTCGAAACAACAGACATTACTCATGTAAGTTTCCCTGTGTGTTAGGACAACATTCATTTTATTATTGTTTCTGCAAATGTGACGTAATTTTGACCTCACGCGTAATATCGATTACCGCAGGAACTGCCAACGACTTCTGTTAGCGTTCGGTCCGGGCCTCTCACATGACTTCATCCACACGTATCGGAGATATATGAAAATACGTCATTGTTGGAATGATTTATGATACTTTTTATTGTAATTAAACGTCACAACAATGGCTAAGTACCCCTTGCTGTATACTTCACGCTGGTTCTTAGGATAAGGATGAAAACGTAGGCAGAAGGATTCAAACAAAAACCGCCTGGTGCAAGCAACACAGACAACAACGGCTGACAAACATTTCATCGCTGCTGTGCACTCTTGTCCCAGCTGGAGCCGAATTCCGCTTCTAGCTAGGCCGTTCTCCCCGCCACCTTCACAAACGCTGTTTTCACAAAACACGAGTACTGCTTCCTGCCATCTACTCTGAGCTCATTTTATCGCAACAGGCTGTTGCACTATTTGCGCCGTTATCCTGACATACGGGTAATTACGCTTGTTTGCGAAATCACCTGTTGCGCCAAATCCTCCGAACCCTGCGAATGTACTCTCTCGGTCACACTACATGCATTTTCTACCCGCGATTTTTAAATGCTTTCACTCAAATACACACTGTATTTGGTTTTTGTCCCAGCTTTTGTACGTTAACTCGAAATCTCTTGTCTGCATCGAGTTACAAGCAAGTTTTCGGGACACGTTTTATATACTTACTTTGTCTTAAATTACAGGTCAGCTCTGAATGCGGCGTAACCACCGATAAGTATCAGGTCATATTTTGATGGTCTTAGGGTTGAGGTAACGTGTTGTGTGTTGACACAGTTCATGTCACGCTTGAGATTGTTTCGTTAAGATATTTTCTTGTACGTCTGCATCTGGCCGGTTTAACACTTCGTTTGGTTGGTGGCGTGTCTTTCTCCCCATATTCGCCTAGCAACTAATGGAAACCACTATAAAACTCAAGCTGTGACTATGGATGTACCCAATCATTAAGAAGTGTGTGTCAGTTACTAACGCTAGTCCACTGCCAGTAAGCAGGTCATCTGAACTGCAATCTCAGTACATTTCAATAGCTGAAAGTACGCCGCTGTTCTCAGGCATGATATTTGCCTCAAAACTTATTTGTCCCATTAAACTGAATCAGCAGACTAATAACGGTCCTAGGTGGCAGATGTTTTTCAATTTCTAAACGTTTACCCACTGATATGGAGTGAAGAGTAGAATGTAGCATTCTCCGGCTGCAGTTTTACTGTCCTATTTTGAAGAATTTCTCATTAATCTTGTTTTATAAACAAACTAAAATTCTTAGAAGTCTGTGTCTCTCTGTCATTCTTCTTGTAACAGTAGAAGGGCGTATCTGTGTGTTCTAGTGTAATCACAAATACGGCGGATCGCGACCTAAATGAAATCCTGTAGGGCTGAAGTTTTAGCACCATCAGAGAGAAGAACTCGACTGGGTATTTGCTGCCTGAAGGGAGCGACGACAACGACACAAGATGTAACACATCAATTACTTTCCCCTGAGGTCCAACTGCCTGTATTCTGAATGGGAATGCAGAGCCCCTAGCATCGAGGATCATGAGAATATGATAACAGAAAGTACAATTACTGCAAAAAGCTGAAACTACTGCTAATAATCATTTTTTTTACGAAGACCGGCAGCTGAGGCCGATATATAACGAAAAGTCGGTTACACTGATGTGTGTATCGGTCACCGGTCGTAACATTTAGTTGTGTATTCCTGTAGCTCGCCTGCTATATCCTTCATTTTAGCGTAACTGCTGCACCATTATTGACCTTCAGCTGCAGGTAATTATCTCTAGAACTGCCCTTAAAACTATAGTTTCCAACAAAAGACTCAAGAATAGGGACAGGAAAAATCGTTTCATTTTATGGCCATTTTATGACCATTCGACTGCAATAAATTTTATTGTTAAAAAACGAAGTTCTCACTGCTGGTCTTTGCTAACAACACGGGAAATATGAAAGTAATTAAACGTGTTCTAAGTGAAACGAGCTGCTAAATGAGTTTTCCCCCCGATTTTTCAATAACCTTTGACTACTCCTGATCTTTGCAGCAGGTTACGACATACTGAGTTGGACGCAATAAACACCGAAGTGCTCGGTTAATCACATTGTAATATATAGGTCGTTTTGAGAAATAGCTACCATAAGTAATTTCAAGGTTTTCTTTCAATGTGGCACGAATAATTTCTTCCTGTGTCGTGCCCTAGTCGAGTGCTTTCACTGATGAGCCTTGTAATGACGAAATCGGAAGCTATAAATTATCTCCTTGTTGCTGCGAGTACTCATATACGAAACGTATCTGTTACAGAATTAGTAATTTTCGCTCTCTAGCGGAGTGTGTGCTGGTTTGAAACTCCCAACGAACTAAAACTGTGTGCCGCACAAAGACTCAAATCTGTAACCTTTAGCTTTCACACTTTCACAGGCAATCGTTCTATCGACTGATCTATCCAGTCTCGACTCGCGATTAGCGCCCTCCCAGCTTTACATCAACCAGTTTCGACATATCTGTTGCTAACACAATTAACAATGAATGGGATCAATCAAATGCAGTGGAAACTACTTTTCGTCAGGAGAAACCGAGATCTCATCTCATCACTTTAATATCGTTTCTCTTCAGGGATCTATTAGTTGCCGCGTGGAGTGGCTGCGTGGTTAGAGACGCCATGTTACGGATTACGCGACCGCTCCCGCCGGAGGTTCGAGTCCTCCCTCGGGAATGAGTGTGTATGTTGTTCTTAGCGTAAGTTAGTTTAAGTAGTGTGCGTGTATTGGGACCGATGACCTCATCAGTTTGGTCCCTTAGGAATTCACATACATTTCAACATGAATAACTTATCGTTTAGCAGGTAACCTAAATTCGGTGGCATATTTTACTCTTTATGCACAGGGAATAGGGTTTCCCGAGACTTTTTTTTTTACTCGAACTAGCACAAATGTGTCAAGAACCAGTGGTAAGGCAAAGGCTTTGGACGTTAAGAGGATGAGAGTAATCTTCCAGAGGAAGGACCCTCAACTGCTATTACATAGAGAGTTCATACGGTGGGAAATTTGTCCGTGAAAGTCCTGTGACAGCGATGGCACAAGGACAGCTGCGGTAGCAAGCTGAAAACGCCCACAATGCAGTGTGAGGTTTGCGTAATGTGGCGACCGTGACAGGATTTCCCAGTGACACTGTGAGATGACAAGCGGTGACGTTCCGCTTGGCACACCGATGTTCACACACGTTTGTAGGCCGCGGCGACTGAAATGCCTTAATGTCTTCCGGTCGGCCCTGCAAGGTGTCCCAAGCAGAGGCCCCCCAGAGGAAACTCTGGAAACCTGTCAGCGGCGAGGGCCGCTCCCCACTGGATTGACGGAACGCTGCTGATCGATCTGCCGTCGACGCCCCTCTCGTGAAATCGCCGTTTCCTCCCAGAGGCCGCATGCCCGGCCTCGTTAATGTTAATTAATATTCCGTGTAAAAAGCTTTATGGGCGCTAATGACTGGTTTGGAGGGAGAATTACGAGTACCGGGCGGCTGTGCTGCACTGGCCAGCGACGGAGAAAGTCGGGCGATGTGTCGAATACGGGCCGGCACGCATGGGGCGGTCTCGATGTGGGCACGGTGCCGCCTGTGTTGGAAGGACACTTGGAGCGCCGAGCCAGTTTAACTAATGTTAAACAGTATGCTTCAAAGACTGTCTACCAATTACTGTTCTCATAAAAAGGATGCTTCAGAAAGATTCATTCTCTTTCAGAGACAATAACTTCTACATGAACCAAAGACAGAGACAGCGATTGGATTTTTACTTGCACACAGAAATAGATTCATTTTGTTTTCAAAAGAACCATCCTATTACACAAGGCCACGTCCTTTACCTGCATGCACTTGCGACCTTAGGATCTCTTTGTCAGGAAACAGCGCAAAACTCGCTAATATTTGGACTAGACTTCGATTTTTGAATGTGGTTGCAATGGTCCCCATATTGTTACATTGTGGCAGCTCGCTTTTCCACTTAAATGAAATGTTTCTCCCCCTACTGAATAATAAACATGAAGGGTTTGTTAGTTAATTACTTACGTTTTCCATATATCATTTGAACGAGTCTTTCATCAAAATGACGTGCAACGTCTCAGTTTACAGGATATGTCTACGTGATTAATCTTGACATTAATGAAGACATTATATTTTAGACCTATGCATACATCACTTGAAAACAATTTTACCACATGCTATCCATTTTTAAATAGTAATTCGTGTGTTAAATAGCAGGAGTTGTTCAGGAGATATAATATTCGGTTAGATTTAAAACTTGCTTTGCTACCTGTCAGATATTTTATGTTATTCAGCAAATAATCAAAAAAACTTTGTTGCTGCATATTGAACTCCTTTCTGAACTACTGACACTAATAGTATAGATCGTTTTCTTTCTGATCCGCCAGGTTAGCCGAGTGCGCTAATGCGCTGCTTCCTGGACTCGGGTAGGAGCAGCGGCCTCGGATCGAATCCGCCTGGCAGATTAAAGACGAGGGCCGGTGTGCTAGCCAGCATGGATGTGGTTTTTAGGCGGTTTTCCACATCCCTCTAGGTGAATACCGGGTTGGTCCCCATGTCCTGCCTCAGCTACACGACTCACAGGCATTTGAAACACATCTGCACTGTTCTATGATTTACACTGGACGCAGACAGATGGGGTATGATTCCGTCCTGGGGGGTACGGGGTGGCATCAGGAAGGGCAACCGGCCTCCCCTTCACACTAACATGCCAAATCCGATTTAACCACGCCAACCCAGCGCAAAATGTGGGACAACGGCGCAAGCGATAGATAGATAGAATATATCGTTTTTTTTCTAGTGTTGTGGGTGTGTAAATTATTGCTCTTCTCAAATTGTGATGGATCATTAGCGACTATATGTATTGTGAAGGTGCACTTAAAATACCTAACTCCTTGGACAGATACCTACTTTACATGACGATCAAAGGTGAACACCACATACTATCCTTATTGCTCGATTTTGTGCAATCTGTACTTTCTCAGCCGGCCGCGGTGGTCTCGCGGTTCTAGGCACTTAGTCCGGAACCGCGCGACTGCTACGGTCGCAGGTTCGAATACTGCCTTGGGCATGGATGTGTGTGATATCCTTAGGTTACTTAGGTTTAAGTAGTTCTAAGTTCTAGGGGACCTCAGATGTTAAGTCCCATAGTGCTCAGAGCCATTTGAACCTATACTTTCTCCCTACATGATGATTTAGCCATGCAAATGATTCCAGAAGTCATAATCAAGTGGAAAAGTGCTAAATATGTCAGGAGGTTGATTCGTTTGTTTTCAAGACTGGCAGTTACACGAAGAGGGAAAGAGGTGGACCTAATTGTTTAAGATCAGTAATATGCTTCTTGCAGTTCAAGTTTTCATCAACGTGTACTCCAAAAAATTTGGAACACACTATTCTGTTCACTGACTCCTGTTCACGTAAATGGACCATCAAGAATTTTCCGTTCGAAAGTCGTACAATGTAGAATTGCCACGCAATTCAGGCAAGTTCGCCGTGAACATTGAGGTAACCATCTTACCAAATCACTAGTTTGAAGATACCCGTTTGGTAAAACACTGTGTCCTGTTGTGTGAAGAAGTCCGTAGCTGGCTGCAGCACATCCTCGTCCGACAGGAATCGTCGACCCTTCAAGGCCTTTTTGGAGGGACCGAAGGCGGGATAATCGCGGAGGGAGGCATCAGGACTACAAGCCGGGTGCTCGAGCTTCTCCTACTAGAGTTGTCGTAACTTCTACTGGCCACCCACATCGACGGTGTCTTGTGTGGTATCGCTATAAGCACGGAACTTGGTGCACCATTCCACAACGGTATATTACGACAGACATGCTGCTCTATACACATTCCTCACCCTTCGATGAATGTCTGCCTGTGTTTGTCCATTGGCAGCCAAAAAAGGATGACAGCACGATCCTGCTGTTTGGACGCATCTGGTAATAGCGTAGCCACAGTTAACTTTCCCGCATTTACCGCACGCACGTCGGAAAGACACTAATGTCACATTAATCCCTTGCCTACATGTCGGTGCTTATATACCAGCGTCGTAGACGCTCTACGTTGCACATGCGCTGCAGCAACGCTCCCAAATGGAAACTTTTTGACCGGCCCTAATACTACATCAATTGTTATATTACATCTCCACTCAAATGAATCCTTTGTCGTTTAAACACAAACGTTGGCCGCCGCAAAACATGTCAGGTAGACACTTAAGGAACAGCTAACTCTCGGCTGGCACGAAGAGTAGGCTTGTGTGGACTATGAGCAAAATTCTCTTCGCGCACTCTACTTCTTTACTTCTTGGGTGAGCACACGGGGGCGACCAGTAGATTTCATCTTACATATTCAACCACACTTGAAACTGCAAGTGTTGTCGTCGACAGTTTTGAACTACAGCAGTTGCAGGGCCGTACCCTCGAAGAAAATGACGCCGCTCTGTTGTAACCGATATGTACCTGTTGAAAAGCAGAGTGCGAAACGCTTTTTGTTGCCGTGTTATCGACATCACGACACGATGCACTTTGGGCAAGGGACGAGCGACGGAGCTATCAACACCATGTAGACTCTTACCGGCAACTACATGAACCGATAGCTTACAAGTAGTACCGAGATAAACTTTTAGTTTCAATACATAAGTTAAAATGCATCCTAAGTTTTTAACTTGATGTATGTTGAACGAACGAGGGCTATTCGTTTATTAAGATCCTACAGTTCTCGAAATGAAGATCACAGAGAAAATCCGACGACGCTTTACACAGATGCGTAGGGAAGCGTCTCAATATGCCCATCGATCGAGGCACGCCGTTATTTTCGGTTCTCGACTCACGGTGAGCACGTAAAGATGCTTAACAAATAGTGTCTCCCATCAAGTCAAAGTTCCCTCTGAGAGATATCGCCTGACTTACCTACAGCCCGCATAACGAAACTGTCATGCAGTTCCTTCTTCATATCACCTCTCGGGCGGACACTGCAGGGGCAATGAAGACGTCGCTGAAGAGTTTTTGGTTCGAAGTGCTTGAGCACCTTACAGCGCGGACTTGGCTCCGTCTGAATTTCATCTCTGCCCAGATGAACCGTTGGCTATGACTGAAGCATTTTGGCACGGACCAGGAGCTGCAGATCAGCGGTAAATGCAGGCGGCTGCCTCCTATGACGAGGCAGTTGGAAAGTTGATACAACACTACGATAAATGTTTAAGTCGGAGCTGCAACTATGTGGAGAAATAAACGAGAGGCAAAAGCTGTTGCAAATAAAACTTTTTCACTTTGATTTCCACTTCATGACAAATCGAACTGACCTTAATAAACTCGTTTAATCTTCTGAAGTCGGATTAATCTCTTAGAACACAGATAGGCAACCCTTAGAAACCTCTTGTGGTAATTCACGATCAGCCATAAGATCTGCCAAACTGAAATAATGTTAAGCTGCACTTTTACAGACATTTTTGTCAGGCACAGAAGCTTCTGCAACAAGTGAGGAGTTTAATGTATAGGGTATCCAAAATACATGTTTACAGCTTTTCGAGACTGATAGAAGCTATATCAAGGCAGACGCCATTTATACTTTGACTGCGTCGACTTGTAGTTCCAACATGTCTAAACCAGCATTCGAAACGTCGCACTGCGAATTGCACATTATATCAAAATATTACTATAGTTGAAATTATAATGAAATGAACACCCTTAGCTGTTTACAGGCGTTGATATACGTCAACGGGGACAGATGAAAATGTGTGCCCCGACCGGGAATCGAACGCGGGACCTCCCGCTCAAATGGCAGACGCTCTATCCATTTTTTTCCCATTTTCTTCGTTATTGATCGTTGTGATTGGTCGTTGCAGACGTCTCAAGACATCCTGTTCAAGTTCGGTGGTTGATCCTTCCACTCAGTTTTTTATTACAGAGGCCAACCGGCTCTCTGACCGAACACGCTGAGATACCGTGCTGGCTATCCATCTGAGCCACCGAGGACACAGAGGATAGCGCGACTGTAGGGATCTATCTCTGGCACGCCCCCCGCGAAACCCACATTCTCAACGTATTGTCCCGCACGACATTCATTGTGCCCGTGCCCATCATACTCATTACTCGCGGCGCGTTGCCTGTTCCCGTAAGAGTTCGGGCACTGTTTGTGCATTCGCACAGAAGAAGAAGATGGTCAAGTGGCCGGTGAGCCTTAACTATATATATACTAAGATGGTATCTGTTCTTTCGGATATGTCCGAAAGAACAGATACCAACCTAGTATATATATTACTATAGTTGTCTATTGGAAAGAAACGAGAAGCCCGAGTCTTTTCATAGCGCAGCAAAGCGTAGATTCTTACCTCTGCGGTCAATACTGAAGTATTGTAAATAAACTTGTTTGACATTTTTTAAATTGGAAATTTGTGGTAAGGTCTTATGGGACCAAACTGCTGAGGTCATCTGTCCCTAAGCTTACACGCTACTTAATCTAACTTAAAATAACTTACTCCAAGGACAACACACACACCCACGCCTGAGGGAGAACTGGAACCTCCGATGGGGGGAGACGCGCGGACCGTGACTTTTCATTTTTTTTTTTAAATACACCATCCCTACTGATAGGGATTTTGAGGGAACATTACTGGCTATAACGAGAAAACATTAACTTAGCACAGTAAAATATAGCCGAGACTAGAAATATGTCTACAAACAAAAAGAAAGAAATTGTAACTAAGTAACTGCAAGTGGTTCGAGTTATAATAAACAGGAAATTTTATATACGAGAAAAATATCAGACGCACCCTATTCATATTAGAAATCTGCGGACGGTGGATCGCTGAGAGATGCACTGAGGTGCGAAATTAAATTGCAATTCCCCGTGCAGCGATGCCAGGGGTTTATTGCTGCACGGGGAATTGCAAATAGGAAATTACTGTAGTCTCAACAGGCCTGGACCAATGTAAATTTCGTTCTTTTCGTTAGTATTCCTACATAAAGCTACATTATGTTTCCAGAATATATCTTTCACTCTGTAGAGGAGTATGCAGGAGAACTTCTGCGAAGGTACATGAGAGGTCCTGGCGGAAGGAAAAATGAGAGAAGAATGTCAGTTGCGCTTGGATACCTCATGTGGGATGAACATTTGCCATGAAACACATGGTTTCAGATTCGAGTCTCTTGCCGGCATGTAGTTTTTTAATCGACCAAAACGTTTTCTTGCCGGTATATGTAAGGCGTTGTGTACAGTACACTCCTACATACTAGGAGAGTTGATTGCAGGCGTAATTGAAACTGGATGGATCACCCGTAACTCACCAGGCTGGTAGGCAGCCTTGAATAAATAGGTGCTGTATGTGCTTGACTGACTCAACTTTAGTTTCAACAAAATGTCTAACATTCCGAACGAGACACGACCATTTGTATGTTATATCAGAACATCAGTGACTAGACTGTTGGTGAGAGACCGTTTAAGAGCATTCTAGTGTAACTTCTAACCTCTACAGCCAATCTCGAAATTTTGTTACTAAACATTTTTAACATACCTTGAAATATTGTACCCTAGCTTACACCGATTATGAGAACACTTTATTCACTATAACGAGAAGAGATTCACTTTGTACGATGGAAACCATCCAAGGCAAGAAATGCACAATAATAAGATGGACACAGTAAGCAACAGCAAGTGTTTCGTGATTTGAGAGGCAGGAAATTTAAGCCAATGACACAATGATTTGTTAATGAAACTAATTATTTCATTGTGTGAGAAGCAGAGACAGATAGAATTTCTCTGTTACTTTGCCCGTGATTATTCTTGCAGAAACATGAAAGCAATGCTTGCTATTTCAGATACACAAATCACGTTCTGCAGAATATCTGCGCAATTTCTACCGAAATGGGTAGGTATGAATCACTTTAAAGGCTACTTGCACATGATTTGTTTGTCAGTGTTGCTGCATGATGGCCATTTACAGATTTCATAATACAACAGTGTCTAAGTTTAATAAGAATTAACACAATAGTTTCTAATACTACTCATATAACTAGTGATACACTTCAGTTATTTTTTACTTTTACGTCTTTTTGCCACACTTACTAACAGTTCTGAATTAAAAATTCATCTGTGTAATAGAAGGGATTGTCAGAAGAAATGAACTTATTCTAGATATCGGATTTCTTTTATTACCCCTCAGACATTGCAGGTTTCTGGGAAGATAATAAAAGCAACATTTTCAGACAGAATATTCCCTACATCAAAGTGAATTACCGTTTTGTAGAGCTCGTGTCCTTTAAAAATTTGGTGCCAGACTAATATGTTTCATAACTGAACAAACCAATCACAGTTAGATCTGTTGTCGTTCTAGTAAATCACTACATTCTTATGAGGTACTTTTTATGATATTTTTTCTCTCATGCTATTGTAATAACTGAAGGATTGCTCCGTCAGTAAGATGCACGCTAATGACGAGAAATAACTCACTGAAAGTACGCAATGAAAAATGCTTTGGCCCAAGTACATACATTGTGATTTGCGTGGTTATCCCAATAATAAACAGTACTCAACTAAGCTCCTGGGAAACGTGAAGACGTTACGAAAGTCAACTGTCCCAAGGGTCACTCATAGGTACAATCACAATTCTCGAGGTGTATGAATTATTAAATTACGAAACGGCGCATGATTCTACATTATTTCTCTTTCCCATGTCCTTGACATTAATGCTACGAAGTTTGGTAATCGTACGGTAATTAGATTCCGTGCTATAACGTGATAAATAGGGATAGTTTAATTACAACTTCCCGGTATATCTACGTTCATCTATAGCTCCGCCGGAGTGGCTGAGCAGTTCTAGGCGCTATAGTCTGGAACCGCACGACCGCTACGGTCGCAGGTTCGAATCGTGCCTCGGGCATGGATGTGTGTGATGTCCTTAGGTTAGTTAGGTTTAAGTAGTTTTAAGTTCTATGGGACTTATGACCTCAGATGTTAAGTCCCATAGTGTTCAGAGCCATTTGAACAACCTGTAGCTCCATGATTCCGTCGCAAAAAAGAAAACTGTGACTTGCCATCATCTAACCCCGAAAATGTTGCAAATACGAGTACATGACGCCCTCGTTCACTTTCAGGACCTACTGTCTATGATTCTGATTGGTGCACTGCATAATGTCTCCTTCAGCATTTAGGAGCAGTCCTTTTATTCTTCAATGAGTTTACAGCCATCCCTCAGGTAATGTATCATCCCAAGTGGCCAGCTGTGTTTTGTGAACGTGGTTCTGCACCGCTACCACCATGGTGACCGCACCAAGCCAAGGTCCATCGCGCGAATTTGGGACTGCTCTTGTGCTTTCACTGTCTTAACAGTCATGCCATAAGGGTCTTCTGATCCACAGTTTGTAGTTGACTGTAATGGAAAGCTTGTCTGAGGGAAACACCTTAGAGAACAATTAGGTACCCACAGGTAATATGACGCTAGTATTGTGCAACGTTGTCTCCGACTTTTATAATGATCTCAAGTCGGTAAGGAAGAGACTGTACAAGTTTCTTCATGATTACTATAGCTTTCTGAAGCCACTCATTGATGATTAAACCCCGAAGAGTTGCCGAAATGCGGGATGTTGATTATACATTCCTCCCGCATTTCCAAAGACTCCTAGATATACAGTAACGTCGGGTAATTTAGCGAACGAGACGAGGTGTGACTGGCTGTCCAACTGTGCGGCAAACATGAACACAGCGTTTGATCTTGGAAGACGGGAGGGTCAACAGCATAATTAATATGAAGATGTAGATGAAATGGCAACACTTCGTTACTGAGAATGCTTGAACAAACGCCTCTTTTCAAGTTCATGGTGAACAGAATGAGACTGGTATGCGAAACACCTTCCAAAGATCACGGAATCGCCTCTAGCCGGGGCACTGGCAATGCATGACACCGTCTCCATGTCACTCTTGGTTCTGGTCTTCTTACGACGACTACTCTTACACCGTGTTACATGACTGCGATTGCTACACTACTCCTCTAAAACACGTTGTGCATACGTGATACAACAAAAATTAGGCAACTTCATTCACGCTGTAGTCCTGAGCACGTCCAAAAAGGGTAACTCCTATCAGTCCATTTCCACGATGAAACTCACACTGTGGCGCTGGCACATTCACATCGCTTAGTTGTTTCACCGGTGGAGGGTCACGTGACCTCCTGGTACTAGTTACACAACAATAACACAGTTTCATAGCGAACAGCGTGTTATTTTGAGGCGAGACTCGACCCAAAAATTTAACTTCTTCAGTGATCATGCAGTGATACAGTGTAGCATACACTCCTGACGTCACACTATTTACATCTGGGACATTACTGAGAACTGCTGCTTTTTTAACGTTTAGCCAAGTTTTTAATTTTAGATTGAGCCAATACTGGAACGTAAAATGTCATCCCAATGGTGTGAAGATACTTCTGTTTGATGGCGATAGAAGTCGAAAAATTGCTTAATGTGCCAACGGTCTTGCCGCAGTGGTAACAGCGGTTCCCATCAGGTGACCGAAGATAGGTTAGAGGTGGTAACAATGGAAAATTGTACTGAAATGCAGGAGGATCTGCTGCCAATTGACGCATGGTGCAGCGATTGGGAATTCAATCTCAATGTAGACAAGTGTAATGTGCTGCGTATACATACAAAGATAGATCCCTTATCATTTAGCTGCAAAATAGCAGGTCAGCAACTGGAAGCAGTTAATTCCATAAATTATCTGGGAGTACGCATTAGAATTGATTTAAAATGGAATGGTCATATAAAGTTGATCGTCGGTAAAGCAGATGCCAGACTGAGATTCATTGGAAGAATCCTAAGGAAATGCAATCCGAAAACAAAGGAAGTAGGTTACAGTACCCTTGTTCGCCCACTGCTTGAATACTGCTCAGCAGTGTGGGACCCGTACCAGGTAGGGTTGATAGAAGAAATAGAGAAGATCCAGCGACGAGCAGCGCGCTTCGTTACAGTAATCGTGAAAGCGTTACGGAGATGATAGATAAACTCCAGTGGAAGACTCTGCAGGAGAGACGCTCAGTAGCTCGGTACGGGCTTTTGTTGAAGTTCCGAGAACATACCTTCACCGAAGAATCAAGCAGTATATTGCTCCCTCCTACGTATATCTCGCGAAGAGACCATGAGGATATAATCAGAGAGATTAGAGCCCACACAGAAGTATACCGACAATCCTTCTTTCCACGAACAATACGAGACTGGAATAGAAGGGAGAACCGATAGAGGTACTCAGGGTACCCTCCGCCACAGTCCGTCAGGTGGCTTACGGAGTATGGGTGTAGATGTAGATGTAGGTGCTATCGGGCTTGGCTAGCACATGCTTGCGCCACCGTCTGGGTATGCCGAGCACTTTTGGCAGGCGGGGTGCACCCAGCCTTTGTGTGACAAATGGAGGAGCTACGTCACTGGGAAGTAGCGGCTCCCGTCTCGTAAACTGACAACGGCCGGGAGAGCGGTGTGCTGACCACATGCCCGCCATACCCACTTCCACTGACTCCTACGAGGTGAGGATGACATGGCTGTCGGTCGGTACCAATGGGCCTTCTGAGTTCAGTTTCCTTCTAAGCGCCAGTGTGCCACGTCTCTTCACACAGTCCACATTCATATATTATTAGGACCTAATTCGAATGCAGCCACCTTCCGAGTTCAGTTTACTTTTGGCTCTCAGTGTGCCACGCCTCTTCAAACAGTCCATATTCATCTGTTATTAGGTGCACTTGTAATTCGAATTTTTGGATCTAACAGTGAACACTTCAAGCTGTGAAACAGCCATTAAAATATCCTTGAAAAAAAAAAAAAAAAACCAACGCAGATTTAGGGTGGAGTCTCCCCTTAAGGAAGTGACTCATATTTTGTTAAGCGGGTTTATTTTGACATATTAGTGAGTGGACAGCTTTGAGTAAAGGCGCCACTTGCGCGTTTGCTTGTAAGCGGCGACCCCTGAGCACCTGTACACGGCCGGGCTCGCTGCGAGTGCCGCTCTGTTTGTTTGCGTGGGCAGGAGGGCAGGAGGGGGCCGCGTGCAGCACGTGCCACACAGGGCAGCTGCCGCCGGTGCTGCCACCTGCCGGCCGCCCAGGAAAGCCCGCCTCCGATTTTCTGGATGTGACACCGGAAGTGACCCACAAACTGGACGCCGGAAGCGGACGTCGCTTTTTTTCCCCCCTACTCGTCTCTTTTCGTGCTCGCCACGATCGGGCTACCATCAAGGTCTTTACTAATAAGCGACTCGGGAAAGTAGCGCAGCAAGTGTTCTGATGACGAAGAGAAAAGTTAGATATAGCTTGGGATGTATGTGTTGCGTACCCATCCGATGACAGGAGGGAATGGACGATCACAGTACCAACAGTTAATCGCTACTGTAATTCAACTTGAATTTCTCATTTCAAACGATTCAATCTTCTCGTGTGTCTATCCGTTACCTTGAGTTATCTATGGCCGCGCGGAGTGGTGTTCTCTTGGGTAAAATATTCCCGAGGTAAAATAATCCCCCATTCGTATCTTAAGGCGGGGACTACTCAGGGGGATGTCGTCATCAGGAGAAACAAAATTGCCCTTCTACGGAGTCTGGAATGTTGGAACAAAAAAGGCAAGTAATTAAGAAAATTTAAAAATGTAAATGGATGGGTTGAAGTTAGATTTAGTCGGAATTGCGAACTTCGGTGACAGGAGGAATCGCACATCTTGTCAGGTGACTACAGGATTATACTTATATATAAAATCAAGTAGGGGTAATGCAGGAATGGGTGTAATAATGAACAAGAAAATAGGAATGCGGGTAAGCTACTACGAATAGCACAGTGAACGCGTTATGGTAGCCGAGATAGAGACAAAGTCCACGCCTGCCGAAGTTGTACAAGTTTATATGATAGCTCACTCCGCAGATGACGAAGAGGTTGAAGATATGTATGATGAGATAAAATAAATTGGTCACTTAGTTAAAGGAAATGAGAATTTAATTGTGAAGGGGGACTGGCAATCGGCAGCAGGAAACGGAAGAGAAGGAAAAATAGTGGGTGAATACCGACTGGAAATAAGGATTGAAAGAGGAAGCCTTCTGGTAGAATTTTGCGTAGAGCTTAATTTAACCATCACTAACACTTTCTTTGAGAATCACAAAATAAGGTTGAATATGTAGAGACACATAGAGACCATGGTATGTTTGAAACTGATTATACACTACTGGTCATTAAAATTGCTACACCACGAAGATGACGTGCTACAGACGCGAAATTTAACCGACAGGAAGAAGATCCTATGATATCCAAACGATTAGCTTTACAGAGCATACACACAAGGTTGGCGCCGGTGGCGACACCTACAACGTGCTGACATGAGGAAAGTTTCCAACCGATTTATCATACATAAACAGTAGTTGACCGGCGTTGCCTGGTGAAAAGTAGTTGTGATGCCTCGTAAAAGGATGAGAAATGCGTACCATCACGTTTCCGACTTTCATAAAGTCGGATTGTAGCCTATCGCGAATGCGGTTTATCGTATCGCGACATTGCTGCTCCCGTTGGTCGAGTTCCAATGACTGTTAGCAGAATACGGAGTCGGAGGGTTCAGGAGTGTATTATGGAACGCCGTGCTGGATCCCAGCGGCCTCGTATCACTAGCAATCGAGATGACAGGCATCTTATCCGCATGCATGTAACGGATCCTGCAGCCAAGTCCCGATCCCTAAGTCAACAGATGGGGACGTTTGCAAGAGAACAACCATCTGCACGAACAGTTCGACGACGTTTGCAACAGCATGGACTATCAGCTCGGAGAACATGGCTGCGGTTACCCTTGACGCTGCATCACAGACAGGAGCGCCTGCAATGGTGTACTCAACGACGAACCTGGGTGCACGAATGGCAAAACGTCATTTTTTCCGATGAATCCAGGTTCTGATTACAGCATCATGATGATCGCATCTGTGTTTGGCGACATCGCGGTGAACGCACATTGGAAGCGTGTATTCGTCATCGCCATATTGAATTATCACGCAGCGTGATGGTATGGGGTGCCATTGGTTACACGTCTCGGTCACCACTTGTTCACACTGACGGCACTTTGAACAGTGGACGTTACATTTCAGATGTGTTACGACCCATGGCTCTACCCTTCATTCGATCCCTACGAAACCTTAGAGTTCAGCAGGGTAATGCACGAACGCATGTTGCAGTTCCTGTACGGGCCTTTCTGGATACAGAAAATGTTCGACTGCTGCTCTGGCTAGCACATTCTCCAGATCTCTCACCAACTGAACACGTCTGCTCAATGGTGGCCCAGCAACTGGCTCGTCACAATACGCCACTCTTGAAGAACTGTGGTATCGTGTTGACGCTGCATGGTCAGCTGTACCTGTACACGCCATCCAAGCTCTGTTTGACTCAACGCCCAGGCGTATTAAGGCCGTTATTACGACCACAGGTGGTTGGGAAAGGAAAGCAGAAAGGTGGAAGGAGTATACAGAGGGTCTATACCAGGGCGATGTACTTGAGGACAATATTATGGAAATGGAAGAGGATGTAGATGAAGATGAAATGGAAGATACGATACTGCGTGAAGAGTTTGACAGAACACTGAAATACCTGAGTCGAAACAAGGCCCCCGGAGTAGAAAACATTCCACTGGAACTACTGACGGCCTCGGGAGAGCCAGTCCTGACAAAACTCTACCATCTAGTGAGCAAGATGTATGAAACAAGTGAAACACCCTCAGACTTCAAGAAAAATGTAATAATTCCAATCCCAAAGAAAGCAGGTGTTGACAGATGTGAAAATTACCGAACAATCAGTTTAATAAGCCACAGCTGCAAAATACTAACGCGAATTCTTTACAGACGAATGGAAAAACTAGTAGAAGCCGACCTCGGGGAAGATCTGTTTGGATTCCGTTGAAATACTGGAACACGTGAGGCAATACTGACCTTACGACTTATCTTAGAAGAAAGTTTAAGGTAAGGCAAACCTACGTTTCTAGCATTTGTAGACTTAGAGAAAGCTTTTGACAATGTTGACTGGAATACTCTCTTTCAAATTCTAAAGATGGCAGGGGTAAAACACAGGGAGCGAAAGGCTATTTACAATATGTACAGAAACCAGATGGCAGTTATAAGAGTCGAGGTACATGAAAGGGAAGCAGTGGTTGGGAAGGGAGTGAGACAGGGTTGTAGCCTCTCCCCGATGTTATTCAATCTGTATATTGAGCAAGCAGTAAAGGAAACAAAAGAAAAAAATTGGAGTAGGTATTAAAATCCATGGAGAAGAAATAAAAACTTTGAGGTTCGCCGATGACACTGTAATTCTGTCAGAGACAGCAAAGGACTTGGAAGAGCAGTTGAACGGAATGGACAGTGTCTTGAAAGGAGGATATAAGATAAATATCAAGAAAAACAAAACTAGGATAATGGAATGTGGTCTAATTAAGTCGGGGATGCTGAGGGAATTCGAATAGGAAATGAGACACTTAAAGTAGTAAAGGAGTTTTGCTATTTGGGGAGAAAATAACTGATGATGGCCGAAGTAGAGAGGATATAAAATGTAGACTGGTAATGGCAAGGAAAGCGTTGCTGAAGAAGAGAAATTTGTTTAAATCGAGTATAGATTTAAGTGTCAGGAAGTCGTTTCTGAAAGTATTTGGATTGAGTGTAGCCATGTATGGAAGCGAAACATGGACGATATATAGTTTGGACAAGAAGAGAATAGAAGCTTTAGAAATGTGGTGCTACAGAAGAATGCTGAAGATTAGATGGGTAAATCACGTAACCAATGAGGAAGTATTGAATAGGTTTGGGGAGAAGAGAAATTTGTGGCACAACTTAAACAGAAGAAGGGATCGATTGGTAGGACATGTTCTGAGGCATCAAGGGATCACCAATTTAGTATTGGAGGGCAGCGTGGAGTGTAAAAATCGAAGAGGGAGACCAAGAGCTGAATACGCTAAGCAGTTTCAGAAAGATGTAGGCTGCATTAGGTACTGGGAGATGAAGAAGCTTGCACAGGATAGAGTGGCATGGAGAGCTGCATCAAACCAGTCTCAGGACTGAGGACCACAACAACAACAAATACTACTACTACTACTTATTTCTAAAAATTCGTCTATTGAGTAGAAGGAGTTGTCATTAAGAAATTCTTTTCATTTGTTTTTAAATGCTGTTTGGCTACTTGTCAGACTTTTAATAGTATTTGGCATATGACCACAGAATTTGGTGGTAGCGTAATTCACCCCTTTCTCTGCCAAAGTCTGATTTAATACAGAATAGTGAAGATAATTCTTTCTTCTAGTGTTGTAGCTACTCTCTTTGCTATTATTTTTGAACTGGGTTGTGTTACTAATAACAAATCTCGTAATTGAATAATGTATTGGGAAGGTACTGTGAATATCCCGAGTTTCTTAAATAAATGTTTCCTACCTTTCTGCAATTTCTTCAGTTTTAATCTACAGTTCATGAGTAATAAATTGTGGTCAGCGTCCACATCTGACCCTGAGAATCTCCTACAATTTAAAATCTGTCTCTTATATCTCTGTCTAGCCTATATACACTACTGGCCATTAAATTGCTACACCAAGAAGAAATGCAGATGATATACGGGTATTCATTGGAGAAATATATGATACTAGAACTGACATGTGATAACATTTTCACGCAATTTGGGTGCATAGATCCCGAGAAATCAGTACCCATAACAACCACCTGTGGTCGTAATACCGGCCTTGATACGCCTGGGCATTGAGTCAAACAAGAGCTTGGATGGCGTGTACAGGTACAGCTGACCATGCAGCTTCAACACGATACCACAGTTCATCAAGAGTGGCGTATTGTGACGAGCCAGTTGCTGGGCCACCATTGAGGAACGTAACATACTTTGGATATAGTAATTTTTAGCTATTGTAATTCCGCCGTTAGTGTCACACTTTTTTCCTTCGCGCGGGAATAGTGGCTGTTGCTTCTTGCAAATCCAAAGTATGTTACGTTCATCCCAGAAAGAGAGATGCAGTAGCTTGACTCATTTGTCGAGGCACGTGGCAGGATGCGATTTTATTAAAGTGGCAGAAGTAAATTATTTGGTTGTGCATGTACATACGCGCGGTGTTATAAGCATAATGATACATTTCAGGGCAGAATTTAAGACAGTTCGAGCGCGCTGTAATTTATACACAGTGAGCAACACAACTAAAGTGTGACTTTCTTGAAAGCCAGGCATTTTCTGCCATTGCGTCGCAGAAGTGAGAAATTTGGCTAAAAGGTGCCTAAAACCTTCCTCTGTAAGAGTGCAAAGGCATGGCGCCCTGGACCCAGAGACACTACAAACAGCACGATGCAGCCACTTGCGAAAGAAGTTGAGGTGAGGTGTAAGGTGTGAGGTGGGTTAGGAAGTGTCAGACTATGAGACACACCTTACCCACATCTCAAGCCTTCTCCTAACACCTCTGCGATATAGATCAGAACAGCGACGCCCAGCGTTGTAATCATGTGGTTTTCTCATAAGAGGCGAGTGAAACCCATAAAACACTCCTCCGCGCAGAATCGACACAAAAAGGCCTCAGAATGTGACATAGGAGGCGTCAATGGAACCACCTCTTCCCCTGGGACGTTCATTTAGACACATTTCGCTGTCGGAAACAGCTGTTTGGAGTACGATGTGCAATAGAATGCCATCTTTGACCACCATAGACGCTGTGCACACCCAGGTCGATATAAACCTTCTGTAAGGATACCATGAGCCTGCCACCCCATTGAATGTGATCTGTCCCTATGGTGCGGAGAGCGACGGCAATTTTTGTTCTGGCGTACGTGGTGAAACCACTGGGGACCATCCAAAACCATTACATTGTACATTATCCAGCATCAAAGAGTGTTAATGCTTCTTCAGCCCTCTTACCTCACGCCCTCCTGATGAATAATCACGGGGATTAAGGTATTGCCCTGTAAGAGACCCCCACCATTCCTCCATTCCAAGTCTGGCAACAACCTCGGTACTACCAACACGCTTTTCATGGGTATCTGAAGAATTCCCTGTGCAGAAACATGTTTACACAGGCGACTGTCAGGCGGCGGGATAGGCAACCCTATCGACACACTCTCAACTAAGTGTCGCTGTATTTTTGAATTAACGCCTGCTATTCACATACAAAATTTATGGAGTGTCAAAGGTATTGCCTGTCTTCCCAGCGTGTAGTCACCGGTGAATACGTTACTTTGTTCCATAATCATGAATTCGACACTTTGTAATGATGTGGAACATATCAGTTCAACGTATGTATTCTTTACACGACTTTTTCTTCTTTTTTGCTATTACTATTTATTTCTAAAAATTCGGCTATTGAGTAGAAGGAGTTGTCATTCAGAAATTCTTTTCATTTGTTTTTAAGTGCCGTTTGGCGGTGAGTGAAAACAGGAGTAGTAGGCTAATTTACTGATATGTTTATCACAAAATTTTTCAGTAACCATAGTAGCAAAAGTAGCTGAAACTAAGTGTTTCAGCAGATCATCAATGTGATTCTTCCAATTCAATTTCTCATCAGTGCACACACCCAGAAATTTTTAACATTCTACTTCAGCAGCAGACTGCTGTTCAAAGTCTACATTTATCAACAATGTTAGGCCATTCACCGTACTGATCTCTATGTACTGTGTTTTCTCAAAATTTAGTGAGAGTCCATTTGCAGAAAACCACTTAATAGTTTTCTGAAAGACATTATTTGCAATCTACAAATATAATACTTGTTTGTTAGGAGAGATTACTATACTTGTAACATCAGCATATAGAACCAGCTTTGCATCTTCATGAATACAGAGTGGTACATCATTAATATGTATTAAGAACAACAAGGAACCTTAGACTGAACCATGTAGGACACCATTCTTGATACCTCCCCAGTTAGAGGACTCGGCTGATTTTTGCAGTTAATTTCAACCATCTGCATTCTCCCAGCTAAATATGAATTAAAACATTTGTGCACTGTCCCAATCATACCACAATACTTAAGTTTATCTATAAAAAATTCAGGATGCAAACAGTCAAAATCCTTTGAGAAATCACAAATTATCCCGATGGGTAATGTTTGGTTATTCAGAGCATTTAACATTTGATCAGTGAAGGCATATGTAGCATTTTCTGTTGAAAAGCCTTTCTGCAAAGCAAACTGACATTTTGTTAGTACTACATGTTGAGAAATATGTGAAGCTACTCTCGAAGACACTACTTTTTCAAGAATTTTGGATAATGCTGACAGAAGTGAGATTGGGTGGTAGTTGTTAGCATCAGACCTGTCCTCCTTTCTATGAAATGGTTTAACATATCATATTTCAGTCTATCCAGAAAAATACCATGGTTCAGTGAGCTACTACATACGAGGCTGAGAAGCCTACTCATCTGTTGGGAACAAGCTCTTAGCACTTTGTTGGAAATGACATCAATTCCATGTGAGCTTTTATTTCTGAGAGAATTTGTTATTTTCCTAATTTCAGTAAGAGAGATGGGCTGAATTTCAGTTCTATCGAATTGCATAGGTATCGCCTCTTGCATGTAAAGCCTCGCATTTTCTAATGAATAGCTGGATCCTGTTCTCTTTACAACACTCAAAAATGATTCTTAAAAATATTTTCTACTTCTGACTTTTTGTTAACAAACTGTTCACTGTCCTGTAAAGGAACGTTTTTAAAGAAGTCAACGAAGACGTGTTGGTGACATCAAGAGTGTTGCCGAACTGAAAGTCTTAGAGGGACTCTTGGCCATTTTATTGACCTATGTGTCAATATCGCACTCCCCCACGGTTGCGACACAGGAGAGTGCAAACATGATGGCTGAAAAAAGCATGAAACATATTCACTGCTTCAGATGGCGTTCAAAGTTCGTCGAATGGTTTTGAGCGGGTCCTAGCTCTTCTACCCTGTACACCAGAACAAAAATTGCACTCGATCTATAATCCAAACGGGTCAGATCACTTTCAAAGCGGTTGCAGCCCCAAGAGGAAAGTTAAATCGTCCGCACGGTGATAGCAGTGTCTGTGGTTATCAAGAAGGCCGTCCTCTTTCACGTGGCACTGCAGGCTATCATTTTCGACAGTTAAGTGTGTCTAAATAAACTCCCCAAGGAAACCACATCACTGAACAAGGGTTGGGTGATTGTATGGAAACTCCACAACAAATGAATGCATGGACATAAATACAATTGCTAGCCAAAAAAAAATAGCTCTGAGCGCTATGGGACTTAACTTCTAAGGTCTTCAGTCCCCTAGGGCTTAGAACTACTTAAACCTAACTAACCTAAGGACATCACACACATCCATGACCGAGGCAGGATTCGAACCTGCGACCGTAGCGGTCGTGGGGTTCCAGACTGTAGCGCCTAGAACCGCGAGACCACCGCGGCCGGCCAATTGCTAGCCAAGCCTGTTGTATTTGACCATGAACAGCACCTGCAATAACCTGAATACAAGTGTCAATCGTGCTCAGAAGAACAGTGTTCTGTGTGGTTGTGAGTGCATTATGTCGGAACTAAGTGAATTTGAACGTGGGGAACTTTCGTGCTCATATGGTGGGTGCTTCTGTAACCAAGAGAACCGAAGCGTCTGGTGTTTCAAGATGCACCGTAAACTGCATACCTGGAAAGCGGAAAAACATCAGCCGCTGAATCATAAGACGCACGAAAGTGTATGTTTAGCGAAGAGGACTGTGACGTAAAAGAAGAGGGCGACAGATGCAAAAGTCACTGCAAAGCCGTTGCGAATCGCATCGACACTGAAACGAGGGACGCTCCATAGGCTATCCGTAACAGGAGAACGTGGTGCCGAAGTCATACAATCTGGACTATGGAGCAATGGGGCCAACGGCCTTGCTGCACTGGTAACAACGGTTCCCGTCAGATCTCCGAAGTTAAGCGCTGTTGGGCTTGACTAGCACTTTGATTGTTCACCGTTCTTGTCTATTGAGCGCAGTTGGTCAGCGGGGTGCACTCTACCTGGTAAGGCCATTTGAGTAACTACTTGCTTAAGAAGTACCGGCTCTGGTCACGGAAACTACCTCTCCATATCCGAATCCAGTGACACCTTACGGCAGAGGACGACACGGCAGTCAGTCGGTATCGTTGAACCCTCCGAGATCTGTTCAGACGGAGTTTAGTTTTGTTTAGTTTGTGGAGCAATGAGAGAATATCATTTTATCGGATCAGTTTTCTTTCTCACTATTTTCAACTTCCGGCACAATTAATGTCCCGAGAGTAAAATACTGTGTGACCATTCTGGCCAATCAGGTCCATCTCGTGGTACAGTGTTTGTTCCCCAATGGTGATGCTGTGTTCCAATACGACAAGAAGGCTTTCACGGAGCTCGCATCGTTCAGGACTGGTTTTAGAGAACAGGGATCAATTGTCGTATTCTCCTGATCACTAAGGTCATGAGTTCGCAATATTTTGGGTCTTTTTGGTGTACTTTGTAGAGAAGGGTATGTGATAGCTATCGATCAGGGTTGCTTGAGCGTACCACTGCCTTGCGGGAAGAATGGAATAAGATTCGCTTGGAAACCATATTGCATTTATCCATTCTGAGATGACTGGAAACTGTTTTGAGTGCCCAAGGGTTTATTACACTGTATTAGACATGGTACTGTGCTATGTTTTTGGTATTTCCACATTATTTTCCAACCCCCGTACAGCCGTACTACAGCAGCACTCCGCTACAGAGGTCAAAGCAAAATGCCACAGCACGTCTCCTGTTTACCTATGGTCTGCGCCAGTGATTTTGATATCTCTAGTGGTGTACTGCGGCAATGTGACACTGTGCTACAAAGATATCAGTGTGACCCACGCCTGCAGAAATGTGTCTGCAAAGAAACAAAAAAATAAAAAATAATTACGTGGCTTTATTTCTTTTGGAGGTGATAGTTGAAGCTTTATATCTCGTGTAATACCTTTTGAGATAGTTCGCAAATCAACACCAATAACGATTCTAGACCTAACTAATTAATGAAGGGAAATGGCAGCTATATTTCAGTTTAATGAAGACATTTCTGCCACTGGATTCTCCACCATTAAGTCAACAACGCAACTGCAGAGACGTCAATAAATCGCAGACGATCAGATTCCTGAAGTCGGCGCCGGTATCCAGAATCGCTGGTTGCTTGGTGTGAAGTATAATTAGCGGGTGGTCAAGCGAACAGGCCGGCAATTACTGGAGATTTACAGAGGGGCAGCCCGGTTCTGGAGGCGCTGGAGCTGCCGGCGTACGTGGCCCTAGGCTGTTCTCGGCTGCCATCCCGCAGACTGGAGTGGAGGCGTGTAGGCGTGCGTTAGTGAGCGGCTCCAGCGGTAATTGAGAGTCTGCTGAGGAAGGGAGCGGGGGAGGAAGAGAGGAAGAGAAAGAGGGAGAGATAGAGAGAGAGAGAGAGAGAGAGCTATTGGCAGGCTGTGTAATAACAGAGCTGGAGCTGTTATGCCGCCCGCCTGCCTCGCCGCTGTCGATGGCGAATTTGCAGCCTCTCATTGCGCCACGGTTGCCTGTGCGGTTCATATATTCACGTGTCTAAACGGGCGAGCACAGACAGCAGATAGGACTAAAGTGGTCACAAATCGCGAGTGTATCTCTGTAATAGTTTTCCGGCATGTTATACAGCCCTCGCGTCGGCTCGTCGTGCCTAACGGAACTCGAAACTGTGCCTGTACCCCCGAGGACATAGCTGCAGTAGGTCTGGTAATAGTGGATGACGATATGTATGGAATAAACGCCGAGCCTTTAGCATTGACGGCGGTGGTGACACATCGGGAAATGGGCTCCAGAATGAAAATCGTCTCTGCAAGCCGACTTTCATTGCTCGTTGATTCTTGTTAATGAATATTCATGTAAAGGTTGATTCAGCTGCCTCTATCGCTGTCGTTTTATGCAACCCACAATGTTATAACTGGTCTTCAAAGACCTCGTGCGAGATTTTCACATTCCCTCGCTTGCTAAGCGCCAATTATTGGTCTCACAGAAAAACTGAGGGGGGGATCTTTCTGTAGAAATTTGACATAGTTGAATGTTGTACTGGGATACGTTTCTGCTAGAGGCTAAGTTTTCAAGTTATTCAAGAAAAACGTACAACAGTGACCTTCAATCGCTCTCCCACTTCCACACTCAGCCCCCATCGGTCATATATTGTTCACGACAGTCCTCCTAACACTGTTCAAATATTTATTTCCCACAATCGATGTTTCTTGGTCATCACTGACTGGCTTTGCTAGGCCACCGGCTTAGTCTAACACTTAAAAATTGTGAAACTGATAGTGATTAAAATTCTTCTGGGTATTATGCCGCATCATTGCTAAAAACTAACAACAATAAAGAACAAAAACCGACGTTTCGGCCGAATTACAACGGCCTTCCTCACGGCACGACTGGTTTTGCATGGAGTAGGTGCTTCCATTTACTGCAGACCATTGATGTCTGACGTCATGACGTCACTATAGTAAAACTTTTAATTGGCCCTCTAATAAGCAAAACCAGTCGTGCCCTGAGGAAGGCCGTTGTAATTCGGCCGAAACGTCGGTTTTAGTTCTTTATTGTTGTTAGTTTTTAGCAATGACGCGGCATAATACCCAGAAGAATTTTAATCACTATGACACCGACCGCGGAATCCTACGTTCTTATATCTATGAGATTGATGTTTGTGTAAATTTTACCTAACAATGTTGTGAATTTGAACAGCATGAAATAAACAATTGCATCGTTCCATTCATCAGGCTTTCTGACTACGAAAGTATTGTGCTTGTAAGGGTTAAGTTTGGATCGAATTGCCAATGAAATTAGTTTTAGCGCAATGTTCACACAGGAAGTTCTTCGTTGATTATCCTCACGGGGAAGTTTAAATTATTAATGTTAACGAAGTAAGCCGACTGTGCTGGTGGCGAAATAGCCAGTAGACACACCCAGAAATGTCGAATATCGTGCAGTCGGAAATCTTTATACAATGCCACGAACAAGATACTTGAAGTCCTGACTGTTGATAAGTGAGTGTGTAATGGAAGTGCCTTTGAAGGCCACTTTTGTACGTTTCTCTTCAATAACTCAAAAACCCTGGCCTCCAGCGAAAACGTCTCCCAGTACAAAATATAACTACATTAAATTTCATCCAAAAAGTTCCTGCTTATTTTTGGTGTAGGATTAATAATGAGCGTGTAGCGTGATAGAGAATACGAAAATCTCGAGCGTGGTTTATGAAGGCTAGGTATAATATTGTGGGTTCCATTAAATGACAGTGGTAGGGGCAGCTGAATCACCCTGCGCGAATAGTACAGATATACTCTTACCTGCATGTACATGTACATGCAGTGTACAGTTACTCTTGAACAAAACACACAGTGTGCGAGTGCAAGTTTATTTCATGTATCGACCAGCTTCCTGTTAACTCTCCTCTCAATTCCGTGTATAACCTCTGCGAAGTTAATAGACAATCTCTGTTTAGTTGATGCCTGTGAGCTTGCCTGTCTGAGTCGACAGTTGAGGAAGAAAAGGTTTTCTTGAGTGGGCCGTGCTACGTTACTGTGGCACTGTGCCACGAGGATGCCATTGTCCACACCATTTCTACAGAAATGGACCTGAAAAGAAACTAAAAATTAATTACGTTGCGTTTCTCTCTCAGTATCGATTCTTTAGCAGGTTCCAGAAGGGTCACCAACTTTTCTTTATCCACAAATCAGAGCGTTTCCCGTTTTTTGTACTGGTATCTGAGGCATCAAGGTATCACCAATTTAGTATTGGAGGGCAGCGTGGAGGGTAAAAATCGTAGAGGGAGACCAAGAGATGAATACACTAAGCAGGTTCAGAAGGATGTAGGTTGCTGTAGGTACTGGGAGATGAAGAAGCTTGCACAGGATAGAGTAGCATGGAGAGCTGCATCAAACCAGTCTCTGGACTGAAGACCACAACAACAACAACATTTTTCTCTAGAACGTTCAGGGTAATTCTTTCTCGACGAATCTGGACTGTTTCTGTTTTTAGGCAACTGGCGTTTCGACTCGTCCAGCTCCCATCCCTGTAGAAAAAAGAGCTCTCTTCCGCGGTTATAGCCTTGAGTGGTTTCCTTAAAATGAGGGCTCTTCTTAAAATGAGATTTAACTAACATGCCAGAGGTGACCATGTGCGCTCAGTAATGATCTCTCAAAAAAAAAAAAAAAAATAAGGAAAAAAAATTCAAATGTGTCTGAAATCTAATGGGGCCTAACTGCTAAAGTCATCAGTCCCTAAGCTTACACACTATTTAACCTAAATTATCCTAAGGACAAACATACACACCCATGCCGGTGGGAGGACTCGAACCTCCGCCGGGACCAGCCTCGCAGTCCATGACTGCAGCGCCATAAACCGCTCGGCTAATCCCGCGCGGCAATGGTCTCTCATTTGAGCAATTATGTTGGCTATAATTTTGCATCCTACAAGAACTCATCCACATACTTTGCCGCGATCTACAAATACAATTAGGTATCATGTGATAGGTTGTACATCGTATATACGAATATATAAAGGAGACTGACATTAACACATACACTTTGTAAATAATTGTTAACGGTTATCGCATGAAAGGTAACGGAGTGTCTTTATTATAAAAACGGCATAATGAATGATTGCCTATACTAGCAGAGGTTGGAACGATGGTGGAAATGAAACTGCAAGCGGAACTTAAGCCCTCGGTGGAAGGCCCACACAAGTGTGTTGGTCTTGCTTAAACACAGAAAAAAGCAAGACGGACGTCGTAGCACCTAAGCGCTGGACCACAATAGAGCTGCGACCGGCCAGTGATGTAGCCAAACCGGAAGGATTGTACTTCGGGAACAACGAAAATCTTGGACGCAGGTGAGAGGAACGAAGAAGCTGCACATCGGAAATCAAGCAGGCTGGATTATTTCCAAGGATTTTTGCTCAGAAGCGTACCATTGTACGAGTATAGGATTTTCCTAGCAAACTTCCCGCGCTGGATGACAAAAGATTAAAAAATGGTTGGTCAGCGTTTGGAAGAAACTGTAGAGAGGGAGAATATTCCGTGATTTCAACAGTATGATTCATTTCCGGAATTGCGATGGTGGGGAGCCAAGCTTTGCTGGGAAGCCAACACTGGAGAGACGTGGTCTTCCGTTCTGAGCTCCCGTGTGTAACGCTCACTCATATCAACTTCTTGTTGGTACGGACGGACTTGCTGTCTTTGCTTTCAGGAGAGTTTATAGTTAGAGCAGTTAGGCACAGTTACACACCTATACGATTCTGGACTTCACCTCCTGGTTGGAAGTCGTCGTGGAGTACGCAGCGTTCAGTAATTGAGAGCACTTCTGCCTATACTTACGTTGAGACGTTATCTGAACTCCGTCCTTGTGGTCGGGAGTTCACGTTTTCGTCTGTAGAACGCAAAGAGGAGAATACAGTATTAGAATATATTAGTCAGAGGACCGCCTTCTGCCGTCCTAGTGTTTGACAGAATTTTTATTTGTGGCTGGAGTTCTTCCATCGTCGCAGACGAGTACGAGAATCATCACTTCGACGCACTGCTTAGGCTTATTAGGACTATAAAAGCTAAACAGCTGTAATCACGTTAGTTTATTTCCACTTAGGTTCCACACCACCGTAGATCGTCTTTGAAAGTAGTGTCTTCTAGTGTTTGGTACTTAGATGATGTCAGTCATTCCGCGTTAGTGACATTAGACCGCGCAGTCATAATAAGGGGTAGAATTGGGCAATTGATTAATAATTTTACTTAGGAAATGTAAACTTCGTAATATATTTTTAATCTACGATAAATATATAAGCAAGAACTATGTTTATCATTTAGCATGATTAGTTTCCTTCATCATTCATTTACGTTTAGGTCATTTATATGATAAAGTCCATTAAGAGATCCTAAGGGAGTACTTAGACAGGGCCAAATCTTCATTTTAGCGTTTATTATTTTCCGTTGTGCACCTGGAGTAGCATCTTGGAGTGTGCCATGGTTTTTTTATTATTACTATCGCCTATCGCATCAATTCTCATAAAATTTTAAGAACTTTCAGTTTATTTGAAGTTGCTCCTTTTGAAGGAACAATATTCAGCAGAATTCTCTGATGTCGTCTACATCAATTACTGACGTTGGAATACAATCCCATTTAATACTCGTATTTATTGATTTATCTTTTATTTAACATTCTTTTGTATTTTACTAATTCGTAATTCTAGTTAATGCCCAGACTATTTGGCTGTAGGATCAAAGTTCTAGATTACTGTTTGCAGCAAGTTAGCTACTGGGCGTGAAAGCAGACGTGTGTGGCTCGAGCCTACGACATATCGAGCTATTCTTTTTAAACGAAACTGTGCACAACCTAACTACCGCAGATGCAAGCAACAGAGGGTAAAGTTGTAATTGGTTAGCTCGTACTGAATGCTGGTTACAGAAATTACTCATCAGGATGTCGATTAGGTAATGTCGCAAGTACAATATGATCTCATATTTACACAATCAGAACCATCTGCATGTGTAGTGGTGTTCGATCAGAGGTAGTGTTCCGCTGCACCTAGTTAAAATCAGGGCCACTTTTCTCAAATGGACAGTAACAACGTCAAGAAAGATGAAGTCTTTCAAGTAGACGCCGAAACCGCTGGGGAGATTTTCTGGTCAGTGATCGCACAATCGCAGCCCATGAGTCACACAGACAGACCGGAGCTACGACTATGGTAAGCTCGTCTCGCACGATGCGGACCAGATGTACTCAAAAGGAGAGAAGTCAGATAACACTGAGGAGAAAAGCAGCTATGTTATGAGGCGTACTGACCCATGTGTGTAGAGAGAGTTCGTCAAACTGTTGTGGCACAGCTCGGAAACGATGATGTGGTGCATTGCGTCGCTGTAAGTCCCCTTTAGTTTGCAGCAGATGACAGTGCATTGTTCGTAGATGAGAGATGGTGGCGGATGTCTCAGGGGCTCCCGCCGAGCGAGATGGTACACAATGGACTCGCGCATTCGCGAGCACGAGGGTTCAGATCCCCGCCCAGCCATCCCTATTTACTTTTTCCATTATTTCCTTGAATCGGTCTGGACAAATACCGAGATGGTTCCTTTGAATAGGGTGCGGCCGATTTTCTTCCCCGTTCTTTCGTAATAAGAGCTTGGGCTACATCTCAGTGTCCGCGCTAACGACAGGACGTTAAACCCTAGTCTCCCTTCCTTCCTTCAGGGACTTCATTTCGTCACATTTTGTAAAAATCTCCCTCCTTTCTGAAGATTGCTCTGTTGGAAGTCAGGAAACATGTCCTCTCGTTTTCAGTGCACTCACACACAGCTTTCGTCGTGTACCATCGTGTACCATCGTGTGCCGTGACTCACTCGTCCAGATGACACTCTTCCTTTCTACAAGATTCCAGTGGTGGTGTTTCTACAATCATGCAAATATCTATGCCTTGTCGCGCATGATGATCAGAAGTACGTGGGCGTGCTCTACCTCGCTTACCCCACCTATACATACATCTAGAGTAAGAGAACTCTAAGGTGTATTAAAGAAGGTACTTCCCACAGTATAAAGAAAACAAGAAGAAAAAAGACGACACACCACGAAGGAATTATCCGAATGGGACGGGACTAGGTAGATATGATGTGCATGTACACACAAACGAATGATTAGAATACCAGAAAAAATAGGATGATTTATTCAAGAGAAAGAGCTTCACTAATTGAGTAAGTCAAGAACGCATTGTTCCATCTCTTTCCTGTATGCAAGCAATTATTTGGCTTGGCACGATTAACAGAGTTGTTGGATGTCCTCCTGAGTGATATCGTGCCAAATTCTGTCCATCTGGTGCCTTAGATGGACAAAATACCGAGATGGTTGAAAGGCCCTGCCCATAATGCTCCAAACGTTCTCAAACGGGGAATCTTGCTGGCCGCAGTAGGGTCTATCAAGCAGGAAGACGAGCAATAGAAACTCAGGCCATGTGCGGGATGGCACTATCTTGCTGAAATGTATGCCTGGAATGGCTTTCCATGAAGGGCAACAAAACTGGGTATGGAGTATCTTCGACGTCCGCTGTACTGTAAAGATGACCCAGATGGCAGCCAAAGGCATCTTGCTATGAAACGAAATAGCACCCCACACCTATAATCCTGTTTGTTGGGCCATAAGACGGGCAACAATCAGATATGTATCCCACCACAGTCTGGGCATCTCCAGACAGGTCTGCGCTGGTCACTGGGGCTCAGTTCGAAGCGAGACTCATCACTGAAGACAACTGTACTCCAGTCGATGAGAGTCCAGGCCAAATACCTGTCTGAAGACGCTCCAGACAGCGGTGGCATATCAACCTTACTGTCATCAGCCATGAGGTCTGACAACCAGGAGTAATGGTATGGAGTGCATTTCATTTCGTGGTAGGACCCGTTTGGTTGTCATCCGCGGCACACTTACAGTATAGCGGTATGTCAGCGATGTTCTACGCCCCGTTTAGTTGCCCTTCACGGCAAGCCATCCCAGACTTACATTTCAGAAAGATAATGCCCGCTCGCACACGGTCAGACTTTGTACTGCTTCTTTTCGCATTTGCCAATCCTTACTGTGGCCAGAAAGGTCACAGGATCTCTCTACGGTTGAGAACGCCTTTAGAATTACGGGCAGGGGCCTCCAACCACCAGAGGATTTCGATGCTCTAACGGGGCAATTGGACACTGCATGACATGATATCCCTTAAGCAGACATCCAGCAACTATATCAGTCAATGCCAAGCAGCATAACTACATGCACAAGGGCAGACGTGGACCAACGCTTTATCGACTAGTTCAATTTGTAAGGCTCTTTTCTTGAATAAATCATCCATTTTTTCCGAAATTGTAATCATTTGTTTGTCTGTACACATAGATCACGTGTTCCGACTTCCGTTCCATCCGTATAATTCCTTCGTGGTGGCCTTGTGGTGTACTATCCATTTCTCACGTAATGCTGTTTCTAGAAACTTCCCAACAAGGCTTTCGTGGGATAGCTGGTATCTGTTTGCAATCGTCTACCAGTTCAGGGTTTTCAGCATCTAATCTTTCATTCACGTATACAACGTTTCATATAAATGTACCGTTCTGTTTTTTGTGAAATGTCTATGGCATTATAAGAGATAAAGTTTAGAAAAAAATTGAATTTTTGTTTGTAATTTGCTGAAGTCGTCACGTGCTCTCATTCTCAAACACTAGATGAGTTAAGGACCGGGTAATTTGATTACTGTGACTTAAGGTGCTAGAAATTTCTGACTGAAATAGTTGTCTTGCTCTATTCTGAAGTTTCTACACTCCTGGAAATGGAAAAAAAGAACACATTGACACCGGTGTGTCAGACCCACCATACTTGCTCCGGACACTGCGAGAGGGCTGTAGAAGCAATGATCACACGCACGGCACAGCGGACACACCAGGAACCGCGGTGTTGGCCGTCGAATGGCGCTAGCTGCGCAGCATTTGTGCACCGCCGCCGTCAGTGTCAGCCAGTTTGCCGTGGCATACAGAGCTCCATCGCAATCTTTAACACTGGTAGCATGCCGCGACATCGTGGACGTGAACCGTATGTGCAGTTGACGGACTTTGAGCGAGGGCGTATAGTGGGCATGCGGGAGGCCGGGTGGACGTACCGCCGAATTGCTCAACACGTGGGGCGTGAGTTCTCCACAGTACATCGATGTTGTCGCCAGTGGTCGGCGGAAGGTGCACGTGCCCGTCGACCAGGGACGGGACCGCAGCGACGCACGGATGCACGCCAAGACCGTAGGATCCTACGCAGTGCCGTAGGGGACCGCACCGCCACTTCCCAGCAAATTAAGGACACTGTTGCTCCTGGGGTATCGGCGAGGACCATTCGCTACCGTCTCCATGAAGCTGGGCTACGGTCCCGCACACCGTTAGGCCGTCTTCCGCTCACGCCCCAACATCGTGCAGCCCGCCTCCGGTGGTGTCGCGACAGGCGTGAATGGAGGGACGAATGGAGTCGTGTCGTCTTCAGCGATGAGAGTCGCTTCTGCCTTGGTGCCAATGATGGTCGTATGCGTGTTTGGCGCCGTGCAGGTGAGCGCCACAATCAGGATTGCATACGACCGAGACACACAGGGCCAACACCCGGCATCATGGTGTGGGGAGCGATCTCCTACACTGGCCGTACACCTCTGGTGATCGTCGAGGGGACACTGAATAGTGCACGGTACATCCAAACCGTCATCGAACACATCGTTCTACCATTCCTAGACCGGCAAGGGAACTTGCTGTTCCAACAGGACAATGCACGTCCGCATGTATCCCGTGCCCCCCAACGTGCTCTAGAAGGTGTAAGTCAACTACCCTGGCCAGCAAGATCTCCGGATCTGTCCCCCATTGAGCATGTTTGGGACTGGATGAAGCGTCGTCTCACGCGGTCTGCACGTCCAGCACGAACGCTGGTCCAACTGAGGCGCCAGGTGGAAATGGCATGGCAAGCCGTTCCACAGGACTACATCCAGCATCTCTACGATCGTCTCCATTGGAGAATAGCAACCTGCATTGCTGCGAAAGGTGGATATACGCTGTACTAGTGCCGACATTGTGCATGCTCTGTTGCCTGTGTCTATGTGCCTGTGGTTCTGTCAGTGTGATCATGTGATATATCTGACCCCAGGAATGTGTCAATAAAGTTTCCCCTTCCTGAAAAAATGAATTCACGGTGTTCTTATTTCAATTTCCAGGAGTGTATTTCGGTCAATAATTACATGAAATACTTAAAATAAAATTTTTGTTGCTCCTGGAAGCCATTAGATAGGCAACCTCCAACTAGTATTCGATTCATTGAAAACTCTGATCCACTCTTGCTAAAAACGAGTACGGCCGTCTGTGATTGGTAGGGCTGTCAAATTTGGTCTTTAATTATATTTTCATTGTGGACAAAAACATAAATTTGCAATATTGTATCAATATGTCATATTTTTGCAGTCGTTGCAAGAATTAAAATTAATGTTGACTTGTTGGGAATTTTGCGTTAATGTTCGTATACACCAAATAAATTTGGATGGCCTTTTATAGGTAAAACTATGACTTGTACTCCTCTACGCAATGTTTAATTAAAAGGATTGAACAAAAATGTGAAACCAACGGGAGAAACACAAGCTGTATCATAAACGCAGATGCTAGCCAAGCCTGTAGGCTACGCTGTTGTATGTGACCACAGTCGGCAGCTGTGCAATGTCATCAATAAATTGGAAGTACCAGACGTGGTAAGAACAGTATTCCGTGAGTGAATTACGTCGGAGGTAAGTGGTATCGGATTTGGGTTAATTGTTGGTGCTCCCATAACCAAGGGAGCCTAAATTTCAACAGGCACCAAGCCGAATGTTTATACTGCATGCGGAGAAAGCAGAAAGACATCATCTGCTACGTCACAACGCGGAAGAAATGTGTGCTGAATGATCGTGACGGACGGTCACAGACGAGGACCGCAACGAAAAATGAGAGGACAACAGCTGCAAAAGTCAATGCGGAACTGAAAGTCGCACTCGCGATCGTTGGCAGCACCAATAAAACACGAAGGGAGCACCTTAACCATTAATCAGTGACGAAAATGCCCGTAACAGAGAAGAGTGGTGCCGAAGATCCCTCGACTGTGGAGCAATAGATGAATGTTATTTGATCGGATAAGTTTTGTTTCATACTGTTTCCAACTTCTGGCCGCGTTTACGACCCAAGAGTAAAATATGGCGGCGGTTCAATGATGATTTGGGCAGCCATATCGCGGTATTCTAAGGGCCCCATGGTTACTCTGCAAGCTCGTATTATTGCCAATGATTATGTGACCATACTGAATGATCAGGTCCATCCCATGGTACACTGTTTGTTCCCAAATGGTGACGCTGTGTTCCACAATGAGAGTCCCCATGGTACAGCGATTGTTCCCAAATGATGGCGCTGTGTTCCACTATGAGGGTCCCTATGGTACATTGTTTGTTCCCAAAGAGTGACACTGTGTTCCATGAGGAGGGTCCACATGGTACAGTGTTTGTTCCCAAATGGTGACATCGTGTTCCACGACGAGGGCCCCTGTCCACACAACGCACTTCGTCCAGGACGTTGTAAACACGAGGATGAGTTGTCGCATCTCCTCTGGCGAACACAGTCACCAGATCTCAGTACTATTGAGCCTTTGTCGTCTGCCTTGGAGACAAGGGTTCGTGATCGCTATGCACTTCCATCATCGTTACCTGAACTTGGCACTAATTTTCAGGGAGAATGGTGTAAGATTTCCTTGAAAAAGTTCAGGATCTATATTTATGCATTGCGATACGAGTGAAAGCTGTTTTGAATGTGAAAGGTTTTCCCATACTAGGTAAAGTCTTTTTGGTGTTTCCATTTTTTGTCCATCGTCATTATGTTTCCTCGTAAATTTCAAGGGCGGTGTCCATAACACGTCTGCCATACAACTTCAATTTGTTAATTCACGTCAAAAACTCTCTACTCCCGCATTTCCGTTTCTATGCAGCAACTACAACGAGTGTGACACAAATAAAACAATGCTGAAAGAATAAACTTCATGAACATTGCCTCACTCGTTTTTTCAAACTCCAGTTTCTTTATAGTTTCTCGAGTAAGCGATTCTTCATCGCATTTCTTTCTAGAAAACAGTTCCAATTTGAGCCGGTTTCTTCACCAGTCACCAGCACTAACTTTGCTGTCTTCATATTCGAGAGGTTTTTTTTATAGGTTTCTGCTCCCTCAATTAGTTTCAATGCCTCTAAATTAAAATTCAAAGTCACAAATTTCCTTTCGTTTGTTGTAGCACAAAATTTTTAAGTGTAAAAAAAAAAACAGACAGCAAAGAACACAAAACATAACACTGTGCTGTACCGAGAACGACACACCTAAAATACCATTTTCAACAAAAGATTTACTTGTGCAATGAATTAAACTGCAGGAGAAGCTTGAACGCGGGACAACTAACACAGACTTGAAGAAGAAGAATGGTAGGTGTTGTGCTATGAGCGGGTCGGGGAAACGATTAGAGGATCGCTACGTTGTACAGTAGAATTTTTTTAATTTTTAGAAGGCTAGAATTTATGGGAAACTTCCAATTCCGATACTCGAGATATCGAGGCTCTACTGTATCAACCTGTGTGGCAGACGCTTTGTGGGCTCCACATTTGTTGGAACGATATCTGCAGTACATACTGCGTACGATTCATGAAGCACTCCTAACAGGTACCTCACGAAGAGAAAATATTGGTGATTAAAGTTCTTCTGAGTGTTGTACTGTGTTGTTGTCTAAAATACTTACATTATAAACTTAAAATCAGCGTTTGACAGTATTACAATGGCCTTCCTCAGCTGGAGACTGATTTTGGTGGAAGAAAGGTAGCTCTATTTATCGCAGAGGTTCGGTATCAATACGTCATATTTCTGAAACAATATTATTTTGAAATCAGTTGTATATAAACGAGATAAAGATAGAAATAAAATAAAAAAATAAAGCTGTAAGAAAATTACCTTTCATTGGAATAAATAAATAACAGCGGAGAGTCGTATGGATTTTCGGTAAGTAGCCGACTCCTCAAAAATACTTCGGTGCTTTTGCATCTGTCTGAGGATTGTTGTTTCATTGTGTGTTTCGTGTTGTGTGTTTTGGTGACTCCATATTACAGACTTCTTCACTGTTGTGAATATATTCTCGCAGAAAGACAAATAATTGGTGGAATAAATCTAACAAATCACAATTACATTATTACTCAGTAACGAGGCACCGTAGATGACGAGCCCCTGATACAAACATACTAAGAAAAGGTCACTGAGCAAGCCCCGCAGTTTTGTCGATGGTGTCCGGGTTCACGCTATATGCGTACATAAGAACAATGAACCGATATTGATCCCTGCGGTGCACCATTACAGTTCTTCACTCTTTGAATAGCTGACCCACTATGAGCACGCCTGCGATTTCATAATATGTTTACTGGATAAGTCACAGAAAATCTCAACGTCCTTGAACAATGCAGTTCCTCTCTTCGTCCACAAAATCCGTCCTCCTCTAGCGTCGTCAGCCGGCTTCCTGTGACGTTCGATTTCCTTGCCTGACTTCTCTTTCTACTTTGAGTTTACTGCCATCTCTATAATGTCTATTGGAAGATGCAGAACTGATGTACATATTCCTCGGCAGGCTGAATCAAAGTCTTCGTTCACAAGGTATGCTAAAGTAAAGTTGTGTTGCAGTTCAATTCAAAGGTTTCTCCAAATCTATGAGTTGGAGAGGTAATATGAAGTTGTCACTACCTGTACATGTATTGAAAATAAATAAACAAAATGTTGGTGCCTTTGCTAGTCCATTAACGAATTCTCCACGCTCTCTAGAAGCTCACACATTTCTGTTTCTGTCGTTATTTAATACTCTGTTAACTAGATAGAGTCGTACATTTATGTGACTAGGACAAGTCGTACAAAATCTCAATGTCCTTACCCAAGTGCAATTTACTTCTTCTCCTCTTCCGCAGATAACTGCACTCATTGCTAGTACTTTCTACACGTTTCCTGCACGGCTGTTGTGAACAACGTAGGTGATGTTCGATCCCCTTGCCTGCTTTTTGTTTCAATTCTGAATTTTCTAGAATTTGTATGAGGTCCGTTGATGTACAGATATATGTCCTTCAACATATGCTGACGCTGCGCTGATTAGTGGTTTAGGGCTCTAAGCGACGAGGTCATCAGCGACTTATTTCTCAACAGGCTGAATCAATGCCTTTTTTTTCTAGAAGTATAGTTAAACACACTTATGAAATAATTGAGACGAAAGTTTTCCGAAAATCTATGAATCTGAGACAAAGTGGTAATTGACATAACTCCCTACGACCGGATGCGTGTACATAAGGAGAATGAACCGAGTATTGATCCTTATGGTACACTAATAATGAATTCTCCATCCTCTGAAGACACTGATCCATTATGAGTTCTTTGTAATTTCATATGCTGTCAGACAGATACTGCATACACAAGGGTGACAAGAGTCGTGAGGTGCATCCTAATATCGTGCCGGACCTTCTTTTTACCCGCATACTGCGGCAGTTCGACTTTCCATGGACTCAACAAGTCTTTGGAAGTCCACTGCAGAAATTTTGAGACAGTCTGCCTCTATAGCCGTCCATAACCGCGAAGGTGTTGTTGGTGCAGGATTTTGAGCACGAACTGACGTCACGCTAGTGCCTCATAAATGTTCGAGATGAGATTCATATTGGGTGATCTGAGTGGCCAGATCATTCGCTATAATTGCCCAGAATGTTTTTCAAATTAATCACTAGCAGCTGTAACCGAGTGATATGGCGCATTGTCATCCATACAAATTCCATCATTGTTTGGATACATGGAGTCCATGAATAGCTGCAAATGGTCTGCAAGTAGTCGAACATAACCATTTCCAGTCAATGATCGTTTCAGTTTGGCCAGAGGACCCAGTCCATTCTCATGTAAGCACAGCTCACATCATTGTGGAGCCACCATCAACTTGTGCAGTGCCTTGTTGAAAACTTGGGTCCATGGCTTTGTGGGGTGTGCACCACACTCGAAACCTACCATTAGCTATTACCAACTGAAACTGGGACTTAACTGACAAGGCCACGGTTTTCGAGTCGTATAGGGTCCAGCCGATGTGGTCACGAGCCCAGGAGAGGCGGTACAGATGGTGTCTTGAAACTTCCTGGCAGATTGAAACTGTGTGCTGGACCGAGACTCGAGCTCGGGACCTTTGCCTTTCGTGGGCAAGTGCTCTACCTACTGAGCTACCCAAGCATGACTCACGCCCCGTCCTCACAGCTTTACTTCTTCCCCCCCTCCCCCCCCCCCGCCATTACCTCGTCTTCTACATTCCTAACTTTACAGAAGCTCTTCTGCGAACCTAGCAGAGCTAAGCCATGTCTCCGCAATGTCCTTTCTTTCAGGAGTGCTAGTTCTGCTAAGTTTGCAGGAGAGATTCTGTAAAGTTAGGAAGGTAGGAGACAAGGTACTGGCGGAAGTAAAGCTGTGAGGATGGGGCTTGAGTTGTGAATGGGTAGCTCAGTTGGTAGAGCACTTGCCCGCGAAAGGTGAAGGTCTCGGTCCGGCACACAGTTTTAATCTGCCAGGAAGTTTCATATCAGTACACATTCCGCTGCGGAGTGAAATTCTCATTCTAGGTGATATCTTGCTGTTAGCAAAGGCACTCGCTTCCGTCTTCTGCTGTTATAGTTACGAATACGTTCGTCGCACGTTCCACACTTATTTCTGCGGTTATTTTATGGCGTTTTACTTGTCTGATAGCACTTATAGCACTTTCATCTTTAAGCAAACGTCGATGCTCTAGGTCGTTATTTGAAGACCGTCGGTGACTGCGTTGTCTGTAGTAAGAGGTATCGTCTGAAATTTGGTACTCTCGGTACACTCTAGACACTGCAGATCTCGTAATGTTGAATTCCATAACGATTTCAGTATTGGAAGGTCCTATGCATCTAGCTCCAACTACCTTTCTGCGTCAAAATTCCCGTCGTGCGCCAATAATCACGTCGGAAATCTTTTCACGTGAATCACCTGGTCTTTTATACCGCCCTCGGTAGCTGAGTGGTCAGCGCGAAAGAATGTCTCTCCCAAGGTCCCGGGTTCGATTCCAGGCTGGGTCGGAGATTTTCTTCGCTCAGGGACTAGGTGTTGTGTTGTGTTAATCATCACCATTTCATCCTAATCGATGTGTAAGTCGCCGAAGTGGCGTCAAATCGAAAGACTTGTACCCGGCGAACGGTCTACCCGACGGGAGGCCCTAGTCACACGACATTGACAGCATACCTTGTGTAAGCGTTACTGCCGCCATCTGTATACGTGCATATTACTACCCCACGCCTTCTATCACCTCTGTGTATTTACGCGATTTGGTAAAGTCGCAGGAAATGTGCTGAATCGACGCTCTCCCCCTTTTCGTCCACAGGCAGCTCCACGGGCTGCTAGCAGTGTAGGCGGTGCGGCCGGCACGAGCGGCTGCCCCGCAACTGGCGTCGAACCCGAACCCTGCGACCTGAATATTTCGACAGCGGCCGGTCGGCTGGTCCGCTATTGAGGTTATCTGCTCCGCGCATCGACTGCGCGGCTCGGCGCGGCGCGGGCGTCCGCATACTAGAGCAGCCGGGCGGCCCGTGTGAGGGGCAGCGCCGCTTTCATTCCGGCCGCATGCATTTTAATGTGGGCCGCCGTTTCGTATTAATATCGGCCTGGTATCTGGTGCAGTTATGAAAGCGATCAGCCGCCGCTCCGCGCCGCGAAATGTGGCACCCAGCGGCTCGCGCACGGTAGCTGGTGACAGACGCGTAATAACTTTATCTCTGGCTCTCTCACGATGTGGGGGAATGTTCCGCTCGTTAAGAGCGTGGACGACGATCGGTTCTGCGACACACACACACACACACACACACACACACACACACACGACTATTCCACCCAGAGCGTGAAAGTGAAACCCCGATCTTAGGAAGAATTTCCTAACAGTGAGCCGAGGCTTTTATGTCGTTTACTTTTCACTCTGGCCTAGTTTCCTCATTAGCATTCCAGCGCCGATGAAAGGCACTCGGGCAGTAGTCTGAGGGGCCAGGAAAGCGCCTAACGGTAAGGCGTCGTTCCGAGGCTCAGCTCGGGCGTGGCCACTGGTCCTGTATTCGTGGTTTGATTACCCACTGACCCTGCGCGATTAGCGGAGCGTGTAAGTGCTCGAGTCTGCCCCCCCAAGGCGGAGAGGTGCGACTTGACACGGTTAAGGCTCCGGCTCTGGACAGTTTAACGTCTCGTCGAGGACGAGATCGCTAGGGACGGAGCACAGGTCTGGGAAAGACACAGCAGGAAAAAGGGCGTGCGCTTCCAAAGAAACAATTCCAGCAATTGCGTTAAGTGATTTTGGAAAATCAGGAAATGTAAACCTGGCTGGCCGGACTGCAATTTGAACTGTCCTTCCGAGTAAAGAGACCAGTATCTTACCACACAGCCCTATCTCGCATAGTATGTAGTTCATACTGCTCCTTATAACCGGTGGTAACAGAAAATAGAGGCGACGGCAAAATCAGTAATTTATAGCAAATGAAACAACAAGCTTACTGTTTGCTGATTCGAGGCATGCTCTTCGGAATGGTAGATATGCAACTGTATAATACTGAGGAAAATTTGATGAGTATTTGACCGTCATTTGCGATAGAAAATGCATTCACAATGGCTTTTAAGCAACAGGTAATTGATAATATTCCTGTTACATGGTGACTGGCACGAGAAATACCGTGTGGTGACATTTAAATCCACACCTCAAGATGGTTGTTTATGATACAGGATCGTTACCCGGTAGATGGTATTAAGGTTAATGCATTTCAAGGTGATATAATATATGACGTAATGTCACTAACTTTATCGACAGAAACTGGCATATGATAACTTTGTTTATGCAGTGAAATTTGGAAAGGTGTACCATGTAGTGATATTTGTTGGCATAAGCGCAAGCATATTCATCATATCTTCTGTAATACATTCGTCCCTTTGTAAGCAATATGAGATTTTTGTTGCTTTAGTAACAAACGTACGTAAACTGGTAAAGGGCTCGATTGCACCATCTCAGACGCTGCGTTACACCCTACGCATTGGTCAAAAAGTGCACTCTACTGTATATGTTAACAGTAGTTATGGTTATTCCGTTTAAAAGCGAAAGGCAGATGTTCTTCTCTTACTAGTGAGCGTATGTTCCGTGCATGGTTACTCAACTGCTAACTAAATTCAAATGTATATGGCCATTTAAACTGAACGCCCGGTGGTAACAGAGGTTATTTGTAGCTGGTTCTTTTGTGATGTAAGCCCTATGGAGTGACGTATTGATGTCAATTTTATCTAATACTCTTACCTACGATTTTACGCATGTAAGAGCAAAGTACACATAAAGTCTTGTTTTGAATGCGTCCTTCACGGCTTGGATAATGATTGTGTTAGATGATGCTTAGTATGGTGCTGTGTATTGTTTATTCCTTATGTAACGGGAGGACTGATACCAAGGATTACATAAACTAAACTAAACTCCGTTCAAACATGCCTTGGAAGGCCCAACGGAACCGACCGGCCGCCGTGTCATCCTCAGTCCACAGGCGTCACTGGATGCGGATATGGAGGGGCATTTGGTCAGCAGACCGCTCTCCCGTCCGTACGTCAGTTTACGAGACCGGAGCTGCTACCCCTCAATCAAGTAGCTCCTCAGTTTGCCTCTCAAGGGCTGAGTGCACCCCGCTTGCCAACAGCGCTCGGCAGACCCATCCAAGTGCTAGCCCGACCCGACAGCGCTTAACTTCGGTGATCTGACAGGAACCAGTGTTACCACTGCGGCAAGGCCGTTAGCACCAAGGATTACATAAATAATGTAAATAATAGAAGTAACTCTTCTGTCTCTTTCGCCTTATTTTATTTTATTTCTTCGGACAGCATCATAAAAAAAGGAAATTTTAGATTTAAGGATTGATTTCCTGTACAGAATGTAAGGATCTTTGGTACTGTATTATTATTTCAAGTAGCAGATCGGTAATATTTCACCTTGCAGTGGTGTAAAGGATTGTACACGGGAGGGTGCGCTAGTCGCTTTGTATTTTTAATTATTGAACTATATGAAAGAAACATAAATTAGATGCAGACTAGTTACAAATTACGTGCACATTTTTTATTCAAGATGTAAACGTCACTACAGACATTCGGATTTTAGTTATGTCATGTTCGATATGCCTGCCATCATTGGCGATGATGGGGCGCAGACGAACAGCGAAATTCCGCATGAGCCGCTGAACATCGGTGCTGTCAGTGACCTGTTGAATGGCTGTTTTAGCTCAGAAATGGTTTTATGATTGTTGCTGTCTTTGATATAGCCCCACAAGGAGTCGCGTGTGTTGAGATGCGGAGAATACGACTGCCAATCGAGACCCACTCCAGTGGCCTCTGGGTACCCCAGAGCCAGAACGCAGTCCCCAAAGTGCACCTCCAGGATATCACTCTCCTTCTTCGATGGGGTCGAGCTCCGTCTTGCATGAACCACATCTTGTCGAAATCCTTGTATCTTTGGATAATGGGGATGAAATCATCATCATCCAAAACCTTCACGTACCGTTCGGTAGTCACAATGCAGTCAAGGAACATCGCACCGATTATGCCGTGACTGGACATTCGAACCACACAGTCAGCCGTTGAGGCTGCAGAGACTTCTCCATCGCGAAATGTAGATTGACAGTCGCCCAAATGCGCCAGTCTTGCTTGTTGACTTACCCATCCAAATGAAAGGGGCTTCGTCGCTAAACCAAACCATATTCGCATCAAAATTCCCATCACGCCCCACGGCCAACCGTGTAGTTTGAACGTCCTGACGCCAATCGTTCAGAAATTAGGACACATTTTTTTCATATACGCACCTGGAAATTGAAATAAGAACATCGTGAATTCATTGTCCCAGGAAGGGGAAACTTTATTGACACATTCCTGGGGTCAGATACATCACATGATCACACTGACAGAACCACAGGCACATAGACACAGGCAACAGAGCATGCACAACGTCGGCACTAGTACAGTGTATATCCACCGTTTGCAGCAATGCAGGCTGCTATTCTCCCATGGAGACGATCGTAGAGCTCCTGGATATAGTCCTGTGGAACGGCTTGCCATGCCATTTCCCCCTGGCGCCTCAGTTGGACCAGCGTTCGTGCTGGACGTGCAGACCGCGTGAGACGACGCTTCATCCAGTCCCAAACATGCTCAATGGGGGACAGATCCGGAGATCTTGCTGGCCAGGGTAGTTGACTTACACCTTCTAGAGCACGTTGGGTGGCACTGGATACATGCGGACGTGCATTGTCCTGTTGGAACAGCAAGTTCCCTTGCCGGTCTAGGAATGGTAGAACGATGGGTTCGATGACGGTTTGGATGTACCGTGCACTATTCAGTGTCCCCTCGACGATCACCAGAGGTGTACGGCCAGTGTAGGAGATCGCTCCCCACACCATGATGCCGGGTGTTGGCCCTGTGTGCCTCTGTCGTATGCAGTCCTGATTGTGGCGCTCACCTGCACGGCGCCAAACACACATACGACCATCATTGGCACCAAGGCAGAAGCGACTCTCATCGCTGAAGACGACACGTCTCCATTCGTCCCTCCATTCACGTCTGTCGCGACACCACTGGAGGCGGGCTGCACGATGTTGGGGCGTGAGCGGAAGACGGCCTAACGGTGTGCGGGACCGTAGCCCAGCTTCATGGAGACGGTTGCGAATGGTCCTCGCCGATACCCCAGGAGCAACAGTGTCCCTAATTTGCTGGGAAGTGGCGGTGCGGTCCCCTACGGTACTGCGTAGGATCCTACGGTCTTGGCGTGCATCCGTGCGTCGCTGCGGTCCGGTCCCAGGTCGACGGGCACGTGCACCTTCCGCCGACCACTGGCGACAACATCGATGTACTGTGGAGACCTCACGCCCCACGTGTTGAGCAGTTCGGCGGTACGTCCACCCGGCCTCCCGCATGCCCACTATACGCCCTCACTCAAAGTCCGTCAACTGCACATACGGTTCACGTCCACGATGTCGCGGCATGCTACCAGTGTTAAAGACTGCGATGGAGCTCCGTATGCCACGGCAAACTGGCTGATACTGACGGCGGCGGTGCACAAATGCTGCGCAGCTAGCACCATTAGACTGCCAACACCGCGGTTCCTGGTGTGTCCGCTGTGCCGTGCGTGTGATCATTGCTTGTACAGCCCTCTCGCAGTGTCCGGAGCAAGTATGGTGGGTCTGACACACCGGTGTCAATGTGTTCTTTTTTCCATTTCCAGGAGTGTAGTTCTATAGTTGTCACCTTGTAGATGCCAGGTTATTTTTTAAAAAAATTTAATTTTTCTTGTAATGTAAAACTGGTATTTTCTATGTTATAAAAAGTGATCAATAAATGACAGTGTGAGCGTGCGACAATACCTGACGGTTATTGCTGAGTGTAGTTGCTCACGTCCTATACAAGCAAACCTGTTACGTCTTTACCTGTGATTTCTAGTACTTTAGATACTCGGGCTATGCATGGTTCTGTTTAAAAATAATAGATCTATGTAGTCACAGGATAAAACCGCACTATCTAATTTCTATGATCGGCAGCGACTTCGTTGCACATAATAACTTGTAGCTCTGATCCTGCAGTCAAATAGTGTATGCACTGGCTTTCTTATCTGAAGAAGTTGGTGCTTTCTGGCAGCATGTTGTATATCTGACTACGTTTAATAATAAGGTATGTCCATAGTGATATAAGCACATATAACATGGAATGCATATTGTATGTAAATAGTTTCTGTATGATATGTACTTCGTAATTTTAGGTACGTTGTTTCAGAATGGATGAGTCAGCTTGCAACTGATAACCACTGCAGCAATAAATTGTATATTCATGCAACTGAGACGGACAAAATAAAAATTTATCAAATTTACAGTTAGCAGTCACTGTTTATTCATTGCCAGAACACGTTTCGAAGGTTTAATCGTCCTTCATCAGGTGGATTTATGTGGATTAGTGTATTACGTAGTATGTATGAGTCGTGTTTCGGCTTTATAGTTAATCGTGGCTGTGTCTCCAGCGTCATACCGTCCTTTCCCTGTCGTGTTACATGTGGGACGCACTCTGGACTGTTCTCTGACATACAAACAGGATTGCGATGATACGAGGCTGAAGGTGGAAACTAGAAATAATATCCTCCGTAAGATCACTGATAGTACGTGAAGCTCTCGACCACGATCCCAGAAAACGACGCCACTAGCAACACGCTACGGTGCTGCAGAATATGCATGTCCAATTGGTAGAAATCTACCCACAAAAGCCGGCGGGAGTGGCCGAGCGGTTCCGGGCGCTACAGTCTGGAACCAGGTGACCGCTACGGTCGCAGGTTCGAATCCTGCTTCGGGAATGGATGTGTGTGATGTCCTTAGGTTAGTTAGGTTTAAGTAGTTCTAAGTTCTAGGGGACTTATGACCTCAGCAGTTGTGTCCCATAGTGGTCAAAGCCATTTGAACTACCCACAAAACAAAGTTGTGAAGGCACTAAACGATACGTGTAGGATAATTATAGGATGTTTGAAACGTGCACCACTTGGAAAACTCCACCAGTGAGCAGGAACAGCGCCGCTAGATATTCGTCGTGAAGTATCTGCCAATGCGGAGAGAACCAATTGGCCTTATCAGGAAATCGCCTATTGCATAGGCACATTCTAACAGCCTTAAAGTTGAGATTCAGAAGAAGTTTCATCAAGATCACATCAATGCTGCAAACAACAGCAGCTACAGCAAGGAAACAACTGCGCATCTCTCGAGGTGAGAATAACGCGATCTGGCCAACCCCTTCAGAAATCCTCCGACCGTGGCATGAACAAGTTGAATGGAGTGGAGGTTACTCCACCGCCTTCGTTCTGGAGTTGGAAGATTCAGGAGTAACCTCCAGAAATTGCACTTCCCCTGCATGTACCACCAACTAAAACTCCGGAGAAGAACACAACGTAAGTACTGGTCTGTCAACTATCCAAGCATCTTACCCAGAAGAATATATTATGCTCGCGACTCCGAGCATAACTCGCATTGCAAGATTTTGGGCCACGATAGTGCAGCTTAATAATTCTTTTTCAGTTTTGATTTTAATTCTGTTGTATTTTTTTCTGCCTCAAATGAGTAAATAATTCACATAAACCAAGAAACTTCGTACTAAACAGTGACCGGCAACAGCAAACTTGTTGCTTAGCTCGATGTCAATAACAATCCCAGAAAAGCCGAACCAAAAATTCTCGAATTAATTGATAATTTATAAATGAAGGAGGATTCCCTCTTAATAATACGTTGGCAGCTTCCATTGGCATCTCGTGGGCTAGTGGTTAGCGTCGCTGAATCAAGGGCACAGTGTCCTGGGTTCGATTCTGCGTGATATCGGGGAAAGGGAGTTTGTGTTGTCCTAATCATTTCATCTCATATTTAACGACGCGCAGCTGATCAAAGAGTAGACGAGTAGAGAGGCTTGCACCAGGCAATGGGATAATACCAGACGGAGTAGCTCGACCGATAATGCCGTATTTATTTCATTATCAGTTTCCAGACACAGTGTTTTAAAATTTCAGATACACAGAATAACAAGATTTAATTTCTTAAGGCGCCTATGTTCGACGCCAGCGTGCAATAACTACAAATAATCTGCAGTTGGCAGCAATGCCAGTGGAGGGTATGTAGAGCATGTTGCGGGACGCGAAAAATAGTGCAGTCGTTGAGCGATTGTTTTTTTTTTTTTTTTTTTTTTTTAATTTTCAGAAGGGTGCGATGATTGGCTTTGTGGCCAAGGTTGGAAGCATTTCCGAAACGGGTAAGTTTGTAAACTGTTTGGGTGCCTCTGTGGTTGAAGTATACCATGCACGGCAAAATGGTGCTACCCAAAACCGGCTCCGAGGCAGGTGTTACGTACCACGGGCGAATAGACGTGCAACTGTTGAGCGATTGACTTCCCAGATGAACCAAGGGGCTACCAACAGTGTCTCCTCAACGACCGTTCAATGCACGTTGCTGCATGTCGGCCTCTGCGGCAGGCCCCTAGTTCATACATCCATGCTGACAGCTGTTCATTGACGATGGAGTCTGGAATTTGCAAGCCAGTATCTCAACTGGTCGTCTTCTATGTGGCGATAGGTGGCTTTTTCAAATGAATCACTTTTTATACTATACTGGACACATGATCGTTGGCGTGTATGGATCTGTAAGAGTCGTTCAAAGGGAACAGGCTGGAGGAGGATGCGTTACGGCCAGGGGAATGTTTTCGTGGCATTCTGGAAGGCACAATGAATCAGAACAAGTATACATCTATCCTTGAGTACCATGACCCTCCCAAAATGCAATCTGCTTTTTCGTTGGACGATGGCATCTACCAACAGACAATGCAACGTGTCACACAGCTCCCAGTGTATGTGTGTGGTACAAAGAGCACCGGGTTGTGTTTACCGTACCTCCCTGGCTACCAAACACCCCGGATTTAAACCCAATCTGGACTCAGTGGTACCACCTCGAGTGGGGTGTTCACGCCATAGATCCTCAGTGGAGAAACCTAGAGTAGTTGACAACATCACTAAAGCCGGCATTACTCCACGTCCCTCTCGTTGCCTTCCAGAACATCATTGATTCTCTTTCTACACGTCCATACTGCAAACGGTAGTTATCTAGGCTTCTGACAAGTGGTGACGTTAATGTGTTTATGTTCTGCTTGAAAGAAAAAAGAAACTTCTCTAAATTTTAACTTAAGCGTTGGACTACAAAGCAATCATTTTCAAAAGAATCATCCTGTTTTAGAAGAGTATATCTTGTAAATGCCCGTACACATAACCTTCGAATACTTTTTACAAATATCTTTAGGATGAAAGATTTAAATTTACTTTCCAAAAATGTTCAATGTGCTGTCCACCGGACGCACGGCAAACATCCAGACGACAGTTGAAGTTTCCCACGCTTTTGCAAGCATGACTGGATTTAGTCCATTCTTTGGCGTTGCTATGCGGCGTCGCACTTCACGAAGGTGGTTGGACAGGAATGAGGGTAGATGGTGTCTTCCACAACCCCCCTCCCCCCCACCCCCCGAAAAAAAATAAGCGTATCGTGAGATCAGATGACTTTGGAGGGCAATGGCATTTTAGGTAACCCTGATGCAGATGGATAATGATGAAGCACACTTACCTCCAAAGTGAACCACAAAGTCTTAATAATATTGAGATATGGTTAGTGTGTGGCCAGGCGACATGCGAAAATTCACCCTCGTGCGAAATTATTACGCCCCTTAGACATTGGTCCATCATTGAGGCAATAAAGCTCTTACTTGGTGGTGCCACTATGGAACTGCGCCTTTCCGTTTAGCAAATAAAATAATCCTCATGTTCACTTAATTCTGAAAAAAGCCAGAACTTTCACTTATCCGGATATGTGATTCCTCTAACCCTCTTTACTACTGAAAGGAAGAGATCATTAATCTCTCACGGGAATCGATGCATAATTCTCCCATCGTTACACGCTTTGACCTGTAGGAGGTGTACCGTAATATTCTCGGCAAAAATCGTATCTCACGCTGGTAACTGAAGTGTACGTGCAGAAATGGAGAACACCTTTCGTTGTGTTTTCGCTGTTTCGACTCGACTCACATCTTGCAATAAACAAACCACTGCTCTGCAGGGGTTGCACAAAAATATGGAAGCATTTCCAGAAATGTTGTTTTAGAGGTCGGACAATCGCACCATGACTGTTAAAAAAATAAAGAATCTTATTACCTGAAGATGCATGTCCGTTTATGCGAAACTGGTCGTGACTTTTTAATAAAAGTATTTTAATAGCAAGTGTGGAAAGTTTTATCCTCCATTTCGAGAAATGCATAATTGATCATAACTGCAGGTGCTAGCCAAGGCTGCAGGCTGTGATGTTGTATTTGATCAGGAACAGCACTCGTGCAATGTCTTCAATACGGTGTAACTGTCAGTCCTGGTTAGAACGGTATTCTGTGTAGTTATGAGTGAACTATGTCGGAGTTCAGTGCATTCGAACGTGGGCAAATTGTTGGTGCCGGTACAGTGAGTGCTTCCATAAGCCGAAGCATTTGATGTTCCAAGAGGCACCGTATCGAAGTTGGGAAAAATATCATACGCTAAGGACGACAGCTGAAAAAAAAAATGTTCACTAGTGTGTGAAATCTTATGCGACTTAACTGCTAAGGTCATCAGTCCCTAAGCTTACACACTACTTAACCTAAATTATCCTAAGGACAAATGCACACACACCCACGTCCGAGGGAGGACTCGAACCTCCACCGGGACCAGCCGCACAGTCCATAACTGCAGCGCCTAAGACCGCTCGGCTAATCCCGCGCGGTCTGAATATGTCACCGCAGAACTGGAGTAACATTCGCGAAACCTGTCAGCATCAAACTGTACGAAGGGAGCTACAGACGCAGGGATTTCAGGGCAAACTGGAATTCCAACATCACATATCAGTGATACAAACGTCCTACTAGGAAAACGTGGTACCGAAGCCATAAAGCCTGAACTATGGAACAATGGAAGACTGTCATTTGGTCGGATGAATTTTCTTTCACACTGTTTACAACTCCTGAACAAGTTTACGCCTCAAGAATGAAACACGGCACGGATTCGGTGATGATTTGGGCAGCCATATAGTGGTATTCCACACGCTCCAAGGTTACTCTGCAAGGTCGAACTACTGACCATTTTGGCTGATCAGGTCCATCCCATGGTGTTATGTTTGTTCCCCATTGGTGATACTATGTTCTTCGACGACAGGGCCTGTGTTGGCACAGTTCGCATCGTCCAGGACTGAGTTTGTTAGCACGAGGATAAATTGTCGCATGTCGCCGGGCCGCCACACTCATCAGATCTCAATGTTTTAAATCTTTGTGGTTCACTTTGGAGGGAAGTGAGCGTCATCCTTACCCATCTGCATCAGCGTTACCTGAAACTGCCGCTATTTTGCAGGAAGGATAGTATAAGATTCCCTTGAAACCAATACAGGTGCTATATTTATCCATTCCCAGATGAGTGGAGCTGTTCTGAATTCCAACTTCTTTCCTACACCGTATTAGATATTTCAAAGTGTTATGTTTTTGATGTTTCCATATTTTCGACCACCTCCTGTAGCTGTACGAAGGAGTCACCCATGAGCAACCGCACCAAGCGGCATATTACAACTGCCACGAAGCTAAACTTTTAATTCTGTTGCCAAAGTTACAACTTTTCCCAAGTTTCTAGCCTCATCCACTTCGAAGATACACCGAAGAGCCAAAGTTACTGGTATAGGCATGCGTAATCAAATACAGAGATATGTCAACAGGCTGCGGTAGGCAACGCCTATATAAGAGAACAAGTGCCTGGCGCAGTTGTTGGATCGGTTACTGTTGCTACAATGGTAGGTTGTCAAGATTGAAGTGAGTTCGAACGTGGTGTTACAGTCGTCGCACGAGCCATGGGACACACCGTTTCCGAGGTAGAGATGTAGTGGGAATTTTCCTCTACGACCATTTCACGAGTGTGCCGTGAATATCACGAATCCGGTACAACATCAAATCCCCGACATCGCTGTGGATGGAAAAATATCCCGCAAGAACTGCACCAACGACTACTGAAGATAATCGTTCAACGCTCCAGAAGTGCTACCATTCTGCAAATTGCTGCTAATTTCAATGCTGGGCCATCAACAAGTGTCAGAATGCGAACCACTCAACGAAACACCATCGATATGGGCTCTCGGAGCCGAGGCTCACTCGTGCACCCTTGATAACTGCACGACACAAAGCTTTATGCCTCACCTGGGCCCGTCAACACCGACAATAGGCTGTTGGTGACTGGAAACTTGTTGCCTGGTCGGATCAGTCTCGTTTTAAATTGTATCGAGCGGATGGAAGTTACAGGTACGGAGAAAACATCGTGAATCCATGGACCCAGCATGTCAGGAGGGGACTGTTCAAGCCGGTAGAATCTCTGTAACGGTGTGGGGCGTATGCAATTGGAGTGATATGGGACTCCTGATTCATCTAGATATGATTCTAATTGGTGCCATGTACATAAGCATCTTGTCTGGTCACCTGCATTCATTCATATCCATTGTACATTCCGACGGACTTGGGAAGTTCCAGCAGGACAGCGTGTCACCCCACACATCCAGAAATACTGCAGAGTGGCTCCAGGAACACTCTTCTGAGTTCAAACACTTCCGCTGAAGAGACCTGCACCCTCTCGTACACTTACGGATTTATGGACAGCCCTGCAGGAGTCATGGAGTCAGTTCCCTCCAGCACTACTTCAGACGTTAGTCGAGTCCATGCCACGTCGTGTTGCGGCGCTTCTGCGTGTGCGGGGGGCCCTACTATATTAGAATGGTGTACCAGTTTCTTTGGCTCTTCAGGGTGTTATCTTGTGTAATCGGAACAATCTTTTTAAAACCCGCCAATGCTGAACTTTTGATCAAGTTCACCTCCTCCATTTCCTTCCTTCATTCCTTTTTTATTCAGTATTAAGTTCACCTCTCGTAAATCCTGTAAAGTAACTGGGCTGCCCAGTATTTTGTCATCATTCCGCCCTTGTCACTTTCGTTTTGAAGTGTGGCTATGAAGGTTACAGCGACGCAATATTACAAATGGAAGAATTAATATCAGGTTTTGATTACAAGAATTCTGTCAAAGGGATCTGACGGTCTGGCTGTCTCCGATTTTCTCCATACACGATCTGAAGGTAAATGTTCAGACATCAGTTTTCTGTCAGTACGACGCAATTATATATAAAAAAAGGGTCGCTTCGAGTATTTGAGCGTATTCGAAACATGGAAGTAGGACAACTTTCGACAGTTGTAACAGAGCGAATGGATACGTGAGCGAGTTTTGTATAAGTTTCATAATCGTGTGATCCCTAGTTTGGATCTCGTTCGAAGCAATTTCTTTTACTTTTATTTAAATTCAGTATTTATTAGCAAGTACAGGGTGTTCTGAAAGTAAATATGCAGTGCCATGTTGTGGTGTGCCAAGTAATGACTGTCATGATTGCGAATTATTAATACAAGACTTTCCATTGTTTAACTATTTAAACCACATTTTTACCAGGGATTTGTATTTGTTCGCAGGTCAGGCTTGACTGAATACCATTGTCTTTTGTGACATCATTGTGTTCACGGTGATCATGCTAACGACTGAACAAAGAGTGTTTCTTTCGGAGCAATGGAGAGAAGTTTACCTCTGCAGTAGAAGCTGCATTTGCAGCAAAGTTCTCAGAAGTGAAGATGCCTAACCGCAATGCCGTACGGAATCTCATCACCAAGTTTCCAAAGACCGGAAGCGTTCATAGTGCTCCAAGATCAGGCAGCCGTCCACATCCACATTCGAAGAGAAGATGACAGAGGTGCAAGACGCGATGCAGCAAAATTCAAAGAAATCGGTTAGACGACTAGCTCAACAGGCCCACGTGTCCCTGGGTTGCGCTCACAAGATTCTCCGGACGTCACTGTCCATGTATTCGTATAAAATGACGGTCGTGCACGAACTGAGAGAGACCGACTGCACAGCACTTGTGATCTTTTGCAACTGGTTTCTGTCCTTCCTGCAGGACAGTGGTGAGGGGATTCTTGGCACAACGTTTTTCACGGATGAGGCATGGTTTCACCTCTCCGGTTAGGTGAATGGACAGAATAGTCGCGAGTGGACAACGGAGAATCCGCATGAATTTAAGGTGTCTCCACTGCGTCTGGTGTTTGGTGCGCCGTGACTCGTAAACGCATCATTGGGCCGATCTTCTTTCAGGGCACCATAAATGCAGAACGGTACTGCATCTGCATTCTGGAGCCCTTCCTAGGTGAACTGAATGAAGACGAAATTGAGAACGTGGGGTTCCAACAGGATGGGATGACTGCACATACCGCCCACAAGGCGATGAAGTTTTTAAGGGACATCTCCGGTGACCGCATCATCTTCGAGGACTCTGGCTTCTGCGTGCATCCGACTTGACTCCAGCAGATTACTTTCAATGGGGTACGTTCAAAGGATAGGTCTATGAAGGCAATCCGCACACCATACAAGAACTCTACGCAGCACTAACATGTCACATTCTTAACATCACTCCCGATGTTCTGTCTTCAAGAACATGCAGAAACTTGTGCAACTGTGTCTTCAAGTTCAAGGGGATCACTTCCAGCATCTCTTATAACTTCCATGACTTTAATACGGGAAGTTATGAACTGCATAGTTACTTATTGAACACGATGTACAAATGTTAGCATATATAAAACATTTTTAATGAAAGTAACAACTTTTTATTTTTACTAATCACTTGATAACGCGATTATTCAACATAAATTAAAATTTGGCACAATAATTTAAAACATCAAATATAAAACAAAATACTATTTTTCTTATAGAAACTGAGCAGTGTTTTTGATGCACACATTTTTTCATTTAACTATAGGACGTTTCGATTTTGTTAGAAGGGTTATATACTACTCACTCAGCTAGCAGCGAACCAGCGTCATGAAAAATAAAAGACAAACAAGTGTACGTCATCCATGCTATGGGCCAGAGACGGAATTCGATTTTGATTGATCTGAAGACGCCCATAATGATGGAAACCAATAATCAAATCAGATATGAAAAACGCTTGCCAACAGAGTCTTATACAACTTGTCCAAGTCCACAAACTTATCGTCACTCACTCATATTATAAGGAGTGTTTCCTTGATGATAATTATACAAGCTTTCAGGGATGATGAAGGAGGACAAACGTATCAGTCTGGAATGTGGAACCTTTGTCTGAAATGCCTTCGTTCAAAGTCACTAAACCAAACTGTTTGTGTGGTAACTCTGTAACTCTGCCATTTGAATACGGCAGCCTGTAATTTGTTATTGCACAACGTTGTAAACTGTTTTGTTATGTACGAAGTTGGTAACATTGTGGGACAAGAAAACCCGAACAATATGTAGAGTACATCATAACATTTGGGCTTAGGATGCTACACTAATGCATTGCAGAGGGGATGATGCGCACCGGTGGATCTTGTTTGATGAACCCCGCACCTCATTTGACATATCTTACTGGTAATTAACTGTTTAATAGGAAGAGAAGATACCGTCACGTTAATTTTAGAAATGACGTTGCATAGAATAGAAGAGGATCTAGCATCTTTGTAAGTACTAGCTATTTGACATGTTTATAAGTCTCCGTAAGCGTGCACAGGTGTTCGGAGTGTTAAGAGTCGTAAGGAAATCACCTGAACACGCTAAAAATACGAGTTGGACGTAAATTATGTGTGCCTCTAGTCTGTTCAAGTGTTGCTAGTACCAAGAAGAAATGTCTGTAAAAATACCAAGTCTCAGTTACATAACTTTCTAGTTAACCTGCTTGAGACCAGTGAGAATAGCGTACATATGCGAAGGTACTAGTGAGATGATGTTTAGCAGCTGAAGATGAGCCTTCAGGGATGTAAATCCGTGGTGCTTCGTTACGAAAACGTTTACAGTGCTATTACTCTTGATGCAGTTTCTACCATCAATTTTATGAATTAAGAACAAGCGGTCTATGTCTAAGAAAAATCCTTGCAGATGTTGCTTTACCGATTTACTTGTTTATTTTCCGACTAAGTGCCACTTTCCGTCATAGACACACAAGCTGCAGTACCGTTCACGGTGATCTTTCGCCAGCCTTGTCCTACTTATTGGAGCGGTGTAAAGATCGATGATCCATACCCAGTCACGGATTTCAGTGCCATTACTGGCAGGATCCAAAAGGCAGTTTACTGGCGTTTACGATTCGCTTACGCCACCATGACCACGATTTTCAATTAGGAATTAAGCTGTCTTCATTTCCGTTTGTTTACAATAGTGTTTCCTGATAGCACCACCATGACCACTGGTTCACGGCTGTTTCGTGCTCTGCTGCGTGGCTCTCAGCCTGTCTCGCCTCTGGAACTCAAGTGTCACGTGAATTCAATTTCTTTTTAACTAAATAATTTAACTCAACATCGTACTCCATATGTCTTACAGCTTGTAAGGCGTGCATTTCTTCGTCCGATTTTCCCTCGTTTTTGTATCCCAGATTGACTTAAATATAGTGGCCAGTCGCTTCCTTCTATGGGCGTGGAAGGAGTGTACTTTTTCGCTATGCGCGTGTCCAGATAACAAGTGATGAACGTAGTCTTTCTAAGTGAACCAGTCACCCACACTGTGAAGCTTATATTGACGGAGCCCGCTGAACCAACTTCACAAAGGACATATATCCTGTGCCCTGCATTACTATACAGAACTCCGTTGCTATCTGGTAGAACACAGTAAATTCGTAATGAAACTAAGTACAGACCAATTTCCTTAACGTAACTTTACAGCAGAATTCATTAACATGTTATGAGTTCGATCATAATAAATTTCCTGGAGACCGAGAAACTTATGTCCACGAATCAGTTCGGGTTTAGGAAGCAAAGCTCGTGTGAAACTCAGCTAGCCCTTTTCTCATATGATACACTGAGAACTAGGGATGAAGTACAACAGGCAGATTCCACATTTCTAGATTTCCGAAAAGCATTTGACCTAGTGCCCAGTTGGAGACTCTTAACGAACATCAATGTAGACGTGTGATGTGATAGCGCTACGCAAAACAAAAAAGGGTGCAAGCCACCTCTATGAAAAACACAACACCATAACATCATCACCTCCGAGTTTTACTGTTGGCACTACACACGATGGAAGATGACGTTCACCTGGCATTCGCCATACCCACATCCTGTCATAGCATCGCCATACTGTGTAACGCGATTCGTTACTTCACAAAACGATTTTCCACTGTTCAATCGTCCAATGTTTACGCTCCTTACACCAGGCGAGGCGGCGTTTGGCATTTACCGTCTTGATGTGTGGCTTATGAGCACCTGTTCGACCATGAAATCCAAATTTTCTCATCTCCCGCCTGTCATAGTACTTGCAGTTGATCCTGAACCAGTTTGCAATTCCTGTGTCATGGTCTGGATAGATGTCTGCCTATTACATACTATGACGGTCTTCAACTGCCGGGGGTCTCTGTCAATCAACAGACGAGGTCGGCCTGTACGCTTTTGTGTTGTAGGTGTTCCTTCACGTTTCCACTTCACTACCACATCGGAAACAGTGGACCTAGGGATGTTTAGGATTGTGGAAATCTCGCGTAAAGACGTATGAGACAAGTGACACCCAATCACCTGACCACGATCGTGAGTTTCGCGGAGCGCCCCATTCTGCTCTCTCACGATGTCTAATGACTACTGAGGTCATTGATATGGAGTACGTGGCAGTAGGTGGCAGAACAAGGCATCTAATATGAAAAACGTATGTTTTTTGGGGTGTAAAAATTTTGGATATTTGTGGTAAGGTCTTATGGGACGAAACTGCTGAGGTCATCGGTCCCTAAGCCTACACATTACTTAAACTAACTTACGCTAAGGATGATATACACACCCATGCCCGAGGGAGGACTCGAACCTCCGACGGGGAAAGCCGTGCGGGCCGTGACAAGACGCCCAGACCGCTCGGCTACCATACGCGGCTTTGGGGGGTGTCCGGATACTTTTTACCACATAGTGTAAGTATTCTGGCGGACTGAGTGGGCAGCAGTTTAGGGTTGTTTGCTGATGATGCAGTGGTGTACGGTAAGGTGTCTAAATTAAGTGACTGTACAAGGATACAAGATGACTTATACAATATTTCTAATGGTGTAATAATGGCACTTAGCTCTAATACTAGAAAACTGTAATTTAATGCTTATGAGTAGAAAAAGCAAACGCGTAATGCCCGGATACAGCATTAGTAGTGCCCTGCTGGACACAGTCACATAGCTTAAATATCTGGCAGTACCGCTGCAATGCGATGTGAACTGGAACAAGCATGTGAGCATATCGTAGGGAAGGCGAATGGTCGACGTCGATTTGTTGAGAGGACTGTGCGAAAGTATGATTCATCTGCAATGGAGAGGCGTCTGTGAAGCATAGGACGCTACTGCGACTTATTCTTGAATACTGCCCAGGTAGCCCGAGTATGTTGGATCTGTACCAGATCGGATTAAAGGAAGACATCGAGGCAAGCTGCTACATTTGTTACCGATAGGTTCGAGCTACACGCTAGTGTTATAGAGATGCTTCGGGGACTCACCTGGTGTGCCTGGGGGGAAGGTGACGTTCTTGTCGAGGAACGCTATTGAGAAACCTAGGAGAAACGGCATTTGAAGCTGATTGCAGATTGATTCTACTGTCACCAACATACATTTCTAGCAAGATTCACGTAGATAATGTACGAGACATTTTGGCTGATACGGAGACAAATAGACAGTCGTTTATCCATCGCTTTATTTTAGAGTGGAACAGGAAAGAAGATGCCGTAGTGGCACAAGGTACTTCCTGGATCTGCAGAAAGAAAAATCTTATGACTTAAAGAAGAAGATTCACAAATGGAAACAACGAAGTTTCCACTAGAACCACACAGCTTGGCCTTTCGTAAGCCCATGGCCTTCATTAGGTTGCTTAGCTAAAGCTCAACTTTTATGTACGGACTGTGCTTCTTTACGATATATGGACGTGTGTGCTCGCACTACTTAGCACCGTTACGAATGTATATAACAGCAAATGACGACGACATGTAAATTTATCAGCTTGTATAAAGCTGACACGGCTTAAAACCAAAACATGTAAGGAAACATGGTTACATAGCAGCATTTTTCAAATTGTGTAATCGGCCGAATGTCAAAATACACAATGATTTTTGTAAAATATTTTATAAACATTTTGTACTTCAGCTGCACTTGATAATGGCCTAAGGCCGAAATTGCAATAGTGGAAATAAAAAGTTTAACAGTTACTGGCGTAAACATGACGTCCTTTAAAATAAGAAAAAAAAACATGACTGTGAATCCCAGTTGTGAAAAGTTAATTAATGACACTAGCGTTCGCAGTATGGACATGGCATTTCTCACGTGACAGTCTGAGGAGCAGAATATATTCTGATATATTCTGGACGATTCCGGTTTTCACTGAAATTTTACAGGCAAAGAATGAAATCAAAGGGACACTGAGCCCAAGGGCCAATTCAAGTTATACTATGTTTATTAAAAACCAAAAGAAGTATATGTTAATAAAAATGCGAGGTGCCATAGGAGGCTTTACTCTTGATGAAAGCAATTGAAAAGTATCCTGTGCAAAGCATGCCCTGTAATTTTGTAGAATTCCTTGCCATTTTCGATACACTCCTTTATCATGCTAGTTAATTATCCATATAGCGACTGAAAAAAGTGGAAATTAATGTAAGTAAAAAAATGCTTTTAGAAAACTATGTTTTGTGGATGGGGACATGACTCTTGTGAAGTTCCCCTCTCCTGTCTGATACGCGCCTAATGGTAGCATTTATCTTTACTCGTAATGGGACGTGACCTCCTCAGTTTTGACTGTGGGGCCCTGAAGATGCTCATCATCACTCTTCTAATGACATCCCGCCCCCCTCCTCCCCCTCGCCTCCCCTCCTGCATGGAGACGGTTGATCATTCCTGTGACGCTCCTACTCTTCTTTGTATCTTTGCTGCCCCTTCCGTTAATCGAACTTGACGACTTGGCATCAACTTACCCGCTGACTACTGTCTGCACGCTTGTATGTCATTGGTTGATTGCATGTAGTTACAGAGTAGTTCAGGTGGTACTGGTCTATGCCACCTGGTCTTTTAAAGGCGTGTTTTCAAGTTTGTGATATGTGAGAAAGATTATTACGATATTCTTCTTCTCTTGTATTGTATTGTATGTTAACCGGGGACTTAGAAAAGACGGAGAGGCTCCGTCCCCGCCGCAGCCGCAGTGGTCCACAACCCCAAGCAGCAGTCTACTTCACCCCTCCGCCGCCCCACACCAAACCCAGGGTTATTGTGCGGTTCGGCCTCCGGTGGACCCCCCCAGGGAACGTCTCACACCAGACGAGTGTAGCCCCTATATTTGCGTGGTAGAGTAATGGTGGTGTACGCGTACGTGGAGAACTTGTTTGCGCAGCAATCGCCGACATAGTTAACTGAGGCGGAATAAGGGGAACCAGCCCGCACTCGCCGAGGCAGATGGAAAACCGCCCAAAAACCATCCACAGACTGGCCGGCTCACCGGACCTCGACACAAATCCGCCGGGCGGATTCGTGCCGGCGACCAGGCGCACCTTCCCGCCCGGAAAGTCGTGCATTAGACCGCACGGCCAACTGTCCGGGGACTCTTCTTCTCTTACTCATCCCTGTCTCGATCCGTTACCCTGTGGAACCTACATTGTTATAAGCGCTGAAGCGATGTTATTGACAGTGGATAACCAGCTGTCCTTCCTCACGCCACCCCTCTCACAGAGATGGAATTTGTGTGTCTAGTCTGTCTGAGTCTATAATAAGTACATGTTCAAGTTTGAGAAATGTTTGCGACTCGTGTCACTGGTGTGGGATGTGGGAAAAGCCCGGTATTTACCTTATTGGATGTGGGGAACAGCCTAAGACAGTCGGGCTGGAGCAACGACCCTCGCCGTAAATCCGCTAGGCTGATTTGAAGCGGGTGCGGAGTGTCTCCCCGGACCCCAGAGGAGGCGCCTTATAACATTCTGCTGCCTGGATGGATAGAAGAATTTTTAGTATATCATGTAAGGTGTCAGGCAAATCCAACACCTTCCATGAAAACCCTGACATGATAAGCAAATCCAGTAGTATGACACATAGCTCCGAATAAATCTTGACATTGAATTAACCAAAGTACTACGAGTAACGAGTGAGCAATTGGAATATCACAGACTAACACAAGAATGCCTAAATGCATGTCATACCTTCCCACCGTGAGACAGACGCAGTTCCGAGGGGAGAAACGAGAACAGAAGCCGAGAGCAGAACCGTGTTAAACTGGAAGGCCCTACGATAAGGGACGGACACCCACGTCTCCAGCTATCCGCTACGACCACGCCCCAGCCCATGTTAAAAGCTAGAATCCTCCAGAGGAACAGTATAGATCTTACGATAACACAAAAAGGACCAACCCAGCCGCAAGTTTTAGCGTGAGACTTTTTCGCGTCTCTGTTACGTCAGGACCACCCCTCAGCCCATGTTAAAAGATAGAGCTCTCCAGAAGAACAGTATAGATCTTACGATAACACTAAAAGGACCACACCAGCTGCAAGTTTTAGCGTGAGACTTTTTCGCGCCTCTGTTACGTTGAAAACTTTAAAAACATTGCCCCACCACGAAAAGTATAACGTTTCTCATTGGACAGACAGAATATCTGAAGGCGGAGCTTAAGGTTAACATTGAGACCCTGATTGTTAAGATGAAAACACAGCCAGTTAGTTTTTTTAAACCAACTTCGGTAAATTGTAGTAAGGAGAAGTTAGGAGAGAGTTGCTTCCGAGACGGCGAGGTGAGCGGAGCTGTGCTGTCCGCCGCCCCCTGACGAACACCGACAAGTTAATGAACGCACGCGATGCCGCATAAGAGCGCATAAAGTTTCACTCAGAACAGCAGAAGTCTCATCTGTTACACCCCCTTTTTGCGTAATACTAGTGTCGATCGTCAATTAAAGCTCATGGTGTTCACATTTGCCACTTGAAGAACTGATCTGAAACGCGATGATTTTTCTGTAGTATAGTTATTGAGAAGCCACATCAGCCACTGTAATTTACGACAAGTTAGATAAGTAATTAAAGATAATTGAGGGTCACTGTAGACCATGTTGATGGTTTTCTTTTTTGTGAAACTTAATTTAAACCTAAATTATAGATGTGATATGGCATAGGTCATCCTTTGATCCATTTTAAAACTTGGAAACCCATTCAGGAAATATTCGTTCACATTTTTCTTGAACGCAGTTGGTTTTTACCATCCTGTATTAAAACATTTCCTTTTATCAATAGTGCAATTTATAAAAAATGTTTTGTGAGTAGAATAAAATTTCCAATGGTAAACTTAACTGCTTTTTCGACATTATTTTACCAGCTAACTAAAAATAGGAAAGCCTTGAACCTCTTCCACTAAATTTAGTTAGTATTAAGACTCCTTTACAGGGACTGCAGTGGAGCTGACGCTGAAATCATTAAGTATTTGGTTATATCATAGCTAGTCTCACTGAACTCTTCTGAACTCTACATGTCTTGTGTGGTCTGACGTCTCCTTCTCAGCAACAGGTCCCAGGTTCAAACTAGTAAAAAAAAGGTCCCTAAAAAAACACGCTCAGAGCGTCGTTGCGCGAAAGTGGTAGGGAGACACGATATAGAACAACAGACACCACGTAGAATGTTAGAATCATGATTAAAATTATAACGCGATTACAGAAGCGTGTTCCTTTCTTGTTTCCGTCACCAAACGCGCAATCACTGATGATACCAGGCTCTTTTCTCTACTGTATCTTTCTTTCAAGATTTCAGCTTCTATTGTGCTTAGTAGTAAGAGTTGTCTGGTAACCTCTGTAGCACCCTTACATTATTAGAGCCGGCCGCGGTGGTCTCGCGGTTCTAGGCGCGCAGTCCGGAACCGTGCGACTGCTACGGTCGCAGGTTCGAATCCTGCCTCGGGCATGGATGTGTGTGATGTCCTTAGGTTAGTTAGCTTTCAGTAGTTCTAGGGGACTGATGGTCACAGCAGTTGAGTCCCATAGTGCTCAGAGCCATTTGAACATTATTAGACTGTGACTTTGTGATTACATTAACACTGTGACTGGCAGTATTTTATCTATCTTTTTCACCTTTACTTCATTAATCCCTGTGACATCCAACTTCGGTCTGTCTGTCTGTCTCTCTCTCTCTCTCTCTCTCTCTCTCTCTCTCTCTCTCTCTCTCTCTCTCTGTCTGTCCCTCTCCAAGATATTGTAAGGTACGCGCCAAGAACAGGTTTTTTTTTAAAAAAAAAGTAGCTGTACTTTCAAATTTACAGGTAGATTATGCCAGGAATAACACCAAAATCTGTTCATCACTCCTCAGTCTAGTTTGCAAAGCGGTTTCCACCAATCGGGTTTTAGCATCACTAAATTGTTCACTATCTTCTGCGAGTACACTCGTGAACTGATATAGATCCTAAACATGTTAACGGTATTACCTGATTCACACCTGATATGGAACGTTGCCTGCTCATTATCATATGCCATGAGACATCCATTGGTTAGGTCAGCAAGAGTTGTCCTGCTATCGAGGGCAGAGTACGGGTTGGAACTGCCATGTGCAGCAGTAATTATTCCTTTCTACGGGTTGAATGTATTTGCAGTGGTTCATTAATGTTGTATGGTAAGCAGTTATCGCTGCAATTAAAACGTCCGTTGTGGAACTTATCGCTGCTTGCCTTAGATCGCATTGCGGAGATAGGGAAACCCTCTTACGAAGCATTAGTACGCTACAATTGGCATAACTGGTTCCATGGTACCAATACTGGGTCTATATTTCTGTCGTAGTGTTAAGATGAATGTAGAGAAGGTGTTGGAAAATCAATAAATCAGTTCTGGAAACTCAGTACAGCAATCAATACTATAGAAAAATGTGAATAATTCAGAACATCAATCAGTCAGGCATGTACATCTTCAAGTCATTTAGATCTGTTTTTTCTTACATCGCTACCCCTTCCTTTTTAGGTAAATTTATCTTTTCTATATTCTAAACGCTGTCGATAAAGTAATAAAGATGGACTTCTTGGAATAATTAAGATTTTCTCCCGTAACAATAAATCAACACACACCACCTTAAAGGAACAAACTGACTTAGAAAGTAACTCATTCTTTTTCAAAATTTCAAAGACTATTTAAACTTGAAAAACTAAACAATCCAGAGCAAAAACCCAGACACACCTACACACCCATCCACCCACCCACCCACCCACGCACATACACACACCAACCCCCCCCCCCCCCCACACACACAGAGGCAATCCCCCCCCCCCCCCATCAGGTAATTCAACGTTACATTAAAAAACCTACATGCAAAGCTCTAATGTTTATTAAGCAAAAGAAACATGTCTAACGTAACTTCAGTACTATAACTGCTTAACTCTTTGTTTGATAGATTTTATAAGTAGCACATGTCAATTTTGCAGTGTAAATTACTGTTTCTTTGTAGTAATCCATAAAATATAAATGGTATATACTTTGTCACCAATGTACAATGCGAGTACAGAATAAAGAAAATCTCTGCCTCAACATAAATTCTTTGAATATGACTAGTTTTTCTCTTCTGTTTATTTACATTTTGTAAAGCACGTGGAGTTATTTTTGGCAAAGTTTATGAAGTGCTGTAAAATTAAGTTTAGTGGAAGAGGTACGTTATACATATTGTCTTCTTTGTATTTCGGTCTCTTTTTTCCGCGGTTAAGCATATATAAGTAGAATAGGTTAATTGCCAGCTTTAGCAACAGTAATAAAAGTCTTATTAAAACCAGACGCGTTTCACTTTATTTTAAAGAGTCTTCAGTGGTCAGTGTAACAACATGGTCTCTCCTCTTACGATTTTGTTTTTTATGAGCCTTATCAGTTTACATGTTTTACCTATTACTATAAACAGTTCTTGTTGTTTTCGTTACTCGTTGTTTTTCGTTGTTATTTGTTGCAATCTTGTTCGACTTCTTTGTGTATTTGCACACAGCTCTTTCACTGCACTTAACACATTTACATTTCTGCATTGGAAAGTGTCACTGTCCTCTGGCCATTTTGCCCATTTGGTTTTGCTATAGTGGGATGCGCTCGTCTTTTGTTTGTTTTGACAATGGTGGAGGCGCGTGCTGTCACTCTGTGAGTGTTTATATTTTCTGAATAGGAAATGAGAGGGAGAGAGACAGTGCTTGTATTTATGTGTGTGTGTGTGTGTGTGTGTGTGTGTGTGTGTGTGTGTGTGTGAGAGAGAGAGAGAGAGAGAGAGAGAGAGAGAGAGATGCTTCTTCTGTAAAGTACTTTTTGTCGTCTTGTAGTGGGCCTTTTCGCCAGTTTACACAAGGCACGTAACTTCTGTTTAGACTGGGTGTGAACGACCAATTCATGCACCCAGCTTCGATTTTCCACTCGTCTTTCTGCATTTCGCTACGATTTCCTAGTGTTGCGGCTTTTACGTATACAACGCCATCATCCGCTAACAGCCCCATGGAGTTCCCGATGTTGTCGCAACTTCTCTGACCTGACGTGTCAGATTCAGTAGTTGCTCCATAAATGTCATTTGGTAGTTAGTTTGTGCTGTCAACTGGATCATCCGTGCACGTGATAGGGCCTGAGTGTATCTTCGGTCTGTCACTGCTCTCTCTCCTTCTCCTGTTAACCTCGTCGGACAAGTACGCCTGGGAAAGGGACGCCGTAGCGGATTACGTCAGTAGAAACTGCGTCGCGCACACAGCCCATTCATGTGCTGAGAGCGCTCGAAACTGCAGGCCAGTGTTGCGTGTCCAGCTGCACTGCGCCGCGGCCGGGGTTACTGGAGCAACGCCCAGAAACAGCATCTGCTCTCCGAGCGTGTTGCTCTTTTACGGCCAGCGCACTACCGTAGTCCTTTAAGGCCCGCAGCAATTCTGAGTTTTACGGCTCGCCACGAGGTCAAAGTATCGCCTGTGGCCGGTACGAAACCAGCTGAGGCGCCGACGCAAGAACTCATTGAGAAGGTGAGAAGGAGGCTGACGCAAAGACCACGCACTGTCCGTCATAGTCAGGCGCACGCATGAGTCAGCAGTCTGAAGCTAACGCGACGAATAATACGCGGCGGACATAAAGGCTTGGTCGTACTATTACTGTTACTGACGAGCGTGTGCTGGTCACAGCTGGAGACAGATTACAGGGTGTAGCGCACGACCAGCTACCTCATTATACATTGTGCAACTGCGAGTTCGGTGGGTATGTCTGAGAGGCCAAGTCAGTAAGTAATGGTGTTTTTATGCTCTACAGATTGACAGCAGAGAAAACATACTAGCTACAACAGAAAAAACATGGCTGAAATAAGGAAGTCCACTAGCCCCAACAATTATTGTATGGCAGTGATACTTGGTAGACATTGTAATGCGTTAATGCAGATCCTATTTACGCTAGAAAAAAGTTAATTCCAATTTTGGCCACCAGGTGCAAACCTGTCGACGTGAATGCAGGAAAGACGTATAGAAATGTTTCCACATGTAAAGGATCAGGAATGGAATGTGGGCAGAAAATGTGAAACAAGTGAGATAGGCATAATGTTGATATTATTAACCACCACTTGCACAATGAGTACCTGATACGTTGACGAAATGCTACACAGTACCACATCAGCACCTGATGGCTAAAATTGGAACTATTTTTCTTTCAGTATAAATCGGTTGCGGATTAACGCTTTAGCCTATATACCATGTTTCGTTGCTACACAATAATTATATTCTATATGAGCCTTTTTGAGCAGACCCTTTGATTATAGCGACCTGGCATGATTATCAAATTCAAATGGTTTAAATGACTCTGAGCACTAAAAACCTAACTAACCTAAGGACATCACACACATCCATGCCCCAGGCAGGATTCGATCCTGTGACCGTAGCGGCCGAGCAATTCCATACTGAAGAGCCTAGAACCGCTCGGTCACATCTTCCGGCGCATGATTATCAAATAAATTTAAAAATGTATAATGCTGTCATAATCTACCCATTAAGAGACATTTGACCATTGTAGATGAGATAATGGCGAAAATGGTAGGACAAATAGGAGATACTGGGAGCAGTGGCAATTTCAGATAATTCAAAGATGTGGGGAAATGAAAAAGGAGAGGTGCCAGAAAACGGGTAGAAGTAGCGAAACAGTAAGGACTGAAATCTAATGCAGAGAAGTGTCGAATAATATGAGAGTAGCAGCGGATTTAAGTGCAAAGTGCTAAAGAAAGTGGAAAGTTTCAAGTACCCAAGGAGCGTAATAGAATTTAGTGGGAAGAGTGATAAGGAGATTAGTGAAAGAGTGAGGCAAGCACACGGATTCCTCCGGAGCGTGAGAAGACTGATCTGCTGCCACGATGTACCACCAAGATGCAGACAAGTTTTACACGAAGAGCACTACGCTCCAGTACTCACGTATGCACCGGAAAAGGTATTTCAGCAGGATACCGACTTTCTAGAAGAAATTTCAAAGAAACAGGATAGGACTTCCTAAACTGCCGGTGATTAAAACTGAAACATCTTGAAAAGAGCATGCAAGAAACATCAAATTGGCATAGGGTGTACTACATGCTTAGATATAGGGCCTACTAATGATTCGTATTCTAACGCAACCTCACGAGGAAGGAAGGAGTAACGCCGCCTACAGCCTGTATTCAGGGTGTCTCAGAAATGCTGCGACAGACTTCAAGGGGTTGTAAGAGGTGCCTTGAAGATCAAATCGATGATAGAAACTCGTCTACGAAAGCGTCTTCCACCGACGTTACAGAGCGTCGAAGTTATAGGTGCCAGTGCCTACCACTAGACAACCCCTTCGCCGGCAAACGTGACTTGTCCGCTGACGGACCACAGGCTTAGCGTCTTGTTGTTTATTACTCAGTGATCCTGATTGATTGCCATGATCGTCAGTCAAGAAGATGGTGGTAGCTACTGCGTAGAAAGGCTTTGTCACGATCACTGAATAACAAACAATAATGCGAGACGTTCCCCCGTCGGTCCGTCTGGGTATAAAATGATGTTTGCTGCTGAAGGGATGGCGTAGCGGCGGGCGCCTGCGCCTATAACTTGGACGTTGCGTAGCATCGTTGGACGACATTTTGGACACTGGTTTCTATCCTTGATTTGTTCTTCAAGACACCCTCTACAAACCCTCCGGAGTCTGTCGCAACACTTCTGGAACATCCTGTATACGAGATGTAGACGGCGTTACTCCTACCTCTTTCGTGAGGTTGCGCTAAAATGTGAATCATATCCAGGCTCTATATCCAAGCATGCAGTACACCATATGCCAATTTGAGGTTTGTTGCATGGTGTTTTCAAGGTGTTTCAGTTTCAATCGCCAGCAATAGTAAGTCCTCTCCTGTTTCTTTGAAATTTCGTCTGGGACAAAGGCTCCTGTCCTCCATTAGTTACTCAAGAAACCCTTGACAGCCCCTCTAAATTTTTCGCATCTTTTGTGGGACGCCCTGTGTAAGGACAGATTTCGCAGGATACTCATCCAGAAATCAAATTTGAATGCTGTCTGTTTGTTAGCAGATCGTGTCATTCTTCGTGCAAGAAGGAAAATGTCTGCATGCACCTTTCGAAATTCGATAGCAGCAGGACCGTGCTCTGTTGAGGCTGCAGTCAACAATTCCATGTTATTTACATTCGCGTTGGTCTGGATACTACAGCATAAATCGATGGGTTCAAGAGGATCATGTCCAAAAACATTCAGCACCTCAACGACCCCATCCGACTGGCATTCGACATTTCATTCGCTTGGACGTAGAGGTCCGTACAGCCACGTCACGTATCTTGAATCAGGCGAAGGGCTAGTTTTCAACGAGACGGCTATTAGCATGGACAGAATGGCGACGACGGTTCTGTACAAAGAAACAAACTTGGATTATTTCTACACCACAGTGTGGATGGAAAGCTGGATAATGTCAGTCATGCAGGTGTCTATAGGATTAGATGCGGGTCCTGTGAGAATAGTTACATAGAGATTTTAAAACAAGATTCAGGGGGCACAATTACGCAAGTAATAGGAGTGCCCTAGGCTGTCATTTGAGGGACAATAGCCACCAGTTACGTCCTATTAAGAGTAGTTTAAATATTCTACACTTTGTCGCCAAAAGCAGGGATCCGGATATTTTTGAAGACTTGAAATTTATGCTCAACGTCGTACTAACGCAGATAGCGTAATCAATGAACAATAATAAGCTATAGTCAATGGTTCATCAGCATTTTTGATTATCTGGAAGCTTAATTTCTCTCTAGCAATTCTCAATAGTACAAATGTACTATGTTCCGTTTTATTTGTAACGTACACATAGTGTCAAATAAAGCGAGTTACTTTGTAACTATCATTTTATGCTCAGGTTTAATCTTTATATTTTACTTTTTTGTCTTTTACTAATTGTCTTAAATATGTTTTATTTTGCCTACACGTTGGCATGAAATATGCAATATTTTAAATTTCTATAAATTTCTGTTATTACTGTAAAACAAATCTTATCAAATAGTAGTGGTTCACTATCCTGCATTGATGGGCTGTAGCGCCACCACTTACACGCCATCTAGCGTAAGTAAGGTTACCTACGCTACAATTTTCGTTTGTCTAATACCCGTCTATAAAAGCACCCCGGCTAGCTGCGCGGTCTGACCCACTGCCTCTCGAGCGAGAAGGCATGCTGGTCCCCGATACGAATGCGCCTGCCCGATTAGTGTCCAGGTCCGGTGTGCCAGCCATCCTGTGGATGGTTTTTCGGCGGTTTTCGATCTGACTCGGCAAATGCGGGCTGGTTCCCCTTATTTCGCCTCAGTTACACTATATCGGCCCCAGGGAGCAGCAGCAGCAGCAGTTGCAGTAGCGGTTCCCGTCGCAGTTCCAGCAGTTCCAGCAGTTCCAACAGTTCCGGCAGCGCAGGCACCAGTGTCAGCAGCAGCAGCAGCCGCCGCCCCCGCAGCGCGACTCCTGTCGCCGGTGCAGCCCTTCCTGCTGGCCGTTCTCGCCGCCGGCTGACGCAGTCTGCCCCGTTCGTCGTCGTCGCCGCCGCCTCCGCCAGCCCGCCGCCGAGCCCGTCCTCCTCCGCCGCCGCAGCAGCAGGGCGGGGCCCCGGACCCCGCTCCCCGCCGTCGCAGCAGCAGCCGCCGCCGCCGTCTTCGCCTTCCTGGACTTGTGCAGTGTAGTGTAGTGTTCGTCTTCATCTTCGTCTTCGTTGTCTGTCATCCTTAATGTTTCTTTTTCCTTCATCCCGTTCAGTTGTTTCATTTCACCATGACCATCCCTACCACCACCGCCACTATCACACCTTCCCCTCAGCAGCTGCCACCACCATTATTTGGTGTGCTCAAACACCCCCCACCCCCTACATCCCCCCCTCCTCACCCTTCCCTCCCCAGCTCCCTTTGTCGCTCCTTCTCCCCCAGCCACCTCACCTGACCCCTTCCCTCCACTCCCCCACGCCACTTCATCTGCTCATGCAGCCCCCGCCAGGGTTGTGGCTCAGAGAGCCACCACCCATGCCACACCTTCACCAGCACCAGCACCAGCACCAGCACCTGCGCCCGCACCTGCATCATCTGCAGCACTGGCCCCGGCACCACTGCCGGGACCTGCCTCCTCCCACCATCTCCCGGTTGCTCCTGTACCCCGCCCCTCTTCCCATCCTGTAAAACGTCCAAGTGGCACCCCTGCCTACTCCACTCCCAAGAAGTCACAGCCCCTTCCCCCTCCTCCCCCCAAAGATGCCGTGGATGTCTCCCCACCCGCCCCTTCTACCGCTTCCTCTACCACCCCCTCCTACAGATACCTCCTTTCCCATCCGGATCCCTCTCTCCTGCAGGCCCGCAACCTCACCTTGCTCCTCCGCCAACACTTTCCCGGCGCCCCTATCTCCCTTCTCACCCCCTGTAGGGACTCCGTCCTTATCACCTCCTCTAGCCCCCCCCCCCCCCACACACCGACATCCTATCCCGCATCCCCATTACCTGCTTCGGCCCCAATGCCTCTCTCGCCCCTGCTCCTTCCCCTTCCTCCTCCCGTCAACCCCAACCCCCGCGTCGCCCACCAACCCTCACCGCCGTGATCACTCGGCTTAGTCCGACGATCACGGAGGAGGAGGTGTTGGCAGAGCTTAAGGCGCATCCCTACCTCGATGTTCGTGCCATTCGCCGGATCCACAACCCTGCCGGCCCCACCTGCCTTATGCGGGTTTTTTCTGAGCACGCTCCTTCGATCGACCTTCTCCTTAAGGAGGGTGCCCTCCTCTTCCACCGCCGCTACAAGGTCGACCCTTCCCGCTCCCCTCCCCAGTCCATCCGATGCCAGAGGTGCCTGCACTATAATGCACACCCGACATCTGAGTGCCGCGAGGCCCCTGTCTGCCCGCACTGCAAGCAAGCGCACTTCCTCCGGCAGTGCCCCAACCTTCAGTCCCCTCCATCCTGCAACACCTGTAACCTCCCTCACCCCACGTACTCCCAGAAATGCAAGGCTCGACCAGCCCCTTCCACTCCAGAACTCACCGTCCCTGTCCGCCCTCTGGATGACCCTACCCCCCCTGGTAACTCCCTTCGTCCCCCCCCCCCCCCACTGCCGAGGACATCATCCGCTTTGTCACCATTGTCCTCCAAAACGTCCATCCTTTTCAGCGCCCCCACACCCTCCAGCAGATATCCCTCGCCGCACGCTCCGTGTTCCATCTCAATACCTATGCCACCTACTCCCATAACCAGGCCCACTTCACCTTCTCCCGTCTTGACACCCTCATCTAAATTCCCATCATGGCGCGACAGCACCGTATCTTGTTCAATAACATCCGCTCCCTTCCTGTCAACAAGAACCTCCTTCTGCATACACTCACGACCCACCGCGTGGATGCCTTCCTCCTGAACGAAACCTTTCTCCAGCCCCACATCACCGTCCACACCTCCCCCTACCTCCTTCATCACTCCGACAATCCCCTCCCAATAGCGCGTGGTGGAGTCGCCATTGGCCACCACCGCCAGATCCCTGTTTGGCTCCAACCCCTCCTTCCAAACCCCACAGAACATCTGATCCTCAGCCTCTTCTTCCCCGGCCTCACCATTACCTGTGCCACCATTTATGTCCGCTCCACTGCCCCTATTCCTTTCGACTTCCTTTCCCACATCGACCGCACCTTCTCCTCCTACGTGATTGCCGCCGACCTTAACATCCATAGTCGCTCCGCTGCCCAGCTACAGCAGTGGCATCGGTTCCTCGCCACCCTCCAAGGAGATGTCCTTCCTCTTCCCCAACACACCCGCCCTGAATCCAATACCACTCCCGATGTTGTCCTGGCCTCCCCCAACCTCCTTGGCCGCATAGCGGTGGACGTCCTTGCTCCTATTGGCAGTGACCATCTCCCTGTCCTCCTTACCATATCTGACGGTCGTCGCCCCCGTCCCGACCCTCGCCTTGACCCACCCCCCCAAGTATGTCCATGATTACTCCCGTGCCGACTGGAATGCCTGCCGGGATACCCTTACTGCCCGAGTCGATAGCCACCCCCTCCCCTACCACCAACCTGATGACATCACCCATGCCGCGTCCTTTCTCCAGCAGACCTTGTCTGAGGCCGTGGAGGCCCACATCCCTACTATCGCTATCCACCCGCACCGTCCCACTTTACCCCCACAGGCCATTCTCCTCCTTCGAGAATCCCGTCGTCTTTACCGTGCCTTCCTTCACACGCGTGACCGGGACACGCTACGACGCCACCGGCAACTCCAGAGACACATCCGAAACTTGCTCGCGGCTAAGAAACGCCGGGACTGGCGACAGACATGCACCCGTCTTAATGCTACCCTACCTCTTAACTCGTCCAAGTACTGGTCTGCCTTCCGCCGCCTTACCGGATCTAACCCCCCCCCCCTTACTATCCTCTCCTCCATAATGACCGTCCCTTTACTGACAACCTTAGTAAGGCCAACCATTTTGCCTCCTACCTCACGGATATCTTTACCGTCCCTGACGATCCCCAGTTCGATTATTCCCTCTTCCCCGATGTCCGCGATCGAACTGACACCTCTGTCCCCCCACTCGCTCCTGGCTTCCAATACTTGGACAACATTACACACACCGAACTCAATACCCCTATCACTACTCAAGACATCATAGCTATACTCCGCACCAAACGCAACACCGCTCCTGGTCACGACCGTGTTACTTACCGTCACCTCCGTGAGGCTCCTGCCTCCTTCCTCTCCACCCTGGTCAGACTGTACAATGTGGTCTTGTCCACCAGCTTCTACCCCGACCTGTGGAAAACCTCCCGGATCCTGATGTTCCTCAAACCTGATAAACCACCTTCCGCTGTCTCCTCCTACCGTCCTATAAGCCTTACCTCGGTCTTCAGCAAGGTCCTGCCATCCATTCTTACCCACCGCATCCACCAGCACCTCCACCAGCACCGCTTCCTTCCCTCCACCCAATGTGGCTTTCGGCCATCCTTCTCTGCCGATGACCTTCTCCTTCACCTCACTCACCTCCTCTCAGAACAACTCAACTCCCGTCGCTCTGCCATCTTCCTCTCCCTCGACCTTGAACGCGCATATGACCGTGTATGGCATTCTGGTCTCCTCTTCAAGCTCCAAACCTTTGCCCTTCCCATAAACTACGTCCGTCTGGTCGCCTCCTTCATTTCCCACCATCCCTCCTATGTCACCATCCACAACACGGATTCCTACACCTTCTACCCCTCCGCCGGTGTGCCCCAAGGCTCCGTCCTTTCCCCTCTTCTTTACCTTCTTTATACGGCGGACATGCCTCCGCCTGCACCCCCCCTACACCTTCTCCATTACGCCGATGACACCGCCTTCCTAGCCCTCGCCCCCACCCTGGAACGCTCCCAGCACCTTCTCCAATCCCATCTTGACTGGTTCACCTCTTGGTGTAACCAGTGGTTGCTCAAGGTCAATCCTTCCAAGACCCAGGCAATAATCGTAGGCAAAACCACCCCTTCCTTCCGTCTCCTTGATTTCTATCTTACCATTTATGGCCGTCCTATTAACCTCACCCCCACCCTCAAGTACCTTGGCGTCACCCTTGATCGTCGCCTCTCCTGGACCCCTCATCTCCGGACAATCCAAGCCAAGGCACGCTCCCGACTCCGCCTCCTCAAGCTCCTCTCTGGCCGCACATGGGGTTGGACCCGTCCACCGTCCTCCACACCTATAAATCCCTCATCCGTCCTATCCTTTGTTATGCCCATCCTGCCTGGATCTCCGCCCCTCCTACCTTTTACCAATCCCTACAAATCCTTGAACGCCATGCACTCCGCCTCGCCTATCGCATCCGCCCCCCTTCCCCCACGCATCCTCTATGACCTCATCCCCTTCCCACACCTCCTCCTTTTCCTCGAACGGATATGGATCCTCTACACCTCCCGCAAGCTTGATCCTCCCCACCCGCTTGTCTCTCCCATCCTCTCCCACCCCAACCCGCTGCCGCACCTGTACTCCTGTATCCCATCTGCTCTCCATCTTCACACTCTCCACACCCTCTCCCAAGGTGGCTTCCGCCAACTCCCCCTCCCGGATGATGCCCTCCTCCCCTCCATCTACCCCTCCTACCAACTTTGAGCCTTGCCTTTCCTCTCCTCTCCTTATCCTGTGGGCACCCTCTCTCCCTTCTCTCCCTCCCTCCTTCCCTCCCCTCCCCCTCTCCCTGGGCTTCCACACACCACCCCTCCCTCTCCCATCCTCTCCCCATTGGCATCAACCCCTCCCCCATTCCCTCCTACCCTCGCCCCTTCCCTCTGGCAGGTCCCCGGCCTTACTCGTGTGACAAGTGCATCACCAACCGCCGGAGATTGTCGCCGCAGTGCTTATGTGTTTTGTCGTCCTGTTAGTGCATCCGTGTCTCTTGTTCCGTGCTCCATCGTTCACGTGTGCTACTTTGTATCTCTCCGTTATGTGCTGTGTCAATCGCTTTTAACTTGACTGCTCCACAGTGAACGGCTTCTGTTATTTTACTCTGTTTGTCTACTGTTTTTTAACCTCCATGTCTCTTTGTATCTCTTACTGCTTGTACTATGTTCATGTCTGTGGCCGAAGAGCGGCTTAGTTACGCCGCTGCTGGCCTACCTATGTATAGGTATAAAATAACAATAAAGAAAAAAAAACTATATCGGCGATTGCTGCGCACACACTGTCTCCATATACGTGTACATAATAATTACTCTACCACACAAACATTTGGGGTTACACTCATCTAGTATGAGACGTTCCCGGGTAGGGGTGGGGAAGGGGGGGGGAGAGGAGGGGAGGGTGCACTGGGTGCTGAACTGCACAATTACCCTGGGTTCGGGGTGGGTGGCGGTGGGGTGGGTGGACTGCTGTGGACTGATGTGGGGTTGTAAATCACTGAGGGCTATGGCGAGACGAAGCCCCTACGTCGTTTCTAGGTCCCTAGTTCAATACACAAACACACACACACACACCTGTCTATATGTCATATCAGTATTTTTTTCTTTATATAAATATAGGAACTTCATGATCATAGAAGGTCAAAGGCATTTTTGTCACATCTATGTTATTATAATGTATTGCGATAGGTATTCCCGTTAAAAAATTATGATTGTTGATGTTCTAACCATAGTGCCTGATTAAATAGTTTCTCCAAGCAATCACATTTGTAATGTAATATGTGTTATTAAGGTCGCAGTTTATCTGATGATGTTATGAAAATAAGGAGTTTCGATAACATCTAGTGACTACTTGTTGCGAACCATCGGCCTTTTTAGAATCTCATAAAAAATCACCTCTGGCTCTCACAAGCGGTAATACGGGCAGCAGTCGTCTGACCTTCACGTCTATGCTCTGCAAGCCACCTTGCGGTGTGCAGCGGTGAGTACTTCTTGCACCACTGTCACTTTCCCCCTTTCCTGTTCCAGTCGCGAGTGATTCGCAGGGAGGACGACCGCCAGTAAGCCTCCGTGTGGGCTCGAATCTCTTTCATTTTATCTTCGTAGACTTCTTTATGTAGATGTGTAGAACGAAGTACTATATTTGTTGACTCTTCTAGGAGCGTAAGCTCTCGAAACTTTTAACGATAAACCACACTGTGATGCAGAAAGTGTCTCTTGCAGCGTCTGCCACTGAATGTGGTTGATCATTTCTGCGACGCTCTCGTGATTACTAAATTAACCATTAACGAAACGGGCTGCTCTTCTTTTGATCTTCTCTATTTTCTCTATCAGTCCCATCTCGTACAGATCCCATTATCACAGCAGTATTCAAGTACTGGCCAAACGATTGTATTGCAAGCTACTTCCTTTGTTGATGGACTACATTTCTCGAGGATTCTTCCAATGAATCTGTCTGGCATCTGCCTTACTCACGATTAATTTTATGTGGTCGTTCCATTTCAAATCTCTCTGTACGTATACTTCTAGATATTTTATGGACTGCTTCCAGTAATAATCTGTAATTGTGAAATCATACAATAAGCGTTCATTCTCTCTATGTATTTACAACAAGTTACATTTGTTTATGTTGATGGTCAACTGAAACTCCCTGCAACAAGCTTCGATCCTCTGCGGGCCTTCCTGCATTTCGCTATAATTTTCTGACGTCCTAAGACACTCCCCTGGGCACGTCCGACGTTACTTTTACGTCTGAAGACTACTCTTCGTTCAGAATGACATCCTGCGTTCTGTTTGCTATTAACTCTTCAGTCCAACCACACAGTTTGCTGTACGCTAGTATTTTGGTCATTAGGAGGCTGTGCGGACCTGTATCTAATGCCTTCCGGAACTAAAGATACACCGCTGTAACACCCCAAACGTCACTTATCTGGTTTTGGCGTGTGTTCGCCCCAGGTAATTGACTAACAGATCATCAGAGAGCGCTAAACTGCCGCAATATCGGATAACGCAAAATAAATTAATAAGGCCCTGTGACTCCTGGTTGAACTGCAGTGGCAGTGTTGACATTAATTGATTCAGAACTGATCACTTTTAATTAAAAGGGGTGGATATTGATGTTATATTCAGCTACTGAACACCAGATGCAAATGTTGAACATAAAATTAATTAAGAAAGTGACTTGGGATTTCAACTACTTGGTTGAAAACAGATGCAGTGGATTAGCACAAATTTATTTTTTACTCCCGACCTTCAATCATCACATTACAAGACCCTCCTATCAGGCAGTGGTAATAAATTGTGATCACGTGGAGTAAAGCGCGATAACTCAAAAGTAATTCCTAACGACTGACCCATGCGTAATGCGAAGTGTGAGAAGAATTCTACAATACACGGCCCATGAAACCCTCGTGGAAACTTTGCCGACGTGATCCAACAAATTAATCAGTGGCCGGAGCGGGCGCAATATCACCGAATACAGCGTGGCGGAGCGGTGTCATTGTGCGGACGTCCGCTGTAGCAGAAATCGAATTCATGTACCCCACATCCCAGTCAGCCGCACTGACCACTCAGTTACAGACTCGGATACAAAATTAACGTACTTCCATTTACGTGTGTCATTTGGAATACTATTTCTGGGGCTATCACACACACAAATGCCATGTATTCATTGCACAGAATCATACTGTAAGGATAACTACCTCTCTCGAACTTTATGTAAACAAATGTTTAAAAATTAGGCATACTAATGTTGTTGTTGTGGTCTTCAGTCCTGAGACTGGTTTGATGCAGCTCTCCATGCTACGCTATCCTGTGCAAGTTTCTTCATCTCCCAGTACCTTCTGCAACTTACATCCTTCTGAATCTGCTTAGTATATTCATCTCTTGGTCTCCCTCTACGATTTTTACCCTCAACGCTGCCTTCCAATGCTAAATCTGTGATCCCTTGATGCCTCAGAACATATCCTACCAACCGGTCCCGTCTTCTGGTCAAGTTGTGCCACAAACTCCTCTTCTCCCCAATTCTATTCAATACCTCCCCATTAGTTATGTGATCTACCCATCTAATCTTCAACGTTCTTCTGTAGCACCACATTTCGAAAACTTCTATTCTCTTCCTGTCCAAACCATTTATCGTCCATGTTTCACTTCCATACATGACTACACACCATACAAATACTTTCAGAACCAACTTCCTGACACTTAAATCTATACTCAATGTTAACAAATTTCTGTTCTTCAAAAACGCTTTTCTTGCCATTGCCAGTCTACATTTTATATCTTCTCTACTTCGACTATCATCAGTTACTTTGCTACCCAAATAGCAAAACTCCTTTACTACTTTAAATGTCTCATTTCCTAATCTAATTCCCTCAGCATCACCCGCTTTAATTCGACTACATTCCATTATCCTCGGTTTGCTTTTGTTGATGTTCATCTTATACCCTGCTTCCAAGACACTGTCAATTCCGTTCAACTGCTCTTCCAAGTCCTTTGCTGTCTGTGACAGAATTGCAATGTCATCGGCGAACCTCAAAGTTTTTATTTCTTCTCCGTGGATTTTAATTCCTACTCAGAATTTTTCTTTTGTTTCCTTTACTGCTTGCTCCATATACAGACTGAGAAACATCGGGGACAGGCTACAACCCTTTCTCAGTCACTTCCCAACCACTGCTTCCTTTTCATGCCCCTCGACTCTTATAACTGCCCTCTGGTTTCTGTACAAATTGTAAATAGCCTTTCGCTCCCTGTATTTTACCCCTGTCCCCTTTAGGATTTGAAAGAGAGTATTCCAATATACTAATAACAACCCAAAATTCATTTATTTGCTTACGAAGTTCGTTGTGAAGTAGCAGGAACAGTTTTAAGATAATAGTATCATTCATAAGTGTAAGAGGCTATCAAGAAATTTCGGTTTGATGGCGTCGCTGCAGCATATATGCAACGTAGCGCGACTCCGATGCGGATGTGTAATCACCGACTTGTAGGTAAGGAATTAGTGTGGCATTAGTGTCTTTCCGTAGTGCGTGCGACAAATACGGAAACGTGAATAATGGCGACGTTGTTACCAAATGCGTTCAAAGAGGATCAACGTGCTGATATTCTTTTAGCTTGTCGAAAGACACACACCGGTACACATCCATTGGAAAATGAAGAATGTGCATGGGGCAACATTCTGTCGAAAACCACATTTTTGGAATGGTGCACGAAGTTCCGTGCTGCTTCACGATAAAACACCTCGCAGTATTGCAAATATCGTAACTCAGGAGTTACAGATACTCAGGTGGGAGATACTGGACCAGCATCCGTTCTTCATTCCTGATCTCTCCCTATGTTGTTATCACGCCTATCGTCCTTCAAAAATGTCCTTGAAGGATTGACAATTCCTGTCGGCAGAGTATGTGCAACAGGCAGTTACGGACTTCTTCAGGCAGCCGGACGCAGTGTGTAACCAAAAGGGTATCTTCAGCGTACGTCACGTTTTGCTGAAGTTTAACATTAAATATTGTTCATTTATGTGAATCACAAGCATGTAGACTTTATTTTCGGTGAGAAAAATGTGTTTTCCTGTATACAGCTTCTGAAATGTTTCACATAATGGCTACTTGACGCAAAACATTCAACACACTAAACAGAAAGGCGACCGCTGTGGCCAAGCTGTTGTAGGCGCTTCAGTCCGCAACCGAACTGCTGCTACGGTCGCAGGTTCGAATCCTGCCTCGGACATGGATGTGATTGATGTCCTTAGGTTAGTCAGGTTTAGGTAGTTCTAAGTCTAGGGGTCTGATGACCTCATATGTTAAGTCCCATAGTGCTTAGGGCCAATTGAACCATTTGAACTAAACAGAAATAAACAGTTTATTACTCCCACTTTCGACAGCATGGACAGGGTCTTGATAGGTTCTCAGACTTGCTTAGGGAGCTGATTCAGGCAAATAAGTCCACTAGAATATCAAGCATGGAAACCGAACTGCAGCACAAAGTTTCGGAGTTGTCCAGGGACATTTTCTGAATATTTTCATACCGAGAATCCTCGGTCTCCAGACTCTAGGAACAAAGAAATAATGCAGCTATGATTTAATCGGTTTCTTACCTCATTTACCTTTGTTTCTCTGAAAATACTTTCACAACAGCGAAAAAAATCAGCCATTAATATGAAATCACCAAAAAGTGCAACACAGAACACAGATTAACGCAACAACATTGAAATATGCACGAGAGTAGTGCAGTGCAGTCGCTGTCGCTGCGGGGCAACCCAGCATAGTTTTGTTGAGGCGCCCTTCCACTGCAGTCAGCGGGTCCGTACACGAGGTGCTTAACGACCCACTCTTCATCAGTAAATCTGTCCATACTATCCTGTGCCACTATACTAACGAACTAATAACATTCTATATTCCGCTGTAATTGTCGTAAAGGGGTGTGGCTATAATATTATTTGCCACTACAATAATGAAGCCATAGCCACAATACATAAAATTTTTTTTAAAAAAAGGGGTTGCATTACCGGTTTAAACGTACTATGTCATCATTTTCAAATGTGAAACATAATTTGAAGAATATATAACGGGAATTGTGGTCACGCATCTGAAATTAACGATTATATTAAATTCAGACGAGTGGTCATAATTCCCATTACATAGGGTGTCCCGGCTATCTTGTCCACCCAAAATATCTCTGGAACAATAACAGCTATTGGAAAACGACTTTCACCGGTATCAATGTAGGGCTGGGGCCCATGAATGTACATATTTGGAAACATTCTAAAACGAAAGCATATGTGTTTTTTTAACACAAACTTATGTTTTTTAAATGGACCTCCTATATTTTTTCTTCGGGAGTCCATAGCATGACAAAGCACATGCACAATGGCGTTGATTGCATCGCAATATTCCCATTAAATCCCGAGATATTAAGACGTGAAATTGACCCTTGAAACACCCGACATGCGCTGCTAGCGCACGTCCTGAGGCTCAGGCGTGAACCCCATGCTGCCCGTAATCGCGATGTGATTGACATGCATAATCACACTTCCATACTTATCAAGAGGTCCGAAACGAATAATACGGTCTGCTGCCATCCTGCATTAACGTCGTACATTCCAGCAGTTATTTATACTATAGGCTAGGGGTGATGCGGTTCTGTAACATATCTGTGAACCGCAACGTTAGTCACAAAGTTAACTTCGCTTATCGTTAATCCATTACTAAAAAGCTAATGCCGTTCAACGTTAAAACTTTACTTTACTGTAGATCTAGCGCAAGTGACAGTTAATCATTCACTCGTAATAGTAAAATTCATGTTGATGGTTTTAGTGAAACGAGCAAGTGGACTAAAAGTTTTACTGTTGTTTAGGTAAAAATGTTTTGATTTGGGAAGTTCAGGTAGGACATAGAAAATGAATGTACAGATGTTTAACCAATTAATTTTATTATCACATAATTATCAATGTTACGTTTATCTAATGCGTTAAATGACAAATTGTTGCAAACAAATGTTTCTTAACATCACTAGGTAAAATGGCCCTCCGTAGAAACTTCCACTGTGATACCAGCACTACATAATAAACATAGCGTTCACATCTCATGCTCAAAGTGATGACTATTGGCTTGCATACATAGGGTCACTCTCCGGATGAAGGATGCCCTACTTCGTGCTACTGTTTCCTCATTAATGGCTGTACAAGCATCAATAATGGGTTGTTTCATGTCCTCTGGTGTTGTTGGTTCATGTTGGTAAACAGCATCCTTCACTGCTCCCCATAGAAAATAATCCAGTGGTGTAAGGTCCGGAGATCGGGCACGCCACCTAACTGGGCCACCTCGTCCAATCCACCTACCAGGGAACTTACGGTTCAGAAGTCGTCGTGCTCGTAAGGCGTTATGTGCAGGGCGTCATGCTGATACCACATGACCATTCTCCGGTTCAGGGGTACGGTGTCCAAAATAACAGGAAGATTGTGTTGTATAAATCTGGAGTATTGTCTGCCATTTATAAAGAAAGGTCCGATAATGGTATCTCCAATAATCCCACACCAAACATTAACTTTCCACGGACGTCGATGCTCTACCTGACGGAGCCATTTTGGATTGTCTGCGGACCAGTAATGCATATTCCTCATATTGACAATTCCTTTGTTGGAGAATGATGCCTCTATGATAAAGAGGACATCTGCAAAAAATTTGGATTAGTCAGAAGTTTTTGCTGAGCCCACCGACAAAATGGTACCCTATTGCGGAAGTCATTTCCATGAAGATCCTGGTGTAAATGAACATGGTAAGGATGAAATTTATGACGTTTAAGAAAACGCTGTGCACTTGATTTCGACACACCAACTTCACGTTCAATTTGACGTGTGCTGATTTGAGGATTCATAGCTATGGTAGCGAGCACAGCAACTTCAGCACGTTCATCTGTGCGTGTTTTAGGACGATGTCGCGGTCTTGGATTTAAGCTTCCCGTTTCACGTAGACGAGATGTGAGACGACCAAACATCCGGCAAGAAGGCGATGGCTTGTCAGGGAATCGTTTTCTGTACAGTCGTTCTGCCTGAACAGCATTTCGTCCACCTACAACAGGGTACAGTACAGGTATGTAGAGTAGGGTACAAAACAGACATATTAACTTAATAATCATAATGCTCGCTAACAGTACTATCAACAAACAAGCAATCTCATAACGTATTTCCCGTCAACGTACATTCTCCATAGATCAGCAGCATTTCTACCATATCTTCATGTGTGTACATTATACTGTACAGTATAAGTTCCACAACACAACGTTTATTCACAATGTGTACTACCTCCGTGCCGTCACTAGATTACTCTTATGCACGACTGCACTGCCAAGCGGTGTACTGAACGCCAAAGCAACAACAAATGGGATGCTCGGAGGGTGGTGGAGTACAGGAGTTTGCATGGGTCGCAAATCATAAACAAGGCGAAGTGGTAACTGTGGCAGTAGTGGGAACTACGTTGGACACTTGACTAGGTAGAGCCAGGCCCTGCGCTACAGGCAAAATGGGTCATATGACGCATTAGATAAACCTTATTTTGGGTGTTCAGGATAAATAAGACAACCCGACGGGTGTACACCGATCGGTACTGGTTCATATTGTGTACGTAGATACGTAAAACGTGTTCGAGGAAAACCATTATGTGCTTATGAGAGTTGATGGCAGCAGACCGTATTATTCGTTTCGGACGTCTTGATGAGTATGGAGGTGTGATTACACATGTCAATCACATCGCGATTACGGGCAGCATGGGGTTCACGCCTGAGCCTCAGCGTTTCAAACGTCAACTTCGCGTCTCAATATCTCGGGATGTAATGGGAATATTGCGATGCAATCAACGCCATTCTGTATGTGCTTTGTCATGCTATGGATTGCTGAAGAAAAAATATAGGAGGTCTATTTAAAAAAAAACATAAGTTTGTGTTAAAAAAACACGTATGCTTTCGCTTTAGAATGTTTCCAAATATGTACATTCATGGGTCCCAGCCCTGCATTGATACCGATGAAAGTCGTTTTCCAATAGCTGTTATTGTTCCAGAGATATTTTGGGTGGACAAGATAGCTGGGACACCCTGTATATTCTCCAGCTGATGTTTTACATTTGAAAATGACGATGTAGTTCGTTGAAACCGGTAATGTAACCCATTATTGTAAAGATAAATTTTATGTAGTGGCTTTACTATTATAGTGTGAAAAAAGTACTACCAACACTTCCAGAGAAATAAACGAGAGACAGAAATGATCAGTACTGAACGCTAGCTTAATGGTGAAGAGGACACTGAGGTGGCAAAGTCATTGGAAACCTCCTAATATGGTGTCGGACCTCCTTTTTGCCCTGCCTAGTGCAGCAACTCGACGTGGCATGGGATCAACAAGCCGTTGGAAGTACTCTGCATAAATACTGAGCCTTGCTGCCTCTACAACCGCCCATACTCGCGAAGGTGTTGACAGAGCAGGATTCTGTGCACGAACGGACGTCTAGATTATGTCCCATCAATATTCGTTGGGATTCATTTAGGGAGATCCAGGTGGCCAAATCATTCGTTCGAAATGTTCATAATGTTTTTCAAAACAGTTACGAACTGTTGTGACCCGGTGACGTGGTGCATGACATCCATGAAATTTCAATCTGTGTTTGGGAACAATAAGTCCATGTACGGGTGCATAAGGTCACCAAGTAGCTGAACATAACGAGCACTAGACCATTCCACGTAAACACATTCCACACCATTACAGAGTCCTCACTAGCTTGTACCAGTGTCTTACTGACAACTTGGATCCTTAGCTTCGTGGTTTCTGCGCCACATTCCAACCCTTCCATCAACTCTTGAAACGTCCCCTTACAAAATTATGCAAGACTGTGCTTAAACTGACATACAGTATTTTTAGTGCAACGCAATCTGACTTTCAAAAATCCCTACAAAAGAATGGCCCTGACTAACATTAACCTATACGTTTCACAAATCACTTACCTCACAAAAATCTTGGTTACTCGAACTACTGCAATACAGCGAGCGCCACTCCTGCAAGCTAAATAAAAGATTCAAACTACGGAAGGCACTAACTACTGACAGGGATATTTAGAAAATGAAAGATTTTGATAGAGAACAAACAATGTATTTACCTTACTAGTGTTCAAAAGTCATAATGTATATAGCACTTCATGATATTCAGTCTTACAAATTTCAAAACTCCGCCATCTCTCTCCCCACATCCACCACTGCTGGCAGCTCACCTCCAACTGCGCAACGCTACGCGCTGTTAACATCCAGCTGCCCAACACTACAATGGCGAGTATTACAACAATGCCAACCAGCAAGTGACTGCATACAGCACAGCCAGTGATTTTCATACAGAGCGCTACGTGGCGTTACCAATAAGAAAACCTAAACAGCCTACTTACACTCTTACCAACTTTAATAGGGACTCATATGACCAGGCCACGATTTTCCAGTCTTCTAGGGTCCAACCAGTAAGGCCACGACCCCAGGAGAGGCGTTGTAGGCGATGTCGTGTTGTTAGCAGAGGTACTCGTGTCCGTCATCTGCTGCTATAGCCCGTTAACGCAAAATTTCGCCGCACTGTCTTGACAGATGCTTTCATCATTCGTCACAAATTGATTTCTGCGTCTATTTCAGGCAGTGTTGCTTCTTCTTCTTCTTTCGAATAACCCATTTGGAGGGTACGATGAATCTACTTTGGCTACTCATCATTGTATTAGACATCCTCAGTTTCCAGATTTCCTTCATCCTTTCAGAGTGTTGTTCCCTTTCTTCTTGAGTCCACTTTCGTTTAGTTGTTTTCTTCCCCTCCTGAAATTCTGCCTTTTTAACTGCCTGTCTGAAATGTGTTCTGTTTTCTGTTGTGACTATTGTAATTCCAGCGTTTTCCATCTCCTTCTCAGTCTATATGAACTATGCGGGCTTGGATTTGTAGCTACTGGTTAATCTGTTGTTATCCATTCTGAATATATGTCCAAAAAACTGTATTCTCCTCTTCCTCATTACATCAATTAGTTTTTCAGTTTTAAAATATACCGCTCTGTTTGGTCTTAACCTGTATTCAGTATTATCGTTTCTTTCAGCTGCCAGTACTTTCCTTATAATTCTTCTTTCGACCTTCTCTAGTTTCTCGAGATCTCCATTTCTTGTTACTTTAAGTGCTTCTGGCGCATACAGAGTTTCAGGTCTGGCCACTGTTTGGTACTGTCTTAATTTCGTTTTCCAGGACAAGGATTTCTTGTTATAAACATTTTTGAACATATGAAACACTCTTTCCATTTTGTGCACTCTAGCTTCTACAACTATCTTTTCTTTTGTATTGTATGTAATCCACTCTCCTAGGTATTTAAAGGCATCTGTTTGGTGTATTGTAGTCAACTGCAGAATTTTGAGGAGCATCACAGATGTTTCTTATCTAGTAGCACTGGCAACTCTACGCAAGCCGGCCGCTGTGGCTGAGCGCTTCTAGACGCTTCAGTCCGGAACTGCGCTGCTGCTGCGGTCGCAGGTTCGAATCTGCCTCGGGCATGGATGTATGTGATGTCCTTAGGTTAGTGAGGTTTAAGTAGTTCTAAGTCTAGGAGACTGATGACCTCAGATATTAAGTCCCATAGTGCTCAGAGCCATCTGAACTCTATGCAAACGTCACAGCTTTCGGTCATTACGCCAAGGGCATCGGCCATTGCATTGGTCGTGGTGGGAGGTGGTGCCTGAAATTTGATATTCTTCGCACACTCTTGACAATGTGGATTTTGAAATATTCAATCCCAATGGTTCAAATGGCTCTGAGCACTATGGGACTTAACATCTACAGTCATCAGTCCCATAGAACTTAGAACTACTTAAACCTAAGGACATCACACACATCCATGCCCGAGGCGGTCGCGCGGTTCCAGACTGTAGCTCCTAGAACCGCTCGGCCACCCCGGCCGGCTTAATACTTCGGAAATATCCCTGAACTACCTCAGAAATTTTGTGTGGGTTCAGCTTGTATGTTTACGTCGAAATACGATATACAGCTTTGATCCCAGACTCGAGTTCAATCCAGATACCACATCGCTAAAAGTTGAAGATCTTATGCAGTTCCTATGTAGTGTCTTCAAACACACGAAGTTCGAAGTCAGATTCCACAACGCCTGCGTGAGAATCCAGGAAGAGGAGAAAGACTTGAGGGAAAGAAGGCCTCCCAGGGTGGCTGCAGCACGTGCTGTGACGTCATGCTGTGGAGACTGACTTTCTCGCTGATGCAATGCGCAGGCGCGGGTCGCCCGCGCATTAGCGAAGGAGCGCCACTTTCGTCGCCGGCGGCTCACATTTCTTTTATTTACCGGCTGCCGGGTGGCGCAGTTCCTATCCGGTTTGGTGGGCCGTCGCCGCTACCGCGCCTTTAGCAGCCTGTGCTGTTGGAACTGTGCTGTCTAGTAATTCCATGCGGAGAGAGGTATCATATCAGATCCGCCCCTATTTCTACACTGTCATGTCACATGAATGCGACCACCTATCAAAAGGCATCAATAACTTTTTGGAGCTCGGACCACAGCGAGACATGCAGGAAGAAGTTCAGTGTGGTTCTGGAAGATACCGACAGAGATTTGGAACCATTCCGATTCCTGTACCATGGCCAGCTGCCGTAGGTTCCAAGATGCTACTCCAGGCGGGTGTAAAACGAATGTGAACAACGGAAAATAATGAAGGCTAAAATGAAGATTTGGCCCTGTCTGACTACCCCTGGAGCACATCTTAAGATCTCTTAATAATGATAAATCCTCCTTCTTGCTCTTTAATGTATAAATTACAACAATTTCAAATGGACATAAATATATAAAAATGAATTTCCTTACCAATAGATTGATTAATTTCTCAAATCTACCCCTTTTTACGGCTACGCGATCTAATATAAATAACGCTAGACAACTGACATCATCTACGTACCAAACACTAGAAGAGATGACCTACAGTGCAACCTCAGTGGAAATAAAATTTACTTGATCACAGCTATTTCGCTTTATAACCCTAATAAGCCGGAGTAATTAGCAATATCACCATATGTACTGCGCCCGGTGCGTCGGAGTGATGGTTCTTGTACACATCTGCAGTGATGCAAGATCTGCAGCCACAACATACAGGGTGTTCTAAAATGACCGATATATTTGAAACGGCAATAAAAACTAAACGAGCAGCGATAGAAATACACCGTTTGTTGCAATATGCTTGGGACAACAGTACATTTTCAGGCAGACAAACTTTCGAAATTACAGTAGTTACAATTGTCAACAACAGATGGCGCTGCAAGTGATGTGAAAGATGTAGAAGACAACGCAGTCTGTGGGTGCGCCATTCTGTACGTCGTCTTTGTGCTGTAAGCGTGTACTGTTCACAACGTGCAAGTGTGCTGTGGACAACATGGTTTATTCCTTAGAACAGAGGATTTTTCTTGTGTTGGAATTCCACCACCTAGAACACACTGTTGTTACAACAAGACGAAGTTTTCAACGGTGGTTTAATGTAACCAACGGACCGAAAAGCGATACAATAAATGATCTATTTGAAAAATTTCAACGGACTGTGAATGTGACGGATGAACGTGCTGGAAAGGTAGGGCGACCGCGTACGGCAACCACAGAGGGAAACGCGCAGCTAGTGGAGCAGCTGATCCAACAGCGGCCTCGGGTTTCCGTTCGCCGTGTTGCAGCTGCGGTCCAAATGACGCCAACGTCAACGTATCGTCTCATGCGCCAGAGTTTACACCTCTATCCATAGAAAATTCAAACGCGGCAACCCCTCAGAGCCGCTACCATTGCTGCACGAGAGACATTCGCTAATGATATAGTGCACAGGATTGATGACGGCGATATGCATGTGGGCAGCATTTGGTTTACTGACGAAGCTTATTTTTACCTGGACGGCTTCGTCAGTAAACAGAACTGGCGCATATGGGGAACCGAAAAGCCCCATGTTGCAGTCCCATCGTCCCTGCATCCTCAAAAAGTACTGGTCTTCCAAAGGAATCATTGGCCCATTTTTCAGATCCGAAACGATTACTGCATCACGCTATCTGGACATTCTTCGAATTTGTGGAAGTACAAACTGCCTTAGACGACACTGCGAACACCTCGTGGTTTATGCAAGATGGTGCCCGGCCACATCGCACGGCCGACGTCTTTAATTTCCTGATTGAATGTTTCGATGACCGTGTGATTGCTTTGGGCTATCCAAAACATACAGGAGGTAGCGTGGATTGGCCTCCCTATTCGCCAGACATGAACCCCTGTGACTTCTTTCTGTGGGGACACTTGAAAGACCAGGTGTACCGCCAGAATCCAGAAACAATTGAACAGCTGAAGCAGTACATCTCATCTGCTTGTGAAGCCATTCCGCCAGACATATTGTCAAAGGTTTCGGGTAATTTCATTCAGAGACTACGCCATATTATTGCTATGCATGGTGGATATGTGGAAAATATCGTACTATAGAGTTTCCCAGACTGCTGCGCCATCTGTTGTTGACAATTGTAACTACTGCTCGTTTAGTTTGTATTGCCGTTTTAAATATACCGGTCATTTTTGAAACACCCTGTATATGTATTAAAAAAATCTAATTCAGACACTAGGATGGCTTAAAACGGTATACTCTAATACTGTCTTCTCCTCTCTGTGTTCTGCAGACGAGAAACGCCAACTCCCAGCGACAAGGATACAGTTCAGATAACGTCTTAACGTCAGTATAGGCTGAAAAGTGGTCTCAATCAATGAGTACTATGTACTCAACGACGACACCCAACGCGGAGGCCAAATCCAGAATTGTACACTCCTGGAAATGGAAAAAAGAACACATTGACACGGGTGTGTCAGACCCACCATACTTGCTCCGGACACTGCGAGAGGGCTGTACAAGCAATGATTATACGCACGGCACAGCGGACACACCAGGAACCGCGAAGTTGGCTGTCGAATGGCGCTAGCTGCGCAGCATTTGTGCACCGCCGCCGTCAGTGTCAGCCAGTTTGCCGTGGCATACGGAGCTCCATCGCAGTCTTTAACACTGGTAGCATGCCGCGACAGCATGGACGTGAACCGTATGTGGAGTTGACGGACTTTGAGCGAGGGCGTATAGTGGGCATGCGGGAGGCCGGGTGGACGTACCGCCGAATTGCTCAACACGTGGGGCGTGAGGTCTCCACAGTACATCGATGTTGTTGCCAGTGGTCGGCGGAAGGTGGACGTGCCCGTCGACCTGGGACCGGACCGCAGCGACGCACGGATGCACACCAAGACCGTAGGATCCTACGCAGTGCCGTAGGGGACCGCACCGCCACTTCCCAGCAAATTAGGGACACTGTTGCTCCTGGGGTATTGGCGAGGACCATTCGCAACCGTCTCCATGAAGCTGGGCTACGGTCCCGCACACCGTTAGGCCGTTTTCCGCTCACGCCCCAACATCGTGCAGCCCGCCTCCAGTGGTGTCGCGACAGGCGTGAATGGAGGGACGAATGGAGACGTGTCGTCTTCAGCGATGAGAGTCGCTTCTGCCTTGGTGCCAATGATGGTCGTATGCGTGTTTCGCGCCGTGCAGGTGAGCGCCACAATCAGGACTGCATACGACGGAGGCACACAAGGCCAACACCTGGCATCATGGTGTGGGGAGCGATCTCCTACACTGGCCGTACACCTCTGGTGATCGTCGAGGGGACACTGAATAGTGCACGGTACATCCAAACCGTCATCGAACCCATCGTTCTACCATTCCTAGACCGGCAAGGGAACTTGCTGTTCCAACAGGACAATGCACGTCCGCATGTATGCCATGCCTCCCAACGTGCTCTAGAAGGTGTAAGTCAACTACCCTGGCCAACAAGATCTCCGGATCTGTCCCCCATTGAGCATGTTTGGGACTGGATGAAGCGTCGTCTCACGCCGTCTGCATGTCCAGCACGAACGCTGGTCCAACTGAGGCGTCAGGTGGAAATGGCATGGCGAGCCGTTCCACAGGACTACATCCAGCATCTCTACAATCGTCTCCATGGGAGAATAGCAGCCTGCATTGCCGCGAAAGGTGGATATACACTGTACTAGTGCCGACATTGTGCATGCTCTGTTGCCTGTGTCTATGTGCCTGTGGTTCTGTCAGTGTGATCATGTGATGTATCTGACCCCAGGAATGTGTCAATAAAGTTTCCCCTTCCTGGGACAATGAATTCACGGTGTTCTTATTTCAATTTCCAGGATTGTATATGTTCACAACAATACAGTGCCTAATCATTCTAACTATAAAATCTCCTGAGAGTAAAGACGGCACGTCCATCTGTACCAACTATGCTGATACTGAGAGACCATCAAACCCCGGAGCTCAAAACGCAACACCTCTTCTCTCCACCACTGGCTTTCCAACAACGCTCGGCTCCACTCCCTCGTAACTCAGAAGGACAATCCTATTCTCGAAACCACTGAATATTCTCCCTCTGTACAGATTCATCCGACCGCTGACCAACCATATTTTAGTTTTGTCGTCCAGCGTGGAAAGTTTGTGAGGAAATATACCTATATTCATACTATGGTACTCTTCTCAGAGTAAAAATCCTCGGAAATAACCCAGCCTGCGTGTTTTCTGAGGTAATCTTTCCTCGTTCCTCTCTGCTGCGCCCAAGATTTTCAGAGTTTCCGAAGTATTACCTGGTTATACTTCAGGCCCCACTACAGAACCGTCCGGCCGCCGCTGTATTGTGCTTCCTTGCGCAGGTGCCCAGACTGTCCGTCTTGGCACTTCCTGTGTGAAGCAGGGCCAACACATCTGTGTGGGCTTTTCCACCCAGGGCCTGAGTTAGGCCTGCCGTTTCATTTCCACCGACGTTGCAACCTCTACTAGTGTAAGCAATCATTCATTACACTGTTTTGGTAATAACGACAGTCCATCACCTTTCATGCAATAAGAGTTAACTACTATTTACAAGGTGTACGTGACAATGTCAGTCTTCTTTAAATATACATATATACGGTATACAACATATCAAATTGTAACGCCGGAAATGCATATCCTCCTATTTTCATCTATTGTACTATCCATTTTTTCCTTATTTTGTTACCTGAAGATATGACATTTCTGTGTCTTTATATATTGTAATTGTTTCACTATTTGTATATATATATATATATATATATATATATATATATATATATATATATATATATATATATATATATATATATTTATGCATTATGTCGAAATGTAATTGGTTTGTTTGTAAATATTATTTGTATTTTTACGCTGGGTCTTGCCTAGGGCAAACTATGCTATCGAACCAAAGTGTTTAGGATCTTTGGTAGTGTTAACTTGGCCGCATGGAGCGCGGGCAGAGGGGGTCTGGCAGGAGTAGGGCGGTGAAGCAGGTGTGCTGAGTGACGCTCCCGCGAGTTGTCGCGCTTTCGGGGTTTGGCAGCATGTAATTGCGCTGGAATTGCTATGATAGTTTCTGACACGGTGTCGCGGACGGGTAGCATTAGCTGACGCACATCAAGAGCCCGTTACGCCTGGTGACCGTGTCGAGAAGAAGGCGCGCCAACATCTAGCTTCTGCATCAGCGACGGCCGACAATGAGTGACTGTCGCCACCTCCCCGATCGACGACTTCAAACCTTCAATCAACCAACAAGGAAGACTAAGAGCACGTAAAGTTTTAGAGCTGTATGGCAGACCTCAGCTTTTCAAACTGTTTAATTTGTTTCATAAAATTACAGCAACGTAGCATGAGCCTTTGTTGCTCATTGTTCCAATTGCATTACCAAGCAGGGTCCCTTCCTTTTCTGGAATGAACCTGAGTGTCGTTGAAATTCATACCCCAGCATTAAAATAATATCATTCCATTTCACTGCTTTAATTTCAAAGTTCAGTTAAAGTATTCATAGCTGGCTACAATATTTAGATTACACAACCAGAAATTAAGAGTGCGAGTTTTGTTACCATATTTTAGCGTACCTGTGACTGCAGCTCAGCTTGGTACGTACTAAATTTTACTATTGTTAATTGTTCAGAATCATTTAATTCAAGTTCAAAGTTAAATCTCTTGTTTCTAAATTGCGTAGATTCAAGTAGCTTTTGAAATGATTGTTGAGGTAGCCCAAGACTAACCTTATTTTACTGAATTTCGTATTGCTTCAGAAACAAAACTCACTATTAATTTCAGTCATTAAATTAACTTTCAATTTTCTGGTTTTATTAATTCTTTTGCTAAATTAAGTCAGAGTGTAGTGAAATTTATTACTTCTGACAAACATTCAGTTTTCACACAACATGTGTCAACCTTCAGTTGCTACGCTTTTAGTGCTAATTATACGTGCGTTTTAATCTTTCATTTTCAGTTATTATGGTAGTTGTCCATAAGCCTGGCGACCCTAATTTTCCCCAAATCTCTAATTTTACCCTTTTCTCAAAATTAAAAGCACTCGGTGTAATTTTTCATTGTTATTAAGGTTATAAGTGAGGGGGAGGTTACAAAATGATACCTAATAGCGGTATACCTAAATGCAGTAATCATAGCAAAGTATGTAGATGAGTGCTTGTAAGGTGCGAAATTATAGCCACCTTACAAGGTTTCTCGGTTGAGCATCCATGGAACGAACAGACTGATTGAGGTGGTCCCACAGATTGTCGACTGAGTTTAAATTCATGGAGTTTGGTGGCCAGGAGACTACACTAAACTCTTCGAAGCACGCACGTACACTATGAGGTGTGTGATACGTTGTACTGTCCTGCCAGTGGATGCCGCTGTGGCGAGGAAAAATAAACTGCATGTAGGAGTAGAAATTGTCCACAATCAGAGATGCATACTTCTGTTGTCCCATAATGTCTTCCATGATGATGAGACCACAGAAAGGAATGCCACAAAGGCATTCCCCTTTCGACAGTTGTTGCAAGGATTTAGCTTACGGACACTGCACACCATACATGCCAATGGCCATCTGTCCGCTGGAGCATAAAACGTTATTTATCTCGAAAGGTTACCTGTTGTCACTCAGTGAATTTTCAGTTGTAGTATTGGCGTACAAATTCCAGTCTTCGTCGCTGATGAACAGCAGTCACCATGGATGCATGAAACAGGCACCTGCTGCGCAGGCCCAAACGCAGTAACGTTCTCTGAACAGTCGTCGAGGCGACACTTTTGGTAGCCCTTGGCTCATATGAGTGCTCAACTGTTGAACGTCTATTCACCAGTACACATCGTCGTTCACCTCTGTCGTCTATGGCCCATGGTGCACCACAGCTGTCACGGGGCCAGTTTTTTAATAGCGCCATTATGCCATGCACATATACTTCAATAAGGCGGCACGTGAGCAGTTCATAAATTTTGTCATTTCGCAAATGCTTTACCCTTGGTCCGAAACCTAATGGTCGTGCCATTTAAGACGTCTTATTGATGTCTCGGTTTCCACATTACGATAACGGCTGCACTGTTGTCCGCGTCCCCCCGACGCGCTTCGTATATGGTTCAAATGGCTCTGAGCGCCATGGGACTCAACATCTGAGGTCATCAGTCCCCTAGAACTTAGAACTGCTTAAACCTAACTAACTTAAGGACATCACACACATCCATGCCCGAGGCAGGATTCGATTCTGCGACCGTAGCGATCGCTCCGTTACAGACTGAAGTGCCTAGAACCGCTCGGCCACATCGGCCGGCAAATGGGTTTGCAGATCAAGTCTGTATTAAATTACGTTCTGTAAAGCGAGGTTGCATGACCGACCCCTATGATTTCACAGCGAGTCTGCCCAACAAATAAGATCGTGAAGTGCCCACACCGATAGCCGCAAATAAAACCTCCGGTGTGCTCGTAGACTATTCTTTTTAGCTACTACAGGAGAAGCTCCACAGGGTGGTCAGGAAGAGATTGAAAACTTGTAAGGAGGGCAGGTTGTGCTGACAAATATGTGTTCAAAAGAATTCCATACGTTGCGCCGTTTCCGAATTAATTGCATAGAAGTTAGCCAATCACGCCGTTGCGCGCGCGAATTCAAGCGGCCCACCAGATGCAGTCACTGTCAGTTGTTGTCATAGCTTGGATAGCACCAAACGAGACTGCTCCGCCTTTGGTTCGTGTTCGAACCTTACTGCCACCCCACTTCCTACTTTTTTATCGCTCTCTTGTTTGGCAACACCGTCTCCGGCGGGCCGCTTAAATTTACGCGCACAACGGCCTGACTGGCTAACTTCAATGCCAATTAACTCAGGAACGGTGCAACATATCGAACTTTTTTGTTAATATTTATTTCTCAGCGCGGCCTACCCTGCAACACCCTTAAAAAAGCTCTTCGGGTTGTTTCTGACCACACTATAAATGTTTTCCACGTGTTTGTATTACTACAGCATATAGATAGGTAACAATTACTTCTGATAATTATATGTACAGTTTCTGCAAAAAAGGGAAGGATTCCAGCAACTTATATATATATATATATATATATATATATATATATATATATATATATATATATATTGTAATGGAGCTGCTTTCCTAAAGTATTTACAACGTAAAATCTGGCTTGCATAACCCTAATTGGAGGTCAAATATAGGAGTTTCACAATAGTTAAATTATTAATACAGCTTCTAACAGGAGCTTCTTTTTCTTAATAGCTACCATGACGTATTCCATCTCCATAAAAGTTCTCCTTTACGAAGAGAGATACAGAAAACGAGACGTGATTGAATTAACAGATGAAATCCAATTTTTGGATTTTTTTATCATGTAGGACGCTAAGCAAAGAATGACGATTAAAATAAACTGATCACCAGTGAGTTATGTTGTGAAACATGTTATTTTGGTTCGAATAAATTTATTTTAAATTTTTCTAATCGTTGGAATATAGACCTGGTAATTTCAAAAATGGTTCAAATGACTCTGGGCACTATGGGACTTAACATATGTGCTCATTAATCCCCTAGAACTTAGAACTACTTAAACCTAACTAACCTAAGGACATGTAGCGTCATTTTTTTCTATCCCCACTTCCGTATCTTGCATGAAAGTAAGAATGTTAATTTATCTATACACTGACTGGTATTGAGGAGTTTTGTTTTATCCCGGATAGTTCTTAAATTAACCCCAGTGAGTTACTACACGTATTGTCTTCCCAGTTCTGAAGGAAAAAACTATAAGTAAATTAATACTATTGTTTTCAATAGATTCTCGTTCACATGTTTCAGTTAATAGTCTGCAGTTTATTCTTGGTGAAAATCAGGTAACCTAATTATTTATGAACCTAAATTGAAGTAAAGTTCAAGACGAATAGTCAGTTTCAAATTAACACGTTATTTTATTTAACAATAATTATTAATAAATCAGTTCATTCAGATGATCGCATTCAAAGGGGTTCTTTGAATAAGTATCTAATCTGGAATCCCGTCAGTATCAGAGATACTAAACAATGTTCTGTCACTTGCGATAAAAAGATTTTTCCCGTTTTGGGGGATTTTGTTTTATCCCGGATAGTTCTTAAATTAACGCCAGTGAGTCACTACACGTATTGTCTTCCCAGTTCTGAAGAAAAAAACCATAAGTAAATTAATACAAGTGTTTTCAATAGATTCTCGTTCACTTGTTTCAGTTACTAGTCTGCAGTTTATTCTTGGTGAAAATCACGTAACTTAAACTGTCACGAACTATGATTACTAGTTTCGTGAAGTAAAGCTTTTCCACTATCACAATCGTTAATTCCTTAAGATATTTCAATCTTCTCACAAAGTGACGTTAAATTCAGAGGGATTATTGATCACCTTACCGTTCCTCTAATATGAAAAGAGTTCTAATTCTGATCTGAAATTAATGCTACCCAAAAAACAATCTCGTCGCAATTTATTCTGGCGCCCTGGTTTAATGAAGCTCCTATTGTTGCTTCCTAAAGCTGTACATTCTAATTGACTTCAAACAGACTAGAGGATAGAGACTGGAGTATCATAATTGCATTGTATGTATTTATACTTTAGTGAACGCTATCTTTGGTGTTCAAGACCTACGTTCTGTGACTATAATATTGATTTTCTCATATATAAGAATGACTAATAATTTAACCATTTCTATCGTTTTCCCCCTCCCATGCTTCCAAAATTTATGAATAAAATTATTTTTTTCCTACTATTTTTCTGCTATAGATTTCCCTCTATTTGTCTCTTATTTCTATTTCGTAAATTACTACTTGTGGAGGGGCTTGGGACATTTTTGAATTTATATTTAGAGGGCATGGGAGTTAATTTGGCAGCTATTTTGGTTTATTAACACAGAGAGGCATTGTAGGTGCTACATCGCCAGCTCCCCCATCTAGGACTATGATAAGCGTAAACTGTCATCGCTTATCATGGTCCTTGCAATGGGTGTTTTTTCTTCCTTTTTTCTTTTTTTTCATTTCTCTTTCATATATCATTCTCATCATACAAAATTTGGTAACAAAAAATTTGAAAAACAATAAAATTTCAAAAGTCCTTAACAGATTTGCCCACTAAATACTTCAAGACACAAGCTGTAATAAAATTAATAATTTGGCTTAACCGAACTGCCACTACACAATTCAATAATTTAAATTGATCACTTATTACATAGAGCCTAAGCGCACTACTCTGTTTAAAAAATATCATGAGACTATACAAAACAAATTTTACAAAACTTGAACTTCAACAATGTCTTGAATTTTCTGCTGATGCCAATACGCGCAAAAGAGAAGCTGCTACGGCACCAGATTGACCAGGAAGCATTGTACAATCTGGTTCTGCCCTTGGCCGCCTCTTCTTTTGGCTTGCGACCGAGACTTACGAACGTCTGTATCTCATTGTTTAATACGGACTATTTACGTTGTCGTCACTCGAAGAAGCTTGCCGAAGAGACGCTGCCAACTGCACCAGATCGACCAGGCACCGTTGTCGATCTGGTTCTTCACTCGGCCGCCTCTTCTTTTGACTTGCGACCGAGACTTATTTCCTGAAGTCCGATGTTCTGCTGTATACACCCGTTAATAGCTGTATCTTCTACGATAATCACCGATAGTACTACACTACTTCTCAATTTTAGGTTGGAACAGTAGATTCAAAGTATTGCATTGACTTTTAATTAATTTGTCCACATTCTTTCTCGAATACCTTCTGGTGAATGCCCCCCCCCCCCCCTCCCCTACGATTATAACATTGTTCAGTCCAATCTACGCGTCAGAGGCCAACAGTTAGTCACACGATTGCTTATAAAGTTTCATAACCTTCTATAAATTCTCCTCCATAGTTAAGACGTTTTAAGTTATTCATTTCACGAAGAAATCATATTAACAGTTATACCCTACTTTATATGAAAACAAACTTCCCTCATCACTAATATACCGTACCACTGACACTTCACACGACACTTTCTTTTAAAACAAACACTTCCATTTTACTGAACCATCATTGTTTAATGACTATGCAAGAGAATTCGATAACCTTGCAAAAACATCCTTTCCTACCACCAGCAAATTTTGAGAGACATTTCCTTGTGTCACCTTTACTTAACATAATCTAAGTATTGAAACTTAATACAGTAACAAAGGTGACAGCTGTCATTACATTATACATTAGAATTTTTTATCCCTTAAATAAATAAATAATAATTGAAGATTTGAATCTCAACTATCTTCAGGCATAAAGCCAGCATAATCCTTATAATTCTTATAAAAAATCCATCTATGGATAACATCATATTTTATCCTATAGAAAACTCAAGAAACCTCATCACAAGAACAACACTTATCTATATTGAACAATCATCAAGTAAATCTGTAAACATTTCTCATAAAATCTAAAGATTTTTCACAATAATATTATTCAAACAAATTCTTTTCATCAAGCTTCTGAGGTGTAAAGCCTTCCTACCATTAATGTTCTTCAAATTGACACAACAAACTTCCTTCAAAGTGTCAAAAATATCTATAGATAATATCCTTTAAAAAAATCCTTTACCAAACTTCAATAACAATTAAGTAACTTCTTCACAGTCAACAATTCTTAAGCACAGGCGTCAAGCCTTTCACACATCTAGTATTCTTCAAATAAATACAAGAAAACTTTATTAAAGGCATAAAGCCTCCCTCTGACTAGTATACTTCAAACAAATGGCCAAATAACTTTACAAAAGGCGTGAAGCCTTCCTACAACTAGAATATTTTAAACAAATATTCAAATAACTTTACACAAGGCGTGAAGCCTTCCTACTTCCAAAATTCTTTAAACAAATGATGAGATAACTTTCTTAAAGGCGTGAAGCCTTCCTACACCTAGTATACTTCAAACAAATGACAAGACAAATTTATTAAAGGCGTGTAGCATTCCTACGCCTAGAATTCTTTAACCAAATCTACTTATTATATTCAGAACAAAACTAAGAACTACCATATGTGTAAGGCCCACCTACATAACTAATAACTTTCATAGTAAAGATTTCTCTATAATATTAACTTGCAGGCACTTCAAATGACTTCTACACACATAATTGTTATTTAATAACCACAACAATATTAACATTTGAAATCATAAAATTATTATTACTTCAAAATAAACATCTTAACTTCCACATGATGATAAATGCCTTTTCTTACACGGTTCTTCTCGTCTGCTGATACATAACTACATGAAAAGGTTTGCCTATTATTTGATAAGGTCCATCGAACAAATATTCTCATTTTTTATTGACCTTCTTCCAGATCGATGACTTTGGGTATTTACGAACTAACACCTTATCGCCTATGATATAATAAGATACAGGTTTCCCTTTTTTGTCAAATTGTCTTTTCCTAATACAGGCTTGGTGCTTTAATAACTGACATACTACTTTAAATAAATCTTCTTTCTTCATAGGAGATCTAGTCATTATCGGAAGATTAGATAACCATTCTATGGAATCCCGTTTACCTAAAAATACCTCATTAGGCGTACAATTTGTAGAGAGATGTGATAGGCTATTATGTATATTTTACAAATTGGCAACATTTCAGTCCATCTTACACGGTCCTTCGAAATGTGAGCCCTCATAAATCTATTCAACTCTCTATATACCCGCTCTATCGGGCTACTTTGAGGTCTGTGCTTGGAGATGAAGGTATGCCGGATTTTCTGTTCGGACATCACTTGCTTCCTACGTTTACTAGGTCTTACATTCGTAGTTCTTATAGGATATAACTCAATAAATTTCGAAAACACATCGTAGAAATCTATCCCTTCACAATCGGCCACGGCCCAATTACATCACACGAAACCAATTCCAGTGGTCTAGACGGAGTGATAGGATGTAATTCTACGTTATTACTGATATTACTTGGCTTAGTCTTCTGACACAAAACACATCTAGACAAAATTTGTACTGCATATTTTCTCAAGTTTGGGTAAAAACAATATCTTAATAATTTGCTTACACATTTCTTTACACCCGTATGTCCCCAAACCAAATGAGTATACCAAATAAACGTAGTCAAACATTCAGTACGTATGCGTATTAAATAGTTGGAATCTGCATTTTTACGATAGTACAATGTCCCGCCGATCAGCTGATATTTATTGCCATTCACGTTACTCGCTTGTTTCAAAGATCGTATTATATTGCCTCAGTTCTTATCAGCACATTGCAATTCAGTGATTTTGTTACACATGTCATCAAACTCCTTTTTACAAGATATTGAACTAACGAAAAATAATTTAAAATTGTGTTCACTGTCGTCATAATTATTTTTTTAAACACTTTAGGTAATCGGGACGACGCATCTGCTGCTACCTTGTCTCGCCCCTTCACATGTTTTACATCGATCTTATACTCTTGCAACAGTAGTACCCAGCTAGTTAACCTGGCATGTAACATTTTACTGGATAACAAGAATGACACTGCTAGATGGTCACAGTAAATAGTAATCTTTTTACCATGAACAAAATACCTAAATTTCTTCAACGACCAGACAACGGCCAGAACTTCCAGCTCGGAAGTACTATACGACCGTTTACACGCTGATAGAATTCTACTTGCAAAGCTGATAATTCTAATAGTATTAGGATCATTTTCGTTCTCCATTTGGAATAGAACACTACTCAGTCCGACGTTTGACGCATCAGCTGCAATGCAAAAATCCTTTTCTAAGTCCGGATACCTCAAAATCTCTGCTTGTAATAAAGAATCGCGAATATTATCAAACGCGTCCTTACAGTCAGTAGTCCAATTCCAAGACACATTTTTCCGTAATAAATTTAATAAAACGTCATTATTCAGAATTTGGTTAGGTAAGAACTTTCCAAAAAATGACACCAATCGCAGAAATGACTTTAATTGCTTTTTAGAATTCGGATAAGGACTATTTTTCAGACTGTCTAATTTCTTGGTATCGGGTATAATACCACTAGGTGAAATAATGTGCCCCAAAAAATTGATCTTATTTCTCCCAAATTTAGATTTTGTTAAATTAGCAGTAACTCCATACTCTTTAAATCTTTCTAAAACCTTACTTAACAAATATAAATGCTCTTCCCAAGTTTGAGTAGCTATCAGTAAGTCGTCTACATATACGGTCACTGCTTCAAGTAATTCTTTTCCCAAGACTGTATCCAGTGCAGATATGAAAACTCCTCCACTAATATTTAATCCGAACGGCATGATTTTAAATTGATAGCATCTGCCACTGAAAACAAATGCCGTATATTTACGTGATTCCTCCATTATTTTTGTTTGCCAATAAGAAGCTTGGAGGTCGAAAGAAGTTAAAAGAAAGACTCCATAGAATTTCTGTAGCAATTCCTCAAGGTTTTCAGGTCATGTTGTCACGGGTATTAAAGTTTTATTGATGTCTCGAGCATCTAGAACCAATCTTAGATCACCATTTGCCTTTTCCACTGCCAACAACGGACTGCAATATTCAGAACTGGATGGTTGAATAATACCCCATTCTAGCATCTTTCTAATCTCTATTTGAACACCTTCTCTTTTTCACCAAGGGAATGAGTAATTTACTCTACAAAAATTCTTATGCGGATAAACCCTTATGTTATATTCGAACCCTTTTTTTTACTCTTGGTTTTTTTATTAAAAACGGATTTGAATTGAAGATAAATATCCCCTTTGAAAATCCGTAAGATATTCTGATTCTGATACTTAATCATTAGTCGCTGATTTCATTTGTATGATCCTCGCAATGATCATCACAACCTTGCAGTAAAATGTCTTTATTCAAACATCTTATATTTAAGCTATTACAGTACGTTACATGAACATCAAATATTTTCATGAACTTCAACTCAACAAATTTATCGCTTATTTCTAACTTACACGTACTTTATTTAACATCTAATATAGCACTGTGATCTCTTAGGAAATTCCATCCCCAAATACACACTATAGAAAGTTTCTCAACAATCAAGAAGTCGCTTATTAGGCGATCATCTTGTATTTCAATCTCAACTTGAACCTGCATCCTAATACGTTGTGCTTTAGCACTAAATGCCCCAGAGATCGTGAACCCAGATACCGGTAAAGTCCTTGTCGTTTTACATCGACAAATCTGCTTGTAGAAACTGTAATTCATGACATTCACTGAGGACCCAGTATCTATCAATATCTGCACAGGAATTTCTCCAATCTTTACCTCCACCGTGGCTAATAAAGTCTCTTTGTTGGTCTTCATACAGTGTTTTTCCCCTAACAGTTCTTCTCGGATATCTTTCTCATTATCATATCGGAGTATGTACGTATCACACGATATGCCTTCCTGATTCCCTCCAGCAAACCGAGGAAGGCCTAAGTTGACTGGATTCAGTTTACCTCCCTAGTTTCAGTCATATGTTTGGGTTCGTCGTGTACTTCTACTATTCTCAGAGTATGTTGACCATTACGTACAGCACCGTAATTACTATAACCTTTTCTATCGGATAACGGTATTGAATTGTCAGCACTATTCATACTGGTTCTGAAATTACTATTACCATTACCCACACATGGTCCTCCCATTGTACATTTCGATTACGTACCCAAGATGTACTCGGTGCAGAAATATTGTGCGTTCCGTTAAAATTTTGTGATTGGTTTTCTGTAGATCTACGCTTCCTATTCTGGACATCATTCAATGTATTATTACCGTTCCTGACTCCAAATTTATTATTATTAGAACCGTAATAATGGTTGTTACCAAAATTCGGATTATTGTTCCCAAAAGAAGGTCTATACCTTTGCCCAGAATTAAAATTTTGGCTTTTATTGTTATTTTTATTATTCCCATTTCGATTGCCGTATCCCGAGCGAAGTTGTTATAGTTGTAATTACGGTTGTTGCCATTACCACTACCTACGTTAAACTGACAATAATTATTGTTAATATTCTGATGTCTAGCATCTTCTAACAGAATGTCTACTTCATCAACCATGGACAAAAAATACTCAAAATCGTCATCGGGCACCGTTGCTAGACGTTCTCGAATATAAATTGGAAATCTAGATCTTAAAATTCTTATTACTTTCTTAAACGAAATAGGATTATACCAGAATTTCGTCTTATTTATGTACTTCTCAAAATAATTCCTAAGAGTACCCTTTTTAGGATTGAATATCTTAGGATTATAAACCTCATTTCGTAATCTTTCTTGTTTGCTAAATGACCAGAATGTTGGCAGAAATAGCCTTTGAAATTCCTGACATGAAGAACATCGTTCGCTTGCGTCGGTAGTCCATATAGCTGCTTCTCCAACCATTTTAGAGACAATAAACTGTATTTTGTTCTTTTCTGTCCACCCTTGGGGAAATACTCTCTTGAAGCTATTAATGAATACTTTAGGATGTATTTGAACGCTTTTTTCGCGATTGAAAACGTGGGGAATTGTCTACTTTTAAAGATACTGGTTTCCATTTTTAAATTAGATAAATAACCTTGCTGCATTCGGGGTTTCGAATCCCAGCCAGACAGTACATCATTTTCATTCACTTCTCCACCAAATTTCACCCGTTTCTTCGGTCTAAAATTAAAATCATGGTCGGAAAAGATATCGGTTTGCATCACTCCGGTATCCAATCTGTCCATTCCCTCGTCACGAATTTCATTACTAGAAACTTTGGAATTTAAATTTAAATGTTGTTTCGATACTTCCTCTAACGCTCTATCCTTTATTAATTTAAATTCTTGCTTATAATCATTAATAATTTCCTGACGTGACCGCTGAATATCATCTACAATATCAGAGGCTTGTTTAGTAACCCCGGAAGATTTTTCTTCAAACCATTTAGATAATCTTTCTTCAGCGCCATTCGATTGTTCTTCTAAATAATTATCTACGGCTTCTTTAGCATTAAATCCTAATTTATCCACCCTATCGGTCAAATTATTAACATCTGTTACGAAGTTACTAACATCTTTTACGATCTGATTATGATTCGATTCTAAATGCGTAACTATAATGCTCAAGGTATCGTACCTTTCAGTAATCTCTTGTACGTCATCTTGGACTTTTTCAAATCTTTTCTTAAAATCTGAGTCTAAGTTATCCAATTTATCGGCTATTTTTTTATTTTCTTTTAAAATATTCTCTTCTAATTGGGCAAAACACTCTGCTTCTCTAGCAGAAATATTTTCCTCCAATTTGGCGAAACTCTCTGCGTCTCTAGCAGAACGCCCAGCTTCTCTCGCTGAACGCTCCGCTTCTTTTAATCTACTTTCTTTAACCAATTCATCTTTAAATTGAGTAAGAATATTAGTTAACAAGCTAGCATCCGAAGTATTGGTATTACTAGATTCCGACGTACTATCTCCAAACACAGTACCTGTATTCTGCGTTTCTACTAAGCTTACGTTCACATCGGCAGTTGTTTCTATATTATGAGTGGTATCACGAATACTTTCTTGCAAATCAACAGGATCTAATCCCGGATCTAGTCCCTCTACCACATTTCTCTGAACATTATGTTCACCAAATGGTAAATCTTCCATATCATCCATTCTATTTCTCCTACGTCTAGCCATTTATAAAGTTAATATAAATCGTCACACGCTTTTTCAATAAATATACACACTTCCTACAATACGACACTATTAACAAGGTGACACAAAGAAACAACCCCTATCAAGATTTCTTTAGAAAAAATTAATTAAATACCTGAGGTCGATTCTTTTGCGTAGTAATCTCTAGTGAGATCTCGTAAAGACGAGCAGTGAAGTACAGCGATCAGCTGTACTCTCGCGGTTCCGTAGATCAGCGGCGATGTGATTGGCTGCGCACCAATAGACTCGAAGACCAGCGTCGTCCCTATTGGTTGCGCTGAATCGTCCTCTGCGTTGCCGGTCGTATCCCCCAGCAACTGGAAAAACTTGCGTTTGTCGCGACCTGTTAAACAAATAGCGCACGACGTTCTTCTTCCTAAGATTCGGTTCGGGCCTCAAATCCTGTAACAGCTTTAAATCTTGATTAATTCGTCTTCTGATGGAGCCCCACGTTATAGGGCGTCATATACGTTTGTAGCGACCCTTTTTTCTATCGCGACTTCCGTATCTTGCATCAAAGTAGGAATGTTAATTTATCTATACATTGACTGGTATTGAGGAGTTTTGTTTTATCCCGGATAGTTCTTAAATTAACGCCAGTAAATCACTACATGTATTGTCTTCCCAGTTCTGAAGGAAAAAAAAACATAAGTAAATTAATACTAGTGTTTTCAATATATTCTCGTTCACTTGTTTCAGTTACTAGTCTGCAGTTTATTCTTGGTGAAAATCACGTAACCTAATTGTTTATGAACTTAAATCGAAGTAAAGTTCAAGACGAATAGTCAGTTTCAAATTAACACGTTATTTTATTTAACAATAATTATTAATAAATCAGTTCGTTCAGACGATCGCATTCAAAGGGGTTCTTTGAATAAGTATCTAATCTGGAATCCCATCAATATCAGAGATACTAAACAATGTTCTGTCACTTTCGATAAAAAGATTGTTCCCGTTTTGGGGGTTTTTGTTTTATCCCGGATAGTTCTTAAATTAACGCCAGTGAGTCACTACACGTATTGTCTTTAATATCCATAAACTGTCACGAACTATGATTACTAGTCGCGTGAAGTAAAGCTTTTCCACTATCACAATACAAAGTCCGAATCTGTCCAAAAATCGTTAATTCCGTAAAATATTTAAATCTTCTCACGAAGTGACGTTAAAGTCAGAGAGATTATTGATCACCTCCCCGTTCCTCTAATATGACAAAAGTTCTTATTCTGATCTGAAATTAATGCTTCCCAAAAAACAATCTCGTCGCAATTTATTCTTGCGCCCTGGTTTAATGAAGCTCCTATTGTTGCTTCCTAAAGCTGTACGTCCTAATTCACTTTGAGCAGACTAGAGGATAGAGACTGGAGTATCATAATTGCATTGTATGTCTATTTATACTTTAGTAAACTCTATCTTTGGTGTTCAATACCTACGTTCTCTGACTATAATATTGATTTTCTCATATATCAGAATAACTAATAATTTAACCGTTTCTATCGTTTTTACACCCTCCCATGCTTCCAAAATTTATGAATAAAATTATTTTTTTCCTACTATTTTTCTGCTATAGATTTCCCTCTATTTGTCTCTTATTTCTATTTTGTAAATTACTACTTGTGGAGGGGCTTGGGACCTTTTTTGAATTTATATTTCGAGGGCATGGGAGCTAATTTGGGAGCTATTTTGGTTTATTGACACCGAGATGGGTTGCAGGTGTTACAGACATCATTCACATCTATGCCCGAGGCAGGATTTGGACTTGCGACCGTAGCGGTCACGCGGTTCCAAACTGAAGCGCCTAGAACCGCGCATTCACACTGGCCGGCCCTGGTAATTTCCTGATGTGCCGCAGCTCAGTTTTCGCTGGTGAAAGGGATACCTAGAAATCACCCAACAAAATTCACCGAAGTCACAGCAACCGACGACAACAGTTAATTCTGGTAAGGTCCGCCTTTCCACTCTCCGAATTTTGCTCTACATAGACGTTAGTATCGCCGGCCAAGGACATAGCCCAGCATGAATGTACATTCACTAGACCTGCAGAATGCGATGAGGTCTCACACCACGCAAATGACGTTCCCTGTTACGGCGCTGGCCGACATAGAGGAAGCGATAAACGGTGATGAACAGTACATGGCGAGTGTGAGGAACATTTTGTAAGCTGAATTTGGCTGGAGACAGCCACAACATCTGTCCTTCAGTGGCAAAAGATTGCGAATAAAGCAACAATTTTACTCTTACATTCACTGTTTAGTTATATCCACAACGCGTTTTAAAGCTTCAAACATCCGTCATGAAGTTGATTTACACTGATAAGCCAAAACATTACGACCAACTGCGTAACAGCTTATTTGTCCGTCGAAATGCACCACTGATTCTGCATGTCAGGTTTGTGGAGGTATGTGACGTTAGGTGTCCTTGTACAGGTAACGTAATTCGAGTAAATAACGGGCCGCTGATTTGCGTAAGCTGTGATGGCGCCCGGTAGCGACCCAAATGGGTCTGATAGGATTTGCATCAAGCCAATTTGGTTGCCGAGATATCAACGCGAGTTCGCTGTAATGCTCTTCAAACCACTGTAGCACGATTCTGACTCCGAGAATGACACAGATAGGAAGAGAGTGCGACAAGGAGAGAGATATAGAATGAAGGATAGAGTATTATGTACAAACAAAACAAGAAAAGCCAATTAAACAAACAGTTCTTACGATACAAACTGTCACAGTTCTCGAACAGTATTGCACTCCATTTAGTTAGCGTCGATCATAAGTTATGAAACAACAAAGCCAAAAGATATCGACGGGAATATACCCCGAATTTTCATAAGTAAAGTGAAATTGCATGCCCTGAACTATAACAAGATAAGAGGAAACGTAGATTTTGACGTGACAGATAGGTAACTGAACGTAACATTTTATTAATGCAAAAATTATGGTATGAACTGTTTTATATTTATAAGTATAATAGCCCAAAGGTAACTTTATTATCCCAGAAAAAGGTCAATTAAAGCTGACTCTAACATAAAAGGGTGAAACGAGGCGAGAAAGTAAGTATTAAAAAAGTAATTTGAATTTATAAAACATACACTGTAAACACTTGCTACTATACACTATTTAATATTCTGAGAACACGTTACAATAAGTCAGATACGCCGAAGGCGGAATGTGTTTTCATTCTTATTTATGTACGGAAAATTGCTCTTGACAGGTTTAGGGTCAACTGATATGAACTACAGCCGACACTCTGTTCCATTGCAAACATGTTGTGTTAGGCTCACGTTTGGGTGCTTAAACAGTCCTATCTACCAAAACCATATTCTTCAAATCACGTTGCTTTTTGGGCGACAACAGTGACATGGTTACGATAGCCTGGTGCCAAAATACGAGAGAAGTCTACGCAGTATAATCTGAAATGTTTACATTGCACTTGTAATAACTTGGAAGGATTTTACTGTCACCACAAAGCTCTGAAGGAAATATTGCATATACCTGTAATATTCCATGCGGGGATATGATATGTAGTAATAACTACTATTAAAATGAGATATCATTAACACGTCCACTGTTGACAATCCACGATCTTTGTACTCAGCAAAATTCATTTTTGCAGTATTTCAACAAAATCATCGGAACCACTACATCTTGAACATTATACACTTGTGAATCATTTATTATCCCCGACTGTAGCCCGTACAGTACATCTCCTGGTTCCAGAAAGTAATGATGTGGCCTTCTCTGACTGGCTGATTCTGTGAATGGCCAATAAGTGTTGTATTTCTTCTGACATAATCAAGAAAATTCCTTGACAGACCAATCATAACTCTTAAATGAAATATTAATTAGCTGCCAAAATACTACATTCAAGGTGCCAAATAAACTTCTAACAATCATATCTTAATTGGTCTTGTGGACTGGGTTAAGGATAATGCTTATTCGATGGAATTATCGGTTGTTTTCGCATTTTTTTCTTTCTCACAGTTTACGTCATTCACTGTACGATTTCACAACGTTATTTTAGATGCTGAAGCATTTATAATTGCACACAAAGTCCTGATTAATTCTTCACAGACCCGTGCCATTCAGTATACAGCCACTGTAATAGGCAAATTGTAATTTATTTTTAATTACTAAAATTTTTGTGTTTTTATGACAATGTCTTTATCTACGAAACTATGAAAGATATTGACATGTAATTTATAAGATATAATTGCACTTTTATGTAATTCAAAGTACAAATTTTCATTAACATTTGTACTTAGAAAAGGACAAAACTGAAATCATAGTCTGCCGTACAGTTTGGCTTCTCGCTACGTGCTAACACGCTGTAACATGCCAGACGACGCATTACATTATCTGGGAATCAGCAGCTTGGTGCCTTCTCCACATACTATCTGAAGATGCTCAAAACTCGCTTTATGACTGAACTAAACGATGGTTTGACACAACAGGATCATTTCTTTTATCTTTAAATGCGAACATTTTTGATTAGTCTTTACAGTGACTGTTACTGAAGTCGAATGAAACAACAAGTTTGCTGTTGCTAGATACTGTTCATTTATTACCACCAGGTTTTTCGATGGTTCAATCATCCATCGTCAGTTGGATTTATGTGGATTAATATTGCAAGTATGATTTGTATTACGACTGTGAACTAACCCGTGTACAGAAAAACGAAACATTTCAGAGGAACACTCACAGTTTTCTAAAGGCCTTCCACTAAAGAAGGAACTACAATGTGAATGTGAAAGCAAAATCAATAAAATAATACACCTCCAGTGCTCACGGACTCCTTTCTTTGTTGTGATACATGACGTACATCATCACACTTCGTTAACACTGAGGGAATAAAAATGGCGTCCTGAAATTAGTAAGTGTAAAGAACATTAAGCGAAACAAAAACACTGTTAGAGCTGGAAAGATCACATAGCTAAACAAAAACACTATTCCAGAGCAAGCATCAAATAATTGTGGACTTTTTGTTCCATAGGCCAAAATATTTTACTTTTACATTTATGTTCGCGTTCATCCTTTAGTCAAAGACCTTCATAAAACTTGCTCTGAAACAGTGTTTTGCTTTTTTCTCTAATAGACTGGCTCACATGTTGCTCCAAAGTCGTAAAACCATTCATAAATGTCATGTTAATCCATATACACGGAGAAGCCAAAACATTATGACCACTGCCTACAGCGACGTTGGATGCCATGTGGTTCCGTTGCGCGCACATGACAGTATGCCAGCGGAGCAGACACGAACGGGGAAGCACCTTAGCGAAGAAATGGGCTGCATATGGGGAGATCCATTTATATAAGCGACTCTGGCAAAGGATAGATTATTATTACGCAAACAATGTGAATGAATATCTCGAAAACGTCTAAGCAGGTAAAATGTTCACGTGCTGCTGCCGGGAGCATCTGCGGAAAGAAGTAGAATGACTGTGGAACTACCGATAGGCACAAAATCGTTAGACATCCACGACTCTTGACAGAACGTAGAATTCAGAGGCTTATCAGCTCTGTAAAGTAGGGCAGATGCTGATCTGTGGCATCTCTGGCGAAAGAGCACGATGCTGGTGCACGCACAAATGTTTCGGAGCACACCGTTCATCATACATTGTTGAACAAGGAGCTTCGCAGCAGATCACCCCTAAGTGTTCGCCTGTTGACCCAACGACATGGTTAGTTACGATTGCAGTGAGCACGGGGCCATCGGGATTCGACCGTCGACAAGAGAAACCTGCCGGCTCTTCAGATAAATCACAATTTTGCTACACTAGGTCGCAGGTCGTCTCCACAAACGCCGTCATCAACGTAAACTGTGGCTCGAAACGTGCAGCGCGCCACGGACGCAGGCTCGTGGGAGCGGTGTTGTGCTATGGGAGGCATGCGTTGGACCTGCACCCCTTCATGCTTAGTGTCTACCCTGACGGCGATGTCTTTCAGCAGTATAATTATTTATTTATATAATGAAGTGAGGTATGAAAGTATCACAGGGATGTAGACGTTGGGAAGGCGGGGTTAGCAGACTGGGAAGGAAGGGGGACGGGAATTGCAGAGTCATGAATGGGATAGAATGACTCTCAGGGAGTGGGTAAATGGTTGAGGATTTGCGAGGGTTCTAGGTTGAGGTTTATGGAGGGAATCAGAGAAGAGTGTAGGGAAAAATGTTGTGTGACAATATTCTGATGATCTGCTATAAATGGTTGTTTCTCGTGTCACTCGACCATTTTACCGAGCGAGGTGGCGCAGTGGTTAGCACACTGGACTCGCATTCGGGACGACGACGGTTCAATCCCGTCTCCGGCCATCCTGATTTAGGTTTTCCTTGATTTCCCTAAATCGCTTCAGGCAAATGCCGGGATGGTTCCTTTGAAAGGGCACGACCGATTTCCTTCCCAATCCTTCCCTAACCCGAGCTTGCGCTCTGTCTGTAATGACCTCGTTGTCGACGGGACGTTAAACGCTAACCACCACCACATCGACCATTTAACAAGTTTTTCTATTATGCACTGGTTTTGTATATACTGTAATATGTTTGTCAAGTTAGATTATTTCCACGCCTTCCTCCATAGCTAGTGATTATACGGTTTGAGATTCCCAGCAAACATCGAATAGTTTGTCCGTTTGTCCGTCGAGTGTTCTATGTTTGTGCTACATGTACACTTCCGTTACACGTGTAATATTGCAATTCGTACAAGTCTGCTTTCTGGTGCACTCATTCAATTTGAAAATTCACTAATTCATGGAATAATGTTGGCAGAGAGGTAAAAATTGACACACGTGCTGAAATGAGATGGGGCTTTACTGAATCAAAAACCAATGCACGAAGAAGCTCACAGATGGCGCTGAACAGTAATACATCAGTGAAGCCGTATGTGATTCGAGTATAAAATGAACCGTAATGAGGGAGGGAATCAGATCATCCCTAGCCTGGCCGATAAACACCTGATGGAAGGTTGCAAGGTATGACTTGTATGCAGGATGGAGCTCCACCTCGTAATGCTACAAGTGTGAAAGATCTCTTGCCCACGTAATCCGGTGAGGATCGCGTGCTCAGCCTTCACGTTCGTCATGCTTGGCGTCCTAGGCCCCTAGACCTCAATCCGTGCTACTATTTGTTGGGTGTGAGGAGGGGGTGGGTGGGGGAAGGTGTTAGCTGAAGTCGCAGGTGTACTGCGATCGTGAGACCTCAGCAGCGATGCTAAAAGACAACATCCGCAGGCCACTTCTCACCATACCTACTGTTATGCTGTGGAGTGGCCTTCACATCATTGTCCCTCGACTACAAATTTTCTTGATGAATGACGAATGACATGGTGAGCGTTTGTTATAAACAACATCATCTTTGGTAAAAGACAATTGTTATGCTAATTATTGCTTTTGTATCGTATGAAGCACCACCTGTTTGTCATTATCTGTACTTTTCTTGGTTTCAACAGACTCCATGTCATTTCAAGCTTGTGCATTGTTTTCATCTCTCTATTCCATGAAGTATTGAATTTTCAAATATTAACAGACTTTTCAGTCACTCTGTGTGTATTTTTTTTGTTTATTTTGAAATACATTGTAGATAGAATTGTCTGTTTTAAGTTGTATATGTATGTCTTGGTTTTTGAAAATATTGGTGGTTTTATGTGTGAGTTTCTCTTTATATGGTATTGTGTAACATCTTGTGTCTTCTTTTCTACTATATCGTGTTTTCCAAGTTGTTGTGTTATTGAATGTGTTTGTTTGTGTTGAATTATGCTGTATTGTTGTTTGTGTCATTGTTTTTCCTGTTATTGTTCGCTTTTTAATGTTGTGGTTTAGATTTGTGGCTATGTTACTATCGTAACCATTGTTTGTAGCTGTGTACGTTATACAGTTAATTTCTCCGTGTAGCTTTTTTTGTTCAGGGGTCCTGTGTTGAGTCTATGGAGGACTTGTCGAAGGGCTGCTTATTTAATGGACAAACAACGAACTTGTTACGGTTGAATTTTGATTCAGGTTATCTCTTCGCACTCACGTCTATAAAGTAGAGTACTGCAAATACATCAAGTGACAATCTTTGAATTCAGTAAAAAGACAAACAACTTCGCCAGCTAGTGGATATCCGAGGCACCGGACGTTGCCTTGGCTGGGACAGCGTCAGGAACAACAGCGTCACAGCTACAGCGCACTGAACCGCTACGAGACACAACTGCTACTTGGCGGGCAGCCGCTGAAAAGCTGGAGAGGATTCTCACCCATGCGATAAGTGGACTGAAGGATCGGATGTCTGCGCCACGGAGGACGAGCGTCGACCTCGTGAGCAAATCTCACTGTCGGCATTCACTGGCTGCTGCTCTAGTACAGAGGTTCCTGTCTACATGTGATAGCGCAACTGCAGGAGCGTGTAAACTGTTTACGCCTTATGTTAGCTGAAACACAAGTGCACGATCTGAAAACTTGATAAACTACTTACCTCTATAAATGGAGTACCTGTTATCAGTGCCCAAAACAACATGTTCATGATGCAACGTACAAAAATAAATGTGAATCTCATCTAACTGGAGGGTAATGGTATTCGTTGACTTTCTTAACCATTCTGAAGCCTATAAATATGTTCTCATTTCCTTCATGTGCTTAACTTGTGGACACTCATGTTCTTTCTTATACCACGTGGTCAGAAACAGTCTGAAAAGCTTGTAAGGGTATTGCAGGGCAGGCTGTGCTGGGAAGTAATTGCTGAGAAAAAAATCGATACATTGCGCCGTTCCTTAATTAATTAGCATTGAAGTTATCCAATCAGACGGATGCGCGTGCACATTCAAGTGACAGCCAGATACAATTATTGTTAGTTATTTTCAAAGCGTGGACGATAGGGCGCCACACTGAAGCCCTTGGCTCGGGTCCGAGCTTACTACTGTCTCAAGTTCCATTTTTTTTTTTTTTTTTTTTTTTAGGAAACCAAACGAAGAATACGTTTGCTGACGCTGTTTTTGGTGAGCCGCTTGAATCTGCAACGGCAGCGGTCTAATTGGCTAACTTCGATACCAACTAACTCTGAAACGGCACAACGTATAGAATTTTTTCTTTACAATTATCTCTCAGCACAACCTATTCTGCAATACCCTTAATGTTTGTTGCCACCATGTATTATTTTAACCACACTATGTAAATTTCTCAAATGTCTCTCAATCAGCATACAGCGTGATTCAAAAGTCATGCCCCATAGGACAAATTCGATGTTAATGCAACAGAACGATCCACCACCACTACATCGTCGAAATGGTTAGTCCCGTATCGGTTGTCTGTGAGGAAACTGATTAACGTAGGCCTACGGAACGGTATTGAAGGGGCGCTGGTTACCACAGATGTGTAGAATGGTGCTGTTCCGCAGTGCAGCTGCTTGTACAGCAGTGTACACACATCAGGAGAAGGGGGATTGTTTCTCATCCACATGGCACGCCTGAGTCAGTGGAAGCAGCAACACAATACCACTGGCGACACTCAGACCAGCGTTAAGTCTAATCAGAGAATGACTGGCCGTTTAATGGAAGAGTTCAAATTTACAGGCAGTGTCCACGACAAAAGACAAAAGAGAGAGAGTTCAAATTTACAGGCAGTGTCCAAGACAAAAGACTTGGCCAACGAGGAAGGTGGCACAAGTATGCAGCATCAGCAAAGGCACCGTGTCGCGGATATTGCCCTATAACCATTTCCAACCTCTATCGAATACATGTTGTGGCGATTCTGACAGGCGGGTGCAATTCTGTGAATTGTTTGAAGAAAGAAGCACACACAAGCGGAGTCTTGAAGCTGACATTTTCTTCGACGCTGAAGCTAGTTCACATTTGAATGTCAAGGTGAACAGACATAAAGCTGTCTACTGGGCCAAAGACAATCTCCATCTCACTGTCGAGGCATACACTCGGACTAACCCTAGGTTGAAAGTGTGGTGTGGCATACATGGGGATTTCCCATATTTTTTAACGGAACGCTCAGTGCTACACGCCACAGACATCGTCTTGTCGAAACACTACTACCACAATTGGGAGACCTGCATGGGAGCGGAAGTGTAGAGTTTTCTTTCAGCAGGATGGCGCCCCTCCACACATCTAACGAAACGTCCGCCGACTCCTGGGTCAGGTTCTCTCTGTGCGTTGGATTGTTGGACGGGGTCCGGAGGAATGGCCACCAAAGTCGTCAGATCTGATGGCACTGGGCTTTTTCGATTGGGGGCAACTCAAGTATACAGTGTACATCTACACACTAGGAACATTAGTTTGGCTGCAGGAGAATAGCGCCAGAGCCTGAACAGAGATAGCGACAGCGACGATACGGTCAGTGTCCAGCAATGTCCGTCACCGTGTCCAGATAGGTATCTCGTCTGAGCATCTACTGCGTTAGAGGTACGTGGCGACAACAAATAGGGGACGGCGGTTGCATTAAGTTTCAGGTCGACATTGACCGATGATATAACATTTCGTTTGAACGATTGAAGCATGTCTGCAGTATGCGTTCGTTTCTTTGTATTTTCGGCATCTCCATTCATTACGGCTTCGTCCTATGGGCCAAGGCAATTGAATCACCAATGTAGGATTTGTGCTATGAGACATTACTTTTGAATCAGCCTGTATATTTCGAAAAGGTTTTATTCATACATGGAATTTTAGTTGTTAGTGAGCCTGTCCTTTCTCCAACGGTACAGCCGTCATAAATCCGCATGTTGACTTCACCACCACACTGCTTCAATAGGTGTGATCCTGCTAGTCGTGCTATGGCCTCGGTCCCGCCCGTCGGCAAGTTTAACTTTTACTCCAATCCGCAGCACAACCCAGCAGTTTTCGGAGTAAAAAACGTTCCCAGGCGTTAAAAACGTGCTAATAAAATCCTGGAACCTCAGGCTTTTTTATTCGTTATCTAGCTATGTAGCACTGAACCACTGAGACCAAGTGTCCTCGTCGTATAGCAACAAAATATGCCATTATTCTACAACATGAAAATAGTCAGTGACCAGAAAAGAGCGGTCTTTTATTGAAGGGAAAGAAAGTTATGTTTTGTGCGAACTAAGAAGCTGAAGGATGTACTGGAGGTTCACCTGTAAGTTGGCCGATCAGCGCTCTGATCGTGAGTCAGTGGACGTCGGAAGGGTTCGGGAGTTAGTCACTTGTTTTTAGCTGCCAACGACGTGACAGTGCCGTGTGAGATAGTGTTTGTCTGCTATGGTACTTCTTATACTCTTTTTCTTTCTTCTGAAAGAAGAACAGAGCTCCTCCACGCCCACACTTTCATTGTGACCAACACAAAAACTTCTGATGTCACCTGCGGGTTAACGTCCCAAAGATGTTCGAGCTCACATGCGGTTCCTCGTCGTTGAAATGTTTTGGCTCAAACTCGTCTAGACGTTGAGCCGCAAGTGTCGCATTACATACCCTAAGTTAGACACTTGTGACTGTTTGGTTAAATGGTCGGGCTGATACCAAGTTTGCGAAATTGTACGAAACATATAAATTTAATATAACATATAATAAAAGTAATAATAATGTCGGGAACTAAATTAAAGACCCATGAAAGAGGCTGGAAGAAATCCTTCGGGAACAGAAGATATATTGAATTTAACTGACGAAAGGAGAAAATATAATAATGCAGTAAATGAAGCAGGCAAAAAGGAATACAAACGTCTCAAAAATGAGATCAACAGGAAGTGCAAAATGGTTAAACAGGGATGGCTAGAGGACAAATGTAAGGATGTAGAGGCATCTACCACAAGGGGTACGATAGATACTGCCTACAGGAAAATTAAAGAGACATTGGGAGGAAAGAGAACCACTTGTATGAATCTCAAGAGCTCAGATGGAAAACCAGTTCTAAGCAAAGAAGGGAACACAGAAAGATTGAAGGAGTATATAGAGGGACTATACAAGAGCGATGTACTTGAGGGTAATATTATTGAAATGGAAGAGGACGTAAGTGCAGATGAATTGGGCACTGAAAGATCTAAGTCGAAAAAAAGGCCTCGGGAGTAGACAACATTCCATCAGAACTACTGATAGCCTTGGGAGAGCCACCCCTCACAAAACTCTACCATCTGGTGAGCAAGATGTAAGACACAGGCGAAATACCCTCTGACTTCAAGAAGAATGTAATTATTCTAATCCTAAAGAAAGCAGGTGTTGACAGATGTGAAAATTACAGAACTATCAGCTTAATAAGTCATAGCTGCAAAATACTGACACAGATTCTTAACAGACGAATGGAAAAAACTGGTAGAAGCCGACCTCGGGGAAGATCAGTTTGGATTCCGTAAAAATGTTGGAACACGTGAGGCAATACTGACTCTACGACTTATCTTAGAAAATAGATTCAGGAAAGGCAAACCTACATTTCTAGCATTTGTAGACTTAGAGAAAGCTTTTGACAATGTTGACTAGGACACTCTCTTTGAAATTCTGAAGGTGACAGGGGTAAAATACAGGGAGCGAAAGGCTATTTATAGTTCGTACAGAAACCAGATAGCTGTTATAAGAGTCGAGAGACACGAAAGGGAAGCAGTGGTTGGGAAGGGAGTGAGACAGGGTTGTAGCCTATCAGCGATGTTATTCAATCTATACATTGAGCAAGCAGTAAAGGAAACAAAAGAAAAATTCGGAATAGTTTTAAAAAACCAGGGAGAAGAAATAAAAATGTTGAGGTTCGCCGACGACATCGTAATTCTGTCAGAGACAGCAAAGGACCTGGAAGAGGAGTTGAACGGAATGGACAGTGTCTTGAAAGGAGGATATAAGATGAACATCAACAAAAGCAAAACGAGGATAATGGAATGTAGTCGAATTACATCAGATGATGCTGAGGGAATTAGATCAGGAAGTGAGACACACGTAAAGTAGTAGATGAGCTTTGCTACTAGGGGACCAAAATAACTGATGCTGGTCGAAGTACAGAGGATATACAACGTATACTGGCCATGGCAAGAAAAGTGTTTCTGAGAAAGAGAAATTTTTTAACATTGAGTATAGATTCAAGTGTCAGGAAGTCCTTTCTAAAAGTATTTGTATGGAGTGTAGCCATGTATTGATGTGAAACGTGGACGATAAATAGTTTAGACAAGAAGGGAATACAAGCTTTCGAAATGTGGTGTTACAGAAGAATGCTGAAGATTAGATGGGTAAATCACGTAACTAATGACGAGGCACTGAATAGAATTGAGGAGAAGGGGAATTTGTGGCACATCTTGACTAGAAGGGATCGGTTGGTAGGACACGTTTCGAGTCATCAAGGGATCACCAATTCAGTATTGGAGAGCGGCCGGAGGGCAAAAATCGTAGAGGGAGACCAAGACGTGAATACACTAAGCAGATTCAGAAGGATGTAGGGTGCAGTAGTTGCTTGGAGACGAAGGAGTTTGCACAGGATAGAGTAGCATGGAGTGCTGCATTAAACTAGTCTCTGGACTGAAGATCTCAACAACAACAACAACAACAACAACAACAAATGATGTAGGCCATACAGTTGGGGATTTGGTTAGAATAATGTTTTTCTGAAAGCAAACTAATAGCGAAAGTGGTCGTATTTAGAGTTGCCGTTACACTTGAGCGCATATCCATTTGACACAGTTCGATCATTCACAATTTCATCGCGAAATACAAGCCCAATACTCCACCTCGTTATCTACGCGAAAAGTTAGAGTTCACACCAAGCGTGCGGCTGCTGAGGCTCAGAGACTAAGTCCCGCGATACCACACAATGCAAAATTTTCTAATTCGTTTCACTTCCTAGTTACCTAAAGACTGAATGTCGGCTTTCGCGTCTCAATCCGAACTGTACCTTTCGGTGTCTGCACCAAAACTGCCCTGTTCTCTTTCGCGTGTGCACTAGCACTGTCCTTTTACCCGTCTCTGGCCTTGTCTCCTACATGCCGAACGTCCTCACTCAACTGACTAATGCAGTTCCCTTTTCTGAAGTCTTCCATCTGATTGGCTACAGCTTATTCTACATTATTTTAGATTTTAAGATATTTAAATAATCAATTTCACGTTCTGAGTAAAGTAACAATAATACTCATTACATAATAAACGTTAAATTCCTTTACATAAAACGAATACAATTTCCTTCTTAACTTTGAATGTCACTGCCAGTAACCTTGCACCAATGTGTTTTCTGTTAAATAAATAAAGAATAAAAGTAACTATTATGTAATGAACTTTACAACAAATATGATGTTACCTAATGATTCAATAAGGTGTCATGCTGTCATCGTTCAATGTGTTTTGTGTGGAGGAAATTGTGATCTGAAGCTTGACTGAAAATACTCATAATTTAAATTTACTATATCTGTCAAACAATATCTTTTAACAATAATATCCATTACATAATAGACGTTAAATTCTTTTACATAAAACCAATACAATGTCCTTCTTAACTTTGAATGTCAGTGCCAGTAACCTTACAGCAATGTGCTTTCCGTTAAATAAATAGAAAACAAAAGTAACTATTATGCACTAAACTTTACAACAAATATTCTGTTACCTAATGATTCAATAAGGTGTCATGCTGTTATCGTTCAATGTGTTTTGTGTGGAGGAAATGATGATCTGATGCTTAACTGAGAATACTGATAATTTAAATTTGCTATATCTTTTAAACAAATAAAGTTATAGAGCTGGTATTTACAACATTGGTGATTGTAATGACGGGCTTTTATATGAAATGTTGGTCGTTAAGTTAAAGAAAAGCGTTCAGATTTTAGTATTCAGGTCTTTGTTACAAAACTTGTTAATTTCACTTTAACAGTACATCCTAAACTGTTATAGATAAGATCAATATTCAAGTTTTATCGGGATCACCACGAAAATTTAAGAAATATGGTACTAAAGACTTAAATAATTTCCATAAATGTTTCACTTTATGGCCGATCTTAGGTCCGCCATATTTAACACTGGCTCCTACGGGGTTTTCCCTCTGACGTAGGTTCTCATCTGTCTCACTTGCACGCTACAGCGTTAGGCCTGATCAACCTGGCCTCATTCAGCGCAGTAGACGCCTGCGGACTTTTCGCATCTCGTGGCGAATCTGCGCTCTTTGTGGGACACGGTCCTGGACGACAGGATTCGTTTCACAGTTCCTGGAGGGCTGTCTCTTTCCGCCACATATTTAAATGAGAGCGAAATGCTCGTTAACTCTCACACCTCTGCAAAAAAATGGGGTTATAAAGATAATCGAGGAGTCACAGGGTGCGGGACTGTGATGTGGTCCACACGTTTGGGAGCAATTATCCACTAATACGGTCATATCGAGGAGACAGTTGACAGAAAAGCGACTGAAGGAAGCCGAGTGTTAATAGCAGAGGGAAAAATTCTGCGGAAATCACTTTGGGAAAAGAAACCTCTCTGACAGTTGGGACATGCATAGGGCTGGTGCCGGATTTGTGACAGTATCAACGATTCGTGCGTGGGTGTTAGGAAATGTCAGAGGAGGTGTGTTACCATTGTAGCTGGGTCCCACGGTATCTTCTGGGCCAGCTGTGATACCTGCGTACTTGTAACATGTCCAAGTCGTCGTCTGAAGAGTCAATTTGATTATAAAATCGGCCACATTGTGTGTTCGGCTTCCCAGTTTGTGCCAGTCAGGTTTTCTGTGAGACAGTGGTTCGCCGATATTGTGTTGTTTTTGTACTTAGTTTAAGCAGACTACGTGTGGTTAATTGCCCCCGAGGTGTATTCACTCTGTTCCGTACTGTTTTCCTTCCTTCTGAAAACTGTATGTGGCTTTATTAGTTACGATCTTTAGTAAATACAGTGTGTCAACACACAAGACGATTTCAGATTCGATTACGAACAACATTTAAGCGATGTTTGGCCCCTTCCGTCACTTCTGCTTTTGCAGACGCATAAAAAAAGGAGGTCGCACTGCGGAAGCAGGCATGGCTTTTCCATTCCTTCACCCTACAACCACACGCCTAATGGCTCCTCACCCCGTAACAATCTGTGTGATGGTCCGGCTTGCTTCCTCCACTCAACTCACTCTCACAATTTACCAACATACAGTTAACACATTGTAATTAAATGTCAGCACGGATATGTGCCTGTGGTGAATCATGGGAGTACACCCCGACTACGAATCTAGTTTTCACATATCATGAACAGTAACTGGTTCAATAATTGCTGCGTAGACACAGTTGCCCTATAGGTCCTATTTTACTTGAAAATTGCCTCCATGAATACTAGGGATGAAGTGCATGGACAAACCTCTTGTATTTTACTTGTGTCCAGTAAGACAACTTAGTAGGCAAATAAATCTCGGAGAGACGACTGCTTCGATCAATGTCAGTTTTCGATATCTGCAGATACTAATAACAGACGCAGAGACGAAATTCGGGAAAGAACCTGCAAGAAGTTCAATAAATAGAACAAAGTATTTGCGGGAAGAGTCAAATAACAATGGGACAGGACCAAGCAGCCACACTGTAAATAAAATCTTCATTTGTGTGGGCATATTGTCCATAGTTGCTGTACAATACCTGTAAGTATTTTTGTTATGTCGTTACATTTAAAAAATTGCGTGTTTCTTTCACGAGACGCGTTTCGCTTTGTTGAGGTAAAGCACGTTAGTGGTCTGTATTTAAGTTACTTACATTTTGATATGCTTTAAGATCGAAAACAGTTCGGTTGCAGTAAATTGATTTGTATTTACGGTGATTTTCCCTTGGTTTCTCGCTTACATTGGGAAATTCCGTCCGCTACCACACTGTTGACGTTTTTCTGCTTTAGTCACTAATTGTTGCGCGCTAATGTGTAGTTGTTCTGCAGGAATATGCATTTCTTATGTTTTTTACAGCACACTACTGTTTTTGATTATTTTATACTTATAAGTATGTGTTGTGGTTTGTAGTGTTGCCAACATAACCCTGCCAGTAGTTTGTCTTTGACCTACAACCTTTTTTCATTAGGTTACTGTATGTGTGTAATTGTATTTAATTATGTTGCTGTGTATGCATATACTGTGTAAGAGTAGGGAAGGAATAGTGATGGAGATTCTTTCTCTTTTTCTTGGGTGGGGAGCGAGAAACCACGAAGAGTGGACAAAAGTATATAGCAGTGTGATGGATTGTAAGTTAGAGGAGAAGGTGAGGAGCAAGAAGTGAAATGAAATTTGGGAGGGTCGGGGGGAGGGGACTGTGTGGGAAAATCGGAGGGGGTGAAGGATGGGAAAGGTTTTCTTCTTTTTCATGTAATTTCGTCAATTATTTTGATTTTATTTATGATCTGCAAATGTTGAATAGTTTGTACTGTATTTAAATGTTCTGACGTGTTCTTTATATTTTGCGTAGAATGTCGTCCAGTCATTTCAATGCATATCTTCTCACAATCTCTGCAACTTAACTGATAGACATCAGATTTTTAGAATCTATCTGTATTTGATTTCAGTTTTGGGATGTGCTTTGGTATTAAGTTGCTTATTTTGTACACAATGTTTATGCTTTGTTTCTTGAATATGTTACCTATTTCACGTATTAACTTGATGTGGTAGGTCACTATATACCATTTGTTTTGCATTAGTGGAGGTTATATGTGTTGGTGTGCTTTGGTTAGTTTTTTCATTATTTATTTCTTTATTTTTCTGTTTAGTTTGTCTACCAATGTTTCTTTGTTCCCATTTTTAATTCTATTTATTTTATAATCGCTGGCTCTTTTTGGTAAGCTGCACCCATTGCCGTCCCGTTAGAGGTGCAATGTCACGAATTGAGTGGCTGCTCCCGCCAGAGGTTCGAGTTCTCCCTCGGACGTGAATGTGTATATTGTCCTTAGCGTAAGTTAGTTTAAGTTGGTTTAAGTGGTGTGTAAGTCTAGGGACCCATGACCTCATCTGTTTGGTCCCTTAGGAATTCACAAACATTTGAACATTTTCTTTCTAGTAATCAAAAGTGTTTAGGGGGATCCTGTTTAGTTTGTTTAACATGTAACTGATTTCCGCCTGTTTGTGATTCTGTGGTTGGTTTGAGGTTGGATTTAAGATAATGTCACTTGTTGTGGGTATTCTGTATATGTCAAATTTGTCCATCAGATACATGTTAAACAGACTGAATAGGATCCCCTTAAACCCTTCCGATTACCAGAAAGAGCTGGCTGTTATAAAAGAAATAGCATTACAAATTAATACTGGAAACCAGAATCTAAATAAAATAACTGATGAAATTACATGAAAAAGAAAAGAGCTTTTCCCATACTTCACCCCCTCGCACTTTCCCACGCAACCCCCCTCCCCCCCACCCCCTTACACACGGTTGCACGTTTGTACACTATACACTTTTGTATAACTGCTCATCCTGGTTTCTTCCTCCTCCATCCAAAAAAGAGAAAGAAACTCTATCACTACTCCTTCCCTACTCTTACACAGCATATAAATGCACAGTGATATAATTAAAAACAATTTCAGAAAATACAATAATCTATTTAAAAAAGATTGTAGGTCGAAGACAAACTACTGGCAAGGTTATGTTGGCAACACTGCAAAACACAAAGTACAACGTTTACTTATAACTATAAAAACAAACAGAAAACAGGCGTGTGCAAAATACTGTAGTGTGAAAAACATAATAAATTCATAGTCCTGCAGAACAACTAAAAAACAGACCACAACTGTTAGTGTCCAAAGCAGAAAAACACCAACAGTGTACTAGTGGACGGCATTTCTCGATGTAAGCAAGGAATCATGTGAAAATTACCGTAAGTGCAAACCAACATATTGTCAACGAAGTGTTTTCGATCTTAAAGCAAATCAAACTGTAAATAACATAATTACAGACCACTGATGTGCTTTACCTAAACAAAGCGAAACGCGTCTGGTGAAAAAAGATCACACATTTTTGTAGTTGCAACGACAGAACAAAAATATCCTCAAGACATGATAAATAACTTAACATGTAAGTGGACGTGGAACAGTTTCGACATCCCAAGTTATGGTCATCAACCTCCCACTGGACTTAGCTTACACTGCATGAGAAAAGTCATGGGAAAAATCCTAATATCGTTTCGGACCTCCTTTCTCGCGGCATGGTGCAGCAACTCTATGTGGCGTGGACTCAAAAAGTCGATGGAAGTCCCCTGCAGTAATACTGACCCATGCTTCCCCCATAGCCGTCCATAATTGCGAAAGTGTTGCCGGTGCGAGATGTTGTGCACCAGATGACCTCTTGATCATGTCCCATAAATGTTTCATACGATTCATGTTGGGCAATCTGGGTGTCCAAATCTTTCGCTCGAACTGTCCAGAATATTCCTCGAACAGATCGCGAACAACTGCGCTCTGGTGACAATACCATCCGTTATTTGGGAACATTAAGTCCGTGAATCGCTACAAATGATCTCTAAGTAGCCGAGCATAACCAATTACAGGCATGATCTGTTCAGTAGGATCAGAAGACCCAGTCAATTACACGAAAACACAGCCCATACCATTATGGAGCCACCACCAGTTTGCCCAGTGCCTTGTTGACAACTTGGATCCATGGTTTCGTGTGGTCTGTACCACTCTCGAAACCTACCATCAGCTCTTACCAACTTAAGCCGGGAGTCGTCTGACCAGGCCACGGTTTTCCAGTCTCCTAGGCTTCAACCATTACCGTCACGTACACGGAAGAGGAGGTGCAAGCGACGTCGTGCTGTTCCCAAAGGCACTCGCGTCGGTCGTCTGCAGCCACAGCTCATTAACGTTGAACTTCGCCACACTGTCCTAACGGATACGTCCCTCATACAATACACATTGTTTTCTGAGGTTATTTCACACAGTGTTGTTTGTCTGATAGCACTGACAACACTATGCAAACGGCGCTGCTCCCGGTCGTTAAGTGAAAGACGTCGGCCACTGCTTTGTTCATTATTAGAGGTAATCCCTGAAACTTGGTATTATCAGTACGTTCTTGATGCTGTGGGTCGTGGAATATTGAATTCCCTAACGATTTCCGAAACGGAATGTCCCATGCCTCTAGCTCCAGCTACATTCCCTGTTCAAAGTCTGTTAGTTCCCGTCGTGCGTTCATAATCAGTCGGCAACCTTTTCACATGAATCACCTGAGTACAAATGATAGCTCCGCCAGTGAACCGTCCTTTTATACCTAGTGTACGCGATATTACCGCCATCTGTGTAGTGCATATCTGTCCCATGACTTGTCAGTCAGTGTATTTAACTGTACTTTCAGTTATGATATCGTGCGACTTAAACAGCTCTCGCTTTGTTTAGAGTTTTTGCGGGAGCTGTGAACTAATACTTACGCACAGATCAGACTGAGGCAATACGATATACAATAAAAGACTTGTGACAACTCGCTATATGACGGAGAAACAACCCATATCCGCGGGCGTATAGAAACGTAGCTGAAGTGACTTAATAGGTTCACACATGGAGTGCTGGTCACTCAACGCAGCTTATGCCATACGATACACAGTGAGGGAAATTTCAAGACATATATGATTTTTTTGACTCATCAGTCTTCTGACTGGCTTGATGCGGCCCTCCAATTATTCTTCTGTGCTAACCTCTTCATCTCAGACTAGCACTTGCAGTCTGCGTCCTCAATTATTTGCTGGATGTATTTTAATCTCTGTCTTCCTCAACACTTTTTGCCCTCTACAGCTCCTTCTAGTACCGTGGAAGTCATTCCCTCATGTCTTAACATATGCCCTATCATCCTGTCCCTTCTCCTTGTCAATGTCTTCCACATATTCCTTTCCTCTGCGATTCTGCGGAGAACCTCCTCATTCCATACCTTATCAGTCCACCTAATTTTCAACATTCATCTGTAGCACCACCTTAAAATGCTTCGATTCTCTTCTGTTCCGGATTTCCCACAATCCATGTTTCACTACCATGTTATGCTGTGCTGCAAACGTACATTCTCAGAACTTTCTTCCTATAATTAAAGGCTGTGTTTGGTACCAGTAGACTGCTTCTGATGTACTCCTTTCTCCTTCCGTCATTCGCTTCCTAGGTAGCAGAGTTCCTTAACTCCATCTACTTCGTGACCATCAATCCTGATGTTAAGTTCCTCGCTGTTCTCATTTCTGCTACTTCTCATTAGTTTCGTCTTTCTTCGATTTACTCTCAATACATATTCTGTACTCATTAGACTGTTCATTCCATTCAGCAGATCATGTAATTCTTCTTCACTTCCACTCAGGATAGCCATGTCATCAGCGAATCGTATCATTGATGTACTTTCACCTTGAATTTTAATCCCGTTCATGAAGCTTTCTTTCATTTCCATCACTGCTTCTTCAATGTACACATTGAACAGCAGGGACGAAAGACTACATATCTGGTTCCGGAATGAGATTTCACTCTGCAGCGGAGTGTGCGCTGATATGAGACTTCCTGACAGATTAAAACTGTGTGCCGGACCGAGACTCGAACTCGGGACCTTTGTCTTTCGCGGGCAAGTGCTCTACCAACTGAGCTACCCAAAAACGACTCACGCCCCGTCCTCACAGCTTTACTTCTGCCAGTTCTCGTCTCCTACCTTCCGAACTTTACAGAAGCTCTCCTGTGAACCTTGCAATGGTCCCGAGTTCGAGTCTCGGTCCGGCACTCAGTTTTAATTTGCCTGGAAGTTTCATATCAGCGCACACTCCGCTGTTGAGTGAAAATCTCATTCTGGAAACATCCCCCAAGCTGTGGCTAAGCTGTCTCCGCAATATCCTTTCTTTCAGGAGTGTTAGTTTTGCAAGGTTCGCAGGAGAGCTTCTGCAAAGTTTGGAAGGTAGGAGACGAGGTATTGGCAGAAGTGAAGCTGTGAGGACGGGGCGTGAGTCGTGCTTGGGTAACTCAGTTGGTAGAGCACTTGCCCGCGAAAGGCAAATGTCCCGAGTTCGAGTCTCGGTCCGGCACACAGTTTTAATCTGTCAGGAAGTTTCGACTACATACCTGCTTTACACTCTTTAGAATCCAAGCACTGTGTTCTTGGTCGTCTACCCTTGTTATTTCCTCTAGGTCTTGTACATATTGTGTATTACCCGTCTCTCCCTATAGCTCACCCCTCTTTCTCAGAATTTCGATCACCCTGCAACATTTTATATTGTCGAACGCTTTTTCCAGGTCGGCAAATCCTATGAACATCTCTTGATTTTTCTTTAGTCTTTTTTCCATTATCAACTACAACGTCAGAATTGCCAGTCTTGTGCCTCTACCTTTCCTAAAGCCAGACCGATCGTCATCTAAAACATCTGATATGGCTGAAAAAGGTGTTTAATGTAGGTGAAACAAAGCTACTTCTATCTCAGTAGGCTGTTTTACTGATAAACTTTTACCTTTCGCGTAAAAAATTAAATTCGCGCGCGTTGTCCATTATGTGCTCGTTTTCATTCGATTTTGAAAAAACTGTTCGTTAAAAACTTTGATTTTTACGCATATCATAGTACGATATCACAGCTTGAAAACACACTGGTTTTATTTTCGTCATTACCAATGTTTATTTCGATATTTTGCACAGAAGTAACCACCACTCGTATTTAGAAAAGTTTGCAGTGAAGATTGTAGTCGCTAGCTAGTTTACGTTTGGTTGGTTCTAAATCATAGATTGCTGCATATGAAATATAGCTAACATATCTAAATTGTTTTTAACGGTGAGAGGAGAACGTTAACTCTTTCCACTCTCGAGAATGAGATTGTCGGCAACGAAGTTGGCAGCTATGCGCAAAACGCGATGCTACTGCCGCCTGCTACAGCCTGTCACGTCGACTGTGGAGTTGCCTCGAGTTGCTGTTTTTCGTATGCTGCCGATGTAAGCCGATGCTGGAAATGAAAAATTTCATGAAATGAAAGGTCAACAGATGTCCTCAGCAGATGATACTGGCTGAATGTATTTGGTTTTTGTTTTTCCCCTTATTTCGGGAAAATTTGTGACATGTGTAAAAGATATCTGAAAGCTAAACTGTTGTTAGTTATGAATGAGCAGCAGGACGAAGCCGAGAAGGAATGATAGGAGGTATTTTTCCTATCATCATGGACTTCTTCCGTTTCTTCAAGCACAGACAGAGAGTTCACCGCCCACCGCTAGCCGTCCGGTGTGGCCGAGCGTGCTTCAGTCTGGAACCGAGCGACCGCTACGGTCGCAGGTTCGAATCCTGCCTCGGGCACGGATGTGTGTTATGTCCTTAGGTTAGTTAGGTTTAAGTAGTTCTAAGTTCTAGGGGACTGATGACCTCAGATGTTAAGTCCCATAGTGCTCAGAGCCATTTTTTGAGCCCACTCTACACCACCGATGGTGACTGATCTCACTTCAAGTCCACAACTTTTCTTTTGAATATTTCTCAAGCTTAATCATATACTGCTTCTCGGAACAATAGTAGAAATACTATCCTATGATGGGAGTTCAGTATAACTGGCCATACTTTCCCACCCGAGTTTTGCGATAATGAAGACAGTCCGATCTTGAACTGACTTAGTATGCTGCCGCGTAAAAATTCTTCTACCCGTTATGCGGAGATGCTCTCGTAGTTCTATGTCCCCTTGTAGAGCAGCAGGTGCGTCGTCTGACTTTGAATATACACACCTGGAAATGGAAAAAAGAACACATTGACACCGGTGTGTCAGACCCACCATACTTGCTCCGGACACTGCGAGAGGGCTGTACAAGCAATGATCACACGCAAGGCACAGCGGACACACCAGGAACCGCGGTGTTGGCCGTCGAATGGCACTAGCTGCGCAGCATTTATGCACCTCCGCCGTCAGTGTCAGCCAGTTTGCCGTGGCATACGGAGCTCCATCGCAGTCTTTAACACTAGTAGCATGCCGCGACATCGTGGACGTTAACCGTATGTGCAGTTGACGGACTTTGAGCGAGGACGTATAGTGGGCATGCGGGAGGCCGGGTGGACGTACCGCCGAATTGCTCAACACGTGGGGCGTGAGGTCTCCACAGTACATCGATGTTGTCGCCAGTGGTCAGCGGAAGGTGCACGTGCCCGTCGACCTGGGACCGGACCGCAGCGACGCACGGATGCACGCCAAGACCGTAGGATCCTACGCACTGCCGTAGGGGACCGAACCGCCACTTCCCAGCAAATTAGGGACACTGTTGCTCCTGGGGTATCGGCGAGGACCATTCGCAACCGTCTCCATGAAGCTGGGCTACGGTCCCGCACACCGTTAGGCCGTCTTCCGCTCACGCCCCAACATCGTGCAGCCCGCCTCCAGTGGTGTCGCGACAGGCGTGAATGGAGGGACGAATGGAGACGTGTCGTCTTCAGCGATGAGAGTCGCTTCTGCCTTGGTGCCAATGATGGTCGTATGCGTGTTTGGCGCCGTGCAGGTGAGCGCCACAATCAGGACTGCATACGACCGAGGCACACAGGGCCAACACCCGGCATCATGGTGTGGGGAGCGATCTCCTACATTGGCCGTACACCTCTGGTGATCGTCGGGGGGACACTGAATAGTGCACGGTACATCCAGACCGTCATCGAACCCATCGTTCTACCATTCCTAGACCGGCAAGGGAACTTGCTGTTTCAACAGGACAATGCACGTCCACATGTATCCCGTGCCACCCAACGTGCTCTAGAAGGTGTAAGTCAACTACCCTGGCCAGCAAGATCTCCGGATCTGTCCCCCATTGAGCATGTTTGGGACTGGATGAAGCGTCGTCTCACGCGGTCTGCACGTCCAGCACGAACGCTGGTCCAACTGAGGCGCCAGGTGGAAATGGCATGGCAAGCCGTTCCACAGGACTACATCCAGCATCTCTACGATCGTCTCCATGGGAGAATAGCAGCCTGCATTGCTGCGAAAGGTGGATATACACTGTACTAGTGCCGACATTGTGCATGCTCTGTGTCTGTGTCTGTGCATGCTCTGTGCCTGTGTCTATGTGCCTGTGGTTCTGTCAGTGTGATCATGTGATGTATCTGACCCCAGGAATGTGTCAATAAAGTTTCCCCTTCCTGGGACAATGAATTCACGGTGTTCTTATTTCAATTTCCAGGAGTGTACAATACTGCTTACGTAATGAAGCGGGAAGAAGCTTTCTTTGTGCAAATAATTTTTACACAGGAAGCCATAATGGTGGTGACTGCGGACCTTTGGAGTGGAGGGTCTGAATCAGAGGCTGAGACGGTTCTGCGACCGTGTGGGCTGCAGATTCCTCGACTTGCGCCATAGAGTGGTGGGGTTTCGGGTTCCGCTGGATAGGTCAGGAGTCCACTACACGCAGCAGGCGGCTACACGGGTAGCAGGGGTTGTGTGGCGTGGACTTGGCGGTTTTTTTTAGGTTAGATGGCCTCGGGCAAGTACATAAAGGGCAAGAGCCTCAAAGGGTGCGCGGCAAAGTCAGAACACGCGGGGACCAAGCAGCAATCGGTATTGTAGTTGTAAACTGTAGAAGTTGCGTTGGTAAAGTACCGGAAATTCAAGCGCTGATAGAAAGCATCGAAGCTGAAATCGCTATAGGTACGGAAAGCTGGCTGAAGCCAGAATCAAATTCTGCCGAAATTTTTACAAAGGCGCTGACGGTGTTTAGAAACGTTAGATTGCATGCAACCGGTGGTGGCGTGCTTGTCGCTGTTAGTAGTAGTTTATCCTGTTGTGAAGTAGACGTGGATAGTTCCTGTGCATTAATATGGGTGGAGGTTACACTCAACAACGGAGCAAGGCTAAAATTTGGCTCCTTTTATCGACCTACCGACTCAGCAGCATTAGTGGCAGAACAACTGAGAGAAAATTTGGAATACATTTCACATAAATTTCCTCAGCATGTTATAGCCTTAGGTGGAGTTTTCAATTTACCAGATATAGACTGGGACACTCAGATGTTTAGGACGGGTGGTAGGGACAGAGCATCGAATGACATTATATTGAGTGCACTATCCGAAAATTACCTCGAGCAATTAAACAGAGAACCGACTCGTGGAGATAACATCTTGGACCTACTGATAACAAACAGACCCGGACTTTTCGACTCTGTAACCGCAGAACAGGGAATCAGTAACCATAAGGCCGTTGCAGCATCCCTGAATATGGAAATAAATGGGAATTTTTTAAAAAAGGAGGAAGGTTTATCTGTTTAGCAAGAGTAATAGGAGGCAGATTTCAGACTACCTAACAGATCAAAACGGAAATTTCTGTTACGACACTGACAATGTTGAGTGTTTATGGAACAAGTTCAAGGCAATCGTAAAATGCGTTTTAAACAGGTACGTGCCGAGTAAAACAGTGAGGGACGGGAAAAACCCACCGTGGTTCAACAACAAAGTTTAGAAACTACTGCGAAAGCAAAGAGAGTTTCACTGCAAGTTTAAACGCAGCCAAAACCTCTCAGACAAACAAAAGCTAAACGATGTTAAAGTTAGCGTAAGGAGGGCTATGCGTGAAGCGTTCAGTGAATTCGAAAGTAAAATTCTATGTACCGATTTGACAGAAAATCCTAGGGAGTTCTGGTCTTACGTTAAATCAGTAAGTGGCTCGAAACAGCATATCCAGACACTCCGGACTGAAACAGAGAATGACAAGCGTAAAGCTGAAATACTAAAAACCTTTTTCCAAAGCTGTTTCAGAGAGGAAGACTTCACTGCAGTTCCTTCTCTAAATCCTCGCACAAACGAAAAAATGGCTACATCGAAATAAGTGTCCAAGGAATAGAAAAGCAACTGGAATCACTTAACAGAGGAAAGTCTCCTGGACCTGACGGGATATCAATTCGATTCTACACAGAGTACGCGAAAGAACTTGCCCCCCTTCTAACAGCCGTGTACCGCAAGTTTCTAGAGGAACGGAAGGTTCCAAATGATTGGAAAAGAGCACAGGTAGTCCCAGTCTTCAAGAAGGGTCGTCGAGCAGATGCCCAAAACTATAGACCTATATCTATGACGTCGATCTGTTGTAGAATTTTAGAACATGTTTCTTGCTCGAGTATCATGTCGTTTTTGGACACCCAGAATCTAGTCTGTAGGAATCAACATGGATAACGGAAACAGCGATCGTCTGAGACCCAACTCGCTTTATTTGTTCGTGAGACCCAGAAAATATTACATACAGGCTCCCAGGTAGATGCTATTTTCCTTGACTTCCGGAAGGCGTTCGATACAGTGCCGCTCCGACGCCTGATAAATAAAGTAAGAGCCTACGGAATATCAGACCAGCTGTGTGTCTGGATTGAAGAGTTTTTAGCAAACAGAACACAGCATGTTCTTATCAATGGAGAGACGTCTACAGACGTTAAAGTAACCTCTGTCATGACACAGGGGAGTGTTATGGGACCACTGCTTTTCACAATATATATAAATGACGTAGTGGATAGTGTCAGAAGTTCCATGCGGCTTTTCGTGGATGATGCTGCAGTATACAGAGAAGTTTGCAGCATTAGAAATTTGTAGCGAAATGCAGGAAGATCTGCAGCGGATAGGCACTTGATGCAGGGAGTGGCAACTGACCCTTAACATAGACAAATGTAACGGATTACGAATACATAGAAAGAAGGATCCCTTATTGTATAATTATACGATAGCGGAACAAATACTGGTAGCAGTTGCTTCTGTAAAATATCTGGTAGTATGCGTGCGGAGCGATTAGAAGTGGAATGATCATATAAAATTAATTGTTGGTAAGGCGGGTACCAGGTTGAGATTCATTGGGAGAGTCATCAGAAAATGTAGTCCAGCAACAAAAGAGGTGGCTTACAAAACACTCGTTCGACCTATACTTGAGTATTGCTCATCAGTGTGGGATCCGTACCAGATCGGGTTGACAGAGGAGATAGAGAAGATCCAAAGAAGAGCGGCGCGTTTCGTCACAGGGTTATTTGGTAAGCGTGATAGCGTTACGGAGATGTTTAGCAAACTCAAGTGGCAGACTCTGCAAGAGAGGCGCTCTGCATCGTGTTGTAGCTTGCTGTCCAGGTTTCGAGAGGGTGCGTTTCTGGATGAGGTATCGAATATATTGCTTCCCCCTACTTATACCTCCTGAGGAGATCACGAATGTAAAATTAGAGAGATTCGAGCGCGCACGGTGGCTTTCCAGCAGTCGTTCTTCCTGCGAACCATACGCGACTGGAACAGGAAAGAGAGGTAATGACAGTGGCACGCAATGTGCCCTCCGCCACACACCGTTGAGTGGCTTGCGGAATATAAATATAAATGTAGATTTATTTAAGAAACATAGTAAAGTGAACTTGTCCACAATGTTAACAGAATCTTCCGTCGGTTCTTGGTAGAACAACATTATAATAAATAAAAGCACCAACTTGCTTTTGTTCTACAACATTGTAGAACAAAAGCAAACTGGCGTTTTTCATTTATTGTCCACAATGATTGTAATCTATCTATTAACTGTACAAGAGCATGGTCTACCGCATTACTGGATCGAAAAGCTTCCTATCGACGACTGCCGACTATGGCGCACAGTCTGTAAGTTGAGCATACGATCGGTATAGTTCGTATAAGATCGTACATTTTCAGTTATGCCAAAGTTAATCATTTATTTGTTAATATCATCGTTTCCTGGCATTATAAATTACTCGTAGACTGCTTTGAATGTGTGAGTGGCAAAAGGCAACTTTTGTTACAAAATATTTGTTAACAGCAGTTACTTGATTCGCACCAGAATAAATGTACTTTCCTGTTGTATCTCTTTGTTGATGTCACGAACGATTTCTGCATCAGCACCTCATCCCACTGGCTTTGAAAGCTCCAGGTGGCCAACTGCCTCTGTTAGCCAGCGTGGGAACATACCGTTCGCTCCTTACTCTGTACGAGCTGTAGCGTTGGTATATTCTATTCATGTACATGAAATAGCAATACTTGAAATAAAGAAAATGTGCTCTTATCTTAAAATAAGGGGTACCTTACAACTGTCAACAACTTACCTTGTTGTACTGAATAATTTTTCAACAGGAGAAATACCAAGTCGCAAATTTGTGTCCTTCTTTGCCAGTGTAATTGATATTAGTTGCTCCAGAAAATGGGAACTGTCTGGAATCGTTCTGTAGAATTCTTGGACTTTTTCGTGCTGAGAGATCTCACGAGAAACCACAGCGGAAATACATGTGATAGTTATAACATTGTAATTGTCCACCCAGAACTTCCTTTTCTTCTTCAATTTTTGCGTTTTACGTTATGATAAACCACAATAACATCCTCTTCAGAAGAGCTCATTATTGCAGTTGAAACTGAAACAAAAACATCATTTGTGCTGTGTTGTTGGTTGTGGCTTGGTAAGTAGGATCGCGTATCGTTTCATCACAGTGAGAACACGAGTGTCGCACCGGTAAGCGAGCTCTATTGCAGCGTGCCGCATCGCATTTCATGTCGTGTCTGTGTGAATCGAGTCCTCCCTCGAGCATGGGTGTGTGTGTGTTTGTCCTTAGCATAATTTATGTTCAGTAGTGTGTAAGCCTAGGGACTGATGACCTTAGGAGATGAGTCCCATAAGATTTCACACACATTTGAACATTTGGTCATGTTTTGGCTCAACAGCATAAATGCAGCAACCTGCTACGAGTTTGTTACACAGTGTATGTAGACTGTGGCATCATTAGCAATATCGTTTCTGTTTTCATTGCCCATGTGAAGTTTGGGCACATATTATGAATTTTGAACATATTATGTGGTGGCTAAAAGTTACATTGCTGGTAATAAAAATAATTATTAGTGAATTGTGAAAATCATATTTAGTGCTTGTGCGAGGCAGACAAGATGTATAGAAGTAGAATAGAAATACTCGACGAGTGCGTTGGTCAGGAACATACATACACCACGGCACTAAACAATCAACTAGCCCCTGGCAACTTGCCATAATGGACTCTTGTAAGAGCCATCTGCCGATGGATTTTTAAAAATCCGAAACCAATAATGGTTAAACGAAAAATATCGTTTATATGTACTTCTGACTGGTTGCTGTAATTAAGCTATACTCCTTAAAATTCTATACAGCTCCGTTTCCTATAATGTACCCTTTCGACATTCTGGCTCGCGCAACCAGTGATGAACTGAAATCTGTGATAATTTCCACACCGAAGACTATTGTGTCTTATTCTGCAAGGTGGTCCTACCAAAGATGATGCGGCAGGCATACTTGATACGTGTTGCTCACCTGAAATATTCAATACTGACAGTTGGTTACTTTATTCAAAATACAGCGTATTCCCAAGTAAGCGGCTTTCGTATTACCCGCATATAATTCTCCGCTTAAAAATAATAATAAAAAAATTAAGCTTGAAGCTTATCTTGACCATTTCAAATAGTTTTTTGTCCAGAAAATGTAGCTATTTGTTGACATCTTGGATATTCGGGAATCCAGCGTGAGACTCTGGTAGCACCTGAAGAAGACAGCGAGGCACACTGTGAAATATCGTGCGAGAACGACGCGAACATCCGGCTGGATTCCCGAATATCCGAGATGTCAACAGATCGCCGGGAAAGCATGAAGAATTGCATCAGAAGACTCTAGTTATTTGTTACCCCTCTGGACAAAAAATTATGTGGGTGGTGCATGGAGATAAGCGGGATGCTACCCATAGCGTGTTTTGTAACTGTAGAAAATACCGGTTTCGGGAAAAAAACTGCGATTGGCATTTTTTCGATTATCGGTGCACTTTCGGGTCCGCATTAACCGGGATAGTGGAGAAATTGAAGTAATAAATTTGGAGCTCTCTGTCAAGTGCGTAATTTTGTCCCTATAGGTTTTGACCATCCTGGGGAGTACTCATGCAGCAAAAATGTTTACGAACTCTACTCACAAATGGGTGTTGCAGCCCACAGCTTTCCTTTCCAATTTCCTCTTTGCTCTGTCTCCCTGTTTCCCTCTATCACAGAACAAGCTGAGCAGTTGAATTCTGCTCTTCGGTATTCCATCACTCGCCATACCAGTCCTAATGTTTCTAACGTCACTACAAGCGTAGCGAGAGAAAGCACGATTAATGTAATGAAAGTTAATGACTGCATAAATCCTTGCCAAGCAGGCGGTGCGCTGCTGTCGCCATCTAACGTGAAAACACACACACACACACACACATACACACACACAGACACACGAGCGCTACGAGATACAGACTTACAGCTCACAGTTAGTTTTCGCTCCTCTGTTTTCCCCCCTCGCTTTCCTTTACTGCACGCGAGCGAATGCATGCATTATTCATGCCATAAATAAGTGGGCTACGGTAAACACAGGCTGAGGGCTGTTACCGGTACCGATGCCGGCGATAGTCTAATTAGCGGTAATTGCTGCCCCGAGAGCGCCGGAGGATCAGGCCACGCGCTTACACACACACACACACACACACACACACACACACACACACGCATTCTAGCATCTTGTCAGGAGGTGGTCCTTGCAGCTCACACTCTCTAGTAACCTGTCTTCCTGAAATGTGTGATTACAGTTGCGCAATACCACAAAGACTAAGGAGTCACAATATTATCATAATACCATATATTTGTAGTACGTAACATATGATGCGTGCATTGGTGGAGGATATTGAGGGATCTTTTCTGAGATAAAGGGTCAAAAACCCTCCCCACCCCCCCCACCCCCTCCTCCAATATCCAGAACTGTGTTTCCGCCAGTACTTCATCTACAAGGGTTGCCCAGAAAGTATTGCGCTACAGTTTTTTCTTCTTCAACAATTCTTTATTGAACATAATGAGAATTACAAACACGAAAGAATGATGTTCTATCTACACACCCCATTTTTCCACGTAGTCTCCATCTCCTTCTACGGTCTTCCTCCAGTGTGGAACAAGGGCGTGTATGACCTGTCGGTACTAATCCTCGTCCTGGTGGTTGAGTCAGTGCTTCACTGTGTGATTCACCTCCTCATCGTCCTCAAAATGTCTTCCACGAATGGCATCCTTTAACGGCCCAAGCAAGTGGATATCAGAGGTGGACTAGGTCAGTGCTGTCGGTTGGATGGGGTAACACTGTCCAACCCTGTTTTGCGATGTATTCAGCAGTCCTCAGACTTGTGTGGGGCTGAGCGTTATCGTGTTGCAGCAAAACATCTTCTGGGTTGCTGTGATGCCGAAGACGCCGGAAGCGCGTCTTGAGTTTTGTTAATGTGTTGATATATGCATCTAAAATCATGGTATCGCCTCTTGGCATCACGTCAACGAGAATCACACCTTCACAGTCTCAGAACGCGGTGGTCATGACCTTACCGGTGGAAACAGTTGCTTTGAATTTTTCTTCTATGGGGAGTTGCCTCCCCCCATGAACCATGGACCTTGCCGTTGGTGGGGAGGCTTGCGTGCCTCAGCGATACAGATGGCCGTATCGTAGGTGCAACCACAACGGAGGGGTATCTGTTGAGAGGCCAGACAAACGTGTGGTTCCTGAAGAGGGGCAGCAGCCTTTTCAGTAGTTGCAGGGGCAACAGTCTGGATGATTGACTGATCTGGCCTTGTAACATTAACCAAAACGGCCTTGCTGTGCTGGTACTGCGAACGGCTGAAAGCAAGGGGAAACTACAGCCGTAATCTTTCCCGAGGGCATGCAGCTTTACTGTATGATTAAATGATGATGTCGTCCTCTTGGGTAAAATATTCCGGAGGTAAAATAGTCTTCCATTAGGACCTCCGGGCGGGGACTACCCAAGAGGACGTCGTTATCAGGAGAAAGAAAACTGGCGTACTACGGATCGGAGCGTGGAATGTCAGATCCCTTAATCGGGCAGGTAGGTTAGAAAATTTAAAAAGGGAAATGGATAGGTTAAAGTTAGATATAGTGGGAATTAGTGAAGTTCGGTGGCAAGAGGAACAAGACTTTGGGTCAGGTGAATACAGAGTTATAAATACAAAATCAAATAGGGGTAATGCAGAAGTAGGTTTAATAATGAATAAAAAAAAATAAGAGTGCGGGTAAGCTACTACAAACAGCATAGTGAACGCATTATTGTGGCCAAGATAGACACAAAGCCCATGCCTACTACAGTAGTACAAGCTTATATGCCAACTAGCTCTGCAGATGATGAAGAAATTGATGAAATGTATGATGAGGTAAAAGAAATTATTCAGGTAGTGAAGGGAGACGAAAATTTAATAGTCATGGGTGACTGGAATTCGTCAGTAGGAAAAGGGAGAGAAAGAAACATAGTATGTGAATATGGATTGGGGGGAAGAAATGAAAGAGGAAGCCGTCTGGTAGAATTTTGCACAGAGCATAACTTAATCATAGCTAATACTTGGTTCAAGAATCATAAAAGAAGGTTGTATACATGGATGAATCCTGGAGATACTAAAAGATATCAGATAGATTATATAATGGTAAGACAGAGATTTAGGAATCAGGTTTTAAATTGTAAGACATTTCCAGGGGCAGATGTGGACTCTGACCACAATCTATTGGTTATGAACTGTAGATTAAAACTGAAGAAACTACAAAAAGGTGCTAATTTAAGGAGATGGGACCTGGATAAACTGAAAGAACCAGAGGTTGTAGAGAGTTTCAGGGAGAGCATAAGGGAACAATTCACAGGAATGGAGGAAAGAAATACAATAGAAGAAGAATGGGTAGCTCTGAGGGATGAAGTAGTGAAGGCAGCAGAGGATCAAGTAGGTAAAAAGATGAGGGCTAATAGAAATCCGTGGATAACAGAAGAAATCTTGAATTTAATTGATGAAAGGAGAAAATATAAAAATGCAGTAAATGAAGCAGGCAAAAAGGAAAACAAACGTCTCAAAAATGAGATCGACAGGAAGTGCAAAATGGCTAAGCAGGGATGGCTAGAGGACAAATGTAAGGATGTAGAGGCTTATCTCCCTAGGGGTAAGATAGATGCTGCCTACAGGAAAATTAAAGAGACCTTTGAAGAAACGAGAGCCACTTGTATGAATATCAAGAGCTCAGACAGAAACCCAGTTCTAAGCAAAGAAGGGAAGGCGGAAAGGTGGAAGGAGTATATAGAAGGTTTATACAAGGGCGATGTACTGGAAATGGAAGAGGATGCAGATGAAGATGAAATGGGAGATACAATACTGCGGGAAGAGTTTGACAGAGCACTGAAAGACCTGAGTCGAAACAAGGCCCCGGGAGTAGACAACATTCCATTAGAACTACTGACGGCCTTGGGAGAGCCAGTCATGACAAAACTCTTCCATCTGGTGAGCAAGATTTATGAGACAGGCGAAATACCCTCAGACTTCAAGAAGAAAATAATAATTCCAGTCCCAAAGAAAGCAGGTGTTGACAGATGTGGAAATTACCTAACTATCAGTTTAATAAGTCACAGCTGCAAAATACTAACACGAATTCTTTACAGACGAATGGAAAAACTGTTAGAAGCGGACCTTGCGGAAGATCAGTTTGTATTCCGCAGAAATGTTGGAACACGTGAAGCAATACTAACCTTACGACTTATCTTAGAAGAAAGATTAAGAAAAGGCAAACCTACGTTTCTAGCATTTGTAGACTTAGAGAAAGCTTTTGACAATGTTGACTGGAATACTCTCTTTCAAATTCTAAAGGTGGCAGGGGTAAAATACAGGGAGCGTAAGGCTATTTACAATTTGTACAGAAACCAGATGGCAGTTATAAGAGTCGAGGGACATGAAAGGGAAGCAGTGGTTGGGAAGGGAGTGAGACAGTGTTGTAGCCTCTCCCCGATGTTATTCAATCTGTATATTGAGCAAGCAGTAAAGGAAACAAAAGAAAAATTTGGAGTAGGTATTAAAATTCACGGAGAAGAAATAAAAACTTTGAGGTTCGCCGATGACATTGTAATTCTGTCAGAGACAGCAAAGGACTTGGAAGAGGAGTTGAACGGAATGGCCAGTGTCTTAAAAGGAGGATATAAGATGAACATCAACAAAAGCAAAACGAGGATAATGGAATGTAGTCAAATTAAATCGGGTGATGCTGAGGGAATTAGATTAGGAAATGAGACATTTAAAGTAGTAAAGGAGTTTTGCTATTTAGGGAGTAAAATAACTGATGATAGTCGAAGTAGAGAGGATATACAATGTAGACTGGCAATGGCAAGGAAAGCGTTTCTGAAGAAGAGAAATTTGTTAACATCGAGTATAGATTTAATGGTCAGGAAGTCGTTTCTGAAAGTATTTGTATGGAGTGTAGCCATGTATGGAAGTGAAACATGGACAATAACTAGTTTGGACAAGAAGAGAATAGAAGCTTTCGAAATGTGGTGCTACAGAAGAATGCTGAAGATTAGATGGGTAGATCACATAACTAATGAGGAGGTATTGAATAGAATTGGGGAGAAAAGGAGTTTGTGGCACAACTTCACAAAAAGAAGGGACCGGTTGGTAGGACATGTTTTGAGGCATCAAGGGCTCACAAATTTAGCAATGGAGGGCAGGGTGGAGGGTAAAAATCGTAGAGGGAGACCAAGAGATGAATACACTAAGCAGATTCAGAAGGATATAGGTTGCAGCAAGTACTGGGAGACGAAGAAACTTGCACAGGATAGAGTAGCATGGAGAGCTGCATCAAACCAGTCTCAGGACTGAAGACCACAAGAACAACATGGGGAGTTGGAATGGCGCCATTTCATCGACTGTCATTTTGTTTCGGGCTGAACCCAGGTTTCATCACCTGTCACAATCCAGGGCAAGAAGTCCTCCTCTTCCGCTTCAAAACGTCGCAACAAATCAAGACAAATGTTTTATCTGTACACTTTGTGATCCACCGCTAGACACCGCAGAACCCATCATGCACACACTTTTGAATATCCAAGTGTGTAAATTATCGCATCCACGCTTCCTTTGCTGATTGACTTATACAGCGCCAGATGCCGCCGAGTAGTAATGCGCCTGTCCTCGCGAATGACAATAAAAGATTGCTGCAACATGTCAGGTGTGACAGCAGTGGATGGTCTCCCCAGGGCCGATCTAGGGGCGGGATTGCGGAGGTACGGGGGAGGGGGGGCAAAGGGGACAGCTACCCCAGGCGGCAGAATTTGGGGGGCGACAAATTTTGGGAGTTTTTTTTTTTCTTAGCATGAAATTCTTAGGAAGTTCCTTAATGTTGCATTCATACTATTGTGGCTATCTAGCAAACAGTTCTTGGGAATGAAGTGTTCAGATTAAGAAGTAATACATACAGTACTAGTGCCTTTTTGAGTTCTATTACAAGTCTCCGTCACTACAATGCCAATTTTTTGAAAAACCGTCCCACAATCAAATCCTGGCTGCGCCTATGAAGTGCAATAGTTCTTCGAGAAACCACTGTGGTCGCACTGCAGCCTTACTGCACCAGACGTCATGCAGTTGGCAGCAATGATCAGAATACTGACTGAAACAGTGTATTAAGCTATCTGTTATAAAGGTCCATTCAAAATATTGTTACCATTATTAACGTATTGGAACTTCTTGCTTGAACGTAAATATTTTAATAACAATGTGCATCAAGTAATTAATTTAAATTATTTAGTTGTATTTGCGGCAGTAAAAGAAAACTGAAAGAATTTCGGCTGTCGGCTGTCGACTAACAAAAACATTTTCCAGCTTTGTATTCCTTCTGTCGGCGAGCATCAGCCGAAAGTCGGCTAAGATGTCAACACTGGCTGACAGGGAATAGTTTCACACTAAAGCTCTCAGACAAGATGAGAGCGCAGCGTACCCTCTCCCGTCGTCATTTATTGTTGGGTCGCGTTACATGGCGTATCATTGTTTTCTGTTGTATTGATCTCTATTGTTCATCTGTTGTGTATTTAAATTTGTTTAATAACTTGTATAGTAAACGATGGTCGGAGTAGTGGGGCGACGTATAGAGAAATAACGGAAGGGAAGAATAAAAAAATAAGTGACGTGTTATCTCAGACACGAAAATTGGATTCCTTTTTCTCAAAGCCTGTTGTCAGTAAAGAAAACAAAACATCAGGTAATATTATATAATATAAATTGAATTTAGGGTATTTTGAGTAATGGACAGTGTTGTTAACCAGACGTTTCTAAAAACAAGCATACCAATTGCAAAGTTGTAACTTAATCCCAATCAGAGATCTTCAAATTATCGCTAACGTCTCCAAATTTGAAGATCGTCTTGCACCTACAAGTAAAAATGTCCGCCATTCAGTAACGGTGCAAGGTAACTTTTTAAAGGTGTTTTGAACTTCTCGATTATAGGGTAACCACACAAAAAATCAAAATATTTAAAAATGGTTAAGCAATCCTCACTGGACTACTTCATATGGATTGACTCAGGGATCAATCCCTTACAGTTACTGTAACACTACCACAACAGAGAAGGACGTAAACAAATAACTCGAAGACAGTAAATCTCTCAACTTCAGTATGGATTATATATCTTTTTGTTTCAGGTGAAACCGAAGATGGCCCAAGTACAAAGGTAACAGACCTGGTACATGGCCGAAGAGATTTTCTGACTCTGAAAGATGTAACATTATAAAAATGAGAGCAGAAAACGAACGTGATCCTTATGTCAGTAAAAGCTATAGAGAAAATCGCAATTTAAGTAAAGATTGGTTTCTAAAGCAGTTAAAAAATGGGACAAACGTTAAAAGAACGTGGTTGGGTTATAGTGGCAGCAAAAACGCTTTATATTGTATTACCTGCTGATTATCTTCTCACTTAGTCTCAGATTCTGAGTCAAAATCATTCTTAGGGAATGTTAATTGGAAAAAGGTTAGTGAAAAATTACCTTCCCATGAAAATTCACTAAATTGTTTTTTCTCTTTGAAGACTCCAGAGTCTTCTCTCAGAAGCTGAGGCATTGATAGAGAGGTGCAAGGACAGATAGAAAAAGAGGAATTCTGACTAATGTGTGCTGTAAGTGGGAGGTAGATTGCATTTTAGCAGGAGACCATGCAAATATAAGGAGTAGAGACATATGAGAAGAAAGTAAGTAAACTGCTTATTACTTCGAAAGTAATCGCCATAACTGTTAATACATTTATGCCACTATGAGACAAAACTGTCAATGCCTTCACGGAAAAATGTTTGTGGTTGCCTACTGGACCCTGATGGTACCCAGGCGTGCTCTTCTTCGTCCAGACCAAATCGACGACCACGAACGTCTTTCTTCAGGGAACCAAAAGTACGGAAAAATAAGGAGAGCGGGAATATATCGAGGATGTGTAAAACATTCGCAGGGAAACCACTGAGGCACACCCGAGATAACCCTGGCAACATCTTTCGGAGCTAGATACAGTCACGGTTCTGCGGGCAACTGTAAACATGTTTGCATGAAGACATCGACCATCTTGTCTCGCAGTGAGATAAATTTATTAACAGTTATGGCAATAACTTATGAAATAATAACCAGTTTACTTACTTTTTACCATCTGCTTCCTTTTCATTTTATTGCTCCTAACAGCACTTTATAGTCTATTCTACACTCTTTTTCCTTTAATTTTATTTCGCTGGGCTAATGAACCAACCTCGATAACAGGGTTTCATAATCCTAATGATCCGTTGATGCACGATTCGATACAAGTGCTTACAAACAACTTTGCTGCTAATGAACCAACCTCGATAACAGGGTTTCAAAATCCTAATGATCCGTTGTTGCACGATTCGATACAACTGCTTACAAATAACTTTTCTCCATGGCAGTCAGAAGAGAAATGTATTTTCAAATAATTGAGATGAGACCTACATTAATGTGAAATATTAACATATCTCAATGGTAAGACAACAGATCTTGTTTCCTTGTTTGGTAATTACTGCAGTAATAGGTACCCATTACATTCCCTATGTTTTAAAATGAAAACAGATTTTTCTGTTCATGATTTCTCCAGTTTTGGTGAGTAACATATTTGGGTTTACTGGATCTTATCATAACCACTCTTAAACTTGTACATTGAACAAGTAGTAAAGGTAGTGAAAATTGTTTCAAAACATAAGTAAAAGTACAGGGGTAATAATAGCATTACTAATGTTTAGAAACTGCACATTAGTACTTCAAGCAACTGTTATTATATCAATGGACTATCTACACAGTACAAATTTTACTAATCCTAGCATGAAAGTGGTGAGAAGGAGTAAGAAGGGAAAGTGTGACTTGCTCTACATCAAAACACAGACACAGCAGACACAGCAGAAAAAATAAAATATTTGTTCTGGGTAACAATAATTTCCACACTGCATCGCCAAGGCAGCGAAAACATCAGAAGTAGAATGGTACACCTGAAGAAGTGATTCTTTAGCTGTATTGTTACTGAAAATTGGAATGGAAGGAAGGTTATGATTTAAATTCCCATCTGTGTTGAAGTCATTAGACACTGAGCATAACGTTGTGTTAGAAAAGTTTGAGAAACAAAGTCGAATGTGCCCGTTTTAGGGGAATCATCCCAGCATTCGCCTTAAGTGAATTAGGAAAACCATGAAAACACTAAATCTGCGGCAAAACAGCAGGACCCTGATTGATAACATTTTTGCAGGCAGTGCTCAGCCTGAAATAATAAATGTGTTATCAATTGCTAATGGACTGTCTGGTCATGATGCACAATTAATAGAAATAAATAGTATAGTAACTTACAACTCAGAGGCAGGTTCATATCAGGCAGTGAGGCTTACTAATGAGACAGGTACAGTGTTTTAATTGTAAGCTAGGAGAGGTGGTATGGTATGCTGTATATGTAGAAAGAGATGCTAATGTTAAATTCAATTAATTTCATAGAAATTTTGTGTCAATATTTAAAAGTTGCTTCCCTAAAAAATTAGCCAAAAGATCCATTCAAAAGACAAGTAGGTTGTGAATAATTAAGGAAATTCAAATATCATGTAAAGGAAAGAGGGACATTTATGTAAAGACCAGAGTAAGTCAAGATCCATATTACTTGTATACTACAAAAATACTGTAGTATTTTACAGGAAGTCGTTGAAATGGCCAGAAGTGTTCACTCACTGAAAGAAACAAATAATGCAGATAATAAGATTAAAACTGCATGAGACATTGTCAAACAGGAGACAGGACATTGTACAAGATCCCATAACAAACTAAATGACAATGTTATGATCGATAGTTCAGAAGTTGCAAATACTTTTAACAATCACTTTCTAAATCGTGCTGCGAATACAGGATTAACTGGTTCAGTTGAAGAACCAATAGAATGTATCAAAAATGTCATTCCACAAAACTTCAAGCAACTAAAAGTAGCATCAATATCTTTCACTGCAATTAATACAGTTACAAAAATTCTAAATAACAAAAGCTGCTGGGGGGTTGATGGAGTTTCAAACAGAACACTCAAAGGTTGTTCTAATATAATACATAATGTGTTTAGTGACATACATCACTGGCACAGGGAAGTTTTTCAAACAGGTTAAAATATGCAATCATGAAATCACTTCACAAGAAAGGCTACAAGACAGACTTATACAATTGTCGACCAATTTCCTAACAGAAAACCTATTTCAAAATATTCGAAAAAGTAATGTATTCAAGAGTAGTCACAAACTTAAGTGAAACTATTTACTTGTCATATCATGGTTTCGAATCGAGAAGAGTTGCTTGACTGAGAATACTGTTTACATTTCATAAAATAGTACAAGCCTTAAATAATAATATATTACCAGCTGGTATGTTTTTTGTGATCGCTCTTAGAAAACTCGAGTTTTATGGAACTGATGGCTTTATTAACAGCTGGTTTGAGTCATACTTGATAAGCTGACTGCAAAAGATTGCGCTGAATGATTTGGCCAGTGTTAGAAAGATAGGAAATTTAGTGACTGGGGTAAAACTCACAAAGGAAGTTCCACATGGTTCAATTCTGGGTCCACTCCTATTCATTATACTTGTTAATGACCTTCCACGTAACATTAAACAAGCAAAATTGGTACTTCTTACAGATGACACTAGTGTTATAACAATACCAGCCCAGAGAAAGCAACACAAGAGTTATTAAATGATATTTCCTGAAGAATTATTAAGTCTTGGTTCTCAGAAAACAAACTCTCCCTAAAATAAAGAAAAAGATAAGAAAAAATCTGCATTCCATTCTGTTCAACAACAAAGCTATACCAACAATTGATGTAGTTCATGAGTAGGCATCAGTAACTAGGGTAAAACGTTCCAAATTTTTGGGTGTACATATTAATGAAAATTTCAGCTCGAAGAAGCTGATTGCTGAGCTCCAACTAATTTTGATCTTCTTGTAACCACTAATGTTGGAAATAAACGTATCGTCCTCCTGATATATTTTGCACATTTTGCCGGCCGCGGTGGTCTCGCGGCTCTAGGCGCGCAGTCCGGAATCGTGCGACTGCTACGGTCGCAGCTTCGTATGCTGCCTCGGCCATGGATGTGTGTGATGTCCTTAGCTTAGTTAGGTTTAAGTAGTTCTAAGTTCTAGGGGACTTATGACCACATCAGTTGAGTCCCATAGTGTTCACAGCCATTTGCACATTTCCACTCAGTAATGTCATACAGAATGATTTTCTGGGGTCACTTGGCACTTACAAAGAATGTATAGATTGAACAAAAGCGAGCTGTAAGAACAATATGTGGTGTTCACACACGGAAGTCGTGTAGATACCTCTTCAAGGGACGAGGCATTTTAACTGTGCAGTCACAATCCGTATTTTCGCTGATAAAATTCAGCATAAATAATCCATCATAATTTGAGAACAACAGTAATGTACATACACACAACACTAAAGGGAAAATAACATTTATTACCCTTTATTAAAGCTCTGAGTAGCTCAGAGAGGAGTTCAATATTAGCAATAAAAGTTTTTGATCATTTGGATAACAACATAAAATTTCTGACAGGTAGCGAAGCAAGTTTTATATCTAACTTAAAATCATTATTCCTCGATAGCTCCTATTCCATTAACGAACTTATTCTTAAAAACTGGTGGCTAGTAAAAAAATTTGTTCTTGATTGCAGTTGCATGAGTAAGAATAAAGTTATAATTGGTTGATTAGTGTAAACAATACTCATAAATATGTAAAAATGTAAAGTGACTCGTTCCACATCATTTGATAAAAGAATCTTTCAATTTATCTTTGGACCATGGAAATAAGTACTAAACTAACTAGGTGATCGTAGGGGATTTGAACGTCCATCCTCTAGAACACGAGACCAGCATATTACTAGAGCACCAGACCCCTCCGTCACATGAAAATGAACTGTGGAATACGGCAAAAAAGGAGGATGGGAAGGTGAAAGCATTCGAAATGTGAAGCTACATAAGGAAAATATTGCATGAATTAACCTATAAAATATTTTCATAACCAGGGACAGGTTTGTGGACCTTCTGCTACGTCGTCATCAACGACGCTCAATTTTTCACTGAAGCGGCATTACAGCATACCACTGCACAGGTAGACCTAGATTAGAATGTGGGAAATAGATTACGAAAGATGTTGGGTGCAGTAGAGGTTGCTATGTCTTCACTTACAAATAAAAAAAAATTAAAAGAAGACTATGTGGGCCAGTGTTACAATAAGTGAAAGTGCAATTTTTTTAAAAAAGAAAGTGTATCAGTACTAGTTTTATGAAAAAAATTGGTGATCTGTTGCCTATTTTTTTACATATTATTATTGATTCATTATTTTCAGACACTTCATCTGCTTTTTTGGTTTTTGGTTTCACTCTATTCATGTAAAGATTGTTGATGTAACATGAAAAATGTGTTCTGGTTAATATAAATACATTGTGTAAATCAGCTGCAATATTTTTTCACGTATTGTACATGCCCAGGTTTTACTGCCTTGTTATAAGTGTTTTATTTGTATTGTATGATATTTTTAATATAAGCATTTACTGTAGGCATAGACATGAAGCGCATTTTCAAGCACTTGTAACAGTAATTTTCGTGACTTTTTATATTATTCTTGCCACAATTACAGTTTATCTTCTAAGTCTTATGAATACCAAAGATAACCCCAATACTACAACGACTTGTTATAGCCTGTGTGTTTTTCTGTTACTTTCACTTCATTGCAATGATCATCACATTTAGAACCTGCCATGTGAAATGAAAATAGCTTTGTTCATAATAATAGAGCTCGATAGCATGCTCATGCAGCCAAACACCAGACAAGAATAATGTACAGAAGAGTGGAAAAGAAAACTTAGGATCTTTCACATAGCGATCAGTTTGGCTTTATAAAACATAAAGGCGACAAAGACGCAGTTCACACATTTCGCTTTATAGTGGGTGCAAGGCTGACGAAAAATCAAGGCTTGCTCATAGGATTGGCAGATGTAAAAAAAGCGTTCGACAATGTAAAATGGTGCAAGATGTTCAAACTGTAAGGATACTCGCTGTCAGCTATAGGGAAAAATGGATAATATGGGATACATACAAGAACAAAGAAAAGGAACAATAAGATTCGATGGCCAAAAACAAAGTTCTTTGACTAAAAGCATGTAAGCCTTTCGCCCCTACTGTTTAATCTATACATGGAGGAAGCGACGACGCAAATAAAGGAAAAGTTCAAGATTGGGATTAAAATTGGAGGGTTTGGTGCAAGAAGGAGACAGCTTCACTTTTTCCAGTTTGTGGTAAATTAAAGAAAAGTTTTAAAAATTCAGTTTTCACCAAAACGAAAAAGTAGTCAGCCTTGTTTTAGGCTATGGAGTATCTCATTCTACGGACGATAATACACACAACTGCATGCACTCAGATACGTGCAATAGTGTTTTGAATTTTGAAGCTGCCTCCGTTATGCTCCAAAGTGAATGAAAAACTCTTGGTAGGACCATTTTCTTCATACTTAACCATATTTCAGTTTAAAAAACATTTATTAATAAAGAAAGTACAACATTATCGGGATAATACATAAATTCTACAGTTTTTCTTCAGTCTTTTAGCTCCCCTTCAATCACCTCAGACTCGTTTGAAGCATCTGACGTCAACTGGTCGTAAAACCACATTTCGTTTTGCCCAACGTACTTTCTGGCCAATTCTTTGATATCTTTGAACTTTTGGCCTTTAAGCGGGAGGAGACAATCACAAGCTTGATGAAGGTGGACCATTGTTATGAGACTCGCAGGTCCTTGGTTGCAAATTTGCGCATTATCGAAGACAGTCATCCCCATTGAATAATCTCTTTACCGATGTATGGCTGTTCATGGAGGCATAGTTTGTACTTAGTGATTAAATATTTTCCTCTTTTCTTGTTTGATAATGATACGTAAATGTTCTTTACAAAAAGTTTCATCAACGTGTCAAGAAAGTGACATGAATCGCGCGATGTTTACACCGGTCTGCTGAACGATACGTAAGACAACCTTCTTCCTTCTACTGTTTTGGGGAAGAACGAGGCAGCTCCCGGAGCTGCCTCTGTTTTCATGCAAACTCGGAGTACATGCAGCTCCAACTGTTGGATTTCTCCGAAACTAGTGGGTGGAGCTGCCTCTTTCTTGCACCAAACGAAGGGGCTTTTTTTTGTATGTGATAGAATGTTCAACTCAATAGACCAAATAAGTGTAGCTGCCTCCTTCTTGCGCCAAACCCCTCAATTCAAGGTGAAAGAATATTTATGACCAGATTCATTGATGACTTTGCTAACCTCACAGATAATGAAGAATAATTACAGGAATTATAGGATCTGTTGCATGGAATGAACAGTCTGATGAATACAAAATATGAACTGAGAGTAAACCGGAAGATGAAAAAATTAATGAGAGGCAGCTGAAATGAGAATAGCGAGAAACATGACGTAGAAATTCGTGATCACGAAGTAGACGGAATTAAGGAAGCAAAATCACAAGTGCAGGACGAAGGAAGGAGGACGTAAAAGCAGATTAATACAGGCAAAGAGGACAGTCCTGGCTCATTCTATACAAAACATTCAAAAGGTTGTTAATCCATTGAGAGGAAGTGACAGAGCAGTTAGATACTATGTTGCAAATGATTGACAGAGGATATTTGTGAAATTTAGATCGTAACTTAACGGATATTATTTGGAAGTATTTTGTGACACTTCTGCCATTAATTCACTTTATTTTTGTGTAAACAATGCGGAAACAACTCCCCACCTGCACTGTTGTGCTGTTGACCGAAAAATGTGTTGGTAACTGATTTCAAAAGTGACTTCAGTGTGCCTTCAATTCAATTTTTCTTTATAAATGTGGTAAGATGTTCTGTTGTATTTGTATTGTCAGTGTTTTCACATTTTGGTTCTAATTTTACGGCATTACAATCGACAGTTCTCTACAAACAAGGTGGGGTATAGCTGGTATCAGAAGCGTCAGTGCCTTATCCAGCTCCCTCGGAACAGGTAAACACAACGGGACAACCAGAGGTTTCCATCCCCTGTTGTACAATAATTGTCACGGAGCCCTCGAATTTTCCTATAATCAGCTGGGGCATTCTTCTCGCAAAAGAGATAAATTCTTTGTGATAGACTTGCGAGCTTTCGGCAGCCTCGGGGAAAACAAGCCTGCTGCGGGCCAAAGCATAGCCCGGGGTCCTTTCAGAGCTGAGCGGCGAGTGAATAGGACAGCAAGACGCCCGGGGGGGGGGGGGGGGGGCTTTGTACGGAACAAGAAAGGAGAAGCGGGAGGAGAAGGACTCAAGGCCACAGGCGCCAGGTGGCGCGTCCTGCGACCTGCGTCCAAGCGGGAGGACGGAGAACGGGCCAACGCGCTGGGTCAACCAAGTGACCGTCCACTGCTGCCGTCCATAGCGGGGTCGCCCCGCGCATCTCAGAAGACGTTTTAAACATCTTCAGTTCTGTTCACTTCTTGTTCCTAGCTTGCTAGTCACATATGAACGAGTCTGACGTCTGTGTACAAGCGAAGAAAAATAACTGTTTCTTATGCGTGTCACCTAAATTTTATGAAGAATTTTCAGTGACGTGAATGTGCGGCGTGAATATTAAGTCAGGGGGCAAACTTCGTGAAGAGATTCCTGACTGGTAGGAATGTTGCTGTGATCTGATCGAGGACTGCTTTGCTACTCGTCTATACTTTGCTAGACTCTTTAGATCTGATCGAGGACTGCTTTGCTACTCGTCTATACTTTGCTAGACTCTTCATATCTGCGTAACTGCAACAATCTAATCACTTTTTGGATGTCTTGGAGGCCATAACTGAGGCACCGACACTGTCACCCACGTCCGCTTGCTTTGGATAAAAGGGCATCATGGCATTTTCCATAACGATACTGCTGACCGCTTCACTAGGAGGAGCTTTACGGATGGAAAATTCCACCCAACACTGATCCTATACGGATTTCAGCTCGACGGTCAAGAAAGCTGCTATCACGACTAAAACTGCGAATAGCACGCATCGCGGCACTACAAGGGCGGCCACCAGGAGGTCATACAAATACGACATCTCTTCTCGGCTATGGTTCACCTCGATGCAGCTTAGTAGGCGTAATGTGACCTCTCTCGTCGGCATTAAGCTGGGACACGGCTGTTACCTCGCCGACCTACACCAGTTGAAAATCATCGATCTTGAACTCTGTAATCAGAACACAATGGCGGTGGCAGATCTGAACCACGTCATACTGGCGTGTTCCAAACTTTCGACCGCATAAGGGGTCTTCTACAAGAGTGAGAGGCTACCCTCTCCCTGCAAGTGTATTTCACTGACGATGTACATAAGTGTCACCACGTCGCAAACAGTTGAAAGATACCGTCATTCAGCAGCTTTGACCTGTAAGTTCCATGGATTTCTCCCCATCCCCCTCCCCTTCCCCCACTCCCCAAACCCTTGGAACCAGTCATATTCGAAAACTGGGAAAACTGACAACTGTTTCTGTCTTTACTTTGCGTTAAGAACTTATCATTGTAAACGACGCCGTTGTCCAGCTTTCAGTTACAAGTTGCTATTGATATCATTCTCGTATGGATCCGGCCCGATTCGAAACCTGGGTTGTAATTTCGTGTTTTTAATTCATATTGCGAACTTATCTATGTACTTCAGAGTCTTGTCATTGTTCTGTTGCGAAAAACGCACTCATTTAACTTGGCACTTTTATAATTTAAATGTCTGAACATAGGATGTACAAAGGATAGGAAACGAGGAAGGGCGAACCCAGGCTGAGCACTACATTTTTCCTTAAGAAATTGCAAATGTATTTCCAAATACGCCAGCAATCAGAATGATAATTAAAACCATAATATTCTCTTGCACGTGGTATAAAATAATGAACAGCAAGTTATTCTTACATAAGCAGTCTTTAAGAAAAGACAAATATCAATTTAAACAACAAGCTTCACTTACACAAGCCAATTTAAAACAGACAAAGAACAACAATTGAAATACCTACTGTTTATCTCAGTAAGTAAGCTGAAACCACCCTTACCGCAACAGGGATGATGCCACAAATTTCTTATTTTCCCAAATGGGCTCAGTACCTACTCATTAGTTACTCGATCTACCAATACAATCTTCAACACTTCTTTAGCAACATATTTCAAAATCTTCTATCCTCTTCTTGTCTGGCTGTTTAAAGTCTACCTCTCACTTTTTGCAAGGTTGCAAGCCAGACAAATATCTTCAGCAAAGTCTCCCTAACAACCAAATTTATGTCCGATGCTAAAATATTTCTCTTCTCCGAAAACGATTTTGTGGTTATTGCCAGTCTCCTTTTTATATCCTCTATATTTCGGCCATCATCAGTTATCTTATTGCTCAAATAGCAAAACTGACACACTACTTTCAGTGTCTGATATATCAATCTAATTTCCTTGGCATCGCTAGATTTAATTCGACCTCGTTCTATTACCCTTGTTTCACTTGTGTTGACATTAATCTTGTAATCCATTTTCAGAACACAATCCTTCCTGTTCAACTCCGCTTCCAAGTCTTTTCCTTTCTCTGACACAGTTACGTCATCAGGAAATCACATAGTTTTTATTTCTTCACCATGAACCTTATTAACTTTTGCAATTTTATCTTTGCTTTCTTTCATTGCATGCTCAATGTACTAATTAAATAATATCGGTGACAGGCTACCTACCTGTTTCACTACCTTCTCTGCAACTGCTACTCTTTCGTGCCTTTCGACTGTTTTAAAGGCAGTCTGGTTTCTGTACAAGTTCTGAATAACTTTCGAGTCCTCTATTTTTATCCCTACTAGCTTCGGAATTTCAAATTCAACGTTATCGAAAACTTTATCTAAATCGCCAAACGCTACAAAAGTAGAAACTTCCTGGCAGATTAAAACTGTGTGCCCGACCGAGACTCGAACTCTGGACCTTTGCCTTTCGCGGGCAAGTGCTCTACCATCTGAGCTACCGAAGTACGACTCACGGCCGGTACTCACAGCTTTACTTCTGCCAGTATCCGTCTCCTACCTTCCAAACTTTACAGAAGCTCTCCTGGTTCGCAGGAGAGCTTCTGTAAAGTTTGGAAGGTAGGAGACGGATACTGCCAGAAGTAAAGCTGTGAGTACCGGCCGTGAGTCGTGCTTCGGTAGCTCAGATGGTAGAGCACTTGCCCGCGAAAGGCAAAGGTCCCGAGTTCGAGTCTCGGTCGGGGACACAGTTTTAATGTGCCAGGAAGTTTCATATCAGCGCACACTCCGCTGCAGAGTGAAAATCTCATTCTGGAAACATCCCCCAGGCTGAAATACCCTTTCTTTCAGGAGTGCTAGTTCTGCAAGGTTCGCAGGAGAGCTTCTGTAAAGTTTGGAAGGTAGTAGACGGATACTGGCAGAAGTAAAGCTGTGATTACCGGCCGTGACTCGTGCTTCGGTGGCTCAGATGGTAGAGCACTTGCCCGCGAAAGGCAAAGGTCCCGAGTTCGAGTCTCGGTCGGGCACACAGTTTTAATCTGCCAGGAAGTTTCATATCAGGGCTCACTCCGCTCCAGAGTGAAAATCTCATTCTGCTACAAAAGTAGGTTTGCATTTTCCAACCTGTCTCCCAAGATAAGACTTAGGGACCGTATTATCTCAGGTTTTACGTTTCCTCGGATCACGAACTGATTCTCCCGAAGGAGTTTTTCTTTCAATATCTCCTATCCTTCTGTAAATAATGTGTGTAGGTATTTGGAATTATATCGCATAAAACAGATAAAAGGAACAAAAAATTTTCATTTCAAGAGATGCCCAAAAATTGACGGAAAGTCTGTAGTAATGCAATTAGCACTATTACACTTGGCGATAAAAATTTCTTCCACGTTAACAAAAGACGTTTGAAGCGTTCGTCATGGGAGCAGGATCTGTGGGCATAAAAAAAGCATTATGTATGCTGAACTGGTTCTTGATTTACAGACGATTTGAAAGGTAATCCAGGACACAAGTCTTCTCGTGGATTATCTTTCAAATTTTTCAGACTGTAACTGATTAGCGTCACGGATTACAAGGGCACAGTGTTCAAGGGTCTGCACATCAACAAACAGTTCAGCATACATAGCACTTTTTGATGCCCAGAGATCCGGATGGCTTAAATCCAGTGATCGCGTTGGCCAGGTATAAGGCCCCCGTAGCCCTATCCATTTCCTGCGGGATATTTTGAGGAATTGGAAAACAATGAACGGAAATAGATGGATGCTTCATCTTCCACATTATGGGTCGCACTGCTAAAGACACATTCCCCAGCAAAATTTTTAATTATAACCTCTAAAAAGTGAAATTCAGACTTCAGACAAGCACCTGCATATAAACGAAAAATTACTTAGATAAATTTATTTTTCAGAGATGGTAATTAATAGTTAATAAGTGCCCCTCCTAGTGCGTTCCGGAAGAACAAATGGTCCAAGTATGTGGTCGACAATAATTATATCATGCAACATGCACTACTGGCCATTAAAATTGTACACCAAGAAGAAATGCAGATGATAAACGGGTATTCATTGGACAAATATATTATACTAGAACTGATATGTGATTACATTTTTACGTAATTTGGGTGCATAGATCCTGAGAAATCAGTACCCACAACAACCACCTCTGGCCGTAATAACGGCATTGATACGCCTGAGCATTGAGTCAAACAGAGCTTGGATGGCGTGTACAGGTACAGCTGCCCATGCAGCTTCAACACGATACCACAGTTCATCAAGAGTAGTGACTGGCGAATTGTGACGAGCCAGTTGCTCGGTCACCATCGACCAGACTTTTCAGTTGGTGAGAGATCTGGAAAAGGTGCTGGCCAGGGTAGCAGTCGAACATTTTCTGTATCTATAAAGGCCCGTACAGGACCTGCAACATGCGATCGTGCATTATCCTGCTGAAATGTAGGGTTTCGCAGGGATCGAATGAAGGGTAGACCCACGGGTCGTAACACATCTGAAATGTAGCGTCCATTATCCAAAGTGCCTTCAATGCGAACGAGAGGTGACCGAGAGGAGTAACCAGTGGCACCCCATACCATCACGCCGGGTGATTCGCCAGTATGGCGATGACGAATACACGCTTCCAATGTGCGTTCACCGCGATGTCGCCAAACACGGATGCGACCATCATGATGCTGTAAACAGAACATGGATTCATCCGAAAAAAATTACGTTTTGCCATTGGTGCACCCAGGTTCGTCGTTGAGTACACCATCGCAGGCGCTCCTGTCTGAGACGCAGCGTCAAGGGTAACCGCAGCCACGGTCTCCGAGCTGATAGTCATGCTGCTGCAAACGTCGTCGAACTGTTAGAGCAGACGGTTGTTGTCTTGCAAACGTCCCCATCTGTTTACTCAGGGATCGAGACGTGGCTGCACGATCCGTTACGGCCATGCGGATAAGATGCCTGTCATCTCGACTGCTAGTGATACGAGGCCGTTGGGATCCAGCACGGTGTTCCGTGTTACCCTCTTGAACCCACCGATTCAATATTCTGTTAACAGTCATTGTATCTTGACCAACACGAACAGCAATGTCGCGATACGATAAACCGCAATCGCGATAGGCTACAATACGACCTTTATCAAAGTCGGAAACGTGATGGTACGCATTTCTCCTCTTTACACGAGGCATCACAACAACGTTTCACCAGGCAACGCCGGTCACGTGCTGTTTGTGTATGAGAAATCGAAGGAAACTTTCCTCATGTCAGCACGTTGTAGGTGTCGCCACCGGCGCCAACCTTGTGTGAATTCTCTGAAAAAAAGCTATTCATTTGCATATCACAGCATCTTCTTCCTGTCGATTACATTTCGCGTGTGTAGCACGTCATCTTCGTGGTGTAGCAATTTTAATGGCCAGTAATGTACATAACATCGACCTCTGACTTATTACTCAATGCTTGTCAGCGACACTCCTGGAGATTAGGCTGGGAAATTGTTTGAAGATCGTGTAGAACGTGTTGATGAAGAAGTGGTGTACGAACATTGCGCGGGCACCCAGGCTGTGCATCTTTATGAAAGAACCCAAGCTTGTTTATCTGTGCCCTCTACATAGGCAAATACGCATTAATTAAATAACATTTAATATTATGTGAGGAACAATTTATTTTTTTTCTTTTTTTCTGACTGACCGCCCACTTTCAGTTATTTGTTAATATGAACTTTAAGTCTCGTTTCGCGTCACGAATTACATCTTGAAGCCGGCAGCAGCGGTCTCGCGGTTCTAGGCGCTCAGTCCGGAACCGCGCGGCTGCTGCGGTCGCAGGTTCGAATCCTGCCTCGGGCATGGATGTGTGTGATGTCCTTGGGTTAGTTAGGTTTAAGTAGTTCTAAGTCCTAGGGGACTGATGACCATAGATGTTAAGTCCCATAGTGCTCAGAGCCATTTGAACCATTTTCACATCTTGAAGTTTGTCCCCTCACTTAACATCCACGAAGGCGTGTTGTGAAACGAAATGACACGCAAGACCAAGACCATAACTCCTGGTTGGCGGGCCGCCTGACGGGCGACAGTTATGTTGGTGTCCTACGGCTCTGTGTGGCCTCTCCAGAGACATCTTCACCGGGTCTCGGACATGGAATCTCAGTGATCGGAGTAGAGCTACCTTCAGTGGCGGATCCCGCTTCGAACTGAGCCCCGAGAACAGCGAATTCGTGGCTTGAGTTACCCTGGAAAGCGAAGGAGGCTGCATGTCTGTCACCCACCACGCGGCCCATTAATCAGGAGTGATTGTCTAGAGCGTAATTTCTCTTCATAGCAGGATCCCTTTCGATGTCACAACGGTACGTCGATGATATTATACACTCCGTTTTGTTGTCCTTAATGGCATGCCATCCTGGGCTTATATTTCAGCAAGATAATGCACAATCACAGAAGGTAAGGGTTTCTGTTCCTTGTCTTCGTGCTTGCCAAACCTTCCTCTGGCCACCTAGGTCGCCAGATCTTTCCACAGTTTTGAAAGTTTGAAGAATTGTGGGCAGGGCCCTCCAAAAATTTCTCACTGGACAGAATTTGGCACGAGTGCGTTCAGGATGCCTCCCACCAACCCAGTGAATCAGTGCCAAGCCGAATAACTGTTTACGTAAGGACCAGGGGTGGACAAACGTACTCAATTTGTGAAGCTGTTTCTCTCGAATAAATCATCCAATTTTCCTGAAATTATAATCAATTGTTTGTCTGTACACATACTTCATATCCACAGTTTTTCGTCCCATTCTGATCGTCCGCCCGTGGTGCGTCATTAATTTGTCTTAGAGTGTATTTTCAATGACATGCAGCACAATGAGCCCTTTACAGGCCGACCAAAATAAAACTGACTCCAAAATTGTGTTCCTAACAGTAATCCTAATATTATTGGGGTTTCAAAAATGGCTCTAAGCACTATGCGACTTAACATCTATGGTCATCAGTCGCCTAGAACTTAGAACTAATTAAACCTAACTAACCTAAGGACATCACACACATCCATGCCCGAGGCAGGATTCGAACCTGCGACCGTAGCAGTCTGGCGGTTCTGGACTGAGCGTCTAGAACCGCGAGACCACCGCAGCCGGCCTATGAGGGTTTCCCTGTGTATACTGTTGTGTCGTCTGTCACTTCACACGCACGAACAGGCTGAACGAGGCCTCATTGGAAAAAGTGACCAAACTGAGAATTCATAACCCGGTACCACTTCATCCAGAAACCATCGTCAGAACTGAACACGTGCAAATTGTCCTGTAAGCTTTAATTCGTGGACGACAGATCATTTATAAGGATAAATCTGTAGGTGCCATTTGATAAAGCACTGAGACGATGATATTTTTAATTCTCAACTGTACACATAATGGCGTTGCGATTTCTTCAGAATTTCTTACAGACATTATCAAATTCGGTGTTCCTGTTTAGAATGGCGTCGTGTAATTTTCTAATGATTTCTCTGCTGTTTAAATCACGATGTCACCATATACCGAAAACACTTTTCGGACCAGTTTTATTTAGGCATTTCGGACATTATTTTATTGTAATTACATGTACTGAAATAGTTGGTGTAGCTTTTATGTTTTTGTTTACTCAATTTTCAGTTTATTTAGCTGCTTTTTAAGCTTACAGTCTAGAGACTAATGCAACCCTTAATTCGTAACAATTTCTCTCGGCACAGTTTGAGCACGTATCCTTCTACAGAAAAGTAAACTAGCCTCTAAATGAGTCAGTGGGTCAATGGAACTGCGACATGGAACGTGTACGAGCAGCGGTGAGACTCAGCAGCTATCAGCCTGCAAGATGGAAGTATCCACACAGTACCCATCATGAAGGTGTAGAAGTTGGAGTTATATATACTTGGTCACTCATGTTAAAATAAAAGACGTGGTTCACATTTAGTGTAACATGAGTGTGCTGGTCCACGTCTTGTTACGAATACACCTCCAGAACATCACAGATCACGGCCGGCTGACTTACGCCGTCTCCACACATTGCGTGTTAAACACCTCACTGGGGTGTCGGTGCTTTCGACAGTTTGCGTTGTTCGTAAAGAGGCAAAACCGCGAGCCGTCTGACAATATTACAAGCTTCTACATCTACAACTCTACTCTGAAATTCACACTTAAGTTCTGACAGACAGTTCTTCGAATCATCTTCAGACTATTTCTGTACCGTTACACTCTCTAATAGTCCCTTGAGAAAATAGATACTTTAATCTTTTTTTACGGGCTCTGATTTCTCTCATTTTACTATGTGATCATTTCTCCCTATGTAGGTTTGCGACAGTAAAATATTTTCACATTCAAAGGAGAAGGTACCTGATTGAAATTTCGTGGAAAGATCTCTCCGCAACGAAATACGCCTTCGATTTAATTATTGTCACCCCAACTCGCTGTCTCATATCCGTAACACCCTCTCCTCTACTTGGCGATAAAACAAAACGAACTGCCCTTCTTTGGACTTTTCCGATATCCTTCGTCGATCGTTTCTGGCAAGAATCGAATGCTGCACAGCAGTACCGTAGCAAAACACGAATAACCGTAGTATAGGCGGTCTGTTTAGTTCACTTGTTGCATCTTCATGACGGCCGGAGTGGCCGTGCGGTTCTAGGCGTTACAGTCGGGAACCGCGAGACCGCTACGGTCGCAGGTTCGAATCCTGCCCCGGGCATGGATGTTTGTGATGTCCTTAGGTTAGTTAGGTTTAAGTAGTTCTAAGTTCTAGGGGACTGATGACCTCAGACGTTAAGTCCCATAGTGCTCAGAGCCATTTGAACCATTTGCATCTTCAAAGTGTTCTGCTAATAAGACATAGTCACTACTTCACATTCCTAGGCATCTAACTGAACTGTCAGATTCTGTCCATTTGTTGTGTTGTTTAGGCCACGGAAGACATGAAACTTCTGCCGCTGTGAGCAATTACCTTTTGTGAGGTGCACGACCCACTCACATACAGTTACCTTTACAATATTCGGTAGAAAATTGGTTGAGGTATTCAGTAGCAAGTAGTACCGGTTTTGTTACCGCTGTTGTTGGTAACGGGAGAAATCTTTTAGTGTGCTAAACAATATTGTTTGGGGAATGTGACTAAGTCATTACGTGATACGAAGGCCGACCTTTCGGAGATGGCTCCAAGTAGGGTTCAGGTGGATGATTACGTCTGCTTTATAGAAACTATTGGCTCCTAGTCTCTCCAGCTGAGAATTATTGGTCATCCTGACACACCACGTGTTGATGGGATATCGGTATCAAGAGAGACAAATATTAAATGCGTCCTCTTGTTGATGTTGATTTTGTTATCGACTAGTGAGGTAGAAGTTGTCATCGTGACATATTGTAGCATCGAAAATATTTGCACTCATACTGCGTCATTCCGGTTTCCCTCTGTTCCTCTAAATCGCGTAAAAATGGGTTCTTTGTCTCTACTACGAAGGTCCACCAAATTTAAACTAACGCAAAATCCCCAAGATTGGGGATCTTTTACAGAAGCTCGAAATTTAGCGCGGACTTCAATGCGAGATGCCTATAACAGTTTCCATAACGAAACATTGTATCGTAACCTTGCAGAAAATCCAAAGAGATTCTGGTCGTATGTTAAGTACGTTAGCGGCAAGAAACAATAAATGCCTTCTCTGCACGGTAGCAATGGAGATACTATTGAAGGCAGTGCTGCCAAAGCAGAGTTACTAAACACAGGCTTCCGAAATGCCTTCACAAAGTGGTTCAAATGGCTCTGAGCTCTACGGGACTTAGCATCTGAGGTCATCAGTCCCCTAGAACTTAGAACTACTTAAACCTAACTAACCTAAGGACATCACACACATCAATGCCCGAGGCAGGATTCGAACCTACGACCGCAGCAGTCGCGCGGTTCCGGACTGAAGTGCCTAGAACCGCTCGACCACCATGGCCGGCCCTTCACAAATAAAGACGAAGTAAATATTCCAGAATTCGAATCGAGAACAGCTGCTGACGCGAGTAACGTAGAAGTAAATATCAGCGGAGTAGTGAAGCAACTTAAATCACATAAAAAAAAGCAAGTCTTCTGGTCCAGACTATATACCAGTTAGGTTCCTTTCGGAGTATGCTGATGCAATAGCTCCATACTTAACAATCATATACAATCGTTCGCTCGACGAACGATCCGTACCCAAAGACTGAAAATTTGCACAGGTCACACCAGTATTCAAGAAAGGTAGTAGGAGTAATCCACTAAATTACAGGCCCATATCGTTAACGTCGATATGCAAAAGAATTTTAGAACATATATTGTGTTCGAACATTATGAATTACCTCGAAGAAAACATGGGCTTAGAAAACATCGTTCCTGTGCAACACAACTAGCTCTTTATTCACATGAAGTGTTGAGTGCTATTGACGAGGGTTTCAGATCTATTCCGTATTTCTGGATTTCCGGAGGGCTTTTCACACTACCACACAAGCGGCTCGTAGTGAAAGTGGGTGCTTACGGAAGTATCGTCTCAGTTATGTGACTGGATTCGTCATTTTCTGTCAGAGAGGTCACATTTCGTAGTAACTGACGGAAAGTGATCGACTAGACCAGAAGTGATTTCTGGCGTTCCCAAAGGGTAGTGTTATAGGCACCTTGCTTTTCCTTATCTATATTAACGATTTTGGAGAAAATTTGAGCAGCAGTTTTCGGTTGTTTGCAGATGGCGCTGTCGTTTATCGGCTAATAAAGTCATCAGAAGACCAAAACAAACTGCAAAACGATCTAGAAAAGATATCTGAATGGTGCGAAAAGTGGCAGTTGACCCTAAATAACGAAAAGTGTCAGGTCATCCACAAGAGTGCTAAAAGGTATTCGTTAAACATCGGTTACACGATAAATCAGTCTCATCTAAAAGCCGTAAATTCAACTAAATACCTAGATACTACAATTAAGAACCACTTAAATTGGAGGAAACATATAGAAAATGTTGTGGGGAAGGCTAACCAAATACTGCGTTCTATTGGCAGGACACTTAGAAAATGTAACAGATCTACTAAGGAAACTGCCTACACTACGCTTGTCCGTCCTCCTTTAGAATACCGGTGCGCGGTGTGGGATTCTTACCAGATAGGACTGACGGAGTAGATCGAAAAAGTTCAAAGAAAGGCAGCACGTTTTGTATTATCGCGAAATATGGAAGAGAGTGTCACAGAAATGATACAGGATTTGGGGTGGACATCATTAAAGGAAAGGCATTTTTCGTTGCAATGGTATCTTCTCACGAAATTCCAATCTCCAACTTTCTCCTCCTAACGCAAAAATGTTTTGTTGACAGCGACCCACATAGGGAGGAACGATCACCAAGATAAAGTAAAGGAAATCAGAGCTCGTACGGAGGGATATAGGTGTTCATTCTTTCCGCGCGCCATACGAGATTGGAATAATAGAGAATTGTGAAGGTGGTTCGATGAACGCTCTGCCAGGCACTTAAATGTGATTTGCGGAGTATTGATGTACATTTAGATGTAGAAAACCGCATATAAACAAGTTCCTACGCAAGGTTGAAGTATATGTGGCATATGAATACGTGACTTTTCGATACGTCGCAATGCTATGATGAAGACCTTCTGCGACATTTCGTTCTCCAGTGTTCTGCCTTAATGCTCTAGTGGCGCGAGTTCCATTGTTCCAGCACTACTCCCTCTCCACTCCACTGGGAAGGCAGCTGCCTCAGCTTCTGTGCCCGCCACGCAGTAGGCGTAACTCCCGTTTCCATTGCACGCATTAACTTTCGCGAAACGCGAGTGGCGGAAAGGCTGGACGCCATGTGTGGCTTCTTGGCGATGCTAATCTGTCTGGCGGCGGCTGCCCTCAAGGACAGAGGGACAGGGGACTCGCGCCTCGCTCAGCCCTGCCTGCTGCGCACCTGTCACTCTACAGACTTCCGCAGGAAGCGACGCGGTGTGTCTACAGGGCCAAGAACTCATGATTTCACTTCAAGTGCGTTCCCTTACGTGAATGTTAGAAACGTAGGAAGTATAGTGCCTGGGGTAAAACTCACAAATGAAGTTCCACAGGGTCCAATTCTGGGTCCACTCCTATTCGTTTTTTTTGTGAATGACCTTCCACTTAACATTCAACAAGCAAAATTGGTACTTTTTTGCAGATGATATTAGTGTTACAAACATACCATTACAGAGAAAGCAGCAGAAGAGTTATTAAATGATATTTCCTGAAGAATTATTAAGTCTTCGTTCTCAGAAAACAGACTCTCCCAAAATAAAAATAAAAATAATTAAAAAAAACTGCTTTCAGTTCTGTTCGACAAACAGAGTTAAACCAAAAATTGATGTAGCACATGAGTAGGCATCAATAACTAGGGTAAAAAACTCCAAATGTAAGTCGATGGCAAGTGAAACTAGGATACTTGAAGCAATGGTCTGGAATGAATAATGTACAATCTTCTCGGTACTCAAACTGCGTCAAATAGGCGTTAAAATACGAGCTTTCGAAGCCGATCACCACCTTCTTCACCAGGTGACACATGGTTGCCTGGTGAAAACCCTTTCTCCTTTATAGCTTGTCACTTATCAGCTGGCGCTGCTTGAAATTCTAATGTGTGCAGGCAGAGTACCTTCGTCTGGAGGTTCGCAATTCGCATGTGCAAATATTGAAAATGAGCAGTAAGGCAGTAGTAAATCACCCATCGTCGCCCCTGCCAGGCCGCAATTTAGGGACAGAAGGAATCGGAGTCCAGCCCAAACATCTCCCAGTCCGAATGAATTTTCACTCTGGAGTGGAGTGTGCACTGATTTCAAACTTCCCGGCAGATTAAAACTGTGTGCCGGACCGGGACTCGAAACTGGAACCTTTGTCTTCCAATCTGCCAGGAATTTTCAGATTAGCGCATACACCACTGCAGAATGAAAATTCAGTGTAGAAACAATCCCCCAGGCTGTGACTAAGCCGTATCTCCGCTATACCCTTTCTTTCAGGAATGCTAGTCGCTCAAGGTATGCAGGAGAGGTTATTTGACGTTTGGAAGGTAGGAGGTGAGGTACTGCAGGAAGTAAAACAGTGACGAGGCGACTGTCGTGAGTCGTGCATTGATAGCTCAATCGCTAGAGCACTTGCCCTCGAAAATCAAAGCTCCCAGGTTCTAGTTGCCGTCTGGCACATAGTTGTAATCTTCCTGGAGGTTTTATCACCTACCTCTTTAAGAATTAATTTTTTTTGAATGTGTTCCGTCTCAAGTGTTCATCTCCATGCCACACTGATATTGGTGAACGTGCAACTATATATAGCATTTTTTATTACATATTCGCAATAAACCGATTCCGAGAGGCAACAAGGTCAATGACAAACTTGAATGCCACCACAAAGGAGGCAGACTCTGCTCCCCTGCTTCCGAAAGATAGTTATCTCCTAGCGAAATAGATAGTTCGAGTTATAATTCCAGTTTCACACGGCCTGAACACAGAGTAGACTTTATACAAGGATGGAACTACGAGGAAGTTCGACGCCATATAGGATGTTATTTGTCTTGGAATAATCCATCCTTGGGGCTTCCGTGGCATGAATTGCAGTTCCACTCGCAGACGCCGGAAGAAACTACGCGCTCTCAGTAATGATCGGGGCACGAAACTGATTACGCAGCATGCTGTTCTGCAGATTTATTTGCATAAGTTAACTCATGGAACCTGTAAAATCAATCTGCATAAGGACCACTGTAACCCGTGAGACAGGGCTGAATCTATCACTGCTCCGAAATCATTAGTTACAAGCCCTGTGGCTATCTAAACACTCTAATGAAGGTTTCTAAATTTGCATACCACTAACGGTCCATTGACAGCACCCAACGGGTTCCAAGCAACACACGCCCACATTCTTCACAACACCAAATGGGGAATATAATTTAAAGTCATATTTCAAGTTACCACAGAGACAAATGGAATTTACTGACGTCTATTAAAGCTCGTAAAGTCCGTCTTCTTCTCTCAACACCATCGTCCAGTTAGCTGCACGGCCCCACAAACTACATGGTTTGACAGTTTGCAAGGAACAGAGACATTGTTGGAGAGGGACAATGAAAGCAATGATGAACGGCGTGAAACACAGGACATACGTCGAGAGATAGAGCGGTATAATTATAACGAAAAATGGTACAGATTTCACCACTTTGGAATGCAGGATAAAAGACATAAATATCGTTCATGTTTGACACAGGTCAGACTTAAAAGGCAACGGTCGACATCGGACGCTTAGCAAGGAATATGCCGCCTCGAGCGCTAATCCACGTTTTACGCTTTTGTTCATGTTGGCTAGCGATCTCTTGAGGAGTCCTTGGAGATACCTTCCCACTCCCCTGCTAAGGCAGTCTTCAGTTCTTGCACGTTCCGGGGGGATGTTTGGTGAAAAACACGTTTTCCAAGAGCATCGCAGGCATAATCTACGGCGTTTAAGTCCCTTCCATGTCTTCGCTTTCCAGAGTGCCGCACATTTCAGTGGTTCTGTGCGTGTGCGTGTGCGTGTGTGTGTGTGTGTGTGTGAGAGAGAGAGAGAGAGAGAGAGAGAGAGAGAGAGGGAGGGAGGGAGGGAGAGAGAGAGAGAGAGAGAGAGAGAAAAGAGGTGGTGGTGATGGTGGTGGGGGCATTGTCTTCCATGAAGTCTGGATCTACGGCATCCGTAAACAGACAGATATGATGTGGGATAATCTCCCTGCAACACCTCGTGCGAAAAATATGTAGCGGTGGTTGGCCATTGTGCTTAATGCCTGCCCTCACCATAATGCCTAGATATTGATGAACATTTTGTGAGATGTAACGTGTTCCTCTCTCTCTCTCTCTCTGTACACTAACTGGTGGCCAGAATCATTCGCCTCAGTGAAGCGGGATTCGTTGGAGAACATCACTCGGGACCACTGTTGCTGACCACAGCCAAAATGCTCCCTATACTAACAAACACTTTCTCAACGACAGCATGGTTCAGGTGGGATGCATTTAATAAGCATCCGATCATACTAACCGGCGTAACTTAATCGCAGCGAAATGGTTCTGGCAGAGACGTGTCTACTGGTAGAAGTTGGAAAGTTTGCAGCGATCGTCCTAGGAGTGAGATGTCTACATCTACATCTACGTGATTACTCTGCTATTCACAATAAAGTTCAGTGAACCACCTTCAAGCTGTCTCTCTACCGTTCCACTCTCGAACGGCACGCGGGAGAAACCAGCGCTTAAATTTTCAGTGGAAGTCCTGTTTTCTCTTATTTTATAGTGATGATCATTTCTCCCTATGTAGGTGGGTGCCAACAGAATGTATTCGCAATCGGAGGAGAATACTGGTGATTGAAATTTCATGAAAAGATCCGGTCGAAACGAAAAACATCTTTGTTTTAGTGATTGTCACTCCAATTCACGTATCATATTTGTGGCACTATCTCCCCTTTTTCGTGATAATACAAAAAGAGCTGCCCTTCTTCGAACTTTTACGGTGTCATCCGTCAATCCCACCTGATGCGGATCCCACACCACACAAAAATACTCCAGAATAGGGCGGACAAGCGTGGTGTAAGCAGTCTCTTTAGTAGATCTGTTGCACCTTCTAAGTGTTCTGCCAATGAATCGCAGTCTTCGGTTTGCACTACCCACAACATTATCTATGGGATCATTCCAATTGAGGTTATTTGTGATTGTAATCCCTAAGTATTTAGTTGAATTTACAGCCTTCAGATTTGTGTGACTTAGAGCGTAATCAAAATTTAGCGGATTTCTTTTAGTACTCATGTGAGTAAATTCACACTTTTCTTTATTCAGGGTCAATGCCACTTTCCGCACCATACAGATATGTTATCTAAATCATCAAATGCTGCTTATCGATCCTCAAGAGGTGTGGTGGTCGGCCTACAATCACCTACGGCACCGCATAGCATTTCCATTTCTGTGGGCTTTTTTAATCGCGTGATGACACTTTTGGACTCACCCATTACTGTGGCCGCAGTAATGACACTTTGACCAACTTTGAGCCGTCCAACTGCTCGTTCACGATAGTGAGCACTAAAATCATGTCTTGCAGACATGTTACCGTACCACATGGAATGTCGCTCTAATCGGTTCCACAACAACCTTCATCACACGCCGTACTGCATTAGCTGTCGAATGCATACAGAGCGTTCGTGCACAGGCTTCGCTACAGTTAACATTCCCCCCCCCCTCTTCATTTCCATTTACTGTTACTGGTCTATTATTCTGCAGCAATTGTCATTTGTTCCGTAGCAAGTGGCAGTTGTCTCTTAATACTTGTCAAGTAGTGTAATTTACATCCAGGTCTGGGTTCACAGAGCATTTGCACGCGCTCTAAACGGCAACACTCGCCTAGCAAACCAGAAATGACTCAACCAGAAACTCCTCGCCCTCGCACGGAAACACATTTTACGATTATCTTAGCTGTTCGTTCTGCAACTCTGTTCATCACGAAGGCTCACTTACTCCAGCCCTTTGAAACGCACTACGAAAACGACACATCTGCCCCAGATGGCACGCGGCTTTTACACCTGAGGAGGGTAGCTGATCGGCTACTCGAATTCACGAGATCCAAACCGCTCTATGAAATTGTTTTAACGTTCAGACTTTTCAGCCAAAGGGCCTCCAGAGCGGAATGCAGTCACTTTCACTCACCAGTTCTTGCTCCAGTTAATGTAAATGCTCTAGAAGATGCTGATTCCTGCCAGGACTTCAGGCAACTTATTTCCGTCAGGTGCTGGAAAAGACTCGCTTTGAAACGAGCCTAGTATGCCCCGATCAGTGCCCATTTCGTAGAATGAGAGAAAGACCAGTCTAGCATACCAAGGCTGAACAAAGCCTTCTTATCATTATTAAATAACGCTGACGTCAAGAAAAGTCAAAAGAACGAGCACGCAGGCACCGCCAGAATATGATATGTTGTAATTTTCTGAGAAAACGATACTCGAGTTACGAGCGTGGAGGCACACCATGTAGAACGTCATCTGTTTGGACGACGCACTGGGCATGTGAAAGTTGTGTGACATTCTTTTACGTTTGTGCAACCGGTTTGCTCACATTCCTTTTTCTTGCCCTCTTCACCTGTGTAACGGCCTTGTCGGTTTATTTCAATTGGTTATTTGTCATATACACTGCGCAACACAATTAAAGTGCCACTTTTTCGAAAGCTCGTAACTATCTCCCACTCCGACGAAGAAGTTTTAAACTGGCTGAAATGTGTCTACAGCCTTCCGCCGTGATTGTGGTAAAGCATGACGCCCCGCTAAATCAACCTGGGCCTCGGTCTTGCTTCAGACTGCAAGGTGTCGACACATAGAAAAAACAGACCAGAGCTCAAAAGTTCAGGTAAGAAGTAAAGTGGGTTGATAACGTCACGTTGATACCAGATGTCACCATAAATCTGCTCAAAGCCATCGCGAACGTGTCACATATTTCACCCCTTCTTTTGACGCCTCTGCGACGGAGGTTAGAACAGTGGATCCCAGAGTTGAAATCTTGCGGTTGTCTTATGGGTGACCAAGGAAGACATTTTAGTCACCGGCCCTCACAATCGACAAGGAAAGGCCCTATGGGCTATAAAGTGTATCAATGAAACCATCCCTTTCTTTCGGGCGTTAAATCTCATACATTACACTGTCGAAAACAACAGCTAGCAGTGCGATGTGCCAGAGGACGACGTTCTTGATCACCTTTGTCACTGCTTACTCACCAAGCACGAGTCAACCCTTCTCTGAGGACATCGTGGGCCAGCAACATTATTTAATATAATCGCACTTCTTTGGAGAGCAGTGTGGCCGCAATTTGTGCATTTTTTTTGTCATCAGTCTACCTTTTTTTTTTTTTTTTTTGTCATCAGTCTACTGACTGGTTTGATGCAGCCCGCCACGAATTCCTTTCCTGTGCTAACCTCTTCATCTCAGAGTAGCACTTGCAACCTACGTCCTCAATTATTTGCTTGACGTATTCCAATCTCTGTCTTCCTCTACAGTTTTTGCCCTCTACAGCTCCCTCTAGTACCATGGAAGTCATTCCCTCATGTCTTAGCAGATTCCTATCATCCTGTCCCTTCTCCTTATCAGTGTTTTCCACATATTCCTTTCCTCTCCTATTCTGCGTAGAACCTCCTCATTCCTTACCTTATCAGTCCACCTAATTTTCAACATTCGTCTATAGCACCACATCTCTAATGCTTCGATTCTCTTCTGTTCCGGTTTTCCCACAGTCCATGTTTCACTACCATAGAATGCTGTACTCCAGACGTACATCCTCAGAAATTTCTTCCTCAAATTAAGGCCGGTATTTGATGTTAGTAGACTTCTCTTGACCAGAAACGCCTTTTTTTGCCATAGCGAGTCTGCTTTTGATGTCCTCCTTGCTCCGTCCGTCAGTAGTTATTTTACTGCCTAGGTAGCAGAATTCCTTAACCTCATTGACTTCGTGACCATCAATCCTGATGTTAAGTTTCTCGCTGTTCTCATTTCTACTACTTCTCATTACCTTCGTCTTTTTCCGATTTACTCTCAAACCATACTGTGTACTCATTAGACTGTTCAGTCCGTTCAGCAGATCATTTAATTCTTCTTCACTTTCACTCAGGATAGCAATGTCATCAGCGAATCGTATCATTGATATCCTTTCACCTTGTATTTTAATTCCACTCCTGAACCTTTCTTTTATTTCCATCATTGCTTCCTCGATGTACAGATTGAAGTGTAGGGGCGAAAGGCTACAGCCTTATCTTACACCCTTCTTAATACGAGCACTTAGTTCTTGATCGTCCACTCTTATTATTCCCTTTTGGTTGTTGTACATATTGTATATGACCCGTCTCTCCCTATAGCTTACCCCTACTTTTTTCAGAATCTCGAACAGCTTGCACCATTTTATATTGTCGAACTCTTTTTCCAGGTCGACAAATCCTATGGACGTGTCTTGATTTTTCTTTAGCCTTGCTTCCATTATTAGCCGTAACGTCACAATTGCCTCTCTCGTGCCTTTACTTTTCCTAAAGCCGAACTGATCTTCACCTAGCGCATTCTCAATTTTCTTTTCCATTCTTCTGTATATTATTCTTGTAAGCAGCTTCGATGCATGACCTGTTAAGCTGATTGTGCGATAATTCTCGCACTTGTCAGCTCTTGCTTCTTCGGAATTGTGTTGATGATGCTTTTCCGAAAGTCAGATGGTATGTCGCCAGACTCATATATTCTACACACCAACGTGAATAATCGTTTTGTTGCCACTTCCCCTAATGATTTTAGAAATTCTGATGGAATGTTATCTATCCCTTCTGCCTTATTTGACCGTAAGTCCTCCAAAGCTATTTTAAATTCCGATTCTAATACTGGATCCCCTATCTCTTCTAAATCGACTCCTGTTTCTTTTTCTATCACATCAGACAAATCTTCACCCTCATAGAGGCTTTCAATGTATTCTTTCCACCTCTCTGCTCTCTCCTCTGCATTTAACAGTGGAATTCCCGTTGCACTCTTAATATTACTACCGTTGCTTTTAATGTCACCAAAGGTTATTTTGACTTTCCTGTATGCTGAGTCTGTCCTTCCGACAATCAAATCTTTTTCGATGTCTTCACATTTTTCGTGCACCCATTTCGTCTTAGCTTCCCTGAACTTCCTATTTATTTCATTTCTCAGCGACTTGTATTTCTGTATTCCTGATTTTCCCGGATCATGTTTGTACTTCCTCCTTTCATCAATCAACTGAAGTATTTCTCGTGTTACCATGGTTTCTTCGCAGCTACCTTCTTTGTACCAGTGTTTTCCTTCCCAACTTCTGTGATGGCCCTTTTTAGAGATGTCCATTCCTCTTCAATTGTACTGCCTACTGCGCTATTCCTTATTGCTGTATCTACCCCGTTAGAGAACTTCAAACGTATCTCGTCATTCCTTAGAACTTCCGTATCCCGCTTCTTTGCTTATTGATTCTTCCTGACTAATGTATTGAACTTCAGCTTACTCTTCATCACTACTATATTGTGATCTGAGTCTATATCTGCTCCTGGGTAAGCCTTACAATCCAGTATCTGATTTCGGAATCTCTGTCTGACCATGACGTAATCTAACTGAAATCTTCCCTATCTCCCGGCCTTTTCCAAGTATACCTCCTCCTCTTGTGATTCTTGAACAGCGTATTCGCCATTACTAGCTGAAACTTATTACAGAACTCAATTAGTCTTTCTCCTCTTTCATTCCTTGTACCAAGCCCATATTCTCCTGTAACCTTTTCTTCTACGCCTTCCCCTACAACTGCATTCCAGTCGCCCATGACTATTAGATTTTCGTCCCCCTTTACATACTGCATTACCCTTTCAATATCCTCATACACTTTCTCTATCTGTTCATCATCATGTATACCTGAACTATCGTTGTCGGTGTTGGTCTGCTGTTGATTCTGATTAGAACAACCCGGTCACTGAACTGATCACAGTAACACACCCTCTGCCCTAACTTCCTATTCATAACGAATCCTACACCTGTTATACCATTTTCTGCTGCTGTTGATATTATCCGATACTCATCTGACCAGAAATCTTTGTCTTCCTTCCACTTCACTTCACTGACCCCTACTATATCTAGATTGAGCCTTTGCATTTCCCTTTTCAGATTTTCTAGTTTCCCTACCACGTTCAAGCTTCTGACATTCCACGCCCCGACTCGTAGAATATTATCCTTTCGTTGATTATTCAATCTTTTTCTCACGGTAACATCCCCCTTGGCAGTCCCCTCCCGGAGATCCGAATGAGGGACTATTCCGGAATCTTTTGCCAATGGAGAGATCATCATGACACTTCTTCAGCTACAGGCCACATGTCCTGTGGATACACGTTACGTGTCTTTAATGCAGTGGTTTCCATTGACTTCTGCATCCTCATGTCTTTGATCATTGCTGATTCTTCCGCCTTTAAGGACAATTTCCCACCCCTAGGACAAGAGAGTGCCCTGAACCTCTATCCGCTCCTCCGCACTCTTTAACAAGGCCGTTGGCAGAATGAGGCTGACTTCTTATGCCGGAAGTCTTCGGCCGCCAATGCTGATTATTTATCAAAATTTAGGCAGTGGTGGGGATCGAACCCGGGACTGAAGACGTTTTGATTATGAATCAAGGAAGCTACCCCTAGACCACGGAGCTCTGGTGTACAGCATGAAATCACTAGGAACCGTTCAAAACCATTCGACGAAGATCCGAAGCAGCTAGGGGTCAGCCCTCCTGTGGCGTGTTGTGATCTGTGAGGGAGAGGAGGGGGGGGGGGGGGGGGAGAATGGGACGTTTACACGTGTGTGAATAACATGCAAGAGGGACCCTCTAAGACCATCCACCGCGCTCCTTTGTTGAACACTTTCAAAACGGCCCTGGACAGGGACAACTCATGACGGAATCCTAGGTTCCTAAGGCAGGCTGCGCTGCTGTTCTTGGCCCTGCTAGCTGGCTTTCGGAACTGTAGGTGTGTCAGTGAGTTGGTCGCTGCAGGTGTCAAATGAAGGGTTGAAGTGTGAGTAAAACGGAGCGCACTGGCCTTTACATCTTGTGACACGACTAAGCTGGTGTTGGACAGAAATGCGGAGCAATGCGGTGCCAATGTGACATCATTAAGCCACCTTACATCCGAGCTCCAGCTGTCTCTTCGCATGTATCGAAACCTTGCTGTTTGAAGTGTCGCGAAGCCAGTGGGAGACTTCACATGGCGCATTCTTTTGCACCATTACAGAGAAAGGTTGAAGCGCCTTTCAGCCACATTTCAAACATCTGTATTGGAATAGGATAAAACTATCGGGGCATCGAAAAGGTGACCGAATGTGTTGCGCAAATATATACACTGCGGAACACAGTGTACAAGACGATTAAAGCATCTCGTGTTCGAAAACTCGTGACTGTCTCCCATTACAACACAGAAGTATGTATATCTAAGAAAAAAAGGACGCAACTCGAAGGAATTATCCCAATGGAACGGAAATTGGTAGATCTGGTGTACACGTACAGACAAGCAGCTGATTTCAATTTCAGGAAAACTCAATGATTTATTCAAGAGAAAGAACTTCAAGGACTGAGCAAACCAACAACGCATTGGGCAACATCTGGCCCTTCTGAAACCAGTTATTCGGCTTAGAATTGATTGATAGAGTTGTTGGATGCCCTCTTGATGGATATCGTGCCAAATTCTGTCCTATTGCCGCTTTAGATCGCCAAAATCACGGGATGGCTGGAGGGTCCGGTTCATAGTACTCCAAACGTCCTAAATTGGGAAGTGATCCGGCGGCCTTGCTGGCCAAGAAGCGATTTGGCAAGTATAAAGACCAGGATTAGAAACTCTTGCGGGACGGCATTATCTTCCAGAAAAGCAAGCACAGGACTGCTTGCCATGAAGGACAACAAAAAATGGCGTAAAATATCTTCGATGTACTGCTGTGATATAAGTGTGCCGTGGATGACAACCAAAGGGTTCCTGCTATGAAGAAAAATGGGACCCTGGACCATCACCTCTAGTTGTCGGATCGTATGGCGGGCGACAACGAAGCTGGTATCCTATCGCTGTCCACGGCGTCTCCAGACTCGTCTTCGCTGGTAGTCGGGGCTCTATTCGAAGCGAGATTCATAACTGAAGACAATTTTACTCCAGTCAGTGAGATTCCAGGCCGAGAACGTTTCTGGAGATGCCCCGTCCAGAGGCAGGAAACCAACAACCGGGCGTGCCATTTCATAGCAAGAACTATTTAACTGCCATCCACGGAATACAGAAAAACGGTATGTCGATGACATTCTGCGCCCCGTTTTGTTGCCCCTCATAGCAAGTCATCCTCGGATTGCATTTCAGCATTTCTTTGTCTTCATGCTTGCCAAACCCTATCTTGGCCAACGAGGTCACATAATCTTTCCCGAAATGAGAAAGTTTGGATGATCGTGGGCAGGGCCTTCCAACCATCACGCCAGCTGGATGGAATTTCGCGCGACTTCCTTCAGGATTATACACAAGTCCATCAATCAATGACAAGCCGAATAACTGGCAAAGGGAGACCAAATCGTTATTGACTTGCCCAATTTCGCATTCGGGAGGACGACGGTTCAATCCCGCGTCCGGCCATCCTGATTTAGGTTTTCCGTGATTTCCCCAAATCACTCCAGACAAATGCCGGGATGGTTCCTCCGAAAGGGCACGGCCGACTTCCTTTCCCGTCCTTCCCTAATCCGATGAGACCGAGGACCACGCTTGTTTGTCTGTGGTTGTACGTCACATGTTGCGATTTCCGTCGCGTTCGGATAATTCTTTCGTGGTTCGTGTTTCTTATATTTGTCTTAGACTGTATAAAAGGCTTAGTTCTGTTACAAAAATTACACATCCAAGAAACCCATAGACCATAAGGCTCAAACTACCTTGTCGTGAGTAAATAACTAAATTACTCAAGTACAAAGTAACTTGTCTAAACTATAATTTCTTCATATCAGGGAAGCGTTTGCACCAAAAAGCCTCAGTTATCCTGGATGATACGAAAACTGAACCCCTAAGAACACTTGGTTGGACGTCAATGAAACTTTTTACATGTATACGCCGGTGGTTGGTATGTAAATTATTGGAGCTGCAATTTTCTGTGGCACCTAGAACGCCAACCAAAAAGCATTAACGTTATTTGTGTTTACTGTTTGACTGACAAAAATGGTTCAAATGGCTCTGAGCACTGTGGGACTTAACTGCTGAGGTCATCAGTCCCCTAGAACTTAGAACTACTTAAACCTAACTAACCTAAGGACATCACACACACCCATGCCCGAGGCAGGATTCGAACCTGCGACCGTAGCAGCAGCGTGGTTCCGGACTGAAGTGAGTAGAACCGCTCGGCCACAGCTGCCGGCGTTTGTGTGTGATGTTAATAGAAGCCTTCACATGAAACCGTAAGTCCCTAGTCAGGCTGCTGATTGACTGCTGCCGGATGACACAGAATATTGCAGAGAATTTATTAATTGTTCTCTAATTTCAGACGTAGATGTGAAAGTTAAACGCTATTCACGCCCCTGATACACCCTACCATGCTTGGTAACAACACTAATCACGAACGATACTAATCCCGTCTGGTCGCCGATATAACTGTGACAGAGAATTTCATTTCTTATCACCTACGTACCGGCCGATGACGTGTACATGTACGAAGCTATGTTGACATTCAACCACGTCTTCCGGATGCTTCAATGTCACTACAAAGCGAAAGGCGTCCCCGGAAGCTGATCAGAAAGCCTCCCCGGTGCGTCTGACAAACCGGTTTCAGGCACTGTCTCTGGCTGAGCCAGATGCAGCTGCCTGCCCTGTTTCAGAGGATCATTCTCAGCCTTCAAGGTCTGGGCAATCGCAGAGGTTGGGCTTACTGGTAGTTGGGAGCTCCAATGTTAGGCGCGTAATGGGGCCCCTTAGGGATATGGCGGCTAAGGAGGGGAGGAAATCCAGTGTGCACTCCGTGTGCATTCCGGGAGAAGTCATTCCTGATGTGGAAAGGGTCCTTCCGGATGCCATGAAGAGCACAGGGTGCAGCCAGCTGCAGGTGGTGGCACATGTCGGCACTAATGACGTGTGTCGCTTTGGATCTGAGGAAATTCTCTCTGGATTCCAACGGCTATCTGATTTGGTGAAGGCTGCCGGTCTTGCTTACGAGATGAAGGCAGAGCTCACCATCTGCAACATCGTTGACAGAACCGACTGCGGACCTTTGGTGCAGAGCCGGGTCGAGGGTCTGAATCAGAGGCTCAGACGGTTTTGCGACCGTATTGGCTGCAGATTCCTTGACTTGCGCCATAGGGTGGTGGGGTTTCGGGTTCCGCTGAATAGGTCAGGAGTTCACTACACTCAGCTGGCGGCTACATGGGTAGCGGAGGCTGTGTGGCGTGGACTGGGCGGTTTTTTAGGTTAGAAGGCCTCGGGAAAGTGCGGGATGGGCTGCAATGTCAAAGGGTGCTTGGCAATTACAGGACGTGCTTGGATCAAGGAACAGTCGGAATTATAGTTGTAAACTGTTGTAGTTGCGCTGGAAAAGTCCCTGAGCTTCAAGCGCTAATAGAAAGCACAGAAGCTGATATCGTTATAGGTACAGAAAGCTGGCTAAAGCCTGAAATAAGTTCTGCAGAAATTTTTACGAAGTCTCAGACGGTGTTCAGGAAAGATAGATTAGGCAGAATTGGTGGTGGAGTGTTGGTGTCTGTCAGTAGTGGTTTATCTTGTAGTGAAGTCGAAGTAGATACTCTGTGCGAATTGGTGTGGGTGGAGGTTATACTTAACAGCCGAATCAAGTTAATAATTGGCTCCTTCTACCGACCCCCAGACTCCGATGATACAGTTGCGGAACAGTTCAGAGAAAGTTTGAGTCTCGTAACAAATAAATACCCCACTCATACGGTTATAGTTGGTGGGGACTTCAACCTACCCTCGGTATGTTGGCAAAAATACTTGTTCAAAACCGGTGGTAGGCACAAAACGTCTTCCGAGATTGTCCTAAATGCATTCTCCGAAAATTATTTAGAGCAGTTAGTCCACGAACCCACGCGAATTGTAAATGGTTGCGAAAACACACTTGACCTCTTGGCCACAAACAATCCAGAGCTGATAGAGAGCATCATGACTGATACAGGGATTAGTGATCACAAGGTCATTGTAGCTAGGCTCAATACCATTTCTTCCAAATCCATCAGAAACAAACGCAAAATAATTTTATTTAAAAAAGCGGATAAAGTGCCACTAGAAGCCTTCCTAAAAGACAATTTCCATTCCTTCCGAACTGACTATGCGAATGTAGACGAGATGTGGCTCAAATTCAAAGATATAGTAGCAACAGCAATTGAGATATTCATACCTCATAAATTGGTAAGAGATGGAACGGATCCCCCGTGGTACACAAAAAAGGTCCGAACGCTGTTGCAGAGGCAACGGAAAAAGCATGCGAAGTTCAGAAGAACGCGAAATCCTGAAGATGGGCTAAAATTTACAGACGCGCGAAATTTGGCACGTACTTCGATGCGAGATGCCTTTAATAGGTTCCACAACGAAACATTGTCTCGAAATTTGGTAGAAAATCCGAAGAAATTCTGGTCGTATGTAAAGTACACAAGCGGCAAGAAGCAGTCAATACCTTCGCTGCGCAGTGCCGATGGTACTGTTATCGACGACTGCGCCGCTAAAGCGGAGTTATTGAACGCAGTTTTCCGAAATTCTTTCACCAGGGAAGACGAATGGAATATTCCAGAATTTGAAACACGAACATCTGCTAGCATGAGTTTCTTAGAAGTAGATACCTTAGGGGTTGCGAAGCAACTCAAATCGCTTGATACGGGCAAGTCTTCAGGTCCAGATTGTATACCGATTAGGTTCCTTTCAGATTACGCTGATACTATAGCTCCCTACTTAGCACTCATATCACTCATATACAACCGCTCGCTCACCGATAGATCTGTACCTACAGATTGGAAAATTGCGCAGGTCGCACCAGTGTTCAAGAAGGGTAGTAGGAGTAATCCATTTAACTACAGATCTATATCATTGACGTCGGTTTGCAGTAGGGTTTTGGAGCATATACTGTATTCAAACATTATGAATCACCTCGAAGGGAACGATCTATTGACACGTAATCAGCATGGCTTCAGAAAACATCGCTCTTGTGCAACGCAGCTAGCTCTTTATTCGCACGAAGTAATGGCCGCTATCGACAGGGGATCTCAAGTTGATTCCGTATTTCTAGATTTCCGGAAAGCTTTTGACACCGTTCCTCACAAGCGACTTCTAATCAAGCTGCGGAGCTATGGGGTATCGTCTCAGTTGTGCGACTGGATTCGTGATTTCCTGTCAGGAAGGTCGCAGTTCGTAGTAATAGACGGCAAAGCATCGAGTAAAACTGAAGTGATATCAGGTGTTCCCCAGGGAAGCGTCCTGGGACCTCTACTGTTCCTGATCTATATAAATGACCTGGGTGACAATCTGAGCAGTTCTCTTAGGTTGTTCGCAGATGATGCTGTAATTTACCGTCTAGTAAGGTCATCCGAAGACCAGTATCAGCTGCAAAGCGATTTAGAAAAGATTGCTGTATGGTGTGTCAGGTGGCAGTTGACGCTAAATAACGAAAAGTGTGAGATGATCCACATGAGTTCCAAAAGAAATCCGTTGGAATTCGATTACTCGATAAATAGTACAATTCTCAAGGCTGTCAATTCAACTAAGTACCTGGGTGTTAAAATTACAAACAACTTCATTTGGAAGGACCACATAGATAATATTGTCGGGAAGGCGAGCCAAAGGTTGCGTTTCGTTGGCAGGACACTTAGAAGATGCAACAAGTCCACTAAAGAGACAGCTTACACTACACTCGTTCGTCCTCTGTTAGAATATTGCTGCGCGGTGTGGGATCCTTACCAGGTGGGATTGACGGAGGACATCGAGAGGGTGCAAAGAAGGGCAGCTCGTTTTGTATTATCGCGTTATAGGGGAGAGAGTGTGGCAGATATGATACACGAGTTGGGATGGAAGTCATTACAGCATAGACGTTTTTCGTCGCGGCGAGAGCTTTTTACGAAATTTCAGTCACCAACTTTCTCTTCCGAATGCGAAAATATTTTGTTGAGCCCAACCTACATAGGTAGGAATGATCATCAAAATAAAATAAGAGAAATCAGAGCTCGAACAGAAAGGTTTAGGTGTTCGTTTTTCCCGCTCGCTGTTCGGGAGTGGAATAGTAGAGAGATAGTATGATTGTGGTTCGATGAACCCTCTGCCAAGCACTTAAATGTGAATTGCAGAGTAGTCATGTAGATGTAGATGTAGATGTACAATGGATCTGTATTAGAACAGCTCACTCCTCCTTTGAGGCCAGGCAATAATAAAAAAAGCACTCACTGCCAGTGCTGTGTGAATGATTCTTGGTAATCAGTTGTCACGTCCTTCAAACCGACTTATTTTCTCTATGACTGTTCTTTTGTTAGTATCTCATGAATCTGGATTGCAAGTTGCTACGCTGACTAGTCTTCTTTATAGATAAGGCGGCTTCCACTTTAGCTTCCGATAACTGTGCTGATGTAGATTTACCATTTTTTATATCTGTATCCACTCGTTCAGACCTCCTACAGTACAGTTGTAATAAATGTTTTTTTGATAGAAACACAAAATGTTGCGCAGGTAGGGAAATCAGCGGCGTAATAAGAGTAACTGGCACCGAGGACAAAACCTCGAGTTTGCGCCCCCTCCACTTGCACCAGGACCGACGTTCCCTCGTTTTATTAAATCTTCGTCGCTATTAATTGGGTTATTAAGATCACCACAATTTAGAAATGAAGTAAAAGGTAGACGTTTAATTTTTTTTTTTTTTTTTGTGCGGTGTAGTTCAAAACATGGGACAATACACAGACCAAACTCCTACACCAACAACACGGTTCTTTTTCATTGGTTCATTACCGATCAGTGCGAAGCCGTAGCAAACAGAATAACAAACACAAATTCTAGCTCTTAGACTATCATTCTGTTGGCCCACTTGACAAAATGACTGTGGAACCATCTAGTAGAAAGAAAAAGGGTCTGTATAACAGTCGGAAGGAAGACATATGCAACACAGTCCAGTCCAAATCTCTTCACGAGTTCTCTTCCCTCACGTTCTCGCCCTTCGCGTTTTGGTGGTCTCCAATACATTTTCTTTTCTGGTCCTTTTTTTTCTACTCCTACTTCTTCTCCTCTCTCTCTACTGCTTCACCCTACCTATTCCTCTCTGTTTTTGTCCTCCCTCACGTCCTTCGCCCGTCAGAATCTGTATACCCGATTCATCAGTGGCCAACATCTGTAACTTGTTTTCACAGACTACCTGTAACAGCGATGTCGTCTCGCCGTCCATCAAATGTCAATTATCCTTACTTTCCGTCTCAAAGGAAATTTACGTTTCCACCAAAAAAATTTCAGAAGTCATTCAGGGATATTTTATGACTATTAAGTATGACGGGCCGTTGGTCTCCAGTGGCTCGTTACAGAGCAATAACGTTAATCACGATTTATTCTGTTTGTTACCGCAGCCACCTCTGACTATGTGAAAATAGATTCGGAAGCCTGTAATATTGAACCGCCAGAAAGTAAAACACAAGAACTGAGTAATACTACAAACATCAGAGATATGCAAAAGTGCAGTGATGTGGTTGTCGTTGCTCCAGAAATTGCTCAGTAGAGAATTGTGTGCTTTCCCATTGCATTCACTGAAATCATAGAGGAGGTACATGTCACCCATCTCTTCGTCACTAAACGTAATTATCCTGCTGTCTATCCCTGGATAACGTTCTACTGACACTGCTGGAAGAACAAACCCGAAATGGAATAGAGCAGTACCGAATTCAAGCTTGAGGCAAATGAAATGAAAATGAAATGGCATCATCGGCTGAGTTTGTTCGGCAGCCTGGTGCTAGTATTTTTATTTGAAGCCACTTCGGCGACATGCGCGCCGATGAAGATGAGATGAACCGGAATCTACCCGGGAGCGTGGGATCTCGAGGCAGCGACATTAACAGCTAGAACACGAGCTGCGAATGAGGGAGAAGAGTAACGTTGGTATTAATATAACAAACAGCAGATGCCCTCAATGACAGGTTTAAATTTGTTTCCAGCCACGACGTTCAGAGCAATCCGTCGCATTTGCTTTGTTGTGCGGGTGTTTTCCTTGCGGTACCGATACAAATATAAATAACAATAAGGAACCTGGCATTGCTTTTCAGTTAATAGGTATGTATCGGAATTGTATATACGTCCTGATCTCTATCTCTCACCTCGCCCCCTCTTTCTGTCGATACCTCCTCGCCCCACTATCTTTGTCCACCTTCTCCTCCCTCCCTTTTTTGTCCATCTTCTCCTTCCCTCTCTTTGCGTCGATTTCCTCCGACCCTCTCTGTCCATCTCTTCTTCCCCTCCCCCTCTCTCTGACCTTGAGCCTGATTTATAGCTACAGCGAAAGGAAACTTGACTGGGAACTTAAGGTGCTTAAAATAAGTGTGTAAATCGGTTGGGATCATTGGCACCTGGGATATGAGGGATCTCTCTTACTGCTGGATTTGTAGGGATAATAGATTCAGTCACAGTATTTCGCAGAAATAAATCTTCAAACGGATAGGATTACAATGTTTCGCACGATACAGATTCAATAGTAGTATTCTAATCATAAGGAGATATACCAACAAACAACTTTCGCGTTCTCTGTTACAACAAGGAAACGAAACAGTACATACTTGAGCATACAATGTCTGTTTAAAATAATATAAAACGAGAAAGAATACATATAGGAGAAAGAATTTGTCTATTAATTTATTTCGCCTGCTGACGTAGTTAAACGTGACTGTAAGAAAGAAAACTAAATCCCACACTATCACAGTACATCATTTTCTTTCTCACAACCGGTTTTAACGGGAAACCTGTACATTTTTGATAAAAAGGTATATAGCCTATGTCCGTCTGAATGTTTATGACAGTATTGTGTAAAAATTTGAAGTAAATCGGTCAAGAACCTGTCGAGATTTTTGCTAACACATTTCCTGTTTATATGTTGGCTCTGAGCGCTATGGGACTTAACATCTGAGATCATCAGTCCCTTAGAACTTACAACTACTTAAACCTAACTAACCTAAGGACGTTAACACATCCATGCTCGAGGCAGGATTCGAACCTGCGACCGTAGCGGTCGCGTGGTTCCAGACTGTAGCGCCTAGAACCGCTCGGCCACACCAGCCGGCTGTTTATATATTAATTATATATTTATACACCACATACACTAGCAAATATGTAGCCTATGTCCATCTGCGCCTTTATTAGAATATCCTGCAAAAATCTGTAGTAAAACGGTGAAGAACTATTCAAGATTTTTGGTAACAATGTTAAACAACAACTTGTTTCTATATATTAGCACGGGTTACGTGGCATGTAGTCCCATTCTCAAGAAATGAGTGTTGGAGGGCAGATGCACGAATCGTGCATCGTCGACTGGGCAAGGCCGTAGTAGAGCTGCTTTGCCATTGCCTTCCACCGACGTCATGTGAGGTGTTAGTTGGGCCTTTGTGTCTTATGTACGACTGTGATAATTGCTTACACAGTCTAGTCTTGGATCTCTGTTGTTGCCGATGAAGTAAAGGACGACAGCGAAAAGCGTTGCCGGCGTATAGCCTATTCTTCTTCAATAGCACTAAGGGGGCCGCACAGCATATCGTCCCCATCCGGCGGACGGATCTCCATCAACTGTGTCAAAGGCCATCACTTTCTGAGAAACTGCGGACGAGATTGGAATTTAATCCGGGACATTGGCCCACAGACCGGTGAACGAGAACTTCACGCCACCGCCTCTCCTCCTCTTGCCGGCCAGATTCTGTCAGTGAAAATTTCACATCACTAGGATTCGAATCAACTTACCTCCAAATCGAACGCCATCATACAAGCCTGCATTGGTGAACTTGGATATGGAGGAAATGAAAAGATAAATGGGAGAGAGCAACGAGAGAAAATGCAGTTACTCTGTAACGACTCATGGGAGAGCACGTGTCACTTATGCGAAAATTTTTAGAAAATATCCCTGAACGACTTTTGAAATTTTGTCGGTCTGGTTCGGATTCACCTGGACCTGCGATGCTACTAGTTGCAATGCAAGTGGCTCCTTGTTCCTCCATCTCTTCCAACCCTGACAAGCCCCCGGAAGAGTGTCATGTGCTTCAGGAAGAGTGTGAATGTAGAACAGGTATTCAATAGTATGGAATACAGAAGCTGATCGAGAAACGTGAGAGGTGAGGGATAAAAGGTGGTTCAGAAAGCGGCCCCGAGTATCACGGGGAACAGGAAGGGTATCAGAAAGGGTGATGGGAATGAGAAAGGAAGAGGCTGCCGGCGGAGCCGGAGAGGGGAGGGCGGAAGGGCGGGAGGGAGGGAGGGAGGGAGGGATTGCGGAGCACACCTGCTGCCGGACAGCGCGGGCACGCCCCTCCAGCTCGCAACTACCCACAGAGGGCCGCGCGGCTGCAGCCAGAGCAGCGAGGACCGTTGCACCGTGGAGGAGCGGCAGCTGCACTGCTCCAGCCTGGCGCAGCAGCCGGCAGGTTTCACTGTGCGCCGCTGCACCTCAAACGGGACAGGGCACAGTAGATCGCCCCTCCCAACACGTCTCATCGCGCGCTGACGGATATGGAGAGTGTTACACCACGAAGTACTAGAGAGATATTTATCAAACGTTGCGGCAATGTTCATCATTTAATGGGCTTTACTAGGTCTGTTCATAAACTGATACCTCTTCGGCCTCTTTATTTTTATTTATTTATTTCTCAATCATCAGTCTTACTGGTTTGATGCGGCCCTCTCCCCTGCTATCCTCTTCATCTCAGAGCTGATAGTACCATTTGCACTCCACGTCCTCAGTTATTTGCTGGACGTACGCTAGTCTCTTTCTTCCCCTGCAGTTTTGACCTTTACTCCCTCTAGTACTATGGACGTTATTCCCTGCTGTCGTAACACACATCCAATCGTCCCGTCAGTTATACTTGTCATTGTTTCCCATAATTATGTTCCTTTCTTCGTCGTTTTTGCGGAGAATTTTCTCATTCTTTATCTTATCAGTCCACCTAATTTGCAACATCCGTTTGGAGCACCACATCCCAAACGCATCGATTCTTTTTTTTTTCGATTTCCCCACTGTCCACGATTCATTTCCTTTCTTCGTCGTTTTTGCGGAGAATTTTCTCATTCTTTATCTTATCAGTCCACCTAATTTGCAACATCCGTTTGGAGCACCACATCCCAAACGCATCGATTCTTTTTTTTTTTCGACTTCCCCACTGTCCACGATTCATTTTCATACAACTCTGTGCTCCAAACATATTTTCTCAGAAATTTCTTCCTCAGATTAAGGCTGACTTCTCTTGGCCAGGAATGCTCTATTCATGTCCTCGTTGCTTCGTCCGTCATTCGTTATTTTGCTGTCAAGGCAGCATAATTCCTTAACTTCCTACCCTTCAATTTTGGCGTTATTGTTAACGCTATTCTCATTTCTACTACTTCTCATTACTTTTTCCTGTCTTCGATTTCATCGCAACTCATATTCATTGATCATTAGAGTGTTCATTTCATTCGACACGTCCTGTAATTCCTCCTCACTTTCAGTGAGGACAGCAATGTCATCAGCTAATTTTATCATTGATATTCTTTCACCCTGACTTTTAATTCCACTCTTAAAAACTTCCTTTTGTATCAGCCAATGCACGTTCTATGTACAGTTTGAACCGTAGGGGGGGGGGGGGGGGGGGGAGTTTAGATCACTGTTTCACACCCTTTTTAATCCGAGCACTCCATTCTTTTTGCTCCCTGGTTCTTATACCTTTGTAAATTATCCATTTTTTTCTTGTAGATTATTCCACTTTTTCTCAGAAATTCGAACATCTTGTACCATTTTACATTGTCAAACGCTTCTTCTAGATCAACGAATGCTACGAGCGTGTTTTGATATTTCTTCAACCTTGCTTCCAAGATCACGCGCAACGTCAGAGCTGCCTCACTGGTGCCTTTAGCTTTACAAAAGCCAAACTGATCATCAACTGCCAGGCGTTTAATTTCTGCCTATTATTCTTGTCAGCAAGCTGGATGCATGAGTTGTTAAGTTGATTGTGCGATAATTCTTGCACTTGTCAGCTCTTGCTGTCTTCGGAATTGCCTAGATGATTTTCTGCCAAAACTCTGATGGTATATCGCCAGTCTCATACATTCTTCACATCAGATTTGATAATCGCTTAGTTGCCAATTCAGAAATTCCTAGGTAGTGTTGTCTATCCATTCTGCCTTATTTAATTCCAAGTCTTCTAAAGCTACAGTTAACTCTTTCTAATACTGGATTCCCTTTTTCAGTCACGTAATCAGACAAGTTCTTCCGCCTGGTAAAGACCTCCACTGTACTCCTTCTACCTGTTCGCTCTCTTCTTCTTACAAAGAAATTCCAATTACACTCTGAACTTCGACACCCTTCTTTTTAATTTCGTCGGAGGTTGATTTGACTTCCCTATATGCTGAATCAGTCTTTCCGATGTCCATTTCTTTTTCGATTTTTTCATATTTTTCCTGCAGCCGTTTCCCCTTACCTTCCCTGCTGTTCCACGATTAAATTTCTTTATTCCTGATTTTCTCGGAAGAGTTTTGTAGGTTCTTCTTTCGATCTATTGAAGAATTTCTTCGGTTACCCAACGCTTTTCTGTGTTATCTTCCTTGTTCCTCTGTCTGTCTGACCTGCTTCTGTTATTTCCCTTTTTAGAGATTTACTTCCTGTTTAACTGAACTGTCTACTGTGATATTCTTTCTCGCTTCGCCTATTTATACAGGGTGAACATTCATAAAACCGACAAACTACAGTGACAGATAGGTAACTGGAAATTGAGGAAAAAACGTACCAAAAACATGTGTCCAGAAATGAATCGTCACCACGGTAGATGGCGCGTACGAACGAAAATTCCTCTGACTAGGTGCCCTGTGTTACTTGTATGTTGCAGGCTAAGTAACTATCACAGCATACTGTAAGCAGCAGAATGGTTCGTCGGTGAAGAGGACGGATGAAAGAAATTCCGTAATCGTAATGGTCTGGTGCAAAAACCATAAACAAAACCTTCCCGTAGAGGGAAATTCACTGCTGATAATCTTTGCACTTGTTGCAGGTAATAGGGATAGTAGCGGTTGTCATGCAGGATACACATAATCGTACTTTGGCTTACACCACTTGGGCAGGCCACTTGCCTGGAGCTTGTACTAGGGTTCGTCTCAATATCCTGTAGAACCCGGTCCTCCAAACCTGGTGTATGTACTGTCTGCCGCCGCCCTGCACATTCGCCTGTTAAGAAGGACCCGTGATCACACAAACACCCAAAAGGACATGAAATGTTGCGTGATGTGGTTGGTGTCTGTGATGGTACTTGTTTTGGTATAGCCGTGCTGCCTCTCGACCGTTTCCATCTACTTGGCCGTATTCACCATCTCGGCTTGTTCTCGACATGAATCCCGGAACATTCTGTTGCTTACAGTACGCTGCATCACTCACACAGCCTGCAACATACAAAGAACGCACCACACGTGGCCAGAGGAACCTTCATTCGTCAGCGCCATACCGTGGCAAAGATGCATTTCTGAACAACTGTTCATAGTACCTTTTTTCCTCCATTTCCAGTCAGGAATACGTCCCTGCAATTTGTCGGTTTTATTAATGTTCACACTGTATAAATCTATACTTAAATGCTGCTATTATTTCTCTTCACATAGTCGCCAATTAAACTGAAACATTTGTCGTACCTATCATCAAAGAACGCTGCCCCCTGATAGTTCTGTCAGTTATTGACGGAACATTTTATCTCATCGTTGGTCATGAACCGCTGAGGAGCCATCCAAGTCTGGGGGAGATGGAAATCGTTTGGTGCCTAGTGCGGACTATAGTGAGAATGTTTAAATATCTACCATCCAAAATGTCTGAGGTTTTCCTTCGTTTGATTCCCAGTATTAGGACAGCGCACTGCTGTGAAAGATAATGGTTGCTTAGGTAAAAGACCGCAATGTTTCTGTTGGAACGACCTTCGGAGTTTCGTAAGAGTTTTTCAATAAACTTGTGACTTCACAGTATTCTCACACGTCACTTCTCACGAAATATGTTGTCAAGATTCCTTTGCGAAGCCAAAAACCGTAACCATCGTTTTGCGGTTTGGCAGCGTCAGCTTGCATGTTTTGAACTTACAGGGAGAAAGAATGTGGTTCCATCCTTATATATTCTGGTATTCACCACATGGGAAACTTATGATAACCTTACGTCTCTGTGTTAAAGACGGTTGCCTTTGAAATGTGAGAAACATCTTTAGAAAGTTCGTAAATTGTGAATGGACGTCTCGCACAAAGTTCGTCCGCATCTCAGCTACCATCAATCTATATCTGTGCGACTAGCCTTAAATTTTTGTGCATCACTCTCTCGTAACACCATCACTCAAAACCATCCTCATATGCCCGACACAGCAGGCTAGGAATCTGAGCAGCATTGACGCCTTCTGAATGCAGGAAGCGAATGACAAAGCATGCTTCGCCACTGACGGGAAGTAGCAAAGTACATTTTACAAACTGACGAACGAAACAGATAGCTGATTGACGCAATGTGACCTTCAATGTATCTTCTCCAACAAACCAAGTACCGTGAAGGTACAAGCATTTGGGCATTTTTGATGTCCAGTTAGAGAATTTATGAACAGCCTTCATAAATGTTTAAACTGTCATACCAGTCGGAATTATCCTCCATCATCAACATCTGTGTGAAGTGTGATCGTCAAGAGCATGAACACACTTTTACAGGTATACTCGTTGTGGTATGAAAGCCAAACGCCTCGGAATCTCATATTTAGGAATTCCTTGCCATACCAGAAGATGTGATGTGTTGGTTGATAAAGGTTGGTGTGAAAGTTTACATCTTCATCACATTCTGTACATACTGTATAGGTGAAAAATCGGGTGACCGGGCAGGTCAACCAAGATTGCATACATTTCTCAAAACGTCCCTGATGTGAACTGCTGGAATGTGTCATTTGATACCCTGGTCATAGAATGTATAACAACGTTTCCCACTCTTATCACGCACTGAGAGAATCGGAATCGTTTAAAAATTGACAAATCAGTCATTTTGTCACACCCAATAGCTCATCATATCATGTTTCCAGGAGTTTGAGTAGTATGGGTCTTGAGCAACGCTCCTTTCTGTACCCTTTCACCAGATCGTCTACGGCCGTTTCTGACCACAAACCAAAGCTTGATTCATCGCTCAACGCCATACAATGCAGTCACAGTCTCAGGTGACTCTGGATCTACACCAGACAACTCTCCATTGTCTGTATATATTGTCAAGGATAAACAGTGTATGGAAAAATGATATCTCTACCCAGTTTCGAGTGATGTGTTCCCAACAGTCCCTAGTGGCACGCTGCCTGTATCCTCTGTCCAGATTGTAACTCTCATCTTCCATCTGTGCGTCAGAGTCAACGGAACAATTTTAAGATCTTCTCTTGATGTAATCCTTCTGGTTCGACCAATAGCGTTATTATCTTGAGTCTATTCTCGTACCTGTTGTCCTGCAGTCATTTAAATATAGTCAACTATCACTGTGATTTTTGGCTGTTGTTCCCACGTCCGTCATACCAATGATTCTACTTTCCTGAAATTCTTAAAGACGGTTTGGTTTTGTTTTGTTATGCTTTAGGGAGCAAAAACAATTGGGGTCATGGGTGCCCAGCTCAAACCTATAGAACACGAAGACAGAGCCTCAATTCACATAACAGAAGACAGCTAGAAACAGGCGCGTGGAAAAAGGGCTAAAAAAGACACCATAGGGAAAAGGAGATCCAAAACTAAAAATTAAATGGCCTTCTCCAAATTACTTTGGCGGATACAAAGTAAAACGCGGTCAACAGCCCGCGCGTCATTTGCTAAAACGGCCCATAACTCAGACGGCAAACCAAAATGGGAACGTAAAAGGTTAAAAAATAAACATTCCATCAGAAAGTGGTGGACAGCTAAAACTTGGGTGCAATGCGTACAAAGTGGTTTGGTAGCGCCACTTAGCAAATAACAATTTTTAAAAATGCAGTGCCCAATACCCAGCCAAGTTAAAATAACCTCCTTCCGGTGGGAGGGCCGAGAGGAGGAACATCGAGATTACAGAAAACTACTTTCCAACTAAACAAATACAGTACTGTGTCGGACACAGCTCGCAAAAACATGTTCACAGGTCACTATGCAAAGTGGGCATCTAACAAACAGTAGTACCTCAGTCTCAATTTAGTGACTGGTATTGCGCTTAGTATACACTCGCGATACTTCCCGCTCATCCTCTTGGGCATGAACAAATTATTTTTTTGTCAGTATACACCACTCGTATTCTAGCGCTAAATCACTGATTCAACCAGATTTCAAAAAAATAGCTACACTGTCTTAATATATGCGAATGCAACAAAACATACAGCGAAATTTTACAGCACTGTTTTTTACGTGGTTGAACTAAGAAAAACACGTGACATGTGTGTCTCATTACTGTCCACACATCACAGTGGAATCCCTAGCAGTGGAGCGACAACTTATTCTCGAACGTGTGATCCAAAAGAATGAACATAACACACACAAGTCGATGACGCCACAAACCGGCTCTGACAACAGCTTGTGGGTGCCGCTCGCAGGAAATATTCTAAACGTTCGAATTAGCAACTCACACCTGACATGCGTAACTAATCCCTGCTCGCAGGTCACAGTGGAACCGCTCCACATGCAGCTATCCTGTATTCACGAAAGCACGACGCAAAGTAGACCAGGAACATAGGCCTTTCGCCCTTCCTACAAAAGCACACAGACAGTTGCATGTAAGTTGCCAGCCAACAGCAACATCTGTAATGGGATGCTGGTAGAAGCTAACCAAGGCTACACGTGTGACAGCAGACAGAAGAATTCAAAATCACTTCCATTTTCAGCAGGGCACTGTACCACCAACGCATTCTTGGTGAAAGAAGCTCTTAGGACAGCGGACATAAACAGACAACAAAAGTCGAGGCGAATACTTCAAAGACGGGAAAGTGAGAAGCGGGACTCTGGAGAAGTGAACAAACACTTAGCTAACCGTCGCTAGTAAGAAGACCGTACGAGCCTAGACTACCAGCTAGTGCCGTACTGTAGCACGTTCCGCGAGAATAGACCCTACACATAGCCCACTGTAGGCGTGAGGTCGCACCAACAGCCTCCAGCGAGCGTCACAGTAACAGTCAGCGCCCTCCCCCCCCCCCCCCCCCCCGTGCCACGGCGTGCCCCCCCCACCCCGGAAGGTGGCGGGATTTTTTAAATGCGTGCGAGGCGGGGAGCACGCCCGATTGTGACGAAGTATACTGTTCAACGGCATTCTATTGCTCGTTGTCCAGAAATAAAGAAGGCGAAATCACACTGTATCTTTGTGCAAAACAGTAGATCAGGAAATCAGAAACTGTAATTCATGATAGCACAGTATTAGATCTCTTTCCTTCCTGACAGCTTGGTTCCGTATGATCGTCTGCAAGCGCAGCTTACCTCGTTTCATAGTACAGTTACCTACTTTGTACAGTCTCATCACTACAGTTTTTTTATACATAAAATTTGTTGTTACTAATATAACAGGTAATTTCTGCTAGGACTGACCCTCTGGAGTCTACACATGTATTCATCTACGTTATCTACATCAGTACTTCTTAAGTCACCTAGTGGCACGTGGCAGAGGGGACTTTTGGTACCACTAACTGAACACCCCCTTCCGTCTTCTATTCACGAATGGCGCATGGGAGGATTTGGTAAACCTCTGTATTTACTTTAATTATTCTAACCATCTCGTTGTGGTCATTCCGCTAGGCGTATGTGGCAGGAAGTAAAACGTCGAGCGACACTTCCGGAAATGGTAAACCTCTGTATTGACTTTAATTATTCTAATCATCTCGTTGTGGTCATTCCGCCAGGCGTATGTGGCAGGAAGTAAAACGTTGAGCGACACTTCCGAAAATGTAATTGTTTGACACATTAACCAAAAAATTATAAATTTCAAGTTTAAAAACAGATGAGTCCCATGAAAATTGTCGAGAGAGGCATGTTTGCCAAAATCAATAAGCTTAGTCACGACACTGCAAGATAGATCTACGCCAGTCGATGCGAAACACTGCATTACGGGTTGCCTACATCATTCCTACGGCACTATAACACCATCTGTATCTTCCAACCACCACATCCTTCGAAGTTTTCTGGCGTTTGTGGCATCACAGTGTCTCAAGTAATAACTAATCTGGTAGTAATCATCCCTGTCTCACCTGTTGCACTAAAAGTTGAAATATTTTCATCTTAGCACCATAAACGCTACAATATTTTTAAAATATTTGGCCGTTTGACTATTCCTGCTGTACAGATAGCACACTAAGTTTCTCAGGTATTACTACCGGAACAAAATTTTCCATATCACTCGAGAAGAATAACGTAGAAAAGGCAGTAAAGGAATACTTCATGTCTCCGTACTTTAGTTTTAGACAATACTACGCAAATAATTTCATCCATATGAAAATGTGGATTGCTTCCTAAATTTCCTGTTATGTTTTCTATACGTGGATTTAAAGCACAATCTGTATAAGTTATGTTTATTATTGTCAAAGGCTATGCAATTTAAACTGTTTTATATATTGATGGTCTGCTCCTATATTTTCTTTTTTACCTTCAAAGATTTCTCTTCACATGATATTCATTTTGCCGTACAGTTATATGCTAAATTGAATCCACTGATGAATTTATGTTCCCAACATTATCTTCGCTCAACTCCTGTAATCGTTTATATCTCTAGAACCTCAAATTCTTGTGCTGCTGTTTGCTATGTGAGCAAATTATGCGCAGCTAAAATACAACGATCACAATTACCTTACAAAATATCGATTCTGTAGTGATAGATTTATTTGGAGCACTTTGTTATGCGGTAGGCAGCGATTATACAAGGTGTTCAAAAATGAGTTCCCAAACTGACAGCTATGACGACGGAAAAAGCAACAAATATAGTCATATTACCTTACAAAATATCAATTCTGTAGTGATAGATTTATTTGGAGCACTTTGTTATGCGGTAGGCAGCGATTATACAAGGTGTTAAAAAATGAGTTCCCAAACTGACAGCTACGACTACGGAAAACGCAACAAATATAGTCATATTTCGTTAAGCAACCAAGTATGGAAAAGTCATATTGAGGAAGTACATAGTCTACAGGAGGTCACTGGTGTGAGTTATTATAAAACGATGTTAAATTTCCACGAAAGTACATTCCGTCTCTGCAACCAAAAGAGAGGTAGTTTCTTCGCTTCTGTTATTTATGACACATCTTCAGTGGAGTGTAATACATGTTGCTTCTTTATAATATATATTACAAGTGTGTTCCTATGTTACGTTTTCACGTTTTCTTGTGGTTTTTTCTTGCTTTCTAGGTTAGAAACAACTTTTGCTTTTGCACCAAAATTTTCGTGAGGTTAAATTATCGTTTGGTGTTGCTTACGACTTTAAAAAAAAAAAAAAAGGTTCAAATGGCTCTGAGCACTATGGGACTTAACATCTGAGGTCATCAGTCCCCTAGATCATAGAACTACTTAAACCTAACTAACCTAAGGACATCACACACATCCATGCCCGAGGCAGATTTCTAACCTGCAACCGTAGCGGTCGCGCGGTTCCAGACTGAAGCGCCCAGAACCGCTCGGCTACATCGATCGACGACTTACGACTTCTATGTTGTTTACTCGGACCCCATACTCCAGATGGCATGCTTCTGGCCTTTTCTCACATACATTTATTATAATAATTCCCTTGCATTTTCCGTTGTGTGTTGAACGTTTGCGTGTTTATAGTATGTAATGTTCACAGTTGTCGCTGTGTGTTTATCTGTCCTCTTTTATTTGGTGTGAGTGTGCATGTGTTTTGTTAGTGTGAATATACCTCCATGGATTTTGAAACAACTAAGTAACGTTGGAGAAAGGAAAAGCTCGCCATCTACATTCGCAAACATAGAACAAACATTTCAGGAAACAGGAAAAATCGATAGTAAAACACGTAAACGGCTCAAATCACTAACCGAAGAGCGATATGCAACTGACATTTTAACAGCTGCAGCATACAACCCATATGTTAGTGCAAGACAACTCGAAAGTGATGATGGAATCAGCCACCATCAAATTTCGACCATACCACATAGTCTATCACTTCATCAAGAACTTCATGGTGATACTTTCGACGAACGCGTCTGGGCTTTTGCTTGTGTGGTAAATTTAAACAACATGTTTACGGTGAAATTCCAACCAATCGAGACGAAATGAAAGATCGTATTACACGAGTTCGTTCTGCTATCAGCTTGAACTAAATTCGGCGTGCAGTATGTCCACATCCAATCGTTTTACAGCATGTATGGTTGCTAATGGTCACCATTTTGAACAACTGTCGTAACAACCTTATCCATCTGTCACTAAACAACTTACTGAACACTCCGTCCTCCTCTTATTGTATGAGTTTGCAAATGCACTTGTAAAAGGCCAACACCACGATCTTAAATAAGATAAATACTGCCCAACTAAATGCCTTGGATGCGTCTTCAAATGTGTTATTAAAATAAAAGTAATGTAACGTGACAATCCATTTGAAATAGCAAAACTGGTTATCATATCTCCTCTACCCTTTCACGAGAAAATAATGAACACAACACTGTATCACCCTTCAAGCAACATAACTTTTGTTTGAAAGATATTTGTTTGAGAGATATCACTAAAAGTGGCTGAGTTATCTAGGTGGCCTATGCTAAGTGCCTTGTGCACTTAAGAGGAGCATTAACAATTGCACGAATAAAAAGTTAATGTGGTCCAGATGCAAGAATGCAGATGTTAATACTTTAATACTGAGTTTAGGTTACAGATAAATTCAGCTATGAGCACCCAATTCTGAACACAACAATTTCACACAGGTAATGAAGTTAAAAACTACGCCATAGTAAATGTGTGTTTGACAGTGCTATTGTCAATTACACTTAAAATCGTCAGTCGAAATTCCAGTTACCCCTTTAAAAAAGAACACCAAAGTAAACATTAAGGTGATGTTGGTAAGTTGGCAGAAGTATCACTGAGTGTAGGTTTCCAGATAAAATAGGATCATGGAGGCTCTTTGTAAGGTGTCAGGCAAATCCAACGCCTTCCATGAAAACCCTGACATGATAAGTGAATCCGGCAGTATGTCACATAGCTCCGAATAAATCCTGCCATTAAATTAACCAAAGTAATACGATCAACGAGTGAGCAAATGGTATACCACAGACTAACACAAGAACGCCTAAATGCATGTCACACCTTCCCACCATGAAACAGACGCACTTCGGAAGGAAGAAACGAGAACAGAAGCCGAGAGCAGAACCGTGTTAAGCTAGAAGGCCCTGCGATAAGGGACACCCACATCGCCTGCCGACCACCTGGACCACCCCCCAGCCCATGTTAAAAGATAGAGCCCTCCAGGAGAACAGCATAGATCTTACGATAACATTAAAAGGGCCACACCACCTGCAAGTTTTAGCGTGAGCCTTTTTCGCGTCTCTGTTACGTTGTAAATGTTAAAAACATTGCCCCACTACGAAAAGTATAACGTTTCTCATTGGATAGACAGAATTTTGTAGGCAGAGCTTAAGGTTAACATTGAGACCCTGATTGGTCAGTTGAAAACACAGCCAGATAGCGTTTTTTAAACCAACTTCGGTAAATTGTAGTAAGAAGAAGTTAGGAGAGTTGCTTCCGAGACGGCGAGCTGTATGGAGCTGCGCCGCCCGTCGCCCCCTGACGCTGCCTAACCAATGACAAAGGTAATGAACGCATGCGATGCCGCATAACAGCGCATAAAGCTTCACTCACAACTGCAGAAGTCTCATCTGTTACACCCCCTTTTTACGTAATACTATTGTCGATCGTCAATTAAATCTCATGGTCTTCACATTTGCTACTTGAAGTAAAAATCTGAAACGCGATGATTTTTCTGTTATATAATTATTGAGAACCCACATTGGCCACTGTAATTTACGACAAGTTAGATAAGTAATTAAAGATAATTGAGGGTCACTGTAGACCATTTTGATCGTTTTCTCTTTTGTGAAACTTAATTTAAACCTAGATTATAGATGTGATATGGCATAGGTCATCCTTCGATCCATTGTAGAACTTGGAAACCCATTCAGGGAACATTCGTTCACATTTTTGTTGAATGCAGTTGGTTTTTATCATCCTGTATTAAAACATTTCCTTTTATCAGTAGTGCAATTTATAAACAATGTTTTGTGAGTAGAGTAAAACTTCAAATGGTATACTTAACTGCTTTCTCGACGTTATTTTACAGCTAACTAAAAATAGGAAAGCCTTGAACCTCTTCCACTAAATTTAGTTAGTACTAAGATTCTTTTACAGCGAGTGCAGTGAAGCTGACGCTGAAATCAATAAGTATTTGGTTATATCATGGCTAGTCTCACTGAACTCTTCTGAACTTTACATGTCATGTGTGGTCTGGCGTCTCCCTACCAGCAACAGGTCTCAGGTTCAAACTAGTCACTTCTCTAAAAAAAACACGCTCAGAGCGAGAAAGTGGTAGGGAGACACGACTTAGAATAAACAGACACCACGCAGAATGTTAGATCTTCAAAAGCTCAGAATAGAAAGAATGACAAGGGTGGCAAGTATTGCTAGGTAGAAAAGTTATTCACTTGTCAGCAGATAGTTATGCAGATATATTTATGTCTTTGTCATATGTAGTTCACTTTGTAATGACGATATCATCGTCAATGGATTGCACAGGTTAGCATGATGGCGCTAGATGTGAGCTGACATTGCTACTATGAATAGATAAACAGAGCTCTAAACGACTGCATAGTTCACGGGAAACCAGGAATTCAGGTCACAAGCCATGCCCTAGCACGAGTGCCATAGCTCTCAGTCCGGCTGCACACTTCCCTTACCGCTATGATATACTTTCACAGGCTGAGAGGGGGAAGCTGTGAAAGCACCGCACTCAAATAGCAAACACAGTCACAGTGCATAGGACTTGGTTTCGTATTTCACATTTATCAACAACATAGATCACAAACAAAACAAATGTTTAGTATTGTCTATTACTGGAGTGCTAAGGACATAATGCAATGATTATCTAGTACAAACTGTTGGTTGATGGACAGATGCAGATATCTTTCGCACAGGTTGCCACATAATTGAGTGTTATGTAGTTTTGTAATAGAAAAAAGTCTTTCATGAACTTGTTTTTGTGTGGTTTGGCATGCTGTGGCCAGCCCTGACATAGCTAATAGCACATCTTAGGACAATATAGTATAGTGTATAGGCTCGACAGACAAGCTAGTAAAACAATGAGGGCATTTATTTTCTAAGCCTGCACTAGTCTATCTGTTGCGAATTGCTTTTTGGGTTAACGTTTTTGTGCATTATTTTTTAACTTGTTTGTTGTTGTTTCTGGTGGTCTTTAGTTGGATCTCATTACTTATCTTATGCACAAGTTTGGTCTTCAGGATTCTTCTACAGGAGAACATTTAAAATAGCCCTGTTCTTCTATTCACGGTACTTTTTGCTGTCGATATTTCGATTCCATATAAGGCTAAACTCCAGAAAAACAGTTACAGGAAAGACTCTCTAATATTTTAAATTATATAGTGTTAAAAAAGTTCTCTTTACCAGAAGCACTTTTATTGCTGTTGCATGTCTTCATTTAATTTCTCCTTTACTTTATCCTTCATCAGTTATTATTCTGTCTCCAGTACCAAACGCCTCTGCTCCTATCAAATGATACCAAAACCCAATCATAGTGGGCTTCGAAAGCATTGTAAAGTGCAATCTCTTGCCACCTTTCAGATCTGGTCTTCAGCATTCTTCTATAGGATCACATGTATTACAGTTCTATTTTACTCTTGCCTGTACTTCTTATTGTTCACATTTCACTCCACAAAAATAACATTTTCAGAAAAGATTTCCCAACATTTGGAATTATATGCAGTGTTAACAAATTTCTCTTTACTTCCTTACTTCTAACTTCGCCAGTTATTTTTATGCCCAAAAAAATAAGTGTTGTCTACAGCTTTCAGCATCTAATTTCTTAATCTAATTCCCCTAGCATCACCTACCTGTATTCGACTACCCACAATTACTGATTTTATTGTTGACGATGTTCACTTTTTGGTGTCTTTTCAAGGCATATCTATTCTGTTGAAACTGACATCTGAATTCTTTTGCCAGCACTAACAGTATTACGGTATCGTAGGCAAAGCTTAATTTCAACCTGTCGGTACGTGATAAATTATGTTGATAAGAAGAACAAAGAACATGCATGCATATCCGAAAGAACACAGGATTGTTCTTCTTAATAACAGAGACACTGCAGCATCGTATTTACTCACCGATATCAGGCAGCGACTTCCAACTAAAATGTCTTCCTCTGTACATGACTTGCATAATGTGTCTACGAGTACAAGCTGTGACACAGGAACGACGACACATGGAGGTTTGGGTCTAATCGTGAGTCGTGCACAATAGGCAAAGCTATTAAGGCCACTGCTCGCGTAAAGATGGAAATCTGGGATCGAGTCCAGGCATATCTTTTCGTTATCGTAATTCCCTTATACAGGCAATGGTTGTTCGTATTCGTAACTGCGAATACATTGCTGGCTATTAAAATTGCTACACCAAGAAGAAATGCAGGTGATAAACGGGTATTCATTGGACAAATGTATTATACTAGAACAGATATGTGATTACATTTTCACGGAATTTGGGTGCATAGATCCTGAGAAATCAGTACCCAGAACAACCACCTCAGGCGCTAATAACGGCCTCGATACGCCTGGGCACTGAGTCAAACAGAGCTTGGATGGCGTGTACAGGTACAGCTGCCCATGCAGCTTCAACACGATACCACAGTTCATCAAGAGTAGTGACTGGCGTATTGTGACGAGCCAGTTGCTCGGCTACCATTGAACAGACGTTTTCCATTGGTGAGAGATCTGGAGAATGTGTTGGCCAGGGCAGCAATCGAACATTTTCTGTATCCAGAAAGGCCCGTACATGACCTACAACATGGGGTCGTGCATTATCCTGCTGAAATGTAGGGTTTCGCAGGGATCGAATGTAGAGTAGAGCTATGCGTCGTAACACATCTGAAATGTAACGTCCACTGCTCAATGTGCCGTCAATGCGAACAAGAGGTGACCGAGACGTGTAACCAATGTCACCCCATACCATCACGCCGGGTGATACGCCAGTATGGCGATGAGGAATACACGCCTCCAATGTGCGTTCACCGCGATGTCGCCAAACACAGATGCGACCATCATGATGCTGTAATCGGAACCTGGATTCATGGGAAAAAATAACGTTTTGCCATTCGTGCACCCAGGTTCGTCGTTGGGTACACCGTCGCAAGCGCTCCTGCCTGTGATGCAGCGTCAAGGGTAACCGCAGCTATGGTCTCCGAGCGGAAAGTACATTCTGCTGCAAACGTCGTCGAACTGTTAGTGCAGATGGTTGTTACCTTGCAAACGTCCCTATCTGTGGACTGAGGGATCGAGACGTGGCTGCACGATCCGTTACAGCCATGCGGATAAGATGCCTGTCATCTCGACTGCTAGTGTTACGAGGCCGTTGGGATCCAGCACGGCGTTCCGTATTATACTCCTGAACACACCAATTCCACATTCTGCTAACAGTCATTGGATATCTACCAACGCGAGCAGCAATGTTGCGATACGATAAACCGCAATCGCGATAGGCTACAATACGACCTTTATCAAAGTCGGAAACGTGATGGTACGTATTTCTCTTCGTTACACGAGGCCTCACAACAACGTTTCGCCAGGCAACGCTGGTCAACTGCTGTTTTTGTATGAGAAATCGGTTGGGAACTTTCCTCATTACAGCACGTTGTAGGTGTCGCCAGCGGCACCAACCTTGTGTGAATGCTCTGAAAAGCTAATTGTCTGCATATCACAGCATATTCGTCCTGTTGGTTAAATTTCGCGTCTGTAGCCCGTTGTCTTCGTGGTGTAGCAATTTTAATGGACAGTAGTGTATATTTCATGTACATTGTGATAAATTTCCTTGAATCCCTCTGATGAGCGTTTGTCCTCGTAAGATTACGTAGAGCCCTCTCCTCCAGCTCTGGTTTAGCGTAACCTATTTCACGCAAGGCTCGCGATCTCCTGGGCGTTGGAACGACAAAGGCGTCGGCCGGGTGAGCCAGTGCAGTGTGAATGCGGAGGTGCGCGCGTGCTAACGGCCGGTAACGTATCGCGTCACGTGCTGCTGCCCGGCCGCTTTTTGCGCCCTCGCTCCCTCCCAGCCGGCCATTGTGGCGTGTGCTGCGCGCATCTGCTCGCTGGCTGCTCGCTGCTCGCCCGCGACGCACCTCGGCTGCCGGCTGCCGGCTGGCCCGGACAAGTCGCTACCTGTTGATCGCGTCGCGTCGCGTGCGCGATCCCATTAGCTGCGCCGCGGGCAGCCTATTAGCAGGCGCCTCGCCTGTCACCGTGGACAAGTAGCGAGCCCGTCTGGCTCTGCCAACAACACCCCCGAGCCACCAGTACAACTTTTTAGTTCCACTATATTCCAGCAATTAAATCCGTAGAGAAGAAGCAGTCGCAGATGCAAAATGCGGCATTATTCGCAGATCCCTTTATTTCTTCTTCTTCTAGTGCAGTGGTTCCCGACCTGGGAATAATTACCCTCTGAGACGTAAAATGAATTTTCTGAGAGGTAAAAACAAAACTATTCCAACGTGTTTATTTTTAAAACATTGTTAATTTTATCAATTTTTCGTAAGACTGTAATACGGAAAACATAACTTAACAATAATTACATTTTTTCAAGTATTACCATTAATCAATACCAGGAATTCGTAGCTGGCCGCGTCAAACCAATCATAAAAATGATGAAAAAAAAAAAAAAGAAAGCGTGACACAATGGGGTGGAAGGTTACAGCTTGTGAAATGAATAAATCAACATCTTCTTCCTCATACACGATATGCTTGAGAAAAGTAAAGAGACCGACAACATTGCAAGAGGTCTGGCATCGCTCTGTTGTTCTACTTGTGTAGACCGGTGTGCTCATTTCTTCAAGATGCTCAGTCCAAGTGTCAGCTTCGTAAACACATCACGTAAATTTTGATTGCACCATGAATGAAGTTGTGCTTTTGTTGTGTGTTACGAAAATGGAACGTTTTGTTTTAAAGTCGGGGAATCCGAGAGTGTGGTCTTTCAAAGATAGAAACAGGCCTGTGGAGAACACTTCTTAGCAAGAGAAAAAAATTTCTCGCTGGCACAAATCATTTTTGGAGAGCCGAGAACACGATGAAGATGTACCTCGCTCAGGGAGACAATCAATTTCGAAAACCGACGACAACGTCTAACACGTAGTGCTATTGTCAGATTTCTTCCTCCAGGACAAACTGTCAACCAATTTTTTTTACAAAAATGTTCGTGAATGTCTCAGGAAAAGGGTGAATTGAGTGAGATTGGACATTGCAGACAAGAGAATGTTGGATCGTGACAACTTCCAATGTCACGTGGACACTTCCATTACGGAATTTTTCACCTCAACAAGAATTCCTGTTGTCGCATAAGCCCCCTATTCACGTGATTGTATTATTGTCACTTTTTCTTTTCCCAGAATTGAAAAATGTCTTAAAATGACGTCATTTCGGCACTCTGGAGAACATTCAAAAGAACGTGACCGACGTTTTGAAGCACCTACCAGCTGAAGCCTTTCACCGATTCCGCCGATGTATAGCTACCGAAGGAAATTACTTTGAAGGAGTTAATATTGGTGCTTGGAAAATATAAAAACTTTCGTAGATAAAAGTCAGTCCGCAGCTCGTGGTCGTGCGGTAGCGTTCTCGCTTCCCGCGCCCGGGTTCCCGGGTTCGATTCCCGGCGGGGTCAGGGATTTTCTCTGCCTCGTGATGACTGGGTGTTGTGTGCTGTACTTAGGTTAGGTAGTTTAAGTAGTTCTAAGTTATAGGGGACTGATGACCATAGATGTTAAGTCACATAGTGGTCTGAACCATTTGATAAAAGTCAGTCTCATAACGTTTCTCACACACTTCGTAGTCAACTCACTACGCACGTACTTCTTACTCTTACAGTGTTTGCAAGGAAAGATTCTAATATTATCTCTTAATCTCCTCTTTTACCACAGACGACGTGTTGTAAAGATCCCGTTTGTTCTGGGAATGCATTACACACAAGTGCCTAGTTGCTTTCATTGCTCTATGTGAAATGCATAGAGCTCCAATGAGCTGACGAACCTGCAGTCTTCCAAAGATCCTATTCGCAGACAGCAGGACGTAGGTCGTAGATCCATTGTCTTGACGTTGTAATGAACCGTTTACGAAGAACTGATGTCATGTACTCAAATAGTTCGTTCACTTCTATTTCAGGTATGCCAATCGTTTTATTTTAGAAGAACACGAACTGTGAGTCACAAACATTATTCACTGTTTTTAGCATGTCACACCTTATAAATATACAAACAATCTCTATCTTGCTACATCAGTAACTGATTACATGTTACGGTTTCTTAAAATGTTCTAGTTCACTATTTCTGCACAAAATTATTATTTAACCGGCCGCACCACACGATTCGTCGGTGATCCGTGACTACCTCTTTCCAATATGATATTGTAATGCATTTACATAAAGCTGAAACATAACTGTTCTTGCGCGACAAAACGTCAATCCATCGTGACAGCCCCTTCCTGTCTGATGAGGCAGTGCCGCTACTTCGCTTGAGAGTCCTCTCTAGGCGGAGCTCAAAAGGCACAAAAACAGCTTCTGCCTTTTCGTTTAGTTTCTGTTTTTAGCTATTAATGTAATTCCACGCGATAGCTTGGTGCTTGGAGATACGTATTCCAGAATATTAAAAAAGTTTAATGTTGCGTTATTAAAACAGTAATGGAAGAAAGTCAGCAGTTTAGTACGGAGCCTCTGCAAGTACCACCCGATCTTTCCCCCCAGATTAAGGTACCATCTCCTGCTGGCATCTCACACACCCATTACGTCATACGCATAATACTGCAATCTCTCCTGCTCTGAGGAAAACCAGAAATATTACACTTTGTGTCATGCTTCTATATCATATAATTGAGACATATACATCAAATATGCTTAAATATCTCATAAAAATGTCTTCTTCGAGTTTTAGGTAGCTACTGCAGGGGACAAGAAATTGCTTCATTATTCACTTTCTAACAGTAAATGAACTAATTCTCATCGTAAGACAACAGTAATTATGTCGTGGCTACTGCATTGCTGTATGACCTACACTATATTATTGTTATTATTATTATTAGCAGTAGTAGTATTAGTGACAATAATTATTCAAAAGCATTGGCAGCCTGAAGTATTGCATTTTCTGGCAGCTCCGAAGTTAGGAGTCTGGCAGTCAAGGGCTTTACAAACAGTAGGCCTAACTAAGTAGAGTGCAACGTTTTAACTTGGTTGATTTTAAATTGGAGGTTGGGGCAGGGGTGCTAGGGCTAGATGTGATGCAATGATAGCAAGTTTTGTAACAAGTGTCTCACTCAGTGTGGATGGTTAGCTTCCTTTCTTGAGAAAGAGTTGTGTGTTGGTAGCAATCGCGCTGCACTGACAATTTCTTCATCATTCTATAAAATAAGTAACAGCAGGTCTTTCACTGAATTATTTGTTTGTGATTTAATAAAATACCTACGAAAATATCCCGAAGATTAATATCTTTAGTATAAAATTTCTACGTAAACAAAGCGAGCTTCATCACAGATTCAAGCGCCTTCATAACCTGACAAACAAAAGCTTCACAAACCGAAAATGAGCATAACGCGAGCAATCATGACACCAATTCTTACAAATTTCAAAACTCCGCAATCTCTCTCACCACGTCCACCACTGCTGGCGGCTCACCTCCAACTGCGCAACGCTACGCGCTGTTAGCATCCAGCTGCCGCTGCCCAACACTACAATGGCAGACAACAATGCAAACCAGCCACAGACTGCACACGGCACAGCCAGTGATTTTTATACAGAGCGCTACGTGGCGGCGGCGTTACCAATAAAGAAACCTAAACAGCCTACTTACACAATGAGAGAAACTTCGAAGGTAAAATTTTTTCATCCTATCTGAGTTAAAGTCCTAAGAAGTCCTGGACTTACGAAATCCTCTGTTAGTTCACTCAGTGTCCACAGTAGCACCGAAACTGAACATAACAGGGAGACACCGAAATACTGAATTCGGTGTTCCGAAATTCTTTCACCGCGGGAAATCACTGCTTTCAATCATCGTACGAACATCGAAATAGGAAATACTGAGTTAACAGGTCACGGAATAGAAAAGCAACCACAATCACTTAGAAATCGAAATGCATCAGTACCATATGAGATACGTATCAGATTGCTCAAAGATTATGCGAAAGAACTTGCCCCCCTTCTAACAGCAGTTTATCGTTGATCGCTGGAGATACGAAAGGTTCTTAGCGACTGGAAAAAACTGCAAGTCATTCCCATTTACAAGAAGGGTTATAGAAAAGGGACACATAGGCCTACATCGTTGACGTCGATCTGTTTTATGCTCAAGAAATATGACGCTTTTACAGAGCGAAAATCTCCTCTACAAAAATCAACATGCTTTCCCACAAACGAAGATCTTGCGATACTCAGCTCGTACTGAGATCCACAACACTGTAGACAAAGGCGTTCAGGTTGATGCCTTGTTCCTTGACTTCAGGAAGGCATTTGACACGTCCAACACTGCTGTTTAGAAAAAAAAGCCGAGACTACCGAGTATCGGGCCAGATTTGTGACTGGATTTAACACTATATAGGCATGGATACAAAGGGGAGGGGATCATTGCTCACCCCTGCAAAAAGAAAAAAAAGCAATGGCTCTTATCTTTTTACATATATTTCCTTCTGTTTCTTGTGCCAACAGTGAAGAATCGGTATGGTTATATAAGGTTTTGGTTGGCTTGATTCGTTTAATGGGTGGCCGGATGCACCTCCTGTCGCCACCCTGTTGCCCCATGCGACAGAATATGTGCACTCCAACTGTTTGTGTGTAGTGTTATTCCTGTGAAAGTGAGCGAAAGTATATTATTCACAAATCGTATAACCGAGGCGGGACTTGGGTACCCGGCACGTATTCACTTAATGGGATGTGGGAAATCGCCTAAAAAGCACATTCATACTGGCTGACACACTAATCCTAGTCGTTAATACGGTGGGCTGATCCGATCCACGGCCGGGTTACCTCCTCGCCGCGTAAGCGGCGCTGAAGATGCACGGCTTTGCGGACTGGTATGTTCTCACGTATGTGTAAGTTTCCACATGTTTCAGTTAATGTTTGTAGAAAGTAGTAACAGGTAAACTAACAATAGAAGTCGCAGAAATAGCAAGAAATTCCACATGTTTATAATCTGTCTTTAACACACAGTACTTTTCAGTTTGTTGCCCAGGTGGATGGGCTTACATGCCGGCCGTCTGCAGGAAATAAGCCAGGTAAAGGCGATCATCCATAGTCTGGCCATATCAGCAAATCCGACAACTGACACGGTGACAGAATCTACTGATGAGACCGGCAAGCCTTAGGGAGCCGGGGAACTCAGAAAGTATGGGAAAGGCACAGCCACTCACCCCTCCCTCCGGCCCCTTTAACACAAACACACTAAGACAGAAATAACAGAATGAATGACTTCCCAAACAACGTAGAAAATTTCTGGAAGAAATAACATTATCTTCACGTAATATGTTCGCAGAGCCATAGTCTGAGTACCCATATTCACAGTTGTAGTGCTAACAGAAATACTGGTAATCGAGAACTCACTGATCGATTTTACATTGAGTAAATTTAAACTTGTGAGAGTTTGTAGCTATCTGATTTTTGAACCAATTGCGTGACGTAAGTACTTCTCAAATTATAGAAAGAATTATTTTCAAATGCCGTATTTCTCTAATTACACTGACGGGAAAAAAATCGCAACACCAAGGAAGAGTTGTCCAACATAAACGAAAGCTGATAGTCGTATTTCAGTCGCGTAATAGTGATACCACTAGCGCCACTTTGAGAATGCTAGTCAAGTTTGCTTAAAACTCAGACTGTAACGGTCGAGAACATTAGCTACCTTTGAGATTGGGCATTGTAAGACACTGTTACCAGTTACTCACTGAGTTCGAACGAGGTCATGTAATAGGACCACGAGAAGCTGGATGTTCCTTCTGTGTTACTGCAGAAAGACTTCGCAAGAATATTGCCATTGCACATGACTTCTGGCAGCGGTGATCACGAGAATGTGTTTTCGCAAGAAGTCAGGGCTTCTGGCTCTACCGAGAGCTAAGACCACCGTGATCGGCGTATGGATCTGATGCATCGTACTGCATCTGCAGCAGCAATTTGAGTAGCAGTTGGCATCACAATGAAGCAACGAACTGTTACTTATAGGTTACTTTAAGGACAGCTTCGAGTCAGACGCCCTGTGATACGTATTCCACTGACCCTAAACCGGGAGGATGGGGGTCTGTTGTGTTTTCCTCGTTGCCAGTGATGGCTGTGTGTTGGTCTGAAGGAGGCCACTTGAGGCTAGACACACTGGACCTACACTTGGAGTTATGGCCTGGGGTCCAATTTCGTATGACAGCAGGAGCACACTCATGGTTATCGCAAGCACGGTGACTGCAAATTTGTTCTTCAATCTGGTGATTCGACCTGTTTTGTTGCCATTCATGAACAGCATTACGGGGGTGGTTTCCAACAGGATAATCGCCCATATACCGCTGTTGTAACCCAACATGCTCTGTAGAGTGTCTACATATTGCCTTGACCTGTTGATCACCAGATCTGTCTCTTCGAGCACACACGGGACATCATCGGATGAAAACTCAAGCATCATCCACGAACAGCATTAACCGTCCCTGTATTTATTGACCATGTGGAACAGACATTGAACTCCATCCCACAAAATGACATCTGGCACCTGTACAAAACAATGCATGCATATTTGCATGTTTGCATTAAGCCGGTTGTTAGTGAACCAACATTTCACATTTGCAATGGCTTATCTCACACATTATGTGATCAAAAGTATCCGGACACCCCCAAAAAACATCCTTTTTAGTGTTAGGTGCATTGTGCTGCCACCTTCTGCCAGTTACTCCATTTCAGCGACCTCATTAGTCATTAGACGTCGCGAGAGGGAAGAATGGGGCGCTCCGCGGAACTCATGCACTTCGAACGTAGTTAGGTTATTGGGTGTCACTTGTGTCATACGTCTGTACGCGATATTTCCTCACTCCTAAACATCCCTAGGTCCACTGTTTCAGATATGATAGTGAAGTGGAAACGTGAAGGATCACGTACAGCATAAAAGCTTACAGGCCGACCTCGTCTGTTGACTGACAGAGACCGCCGACAGTTGAAGAGGGTCGTAATGTGTAATAGGCAGACATCTATACAGACCATCACACAGGAATTCCAAACTGCATCAGGATCCACTGCAAGTACTATGACAGTTAGCCGGGAGGTGAGAAATCTTCGATTTTATGGTCGAGCGGCTGCTCATAAGCCACACATCTCGCCGGTAAATCCTAAACGACTCCTCGTTTGTTGTAAGGAGCGTTAACATTGGATGACTGAATAGTGGAAGAACGTTGTGTGGCCTAACGAATCACGGTACACAATGTAGCGAACCGATGGCAGGGTGTGGGTATCATCTGCCAGCGTGTGTAGTGCCAACAGTAAAATTCAGAGGCGGTGGTGTTACGGTGTGGTATTTTTTTTTTTATGGAGGGGGCTTGCATCCCTTGTTGTTTTGCGTGGAACTATCACATCACAGGCCTACATTGATGTTTTAAGCACCTTCTTGCTTTCCACTGTTGAAGAGCAATTCGGGGATGGCGATTACATCTTTCAACACGATCGAGCACCTGTTCATAATTCACGGCCTTTGGCGGAGTAGTTATACGACAATAACATCCCTTTACCGGACAGGCCTGCATATGGTCCTGACCTGAATGCTATAGAACAGCTTTGGGACGTTTTGGAACGTCGACCTCGTGCCAGGCCTCACCGACCGACATCGATAGCTCTCCTCAGTGCATTACTCCGTGAAGAATAGGCTGCCATTCCCCAAGACACCTTCCAACACCTGATTAAACGTATGCCCGCGAGAGTGGAAGCTGTCATCAAGGCTAAGGGTGGGCCAACACCATATTAAATTCCAACATTACTGATGGAGGTCGCCACGACCTTGTAAGTCATTTTCAGCCAGGTGTCCGAATACTTTTGATTACATAGTGTACTTTAACCTATGATCTTGCAATGTTAACTACTTAAAAATATTACCTAGACAAATGTAATCCAGAAATTTCATTACAATACATCACATTTATAATTTTTCTGTGTTTTTTCCGCCAGTGTAGTTATCGTTTGGAACTTAAGCTAAAGCGATGTGCTCTCACTAGCCTCAAATTAGTCACAAGTAGAGAAATCTTTACAAGCGTCATTTAATACCGTACAGTTCCGCCCTTGGACTTGATAACCGTCTCGATTCGCTCAAGAAGTGAGTCCAAAAAGTTGTGCACGTACGTCGCATTCGTTGAGGATTTGATTGCGCAATTCACCAAATTGCGCGAATGCTTATGTCCTGATGTCGACATTTTACCGGCTGTCTCAACATGTCCTACAGATTTACTATGGTGTTCAAGTCACGTGATTTATAGGCCAGTCGAGATGTAATAGGGTGAGGGCGTGCGCAGAAAACCTGTTACATTTCTCGCAGCACAATGTCCTCTACTGTTTTCGCTTTGAAAAACAGAGATATCAATAGCATGATCTTCATGCAGATATTGACTGAAAGGCATCGCCTGGCCAGAATGTTAGTGGTTACCTCAGTGAGCTGGCCCAATTCACGATAAGGAAAACACCACTAAACTGCAAGAAACAGACCCACCTCCGGCTTAAACCTGACCTTGCACACATTCAGGATGAAACGCTTCATACGGTCTTTAGTGCACTCGACGAAGTGCTTAATTCGAATATAGGCAAAAACGTGATTCGTTAGGCCACATTGCGTTCCGCCATCCAGCTGCTATCTACGTTAAATGATTTCTGGTTCATTGAAGACGAGAAGTATTATGCGCCTCTGTGAGCAATAGCCTCTTGAGAGGTGATCGACTACAAATGTTCATTGCATTCAGCTCCAGTCGCAATTTTCTCTCGCTAACAGGTTGCAGTGGATCTTCATTCACTACCTGCACAAATTTTGAAAGCGATTTTGCTACTCAGGCCGTGAAACGCGTCTCCGATCCCTCTCAGTCAGGATCTTTTATCGACCGCAATGCAGACGCCGTGTTTGTAGACGATGTGTGCTACAGCACTACTTGCGGACACGTTGAACACTCCGCTGTGGAACACCAACGAATCTAACAACTTCACAACCCTATGGTCACCCGCACGACCAAAAACGATTGCCCTTTTTTGCCACACTGTCGCGTCCTTACATTTACCTAAGCTTACGTACAATGTCCACTTGAAACATAACTGTATCTACGTTCATGTAGAGGCAGTGTATGCATGGTAGAGCATGTAACTATCGCTGCACCATTTGTAAAGGTTTAACGACTCAACTGTGTACTGGGGTGACTTAATTCTAGTCCGGTGAGCTGAGTAGGCGCCGATGTAAGGAAATTATTATTATTATACTAAATTCTGCTGCACGTTAAAAATGGGGGTGATGGAAAGTTAGATTACAAACTGAGTCAATAGAAAAGTCTTGGAACTTGCAAGTAAAATATTGAAATTGAAGAAGTCTATGGTAAGAAAATTATGGTGGCAGGAAGTCGATTTTGAGCTTAATGCCATTTAAATACACACCATATATGAAGAATAATAAATTGAACAATAAATATCCCACTGACGATGTAAACAAATCTGCTATTAGGCAGAAATTTCTGCCATATTAAGAAGAATACGAAGAAATAACATCTTTGAGAAACATTTGCACCTTTTATCACAGAGAACGGCATTTGAACGCTAGCAAGGAAATTGGAAAATTAGTTCTCACGTTACATTTGATTTTAAAAATGCCAGAATAAATGAGTGATCGTGTGCAAAGACGCGCACAGTTTCAAAATAGGTATACAAACTGGCTTTTTGGGAGAGAATAAAGGATTAGGATTAAAGCAACCAGCGATTTACTCAGATGAAAAATGGACTCATGCGGATAAATGTCGTAACAGTGATACTGTGGGAGGATTCTTACCAAACAAGAGAACGGCCAGTGATAAGCTGATGTACTATGCAGGGTATGCCGTGTAGTCCAGTTATGTGTTACTGCGCTCCAGCTGGAAGGGCATTGGAGTGTAGGCTACTATTACTTGCTCTCAGTTTTCAGTGAATGTATAAATGACTTTTCTGTTGCCCTTTGCTTTGTGGCGCAATTGAAATAAAATGTGTAACTCTTACAATGTGTACAAACATTTAGTACGTACTTTCTTCATCTTCAGCAACTGCATTTCATTTTGCCGAAAAAATCAGCGATCAGTTGCACAAAAATGTTTTATATTTTTACCGGTTTCAAGCTCCTACTGCCCTTCTTCAGAAGGTTATAATTATTACATTATTAGCGAGTGTAAAAAAATATGAATATTTTTACAAAATGGTACACATGGCTCTGAGCACTATGGGACTCAACTGCTGTGGTCATCAGTCCCCTAGAACTCAGAACTAATTAAACCCAACTAACCTAAGGACATCACACACATCCATGCCCGGTGCAGGATTCGAAACTGCGACCGTAGCAGCAGCGCGGCTCCGGACTGGAGCGCCTAGAACCGCACGACCACCGCGGCCGGCCATATTTTTACAGGCACTGTGATTAGAGTAATATGCTACATACACCTGCTTATTTTTGACGCTCATTAATAATGCGATATAGGTGCCTGAAATCTGAAAAGAAGTATAATTTCTTTTGTGTAACTAGTTACGTTTTTCAATAAACATAAAAATGTTGTTACTGAATCAGAGAACAGGCGGTAAAAGCGAAGAATCTCGGAGTTAACGCCTTCTCTTGTGATGCAGACTGAAACATATTTGAATCAGAGAGCATCGTCTCAGACACAATCCAGAAAGCATCAGAAGGCGTTTGTTTCCAAACTGGAGTCTTAGGGGGACAGTTTTATCGTGCTGTCATGTAGAAACAGGTGTATACAGAGGCAACAAGCAGAAAAATGTAACTCTACAGCAGACGATAAATTCAAACAATCGTAAAATTGAGACGTAGTCTTGAGAACAAAAAGAAACGAATTTGGGCCGGAGAGCTTCGTTGTTGACACACTCTGGAAACTGCTGAAAGCCATTTGTTTACAAATTAGCGCAGCCAGTAGAGCAATATTTTTGTGCTGAGCGGTAGATGCAGGTTGGCTTACTGGCAGAGACTCTTCGTGACCTGTTTCAATCATAAATCAAATGGTTCAAATGGCTCTAAGCACTATAGAACATCTGAGATCATCAGTCCCCTAGACTTAGAACTACTTAAACCTAAATAACCTAAAGACAGCACACACATCTGTGCCCGATGCAGAATTCGAACCTGCGACCGCAGCAGCAGCGCGGTTCCGGACTGAAGCGCCTAGAACCGCTCAGTCACGGCGGCCGGCTTCAGTCATAAAAACACAAAACAGACGCCACCAGAAGACGCTTATTTACAAACCAGCTTAGCCATAAGTTCAATGTTTTCATTCTAGTCAGTTTGGACAGAGACGAAACGCAGCTTAACTGAATGATACAATAGACGGTACAGTTAAAGAATTTCGGAATTCGGATCTTTTCTCGAGATGCAAATAGAAACTCATTTGATTCGGAGAGCGTCGTTGCTGACGCTGGGCAGAAACCACAGGCAAGCGTTTGTTTACAAACTGGCGCAGCCAGGAGGCCAATGTTTTCGTGTCGGCCAGTAGTGGCGGGCATGGGCAGAGAGACGCGACGCGGCCAACGGAGCGGTGCGTGCGCGGCGTCACATAAAGCAACGGAAGGGGATCTATAAGAAGAAGGGGAGCCCGCGCAAGAAAAGGGAGCGAGGGCCTTACAAAATTAAGGGCGGCCCGGCGCTGCCACAGCAGCTGCCGCGGCCACTCACCCTTTTATTATTGGGAGCAGCGCGGCGCACCGCGAGCTGTGCCGTGCCGTGCTGCGCTGGGAACTCGTGTGTGAGGCGGCCCCGCTCTGCACGGGGATGAGCAGCGAGGGCCCTGACCCCGGTCCCTAAAGAACCGCCAGTACAAAGCCCGGGGCGCAAACACCTGAATGGCGGCTACCTTCTCGGAAGAAGTGTCCGGCATTGTCACAAGCTGCAGTGGCCGGGACGCCACACCCTGCATCTTCGAAAAAATGATTTCTACATCTACATCTACATGACTACTCTGCAATTCACATTTAAGTGCTTGGCAGAGGGTTCATCGAACCACAATCATACTATCTCTCTACTATTCCACTCCCGAACAGCGAGCGGGAAAAACGAACACCTAAACCTTTCTGTTCGAGCTCTGATTTCTCTTATTTTATTTTGATGATCATTCCTACCTATGTAGGTTGGGCTCAACAAAATATTTTCGCATTCGGAAGAGAAAGTTGATGACTGAAATTTCGTAAAAAGGTCTCGCCGCGCCAAAAAACGTCTATGCTGTAATGACTTCCATCCCAACTCGTGTATCATATCTGCCACACTCTCTCCCCTATAACGCGATAATACAAAACGAGCTGCCCTTTTTTGCACCCTTTCGATGTCCTCTGTCAATCCCACCTGGTAAGGATCCCACACCGCGCAGCAATATTCTAACAGAGGACGAACGAGTGTAGTGTAAGCTGTCTCTTTAGTGGACTTGTTGAATCTTCTAAGTGTCCTGCCAATGAAATGCAACCTTTGGCTCGCCATCCCGACAATATTATCTATGTGGTCCTTCCAACTGAAGTTGTTCGTAATTTTAACACCCAGGTACTTAGTTGAATTGACTGCCTTGAGAACTGTACTATTTATCGAGTAATCGAATTCCAACGGATTTCTTTTGGAACTCATGTGGATCATCTCACACTTTTCGTTATTTAGAGTCAACTGCCACCTGACACACCATACAGCAATCTTTTCTAAATCGCTTTGCAGCTGATACTGGTCTTCGGATGACCTTACTAGACGGTAAATTACAGCATCATCTGCGAACAGTCTAAGAGAACTGCTCAGATTGTCACCCAGGTCATTTATATAGATCAGGAACAATAGAGGTCCCAGGACGCTTCCCTGGGGAACACCTGATATCACTTCAGTTTTACTCGATAATTTGCCGTCTATTACTACGAACTGCGACCTTCCTGACAGGAAATCACGAATCCAGTCGCACAACTGAGACGATACCCCATAGCTCCGCAGCTTGATTAGAAGTCGCTTGTGAGGAACGGTGTCAAAAGCTTTCCGGAAATCTAGAAATACGGAATCAACTTGAGATCCCCTTTCTTCATACATTGCGCAACATAGGTCAAGGATCGAGTAGCGGACTGCGTGAATAAGAGAAATGCTGTCCATATCTACAGAGTGAAAAGTATTTAAACCGACAAACTCTGGGAAGTTGTAGGGGACATCAAATCAAATATTTTTCCCTAATGTCATTTTATCCTATGAAGATTATTTAAACCGGTGGAGGCCGTATTACGCTCTTCAATTCTTAGAGGCCGTATTACGATCTTCAGTTGTTAGAGGGCTTATTACGCTCTTCAGTTGTAGGCAACTGCTGTCCACCAGTGTAGTAGTGCATTGTCTCTGTTTATTAATGGAGCGATACAGCTGAAGTGAGTACACTGATATGGTTGGTGCGTACTATGTAGCTCACAAAACTGACGAGCTGCACAGCCGGTTTATCAACAACAATATCATAATCGCCGTATTCCGCATCATACGACCTTTGCTGCTGTGTAGCAAGGTCTGCGTCAGACCGGGTCATTTAGCAGATTGCCTAGATAGGGACGCCGTCGCACGGTGAGAACGCTGCAATTTGAGGAAGCTGTCTTGCAGCAGGTGGAGCGCGATCCTTCAATCAGCACTCGTGCAAATTCACGTAACATGGGGACGAATCAGACGAATGCAAGAACAGTCCTTCGAGAGCAATTGTTACGTCCATTTCACTTACAGCGTGTCCACAACCTGGAACCAGTTGATTATCCACCCAGAGTACAGTTTTCGCAGTGGTACCTGGAACAGTGCGAAATGTATCCTACATTTCCATTCTTTGTGTTGTTTACCGATGAAGCAACTTTCTGGCGTGATGGAGTCTCCAACATGCACGATTCGCATGTTTGGAGTGGGGATAACCCACATGCCACAGTTACTAGCGCTCATCAAGTGCGGTTCTTCGTTAATGTGTGGGTCGGTGTTGTTAGGGACTGTTTAATTGGGCCGTATCTGCTACCTACGCCATTAAATGGCAGGCACTATTATAAGTATCTCGCCAGAGCATTAACAGAAATGCTGGAAGACGTCCCGCTCCCTACAAGACAACGCATGTGGTTCCAACATGACGGGGCGCTGGCACATTTCAGTCGTCGTGTGCGTCGATTTCTGGACCGACGGTTCCCAGAAACGTGGATTGGCAGAGGTTGTCCTGTACCATGGCCTGCTCGATCACCAGATATGTCCCCTCTGGACTTTTTTTGTGTGGGGAGAGATGCACAATCTTGTTTACGCAACTCCTGCTGCATCAGAAGAGGATTTGGTTTGCCCGGATAGTAGCAGCAGCAGGAACAATTCAGGATACTCCTGGGGTTTTTGCCCGTGTCACAACATGATCCGACGGTGTAACCTTGGTTTAAGTGTCAATGGAGGCATTTTTGAAAATTTACTGTAATGGAAATTGCGCTGTGTTTATGTGTTGTCTCTTGGTCATAAAAAAAAATGGAAAAGTGTTTGTTGGTTTAATTAATTTGCCGCGAGAGAAATCTTCCTCTACCGGTTTAAATGATCCTCATAGGAAAAAATGACATTAGGGAAAAATATTTGTTTTGATGTCCCCTACAACCTCCCAGAGTTTGCCGGTTTAAATACTTTTCACCCTGTACAAGTCTGTAGTCCGAATCCAATACTAAAATTTTGCAAACCGGTTTTATCTGCTGAATGTACTGAAACTATGACGATATTCTCGTACTTAGATGCAATGAATTTGTGGTTATGAATATGGACAACCGTCAGCTGTATGAAATTTTGTGCGGGACCGCTTATAGTGAGCAGTCACCTTACTATTAGGCTATCATTGCACGCTTGACGGCCAGATCGAAACTTCAGTATTTCGTAGTTCCTCCATCACAGCCTGTACTCGTACACATATTACGTAATTCCCGAACAGAGGCCATTTTAATTGAATTTCGCTGTACAGTATTGGCGTATAAATACGATATTGCAGTGCGTGTGTTGTTAAGAAGAACAACGCGATGTTCGTTCGGGCTTGCATGCATTTCTGATGAAGCAAGTATTGCAGTATCGTGTTTATCTAACGACGCAGGTAGAGTGACTTTCAATTAGAATGTCTCCCACGTAGATAATGGATATATGAGCGCAGATAGTAGACAGACAGCTGACAACATATGGAAGTTTGTGTGTGGCCATGAAGTGCGCACGGATAGTGTAATAGTAAGAGGACCGCTCGAGAGAAGCAAGAAAGTCAGGTTCGAGTCCCAGTCCGCCATAAATTTTCACTGTAGTCATTACGTTGTACAGCTGGTGGATGCCTATATTCGCAACTGCGAATACACTTCATGTATTACGTAATGGCTGTAGTCGTCGCAGTGCCCGTTCCTTAGAACATACACGCATATCCGAAGCAACATTCCGTCGTACTTCTGAACAACACAGGCCCTGCAGTATAGTATTCTTGCACTTAAACTGAATTTTCGTCTGTCAGAGTTGGACCTCGTAACTCACATTCCGTAGGCCATCAGCGGCCCGCAGGCAGGATCCGGTCAGCGATTGGTTTTGACACGGCCCGCGGAAGAAATTCATGAGGGAGAGAACCAGGCGCTCGCATCGCACTACGCCCGGGACGCATTTTTAAAAATTTCACCACCTCTTGGATATCTACATGATTATTCCTTTCTTGTTGGCTGTGCAGCGTGTAAAAGTTTTAATGAGCTCTGTCGCCTAGGGTTTGAGCAGTTTCGGCCATTTCGTACATTGCTAACAACAAACTATTCGTGCCTATTACCTGTAATGTCACATGAAAGTAAGAGGGCTCTCACACGTTCAGTATCGTTGTCAATCTAAATATATTATAAAAAAGGATATGTATGTTTATGTTCCGCATCTCCTCCTAAACCACTGGACCTATTTCAACCAAACGTGGTGCACACATACCTTACTGTCGGGTAACAATCGCTGTGAGGGTAAGAACCGCCTATCTATCAAAGGGGTTGCAATGAAAAAGCAGTGTAGCCCACGACGCGTGAATTTCCAGGCTTCATTCAAACAGTAATTCACAACGAGAGCATTTAGTGGTTTGGAACAGACTACACATAATTTCAAATTTCGCCGAAATTTTTTTCTCGCTGACAAGCCCTAGAAAATGGTGAAAGGTTAAATATTTATCACTAACTACTTTTGCGCTGCTCTTGCAGTAACGGTGAGGACGCGCTGTGTAGGTGCGCGGTTTGAGGCGCCATGTCACGGACTGCGAGGCCCCTCCCACCGGAGGTTCGAGTCCTGCCTCGGACATGGGTGTGTGTGTTGTTCTTAGCATAAGTTAGTATAAGTAGTGTGTAAGTCTAGGGGCCGCTGGCCTCAGCAGTTTGGTCCCTTAGGAATTCACACACATTTGAAGATTTTGCATTAACGATACGGCATGAGCCATGACTTTACAAAAAATGGTTCAAATGGCTCTGAGCACTATGCGACAACTTATAAGGTCATCAGTCGCCTAGAACGTAGAACTAATTAAACCTAACTAACCTAAGGACATCACACACATCCACGCCTGAGGCAGAATTCGAACCTGCGACCGCAGCGGTCGCCCGGTTCCATACTGTAGCGCCTAGAACCGCATGGCCACTCCAGCCGGCATGACTTTACAATTTACTACTTCTTTACTATCAACTGCATTCATGATACATTTTACAGACAGTATGCACTTATACCACTTAGTGTAAGCGCAAAATTATATCATTTTACGATCCATAGTTGAGGAAATATGACGTCAGAGACAAGGAGATGCGGTAAAAACTACTGCATCATGCTTGACGTTTAAATTTATTACTTGTTTGCTACTAACTGTAGTCTCAGTAAATTTAGCATACAGTATCCACATATGCCACTGAATGTAGGTAGAATAACATATCATTATACGACACATAGTTCAGAAGATATGACATCAAAAACAATGAGTGCGTGACAAAGAGTCGATTCTTGCATGACTTTTAAATTTATTACTTTGTTGTTGATTACTTCATTCGCAACACATTTGGCAATCAGTATCTGCATAACCCGTTGAATGAACCTACAATATTATATCATTGTGGATATGACGTTATAAACATTGAGCACAGGGTAGACGTTGCGTGGTACTGGCGTGGATGCACAGCTATAAGTACGAGTACAGTATGTGCCCGCACAATGCTGGCTTTCTCTGCTAGTACGTCGATACGAAGACCGTATGAGGGCAAGTTTTGTCTCATTCTCAGCACTGGAAATACTGACGAACAGTACAGATTCGCACGACAACATACTCCACATGACCAACACATATTGAGTGTGTGAGAATGAGTATTATTGGCTTCACAACTCGCCACTCTGTTTTCCGAATTTCTGCAGTTTGGTTTCTACTTAATCACGACTGTATCACACTGAAGCCAAACTGGAAAAAAACAGAGAACAGAATGGCGAGTTGTGAAACCATTATTAGGGCGATTTAGATATTTAAACTTTTTAAAACGAACACTGCAATGAGCAGTAATATACAGGGTGTTACAAAAAGGCACGACCAAAGTTTCAGGAAACATTCCTCACACACAAATAAAGAAAATATGTTATGTGGACATGTGTCCGGAAACGCTTAATTTCCATGTTAGAGCTCATTTTAGTTTCGTCAGTATGTACTGTATTTCCTCGATTCACCGCCAGTTGGCCCAATTGAAGGAAGGCAATGTTGACTTCGGTGCTTGTGTTGACATGCGACTCATTGCTGTACAGTACTAACATCAAGCACATCAGTACGTAGCATCAACAGGTTAGTGTTCATCACGAACGTGGTTTTACAATCAGTGCAATGTTTACAAATGCGGAGTTGGCAGATGCCCATTCGATGTATGGATTAGCACGGGGCAATAGCCGTGGCGCGGTACGTTTGTATCGAGGCAGATTTCCAGAACGAAGGTGTCCCGACAGGAAGACGTTCGAAGCAATTGATCGGCGTCTTAGGGAGCACGGAACATTCCAGCCTATGACTCGCGACTGGGGAAGACCTAGAACGACGAGGACACCTGCAATGGACGAGGCAAATCTTCGTACAGTTGACGATAACCCTAATGTTAGCGTCAGAGAAGTTGCTGCTGTACAAGGTAAACAAGGTAATGGTGACTACGTCACTGTCCTCCACGGGTACACGTCTGCGAATGGTTCATCCAACAATGTGTCAATCCTCATTTCAGTGCAAATGTTCCCTTTACGGATCAGGCTTCATTCCAACGTGATCAGATTGTAAATTTTCACAGTCAACATGTGTGGGCTGACGAGAATCCGCACGCAGTTGTGCAATCACGTCAACACAGATTTGCTGTGAACGTTTGGGCAGGCATTGTTGGTGATGTCTTGATTGGGCCCCATGTTCTTCCACCTACACTCAATGGAGCACGTTATCATGATTTCATACGGGATACTCTACCTGTGCTGTTAGAACATGTGCCTTTACAAGTACGACACAACATGTGGTTCATGCACGATGGAGCTCCTGCACATTTCAGTCGAAGTGTTGGTACGCTTCTCAACAACAGATTCGGTGACCGATTGGTTGGTAGAGGCGGACTAGTTCCATGGCCTCCACGCCTTCCTGACCTCAACCCTCTTGACTTTCATTTATGGGTACCAAATGTAGAGACTCTTCGTGCTCGTATTGTGGACGACTGTGGTACAATACGCCATTCTCCAGGGCTGCATCAGCACATCAGGGATTCCATGCGACGGAGGGTGGATGCATGTATCCTCGCTAACGGAAGACATTTTGAACATTTCCGGTAACAAAGTGTTTGAAGTCACGCTGGTATGTTCTGTTGCTGTGTGCTTCCATTCCATGACTAATGTGATTTGAAGAGAAGTAATAAAATTAGCTGTAACATGGAAAGTAAGCGTTTCCGGACACATGTCCACGTAACATATTTTCTTTCTTTGTGTGTGAGGAAAGTTTCCTGAAAGTTTAGCCGCACCTTTTTGTAACACCCTGTATATAGGGTTGCAGAAACAATCCATGCCGATGCGATGTGTTCAGTCTTCAAAAGCAAATTTGGAAAAATATTTAAAAAATGCTTGCTAATAATGTTTGCGGCTACTAACACAGTAAACTACAGACATTCGAATATCCTGCCTGTGGCCAAAATTCGTAGAGCTACTCCTAATTGCTTGTACATCTCATTGACATATTTTGTTTTCCTATTCTGCCTCGTATTAACATAACAAATAATTATTGTGCATTATAAACGTTTTATAATACTGCAAATGTTGGCTAATTTATAATGCATTAGCTGCAACCACTACTCTTAATGGGAGTTTGTTTTTCGATTATTGCATTTCAAGATATGTGGCATCCCATCTTCACATGTTTACATTTATTTACATGTCGTGGACATTATTTCTTTACTAACGGCGTTGCAGAATTTTGCAACGAAACTTTTTAAGACAGACATTGTAAAACGTCGTTATTAAACAATGTTCACACGCTTGAATAGTTGTAATCGTCTATTGATAGGATGACGATAAAATGAATGTAATCTCAAAAACCCGTGTTTGTTACCGGGGCATGACGGGAAAGGGGTGTCATTCAAATCGGTGCATTACCCACAAACAGTAACGTCATGGACACTATAATTTTTATTTTATGCCATAGGAACGCTGTTGTCGTGTCACATGACGAGGTGGCCCGCAAGCTTAAGGAAGAGTCTGTATCAGGCCATTGGGTCACTAAAGGTTGCCTATGACAGAACTAGATTAAGAACGCAAAGTCTAGGCTGATCACTGGCTTTTTAATAAAGATACCTCTTTATACATGTTCTGTACGTTGGAAACTCCTGTCATAGTTGCAGAGAGGGACTTCATGAATTTTTCTGCTGCAATGTTACTGAATTTTGAGAAGTTAAATGAGGTCATGTTACAAGTCGTCGCAACATGTATGCCCTTAAATGTCGGCCATAGTGTTCGTTTGTCAAATATACTTTAATACACCAAGAAGTTCAATCAAGTTAACGTGTTATATTTCTCAGTGTAATAGGCGTTGCATTGCGTACATATACACTGAAGCGCCAAAGAAACTGGTATAGACATGCGTATTCAATTGCAGGTATGTGTAAAAAGGCAGAATTCAACGCTGCCTATATAAAACAAGTGTCTGGTGCAGTTGTTAGATCGGTTACTGCTGGTGCAATGGCAGGTTATCAAGATTTAAGTGAGTTTGAAAGTGGTGTTATAGTCGGCCCACAAGCGACGGGACACAGCATCTCTGAGGTAGCGATGAAGTGGGCATTTCCCCATACGACTATTTCACGAGTGTACCGTGAATATCAGGAATCTGGTAAAACATCAAATCCCCGACATCGCTGCGGCCAGAAAAAGATCCTGCAAGAACGAGACAAACGACGACTGAAGAGAATCGTTCAACGTGACACAAGTGCAACCATTCAGCAAATTGCTGTAGATTTCAGTTCTGGGCCATCAACAAGTGTCACCGTGCGAACCATTCAACGAAACGTCATCGATATGGGCTCTCGGAGCCAAAGGCCCACTCGTGTTCCCTTGGTGACTGGACTACACAAACTTTTACGCCTCGCCCGGGGCCCGTCAGCCGGCATTAGACTGTTGATGACTGGAAAAATGTTGCCTGGTCGGACGAGTCTCGTTTCAAATTGCATCGAGTGGATGGATGTGTACGGGTATGGAGTCAGCCTCATAAATCCATTGACCCTGCACGTCAGCAGGGGACTGTTCAAACTGGCTGAGGGTCTGTAATGGTGTGGGGTGTGGGCAATTCCAACGATATGGGACCCCTGATAGGTCTAGATACGACTCGGACAGGTGTCACGTAAGCATCCTTTCTGATCACCTTCATCCATTCATGTCCATTGTACATTCAGACGGACTTGGACAATTCCAGCAGGACAATACGAAACTGCACACGTCCAGAATTGCTACATAGTGGCCTCAGGAACATTCTTCTTAGTTTAAACTCTTCTCCCCAAATACCCCAGACATGAACATTATTGAGCATATCTCTGGTGCCTTGAAACGTGCTGTTCATAAGAGATATCCACCTCTAGTACACGGATTTATGGACAGCCCTGCAGAATTCTTAGAGACAATTCCCTCCAGCATTACTTCAGACATTTGTCGAGTCCATGGCTCGTCGAGTTGCGGCAATTCTGCGTGCTCGCGACAGCCCCACACGACATTTGGCAGGTATACGAATTTTTTTTGGCTCTTTAGTGTAAATACACTGCTGGACTGTGTTCAGTTGGAACAGTGTAAAACATGTGCACATTGAGGAGTTTTGGTGTAAGTTATTCATTTGTCACGATCATCGGCTGTCAGGTGGCGCTCTGGAGGCCTGCTTGGGCTCCCTCTGTTTTGACTCTCCAGGCAGTAACTGTGCTGAGTTTAGTGGTCAGTAGTGTTTGAAACATTCATTCTACAGCCATTTCATCTGGGTCGCATCGTCGCCTGCGGGGAACTATATGCACATATCGACAAAGTTAATATGGACACAATGTACCGGTGCTGTGTTGCTGCTTTCTACAGTGGTCTATGAATCTTTTCCACACCTGTAGGCCACGTTTTGCACTTCCACGTAGTACAGACGCATGTAGAGATCGACTCAATGTGCGAGCAGCAGCAGCTGACCGAACACCATCCAGGGACAAAATCCGGCCACAAGTTGCACCTGCTGTGATATAAGGGACCATTGGGAACCGTTTGCTCACAGCAGGATTAAGACCACGTGTGCATCTAGCCAGACTACCACTGACACAACGACACTGACAAGCGCATCTATTTTGACGCCGTGAAAGAGATAACTGGAGAATGGAATGGTATTCTGCAGTACTCAGTTACGGGACCAGGTTCTGTCTGTATGCGGGCTGATGAGCAGACAAGCGTGTAATGTAGACCTGGTGAGCTGCCTGTTCCAGACTGCCTTCACCCTCGACACACAGGTCCCGTCCCCAGCTTCGTAGTGGACGAGGCCATCTGTTACAATCGCGGCCACATTTTATGTTTCTGCAGACTAAAGCAACCAGTGCTTACAACGTTACACAGCCTGTTATCCCTGTCGTACTATCGTTTCTTTGACGGGTAAGTGATGTCATTTTCTAGCAGGACAATGAAAGTCCACATGTGGCTGCTGCGCCGCAATGTGCTCTTCAAGGTGTAAGATAACTGCTCTGACAACAAGATCACTAGGCCTCTCACCAACTGAAACAAGTATGTACTCGCCCTCCAGGGTCTGCAAGAACCATTGTTGAATTACGACAGAAGGCACAAGGCGCTTGTGACAATGTATCGCAGGATTCCTTTCGGTGCATTCTTGATCGTTTGCCTTCAAGAATACACGCTTGCGTTGCCGCCGGGGAATACACTGTGTATTGATGCTATTTTTTGGGCATCCTTTATTGTGACACGGGTGTATCATTTAGTCTGAATTTTATCACATACTCCTACAAGGATGAACTACCTGTCACCTCACTTGTCAATAAAATTACCTGGTCCTTGTGGATTTATAAGAGAAAAATTCATAGCGTCACTGATTTTATACCCAACATTATTTACGTCTCACCGGCCGATGTGGCCGAGCGGTTCTAGGCACTTCAGTCTGGAACTGCTACGGTCGCTACGGTCGCAGGTTCGAATCCTGCCTCGGGCATGGATGTGTGTGATGTCCTTAGGTTAGTTAGTTTTAAGTAGTTCTACATTCTAGGGGACTGATGACCTCAAATGTTAAGTCCCATAGTGCTCAGAGCCATTTGAACCATTTACGTCTCATGTGAAACACAAATAGGTCTCAGACCTTTAAACGAAGATATCAATAGATGGACTGCCATAGAAAAGCCTTCAAGTCGCTTTGTGGCAGTTTGAACACGTATGTGGCATGGTTGTGTGGGAAGGTAGTACAAACACAAAAGGAAACACTCAGACGGTAAGTAAGCCGTTCCTACGACAGAAAAGGGATGCATAAGCACAAATTACAAAAACCAGCAAGAATGTCATGTCGTTATGTATAGCTCTAGTAAATGTCAACGGCACGTCTATCCTTTTCGCGATACTGCTCATCGGATCCAATATAGCTGCACTCTGCCATGAATGGGTGATGAAAAAACTTAAAAAATAATGAAGATTATTAACGCTCGCTTGTAATGTAAAATAACTGAAAATTATAATACTGGAACTTCCGTTTAACTTTTAACCGAAAAATAATTTCTACAGCGGATAGCCTCAGATATTCACGTTGGTACTGGATTTTATTCTCGAGGTCAGTATTCTTTATCTATCCGCGGATATTTCCACGGGTATCTGCGTCCGCTCCGATCTCTAAATATAGGTCGAGTAACAAATGCAAAGAAGAAAAAAACACGGAAACTTCATCCAGTATTGTGTTACAAGGGCCTGACCTCTGTACAGCTATTTGTTGAATCATCGTATCTGTGAAAGCACTGATAAGGAACGATTTAAAGTGGAAGAGATATAGGAAAGTCACACTCCAGACTGAGAGTCATTAAAAGAATACTTGGGCAGTGTAATCAAGGCACGAAGGAGGTAGCTTACAAAACACTCGTGTGACCAAGACTTCAGTGTCGCTTGTCAGTATGAGACCTTCTCCAGATAGGACTGAAAGAGGAAATTGGGGAGATCCAAGGAAGAGCCACGAATTTCCTTGCAAATGCGTTCAGTAAAAGTAAAGGCGTGACGAAGATGCTGAGCCTTCTGCGGTGGCAAAAGCTTAGTGAGAGGAGTTGCACTTTATGGCGCGGTCTACTGGTAAAACACGGAGAGAATACATTCCTAGATGAATCAACCACTATAGTGGTTGTTTGTTGTTGTGGTCTTCAGTCCAGAGAGTGGTTTGATGTAGCTCTCCATGCTACCCTATCTTGTGCAAGCTTCTTCATCTCCAAGTACCTACTGCAACCTATATTCTTCTGAATCTGCTTAGTGTATTCATCTCTTGATCTCCCGCAAAGAATTTTATCCTCCACGCTGCCCTCCAACACTAATTTGATGAACCCCTGGTGCCTCAGAAAATATCCTACCAACCGATCCCTTCTTCTAGTCGTTGTGCCACAAATTCCTTTTCTCCCCAATTCTGTTCAGTACATCCTCATTAGTTACGTGATGTATCCATCTAATCTTCAGCATTCTTCTGTAGCACCACATTTCGAAAATCTCTATTCTCTTCTACTCTAAAATATTTGTCGTCCATGTTTCACTTCCATACATGGTTGCAATCCATAAAATTACTTTCAGAAAAGACTTCCTGACACTTAAATGTATGCTCGATGTTAACAAATTTCTCTTCGTCAGGAATTCTTTCCTAGCCATTGCCAGTCTACATTTTATATTCCCTCTCCTTCGACCATCATCGGTTATTTTTCTCCCCAAATAGCAAAACTCATCTACTATTTTAAGTGGCTCGTTTCCTAATTTAATTCATTCAGCATCACCTACATTCCGTTATCATCGTTTTGCTTTTGTTGATATCCTTCTTTCAAGACTCTGTCCATTGCGATCAACTGGTCTTCCAGGTCATTTGCTGTCTTTGACAGAATTACAATGTCATCGGCAAACTTCAAAGTTTTTATTTCTTCTCCATGGATCTTAATTCCTACTCCAAATTTTTCTTTTGTTTCCTTTACTGCTTGCTCGATATACAGATTGTATAACATCAGGGATAGGCTACAGCCCTGTCTCACTACCTTCCCAATCCCTGTTTCCCTTTCATGTCCCTCGACTCTTACAACTGCCATCTGGTTTCTTTACAGATTGTAAATAACCTTTCGCTCCCTGTATTTGACCCCTGTCACCTTCACAATTTGAAAGAGACAATTCCAGCCAACATTGTCAAAAGCTTTCTCTACGTTTACAAATGCTAAAAACATAGGTTTGCATTTCCTTAATCTATCTTCTTAAATAAGTAAATAAGTCGTAGGCATAGTATTGCCTCACTAGTTCCAACGATTCTACGGAATCCAAACTGATATTCCCAAGGTCGGTTTCTACCAGATTTCATATTCGTTTCTAAAGAATTCGCGTTAGTTTTCTGCAGCCGTGACTTATTAAACTGATTGTTCGGCAGTTTTCACACCTGTCAACAACTGGTTTCTTTGGGATTGGAATTATTATATTCTTCTTGAAGTCCGAGGGTACTTCGCGCGTCTCATACATCTTGATCACCAGATGGTAGATTTTTGTCAGGGGTGGCTTTCCCAAAACTATCAGTAGTTCTAATGGAATGTTGTCTACTCCCGGGGCTTTTTTCGACACAGACCTTTCAGTGCTCTGTCAAACTCGTCACGTAGTATCATACCTTCCATATCATCTTCATCTACGTCGACTTCCATTCCCATAATATTGCCCTCCAGTACATCACCCTTGTAGAGACCCTCTATATACTACTTCCACCTTTCTGCTTTCCCTTCTTTGCTTAGAAATGGTTTTCCATTTGAGCTCTTGACATTCTCCAAAGGTATCTTTAATTTCCCTGTAGGCAGTATTTGCCTTTCCCCTATATACCATTATATATGTCTCTACATCCTTACATTAGTCCTCTATCCATCCCTGCTTACCCATTTTGCGCTTCCTGTGGATCTTATTTTTGAGACGTTTCTATTCATTTTTACCTGCTTCATTCACTGCATTTTTATATTTTTTCCTTTCATCAATTAAATTCAGTATTTCTTCTGTTACCCAAGGATTTCTACTAGCCCTCATTTTTCTGCCTACTTGATCATCTGCTGCCATCACTGTTTCATCCCTCAAAGCTTTGCCACATTGCTTTTGCGATATTATCACTTTCGTTTGCAGCTGGTAAAATACTACACAACCACTAGACAGTTTTGTGTGTTTAGAGGTACCAGGTGAACATGCTGATATAATGCTTACCACTGAATATACCTCCCACGAAGGCAAATTTAGAGGGATTGGGGCTCACACCGAAGCTTACCAACAAGCTATCTTCTCGCGGACCATTCTCGACTGGAACGGAAAAGAAAGAGACAGTGGCAATGACAGAAGTAGACCAATTTCCCTCTGCCACCGTAAGGCAACTTTTTGGAATACAAATATAGAACTAGATCCAATAGTATAAGATAGTGTGTGCTGTGCTATTAATGCTCGAAGTATTTTCGACTTGCCAATGGAATTGCTAAAAATGTAATTAAAAGTGTTGTAGCTGCGATTCACAGTCATAAAAAAATGTGTATTTGTTTCATCACACACACACATTTTGTTAGATCATTATTAGTGGTGTGGATCGAAACATATCTACAATTTTAGTTTGATTATAAATTTAAAACGAGTTCATTTATAAGCTTTTGAAGGTAGCTTCTTTCACTTTATGGATTTAATCTGTTTTTTTTTTTTTTTTGCTTGTGTCCGGAAGTGTCCTCTGAGTGTATGTCAGGTATTCCAAGATTTGCACTTTAGTGTCAGCATATTTTTGCTTTGTTTGCAACTGCCTAAATAGTGCACCACTACTACACATGACTGTATACTTTTGTGTGTTTAGGGCTACCAGCTTAATTGCCTGCCACGATGTTCATTTCATTCAACATTTTTCTGTTACTCTATGACTGTTATTTGTGTAATATGTAGATTTTATCCATCATGATATGTAGAATATATATTTAAAAATTCAAGCAGAATGGAAGGGTGGTTTGTAAGACTTAGATTGTGTGTGAAGGAGACTGACAGTTTAAAGACTTAAAGGCGAGTACTAGACAGTGAACACTGAATGCAGCTGCAAGGGATGGGAGACTGGGACGCTTATAAGATGGACAAGGAAGAAGATAGAGGTGAAATAAAGAGAAATTCCAAATAGAGAGAAATACAGAGAGAGAGAGAGAGAGAGAGAGAGAGAGAGAGAGAGAGAGAGAGACAAAAGAGTTCTACTTTATTCTTTACTGTTTCTCTCAATCGCAGTGCCTGAGAAAAACGGTGAAACATCCAGAAGAAATGGCCAGATGTGAAATGTAGCTTCGTACATGTATACACCGCTGGCCGGTGTGTAAACGTTTACATTTGCAGTTCTCTGTGACAGGCCACGGGAGTGCGTTTAGTGTTGTTAATGTTTAGTGTCGTTACCACTCTTGTTAGCGTATAAAAGGACGCGATTAAGGTTGTATGCTGAGTGGTCACTGTGAGGGACATGGATCCTTCGTTGTCTAGGAATCTTTGAAAGAGGCTTCATTGTGGGTCTCCATTTGGCTGGCTGCTCTAATCATGCAGTATCCAAATGTGTGGGGCTTTCAGATGTGACAGTAGCCAGATGTAGGACTGCATGAGAATGTAAGGTCAGGATTGCTCGTGAAGGTTCCGGTCGGTCATGTCTGACCACAACAATTGACGATCGCCTTATTGTGCACCAAGCGTATCGGAACCCCTTCGTCTCCAGTCATCAGAGAGAAGAGGAATGAACTCCGTGCAGCATTCTGTACCACATCGCCTCATTGGCTGGAGACTGGCAGTAGCCGAAATGCGGAATTACCACCCCACGTGTTGCCTGCTGTTAACACGGAAATATAAACGTCTGCTTTTAGAGTGGTGTCGTGACTGGGGAGCATGCACTGCTGCTGAATGGCTTCGCATTGTGTTCGACAATGTATCGCGTTTCTGCAGTACTCTGGATGGTCATCGTCAGCGTGTATCGCGGATGGGGAGAGGTCCTATTCTTCCCATGCTATGTGTAGGCAAAGCGATGTTAATCCTAGAATTACAGTGTAGGGAGCCATCGGTTGTGACTACAGGCTACAGCTGGTAGTGACTGAGGAAGCTCTGACTCTACAGTTGTATGTCTCATGTTACGTCTCATGTGACAGTATCGTTGCGCCAGTTTCAATTGGACAATATTTGCCCATATATGGAACGGACCTGTATGGGCTGCCTGTGTGTGCTGACATACTCCTGTAGCCAGAGAAATTGCCAGATACGTCCGTGATAGAACATGTGTGGAACCAGCTCTGATGGCAACTCCATCCTAATGCCAGTATCAAGGATTCAAAGGATGAATTACAGCAGTCGTCGTGGGCTTACATTCCCTCTCAATCTTAAACCGTTTCCTCCTCTCTTCTGGGAGCTTCACTTATTAAGGCAATGTATGTAGTGTATGAAAACGGAAGGAGTTATCACTTTAAAAAATACATTAAACTAATGCCACTGTTTCTAAAGAAACGAAAACTTTTTTGCACCATTGCCTTCCTGTACATGTCATTTCCCCTGAAACAGACTGCGAGAGACCTGTTGAAATATGAGGGTGATTCAAATGAAAACCATTCATTGAGGTTCAGAAAGTAATCTACAGGTGGCAGAGTGATGCTGCAATCCAAAAGAAGAATGCAGCAGCGTCGTCAAGAAGATAACTGCTCTGCTGTCAACATGCACTAAGATTGAGCAGCAAACTGCGATGGGTTTTTTGTGTGGTGAAGGTGTCGAACCAGTCGACAGTGTAGTATGGTGATCCGCTTAGTAACAGACGAAAACACTGCGTTAGTGGAGTAGCTGGTAAAAGAAAACAGACGCATAACTCTGAACGAAATAGCCACAGATTTGAAGATTAGTACTGATTAAGCGCAGAATATCGTTCAAAATGTACCGCTCTTCAATAAAGTGTCTGCAGGATGGGTGACACGTCAGTTGAGTGCCGAATTGAAAGACTGTCGCGTCAGTGCCTGTGAAGAACTTTTGCATAGTTTTCGCGTCGAATGTGATACATTTATGGGAAAAATTGTTATAGGCAATGAGACTGGATACCCTATCATCAACTAGGAACGGAAAGGGCAAGCAAGGAATGCAGCCACCAAAGAAATTCCACACTCAACCACCTGATGCAATAGTTATTCTCTTCTGGGATGCAAATGGAGCATTACATGGATAAGAGTCCTGCTTATTGAGACATGTTGAAAAATCAACTTCGCTCTGAAATCAGGAGTAAAAGGTAAGTAAGGAATTTAGGAGTATTGCTATAGCATGACAATGTCCAACTGCATAGAGCCTGTAAGACAGTTGAGACTATTCAGGGAATTAAATCTGAATGTCTGATGGATCCTCCTTATTCACCCCTTACTCCTAGTGACTTTCATTTGTTCAGTGGACTTAAAGAAACGATGTAAGGAAGGCGTTTCAGAAGTCATAAAAAGGTGAAACTGTGGTGCAAGACTGGCTACATATACGACCAAAAGAATTCTTTTACCGTGGTATCTATGTACCTCCGAATATGTGGATTTAGTCTCAGGGAGACTATGTCGAAAAATGACATGCAAGTTTTTGTTCACTGTTGCAATTAAAAATGTTATAGCACTTATAAGGTTTTCATTTGAATTATCCTCGTAGATATATGGACATTAACAGTGCCCTGCTCGGAATTTTAGTGGTAATTTTCTTATTTTGCTTGATTAATTATGGAGTCAGCAATTAGGAGCTGTTTAGGTACAGTGGTCAATACACGTTGCTAAGAAGCATTGTAAAAAGTACTGTAATGTATGACATAATGTGTGAGGTTGCTTCAAAGTGGACTGTGAAATTATTCCTGGAAACGAGCAGTTCATTTGCGTCGAACTATACAGACATTGTCAAATACAGTTACTGCACTAACTGTATTTCATGTCAAACTGAGGCAAGTGGACGAGAAAACAATATCCCTCCCTAAGCAGGACACACAAACGGTGTACTAGGTCTATAGGTTGCAGACATTACGACAAATAGTTTTGTGTCGTCGTTGCCACTGTAGTGTCTTGTACTATGGGAAGCAACGGAGAGGATGCTGTTTGGTGGCCGAAGGTACTTATCTTTAAGCTTCCATGTGTTGTGGTTCAAGGTCTTCTGTAATAGTCCACGTTAGCCACACTGCTGGTGAAGTACAAATCCCAGTATAAACACTGCACTCCCGTAGCCAGTGATGTAAACTGGGAGACGTCAGCTAGATTAGTGACTCAGCTAGTAATTGAGCTGACCACGACTGCAACTGTAGCTGCAAGAGACTGCCACTCTGATTTCGCTGACTAGGCTCTCCCGTCGGCGGCGCCGTCTAAAATACTGGTGGTCGAGAGGGCGTTGACAACATGTTGTTTGCAAGCCTGCCCTTGGCCACTCTCATGATAGACGTGCTTGATTCAGCGCCTATTATCGATCTTCATGCAACCTCTTTGCCGACTGGTGTGCTGAAGATGGCTTATGCCAGCACAAATAGAAGATTGGATTGGCCCAAGAGGTCCAAAGTGGTCAATGCAACTGGTCGCGATCAGTGGACAATCTAGATTTGAGTCCCAATTCGGCACCAGTCTTCATGTTTCTGTAGTAAACAGTACACCTGATATAATATCATATTCACATTTCACAAACGTATTTCATATCAGGATATGAATGACTGCTTTGAAGAGCACACAAGGCTCTCTATCTCCATGCATCAGCTATGTTCCTGGTGTCTGTCTTTTAAAAGTGTTATTTGTAACAGGCAGGTGTGCACTTCATATCGGTGTATGGAATGCTTGGCCATTATCTGTCTCATATACATGTGACATCCAAGATTTGCAAGTTAAGGGGAAACGGCGTGGAGTTTCAGTTGTTCCCAGTTGGCGCTTGCCAGGGGCTTCCCCATAGCCAAAGAGTCTGCTGTAGATGGGATGTATTTTCTGTATCTCGAGCAAAGACAGTACTATCTCTCCAGCCAGTTATGTGATAGGTGGTACATGTACACTTCAGTGGAGGAAGGAGGGAAGTTTACATTTATCAGGTACTTCTAGAATGTTTTCCAGTAGTTATTGGCAGCTAATGTGCCTGTATGCAGTTTCTTTGTGTGCTAAGTGTTTGGGTCGTTATCTAAGTGTGTATCTTTGGAATGTTGAGTGTTATTTGATAATATTATGACTAGTAGTGGAGAGATAAGATCTTAGTCAGTGTGTGGTTACAGAAGGTACAATGAGGAATTTATTTCTTATTAAATAATGCCTTGCAGATATCCGTGTATTTAGGTCTATTAGTGACGCCACTCACTTATCATGTAAGGGGCATACAAAGAGTTTATTTATATAAATATTGTGTTGTAAACGTTACCTGCAATGATGTATCTTTTTATTCTGCCTGGGAGCCCTGACTAATCCCTCCTATTTCTGGCACGATGATCCAATCCATATAGCTAACAGAACATAAAGAAGATGAATATTAAAAGTGGATTGGTTGGGGAAGGAAGGAAAGATTGTTTCTTATTTATCCTGTGAGCAAAGGGGAGGAAAGGCGAAAGTTTGGCACTTAAACTATTAGTAACCCTTATCTGCAAAGCAATCCACAGACTTTCGCTGCTGAAGGTGTAGAACTGGCTGGTTATGACAGGTTTTGGTGGAGTGAGTGCCACATCCTGATTGTTTGTCAATTTTGCGTGCAACCAGGTCAGTCCTACCAGAATGTAATACACAAAATATTTGCTTACATAATGCATATTTCACTATCATTGCTGGGAGGGTGCGGGGGGGGGGGGGGGGGAGGTGCTAACTCCTCAATTTGGTTCTTTATCTGCGCCTGCAGTCAAGAGATTCTAAGTGGGGTGTGTAGTTTAGCATACCTTACAGGCATTTTACTTGTCGCCAGTCACTTCTTTAGGTTCACATCTGTGGCATTATGCTATTACATTTACCGTATTTACACTTGGCTGGCAATCTTGGAAATTGGTACGACTGTAGCGCTTACTAAAGTTTTCTACGATGTGACACACTGGAGTCTTATGTCATACATTTTGTTAACATTTACTAAGATTTTGCACAATGTTCTGTGTCATCAGTACTTTTACCAACAGAAAAATACAGTAGTTTTAATACATACACCACGACTTCGCATACACTGGTGATTTAGGGATGAGTTAGCAAGAGTTTATTTGTTTCTATGTTGTATTGTGGTATTTCTTTAACAGTTAAAGACTTTTCTGTAGTTTTTCAACAACACACTTAGGATAGGTGTCGTTACTTGGGAAAAATCATAAAAACTGCAACCAATTAACTCAAATTAATGATTAATTATGAGATTATTTACATGTCTTACAATTTTAGCTGAGATAGCGCCTCGTCACTGCTTGCTCCTCCAATAACGAAATTCAAGTGAGTGGAACTATAATATTTAAAAAATTAGCATGTTATTTATAACAGGTAACTACATCCTCGTCCTTTTCCTCCATTTTATACCTCGTTCCATAATTGCGATGTACGGTAGGTTGTAATTCTAAGGTTTGATGTTTCAGTTGAACGAAAATAATGTTGACATGTGACTCACTTCATTGCTTGGTTGACATACGACTAATTTCGTTCCTGCACGTAGCATATAATGTTTTAGTGTTCATCATGGACTCGGTTCCCAGTACTGTGCAATGGAAGTGTAGGCAAATTTGGAGTTGGCAAATACCAATTTACTGTAAGGATTTACAGATGGTAATGTCAGTGGCGCTCAACGATTATCATGGAAGAGATTTCCAGAACGACTATTTCGACTGTTCTCTGAAAGGAGGACGTTTACTTTGAATCAGCTGATCGTCATCTTAGAAAGTATGGGACGTTTAAAACTACTACTCGCGATTGTGTGAGGACTGGAAGGACGAGGACACCTCAACTGGAGGAGAAACTTCTTCGTGCAATTGAGGAAAATTCTAGAGCCAGCGTAAGACAATTATTTGCAACAAGTAGCTCAGGAGAGAGCTCCAAAGAACCCAGTGATACATACCACGTGCAGCGTGTTCAGACACGATCAGCAGCTGATTCTTCTGCACCAGTACACTTCACGAACAGTTCTTCAACAACGTGTCACCCATCACTTTGCAATTGTGGCGATCACGGATGAGGCTTAGTTTCGACGTGACGAAATCACAACGGAGCTGTGACAAGTTAATAAAACGTTGCCGGACCCATATCCATTGAACACATTTTCTTCCTCCACGTGTGACAAATGTTTCCTGAAAATTTGGCCATAGCTTTTTCTTACATCCTGTTTTTATATGTGGTTGTGTCTGTTGTGGCTAAATTATGTTTTACATTTATTCTTCGTTGAACTTGGAAGCAGAAAGAGAAACAAAGCAAATCTCGACTGAACTTCTGTTTGGAGAAAAGCCTGTTGGTGTATCGCACTTGCGTAAGTGAGTCAGAGAAAATTCATAAACTTCAATCATATCCGCTTCAGAATAAGAGTCCGCTATGTCATCTGCGTTGCACCCTTGTCGGCAGATAGAAAGCAGCAGTCAAGAAAGCCCTGGCCGGACGTTGGCGGCAATCTCGCTGGAGTGCGCAGGCTTCTGGTCTATGGTGCTGGTCTGCGCCGTATGTCGGCGCGCGCCCCATTAACTTTTTATTATGATTGCTTTTGGTCTACACCTAACAAGGTGCCGTAAACGAGCCACGTAATGACGGGCGCGAAGTGGAGGAGGTCTGAAGACGGCCATTTCGTGGAGGCAGAGGCGGATCAACTGTTTTAGCCCCAACGCCTCACTTGTGTTTCCACATTCTCCAGCTTTAAGTGACACGAGTATTGCCTTTAGATGCCTCTAGATCGTTAGAAGATTTGTCACAAGCCACCGAGTAGAGAACCGACTGCTGGAAGCACCAAGAGGAAGAACACTCGGAACACTCATGAGAGTTAAATGTAACCCCAGGGATTTTTCTGTTGTGAATTCTTTTACAATTGACAGACTTTATGTCACGATGATCATTTGTAATAAGTATGTATCTATGTCCATTATCGAAGGTGGTAGTGCAGCAGTATTTCGGGATCCTGTGCACGATTTGGGAGGGATGGAGAGGAGCCTATGGCAAGAAGGAGTTTTCACTTGACCAATGGATTCTCTTTCGCACGTCTCAATCGCAGGACACCCTTTCCCCAAATATAGTTCGACTTCTAGTATACAGTTCCAGTACATGGTTTAAAGTCATTGGACCCAACACGTAACCATTAAATTAGTTATGATATGTTTTATTCGTTCTACCAATAAATGCCTTTGTAGATTTTGTGTTTGTGGCTGTGTCTGTTTTGATATGCAAAGGCGATGTTAGTTTCGTTGAATAGTGTGTTAATTTTGTTTGCGAAGTTTCCTAGATAAGTTGTGGTTACTTGTGTTGCTTTCTTCTTTTTAATTGTGTGTGTGTCTCGTGCTGTTTCTTAATGTATATTGAGACTTCTTGGCTACATTTTTCTGTAGTATAGTTTTGGTATAATTTTGGGGTCATAATCACTTAGTTGGGCTATGTATTCTAAGATTTTTCTTCCTTTGTCCTCTAGTCGTAAGTGTATCGATCTGTTAAGCATAGTGTTGAAAAGTGCGACGCTGTAAGCTTTGGGAAGACATGAGTGTGTGCTGATAATACAGTCCATCGTTGTGGGCTTTCTATAAATTTCGAAATAATGTTTGTTGTTGATGTTCCCAGTATTTGAATCGGGAAAGTTAAATTTTTGTTGGTTTCGTTTTCTATGGTAAGTTTCCTTTTGGGATGTAATTTATTCACTGCTTTATGTGTTTAATCTGTGCTAGTGAGCCTACTTCCTATAGCCATTAAAGTATTGTCTACGTATCTGTAGTTACATCTGAATTTTTGATTTATTAAATTTTTCGGTTTGAAGAATTTTTCTTGCAAGTTATTAAGGAAAATGTCTGTTATAGTTCTAGCAGTGTTCCATCCCATGGCGACTCAATCCTTCTGTATCTATATTTTACTGTCAAATCGGAAGTAATAATAGTTTTATTAATTGAATAATTTCTGCAGTGCTTTTTATCTGAATTTTTCTGTGTTTGAGTAGGTTTTGTTCGATGGTATCTACTGTTTTCTGGATTTGGACGTTTGTTTATAGGTTAATCTTGCATTTTGGAGTATTTTTTTCGCTTTCATGCTTTTAGCCATTGTTCCACATTTTTTATCGTATATTTTCTGTTGCAAGCTTAAAATGTATTAATGAGTATGTTAACTTTCTTTCTTATGTAGTGTGTGGAACTATTAACATTGTCTACTAGAGGTCGTATAAGAATATATTATTTATCTTATCCATGGGGATTTTTGTTCTATTGTTCATGGATATATAAGTTCTTTTTTCATATTCCGTAAGTATTGTATGAGATGTTTTTATGGTTCTCTTAGTTTGGATTACAAATTTATTTGTGGGATTTTTATACATTTTAGGGATTCCATTATTACTAAGGAAATAGTTGACTGTTTTGTATGTAGTAATTTTTATTAATGGTATCTACACTATTGCCTTTATCTGATTTAACTGGTAAATCATTGTTACTCATTAGTTTTTCAATAATTTGGCACAGTGTCTTATCACCTGAATATGCACTGTAGCTCTTCCTGATTTTGGGCTCTCTTTCTATTTCGGTCGCTGTTTGGATAATAATTTCATTACATTTCTTTATAGGTAAATTTGCAATGTTCAATGCTACTTTTGTAGACGGCATTAATCGTTTTTGTTGCGTATTGCGAAATCTAGGTTGAGTACTGTACTTTAATCCTTTATCGGGTAGTTTATGATCTTGATCACAGAAAGTAACTTTTGTCATGTTGATGGTCGTTTTGTGAAATTAGACTTAGCAAATATCGTGTATAGAACTCCTGTGACCCCTTACGAACACACTTTTCTGGAAAACATTCGTCAGATGCAGCAGCATCCAAACACGTTTCCAGTCGTGTTGATGGTCGTTCTGAGCGGAACTTATCTTTTACGCAACCAGAAAAGTTGGTTTTAAAGGGGAATGTCCCTTGAACATTACATTGAAATCATGCTGAACACTTCTCATTAATTTTCCGGTATGAGGTCGTTTGTGAGCCAAGTGGTCATTAAGGTTTGTATTTCCATGCAGTAAGTGGACTCATCCGCTTACACTTAGATGTATATCAGCACCTACAACAATAAAAAAGAATAATTCATTAACATCTCTGGGAGACATATGGCGTAATGGTACTTTGTGATCACACTGTAATTTCCTTTTTTTTTCAATCGTAAAAAATTGTACTGAAAATGATGCATTTTTGATAAGCCTTCAATGCGCCGTTAGCATGAACTAGCAATCATTTAAATCACGAAAGTTACAGTATTAAAACAGGCATATATGAAAAATCTTTAACCACCATTTTTAAGTGTCCCGTCAAAAATTGTTCTGAGCACTATGGGGCTTAACTTCTGAGATCATCAGTCCCCTAGAACTTAGAACTACTTAAACCTAACTAACCTAAGGACATCACACACATCCATGCCCGAGGCAGGATTCGAACCTGCGACCTGCATTTCCAGACTGTAGCACCTAGAACCGCTCGGCCACCTCGGCCGGCACGTGTCCCATTATTTCATCCCAACAAATCATAAGAAAAACGAAGTTTCCAAAAAATCTTTAATGTGTTGGTGCTTTGAAACAGCATCGATTCGTAACGCGCAAGTTATCGTATAAAACACACGAAAAATGGGCTTCAACAGCAAACGACATAATTCAAAGTGACGTCTCATAAGTTCGTCTTCAGACGAAGAAAGCGATCAGTCGTCTCACCTAGAAGCACAAATCTGACTTACCTCATTCAGTCCCTCATGCGTAGAAATGCTCTGGAACGTGGAATTCCACATATGAGTTCACAAAACTAGCCTCCTCCTCATCCACGAACGCTTCCACGCCCATGCGAAGACAGATTAAGAGCTGGTGGATTCCAGTTCGCGATCGCTAGTGTGTCATAGTGCGGGGCCAGGAAACCTCCGAGAGCGAGACAGAGCCATAGCAAAAATTTTCCGTCCTTTTTCAGTATGATATCCATCCTATGCTCAATTTTTTTATGGTAGGAACACGACCGGCTTAGACTATGGGACGTGGTAATCTGGCTCGAATAAGAGCTGAGTAAATCACTAACAAGTACAACTGACAAGTGTATTTCTCACCGAATGAAGTCACTGCTAAGATACAAAACACCACCTCTGCAACAAAAGCCGCTCATACTTGCTGGCACAGTGGCGCTTGACCAAATGGGAACAGTTTCGACTGAGAGAAGAGGGTGGTAGGGATTGACAAAATTGCCCGTTTCCCTGTTATTGTTTTCGTGGAAAGAAAAAGAGATGTGGTAGTGTGCAGTTCTCTGTGCTGATGTGGGATAAATTTCAACATACTTAGTGTTCTAAGCAGTAGCAGTAGCAGTAGCAGTGGTTTTCACCGACTGGGAACATCAATCTCAACAGTTACCTCGATGTTATTTGAAAGATTTCGGGTCAAATCGAGTAAAATCACACGAGAGAAGTAGTACCAACTGAAGTATGGAGAAGGAAACTTGCCTTTTGATTTTCAAAGAAACAATCCTATCAATCACCTGATCAGTTTAAGGAAAGCACGTCAGAACTAAATCTTCATGAGCAAGCGGGGATTTGAGCCTCATTCGTTCCGGATTGGAGACCTGTGCATGGTTTGATGTGGCTCTGTTAAGGAGCGGGGTGTAATCGATACAGGATATATCTTATTTCGTAAGAACAGTCATCCTTAACGACAGAGGTACAATACTGGATTGCACAAGCACTCTCACATCGACTCCATATGATGCAGGTTCAAGCAATACTATGATGGTTTCTATGAAAAGGAAGCGGCCATTTCCTCTCCAATCCTTCCCTAATTCGAGCTTGTATTGCGTCTCTAATAACTTCGCCCTTGGCAGGACATTAAACCCAAATTTCCCTTCCTACGCTGCGTCACTATATTAGGCATTCTTTTATTGAAATGCATGTGTGCTACAGCTCTTACTACTGGATGTATTTATATCAAGAACTGAGAAATGCCATATATTACACCATGCATTGTTAAATTACACACGCACACACGCGCACACACACACACACACACACACACACACACACACACAAGCGCGCGCGCCAACACGCACGCACACACACACACACACACAGACGCACAACCTTATTTCTCGCTCATTGCTCAGTTCCTCAAATTACAAACTCATACAGGCCATCAACATATATTGTTTCTTGGTTATCGGATGAAAGAGCTGAAATGGCACTGCAACCAAACAGGATTGTGAATCACGCCGATAACTCTGCGAGATAATCTATACACCAACCGTATCAAACATGAACTCACGGCTCTGAAGACATCTAGCGCCGACCAGGCCGTATTTACCGGGCATTTAGTGCCAAAGAAATAATAATGGCACTCATAGATGTTAAAGCCGGAAAGGCACTGGGGACTGAATAAATTCAACCCTTATTTCTCCAGAAGGGTGGTAAATATACCAAAAAATAGTTACGGACGCTATTTGCCGATATCATGATGAGAGGAACAGCAGCGAACGGAATGAAAAAACTCCAAATTCATTGCTCTCCTTAAACCAGGAAAACCAAGCAGATAGCCAAAAAGCTATCGCACAAGAGTCCTCCTTAGTTCAATATACAAGCTTCTTACATGAGTCATCTACAAAGAATCTCGTCTATAATACTTCAGAAAATTCCGACTGGACAATCTGGTTTTCGTCCTGGACAGAACCACAATATCACTCTCGATCTATATAGATGCAGGCTTTTTAAAAAAAATTAAAACATCAGTAGCATTTATTGATATCTCAGCAGGATATGATACACTGTGGAGAACAGTCTTCTACACGAACTCAATCAAATAACTGTTTGTAGAAACAGTCCAACTTATAAGTAGTGTGTTTGCTGGCAAGTCTTCGGATGAAATCTGGGCAACATGATAAGTTCTTCAAACATGCTAAACGATGGACTGCCTCAGGGATCTGTCTTCATCCCACTGCTGTATGATTTGTACACCTCCGAAATGCCTGAAACTAGATATCATGTTTGGATATGCAGATGATAAGGTGGTGGCAGTGGGAAAGCGAATTTTTTTAGAAATGAAAGTCGTATTCACATCAGATCTGGCGACGATGGGAAAATAACTTCGGAGATGGAAACTAAAATCAGAACCAGCTGGCTCTCATTTCTGCAAGAGAATGGCGAAAAGATGGCTCCAGGTCTGTTTTGGCTACAGAGTACTTTAAAGCAGTCAGCGCGCAAAATATTTAGAGGTTACATTGGACCAGATGCTGTCCTACAAGAACTATCTGGGGAACACTATAGCGAATATACGAACTAGGAATAAAATCCTTCATAAGCCATTCGGATCTCTCTGGGACTCCACTGCTGAAACTCTACTCACTTCAGAACTTTGACTAATCTACACTATTTCGAAACATGATGCTCCTGTACGGCTCAACAGTGCACTCACACTAATGCTCGACACAGAGCTGAAAACACAATCAAAATTATAACTGGTGCCCTAACATCAATCCCTCTTGAATGGATGCTGCTGCTGAGTCACATTCCGCGCCTGGCCTTCGACGGAAGGCAGTTCTTCTCCGCGAATTTAAAAGCTTACAAGCCAACCCGCAACTTCCTACCTATTAAGACGCGAGTGTCCTAGAAAAAGACTGTCTTCGATCAAGGAAACCGTCAATGAAAACAGCCACCGACTCACGGTAAAAAGACTGGTCAGAAACGTTTACTCTGCACTGCCAGAACTTCGGCTAATAACGAAGAAACCCACTACTTTCGACCAGTGGCGCAGGACGTGGATTACGATTAGCGGAATACATACCTGTCACGGAAGAAACGCGGGTTCTCTTTGTAGTTTGGCGTAAGGCTCCATCTACAAAATGCGACTGTGGAGCAGCCATGCAAACCATTCGTCACATTATTCCACAATGTTTCAAGAGGAAATATCGTGTAACTTTCAGTGATTTCCTGATGGTAACGGACAACGCAGTTGATTAGATTAAAAATTTAAAACTTTGTTTGTAGTTTACGCTGAAGAGACAAAGAAAGTTGTGCACCTGCCTAATAACGTGTAGGGCTCCCGTGAGCACTCAGAAGTGCTGCAACACGACGTTTCATGAACTCGGATAATGTCTGAAGCAGTGCTGGAGGGAATTGACACCATGAATCCTGCAGGGCTGTCCATAAATCCGTGAGAGTACGAGGGCATGTAGATCTCTTTTGAACAGCACGTTGCAAAGCGTCCCAGAAATGTTCAATAATTTTCATGTTTGGGGAGTTTGGTGGCCAGCGGAAGTATCTAAACTGAGAAGAGTGTTTCTGGAGCCACCCTGTTGCAATCCTGAACGCGTAAGGTGTTGCAATGTCGTGCTGGAATTACCCAAGTCAGTCGGAATGCACAATGGAGGTGAATGGATGTAGGTGATTAGGCAGGACGCTCACGTATCACCTGTCAGAGTCGTATCTAGATCTATTAGGGGTCCCAAACCACTCCAACTGCACACGCCCCACACCATTACAGAACCTCCACCAGCTTGAACACTCCCCTGCTTACATGAAGGGTGCATGGTTCTCTCCATACCCGTACACGTCCATCCCCTCGATACAATTTGAAACGAGACTCATCTGACCAGGCAACAAGTTTCCAGTCATCAACAATCCAATGTCGGTGTTGACAGGCCCAGGTGTGTCGTGCACTCAATAAGGGTACACGAATGGGCCTTCGGCTCCGAAAGCACGTATCGATGATATTTCGTTGAATGGTCTGCACGCTGACTCTTGTTGATGGCTCATCACTGAAATGTGCAGCAATTTCCGGAAGGGTCGCTCTTCTGTCACATAGAACGGTTCTCTTCAGTCGTCGTTGGCCCTGTTCTTCCACGAACTTTTTCCAGCCGCAGCGATGTCGGAAATTTGATGTTTGCCAGATTCCTGATATTCACAGTACCGTCGTGTAATGGTCGTGCGGGAAAATCCCCATTTCATCGCTATTTCGGAGATGCTGTGTCCCATCGCTCGTGGGTCGACTACTTCAAACGCACTTAAATCTTGATAACCTGCCACTGTAGTAGCAGTAACCGATCTAACAACTGCACCAGAGACTTGTTGTCTTATATAAGCGTTGCTGACCGCAGCGTCGTATTCTGCCTGGTTATATATCTCTCTCTGTATTTGAATACGCATGCCTATACCAGTTTCTTTGGAGCTTCAGTGTATATATGTTGCCGTTTGTGCTTTATTTAATGCTGTGCTTAAAAAAAAGTACACGATAGATAAATAAATCAGGTTTTTAAGTTATGGTCTCTCTTACCGTTGCAGTGTTGCATGTATCGTGTATCATTTCCGACTGAGACAGACATTTTCTTCTTGTAATAGCGTTTGTAAGAAAGTTTGCAAGAAACAGTGGTGTTCCTGTGTAGCCAAGCACTCAGTGCAACGAAACTTACGTAGGCTGCTAAGGAAATCGTGGTTCATATCCTCTTTTCCAAGGCAATTTGACAAGAAAGGAACAAATAGCCAGACTAATATCGGAGAAGAAGCTAGCAGCTTTCAGTTTCGAAGTATAACAGGGAAAATAAATGAAAATAAGACAAGCGAAAAAGTAAGTAAACTGTTCATTATTTCAAATTCTATCCTACTCGGAGACAAGGCGGTCAATGCCTTCATGAAAAAATGTTTGCGGTTGTCTACGGAAGCATGGTTGTATCCATGCGAACACACATTTGTCCTAAGGAAATCGATGGTTATGATTGTCTTTCTTCAGGGTTCCAAAAATATGGAAATCATGTGGCGTGGGATCGGGACTGCATGGAGGTTTTGTGTGATCTTCCCAGCGCAACTTCTGCAGGTAGCCGTAACGATCTTGGTAAGATGTGGGCCAACGCACATGTTACCAAATTTGTTTCGACTACGCTGCAGCAGGTTCGCTGCGGAACACTTACACATCCTCCGTACAGTCCCAATCTCTCCAATGTGTTCTCCATATTTCTGGAGACATGAAGAGAGATTCGTCGTCGTCAATATGCTTACAGGTGGGTATAGTCACGGTTCCGTCGACAAACGCAAAATTTTTTTCATGAAATACCGTCGTGTCTCACAGTGGGATAAATACGCCGAGGCGCCAAAGAAACTGGTATAGGCATGCGTATTCAAATACAGAGATACGTAAACAATCAGAATATGACGGTGCGGTCGGCAACGCCTATATAAGACAACAACTATGTGGCGCAGTCGGTAGATCGGTTACTGCTGCTACACTGGCAGGTTGTCAAGGTTTAAGTTAGTCTGAACGTCGTGTTGTTGTTGCCGCACGAGCAATGGGACACAGCATCTCCGAGGTTACAATGAAGTGGGGATTTTCCCGCACGACCATTTCACGAGTGTGCCGCGAATATCAGGCATCCTGTAAAACATCAAATCTCCGACATCTCGGCGACCGGAGAAAGCTCCTGCAAAAACGGGACCAACGGCGGCGGAATAGAATCGTTCAACTGCTGCAGGTTTGAATGCTGGGCTATCAAAAAGTGTCAGCGTGCGAACCTGTCAACGAAACATCATCGCTACGGCCTTTGGGAGCCGAAGTTCCTCTCGTGTACCCTTCATGACTGCACGACACAAAGCTTTACGCCTCGCCTGGGCTCGTCAACACTGAAATCTGACTGTTGACGGCTGGAAACATGTTGCCTCGTCGGACGACTGGTTTGAAATTGTATAGAGGGGATGGATGTTTACGGGTATGGAGACAACCTCAAGAATCCATGGACCCTGCATTTCATCAGGGGACTGTTCAAGCTGGTGGAGGCTCTGTCATGGTGTGGGGCGTGTACAGCTGTAGTGGTGTTGGACCTCTGATAAGTCTAGATACGACTCTGGTAGGTGACACGTACGTAAGCGTCCTGTCTGATCACCATTCACGTCCATAGTGCATTCCGACGAATTCCAGAAGGACAGTGAGACACCCCATACGTCCAGAATTGCTATAGAGCGGCCCCAGAAACATTCTTCTAAGTTTAAACTCTTCCGCTGGCTACCAAACTCCCCAGACTGGAACGTTCTTGGGCGTATCTAGAATGACTTGCAAAATGTTGTTCAGAAGAGATCCCCACCCCCTCGTAGTCTTCCGGATTTATGGACAGCCCTGCAGGATTCATGGTATCAGTTCCTTCCAGCACTACTTCATACATTAGTCAAGTCCATGCCACGTCGCGTTGCGGCACTTCTGCATTTTCGTGGAGTCCTACACTTTATTAGGCAGGTGTAACAGTTGCTTTGGCTCTTCAGTGTATACTACAAGTTATGGCGATTACTTTTGAAATAATAACAGTTAACTTGCGAGGTGCCGGGGCTAGCAGTCTATTTAACACTAAATTATTCTAGAATCTTCATATGGAAATGATGCTCTAATCCCCCCTCCCCCCCCCCCCCCTTTTCTAACTCCGACTTTTGCTGTTGCACATGGATTAAGAAGAAACGCGAACTGACTGTAATCGACCCTGCAAGTGGAGAAGAAAAGAGTTTGGCTCCTGCAATAATTTAATTTGATATAAATTAATTTGATAAAGGAAAGTTTCATTAATGTAGTGAGAAATGAAAGGGTTGCTTTACTGATCCACAAAATGAAAGTTCTGTGCAAAATAACAATTTCATGTATTATGACTAAACTCAAAATAATAAACAAACACATGAAACAGTTACAATACGTCAAAATGGATACTGAAATAAATGCTGTGAAGGTGAATTTGTCCATAAACTAGCTTGTGACGTTTATGAGCAAGTTGCATGTGGAGCCAATTCCTTGCAACTCAAATATTAAGCGAAACACCCAGCCAACCCAATATTAATTGCTGCTACAGTAGTGAGAACTCAGACAATGAACATCCGAGAAAGAACCACGTAACAAAAGACGGGATCAGGCGCGCTCTGCTGAGCTCTGATTCCTTAATCTGCCGGTGCTGCGGACATACATTACCAAGCTGTCTTCTTAGCTGCAAGGATGCGATCTGGCATACTGGAGGCGATGGCTGGTTGCTTCGACGTCCCGTCGTGGTGATGATAATGTCGCGAGTATAGATCGAAACAAATTATCCTGGTCTGGTTGTTCCAGACTAAAGACTTCCTATCAATACAAATGCGCCTCTGAGGGAGTCTAAGAAGGCTCGCCACACAATCACTGACGGTACAGTGATTGATTTTATCAGCGAAGTCACACAGTAACTCCGATACAGTCGACTTTAGCCAAAACTGCTGAAGACGGAAAATATAGACCACTTGTATGCAGAACACTCAGTTGCCAACTGTACTCGGAAAGTTATGTTGATGTCGAAACTTCAGCAACTTCGTCAAAGAGCTACAATTAAATGAAAGTATATTAGACAGCCAACAGAAGGCAGGCTGTCCAGAGCAGCGAGAGCTCAGTCTTGTACCCTACCCCGACCGAAAGGCTAGAGCCGACCCTTCAAGAGCACCAGTACAAGCCGAACACAGAACATTCCCGCCCCCACGACAGTGGCCATGGTTAAAAGTTCCAATCAGCAACTCGAAAACCGGCGGAAAATTCCACTCTATTGGCGAAGCACTACTGTTCCGCCAATGGAGATACTTGGAGCCAATTTCTGCGCTGATATTGCTACGTCATGGAGCTATCCCCTGAGCAAGCCAATCACAGTTATGATTTTGCAGAAAACGCGGGAATTTGCCCGCCAAGACTGCCTGGGAACACAAGTCTTTCCCCGGCCTCGCTGGTAGCCCACCAGAAACGCTTTTCACTAAGTTTCTGCGAAGTAACGGAATCTCTAGACCAGCCGCTCCGTCAGGCCCCTGTGGACGTGTCGCCCCCGCTCTTATGACGATGTTGGCGTCTGGAAAGCATCCACTCGACTCTCTCACACCCATCGGCTTAACCCTTTCGAGATCAGCAGAACCCGCCTGTCACCGGACCACCCGGGTGACCAGAGACGCTGCATGGGAAGTCCGCGTGTGAAGGAATAGCAACTTTTGACCGCATTCAATTAGAGAGGAAAATCGAATTACTCAGAGTAAGATAGAAATTTGAAAGGGGCCTCATGCCACCTCTCATACTTACTATTTTTTAATCTGCATCGTTCTCCTTTGACTCCTCTTATTTGCCATTTTAATAGATGCTGATGGAACGGCACCGCAGCGGCAGACGCCGTGCTGTGTGTTCGGCAGTCAGCGCCCTGACGTAAGCGCCGGCTCGAACGCGTTGTCCACGGCGCACGCGATTCGCAACAGGTGCTTCCCGCAGCACCTGCCGCCCGCTTCCGTTCCCCGCCAATCTTCCGCCTTCCGGTCGCTCTCCACTACTGTCTGCCACTTACACGGCTTTGTTGTGCGCCCATTTCAGCACTGGAGTCCGCACACGTGTTCGCAGTGGCCCGTTAGAGAAATTTTCCCGAAAATAAAAGTAGCGGAAGTCGACTCCATACTTCAGCCGTGCGTATGCAAGAGATATTAGGTAAGCGACGCTTACCATATGCAGAGAGACAGTCGATAAAAAGTATTAATAATTTTATAGTTCTTTATTCTATTCGTTTGTCAGCCTATGTTGCTGGAATCAGATTACAACGTTACATCGTTAACGTCGATACGCAGCAGCATTTTAGAACATACATTGTGTTCGAACATAATGAATAACATCGAAGAAAGCGGTCTATTGACACACAGTCAACATGGGTTTAGAAAAGATCGTTCTTGTGAAATACAACTAGCTCTTTATTCACATGAAGTGTTGAGTGCTATTGAGAAGGGTTTCAGATCGATTCCGTATTTTTTTGGATTTTCCGGAAGGCTTTTGACACTGTGCCACACAAGCGGCTAGTAGTTAAATTGCGTGCTTCAGGAATATCGTTTCAGTTATGTGACTGGATCTGTGATTTCCTGTCGCAGAGGTCACAGTTCGTAGTGATTGACAGGAAGTCATCGAGTAAAACAGAAGTGATTTCTTGTGTTCCCCACGGTAATGTTATAGGCCCTTTGCTGTTCCTTATCTATATAAACGATTTGGGAGACAATCTGAGCAGCCGTCTTCGGTTGTTTGCAGAAGACACTCTCATTTATCGACTAATAAAGTCATCAGAAGATCAAAACAAACTGCAAAACGATTTAGAAGAAATATCGGAATGGTGCGAAAATTGGAAGTTGACCTAAAATAACGAAAAGTGTGAGATCATCCTCATGAGTGCTAAAAGGAACTCGTTAATCTTCGGTTAGACGATAAATTAGTCTAATCTAAAAGCTGTAAATTCAACCAAATACCTAGGTATTACAATTACGAACAACTTAAATAGGAAGGAACACATAGAAAATGTTGTGAGGAAGACTAAGCAAGGACTGCGTTTTATTGGCAAGACACTTAGAAAATGTGACAGACCTACTAAGGAGACTGCCTACACTACGCTTGTCCATCCTCTTTTAGAATACTGCTGCGCGGTGTGGGATCCTTACCAGATAAGACTGACGGAGTACATCTAAAAAGTTCAAAGAAAGGCATCACGTTTTGTATAATCGCGAAATATGGGAGAGAGTGTCACAGAAATGATACAGTATTTGGGCTGGACATCATTAAAACAAAGACGTTTTCGTTGTGACGGAATCTTCTCACGAAACTCCAACCAGCAACTTTCTCCTCCGAATGCGAAAATACACTCCTGGAAATTGAAATAAGAACACCGTGTATTCATTGTCCCAGGAAGGGGAAACTTTATTGACACATTCCTGGGGTCAGATACATCACATGATCACACTGACAGAACCACAGGCACATAGACACAGGCAACAGAGCATGCACAATGTCGGCACTAGTACAGTGTACATCCACCTTTCGCAGCAATTCAGGCTGCTATTCTCCCATGGAGACGATCGTAGAGATGCTGGATGCAGTCCTGTGGAACGGCTTGCCATGCCATTTCCACCTGGCGCCTCAGTTGGACCAGCGTTCGTGTTGGACGTGCAGACCGCGTGAGACGACACTTCATCCAGTCCCAAACATGCTCAATGGGGGACAGATCCGGAGATCTTGCTGGCCAGGGTAGTTGACTTACACCTTCTAGAGCACGTTGGGTGGCACGGGATACATGCGGAAGTGCATTGTCCTGTTGGAACAGCAAGTTCCCTTGCCGGTCTAGGAATGGTAGAACGATGGGTTCGATGACGGTTTGGATGTACCGTGCACTATTCAGTGTCCCCTCGACGATCACCAGAGGTGTACGGCCAGTGTAGGAGATCGCTCCCCACACCATGATGCCGGGTGTTGGCCCTGTGTGCCTCGGTCGTATGCAGTCCTGATTGTGGCGCTCACCTGCACGGCGCCAAACACGCATACGACCATCATTGGCACCAAGCAGAAGCGACTCTCATCGCTGAAGACGACACGTCTCAATTCGTCCCTCCATTCACGCCTGTCGCGACACCACTGGAGGCGGGCTGCACGATGTTGGGGCGTAAGCGGAAGACGGCCTAACGGTGTGCGGGACCGTAGCCCAGCTTCATGGAGACGGTTGCGAATGGTCCTCGCCGATACCCCAGGAGCAACAGTGTCCCTAATTTGCTGGGAAGTGGCGGTGCGGTCCTCTACGGCACTGTGTAGGATCCTACGGTCTTGGCGTGCATCCGTGCGTCGCTGCGGTCCGGTCCCAGGTCGACGGGCACGTCCACCTTCCGCCGACCACTGGCGACAACATCGATGTACTGTGGAGACCTCACGCCCCACGTGTTGAGCAATTCGGCGGTACGTCCACCCGGCCTCCCGCATGCCCACTATACGCCCTCGCTCAAAGTCCGTCAACTGCACATACGGTTCACGTCCACGCTGTCGCGGCATGCTACCAGTGTTAAAGACTGCGATGGAGCTCCGTATGCCACGGCAAACTGGCTGACACTGACGGCGGCGGTGCACAAATGCTGCGCAGCTAGCGCCATTCGACGGCCAACACCGTGGTTCCTGGTGTGTCCGCTGTGCCGTGCGTGTGATCACTGCTTGTACAGCCCTCTCGCAGTGTCCGGAGCAAGTATGATGGGTCTGACACACCGGTGTCAATGTGTCCTTTTTTCCATTTCCAGGAGTGTATTTTGTTGACACCGACCTACATAGGGAGGAACGATCCACCAAGACAAAATAAGGGAGATCAGAGCTCGTACGGTAAGATATAGGTGTTCATTCTTTCTGCGCGCTATATGAGAGTGGAATAGTAGAGAATTGCGAAGGTGGTTCGATGACCCTTCTGCCTGGCACTTAAATGTCATTTACAGAGTACCCATGTAGATGTAGACATGTAGATGTAAAGGACATGAGACATTACAAGTAGCAGACGAGACTTGCTATTTGGGCAGAGAGAAAGGGTATGAAATACAAACTGATACCAACGGGAGAAGCGTATCTGGAAACGTAATTTTTTGTCTCGAATACACAAACGGCGATCGAAAGTTTTCCTTTCGTAGGTCGTAAAGTCCAGAATCCTTATGACAGTCAGTCAAAATCGGCGTGAGCATCCATTCAACGCACTAGCTCGAAAGTACACATTTTCTAAAACACCGCGTTCTGCTGCGTGGAATAAGTCCGTAACTGCCTGCTCCACTTTCTCGTTCGACAGTAATCGACGACCCTTCGACGCCTTTTTTAAAGCACGGATGGCGTGATAATCGCATGGAGAGAAATCGGGACTACAGGGCGAGTGTCCAAGTGTCTCCCACTTGAGTTGACGTAACTTCTGCGTCACAACATTTGCGATATAGGGACATGCGTTATCGTGAAATAGCGGCACGGCTTGTCGCAGCTTTCCCAAACTTTTCGTCTTATCTGTACGTCGTAATTTCTCTAGCGTTGCGCATTGCCCTTCCCCTTTGATGGAGACACCAGGTTCCTTCAAAACAATAGGCTATAAACCCCTGTAGTTTAAAGGCGGCCGGTGTGGCCGATCGGTTCTAGGCTCTACAGTCTGTAACCGCGTGACCGCTACGGTCGCAGGTTCGAATCCTGCCTCGGGCATGGATGTGTGTGATGTCCTTAGGTTAATTAGGTTTAAGTAGTTCTAAGTTCTAGGGGACTGATGACCTCAGATGTTAAGCCCCATAGTGCTCAGAGCCAATTTTTTGAAAAGTGGACAACGAACAGTTCAGTCATGGAGATAACAGAGGCTTTTAAAAGCGGTGGTACAGAACAGTGCCGAGTATTACATCGGTAGATCAAATAACGAATGACGACTTTATTGGTTCGGAAATAAGTGTTCCACAGCTATAATTTGTTTTTATTTTATTGGTGTATTTTTTGTTGATTGCGACTAGTTTAAGGATCTCATCCAGCCCCATTCTGACGAAATGCATATATAGAAAAACAAAAAGCTAAAACAATATACCACATTGATTAGACTAGAATTATTAGAAACACGAGAATGTTTAACGACGAACTACAAGCTAGACAGAATACGGATACTGGAAGAAAGGGTTATTAGATAAATAGTGTGTGCTACACAAACTAGAGATGGTTGATGTTAGGAAGCGGAAGAGATCGAAGGAAATATAGAGAAAGTATCAGAAGTAATGGCAAAGTGAAGATCAATGTTCTTTGGATGCCTCCACCGAACGATTGACACCAGGCTAATGAAACATATATTGCTGTAATTTTGAAAAAACAAATCAACTATACCTAAAAGATAAAAGAAATAACAAAGGACTAGAACGAAATAATATCAAAGACTAGGAAAGAACAGAAAGAAACATTTTTAAGAGTAACATACTAACTGTAGAAGACTTTCAAGGCACAAGAAATAAAAAATTGAAACAACAGGACAGAAGAACGCTAAAGATAACTTGAAGAGGAGATGAAGGAGTTCTGGAAAACCAGGAAATAACGAAGAGGGAGAAGGAACTGAAACTGAAGTTGTTTCGTGATCCTGCTTGCTCAATACAAAGATTTTTTAAAAGTGTAACTGTCGAATCTTCTTCTTTTTCGCCATTTCCATGTCCATACGGAATCCCTATTGTCAAGTGGGTTTTGGCAGTGTTGGTGGCAGTTCGTGGCCTGGATGTTTTTCCTGACGGCACCGTTCTCCCCCCCCCCCCCCCCACCCCCGGAACGTAATCTGTGGTACTCAATCTGCTTGCGTAAATCCCAAGTACAAGTGTTACAACGTTTTCTAAATTTTTGCTTAACGTATAACTGAGGCGGGACATAGGTACCAATCCGATATTTAACTGGATGGACGCGGGAAAGTACCTAAAAGCCACTTCCCAGATGGCCGTTTCAACATTCCTCGTCATTAGTCCATGAAGATGATTCGATACGGGGCTGATTCAGTTTCCTGAATCCAGGGAGTAGCACTTTTAATTTGCTCGCCTCTCCGGGCAGGTCAGTGTGTAACTGTGGAATGTTTAGTAAAAAATAGAGAGAGGAAAAAAATACGTTATCAGCTGGTGGACAGGCCAATAAGAATCCCCTCCAAAATAAGAAGGAAAGATTATGACGAAGGAATAAATGCTTAGTGGAAGAGAAAAGAAAAAAAAGGTGCAATGTGAGTAAAGGAAAGGCTCAGTAGATAAGTCACAGCCTAATGCATCAAGGAATAGTCGATTTAAAAAAAATTAAAATTAAAACAGCTTTGGTCGCAATAGAATATTCATAAAAAATGGCTACCAGTTTCCGTCAAAAAGCGACCATCTTCAGAACCTGTCCACTGAAGTGTAAGTACAATATCGATTTATGGGGAAGTCTAATTTAAACAGTCCATGCAAGATACGTAAAGTGTGACCAGAATTAAAATAAGTAACACCCATGACGGCAAGTGGTGACGGTGGACAAGGCGGGTATCGTAGAGGCACCAACTCAACTGCTGATTAGGGTAGAGCGATTGTGGGTTAAGCACTGGATGTTCCACCCACCTCTTGTCGCATTACGTCGGTAACAGCCAATTAGGCATATAGTACACAAAAAGCGTTACAAATAATGGAGAGATAAAAAACTGTAACAAGTTTAATAAAAAGTGTATATAACATCACATAAATGACTGCTACATAAATTATATTAAAATAGGTGCAAGAGAATGTACAGGAGAATAGCCAATTGAAATTGGCTTGTACGCAGATTTCCTCTCTGGGCATTTGAAGAAAACTCGTAGAGCATAATCATAGCAACATTACATTAACTGTTCCACTGTTATTATTAAATTTCCCTCTAAATCTACAGTATACCGTACTTACATTTCAGTGCATATGGTCTGAAGACGGTCACTTTTTGACCAGTTTTAATAAATGTTCCATTGTGATCAAGCCTGTTTCAATTTTAATGTTACTCCACTGAGATAGGTTTGTTATTCTCCTTAAAAACGCTTTCAAAAATTACAAATCGGCAATGCACGGAAGTGAGAGGGGCAGTGCGGGAGGCAGGTGAGGATAAAAATTCTAGAGGAAGAGCAAGATTTAACTACAGTAAGTAGTCAAGGCACAGTAGCCTCATGCTCAGGGGACGAGCGCAGGGGGGCAGAGGCACGAATCTTGCCTCGCCGTTCTAGGCACGGCGCTAGTGGAGGCATTTATCCTTTGCTTTCCTCTGGTCTGTTTTGACGTGTCAAGTGTATCTGTGTCGTGTGGATGTCAGTGGTGAGCGCTTGTACAGTGTAGTATAGGATTTGTGTTGTTTTAGATGCATGGACGCGAAGGGGTTAAGCCAGATGCAAATGAGGACAACGAACTTAATGTCGCCATCCAACAGACAGATCACCATCAACGCTGTCACTTGCCCTCCCTTCAGAAGACACTGCTGAGAGGATGGAATTTCATCCAGGATAGTTGGGCAAATACTCGTTGTTAGGAACTTCGTGCTGCTACCTCTCCATCATTACTGGCCAAATACTTGTAGTGAAAGTTCCATCCACCTCCTCAAATCGAACCGGCATACCTCAGAGAAGAGGGCCATCGCATAAGCGTGCATTAGCATCGTAGACTACAGAGGCGGGTACAGTGAGCAAGTTGAAACGGTTGTAGTTTAGTAGCAGTTATGCGTAGATGGAAAGGTTTGCTCAGGGTAGACTAGCTTGGAGAGGAGCACCAAAACAGTCCTCACACTAAAGACCGCGACAACAACACGTTCATTTCTCTCCTTCCGCCATGTTGGATATCGTCGCCTACCGATGTACGCTTCTGCTGCGTATTTTGCAGTCTCAGCCCTGGCTGAGATACAGGTTCGCGAGAGCTGCTCATTCGTATTCGTTTGTAACTTTCCACAGGCTGCGCCTTCGAGCAGTGCAGGTGTGGAAGAAACATTGAGGACAACGTGAAGGCGTCTAGAGTGCTCCACTGCCGGTATCCAGCTTCTCTGCAACATCATGTTTTGTGTTCTACTCGAATTTAAACCCTATTTCCCGCAACTCTTGGTAATTGTAATGGTAACTCTAAACCTAGTAGCTTAAAGTCTCTGGAATGGTGTCCGATTTGAAGACGTGGTGTGTATGATGCCCCAGTGTTCCGAGTAGGTCCCTCGTCTCGCGTGAATGTCGATAAGGAAAGAAAAAGAAAATATGTGTGAAATCTTATGGGACTTACCTGCTAAGGTTATCAGTACCTAAGCTTAAACACTACTTAAACTAAATTATCCTAAGGAGAAACACACACATCCACGCCCGACGGAGGACTCGAACCTCCGCCGGGACTAGCCTCACAGTCCGTGACTGCAGCGCCCTAGACCGCTTGGCTAATCACGTGCAGCTGTCGACAAGATATCTGAGCACTATGTTACTGTACATCGCGAACTAACCCACTTTGAACGTGGAACTATAATTGGAGCAACACGCATGGGAAGGAGAATATATCAGACTACATGATAAACTCAGGATTGTCCAAATATTCACTTTGCCATTTTTTTTTTACAAATCATATCCATGAATTCGTGGAAACACATTTGAAATTGAATTTTCTCGTTATAAGAGTATTGAAGGGTGATCTGTTTTAGTTGTTAAAACCATTCAAAAGCCAAGGTTAAATAAAGTGTTTTCTTTTTCTTTTTTTCAAGAGAACCGGTTTCAATAAGTAGTCTTAGTTGTCTTCTTCTTGTCTTAAAACTTTTTTTTTTTTTTTTTTTTTAGTAAAACATGTTCATTTCACGCTGAACCTTACGCACAAGATGCAAAGTGGATACAACTCAGCACATTATGAGCGTCTGTCGTCTCTAAAATGTTTGTCCAATACGCCATGTCCATATACATATTGCTCACAGACGCTTGCTACATTATACAAATACGGTACACAAAAGCACATCCGTTTACATATGCTGGACTCATACTAAACAGTGCGAATCCTCTACCAATGGCGTATAAGGTACTTTACACAATAGTGTCTCATGAAGTGGAGCATTTGACACTGTTGAAGGTGATCCGTCTATCGGATGAAGACCTTACGCTTCGCGACCCCCTTGGTGCTATTCGGGAAGAATAAGCTATGTATCGGCACCGGGTCCCTCTCTCTCCCCTTCCTCATCATCGTCATCATACAACGCTAATGTAACACAACACTCACACACACACACACACACACACACACACACACACGAGCGCGCGCGTCAGCGCGCTCAAACACAATAAATACATGTAGTATAACAGATATTTTAATGGAGCAAATTGCAAATAAAAAAGAAGCGATGTAGTAAACGTCTTTATAACTACGCCTTTTCATAGCTCTATAGACGGCTACAGTTTTCTCCTATAGCTGTTTACACTTCGCAGTTAGAAACTGTCAAAAGTGTAGCCAGGTGTCAGGGATTTTCAGTAAATTAATTCAGCTGTAGCGGTGACTTAGTGCGAGGGTAGTCCCAAAAGTATGGTCTCCTTTTTTCCGACGACGGGTGAAAGAAGAGGTTCACAACTTTCTGAACAGCATGGCGGTGAGCTGGTGTGACATGGGCATACAAAAACTGCCACAGCGCATACAAAAATGCATCGACAGAAATGGTGATTATGTCGAAAAATAGCTAAATGTTCAAGCTGTAAACTGATGTAAGCCATTGTACGAATAAACAGGTCTATGTACTTATTAAAAAAATAGGAGACCTTACTTGTGGGATTGCCCTGGTAGTAAAGAATAAATGTATCATAACTTCACGCCTTATGTGCCATTTTTCACGCTTCTCAGTGCTTGTGAAGTAATATCTCTTGATCTATGTGTCACACAGTGATACGTGCGAGTAGGCACATTTAGCAGCATACGTGGATACTGTCTGCGAATATGCTGTCAACCGCGTTAGTGGCAAAGAAGCAACAAATTTAAACTTTGCGCATGATGCATCAGTCTTTCATGCATCTCATTATTTATCACGTGTTATCTCTGAACAATGATAGGTAGGTGGTTCCTACCGCCATAGCGATTTTTGCCTGACAGTAAGGGATATGTGCACCAAATTTTGTTGTAGAGTTGTCCAATGGTTTAGGAGGAGATATGGAAAACACATACACACACAAACTTTTTACAATACATTTGTACTGCACAAGAATTTCTAGGTCAACGGTGTCTAGGTTGGATCTTCAATACAGCAGAAGTGATTAGAGACTGAGCACAAGTTCGGGCACGTTTAAGGCGGTAGTCCACTTTGAACATTCAAGAAAATCCATCTTTTTTGGCTGAAATGTTGTCTGCAATATCTACTTTATTGCAGTGTTCACCCAAGTTTGCCACAAAACTCCTTTATCGAATTACAAGATATATGTGAGAAAAACTTTCACAGGGGGATAAAAATTTTCACCATCGCGGCCAATGTGGCAGCATGAATTTCAACGAAGACCTAACAGGCGTGATGGAAATTATGAGCATGCTCGAACTTGAGATCTGATCAGCGTGTTACAGCTTCTGCACAAAAGCGCACGAAAAGCGTATCTTTGACCTGGAGGGATTGCTATATCGTCCAGGGCTGATTGGAGGTATATTTAACTTCGCTCCAAAAAAATAATCCCAAAACTTCAAAGGCGTTTTTCACGAAATCGTACGTTTCAAATTTTCGGGAACTGTAACTGAGAACGATACGTAGAGTTTTGGCCATAATTTGATGCCGTAATTCTAAATTCAATTCTCTATCAGCGTACGTGGCCGTTTTGCGATATTACAAGAGTATTTTCGGTGCCTTTTTTTCTTGTAGTTTTGGCCAAAAAATTTGACATTTATCTCAACATGACACCATTTTGTTAGACCTTAATATTTTCCAATTATCCTATGTATGCTGAAAGAAAATATACTGTAAATGACTTATGCAGAATTAATTTGTTACAGATTCGAAGCAGGGATTCTGGACTTCCCGCAGATGACCCATTTTGTGGCTGCAAGGCGGTCCTTTCATTTCGTACAGCGATTACACGGAGAGTCCGGTATGCATACAAAAATGATTCATTAAAGACAAAAGTATCAAGAATAAAACTATATTATCGGATGTAGCATTACTTTTTATTTTACGTGAAGAAATTACGAACATCGGCTGTTTTTTACGCGTTCAAAGGAACCATCTTGGCATTTGCTTTGACGGATTTAGGAAAATCAGGGGAAACGTAAATCAGTATTGTCAGAAGTGGATCTGAACCGTCGTCCTCCCGAATGCTAGACCATTGTGCTAACCACTGCTGCATCTCTATCGGTGACCCCCGGAATGATCGATAGGCCATTGTTTGAATCGCCGCCAGTTTGAGTGTGGGGCGTCAACAACCCTTTCCTACCAAGGTTGTATCAAAACAACTAACCGCTTAAGCTTCAGCGGCCTACGACGGACATGTCATCCAGTATCCACCCATGACTTCAAGCCGCTCACTTTAGTATGTTAGGAATTTACCGACGGTAGATGTTAGCAAAGAAGGGGGAGCAGAAACGTGGAAGGAGTATATAAAGGGTCTATACAAGGTACTTGAGGACAATATTATGGAAATGGAAGAGGATGTAGATGAAGATGAAATGGGAGCTACGATACTGCGTGAAGAATTTGACAGAGCACTGAAAGAGCTGGACCGAAACAAGGCCCCGGGAGTAAATAACATTCCATTAGAACTACTGACAGCCTTGGGACAGCCAGTCCTGACAAAACTCTTCCATCTGGTGAGCAAGATGTATGAGACAGGCGAAATACCCTCAGACTTAAAGAAGAACATAATAATTCCAATCCCAAAGCAAGCAGGTGTTGACAGATGTGAAAATTACCGAACTATCAGTTTAATAAGTCGCAGCTGCAAAATACTAAAGCGAATTATCTACAGACGAATGGAAAAACTGGTAGAAGCCGACCTCGGGGAAGATCAGTTTGGATTCCGTAGAAATGTTGGAACACGTGAGGCAGTACTGACCCTACGACTTATCTTAGAAGCTAGATTAAGGAAGGGCAAACCTACGTTTCTAGCATTTGTAGACTTAGAGAAAGCTTTTGACAATGTTGACTGGAATACTCTCTTTCAAATTCTGAAGGTGGCAGGGGTAAAATACAGGGAGTGAAAGGCTATTTACAATTTGTACAGAAACCAGATGGCAGTTATAAGAGTCGAAGGGCATGAAAGGGAAGCAGTGGTTGAGAAGGGAGTGAGACAGGGTTGTAGCCTATCCCCGATGTTATTCAATCTGTATATTGAGCAAGCAGTAAAGGAAACAAAAGAAAAATTCGGAGTAGATATTGAAGTCCATGGAGAAAAAATAAAAACTTTGAGGTTCGCCGATGACATTGTAATTCTGTCAGAGACAGTAAAGGACTTGGAAGGGCAGTTCAATGGAATGGATAGAGTCTTGAAATGAGGGTATAAGATGAACATCAACAAAAGCAAAACGAGGGTAATGGAATGTAGTCGAATTAAGTCGGGTGATGATGAGGGAATTAGATTAGGAAATGAGACACTTAAAGTAGTAAAGGAGTTTTGTAGACTGGCAATGGCAAGGAATAGCGTTTCTGGAGAAGAGAATTTTGCTAAGTTCCTGTATAGATTTAAGTGTCAGGAAGTCGTTTCTGAAAGTATTTGTATGGAGTGTAGCCATGCATGGAAGTGAAACATGGATGATAACTAGTTTCTACAAGAAGGGAATAGAAGCTTCCGAAATGTGGTGCTACAGAAGAATGCTGAAGATTAGATGGATAGATCACAAAACTAATAAGGAGGTATTGAATAGAATTGGGGAGAAGAGGAGTTTGTGGCACAACTTGACAAGAAGAAGGGACCGGTTGGTAGGACATGTTCTGAGGCATCGAGGGATCACAAATTTAGCACTGGAGGGCAGCGTGGAGGGTAAAAATCGTAGAGGGAGACCAAGAGATGAATACACTAAGCAGATTTAGAAGGATGTAGGTTGCAGTAGGTACTGGGAGATGAAGGAGCTTGCACAGTATAGAGTAGCATGGAGAGCTGCAACAAACCAGTCTCAGGACTGAAGACAACAACAACAGTGTAATATTGTTGCATTAATTTGTTGTGAAAGCGGTGCTGATATTCATGACCATAAAAGTGGAATAAAAGCTGTGAGCTATCTGAGGAAGTTGACCTTGCATTACTGAGCAACTGTTTCACCGGGTATCCAGTCTATCTTTACAAATTTCCAACCAGACTAACATTAATTGTAATCTTTTAATAGTCATACGAAAACCGGTGATACATATATAAAAAAGAGAATTTAAATAAAAAGAAATAAATCAGTTTATATTTGGAAATTTATTTTAACATTGATCATTGAAATTTCAGAATGTTAAACTTGAGTCATAACAAAGCTGGTGCCTTATTTAGGATTGTGAAAATGTGAGTTTGTAATCTTACGGAACACATCAAATATGGAGCCAAGATTGGGAGACTGCGTACATCACTACATTCATAAAATAACATACGAAGAACATTGAAACATATGCAAGAGAAAGTTAACCACAACCAACCGATTCAATTTTCATCTAAAGAAGTTACGTTCGTAGCGCAATCCTGTCCGTCATGTAATTACCACACACTTGTATACTAAATTCATACTAACTCTCTTTGAAATCTTCCCGAAAAGAATAGCTGAGGGCTACTTTGATAATTACACCACATGCTTCACGTGGTCAACTTGGTTTACACAAAGAGTGTAACTCCACAATAATTTTGATAATTAAAATAAATTAGACAGAAAAGCAATTTACAAAAGAAAAACCTCGAACTGGTTACTATCGTCTTGCTATTAACCTGATGGGTCAAACAATTGTATAAGCACGTGGTACTGGTCTCACAAAGTACACCCCACGTGAGTTGAACATAAAGAAAAATTGCTATATTGAAAAATATTGTTAAGACGAGACGTTATAATCTCACGCACATTCGCATTTAAGATTGATGATCTTAGTTAGAGTTTGTGATCAACACGTGGTTCCACTTTACTCACAAAGTAGTGACAAAGCAACTACTGGAAGATATTCTGAAGTTGACACTCGAAATACACTGCGTTGCAATTTAAGATAACATTATATATTTAAGAGCTAAACCTGAAATAAAGGTGATTAAATTTTCAGTTAGGCTGAACTTAAGAAATCCATTGTCCTGTCGACTTAGCTGACACGCGCTTAGCCGGAGATCTTACCACTTCAGACGCTCGCCGCGGACAGACTGACCTGCACTCCTACCAAGGGTGCTTCCGTATACAAAACGGAAGAGACCAGAGAGGCAGCTTCCTATACCAACATGACAAGGGACGGACAGGACAACTAAGGATAGAAACTTCTTTGCTTTTAGAAAGCGTAGCTACCTGTTCCGACGTTGGTCCTACTGTTCTCCAGCAGACAGGCTTGTTGCTACCATCCAGCATGCAACTAGAAATACATTTGCTCATTCATCCTCTCACACAGAAGGGAAGGGGGATGACCGTATCTTATCATATACAGTATATAGAAGAAAGCGGATGTAGGTTCCGTATGAGACTGTGTGACATGAATTACATGTAAACTGTGTTTTAATATGTAGTAGTGAGACAGATCGTTCTTGTTTATGTGTAAAAGTAACACGTTCCACTGCTCAGTCTCCTCGCAGATAGTCAGAAACGCCACAGTAAATTTAGAAGAGGAATTTATACCGTAAATGACAACAGATTTAAGAAATTAACATGAAAGGAATCCAACAGAGACCTTTCAACAGATGTTAGCAAAATATAGAAATTCCAATCTTCACGAAACTTGTTATTCAGTGTTTACTACAAATATTAAGTCTGAAGGAACAGTGACGTATGGAACAGTGACGTATGCACTCATTGCAGTGTGGACATGTAGGGATCAACATGAACGTGAGCTGTTAACAACTCTTTATTACTTCATTTTATCGGCATATTTGTACGGATGACAGAAAAGTTTGCATTTTACATCTGTCCTTCCACGCACTAAGAGTACAAAGCAAACTTCCTTAATTACGAGACTAAAAATCTTTCTACTTCAGTTGACGCGTCAGTTTAGCAAAAAAACTTCAAATTAAGCGCTACCTGCAGTTTAAAATCTCTAACTACTGGTTGTTGCTGAACATGTACAAAACCTACAAAAATATCATTTTGAACTCAGAAAGGGGAAGTAAAAAAGTCAATAAGCTGGTCCTGAATCTTCCCGTAAGTGAAGAGTACCACGACGCTGTGAAGATGTCGGCTTGAACATTCAGTCCATAAGAAATACAAATGGATATCACATACAAATACTTACGCTACTGGAGTAAATTCAAGGAAATGAATGAAATATTAGAATGCGAGTCACTTCACATAATTTTTTTTGTATTTCGTGAGAATTTGGGGAGGTTTAATTGATTATTAAATAGTGTATCGGTAATTTTCCAGGTTTTATACTACGTGCTAAAGTATTTATATAGTACAGGAGTAAATGGGACTGCACTTCTCCTATTTTCTACTTCGATCTAGCGAAGAGCATACCCTTGATACAGACTACCTCATGTCCTTCCTGCATTGTTCAGTCACCTTAATGTGGCCACCTGAGAAAAGACTGAATATGGTCCACAAGGATAGATTCATACTACTGCTAATCCCTCGTGCCATCCAGAATGAAGAGATCACTTTGGGAATGCCATAAAAACATTCTCCAGACCATAACGCTCCTTCCTGCAGCTCGGACCCCTGCGACGATTTTTACAATGGTTTCATACCTTACACGCCAATGGCGATCTGTCCGATGGAGCATGAAATGTAATTTATCTAAAAGGGCTCCCTGTCGTCACTCAGTAGAGGTATTACCGCGCAAATTCCAGCCTTTGTCGCCGATGGACAGCAGTCAGCAGCGCGTATATGCCAGGCGTCCACTGCAGGCCCATAGGCGGCAACTTTCGCTTAACAGTCATAAGGGTCTGTTGGTAGTACTGTGGTCCATTTGGGCGGTCAGTTGCTAAACAGTTGCACTTTTATTCGCCCGTACACATCTCTGCAGCTGCCGTTGACCCCTGTCATCTATGGAAGGCGGTGCCCGTTTTGACAGCGCCATTTTGTCATGCACGGTATGCTAAAACCACAGTGCCATGCTAACAGTTCACAAACTTAGCGGTTTCGAAACGCTTCCACCCCTGGGCCGAAAACAAGTGATTATGCCCTTTTGGATGTCAGATAAATCGCTCCATTCCGCATTACGACAGGGGCTGCAAACTTTCCCATGCCCCCCAGATAGACTTCATATACCCTCCACCGCTAGTGCTGCCACTCGCCGTCTATAAGTGGTTATTGCTCGTTGACGTCGAATGCATGTGGTGGTCATATTAACGTGGCTGGACCGTGTACGGATCCATATTTAAGTCGTTATTTCCTTAAGTCTCTATAATGCACGTATAGTATTTTTCTAAGTCCAATTAATTTGCGTTTTATGTTAATTTCAAATCAGTTGCTTATGTAGTCTATGGCTTTGGTTTTGTTGGGATTTCAAATCCCTTTGAATGTTGTGCAAATAAAGTTCTTGTATTGGTGACGGACGAGAATCAGGAAGCACTATTCAGAAGAACTGCAACCAGCAATCAGGTTGGCAACCATGAATCTCAAATGTTCGAAACAGTATTTGAAATGATGTGTCCCAGCTGCCCAACGCAGAAACCAACAGTTTAAAAGTGCGATTTCTAGTTCGCTAGTTCTCACAGTAAACAGCTCTTCCTGTTCATTTCTTCTGTCATGCTCATTAACAACAGCATCCAAATGATCTGTATCTATTGTTCTACGTGGAGCACACAACGTCCACGAAATACATATTTTGCAACGCGCATTACCTCCATCCAAGGCATATCTGGCACTCAGAATTCCGCTTCAAAGACACACCAACATTCGTTTCATGGTCTTCTTTGCTTCCTCAAATTTGGAAATTTGTAGTAAGGTCTAATGGGACCAGACTGCTGAGGTCATCGGTCCCTGAGCTTACAAAATGCTTAATATAACTTCAACTAACTTACGCTAAGGAGAACACACACATACCCATGCCCGAGGGCCGGCCTGTGTGGCCGAGCGGTTCTAGGCGCTACAGTCAGGAATCGAGCGACCTCTACGGTCGCAGGTTCGAATCCTGCCTCGGGCATGAATTTGTGTGATGTCATTAGATAAGTTAGGTTTAATTAGTTCTAAGTCCTAGGCGACTGATGACCTCAGAAGTTAAGTCGCATAGTGCTGAGAGCCATTTGAACCATGTGAACCATGCCCGAGGGTGGACTCGAAGCTCCGAGGAGGGGAGCCGCGTGAACCGTGACAAGGCACCCCAGACCGCTCGGCTACCCCGCGCGTCTGCACTTCCTCAGAACTTCTACTCCAATGACAACTTTCTTAGCAGAACAAATTGATGTATTTATTATTAACCATATCACATTACAAGAACACTACGTAATGTCTGCCATCAGTATAACTGCAGCCCAGCCAGTAGTGCGATCTGGCGGAGAGAGGGTGTGGGGGGTGGGGGGGGTGGGGGGGGGGGGTGGCAGTGTACCAACGCCATATGCGAGCATTACAAAAAAATTGTGTTTTTGACCGTGCTTGAGCAACATAGTCTTGAGACTATCTCATGCCCTTTACTACGTATATATTTCAATGTTTGTAGAAATAAGTTTTAATAATATGCAGGATGAATCAGAACACCACCGACAAAGTTTCAGAGGCTGTTCAGGGACACCTTCTGAGTATTCTGCTTCAAGGGACCCATTGTCTCCAGCGACTTGTTACGGAGTAATTGCAGTTTTTTTTTCTTTCTTACTCCACTTAGCTTACTATCTGTATTGCAGTGAGAGCAATGCACAACACTGCAAATGTCGACGGTATGCTCTGTGTTGTGTTTGGAAACAAACTTTTGCTATTCACTCACGGTACTTGCTGATGACATCAATGGCGCGCAGTTTACTCTTCGCCATCAAACTTGCATTTAGTACTGCAGCGCTCTGTCTGAGGTTTGTTTTTCAGGCAGAATAAGCTGTACTTTGAGAGTGACATACAGCTGTATGGATAGGTTTTGTTAATGCAGAGTTGACCAGTATGCAATTCGTATGTGTTTCGGTGTATGCAGCTGAAGAGCGGCACAACGACACATATGCTGACCTGTTCCCGCAGTGACGACTACCGATTCATACTGCTTTCGCATCTCTGCCTAACCTTCCTTGCGACCAGGCTGTGTATATTACAATCTCTTTCATTGTTCTGAGAGCACTTCTACAGAAACGAAGGTAATTGGGGCAATAAACTGAATAAAGCGTAACTACATCCTTACGCCGCAGAGTGTGCGTCGCTTATATCAAGATACTCAGAAGGTAGCCGTAAACAACCTCTCAAACTTGGTCACTGAATTCTGTTTCACTTTGTATAAACGAGAAGAGCCAAACGTTTTTGAAATTTTACACATGCTTGAGATCAATTCACTTAAGATTTGTGGAGGAAACATGAGCGTACAAGTTTTTTTCTGACGAATTCCACATCCTGAACGATATCTTCATCATTAATATCCACTGAGGTGACAAAAGTCATAGGTTACCTCCTAACATCGTATCGGACGCTCATTTGCCCGGCGTAGTGTAGTAACTCGACTTGGTGTGAACTCAACAAGTCGTTGGAAGTTCCCTGCAGAAATACTGGGCCATGGTGTGTCTGCAGAAGTCACTAATTGGAAAGGGTTGTCGGCTTAGCGTGTGTGCACGAACATACCTCTCGATTGTGTCCCATAAGTTTTCGATAGGATTCATACTGGGCGATCTCGGTGGCCAAATATTCGCTCGAACTGTTCAGAACAATTGTAGCCCGGTACATGACATCTTTGTTTGAGAACATCAAGTCCATGAATGGCTGCAAATGGTCTCCAAGTAGCCGAACATAACCATTTCCTGTCAACGACCGGTTCAGTTGGATCGGAGGATTCAATCCATTCTTTGTAAACTCAGCCCATACCATTATTCAGCCACCACCAGCTTGCACAGTGCCTCGTTGATAACTTGGATCCTTGATGGCTTCGTGGGCTACGCGTCACTCTGGAACCTTACGATCAGCTCCTACCGACTGTAATCGGGACTTATGTGACCAGGCCACGCTTTCCCAGTCGTCTAGGATCCAACTGATTTGGTCACAAGCCTAGGAGAAGCGCTGGAGGCGATGTCGTGCTGTTAGCAAAAGGTACTCCCGTCTGGTGTCTGCTACCATAGCCCGTTAACGTCAAATTTCGCAGCACTGTCCTGACAGATAGGTTGGTCGTACGTCCCACATTGATTTATGCGGTTACTTCCCACAGAGTTGCCTCGCTGTTAGTACAGACAACTCTACTCAACCGCCGCTAGTCTTGGTTGTTAAGCGAAGGCCCTTGGCCACTACCTCGTCCGTGGTGAGAGGCAATGCCTGAAATTTGGTATTTTCGGCACACTCTTGACACTGCGGATATTGGAATATTGAATTCCCTAACGATTTCCGACGTGGACTGTCACACGCATCTAGCTTTAACTACCATTCCGCTTTCAAAGTCTGTTAATTTCCGTCGTGCGGATAAAATCGCGTCGGAAACCTTTTTACGTCAATCAACTGAGCACAAATGACTGCTCGGTTAATGCACTACCCCTTTATACCGTGCGTACGCGATACTACCGCCATCTCTATACGATCGTATCGCTGTCTCATGACTTTTCTCACCTTGGTGTATAGCAAAATACTCAGAAGGTATCTCTGAAAAACCTCTGGAAGTTCGTCGATGGAATTCTGTATTAACGAAAAGAGCCAAACTTGTGCTTGAGGTCCATCTCACTTAAAGCTTTGTGGACATTGATATACGGAACTAACAGTCTATCAAATATAATCTAACCTCGTCTTACTCTTGGCACTCCTACTAAATATTGTTATCTGACTGCTTCTGTACATCAAACCCCATCTTACTTTCTTCCACTGTTTCTGGAATGAGTAACAGTAAATTTTAATCTGCATTACATCTTCGCCTGATATCGTCAGTGACAATACTATGGAGTGGGCGAGATATCTTTGTACCCCTGTAAACCCTGGTCATTATCAAATTTTACTGTGTGGGTTGGTAGTGTAAGGTGGCACAATAAATGAAGGTCAGTTTCGCACCTTATGTAAGAATTTTATACATCGCAACAGGAAGGTGAATATGACACCTAACTGAATCCCGGAGGTAATGAGCAAATTTGCCTAACTGTATGTAATGCAAAAGGGGATGACACTCAGTGGTCGGTATTAACACACTAATCCTATATAATGATTGTTCATAAGGAGAAGATGGAACAAGCAGCGAGAAGAAACGTTTTGGTTCAGTAGCAAGGGCGAGCAGAGGCAAATGCCACTCCATAAGCGGCACCACGGAAACCACTTAAGTGGCATCACAGGCGAGAGTCAACTACCGACCGACCAGGTGACTCAGATAGGAGAGAGGGTAACGGTCTGGGCCACCAGGAGGAGAACAGAAAGCGCTTTAAAAAGCTCCATTTCAGAACTCCAAATGGATATGAATAAAACCAGTGACGCATCTGATCAGATGAACTTCGAGTGGTACACATGTGAGAGACACATGTAACTTTTAAGTGGAGCAGGCACAAAACGTCTGATTGGCGGAAACGCACTGGGAAGAAGTAAAGTGCCGAGATTTCGACGCGGTTTAACGCTAGGAAACTTGTGATTGGTAGAGAGAGTTTCCAAAAAATAATAGGAACGCTCCAATTGGTCGAAAAAAGCCGTGACATGGAGAACAAAATGACCCAGGTGGGGAGACAGTTCGGCTATGAGAAAGACAAGACGGAAATTTTCAGGGACTCCTCTCTGAACTGACATCTAGTGCAGAATGGGGTACATAACGCTTTGTACGATGCAGAGGAGAAATTTGTGTGAACACTACGTTCACAGCGGCTGACCTCCAGTTAGAAATTAGCTATAGCGTTGTCGAGCTCCAATGTGGAAAAACGATCTAGCCAGTTAGTTAATTGTTCTTGCGAGAACTGAGAGGGCATTATAATATACACGCTGCTTCAGCCATGCGCATGTATATCGTCATAGTCTGAGACTGGGGATGAGTTCATGTTTTCTCGCGTAATGAGAAACAAAGGGAGAGTTTCTGCTGGAAAATTCAGCAAAGGTTTAATTAGTTTTACAGGAATTCCAGAGGGCGAGAGCAGCCAGGCAGGTGACAGCTCATTGCAGCTAAGGTAAATACTGTGTGCAGAGGTGTAAACTTGTTGGTTCACCAGCTTGCGTGCCTCCGTGGAAGAGTGACAGTTCGACGGTGTCTCAAGCACTATCACTTCGACCCTAGTCGCCAGACAGTAGAAGGCGCCAAGTCTTAACATCAGGGAGGAGGGAATGGCAGCTCGCAATGGCTCAGGCCAGCAAACCAGGGTGGCTGCTGTCTCGAAGGTAGTCGTCATCCAGCGAACAGTAGTCAGCACACACTGGCCCTGCCTCCGAACTGGCTCACTGCAACTGAATACGGGAAGGGCTCAGGAGCTCAAGTATTTCTAGCTATGTGTTGGTGGAAATGGCGTTACCCCTTCGTGAGGATGACTGAATGTAGCACGCTCCTCCAGACTTCACCATTCTTCGCCGTTCTGTGGTAACACAAATTTTCACTGAAGGTTTCAGTTCGTTACTTTCTGCAGTGTCGGTGGGCTGCAGGTCATTCTTGTGTACGGTTTAGGTGTTGTTTCTCCAGTGTGCATGGTTCGCAGAATGACGTTGTACTCCCTTCACAGTGAAGTCATACTGCCGTATTGTTGATGCGGACATCCTCTTTCACTCAGCACACTTAATACATCAGTAACGTAGGTAGGTCTAATTCATCAATAAATTCTGACGTATATGCAAAAGAGCGATGTTATCCATGGGCATGGATATCTTAAGAGAAGTGGAGAACAGATTTCTTCACCACGAGCATTGGAGAGGAGACACTTGGTCGGCATGAGAGAAGAACAGACCTGGAGAGGACCAGCAGATTCACGAGCAGACGGGCCGCTCCATGCCTGTGATTTCCCTGCACTTCGTCTCCCACAGATGATGTAAATGTTGCAGCAACGGCATGTGAAGTTCGTACAGCATGATCAGTGTATTGGTTCAGATTAATCAGTCCCTGTGTTGTGACATTTTGGCCATGATTTTGCTGTTAGGGGTTCTGTTTCGCTTCGTTCATTAACAACGATGTGTAGCAATGGCCTTTGTTGTGTGTCACTATCTGCAGGGTCATCCCTTCTGCCTATTTAACATTCTGACGCAGACATTGAGCATGAGCGTGTCCTGGCTTGCCGTGGCGCTGAGCTGGTAGCGAGACAAAGAATTTCACATACACCCAGGATATTTTTCTGGGTGCAACACTCCTCTCTCCCTTAGAAAATTCGCCCCAATTTTTTTTCAGGCTACTTCGGAAACAATATCATTAACGTATTTTCTACATTGACAACTATACACTGTAGAGGTTTTGTTATTTGGATGATCATTACATCTGAACCACAAGGCTCTTTTTTTGTTTCTTAACTCTGTGACGCTGTTTTCTATGTGTGATGCATTGAACTAATCTGATTAATCTTACGTTGCCTCTATTTATTCATTACATGGTAACACAAATTCATAGTTTCATTACGTTACACTTTCCGTTTTTTATTCATAGTGATAAGCCACTTCACAGGAACGTGATATGCCAGTAACTCATTACAGTGCACAAACTACTAGTAGAACCATGACAACACTGGTAATTGTAGTGCTTAGAATCGTGATAACTTCGATTATCTCTGTGTTGCTGGACATGCTGTAACACTTGTTCCACATAAATTTGTCCTCACTCTGATGCAATTTTTTTCACCCAATAAGTGTAATTGTTAGGTTGAAGGTGATGTTTAGGAAAGTTACGTTTTACCCAAGTAACATTTCCAGTGGTTTATCCAGCCAATACAACGCTGGGTGTGATAAACTGATTGCAGTTGTATCGGCGATAGCAGCTGAAAAGCGAAACTGCGCTCCTCCTGTATCACAAGTTGTATCGTTTATCAATGTGTCACTGTTCCGTATTTCTACATTTGTCATGAATTTGGACATTTCGTTCTCGTAATAGTTCATGATTACGAATTCCGGTGAGAAAACTAAAGACATGCAATGTGATTCCAATCTCAGGAAATGAGGCGCTTTCAGACTTTGTTGCTTCCGTTTTCCGTAAGAGCAACAGTATTTCATATGCCTGTGCCTTAGTCTGTAAAAATCTGGCTGAACAAATAGTAATGCTTTCTCTCAGACATCCTCGCATGTCTTCCAGTGACATGACAACATAAACTTCCTTCTGCTCTGTACATGTACCGACTTAAGAGAAATGAGTCTTAATCGGTTCCCTTCCTCATCTGAAAATACGTAAATATGAAAAATCAACCTTATCAAAATAAAGAACAACATAAAGACCTAATCAGAAACTACATATCCCGTGATCTGAAGGCGTAAGGTCAAATGTGTGTATAGTAATCATCAATAGGTACTTGTTTCATACCTTCCTTAGATGTTTTCTTTGACACTGGTGTAGCTTATAAGCCTTACGGCAAAGCGTCCATAGCTCTTTTGAATGGCTTGACCTTACTCACATGAAAAACCGAAGTTTTCCTTGATAATTGTAACTTAACATTTACTGACCAAGTCATTTTAATAATGCGTCATGGACTGTGGTACTTAATTCAAAAGTTCCTGATTTTACCTTAAGGCGTTTATGGATATGTTAGTAGTACCCACTGATCAAATTCTGTAATGTGGCAGTATCACTGCTCATTGCCATATCAGTTCCTGACATGCTAAAGCTTTCGTGTTGGCTCGTTTCACCCTTAGCCAAACTTCACGTAAATGTTTTGCAAATTTCTTCCCTGTCTCACAATTATTTTCAAGTTTAGGCTTTATCATATTGAAGATCTTCATATTTCTGCTGTAAACATCATCATGTGGTGAAAAACAGGTACTTGTATGAACTCTGGAGTTGTACATCGAGACTATGAATTCAACATATGTGGCCCAATCCTCGTGTTGAGTATTTATGTAGTGGCTTACCATTTTAGAAATGGTTCTATGCGCCCTTTCTATTAGTCTTTTTGCTTTCAAATGGAAAGAGTATGTTCAGAGTTTGTGAAAGCAAAACAGACGACACAACTATTTCATTAAATCTGATACGAAATTTGTACACTGATCAACAGTTAAGGTATTTGGTACTCTAAATTTGAGTACCAAATTAGTCATCATCGCAAGTGCCACTGCGTTAGCTTGCTGATCAGGAACTGCTACTATTGTTGTGAATAGCAAAAAAGGTCTGCTGTCGTCAGTATACACTTATTCTCTGCCAGTGTTCTAATAAACGGTCCAAAAACATGTAGCCCAATCATTTTGGAATGCTTAGAAGCCTCTGGAAATCTATGTAAAGGAACTTTATGATGACTAAGGTCAGCCCACTGCACACAACGTTCACAGTTTTTCACATACGTTTCTTCATTATCGACCAAAATTTTTCAGCATACCCCTATCCATTGATCTGGGACCACCATAACTTGCTGACATGTGGTCATGTACTTGTCTTAATACCTCTTCCCTGAATGCTGGCAAAACAACCATGCACGGTCCACTCTTTGTCAATCTACAGACTAAGCCGTCATTAATCACTAACTGCAGCTGCGACGTCAACGCCTGACAGTCTACGTCACACGATTGTGCCTTTTGTCATTCAGCCACGCTTTTGCCTAGCAGTTGCTGCACTTTGCTTCCTTTGCTTAAAGTATCTGGATTCATACACTTCCTACCTGTCTTATGAAGAACTTCATAGTCGAATTAGTCAGTGTGCTAGAAGGATCCTTTATTCCCAACAACCATTTTAGTGATGTCTGATCAGTTAACACCTTAAATTTCTGACCATTAAAACAGCAGCGAAAGTAGATGATTGCAGAAACAACTGCTATCTCCCTTTCTGCTGTGGAGTCGTTCATTTTCATTTTGTTTAGTTGCTTTGATGTGTAAGCTACTGGATGTGGTTTAGCATCTATGCTTTGACTCAAAATATAGTCTAGCACTCCACTGCTGGCATCACATGACAAAATTTCTCACAGTCAAGAAATATCAGTACTGGATCTGATATAAAAACTCTTTTCATTGTATCAAATGCTGTTTGACGCTCCATTAACCATTCAAATCTTGCTCCATTTCTTAATAAACGATTCAACGATTCTGTGATTTCTACAAAATTTCGGGCGAATTTTCCATAATAGTTATTTTGGTCTAGGATTGATTGTAGTTGTTTCGTTGTTTTTGGTGTCAATAATTCATACACATCTAATAGTAATCAGGGGATCAGTTTTTACACTATTTCTACTAATCACGTGCCTGAGATAGTCGACTTCCGTCTGTGCCAAATGGCATTTATGCACACTGAGCATCAAATGGCTCAAATAGCTCTGAGCACTATGGGACTGAACATCTGAGGTCATCAGTACCCTACAACTTAGGACCACTTAAAGCTAACTAACCTAAGGACATCACACACATCCATGCCCGAGGCAGGATTCGAACCTTCGACCGTAGCGGTCACGCGGTTCCGGACTGAAGCGCCTAGAACCTTTCGGCCACTCCGGCCGGCACACTGAGCATCAGACGTACTGTCTGTAGCCTACTGAATGTGTCTTCTAAACGTCTCACATGTACTTCCATGTTTTTTCAAAAACACTATGATGTCACCCCAAGCATATCATAGAGTTTTTAGGATTTAATCCATGGAATACTCTATCTAACAGTCTCTGGGATGTAACTAGTGCTTTCTTCAGTCCAAATGGCATTCTGTGATACTGATACTGGCCTCATGGTGTTACGAAGACCATCTATCTTCTGGCCTTTCTTTTAGCTGGTCATATTTGCTCCTCAGGTCCACTGTTTAGAAACACTTGCTCTGGAGTAAAGTTTCGAAAGTCTCAGTAATGTTTGGGATGGGATATGCAACAGTTACAATTTCTGCGTACAGATAACGATAATCACAATGGAACCTGTATTTTTGGGTATCGTACGTGATTTCTTCAGGACAATGTCTACTGCGACACTCCATTGTCTGTCACCATGTTTGATTATTTAGTTCACCGGTTTCTGATCAGTGACGTCCTCCATTAATAGCAGCAGATGCATTGGTACAAGATATGACTTCTTATATGCAAAGCTGCGTAATGGACCATTTGTATTAATCACATCCATGAACTGTGACAATAAAGCTTCCATTGATTGTCGATCACTATCTTGTAAGTGGTCCATCTTTTTACGTAATGCAGATGTACTAATGGTTTGTTTGACCCTCTGGTCATCATATGACCTATGAGTATCTCCTTCATCAAAAACATCTACAGTGAGAATCATTAAGTTATCTGGCAGACTAACCCCACGAATGCCAAAATTATCTAGGTAACAGCAACCCTAAACTCACCGTTTACATTACTAATGTGCGCTATGCTTTTGTGCACAAAATACTGAATTTTATTGAATTCCTCATTATTCTCTAGTGGTTGCACAACGCACTATATATCTTGTGTAAGACGGTATCTACTGTAGCCCAAACTAACTTCCCTGTACCCAACATTACGTTATCATGTGAACCAATCCTTGGCATATGTGTTTGCAGTTCAGCTGGGAACACCTTCAAGATCGGTGCACCTTGCGGCACTGTCTAACTTTCGATTGTTGCTCTTAGCAGAAACAAAATTCAATTGAGCTCATCTGTCCACCGAAAAAGGTTGATTTTATGGTGATGCTTTTCAAGGAAGTCAGTTCCAAGGATTTCAGAAAACCCTTCACCAACGTGTGGCAACACTTCCATGTGATCATGAAAACTCCTAGCTCCAGTGCTAAAGTTGAGCAACTTTGCCCCTAATGAATTTGCGTCATTGTTACCTACCCAACATAACATGTAACATGGAGACGAGCGTCTCTTCCTGCTTAAGAGGTTCAGGCTAACACTGACACGTGCGCATCTGCGTCTACTTAAAATTTGTAAATTTATGTTCCTTGACCTGTAATAAACCAAAAACAGCATTCAATCCCTGTACACACGTGTGGAGTATTATGTCCTACTGGGAATGCTTTAAGGCTTTCCAACGGGCGACACTTTCCCATTTGCATTTAACGAATGGTGTTTTTCCTGTTTCTTATATCTACTCTTCCGTGGTATATGGCCGTCTCTCCCACATTTATAGCCGTGTGACTGACTGCAACACTTCTACAAAAGGCCCTTACATCCACACTTGTGATACTTTATTACGGAGTTAAAGAGCTGATGGTCACTACACCTTTTTGTAGTAATACAGATTTGCCTTAACTGCGTGGTGATCATAGTAACCGTGGACTGTACAGACAAAATCTCCATCCTGAATCTACGTGATATGTCAGTGAAGATAGCAGCTAAAAAAAAAAGACACTGAGAGCCCTATTTTCACTTTCACGCAGGATGACTCTGTCGGCCTTTGCATTCTGCGTCATCTCATATGTTTGTGCATCAATCTCTCGGATTGTATTCGAGAAGTGTTCCACTGATTAATTGCGTTTCTGTACCAAACTACTAAGCATTTCCCTGAAGGATCTGATATTGACCTGTTTGTGATAGCACTGGCACAGGCTATTTGCTAACTGCTTGAACGTATCTGCCTTACCAAGTGTTCCATGATACATAATGTATGTCTTAGCTTCACTCTCTAACCATATATTAGCGGTACGTAAATACAGCTTGTCTGACCAATTACTCAATTTGACGGTAACTACAATATCTGTAATAAATACAATTAGAGTTCTGTTGTTTTAATGGAGAAAGGCGTTTCCAAGTTGGCTGCCAATGGACCCACAGAAGGAGGGAGTACACCCAACAATGATTTTGCCTCCCCTGCTCCCAGATGTATTTGGTGTCGAACGGCTTGCAATACTTTCACTTTTCTATGTAATTCCTTATTGTATTCTTTCTTTTGAATGTTAAATACAAATAACCTCATTCTTTATACAGTGGCAACAGTCTCACCCGTAATAGGTGTACATGTGTCTGGTATTTTCTATATTCTACAACTGCCATTACAAGAAAAGAAAAAATGGGAAAAACCGCACTTACAGTACACTAATGCCTTGACAAATTACAGTTTTACATCACACTGGTGTTTTAAACACATTTCCCTGCAATTTCCTCTAAATTGTGAGAAGTCTAAAGGATTCTGTGGTTTAACAATGGACAAATGCAAAGTGCTATGAGTGTACCTATGACTCGATATGGCCACAACCAACTACACACAATAAGAAGCCGAATGAAAAAATGTTTACTCACCGCACGGTACTGCATCAGACTACAAGTCCAGACAGGCGACGGTGGCTGCTGAAGCAGACGTGGTAATACATTCACCAAACTCGTGAGGTGACAGCCAATTCTGACCCCAGTATATAGGCATCCGTGAGGTGTGTCCCCTAAGGTTGCAGGATGATGAAGCGTGCAGTGCGGTGGTGTGTGCATGACTGGTGCCCAGGGGAGCTAATGAGACAGCATTAGCAGTGTACACATTTACTGTTTGGCTGTGCAACTGAATCATCTTCTTCGAGGCAGCGGCTGTGGCAGTAGGAATGCCACATGGGACTGGGAAGCACTGATGAATTCACCTCAGCAATCTCGAGGGCGTAGGTGTAGTCAAGGCCGCCAGCGCAGTACCTCTCTGCGGCGCAACATCACAAAGAACGTATGAGAAAAATAGGTTCTTCTTAAGGTTAAGACATTTTATACCAATCCACAACCTAAAATAGCGTGAAGGAACAAAGAAACTGGAGTGAAGTAACATAACAAACTAGCGACACTTAATGATGTTTCAGAACATAAACGTGATTCCCAAACAAACAAAAGATAAAAGATCGAGCACACAAATCTTTCAATAAAACTATTTGCTGCATTTAAAAGTATATATAAATCAAAGTGTAAGCAATAGTTGATTTATGTTGGTAACCCCCTCGCTTAGGCATACTCGCCATGCATACATCTACATCTATATCTAATGGATACTTTGCAAATCACATTTAAGTGCCTGGCACAGGGTTCGTCGAACCACCTTCACAGTTCTCTATTATTCCAATGTCGTATAACTCGCGGAAAGATAGCACTCACGATGCTCCCGTGAGCAGCGTTTATTCAGATCTGAGAGACACCCACGCGCAGCAACTAAGAGAGAGAGGAGGTCTGAGCTCGCTGCATAACAAAGACCCCAGCTACATGAGAGCTACACCTCCAAAGATAAGAAGGCCATTTCTATGGTAACACAGTATGGTCACGCCAGTCTGCAACAACCATTCGCCAAATCAATGCTGGACGGCGGCAGCTGCAATGGGTTGCAGTCTTGTACTTGCTTTGGGATCTCACAATAAGGTCATTTGTATTTTATTTAAGGTTGTTTTGTAGTTATCCCTCAATTGTGTGCCCTGTTCGTCGACCATTCTGGAAAGTTGTGTTTATGTCTCTTCGTTCGTATAGAAGATGTATTTTTTATTATCTGCCGACTCGAATCGCCGAGCGGTTCTAGGCGGTACAGTCTGGAACGGCGCGACCGCTACGGTCGCAGGTTCGAATCCAGCCTCGGGCATGGATGTGTGTGATGATGTCCTTAGGTTAGTTAGGTTTAAGTGGTTCCAAATTCTAGGGGAGTGATGACCTCAGAAGTTAAGTCTCATAGTGCTCATGAACCATTTGAAACAATTTTATTATCTTTCTTTACTGTAATGGAATTTAAGTGCAATGATAATAGCATCCTGACTGCTCTTTTGTATAACGCTCAATCTTTCTCACCACCATCTCTATTTCAGGCATGTTGTCGTTGTGGTCTTCAGTCCGGAGACTGGTTTGATGCAGCTCTCCATGCTAATCTATCCTGTGCAAGCTCCTTCATCTCCCAGTACCTACTGCAACCTACATCCTTCTGAATCTGCTTAGTATATTCACCTCTTGGTCTCCCTCTACGATTTTTACCCTCCTCGCTGCTCTCCAATGATAAATTTGTGATCCCTTGATGCCTCAGGACATGTTCTACCAGCCGATTCCTTCTTCTAGTCAAGTTGTGCCACAAACGTCTCTTCTCCCCAATCCTACTCAATACCTCCTCATTAGTTACGTGATCTACCCACCTAATCTTCAACATTCTTCTGTAGCACCACATTTAGAAAGCTTCTATTCTCTTCTTGTCCAAACTATTTATTGCCCATGTTTCACTTCCATACATGGCCACACTCCATACAAATATTTTCAGAAATGACTTCCTGACACTTAAATCTATACTCGATGTTAACAAATTTCTCTTCTTCAGAAACGCTTTCCTTGCCATTGCCAGTCTACATTTTATATCCTCTCTACTTCGACCATCATCAGTTATTTTGCTCCCCAAATAGGAAAACTCCTTTACTACTTTAAGTGTCTCATTTCCCAATCTAATTCCCTCAGCATCACCCGACTTAATTCTACTACAATCCATTATCCTCGTTTTGCTTTTGTTGATGTTCATCTTATATCCTCCTTTTAAGACACTATCCATTCCGTTCAACTGCTCTTCCAAGTCCTTTGCTGTCTCTGACAGAATTACAATATCATCGGCAAACCTCAAAGTTTTTATTTCTTCTCCATGGATTTTAATACCTACTCCGAATTTTTCTTTTGTTTCCTTCACTGCTTGCTCAATATTCAGATTGAATAACATCGGGGAGAGGCTACAACCCTGTCTCACTCCCTTCTCAACCACTGCTTCCCTTTCATGTCCCTCGACTCTTATAACTGCCATTTGGTTTCTGTAAAAATTGTAAATAGCCTTTCGCTCCCTGTATTTTACCCCTGCAACCTTCAGAATTTGAAAGAGAGTATTCCAGTCAACATTGTCAAAAGCTTTCTCTAAGTCTACAAATGCTAGAATCGTAGGCTAGCCTTTTCTTAACCTAGCTTCTAAGATAAGTCGTAGGGTCAGTATTGCCTCACATGTTCCAACATTTCTACGGAATCCAAACTGATTTTCCCCGACGTCGGCTTCTACCAGTTTTTCCATTCGTGTGTAAAGAATTAGCGTTAGTATTTGGCAGCTGTGACTTATTAAACTGATAGTTCGGTAATTTTCACATCTGTCAACACCTGCTATCTTTGGGATTGGAATTATTATATTCTTCTTGAAGTCTGAGGGTATTTCGCCTGTCTTGTACATCTTGCTCACCAGATGGTAGAGTTTTGTCAGGACTGGCTCTCCCAAAGCCGTCAGTAGTTCTAATGGAATGTTGTGTACTCCCGGGGCCCTTGTTTCGACTCCGGTCTTTCAGTGCTCTGTCAAACTCTTCACGCAGTATCGTGTCTCCCATCTCATCTTCATCTACATCCTCTTCCATTTTCATAATATTGTCCTCGAAGTACATCGCCCTTGTATAGACCCTTTATATACTCCTTCCACCTTTCTGCTTTCCCCTCTTTGCTTACAACTGGGTTTCCATCTGAGCTCTTGATATTCATACAAGTGGATCTCTTTTCTCCAAAGGTCTCTTTAATTTTCCTTTAGGCTGTATCTATCTTACACTTAGTGAGATAAGCCACCACATCCTTAAATTTGTCTTCTAGCGATGCCTGCTTAGCCATTTTGCCCTTCCTGTCGATCTCATTTTTGCGACGTTTGTATTCCTTTTTGACTGCCACATTTACTACATTTTTATATTTTCTGCTTTCGTCAATTAAATTCAATATTTGTTCTGTTATCCAAGGATTTCTACTAGCGCTTGTTTTTTTACCTACTTGTTCCTCTGGTGCCTTCACTACTTCACCTCTCAGAGCTACCCATTCGTCTTCTACTGTATTTCTCTCCCCCATTCCTGTCAATTGTTTCCTTCTGCTCTCTCTGAAAGTCTGTACAACCCCTGGTTTAGTCAGTTTATCCAGGTCCCATCTCCTTAAATTCCCACCTTTTTGCAATTTCTTCAGTTTTAGTCTACAGTTCATACGACTGTGAAACAGACTACTCTTTAACATGCTCCGTCTCTTAAACTTCTCTGCATTAAAGAGGACATTAAAGCTTCATATGTTGCCATCGGCGTAGCTTCCCTCTCGGCATATCTGAGTAGTTCTTTTGCTGGGCAGCTGGGAAACAGTATCAGTGCCACTGTAAACGATGCACTATTTTCTCATACTCTTCTATGTCTGTTTCCTTACTTCCGCTGAAATTACGAATGCTACCCTACCATTCCTCTATCTCTCTCTCCTGCTCTCTCTCTTACCCTTCCTCCCTCCCTTCCTCTGACCAGCCAGCTTGTCCACACCTGAGTCCTTTACTGTTACCATACATTACTGTTAAATATCATTACTCACATACTACAACAATGTAATGAGGAACTTGGTTAACTCGGTTAATTAAATGTTAAAGGACCGACATTGCTGAAGTACCATATATTCATTACTATATTTATTAAAATTGCTGACGCTATAATTTTTATCTTCATGCACTGCTCCTGTACTATTCCTAATGTAATGTTGACTTACTAAGGATATTTAGTTAGATGTGAGTGCCTGCAGGCCCTAATTTTCCCAGGTGAAACAAATGCATAAATAAATAAATAATAAACAATTAAACAAATTTTGTTTCTGATTTTTATTTCTAATGGAAGGTATAATTTTTTGTCGACCTTTGTGACTGGAATAGTTTGGTGTGTCGCGTGTTATAACGAATCGTACAAGTTCAGTTAAATTTGGTTCAATCAAGATCTGGTTTGGTGCAGGTCTTTCCAGTTGTCTGTGCAAACATCACAACCTCAGTTTTCTTTTTCGTTGAACTTGGAAGGTCGTAATAATGCCCACAAAAAATGGTTCAAATGGCTCTGAGCCCTATGGGACTTAACTTCTGAGGTCATCAGTCCCCTAGAACTTAGAACTGCTTAAACCTAATTAACCTAAGGACATTACACATATCCTTGCCCGAGGCAAGATTCGACCCTGCGACCGTAGAGGTCGCGAGGTTCCAGACTGTAGCGCCTAGAACCGCTCAGCCATTCTGGTTGGCCATAATGTCTACAACTGAATGTGATTGGAACTGATTGAAATAAATAACACATTGTGGATATATACTTCATGAGTCATAATTCCTCATGCAAAAAGTGGAAATGATGACTATTTTTAATTTTTGCAATGTCTGAGAGGTGAAACATTAACGATGGATGAATGGACTGAAATTGTTGTGTTGGCCGGATGTTGTACCACCCTTTATGTGACTCACACATTTCGACAGCCAATGTGTACTATTGCTATAAATCCAGTAGGGTGAACAAAGACAATGGGATGAACAGAAACTAAAGTTCGAAAAAATGTTCTCTGCTATCGTGTTGGACGCGAATAATAAAATCATTCAAAGATTTGTTTGTCTAGGTTGGTAGTGAACCAATGTAACAGGGCAATTATGAATTTGAAAGTTACTATCCACAATAGATATGGTGTCGATTTTGTTGACTTCGAAGTTTATGTGTAAGTACCAATCTAAATTGCGTCGTTTTAATTTTTAATTTCGTTTAATTAACCAAAGGTTCAGATACTTTAATCTGACTTGTGTTTCAGTTAGTTGAAAACGAAGGGACACGTTTTCGAAATTCGTGGGGTTGGTAGAAAAAGTAACTGTCAGTGTTTCTTCAGGAGCAGACCAAGAATTTGACGGAATGAAGAACCACTTGGCGCTGTTCTCAACGCAGGAGATCTTGCTGTGATTAAAATAAATTATGTATTGCGGACTGTTCATGATGAAAAAGACTCCTTCATCTGCATGATACATGCCGGCCGTTGTGGCCGAGCGGTTCTAGGCGCTACAGTCTGGAACCGCGCGACCGCTACGGTCGCAGGTTCGAATCCTGCCTCGGGCAAGGATGTGTGTGATGTCCTTAGGTTCAAGTAGTTCTAAGTTCTAGGGGACTGATGACCTCAGAAGTTAAGTCCCATAGGGCTCAGAGCCATTTGAACCAATTTTGCATGGTAAATATTTATTTATGATCTAACTAGTCTGATGGCGTTAGAGCCACATCTGCAGGGATATATATTTATTTCATAAATTGGTTGGAGCGATAACCAGTAGACAACCCAACATACTCTAATTAATTATAATAAAAAAATTAACTGTCCAAGAGTTCGGTAGTCAGGTTAAAATACGACAGAACGCAGGAAACATCATTCTGATGACGGAAGCCAACAGCAGAGGATCCTCGTGACGACGTGAGGCATGCAGCGATTGCGAAGACTGTTCTGTTCGGCAAAATTTATTTCACCTAAAAACCGCGCAAAACAGACTTTTGAAGTTATCGCAAAACGGCTACGCATGCTGATAGGTAGAATGCCGGCATCAAATTTGGATCAAAATCATATGTTTCATTCTAAAGTTAATGTTACCCACCAATTTGAAACATATGACTTCGAGAAAAACGTGTTTAAAGATTTGGGCTACATTTTCTGTAGTTAAGGTAAGCACACCTGTAGTCAGCGGTTCCTGAACGATACAGCAGTCCTTCCAGATCCAAAAGGAAGTCCTCCTCCATCTTATTCGTGACCACGGTGGTTGTGCGGGCCTGTTAGGCAGCCTCTGTTATTCGCTGCTGTGCTCACTCGATACGCCTCTATTGTGCAAAAGTTGGTAACAGGCTTGTTCGATCTCAAGTTCGAGCACTTTCATAATTTCCGTGATGCATGTTAGGCAGACGGTTAAATTCCATGCTGCGACCTTGCCCACGATGTCGACTGTTATTTTCCCGCTGTGAACAGTTTTTGAAGACACTTTTTCACAGATCGCCTTGTAACTCGCTAACGAATATTCTGGCGAAATTCAGATGAACACTACAAAAAAGTGGACATCACATGATATCTTGCGAACCATGGCTGAAAGGTATCAGACGGATGTCATATTCCTTGACTTCCGGAAAGCGTTTCACTCGGTGCCCACTGCAGACTCCTAACTAAGGTACGAGCATATGGGATTGGTTCCCAAGTATGTGAGTGGCTCAAAGACTGCTTAAGTAATAGAACCCAGTACTTTGTCCTCGATGGTGGGTGTTCATCGGAGGTGAGGGTATCATCTGGAGTGCCCCAGGGAGTGTGGTAGGTCTGCTGTTGTTTTCTATCTACATAAATGATCTTTTGGATAGGGTGGATAGCAATATAAGGCTGTTTGCTGATGATGTGGTGTACGGGAAGGTGTCGTCGTTGGGTGACTGTAGGAGGATACAAGATGACTTGGACAGGATTTGTGATTCGTGTAAAGAATGGCAGCTAACTCTAAATATAGATAAATGTAAATTAATGCAGATGAATAGGAAAAAGAATCCTGTAGTACTCCATTAGTAGTGTAGCGCTTGACACAGTCAAGTCGATTAAATATTTGGGCGTAACACTGCAGAGCGATATGAAGTGGGACAAGCATGTAATGGCAGTTATGGGGAAGGCGGACAGTCGTCTCGGGTTCATTGGTAGTATTTTGGGAAGATGTGGTTAACCTGTAAAGGAGACCGCTTATAAAACACTAATACGACCTATTCTTGAGTACTGCTCGAGCGTTTGGGATTCCTATCAGGTCGGATTGAGGGAGGACATAGAAGAAATTCAGAGGCGGGCTGCTAGATTTGTTACTGGTAGGTTTGATCATCATGCGAGTGTTACGAAAATGCTTCAGGAACTCGGGTGGGAATCTCTGGAGGAAACGAGGCGTTCTTTTCGTGAATCGCTACTGAGGAAATTTAGAGAACCAGCATTTGAGGCTTACTGCAGTACAATTTTACTGTCGCCAACTTATATTTCGGGGAAAGACCACAAAGATAAGATAAGGGAGATTAGGGCTCGTACAGAGGCATATAGGCAGTCATTTCTACCTCTTTCTGTTTGGGAGTGGAACAGGGAGAGAAGACGCTAGGCGCTGCAGTCCGGAACCGTCAGACTGCTATGGTCGCAGGGTCGAATCTTGCCTCGGGCAAGGATATGTGTGATGTCCTTAGGTTAATTAGGTTTAAGCAGTTCTAAGTTCTAGGGGACTGACGACCTCAGATGTTATGTCCCATAGTGCTCAGAGCCAATTGAACCAATTTTTGAAGATGCTAGTTGTGGTACGTGTTACCCTCCGCCACGCACCGTATGGTGGATTGCGGAGTATGTATGTAGATGTAGAACGTTTTAGGCAAGGAAAAAACCGATTTGTTGAAATTTTTTAAGGGACTTCCTTAATACTTTTTACGTGATGAACATCCCCACAAAGTTTGATACACATCGGGCCTGTGGTTCATACTGTAACACTTCCAATATCCCATAGTGAATGTGGAAGACCAGCTATGACAACAACAACAACAACACGGCAACCAAAATCAAAACATAAACAACGATATGACAACAACAACAGCAGTCCATCACTGTGAGTAGAGCAATTCTCGTCTTAAGGTAACAAAGGCTTCATTGGGGATTGACAGAAAGCATTCTTCACTTCTCCGAACTAGCTGAGTAAGCTGGAGTTGTTGTCCAGCCAGCGCCGTGTTGTCCGTCCTTCGTGGACGCTTCCGGCGCAGTAGGCGGGTGTCAAGGTCAGTTAGGAGCCGGCCAGCATGTGTGGAGGTGTCTGCGCCTGGCCGGCCGGAAGCAGCAACAGATGCGGCGCGACAGCTGGGAGGCGGGCAAGGCGCAAGGGTTGCTGCTGGTTGTTGGCCGCAGGTGCCGCTGCGGCTGCGCCCCCCCCCCCCCCCCCCCTCCCGCACGTGCACTGAGCACGGCTCCCGCTGCCCCCTCAGGTGGTCGACCCTTCCTTCCTCCGTGCTTCTTTCTTCGAGGTGTCGACCGGGCCGCAGCTGCTCGGATGATCCCGTTTTTATGCTCGTCGGCCACTGTAGTCGGGGCTCCCTGCGGTGGAGCCCGCTGTGCTTTACGTCGCAGCTTAGGAAACGGGCTCTTTTATTGACTTCTGCGCTCACCAACTAGAAGAGAATTTTCCTTACATTATGTCAGGTCGTCGCACATCAAATGACGGATTTCGAGTTGACGCCATCTGGGTATTCGCAGACACAGCCAAGTTGTATCTCTAATCAGTACATCGGGGCCAGGTGGTGCAGTGGTTAAAGCCGGGTTTCCAGAAGCAGCTGAAGTGACGGCAGTCGGCCGCCACTCGAGTGGCGTTAGAGTAAATGTATATGGAAGCATGCAGATTCCTGTTGCGTCACACGACAGCGATGTCACTAAAAATAAAAGTTGCTTTAACTCAGTGACGCCCTTTCTTTCCATCACTACCTATTAACCTTATTTCATTATCACCTCGTGACTAAATTTCGGCACAGTGATGCCCTTTGCTTTCCTTTTCTTTTATTTAGTTTAACGCAGAGCCCATTATACCAGATACAGTTATTGTACATGATGATACACACAGGATTTCATTACAAAATATGAAAGAAATTAAACACAATTTCCATTAATCAAAACAATAGTTACAGAAGATTAGTAGTCAGCAAAATACTTTATTCTAACTATACAACTAAAAAAAATTTTTGGTATATGATGAGTCAACTTTAGGTTACAATATCTCCGGATGTAATTAACATTTTACAATGCAACAAACGGCACTGATTACGTATTTGTTTATATGTTCAGATGTGCTAACAAAACTAACGGGGTTCCATTTAAAAAACGTAAGTTTGTGTTAAAAAACATACTTCCGTGCATTTTTTTATAGTTTGTATTAACCAATTACTCTAGCCCCTCTCCTCACGTTCGGTCTGTGGAATCGATTCGTCAGTATTTGATGTGGTTTACGAAATATATCCAGCGGTAATGTTAGGTGACTCACCCTGTATATATATATAATGAAACATGAAAAATTACTCCGTCTTCAGGCCACAAGTGGCCCATCGGGACCATCCGACCGCCGTATCATCCTCAGTGGAGGATGTGGATAGGAGGGGCGTGTGGTCAGCACACCGCTCTCCCGGTCGTTATGATGGTTTTCTTTGACCGGAGCCGCAACTATTCGGTCGAGTAGGTCCTCAATTGGTATCACGAGGCTGAGTGCACCCCGAAAAATGGCAACAGCACATGGCAGCTATATGGTCACTCATCCAAGTGCCGACCACGCCCGACAGCGCTTAAGTTCGGTGATCTCACGGGAACCGGTGTATCCATTGCGGCAAGGCCGTTGGCATAATTAAACATGAGAGATATACTCAAAATTTAAAGTTCCCCTTTACGAATACAAATGAAATGTAAATACATTTGGCAACAGACGTGTTAATGGAACTAAGAGCTGCCTTAAGAGAAAAACAGTGCTCCATTTTTTAGACATTGAGCAGTGTAATTGTTGCAAAGTGCCAAATTTATGAACTGAATTTATTATAAACAAACTGTCTGTAGTGCAATGTTTTAATTATTTATTCCTCAAACTTTTCCTTGTTGCAAATGAGAGTATCTTATCGTATATTAGAGGTGGTTTCATGACAGAGATGGAATTTTCTGGTGCTGAAGGCAATTCAGACAGAAACACTTACGCAAGGTGCTAAGTGCCACCGAATTATTCTAGGTGCTTTGTTCTTAGTCGCTCTCCACAGATCTGTATATAATATTCTTTATGCTCATTCTTTTCCAGGTAAAGTATCATAGCCTTTAAATATTTCTTCTTTTCATTTGTAATTGAACGGATTGAGGAAATAGATTCAAAGGTAGGACATTGAATGTTTCATGAATGTTTCCCCATATTTGAGCACGTTCACCTTAAGGATCCTTTCCATGTCGGTGTACCATTCTCTTATTGCTACACGTGCTACATATATTGAATCATATGTGATGCTAACAGACTTTGAAATGTTCAGCTTTTTTGTCGACAGTGTCTCACTTGCTACACGCTGAGTATTAAAAAATCGGAAGTATTCATGGACATTACTTTGAAATGTCTAATAGCCTTTGCTTCCTCAACCATTTTGCATAGGTCGCTGGGTCAAATGCCTTAGTCACTGACTCCCTTCTTTCTATCAAGGCAAACTCAGAGTCGCAAGGGAGGAAGCTGTGCCCACTAACCGTTGTTCTGTTCATATAAACAACCCATTTGCCACCAGAAAAACAAAAAGAAATACCAACATTCAGTTCTTGTTTTGTGCAGCACAGATTTCACTCCAAACAATATGGTTTTTTGTTCTGGTTATCCCGGTGTTTAACACTTTCAGAAGGCATGACACGATTTCATTTCCACCCCTATTAGCGATACTCTCATCCCACATGGACATGTAAGACTGAAGGGTGTCTCCTACAGATACTTCCACGTTGTAACAAGATAACTTGCGACGGTAAAACACCTTGGAGTGCGTTAGTGTGGGAACAAACATAATCTGCTGCGTATCAATCGAAGTGCAGCAAGTGAAACAAACACAACTGAATGGCACATTGCACCATTCTTATGAAATAAGCGGGCAAATTAGCACCATTGCCATCTAGTGGTGGCAAATGTATCCACTTGCAATTCTCGGTGGACATAGCACTTTTCATATGTAACCTCCTCTGTATCCTGCACCTTTCAAACCATTTGTCACATTTTTCATGAATTTGGCACTTAGCACCGTTCTACAGTTAAGTATCCAATTGTTCTTGGGTGATGGTATTCATCACATTCTATAAATACACACTATGTGATCAAAAGTATCCGGACACCTGGCTGAAAATGACTTACAATTTCGTGGCGCCTTCCATCGGTAATGCTGGAATTCAATATGGTGTTGGCCCTCTCATAGCCTTGATGACAGCTTCCACTCACGCAGGCATACGTTCAATCATGTGCTGCAAGACTTCTTGGGGAATGACAGCCAATTCTTCACGGAGAGCTGTGCTGAAGAGAGGTATCGATGACGGTCGGTGAGGCCTGACACGAACTCAGCCTTCCAAAACATTCCGAAGGTGCTCTATAGGATGCAGGTCAGGACCCTGAGCAGGCCTGTCCGTTAGAGGGATGATATTGTTGTGTAACCACTCAGCCACAGACTGCGCATTATGAACAGGTGCTCGATCGTGTTGAAAGATGTAATCACCATCCCCGAATTGCTCTTCAACAGTGGGAAGCAAGAAGGTGCTTAAAACATCAATGTAGGACTGTGCTGTGGTAGTGCCACGCAAAACAACAAGGGGTGCAAGACCCCCCCCCCCCCCCTTCCCACGAAAAACACGACCACACCATAATACCACAGCCTCCACAGCTGGCAGATGACGTTCACCGGGCATTCGCCATACCACACCCTGCCATCCGATCGCCACATTATGTACCGTGATTGGTCACTCCACACAACGTTCTTCCACATTTGAATCGTCCAATTTTTACGCTCCTTACACCAAGCGAGGCGTGGTGTGTGGCTTATGAGCAGCCGCTCGACCACGAAATCCAAGTTTTCTCAGCTCCCGCTTAACTGGCATAGTACTTGCAGTGGATCCTAATGTAGTTTGGAATTCCTGTGTGATGGTCTGGATGGATGTCTACCTACTAGACATCACGAGCCTCTTCAAGTGTTGACGGTCTCTGTCAATCAGATGGTTCAAATGGCTCTGAGCGCTATGGGACTTAACATCTGGGGTCATCAGTCCCCTAGAACTTAGAACTACCTAAACCTAAATAATCTAAGGACATCACACACATGCATGCCCGAGGCAGGATTCAAACCTGCGACCGTAGCAGTCGCGCGGTTCCGGACTGTAAGCCAGCACCGTGTCTCTGTCAATCAACAGACAAGGTCGGCCTGTACGCTTTTGTGCTGTATGTGTCCCTTCACATTTCCACTACAGTATCACATAGGAAACAGTGGATCTAGGAATCCTCTCGTACAGACGTATGACACTAGTGACACCCAATCACCTGCCCACGTTCGAAGTCCGTGAGTTCCGCGGAGCGCCCCATTCTGCTGTCTCACGATGTCTAATAACTGCTGAGGTTGCTGATATGGAGTACCTGGCAGTAGGTGTCAGTATAATGCTCCTAATAGGAAAAACGTATGTTTTTCGGGGTGTCCGGATACTTTTGATCACATTGTGTATATTATGGAGGACATTCATCCGGGTCTTCATTGGACTTGCGGCAGTAATCGACGGCACCGTGACAGCTGCGGACTACGCGAACATTATTAAGGACCACCTGTAACCCCTACATCTACATCTACATACATACTCTGGAACACACATTTAAGTGCCTGGCAGAGGGTTCATCGAACCACCTTGACAATTCTCTATTATTGCCATATCGTATAGCACGGGGAAAGAACGAACACCTATATCTTTCCGTATGAGCCCTGAAGGCGGCAGGGGTAAAATACAGGGAGCGAAAGGCTATTTACAATTTGTATAGAAACCAGATGGCAGTTATTAGAGTCGAGGGACATGAAAGGGAGGCAGTGGTTGGGAAGGGAGTGAGACAGGGTTGTAGTCTCTCCCCGATGTTATTCAATCTGTATATTGAGCAAGCAGTGAAGGAAACAAAATAAAAATTCGGAGTAGGTATTAAAATCCATGGAGAAGAAATAAAAACTTCGAGGTTCGCCGATGACATCGTAATTCTATCAGAGACAGCAAAGGACTTGGAAGAGCAGTTGAACGGAATGGATAGTGTCTTGAAAGGAGGATATAAGATGAACATTAACAAAATGAGGATAATGTAATGCAGTTGAATTAAGTCGGGTGATGCTGAGAGAATTAGATTAGGAAATGAGACACTTACAGTAGTAAAGGAGTTTTGCTATTTGGGGAGCAAAATAACTGATGATGGTCGAAGTAGAGAGGATATAAAATGTAGACTGGCAATGGCAAGGAAAGCGTTTCTGAAGAAGAGAAATTTGTTAACATCGAGTATAGATTTAAGTGTCAGGAAGTCATTTCTGAAAGTATTTGTATGGAGTGTAGCCATGTATGGAAGCGAAACATGGACGATAAATAGTTTCGACAAGAAGAGAATAGAAGCTTTCGAAATGTGGTGCTACAGAAGAATGCTGAAGATTAGATGGGTAGATCACATAACTAATGATGAAGTATTGAATCGGATTGGGGAGAAGAGAAGTTTGTGGCACAGCTTGACCAGAAGAATGGATCGGTTGGTAGGACATGTTCTGAGGCATCAAGGGATCACAAATTTAGTATTTGAAGGCAGCGTGGAGGGTAAAAATCGTAGAGGGAGACCAAGAGATGACTACACTAAGCAGATTCAGAAGGATGTAGGTTGCAGTAGGTACTGGGAGATGAAGAAGATTGCACAGGATAGAGTAGCATGGAGAGCTGCATCAAACTAGTCTCAGGACTGAAGACCACAACAACAACAATGAGCTCTGATTTCCCTTATTTTATCATGGTGGGCGTTTCTCCCTATGTAGGTCTGTATCAACAGAATATTTTAGCATTCGGAGAAGAAAGCTGCTGATTGGAATTTCGTGAGAAGATTCCGTCGCAGCGAAAAAAGCCTTCCTTTTAATTATGTCCAGCCCAAATCCTGCATCATTTCAGTGACACTCTCTCCCATATTTCATGGTAATACAAAACGTGCTGCCCTTCTTTGAACTTTTTCCATGTACTCCGTTAGTCCTATCTGGTAAGGATTCCACAACGCACAGCAGTATTCTAAAAGATGACGGACAAGCGTAGTGTAAGCAGTCTTCTTAGTGGGTCCGTTACATTTTCTAAGTGTTCCTGCAATAAAATGCAGTCTTTGGTTAGCCTTTCCCACATAATTTTTATGTGTTCCTTCCAATTTCAGATGTTCATAATTGTAATTCCTAGGTATTTAGTTGAATTTACTGCCTTTAGATTTGACTGATTTATCGTGTAACCTTCGTTTAACGAATTCCTTTTAGTACTCTTGCGGATAACCTCATACTTTTTGTTATTTACGATCAATTGCCAATTTTTGCACCATTCAGATATCTTTTCTAATTAGTTTTGCAATTTGTTTTGAACATTTAATGACTTTATTAGTCGATAAACGACAGCGTCATCTGCAGACAACCTAAGATGACTGCTCAGATTGTCTCCCATATTGTTTATATAGGTAAGGAACAGCAAAGGGCCTATAACACTACCTTGGGGTACACCAGAAATCACCTCTGTTTTACTCGATGACTTTCCGTCAATTACTACGAACTGTAACCACTCTGGCAGGAAATCACAAATCCAGTCACATAACTGAGACGATATTCCATAAGCATGCAATTTCACTACAAGCCGCTTGTGTGGTACAGTGTCAAAAGGCTTCCGGAAATCCATAAATACGGAATCGATGTGAAACCCGCTGTCAATAGCATGATATCTTCCTCAAGAGCGATGGCAGTTTTCAGAAGGATAACTGTCCATGCTACAAAGCCAGAATCGTGGTGCAATTGTTTGAGGAGCATGATAGTGAACTCACGTTGATGTCCTGGCCACCAAATACGGCTTATCTGAATCCGATGTAATCTAACTGGGACGGTATCGGGCGCCAGCACCGAGCCTACAAATCAACCGCCCGTAAATTACGGGAGGTGTGTGACCTGTTGCTTAGGTGTCTGGTGACACACACCTATGGAAACATAGCAACTACTTTTCGAATCCATGGCACGCTGAATCACTGTTAAATTGCATTCCAAAAGTGGACAATCACGTTTTTAAGTAGGTGGTCATAATGTCATGGCTCATGATTGTATATACTGTAGAGATCACACGTAATCTCTAGATATGCAGTTTAATACGTACTCGAAATTTCCTACTATTATTCAAAGTTATTATCTTCGTTTACGAGTGGTACTTCCTTTACAGGTGTGCTTCACGCCCCGTTTTATATCTGCGCAAAATCCTCCGAAAGTTCTTCTCGTTGTACCCATATCCAAAATTTTTCATTTTCTTTCTTGTTGTTTTGCCGAAATGCCGAACTTCTGAGGTAGTTATGACAGCAACTCCCTGAATGGCTGCATAATACAGGGCATCCCAAAGAAATCACTGACAAGTTTTAGGGACAGGTTCCTTACTCCAGAGCAAGAAAAAGAAATCCTATAAATATCGGCTTTAGAATGGGTACCTTGTTCAGAATAGACGTGTTTGAGACTAGCGAGTATGTGCAAGTGCTCACAACTCTTAAAATATGCATTCCAGAACTCATGTTCAACAGACATTTTTTCTTGGTTTGGTCCATCCTACCTCCCACCAAAATATGTAAAGCAATCTCCTTGCTGTACAAGAGATCTGTATTGTGATAGTGTAAGGTGTCAGGCAAATCCAACACCTTCCATGAAAACCCTGACATGATAAGCAAATCTAGTAGTATGTCACATAGCTCCGAATAAATCGTGACATTAAATTAACCAAAGTAATACGAGTAACGAGTGAGCAAATGGAATACCACAGACTAACACAAGAATGCCTAAATGCATGTCGTACCTTCCCACCGTGAGACCGATGCAGTGTCGAGGGGAGAAACGAGAACAGAACCCGAGAGCAGAACCATGTTAAGCTAGAAGGCCTTACGATAAGGGACGGACTGGACACCCACGCCGCCAGCCTACCTGTAAGACTACCACCTGCACGTTTTAGCGTGAGACTTTATCGCGTCTCTGTTACGTCAAGAACCACCCCCCAGCCCATGTTAAAAGCTAGAGCCCTCCAGAAAAACAGTATAGATCTTACGATAACACAAAAAGGGCCACTACCACCCGCAAGTTTTAGCGTGAGACTTTTTTGCGTGTCTGTTACGTTAGGACACCTCCCCAGCCCATGTTAAAAGATAGAGCCCTCCAGAAGAACAGTATAGATCTTACGATAACGCTAAAAGGACCACACCAGCTGCAGCTTTTAGCGTGAGAGTTTTTCGCGTCTCTGTTACGTTGCAAACTTTAAAAACATTGCCCCACCACGAAAAGTATAACGTTTCTCATTGGATGGACAGAATTTTTGTAGGCGGAGCTTAAGGTTAACATTGAGACCCTGATTGGTCAGATGAGAACACAGCGAGATAGTTTTTTTAAACCAACTTCGGTAAATTGTAGTAAGGAGAAGTTAGGGGAGAGTTGCTCCCGAGATGGTGAGCGGAGCTGTGGTGCCCGCAGCTGCCCTTACGCTGCCTAAAGACCGACAAGGTAATGAACGCACGCGATGCCGCATTTTTGAGCGCATAAGGCTTCACTCAGAACTGCAGAAGTCTCATCTGTTACACCCCCTTTTTTGCGTAATACTAGTGTCGATCGTTAATTAAAACTCATGGTGTTCACATTTGCCACTTGAAGAACAGATCTGAAACGTGATGATTTTTCTTTTATATAGTTACTGAGAAAGAACATCAGCTACTGTAATTTACGACAAGTTAGATAAGTAATTAAAGATAATTCAGAGTCAGTGTATACTATACTGATAGTTTTCTCTTTTGTGAAACTTAAATGAAACCTAGATTATAGATGTGATATGGCATAGGTCATCCTTCGTTCGACTGTAGAACTTGGAAACCCATTCAGGGAATATTCGTTCACATTTTTGTTGAACGCAGTTGGTTTTTACCATCCTGTATTAAAACATCTCCTTTTATCAATAGTGCAATTTATAAACAATGTTTTGTGAGTAGAATAAAATTTCCAATGGTAAACTTAACTGCTTTTTCGACGTTATTTTACCAGCTAACTAAAAATAGGATAGCCTTGAACCCTTTCCACTAAATTTAGTTAGTATTAAGATTCTTTTACAAGGAGTGCAGTGTAGCTGACGCTGAGATCATTTAGTATTTGGTTATATCATCGCTAGTCTCACTGAACTCTTCTGAATTCTACATGTCATGTGTGGTCTGACGTCTCCTTACCAGCAACAGGTCAAGGTTCAAACTAGTCAATTCCCTAAAAAACACTCTCAGAGCGTTGTTGCGCGATAGTGGTAGGGAGACACGATATAGAACACACAGATACCACCATGAATGTTTAGAAAATGGCTACCCTGACAGGATGGTAGAATACCATGATTGAAGGTCGACCACATGCCTAACTAGGTTTCAAAAAATACCTGCTGAAGAATTTACGTAGTAAATTTTTTTTCTAAAGTTATACATGGTCGAAAACAGTAGCTGCAGCGATAGTTAATAAGAAAGTATTCAACAAATAGTGAGACATCGTAGCAGAGGCAACAGCATAATTAGGTTATGAATTTTAATATTGTTAGAATTAAGTTTTCTCTCCAATGCATGCGCACAGGTGGCGGATACATCGTTGACAAGTTGGTTCTGACCCAACAAGTAAGTGAATGGTTTGTCAAGTCGTGTGAACAAAAAGTTTATGAAACGCGTGAGATCGTATGAACGTATGTTGACGCGAAGTAGGGCTCGTGAATTGCTTTTAAAACAAAAAATAAGGGATTCGGAAAGATTAGCATTGGCAGATCGAGACCTTGACCAAATTGAGGTAGAGACCCAGCACGAAAATGGACAGAGAAAAGAGGACAGTACCACAGACGATGCAGTATCGCGAGAAATAGGACAGATAACGCACCATAACGAGGACAATGTACGCCAAGGCATAGAAAACACAGGTCAGCATACGACAGAGGAGCAGGAAAGTAGAGAGACAGTCGATGAAGATTCTAACTTACGTCTTGAATACGTAGAACCCATAGTACAAGTAATCAGTGCTCCCTCATCACAGAGTAGAAGGAATGCGAGCAGACACGTGTCACAGCAGAGGTCAATGCAATCGGTTGAGAACCAACACTTGGGCGAAAACACAGACCGTAGGATGTCGGAAGAAAACGAAATAGGACCCACCAATCTGGCAGAATTATTACAACAAATTACGGAAATCATGACAAGGCAAAATAAAGACATAGCGAACCAAATTCAAAATCAGAATGCAGAAACCACGAGACAAATGCGTGAGATTAAAGAACAAAAAAAAGAAAAAAATTCAGTTACACCTTAGTCATATTGAAGACGAGGCAAAAGAATCTCGAGAAGTGATAGGAAACGAAATAGCAGGTCACAATCAATTGAGAACAGACATTGACAAGGTACAAGTGGACGTACAAACATTGCATAATGACACTCAGGACGAGATCAAAACATTACGTAACAACACTCAGGGAGAAGTCAAGAAACTACAGAAACATATAAACGTAATTACTAGACAAGCAGCAGGTACAGAGCGTGAAATTGTTGAAAACAGTGTGTTACACAAACGTATCACAAAAGCAGCGCTGAAAAGATATGATAACCGCATAGTCAAAATAGAAGCGCAAACGAAGCGACAATTTCAGAAATTGCGAACAGAGTTGTTGCAAACCATTGACGAGCGTAGTGAACAGGATCGAACAAGCGCAGAGTCTGCAACCACATCCGTATCTGTAACAACACCGGAAAAACAAGCAATTAACGAAGATATTACGGATTTGCGATTCCAATCACAGGCGGAAAGTAACATACGTGACAATGGAAAGCCATGTCGCGAAGAGTACAGTGCAATGCATTCAGCTGCACGTTCACAACCGATGGAAAAAATTTATTGTGTACCACTCCAACGATACTACGCAAGGGTAGGCGAAAGTCACAGTGGACAATATCCAATGGATCTACCACAACCGGAAAGAACGACGGGAGAAATGATCAGAAACAAAAGTGGCGAAGAATCGTGAATTTCATATGCTATTATGACGAAATACGACAACGATCATTTCCTCACAGTCAGAAAATTTCAACACTTTCGAGAAGGAAACTCATTACATCCACGAACTTTTATTGATTAATTCCGAATAGGATTACCAGAACATTGGAAGCTAGCACACAAATTAGACTTTATATGTGCACACATGTTAGGAATAGTCGCAGAAATCATGCAAAATGTTGCAACGACATGCCGATCGTACGAAGATTTCAGAGAGAAGTTTCTCTCACGATATTGGTCCAGCGAAGCACAGAACAGAGTGAAGTACGAATTATTACAGAACCCATATTTTGAAAATTCAGGCGAGAAGAGCCCCGTGAAATTTTACGAAGTAATGGCAAACAAAAATCAATGCTTAGATGTACCATACAGTGACAGAGAGTTGTTTAAATTATGCGCGATGAAGCTACCATTGAAAAACCAGCAATCATTAGTAGGTCGCGGAGGCAATGACGTCGAAGCATTTAAAGGTATTCTAAGGTAACTAGAGTTCATTTTTTCTGAAGACGACGCAAGAAAAAGACGAAGCACATGTGAAAACGAAAGCAAAAGGCAGTGGAATCCACAAGGCACAGTACGAAGAAACAATAATTACGAACCACGTGATAACTTCGCACCAAGAAACGACAATAGATTTCAACAAAGAACCGGTTATGGATTTAGAAGAGAATATGGCAATAACTATAATTCACCCAGGAACAGCAACATCTATTACAGAGGGAATAACGACAACCGGAACGGGTACTGAAGAACCAATAGACTGACAAATTATCAACAAAGAAACCACTATGAACAAGCTGAACAAGAAAAGCGAATACAGATAGAAGAGGTGGAGATAAGACCACCAAACCCCGATAAACGTTCGAATTAACAGCTAAGTGCCCATGCCAAAGAGAGTGACGCACCGACCCAGGACAATTGCAGCACCTTGCACAGAGAAGTAAAAATCTTATCACGAGAAGAGAAGAAAGAAGAAACAAATCCGCAGGGACCAGATGAAAACGAAGACAAGAAAATAACAATATCGTGTTGGGACGAAATTAATTGGGAGAATACTGCCGAGGAAGAAAAATTACCAGAGGCATGCACAACCAATGTAGGAGGAAAGGACGAAGTAATGAGTATTGCAGAGCTATTTGATATGGAAACCAGGGAAAGCGAATTCAATGAGGATAATGCGCAGTTGACAGAAGTTGAAAATAAGTTACGAGTGGGCACACAACCCAACGTATATAATGAAGGAAGCTATGAAGCGATAATTAGAGCATTTAAATGTGATTATGTGGAAGTTGCGACGACGAAGGAGAAGATAGACGAGGATGAGGAAAAAGTACAGGATGTTAAAGAAAGTGTAAATGAAGGAAGAAATAGTGAAGAGGAAATAAAAGAGAGAGAAGTAGCAGTCGAAGCTTATCCTACAGAAAGTTCGAATTCACAGGGGAAATTCTTAAAAAGACTGATGTATGATTCAGTGGAAGATTCGTTGATGCAAGAAGAAGAAGAACAGAACCAACCCTTTCAAATTCAACCAATTGTGAAGGCAATGGTAAAGCATATCCCAGTCAATATTGTAATTGATAGTGGAAGTGAACTGACTGCGATCTCAGAAAATTTATTCATGCAGTGTAATGCCAATGAGGAATTGTCAGTACTGAAAACACATAAGATTTAAGTAAGAGGTCCTATTACAAACAATGCTGTGGAAGTTACGAGACAAACAAGGTTAACTCTTTCGTGCCAACGTCAAAAGATCGAAGCCAACTTCGTGATTATACCTAAACTAACTGTAGATTTGATTATAGGTGCAGATTTTTTACATGAGAGACGAGCAAAAATAGATATGGGAAAAGGTAGCGTAACATTCGGGAATGTCACACTTCTCTTTGAGCAAAAGCTAAAATTAGAAGAAATATCAGTTATAAACAAACAATTACGAATGATGCAAGATAAAGAGGATGAAGAATTAGAATGGTATGCACAAAAGAAGGAATCGCCTCAACTCATGTTAGAAGTCCAGAAAGAAATAGACGAAAAACTGCAAGAAGTTCACGGTATTTAGGAACACAGTAAAAGAGAATCACAGGGTATTTTACAAAATAAAGCAGAGTTACATTTACCTAAGGCTGGCAGTATTAAACACTTTCAGTACAAGTTTGAAGATTAATTTTATTACTGGTAAATAATCAGCACAATATTTCAAGATTATGTTGCAGATAAGATCGTCAGGAGAAAGAAGAATGAAGAGAGAGGAAGGTGGGAAAAAGAAAGTAGTTTCAATAATAACACCAATAGTACCATAGATTAAGGTGAAGGGATAAAGTCTAGATAGTCTAACAGCATGAAATACTAAAATGCTATACACCACGACACTACACAAAAATAAAAAACGAATTTGAGGATTCTTGAGTAGACGTTAAGACTCCAAATATCTTAGAATTGTAACATGGAAAGGGCGCCGAAATTTGTAAAGCTTTTTAAGAAGGCGTAAAACAAGTAGGTACTAGACATATGTTAGATGATTATAAGTAAAACTTTTTGTAAGAACCATTGTAAAAACTCCAGCAAGGAAGAGATGCAACGACCCACAAGTTGCAATGCGAGATGTATCAAGAAAGAAAAGGACGTAATTAGCAAGACACGATTCCTACATAGCAGGAGCGTCGAGAGAAGGGAAAGGACAGTGAAACCAACAGAAGTCCCTTGTATAGAAAGTGGGCAATAAATTTGCCCACTAGGAGGAACCCTACAGGGATGGAACCCTGAGCAGCACAGTGACAAACCCCTGCAGAGACGCGAGGGAACGCAGAATGTCAGAAGCGACTGGTGCAGGGACACCGGATTTTCACCGCTCCTAAACCCCGGGGCGCCCCCCACGCAGCGGAGCGAGCAAAAAAACGGCCCGACGAGAAGACCGCTTGGGCAAGCCACCGCTGGCAAAAAATATGTGTAAAAGTCACACTACTGCTATTAAACAGCATGCTGATGCACGAAACTGAAGAAGAACTTCCACAAAGTAAAAATGACGCGCCCAAACAATTTATCAAACTGTTACTACGAGCAGAACTTCAAAGCGACTAGTTATCAATAAATATTTCCATACCCTACCCAGAGAAGAACCAAGAAGCAAGTAAGAAGAAGAGAAAAAGCAGAAAGAACAGAAGTTGAAGATTCGCAAGATTGAGACCAAGAAAGAAGATGGGTGAAGAATAGATGACATACCTTCCCAAATCCGTATCCTATTGTAAACTAGTGAAGTATTACAACGAAAAACGACCGCATTCAGCGACACATAACGATGAATTTCATGCATACAAAGCCAGTAAACCACGAGATTCTGCACTCACAGCTCCATTCCATTATGGGACCTCCACAACATCAACACACACTTGCAAAGCCAACAAGGAACGACGAACGAAGCTGTACATCAAATACTTGCCCACATCCATCTCGCTCAAGTACATCACCTTCATGCAAAAACATTCGCCAACGTCATACTTGAACATTCATTCATAGGATTGTGTGAATGTGTGAAATCAAATTATGTGATGTAGGAATTGTGCAAAAGAACCATGTGAAAAACTAAATAAGTTAAGCACACCAGACAGCTAATAAAATACAAAATAACAGTCATTGACTATGGACTTAAGTAAAAAATAGACTATCGATAAAAATAAGTTATTAGTTCAGAAATGGACAGTATATAAAGAAACAATATGCCACTTATTTTCTCTTCATAAAAAGAAAAGAATAACTATATTTTACTTATTTTCTCTTTATAAAAACAAAGAATAAAAATTATCTTGTTGGATGTTTTCCCTTTTTGTAAACATTTGTACTTAATTACTTAATTACTACATTTATAGAAACAATATTTCTAAGAAAATCGTTGTGAAAGACTCCTCACTTTCGTTAACAAACTTCTTAAAGAACAAACTTCACACTTAAATAAAGAAAGAAAATAATTAAAAATTAATAATAGAATAAAAATATAATTCTCTTGTCATTTTTAATTATAATGTTGAAGAATATAAAAATATAAATTAGTAATACAAACTAGCATAGAACAGAATAATGTGGCTGAACAGTAGGCAACAAAATTTAGACACCGGAATAATTTTTGACTGACTTAGACAACAATTCAACCATTGTTTAAATTCAGTGCAAAAATTAAGTTCGAAGGGTGGTGATATGTAAGGTGTCAGGCAAATCCAACACCTTCCATGAAAACCCTGACATGATAAGCAAATCTAGTAGTATGTCACATAGCTCCGAATAAATCGTGACATTAAATTAACCAAAGTAATACGAGTAACGAGTGAGCAAGTGGAATACCACAGACTAACACAAGAATGCCTAAATGCATGTCGTACCTTCCCACCGTGAGGCCGACTCAGTTTCGAGGGGAGAAACGAGAACAGAACCCGAGAGCAGAACCGTGTTAAGCTAGAAGGCCTTACGATAAGGGACGGACTGGACACCCACGCCGCCAGCCTACCTGTAAGACTACCACCTGCACGTTTTAGCGTGAGACTTTATCGCGTCTCTGTTACGTCAAGAACCACCCCCCAGCCCATGTTAAAAGCTAGAGCCCTCCAGAAAAACAGTATAGATCTTACGATAACACAAAAAGGGCCACTACCACCCGCAAGTTTTAGCGTGAGACTTTTTTGCGTGTCTGTTACGTTAGGACACCTCCCCAGCCCATGTTAAAAGATAGAGCCCTCCAGAAGAACAGTATAGATCTTACGATAACGCTAAAAGGACCACACCAGCTGCAGCTTTTAGCGTGAGAGTTTTTCGCGTCTCTGTTACGTTGCAAACTTTAAAAACATTGCCCCACCACGAAAAGTATAACGTTTCTCATTGGATGGACAGAATTTTTGTAGGCGGAGCTTAAGGTTAACATTGAGACCCTGATTGGTCAGATGAGAACACAGCGAGATAGTTTTTTTAAACCAACTTCGGTAAATTGTAGTAAGGTGAAGTTAGGGGAGAGTTGCTCCCGAGATGGTGAGCGGAGCTGTGGTGCTCGCAGCTGCCCTTACGCTGCCTAAAGACCGACAAGGTAATGAACGTACGCGATGCCGCATTTTTGAGCGCATAAGGCTTCACTCAGAACTGCAGAAGTCTCATCTGTTACACCCCCTTTTTTGCGTAATACTAGTGTCGATCGTTAATTAAAACTCATGGTGTTCACATTTGCCACTTGAAGAACAGATCTGAAACGTGATGATTTTTCTTTTATATAGTTACTGAGGAAGAACATCAGCTACTGTAATTTACGACAAGTTAGATAAGTAATTAAAGATAATTCAGAGTCAGTGTATACTATATTGATAGTTTTCTCTTTTGTGAAACTTAAATGAAACCTAGATTATAGATGTGATATGGCATAGGTCATCCTTCGTTCGATTGTAGAACTTGGAAACCCATTCAGGGAATATTCGTTCACATTTTTGTTGAATGCAGTTGGTTTTTACCATCCTGTATTAAAACATCTCCTTTTATCAATAGTGCAATTTATAAACAATGTTTTGTGAGTAGAATAAAATTTCCAATGGTAAACTTAACTGCTTTTTCGACGTTATGTTACCAGCTAACTAAAAATAGGATAGCCTTGAACCCTTTCCACTAAATTTAGTTAGTATTAAGATTCTTTTACAAGGAGTGCAGTGGAGCTGACGCTGAGATCATTTAGTATTTGGTTATATCATCGCTAGTCTCACTGAACTCTTCTGAATTCTACATGTCATGTTGTAAGTAGGCTGTTTAGGTTTTCTTATTGGTAACGCCACGTAGCGCTCTGTATGAAAATCGCTGGCTGTGCTGTGTGCAGTCTGTGGCTGCATTGTTGTCTGCCATTGTAGTGTTGGGCAGCGGCAGCTGGATGTGAACAGCGCGTAGCTTTGCGCAGTTGGAGGTGTGCCGCCAGCAGTGGTGGACGTGTTGAGAGAGATGGCGGAGTTTTGAAATCTGTAAGAATTGGCGTCATATATATTATAACTATTAAGGTAAATACATTGTTTGTTCTGTATTAAAATCTTTCATTTGCTAACTATGCCTATCAGTAGTTAGTGCCTTCAGTAGTTTGAATCTTTTATTTAGCTGGCAGTAGTGGCGCTCGCTGTATTGCAGTAGCTTGAGTATCGAAGATTTTTGTGAGGTAAGTGATTTGTGAAACGTATAGGTTAATGTTAGTCAGGGCCATTCTTTCGTAGGGATTTTTGGAAGTCAGATTGCGTTGCGCAAAAAAATATTGTGTGTCAGTTTAAGCACAGTCGTGTATAAATTTTTCAAAGGGGACGTTTCATATAGACCAGTCTTGTATAAATTGTTCTAAGGGGACGTTTCAATGTGTGGTCTGACGTCTCGTTACCAGCAACAGGTCCCAGGTTCGAACTAGTCAATTCCCTAAAAAACACTCACAGAACATCGTTGCGCGAAAGTGGTTTTGCGACACGATAGAGAACAAACAGACACCACCATGAATGTTTAGAATAGTGAATATGAGAAAGAACTGATAGCTGTTAATGTATGCATTTTAGAGCCCATGTTTACTAGATGTTTTTGGTTTTGGTGTAAGGAACATTTTCTTTTTTCTTTTTCTTAATAAACTGTGAGGCCTATTGATTTATTTGTTTGAGGCTGTGGCAAAAATGCAGGTTTTTTTTGCTGCCGCAAACAGTAAGATAGCATTAACAATCCAAATATTTTTATTGCTTATATGGCCGTAGCACTACTCTTACCGTACTTTGGTCCATCATCTGGTACCATATATGCTCTGTGTCTGAGTCGAAAACATTTGTGTGTTATAATATAAAATGGAGTAAAATAAAATGAAGCCTGTCCTAATTTATACTGTTGTTCAGTATTATTGTTGTTGTTATTGTCTCTTCTTTATTGAATAGCATCTGCGAAGATTCAACGAATGCTGTAAAGTCAGCTTAATGACGCTGAAGTCATACTTTCAGCCATGTATGTGTTAGAAAAACTGCAGCTGACCAAAGATCATGAGGAAGAATCCCCGGCCTTATATGGGCGCACTGTTTATCTTTTAGCAGTATATCTTAGCAAAATACAAATATTTTTGCATCAACACCACTCCTATTGAAGGCTTGTATAGTAGCTACTGAAGTTTTGTGCTCATTTTTTGTGTTTGCAGAAAACAATAATGAAGTGTGGATGGGTAAATAATTTTTTTTCTGTAACACCCAAATAAGTTTCATCATTGTTATAGCATCCTTAGTGTTTTTTTTCTCATTCTGTGTGTCCTATGCCAACCGAAGTCAGCCACAGGTCTAAATTGGTACACCATATCATCAGTGTAGTATCTGGCTATCCCTGAGCAGCGGCAGGTTTGTTTTTGTGTGTTAGAAGCGTCTTTGTTGTTTTTTTGTAGCTGGATTGACGTTTTTTTCCTGTTCATTTGTGAATTCTGCGTCTAGAAAAAAAAACCAGTGAGGTTGCCAAATCTGAGGTAAAAAATGTTTGGGTCTTAAAGCAAAACAATAATTTATGTAATTGCAAAAAGTCGGATCCATCCGTGTTTCATTATTGTACAGTACATCTTACATTTAGAAAAAACTTCTTATTTTCGTATTTCCTCACTTTTAACAAAAATTTGTGTGTGTGTGTGTTTTGGTACAAAAATACCCTTTTCTAAAGATGGTTGTCAAAGATGTGACGAAGTTTGATAGTGCGCTTAATTGTTTCTTCCACGTTATTTTAAAAACTAGCATTTATGAGTAATAGACAACCGTATACACGGATCTGCATTTAACAATATTCCAAGAAAATATTATATGGAATGCTTTTAAAGTAGCGTGAATTTCTGTTTACATTATAAGTTCCTTAAAATTACAGACACGATTAGTGCTACAGACTTCGACTCTTTCATTTATTACTTCCTCTTTCTGGGTATTACTTTGTATGTACATTTCTAGCATCTCCATCAGGTATAGCTTTATTCCTCTTTAAATAAGTGGAGTGACTGGAGATCATTTACCGAAACTCGGTGGCTTATGTTTTGGATGTCTGTTAATGTCTTCTCTTATGGATTGTTGTAGATATGTCCAATCTTCCTCAAATGTGAGTCAATGTATGATAGCAGAAGAGGTCTCTTGTTGATGAAAACTTTCTTCGTTTTCATCAGCCTGCTTTCGACCACTCGTAACACACAGGAAGGCGCGTCCAACGACGAAAAGTACCTCGTAGTTTATCGAACGATTTTCTTGCATTGTCAGTTTTCCCTTTGACGCCGCAACGATTTTTATCAGTAGAGATAATAAATGTGACAGTGGTGTTTTCCTTTGTGTTCTTGTCCTTTTCCAAGAGAAGAAAAAACTAGACAGCACAGAAATTAGCCCTAAAACGCGCCGACAGGAAGTCGCTGTGCGGTATCTGTCTGCTGACGGCGGAAACGAGGGCTGGTTTAATACCAGAGATAACCCGAATAGGATAAGACAGCCGCACGCAGTTCTGCAGCGACCCACAGGTTTTCGGCAACTCGACGAACCGGCTGGCTTTGTGGACGGGATTTATGACACTAAAGCTGTAATAGGTATGATTACAGATCTCTCTACCAGAAGACTGTTCGCAGGGAATTTTGTTAAGGAAAGTATTTGATGCTTTTTGCAGAAAGCACGATCATGGAGGAAATCTAGTGAAATTAGTGACTGAACTGAGAACCTCTTGGTAGGGAGGATGCAGCATGTTATCTTGGATAGATAGTCATGGACAGATGTATTACCAGCTTTAGGTTTGCCCTAGGAAAATGTGTCGGTGTCCTTGTTGTTCATGCTGTATATTAATGTCCTGGCAGACAAGTCAACAGTAATGCTAGGAGTGTTGCAGATGATGCATTTATCTAACAGGGGCAGTCAAATGAACACGAGACACAAGGAAAAACGTAAGTTAACTGTTTTTATTTCAAAAGTAATTGCCAGAATTGTTAATACATTTATCCCACATGTTGTGAAGATTGTTTCGACTATGATGCAGAAGTTTCGCTGGGACGTACTTACGTTCTATACAACTCCCATCTCTCCCCATGCGATTTCCCTGAAGGAAGAGAATCATGATCATCGATTTGCTTCGCTCGAAAAGGTGCACGCCTGAGTACAATCACGGTTTTTTAGACAACCGCAAGAATTTTTCCATGAAACCATGGAACGTCTTGTCTCACAATGGGATGAATATATTAACAGTTATGCTGATTGAAATAGTAAGCATTTCACTAATTTTTTTTCCAACTATCTCGTTTTCATTTGACAGCTCCTTACACAGGGTGTTCAGAAACAGCCTGAATAGCTTGTAACGGTGTTGCAAGGTAGGTTGTGCCGAGAGGTAATTTTTACGAAAAAAATTCGATACCTTGCACCATTCCAGAGCATGGAAGTTAGCCAGTGAGGCCGTTGCGCGCAGAAACATCAAGCGGTCAACCAGATACAATTAGTGTCCAGTGTTCTCATAGCGTAGATGATAGCGCACGAGGCAGCTCAGTCTTTGGCTCGGATTTGATCCTTACTATCGTCTCTTGTCCTACTTTTATATCACTCCCACAAATATTCAGTAAGATCTTTGCAAAATTTTGATGAAAGAGTAACAACTTCACTTTAAATTTTCAGAAATGTAGCAGTTTGCAGTTCACAACAATTTAGTATTGTAGTATCCTATGCCTACAACAATAATGAGTCCCGAATGCGAGTCCCGTGTGCTGACCACTGCGCTACACCGCTCGGTAACCGCCATGGGATAGATACACGTAATTATAGGCCTATATTGTTGACGTCAATCTGTTGTAGAAATATGAAACATATTTTATGTCCAAGAATTATGACGTTTTTGGAGAATAAAGATCCCCTCTATAAGTTGAACACGGAGTCTGAAAACACAGACCTTGGGAAATTCAGCTCTCTCTATTCCTTCATAAGATTCCTTGTCTTCAGGTAGGCATTTGACACCGTCCCGCACTGCTGATTAGCAAAAAGCAAACGAGCTTATCGAATATCGGGCCAGATTTGCGACTGGATTCAAGGCGTCCTTGTTCATCACGTCGCCCTTAACGGAATAAAATCGATAGATCGAAAGGTAACTTCCGCAGTATCCACAGGAAGGGTGATAGGAACTTTACTGTCTGCAGTGTATATAAATGATCTAGTAGACAGCGTCGGGAGCTCTTTAAGGTTGTTCGCATTTGATGCGGTTGTCTATAATAAAGTAGCAACGCCAGAAGACAGTATCGATTTGCGGAATGACCTGCAGAGGGTTGATGAATGGTGCAAGCTCTGCCAGTTGAGTCTGGACGAAAGTAAATGTAACATACTGCGCTTACATAAGAAAAGAACTACACTACTGCACTATTACACTATTAATCACAAACTGTTGCAAGCCGTATCTATCAAAGAATATCTAGAAGTTACTATTCAGAGCGACCTTAAGTAGAATAATCACAAGAATAACACGAAAAGCAAGTGCTAGACTGAGATGTATTGGAAGAATCTTAACGAAATGTAACTCATCTATGAAGGACGTGGATATGGCGGCTCAGACCACCATTGGTTGCTTGTTGATCCATAACATGGAGGTGACGCCTTGCCCTCGCATAATAGTGGGCGCTGACAGACTGCTCATATCTCTGTTAAAATCAAAGAGTATTTAAACTCGTTAATGTCACGTTTACTATGCAGATGCAGTGCTCCAACCTCGTACGAATCGAGACCTAAATGACTCTACGATGTACACTGAAGAGCCGGAGAAACTGGTATAGGAATGCGTATTCAAATACAGACATACATAAACAGGTAGAATACGGCGCTGCGGTCGGCAACGCCTACATAAGACAAGAAGTGGCTGTCGCAGTTGTTGGATAGGTTATGCTGCTACGATGGCAGGCTATCAAGAGTTTGAACTTGGCGTCAGACTGTAGCGCTTAGAACCGCTCGGCCACCCCGGCCGGCACCCTGTATGTCATCAGGGGACTGTTCAAGCTGGCGGAGGCTCTGTAATGGGGTGGGGAGTGTGCAGTTGGAGCGATATGAGACCCCTGATACGACTAGATACGACTATAACGGGTGACACGTACTTGCATCCATTCATATTCAATGTGCATCCCGAAGGACTTGGGCAATTCCAGCAGGACAATGCGACACCCCAAAGGTCTAGAATTGATACACAGTGGCTACAGGAACACTCGCCTGAGCTTAAATACTTATACTGGCCACCAAGTTCGCCAGACATGAACATTATTGAGCGTATCTGGGATGCCTTGCAGCGTGCTGTGCAGAAGAGACCTCCACCCTCCCGTACTCTTACGGATTTATGGACAACCCTGCCGAATTCAGGTGTCAGTTCCCTCTAACACTACTTCAGACTTTAGTCGAGTCCATGCCACGTTATGCTGAGGCACTTCTGCGTGCTTTCGGGGGTTCTACACGATATTAGGTAGGTGAACCAGTTTCTTTGGCTCTTCAGTGTAGTAACACTGCACCATACGTACGCTATGTCGCCACGATTTGGAGTCTCTGGGTTGCCAGCCTCGTGCTGGGTAGGTAAGATCGTTGGGTTGGGGTTGGGTTGTTTGGGGGAAGAGATCAAACAGGGAGGTCATCGGTCTCATCGGATTAGGGAAGGACGGCGAGGGAAGTCGGCCGTGCCCTATCGAAGGAACCATCCCGGCAATGGCCTGGAGCGATTTAGGGAAATCACGAAAAACCTAAATCAGGATGGCAAGAAGCAGCATTGAACCGTCGTTCTCCCGAATGCGAGTCAAGTATGCTAACCACTGTGCCACCTCGCTCGGTCAGGACTGTTAATGAAATACGCAAACCAGAACCTCAGCGGCCGTCAGCTGTCCATCTCTTTCAACACAGCCATAACAGACCTACAGTTTCCACACCAACACCCAAGAAACAGCGTAGGCACGACACTACAGTTAGACTACCGTTACTTTGTTGGTGATTTGTTCGGTATTTCATCGTACAGTAATTTCTTCATTCTTCGTCGCTCTCTGTACGACATACGAGCACCGTTCCTGTGGGAGGATCACGCTCTTTTTTCTGTTATTATGACATTTGTGCTTTACTATGTTCTTTGTGCCTAATGTTAATGTTTCTGGCAGTTATCCCCATCGTTGTAACTATTCCATTTTAATTCAACATCCCAAAAACATCAAACGCAATGTTTATTTCACTGGCTATTTTATGACCATATTTCTTGAATAGCACTTTTCTGTTTGAGTTGTTGTAGTATACAATCTAGGACAAAAAAAAAAAACCGACGCATCTCGAAGGAATTATCCCCATCCGATGGAACTCGATGGATGTGATGTACATTTACAGACAAACAAATGGTTACGGTTTCAAAAAAATTGGATGATTTATTCAAGAGAAATAGCTTCACAAATTGAGCAAATCAATAAACGTTGATCCACCTCCGGCCTTTATGCAAGCAGTTACTGGGCCTGGTATCGATTGAAAGAGTTGCTGAATGTCGTCGTGAAAGGTTTCGTGCCAAATTCTGTCCTACTGGCGCATTAGATCATCCAAATCCCGTTGGTTGGAAGGTCCTGCTCATAATGCTCCAAACGTTCTCAACTGAGGAGAGATCTGGCGACTTTGCTGGCCAAGGTAGGATTCGACCCGTCTGCGGGCGGGCGTTATCTTGCTGAATTGAATACTGAATTGCCTGCTATGAAATGAAACGGCACCACAGACCTACAAGGCAAGCAACGGTAGTTTGGTATCCCACCGCTATCCGGGGGGTCTCCAGAAACATCTCTGCTGGTCGTCGGGGCACAGTTCGAAGCGAGACTCACCACTGAAGACAATTCTACTCCAGTCAACGAGATTTCAGGCCGAATTTGCCCAACACCAGTGCAAACAGGCTTTTTGGTACAGAGAGGTAATGATAGTTAGCGTAAGAGTTGCCGTGAGCTCAGCCCCCTTTCTGTGAGCCACCTATTAATGGTCCTTGAGCTCACTGAAGCACCAGTTGCATGTCGGATCGATGATAGTGATGAATCCTTGCTGTTAGTGGCTGTCCGACGACTGCTCCGTCCTGTCGTTCTGTCGTCTCTCTATGTCGGCCGCTTCCCTGTTGACGCTGTGTTCAGCTATGGTTCACCATTTCCTGTCAACATCGTCGAATAGTGACACCGCTCCTATTCAAGTGCCTAGCGATTCGCTGATTATTCCAACAGGCTCCTTTGAGCCTAGCTAGACGTCTTCCCTCAAATGCTGACATCTGCTTATATTATGCTCTCGCCTGTCTGCAAAGCATAGTTACTGTCCAGCTGAGTACACGGAAAGAAACTGGCTAAGATTCACTGTCCTGGTGTCGACATGCCACTGGCTTACTGTCTTTGTCAGCTGCGTGATGAAATTACGCTGGAACATCATACATTTATCCTTCGGCCGTCGAGGTTTACAGTTTTGCAATCCGTCGATACCTGTATGAATAACTATTATGTATTAATGTATGAATATTTGACGTATTTTGCTTAATTATTTCCTGATGAAGCTTCTTTTTCTTTTAGTGTGTGTGATGGAGGTCATCTTTTCTTTCTGCCTTGTAGTCTCCTTTTAATGTTGTTAATGTTGTCGTGTAGCTTGTGACCTGGTATGCTATTGTACCATTGTTTTGCGCTGTAGCAATGACCGCTTTTAATGCTTTTCGATAATTTTCTTTTTTAATATGTTCTGCACATTCTTTATAATATATGTCAGATGACTGTCAATTTCTGAGAAAGACGGCTTTTTGATTTATTGTGTCTTACTATGTCTGTGGCTGTTTCTCGTCTGGAGATAATGACGCTGCTTGTTTGCAAATTTTGATTTCATTTCATAGCGCTGCCCACACACCAGTAAAACCTGCTCATACAGATGTAAATGTCAGCAAAATGTCGTGACAGAGCTTAGAAACAGGTCTGCCGCTCACTTCATCGGTGTGTGGGGTGGATAGTCTCTTCATTTACATCTACGTATACATTTGTACTCTCCAAACCACAGTGATTTGAATGGCAGAGGGCAGTTACAGTTGTGTCTCATATTAAAGTTTCTTCCCGTTGCATTGGCGAGCATAGTGTGGGAAGAATGAAAATTAGCTTAAATGTCTCTGGGCGTTGTAGTTTATCTAATAATTTTTCCATGGGCTCTACTGGAGTGTTACGCAGATATTAATCGTATATCCTAATATTCCGCTCTTAATACATGAAACTTTGTAAATATGATTTCACAGGACAGCTTACGTCAGTCTTCAATCGGCTCCCAGTTTTTTCTTATAGCATCTTAGAAAAACCCTCCCTCAGATTAAACAAGCTCTTGGTCAATCGTGCTGTCCTTACCTGTACTTTCAATACACTCTGTTAGTGCTATTTGGTACAGGTCCTGCACATTGTAAGCAACTTCCATCGCACACTCATTGTGTTTTACCAATATCCTAGCAAAGAGCCAATCTTCCAACTTCTTTATCTCTTTACCTACTATTTAGCACCGCTGTTTCTTGGATGCTTCAGTGTAAAAGGCAGCTCTCTCCCCCTCCCCCCTCCCCCCTCTCTCTCTGAGTGTGTGTGTGTGTGTGTGTGTGTGTGCGTGTGTGTGTGTGTGTGTGTGTGTCTGTGTCTGTGTTCAAATGGTTCAAATGGCTCCGAGCACTATGGGACTTAACATCTGAGGTCATCAGTCCCCTATACTTAGAACTACTTAAACCCAACTAACCTGAGGACATCACATACATCCATGCCCGAGGCAGGATTCGAACTTGCGACCGTAGCGGTCGCGCGGTTTCAGAATGAAGCTCCTAGAACCGCTCGGCCGCACCGGCCGGTGTTTGCATAGAATTGTGAGTACTAACAGAGAACTAACACTGCGTTAAATAACCGCAGAAATCAATGTGGGACGTATGGCGAACGAATACGTTAGGACAGTGCAGATAAATTTGGCGTTAATGAGCTATGGCAGCAGACGATCCACTCGAGTACCTGTGTTAACAACACGAAATCGGTTGCAGTGTCTCACCTGGGTTCCTGACCATACTCGTTCAATCCTAGACGACTGTAAAACCGTGGCCTGGTCGGATGAGTCCAGATTTCAGTTGTTAAGAGTTGACGGCACGTTCCGAGTGTGATACAGACCCCACGAAGCCATGGACATAGGCTGCTAACAGGGCACTTCCTCTGCTCCATCTGAACCAATCATTGACTGGCAACGGCTATTCATGGACTTCATGTTTTCAAATAGCGATGGAATATTTACGGATGGCGATGTGCCCTGTCAAGCACTGGCAGCACTTTCGCAATTATGGACGGCTCCAGAAAAATCAAGAAACGTTCATAGGATTTGTCGATCCGGAAAAAGCGTTCGACAGTGTAAAACAGAGCAAGATGTTCGAAATTATGACAAAAATATGGGTAACTTAGAGGGAGAGACGGGTGATATAAAATATGTACAAGATCCAACAAGGAATAATAAGAATGGATGCCTAAGAACGAATTGTTCGCATTAAAAATGGTGTAAGATAGGGATGTAGTCTTTTGCCTCCCCTGTTCAGTCTGTATATCGAAGAATCAATAATTCAATTGAATGAAAGATTCAGGACTGGGATAAAAATTCAAGGTGAAATTATATCAAAAATACGATTCGCTGATGACCTTACGCTCTCATGAAACGCTGTGCGCCGCACGGGGTAGCCGATCGCTGTTAGACGTGTTGTCACGGTCCGGGCGGTTCCCCCGTCGGAGGTTCGAGTCGTCCCTAGGGCATGGGCGTGTCTGTCGTCTTTGGGGTAAGTTAGTTTAAGTTAGATTAAGCAGCGTGTACGATTAGTGACCAATGATCTCAGCAGTTTGGTCCCATAAGATCTTACCACAAATACCCAATTTTCCAACACTGTGCGTCGATAGAAAGCGTCGGTTTGTTTCCCTCTTACAGAGAAAATGATACTTAAAGTGAAATTTTTTCTTGCTGATTCTATAGATCGGTCCCAAATTAGTCTAGTGTGATATCCTTTTATTGATTGCAGCACTGACAGCACCGCCCTGGCCCAGAATGACTGCTAACGCCATGCAAAAGCGTTCCTCAATCGCTACTAGAGTACTTGGTTATTCTTCCTATTTTACTATTCCTGTTACTACATATCGATGAAACGAATAAACTCTGATTCGGGCCCCTCTATCGAATGAGCACGAAAAATTTCACTATAATATCGTTTTGTTTCTAAAGGCAGAGAAACCGATGCTTTCCGTCGACTCTGGGTGTCGTATGAAAGACTTAATGAGCAGGATTTGTTGGGATGACTCTAGCTGCACGCTGCAAAACCTAAATTCCACATATCTGCCGAAACACCGGCGAAACTGCGCCTGAGGAGCCATAGGAGAGACACCCGGAATATCACAACAGGCTGGCGATTGCCTCGTGTGTCTCTGAACAGGCAACGTGTCCGTTCCCCAAACACTGGCGGTCGTTCTATGCGGCGGTTCACGCATGGAGAAATATTGTCTCCACTATGATGAAGATTCACCATAGATATTACTTGTTTCGGACACCGTAACTCTTGTGTAACCTTCGGTGTGGCACGACCCACGCATCTTGCACCGATTATCATCCCACGCTCAAAGTCGGTTATTTGAAGATGTGCTTCGACGTTCAATGTAAGAGCCTACTCAGATTTCGCTCTACACTCGCACCATACGACGCAACTAGCCACAACATTCGGGTGTCATCCACGGCATACCTGCGTATAGCAGAACCCATGCCATGACTTTTGTCATCAATTTAACATTCTTAGACGGTTTTCCTGCCTTGTGTGTTCCACATCAGTGTAAATATTTACAATAAATTATAGTTTTAGAGAAAGGAAAAGGTCGTCGTTATATTGATCGCTGGAGTCTGAGCGCAGGCAACAGTATTCAGAATCAGTTAGCAACCTGACGTATTTCTGCAGTGACTTAAGGAAACTATGGAGGAACATAAGGGCATGAAAGTTACGGGCGCCGCCGCCTGCCACTAGGCCAAACCTCTGGCAGCAAACGTGACTTCGTACACTGACGGACCGTAGGCGGAACGTCTCGTTATGTTGTTTGTTATTCAGTGATCGCGACTGATTGCTATACTCACCAGTGAAGAAGATGGAGCTAACTGTTGCAGACACAGGGCACTGTTGCTTTGGTGGGCGAGGATTTCGAACACGGGTTTTATGCATGCATTTGGTTTTTCTCCTACAGCCCTCCAAAATCTCCACTGTTTCGATATATAGGGACAAAAATAAACTGCAGATGGAAACTTACGGCCAAAACCGTCATCCACCAAGGCAACAGAGCTTCGCATTCATAGGAGACGAGGCCTGTCTAGCTCCATCTTCTGATTTTGGCAATCAGTTGCTGTCACTTAATAACAAAGAACATTTCGGGCTGCCAGCCTACGCTCTGTTAGCGTAACAAGGTACGTTTGCTGGCGAAGAGGTGGCCTGGTGAAAGGCGTCAGCGCCTCTAACTTTCACACTCTGTAATGTCTTTGAGTGACGTTTCCGGCCACTGGCCCCTATCCTCGACTTATTCCTGAAGACACCCTGTACAATTCCTCGAAGCTTTATATACGTATATAAAACGTGTTCTTTCGGACATGGTCTGCTTACTAGGCAGGCGCTCTAACCCCTAAGCCATCGAGGACACAGGAATTAATGCGGCTGTGCGGACTTACCCGGAGCACGCCCCCGCCTCCCCCCTGGTCAGACCCAAATTCTGAACTTACTCCACACACTACGAAAGCAGTGCTCCCTGCCCATTAATCTAAATGCTCGATGTAATACCTATTCCTGCATGAGTTCGAGCGTATGTGTACACTCGATCAGAAATGATCGTTGGCTTGCGACCGCGGTAATAATATATGTACGGTGTCTGTTACCGTCTTGTCCGAAAGGACGGACAACATACGTATACGAGGATTGGAACTTAAATAGTGGCAACTATTTATTCACAACAGATGCAAAAGAGTTACATGTTTGCACGTGTTACTGTCCTTCGAAGTAGTCACCAGCGTTGTGTAGAACCCGTTGCCAGCGATGTGGATGGCGCAGTATACCGTTGGCAGAGCCTGTTCGGTTGGTGATGTGAATAGAGCGGTCTAAAGTTATGGTGATCCTCCAGAATGAGATTTTCACTCTGCAGCGGAGTGTGCGCTGATATGAAACTTCCTGGCAGATTAAAACTGTGTGCCGCACCGAGACTCGAACACGGGAACTTTGCCTTTCGCGGGCAAGTGCTCTACCAACTGAGCTAACCAAGCACGACTCACGCCCCGTCATTACAGCTTTACTTCTGCCACTACCTCGTCTCCTGCCTTCCAAACTTTACAGAAGCTCTCCTGTGAAGCTTGCAGAACTAGCACTCCTGAAAGGAAGGATACTGCGGAGACATGGCTTAGCCACACCCTGGGGAATGTTTCCAGAATGAGATTTTCACTCTGCAGCGGAGTATGCGCTGATATGAAACTTCCTGGCAGATTAAAACCGTGTGCCGGACCGAGACTCGAACTCTGGATCTTTGCCTTTCGCGGGCAAGTGCTCTACCAACTGATGGTGATTCTCTTTTACGACTGTGATGGTGTTATCATAGTGCATTACGTTCCTCCACAGCAGACGGTCAATGCGCAGTATTACAGTTCGTTTTTGGAGCATCACCTGCGACCAGCTTTGCGAAAGAAGCGGCAACACTTTCTGCGCAACCCATCCGTCATTTTGCACGACAATGCGCGGGCGCATACAGCGCAAGCCGTGGCTGCTCTGTTGGGTCGATGGGATTGGGAAGTACTGTACCATCCACCATACTCCCCGGACTTACGTCCTTGTGACTCTGATTTGATTCCCAAGATGAAGGAGGCACTTCGTGGCATTCGCTTCAGAGCTGTTCCAGAGATTCGACAGGCAGTAGATCGCCCGATTCGCACCATCAACAGAACGGGCTCTCCTACGACTTCCACATCACTGGTAACGGGTTCTACACAAAGCTTCTGACTGTTTTGAAGAACAGTAACTGGTGCAATACCGGTTGTGATTAAATAGCTGCCGGCCGCTGCGACCGAGCGGTTCTAGACGCTTCAGTCCGGAATCGCGTGACTGCTACGGTTCCAGGTTCAAATCCTGCCTCGGGCATGGATGTGTGTGATGTCCTTAGGTTAGTTAGGTTTAAGTATTTCTAAGTTCTAGGAGGCTGACGACCTCAAATGTTAAGTCCCATAGTGCTCAGAGCCATTTGAACCATTTGAATAAATAGCTGCCACTATTTAAGTTCCAATCCTCTTATAAATACGACGATCACAAGCCAACGACCATTATTGTGCGGATGCACACATACGACTCAAGCGGGAATAGGCATTGCCACGAGCATTGAGATTAGTAGGCAGGGAGCACTACTTTCGTAGTGTGTGGAGTAAGTTGAGAATGTAGGTCTGCTGGGGAGGGGGGCGTGCTTCTGGTAAGTCCGCGCCTTAGTTTCTGTGTCCTCGTGACTTAGAGGTTAGAGGGTCTGCCTAGTAAGCTGGAGATCCCGGGTTCGAATCCCAGGCGGGCAAGCGTTTTCAGCTCCCCCCGCTGATTTCTGTCAACGCCCCGTACGCATTTGATGTTTGTAATTCATTGAAATTTCATTCCCCGAAGTTTGTTGCAACATTTCGAGGAGTCCCTGTACATGGTGACACGTGGCCCTTGGACGTGTATTCAACGGAATTTTGTGCGAAAGGCCGTTTGTTGGTACAGTACCTCGTAACTCTCGTGATAACTAATCGGAACTTCATTCATTTTTTAGTGGGCTCACCATTGTCGACAGGGACAAACAGTGTCCATACAACTTGGCGCTGCTGTTAGGTTGTCTCCTTCTCGCAGCTACGTGTCGTTCAGCCAGCTGCTCATGATTGTCAAATGTTGTACAGGCCGCAATAATATTTAATTTGCACATTCGCTTAAAACCCACCTTAACGTATGGTATGTTGCTGCTGATAAATATTTCACTTCGTCAAATTAGAGTATTGAGCAAGAATATAATGTACTGGAAAATACAGTTAGAGTTCAGTTTGCACATGACTAAAATGACGTTAGCTACGAGTCCATGAATATAGATTCAAATTAAACATTTAAGCGGCACTGAAATTTGTGTAATTTTGATTTAAATCCGTTAAATAAATATTGAATAAGTAAAAGTTCTTTAAATTTTTCTTTGCTGCCAATTCTGTTTCTTAAAATATTTTCAGGTCCGTCTCGTAGATTACTAACAAATATTCATAAAAGACTCATTATAGCTTGTCTCACACGGCCGTATAACGCACCTCTGTCACTTGTAGGAGCTCCTGGAAATTTTTATCTCTCTGCTGTTATTTCAAAGAGTCCACTGTTCGTTACTCAGGTAATTCTTGTAAAGGAGTCTATATTTGTTGTCTCTGGCTACTGCACAGAGCTCCGCTAGTTGCTACACTCTGTTTCGTTCTTGCGTTCACAGTGTCAGAGATCGGTCAGATCTCTCCCACAGATTTCCACTTTTCTGATCTATTCATTGGCGTTTGCCTCTTGATAAACGTTGTGAGTGTAATCAGCCTGTCGGAAAGAAGTATGCCATCGTATTCTTTAGGTTTGCATGTTTTATAAATGATTGTCTAGGTCCACATTCCTGATCCTTTCGTAATCCATCTAATACGAAAATCAAATCCGAAAAAAGATGGCAAAGAGGTAGATTAATAAAAGGAACATGGTAAGATGCTGGTGTGTGTCTCATTACGTGCACTTTGGGCGAGATCTGTACCTGGCGTGATTAAAAGTCGGTTTAAATTTATTTCCATCAGTAATTTCAGTGTGAACCTAAGCGATCAGAAGTAATTGCAGCCATCATCGTAATAACCTCCATTTAATAAAATCTAGATACATACCGTAATTCAATATTCCTTTCAAAAGGTCAAGGCACAAGAAAGTCAGACTTTATTGAAATACTACTCTTTCGTTTCATATGGAATAGTGTTCGGATGGCCGACTTTCGCACACGGGTCATACGCCTGTTTCAAGACAGAGCCCACGTAATATTAGCAGCAGAGCCTCTGCTCTGGGTGGTCTCTTCACAAGCTCTCCAGCAATTGGTCATTCTTCGTTCTCTGCGGTCGACACCATGGGGGGGGGGGGGGGGGGGGGGCACTTCACCAATGTCTTCTTTTCGACATGATGTCTCCAACAGCAAAGCTACAGCTCAGAAACTAACGATCATTGACACCCCCAAGCAACAAGCCGGCGACAGTTGAGATGGTTTCAATCGAATATCTAATGCAGATTCAAATTAACCGTCAATCATTCCAGAAACAGCGTAGAAAAATAGATAGGGGTTTGACGTACGGTAATAAAATCAGACGATGCTATTGAGTAAGAGTGCCAAGTGTAAGACGAGATTAGATTATATTCGATAGACTGTTAGTTCCATATAGCGGTGGGGAGGGTATCCTCCAGAATGTGAAACAAGACGGAAATAACTGATACGCTAATGGTTCTTCCAGAAATCGAAATAGGCTCTTCTCATTTATACAGGATGAAGCAGAACTCCAGCAACAGACTTTCAGTGGTTGCTCAGGGATACCTTCTGAGTACTTTGTTGTACAATGAGGTGACAAAAGTCATGAGACAGTGATATGAACTTATATAGATGGCGGTAGTATCGCGTGTGAGTCAAGGAAGAAGACTCCCCCCCACCCCCCAACCACCTCCCCCATTTATATGCTCGCTTGAACATAGTATGCACACGTGAAATACTAATGTGAATGTACACTTCAATTGTATACCGCGTAAATTTTGGTGAGAGTCTGTTGCTATTAAAGTTCTCAAACAAGTTGTACGACATGTGTACTACTGAAATTTTAGGACGAAGATTTTCTAAATGTTGCATTGTTCTGAATTTTAGTTGCTGGTCTATGTTCCTAAGCACGGATGTAAGCAAAATATCATCGTTATTGGGTTAAAGCATTGGCGTCTGAGACACTTTAATATTGGGGTGAAGGAGGTCTAATGATTCTTTACTTTCCACCTCCACTGCTACTAGAAATTAGGTCGATGATTGTGCAGTTAATATTAAAAAGAATATTAACGAGTAACATCAGCCTAAGGTTATGTAGACCACAGATAGTAATTATAATTCATCTGTGCCTTGTATCCTTTGTTTTTCTCTTTCCAAAGAAGTTTCCGATGAACACAGAGTTCAATTCTAATAAGCCAATGAAGTATATCGTACACTTTCGCTTTCTTCACCACCATTAGTCTTAATACTATGTATAGAAACTGTAATCCGCCATAAATATGCTAGTCAGGAGATACGTCGTCGAGCTTGCTGCTCTGGTGGTAAAGTGGAAGCCTGTAACCGCAAGGTCATGGGATTGAATTCTGGTCAGATACAGGCACTTCTCAGTCTACCTTTACACTAGCATTCATCTCTCAGTAACAAGAAGATACACCAGGAATGTCACTGGGATAGGATTCGAAAATTCAAAGACTCTGAGCACAATGGGACTTAACATCTTAGGTCATCAGTTCCCTAGAACTTAGAACTATTTCAACCTAACTAACCTAAGGACAACACACACATCCATGCCCGAGGCAGGATTCGAACCTGCGACCGTAGCGGTCGTGCGGTTCCAGACTGAAACGCCTAGCACCACTCGACTACTGTGGCCGGCTGGTTGGGGTTCAACATTGACCTGCAGGTCCCCTTTCCCCGGTACGATAACTGGGGCAGGTTAAGGACGCACATGTCACCTAAGTGGCGTCCAGTTGGAAGAACGTGAAAATAAACGGCTGAATATCTCTCTTGAGGGACTCGCAGGGAATAACCCCATACGAATGTACTTATAGAAACAACAGCATTTGCGATAATAACTTATAAATGATGGAGAAACTATTGTTCAAGGTTACACACCAGTGAAGTAATGAGAGTAAAAATGATACAAAACGACGAAAGGAACAAATCAAACTGATTTTAGTGGTTTGTGAATTTTGTTAGTCAAAACATGACCTTTTTGTTCCGAGACCTCTGTTCTGGACGAATTTAACTGTTTATAACACTCTCTACCCCGAAGCAGAAAGAGAGACTGTATGGTGAAATAAATTATTTAGTGGAGGCAGTCAAAGTAATTCACAAACAAATATAAGTAAGAATGTTATATGAGACTCCTCATCGGACCCGTGCGTAGGTATGGATATCTGGTCTCGGAAACTGACATACGGCAAGGAGAGCGATATGATGAACATATGCCCCTCCATGTCCGCATCCAGTAACGCTTGTGGGCTGAGGATGACTCGGCAGCCGGTCGGTACCGTTGGGCCTTCATGGCCTGTTGGGTAGGAGTTTTTTTAAAATGTCTTTTTTGTAGGCATGGATAAGGAGGAGGATGGAAATTCGTTGTGGCCTATTCAGATGGCCCTTCCCGCATTCGTCTGAGATGACTTAGGGAAATTATGGAGAAATGGCTAGCTGGAGAGATGGAGATTTGAACCCCGCCCCTTCACAATACGAGTCGAGTGCCCTAGTCACAGGCCCCTGCGGCTCGATACGAGGTGACGGAAGCTGTGGAGACAGTGGGGCAGCGGCGGCGGTGGCAGCAGTCTCGGCGACGGCGTCTAGGACGGCGGCGGGGGCGGAGCGGGGGCGTGTGGCGTGGCGCGGGGCGGCGACTGCAGGCGGACTGCAGCAGACGGACCGCCGCCCGCCTGTCTGCAATGCGGCGCCGGCGCCGCCTCGCGGCCTCCGCCGCCGCGACGCCAGGCCGCCCCGGGCCAAGCGCTCGCTCCTCTGCCCAATGCCTGACCAGGTGTCGTCAGGCGACGTTCGTCCGCAACGCCTTCCATACTGCCTTTCGAGGACCGCATCCGCACTTCGTTAAATACGAGGGGAAAGGCATATAGTTCTAATTGTCACCTCGAATGATTCAATCTGCGCTGCGCGGAGTGGCCGCTCGGTTTGAGGCGCCATGTTACGGATTGCCAGAGGTTCGAGTCCGCCGTCGGACATGGGAGTGTGTGTCGTTCTTAGCATGAGTTAGTGTAAGTGGTGTGCAAGTCTAGAGACCGATGGCCCGAGCAGTTTTGTCCCTCAGGAATTCACTCACATTTGAACATTTTAATTCATGCTGCGACCATGATCCTTCTCAACATAAACTACCTTATCAAAAGTATCCAGACATCACTATGTGATATGGAATTGATCTCTAGACGTCAAGAGGGGCGAAACCGTCAGTATAAGAGAAGGCAGGGGATATTTATTGTGTTGTCAGTGGAGAAGTAATAACAGTAGACAGGAGAGTCCAGTAACTTCAAACTTGTTCAAATGGCTCTGAGCATATGGGACTTAACATCTGAGGTCATTAGTCCCCTAGAACTTTGACCTAATTAAACCTAACTAACCTAAGGACATCACACACATCCATGCCTGAGGCAGGATTCGAACCTGCGACTGTAGCGGTCGCGCGGTTCCAGACTGAAGCACCTAGAACCACTCGACCATTTCGGCCGGCCTAGTAACTTCAAACTTGGACTAGTAGTCATAGGATGTCACGTGAGTAACAAATTCATCAGGAAAATTTCAACCCTACTAAAGCTGCCCACGTCCATTGATGGTGGTCTGATAGTGAAGTGGAAACACGTACGAGCAACCGTAGCTAAAACAAGACAAGGCAGATCTCGCGCACTGATGGAAAGGACCACCGCGTATTGCGGAGGGTGGCTGTATTAAATCGCATTAAATCAGCAAAATGAATCAATCGTCAGTTGTGAAGTGATACCAGCAATCCAGCAAGACCTTGCCTAGGGAGTAACTTCTCAGGGGCCATAAATTTCTGCAGTCAGTGCCACGCAATGCTTCAGATGACGGAAAGAGCAACGCCCATCGGACAGTGGATGGCTGGAAACTAGTGAACTGGAGAGATGAATCATGCTATACCCTGAGACAATCCGATGAAACGGTTTGGGTCTGGCTTGTGCCTACAGAACGTTATCTATCATCTTGTGTAGTGCCAACAGTAAAGTATGTAGGTGGTGGTGGTACAGGGTTGTATGTCGTTGTTAAAGTCTGGTTCCCTTAATGTGCTCAAGAAAATGTCAAATGCCCGAATAGTAGCCGCTTCGGTCAAAAATACCATCATACTGAGCGGGAGAGCGGTGTGCTGACCCCACGCCCCTCCTATCCGCATCTTCCTCTGAGGATGACACTGCGGTCGGATGGTCCCGGTATGCCACTCGTGTCCTGAAGACGGAGTGAGTGGAAGGATATGAACATAGAATATTGTATACGGTAGAGGAACAGTTCAGAGACGACGCCTGTTTCTGTCAGCATAACAATGCATCATGTAGTAAGGCAGCATCTCCGAGGCCATCATTTGTGGACAATAAGATAACTGAATAAGTGTCTAGAATCTCAGCCTGAACCTAAAGGAACGCCTTCGGCTTCTCTTGAGGAAGAATGGACTGCCATTCCTCCACAGACAGATACCTCACTGAAAGCGTTTCCAGCAGAGTTCAAGCCATCATAAAGGGGAATCTGGACACACACCATACTTATATCTATGCGTAGCTACCCAGATGCTTTGAATCACATAGTGTATTCACCCTTATGTGCAACATATTTCTCCCAATTAAGAATAAATTGGAGGAAACTCGGTTTTAGAAAGCTACAATATGGTTGATCAGGATTTGTTCCACATCTTAATTCACCTCACCACCATTCTGGAAACACCTGTCATGTGATGGTGGAAGAAACCACTGCGTGCCATGGCAGGACAATGAGAGCCAGGTAAAATAAGCAGCATGTGTGACTATGTGGGGAATGAACTTGGGTTTTGTCGTGGAGCAAAATCACCCCATAGGACAACTTTCTGCGATGTGTACTCTCGGCAGCCCCTCGTTACATCATTAGAAGATTTCAGATGAACGCTTCTGTGATGGTTTGCCCTTTATGAATATAATCTGTTAGCACCACGGCTGTACCAAAAGACCCCCGCCTAACCACTCTGTCATAAACCTTACAGTCACATTAATGTGACCACCTGTCAGAAGCCTAAGTAACCCCCTTTTGCAGTGCGGACCATTGCGAGACTAGCAGAAAGAGAGTAAATGAAGTTCTGGAAGGACCGACAGGTTTGGGGAGCCATGCCGGCTCCAGTGCTCTGTCCAGCTGCACTGGATGCGGACAGAGCACTCTCGGATGCGGACCTATGGCGCGAACAGCCGATCGTGGTAGTAGCACAGATTCTCAATTGCGTTTTAATTCAGGGTCGCCAGGTCAGTACAGTAAACTCGTTATGAACTGTTCGAACTGTGCATGTACACTGCGAGCTGTGGGGCATGTTGCATTGCCCTGCTGATAGATGCCATCGTGTCAAGGTAAAACAAACTGCATGAAAGGGTGGACATAGTGCCCGAGGATAGATGCATAGTTGTGTCGATCCATTGTGCCTTGAGAATGCGAGATCATCCAGCGAATGCCACAAAAACGTTTCCAAGACCACGGCGCAGGGGTGTTGGCTTCTAAGGTGGCTATAATTTCGCACCTTACAAGCACTCATCCACATACTTTGCCACGAACTACAACCACAATTAGGTATCATTTAATAGGTTTACATCGTATATATGAATATTTAAAGGAGACTGACATTGTCACTTACACCTTGTAAATAACTGTTAACGCTTATTGCATCAGAGGTGACGGATTGTCTTTATTATAAAAATGGCGTAATGAATGATTGCCTATACTAGTAGAAGTTGGAACACCAGTGGAGATGAAACGTCAAGCGGAACTCAAGCTCTGGGTGGAAAGCCCACACTGGTGTTGGTCCTGCTTAAGAACAGGAAGTAGCTAGACGGACCTCATGGCACCTGAGCTCTGGAGCACAACAGGGTGGTGGCCGGCCGCTATTGTAACAGGACCGGAAGGAGAACCGTGAACTCAGCAAATCTTGGACGCAGGCGAGAGGAATGGAGAAGTGGCACCTCGGAAACCACTCAGGCTGGGTTATTTCCAAGGATTTTTACTCAGAAGCGTACAGTTGTACGAGTATAGGTTTCTCCTCGCAAACTTTCCTCGTTGGACAACAAAAGAGTAAAACATGGTTGGTCGGAGTTCGGAAGAATCTGTAGAGAGTGAGAATATTGCGTGGTTTTGGGAATATGATTCGTTTTCGGAATTACGATGGTGGGGAGTCAAGCCTTGCTGGGAAGCCAGTGGTGGGGAGACGAGGCCTTCCGTTGTGAGCGCCCGTGTGTGACGGTTGCTCGGTATCAGATTCGTTGGTACAGACAGACTTGCTGTCTTTGCTCTCAGTAGAGTTTATAGTTAGAACAGTTAGGCACTGTACTGGTGCGAACCTATACGATTCTGGACTTCACCTCCGGGTTGGAAGTCGTCGATGAGTACGCAGCGTTCAGTATATGACATCACCTCTTCTGCCCATACTTACGTTGAGACGTTATCTGAACTCCGTCCTTGTGGCTGGGAGTTGGCGTTTCTCGTCTGTATAACACAGAGAGGAGAATACAGTATTAAAGTATAGTAGTCAGAGGAGCGCCTTCTGCCGTCCTTGTGTTTGAAAGAGTTCATTTGTGGCTGGAGTTCTTCCATCGTCGCAGACGAGTACGAAAACCATCACTTCGACGCACCAGACGCAGTTCATATGGTGATATCGCAAACTGCTTCGGCTTACTAGGCTATAAAAGCTAAACAGCTGTGATCACGTTAGTTTATTTCCACTGAGGTTCCACACCACCGTAGATCATCTTTGAAAGTAGTGTCTTCTAGTGTTTGGTACGTAGATGATGTCAGCCATTTCGCGTTAGTGACATTAGACCGCAAAGTCATAATAAGGGGCAGAGTTGGGCAATTGATTAATAGTTTTAGTTAGGAAATATAGAAAATTGGACTTAAAGGGTTAATTTTAATCTATAATAAATATACATTGAACCACAACATTTACCATAAAGATCTGCTTCAGGCGGTAGTCAGACAGGGCCAAATCATCATTTTAGCGTTTATTATTTTCTGTTGCGCACATTCACTTTTACACCCGCCTGGAGTAGCATTTTGGATTTGCTGTCTGGCGTTTCACGCCGTACACTCCAATGGCCATCTGTTTGATGGAACAGAAAACGTGATTCATCTGAAAAGGCCACCTGTCGGCACTCAGTGGACGTCCAGTCGCGGTACTAAAAAAAATGGCTCTGAGCACTATGGGACTCAACATCTATGGTCATCACTCCCCTAGAACTTAGAACTACTTAAATCTAACTAACCTAAGGACAACACACAACACCCAGCCATCACGAGGCAGAGAAAATCCCTGACCTAGCCGGGAATCGAACCCGGGAACCCGGGCGCCGGAAGCGAGAACGCTACCGCACGAATCGCGGTACCGGTATGCTAATTACAGCCTTCGTTGTCAATGAGTAACAGTCAGAATGAGTACATGAACGACGCACGCGCTGTGGAGGCCAATACTTTTGTTTTATATCGATGGTCAGCTGCTCAAAAATTGCACGTCTGATTGCTCGTACACATCTCCGCAACCGTCGTTTACCCATGTTATCTATGGCCCGTGATGCGGAACACTTGCCTCGGCGCCGGTTTTGGAAAGCACCATTGTGCCATACACGGTATGCTTTAACCAAGGAAGCACGCGAATAGTTAACATACTTGCCTGATTCGGAATGATTCCACCTTTGGCCCGAAAGCCAATGATCCTGACGCTTTGAACGTCAGATAAATCTCTCCGTTTCCACAGTACGACAAGGTCTGCACTGTTACCTCCCCCCCCCCCCCTTCTCCCCCTCCCCGACCCCACGACACACTCTTTTGTACACCCTCCATTGCTAATGCCGCCACGTGCCGTCTGTGAGTGGTTACTGCACGGTGACTTCGAACACAGGCGGTGGTCACGTTAATGTGACTGGACCCTGTCTGACGGGGCAGTGGTGCCCTACAACCCTCAGCTAAGTGTGGGTTGTTGAAGCGTTGCTCCGCTCCGACCGCTCAAATTTCATACAGCACTTCCTATTTACCAATGACTGCGCCAGTTTTTCTATTTTTTTGCTCCTCTATCGGCGTGCTACGGTACTGTTGTTCGGAAATATCAGTGTCTATCAGACTTGCGGATTTATATCTGCAAGCAAATAAAAAATTTTCGGTGTGAATTTTCATTCAGCTGCGGAGTCAGCAAAACATTAATTACACAGTTTTATCTTTAATGGACGTTAGCTGAAACTAGTAATCACCGTAGCCCCTTGTAACAGGCAGGGAAATCACTATTAATTTTTCTATTTCGTTTGACTTTGCAGTGGCTTGCACACGTTTATTGTTTGTCAGATGTGTATTTACTGGACGCGAGTCGTACCTGGAGAGCTCCTTAAGAGTTTTGCCCATGAAAGGCTAATCCGGATTCGAGTACTGTTGCCGCATGCAGTATTAATCTCTCTAAGGAAGTTTCAATTATGTGCCTGTTACAGAAATAGAAATACTTTATGGGGACATAAAGAATCACAAGTAGTGGAATGTTAAAGATATGTATACATTGTTGTGCAGATCGCAGAAAACCACTACTTTTCGCTTAATGAGATCCATTCTTCTAAATATGTCTCTGTTCGAGATATTAACGGCGTAATTTTCACTATATTTACAGGACTACGCATGAGGATAAAAACCGTTCGTAGATGTAACAGAGTCTTCACTTTTGTAATCCCCAGGATGCCAGTATAATGATGGAAGCCCTGAAATCACTAGAGAAAGAATTAAAGGAGGAATGGGTGAAGGACTCATAGCTCGTTTTGGCTCTTCAACGCAAAATTTTTTGTTGTGAACCCTCGGTATGGAGGACACTAAACGTGGTTAACTAGTAGACTAATAGCATAAGGATGGATGGAAGAAAACGGAACCAGTGAGGCACACTTCATATGTTGGAAAATCTGCTTTTTCGCCGTGTCAAAGCGAGGCAAACACAAAAGAATAGGATGTCTGCCAATGGTTGGCAGTTCAATCATACGGGCGATAATGGTCAGTTTACTGAAATGGTAGCAAGGAGTAGGAAGAATTACCTTGTGCATTTAGGATCCATGTCTGGAGGCCTCATTGTACATGTCGAAAAGGCTGATCCGGTAGCCATTAATGGAGTAGGGTGGCAAAAACTGCACATTGTTCCGCACATAGAAACAAACGATGTTTATCGTCTGGGGTCCGAGGTCAAAACTATGTCACTGTATCGACTGGCAGAAAAGGTAGAGAAGACAAGTGTTGCTCACGGAATTTCCTCTAAGTTGACTGTTTGCAGCATTGCCATCAGGTCTGATAGTGTCACCCCCCCCCCCCCGGTCCCCCAGTTATGAACCGTGTGAAAAATTTGATTGTTTGAACCAGAGACTTTGAAGATTCTGTGACAAGATAAGCTGCGACTTCGTAGTTTTGTACCACAATGCTGAGGAATGTACGGTCACCATAAATAAGGCAGTTAGATACCGACATTAAAGTCTGCTACCCATGTTGCTTACTGTAGGGCAACTCTATATCCAGTCCAGATAATTAAAGTTGTAGGAAACTCGAAGTATTAGTCTAAGATCCAAAGTAATGGCTCACACAGACGAACGAATTAAAAACCCTAGTGTACGAATGCAGAATTATTCGCAACAAAGTTCCAGATTTGAAGCGTTCATAAAAAAAACAGTGAAGCAGACATAAACCCTAACTTGACAGCAGTGAGGTTTTTAGAGTAATTCTAAGGGTACGTCGAAAGGATAAGAAAATGGGAAATGGTGTAATGGTCGCAGTAGACAAGAATTGCATATCCTCTGTGATAGATTGTTTGAGTAGGACTCACTATCAAAGGCGGGGATAAACTTGCATTCGATCTTTCTATCGGCCACCAGATACAACTGTAAGTAGGCTGTTTAGGTTCTTTTTATTGGTAACGCCGCCGCCACGTAGCGCTCTGTATGAAAATCACTGGCTATGTCGTGTGCAGTCTGTGGCTGGTTTGCATTGTTGTCTGCCATTGTAGTGTTGGGCAGCGGCAGCTGGATGCTAACAGCGCGTAGCGTTGCGCTGTTGGAGGTGAGCCGCCAGCGGTGGTGGACGTGGGGAGAGAGATGGCGGAGTTTCGAAATTTGTAAGAATTGGTGTCATGAACTGATGTATATATTATGATTATAAAGGTAAATACATTGTTTGTTCTCTATTAAAATCGTTCATTTGATAACTGTGCCAATCAGTAGTTAGTGACTTCCGTAGTTTGAATCTTTTATTTAGCTGGCAGTAGTGACGCTCGCTGTATTGCAGTAGTTCGAGTAACGAAGATTTTTCGTGAGGTAAGTGATTTGTGAAAAGTATAGGTTAATGTTAGTCAGGGCCATTCTCTTATAGGGATTATTGAAAGTCAGATTGCGTTGCGCTAAAAACTATTGTGTGTCAGTTTAAGCACAGTCGTGTATAATTTTTCAAAGGGGAAGTTTCACAACCCAAAACTATAGGAGACCTCACTTCGCTGGTACATACATTCCCCAGTCACATCGTGAGCGTTAAAGGAAACTTTGTTCATTAGTCATCAGTTGTCAGTATACATCATCACATTCGAGGTAAGGACTGTAGCTGCATCGCAGTTTGTGTGGAAAGGATTCAGCAGAAGGTGTGATCGTGTGTGTTGCCGTTACATATGATTTTAGCCTCGTCACGTGCTACTGTATTCTTTATGTTACTTGAAAAGTTTTAATCATACACGTAACGTCTGCACCCAGATGTACTACATTAATTAGCGTGCTTCATACATAACGCGTACAACAGACCAGTATGAAAATACTTGCCGATGCAGAATTTTGATGTCTGAAGTCTGAATAGCCGACGAATGCATGTATGTATCTAAAAATGACTTAAGGATAAATTGTGCAGTAGTGCAAAATTAAACTAAAATTTAATAGTTGCAGGAGTCATGGAATCATATAAGAACTCCATGAGAACTGTGAACACGCGTTCCAAAATCACAAGATCACCAACAGTACAAACGTTTTTGAGAACTGAAAAGTTTTGACTTAATGACATACATATTATCTAATAAACTTCGTAAAAGATTATGATTAGTAAATAACATCCCAATGACGAATTATCATGATTGAAACAAAAGCTCTACGAACTTGGACCATCATCAATTCAAGACAGAGCTTTGTCAGAGACAAAGGGCACCAGGGAAAGTGGTGCTAAAATCAGTAGATCTAACCTGGACACATACACTCCATTACCGACATTTACCTGAGAGACGAATCGTGGCGCCTCTGAACCCTATAGCTGGTCTTATCTCTTAACCGTCCCTAATATGTCGGTTGGAAATCAGAAGGATTTCAGCGAATCAACTGATGGAAGCAGCAGGTACTTAAACAATCATTCTCCCCAAGCGCCATTCGTGAATGGAATAGAGAACTGGGGGGCGGTAACCCCCGCCACTCACCGTAAGGTGTTGCCAAATACAGACGTAGATGAGGTGACACGTATAGTGAGACTGATACTCCCAGCTCTCTCTTTCTGTCAGCAATACCCAGGGCCAGCTTACATTCCGGCTGGGTCGATGGGACAGATGAACAGCAGGGCATGTACACCAGAGGTTGCACTCAAATTTTACTAAACATACTATTTCATTTATATGTAATTTGTAAGAGTTTGATCCAGTAAATTTGTATTTCATTTATTTAAGCCTAACAAATGTTATGCAACTTGATTTGTGAGCTATTCTACACTATCTGAACAAATTAAAATGGGTGACGATAACATAGGATGTGCCTGCCCTTCGCCTTTATGACGCCTCGAACTATGCTGGGGACACACTTATTGAGATGCCTGAATGTCTGTGTCTACTCTAGAGCCGAAACCGAATGACCCCTTCTGTTGTCTCTGCTTCTCAACTGACAACACAGTGCTCGCTCTCTCTTATTATGCTGGAGGTACCAGCTCCACGGCGAACGGCCTTGTCGCAATGGTAACACCGATTCCCGTTAGGTCACCGAAGTTAAACGCTGTCAGGCTGGGCTGGCAGTTGGATGGGTGACCGTCCGGTCTGCCGAGCGCTGTTGGCAAGCGGGGTGCACTCAGCTTTTATGAGGTAAACTGAGTAACTGCTTGACTTAGAAGTAAGGCTCCGGTCTCGTAAGCTGACATACTGCCGGGAGACCGATGTGCTGACCACATGTCCCTCCATATCCGCATCCAGTGATACCTGTGAGCTGAGATGACACGCTGGCCGGTCCGAAACTGATTTAATTAATGAAAATCAAATAATCTTTGTCGATTTCATTGCGATCCAAGTTCGTAATAATCGCCAGCAGACCACAGTGGGCCACAACAAGTAAATGCAGTCGAACGTCGCCTGTCCAAGCTAAGTGTGACACTAAATCGTTGGGATTATTGAAAATTCGGACAATCCAAAAGTTCAGAAAAAGACAGAGTGACATTCGTTAAATGCCATAGAGACCAAGTGAGGTGATTCAGTGGTTAGCACACTGGACTCGCATTCGAGAGGACGACGGTTCAAGCCTGGATCCCACCGTCTTGATTTAGATTTTCCGTGACTTCCCTAAACCGCCTGGTTCCTTTGAAGGGGCACGGCCGACTTCCTCCCCATCCTTTCCTAACCCGATGGGACCGATGACCTCGCTGTTTTATATCCTCACCCAAATCAACCAACAAACTATAAATAGACACCTCTATTTATTTTTACATAAACACAGAAACTGAACATTATTTTCACGTACTGGGGGCGGATAGTGGAAAAAACAGTGAGTTTTATGAACTGAAATAATCAATAAATTTATTTTGGGCCAGATTAGTATTTTGTCTATGCAAAGGGCGATGACGTGCGTTTCACCAGCGTTATTTCTCGCTGACGTAGTTCCCGCCTAGTGTTCCAAATGAAGCAAAGTTTTGCTCCCATTGCATGTGGCATAATATCTCCAGGTTGGGCCTCTACTCGATGAGCTACGGTACTCCATCGTCACTGTCACCCTTGTGTGCAGACGAAGAAACAACGATAGTTCAGTCATCAGATAACATACCGTCATTTACGTCATTAACACCTATGTCAGAGCACTGTGGCATGTTTGTGAACGCTTCAACGCACTCTGGCAGTTCCACATTATCAATAATTTCATTACTCAATGTGCAAACTGCATCAGTGGACTCACAAATGGCTGGCATCTCAATTTTTGTCCTCTGACACTGTCCCCTTCTTTCTCTTTGATGTCATTTTAACCTCGCAACGGACAGGAACAGTACTGTGTTACACAACTCAGTGCTAGCTTGTTGAGTGACACCGAACCCCCATTCGTGTGTTGGGGCTCGCTGAATTTAAATTTAATAATTGTCACGTCATCGTTGACTGTTGCTGCTGTTATTACCGGATTATGAAATGCTGTACAATTACTACAGTTCCTATACTAAAAAAAGAAAAATTAACGGTCCTGGTGAACAGGAGATCCGGATTAATGAGGGCCAGATAAAAAAAGGTTACACTGCAAAACTCTTATGTAAATTTGTAATGCGTGAAATGTAGCTTAATAAAATAGTACTGTGTCGAGTGTATTATTCATACTTTAGAGAATACACGCAATTGTATGTCAATTACCTACTATTTTCAGTATTACAAAACTTCAAAACAAACGGGCGCACATAATTGTGAAGATTACTCTCGTTTTTCATTCAAGACTGCTAACAGTTAGTGTCCCTGAGGAAAAAAAAAAGTTTAGCGTGGCGTGTGCCCCCCTACAGTACGGAGCCCGTAGCACGTGGTGTATGTCCTGTACCAGTAACCCGCCTCCAACAGTAGCTAGAAAAATCTGTCTGTATAGTAATTACGCGCACATGGCTACCACAGAGGCTGGAGACGTCGGTCTGCCGCCTTGGGAGCGCCGTCGTCTGATCACCTCCGCCAAGGACTGCAGCTCTGTGCCACAGCCTGTAATATTGCGTCAGCTCACTTGGCAGACACCACGTGATGCGTAGCGAGGACTAGTTAAAAGTTTCAGGGGCGGCCAGCTAAGCGATCTAGTTGCCTGCTTTTAATGTTGAAAATGACTACGGATACATGCTCCGCCTTCCATTAGAACTACTGACGGCCTTGGGGGAGGCAGTCATGACAAAACTCTACCATCTGGTGAGCAAGATGTATTAGACAGACTATATACCCTCAGACTTTAAGAAGAAAATAATAATTCCAATCCCAAAGAAAGCAGGTGTTGACAGATATGAAAATTATCGAACTATTAGTTTAAAAAATGACAGCTGCAAAATACTAACCTGATTTCTTTACAGACGATTGGAAAAACTGGTAGAAGCCGACCTCTGGGGAGATCAGTTTGGATTCCGTAGAGATGTTGGAACACGTGAGGCAATACTGACCTTACGACTTATCTTAGAGAAAAGATTAAGGAAAAGCAAACCTACGTTTCTAGCATTTGTAGACTTAGAGAAAGCTTTCGAAAATGTTAACTGGAATACTCTCTTTCAAATTCTGAAGGTGGCAATGGTAAAGTACGGGGAGCGAAAGGCTACTTACAATTTGTACAGAAACCAGATGGCAGTTATAAGAGTCGAGGGGCATGAAAGGGAAGAAGTGGTAGGGAAGAGAGTGAGACAGGGTTGTAGCCTCTCCCCGTTGTTATTCAATCTGTATATTGAGCAAGCAGTAAAGGAAACAAAAGAAAAATTCGGAGTAGGTATTAAAATCCATGGAGAAGAAATAAAAACTTTGAGGTTCGCCGATGACATTGTAATTCTGTCAGAGACAGCAAAGGACTTGGAAGAGCAGTTGAACGGAATGGATAGTGTCTTGAAAGGAGGATATAAGATGAACATCAACAAAGCAAAACGAGGATAATGGAATGTAGTCGAATTAAGTCGGGTGATGCTGAGGGAATTAGATTAGGAAATGAGACACTTAAAGTAGTAAAGGAGTTTTGCTATTTGGGGAGCAAAATAACTGATGATGGTCGAAGTAGAGAGGATATAAAATGTAGACCGGCAATGGCAAGGAAAACGTTTCTGAAGAAGAGAAATTTGTTAACATCTATTATACATTTATGTGCCAGGAAGTCGTTTCTGAAAGTATTTGAATGGTGTGTAGGCATGTATGGAAGTGAAACATGGACGACAAATAGTTTGGACAAGAAGGGAATAGAAGCTTACGAAATGTGGTGCTACAGAAGAATGCTGAAGATTAGATGGGTAGATCACATAACTAATGGGAAGGTATTGAATAGAATTGGGGAGAAGAGGAGTTTGTGGCACAACTTGACAACTTGACAAAAACAAGGGACCAGTTGGTAGGACATATTCTGAGGCATCAAAGGATCACAAACTTAGCATTGGAGGTCAGCGTGGAGGGCAAAAATCGTAGAGGGAGACCAAAAGATGAAAACACTAAGTAGATTCAGAAGCATGTAGGTTGCAGTAGGTGCAGGGAGATGAAGAAGCTTGCACAGGATAAAGTAGCATCAAACCAGTCTCTGGACTGAAGACGACGACAACAACAACAACAACAACGACAACAACATGCTCCGCCAATCAAGTTTCGAGCATGCGTCGCAGTTTCTCACGCGAGCGCTGTGGGAGTGGTGAGGCGGGGAGCACGAAGGTAGTCCTGCTAGGTGCTAACTTCGCTATGGCGCATATGGGCAGATAAAGTTCTGCCCGCCCGAAAAATACAGCCTTACAATATACTGAATTTTATTGTCACTGAGTAGTGTTTCGATTTTCGCCGTTTAAGCACACCATCTGCTTTCGTTAGTGCATTGTGGTTTTCAGTCACATATACTTCTATGGCTTTTTGTTTTACTTATTCTCTTGTTAATAACAATCCACAGTTCAATAACTGGTGACCCATCACCTGCTGGAATTATATCTTCTGCCTCCACAATGTTTTCAGATCGTACTGAGGGACAGACGATTCGTCGTGAGGGTAGTGAATAAGGCAGTAAAGAATATTACAAAAACATGTGATCTAGAAGCAAGAGAGGAAAGTAAAACAAGGTTATCTACTTGCTGCCTGTTATGCTGACGTACCTTTAAGACCCATTACAAAAAGTCGAAAAGGCATAATTTACACAGATATGACACGTTTGTGCAACAGGTAAAAAGCTTCCAAGATTTGAATTACATAAGTTTCACTATCATTACTTGGATATGGAACAATAAGAAACATTACACTACGTACATGTGGACATCACATTTCCACAGCAAATTAGAGCAAAGTCCCGAAGCCCTCACGAAAAACAGTGCTGTAATTGGTTCGTCGTGACGAGAAAGTCATTTCAGTTGTTGGATACACACTAGCAGCATTAGAAAACTAATTACACAACAGGCTACACAAATAAAGAAGTCAGGTTACATTACATTAGGAAAGTGGGTGCATTCAGCGACTGTTATGTGATTTATAAACTATAGAGCGCAACAATTAGTCGTCCTTTTTTATTTTTATTTTTTTTGCAGGTTTTATTACTCAGATCCAGATTTTGGCTAATGCCTAGCCAATATCAATGCACCATTTCTAGTCTCTATGCATTTATGTTCCCAGTTGTTCGGGCGTCAATCACAGTTCCTTGCCTTCCGCTGTGGCCGAGCGGTTCTAGGCGCTTATGTCCGGAACCGCGCTACGATCGCAGATTCGAATCCTGTCTCGGGCATGGATGTTTGTGGTGTCCTTAGGTTAGTTAGGTTTAAGTAGTTCTAAGTCTAGTGGACTGATGACCGCAGATGTTAAGTCCCATAGTGCTTAGAGCCATTTGAGCTACAGTTCCTTGAATTAAAAGTATTGTGACTGACTCCCTAACAACAGGGAACTGACGTGCATAGAGACTAGAAAATAGTACAATGACAATGGCTAGGCACTAACCTAAAATTGGATTTGCGTAATAAAACCTGCAGAAAAAGGACGACTGATGGCTGCGCTCTATAATTACAAATGAAGGAGTGCTCGGTATTATTCCGAAAGTATGAGCACCTGAAAGAGTGTAGTGATCTGATGTATTTCATTTGCTTAAATGTACTGCTGACAAAGGCAGGTCTACTTTCATGACAATGTTTCTCGAACGCCGTGATCTCTGCCGCTCACAAGGCACACCTGGATAGCTCACGCGTTCTGTCCCGCGCGTTACTCTCATCAGCTGAAAATATACTGACCATAGTGTTGTGCGGTGGGCCAATTGTTTACCTTTCTCAATAACAACTATTTTATTCGCGAATCACACACTGTCACTTTGCAAGCCGTAGGAGAGTAGCCAGGATCTCGCATGTGCGTGTCATTCCTCCTGAAGGGTGCGCTCGTCATTATTTTAATGCTGCTCAGATGAAGAAAAGGAATAAAATCCTTTGGTAAGTTTCCATTCCAGTCTTTAAGTTTTAAAAATACGATGGGTTACGGAGATTCAACCAAAATTCTAACAGAATTGGCGATTTATTTCTCTAGGAATTGTTAACCATTTCTCAGTCAAAGAAGCATCACTACTTATGCGTAGCGGCCACATTTCTCTGGTTGGCTGATTTAATTGGACTTCTTTTTCCAAAACACAGTATAATTTGCACAAATTCATCTTGCTGAAGATACTGCGACAGAATCCTGAAACAGAGTGACTCATTAAACAAGTAATTGGCGACCAGAGAGCTCTACAACTTGTGTTAGTTTGCGGTAACATAACATAAGACATTTCATGTTTATTTTCATACTAGGAAACTCTTGTTTCACTAGCTGTCCATAACTCTTAAAAAATTAACGTTACTGGCGTGAAAAAAAAAAGAAAAACTAAACAGAAAGCATAACTTCTGATATATCGCTATAGACAAGGAAGTTTCCAGTGTTTATGAATTTTCAAAATACTCTCCTCCATGTGTGGTCACTCGCCAAAATCTCTTTTAGATATCTACAGCGGTTTAGGAGATATGGGGGATATGAATACTTCATTCTCGTGGCCGTAAGATCGGGAGTGAACACGCTACATAGGATCCATTTTAATAAGGTCGGAGACAGATGGATACCTCCTCCCAAGTCTAAAGAAAAATTCAGTATGTTAGCTAAATTTCATATGCAACAACACATGGTGTAGTACGCATCAAACGTAAAATCATAGCGCCCATGTTTTTCGTTGGCAAACTTCTCGAATTTTGCGTTGTGTCTATAAATACTATCATTAGCGAGATGATGGGCACTTCGCCACGAAGCTGACATATAACGCTAGAAGCAAGCCAAAAACCAAATATTTTTACTGAATAGTTTCTGTAACATCGTTTGAGAAAGATAACAGGGTGCGCGCTCTTCGATTCCATCAGCACAGATCGTCGCCAACCGGCACGTGCAAAGCACAGTATATGTACGTGTCTCAAAAGCGCGGCACATGCGGAACGTGAGCGTCGCGCTTAGTGTCGTGTCACGTCACGCGTGCTATATGCGTCTCAATTTGACACGTCAACGTGCTATGCGTGTCTCAATTTGCTGTTAGCCTTAGAGAGCCTGAGTAGTTTCAGTAGTGCTGGAAACTAATTTAAGTTCCAACTTCAAAACACCGTAAAAAAAAAAAGGGCAGCTCCGAATGACAAATTTGAACAGCATATTAGTGATGCAGTGTTTAAAGTCATCGACCACAAAAAAATTTCATGTAGATGACACTTTAGGCTAAGCGTAAATTGAGACGCGAATAGCACGGGTGACGTGACACGACACTACAGCGCGACGCGCACGTTACCCACGTGTCGCGCGGGTCCAACGCATATTGAGACCTGAACACCATACTTAGCACGCGCCAATTGGCGACGCTCTGAGCTGATAGCAAAGAGGTGCAGAGGCGCGCGCACCCTGTGGTCTTTCTCAAACGATTTTACAGAAACTATTCAGTAAAAATATTTCATTTTTACCTTTCTTGTAGCGTTGTATGTCAGCTTCGTGCCGAAGTGCCCATAATATCGCTAATGGTTATACGTATTGTGGTATACACATTTTAGTAAGACGCTACGCAGAATTCGAAAAGTTTGAAATGAAAAATAGGGGTCACTATGATTTTACTTTTGGTGCGTATTGCACCATACGTTGCTGCGTATGAAATTTAACCAACATGTATTTTTTCTTAGACTTGGGAGGAAGTCTCTGTCTGCCTCCGATCTCGAGAAAATGGATCCTATGTAGCGCGATACCTCCCGATCAGACGCCCGCGAGAATGAAATATTCACATCTCTCATATCTCCTAAACTGCTCGAGACATCAAAACCAGAGTTTGGCATATGATAGTACACAAGGAGGAGAGTATTTTCCCAATTCGGAAACACACGGAACTTCCTTATCCATGGCGATATACCAGTAGTTATACTTCCCTTTTTATTTTTATTTTTTTTTTCACTCCAGTCACTGTAATTTCTTAAGAGTTACCGACAGCCAGTGAAACAAGAGTTTCCTAGTACAAAAATAAACATGAAATTTCTTCTCTTCTGTTACCGCAAACCGACAGTATGAGGTTTTTCGTAAGCTATTGAGCTCCTTGATTGCCAAATGCTTGTTTAATGAGGCTCTCTCTTTCAGAATTCTGTCGCAATAGCTGCTGTGAGATGAGTTTATGCAAATTACACTGTATATTGGCAAAGGAAGTACAATTAAACCTGTCAACAAGAGAAATGTGGCCGTTACTCAGGAGTGCGGGGTAGCTGTGCGGTCCAAGGAGTCTTGTCACGGTTGGCGCGGCTGCCCCTGTCTGAGGTTCGAATCCTCCCTCGGGCATGGGTGTGTGTGTGTGTGATTGTTGTCCTTAGTGTCAGTTAGTTTAAGTTAGATTACCTAGTGCTTAATCCTAGGGACCGATGACCTCAGCAGTTTGGTCCCATAGTCCTTACCACAAATTTACATTTGCCGTTACTCACAACTGGTGGCGCTTCTTCGAGTGAGAAAAGGTTAGCAATTCACAAAGAAATAAATTTCCAATTCTGTTGGAATCTTGGTTGAATCCTCATATCCCATCGTATTTTTAACACTGAACGACTGGAATGGAAACTTACCAAAGGATTTTATTCCTTCTCCTGATCTGAGCGGTATTAAAATAATGACAACCATTCCCTTCAGGTGGAATGATATACCAGATGCCAGATGCTGGTTACTCACATACGGCTTGCCAAGCTGACAATGTGTGATTCGCGAATAAAATAGTTGTTACTGAGAAAAATAAACAACTGATTTGTCGCACAACACAATGGTCAGTGCATTTTCAGCATTTGAGCATATTTCGCGCGAAAGGAAAGCTGAAGCTAGCCATGTGTGCCTTATGAGCGGGAGTTCGAGAAACATCGTCATGGAAGTAGAGCTGCCTTTGTCAGCAATACATTTCAACAATTTTGCAGTGAACACATGGTGTGTCGCAGGGCCGATCACCCTGTTTTTAAAATAATTTAAAAGCCACGATCGCTTCAATCGTTTATTAGATGACCGGTTTCAGCACTCTGAAGGTGCCATCATCAGATCTGTGAAGGTATAACATAACAGGTTTGAGGGAGGGCTTTTATGAGTTAACTATATACGTTACAATTATTACTGAACCACATACCTGAAACGTGGATTAACATTTATAAAACCATATGACATGATAGCAAATGAGGCAGCCATCTGATCAAATCATTGTCACAACTATAAAAAATAATAAAAAACTGCTCTCATTGTCGTTCTTTCCATAAAATATAAAACTGAAGACACCAGACGAAACTACCACTGCTCGCCTAAAACCGGTCGGCATCATCACTGCCCTATTCCGCGCAGGTTTACCTGCTGTGATTCTAACGGTTCACAACCAGCCACCAGATAGCGCTGTCCAAGCAGCGCATACACAGTCCCACAGTATAACCACTTATTACTACTAAAACACAACTTAACTATAACTGCTTGTCACATACCCATGCAAAGCCAATATTTGCGCATACATTTCCTGTACATACTACAATCACTATAAAGTACGTCAATTACAAAATAAAAGCATCTGAGGCACAGACATTATCCATTAGCGCCTTACAAAACTACATATTATAATTTACAGGGTGTTTCAAAAATGACCGGTGTATTTGAAACGGCAATACAAACTAAACGAGCAGCGATAGAAATACACCGTTTGTTGCAATATGCTTGGGACAATAGTACATTTTCAGGCAGACAAACTTTCGAAATTACAGTAGTTACAATTGTCAACAACAGATGGCGCTGAGGTCGGGGAAACTCTATAGTACGATATTTTCCACATATCCACCATACGTAGCAATAATATGGCATAGTCTCTGAATGAAATTACCCGAAACCTTTGACAACGTGTCTGGAGGAATGACTTCACATGCAGATGAGATGTACTGCTTCAGCTGTTCAATTGTTTCTGGATTCTGGCGGTACACCTGGTCTTTCAAGTGTCCCCACAGAAATAAGTCACAGGGGTTCATGTCTGGCGAATAGGGAGGCCAATCCACGCCGCCTCCTGTATGTTTCGGATAGCCCAAAGCAATCACACGATCATCGAAATATTCATTCAGGAAATTAAAGATGTCGGCCGTGCGATGTGGCCGGGCACCATCTTGCATAAACCACGAGGTGTTCGCAGTGTCGTCTAAGGCAGTTTGTACCGCCACAAATTCACGAAGAATATCCAGATAGCGTGATGCAGTATTCGTTTCGGATCTGAAAAATAGGCCAATGATTCCTTTGGAAGAAATGGCGGCCCAGACCAGTACTTTTTGAGGATGCAGGGACGATGGGACTGCAACATGGGGCTTTTCGGTTCCTCATATGCGTCAGTTCTGTTTATTGACGAAGCCGTCCAGGTAAAAATAAGCTTCGTCAGTAAACCAAATGCTGCCCACATGCATATCGCCGTCATCAATCCTGTGCACTATATCGTTAGCGAATGTCTCTCGTGTAGCAATGGTAGCGGCGCTGAGGGGTTGCCGCATTTGAATTTTGTATGGATAGAGGTGTAAACTCTGGCGCATGAGACGATACGTGGATGTTGGCGTCATTTGGACCGCAGCTGCAACACGGCGAACAGAAACCCGAGGCCGCTGTTGGATCACCTGCTGCACTAGCTGCGCGTTGCCCTCTGTGGTTGCCGTACGCGGTCGCCCTACCTTTCCAGCACGTTCATCCGTCACATTCCCAGTCCGCTGAAATTTTTCAAACAGATCCTTTATTGTATCGCTTTTCGGTCCTTTGGTTACATTAAGCCTCCGTTGAAAACTTCGTCTTGTTGCAACAACACTGTGTTCTAGGCGGTGGAATTCCAACACCAGAAAAATCCTCTGTTCTAAGGAATAAACCATGTTGTCCACAGCACACTTGCACGTTGTGAACAGCACACGCTTACAGCAGAAATACGACGTACAGAATGGCGCACCCACAGACTGCGTTGTCTTCTATATCTTTCACATCACGTGCAGCGCCATCTGTTGTTGAAAATTGTAACTTCTGTAATTTCGAAAGTTTGTCCGCCTGAAAATGTACTGTTGTCCCAAGCATATTGCGACAAACGATGTATTTCTATCGCTGCTCGTTTAGTTTTTATTGCCGTTTCAAATATACCGGTCATTTTTGAAACACCCTGTACCTCTATTCATATAAGGACGTCAGGAATATGCACACAGAAATCTGTTCATAACACGACTTAGCTACAATGTGACGAGCGATTAAAACTTGTATGCTGGGCTTTACCTGTCTAGGCACTATGGTCTTAGGTATTGTAAGCGCTAAAAAAAGAACATATTCACTTGCTATAAAGTCTCCCACCATCTAGACATTCTTTGTGAGCAAGGTACGAATCAACTAGGAAAACGTGCATAGGCACATAGAATTAAGGAGTGCCAGGTCACAAGCAAACCGAAGGGCTCAAAAACAGGGGAAAATGACATGCGGATCAAGATGCACAGTGGCTCCAAGTACGATCTCATCAGATTGGCACTCGTTTCGTCCATGGGCCTCACCGAATGGGGAATAATGACAAACTATATTACTATGATACCAAAACCACAAGCGTTCTAGCTTCATACACAAATATGCCTGTAAAATGCAAAAACAAATAAAATGAGAAGGTAACGAAGACACGCTTGGCGGGCAATGGTAATCATCGAGTAAAGTTTTACTGGCGAAGCTGGCCAACTACACTTCAAGCCTTATAACGAGTATTTACTTTAAAACTTCCTGGCAGATTAAAACTGTGCCGGACCGAGACTCGAACTCGGGACCTTTGCCTTTCGCGGGCAAGTGCTCTACCAACTGAGCTACGTAAGCGAAGGTTCGCAGGAGAGCTTCTGTGAAGTTTGGAAGGTAGGAGGCGAGGTACTGGCGGAATTAAAGCTGTGAGGACGGGGCGTGAGTCGTGCTTGGGTAGCTCAGTTGGTAGAGCAACCGTTCATCATGATGACGGCACACCCAGCACGATCACCGACTTGGTGTGAAGAGAAACGTGATTCACCCTACCAGGCGACAAGTTTCTACTAATCTACGGTCCAGTCTCGAAGGTCCTCCTGCCCACTGCAGTGACAACTGACGATGTCAGTTTGGCAACGTGGGAATGCACTAAGGTAACGAAAGTCATGGAGTACCTCCTAATATCGTGTCGGACCTAACTTTGCATGGCACAGTGCAGCAGCTAGAAGTGCCATGGACTCAACAAGTCGTTAGAAGACTCGTGCAGAAATATTGAGTCATGCTGGCTCTATAGTCGTCCATAATAGTGAAAGACGTGCCAATGCAGGATTTTGGACACGAACGGAGATTTCGATTATGTCCCATAAATGTTCGATAGGATTGGCGTCGGGCGATCTGGGTGGCCAAATCATTCGCTCGAATTGTCCAGAATGTTCAAACCAATTACGAACAATTGTGGCCTGATGACATGGCGCATTGTCATCGATAAAAATTGCATCGTATTTTGGCTGCGAATGGTCTCCAAGTTAATGATCGATTCAGTTGGACCAAAGGACCCAGTCTGTTTCATACAAACACAACCCACGCCATTGTGGAGCCACCACTAGCTTGCACAGCGCCTTTTTGACAATTTGGGCCCATGGTTTCGTGGGGTCTGAGCCACTCTCAAAGCCTACCATCACACTTTTCCTTTTTTTCTTTTTTGAGTCATCAATCTTCTGACTGGTTTGATGATTCCTCCTACAGTTTTTAACCACTTAAGCTCCCTCTAGTTCCATCGAAGTTATACTCTAATGTCTTAACATATGTCCTGTCAACCTGTCCCTTCTTCTTGTCAGTGTTTTCCACATATTCTTATCCTCTCCGATTCTTCGCAGAACCTCCTCATTCCTTACGTTATGAGTCCATCTAATTTTCAACATTCGTCTGTAGCACAACATCTTAAATACTTCGATTCTCTTCTGTTCCGGTTTTCCTACAGTCCACGTTTTGCTACCATACAATGCTGTGCTCCAAACGTACATTCTCAGAAATTTATCCTCATCTCTTACCAACTGGAACCGGGACTCATCTGACAAGGCCACGGTTTTCCAGCTGTGTATGGTCCAAGCAATATGGTCACGAGCTCAGGAGAAGCGCTACAGACGATATCGTACTGTTAGCAAAGACAGTCACGTCGGTTGTCTGTTGCCATAGCATATTAACACCATATTTCGCGGCACTGTCCTAATGGATACTTTCATCGTAGGTCCCAAATTGGTTTCTGCGGTTATTTCAGGCAGTGTTGCTTGTCTTTAGCACTAACAACTCTACGCAAACGCGGCTGCTCTCGGTTGTTACGTGAAGGCCCTCGGTCACTGCGTTGTCTGTGATGAGAGGTAATGCCCGAAATCTGATGTTACCAGCACACTCTTGTCACTGTGGATCTCGGAGCAGTTCTGTGACGAGGCGTAGGCGTCCAACAGTTTATCGCTTACTGGTGATTTCAACGTTCTTCAACCAGTTTCCGTTAACAGTCACGACGATGGCACGTGAACAGCTCTCCAGCTTCGCAGTTACTGTGATGCTCGTTTCCAAATGCCGGGCAATGACATTACGCGTTTTGTCAAAGACGCTTATGCCAATGGATTTCCCTACGTGTGGCCTAGACCGTTGTTAGAATGATTACGTATTCACCTCAGTTTCGCTTATATCCTCTCTTTATTGGGTCACATGCTCATAATGCTACCAGGTGCTATTCAGTCTAGCAGTGGACAATGGTAATAATGCCTTGACCCCTTTGCGTTCAGCTTCTCTAACCCAAGATACAACACACGACGTAGGGCTCGTCATACTAATATCGTTAATTTGCTTTTTTGTACATGTCAGGATGGTATCAGGAACTAAGGTAGGCATCTGGGATGTTTTTCCTATACGTAAAATGAGAAATACCAGTATTCAGGGAAAAATGGGATTTATTCCCAAGAACTACCACTAGGGGGCATACAATGTTCAGGAAAACTGCCTACGGCCGCGGAGTGTACCGCGCATGGCGTGGAAAGAGTATTTTGCACTCAGTAGGAAGGACTGGTGGACACGTCCAGAGGGTAAGGAAGCTGGCAAGCAAGAGTGCGACCCTTTGTTGCGGCCGCTACCTCGCCGACCCCCTTGCGTACATCAAGTGGCGGCACCCGGTCCTCCCATTGGCGGGTTTGTGACAGAAAGTTGGAGTCTCTTACTCAGCAATACAATGGTGGCGTCCCTAGCTCAGCGTAATAGCATGGGAGAGGCCACAACTTCTCACACCACTGCCTGAAGCAAAGAGAAAATGATGGAAGTAGAATGCAACAAAACTTTTACCATTATTACCCATTACCATGTACATTTGCGTAATGAACGAGTGAAAAATAAATGTACTTGTGCGACTGAATGCGCCCTATCTCTATCAATCACTACTTCTGCATTCAATCTGACTAGGTCGCTGTGATAAAAGTCAAACATCTGGAAAGGAATAACTTCATTGCTCATATGACGCGTTTTGGAATTTAAGCATCATTAGATATCCAGGAGCGTTTGCTGCATGTAGATATGTCGTTTCAAGTCATATGTGAAGCAAACATTCGTAGACTTATATAGCGCTCCTCCCCTGTCCCCTCCCCCGTTCCTTCTTTCCCTCCTTCTCCGCCCTTTCTAATTTCTACTGTTTGTCATAATGATTGATTATCATTTTTAGCAGTCTGTTTTTTGTGACTCTGTGAACAAGATCTTTCCATTTCATTCTACTCTCTTCTGTATTGTCTTTAAGTAAAAATATTTTTAAAACTGATCTTACTTTTTCATTCCTTATTTTATCCATTTTTGTTACAGCCGCTTTCATATCTCATGAACTTAATATCTGCTGCTTGACCACATGGTTCTTTTTTTGTTGTTAGTGTCCATGATTCACAACCACCCACAAGAGTAGGTACAGGCGTAACATTACAGAATTTCGTTTGTGTTTCTTCTTCTTTTTCTTACCAAAGTTCTGCCAATTGCACCGCAGATAACTAGATATTTATTATTACCCTTCTCAATGCATTTGTCATAGTTAAAACTAATACCATATCCTAGATAACTAAAGTGTACTTGTTCCAAAATTTTCTCATTTATTATTATTTTCGATCTGATAGGATTCTTTCCTTTGAAAGCCATTATGTCTGTCTTATTTGCAGATATAGTTAAACTGTAATGTATCACGTTTTCGCTCGATCTATATACTGCTCTCTGTAAAGTATCTTCTGTTCCCTGTATAATTATCTGATCACCAGCACATAACTGTGTATTTAATGGTATGCTATTTTGATTCCTAAGTACGTTTAATCTTTCCACTCCATAAATAGGTCGTCAATATATAAATTAAATAAAGTGGGTGATAGACTGCATCCTTGTCGAACAACCTGATTTATTAATATTTCATCTGGTATTTTCGAGCTTGAATTTATAACTGTATCTGTATTTACATATAGAGTCTTTACGACAATGATAAGACGTTTTCAGTGTTTTCCACAAAAAGGGTCTTTTTACCTTATCAGAGGCATTCTCAAAATCAATAAATGCTAAATGTGTTTCTAAGCCAAATACCCGACGTTTATCAATAATTTATCTTATTATAAATATATTTTCATTACCCGAACGTCCCTTCCTGAAGTCTGATTGTTCTTGCGATACTGTTTCATGAGCGAAAGTTTGTAGCCGATTAAGAATTTTCTGATAAGTTTTAAATCGTGCATTTAGCAAACTTATTCCTCTACAGTTTTCTGTGTCTTTCTTGTTGCCTTTTCTAAATATAGAAATAACTTTAGCTGTGTTCCATTCTTCAGGTACAGAACAGTTCTTCCAAGACATATTCAAAAGATGTCTATGTTAGATAAATTGTGGTTCAGAATGCACTATTACACTGTGTATTATGCTTTTAGTTTGTAATTTTTGTAAAGTGTCACACGATGGTACGGTTGTAACGTTCGATGGTGCAGGGCACCATATTTATATGGACATGACGTGTAACCACCCACGACTGATTTTGTTTGTAATGAACTATTTGCTATGTTTCATAAAAAAAACTGGTTGTGCTCATTAGCAGAAAACGATTCTACTATTTGACATAAGCGCAGTAGCTCACACTGGGTACTTTCTGATACCAGATTTGACTCCGACAGACGGACTACCCTAATTTTAACAAAAATGGTACATTTCATTTTCCCTCTCTTACTTCTTGTATTTAAATACATGACACTGTTTCACTACTATTTTGGTTTTATGTCGCTTGTCATAACGCACAGTGTAAGAGGTCCATGAATAAGGAATTTATTGCTAGCGCACTCGAGCAGATGTAACTTCGATGGAATGCTCATGCGCTGCCTGCGATATGTAAGCCACAATAGAACTGTAGACGAGAGAGCAGTGACGGCTGCAGTAGGAGCAGTGTCTGCTGCTGTAGTAGTAGCAGTAGTAGTAGTAGTAGTAGTTGCTGGCAGTCGGGCGGTTGGGCAGGTCGTGGAGAGCGATGGCGGTGCCTCATCCATGTAGTACAAGGTAAAAGCAGCCGCGCGCATGTGTAGTTTGTAACAACTGATTTTGTATTATTATTATATCAAGTCCCATGTAAATGTTTTTAAAAAATCTTTTAATAATCATATTTCTTATAAAGATAACTTTTGACACTCATTCATATGAATTTAAAGATTTTACTAATTTTTCCTGTTCATGGTTATCCCGATTATCGTAAAGAAAAATCAGTTTTTTCTTTTTATACATAACAAATCTAGCGGCCAACATTGCTCTCAGCTGTGCCAGAAAAATTTCTTATAGGAGCAGATATATACGCGTTATCCGGCGACTTCATTGAGATACGAATTTTCAATTTGTTCACAATGATCTTTCATGGCCATGATGCAGCACTGCTGACGTCCAAAATTTACCAGTATAAATTCACAGTCAGTTAATTATTGAAAGATTGTATGTGAGACACAATTTTATTGAGAGGTTAGTCACGTTTTATTATTCCGAGGTTGCGGAAGTAAACTGTAGGGAGGTTGCAACAGCTGTTGAAATTGTAGCTTTTGACGATGTGTGACGCCACGTTATACTCCCGAATTGAAACAAACATTTTTATAACCTTATGTCACTGTGAAGTTGTCATTACCATTCGTGTAAAGAAAATAATTCTTTTATAATAAGTTGGTTCAGAGCCATTCTACACATTTTGTAATTTCCTCTTCGTGCGCGCTCTTCAGAATTGTCACTGTAGTCTGCGAATGTTTGTTTCACACACAACTTGAAATGTCGTAGTTTTTTATTTTTTTTTCTTCTTCTTCTGTGGGGCCATACTGCTGAGATCATCGGTCCTTAGGCTTACACACTACTTAATCTAACTTAAACTAACTTTCGCTAAGGAAAACACACACCCATGCCCGATGGAGGACTCGAAACGGGGAGGGGGGGGGGGGGGGGAGGGGAGCCGCCCGAACCGTGGCAAGACGCCCTTGACCGCACGGCGATCCAGAGCGGCAACGCCGTATCTACGTGCAGTTATCACTCCTGGGCATCTGATAACGGGTAAATTCCGAAAAACACCATATTAGCATAAAGTCATTACTTGCCTGATGTTTGGCCTTTACCATTGGAACCAAGTCGGCCTGCATGCAGAACTACTAATTATCACAATTATGGTGGCCTGTCTCCTGCACGACTTTATATCACATCTATTTCTGTCATTCTCTTGATCGCCACACGAGTTATACGATGGTGGCACCAGAATTGTCACACACTCTTCTTTGAACACAGGTTGCCTAAATTTATTGAACAGTTTTTCACGAGAATTACGTCGTTTTCCTTCCAAGGATTATCATTCAAGTTCCCAAAGCCTTTCTGTAGCACTTTTGTATGCTTATACAGATCTGTTAGGATACTATCAGTGTGACTGAATTTATTCGATGTTCTTTGTCATGTCTATTTGATAAAGACTCTAAACCTCGGATCAGTAGTCTAGAACTGGTCGAACCAACGGCCAGATCGCGGCTTTATTTGCAGAGGACCTGCATTTTTCCGAAACTCTTACAACAATTCTTCATCATATACTCGTCTTCCGCAATATTGGTTTTATCTGAACGTTCCATTTTATATCGTTTCTTAGTATTATCGCTAAATACTTAAGCGATGTGACGTGCTCAAGATGATCTCCGTTGATATTTTAATCACATACTATTGAATTATTTCTCTTTCTTACATACAGTAACTTGAATTTATATAATTTGAAGAAAGCTGCCAGTCATTACAGGAAATGGAAACTTTTTGCAAATATATCTACAAGTCTTTACGGTTGTCCAAGAACCATGGTTTTCTGTGTGCAACTGCACCGTCAGAGAACAGTCTTCCTGTGCTTCCGATCCTGGGTGACTCATTTTTTATTTATGTTGTAAACACTGTTATTTCTGATAAAATTCTCTCGATCTTTCAGCCGCGTCAAGTGGTATAAAATATGTGAGCTTTCCGCCGAGTGTTGCTCGGCCGTTGTCAGGTGGTGACTATCGAATTATTGGTGACGCTGTCCTAACGTAGCCACGTTGCCACCTGTGACGTCACTGGTGCTCGCTCCAGCGTCAATGCGCTAATAATTCCGTTGCTCGCCTACCGCACCCGCTTCAGCCTTCCCATGGCCGGGATCCAAGCTGTGCTTAGCTGCAGGCCGCCGTTTTCATTGAAGATGTTTTCACAAATTATTATCTCCATAGCTTCTTTTATGTGTCCGTTTTCTAGAGCATGCTCTGGTGCAGCCTCTGACGCTTCTACGAAGGACGTTACAACGCAATTCGTTGAAATCAAGCCATTTTATTAGAAATGGCGGAGGAACACATCTCAGACACACCCGCCGCTCAGACTCAGCTCTAAAATGTCTTAAGGAATGCCATAAAGGACCTCAATGAAGCCGCACCTATCCCTGGGGTGTTGATACTCACACATTTCGCTTTCGAAAACAACAGTTCACAGTGTGATGAGCCGCAGGAAGATGGTCTCGACAACGTCTGACACTGCTGACGGCCTCAGATATTTCAACCCTTCTCTAAGTACACTCCAACGCCGCATCCACATTTAATTTTATCTTACCTCTTTGGAGTGCAACATGACCACGGGTTTTGCTTTCGTGTACAAGTTGTAACCAATGGGAACCGTTCAACACCATTCAACGAAATTTGAAAGTGATATGAAGCAGCGAAGGGTGCCCATGCTTTGTCATCCCTCCTATTTTACGTCGCCCTATAGCGTGATCAGGGAGAGGCGTGGAGGGGGGGGGGGGGCAAGGGGGAGAGATATGTCACATTGACACATGTATGAATGAAACGGTAAAGGGTCCTTATAAGAGCGCCCCCGCCCCCTTCCGGTTCGGGAAAGCCCTCTATCCCACCCACCTGCCTTTGTTGCGCACGTTACAAATGCACTTGTACAGGCAGAACCCAAGACGGGTGTCCCAGGCGCCTGCAGCCAGGCTACGCTGCTCCTCTTTCGTCGCTACGCTGCCGCTCTTGCACTTGACGGTAGGCTATCCAGAGTAGGAGAGAATCGAAGGGGCTGTCGGTCTGCAAGCGCCTAGTGCTTCATCACGAGGTCTGTCTGTGTGGGTGCATTTTTAAAATTCTCATTTATGGTTGGCGGATGCCATCGAGGGTTTGCCGACCTGGGAGGTCTTAGGGGGACCCTTTCCCGTTTTATTCACCTATGTGTCAATGTCGCATCCCCTCGTGATTACGTCACACAGTTTGATTCTGACTTCTATAGTAAGCATATTTATATTACGATATACATCTGACGTCACTCTGTGATGCATGTATTGCCAATTTCAGATGGTTGTCATTAACATCAGCCACTCTCAGTGCAGCCTCAGTAGGTCAGGCAAGAATGAACCAGTCGGTTCGAAACTTGTTGCCAAAATATATGTATTGCAACTGCGAAATACCTGTAATTAATTCTTCGTGAAATACAACGGTTTGTGATCCTACGTCAAAGAATTGTTAGAATTTTACGCACTACTGCTTTTTACGTAACATTACACTGAACCACGTGACATTCATCTTGATTTTATGTGCGTCTGACTTAATTAACATTCAAACCACCCGTTTACCATAGGTGGTGCACTTTTTTGGGATCAAGAAACTATTGCAGCGTTCTTTCCACCTTCGTCGGTAGGTAGGTGTATAAAACGAGTATTTAGAATGCAAAAACGAGTATTAAGAATGCGCTTAGGAGCCGTTAGATGTGCAAGTGTTGTGTGTAGACATGGCTGGGTCACAAAAGCGATGCTCTTGGGATGGCTCTTAATGTATTCTTTCGTTATGAAGAGCGCATAGTGCTAGAAGTACAATGAAACATCCACCGAAAATAGTGAAGCACGCAGTAACAGGTTTAAGAGGAGTCAGTTCGACTAAGAAGTTGAATCGACTACGTTGTTTGACCGGCTGGACAAACTGAACTTGAAGTGTATGTGTGTTCATAACATTTGTACAGCACCAACAAAGTGGTCATTTACTGGAAGTTCAGGACCGAACGTCACAAGAAATAATTCACAGGCTGGTTGAAAAACATGTTCCGGAAAACCAACCAGACCACCAGTCAAATGGGAACGATCAACTTAATCTTACTCATTTTGCAATAAATGTTCGAGCTACGAAGAGACAGGAGAATGGAACGAGAATGAGCACTATTTATGCATCAGAAAACGTCAGAAGAGAATCACGTTACGAACCGAAAGAATGTGATGTTGGGCCGCGTTTGTCTACTTGTTTGGAAATTTACTACACAAAAAGGTTCAAATGGCTCTGAACACTATGGGACTTAACATCTGAGGTCATCAGTCCCCTTGAACTTAGAGCTACTTAAACCTAACTAACCTAGGGACATCACACACATCCATGCCCGAGGCAGGATTCGAACCTGTGACCGTAGTGGTCGCGCGGTTCCAGACTGAAGCGCTTAGAACCGCTCGGTCACACGGCCGGCCTATGTTTTAAGAAGAGCGATTGGTGCACCTCTTAATACTTTAAATGTTCATGTCATTATTTGTAAGTACGCGTAAAAAATGTGGCATCCGTAGATTTAACACGATAACATATATATTTATATGTATATGATTACCCTGCATCGCCTGGCAGAGAGGTCATCGATGCACTTGGATGCTTTCAGATCCGGAGAATATGATGGCCAATCGAGGCCCATGCCAGTGGCCTCTGGGTGCCCCACAGCCAGATTGCGGTGCCAAAGAAGCTCCTCTAGGACATCAAACACTCTCCTGCTTCGACGGGGTCGAGCTCTGTTTTGCATGAACCACATCTTGTAGAAATCAGGGTCACATTGGGTAAGGGGGACAAAATCACCTTCCATAACCTTCATGTACCGATCGGTAGTCACTATGCCATCAAGGAATATCGTACCGATTAGTCGGTGACTGGAAACTGCGCACAACACAGTCACCTGTCGAGGGTGAAGACACTTGTATATCGCGAAATGCGGATTCTCAGTCCCCCAAATGCGCCAGTTTTGCTTATTGACGAAACCATCAAAATGAAAGTGGGCATCGTCGCTAAACCACACCACACAGCGCATACTAATTCCCATCATGATCCTCGACCCACCGTGCAGTTTGAACGTCCTAACGCAAACCGTCCAGTATTTATGACGAATGTATTTTATGTAATTCAATAATTGTCCCACTGTATGTAGATAGGTGACGACAACACTCTGAGAAAAAATTTGATGATTGAAATTTTATGAGAAGGTTCTGTTGTTGTTGTTGTTGTTGTTGTTGTTGTCTTCAGTCCTGAGACTGGTTTTATGCAGCTCTCCATGCAACTCTACCCTGTGCAAGCTTCTTCATCTCCCAGTACTTACAGCAAACTATATCCCTCTGAATCTACTTAGTGTATTCATCTCTTGGCCTCCCTCTACAATTTTTACCCTCCACGCTGCCCTCCAATGATAAATTTGTGATCCCTTGATCTCTCAGAACATGTCTAACCAACCGGTCCCTTCTTCTGGTCAAGTTGTGCCAAAAACTCCTTTTCTCCCCTGTTCCATTCAATAACTCCTCATTATTTATGTGATCTACCCATCTAATCTTTAGCATTCTTCTGTAGCACCACATTTCGAAAGCTTCTGTTCTCTTCTTGTCCAAACGATTTATCGTATATGTTTCACTTCCATACATGGCTACACTCCATACGAATACTTTCAGAAACGACTTCCTGACACTTAAATCTACACGCGATGTTAATAAATTTCTCTTCTTCAGAAACGCTTTCCTTACCATTGCCAGTCTACAATTTATATCCTCTCTACTTCCACCACTATCAGTTATTTTGCTCGCCAAATAGCGAAACTCCTTTACTATTTTAAGCCTCTCATTTCCTCATCTAATACCCTCAGCATACGCTGATTTAATTCGACTACATTCCATTATCCTCGTCTTGCTTTTGTTGATGTTCATTTTATATCCTCCTTTCAAGACACTGTCCATTCCGTTCAAATGCTCTTTCAAGTCCTTTGTTGTCTCTGACAGAATTACATTGTCATCGGCAAACCTCAAAGTTTTTATTTCTTCTCCATGGATTTTAATACCTACTCCGAACTTTTCTTTTGTTTCCTTTGCTGCTTGCTCAATATGCAGATTAAATTACATCGGTGAGAGGCTACAACCCTGTCTCACTCCTTTCCTAACCACTGCTTCCCTTTTATGCCCCTCGACTCTTATTACTGTCATCTGGTTTATGTACAATTTTAAAATATCCTTTCGCTCCTTGTAATTTAGCCCTGCCACCTTTAGAATTTGAAGAGAGTATTCCAGTCAACATTGTCAAAAGCTTTCTCTAAATCTACAAATGCTAGAAACGTAGGTTTGCCTTTCCTTAATCTTTCTTCTAAGATAAATAGTAAGGACAGTACTGCCTCATGTGTTCCAGCATTTCTACGGAATCCAAACTGATCTTCCCCGAGGTCGGCTTCTACCAGTTTTTCCATTCGTCTGTAGGGATTTCTCGTTAGTATTTTGTAGCTGTGACTTATTAAACTGATAGTTCGGTAATTTTCACATCTGTCAACACCTGCTTTCTTTGGGATTGGAATTATATTCTTCTTGAAGTCTGAGGCTATTTAGCCTATCTCATACGTCTTGCTCACCAGATGGTAGATTTTTGTCTTGACTGGCTCTCCCAAGGCCGTCAATAGTTCTAATGGGATGTTGTCTCATCCCGGGGCCTTGTTTCGGCTTAGAGAAAGTCCTACCGCAGCGAAAGACGCCTTTCTTTTAATGACTCCCACACCACTTCGTGAATCACATCCGTGGCATTCTCTCCCTTATTTCGTAATAATGCCAAACGAACTTTTTCGATTAATTCCGTCAAAGCTATCTGATGCGGATCCCACACCGCACAGCAATACTCCAGAAGAGGGCAGACAAGCGCGCTGTAAATAGTTTCTTTGGCAGACCTGTTACATTTTCTAAGTGTTCCCCGAATAAAACGCATTCTTTGGTTTGCTCTTCACATAACACTATAGACGCGAGAGTTCCAGTTTAAGTTATTCGTAATTGTAATTTCTAAATATTTAGTTGAGTTTACAGCCTTCAGATTTGGGTGATTTATAGTGTAAATGAAATTTAGTGGAGTATTTTTAGAATTTTTGAAGATGACTTCAAACCGTCCACACAACCTGTATAAATCATTTTGCAGTTTTTTTGATGATCTGATGACTTTAATGACGATAAATGACAAGATCTTTTGCAAACAATGTAAGAGGGCTGCTCAGAGTGTTTTCTAAATCGTTGCTGTAGATCAGAAACGACAGAGAGCCTATAACACGTCCTTGGGGAAAGCCAAATACTACTTCTGTTTTACAAGATGACTTACCGTCAGTTATTACGAGCTATGACCTTTCTGACAGGCAATCACGAACCCAGTCACGCAACCGAAACGATACCCCATTGAATGCAATTTAATTAGAAGACACCTGCGAGGAACGCTGTCAAAAGCCCTTTGGAAATCTAAAAATATCAATTTGACGTCCGCTGTCGATAGCACTCATTATTTCGGGAGAATAAAGAGCTAGTTGTGTTCCACAAGAATGATATTTACTGAATGCGTGCTGTCTGTTTGTCTTTAAATCGTTTCCTTCGAGGTAATTGGCTTGGCTCTGAGCACTATGGGACTTAACTTCTAAGGTCACCAGTCCCCTAGAACTTAGAACTACTTAAAACTAACCAACCTAAGGACATCACACACATCCATGCACGACTCAGGATTCGAAGCTGCGACCGTAGCGGTCGCGCGGTTCAGACTGTAGCTCCTTAACCGCTTGGTCACCCCGGCCAGCTTCAAGGTAATTCATTATGTTCGGGCACAATATATGTTCCAAAACCGACGTTAGTGATATGCGTCTGTAATTCAGCAAACTACTCCTATTTCCTTTCCTGGGTAATGGTGTGACTTGTGCAGTATTTCAGTCTTTGAGTAATAATCTTCCTATGAGCGAGTGGTTGTATGTGATTGATAAAGACCCATTTAGTAGTGAGAAACAATAGTGTAAATTGCATGTCCATTCAGTCTCAACAGGATTCTTCGGACACGATGTGATGTTCTTGGCAAACTTCATCATTTACAGGCACTTTTCATCTTTTTAATAGAAATAGTGTACATTTATTTCACATATTCACTGACGTTCCTGTCCTCTGTGTGTAGCACAAAGCCACTGCAACTTCATCCATATAATTTTGTCTTATCTTTTAAAAAAACATTAAAATATTTCTTACATTTTAAGATAGAGATAGAGCAAGTACAGCATACAGCATTTAGCTACAATCTGAAGAAAAACCCCACACCAACGTATAATGTGCTTACGTTTGGGCGTCTTACGGTATCAGGACCACAAAAATGTATCATAGGCCTGTGATCAAACATTTGAGCGTATCGCAACGTTTCTGTTTGGCTACTGAGCAAATAAATATTGTTAAGGAAAGTCATTAATGGCATACTTTAATCGTCAAATGTTTATACCGCTTTCTGTAAGTACTTTTAAGCAATGGATCTTGCACAGGTTGTACATTCTTTATCGAACATTTCGGTCAGATATCACCAGACAACTGGACTCGAACCCAGGACCTATGTCTTTCGTGGGCAAGTGCTCTACAAAGTGAGCTACACAGGCAAGACTCACGACCAGTCGTCACACCTATACTTCAGCCAGTACCTCATTTCTCAGTACCGCAAATTCTGCAGGATTACTTCTGGGAAGTTTGGAAGCAGACGAGACACTGGCGCAAGAATAGGTGTGAGGAAGGGTTGTTCGTAATGCTTCGTCAGCTCTGTTGGTAGACCATCGCCCACGAAAAGCAGCAGTCCCAGTTTTGAGCCCCGGTGTGGCACACACTTTAACACTGAGGTGACAAATGTCATGTGATACCTTCCCGTATCGTGCCGAACCCTCCTACACCCGGCGTAGTGCAGCAACACGACTTGGCGTGGACTCAACAAGTGGTGCAGGGGTACAGAAATACTGAGCCTTGCTGCCTCTACAGCCGTCTACAATTGCGGCAGTGTTGCCGGGGTAGGATTTTGTACCCGAGCTGACCTCTCGTGTATGTCCCATGAATAATCGATGGTATTAATGTCGCGTGATCTGGGTAGGCAAATCATTCACTCGAATTGTCCAGAATATTCTTCAAACCAACTGCAAATAGCTGCGTTGGCATTGTCATCCATAAAAATTGCGTCGTTGTTCGGCTTCAAATGGTCTCCAATTAGCGGAACGTACCTATTTTCAGTTAATGATCGGTTCAGTTGAACCAGAGGACAATGTAAACACAGGCAACGCCATTATGGAGCCACCAACAACTTGCATAGTGCCTTGTTGACAACCTGGGTCCAAGGCTTCGTGGAATTTACGCCACACTCGAATACTACCATCAGGTCTTACCAACTGAAACCGGGACTCATTCGAGCAGGCGAGGCTTTCCAGTCGGCTCGGCTCCAACCGATGTGTCACGAACCCAAGAAGGGCGTTGCAGGAGATATCGCACTCTTAGCAAAGGCGCTCGCGACGGTCGTCTGCTGCCATAGCTCATTAACGCCAAATTTCGCTTCACTGTCCTAACCGACACGTCAGTCGTACGTCTCACATTGATTCCCAGGTTATTTCAAGCAGTGTTGCTTGTCTATTCGAACCGACAATTCTACGCAAACCCTAATCCTCTCAGTCGTTCTAGGTGCTTCAGTCCAGAACCGCGCTGCTGCTACGGTCGCAGGTTCGAATCCTGCCTGGGGCATGGATGTGTATGATGTCCTTAGGTTAGTTAGGTTTCAGTAGTTCTTAATTTAGCGGACTGATGACCTACGATGTTAAGTCCCATAGTGCTTAGAGCCATTTGAACCATTCTCAGTTGTTACGTGAAGACTATCGGCCACCATGTTGTTCGTGGCGAAAGGAATACCTGAGGTTTGGCCTTCTTGGCACACTCTTGATACTGTGGATCTCGAAATATTGAATTCCCTAACGATTTTCGAAATGGAATGTCCCCTGTGTCTAACTCTAAGTACCATTCCGGCTTGTAAGACTGTTAATTCCCGTCGTGCGGATATAATCACATCGGAAACCTTTTCCCTTGAATCATCTGAATGCTAGTGTAGCTCCGCCAAAGCACTACCCCTTTATACCTTGTATACGCAATACTACTGTCGTCTGTATATGTGCATATTGCTACCCCATGACTTTCGTGACTTCAGTGTAATATGCCAAAAAGTTCCTTGTTTATATCGCAGACCTCACAATACCGTCCTCTATGGATGAAATTTTCAGCAGTTTTTTTTGTCATATCTGATATTAGGAGCTTCAAGCAAATAATTATGGGAAAACAATGTTAAAAGAAGCGTCTGTCGCTGACAGGGTCCAGCTCACTCGCTCCCTGGTGATTAAAGGGAACGATCCAGCGACGAGTTGCGCCCTGCTACGCCGGCCGTCGCCATTCATCGACGCCGAGTCCCGCGCCTTGAAGTAATATCCCGCCGGCGCGCCGCCGCCGTCTTTCCTTTTATTCTCAATTCCGACATCCGAATATCGCGTTCCAGACATACTTGTGCGGTTTATTGCAGCCAAGTTTTACAGCCCTCGAGAACGCATCGCAGGTTTTTCCGGAGGCCGCCACCCGCTGTGTCTCTCTGCTCTTACTCCGTTCACTTCAGCCTTTTTATGACTCTCTTTCCCACAGTGAACTTCTCTATTTTCGCACATTCATCATTCGGTACTCTTTGACTGCCGGAAATCATAAAGATATTAACGTCTATTGACGAGCATGCTTAACGTTACTGCATTAATAATTCCCAGAATAATACTTATACCTGCACAAGTAGTCATAACCTCCCGAGTCTTTCATCGTAAAACGTACACAGGTATATAAGCATGCCATCTGCTACCTTCATATTTCATACATCCTGCTTAACACAGGCCCCTTTCTCTATGAAGATATTTTCTGCGTAGGCTGTTGGTTCATAGAAATACGCTATCAAACATGTTCGGACTCTCCTATGTAATGTGGGATTGATAACAGGGAGAGCGGACTTTTGAGTATGAAAGGAGGTGGGGAGCACTGTGTGGAGAAGTGGCAGCAACAGGATGTGTCCGTCAAGGGAGCTCAATGACTTCGAGTATGGACTAGTTTTTGATTGTCGCCTGACTGGTGATCTGTCAGAGACATTTCAATCCTTCTAAAGCCCCCACGGCGACTGTGTGCTGGCGTAAACTATTGCCAGCACACTGGTTGTCAAAGATGAAGCGCGACGATCGGTAGTAGGCCCTGGTTCAAGCGCACCTATCACTGGAGAGGCCAGAGACACACCGACAAGCAACGCGCCGCCAGCCCCCACTAGACAGCAGGTATTTAGGCAGCCGCCGCTGACCGGAGGGCCTCACTGACTCACTCAGGCTACGACTTTTTGTACTCATGTGGACGACCTCACACCTTTCCCTATTGAGAGACAATAGCCACTTTCCGCAGCATACAGCCATCGTGTTCAAGTCATTTTGTAATTGGTTTTGATCTTATGACTACTTCTGTAGATCCGCAAACAATCTAAGAGGGCTGCTATGAGTGTCTTCAAAATCATTTACGTAGTTTAGGGACAGCACAGAGCCTATAACACTTTCTTTGGGAACGCCAAATATCACTTGTGTTTCTGACGGGAAATTGCGAGTCCAATCGCACAATTGAACCAATACTCCATAGGCATACAATTTGCGTAAATGTCGCTTGCGAGGAACAGCGTCAAAATACTTCTAGGAATCTAAAAATAAACTCGCCGAATACAAATACCTTGGCATCAGCTGTTTTAATTTCGAAAATGGTTCAAATGCCTCTGAGAACTATGGGACTTAACAGCTGAGGTCATCAGTCCCCAAGAACTTAGAACTACTTAAACCTAACTACCTAAGGACATCACACACACACACACACACACACATGACCGAGGCAGGATCCGAACTTGCAATCGTAGCGGTAGCGCGGTTCCAGACTGTAGCGCCTAGAACCGCTCGGTCACAAAGCCGGTAGCTGTTTTAGGTATCTATGCAGCACCTATCGGTGGGATATGAAAATGTGTGCCCGACCGGGACTCGAAACCGGATTCCCCGCTGCAGGACATCCTGAGTTAGGTTTCCGTGAGTTCCTCAAATCGGTAAGGCAGATGCCGGGATGATTTTTTGAACGGGCACGGCCGCTTTTCTTCTCCCTCCTTCCCTAATACGAACTTGTGCTCCGTCTCTAATGACCTTGTTATCAACGGGTTTGGCGACGGACGTTAAACACTAATCTCCTCCTCCTCTTCCTCCAAGATTTTTGCGTTCAGCAAATTTATTGAAATTCATATAAGACTGCTGTCACTCGTAATTAACGTCTGTTCATCGAGACAGGCAAGTAAAGTTTCATTTCGTTTACTCTTCCCATCTGGGTGGTTCACTTTTCTCGTCAGGTAGTGCAGGTATCTTCCTTGTGTCTCCTTTTTGTTTTGTGAACCCTTTAATCGACCATTTTAGATGTACATAGAGTAAAACACATATGAAGCGGCGTACGTTGGGCAGTCCTTTTGCCGTATGCCAGTCGAAGCGGTATGCTAACGAAGGACCCTGGGCTCCGTGGCCCACAGTTAAGCTGTCGGCACACGGACTGTGCATCCGAGAGTTGAGGGTGCCGAGTTTCTGACGTCATAGCGTGGAATAGCACGTTCTGGAGCCTTTCCGAACGTGCAGAGCAATATCTGGCATGTTAGATATTCTGAGCGTGCGTCTGAACTTTGACCAATGAGATGGCACAACGCCAGCTATGTCACACGCACTCCGTCTCCCTTCAGTACAGAGTTGTGAGGCGCCATATTGGCATTTCAAGCCTATATGTATATTTGCCGTTTCTGAGCACCACCAAATTGAGAATCACTGGAAAACCCGTTGTTAACTGTGTGATTCGTTCCCATACAATAATGAGAAATATCATATTCGTGGCAAAAGAATTATTGTAAGTTGCGCATTATGAGAGTAGACTATTTGAAGGCAGCGACACACTGAAGATCCACCCAAAACGCAATGTTCTCTGTACAATTTGTCATAATTATATTGCAATTAGTAACATATCTACGATTAAGGGTTTCAGCAAGGGCTAGCATACTATGATTAGATGCAAGGGGTGTGTTGTTGGTTCAGCGAAAAGCTCAGCGTCACTGACATGTGTTGAGTTGTTTGTTGGGGCGGTGGTTCGCGTCTTCCACTTACAAATTTTTTTCTAACATTCGCTTTTTATTAGGTTCTGATACTTTATTATTAGTTTCATTTAAGTATTCCGTCTTCAGGCCACGAGTGGCCTACCGGGACCATCCGACCGACGGATAAGAGGGGCGTGATGTCAGCACACAACTCTCCCGGTCGTTATGATGGTATTCTTGACCGAAGCCGCTACTATACGGTCGAGTAGCTCCTCAATTGACATCGCGAGGCTGAGTGCACCCCGAAAAATGGCAACAGCGCATGGCAGCCTAGATGGTCTCCCTTCCAACTGCCGACCACGCCCGACAGCGCTTAACTTCGGTGATATCACGGGAACCGGTGTATCCACTCCTGCAAGGCCGTTGTTAGTTTAATATAAGTACATACTATAATATTTGATGTTATGTAAATATACACTACTGGCGATTAAAATTGCTACACCACGAAGATGACGTGCTACAGACGCGAAATTTAACCGACAGAAAGAAGATGTTGTGATATGCAAATGATTAGCTTTTCAGAGCATACACACAACGTTGGCGCCGGTGGCGACATTTACAACATGCTCACATGAGGAAAGTTTCCAACCGATTTCTCATACACAAACAGCAGTTGACCTGCGTTGCCTGGTGAAACGTTGGACTATCATCTCGGAGACCACGGCTGCGGTTACCCTTGATGCTACATCACAGACAGGAGCGCCTGCAGTGGTGTACTCAACGACGAACATGGGTGCACGAATGCCAAAACGTAATTTTTTTCGGGTGAATCGAGGTTCTGTTTACAGCATTATGATGGTCGCATCCGTTTTTGGCAACATCGCGGTGAACGCACATTGGAAGCGTGTGTTCGTCAACGCCATACTGACGTATCACCCGGCGTGATAGTATGGGGTGCCATTGGTTACACATCTCGGTCACCTCTTATTCGCATTGACGGCACTTTGAATAGTGGACGTTACATTTCAGATGTGTTACGACCCGTGGCTCTGTCCTTCATTCAATCCCTACGAAACCCTACATTTCCGCAAGATAATGCACGACAGCATGGTGCAGGTCCTGTACGGGCCTTTCTGGATACAGATAATGTTTGACTGCTGCCCTGGCCAGCACGTTCTCCAGATCTCTCACCAATTGAAAACGTCTGGTCAATGGTGGCCGAGCAACTGGCTCGTCACAATACGCCAGTCACTACTCTTGATGAACTGTAGTATCATGTTGAAGCTGCATGGGCAGATGTACCTGTACACGCCATCCAAGCTCTGTTTGACTCAATACCCAGGCGTATTAAGGCCGTTATTACGGCCAGAGGTGGTTGTTCTGGATACTCATTTCTCAGTATCTATGCACTCAAATTGCGTGCAAATGTAATCACATGTCAGTTCTAGTATAATATATCTGTCCAATGAATACCCGTTTATCATGTGCATTTCTTCTTAGTGTAGCATTTTTTTTTCTTTTTTTCTTTATTGAGGAGTGAGTTTGTTCGATTGACTTAATCTACAGGAGAAATTGCACCACTTGTATAAAGATATTTTGCTCCTTTTCCTTTTACGCTTCGTAATTCACATGTTGCAAAGATCCTGCTGCTGGGCAGGGACAGTGATCAAGTAAGACTGACCTTGGAGTTTTACTAAAATGTAGGAATGACGAAATAATATTTATCTTATGCGGAGAAGTATTCCAAAGTTGTACCTCACTATTTGTAATGGCACTTTTATAAGCCTGTGTTCGTACTGAATGGACATGGTATTTTCCTTTTCGTAGACGATGGAGGAAATATGCGTTTTAATGGAACTAACGTGGGAATTTTACGCGCGCCCGTTGAGTAAACAGCGTGATTTGCGATCGCGTTTACCACGTTGGGGCCCAAGTACCGTATGCACAAGTCGCATAGTTTCTGAGTGTCCAGCAGCACGTTGAACTTGGCACGCTCACCGTTCCAAGCCGTCGGCACACGGGCCGTGCTGTCGAACGTTAACGTAGACCGTGCCAAATTCAACGTCCTGCTGAACACTCAGGAACGATGGGACTTGTGCATGAATGCCAATATGGCGTCTCACAGCTCTGTACTGAAGGGAGACGGCGTGCCTGTGACGTTAGTGGCGTTGTGCCATCTCATTGGTCAACGTTCAGACGCACGCTCAGAATATCTGAGATGCCAGATATTGCTCTGCACGTTCGGAAAGACTCCCGAACGTGGTATTCCACGCTATGACGTCAGAAACTCGGCACCCTCAACTCTCGGATGCACGGTCCGTGTGCCGACGGCTTTAACGTTCGACAGTACGGTACGTGTGCCGACGGCCTTAGCCGCTGCGCGGTGTGCAGGCTGGCGGTGTGCGTGGTTTGGTGGGCAGAGGAGAAACGCGAGGAGGGTAGTGCAGGATGAGGCCGGGATGATTAAGCAGAGCCGGCCGCTGGCCGGGGCTGGCGCTGCGGGCGACACGGGAAGCCACTCGCCGCCCCCGCAGCCCCCGCCACCCCCGCCGCCGGCCTGCGTCACTGCCGCCCACGCGCCCTGCCCTGCCCTGCAGGCGTGACGCCCGCAGCACACCATCCGCAGGCGCCGTCGTTTACCTCTGACCTTTCTTGTAGCTCCGCCTCGTCTCCTGTTCAAACACTTTGCGGTCAGGCAATTGCCACACACGACGTGCTACTGTGTTACAATTTTACTGTAATTTGCCCAGGTGCGCTAAGGACTCGCCCTCTGGGGGTCCCTTACAAACTTAATTACATATACAGGGTTTTCGGAAATCGCTGTTACAAACTTCTAGAACTAGTAGACGATACTAAGTACGAGGTGTGTTTTCTTAAGTAAGATCCGTTTGAACATAAGCACACAACGAAAGGTTATTTCAAAAAATTAAATTTACTTGCAGAAAGTACATAGTGCCCTCTATTTTTAGGCATAGTTGCCAAGTTCAAACACGTATCATACCTCTCAACCACTTTTAAAATTTCCTCTTCATAAAAACCTGCCGCCTGCTCCGATAACCAAGAGTTCTCTGCCGTTTTCACGTCGTCGTCATCATTGTAACGGTTGCCTCTCAAGTGTTGTTTGAGGTGGAGGAACATTTGGTAATCGCTCGGCGCAAGATCAGGACTGTAGTGTGGGTGGTCTAAAACTTCCGAACCAAAACTGTCCAATAAATCGCGAGTCTGACCTGCAGTGTGAGATCTTGCATCGTCACGGAGATGAAAAATTCCCTTTGTCAGCATGCCGCGTCTTTTGTTTTGAATCGCTCTCAGGGTTTGACAGTATGCTTCAGCACTAATAGTGGTTCCTCGATGCATGAAGTCGACCAACAAAACACGATGATTATCCCAAAACACTGACGCCATGATTTTGCGCTGGGACAAAGTTTGTTTGGCCTTCCCCTTTACAGGAGAGTGGGTGTGTCTCCATTCCATGTCCTGTTGCTTCGATTCGTCCGTGATATGTGAAACCCATGTTTCGTCTCCAGTTACAATTTGACTCAAGAGGCCGTCACCTTCTTCCTGATAACGAGTCAAGAACTTCATCGCACACTCAAATCTTTGGTTTTTGTGGTCCTCTGTTAGAAGTTTCGGGACCCAACGGGAGCACAGTTTCCTAAACTTTAGGTGTTCAGAAACAAGGCTGTAAAGCACTGATATCGACACCTCAGTAAAATCGTTTGAGAGACCTGTTTTGTGAAGCGCCTATTCTCACGAATCCTCGCTTCAACTGAAGCCATCAAATCGTCTGTGATCAAAGAAGGGTGACCGGAGCGGTTCGCATCATGGCCGTCTTTGAATTCTCGTACTCACTTACGCACTTTGCTTTCACTCATAACAGTATCACCATACATTTCGCAAATCTGTCGATGATTTTCTGTAGCAGACAGGTTCCTTACTGATAAAAACCGTATCACTGAACGAACGTCACACGTGGCGGGCGAGTTGATAGTCTTAAACATTTTGAAAGCACAGAACAGAACCGTACAGGTTAGCTACATAGCTGAAACTCAGCACAGTTGTTCCCGAGGTATGCCAGTACACGACGCACGCGCTTGTTGCTGTATGCGTGTGAAATACTAGTGTCTACAACAAAACGGACCTTACTTAAAAAACTCGCATCGTACATGTCACTTTGGACACGAACCCATGTAAGAAAAAGGACCGTTTCCGTTCTGCGACGGTTCCAGTGCAGATGTGTAACAAATTCACGTCTGCCAAGGGAAAGAGAAAAGTCCCAGAGTTGCTTGTCCTTTATGCAATGGGGTAGACGGGATGACGTGTACAACGGCAGACGCTGTAGTGATGCCACTTAACGTGTGTTGCTGCGAGACGTTTTAACACCTGTGCATCTCCGATACAGTAAACGTGGTACGGTATACGTTTTCGGAATACACAAACATGCTGCTTGTCTGTGCCGAAGATCGAGGTAACATAAGAGTTGCTAGTCGGCTGCAACGTGGCACGAACGTGGTACGAACGTTTTGCTCGAGTTACGCAGCGGCTCCCAGGAACAGGTACCTTAACGCTTTCACCGTGAGGAGTTATGTCTGTGGTCATTCTCCACGGCAAAGCCGCACGCCCGAATCTGAAGAATCTGTATTTCATCGCGTTGAAGAGCATCCGTCTAAGAGCACTTGCAACGGGTGTTAGTCACAGTATCATCTGGGACGTTCTACGTGAGCAACAATTACATCCGTACCACTTACAAAGGGTACAAGCAATCGGTCCAGACGATTTTTCACAACGTGTGGCCTACTGTACGTGCTTCCTGTACCACTGCATCGACATACCACTGTTTCCGCGTCGTATTCTGTTCACATATGACTGTAAGTTTACTATAGACTGTCCTGAATTCGCGAAACAGCCATGCTTCCGCAGACGAAATCCCTCGTGCCACGCATGTTTGGGGATTTAAGCTTTTGTATCCCACCTAGAAGGCGGCGCGTGGGTCTGCTCCTAAAAATTGAAGGGTAGGCCGAATGTAGGAAGCTAGGAGGAGCAGGTGAGGTAGCACTTGCTACTGAAATTAAAAGTGGTTTTACTATATCGTAACACAGTGACCTGAATACATCAATATTACTTAACTTTGGCTGAGATGAGTACGTAGGTGAGAAGCTGTACATCAAGTTACAAAGGCAAAATCTGTAGTGGCTCGCCCACTATGAAATAGAAACAATGTTGCTTGGTCGTCTACTCGGAATCAAATGGGCTGAATCCGGAGCGGCGCTCGTAGACCTGCACAACGCCGGCTAGAGGGCGCTGTCGTCGGTGTCGTGGTGGCAACCTAGCAGAGTGCACATACGTTATCGCATCGTAGCTATCGATACCACATAAACACCAGTTTGGTATTAACGAGTGGGCAGGTATTCTGGGCGGTCATATCATTCGGCCAAACCTCCTTCCTCTCAAGCTATCTTGTTCTGCATACTTGATCTTCCTACAAAACTTACTGGACCAGTTCTTGGAAGCTGTGCCACCAAATGTCCCTCAGGAAATGTGCTTTCAGCGATATTGGTGCACTACCCTAAATTACACGTGAAGTTCGGAGACATATAAACAGACGATAAGGTGAAACATGGGTAGACCGAGATGATCAAACAGCGAGGCCGCCGAAATTGCCGGATTTAACGTCTGTGGACTACTAATTTTGGAGTCGTATGCAAAGTTTAATTTACGGGACTCGTGGAAAGACAGAGGAAGATCTACTAGAGTCTTTCTTTTTTTGGAATAATGTTACCACGTAATGTATAAATGTTAACACAAAGTGAGCCGTGGCGGGGTTGCTGTAGTCGCCTTTAGAATTCCTGGCACCACTATCTCGATCTGTCGTGCGATGTCCCTCTGGGCTGAGGCCACTAAGACCTTTGCTCGAGGTTGTTGATGGGACAGGGCGTGTCGTAGCTTGGCGAGTTGCGGAGTGTAACGGAGCGAGGTGGACGGTGTGAGAAGTCCACCCGGCGAGTAAGGCGAGCACTTGCGCAGGTGCCTTGGGCACACAGTCCGGCGATTCGTTGCTGGGCATATTTGTGGGCCGCTTTGAATCCGTGGCTGACTTAGAATGCTGACTTCGTGCGTAGCCTGGCCAGCCAGCTCTGTGACGCGACACACTGATGAGAGACTTGAAGCCAGTTTTGCTGTGCTTAATTCTGAGCCCACTTTGGAACCGGCAAGCTTCAACTTCGATTCGTGAACTTCAGTTAAGTTTGGATTCTGAAGTCTTAACTGTTATTTTCGTGTTGTTATCTATAGGTCTGTTGTGACAGTTACGATTTCTTAGCTGATCTATTTCACCACCAGATGGTTCCTTGAATTGTGGCTGTTTTCTTTTACTGAGTCGATATTGGTCTTGGTTGTTTGTTAAAAGGATATCTTAAACTGAGTGAGCCGATGGTTTCTTCTGAGACGGAGTGATAACGTGTTTCTTTCAAGCTGTGTCCGGGGACCTCTCTCCCGTCGTCACCCAGTACCTAGATGGTTGGGTTTTAGCCCACCTTCCTGGCAAACGTCTTTGAACACCCGATAAGTACCTTTCTCTTGTGATGCGGCCGGATGCTGGCTTCCGGGCATTACAGACGTCATTGCTCTGTTAATTATTTTGGCTCAGGAGGCGCTTGGGTCTCAGAATTTGACCGTTTGGCTAGTTATTGTTGCTTTCACGTAATAAACCTTGTGTTAATATTTCTTTTGCCAGTCTGTACTCAACGAAAAGGGCCTTGGAAGGCCGGTCCTCTCGTTGTAACCGTTCTTGGTCTTCCTATTTGGTGTAGTCTTGTGCTCTTTACGTATACGCCGTCTGTAGCACCCCTTATGAGGAGACAATTCAAACTCTTGTTTACTTAACGGAAGATGTTATTAAAAAAGGCCTGCCAGATTTCTGTTTGGTAACTTAACTGGAGCTGTTATCACTGAAGGCCTGTCTGCTTCCTATTTGGTAATTTTGCTAAACTAAATCGGTTATTATTGAAGGCCTACCTGTTCTCTATTTGGTGATTTCATTTAACTGAAGCTGTTATTAAAGAGGGAACTGTTCCCCTGGAATAGTACGGATTCGCGCCCTCCCATCGGTATGATGAAGAAGGGAACAAGATTCGTCAGATCGTGCAACGCTTTGCCACTGTGTCAGTGTCCAGTGCTGATGGTCACGTGCCCACTTCAATCGTAGTTGCCGATGTGACGTCAACTTTGGCGTATGCATGGGTTGTCGGCCGCGGAGGCCCATCATTAGGACACACTTGTATTCTGCCTAGCATTGAAGTCTGATATTAGTTCCACCACAATTCACGGTGTGCCCTGTTTCACCAGTCTGCCCAGCCTATGACGTCCGAGATATGTAATGACAAGTGGCCGCCCAACCCCAAGACGTCTGGACATGGTTTCACCTTGGTTTTGCCAGGTGTTGAAGATACTCATCACACCACTCCTCGAACACCTGACAAGTCATGCAGTTTCCGAAATGCTGTTTCTGAGCCTCCGACCGTCACAATATGCTGTCGTAGGAGGAAACTATATTTTGGTTGACTCTTATAGGAAAGTAAGCACTCGGAACTTTAATAGTGATGCAGAACGCCTCTCTTGCAGCGTCTGCCTCTGGAGTTGGCTGAGTATCTCCATGCGGTTTCGCTCTTACAAAATTAAATTGTGACGGAACTTGCTACTCTTCAATGGATCTTCTCTATCTCCTCTATCTGTATGTCAGTTCTATCTGGTGCAGATCCCATACTGAGGAGCAATATTAAAGTATTAGTAGAACGAGTGTTTCATAAGCCACTTCCTTTATTGATGGACTACATTTCCTGAGATTTCTTTTTACGAATCTCAGTCTGGTGTCTGCCTTATTCGCTCCATACACATACTCCTAAATATTTTATGGAAGTTACTGCTTCCAGTGATTGTTCTGAAATTTTGCAATCGTACATAATAGGTCTTCCTGCTGTGTATCTGCAGTACGTTACATTTGTTTAAGATAAGGGTGAATTGCCACTCCTTGCAGCAATTGTCGATCCCCTTTATGTCTTCCTGCATTGCCGGCTGGAGTGGCCGAGCAGTTATAGGCGCTTCAGTCTGGAACCGCGCGACCGCTACGGTCGCAGGTTCGAATCCTGCCTCGGGCATGGATGTATGTGATGTCCTTAGGTTATTTAGCTTTAAGTAGTTCTAAGTTCTTGGGGACTGATGACCTCAGAAGTTAAGTCCCATAGTGCTTAGATCCATTTGAACCATTCTTCCTGCATTCCGCTATTGTTGAGTCTAGGAATCCTGCATACTTGGTCAGCGTGCGGTTGGCTGACCTCTTCTCACAGCCGTCTCTTCTCTGTCGTTCCCGACTGGCGTGCCGGCGCTGATCTTCTATCACCCGCGGAAAGCCTAATGCAGTGTCAGAGGTTATCTAGTAGATGATGAGTAATGGTCCTCTAACACTCCCCTGTGGCACGCCCGAAGTTACTTTTACGTCTGACGGCCTCTCTTTGTTCAGAATCACGTGCTGTGTTCTGTTTGCTAGAAACTCTTCAGCCCAATCACACAATTTGTTTGATGTTCCAAACGGTCGTATTTTGTTCCTGCCCTCACTTCACTGTAGGCACTGCACATGTTGGTAGCTAACGATCTCCAGGAATTCGCCAAACATAAACCCTTCCATTGGATTGCTGCGGTATGTGATCCATCACTCCAAATCACACGTTCGCGGTGATTGACTGTTCAGTGCCGTCGCTCTCTACATCATGTCAAGCGTAGATTAGCGTTGACCACAGAAATTTGTGGCTTACGGGATGTTGCTACTTTTGTAGTTACAGTGACTGTTTCCACTGATTTCTTTTATTTATTTATTTTTTACAACCACCACACCCCGTGTCTACTTTTAAACTGACAGGTCTGCTTCTCATGACATCTTGTGGTCAATTCCTTATGAGATGGACGGGTACGGATTCTCTTAATCAGAGCCGCTGCCTTAGTTGGTGAAACAGCATCACACTCTTGGGCATTGGGATTGCAGTGCTATTTTTGTTTTCTACGTTAACTAAACACAAGTCATTCTACTTGCGATGTTTTATGCCTGGTAAATTCATTCATTTATTGACTTCTCTGGCGAGTCAGAACTTGATAATTTGCAAATGGATATGAGTCTAACGCACATGTGGCCAAAGATATTCAACCGTCAGCCGTTCTTGCAAGTCGCGTACGTAGCCTCTTTCCGCTGGAAGCAAGCACCGTAACTACTTTGGATGTTTTCTATCGCCACTACGCATGAGTGCTGTGAAATGATGTTATCTGTGTTTGCTATACTACTTGGAACCGAAGACCATGTGTATGCTTAGTGGGTATAATCATTTAGTTACCACTTGTATTCATGTTTCATGCGTTATGTACGACGTTAACTCTTAATATCTTCATTGCTAGTGAAGTTTCGCATTCTCTTTGGGGATTACTTATGCTGTTACCTAGCGAGTTCATCATACGTGCCAGTTTTATTTTAAAAATGTTAGCGCCTAAATGAAGGGAGACTCTTAAACAGACCTCATCCATAAGTGAGCAACTTTCCCAGATTTTTTTTTTTTTTGTAATTTACTGGCTTTCGAGAAGTTCCCACCCATCAGTCTCAGCAGTGTAAATTCAATTATGATGATACATACGCGAGGGAAACACAACACCCAGTCAGTGAGCGGAGAATATCTCTGAGAGGTTCAGGAATCGAACGCGGGCCCCTTCTGTTAGCAGTCCGGCGCACTGACTGTGCGCCTAACGAGGCGGACCCCCATATTTAGTTCCTCCTTTCTCACTCATCACCTACTGAAGGCCTTCAAAAGACCTTCGAGCATTAGGCGGTGCTATGCCTATGACCCGGTTTAACTGTACTTTCTTTGTCAGATGTACAACACTAGTGTTATTTAGCTAATTCTTTTGATGTAATTTTCAATTTCACAAGAGAAGCCGTCGAGCTTGCAGCAAATTTCTTTGAATTAGGATCAGATTCAATCTCACCAAATGCTGAGTTAGTATGCTTATACACACATCAAAAACAGTTTTGCATCACCCCGGTTCCCAGAACTGCTGAAGACAGACGTTGAGTGTGGATATTGTATTACAGACACAGTCCATTAGCCGGCCCGTGTGATCGAGCGGTTCTAGGCGCTACAGTCTGGAACCGCGCGACCACTACGGTCGCTGGTTCGAATCCTGCCTCGGGCATGGATGTGTATGATGTCCTAAGGTTAGTTAGGATTAAATAGTTCTAAGTTCTAGGGGACTGATGACCTCAGAAGTCAAGTCCCATATTGCTCAGAGCCATTTAAACCATTTCAACACAGTCCCATTGACTGCTCAGAGATGTCACCCGCCCTAAGATGTAAACAACCATGCATGAGCAGCGCCTATTGGACGGAGGGAGTTCGACAGCCAATCAGTTCCAGTCACTCTACCAGGAAGGAAGCACATGGCTCGTGTTGTCTGTAGTTCAGCCACGCGTATACGCTCAATACCACGGTTCGATCGCGTCCGCATTGTTACTTTGTGCCAGGAAGGACTCTCAAGAAGGGAAGTGTCTAGGCGTCTCGAAGTGGACCAAAGCGATGTTGTTCGGACATGGAAGAGAGAGACAGAAACTGTCAATGACATGCCTCGCTCATGGCCGCCCGAGGGCTACTACTGCAGTGGATGACCGCTACCTACGGCTTATGGCGCTGCAGAACCCTGACAGCAACATCACCCTGTTGAATAATGCTTTTCATGCAGCCCCAGGACCTTCTGTTACAACTCAAACTGTGCGCAATAGGCTGCATGATGCGCTACTTCACTCCCGACGTCCATGGCGGGGTCCATCTTTGCAACCACGATACCATGCAGCGCGGATCAAATGGGCCCAACAACATGACGATTGGCATCATGTTCTCTTCACCGATGAGGGTCGCATACGCCTTCAGCCATACAATCTTCGGAGGCGTGTTGGGAGATAACCCGGTCAGGCTGAACGCCTTAGACACACTGTGTCCAGCGAGTGCAGCACGGTGCAGGTTCCCTGCTGTTTTTGTGTGGCTTTATATGGGGCCGACGTACGCCGCTGGTGGTCATGGAAGGCGCCGTAAGACTGCACAATACGTGAATGCCATCCTCCTCCCGCTAGTGTCACCATATTGGCTCCACGTTGGCGAGGCATTCGTCTTCATGGGGGACAGTTCGCGGCCCCATCGTGCACATCTTGTGAATGACTTTCTTCAGGACAATGACATCGCTCGACTAGAGTGGCCAGAATGTTCTCCAGACATGAAACCCATCGAACATGCCTGGAATAGATTGAAACGGGCTGTTCATGGACGACGTTACCCATCACCCACTCTGAGGGATCTACGCCGAATCGCCATTGAGGAGTGGGACAATCTGGACCGACAGTGCCTTGATGAACTTGTGGATAGTATGCTATGACGAATACAGACATGCATCAAAGCAAGAAGACGTGTTACGGTGTGTACAGCAGTCTGTTCCACCACCTCTGAAGGTCTCGCCATATGGTGGTACAACATGCAGTGTGTGGTTCTTATAAGCAATAAAAAGGGCGGAAATGATGTATATGTTGATCTCCATTCCAATTTTTTGTATAGGTCCCGGAACTCTAGGAACCGAGGCGATGCAAGACTTCTTTTTGATGTGTGTATATTGCGGTCAGTGGTGTTCCACACAATTTTTTATCTTTTTGATATATACTGAGAGGTCTGCAGTGAACGGATGATTCCTATAAAGGAACACGCAGTTACATTAAAGTTTTCAGTTGCATGTTATTCAATTTCTGGGACTAACTGTTCTGTTGTTATTGTTTGTTTGTCGATTTGGGGGAGGAGAGCAAACAACGAAGTCATCGGTCCCATCGGATTAAGGAGGGATGGAGAAGGGAATCGACTGTGCCCTTTCAAAGGCACCATACAGGCATTTGCCTGAAGTGTTTTACGGAAATCACGGAAAACTTAAATCAGATGGCCGTATGCAGGTTTGAACAGCTGTCGTCCCAAATGTAAGGTCAGAGTGCTTAACCATTGCGGCGCATTGTTCGGGGTTTTTATGTAGTTGACTGAGGTTCACTTGATCTATCATAACATAATGTGAGGTAGTTTGATGAAATATGCATGCAGCAGCTTTTTTCTGATTGAGGTAACTATCAAGAATCTATCGAAGTCACATGCGTTGTAACTAGGGTATATCCTGCCTTGAAGAGCCTTCACACAAGTAGCTAACTTAAGCTGGGCGCAAAGCTCCCCGGTTTCACTTTAAACATATCTACATCTGTCTTAAAACTGAAGTGCCTCAAGTACGAGCGTCAAGTTTATTTCACTTATCACATACCCTCACAGGAAATTGTTTCCATGGTACAGCACAAAACATGATATTATTGTGGAGATGAATAAGAATGGTAATAACGGAAAACAAAAGAGAGAATTATACATTTATGTTGCAATAATTTATAAAATTAAATACAAGTTTTCATTGAGGTCAACAGCATCCGGTGTTAGTTTCAGAAAATCTACATTACTCAGATACAATGTTACAGAACAATCCTGGATGATGTGTTGCATGTTCAGCAGTTTCAAAACAGACCGAACACTTTTTTTGACTTCAAACGAACGTTACTGAATACTTCATGTATTTGTGCGGATGCGACTTGCTGTTTTCCACGTATGACGGGGTAATTCGAAGCCTGATGGTGTATTGTACATCAGTGAGAATACCTGGTGTTGCTTGATGGATCCACATTTGCTCTTCCAATGGTATGTAACAAATCTTTCATCAAGAAGCTCTACCGCAGTTTTCATTGCTGGTTGTCTCGAAGTTCAGACAATCCGATGCAACACTTCAGAATGGGAAGTTCGGGTTTGTCCAGCAATTTCTTACACTCGGGGATTAGAGCTTCCTGTCTTCTGGATTCGGGTGGAGAGATGTGACTTGGTGTTGGAGCCAGTAAGATGGTGTAGTTTTCAGACAGCTTGTGACCGTACGCAGTGTTGGCGAGAGTGCTGATGTGGTTACCGTTTAGTCATACAGGAGCGTAGTATTCTGCGGTGCTGTACGCTGTTCCCAGTATAGCCTAGAGAAGTGATGCAGCTGTTGATCCGCAGATGGCAGTGGCCTCTCTGTTACTGAGATGTAAGCACAAGCATTCTTTCTTACTAGGGCTGTGTTAGAATCGCCACTTACTATAGAACTGCCACAAGACAGGGGAATCGTCTGTGAATATCCTTTCAGTTCCGTCCATAGCACACCAACAACTAGGTCATCCGCACAAGCGAGTTTTCGTCAGACAGTATTAGGAATTTCTCGAGAATAACGGTATAAGAGGATTGATGGAAGTCCAGTTGCTAGCTGTACCGCTGGTGGATCTATTATGACATCGCTTGCCGTCACTTAGCTAGTGAAAACAACGTATATCGCCTTCCACTTACAGTTAAGATATTTTACATAACGCTCTAACTCAGTAAACAAGGCAATCTTGAATATAATGTTACGTATAATCTGTCGTGATTGCAGAAATGTTTACTCACATGACCGGTTTCGGTTTCTCTAGAACCATCATCAGATCTGCAATTTCGGTTACTGGGGTAACACATGCTGCGTGTGAAGGCTGCTGTGTGTGGAAGGGTCACTCCTGTAACCGAAACAGCAGATCTGAAGATGGTTCTAGGGGAACCGAAACCGGTGTTGTGAATAAACATTTTTGCGATCAAGACGGAGTATAAGTAATATTGTATAACCAGTGATAGCAGTATCCCATCGAACATTATGTATGTTTTTGCAAGTCTTGAATATGTCTGTTAGCGACAATTGTAAGTTCCTAATTAATTAAGTACTCTGTTAATCTGCTGCCGATATTCTTATTTATTTATTTATTTAGACTTCATCTATGTTTCGATACCACTAAGACTATCTCCTTTAGAAGAACAAGGAGTTACTTAGATTACGTTACGTAAAACATTTTACAACCATCATGAGCTGAGGCGTTCACGTCACATATAGACAATATGATTATTCATAAAAAACCCAAAATTTTAAGCAAAAAGCAGATGTGGCTACTAAACAAACTAACGTTTACTCAATAGCCACACCAGTTTTTAATTTTACCATTGTCTGCATGTGACTTGAACCCCTCAGCTCGTGATGGTCTTAACACGTTTTACATAATGTAGTCCTAGTAACTCCTCTTTCGTCTGAAGAAGATACACTTAGCTGTATCGAAACCTGGGTCAAGTCATAAAAAAATAATACTCAGCAATTGATTGAAGATGTACTTTGTTAATTGTATCTCGATAAGACGTGGAAAGCATCTCTAAACATTATCAACCTTTTTGATGATGTAATTCTTTGAATAAACATAGTATTATAGTGAGTGAATTCAGCATTCACATTGGCACTGTTTGCATATTATTATTCCTCTACCACTACTCTTCGCTAATTTCGTCTTTTTTATCTTACTTGCTATTGTATGTATATTTACGTATCTTTTTGGGGATGCACTTAGACTTAAATATATGCAGTGATTTTTTTAGATAATTGTACGTACTGCCGGCAGCAGTGGCCGAGCGGTTCTAGGCGCTTCAGTCTGGAACCGCGCGACAGCTACGGTATTAGGTTCGAATCCTGCCTGGGGCATGAATGTGTGTGATGCCCTTAGGTTAGTTATGTTAGGTAGTTCTAAGTTCTAGGGGACTGATGACCTCAGTTATTAAGTCTCATAGTGCTCAGAGCCATTTGAACCATTTTAAGTACTTAAATGGTGCACTTAGTCAAATGCATAATATGTGGCGTGCGCTGTATCCCGAACAATCAGAATACAGTAGATCGTTCCTCACTTGTGCTTGGTATAAACGCCGTGACAGATTTAAATTTGACACCTGTCCGCTGACGTGAGCTTGAGTCTACGTTGTGGAACTCGTCATATTTCTACGTTCTTGTAATCGTGGCGGATCTTACACGCTTTGTACTTTTCTTTGGGAGATATTGATTGTGTGACAATTCTTTTAAGGATCGTCTTGAGAATTTTTATAATTTATACTACTTTGAACTTCTGTTCAGTGAATTCCGTAGTTAGATTTATAATGAGTTTCACAGAAAACCGAGTTCTTTTGTGTGTAATGTTATTGGGTTTTATTTTATTACGTTTTCGAGTTAAGGAGAAGTTATTGTCGAGAAGCCGAAAAATGGGTAAGTTTAATATTTTTTCATAAAAGGATTGTTTTTATTAAAATGGGGGTTTTACCACTTTGTTATACATACATTCGTGTATGAAAACATTTGCTTATTTCATAACAAGTTAAACTGGTGACTGCAGCCTTCTTCAAAGTATATGCCTCGCGGCGTGTCCTGGTTTGCGCGAAGTGTTGCACAGACTCGTAACTATTTCTGAAAACCATAAAACTAGAAAATTCTTAAATAAGAATAAATTTGAGGGTCCTCCACTGTGGGGTTGTGAAACAAAACTCATTAAAAATGGCAGCTTTGTGAAAAATGTTGTTTCGAGATAAATGCATTTAAAATTTGGAGTAACAAAAGAAAGATTGTTTAAAAACTTACGGTTAATCTGCAATTCCAGTCCATAGAGGCATCGTTCCTCTTCCTCAGACATGCTTTGTTTTTGAATTTCGTGTTGTATTTTTTTCAATCCGAGCTCTTTTAGCCAACTGAGACATCCCTTGTTCCACGGCGATTGCTCATTTCCTGTCACATAACTCCGTGAAGTGTTTGCTGTTCGCCCCTACGACAATTTCCGGGACATCCATAGTCTTCAGAATAGATAAATAACCTTCGTTGAATATATTTGCAACTGTATAATCGTATGCTCCACTTCAACCGTTTTTGTCCCACAATGAAGATGCTTTGGTACCAGTTTTTAAATCCACGTGTTGAAGAACTCGTTATTATTTTTCAAATTGACACCGGTACAACTTGCAATAGGTAACCGCAAGTGAAGAGGCATGCGCAGGGTAGACTAGCGTGGAGACCTGCATCATGCTAGTGTTAGGACTGAAGACCATAATAACAGTGTTTAAGCTTCACTCTGTTAGCACTGTAACTTTTTTTGTGAAGTGTAAACTATTGTTGTTGTTGTGGTCCTCAGTCCTAAGACTGCTTTGATGCAGTCTCCATGCTACTCTATCCTGTGCAAGCTTCTTCATCTCCTAGTACCTACTGCAACCTACATCCTTCTGAATCTGCTTAGTGTATTCATCTCTTGGTCTCTGTCTACGGTTTTTACCCTCCACGCTGCCCTCCAATACTAAACTGGTGATCCCTTGATGCCTCAGAATATGTCCTACCAACCGATCCCTTCTTCTAGTCAAGTTGTACAACTAATTCCTCTTCTCCCCAATTCTCTTTAATACCTCCTCATTACTTATGTGATCTACCCATCTAGTCTTCAGCATTCTACTGTAGCACCACATTTTGAAAGCTTCTATTCACTTCTTGTCCAAATTATTTATCGTACGTGTTTCACGTCCATACCTAGCTACACTCCATACAAATACTTTCAGAAACGACTTCCTGACATTTAAATCTATACTCGATGTTAACAAATTTTTCTTCGTCATAAACGCTTTCCTTGCCATTGCCATTCTACATCTTATATCTTCTCTACTTCGACCACCATCAGTTACACTCCTGGAAATTGAAATAAGAACACCGTGAATTCATTGTCCCAGGAAGGGGAAACTTTATTAACACATTCCTGGGGTCAGATACATCACATGATCACACTGACAGAACCACAGGCACATAGACACAGGCAACAGAGCATGCACAATGTCGGCACTAGTACAGTGTATATCCACCTTTCGCAGCAATGCAGGCTGCTATTCTCCCATGGAGACGATCGTAGAGATGCTGGATGTAGTCCTGTGGAACGGCTTGCCATGCTATTTCACCTACTATGTTTCCTTCTCTCCCTTTTCCTACTGACGAATTCCAGTCACCCATGACTATTAAATTTTCGTTTCCCTTCACTACTTGAATAATTTCTTTTATCTCATCATACATTTCATCAATTTCTTCGTCATCTGCAGTGCTAGTTGGTATATAAACTTGTACTACTGTAGTAATGGCCACAATAATGCTTTCACTACGCTGTTTGTAGTAGCTTACCCGCACTCCTATTTTTTTTTTTTTTTTGTTCATTATTAAACCTACTCCTGCATGATCCCTATCTGATTTTATATTTATAGCCCTGTATTAACCTGACCAGAAGTCTTGTTCCTCCTGCCACCGAACTTCACTAATTCCCACTATATCTAACATTAACCTATCCATTTCCCTTTTCAAATTTTCTAACCTACCTGCCCCGATTAAGGAATCTGACATACCACGCTCCGATCCGTAGAACGCCAGTTTCTTTCTCATGATAACGGCGTCTTTTTGAGTCGTCCCCGCCCGGAGATCCAAATGGGGGACTATTGTACCTCTTAAATATTTTACCGAAGAGGACGCCATCATCATTTAATCACACATTAAAGCTGCATACCCTCGAGAAAAATTACGGCTGTAGTGTCCCCTTTCTTTCAGTCGTTCGTAGTACCATAACAGCAAGGCCGTTTTGGGTAGTGTTACAAGGGCTGATTAGTGAATGATCCAGACTGTTGCCCTTGCAACTACTGAAAAGGCTGCTGCCCCTCTTCAGGAACCACACATTTGTCTGGTCTTTGAACAGATGCCCCTCCGTTGTGGTTGCACCTACGGCACGGCTATCTGTATCGTTGAGGCACGCAAGCTTCCCCACCAACGGCAAGGTCCATGGTTCATGGTGTGAGGGGGGAGGGGGAACTATGAACAGTAAAAATTATAATTTCGTCAAAGTACTGTGTAGAACAATTTAAGCTGCAGCATATCTCATTGTTTCTGCTCCATTCCAACACTTTGCACAATGTTGTACGCAAAGTATTTGTCCTGGTGTGAACAGAAACGATGAGACTTGTTTTATGTAAATCTTTCAGTACTCGTAAGCTACATTACCCGAAGCCATTGAGCTATGGAAGGAACAGGTAACCTAAGGAAGGTGCGTAACGTTTGGCTGCTGTGTACAGCAGGTAGGGATGGCGGTCATAGCTGAAAGTACGTGTTTTCGGTTATATCATTTTTGTTTTCGACGCCAATTTAACCTGTCTGATAAAACCGCTCAAAATAAGCGGTTTTTTAAGTAACCGATTTTCGGTTTTTTATTCCTATTGTTTCCTGCAATAAACGCAGAAATCGAACAAAGATTGACAAGTTTTGACTCTCTCAGTTTCTAGATACGTAGAATCAAAATATTAAATCAAATTGACAAATAAAACTTAGTCTGGCCACTGTTCTCTGCTTTTCTCTAAAAGTGATAATACTACTAAATATCACTCAGTATTCTCTGGTTAATTCTAATTTTTTGAAACTCTGTTCAAAAATCACGTAGTAATCGAGAATCACACTACTGTTCGTACATTACGAATAGTCAGTGCTAAAGGATGAAGTCTGAGGTTGACAAACTCTAGTTTTCGTGCTAATTAGGTCGTTTTCAAGAGCTTCAAGCAGCTATTGTGTAGACACAGGCAGCACATCAGGTACTGTCTATTTTTATCGTAAACTACGAATGAACTCATACTATGTAGAAACTGTTAAGTTTTCTCGTCATATGATGTCGCAAGTTCGTTGTGGCTGCTACCGTTTCTAATCTCTTCAAGCAAATGGAGCATTGTATTTCACTGATACAACACTTCTGAAAATACTTCGAGACTAGGGATGGTCCCACTGTAATACAACTGATATCCGACAACGACAGTGAGAAACCCCTATATAGAACAGATGGGGCAACCTTACAAAATGCGTGTACACGTGTAGCATCTAATAGGCCACGCCACATGGTAATAGTACATTACTGTCTCAACAATGCGTACCAATTATTATGCCCTGTGCTTGTTGCTCGTTTCAGTCGGCATTGTTATTATAGTAGCACTGATCGCTTTTCCAATTATGTATTAAGAAGTAATATTTTAATCCTTAACTGCTGTCGTGGGATCCTGCAGAACCGCAGGTGATATGAACACAATACATCCTATGTGAACGGAACAAGAGATGGCGCCTGTGTTCTTGGTAGTCCTCAGTGAAGTAATGCCGTTTAATGCGGAGTGTTGGATGCCATGTTTCCGGTAATGGCTCAAACGGCTCCAAGCACTATGGGACTTAACATCTGAGGTCATCAGTCTCCTAGAACTTAGAATTACTTACACCTAACGAACCTAAGGACATCATACACATCCATGCCCTAGACAGGATTCGAACTTGCGAACGTAGCAGCCCCGTGGTTCCGGAATGAAGCGCCTAGAACCGCTCGGTTCGAATGGATGTGTATGATGTCCTTAGGTTAGTTAGGTTTAAGTAGTTGTAAGTTCTAGGGGACTGATGACCTCAGAAGTTAAGTCCCATAGTGCTCAGAGCCATTTTGAACTGATCCCGCGTTTTTGCAATCTGATCAGTAGAGCACAGTAGATGAGGATGAATTTATACTAAATGATCGTGACTCCACCTCTGAAGTTACATCAGAAAGTAGTTGAAAAGGCTGAGATGAAGAGGCGTGTTTTAGGCCTTCCGCTGACAAACATTTTTTTGGAAAAAATCAGTGCCTCAAGTGGTCAAAAAAGCTCCTCCTGCAACCCTTACCCGTGCTCTCAGTATAGTTAGTCGGCTTCCAGGCGCTAGACGTGAAGCAAAGACGCTTGATTCAACTGACGTATTATCTGCTTGGGAATTGTTCATTACTGAAAATTTATTACAACTAATACTCACCAATGCAAACGTCAAGATGCATGACATGTCAAACAAATACTGAGCTCCTCAACCAGCATTCATAAAGCCGCTAGATCTAATAGAACTGAGAGCATTTCTAGGTCAGCTTTATTTATCTGGAGTAATGAAATCTAATCACGGAAATGTTGCTGGACTTTCTGCTAATGATGGAGCTGGTCGTGACGTGTCGAACCACTATGAGCGTCCCATATTTTTATTCATTTTGTCTTGTTTGCGTTTCCATTGTGCTACTACAAGAGATGCTAGGAAGGCTGATGACAGACTTGCAGCCATTAGAGATGTCTCGGAACTCCTTATAGACAAATGTCAAAAGTATTATACTCCAGGAGCGAACGTGACAATCTATGAAATGTTAGTACCTTTTCATGGTAGGTGCAGATTTCGCCTTATATGCCTAAGAGGCCAGCCAAATACAGCCTTAATGTTATGTGCCTTTGTGATTCACGAACGTTCTACACTCCTGGAAATTGAAATAAGAACACCGTGAATTCATTGTCCCAGGAAGGGGAAACTTTATTGACACATTCCTGGGGTCAGATACATCACATGATCACACTGACAGAACCACAGGCACATAGACACAGGCAACAGAGCATGCACAATGTCGGCACTAGTACAGTGTATATCCACCTTTCGCAGCAATGCAGGCTGCTATTCTCCCATGGAGACGATCGTAGAGATGCTGGATGTAGTCCTGTGGAACGGCTTGCCATGCTATTTCCACCTGGCGCCTCAGTTGGACCAGCGTTCGTGCTGGACGTGCAGACCGCGTGAGACGACGCTTCATGCAGTCCCAAACATGCTCAATGGGGGACAGATCCGGAGATCTTGCTGGCCAGGGTAGTTGACCTACACCTTCTAGAGCACGTTGGGTGGCACGGGATACATGCGGACGTGCATTGTCCTGTTGGAACAGCAAGTTCCCTTGCCGGTCTAGGAATGGTAGAACGATGGGTTCGATGACGGTTTGGATGTACAGTGCACTATTCAGTGTCCCCTCGACGATCACCAGAGGTGTACGGCCAGTGTAGGAGATCGCTCCCCACACCATGATGCCGGGTGTTGGCCCTGTGTGCCTCTGTCGTATGCAGTCCTGATTGTGGCGCTCACCTGCACGGCGCCAAACACGCATACGACCATCATTGGCACCAAGGCAGAAACGACTCTCATCGCTGAAGACGACGCGTCTCCATTCGTCCCTCCAGTCACGCCTGTCGCGACACCACTGGAGGCGGGCTGCACGATGTTGGGGCGTGAGCGGAAGACGGCCTAACGGTGTGCGGGACCGTAGCCCAGCTTCATGGAGACGGTTGCGAATGGTCCTTGCCGATACCCCAGGAGCAACAGTGTCCCTAATTTGCTGGGAAGTGGCGGTGCGGTCCCCTACGGCACTGCGTAGGATCCTACGGTCTTGGCGTGCATCCGTGTGTCGCTGCGGTCCGGTCCCAGGTCGACGGGCACGTGCACCTTCCGCCGACCACTGGCGACAACATCGATGTACTGTGGAGACCTCACGCCCCACGTGTTGAGCAATTCGGCGGTACGTCCACCCGGCCTCCCGCATGCCCACTATACGCCCTCGCTCAAAGTCCGTCAACTGCACATACGGTTCACGTCCACGCTGTCGCGGCATGCTACCACTGTTAAAGACTGCGATGGAGCTCCGTATGCCACGGCAAACTGGCTGACACTGACGGCGGCGGTGCACAAATGCTGCGCAGCTAGCGCCATTCGACGGCCAACACCGCGGTTCCTGGTGTGTCCGCTGTGCCGTGCATGTGATCATTGCTTGTACAGCCCTCTCGCAGTGTCCGGAGCAAGTATGGAGGGTCTGACACACCGGTGTCAATGTGTTCTTTTTTCCATTTCCAGGAGTGTATTTATGCAATACATTTGTGTACACAGACAAAGGGACAAATGAAAGTTCAATTCCAACCCAGCATGTTTTGAAATCAATAACACCAATTGAGGGAAGCAATAGAAATGTGACAGTAGACAATTGGTTCATGTCACTTGATCTCTGTGATTAACTGGAAGCCAAAGAGTTGAATGTGTTAGGCACTCTAAAACTAAATAAACCGCAGATACCAGAAGAATTCAAACCAAACAGAAAGTGCCAAGTAGAATCTGCATTATTTGGGCATAACGAAGGAAGAACAATTTGTTCTTATGTTCCTCGGAAAGGTCGAGCTGTTGTGTTTCTTTCACCTATGCACCACGATCAGAAAATTAGTACTCAAAAGAGAAACCCTGAAATGATCATTGCTCACAATGCCACAAAAGGAGGAGCGGATGCACTGGACGAAATATGCGCCAACTTTTCGGTATCACGGCGAACAAAGAGATGGCCAACGTATATATTTTATGCCATTTTAAACATAATGGGGGTCAATGCTGCTGTTTTATTTCAGTGCACCAAACAACTTGATCAAACTGGTGATTTAAAAAGAAGAGAATTCCTACAAAGGCTTGGAATGGATTTACTAAAATCCCATATACAACGTCGAGATATCGTACCCCTTTCTCGTGAACTGAGAGACATTGTTGTTAAACATGGTGGGACACCTCTTGCCTCAACATCTCCAGAGCCAGAACCAATGAGGAAAGCAAGACGCTATATGTGTGGAAGAAATGTGGACAAGAAAACCAAAAGAGTGTGTGAAAAATGCATAAAACCTAATTGTCCCAATCACAGATCTTCGGTGTGCCAAAATTCTCTGTACTCATATTTCAAGAGCGTAAAAATGTTTATAACATTCAGTGATAAAAGTACAATTTAAAATAAAACTTATCTAAATTACAGTTTCGTTTAACTTATTGCGGTACTCCGAGACCCCACTAGAATGAGCATTTCACTAGATTAATTAAGGATTAAAGCAAAGTAAATTATACGAATTAAAATTTCTCCTAGTTTTTAAATATTTATTTAGATCTAGAAAAGGCATATGACCGGGTTCCTAGGAGGATGTTATTGTCTGTTCTACGAGATTATGGAATAGGAGGCAAACTTTTGCAAGCAATTAAAGGTCTTTACATGGATAGTCAGGCAGCAGTTAGAGTTGATGGTAAATTGAGTCCATGGTTCAGAGTAGTTTCAGGGGTAAGACAAGGCTGCAACCTGTCTCCACTGTTGTTCATATTATTTATGGATCATATGTTGAAAACAATAGACTGGCTGAACATAAAATAAGCAGTCTCACATTTGCGGATGACTTAGTTGTGATGGCAGATTCGATTGAAAGTCTGCAAAGTAATATTTCAGAGCTAGATCAGAAATGTAAGGACTATGGTATGAAGATTAGCATCTCCAAAACGAAAATAATGTCAGTGGGAAAGAGATATAAACGGATTGAGTGCCAAATAGGAGGAACAAAGTTAGAACACGTGGACGGTTTCAAGTACTTTCGATGCATATTCTCACAAGATGGCAATGTAGTGAGAGAACCGGAAGCGAGGTGCAGCAAAGCTAATGCAGTGAGCGTTCAGCTACGATCTACTGTCTTGTGCAAGAAGCAAATCAGTACCAAGACTAAGCTATCTGTGCACAGTTCAATCTTTCGACCAGCTTTGTTGTATGGGAGCGAAAGCTAGGTGGATTCAGGCTACGTTATCAATAAGGTTGAGATTACGGATATGAAAGTAGCTAGGATGATTGCAGGTATTAGTAGATGGGAACAATGGCAGGAGTGTGTCCACAATGAGGAAATCAAAGAAAAACTGGGAATGAACTCTATAGATGTAGCAGTCAGGGCGAACAGGCTTAGATGGTGGGGTCATGTTACACGCATGGGAGAAGCAATGTTACCCAAGAGAGTCATGGGTTCAGCAGTAGAGGGTAGGAGGAGTCGGGGTAGACCAAGGAGAAGGTACCAGGATTCGGTTAAGAATGATTTTGAAGTAATAGGCTTAATATCAGAAGAGGCACCAATGTTAGCACTGAAAAGGGGATCATGGAGGAATTTTATAAGGGGGGTTATGCTCCAGACTGATGGCTGAAAGGCATAATCAGTCTTAAATGATGATGATGATTTAAAAATTAAATATTTTAGTACTGCTACTCTGGCTAATTGATATTTCCTACTTTTTACCCGGTTATTATTAAAAAATAGAAAAGCAGCTGTTATAACTGAGATCAGCCAGATACTGTAAAATACCAGTTATTCAGTACTAAAATAGGCCTACCGGTATCGGTTTTAGCGGGCCAGTTTTTCCCACCCCTAAAAGCAGGAATGGCAAGTCTTTGAGGCACACGATACGTACGGCTGCCGCCTTCTATGACTGCCCTCCCTCGGAGCTGTTGTTAGCAATCCGCGTCGGCCGTCTCTACCGACCTGCGGCCGCGTAGGCAGAGGTGCGTCGCCCCCGGATGTTTAGGAGAGCCGCTGTTTGCGAGCCGACGTCAGCTGATGCCGTCGACGCCCACGGCCGCTCTGACGAGATGTCCCTAACTTGAGCCCAGTCGCTGCACCCGGCGCTTCCCGTGCCTCGTATCTTAATCTGTCTCAAACGATCTGCTCAAACGCCTGCCGTCATGTGTAAGTACACTACAGAAATAAAATACTGTCAACAAGCAAACAATCATGAATCGGATCAGTTATCACACATATGCTGACGTCAGAAAGGAAACTGCTTAGCTCAACTCCGACTTTTGCGAATAGGTCAAAATATGAAACTTCCTGGCAGATTAAAACTGTGTACTGGACCGAGACTCGAACTCGGACCTTCGCCTTTCGCGGGCAAGTGCTCTGCCAACTGAGCAACCCAAGCACGACTCACGCCCTGTCCTCACACCTTTGGTTATCTGCCAGGAAGTTTCATATCAGCGCACACTCCGCTGCAGAGTGATAATCTCATTCAGGTCAAAATATGTTGGGAAAGAAGGTGCATTAGGTCCTATGCAAATTGAAAAGTGTGTCCCTAATCAGCGACATACGTATTACTTAGTAAAGGGAACAGAATACTGGATTTACAGGATGATCATAATTAAAGTTAAACTTTCAAAATGCTGTAGAAATAATACAAACGGCCAGAATGACGGATACACGGCTTTTCCTCCTTTAGCGTCTGCGACGTTCGCCATGACTGTCTCAATGCAGGATCGCGCTCTGCTTGTTAAGCTGTATTACAAGAATGATGACTATGCACACGTCGCACTGCAGAAGTTCCGGACACTGAAGGGTTTGAAAAAGGCGTTGGTCTGATGACTGCCGTGGGTCTGAAGAAAGTAATTCGGAAATTCGAAAAGACGGGTTCTTTTGGTGTGCAACCTGGTAGAGGGAGGAAACGACGTGAGTCGAAGGCGGTGGAAGCAGTGGCCACAGCAGTGCAGGAGAAGACGAGTAGTGCTGTGGAAACGGAGAATTGCCACAACATTGGACATACCCGTGAGCACGGTACGTAAGGTCCTACGAAACATCCTTCTTTGCTATCCATTCAAAATTACACAAGTGCACGAGTCGCTTACTGTTGACCTGCCAGCAAGTGCGACTCTTTTTGAACTTCTTGCTCGCCCATGGAAGTGGACAAATGGTTCCAATGGCTCTGAGCACTGTGGAACTTAACATCTATGGTCATCAGTCCCCTAGAGCTTAGAACTACTTAAACCTAACTAACCTAAGGACATCACACAACACCCAGTCATCACGATGCAGAGAAAATCCCTCACCCCGCCGGGAATCGAACCCGGGAACCCGGGCGTGGGAAGCGAGAACGCTACCGCACGACCACGAGCTGCGGACTGGAAGTGGACAGTGATTGGCTGTGGAAGGTTTTACGACAGACGAAGCCCACTTCCACCTGACAGGATATGTCAATGCACAGAATTGTCGAATATGGGCAACGAAAAATCCACCCACAAATCAACCAGTAGCACTTCATCCTGAAAAGGTCTTTGTGTGGTGCTGGTTTACAGCATTTTTTATCATAGGGCCACATTATTTTTTTTTTTTTTTTTTTTTTTTTTTTTTAAGAGATAGGTGCTTCCGGTCCTGTTACCTGTACCATCACTGGTAAGCGTTATGAGTATCTTTTCGTAACCACGTCATTCCAGCTCTCCGACAGCGTGGATATGTGGATTGCGCACCTCCGCAGATTGCAAATCCAGTTAAGCCGCTGCTGAAATGCCATTTCGGAAATGCGAGTATTATCAGCCGTCATTTCCCCACACCCTGGCCGTCCCGATCACCTGATCTTAATTCGTGGGACTTCTGGCCGAATATAGTGTATGGACATTAAGTTGGGAATGTGGGTTTCACGGGGAGCGTGCAAGGGATAAATACCTACAATCGCACTATCCTATGTGCCCTCGGTGGCTTAGATGGATAGAGCGTCTGCCATGTAAGCTGCAGGTCCTGGGTTCGAGTGCCGGTCCGGGCACACATTTTCAACTGTCCCCGCCTATCGACAGCTTAGGGTCTCGATTTATTTATCATTTCTTTCCATCTGAAAGATGTTGCTTTCAGTGTTCCGATTGCAAACTTAGCGGCATTGAAGGCACGCACTGCGCCACACATTCTGAACGTGACCCGAGAAACATTTCGATCAGTTGTGAAACATGCTGTTTCTCGATTTCTACTTGTTGCAGATAACGGTGGACAGCATACAGATCATATTTTGCGCCAGTCACACGGAAATTAATAATCCGATTTGATTTTTGATTGATGCTTTTTACGCGGTTTTTGGCCTCAGGACAGTTAAAAACAGATGTGATAGATGCTTTTTATGCGGTTATTGTCCTCAGGACAACTAAAAATCGATGTGATTGATTCTTTACGCGGTTGATGACCCAAGAGAATTAAAAACCGATGTGAGCGATTCTTTTATGAGGTTTTCGGCCTCAGGACAATTAAAAACCGATTTTTCCCACCCGATGTGATATGACCTTGCCGTGGTGGATGGACTTACGTAACTAACAGTATGACACCTGTACTGTACACCCATGTACACTGAGTAGTACAGTTTGTTTAACGTCGAACACCTTAGCATTGTTGTATGATACATCTGTGATTTGTAATCGACCACTATTAAATTATGATGCATACACCGCCATCTATTGCTACATTTTGTAACAATTTATTTTTCTTCTGCCATACGTTTTCCCCCTTCTCCGATAATATTCTGTTGGAATTTGACGTCATTCAGTGGTGTTATTTCTACAGCGGTTTGAAAGTTTAACTTTTATTATATTCGCCCTGTACACTGAGGTGACAAAATTAGTAGAATAGCGATACGCACATATACATAACGTCTTATGTATATGTGCGTATCGCTATTCTACTAATTTCGCGTACACAAGCTATAAATAGGCAAGGCATTGGCGGAGCTGTCATTTATACTCAGGTGATTCGCGTGAAAAGGTGTCTGATGTGATTACGCACGCACGACGGGAATTAATTAACAGACTTTGAACGCGGAATGGTAGTTTGAGCTAGACTCATGAGATATTCCATTTTGTAAATCATTAGGGGATTCAATATTCCGAGATGCACAGTATCAAAAGTGTGTCGAGAACACAGAAATATCAGGCATTCCCTTTAACCACGGACTAGGCAGTGGCCGACGGCCTTCACTTAAAGACCGAGAGCAGCGGTGTCTGCGTAGAGTTGCCAGTGCTAACAGATAAGCAACACTGCGTGAAATAACCTCAGAAATCAATTTGGGATGTACGACGAACGTATCCGTTAGAACAGTGCGGCGAAAGTTGACGTTAATTGGCTATGGCAGCAGATGACCGACGCGAGTGCCTTGACTAACAGCACGAATCGCCTACAGCGCCTCTCCTGGGCTTGTGACCATGTCGGTTGGCACCTAGCTCGGGAACTGTGGCCTGGTCATGTGAGTCCCGGTTCCATTGGTAAGAGCTGATGGTAGGGTCCGAGTGAGGCGCAGATCTCTCAAAACCGTGGACCCACTTTGTCAACAAGGCACTTTGCAATTGGTGGTGCCTCCATTAAGGTGTGTGCTATGTTAACATGGAATGGACTACGTCCTCTGGTCCAACTGATCCGATTATTAGCTGGAAATGGTTACAGACCTCATGTTCCCAAACAACAATGTTGTGCCACAGTGCCACAATTGTTTGCAATTGATTTGAAGAACATTCTGGACAATTCGAGTGAATGATTTGTCCACCCAGATTCCCCGGCACGAATCGCATCGGTCAGGCGTTTGCGGGACATAATCGAGAGGTCAGTTACGCATAAAAGCCTGCACCGGTAACACTTGCACAGAGGCAGGATAGCGCAGCACTTCGGCAGGGGACTTCCTGCGACTCCTTGAGTCGGCGGGACTGCTACGGTCGCAGGTTCGAATCCTGCCTCGGGCATGGATGTGTGTGATGTCCTTAGGTTAGTTAGGTTTAAGTAGTTCTAAGTTCTAGGCGACTGATGACCTCAGAAGTTAAGTCGCATAGTGCTCAGAGCCATTTTGAACCTTGAGTCGGTATCACGTCGAGTTGCTGCACTACGCCGGGCGAAAGAAAGCCCGACACGATATTACCAGGCATCACATGACTTTAGTCACCTCAGTGTAGTCATCACGTGACTAGGTACAATTACGTTCTATACTCATGCTCATAAATAAAGGATAATGCTGATACATGGTGGAAAACGCTCTGGTGGGCGGTTTGCGGGTTTAAATCACCTCGGTGTATGACCATGCTGTGCATTTGACCTGCAGTCGTCGCAAGATGGCGCTGGCAGCAGTCCACTTACGCAGAGGTGTGCTGGTGCATCTCAAGAGTACGGTGCAGCGAGTAAGTGTGCAGACGTCTTCAGACGTGCTAATGGTGACTGTGTTGAAATGGCTCGAACAACACATATTGATGACGTTATGGAGCGTAAAATACTAGGGCGACTGGAGGCTGGTCAAACACAGCAGGTCGTAGCACTGGCCCTCCATGTACCACAAAGTATGATCTCAAGCTTAAGGCAACGATTACAGCAGACAGGAAACGTGTCCAGGCGCTGCAGTACGGGACGTCCACAGTGTACAACACCGTAACAAGACCAATATCTCACCCGCAGACGGCCTTTCTCGGGACCTTACCGCAGCCACTTGAACAGTTGTCTCCAGACACACAGTCTACGGATGACTGAGCAGACGTGGTTTATTCGCCTGGAGACCCGCAAGGTGCATTCCACTGACTCCTGGTCACAGGAGAGCCCGTAAAGCCTGGTGTCAAGAACGGAGTTCATGGTCTTTGGAACAGTGGTCCAAGGTTATGTTCACGGACGAGCCCAGGTACAGTATGAACAATGATGCTCGCCGAGTTTTCATCCGGCGTGAACCAGGAACCAGATACCAACCCCTTAATGTCCTTGAAAGGGACCTGTGTGGAGGTCGTGGTTTGATGGTGTGGAATGGGATTATGATTGGGGCACTTACACCTCTGCATGTCTTTGACAGAGGAACTGTGACAGGTCAGGTGTATCGGGACGTCATTTTGCACCAGTATATCCGCCTTTTCAGGGGTGCAGTGGGTCCCACCTTCCTCCTGATGGAGGATAACGCACGGCCCCACCAAGCTGCCATCGTGGAGGAGTACCTTGAAACAGAAGAATATCAGGCGACTGGAGTGGCCTGCCTGTTCTCCAGACCTAAACCCAATCGGGCACGTCTGGGACGCTCTCGGTCGACGTATCGCTGCACGTCTTCAAACTCCTTCGACACTTCAGGAGCTCCGACAGGCACTGGTGCAAGAATGGGATGGCATACCCCAACAGCTGTTCCACCACCTGATGCAGAGTATGCCAACTCGTTGTGCGGTGTGTATACCTGTGCATGGTGATCATATCCCATATTGATGTCGGGGTATATGCGCAGGAAACAGTGGCATTTTCTAGCACATGTCTTTTGGGACGTTTTTCTCAACTTACCACCAATGCCGTGGACTTACAGATCTGTGTCGTGTGTGTTCCCTGTGTGTCTATGCTATTAGCGCCAGTTTTGTGTAGTAACACGTTGTGTGGCGCCACATTCTGCAATTATCCTTAATTTGTGAGCGACTGTAGTTCAAAGACATGCGTGTTGCTACCACATAGTGCAAGCACGGAACTGATCGCGGAAAACTCAATCGCAGTCAAAAGCGATGGCTTGCTATTAACATAAATTTATGAAATAGTAGCGACACACTAAGGCTTCGCATGGGTAGCACTACTACCAACAGCGCGACGAGTTGTCTGGTGTACCGGTGATAAATTGTATACAAAAACAGTTATCGTGAACTATGTGCTTGCCGAGATTAGCCTACACATAACAGACAGAAGAACACGTCGCGGATCTTTAATTTATGTAAACGAGATGAAGCACAAGTCCACCGACAAAGTTTAGGAGGTGGTAGTATGGACCAAAATAAGAAAAAAATATCTAGCAGATGTGGTCTCTGAATGCATACTTAAGATTTATGAGCACTTATTCATTTTCGATACTGTGAAACAAATCTCTTTCGCTGCGTGCTGTTTGCTTACCATATAGTGAGAAGAGGTAGTATGAATCAAAACAAGAAAAAGATATGCGCAGTAAACATGAGCTCTAAAGTGCATACTTTAAAGAGTTACGAGCACTTGCAGAGACGTGTTTTACTGTAGCAATGATGAAAAAGGAAAGGTAATGTGCAGTGAAGAGGACATACAACTGTCAACAGTATGCAGATTACAACTCAGCCGGCCCTCAAAAGACGCAAAATAAGCCACATTGACCTTGGTCTACGATTGTGAGAAGACACCTGTACTCTTCACCACCAACATCCAAGTAAATGAACAGTTCTCCACCTGAAAATGATGTTGCGAACCATCGAAATGTGTAGTGGCAAAGTAAACAAATGGCTGACGCAGAAACGGTTTTATTTGTATAGAAGCGCTAAGTTTGGTGAGTGTGCAGACTATTTTGCGTTCACTGAACGACCATTCGAATGCTCTACAAACTTTCTCCTAAAAGGATCTACCGTTAGTTGTGCAGACTGGAGAGACATCCCTCGTGCTGGTATCACACTGATTGCCTTATATCCAGGATATTTCAGATTATTTAGATTCCCATCAAAAAAGTAGGTACCAGTGAGGCAGGTCTTGAAAAACACGCCTAGAGCCTAGAGCCTTATTTTCATCCATTTCTTTGAGTGAGCTTGGGTTTTCAACTGTCGACTATTGCATGTTGCGAAGATTAATTTGCTCAGGGTTTGTTGACGATGCTTCTTCCTTAAACAATGATTTGCATAGATATGTCTCATCAATTTGCACTATTCGCAGATAGCATTCGGAGAACTGTAACCAGTTTTGGAAGTAACTGCTACGGAGCTGAAACTGCGGCGAAATGTGAAGAGGATGAAATGTAATAGAGTGTAGAGTTCGAAGAATACTCGTTTGGTTGATCTCTCTCGTACTTATGAGATGCCTCTTAGCGACTTTTGCATTGTGAGCTACTGCTGCCACAGTATTAGTTCCGTTTCTTTCATCAGATGCTCTTCTTTTTGCTTGGTATAGCTTATTCTCCACATTTACAGCTTCTATAACTTTACTGTATAACTAAACTCTTCAGCATACATCCACACCGCTGCTATGATAGTCTGGCTACAGTCGTCATAAAAGATATTCACTTTTCCGACTGTTGAGTTACGTTTTTTTACATTTGGTATAATAGGGCAGACGTTTGAGGAACTTCTTCTCCTGATGGCGGCACAACGGTGTTTGTGGCGCAATTATCTTGATACTATTTTATCAAGTTCTTAGAAGCTTCTTGTAAACAGCACAGGGGGCGAAGTCGTGATTCGGCGACTGCAAACGATAAAAGCTACTTCAGAACGTCAGGAAATTCACCATATTGTCCACTATAACTTGAGGAAAGCAGTACCCTGACGTATTTGTTCGTACTGGATACATTTCGGGTGGCCTGTCTCAGCTGCCTTAACCTATAGATGCGAAGGAGAATGACCTGACAATGTTAAAGAAAAAAAATGACTGATCATGCAAGAAAATTTAAAACTGACTTCCTGGTCTACATCATAATAAAAAGAGAGACGATACCGACTGGAATGCGTTTGAAGTACCTGTCCCAAAGAAGAAGAAAAAGAGGCAACGTGCACACAAGAAATAGCCTATTCGCAGTACTGGCCAGCATTGTTTGGGATATTACGAACACTACAGAGAAAGACCAACTTTGGAAAAGATTCACACCTTTTGTCACACAGAATTATACGTCAGGTTTAGTAAGGAAAATATGAGAAATTTACTCCGATTGTGGGATTTGGTTCTAGAAGGGATAGATTAAATGACTCATCACGTGCGAACGAGCCGACATCCACACAGATTCTAAAAACGTATATTCAGGGTATCGCAAAATAATGTATACACTCTCTGAAACAGAATACCTCTTTAATTAAAGGAGACAGAAATACAATTTTTATGGGTGATAATTTAGAAGGCAGTGAAAAACATAACAACGCGATCTTTTGTTTCAGGATTTTCAGCAAACATGGCGTTATCGTTTGAACAACGGAAGTGGGTGCTAAAGTGTTACTGGAAAACAGAGAATGTGAGTGTGGTACGCCGACGTTGGAGAGTTGAATTTGGAACATCACCACCGACAAGAGTAACAATCTCAAGAATCGGAGATAAGTTTGAAGTCGAAGCAACGGAGCACGATATGAAGAAGAGATATAGCGGCGAAAGAGAAGTTCAACAAACAATGAGAGTGATGATGCAATAATCCAGGGATACACAAGATTTCCGAAGAAATCTGTGAGGCAATGCTCTCATGAGACTGGGGTCTTTATAGAATTTTGCAGTCTTAGAACTTTAAGCCTTACATTCCAAGACTCCTCCATTCTGTTGACAAGGATGATCCTGAAACTTCCTGGCAGATTAAAACTGTGTGCCGGACCGAGACTCGAACTCGGGACCTTTGTCTTTCGCGGGCCGACCGCGGTGGCCGTGCGGTACAGGCGCTGCAGTCTGGAACCGCAGGGCTGCTACGGTCACAGGTTCGAATCCTGCCTCGGGCATGGGTGTGTGTGATGTCCTTAGATTAGTTAGGTTTAAGTAGTTCTAAGTTCTAGGGGACTTATGACCTAAGATGTTGAGTCCCATAGCGCTCAGAGCCATTTGAACCATTTTGTCTTTCGCGGGCAAGTGCTCTACCAAGTGCTTGGTTACTATAATCTTATGATCACACTTTGTGGCTCACGGAGGAACCATGCTACCACCTGTTGTATTTGACCACCCTCCCGTCGCCCTAGTATCCTACCCTTCATAACTTCATCAATATGTGTTCTTTGAGCCATTTGCAACACACAGTCACCATTAGCACGTCTGAACACTTACTCGCTGCACCGGACTCTGACATGCACCAACACGCCTCTGCGTATGTGGACTGCTGCCAGCGCCACCGTGCGACGACCACAGGTCAGATGCACCGCATGGTCATACCCCCAAGTGATGTAATTTATGAGCATGAGTGTATATTCGCAACGTATTTCGCAGACGGTGTCCTCATATGCCGCTCATTAACTACATCGATATATCAATGTACGACACACAGTTCAAAAGATGCGTCATGAACACGAAATGCGGTTTAAAAAATCGCATCGTGCATCGTGCATGAAGTATTAATAAATTCATTCTTTACCACTAAGACACTTCTTAAGGAAATTCCTGATACCTGCCAGCACTTTTGGCAGCTTTCAACTGCGAAGCTCAAACGACCGTAGGCAAAGGCAATATCCATCTAACAGAGCTAGGAAGAGACGTTGCCACACAGACTTTCACTAATCCACGTTGTAGACACGCGAAACAGCTGCGCCCGGCACACAGAAACTGTTCGGGATACTGGACGTATACATCTGTGCATCGTGCATATTTCTTTGTACGAATGTTTCATAATTTCAGTGGTGCTTTCACGAATACAGGCAAATGAATTTTCTTCAATAATACACCACGAACACAGTCTGTGTTCCTTTTTGCCTGCTTCATTTACTGCATTTTTATATTTTCTCCTTTCATCAATTAAATTCAATATTTCTTCTGTTACCCAAGGATTTCTACTAGCCTTTGTCTTTTTACCTACTTGATCCTCTGCTGCCTTCACTACTTCATCCCTCAAAGCTACCCATTCTTCTTCTACCGTATTTCTTTCCCCCATTCCTGTCAATTGCTCCCTTATGCTCTCCCTGAAACTCTGTGCAACCTCTGGTTCTTTTAGTTTATCCAGGTCCCATCTCCTTCAATTCCCACCTTTTTGCGGTTTCTTTAGTTTTAATCTACAGGTTATAACCAATAGATTGTGGTCAGAGTCCACATCTGCCCCTGGAAATGTCTTACAATTTAAAACCTGGTTCCTAAATCTCTGTCTTACCATTATATAATCTATCTGAAACCTGTCAATATCTCCAGGCTTCTTCCATGTATACAGCCTTCTTTTATGGTTCTTGAGCATATTATGTGGAAATTGGTTGAAGGTCGGTGACACCACGAGAAATCAATAAGATGTTCGACGTCCATGCGTCATCACACAACTTGGAGGCTGGACGTTTGTTACTCTCTAATGCAGGATAATCGCAGATTTTTGGCAGATATGACGAGAGAGCACACTGCTGGTGCAGACAGAACCGTTTCGGAGCACAGCACTCAGCCGACATTGTTGAAGCAGAGGTCCGCAGCAAATGATCCGTACGTGGTCTCATGGTGTCCCAACGACATTGTCATCTACGATTTCTGTAGGAACGGGATCATCGACACTGGATCGTGGGTGAATAGAAACGTATCGCCTCGTCGGTTGAATGACTTTTCTTTTATATATGAATGAAGATGGTATCTGTTCTTTCGGTTCGGACATGTCCGAAAGAACAGATGCCGTCTTCATATATATAGTTAAGGCTCACATGCCATTTGACCATCTTCTTCCGTGCAGATGCACAAACAGTGCCCGAACTCTTACGGGAGTGGCAAAAAGCCACGAGTAATGAGCGTAATGGGCAGGGGACTATGAATATAGTGCGGGACAATAAGTTGCGAATGTAGTCTCATGGGAGGTGTGCCAGAGATAAGTCCCTGCAGTCGCACTATCCTATGTGTCCTCGGTGGCTCAGATGGACGCCGGCACGGTAGCTCAGCGTGTTCGGTCAAAGGGTTACCTGCTCTCTGTAATAAAAAAATTGAGTGAATGTATCAGCGACGAAATGAAACGGGTGTCTTGCGGCGTCCGCTCAGAGTTGATGGAACGAACAAAAACGAACAGAATGAGATTTAAAAAAAAAGATGGGTAGAACGTCTGCCATGTAAATAGGAGATCCCGGGTTCGAGTCCCGGCTGGGACACACACCTTCAACTGTCCCCGTTGACTTATATCCACGCCTGTATGCAGCTAGGGGTATTCATTTCATTGTAATGAAATTTCGTTTCACATCAGGTCGATGGTTGTGTCCGGATTCGCAGTCATGTAGGCGAACGGCTGCTGGAAACAGCCTGCATACGATGGAACCAGGGTGAGAGAGGGAATATTATGCAAGATCATATCGCTATAGCTAGCGTCATACCCTGAGGTGATACCGGTTCTCTGAATCGGAGCAGAGAAGAACACCTAATCCAAAAACTCGGGCAATTCTGCAAATTTCTCGTCCTCTGCTGCAGGGTAGGGAATTGCAGGATCCCTCAACAGGCCAAGCGTCCACTGCAAAACACGAGCTGCTAATAGGATAGTGAAGTACATGTGGGTTGCACATGGAGGGCTTTTATGTTAGAGGTACCCCTCCTTGTCTTCAGTGAACAACTAACTGGTGCAATCGAAGAGGGATCAGGCACATTATTCTCAGAGAACGTTCATCCTTGCAGATCGGAAGTAGGAAGAGTTAATATATTAGTAAACAGAAAGAGCATGTGTTGTAAGTTCCTAGAATGACTATCGACTATTAAATGTAACAACGCGCGTGTAGTGCTAGGAACAGAAACTTGGATGAAACCGGAAGTGAATACCATCGAAATCCTAAATTCAAATTTGAATATACAGCGTAAACCAGAATTCCGCCGATAAAATTTCGGATGCTACTGAGGGATGTATACAGGACGTTGAGGGATTTGATTGCAAACAGTGTACCGAACGTCATTGAATCACTATTTACTTCATTTCCAGAGTAATAATTGTAGTTATTAGGAGTAGTATGTTTTTACTTTGGTTCGTACCTTCAAGTACTCCCCTGGGCAGCAGCTCATGTGCTGAAGTGTGGATGCCGGCCGGAGTGGCCGAGCGGTTCCAGGCGCTTCGATCCAGAACCACGCGACTGCTACGGTCGCAGGTTCGAATTCTGGCTCGGGCATGGATGTGTGTGATGTCCTTAGGTTTATTTAGGTTTAAGTAGTTCTAAGGGACTGATGACCTCGGATGTTAAGTCTCATAGTGCTCAGAGCCATTTGAACCATTTTTTGAAGAGTGGATGTGTGGACGCAAAACGGTAAGTCTATACCAATAGGCGTAGTCCAGTTATTCGTAAAGTTACGACCATGCAGGAAACATCAGGTAGTAGATTATCTAATGTGTTTGCGAGAAGGCTGTTACAACATACACAAAAATAAATAAATAAATAAATAAATAAAATTAACACATTGAAGAGGATACACACGGTACCAGTCATCACCATATCTGCACTTAATCTCTTAACACCTTCCATATTTCGGTACAAGGGTCTTGTGGTCTGCAGTGACTCGTTACATAGTAATAGGCCTAACGTCATTATGAATTATTCGGCTTTGTTACCGGATTTTTCCTTGTTTCTGTGAAATACTTTCACAACAATGAAAAAGACCATAATATGCAGTCACCAAAACATACTAACACAAAAGAATCCGGTTATGCTTGGGAGCCCGTGTACAGATGCCAACCTGCAGTAATGTGGCTGCCGCCGCTGTGGGATCAGCTGAGTATAGCGTCGTAGTGCCGCTTTACCACTGCATTCAGCGAAACTGTAGACGAGGTACATACCGGTCTATTCTTCATCAGCAAACCTATCCATACTGCTGTGTATAGTAACATACAAGCAACGATGCCGGAAAACGAGCCATAGACAGGATCAGGCGGTAGGGTAAGATAAGGAAACGTAATTTCGCAGCAATGGGTTATTTTTCAGTATTTGGTGATCAGATTTTTACGATCAACCAGTTCAATGCAGCGTTTACTTTTTTTGGCAACAGGCATTGTCTTCTCCAGTCGCGCTACAACTGTGCTCTCCCGCAGTAAATAGATTGGGCTGGCAAAATACACTACTGGCCATTAAAATTGCTACACCAAGAAGAAATGCAAATGATAAACGAGTATCCATTGGACGAATTTATTATACTAGAAGTTACATGTGATTACATTTGCACGCAATTTGAGTCCATAGATCCTGAGAAATCAGCACCCAGAACAACCACCTCTGGCCGTAATAACGGCCTTGATACGCCTGTACATTGAGTCAAACAGAGCTTGGATGGCGTGTACAGGTCCAGCTGCCCCTGCAGCTTCAACACGATACCACAGTTCATCAAGATTAATGACTGGCGTATTGCGACGAGCCAGTTGCTCAGCCACCATTGACCAGACGTTTTCAGTTGGTGAGAGATGTTGAGAATATGATGGCCAGGGCAGTAGTTGAACATTTTCTGTATCCAGAAAGACCCGTACAGAACCTGCAACATGCGGCCATGCATTATCCTGCTGAAATGTAGGGTTTCGCAGGGATCGAATGAAGGGTAGAGCCACGGGTTGTAACACATCTGAAATGTTGCGCCCACTGTTCAAAATGCGGTCAGTGAGAACAAGAGGTGACCGAGACGTGTAGCCACTGGCACCCCATACCATCACACCGGGTGATACGCCAGTATGGCGATGACGAATACACGCTTCCAATGTGCGTTCACCGCGATGTCGCCAAACACGGATGCGACCATCATGATGCTGTAAACAGAACCTGGATTCATCCGAAAAAAGGACGTTTTGCCATTCGTGCTCCCAGATTCGTCGTTGAGTACACCATCGCAGGCACTCCTGTCTGTGATGCAGCGTCGAGGGTAACCGCAGCCATGGTCTCCAAGCTGATTATCCATTCTGCCGCAAACGTTGTCGAACTGTTCGTTCAGATGGATGTTGTCTTGCAAACGTCCCTATCTGTTGATTAGGGATCGAGACGTGGCTGCACGATCCGTTACAGCCATGCGGATAAGATGCCTGTCATATCGACTGCTAGTGATACGAGGCCGTTGGTATCCAGCACGGCGTTCCGTATTACCCTCCCGAACCCACCGATTCCATATTCTGCTAACAGTCATTGGATCTCGACCAAAGCGAGCAGCAGTGTCGCGATACGATAAACCGCAATCGCGATAGGCTAGAATCCGACCTTTATCAAAGTCGGAAACGTGATGGTACGCATTTCTCCTCCTTGCATGAGGCATCACACAGCGTTTCACCAGGCAACGCCGGTCAACTGCTGTTTGTGTATGAGAAATCGGTTGGAAACTTTCCACATATCGGCACGTTGTAGGTGTCACCACCGGCGCCAACCTCGTGTGAATGCTCTGAGAAGCTAATCATTTGCATATCACAGCATCTTCGTCCTGTCGGTTAAAATTCACGTCCGTAGTGATCATCTTCGTGGTGTAGCAATTTTAATGGCGAGTAGCGTAAGTTATTGTTATGTGTCGCACTACACTGCGGACGCAGGGATGCTTGTTCGCCGGCCAGAGTGTCCTAGGGGTTTGAAGACGTGCAGCGATACGTTGACCGAGAGCATACCAGAAGTGTTCGATGGGGTTTAAGTCTGGAGAACAGGCAGACCACTCCATTCGTCTGGCCGGCCGTTGTGACCGAGCGGTTCTAAACGCTACAGTCTGCAACCGCGCGGCCGCTACGGTCGCAGGTTCGAATCCTGCCTCGGGCATGGATGTGTGTGATGTCCTTAGGTTAGTTAGGTTTAAGTAGTTATAAGTCGAGGGGACTGATGACCTCAGAAGTTAAGTTCCATAGTGCTCAGAGCCATTTGAACCATTTTATGCTTGTCCTTGCGTAACTGTAGGTTCATTGTTGAGCTGCAACAAGCGATGATGTCCTGCGTAATTGTAGATTCATTGTAGAGCTGCAACAAGCAATGATATATCTTCAGAACTGAATAAAAAGAAGAATGGAAAAGAGTACATAAGTAACGAAACGTCGGATCTCCATGCTGCGAGTAGATGAGTGAAAGATAGAAATGTGACTATACTGTACATACAACATCAAAACTACATGTTGCCCACCTATAACACCATCAAAACCTTTTTTTGGGCAATGAAGACTCTGAACATCCACAAAATATAAAAACTCAGCAGACCATTTGCATTGCCAGCTGAAGTAGGGCATCGTGTTGTCAGTTAAATTGTTAAGATGCAGGAGCTTGTTTTGGAGTAACCGTGACACAGGTCAGAAAGCTTCCGCATGAGTAAGTTACAAATAAAGGAGAAGAGTATATATTTAATCTTGCAAAGTCAAATCCGAGAAGAAAGGATTTATTGGCCAAATGAAAGAAAATAAAATTCCAATCCAATTCAACAGTTGGAGATAAAGCTCCAAAAGTTGCAGCCAGTTGATCCAAGCAAGAAGATTCAAACAACAAGAAAGATGACGATTGCATTTGTGGTGTCTCTTTGAAGACATACTCATATAATGTGAAGGGAAAAATAGAGGTGCATCGTGGACACAAGTTCTTTTTGCTTATCATTGTACCACAAAAACGGCAAAATCAATCGTCAGAGGAAGCCGCCTGCATGTGTGACAAAAATTGTTGTGAACATTCACTTCCGAATATGATGGCAGATGCATTAGGGAGAATGTTACATTTTTTTGTGAAGTTACTTCACCACTACTGCAGAATTACCTTACCTGTTGCGGATATACCTGCCTGCGGATGTTTCAGGTTTGCCTACAGTTATGAACAGTGACAATAATAAGAGGAGCGTAATACGCTAATACAATGTGGTTTACGTAATAATTAATAAAATTAATTACAGTGATTTTGTTATTTTGGTCTACTAAAATGATGTTGAAAATACTAATAAATAACCTTACTTTAGCCTACTGAATGCAAGCTTGAGGACCAGGAGTAATGTAGACCTTACTGTTGCCAACAGCAAGTGTCGTAAATGAATGGAACAAGTTTATTTCCAAACGAGACACACAGCGCAATGCATATCGTCGACATTTGCGCTTTGTGCAGATATCTTCAATGCAAAACCGATGCAACGCGTAAGAAGTCAAACGAAATGTAATTACTCTATAACAAGCCGCTGGAAACCAAGGGTCCCCTTATATCAAAATACTCGGAAAATATCACTGACAAACTTCGACATTTTTTCGGTAGAGTTCTGGTACACCGTGTAAATCGGAAGACTGGGTTGATGTCAATGGTGGTGGTGAATTTGTTTCAATAAAGAATTCGATAATGTCTAGTGAAGTTAATACGGATTCCAAGCGTGAAATAGTCGGATGATGTACATCACAGGTGGGTTACAAACATAGTAATCGTAGGTATTGTTGACACCCGCATCTGAAATTGTAGTAGCAGAGAACTGCAGACAGAACTCACAGAGTATCGCGAATAAGGTTCCTGATAACGCTGTTGCAATTGGAGGAAACTTCAATTTGCCAGCTATACAATGAGAGAATCAAACTAGGGCAAGAGGCAAGAATTCGTGTGAATTGCTGTGCCCTGAGCAGATAGAGAACCAGTTAGCGAGAGTAACGTCTTTGACCTCCCAGCAACAAGAAGACCTGCACTTTTCGCATCAGTTAAAGCAGAGGAGTGTATCAGAGATCAAAAGGCCGCAATAGCATCAATACTAGGAATATCGAGAAAGGAAAATATCTTTCCCTGGCAAGAGCGATTGGACACAACCTGTAGAGTACCTGAACAGTTAACATGAAATACTAATTTCTCTGGGTGAAGATGTGGAGCACCATTTGAGGAAGGTCTGAAGAGGTGCAAAGGCCCACCGTCACTTAATATCCATGTTAAAACGGTGGTATGGAAACAGAGAGAACTTCATCACAGATTTGAGAGAAGCCAAACGGGAATTTTGTATGAGTTGGCTGCTTTTGCGCTTTGAAATACAACTGGATTTTCCGTTTCTTGCGAACGGTTGTCTTGACAGACTCGCCCATCCGAACAAACTTTCTGGCCGACTCACATTCCCGAGTTCTACTCATCACTGATGTTTTGTCACTGTTCATTTTCCCTGTTATTCGCAGCTTCAGTGTTTTTCTGGAGGGGGTGAGCCATAATAAGAATCTGCATCGAAATAGCTGAATGCGCGTCGACGCGTACCTATACAATTAGGTGTGTGGTGTCCGTTCTTTGAGACATGTCTGAAAGAACAGATACCAACAATCGACTTACGCAGCCTTACATGCACAACTATAGGAAAACTTTTATTATTTAGCTGCTTTAGGTGTAGAAATAATTCCACAGCTGCAGCTGAAAATTTTTGACAGGATCCTCTGCTTCTCGCGAATGGTCGCCTTGACCGCCTCTGCCCGTTAGGGACGTTCCCTGTCCTGCTCATATTCCGAAATGCTGTTTACCATTAATGATGTGACACCGTTCATTTTCCCTGTTGCTCGCAGTCTCACTATACACTAAGGTGACAAAAGTCATGGAATAGCAAATACGCAAGTATACAAAATTCCGTAATAGCGCGTACAAAAGCTATAAAAGGGCAGTATATTGGCGCAGATGTCATTTGTACTCGGGTGATTCATGTTACAGGGTTTCCGACGTGATTATGGGCGCACGACGGAAATTAACAGGTTTTGAACGCGGTATGGTAGCTGGAGCTAGATGCATAGGACATTCCTTTTCGGAAATCGTTAGCGACTTCAACATTCCAAGATCCACAACGTCAAGAGTGTGCCGAGACTACCACAATTCAATCATTACCTCTCAGTCTGGACAACGCAGTGGCCGATGACCTTCACTTAACGACCGAGAGCAGCAAAGTTTATGTAGAGATGTCAATGCTAACAGACTTGCACATTGCTTGAAACAACCGTGGAAATCGAGGTGGGGCGTGCGATTAACATATTCGTTAGGAATGTGTGGCCAAATATGGTGTCAACGGGATTTGTCAGTAGATGACCGACGCGAGTGTCTTTGCTGGCAGCACGACATCACCTGCAATGCTTCTCGCGGGATCGTCACCATAACGGTTGGACCGTAGACGACTGGAAAGGTGTGGCCTACTCAGATGAGTTTCGGTTTCAGTTGGTAAAAAGTGATGCAGGGTTCGAGAGTGGCGCAAATCACACTACGCCTTCGGCTCAGGTTGTCATCAAGGCACTATGCAAGCTCGTGGTGGCTCCATATTGGTGTGCGCTGTGTTAACATCGAATGAACTGGGTCCAGTGGCCCAACTGGTCGGATACTTGCAGACCATTTGAAGTCGTTCATGGACTTAATGTTCCCGTGAGAATGCGCCACATCACCCGGCTACAAATGTTCCCGATTGGTTTGCAGAACATTCTGTGCAATTCGAGTGAACGTTCTCGGCATCCTTATCGCCCAACATGAATCACATCCAACACTTATGGGACTAATCGAGAGGTCAGTTCGTGCGCAAAATACTGCACCTGTTACACTTTCGCAATTACAGACTGCCAAAGAGGCAACATGGCTCAACGACTTGCTGAGTCCATTACACGTCGTGTTGTTGTACTACGCCTGTCAAAAGGAGGCCCGACACGATATTAGGACGTATCACATGACTTTTGGTACCTCAGTGTATTCCTGCAAGGTGACAAATGATGGTATGCAGCCGCAATGAAATTGTAGTATGCCCGCCGAGGCACATCTATACAATTATTTATGCAGCGCCTGTACACGTCCCCGTGCGTAAACGTGGCCCAGTATCCCTTACATTTCCTTAAGAATTTGGTAATGAATTTCAGCCTGGTCCGTACTTTTTGTGCAGTTAGCTGGAAAAGTTTATTTCACTGTAGGTCGCTCCGAACGGTTACTCGCAACTATTTTGCGGTATCTGTCCTTCCAACAATTTTTCGCAAGTGAAGTAGTCAAAGAGGCAATGGCCTAGCCGCAGCGGCAACATCGGTTCCAGTCAAATCACCGAAGTTAATCGTTGTCGAGCTTGGTTGTCATTGCGATGGATCACCGTCAGTGTGCTGACCACTGCTGTCAAGGAGGGTGCAGTCAGCCCTTGTGAGGCTTACTGAGGAGCTATCTGAGAACCAGCGCCTCTAGCCACGAAAAATGACTACGGTCGAGAGCGGTGTGTTGACTACATGCCCCTCTATATCAGAAACCAGTGACGCCTTCAAACTGAGGATGACATGGCGGGCGGTCGGAGCCGTTGGGCCTTCCAAGGTCTGCTCGGAAGGAGTAGTAAAAGAGCAACGGTTCTCTTCTCGTTCGGCGAGCAGACGCTAAACGGCGCTGCCGCCAGGCGGGTGCAGACGCAACTACAGCTCCGGCGCCGCCTCCGTGACGTCACGCGAGTGCTGCGGTCCGGGCGGGCGTCGCGACGGCGGGGCCGGCGGCCTGGCGCCGCGCCAGCGGGCGGCCGCCTATCGACTGGTGACGTCACTAGGCGGGCGCCAGCACGTGCCGGCCGTTTTGGCGGGAAGCGTAAGGCCGCGCCGAGCGGAGCTGCGCCGGCTCAGGTTTCCCGACCTCGGCCTCATTCAGTGCCGCCCCCGCCCCCGCCCCCACACCCCTCCCTGCTGGGCCGTAATGACGACGCTGTCTAGCCGCGCGCGGCCCGACGTACTCTGCGGCAGACACGCGACGCCTGGGAACGTGCAGCTTTAAAAGCACAGCGGAATATGGCCTGGGGAAAGTTGTGATTTTGTAAAGAGAAAAGTAGGTCACAAGCTAGACACAGAAGTTGCATTCAGATTGCTTTCTGGCCACGCAGATTTAAGTTTCCGCGGTTCTGCTTAATTGTCTAAGCTGAATGCCTGGAAAGTTGCTTTGAAAGTGCAAGGCTGATTCCGTTTCTAGATCAGAGCTTATGCTACTCTAAGGACCTCATTGTCGATAGGGCGCTACACCCTAATCACTCATCTTGTGATTGAGCGGGAAATTTATTGAGAATAAAAACATATTAGAATAGCTTCTGATACCTGAATCACAGTGCGATGTAAATTCTTGTACGACATTGTCTTTCCGCTGTTGGCTGTAATCTTTTATTTTTCATCGACGGTTGGCCATACGGCACTTAAGACGTTGTCGTGCGCGTACAACCATGCCTTAGCGCAAGTCAAAACTATTTGGCCTTTAATTCATACGTCGAGATATTTGAGGCTGGAGTTTGTGATCCTTGCACGGAGTGTCACTTATACGGAGAAGGAATGTTTTGACATTTGCACGGAGCCCAGGACACTGCAGGTATAGGACAAGGTGCTCTAGAAGTAGGATACGCCGGCATGTCCGGTGCTACCTGCAACGTAATCTCTTGCACAAAGTTCTCTTTTCCCGCGCCAATCTTGAATTTTCTGAATAGAAATCTACTAACAGTCTTCCTGAGGAGGTGCAGTGGTAGGCATATCTGATTGTAAGTTAGTGCCTGTTTTCTTGGAGCTTGTTGATTGCACTGAACAGGATTTTAGTGTATTCCTTATATTTATATTTACACGGTCAGAAGGCAAAGTAATTGATTTCCAACGACTGCCTACCGATTGTTTCGCTTCAGTTACCCTGGAAATCTTGCAACTTGTTTTTGCCAGTTTAAGTTTATACCAAGGTCGGAATAAGATGGTTCCGTTTCATGGTGATAGAAATAAAAGATTATCTTTGACATTTTTCGATGTGCTACACCCCCTTCCGCAGTCCTTACTACAAACATTTTTTAGACATATTTGTAACTGGAATACAGCCCAATCATTTTGAGTCCTAAGAGCAAACAGTTCAAAGATGTGAAATAGCCATTAAATTTTTTTGAAGAAAATTGAAGGTTTAGGATGGAGTCTCCCTTGAGATTGGGAGTATCTGTGTATAAAGGGAGGAAAGGTAGCGTGATGGTCGGGTTACGAGCTTCAAAGAGATCGGACACATCAACATCACTATATCAGTGCAGGATGCCTGATCTATATGTTCGTTCTATGTAGTGGTGCCTTGATGCACTCAGTGTTCTGTTAAAATATTTCAAAACTTTGAACACAACAACTTTATAATAGATTCCAAACAAACGATTATGGACACTCGGAATGCGAACAGCGAGAAGCCGAAGAGAAAATTAAGTTAAATTAATGAAAACAACCGTTTTTAAGTGATATGACTGAGAAAAGTATTCGTCTTATGGGAACAGAGAAATAAACGTCTCAATAATTTTCCCAACATTTTCGCTAAGAAAGAAATTTTTGTTTTCAGGAGGAACATTCAATGAATTAATCTGTGGCTAGATAAGTACCATACTGCTTAAGAGCTTGTAAAGCGTTGTACAATTTCATTGATTTTTCGGTCTTGCTGACAGTGTGGAAACTTCGCAACAGCTGGAACCTATATACCTACAGTGTGACGTTTGTGTGATTAATTTCATAGCAAAATCAGTCTCGTACACTTCTGTTTTCTCAATGTAAATTTTCACAGCTTCACAAGCCTATAGTTGAGATTATGTTGATATTTGGATACACATGTACACGCTGGTTTTTTGCGCAATGAAGAGAACGAAATCCATCCACATATGCCCACTGGCAGACTTCAACTTAAGAACTTGTCTTCCAGTTAGCATTACTCGAAAAGTGATACCAGACATTGATCTCTTAGTGAAAGTGTTCCAACTCCTCGAGACTGTTGCCGAAAAAAACCTCGGTGGCTTCATAACTTGAACTTTCAATAAAAGTATCATGACACCACACCTTAGCGTAAGTCAAAAATATCTTGCTATTATACAAAAATCGAGATATTTGAGGCCATTGTCAAGGAAGCGTGTATGATTTTATTTTATCCATCTGAAATATCAAGTGTCATCATAATTTTATTGAAAGTTCAAGAGGGACACTAAGAAGTCTAGCAGTTCAGCACAGCTGCTAGTGCGAGCTGGCTTGCGCTCACACCACAGCAACGAGCAACCGTGTACCGCTTCAGAGTGGCTCATTAACGCGTTCCGTGGCAAATTTATTTTTAAGACTGTTGTATTACCGAGACAATGAAATTCAACATAATGAGAACTGACAATAAAATTCAACATCTCTTTTAATATTTTGATGATGCTAACTAAGAAACATGGTATTTCTTACGACTGTTACAGCCTTATAATGACTGCCGTTTTATGATAAAGTTCTATCTACCTGCATCTGGATCCCGCTCCAGCTAATGTCGGGTCTGGGTGCTGACGAGTCTCTCCATTTGGCTCGATCCTGCCACCACTTTTCTTCCTCCACTTGCTGCCAGGTCACACCTCTCCTTTCCACAGATATTCTTAATCCCGTTTTCCACCGTGTTCTTGGGCGCCCTCTAGGTATTTTCCATCGATTTTTAGTTCCTCCATAATTTTGGGGAGTCTCTGCCCACACATCCTCTTGACATGCCCGTACCATCTTAATCTCTTTTTTTCAATTTCTTCTCTCATACTTTCTTGTTGAAGGTCCTTTCTGATATCTACGTTCCTTACTTTGTCCATTCTTGTTTTTCCCTTAAATGCTCTGAGAAATTTCATTTCCCCTGCTTGCAGTCTGCTCCAGTCCCTTTCTGTCATTTTCGATGTTTCTCCTCCATGTTAAAGTTAAAATTGATAAATTTACATTTCGTTATCACTTTATTTAAACTTTAAAAATAAAATCACAACATGTCAATGAATGTTACTACTTTTGCTTTTCACTAAGAGGTCAGTGTCTGGTACCACTTTTCGAGAATGCTAATTGGTAGACGTGCTCTTAAGTTGAATTCTGCCAGTGAGCATCTGTGGGTGGATTTCGTTTCTTCACTCCTAAAAAAAGCAGCATGCACATGTATGTCTAAACATCGACATAATCATACCTGCAGATTTGTAAAGTCGCGAAAATTTACAATGTGGATACACAAGTCTATGAGACGAATTTTGGTATGAAACTAATCACGCAAACGTGACACTGTAGATGTATAAGTTCTAGCCTTTCGTCTGACCTGGTGTACGTGTTAACGCCACATCAGTCTCCTCTCTAAAGTGACACCAAGGTAATTGGCACTAGGGCGCTGGAAACTGAAGAATAAATATGGAGCTGGTTCCAGAGACAGAAGACAACAACACAGAGCACCACCGAGTCATGTGTACAGCAAGCACTGTCAACATAAACTGAAAATTAGTGAAACTGGGCAACCTTTTGCAAGACGAAGAGCAATATAGTAACTTTATCTAACTGAATTTTCATTCACTGAATGTTCCTGCTAAAAACAAAAATTTCTTTTTTATAATGAAAATGTTGGGAAAATTGCGGAGACGTTTATTTCTCTGCTCACATACGACGAATACTTTCTTCAGTCATACACCTTTAAAGCGTTTTTATTTTATTTTATTTTATTTCCATCGGCTTCTCGCTGTTCACCTTCCGAGTGTCCACAATCTTTTGCTTGGAATCCATTGTGACGTTGTTACGTTCAAAGTTCTGAAGTATTTTAACAGAACACTGAGAGTATCAAGACATCAATACGTGCAACAAACATATAGACTAGGCATCCTGCACTGATAACAGTGCTGTTGATGTGTGTGAATATCGCCCGACAGAAGGCACATGAAGTACCTGGAAAAGACCTCGAAAACTTCAACCGTTTGCTTTTCAGAAACGCTCGACTATCTGTGGATAAGCCGAGACACGTACTTACTTACTTTCACCCCTTTTCCATCGAGAGAAATTTCTCGGAAATCGTGTTATGTCACTTGCGGTGTTCTCCTCATGAGAGGAGGTAAGGTTGCCTCTGTTTGTCTTCTGAATGCCTTTCGTCTGTCCTGGCGTATGCCACATCAGTCTCCTCTCTAACGTGACACCAAGATATTTGGCTGTAGGGTGCTGGAAACTGGGGACTAATTTGGAGCTGGTTCCAGAGACAGACCACAGCAACAGAGCGCACCACCGAGTCATGTGTACAGCCTGCAGAGCTAAACGTGGAGCTGATTACGGAAATGGCCGCACCGCGTGACCTGGGCTGATTCGTTGGTCCGGACTGTATATGAGCCGGCCGTGGTGGCCGAGCGGTTCTAGGCGCTACAGTCTGGAACCGCGCGATCGTTGCGGTCGCAGGTTCGTATCCGGCCTCGGGCATGAATGTGTGTGACGTCCTTAGGTTAGTTAGGTTTAATTAGTTCTAAGTTCTAGGGGACTGATGGCTCAAATGGTTCAAATGACTCTCAGCACTATGGGACTTAACATCTGAGGTCATCAGTCCCCTAGAACTTAAACCTAAATAACCTAAGGACATCACACACATCCATGACCGAGGCAGGATTCGAACCTGCGACCGTAGCGGGCGCGCGGTTGCAGACTGTAGCCGCTAGAACCGCTCGGCTACCACAGCCGGCTACTGATGCTGTTGACCTAGACGCTGCTTACGGATTGACTTTCGGACTAACAACTGGTTGCTGTTCTTCGGACTCTTGTCTCGTATTGTCTTACGGACTTTGCTTGCTGACCATTTGTCTTTCGATTGAGTATTGCCCCTGGACTCTGCTCCGGATCACCGCCAGGCTCTGTATATATTATGTAATGTACTGTGGTGCCTGTACAATAAATACGTGTAGAAACAGAAAACAATCCGGAGTTGCAGTCATAAACGCCAATAGACCGACCCTTAAGTCGTAGTTAGCTGGTTAGAAACCTGCTTGAGAGACACCATCGTCAGCATTATTTGGCCGGAAACGCAGGTTGACAAAAAAGGGACTGATCACAAGAATACGCTCCAATCGTTTGTGTTAAATTTCAGGCCTCTCCTGAGTGACGCTCTTAACAGTTTTGATCCGCCCTTCGCGCGGTAGTTTTAAAGTCACCACGTGTCCGTACATTAGAGGGTAGTAAAGGCTACGTACCAGCACTAGAGTCTGGCCCTCTCGCTTCTCTCTCGCCGTCGTCAGCAGCACAAACCCAATACTGAATACACAATTGTCACAGTCATTCGCCACGTGTGGGCGGTACTATATTGTGTTGTGACAGGGAACGATCTAATCAAGTACTCAGTGACAATGACAAAGGGGACATTGACAATAGCCTATCACAGTCGAAAAGAGAATTCACTCACCACATCGATGCTTACCTCTGTTCTGGTCATTTTCTTTGACGTATTGCAATCACGCGGCAAGAGTTTTTACCTGGTGGACTGTTAACGAGAGACCTCGTGATACTTGTTGTTCACCTATAAACGTTGATGTTCGATTTTAGGGGTGTGTTCTCCAACAGTTCTTTTATCTTTAAGATGTTCCCCTCTTTTGCAAATAATTTGTTGCATGAGACTGACTATGTAAGCTGGGGCTTCCCGTAGTATATAGTGTATATCACGACTTGACTACATCTGGAGATTCAGCTGTAAGTGCTGTGAAACCGGCAGTGGAGCGGTCTAGGCGCTGCAGTCATGGACTGTGCGGCTGATCCCGGCGGAGGTTCCAGTCCTCCCTCGGGCATGGGTGTGCGTGTTTGTCCTTAGGCTAATTTAGGTTAAGTAGAGTGTAAGCTTAGGGACTGATGACCTTAGCAGTTACATCCCACAAGATTTCACACACATATGAACATATATGAAACCGGAAGTGCCCAGAACAAAAGGATTTTGCAGTGGAAGAAGTTTTATTTCTCAATATTCTTCTTCGTTGAGAAGGAATACAAAGGTCTAATGAACTAACGGAACTGATAATTGTTGTTGTTGTTGTTGTTGTCTTCAGTCCTGAGACTGGTTTGATGCAGCTCTCCATGCTACTCTATCCTGTGCAAGCTGCTTCATCTCCCAGTACCTACTGCAACCTACATCCTTCTGAATCTGCTTAGTGTACTCATCTCTCGGTCTCCCTCTACGATTTTTACCCTCCACGCTGCCCTCCAATGCTAAATTTGTGATCCCTTGATGCCTCAAAACATGTCCTACCAACCGATCCCTTCTTCTAGTCAAGTTGTGCCACAAACTTCTCTTCTCCCCAATCCTATTCAATACCTCCTCATTAGTTACGTGATCTATCCACCTTATCTTCAGTATTCTTCTGTAGCACCACATTTCGAAAGCTTCTATTCTCTTCTTGTCCAAACTAGTTATCGTCCATGTTTCACTTCCATACATGGCTACACTCCAAACAAATACTTTCAGAAAGGACTTCCTGATACATAAATCTATATTCGATGTTAACAAATTTCTCTTCTTCAGAAACGCTTTCCTTGCCATTGCCAGTCTACATTTTATATCCTCTCTACTTCGACCATCATCAGTTATTTTACTTCCTAAATAGCAAAACTCCTTTACTACTTTAAGTGTCTCATTTCCTAATCTAATTCCCTCAGCATCACCCGATTTAATTTGACTACATTCCATTATCCTCGTTTTGCTTTTGTTAATGTTCATCTTATATCCTCCTTTCAAGACACTGTCCATTCCGTTCAACTGCTCTTCCAAGTCCTTTGCCGTCTCTGACAGAATTACAATGTCATCGGCGAACCTCAATGTTTTTACTTCGTCTCCATGAATTTTAATACCTACTCCAAATTTTTCTTTTGTTTCCTTTACTGCTTGCTCAATATACAGATTGAATAACATCGGGGAGAGGCTACAACCCTGTCTCACTCCTTTCCCAACCACTGCTTCCCTTTCATGCCCCTCGACTCTTATTACTGCCATCTGGTTTCTGTACAAATTATAAATAGCCTTTCGCTCCCTGTATTTTACCCCTGCCACCTTTAGAATTTGAAAAAGAGTATTCCAGTCAACATTGTCAAAAGCTTTCTCTAAGTCTACAAATGCTAGAAACGTAGGTTTGCCTTTTCTTAATCTTTCTTCTAAGATAAGTCGTAAGGTCAGTATTGCCTCACGTGTTCCAACATTTCTACGGAATCCAAACTGATCTTCCCCGAGGTCTGCATCTACCAGTTTTTCCATTCGTCTGTAAAGAATTCGCGTTAGTATTTTGCAGCCGTGGCTTATTAAACTGATAGTTCGGTAATTTTCACATCTGTCAGCACCTGCTTTCTTTGGGATTGGAATTATTATATTCTTCTTGAAGTCTGAGGGTATTTCGCCTGTCTCATACATCTTGCTCACCAGCTGGTAGAGTTTTGTCATTACTGGCTCTCCCAAGGCCGTCAGTAGTTCTAATGGAATGTTGTCTACTCCGGGGGCCTTGTTTCGACTGAGGTCTTTCAGTGCTCTGTCAAACTCTTCACGCAGTATCGTATCTCCCATTTCGTCTTCATCTACATCCTCTTCTATTTCCATAATATTGTCCTCAAGTACATCGCCCTTGTATAAACCTTCTATATACTCCTTCCACCTTTCTGCCTTCCCTTCTTTGCTTAGAACTGGGCTGCCATCTGAGCTCTTGATATTCATACAAGTGGTTCTCTTCTCTCCAAAGGTCTCTTTAATTTTCCTGTAGGCAGTATCTATCTTACCCCTAGTGAGATAAGCTTCTACATCCTTACATTTGTCCTCTAGCCATCCCTGTTTAGCCATTTTGCACTTCCTGTCGATCTCATTTTTGAGACGTTTGTATTCCTTTTTGCCTGCTTCATTTACTGCATTTTTATATTTTCTCCTTTCTTCAATTAAATTCAATATTTCTTCTGTTACCCAAGGATTTCTAGCAGCCCTCGTCTTTGTACCTACTTTATCCTCTGCTGCCTTCACTACTACATCCCTCAGAGCTACCCATTCTTCTTCTACTGTATTTCTGTCCCCTATTCCTGTCAATTGTTCCCTTATGCTCTCTCTGAAACTCTGTACAACCTCTGGTTCTTTCAGTTTATCCAGGTCCCATCTCCTTAATTTCCCACATTTTTGCAGTTTCTTCAGTTTTAATCTACAGGTCATAACCAATAGATTGTGGTCAGAGTCCACATCTGCCCCTGGAAATGTCTTACAACTTAAAACCTGGTTCCTAAATCTCTGTCTTACCATTATATAATCTATCTGATACCTTTTAGTATCTCCAGGGTTCTTCCACGTATACAACCTTCTTTCGTGATTCTTAAACCAAGTGTTAGCTATGATTAAGTTGTGCTCTGTGCAAAATTCTACTAGGCGGCTTCCTCTTTCATTTCTTAGCCCCAATCCATATTCACCTACTATGTTTCCTTCTCTCCCTTTTCCTACACTCGAATTCCAGTCACCCATTACTATTAAATTTTCGTCTCCCTTCACTATCTGAATAATTTCTTTTATTTCATCGTACATTTCTTCAATTTCTTCATCATCTGCAGAGCTAGTTGGCATATAAACTTGTACTACTGTAGTAGGTGTGGGCTTCGTATCTATCTTGGCCACAATAATGCGTTCACTATGCTGTTTGTAGTAGCTTACCCGCATTCCTATTTTCCTATTCATTATTAAACCTACTCCTGCATTACCCCTATTTGATTTTGTGTTTATAACCCTGTAGTCACCTGACCAGAAGTCTTGTTCCTCCTGCCACCGAACTTCACTAATTCCCACTATATCTAACTTTAACCTATCCATTTCCCTTTTTAAATTTTCTAACCTACCTGCCCGATTAAGGGATCTGACATTCCACGCTCCGATCCGTAGAACGCCAGTTTTCTTTCTCCTGATAACGACATCCTCCTGAGTAGTCCCCGCCCGGAGATCCGAATGGGGGACTATTTTACCTCCGGAATATTTTACCCAAGAGGATGCCATCATCATTTAATCATACAGTAAAGCTGCATGTCCTCGGGAAAAATTACGGCTGTAGTTTCCCCTTGCTTTCAGCCGTTCGCAGTACCAGCACAGCAAAGCCGTTTTGGTTAATGTTGCAAGGCCAGATCAGTCAATCATCCAGACTGTTGCCCCTGCAACTACTGAAAAGGCTGCTGCCCCTCTTCAGGAACCACACGTTTGTCTGGCCTCTCAACAGATACCCCTCCGTTGTGGTTGCACCTACGGTACGGCCATCTGTATCGCTGAGGCACGCAAGCCTCCCCACCAACGGCAAGGTCCATGGTTCATGGGGGGGAGGTGATAATTGTTATACTATAAAAACATCGACAGATCGTTACCAAACTGACACTCCAGTATTTTCACGTCTATGAAAATTGCGGATTAAAATATTCTCCTTATTCAGGTATATTTTCAGTAAACAAAAGAGCCACTCCCAAATATAAAGAATGGTGTGAGTAAATGATGCCTGTACGTATATCTAACGTTAATGGATCTTCTCAGGTTGATACCGTAACACAGTGCGCTTCAAGTGCAGTTTATCATCATCTTCTGGAAAGCATTGGCATAAAGGACGTGGGAGCATCGTACCGACAAATCGTACAGACAGTTGGCTGCTGTGCAGTTACTTCAGAAGAGGTGGTGACGGACTCAGGACAGTAATGTAGCAAGAGGAGTGGGCATGGGTCCCTTCCAGAAAGACGACACCATGAGAAGATCGTAGGGTTGTTCGACTGGCTCTGATCGAATATAAAGATATATATGCAGGGTGGTCCATTGATCGCGACCGGGCCAAATATATCACGAAATAAGCGTCAAACGAAAAAACTACAAAGAACGAAACTTGTCTAGCTTGAAGGGGGAAACCAGATGGCGTTATGGTTGACCCGCCATAGGTCAAACGGATATCAACTGCGTTTTTTTAAATAGGAACCCCCATTTTTTATTACATATTCGTGTAGTACGTAGAGAAATATGAATGTTTTAGTTGGATCACTTTTTTCGCTTTGTGATAGATGGCACTGTAATAGTCACAAATATATGGCTCACAATTTTAGACGAACAGTTGGTAACAGGTAGATATTTTAAATTAAAATACAGAACGTAGGTACGTATGAACATTTTATTTCGGTTGTTCCAATGTAATACATTTACCTTTGTGAACTTATCATTTCTGAGAACGCATGCTGTTACAGCGTGAGCCAGCAGGGGTGGCCGAGTGGTTCTAGGCACTACAGTCTGGAACCGCGCGACCGCTACGGTCGCAGGTTCGAATCCTGCCTCGGCATGGGTGTGTGTGATGTCCTTAGGTTAGTTAGGTGTAAGCAGTTCCAAGTTCTAGGGGAGGGTTGTTTGTGGGAAGAGACCAAACTGCGAGGTCATCGGTCTCGTCGGATCAGGAAGGAAGTCGACCGTGCCCTTTCAGAGGAACCATCCCGGCATTTGCCTGGAGTGATTTAGGAAAATCAGGATGGCCGGACGCGGGATTGAACCGTCGTCCTCCCGAATGCGAGTTCTAGGGGACTGATGGCCTCAGAGGTTAAGTCCCATAGTGCTCAGAGCCATTTGAACCATTTTTGTTACAGCGTGATTACCTGTAAATACCACATTAATGCAATAAATGCTCAAAATGGTGTCCGTCAACCTCAATGCATTTGGCAATACGTGTAAAGACATTCCTCTCAACAGCGAGTAGTTTGCCTTCCGTAATTTTCGCACTTGCGTTGGGAATGCGCTGACGCATGTCGTCAGGTGTTGTCGGTGGATCACGATAGCAAATATCCTTCAACTTTCACCACAGAAAGAAATCCGAGGACGTCAGATCCGGTGAACGTGCGGGCCATGGTATGGTGTTTCGACGACCAATCAATCTGTCATGAAATATGCTATTCAATACCGCTCCAACCGCACGCGAGCTGTGTGTCGAACATCCATCATGTTGGAGGTACATCACCATTCTGTCATGCTTTCAACAACTTGTAGTAACATCGGTAGAACATTACGTAGGAAATCAGCATACATTGCACTATTTAGATTGTCATCGATAAAATGGGGGCCAATTATCCTTCCTCCCATAATGCCGCACAATACATTAACCCGCCAAGGTCGCTGATGTTCCACTTGTCGCAGCCATCGTGGATTTTACGTTGTATAATAGTGCATATTATCACGATTTACGTAACCACTGTTAGTGAATGACGCTTCGTCGCTAATTAGAACGCGTGCAAAAAAGCTGTCATCGTCCCGTAATTTCTCTTGTGCCCAGTGGCAGAACTGTACACGACGTTCGAAGTCGTCGCCACGCAATTCCTGGTGCACAGAAATATGGTACGGGTGCAGTCGATGTTGACGTAGCATTCTCAACACCGACGTTTTTGAGATTCGCCATTGTCGCACAATTTGTCTGCTACTGATGTGCGGATTAGCCGCGACAGCACCTAAAACACCTACTTGGGCGTCATCATTTGTTGCAGGTCGTGGTTGAGGCTTCACGTGTGGCTGAACACTTCCTGTTTCCTTAAATAACGTAACTATTCGGCGAACGTTCTAGACACTTGGATGATGTCGTCCATAATACCGAGCAACATACATAGCACACGCCCATTGGGCATCTGGTAAATGGTACATTTTAACACGGGTAATGTATCACGAAGCAAATACCGTCCGCACTGGTGGAATGTTACGTGATACCACGTACTTACACTATTGTGACTATTACAGCGCCATCTATCACAAAGCTAAAAAAGTGGTCCAACTAAAACATTCATATTTCTTTACGTGCTACACGAATATGTAATAAAAATGGGGGTTCCTAACTACAAAAATAAACCGCAATTGATATCCGTTTGACCTATCTAGAGGGCCAACCATAACACCATCTGGTTTCCCCCTTCAAGCTAGACGAGTTTCGTTCGTTGCATTTTTTTTCGTTTGATGCTTATTTCGTGAGATATTTGGCCCGGTCACTATCAATGGAGCATCCTGTATACTTGAAATCCGGATTGAGATTACAAGAAGATTATCACAACGATCCATCGAGACCAGATAGATTGGAAGCTGGATTTAAATGTTGAGTTGCAATAGGTCGTTTACCTCTGCCACCATATCACAGTCAATGGATACTTACGCGATGTAAAGCCAGAGCCAAATGCAACATGGAATAAGATTAGAGTTCCACTCTACCAAAATAATGGTTCCTTAGTTATGGTAGAGTGCATAAATAGCGTAGTAAATGGTAGGAAATGGAAATGAGAGTATGGCATAGTTGGCCGGGAGGGGCCTATTCAGCAAAGTTCGGCCGCCAAGCGCAAGTCTTATTTCATTCGACGCCACATTGGGCCACTTGTGCGCCGATGATGAGGATGAAACGATGATGAGGGCAACACAACACCCAGTCCCCGAGCGGAGAAAACCTCCAACCCAGCTGGGAATCGAATACGGGCGCGCGGCATGGGAGGCGAGCACGTCACCACAGAGCCAAGCAGGCGAACTAAACGGTAGGAGTGCTGATGGTATTGTTAGCATTGATAGGGAAAGAAACATAAATGAATGTGCGAGAGAGGAACTGAGAGCCAACGATTTCTCTTTGCGTTTTATTTGTTCGTTTCTTTGTTTTGCACATAATTAGAGCCCTACATCGTTCACTGTTAGTATATTGTGTATTTTATATTCCTAAAGCTTATAAATTTCGTTTTATAGGTAACGTATACACTTTTCTGTAACTGAAGCAATGACATTTGATGCAAGTACAGTTTACACCCACAAAAATTCAAAATCTACATAATTTTTGTCGTTACTTTGTACTCGATGCAACATTCATCGTCATGATCAAAGGAAACATTTCCTGTTGTTAATGACAAAATCCAAAGTTGTTTCGCAATAACAGAAGCATGTCGTATGTGTTCTTGGCGAAGCTATGTTTGAGATGTTTTTGTTTTGGATTTTTCAAGTGTTTCCCTTTTTGATGAAATTACGTTTTCTAGCACTATTTGATTGAACTACATTGTTGATTTTTGTTTTTACTACAACCTCTTTCCATTTCACGCTACAAATCAATTATTTTCGAATAAAGCGTCAATTAAACAACGACAATTTCAATTTTCATATAAATGCTTCATGCTTTTAAGTAACAGGCAGGAGGAAAACTATGTAGAAATTATTTTTTCATAGGTTACGTTGTCCTTTCTGCATCCTCAGTCAGTTTCTAAGCTATCTAAATGGGGTAACACCCAATACATATGCAACAGGTATACAACAAGTAACACTGGTACGATCGTAACTGAGCAAAGCTGCTCGGAAAATCGCCGTACTCTACGCTTGCTTGCGATAGTCTACGGTAGCCTATAGCTATTTTGCAGCTCTAATTTGGATTATATAGTGTACGAAGATTAGCTTCGCTTCTGTTTATGGCAGTCAGTAGAAACCAACGTGTCTGTAGTCGTCCGTAGGCAATGTATTGAAAAGTCACAGCAAGCAACGATTCGCGAACACATACCCTTCCAACTTCGAGATATGACAATAGGAGTTATTTCGTAATTGCTGAAGGGAGGCTGAATGGTCAGCAGTATATGGCAAGAGTAGTAAACTCATTTGCCATACTCTTCATTATCAGGATACTAAATGGGACATTACAGCGGGATCACACAGTACCACATTCTGCAGTTCACATCACAAACGCCTACAGGAATTTAGGGATTACTGATTAGCCTCTCTGCTGCCCTGATTTGTCACCCGTGATGTGTGTTTGTGACGACATGGGAACGACATACCAACATCCAGTCAGCAATCTTAAGTGTGTATTCGTAGACATGTGTGCGTCACAGCTCGCACTGATGTTGATATTGGATGTCATTTCCAACTGGCATTTGTGTTCAGTCTCTAAAAACACGCTGTCTACTGGACGTTAAACTCTAATCTTCCTTCGTTTTGGAAAGTCTGTTCTGCTGCGTGTGACCAGAACTTACTATTCGGTATTGCAAACTATACCCTTTGCGTTCCAAAACTGATTTACCTGATCGTCCTATTTCATATCGCTTATTAGTATTGACCCTAAAACCTTACACGATGTGACGCCTTCAAGACTTTCACCACGCTCTGTGATACTTTAAAAAAACAGTGAGCTTCTTTCCAGTCACATGGGATTTTTCCCTGCACAAGCAACTCTCAATAAATACGTCACGAAATGAGACAATGAGATTCAATGTAAAATATAACAGGAATTCGGTCAGGTCCTGATGCATTATTTACTTCATGTAGTTTTACGTGTTTTTCAAAACCAAGTATTCTGTTATTGACATCATTCAATTTTGAGGATGTGCGGCTGTGAAATAGTAGTACGGTAGAATTCTCTTGCGTGAATATACATTTAGACGCAAAATTTAAAATTTCTGGTGTTCTTCTGCTGTCTTCAGTTTTGAGACCAGTCATATCTATGAGAGATTGGTTGGAAGGTTTGATCCCATTCATTGACTTTACTCGTATGTCAGAGGTACCTAGGATTTTCTGATAAAACTTTGACAAATTAACTGAAAATTGCTGTAGGCTTCACGCATGGTCCTTACAGGTGCACGACTTTCTGTTAACTTTTATCTGTATCATCCCTGCACTCTCTCTTACAGAGAGGATCTTTGTAGGATGGAAGGTCGATCGGCGACAGTCTTTGATCTGTGTTCTCAGTGACTCCTGGGATGGCTGCTTCCGCTTGATAAACAAATCCTCCCGGCACACACAGCCCGTGTACATTCTGTACGCTTCCTTCCCGGTGACGATATTTCCTAAAATGTTCAAATGTGTGTGGATTCTTAATGGACCAAACTGCTGAGGTCGTCGGTCCCTAGACTTTTATGCATTACTTAAGCTAACTTACACAAACTTAAGATAAGAACATCATACACACCCATGCCGGAGGGAGGACTCGAACCTTCGGTGGGAAGGAACGCACAATTCGTGACACGGCGCCTCAAGCCGCGCGGCCACTCAGCGCAGCGCGCCACGTCATTAAGTAGGGCCATTCGAACTGCCTATTACTAACAGTTTCTTCTTTCCGCTCTGTGGGTGCCCAGACTGTGACTGGCGGGAGACCACTGTAAGGGCAGGAGAGGCAAGATCTGTGGCTATGTCGCATTTCAGCAGGCGGCAGTACACCACACCTAAGTATGGACCTAGTCTTTCGCTCAGTACACTCATACTACACTCCTGGAAATGGAAAAAAGAACACATTGACACCGGTGTGTCAGACCCACCATACTTGCTCGGGACACTGCGAGAGGGCTGTACAAGCAATGATCACACGCACGGCACAGCGGACACACCAGGAACCGCGGTGTTGGCCGTCGAATGGCGCTAGCTGCGCAGCATTTGTGCACCGCCGCCGTCAGTGTCAGCCAGTTTGCCGTGGCATACGGAGCTCCGTTGCAGTCTTTAACACTGGTAGCATGCCGCGACAGCGTGGACGTGAACCATATGTGCAGTTGACGGACTTTGAGCGAGGGCGTATAGTGGGCATGAGGGAGGCCGGGTGGACGTACCGCCGAATTGCTCAACACGTGGGGCGTGAGGTCTCCACAGTACATCGATGTTGTCGCCAGTGGTCGGCGGAAGGTGCACGTGCCCGTCGACCTGGGACCGGACCGCAGCGACGCACGGATGCACGCCAAGACCGTAGGATCCTACGCAGTGCCGTAGGGGACCGCACCGCCACTTCTCAGCAAATTAGGGACACTGTTGCTCCTGGGGTATCAGCGAGGACCATTCGCAACCGTCTCCATGAAGTTGGGCAATGGTCCCACACACCGTTAGGCCGTCTTCCGCTCACGCCCCAACATCGTGCAGCCCGCCTCCAGTGGTGTCGCGACAGGTGTGAATGGAGGGACGAATGGAGACGTGTCGTCTTCAGCGATGAGAGTCGCTTCTTCCTTGGTGCCAATGATGGTCGTATGCGTGTTTGGCGCCGTGCAGGTGAGCGCCACAATCAGGACTGCATACGACCGAGGCACACAGGGCCAACACCCGGCATCATGGTGTGGGGAGCGATCTCCTACACTGGCCGTACACCTCTGGCGATCGTCGAGGGGACACTGAATAGTGCACGGTACATCCAAACCGTCATCGAACCCATCGTTCTACCATTCCCAGACCGGCAAGGGAACTTGCTGTTCCAACAGGACAATGCACGTCCGCATGTATCCCGTGCCATCCAACGTGCTCTAGAAGGTGTAAGTCAACTACCCTGGCCAGCAAGATCTCCGGATCTGTCCCCCCATTGAGCATGTTTGGGACTGGATGAAGCATCGTCTCACGCGGTCTGCACGTCCAGCACGAACGCTGGTCCAACTGAGGCGCCAGGTGGAAATGGCATGGCAAGCCGTTCCACAGGACTACATCCAGCATCTCTACGATCGTCTCCATGGGAGAATAGCAGCCTGCATTGCTGCGAAAGGTGGATATACACTGTACTAGTGCCGACATTGTGCATGCTCTGTTGCCTGTGTCTATGTGCCTGTGGTTCTGTCAGTGTGATCATGTGATGTATCTGACCCCAGAAATGTGTCAATAAAGTTTCCCCTTCCTGGGACAATGAATTCACGGTGTTCTTATTTCAATTTCCAGGAGTGTATCTTCCTCCTTAAACAGCTCCATTTCTGGACGCGTGCCGGTAGTCACCATCCTAAGACTGCTTGATGCCAGATCGCGGTTGTCCATTGACCACATAGCTAAAAGAATAGCTGGTAAGCTTCCTAGTGCATTCGCAACGGGAAACCGCCTGCCACTACATGTGCAGTATATTTTTCCGGAACCCTGCAAAATCGTTCGACAGTGGTCAACGAAGCTTACAGATACTAGCTTCGCAGACAGCAGCCAAATTCGTGATGATGTAGCAAAGGCCAGCGGCCACAGTCCCAAGGCACACTGTGATGCGAACTTGTTTGTGAATTAAGTTCAAAAGTAAATTGTGCTTACGTAAAGACTAAAACAAGAACAGTGCACAAACTTGAGCTGCTGGTACTACTGTGTGTAAGGCATCGGGCTATAGCCAGCATCATGTTTCTTTCCCCTTTTTACCCAACACTCTTAATCCCTTGATAAGATAGGTCTAATTTATCAATAAATTACGATGTACCTGCAAAAAGTTATTATTATCCGTGAGAGACAGTGTTGGTTGTAGAGAATTTCCTCTAACTTCTCTTAATTCTAAAGTGCGTGACGAATTCATCCTGGCATTCTGGTAGTTAGAGGGAAGTGGAAAGCTGGCCCCTAGAGTTTCCTCTCTGCTTGGCCTGTCTTCAGTGGACGAGGCAGCTGACCTGACGCGAGCTGGGGAAGGGGTTGGCGGGGGAGAGGGGAGGGTGGCCACCCGCTGTCGCATTCACCACGTCAGAGGTTGGCATGCGTCTTTGACAAAATTAGTCACACACAGGAAAGAATACACTTTTGTGCTGAGTTCAGCGAAATCGCCCTGTCCTCGCCAGAGGGCGAAATTGAAAACAGAGGTTTGTCCAAATGACGGAACACACACTCAAATGGCGTGTCCCCTGCGACAGTATTGCTTTGTCCGGTAGCCACGTGGCGCCATTGGAGACGAGTCTTTTGTTTAGTCCCCATGTACCACTGATGCCTTGAGCTTAAACACTGGGAAGACAAAATTACAGAAAATTTTTGGCGGTACGCCATTTGACAGGTCCGAACTTTGGAAACGGCCATGTGTCATTGAGCGGCCCGTTGCTGGAAAAAGGTCAGATACGTCAGCGTTTGGAATTTTCAACAACAAAACTGTTAGGAGGTTTCAGATTGGTGAAATGAAGTACGCGGTATCGAACTGACCAAAATGACAGATCTGGAGGGCTGATTCTGAGAAGGAGCAGGAGAAAAGTGTGAGACACTTCCTGGAAGCCGCAGTAAACACTGCCTTCCTGGGAGCCACAGAAAACCCTTCCTTACCGTGAGCCAGAGCACACCGACGTGGTCATTTCCTTCCGTTTCCGTGCACAGTACTCCTTTACATAATTCTGGATCGTATTGGAGACTTGTGCTACGAGAGGGGATACCCAGTACATGTCAGTGGCAAAACAGATTGACTAGAGCCTTACCCCAGTGATGCCTTGCATATGGAGTCACCATACTTGGTGCTGATAATACGGGATTTAAGATATATTGAAGTTATTTAGTCGTCTCAGTTTCAGACCGAATCAGATGACAGAAATGCTAACAGTAGTGTTGAAACACGCTATACATCAACTAGATGAGAGCCTAGCATTCTGAAATATGAAATGGTCATCCGAATCAGTACGAGAAAATCAGAGAATAGAATACTGACGATTTTTTTAACCTCAGATTTATGATATGGAAGCTGGAATGTTTCCATTCCGGAAGCAAAACTTTCGAACGAGAAAAAAGAATTAGGTGGGGAAAAGGCTTAACCCAAAGACATTCTGGAGGGTTTGCCTTTCAAATGAGTTTCAACAAATAAATATGTAGGTTGATCGGAAAGACCGCTACTGCAATCAGAAAAAGAAAGCAGAATTTTTGTGGACGGTTGAAGGGGCTGAACTCTGCAAGATCAGCATATGAACCACACATTCCTCAGTAGAAAAGGGTAAATCGTGTCGCTGGCTGTGAGAGTTGCTCACTGACATAAATCTATATAAAATCAACTGAATTTCAAAGAAGATCGTTTTTCGAGAATGAAGCTACAAGGGCAAGGTGAACAGTAATGCCTCAGAATTTTTTATGCGAAATTTTTAAAGGTTTTTAAATAAAACAAACTTTATTAACATTCTACATCTCTGTTCTTCATGTCTACAAACATATTTCTCAAGATACACACTCTGGCGATGAACACATTTCTCCCAACAAGAGAGCAGTTTGCAGATACCGTCGCCGTAGAATGTTTGACTTTATGGACCGAGTTAGAAACTGCTTGGACGGCTTCATCAATATCAAAGTGAAGTCCTCGAACTTCATCACTAACAAAGTGAAGCCTTCGAAGGTGTTCTTTAAGCTTTGCAAACACATGAAAATCAGCTTAGGCGAAGTGAGGACTGTACGGCGAATGACCGATAACAGTGGAAATGGAAATGAGCGTTTGGCGTCATTGGCCGGGAGGCCTCTTGCGGGGCATGTCCGGTCGCCTTGATGCAGGTCTTATTACATTCGACGCCACATTGAGCGACCTGCGCGCCGGATGGGGATGAAATGATGATGAAGACATCACACAACACCAAGCCCCTGAGCGGAGAAAATACCAGACCCAGCCGGGAATCGAACCCCGGCCCGTAGGAAGGCAATCCGTCACGCTGACCACTCAGCTATCGGGGCGGACACCGACAATAGGGAATAGAAGCGGTCGGATGGTTGCAGATGTCACAGCGCTTGTTTTGTGGGCTTGCATTGTCATCTTGAAGGATATGGTGCACCATGTGCAGACGAACTCTTCAAATTCTACTTTCAATTTTCTGAGGCTCTCGAAATACCTCGCAGAGTTTGTGCCTTTAGGCGTGAGCTTTCAAATGCACCACACCTTGAACACGCCAGAACACTGTATGACTTCGTCTGCTGATAGCATGATCTTGAATTTTTCTGGCGTCAGTGATCCTTTGTGGCGGAACTACACTGATGCTTTCTTGTTTCGGGATCACAACAGTAAGCACGAGAAACCTAACGTCGCACATTTCTGATGTCGATACAATCATCGCGTACACAGCTCACATTCTTCCATGGATTTTAATTGAAGGCATGTTTATGTGGTTATAAATTCGATTAGAGCAAGCTGTTTCTCACGCATTTACGTAGTTACTTTACACGCGGCCATGTTACGTGATACAGTTGCAAGGGGTTGCAACATTCGCCAGTGAAGCGGCAAAATAGATACCTGAACCGCTGTTGAGTACAGAATAAAATATTCTGTGGTATTACTTTTCACACGTCCTCATACTTATATGGAGAGTATCTCTACATTTAATACAACGTATCATGTCATTGGAAGATTTAAAAAAGGAGAACCAGTAAGTTATAAAACGTCCATAAAAGGGCGTAAACTAAAGATGCAGTGAGACGAAAAGAACAAATTGCAAGGAATTTTTACATTTTCCTTACCCACAGAAGGCTGTATTGACATACGTATGTTAGTATCAGTTAGTAATGAAGACAGGTTTCTCTTTAAATACTAATCTGGGACAACATGACACGGCTACCTCCTCACAAATGCAATTCACATTTGGTGTCTTTAGGCGGCAAGACTTGTCCTTTGTCTCTCACAAAGAGGCCCGTCCTTCGGCACACATAGTTTATCCTTGGGTGGGCCAACGTGGCGAAAGTCAATGTCCGCTAAGAAATTCCGCGTGCGTGTATTGCGCAACGGTCGCCATTGTTTCGAAATGATCCTACGAGTAGCACTTGCGATGTTTCTCGATGGCACTAGGATTCTGTTTCCAAAGGCTAATGTACTACTTGAGAACAACTTTTTTTACAAAACAGATTTGTCATGAATATGTTATTTGGAGGAATTAGGTGGCTGGTATCGGATCGCTCTAGGTTCCCAATACCCAGATCACAATGCAACGGTGACAATGTATGAAGTTAGAAACGTCGCGAGTCATAAATTGATGTACCCCATAATTTAGTTTCAAATTTCACGCTACGCCGAAATAAAGAAAGAAGTAAGAAAGAACAACCATGAATACGAAAGAAACAGGCAAATGCTACGGGATACAGTTTATATGCAATAAACACCAGCTTTGTTTGAATGTGTCTATGGTGCATTGTAGATGGTATCAGAAACCTAACTGTGTAGATAGGTTTATAACATCCAGGATGACTGAGACGCTTAGACAGCCAGATAGCTATAGGAAAGAACTCTAAGTTCACATTTCTTAATTTAACAATGAAATAACGATTTATTGAGGAGATAAAAAATTAACTGTGTAAGTAGGCTGTTTAGGTTTTTATGTTGGTGACGCCACGTAGCGCTCTGTATCAAAATCACTAATTGTGCTGTGTGCAGTCTGAGGCTGGTTTGCATAGTTGGAATTTTTGCTATTGTAGTGTTGGGCAGTTGGATGTGAACAGCGCGTAGGGTTGCGCAGTTGGAGGTGAACAGCGCGTAGGGTTGCGCAGTTGGAGGTGAGCCGCCAGCAGTGGTGAATGTAGGGAGAAAGATGGTAATATATATATATATATATATATATATATATATATATATATATATATATATATATATATATATATATGTATATATATATATATATATATATATGATGACTTTTGAACATTATTAATGTAAATACATTGTTTGTTCTGTATCAAAATCTTTCATTTGCTAACTATGCCTATAAGCAGTTAGGGCCTTCAGTAGTTAGAATCTTTTGTTTAGGTGACAGTATTGGCCCTCGCTGTATTGCAGTTGTTCGAGTAACGAAGATTTTTGTGAGGTAAGTGATTCATGAAAGGTATAGGTTATTGTTAGTAAGAGCCATTCTTTTGTAGGGATTATTGAAAGTCATATTGCGTTGCGCTAAAAACAATGTGTGTCAATTTAATGCTGATCAGAATAAGTAAAGAGAGAAATGTCTGAGTACCTTCAGTTCTGCTCAGCTGTTTGAAAATCAAATAACGTAAGAGGTTTATCAGCACAGTAATTTATTAATTTTTCTAAGGAGATGTTTCAACTACTTAAATTTTCTTCCATATAACCGTCTTAGTTATCAGCATGCATGTATTGATATTTACGGTTCCTTCAAAATAGCCGGCCGCGGTGGTCTCGCGGTTCTAGGCGCGCAGTCCGGAACCGTGCGACTGCTACGGTCGCAGGTTCGAATTCTGCCTCGGGCATGGATGTGTGTGATGTCCTTAGGTTAGTTAGGTTTGAGTAGTTCTAAGTTCTAGGGGACTGATGACCACAGCAGTTGAGTCTCATAGTGCTCAGAGCCATTTTTGAACCTTCAAAATATAAATTCCAGCAAAAAAAATCAAACAAACCCAACCGAAATGCTAACACCTAAAATAATCTCAAAGTATGTAAAAGGGAACTTGATACAGAGCGGACCTACACAATGGCTTAACATATTGACGTGACAGCAGTCATGGGATGCCGCCCAATAACATATCGGACCTCCTTTTACCCGGTGTAGTGCAGTAACTCGACGTGACATGGAATCAACTAATCGTTGGAAGTCCCCTGCAGATATACTGAACCTCCCTGCTACTATAGCTGTCCCTGATTGCAAAAGTATTGCGGGTCCAGGATTTTGTCCAAGAATTGGCCTCTCAATTATGTTCCATAAATGTTCGATTAGATTCATGTCCGGTGATCTGAATGGCCAAATCATTCGCTCTAAATGCCCAGAATATTCTTCTAACCAATTGCGAACACTTGTGGCCTGGTGACATACACTCCTGGAAATGGAAAAAAGAATACATTGACACCGGTGTGTCAGACCCTCCATACTTGCTCCGGACACTGCGAGAGGGCTGTACAAGCAATGATCACACGCACGGCACAGCGGACACACCAGGAACCGCGGTGTTGGCCGTCGAATGGCGCTAGCTGCGCAGCATTTGTGCACCGCCGCCGTCAGTGTCAGCCAGTTTGCCGTGGCATACAGAGCTCCATCGCAGTCTTTAACATTGGTAGCATGCCGCGACAGCGTGGACGTGAACCGTATGTGCAGTTGACGGACTTTGAGCGAGGGCGTATAGTGGGCATGCGGGAGGCCGGGTGGACGTACCGCCGAATTGCTCAACACGTGGGGCGTGAGGTCTCCACAGTACATCGATGTTGTCGCCAGTGGTCGGCGGAAGGTGCACGTGCCCGTCGACCTGGGACCGAACCGCAGCGACGCACGGATGCACGCCAAGACCGTAGGATCCTACGCAGTGCCGTAGGGGACCGCACCGCCACTTCCCAGCAAATTAGGGACACTGTTGCTACTGGGGTATCGGCGAGGACCATTCGCAACCGTCTCCATGAAGCTGGGCTGCGGTCCCACACACCGTTAGGCCGTCTTCCGCTCACGCCCCAACATCGTGCAGCCCGCCTCCAGTGGTGTCGCGACAGGCGTGAATGGAGGGACGAATGGAGACGTGTCGTCTTCAGCGATGAGAGTCGCTTCTGCCTTGGTGCCAATGATGGTCGTATGCGTGTTTGGCGCCGTGCAGGTGAGCGCCACAATCAGGACTGCATACGACCGAGGCACACAGGGCCAACACCCGGCATCATGGTGTGGGCAGAGATCTCCTACACTGGCCGTATACCTCAGGTGATCGTCGAGGGGACACTGAATAGTGCACGGTACATCCAAACCGTCATCGAACCCATCGTTCTACCATTCCTAGACCGGCAAGGGAACTTGTTGTTCCAACAGGACAATGCACGTCCGCATGTATCCCGTGCCACCCAACGTGCTCTAGAAGATGTAAGTCAACTACCCTGGCCAGCAAGATCTCCGGATCTGTCCCCCATTGAGCATGTTTGGGACTGGATGAAGCGTCGTCTCACATAGTCTGCACGTCCAGCACGAACGCTGGTCCAACTGAGGCGCCAGGTGGAAATGGCATGGCAAGCCGTTCCACAGGACTACATTCAGCATCTCTACGATCGTCTCCATGGGAGAATAGCAGCCTGCATTGTTGCGAAAGGTGGATATACACTGTAATAGTGCAGACATTGTGCATGCTCTGTTGCCTGTGTCTATGTGCCTGTGGTTCTGTCAGTGTGATCATGTGATGTATCTGACCCCAGGAATGTGTCAATAAAGTTTCCCCTTCCTGAGACAATGAATTCACGGTGTTCTTATTTCAATTTCCAGGAGTGTATTTGGGTACATGAAGTCCATGAAGGCATGTAAATGGTTTCCAAGTAGCCGAAAACAACCATCTTCTGGTAATGATCGGTTCAGCTGGGTCAGAAGAAACAGTCCATTCCATGTAGACAGAGCCCACACTGTTATGAAGTCATCATCAGTTTGCACAGTGTCTTGTTGACAACCAGGGTCCATGGCTTCGTGGGGGCTTGCGCCACTCTCGAAGACTATAATCAGCTCTTACCAACTGGAATCGGGACTCATCTGACCAGGACAGGCTTTCCATTCGTCTAGGGTCCAACCGATATGGTCACGAGCCCAGGAGAGGCGTTGCAGGCGATGTCGTGATGTGCTGTTGGCAAACGCACTCGCGTCGGTCGTCTGCCGCCATAGCCCATTAAAGCCAAATTTCGCCGCACTGTCCGAACGGATACGATCGTGGTACGTCCCACATTGATTTTTGAGGTTATTTCATGCTTTTTACTTGTCCGTTAGCACTGGAAGCTCTACCCAAACGTCACTGCTTTCGGTCGTTCAGTGACGGCCGTCGGCCACTGTGTTGTCCGTGGTAAAAGGTAATGCCTGAAATTTGTTATTCTGGCACACTCATGAAGCTGTGGCTCCCGGAATATTGAATTCCCTAACAATTTCCGAAATGGAATGTACCATGCGTCTAGCTTCAACTACAATTCCGCATTAAAAGTCTGTTAATTTCCGTGGTGCGGCCATAATCACATCGGACACGTTTCCACATGAATAACCTGAGTACAAGTGGCAGACCCTAAAATACACTGGCCTTTTACACCTTGATTAAGCGATACTATCGCCATTTGTATATGTGCATATTAGTACCTCACGACTTTTGTCATCTTGGTGTAGACTTCTAACAACAAACAGCTGGTAACAAGAAGTGATAGGAGACTAGTTACGAGCAACAGAGGTCTCATTCTCAACGGCAGCTAACGGATAGAGTGAAAATGGAAATGAGCGTTTGGCGTCATTGGCTGGGAGGCCCCTTGCGGGGCAGGTCCGGCCGCCTTGGTGCAGCTCTTATTACATTCGACGCCACATTGGGCGACCTGCGCGCCGGATAGTGATGAAATGATGATGAAGACAGCACAACGTCCAGTCCCTGAACGGAGAAACTCTCCGACCCAGCCGGAAATCGAACCCGGGCCCATAGGACGGCAATCGGTCAGGCTGACCACTCAGCTATCGGGGCGATGGTAACTGCTTCTACTTTGAAGCGCCAAAGAAACTGGTACAGGCAAGTGTATTCAAATACACAGATATGTAAACAGGCAGATAACGGCGCTACGATCGGCAACGTCTATGTAAAACAGCAAGCGTATGGCGCATTTGTTTGATCGGTTACTGCTGCTACAATGGTACGTTATCAAGATTTAAGTGAATTTCAACATGGTGTTATAGTCGCCGCACGAGCGATGGGACACAGCATCTCCGAGGTAGCGATGAATTAGGAATTTTCTCGTACGACCATTTCACGAATGAACCGTGAATATCGGGAATCCGGTAAAACATAATATCACCGACATCGCTGCGGCCGGAAAAAGATCCTCCAAGAACGGGACGAACGACGACTGAAGAGAATCGTTCAACGTGACAGAAGTGCAGCCCTTCAGCAGATTTCTACAGATTTCAGTGCAGGGCCATGTACAAGGGTCAGCGTGCGAACCATTCAACGGAACATCATCGATATTGGCCTTCGTAGCCGAAGGTCCACTCGTGTACGCTTCAGGACTGCACTACACAAAGCTTTACGCCTTACCTGGGCCCGTCAACAACTACGTTGGACTGTTGTTGGCTGGAAACATGTTGCCTGGCTGAACGAGTCTTATTTGAAATTGTATCGTGAGGATGGATGTGTACGGGTATGGAGACAGCTTCATGAATCCATGGACGCTGCATGTCAGGAGGGGACTGTTCAAGCTGGTGGAGGCTCTGTAATGGTCTGGGACGTGTGCAGTTTGAATGATATGGGACTCCTGACAGACATGACTCTGACAGGTGACACGTATGTAAGTATCCTGTCTGATCACCTGCATCCATTCGCGTCCATTGTGCCTTCCGACGGGCTTGGGCAATTCCAACAGGACAAAGTGACACCCCACACCCCAAGAACTGCAACAGAATGGGTCTAGGAATAGAGTTTAGACATTTCTGATGGCCGCCAAACGCCCCAGACATCAAAGAGGTGTTCAGAAGAGGTCTCCACCCGCTCGTACTCTTACGGATTTATGGACAGCCGTGCAAGATTCATGGTGTCAGTTCCCTACAGCACTGCCGGCCGATGTGGCCGTGCTGTTCTATGCGCTTCGGTCTGGAACCGCATGACCGCTTCGGTCGCAGGTTCGAATCGTGCCTCGGGCATGGATGTGTGTGATGTCCTTAGATTAGTTAGGTTTATGTAGTTCCAAGTTCTAGGGGACTGATGACCCAATAGTGCTCAGAGCCATTTGAACCCTACAGCACTACTTCAGACATTAGTCGAGTCCATGGCACGTCGTGTTGCGGTCCTACGCGGTATTAGGCATGTGTATCAGCTTCTTTGGCTCTTCAGTGTATGAGATCGACTTATCAAAGAACACCTCAACGTAAAAGGCAGTCTGATGAGGACAACTGTATTCGTCCTTTCTCTGTCCTGTTGCTGTCATTGTTCACAAGCAGCAAAATTGACCATAATATCTACGCAGTAGAGTAAACGATGCATTGTTGTTTACTCTTTTAACCTGGCGGGCTCTCTTGTCGCTCACACAGCTGACTCCACAGATAAGACGAGTCACTCTTATGACAGCTGCACAATCACTGTGTCCCCTGCCGCCGGTCATGTGCGCTCCATCATTCCTCTAGAGTCTAGCAGATGGCGCTGCAACGGCTTACGTTACCACATAGAGCGCCCCCTTGCGGTAAACTTTATAACCGAGACGTTTTCATAATTACTGTCTATGATAAAAACTGAAGAAACAAATACTATTCTGAAAAGTTTTGAATATGATGAGTTTCTTTTTACTCCCAAAGATGAGTGCATTGTTATGATTACAATATAACAGCTGAGGCATCCCAAAGCAAGCTACAGGAGGATATTTAAAACGTACATGATGTAACACCCCAACCATCGCTTAGTTTTGGCGTGTGTTCACCCCAACTAATTGACTAACAGATCTACAGAGAGTTCAAAACTGCCGCAATATCGGATAACGCAAAAAAGTAATATGGCCCTGTCACTCCTGATTGAACTGCGGTGGCAGTGTTGACATTAATTTATTCAGAATTGATCACTTTTAATTAAAAAGGGGTGGACATTGATGTTATATTCAGCTATTGAACACCAGATGCAAATGTTGAACATAACATTAATTAAGAAAGTGATTTGGGATTTCAACTACTTGATTGAAAACAGATTCAGTCGATTAGCACAAATTTATTTTAACTCCCGACCTTCAATCTTCACATTACAAGACTCTCCTATCAGGCAGTGGTAATAAATTGCGTTTGCGTGGAGTAAAGCGCGATAAATCAAAAGTAATTCCTATTGACTGACCCAGGCGTAAGGCGAAGTGCGAGAAGAATTCTACAATACACGGCCCATGAAACCCTCGTGGAAGCTTTGCGACGTGATCCAACAAATTAATCAGTGGCCGGAGCGGAATTAGAGTTTTAGAAATGCTGACACAAATATTATCCGAATCTGCGGAAAAAATAATATTTGGGTCAACATTTGTAAAACTCTCATTCCTCTCTCTCAAACCCCACCGTATTGGGAGGAAGGGAGAGTTTTAGTCTTAGCGAATCCCCATTTACGAAGTAAATAAGTATTTTTTATTTATCCGTAACCATTTTCCAGGCAAAAAATAGAACATGGATTTTCTTGAATTACAACGCCAACTACCATGAATCAAAACAAATGTTTAAGACAAAATGTACATAGTTTTTTATGTAGAAGCTGATTCTGCTACAAAAAAAATGGGGGTTCCCATTTGAAATTTTAAAGTTGCCTCCCCCCCCTCCCCCCACGGAGCTGGAGTGGCGGGCTCATTTTAGTACCAACGGATGCCCCCTCGAAAATAATCAACTTTGGATTCTACACATTTTTTCTTGTGAAGCTTATTTGTCGAGTTATTCTCTGTCAACTTCAAATTTACTCCCCGTATAATAATGAATTAACGATGCGTCGTCCATTTTGAGAGTACATGGTTATTGTTTTTCTTTCATGCCGAGTACGTTTCTTCACAGTTGTAGCATTCTCATTGGGCTGATTTCTTTTATCGTTCTTTCCTTTTACATTGTGAGCGTCCTGTGGTGCCAACCGAAATGAGCCATAGGTCTAAACTAGCACACCGTATCACTGCTGTATTTCACCTGTCCTGAAATGTTTCTGGTTTTTATTTGTGTGCCAAATTGTTTTTTGCTGTTTTTGTGTGGTTGGGATGACGTTTCCTACTGCATTTGACCGTCAAAAGGGCATCTAAACTTAAATTGTGCAGTGAGACGTTTGTCCGAGTCACAGCAACATAACAAGCCGCAGTATTCAAAAATGAGCACGAGAAAACGTTGTTCCAACTACACGAAAACAACAAAAGAACGTTTGGCACACAAATACAAACCAGGAAAATTTCAGGACCAGCGAAATTTGTGTATTAATTTAGATCCGTGGTTCGTTTCAGTTGGCAGCCACAGAACACTCACAAAGTAAAAGAAAAGAAAAATAAAGGAAATAAGCCCACTGAGAATGTCGCAATTGTGGCGAAACATTTTTGGCATGAAAGAAAAGCAATAATTGTATACTTGCGAAAAGGCAGGGAGATCCATTATTCATTGTTATTTTTTGCAGGCAAGGGAACTTAGCGAAATATTCCAGTATAGTAGTTCATAAACGCTTACTTCATTAAACCAAAAACAATCATCATTAATAATAGTTCGCAGAGGAAATTTATCGTTCTCACATGCATTGTTTCTGTATCTTAGTAATAACTCACTGTTAGTTATTGGACCAGAATATGTATCTCTACATCGTATCACTGTCAAACAACGTTAACACGAGTAGGCCTATACATGGTATCGACAAGAAGATAAGAGACGACGAAAAATGTTATATAATTTCAGGACAGGATTATAAAAGCTCAAGAGAACTGGTGGTAAATTTTATTGAGTCTTCAATGGTTCAAGAAGCTAAGGACAAACTTCAGTATAACAAGAAAGTATCGCAAAGTATGAACTCCATAACGAAACTTCATTTTTGAAGATTATTATTGCTCCTTGTGACACCAGAACAGAGTAAGCCGAGTGATCTGTAGGTAGCCCATTCTTCTGTTTGGTCAGCAGTGAATTCTTCTTCAGGTATCACCCTTCTGTGACTCAGTACCACACCTACGCATATTATCAAAAGTATGATCGTATGGTGTATCAGACGAAATTTATGACTGGATTGAGGATTTTGTGTTAGGGAAGACGCAATATGTTATCTCGGATGGACAATCATCGACGGATATAGAAATAATTTCGGTGTACCCCATGGAAGCATGTTGGGTCCCTTGCAATATTCTCCAGGAATTCGACTGCTTGATTCCCACCACAAAGAAAACCTACCCTTACATGATCCGCCGCAGGGAGCGCTACTGCTCTTAAAACCCGACCCAACTATCAAAGAGTTTTTTTTTCCCTTGGCTCTTGCCTTTGCACTTTTTTCCCTTCTGCCCTTCAAACCTCTACCCTTCTTTCGACACTCACCCCAATATGTCTTCAAGTGAGCGAGTACTAACGGTTAAACAACATCGCAAACATCGCAGTACCCACATCCTTCAAATCTCACTTAATGAAAACAAACCAATATACAGAGATGGCAGTAGACTTTTTGTGTTGGCCATCACTTCGGTGAGGGCGTGGAGGGGCTCCACGCTATTTAAAAAATAAAAACCTTGCTGTTCTTGATGTACGGATGAGGAAGTAGATAATGATGAGACAGAAAGTATGATACTGCAGAAAGAATTTGACTGAACATTGCAAGGCCTCCGTCGAAACAAGGCTCCTGAAGTAGACGACATTTCCTCGCAACTACTGACATCCGTGGGAGAGCCAGCCGTTACAAAAGTATTTCACCTGCTATGTGAGATGTAGGAGATACGTGCAACACTCTAGGACTTCAAGAATCATGTTGTAACTCCAAAACAAACGAAAGCAGGTGCTGACAGGTGTGAATATGACGAAACTATTGGTTTAATGAGACATGGTTGCAAAATGCTGACATGAACTTTTACAGAAGAATGAGAAAGAAACTGGTAGAAACCGACCTCGGGCAAGATTAGTGTGAGTTCCGGGGGAATTTGGAAACACAGGGAGCAGACTGATCCTACGACTTATCCTAGCACTAGAAGGACCGAGGGGCCAAATTGGCCCCTTTTCGATCTTTTCACTTGTTTTCTGAGCAAATCGTAAGTTCGACTGACTTTTCATCAGTCATATGAAATATTAACCACTGCGTTTTGGAGTGTCCTATTTTTATTAGGTTGTAAAATGTGATAATTACCACCTAGAAGGACGGCGGGGCCAATTTGGCCCCTCCAACATTTCTCTGTATTTAGAGGCTACTTCTTTGCAATAATGCATATGAAATCACATCAACTGTTGTCCCTTTGTTGTTCAAATATGCGACAACAATGTCATTCAATCCAGCGCTGATTGTTGGTTAGTTGACGCAAGGATTTCAATTATTGTCTGTTGTGACGGTATCTGAGAGTCTCCCTGCAGTCATGAGCTAGTAATACAAGAAGCGGCTAACAGACGCTGAAATACTAGCAGAACTGAGATAAATAGAAGATGAAAGTTCAGGTGAAGAATTTGAGACAATGAAGAAAGTGAAGTAGTTCCAGTGTGTGCAGATGAAGAATGTGATTTTTGAAACGAATGTGATGATGTAAACATAGCCCAGGACGGTTTTCCGCTAAATTTAGGGGAAAATGAAGCTTCAACATCCAGTATGCCTTCTGATGTTACAAATTATAGCTCTATAAGATCAACAACCCGGACAACATTTGCTTCCCCCGGAAGTCAGTCAAAAGCTGATGCTGGGCAACCTATTGAAGAAAAAGAAACAGCAAAAGATAGGACTGTGTGGAAAATTGTACCAGTGGGTTCTAAAGCAGGTCAGTAATATTTCTACTCTTTGTGTAGAGTTTTAGTTTGTAAAATTACAAGAACAGATATACTCATATAATATCAGTACATTACACGTTCTAAAAATACTGCTCTTTTTTCATATGTTTTCAGGTCGTCTACAAAGTCTTAACATTTTGCGGGAGAGCTCAGGACCAACATCATATGCTAAAAGGAAAATTCGAAGTGGGAAACTTCTTAGTGCTTGGCAGTTAATTTTCAGTGCTTCCATGATGCGTCACATCAAACTCTGTACTGAAGCTGAGGCTCGTCGTCGAACACAAGACGATTCCTGGACAGTAGACACTGGAGAACTGGATGCTTTTGTCGCCATAATGTATGCAAGAGGAGTGTATGGAGCAATGAATTTTCCTCCCAAAAGCCTATGGTCAACAGTACGGGATCCTTCGTTTTTCAGACAAACTATGGTACGAAACAGAGTTATCGAAATAATGAAGTATATGAGGTTTGACACCAAGTCCACTAGATCTGAACGCCTCAAGGCTGACAAATTTGCTCTTGTCATAGATACTTGGAATGCTTTCATAGAAAACAGTGCGTCATGCTATAAAGCAGAACCTTATCTTACAGTTGATGAACAAATTTGCTGTCTAAAACAAGATGCCCATTCACACAATATATTGCAAGCAAGCGAGATACGTTTGGCATAAAATGCTGGTTACTTGTAGGTGTTTCTAGTAAATACATACTGAATGGATTCGCATACACTGGTGCTGATCCCCTTTCGACCAGCTGACCAAGGCATAGGTCAAAATGTTGTTCTTAGGCTTATGGGTCCATACTAAGGCAAAAGTTTGAATGTCACTACTGACAGTTACTTTACTTCGCTAAGCCTTGCAAACCGTCTGAGGGCAGCATCCACAACTTTAGTAGGTACTTGGAACCGTAATCGAAGGGAGGTGCCTCCTTCTGCAAAGACCAGAAAACAACCACTCCACTCGACTATTGTGTATAAAAATGATGATGGAACAACACTGTTTATCAAGTGAAAACAAATAAGAATGTTTTGTTACTGAGTTCACTTCACTCTCATGTATCCCTGTGCAATAGTCAGAAGAAACAAAATTTGGGTTCGACGTGTCGATAAAATGAGAAGGGTGTGCTGCACAAAAGCCGGTACAAGACGTTGGCCTATGCATGTATTTTACAACATTCTTGATTTGGTTGCCATAAATTCCTGGGTGTTGTAAAAGGAAGTGACTGGTGAGCGACTTAGCAGGTGGAAGTAAAGAGCTTCGAGCGCAGTATGTATCATCAAGAAATAAAGAGCCAGACCAGAATCATGCAGACACTAAAGGCGGACCACAGAGGGCAACTAAGAGAGAGAAGTGTAATTTCGTACCTCATGTAAAGGGAACCATACCGCTACTGTTTGTTCAGGTTGTGAGAACGCAGTATGTTGTAAATGTGTGAAGAGAAGACGAGTGTAGTGCGACAAGTGCAAAGCTATACATGTGTGTTACATTTCATTACCTATCACAATCTGATCAAATAAACGAAAATTAACATGGGGCCAATTTGGCCCTGTCGATCCTTGTAGGTAGTAGCCTGCTTGCAGTGCTCTTAGTGCTAGAGAATAGGTAAGGGAAAGGCAAAACTATGTTTATAGCATTTGTACACTTAGAGAAAACTTCTGTAAATGTCGATTGGAATACACTTTTTGAAATTCTGAAAGTAGCAGGTGTAAAGTACAGAGGGTGAAAGGTCATTTAAAACTTGCATAGAAACAGGGCGGCGTTTATAAGAGGCGAAGGGCATGAAGGGGAAGCAGTGATTGAGAAGGGACTGAGACAGAGTTGTAGCCTATCCCAAATGCTGTACCATCTATACATTCAGCAAGCAGTAAATGAAAGAAAAAGAAAAAAGATAGAGAAGGAATTAAAGCTCAGAGAGATTAAGTAAAACCTTTGAGATTTGCCTATGGCATTGAACTTTGATCAGAGACAGCAAAAAAAGTTGTAAGAGCAGCTGAACTACATGGACAGCGTCTTGAAAGGAGGGTGTAAGTTGGACATCAACAGAAGCAAAAGAAAGGTAACGGAGTGGAATGGAATATAGTGGAACTAAATCAGACGATGCTAGGGAATTAGATTAGGAAATGCGATACTAAATGTGTGAGCAGTATTAGGACAGTAAAATAACTGGTAATAGCCGAGGAGAGGATACAAGACGTAGACTGTGTACGGCAGTAAAATCATCTGCAAAGAAGAGAAATTTGTCAATATATAATACAAACTTATGTGTTAGGAAGTTTTTCCTGAAAGTATTTGTCTGAAGTCCAGCCTTATATGATAGCGAAAAGTGGACCACAAGCCGTTGAGACAAGAGGGGAATAGATGTTTTTGAAATGTGGTGCTAAAAAAGAATGGTGAATATTGGATGATTACATCGCGTAACTAATGAGGACGTACTGAATAGAATTAGAGAGAAAACACATTTGTGGCACAACCTGACTAGCAGGAGGGATCGGTTGATAGGACACATTCTGAGACCTGAAGAAATCATCTGCGTAGTTCTGGAGGGAAATTTGAGGGTAAAATTTGTAGAGGGAGGCCAGTGGACGTGTAGAGAAAGCAGGTTCAAAAGGATGTAGATTGCAGTCTTCAGCATAGAGGGCTACATGAAACCAGACCTCGGACTGAAAATCACGACAACAACATCTTGGTGGTAACTGTGTCACACCGAGTGTTCTACGTAGATGATCGAATATCTTTACTTGGCTCTCCTCTCCTCCACTTAGGCCAACGTTCGACTGAAAATATTTCAAGTCATTGGAATTCAGATTTTGGACACGTCGTTGCCACCCGCGTCTTACGAAAACTGTGACTTATTGGTGGTTCTGTGATTTTTCCTTTATTTTCCTATTCTATGTGGCTGCACTTAGGTCCAGTGTGTTGCTGCCGTAGTATGAGTCGTGGTCGTAGTTTTGTCTTACTTTTTGGTAGAATTTGTCGTTCTACCCTGTGTCTTTGTATCTTTCGTGCTTTATGTCTTCATTCTGGCATAAAGGTGGAGATGAGGTTAGACGTGATTGTTTGATATGCATTTGCACTACTTCTTAAAAGCCTTTTTCTGCGCTACGAAATATTTAACTATATATTTTTGGATGAGTCATTGCCCATGTAACTATCCAGCGTGAATCTTCAGCTCCTTGATACGAATAATATGTTCTACGTTTGTGGCCAAGATAGATACGAAGCCCACACCTACTACAGTAGTACAAGTTTATACGCCAACTAGCTCTGCAGATGACGAAGAAATTGAATAAATGAACGATGAAATAAAAGAAATTATTCAGATAGTGAAGGGAGACGAAAATTTAATAGTAATGGGTGACTGGAATTCGAGTGTAGGAAAAGGGAGAGAAGGAAACATAGTAGGTGAATATGGATTCGGGCTAAGAAATGAAAGAGGAAGCTGCCTAGTAGAATTTTGCACAGAGCACAACTTAATCATAGCTAACACTTGGTTTAAGAATCATGAAAGAAGGTTGTATACGTGGAAGAACCCTGGAGATACTAAAACGTATCAGATAGATTACATAATGGTAAGACAGAGATTTAGGAATCAGGTTTTAAATTGTAGAACATTTCCACGGGCAGATGTGGACTCTGACCACAATCTATTGGTTATGTCCTGTAGATTAAAACTGAAGAAACTGCAAAAAGGTGGGAATTCAAGGACATGGGATCTGGATAAGCTGAAAGAACCAGAGGTTGTACAGAGTTTCAGGGAGAGCATAAGGGAACAATTGACAGGAACAGGGGAAAGAAATACAGTAGAAGAAGAATGGGTAGCTCTGAGGGATGAAATAGTGAAGGCAGCAGAGGATAAAATAGGTAAAAAGACGAGGGCTGCTAGAAATCCTTGGGTAACAGAAGAAATATTGAATTTAATTGATGAAAGGAGAAAATATAAAAATGCAGTAAATGAAACAGGCAAAAAGGAATACAAACGTCTCAAAAATGAGATCGACAGGAAGTGCAAAATGGCTAAACAGGGATGGCTAGAGGACAAATGTAAGGATGTAGAAGCTTATCTCACTAGGGGTAAGATAGATACTGCCTACAGGAAAATTAAAGAGACCTTTGGAGAGAAGAGAACCACGTGTATGAATATCAAGAGCTCAGATGGCAGCCCAGTTATAACCAAAGAAGGGAAGGCAGAAAGGTGGAAGGAGTATATAGAAGGTTTATACAAGGGCGATGTACTTGAGGACAATATTATGGAAATGGAAGCGGATGTAGATGAAGACGAAATGGGAGATACGATACTGCGTGAAGAGTTTGACAGAGCACTGAAAGACCTGAGTCGAAACAAGGCCCCCGGAGTAGACAACATTCCATTAGAACTACTGACGGCCTTGGGAGAGCCGGTCATGACAAAACACTACCAGCTGGTGAGCAAGATGTATGAGACAGGCGAAATACCCTCAGACTTCAAGAGGAATATAATAATTCCAATCCCAAAGAAAGCAGGTGCTGACAGATGTGAAAATTACCGAACTATCAGTTTAATAAGTCACAGCTGCAAAATACTAACGTGATTTCTTTACAGACGATTGGAAAACATGGTAGAAGCCGACCTCGGGGAAGATCAGTTTGCATTCCGTGGAAATGTTGGAACACGTGAGGCAATACTGACCTTACGACTTACCTTAGAAGAAAGATTAAGGAAAAGCATACCTGCGTTTCTAGAATGTGTAGACTTAGAGAAAGCTTTCGAAAATGTTAACTGGAATACTCTCTTTAAAATTCTGAAGGTGGCAGTGGTAAAATACAGGAAGCGAAAGGCTACTTACAATTTGTACAGAAACCAGATGGCAGTTATAAGAGTCGAGGGGCATGAAAGGGAAGCAGTGGTTGGGAAGGGAGTGAGACAGGGTTGTAGCCTCTCCCCGTTGTTATTCAGTCTGTATATTGAGCAAGCAGTAAAGGAAACAAAAGAAAAATTCGGAGTAGGTATTAAAATCCATGGAGAAGAAATAAAAACTTTGAGGTTAGCCGATAACATTTTAATTCTGTCAGAGTCAGCAAAGGACTTGGAAGAGCAGTTGAACGGAATGGATAGTGTCTTGAAAGGAGGATATAAGATGAACATCAACAAAAGCAAAACGAGGATAATGGAATGTAGTCAAATTAAATCGGGTGATGCTGAGGGAATTAGATTAGGAAATGAGACACTTAAAGTAGTAAAGGAGTTTTGCTATTTAGGAAGTAAAATAACTGATGATGGTCGAAGTAGAGAGGATATAAAATGTAGACTGGCAATGGCAAGGAAAGCGTTTCTGAAGAAGAGAAATTTGTTAACATCGAATATAGATTTATGTATCAGGAAGTCGTTTCTGAAATTATTTGTTTGGAGTGTAGCCATGTATGGAAGTGAAACATGGACGATAACTAGTTTGGACAAGAAGAGGATAGAAGCTTTCGAAATATGGTGCTACAGAAGAATACTGAAGATAAGGTGGATAGATCACGTAATTAATTAGAAGGTATTGAATAGGATTGGGGAGAAGAGAAGTTTGTGGCACAACTTGACTAGAAGAAGGGATCGGTTGGTAGGACATGTTTTGAGGCATCAAGGGATCACAAATTTAGCATTGGAGAGCAGCGTGGAGGGTAAAAATCGTAGAGGGAGACCGAGAGATGAGTACACTAAGCAGATTCAGAAGGATGTAGGTTGCAGTAGGTACTGGGAGATGAAGCAGCTTGCACAGGATAGAGTAGCATGGAGAGCTGCGTCAAACCAGTCTCAGGACTGAACACAACAACAACAACGTTGCCAGTAGCAGACTGCTAGAGACGCTACGCTTTTTTGTATCAATGGGCAGAGGGACTCGCACATTGATGTTGAACATTCACGTGGAAGAGAAAAAATTAAATTCGGAGTACCACACTTTCTGTTTCAGGAATACAGATGTGATCTCCGTTTCCCACCCCTCGAAACGTCCCCCTTGGGGTTTGAACTTCATAATTTCCTGTACAAAGCACACTGTGTCAGATATCTCACGGCGTAGTAGAATTGCGTGGACGTAGCTGCTAGGAAGAGGAAGAATCCGTCTCAAGTGAATGTCTTGTTCCGTTGCGAAGAGTCTCGTCGATTTTGGCCTTTTATCGACATTGTTAATGACATGATTTCAGTAGTCGAAATTCCGAGACTTTCGAGAACGTCTCATTAAGTACGAAATCGTAGCACATGACAAAAGAAATGTATTTTAGTTATTATATAAAATTGACAATTTGAAAGGTAGGAAACGAGGTACTGGCAGAATTGAAGCTGTGAGGATGGCTTCTGAGTTGTGCATGGGTATCTCAGAGGTAGAGCATTTTCCCACGAAAGGCAAAGGTTCCGAGTTTGAGTCTAGGCCCGGAACACACTTTTAATCTGCCAGGAAGTTTCGTATCAGCGCACACTCCGCTGCAGAGTGAAAATTTCATTCTGAAATTGTCTTATTTTTTCCTTTATTAGCGCTGTGCAAGCTTCTTTCTTCCAAACTTCTTGATTCTATGTCAACGGAAAGTATCCCACAGGTTGATGAGTTTGCGAGAATGAAAATAAAATCTTAGAGAGAGTGTAAGCTGTTCTCTTGAGGAATACTTTGTCAAATTCTTCAAAAATGTTCAAATGTGTGTGAAATCTTATGGGACTTATCTGCTAAGGTCATCAGTCCCTAAGCTTACACACTACTTACCCTAAATTATCCTAAGGACAAACACACACACCCATGCCCGAGGGAGGACTCGAACCTCCGCCGGAAGCAGTCCACGACTGCAGCGCCCTAAACCGCTCGGCTAATCCTGCGCGGCTTGCCAAATTCTGTCCAATTGGAGTGTTAGACCATCAAGATACCGAGCTGGTTAGAGGCCTCTGTCGATAGTGTTCCAAACGTTTTTAACTGTGGGGAGGACCGCTACCTTGCTAGCCAAGTTAGGGTTTGACAAGCATGATCACAAGTAGAAGAAATTCTCATCGTCTGAGTGCGAGCATGCATTATCTTGATGAAATGTAAGCCCAAGATGGCTTGCTACGAAGGGTACCAAAACGGGGTTTAGAATATAGCTGCCTGCTGCTGTGCTGTAAGGGTGCCGAGGATAACAACCAGAGAGGCACTGCAATGAAAAGAAATGGCGCCCCAGAATGGCACTCCTGCCCGTTGTGGCCGAGCGGTTCTAGGCGCTTCAGTCTGGTACCCGCGTGACCGCTACGGTCGCAGGTTCGAATCCTGCATGGGGCATGTATGTGTGTGATGTCCTTAGGTTAGTTAGGTTTAAGTAGTTCTAAGTTCTAGGGGACTGACGACCTCCGATATTAAGTCCCATAGTGCTCAAAGCCATTTGAACCATTTTCTGACTGGCACTTCACGTTATCGGGCCGTATGGTGGACTACAATCAATTTGGTATCCCAACGGTGTCCGGAGCTTCTCCACACAAGTCTTCGGCCTGGGATCTCATCGAATGGCGTAGAATCATCTTCAGTGATTTTCTTTGATGTGAAACCGAGCAGTGCCGTGAATTTTCAGTAATCTTTACTTCAACAAAGTACAAGGTACAATGGATGGTGTTTCTTTCTTTTTATTTCCACAGTTTCACGCTTCTTGTCCTCAGATTTGTAGACACAGCCGGTTCTTTCCGCTAGTCGCTCTTTTCCATGGCGGCGAAAACTTTTGGCCGGTGCTGGCGAGGCTCGGCGACAAAGTTGCGGCGCTTCTTGAGGCATCAATCATTGTTCATTTGGCTCCTAATGGAAAGAACGCCGCGGCGCGCGTGCGCTGAATGCCGCAGGCTGGCCATTAGCGCCGGGATCAATTTGTAATCCTGCGACGTCGGCGGCGGCGTTGGCGGCTGCGGCCGTGTAGCTGGGCGGTCTGCGGCGCCGCTCCTTAATTACTTGGCTAATCACACGACCAGCAGAGAGAAGGATCTTCCTCTCCTTGATTTTCCGGTTACGACAGCAGTGAGTATATAACATCAGCAGAAACGTTTCTCGCTACGCCGAATAAAGAGTCTTTGGTTGTTTTTGTTGTTGTTTAGTCTTCAGTCTGAAGACTAATTGGACGCAGCTCTACATGTTGGTCCATCTTCATCTCTGCTTAACAAGTGCAATCTATAGGGTGCGCGTGAAGTTCCCGTACCCCTAGTATGGAATTCTAACGGGTTTGTTTTATTTTAGCACAAGTACTTACTTATGTATTCGGTGTCCAGTGTAATGAGATGTTTCCCTACAAGCTGTAAACACATTTCCGTACGCCTCCATGTTCTTCTTGGTGGCCGCGTGGTCTCTGGCGCCTTGTCAGGGTCCGCGCGGGTCGCCCCCATCGGAGGTTCGAGTCCTCCCTCCGGCATGGGTGTGTGTGTTGTCTTTAGCGTAAGTTAGTTTAAGCTGAATTAAGTAGTGTGTAAGCTTAGGTACCGATGACCTCAGCAGTTTGGTTCAATAAGACCTTACCACAAATTTCAAAAAAAAATTTTTGAGCATGTTCAGTGCTATAGAGCGAAATGCATCCTCGACAGCAATGCGAAGTTCTTCGTTTTTGCACATCGACGTGTAGATACATGCGCCTTAAAGACGCTCCATTACGAGTTGTCAGGTGCGGTGAGGTGAAGACTTAATGGTGGCCATTTCTAGGGAGCTGATGTTCCAGATGAACCATGACCTATCCACCGTCCTGGAAAGTATTCTTTTAGTAACTTGTGCATTGGACGAGCGTAATAAGAATGGGCTCAGGCTTGCTGCAACCCAACGCCTTCTGTGAGGCCCTTTTCCTCGGGATGAGGTATTAATCAGGTTTGCACCATGTGTAAATAATTTACGCCACTTACAGTCCCTTCAAAAAAGTGCAATCCAGACAGATCTGATGCCATCCCTGCCCTTATCATTACGTGGGGCGGGTGCCTTTTTAACAGGACTGAGTAATGAGGATTCTCCTTGCCCGAAAGGAAATATTTCTAGCACGTGAGCAGCGATAAATGGCACATTCATCTGGAAACGTAACCTTGGCACGGTTCACTGCATTTGGAAACTGAGCCAACAAATCACTGCATGGTAAAACGAGTTCATTTCGGTCTTCATCTTATAACTCGTTTACGAGCATCGGTCGAGAAGGTCTGACTTTAAGGACTTTTTTCCTGTGACCTAGCATTTTTGTCCTGTTTATACCGAGTTCCGAAGCAAGTTTTCGTGGCGACGTCATAGGAAATTGTTCAATCAAAGCAGAGACTCCGGCACAAGTTTCCTCTCATATCTTCTTCCTTCCAGTGTGCGTCCTCTCTTCAACATTGCACAAAAAAAAAGAAAAAAAAAGTGTTTTCCACAATCAGGAAGTGCAAGAAGTGTTGTTGCCTTTCGCTTTGCATCCTGAGCAAATACACTCCTGGAAATGGAAAAAAGAACACATTGACACCGGTGTGTCAGACCCACCATACTTGCTCCGGACACTGCGAGAGAGCTGTACAAGCAATGATCACACGCACGGCACAGCGGGCACACCAGGAAACGCGGTGTTGGCCGTCGAATGGCGCCAGCTGCGCAGCATTTGTGCACCGCCGCCGTCAGTGTCAGCCAGTTTGCCGTGGCATACGGAGCTCCATCGCAGTCTTTAACACTGGTAGCATGCCGCGACAGCGTGGACGTGAACCGTATGTGCAGTTGACGGACTTTGAGCGAGGGCGTATAGTGGGCATGCGGGAGGCCGGGTGGACGTACCGCCGAATTGCTCAACACGTGGGGCGTGAGGTCTCCACAGTACATCGATGTTGTCGCCAGTGGTGCACGTGCCCGTCGACCTGGGACCGGACCGCAGCGATGCACGGACGCACGCCAAGACCGTAGGATCCTACGCAGTGCCGTAGGGGACCACACCGCCACTTCCCAGCAAATTAGGGACACTGTTGCTCCTGGGGTATCGGCGAGGACCATTCGCAACCGTCTCCATGAAGCTGGGCTACGGTCCCGCACACCGTTAGGCCGTCTTCCGCTCACGCCCCAACATCGTGCAGCCCGCCTCCAGTGGTGTCGCGACAGGCGTGAATGGAGGGACGAATGGAGAAGTGTCGTCTTCAGCGATGAGAGTCGCTTCTGCCTTGGTGCCAATGATGGTCGTATGCGTGTTTGTCGCCGTGCAGGTGAGCGCCACAATCAGGACTGCATACGACCGAGGCACACAGGGCCAACACCTGGCATCATGGTGTGGGGAGCGATCTCCTACACTGGCCGTACACCTCTGGTGATCGTCGAGGGGGCACTGAATAGTGCACGGTACATCCAAACCGTCATCGAACCCATCGTTCTACCATTCCTAGACCGGCAAGGGAACTTGCTGTTCCAACAGGACAATGCACGTCCGCATGTATCCCGTGCCACCTAACGTGCTCTAGAAGGTGTAAGTCAACTACCCTGGCCAGCAATATCTCCGGATCTGTCCCCCCTTGAGCATGTTTGGGACTGGATGAAGCGTCGTCTGACGCGGTCTGCACGTCCAGCACGAACGCTGGTCCAACTGAGGCGCCAGGTGGAAATGGCATGGCAAGCCGTTCCACAGGACTACATTCAGCATCTCTACGATCGTCTCCATGGGAGAATAGCAGCCTGCATTGCTGCGAAAGGTGGATATACACTGTACTAGTGCCGACATTGTGCATGCTCTGTTGCCTGTGTCTATGTGCCTGTGGTTCTGTCAGTGTGATCATGTGATGTATCTGACCCCAGGAATGTGTCAATAAAGTTTCCCCTTCCTGGGACAATGAATTCACGGTGTTCTTATTTCAATTTCCAGGAGTGTATTTCCTACAATGCTTTCGTAATCCGTCTCATTGTGTGTCCTGTATTTTGTGTTCGTGCACCCACATACATATTACTAACCGCTCATCTGTAGTGTAACTATGATCACTCACATCTGCCATGGCCATAGATCAAAACTCGACTGCGACTGCGTAAACATGTAAACAAGAATTACAACAACTGAATGTAACAGCTGATAAGAAATAACACAGCTACCTACCTGCGTAATAACATTTCATACTAAACAGGGGTTACAGAGGTACGGGGACTTCTTGCCTATCCTGTACAACTATTTGAACTACTTACTACTGACAAGTCATGGTCTCCCTCTACAATTTTTACCTCTACACAGTCTCCTGGATTACCAAAGTGACGATTACGTTAAGCCTCAGGATGAGGCTATCGATCTGCCTCTTCCTCTAGCAAGCTCTACCATATAATTCGATTCAGCAACTCGTCTACAGTTATCTGGTACATCCATCTAATCTTCAGCATTCTTCTGTAATACCATTTTTAAAATGCTTCCATTCTCTTCTCGTCTGAACTGTTTACTGTCCATATTTCACATCCGTAAAATACTATATTCCAGATAAACAGTTTCAGAAACGAGTTCCCAACACTTCAGTTTATGAAAAATATTATCTTCTTGTTAGAGAAGTTTTATTTGCCAAGATCGCAGCAATTATATTTACAGACAACTAGTTTCGGCAAATTTTGACATCTTCAGACCTGAAAGAAATTTTTACAATAAATTTTTTCCACGGTTGTTTACAGTCTAATATTCTATTTTCATTATCAAGAGCAGTTTTGGAAAATGTATGCCTGACATACCACCTATAAGTGTCAAACATTGTGCCTCGGAGTGTAGTGCACTGCTATCTAATATGGTCATATAACAGCTCAACTGTAATACAGATACAAGCATTTGTGGGAGATCCATAATCAAGATCGTAACAAAACATGTCAGAGGTGCATGTACCTAGCCGGAACGGAGAAAGCAGTACAGCGTCACACGTCAGATAATAAAAACATAACTGTGATAAACGCTCACAAAGGATGCTGATAAAATGCATTTGGTACACGAGGTACTACTTCCTCTGTCCGCCTTGACAGTTCACTGCACTGCCGAGCAATAGTCAATACCAATAAGTCACACACGCACACACACACATACACACACACACACACACACACACAAACGAATAAAGACACACCCAAAGCCCACCGTCACAGCAAGGTTCAAAACTCTCGTCCAGGACACCCAGAACAAGATGGCGGAACATGTGAACATTACACAAACGGTAAACAGTCTGCGTTGGAAAACTCCACTCAACCACCCCGTGGAAGCATGAAGTAAGTATACACATTTACATACATAGTCCATCCCCTTGCTACCGACCCAACATTTCACAAAACCCAATCACAACAACCATATACATAAACACATTTTTCGAAAACTGTTACTTTAACCTAAAAAATGCTACAAAGAGTACACTAGCGTATATTTGTTTACTACACAATGTAATGTAACTACAGTAGTGTTATGAAAAGCAAATAGAAAAGAGGAAAGACTAGAAAAAATAAAAGTCGATTATTTCACATTAGCACTAAAATTTGGCAAATTATGTAACAAAACACTGATAAACGCTTATTAATAGCAGATGACATAATTGAAGGTAATAATTAAAGCTGTGATGCAAATATCAAACAGCCACATGAACACCAATATGTAATATTCAGATATAGATTTATTTTTCCTGTTAACATTTGTGTCAGTACTTTTATGAATGTAAATACTATACCTTAAAAAGCTCTTATGCATTACGATCAATAAATTTTTTGTATATTATTTAACAGAGAATAAATGAACTCAATGAAGATGTAGAAAATTTTCCGATAACAGTTTGTGTACCAAAACAGAAAAAAATGTGTTTCTTCAGGACAGAAGCACATTTTCTTATCAAGTATTAGGGCAAGAAAGGAGCTTCGACCTTGTAATCATTACTGGAGTGGTTAATGAATTGAGATTTCAGTAACGTTATTTTTAGTATTAGATTGAAACTCACAAGATCTTTAATGATTTCCTTGATAACTACTATTTCACGAAACTTTTCAAAGGAAAATGATGTTAGTTATTGACATTAGACTAAATTCATTTTAGTCTTAAGATACTGAGCAAACTAATTTATGCAAGTACTGTTACAATATCATCTGCGCACTCTAGCGTATATTAACCACAGAAACATTGCTTTAAATGCATTTAGTTTTCTGTTTAACAAATAACATTTTTAAGAGAGCCTTTAAGAATTGTAATAGTGTAAGGTGGCGACGGCCTTGCACCTTACATGAGTCCATTTAACGTGACACTTAAGGTTTTGTTGGAGTAATACCCTAAATTACGGTGTAGGAAATCTATGTGGAAACGCATCGGCACGCGAGAGTTCCACGATTTTGTGATTATAAGATTTTGCGGAAAGGCAGTACGCGAGACAGAGCTCGGCTACGACCCCGCCTAACCGCCGAAGGCTACAGCCTGACAGTATGAATGGTGAACTGCGGGATTTCTGTAATCCGTTTAGAGAGGCCACAGCGGCCACCAACCTATGTGGGACGACCGGCTGCAGGTGTTCAAGTGTTTACCAAAACAGAGCAGTGGACAGCTGGACGGGCTTTCCTGTGCGTGCTCTCGCCTATGTCCCACTAATTTTACGCCTTCGAGTAACTCAAATAGGGCAGGCCAGGAGTTTCGAATAACAAACTTTCAATGCAAGGATCTGTGTTCGCTACGACGGAGGATCTCGAGTGGTCTCTTGGGAGAAAACTTCCAGTAAACGTGTTATTGCCCACAGCTGTGGTTCTTCCCTGCCGGCGAGGGCGGAGTTTGCTTGGGAAATTTTGTAGAAATAAAAGAATTGTGGAAAAGAGTTCTATTACCAGACTGTACATTGGTCGGCACTGGCAAACTAGGTATTTTGAGAGCTGCTAGTGATGTGATTTACTCGGTTAAAGTTGAGGTGAGAAAACAAAGGTGAAGAGCGATCTTGCTGGACTGTCGGTCATCGGTCTTCCGTTCTGGGCTCTGGTACTGAGTGGACGTTAGCCACGTCGTCTCCCGTCTTGGTCTTTCGTTCTGAGAGGACGTTAGCCACGCCAGCTCATTGCTGACGGAAACATTGTCGACTTCTAATCAAGCTGCGGAGCTATGGGGTATCGTCTCAGTTGTGCGACTGGATTCGTGATTTCCTGTCACGAAGGTCGCAGTTCGTAGTAATAGACGGCAAATCATCGAGTAAAACTGAAGTGATATCAGGTGTTCCCCAGGGAAGCGTCCTGGGACCTCTACTGTTCCTGATCTATATAAATGACCTGGGTGACAATCTGAGCAGTTCTCTTAGACTGTTCGCAGATGATGCTGTAATTTACCGTCTAGTAAGGTCATCCGAAGACCAGTATCAGCTGCAAACCGATTTAGAAAAGATTGCTGTATGGTGTGTCAGGTGGCAGTTGACGCTAAATAACGAAAAGTGTGAGATGATCCACATGAGTTCCAAAAGAAATCCGTTGGAATTCGATTACTCGATAAATAGTACAATTCTCAAGGCTGTCAATTCAACTAAGTACCTGGGTGTTAAAATTACGAACAACTTCAGTTGGAAGGACCACATAGATAATATTGTCGGGAAGGCGAGCCAAAGGTTGCGTTTCATTGGCAGGACACTTAGAAGATGCAACAAGTCCACTAAAGAGACAGCTTACACTACACTCGTTCGTCCTCTGTTAGAATATTGCTGCGCGGTGTGGGATCCTTACCAGGTGGGATTGACGGAGGACATCGAGAGGGTGCAAAGAAGGGCAGCTCGTTTTGTATTATCGCGTTATAGGGGAGAGAGTGTGGCAGATATGATACACGAGTTGGGATGGAAGTCATTACAGCATAGACGTTTTTCGTCGCGGCGAGAGCTTTTTACGAAATTTCAGTCACCAACTTTCTCTTCCGAATGCGAAAATATTTTGTTGAGCCCAACCTACATAGGTAGGAATGATCATCAAAATAAAATAAGAGAAATCAGAGCTCGAACAGAAAGGTTTAGGTGTTCGTTTTTCCCGCTCGCTGTTCGGGAGTGGAATAGTAGAGAGATATATGATTGTGGTTCGATGAACCCTCTGCCAAGCACTTAAACGTGAATTGCAGAGTAGTCATGTAGATGTAGATTGTCGCAACTAGGAGTTTGTTGATCGAATACTGTTGGATTGTACTTTCCGAGACGCCACACGCCGATCGCACAGCCGCGCTATCGCCGTGGGAGACCGCCGCTACAACAGGAATATTACGGTGAGATCGTTCTCGCTTTGGCCTGTGTTAGGAGTAACGTTAAATAGTTGGATCAATTGCAATTGCTGTTTCCAGACAGGTTTCACAGTACTTTGGAGTGTAGTGGTTCTTCGTATATATGTTATAAGAGATGGCGTTTTGGAGCGATTTTAAAACAGTTACTGCCAATACCAGTTAGGAGAATAATTTGTAAATTGTTCATTGTGTTTTATTCAGCACTGATCTGAAGGCTATAATACAATTATTGTGATTCAGTGGAGCCTTTACTTCCAGTAGTTGATCCTGAATTCACCGCATTCGGGAGGACGACGGTTCAATCCCGTCTCCGGCCATCCTGATTTAGGTTGTCCGTGATTTCCCTAAATCGTTTCAGGCAAATGCCGGGATGGTTCCTTTGAAAGGGCACGGCCGATTTCCTTCCCAATCCTTCCCTAACCCGAGCTTGCGCTCCGTCTCCCATGACCTCGTTGTCGACGGGACGTTAAACACTAACCACCACCACCTGAATTCACCCTTTTGCTTTATTTTAGTTTTGTGTATGTTCAAATGGCTCTGAGCACTATGGGACTTAACATCTGTGGTCATCAGTCCCCTAGGACTTAGAACTACTTAAACCTAACTAACCTAAGGACATCACACACATCCATGCCCGAGGCAGGATTCGAACCTGCGACCGTAGCGTTCACGCGGTTCCAGACTGCAGCGCCTAGAACAGCACGGCCACAACGGCCGGCTTTGTGTATGTGTTTGATGTCATTGAACACCCTACGTGTTCGTGATCGTTCATGTTTGGAATTAAAAATTGGTGTGATTTATCGTCAACTTTACCACCGCAGATTAATTAGAGGTGACAGGGTCACATTTAAATCTAGCGTTATCCAATTTTGCGTACAGTTCCACTCTCAATTTCTATGTAAGTTGTTTGTTAGGACCGAACACACGCAAAAATCGGACAAGCAACGGGTGGGGTGTTACAATAGGATGTACTTGAATAAGAAGGTAGAACTTATGTGAATTAATCATTACCGTTTCAATCCAAAAAAGGTACCACCACAGCTTACGTTAACACAAGTCTGCCTTTCAATTAATTGTTTGGAAACGAAATATATCGTTTGTAGCTATCCTATTCAGAAGGAGTTCATTTGAGAATATTGTGCAAATTTTCCTCCACAATATCTCCACGTCTCATATTGTTTCCACAGAAAAAACACACCGTAATGTCTACGTTTTGGAACCATTCTTGAGGTAAATTGGTGCAGTTGTTGCAACATCATAAATTTGCCTGGAAATATTTGTCACTGACGTCTGAAGTTTATATGACACGACTTATTATAGCAGCAATACTAATTATCGCCTCCTCTATAAAGTGCATCAATGTTAGTACAGAATGTTAAAACCCACCGTACCCGTGTAGGTAGTCCTCGTGAACGGGGCTCGTTGTTTGCTTCTCGCTCTTCACACTGCTCTGCTTTATTCTGCCGACAGAGCCATTCCCCGCCCACACACGGGCGGCACTCGGCGAGTGCCACTGAAGAGGCGCCGGGCCTCCCACGCGGCTGAGTAAACAGGGCGGCGGAGTCCGTCACAGCGCGGGAGAAGCTGCAGTGTTGAGTCAAGGAAGCGCATTGCTCCTGCAAACTCTGTGACCGCGCAACCTACGCGCTGGTGGACACAGCTGAGTATGCGCCGTGTGATCATATGCACCGTGCACTTGGCTCCCTCAGTAGGTGAGGTAGTACTGGTTGCCATCAGTAGCTTCCTGCAAGCAATGCAAAGTTCATTCGCCCTTTGTTGCGTCACCACAACCGTGTAATGACCATGCAAGGCCGCCACATGCCTGCATTCCTCTAGACTGTACAGTTCCATCAAGTGTTGACACGACACCGTAGCATTACAGTGCGTGTAGATTTCCTTGTTTCGATGTTTTGCAAAGTGACTGTGGGCTGCTATGGTCGCATACATGCAGTTGTGCTGATTTCCACAGTACGGATCGTAATCGGCACATGATGCAATCACTGTGGTACACTGTGCCGAAATGTAATAATTTTCAATGTATCCCAATTGAACCTGTGTTACAATCACGGTGACACATTTGATAGAGGCTACTATGGAGCAACATCAAATGTGGTAGTTACTGCTAGTAAACAGTGGGTGAATACACTGAGGAGCCAAAGAAACTGGTACACCTGTCTGATATGGAGTAGACCATCGCGAGAACGAAGAAGTGCCGCGACACGACGTGGCATGGACTCAACTAATGTCTCAATTAGTGCTGGAGGGAACTGACACCATGAATCCTCCGGGGCTGTCCATAAATCCGTAAGAGGACGAGGGGGTGGACATCTCTTCTGAACAGCACGTTGCAAGGCTTGCCAGATATGCTCAAATGTTCGTGTCTGGGGATTTTGGTGAGCAGTGGAAATGTTTGAACTCAAAGGAGTGTTCCTGGAGCCACTCTGTAGCAACTCTGGACGTGTGGGATGTCGCATTGTCCTGTTGGAATAGCCCAAGTCTGTCGAAATGCACAGTGGACATGAATGGATGCAGGTGATCAGGCAAGATGCTTACTTACGTGTCACCTGTCAGAGACGTATCTAGACGTATCAGATGTCCCATATCATTCCCACTGCTCAAATCCCACTCCATTATGGTGTCACCACCAGTTTGAACATTCCCTTGTGAAGATGCAGGATCCATGGGTTCATGAGGTTGTCTGCAAAACCCTACATGTCCATCCGCTCGATACAATTTGAAACAGGCTCCTCCGACCAGGCAACATGTTTCCAGTCATCAACAGTCCAATGTCGGTATTGACGAGCCCAGGCGAGGCGTAAAGTTTTGTGTCGTGTGGTCATCAAGTGTACACGAGTAGGCCTTCGGTTCCGAAAGCTCATATCGACGATGTTTCGTTGAATGGTTCGCACGCTGACACTTGTTGATGGCCCAGCATTGAAATCTGCACCATTTTGTAGAAGGGTTGCACTTGTGTGACGCTGAACGATTCTCTTCATCCGTCGTTGGTCCCCCTCTTTGAGGAACGTTTTCCGGCCGCAGAGATGTCTGAGATTTGATGTTTTACTGGATTCCTTATATTCACGGTAGACTCGTGAAATGGTCGTACGGAAAAATCCCCACTTCATCGCTACCTCGGAGACGATCTGTCCCATCGCTCTAGCGCCGACCATAGCAACTCACTTAAATGTTGATAACCTGCCATTATAGCAGCAGTAACCGGTCTAATAACTACGCCAGACACCTGTTGTCTTATATAGGCGTTCCCAGCAACAGAAACGTATTCTACCTGTCTACATATCTCTGTATTTGAATACGTATGCCTATACAGTTTCTTTGGCGCTTTAGAGTATATCTATGACATATAGGCAGAGAGTGTGAGTGTACGCAGTGTGGAAGAACGTCGGGTATAAACGACTGCAGAAGTATGTGAGCACCATTTAGTCAGAAAGAGTGTTTTATTCCACCCCATTAACTCATAAAATTATGGGTGCAATCAATGTTAAACTGATCTGGTATATTGTGTTAAGCTGATCTGGAATATTGAGTAACACTCATTTCAATACATTTCAGTACTAAGAACTACGAGAAGAAGCTGAATGAACATTACCAAATCAGGTGGCACAGTAATTATACACTATACTCTTTTCGGGATGGATGTCGGTTCAACTCCGCATCCAGTCATTCAGATGTAGATTTTCTGTGATGCCGGCCGGTGTGGCCCAGCGGTTCTAGGCGCTACAGCCTGGAACCGCGGGACCGCTACGGTCGCAGGTTCGAATCCTGCTTCGGGAATGGATGTGTGTGATCTCCTTAGGTTAGTCAGGTTTAAGTAGTTCTAAGTTCTAGGGGACTGATGACCTCTGCAATTAAGTCCCGGGTCATCAAAGCCTCATCTTCCTGGGATGTTTTAATGACATGGAGTGGCCTGTTTTGCACATGTGTACCTGAAATCCGAAGTATGATCGTTGGGTCATGTTAAAAATTTACAAAAGGATAAAACACCCAGTAGTCCTCTGCATGTGGGATGCTTCCGTGGTTTAACAACGAGTGCGCTTACGTGTTTGTGATCACGGAAGTGGTGCTGCATTGCACACAGTAGCGTTAACCTAAGGCGGGTCGGTGATGAAAAGTCGAGCGTAACGACTGTAGTACCGTACTACCCACGTAGGCAAGCTGACGAAACTGGTCAGTGCAATGTGCCACAGTTTATGCCCATGAATGGTGTGTAATTGATGGCGTATTAAAAACGAATACGAGTGTTACAGCCTCAAAATGAACTGCGAAGTGGAACATGACCCCATGGCAAGAATATATACATTTTTGAGGAGCTGCTCGTTAGCTTACCTCATTCCACCACTGGAAGAGCGCCTTGTTAGGTCCTCAAGGGACAAGGGCCGACTGGCATAATACAGAACTGTGAAGAAATCCCGAGAGAGGAGTATACGACACTGGACGAAATTTGAGAAGTAGTCGTAAACATTAAGAAAATGGTGATAGAAAGTAAAGCCACACGTGATCGTAACACAAAGGCGGTAGGGCTCCAAGCAGGTGACCATTATAAGGACTGGAAGGCAGAACAAAGGTTCTCGAAAAATACTTAATTTAGATTATATTTATAGTCCCCGTTATAGTTTTTTCGTGTCTATGTGGGCCACTATAGAGACATGCTTATAGCAAAATCTTACCCAGTAGAATTGACGTCTCTCGACCCTGCAACAAACCAGGGCTTTTATGGTATACCTGGACTCAAAATACACGTCGCAGGTAGCTGAGGAAACTGTGATTAATAACGTCAGTTTGTTTAACAGTGCAGGTCGAAAACACCAGTTCAGAAATAGGCCTCATCCTCTACGGGGCTGAAGAAGAGGACCAGTCGTCCGGCAATAAATGAAGGATAACTGTAAATTATCATTTAGAATACTTAGATCGTAGTTGCAGTCCAATAACAGCGAAGTATAGTTGACAAGCATCTCTTTGAAATTCTGATAGTAGCAAGCATAAAACACGAGAATCTATAGCTTATTTGCAACATTACAGTAATCAGGCTGCCATTATTTGAGGGGATATAAAATGCAGACTGGCAATAGCAAGAGAAACTTTTTTTCAGAAAAGAAAACAAATTTTTACAGTTTAATATAAATTTAAGTCACTTTCGTCATTCAACGCGTTTTCAGTCGTTTCTTTGTTTCAGATCGCGTAAAAACATTTCCAGGACGACAAACACGGATTAACAACATCAGAAATACTAAGCTACACCAAATGATAATTTAACCTTACGACACTTGGGCTGCAAAAATTGTTTCTAACCTGAAAATAAAAGAAAACAACAGAAAACACAATATAGTAACATATTTGTAACTACTACATAATACATTTACTATAGACATAAAGCAAACCACTACAGACCTCTAAAGAAGCTTTACAAATAAAAGGAACTGAACACGTATAGCGAAAAACAAAATGCCCGTCATTTAGACATAAAGACGGAATACACCTCCATGAAATAAATATACGTGTTAGAAACTCTTTTGTGAAGGTATCTGTAAGGATCTACGGAAGTGAAACATGGACCACAAATAGTTCGGGCAAAAAGGGAATAAAAACGTCTGAAAATTCGTGTTACAGAAGACTGATGAATATCAGTTGGGTAGATCAGATAGCTAATAAAATGTAGTGAATCTGATCGGCTAGGTAGAAATTTATATTAAAACTTTACCAATACCTGACTGGTTATACCCTGAGGCATCAAGGAACGCTCAATTTGGTAAAGAGGGAATTATTGGGGGGGGGGGGGGGATGAAAGCAGAAGTAATTGAAGGTAGATCAAGGCTAACCTCCAGTAAGTAGACTGAAGTTGACGTAGGTTTCGGTAACTATGCAACGATGGTGGGGTTTAAGTTGTCATCTCATGGGACGAGGCAGCTAATGTTGACGTGCACGTGGACAGGATATCCAGCGTCTTGAGACATAGCAACGTCACTACAGGGGACGAACTGGTTAACGTGGTTTTGCGCTCTCAGCGCTCTCCAGCGGCAGTTATCTGCTAGATTTGTCTCGCAAACCATACAGCCTGCTCATGAAAATGTACGAATGTATAATTGTTATGTTAGCTCTGTTGAAACGCATATGCTAGTCATGTTGTTCAGTCTGTGGCATAAAAACTTCATTATCGTGAAAATGTAATAACATAAAAAGGGGAGACACATTTCCAGTCAGTAAACGTCTTTCTTCTTTTCTTCTTTTGCTTGTACCTTTTTCCCACAGTTTTCCCAGGATCGGCTTTGTTACAGTCGGATATGGCAAGGCTAATTTAAAGGGGTGGCCGGATGCCCATCCTGCCGCCACCCCAAACCCTCCCAGGACAGAATCAGTGTACTCCAATTGTCTGCATCTAGTGTAAACCACGAAACAGTGCGAATGTGTGTCAAATGTCTGCGGGTCGTGTAACTGAGACAGGATGTGGGGACCAGTTCGGTATTCACCTAGTGGGATGTGGAAAAGCGGCTAAAAACCACATCCAGGCTGGCTGGCACATCGGCCCACGTCGTTAATCCGCTGGGCGGATTTGATCTGGGGCCGGCGCGCCTACCCGAGTCCAGGAAGCAGATCATTAGCGCTCTCGGCCAACTTGGAGGTTACCAGTCAGTAAGAACATGAGGTTCACAAAATAGAACGATCTCACTCTCTCTACCTGACAATGAGATCCGTCCCGATATTTGTCCCTTCTAGCAACTTTAACTGTTCTCCACTCATCCCACTCCACATCACGGCTCATGTCTCCCTATCCCTCTCCATCCATCCCTATCCCTTTCCTCTTGTTACCTCAGTCCCACTCACACCAAACTCCTCCACACCCTCTCTCTTTCCCACCTTTACTGCCTCCCTCTCCATATTTTTCCTACCCGTCAACCATATGAAACAAATACTCTCCTCCCGAAATACTTTCTGCCAGTGCATGTTCTCTAGATTTTAAGTTAACTGCAGTGCTTTAGTGCTTTTTCTTTAGAAGAATTTCACCATTCTGCGGCGTGTTCTTAAAATGTACATATTTTCTGTATTTCGATGTTCGTCCTTGACCTTTTAATGTAAAATAGAAAATCAGTCCTCATATTCCTTTTTTCACTCCTGTTATCTTTCTAAAAATAACCTTTGCTGAAGAGCGGAATATTTTACCGCTGGCAGCCCATCCACCACCTATATGGGGCGAGCAGAAAAATAACTCACTTCTGATAGTGAGTGTACTTATATTAAATAATATTAAATATCACAGAAGTTATTTCAGTCAGTTGAATACCAAGTTCCATAATCTTTTCGAAAAGGCGAAGGCGAAAAAAAATACTGGATACAGCGGGACGCGAACCTTTCTAGGTTCGAACCTTGTTATGTTGTATCGGGTGCACATATTAACGATAAAGCTCTGCGGTAATCGACTTTGTATCTTATATTACGGTTTTCTAAAGGCTTTAATCCCTGATATGTTATTAGCTGACATTTAATTATAGAAAATGCTGACAAGAGCGACAAGATTTTCACAGATCTTCAGTGTACCATTGCATTAAAATAACTTATTTATATATAATACGTGAGTTATAAAGCGAAAATAAATATGAAAATTCTTTACCCACAAATACGACGTTTCCCGTCATTTAATTACAACGAATCTTAGAAATTATTTGCTTTCTCAAGAGATTCATCTTGCTAATTAGAGACAGGACAGAAACATGACCTCTCGCATGTCATGCTTGTGACGTAGGGAGCGCCCTTGTTCTACTTTACGTGGTACGTTGCTGAAATATCACAGAACTTTTTTTAAAAAAATAAAGCTTCAGATACGAAGTTTTTTTATTGCTTTTATTTCGTTTATATATACTGGATTACTAGTTTCGATAGAACTAAGCTGCAATCTTCAGATTCACAGACCCAGAACCTGTACACAGTGGGTCTGAAGAAGATGGCAGCTTAGCCCTGTCAAAAATAGTAATCCAGTGTACCTACTCGAAATCAAGGCAATAAAAAACCTCATATCAGAAGCTTTCCTTACATTCAGTTTATTGATTGGTCTCCAGCCGAAAATGTCAGATATTTGACTTATTGTTTGTGTTTCACTTGACGAAGTGGGTTCGCTACGTGTAATAGCAGAAAGTGACGTCACAAAACTCCTAGCATGCCACGCACCGTTGGCTAAGTCGTCCTGTGTGACGACGGCCTTACACGTGGTAGATTAGTGTTGAGAGCTGCACTGTCTTCCAACTGAAGATTACAACAAGAAGAACGCAGTTAATAGCTAAAAGTACTGTGTCTGGACTACTCGCTGCTTGTAAATTGTACCCGACGTCCGATATCGTTGTGGAACTTCTAACTTTTTGTGGAAACCCGCCGACCACTTAGTCGAGAACAATACCGGCCCGGCCCCTCCGCAAGCCGTACGACCGACTTAGCCGGTAATTGCGTTAGTTCCAGGTGACACCTTCAAAGCGGTCTTCAGACACTTCAGCACGTGGCAGCATTCGCTGACTGCCTGCCGTGAAGGGCTGGTAACCGTCATTTGACGACATGACGACTCTTCCGTACGTGGTAAATAGCGAACGTTGATTCCCACTTTCGTCTGAGATCCGACGGTATCGTGGGGCGGGATTGTGCTTCGTATCCACAACACAATACTACCGAATCAGGTAGAGAAGAATCTGCATATTCAGTGAATACCGACATAGCCAATACAGCAGCATGCGATCTATTTGAAAAACATTATTTAATTGAAAATGTCTTGATCGCAGTCGGAAGATATACTACAGCCGACCGGTTTAGACCCTAGTGACTCATAGAAGAACTAAAAGGCTGGTGTATTGTTACGCAAGTATCATGTCAAGGAGTGATCAAGCACTCCTCGTCGTCAATATAATTATCTGAGAACACTGTGTACTTGATCATCCCTTTGACTTGTTACTTCTCTGCCGGATTTTTAATTCTGGTGATGAGTCGCTGGAGCCGAAGTAGGTTAACTGTAATATATTGTGAGCGTGGGGTTGCTATTCTGTTATTCTGCGCAGCGGATTAATCTGAGATGTACCCTTTACACTGTGGCTCCTGCAAGATGCAATTTCCACCCCCACACTACTACAGAAGTCAGACAGACGCTCCTAACGCTCTAAAGAGAACTGCCTGAAAAACTTTCAGCAATAAATATCTTCTGGAGTCGTCAGCTGTAAGGAAATGACACAGAAATTCACAACCTTTCCTACGTAACTAGTCGGATACTTGGGTACTGGAGTAGTGCTTAGTTAGTGTAAGAAAAACATGAAACTAACGAAAATTATTATTTATTTTGCAAAAATTCTGGGAAATCACAATGGCACTTTTAGTTATGAACTGAACACGTTATTTCCTGGTTCTTTTCGGAATGTGAAGTTATCTCTCAAGGATAGGATTCACTAAAGAAATTTCTATACAAAGTCTAAGATTGTTATTGACTAGGCAGAATGGCTGAGAGCCGCGCCTACTCAACTTGAATAATTATCCGTTAGAATTTTGCTAGGTACGGTCGAGGCTGTCGCGTGTGAAATACAGTGAAGTGTACTGTTGTGGAGGAAATATGGGGCTCGCAAGAGCTGAAGCGGACAATACCGTAAGCTGCGATGACTGCTGTCTGCGCCACTCACTGCTGACAAATAAGATAACTCTCATTCTATCTGGATTGACCTTTGCCAATCAAACTCTCCCTACGCCTTGATGAAGTCAAGGACTCCTATTCGCCCCTAGTCTAACTATTGGCGTGGTACACCGGTCAGATAACCAGTCCACTGCGATGCCACTCAAAAATTCGCTCGCAGGAGTTTAACTATAACTCTGTTCACAGAGTACAAAAGTGTGATGGCCAACACAGTGAACAACGCTTAATCGAAAAGACTCAGTATAGAGTCGCACTTCGATTCGCTCTTGACAGAGGTGCTCTCCCAGTGAAGTACTGAGGAGAGACCTGTTCCTCGCTCTTTGAGTACACGTACGAGCGCGCACGCTCTCGTTATGTGTTCTCGCTCCAGGAGCGACAACGGAACGGCCCCTCTCCACGCCAGACATGAAGGGGTACATCTTTCGGTCTCTTCCATTACTCCTTCAGCTCAAGGCGTCAGAAATATCGTCTGCCAATCAGCATTGCTCTTCTAAAATGAGAGAATGACGTTTAGTTTAAGGCGATCAATCTGCAAATCTGTAATTGGCGTTTGCTGTCTCCCTGTGATAATCTCTAAAAATGCGTGCTCTGTTTGTAAAGAAAGCGTAGGCTGGGCGCTCCCACACAGTGTAGCGGAATTTGCTTTTAATACAAACACGAGGTCGTTCCTCCTTTCACTCGGGCACATGCTGTCCACTCCACGGGCGGTCACCGGCCGACGTAGATAGGTTCGGAGCGGCCTCCTGGCTAGTGGTTGCTCTCCCGAACTAAAAGCTCCTGTGTCCGTCGTGTCTGGAATGTGTGTGTGTACGCCAGCCTCGAGTATATCAACCACAGTGCACTTCCTTGTTATTTGCATATCGTTTACATGAATTCACACAACATTGACTTTATCTTATCGAGTTTGGGTTCGAATGAACCGTCTTGATGTGCGGAATATGATTCTGAGGGCGGAATATGTAAGCAATGAAAGTCAGGAGACCACGACGCCTTACAATATCTTCCAAATGTGATAAAGACAATCTGCACGGTGTCCACACCGAACAAAGTGATGCTAGTTTGAACGAGTACTAAGGCTCCCACAGGTGGCGAATTGAGACCTACTCATCCAGAGACCACAACGTGGGAAATGTTAGTGCACCTTTCAGAAAATGATGGGCATTTGATGAACGACATCTTCGCTGCAGACTGTATTTTAAAATATTCGTAGTACTCTACTAAGCCACCCCTGTTTCGAGCATTTCTCATTTTCAAGTGCATTTATAACAGACGTCGATATATGCACGTACGAGGGAGTAAAGCTCAGAAAATGGTAGTGCATAATGAAATAGTGGTTTTTTCTTTTTTTTAAATACGTTCTGGTAGAACGGCGTCTATCTTTAGAATTATTGAGGTTGTGGTACCCATCCAAAAGAAGTCGACCTATGTCGATGTTTGGGAGCACAGCACGTCTCCAGTCACGCCAACGACCGGGAGACCACGAGAGCGACCAGTGGAGAAGGATCTGTACATTCCCACACTGAATGAAGCGCCTATGGAGCGAGAATCACAGAGACCATGGCTGATCCGAGCCCGCCATGAAGAGGCGACAGTGTCTTTCTTTTACGCTGTCAGCAAGGTACACGGCGAGGCGTCAACACAAGGCAAAAGATGGGCTTTGCCCTTCAGGGACCAGTGAGTCCATCAGGGGTCAACGCTTCCGTTAGACCGACAAGCGTATGGCAGCGATGGCCGATATAGAAAGGAGTGGAGTGTCTGAAGTGCGAGTGTTGTCAAACATACGCTAGCAAATTGTGCCTGTGTTATTAAAGCTGAACAGTGATACGCACCATGCAATAGGCACATTTCGGTTTCTCTCTCCTTTCAAATTTTATTTCATTTGTAAAGGGATTGTTTTTCCTTTCTTGGACATTGTCGAAATATGTCGCGGTACATCTTTAGCGGCGGCCGGGGTAGCCGAGCGGTTCTAGACGCTACAGTCTGGACCACGAGACCGCTACTGTCGCAGGTTCGAATCCTGCCTCGGGCATGGATGTGTGTGATGTCCTTAGGTTGGTTAGTATTAAGTAGCTCTAAGTTCTAGGGGACTGATGACCTCAGCATTTAACTCCCATAGTGGTCAGAGCCATTTGAACATCTTTAGCGTGAGGACGCCTTATCCATGCACAAGTGCTGTAGCGTGTTTAATGTTATGAAGTGAAGGAAGTCTTTTTATTGCATTCTTTTATAACTAATTTTAATTGTTCTTTTGTGCAAAAGTTATGCTGTGGAATATTTTGTAACGTAATTAGGTTAACCTCATTATTAGGTTAAGCTCATTATTTACACATTCAGTATTGAAGCAAGATGTATCTGAAAATGTTAAGCATAATACTTGTGAAGACAAAAAAAAGTAACAGTAAATTTACTACATCAAAATATTAGAGGTTTAAAAAACTAAGTTAATGAATTTCAGATCTGGTTAGTTGAGCTACAGTCTACAAATCCTGTTGATATTATTTGTATTCCTGAACATCTTTTATCATGTATCCCTCACAATGATACAGCGCTCATTTCACCACACAGTGGTTCTAAAGATTTAGCTCATTAGAGTAGGAATTTTCCTATATTTTCCTGGCAATGAAATGTTCGTAACAAAATCCCCGATATTTATTCTATAGTGAACAGGTGCTCTAAGAGACATTCAAAGATAATATGCACTCACACAGTACCAATCCATCTGAAGTATGTACAAGAATATACTTAACGAATTGTCGCTAAACTTAAAACCGTACATCTAAATTGTAATGAATAGCTTACAATCGTATCACAAAAAAGATTTCAGTTTTTGAAAGCTCCCCATGGTTGTAAGGCAAATGTCCCGATCTGGGGTAGCCCTTTCCCATTGAGTAATTACTATTTGGGAACCTCTCTATACTATTACCACATGGTATTTGTCTAAAAAGATCCGAAGCCTTATAATTGGCCGGATCTCAACAGCCCATGCTGCCCATCTGTTTGGCTCAGAGCTGTCCTTGAAGTAACCGATTTGTAAGGCTTCGTTATGTCTCTGTGTTGTCAACTGGTGCTCAAGTTGCTGCTGCAGATACATCAATGTGAACCGCCACAGTCATACGCCAAACATGGTCTTCCGTCTCTGCAGTGCCACGTGCCTCTGGAGCTCTGTCTTCTTGCGACGGTACATTATCGTGACCACCGCTGCCAGCAATCATGCACAGTGGCTACATTCCTGCCAAGTCTTCCTGCAGCATCGCAAAAGAAACATCAAACTTCTCGTAGCCCTATTGCACTACATCGTTCAAACTCAGTAAGGTGTTGACAACGCCATCTTGTACTGTTGATGCATTAAGTTGTTCTGAAAGCGGTGCCGATATTCAAGGCAATGAAAGCGGATTAAAAGCTGTGAGCTACCTGGGGAAGTTAACCTTGCATTACTGAGCAACTGTTTCACCAGGTATCCAGTCTAGCTTACCAAATTCCCAACTAGACTAACATTAATTATAGTCTTTTAATAGTCATCTTACGAAAATCGGTAATATATATATATATATATATATATATATATATATATATATATATATATATATATATATATATATATATATAAGAAAATTTAAATAAAAAGAAATAAATTAGTTTATATTTGGAATTTATTTTAACATTGATCATTGTTCCGTTAAACTTTCAGCATATTAAACTTGATTCATAACTAAACTGGTGCCTTATTTAGGATTGTGTAAATGTGAGTTTGTAATCTTACGGAACACATCAAATATGGAGCCAAGATTGGGAGACTGCATACAACTCTGCATTCATAAAATAACACACGAAGAACATTGAAACATATGCAAGAGGAAATTAACCACAACCAAACGATTCAATTTTCACCTAAAGAAGTTACGTTCTTAGCGCAATCCCGTCCGTCATGAAATTACCACACACTGGTATACTACATTCATACTAACTCTCTGTGAAATCTTCCCGAAAGGAATAGCTGAGGGTTACTTTGATGATTACACTACATGCTTCACGTTGTCAACTTGGTTTACACAAAGAGTGTAACTCCACAATAATTTTGATAATTAAAATAAATTAGATCGAAAAGCAATTTACAAAAGAAAAACCTCGAACTGGTTGCTATCGTCTTACTATTAACCTGATGGGTCAAACAATTGTATAACCACGTGGTACTGGTCTCACAAAGTAAACCCCATGTAGGTTGAACATAAAGAAAAATTGCTGTTTTGAAAAATATTGCCAAGAGGAGACCATATAATCTCACGCACATTCGCATTTGAGATTGATGATCTTAGTTAGAGCTATGGATCATCAGCTCGTGGTTCCACTTTACTCACAAAGTAGTGACAAAGCAACTACTGGAAGATATTCTGAACTTCACACTCGAATTACACTGCGTTGCAATTTAAGGTGTAAACCTGAAATAAAGCTGATTAAATTTTCAGTTGGTCTTAATTTAAGAAATCCATTGTCCTACAGACTTAGCAGAGACGTACTTAGCCGGAGATCTTACCACTTCAGATGCTCGCCGCGGACAGACTGCCATGGGTCCCTACCGAGGGTACCTCGCAGATACAAAACGGAAGTGACCAGAGAGGCAGCTACCTATACCAACATGACAAGGGACGGACAGGACCATACTAAGAATAGAAACCTCTCTGCTTTTAGAAAGCGTAGCTACCTGTTCCGACGTTGGTCCTACTGTTCTCTACCAGACAGGCTTGTCTGCTACCATCAAGCATGCAACTAGAAATATATTTGCTCATTCATCCTTTCACACAGAAGGGAAGGGGGATGTCAGTATCTTATCATATACACTATATAAAAGAATGCTCATATAGGTTTCATATGAGACTGTGTGACATGAATTACATATAATGTGTATTTTAAATTTAAGAAATTAACTTGAAAGGAATCCAACAGAGACCTTTCAATCTCTGTCACCTTAAAGGCGTTCTTGAGTAACATTAACTCACCACCTACAATCTGAAAGGCAACGAACGCTCACGAGCGTTATAGCGTGTATTTAAAACAACTATGTTTGTATCACCAGAGTGTCTCTGTTAGCGCCACTCTTACGTTATTGGTGTGAAATTTATAAAGATATCTTCTTTTAGATGGAGAAACGCGCCTACTAACTTTCATTTATGTCGCACAACTCCTACGTGGTGTCGCTATTTTGTTTCCGTCAAAACATTTACTTTGTCTTGGTGACCCATATTTCTGTAAGGCCCTTTCGGTGAGACAGGTTAATAGATGTAATTCGCAGTTTCAATGTTAGGGGCAACAACACCTTAGGTGGCTGATCTACGCTTCATATTATGTCTATAAAAGTTACGTTATGGACATGGACGTCAACAACTTAATTAGCGTAGCGTGGCCTGGAACAGCGTGAACTGGAACTTTCCTCTCATGTCTGTAGTCAGGATATCGAACAGTTGCGCCAGGTGTGATTCATGTCGTGTCAAGTGCAGGATTCTGTCGGGGTCCCGTGAGTGACACATGTGCCGTACATCCGGCGTCCGGACCACGCGCATACCGCTGGCTCAACGGGCGTGAACCACGCAGCCGTGGCGGGAGCCCCGCCCCATATTTCCTCTGCTGCGGCCTCTTACATCACTGTAATGTAACAGGGGTCCACATCTGCATACGAACTCTGCAAACCACTGAGAAGAACGTGGCTGTGGGTGATTCCCAACGTAACTGTTATTAGGGCTTCTTCTCGTTCGATTCGCGGGAAGAGTGATGGATTTTGGGGACTACGTGAATAAGTACCAAAAGAAACGATTTTTTAATTTTTGTCTTAAAAAAATCTCTCTAGTTTCCTGAACAAGAAAAATTTTGCTTCGTAGAAATTGTACTGAAGCAAGCCCCAAAATTAGAGGGCTTTAAATGGGTCTCCACACATGACGACCCAGCAGCGTCACGCAGACAGCTCTGTTAAAAACAAAATTTTATTCTCAATTGCTTGTTTTTGTATGACCTTTTAGTCTCTAATGTGTTAATGGAATAAGATTATTACAGAAGTAATGATACGGTCGGACTCAAAATCCAAATGAGAATTTTAGCAACTGTATATGGAAACGGAGACCAAAAAACTGTCATTGACCACAGGAGACTGTTCGAAACCAATCACTGTTGGAATCCACCAAAGAAACAAGAAAAAGTAGTCTGTAAAAGAAAAGGGAGGGAGAACAACACCAGAAACCAGACGAATGTGGTCCTGGGTAGGGTAGGGGAGAAACCAGCTTTAACTTTATCATCAGTTTCCCGGAAGTTCACTTTTTTATGTTTTGTTACACGCTATTTAGAAAGTATTAGAGGTCTGAAATTTTCTATAACGTCTTGAAACCAACTTAACTGAAAAGTAGACTATTTTTATGACTTAAATTTGAAAACTGAAGACCTTTTTGTAGAAAAATTATGAGTTACTGACTGAAATTTTTGATAGTCATTATTTAAAAAAAGTTTTGAACCATAATTTATGATAGCTACATGTTTGTAAAACTCTACTTTAAACATAATAGTGTAAAGAACTCCCAGAAAAAAATCAAGCTTCTACGTTACTTTTAATTTTGAGATATGTGTACCTATGCCGGATCTAAATAATGAAAACCCTTTAATTCACTCGCAACACATTATATAATTCAGAAAAATATGTGGGACCAAAAGCTGTCATTCAACAAAGTAGTTTGCAAAAGATCTATTAAAAGATAGTAAGCATTACATGCGCTTCCAACACTTATTCTTAGACCTACACTATTCAAAAAACGGACAATTGTTTTAAGATTTCCACTTGTGTTCACTGACTTCTGCTCTTACACGCTTTTGTGCACCCTCTAATTAGTCTTATCTTGTCTTTGCGTCACCTGGGGGAAAGACTAGATTCCTCACTTAAAGCTGTGTACCAGGAGGTACCACGAAGCCAGTACTGCTTATAAGAAAAGCGGACTGACTCACTCAAATTTTTGTTACAACTGAACATTCATAGACATTATCAAATCATTAATCACAATTTTCCTTTTAGGGCACACCTTTTGTGGCTTATATGCTCCAGGGGATATTAAGGAAATAGCTTTCAGTTAAATAATTCACTGAAATTCGTAAATAAATAGAACTCCTTCCTTTCAAAATTTTAATTTACTGGAAATTACTTAACCTAAAAACTGTAGACGCGTAATGACCATTTACACAATTATAATTTACCTGAAGCAGAATGAATAGAAAAACCTTAAAACTACATTACGTCTCAGTATAACATGTACAACTTTCTATTGACGATGAAACAGTAATTAAAGATTTTGTAAACAAATTTACGTCCTCGCCTCGCACACGAGGCAATAAAAGCATCTCACGTATTGTCACAACCAAGTAGGGTTTGGCAACGCTTAAGGTTAAATTAATCACCAGCACTTGACAAGGATTAGCAAATTTCTTTTGACGCAGTGGCTTCAGACCCGCTACGTACACAACAGCGCCGCAGCCTACAGCACCAAATGGCCCCGGACTAGTAGTATTGACAATATTCGTTGGAGCTCTACGAACGTTGCATTAAATCAGACGTTCCACCAAGTAAACTGAAAACAACTATAATTAGTTCCTGGAAACCGATAATACTAAGGACAGATACCTACGCCATTTCACCAAGTTGCGAGAAAGTTACTGAGGCACCACTGAGGGACTAGTCTCCTACAGATTTATTTTTCTTAAAACATTAACACAGTGGTCACACATTATAATTTTGTCAGTCATATAGCACTAAAACTATACACATGTCTCAGATACCCCGGACGTGTAATTAGCTCGTGTGCTAACAGCATAAATAAAACACCAACGTCTCCTCTTTCCCTTTTTTGAGCAGAAGGATACCCCTTCAGTATACTTAAATACCATATTCTACATACATCTGTATCTGAATGTTTGTCATTGTAATGCGAACATTTAAATGAATCTGTTTACACCATAAAGAAATACCTCATTCTACATCCTCCCACCCAGGCTTGGCATATGACATACACATAATTACACTTAAGAACCAAAGAAACTGCCACACCTGCCTAATATCGTGTAGGGACCCTGCGAGCACGCAAAAGTGCCGCAACACGACGTGGCAAGGACTTGGCTGATGTCTGAAGTAGTGCTGGAGGGAAATGACATCATGAATTGTACAGGGTTGGCCATAAATCCGTAAGTGTGCGAGGGGGTGGAGAGCTCTTCTGAACAGCACGATGCAAGTAATCTCAGATGTGCTCAAAAAATTTCATTTTTTGGGAATTTTGTAGCCAGGGGAAGTGTTTAACCTCAGAATAGTGTCCCTGGAGCCACTCTGTAGCAGTCCTGGACGTGTGGGGTGTCCCATTGTCCTCCTGAAATTGCCCAAGTCCGTCAGAATCCACAATGGACAACAGTGGATACAGGTGATCAGACAGGATGTATACGTACGTGCCACCCATCAGAGTCGTATCTAGACATACCGGAGCTCCCATATCACTCCAACTGCACACGCCTCATTACAGAGCCTGCATCAGCTTGAGCAGACCCCTGCTGGCATACAGGGTCCACGGATTCATGGGTTGTCTCCATACACGCACACGTCCATCCGCTCGATAGAATTTGAAACGAGACTCGCCCTACCTGACAACATTTTTCCAGTCATCAACAGTCCAGTGTCGGTGTTGACGGGCCTTGGCGAGGCGTCCTGGTTTGTGTCAAGGGTAAACGAGAGGCCCTTCGGGTCTGAAAGCCCATGTCGATGATGTTTCTTTGAATGGTTCGGACGCTCACACATGTTGATGGCCCATCACTGAAATCTGAAGCAATTTGCGGAAAGGCTGCACTTATGTCACGTTGAACGATTCTCTTAAGTCGTTGGTCCAGTTCTTGTAGGATCTTTTTCCTGCTTCAGCGATGTGGGAGAGTTTCACCGGATTCCTGAAATTCACGATACACTCGTGAAATGGTCGTATGCGGAAATCTCCACTTCATCTCTATATCAGAGATGGTCTGTCCTATCGCTCCCGCGCCGACTATGACACCACGTTCAGAGTCACCTAGATCGAAAATCTGCCATTGTTGCACCAGTAACCGATCTAACAACTGCGCCAGACACTTGTTGTCTTATATAGGCGTTGCCGACCCCAGTGTCGTATTCTGCCTGTTTACATATCCCTGTATTTGAATACGCATGCTTATACCAGTTTCATTGGTGGTTCAGTGTATAAAGGTTATGGCAAAGTGAGAAACGGCTCGGTCTAACATGCGAATTACAACTGCTCCTAAAACAGTCCATAGTGTGATGTAGCAACAAACGTTAGCAGCAAAATTATAACGGAATACCGATTTGTCACCACTTGTATCCAAATACGTAACTAGAAATGTAGACACCAGTTATACAGCAGCTATAAAGGCGTAGAACATACGATTAGACTTGCCACCTTAATCCTCTGCCGTCCATAGGTCACGCAGTATAACAGTGTTGCGTAAAATTCAACAATTTCTGTCTCAGGGCACAGTTGCACATACCCGACCTTGATATCTGGACTAACACAGATTTCTCCAAGGTCCACTGAGTGTCTTCTGGCAGAGAATTCGTACACAGGCAGTACTGAGTGTGCCCAGGAGGAACCTTCCGTCTCCTCGTGCCAACTTACTTTGACTGCCACTCTGCGCCTCTGGCTCCGGTTTCCGGCCCAGGATGGCGCCACCACCAAGAGTCAAAGACGCTTGCCGTCACAAATGTGCCAATTCACGGTACAGATGGTTGTTGAAACTTTACATGTAGACTTTTCCGATATAATTCGTGCCCATCTTCAGGCGTCTGCCTGTTGTCGTTTCTCGTAATCTCTCTAACACTTTCCCACAAGTCAAACAAACCAGTGACCATTCGTGCTGTGCTTAATTGTATACATTCAGTATCACCTGTAAATCGTATACACTTATGGTATAGGTCACACACACTTGAACAGTATTGTAGGACTGACCGCATGAATGTTTCGTAAATAGTCTCGTTTGTAGACGGATTGCGTTATTCCAGTATCCTACCAATAAATCGAATTCTGCTACCTACTTTACCTGCGACTTAGTGTATGTGATCAATGCACTTCGTACCCACACAGATTCTAGCACCCAAGTATTTGTATGAGTTGACTAATTCTAGTCGTGGCTCACTGATATTGTATTCATAGGATGATAGTTTTTCTGTGAAGTGCTTATTTTGCATTTCTGCAAGTTTAAATCAAGTTGCCAGTTTTTTCTCTAGTTTGAAATTTTATCAACCTCTGACTGAACATGTGTGCAGCTGTTTTCAAATAGTACTTCATTATACAGGGTATTCCGAAACGTTTCGTTCAGATCAATACAGGAGGCAGAGAAAATAACAACAATATGTTTAGTTATGGTGACGGCAATTTATAAAGCTTCGAGTGAATTACACAGAGTGTAATTTAGCAAGCTAATTACAGCACTGACATTCACAGAAACTGCTCTACTGCGCGTCCATTGGCCTCTATACACCCAGGACATTGTCGGTCCATTGAATGGCGTGTCCGTACGAGGATTCCCGGTATGTCCGCAATGGTACTAACAGCGACCGCAATTCTAGCGACGAGGTCTTCTTCTGTTTATACAACGATTCCATACACCAGCTGCTTCATATACCCCCAAAGAAGGAAACCAAGATACGTGACCTGGGTGGTCAGGCCACAGGGCCACCTCGGGTGATCCATTGATTCCCGAAGGTGTCTCTCAAACGATTCCTCACAGCAATGCTGAAATGGACAAGTGCCCCAACGCATTAGATGTACATTCTTAGTCTAACAATCAGAGGTACATTCTCCAGCAGTACTGGCAACACATACACCACAGAGATGCGATTTTTGGGGCGCAATGCAGGAATCTATGGTCCAATCAACCTATCACCGAGAATGCCAGCCCACACATCAGCACCGAATCGCTGCTGATCAGCACCAGTTCGAGTACCTTATACGAGGGTCGGTCAAAAAGTAATGCCTCCCATTTTTTTCTACTTAAAAAAATAAAGTTAAGTGAAAAATTTGAATTTGGCGCCATTCCTCAAACCTTCTTCTACAATCCACTGCAGTAGTAACTTTCTGTGTCAACAGGTGGCAGCACAGCAGAAGTTTGTAAGATGGCCGACATCGATGTTCGTTTGAGACAGCGTTGTGTGATTGAATTCTTGAATGCAGAAGGTGAAACGCCCATACGCATTCATGAAAGACTGAAGAAGGTGTATGGTGTTGTGACAGTGGATGTCAGCACTGTTAGACGATGGGTTCGTCGTTGTAAGGAAGCTGAAGGGCAAACACCGTTGACTGACGAAAAGCGGAGCGGCAGGCCGGTGAGTACAGTGACTCCACACAACATTCAGCAAGTTGATGACATCATTCGTGGTGACCGTCGGGTGACTGCAGATGAAGTGTGTCGCATTATTTCTCTTAGTAAAGGCAGTGTGATCACGATTATTAAACAATTGGGGTACTCAAAAGTTTGTGCACGGTGGGTTCCAAGAATGTTAACCGATCAGAATAAAGAGGCAAGGAAAACAATAGCCTCCCAACACTTGCAGCGCTTCCGTTTGGAGGGAGATGAGTTTCTGAAAAAAATTGTGACCGGGGACGAAACGTGGGTGCATTTTTTTGAACCCGAATCAAAGAGGCAGTCAATGGAGTGGCGTCACACAAGCTCGCCGAGGAAGAAAAAATTCAAAACTGTGCGATCGGCAGGGAAAGTTATGGCAACAGTTTTTGGGATACAGAGGGTGTGATTCTGGTTGATTTTTTGGAGCAGGGATGCACAATAAATTCTGTTCAATACGTCACAACCCTCAAAAAACTTAAAGCACGTCTTCAGCGAGTTCGCCCAACAAAATCAATGGCAGATGTTCTTCTTTTGCATGACAATGCAAGACCACACACCAGTCGTCAAACCTCTGACGAGATTGTCAAAATTGGATGGGAAGTTTTGCCTCATACCCCATACAGCCCTGAGCTGGCACCATCAGACTTCCATCTGTTCGGGCCACTAAAAGAAGCTCATCGTGGGATTCATTTTGAAGATGAGGAGGCCGTCAAAACATCCGTGCGTCAATGGCTTAGGAAGCAGAGCTGTGATTTTTACCGTGCTGGGATACATGCCCTTGTTCAAAGATGGACCAAAACTGTAGAGATGGGCGGAGATTACATTGAAAAATGACAAAATGATCCTCAATGTTGTGGTTTTCAACCTATGTAATTGCATTTAAATTTCCTGACAATTAAACGTAGAAAAAAAAAAATAGGAGGCATTACTTTTTGACTGACCCTCGTAGATTTACGTGTGCTTAACCATATGAATTGTACTATTGATGTAGCCTCACTACTAAACAAAGCCTCGACAGTATACTGGACCTCGGCCGGAAATAAAGAGTGCAGGTAAGTCCGGGTAGTATGTTGTAAAAACTGTTGTGAAAACTGCACGTGTTGAGGAAATTTTTCAGTTGCCAGCGCTGCCATAGGCTGAAGATGAAGGATAAAGCTGCTGGTCACGTAACATATTCCACGCAAAGCTATTTCTGACGCCAAGGATGCGCGAAACATGTCGTGTGCTTGTACATCGAGTAACTTCACCATGTCGCAGAATCTCGTCTTCCATTTGAGGAGTTCACAGGGTTCGATTCCGCCCGGTATTCCATTGTCCTCATTTTGCTTTTGTTTATGTTCACCTTATTTCCTCCGTTCAAGACACTGTCCATTCCATTCAACTGCTCTTCCAGGCCCTTTGCTGTCTCGGGAAGAATTTCAATGTGATCGGCAAACCTCAAACTTTTTATTTTTTGTCCATGGATTATAATTAGTGCTCCATATTTTTTCTTTTCTTTACTTTACTGCTTGCTCAATACACGGATTAAATAACATCTGGGATACACTACAAACCTGTATCACTCCCTTCCCAGCCATTGCTTCCCTTCCACGAGCCTCGACTCTTATAACTGCCAACTGGTTTGTGTACAATTCTAAACAGCCTTTCGTTCCCTGTATTTGACCCCTGCCATCCTCAGAATTCGAAAGAGAATATTCCAGTCAACATTGTCAAATGTTGACTGTGGTTATAGAGCGTTACAGAGAGAGCATTATTGAACGATTGACAAGACGGCGTGAAAGAAATACAGTAGAAAAAGAATGGGTAGCTTTGTGAGATGAAATAGTGAAGGAAGCACAGGATCAAGTAGGTAAAAATATGAGGGCCAGTATAAATCCTTGGGTAACAGAAGACATGTTGAATTTAATTGATGTAAGGAGAAAATATAAAAATGCATTAAATGAAGCAGACAAAAAGAAATACAAACGTCTCAAAAATGAGATCGACAGGAAGTGCAAAATGCTTAAACAGGGATAGCTGGAGGACAAATATAAAGTTGTAGAGGCATATATCATTAGGAGTAAGATAGATACCGTCATAGGAAAATTAAAAAGGCCTTTGGAAAAACGAGAACTACTTGTATGAATATCAAGAGCTCGGATGGATAACCAGTTCTAAGCAAAGAAGGGAAAGCAGAAAGGTGGAAGGAGTATATAGACGGTCTATACAAGGGCGATGTACTTGAGGACAATATTATGAAAATGGAAGAGGATGTAGATGAAGATGAAATGGGAGATATGGTACTGCGTGAAGAGTTTGACAGAGCAATGAAAGACCTAAGACGAAACAAGGCCCCAGGGGTAGACAACATTCCATTAGAACTACTGACAGCCTTGGGAGAGACAGTCCTGACAAAACTCTACCATCTGGTGTGCAAAATGTATGAGACATGCGAAATACCCTCAGACTTCAAGAAGAATATAATAATTCCAATCCCAAAGAAAGCAGGTGTTGACAGATGTAAAAATTACCGAACTATCAGTTTAATAATTCAGGGCTGCAAAATACTAACGCGAATTCTTTACAGATGCATGGTAAAACTGGTCGATGCCGACCTTGGGGGAGATTAGTTTGGATTCCGTAGAAACATTAGAACACGTGAGGCAATACTGACCCTACGACTTATTTTAAAAGCTAGATTAAGAAAAGGTAAACCTACGTTTCTAGCATTTGTAGACTTAGAGAAAGCTTTTGACAATGTTGACTAGAATACTCTCTTACAAATTCTGAAGGTGGCAGGGATAAATTACAGGGAGCGAAAAACTATTTACAATTTGTACAGAAAGTAGATGGTAGTTATAAGAGTCGAGGGGCATGAAAGGGAAGCTGTGGTTGGGAAGGGAGTGCGACAGGGTTGTAGCTTCTCCCCGATGTTATTCAATCTGTATATTGAGCAAGCAATAAAGGAAACAAAAGAAAAATTTGGAGTAGGTATTAAAATCCATGGAGTGTGCTCCCTGCCGCCGTTGGATAAGCAGCTACCAGCAGCAAGTCGTATACTCTTAGCTCACTTATTTGTTACATAGTATAGTTCTTAATTTCTTTGCGTGTTTTTGGTATCTGCATTGTGTAATTCATAAATTTCGGGCGTATTATAGTATTTGGGAGTTTTTGGGAGTTGTAGCATCGCGTTTTAGTACCTGAATAGTATCAAATCACGTATTCGACTGTCTTCTGTTTTTGTTTTGAACGGCCAATGTCGGTTGGTCACAGCCAGTGTGCTCCCTACCGCCGTTGGATAAGCAGCTGCAGCAGCGAGTCGTATACTCTTAGCTCACTTATTTGTTACACAGTTTAATTCTTAATTTCTTTGCGTGTTTTTGGTATTTGCATTGTTTAATTCATAAATTTCTGGAGTATTATAGTATTTGAAAATTGTAGCATCGCGTTTTAGTACGTGAATAGTGTAAAATCGCGTAGTCTCCTTCCGCCGCCGAGCAGTGTGTCAGCAGGGCGCAGGTAGCAGCATTACTGCACTTACTAGGCAGTCTTGTATTTTAATAACCATTTAAATTTTGTGTCGAATTGTTTGTGCTCTCTGTAGATTAGTTCAGATGTTCTTTGCACAACAGTTTTTAGCATGGATAGGGACCGGAACTGCTGTGTTCGGATGCAGGCTGAGTTGGCATCCCTTCGCTCCCAGCTTCAGGCAGTGTTGGCTTCGGTCACACAGCTTGAGGCTGTTGCCAATGGGCATCACTGTGGGGGTCCGGATGGGGGTTTGTCGGAGAAGGCCAGCTCGTCCCACGCATCCCCCGAACGGGCTACGACTGTGGCTGTCCGGGATACTGCCCACATTAAGGCTGATCCTTCACCTGTGGTAGAGTGGGAGGTCGTCTCGAGGTGTGGCAGGGGGCGAAAGACATTCCGGAGGGCTGAACGGTAGGCCTCTCCAGTTTGTCTGACGAACCGGTTTCAGGCTCTGTCTCAGGCTGATACTGATCTTCGGCCGGACATGGCTGCTTGTACTGTTACAGAGGTTGCCCCTCAGTCTGCAAGATCCGGGTGGTCGCAGAGGGTGCGCTTACTGGTAGTTGGGAGCTCCAACGTCAAGCGCGTAATGGGGCCCCTTAGGGATATGGCAGCATGAGAGGGGAAGAAAACCAATGTGCACTCTGTGTGCATACCGGGGGGAGTCATTCCAGATGTGGAAAGTATCATTCTGGATGCCATGAAGGGTACAGGGTGCACCCATCTGCAGGTGGTCGCTCATGTCGGCACCAGTGATGTGTGTCGCTATGGATCGGAGGAAATCCTCTCTGGCTTCCGGCGGCCATCTGATTTGGTGAATACTGCCAGTCTCGCTAGCGGGATGAAAGCAGAGCTCACCATCTGCAGCATCGTCGACAGGACTGACTGCAGACCTTTGGCACAGAGCCGAGTGGAGGTTCTGAATCAGAGGCTGAGGCAGTTCTGCGACCGTGTGGGCTACAGATTCCTCGACTTGCGCCATAGGGTGGTGGCATTTCGGGTTCCACTGGATAGGTCAGGAGTCCACTACACGCAGCAAGCGGCTACACGGGTAGCAGGGGTTGTGTGGCGTGGACTGGGATGTGTTTTAGGTTACATGGCCCCGGGCAACTACAGAAAGGGCAGTAGCCTCAAAGGGTGTGGGGCAAAGTCAGGACATGCGGGGGCCAAGCAGCAATTGGTATTGTAATTGTAAACTGTCGAAGCTGCATTGGTAAAGTACCGGAACTTCAAGCGCTGATAGAAAGCACCGAAGCTGATATCGTTATAGGTACAGAAAGCTGGCTGAAGCCAGAGATGAATTCTGCCGAAATTCTTACAAAGTGTTTAGAAAGGATAGATTGCATGCAACCGGTGGTGCCATGTTTGTCGCTGTTAGTAGTAGTTTATCCTGTAGTGAAGTAGAAGTGGATAGTTCCTGTGAATTATTATGGGTGGAGGTTACACTCAACAACCGAGCTAGGTTAATAGTTGGCTCCTTTTACCGACCTACCGACTCAGCAGCATTAGTGGCAGAACAACTGAGAGAAAATTTGGAATACATTTCACATAAATTTCCTCTGCATGTTATAGTCTTAGGTGGAGATTTCAATTTACCAGATATAGACAGGGACACTCAGATGTTTAGGACAGGTGGTAGGGGCAGAGTATTGAGTGACATTATACAGAGTGCACTATCCGAAAATTACCTCGAGCAATTAAACAGAGATCTGACTCGTGGAGATAACATCTTGGACCCACTGATAACAAACAGACCCTAACTTTTCGATCTGTAAGTGCAGAACAGGGAATCAGTGATCATAAGGCCGTTGCAGCATCCCTGAATATGGAAGTTAATAGGAATATACAAAAATGGAGGAAGATTTATCTGTTTAGCAAGAGTAATAGAGGGCAGATTTCAGACTACCTAACAGATCAAAACGAAAATTTCTGTTCCGACACTGACAATGTTGAGTATTTATGGAAAAAGTTCAAGGCAATCGTAAAATGCGTTTTAGACAGATACGTGCCCAGTAAAACTGCGAGGGACGGGAAAAACTCACCATGGTTCAACAACAAAGTTAGGAAACTACTGCGAAAGCAAAGAGAGCTTCACTCCAAGTGTAAACGCAGTCAAAACCTCTCAGACAAACAGAAGCTAAACGATGTCAAAGTTAACGTAAGGAGGGCTATGTGTGAAGCGTTTAGTGAATTCGAAAGTAAAATTCTATGTACCGACTTGGCAGAAAATCCTAGGAAGTTCTGGTACACGTTAAATCAGTAAGTGGCTCGAAACAGCATATTCAGACACTCCGGGATGATGATGGCATTGAAACAGAGGATGACACACGTAAAGCTGAAATATTAACACCTTTTTCCAAAGCTGTTTCACAGAGGAAGACCGCACTGCAGTTCCTTCTCTAAATCCTCGCACAAACGAAAAAATGGCTGACATCAAAATAAGTGTCCAAGGAATAGAAAAGCAACTGGAATCACTCAACAGAGGAAAGTCCACTGGACCTGACGGGGTACCAATTCGATTCTACACAGAGAACGCGAAAGAACTTGCCCCCCTTCTAACAGCCGTGTACCGCAAGTTTCTAGAGGAACGGAAGGTTCCAAATGATTGGAAAAGAGCACAGGTAGTCCCAGTCTTCAAGAAGGGTCGTCGAGCAGATGCGCAAAACTATAGACCTATATCTCTGACGTCGATCTGTTGTAGAAATTAGAACATGTTTTTTGCTCGCGTATCATGTTGTTTTTGGAAAGCCAGAATCTACTCTGTAGGAATTAACATGCATTCCGAAAACAACGATCGTGTGAGACCCATCTCGCTTTATTTGTTCATGAGACCCAGAAAATATTTGATACAGGCTCCCAGGTAGATGCTATTTTCCTTGACTTCCGGAAGGCGTTCGATACAGTTCAGCACTGTCGCCTGATAAACAAAGTAAGAGCCTACGGAATATCAGACCAGCTGTGTGGCTGGATTGAAGAGTTTTAGCAAACAGAACACAGCATGTTGTTATCAATTGAGAGACGTCTACAGACGTTAAAGGACCCACTGGCGTGCCACAGGGGAGTGTTATGGGACCATTGCTTTTCACAATATATATATAAATGACCTAGCAGATAGTGTCGGAAGTTCCATGCGGCTTTTCGCGGATGATGCTGTAGTATTCAGAGAAGATGCAGCATTAGAAAATTGTAGCGAAATGCAAGAAGATCTGCAGTGGATAGGAACTTGGTGCAGGGACTGGCAACTGATCCTTAACATAGGCAAATGTAATGTACTGCGAATACATAGAAAGAAGGGTCCTTTATTGTATGATTATATGATAGCGGAACAAACACTGGTAGCAGTTACTTCTGTAAAATATCTGGGAGTATGCGTGCGGAACGATTTGGATTGGAATGATCATATAAAATTAATTGTTGGTAAGGCGGGTACCAGGTTGAGATTCATTGGGAGAGTCCTTAGAAAATGTAGTCCATCAACAAAGGAGGTGGCTTACAAAACACTCGTTCGACCTATACTTGAGTATTGCTAATCAGTGTGGGATCCGTACCAGATCGGGTTGACGGAGAAGATAGAGAAGATCCAAAAAAGAGAGGCGCGTTTCGTCACAGGGTTATTTGGTAACCGTGATAGCGTTACGGAGATGTTTAGCAAACTCAAGTGGCAGACTCTGCAAGAGAGGCGCTCTGCATCGCGGTGTAGCTTGCTGTCCGGGTTTCGAGAGGGTGCGTTTCTGGATGGGGTATCGAATATATTGCTTCCTCCTACTTATACCTCCCGAGGAGATCGCGGATGTAAAATTAGAGAGATTCGAGGGCGCACGGAGGCTTTCAGACAGTCGCTCTTCCCGCGAACCATACGCGACTGGAACAGAAAAGGGAGGTAATGACAGTGGCACGTAAAGTGCCCTCCGCCACACACCGTTGGGTGGCTTGCGGAGTATAAATGTAGATGTAGATGTAGATGTAGAGAAGAAATAAAAACTTTAAGGTTCGACAATGACATTGTAATTCTATCAGAGACAGCAAAGGACTTGGAAGAGCAGTTGAACGGAATGGACAGAGTCTTGAAAGGAGGATACAAAATTAACATCAACAAAAGCAAAACGAGGATAATGGAATGTAGTCGAATAAAGTCGGGTGATGCTGAGGGAATCAGATTAGTAAATGAGACACTTAAAGTAGTAATGGAGTTATGCTATTTGGGAAGCAAAATAACTGATGATGGTCGAAGTAGAGAGGATATAAAATATAGACTGGCAATGCCAAGAAAACCATTTCTGAAGAAGAGAAATTTGTTAACATCAAGTATAGATTTAAGTGTCAATAAATCGTTTCTGTGAGTATTTGTATGGAGTGTAGCCATGTATGAAAGCGAAAAAAGAAGATAAATAGTTCGGACAAGAAGAGAATAGAAGCTTTCGAAATGTGGTGCTACAGAAGAATGCTGAAGATTAGATGGGTAGATCACATGACTAATGAGGAGGTATTGAATAGAATTGGGGATAAGAGAAGTTTGTGGCACAACTTGACTAGAAGAAGGGATCGGTTTGTAGCACATGTTCTGAGGCATCAAAAGCTCACCAATTTAGCATTGGAGGGCAGCGTGGAGGGTAAAAATCGTAGAGGGAGGCCAAGAGATGAATACACTAAGCAGATTCAGAAGGATGTAGGCTGCAGTACATACTGGGAGATGAAGCAGCTTACACAGGATAGAGTAGCATGGAGAGCTGCATCAAACCAGTCTCAGGACTGAAGACCACAACAACAACAACAACAACATGTTCGAGTAACGACAGCTATAAGGGTGAGTCAATAAGCGTCACTCGCAGTTGTAGAGACATCAGTGCCGTGTGTACTAGCCAGAAATTTATTTCACATTTCAACATATTCCCCTTGTAGCTTAAACACTTATCCCATTGTTCAACAAGGGATTCCTGTGTCAGTGTTCGCGTCTAGTAAGGGGCCTCTGGGAATATAACAAGCTTGTTTCGCCCCTTCAACTGGAGTAACCCGCAAGACCGATGTGTCCCGTGGGCAGCGAAATACTCCTATACAGAGAAACATTGTGCCACCACTGGACAACCAGGACTGTGGTCAGAGCAGCAAGGACCTGACTTTTTTTGTCCTTTGTTGAATTCCTGTTCCACACTGCACAAAAATGTGCATGAAACACAAGGATAAGTTTCACTATGAATGTGCTCTGCGGACAGTTTCTCGACATCACATTATTCTAGTAGGGCACACATTCATAGCACACCTGCCGTTTTGGTCTGACTGAAGATCACTAACCTCTGGCCACGGAATGCTGTGTTTCGGTTACCTTCTACAAGACATGCGCTACCACCTTCTAGATACTATAGGGATGCGGTCCCAGACTCAGTCGTCAGGAGAGAGCCAGGCGGGAAGCTGTGGTTGAGGCGAAGCGCCGTATACCGATTTGCTTTGGAGGCGGTTAAGTGGAAGATGTGTCTCATAGTTGGATAGTGACAGATGGTGACGCGTGACTGGACGCACACGTAGTTTGTGTATCAGCCGATAGAGGAAAACATTGGATAGGGGACTGATTTAGTTTCGATTGTGCACACTAGAGTGCACTAAAGTAATAGAATGTGTTTTCATAAACTGTTCTAGTATTTTCATAAACTGTTATTATGTCTTTTTGTGTAGGTAAAATGTTATAAATGTATTTTAGCAATATGAATGATGCGTGACTGTGGTTTAAGGTTAATATAAAGATAATTGTTTAGCGAGCTATGTAGTGGGATTTAGTGTGGGAACATTTCGAAGAAGTATGGATGTGGACAAAGCGGATTTTTGCAGTATAGGTTTGTAAAGTAAGTTTATGGTAAGGGGAAAGTTAATTCAGGTATAAATAACAGTAGTGAATAACTTTATGCATAAACAAAACTTCAGCATATTAGATAATTACGTCGGTAAGAAGTGCAGTCGTTAGGTTTACTATTTTGCGATTTGTTATTGATGAAAAGCGCGGACTGACGTGGAAGAATGTTGTTTTGCTATTGACTGTTGAGTAAACTGACCAATGGTAAAGCAGTATTTTTCGAGCGCCTTTCTCTGCTGACAGAGAAGACTTAGTGTATTCTAGAGAAGAGTGGGAGCTTAGCCATGAAAACAGTTCGGACGTGTGTAGTAGTAGTTCCGATGGAAATGATAAGTTGCCGGACCTAGCACTGTTTCATAGATCAAAAGTGTTGTAAAGTGGTGGCATAATTATTCCGATGGGTGTGTAGAAATTTCGGAATTTTTAAGTTAATTTTGTGACGAGAAAAGACATATATTCGGCGTGGCGTTTTGAGCAGGTCGGTGGCTAAAAACTGTGACTGCATTTGGTACCGACAGACTTAATATTTGGCGAGCATTCTCAATCAAAAACAATCAGTACTTTTGTAGCTATAACGTTTTCGGGAAGTGCAACACCATAAACTTGCTAACGTGAGTGGAAGGATTTGTGAGTGGCTGTGTAAAGACTAGCACGGGCTTGGCAGTGATACTTGTTCGCCTAAGTTTCAGAATATATTAATTGAGGACAAAATTTCCAACCTTTCATTTCGTGTGAAAACTTTGTCCAGAAACATAGATTAGTGACTTTAATTGCAGCCTGGTTCACGTCGAAGTACAGTAGGTTTCGCCCGGCTTCCCTACCTGTGATATGCTGAGACAATGTTCACAGGTAGGTGCAGTTCGTCGTAAACGGACGGAAAGAACCGTGCCGCCGCATGGTGAGCAACAATTACACTAGAGAGCGCCAACGAAACATAATCGACAGTAACACAGTTATTAGACAATAATATAGGATTGTCTTCCAAAGCGCAAAGCAACAACCGCGGGGCGGTGCAACTCCTCGTCAGTGGTGATAGGCTGACGTGTGGTCGTCTCGGAGTGTCGACAGCGCAGTAAAGTGTCGGGTTGCGGCTGGTACGTCACGAGGCGGCCGTCGACCGCGGACTCTGGTGGCTTCCAGATCTGTGTGTCCCTCTTCAAAGCGCATGTTGACATCGAAGTGTTGCACTCAGGAGTAGCCCAGGTCCACGTGAAGTACTCGCTGGCAAGCACGAGTCAGCTCTCAGCACCCAAACGGGGGTAGGAACCGGTAGCATTGGTGTCTGCCACGGGTCCGGATGAGCAGCAGCAGTGCCCCCCCCCCCTCTCCCCCCCACCCTGTCACGAAAGCGGGTGACGGACAGAGTCCAGGTCATGGAAGCCTTCAGCTAGCCTGCAGGGAGATGGCGGGCCTCTGTGCCCCATCAGTGTTGCCTCGAAAGTTAGCAGTGTAGCTGGGAGCAGCAGCGTTCTTCCAACCGGTGTCGTGGTTCCATAGACAACTGAAGACAGCTAGGTGTGCCGAAGGTCGACCTCCATAGCTCCCAACACTAGCTAGATAGCTGCAACTGCCACATGGGCTGAAAATGTGCACTGGGCAGTCACCAAACAGCACTCAGCAGTGAGACATTTGTTAAGAACGACAGGGTATTAATGTTGGCGCTTCCCGTGCGCTCTGTGGCGCTGCGGGTGGCAGTGACATGGGTCCTCGTTTTCTCTCACTGTCAGCTCTGCTAGTGACTTCAGGCTTTCCCAGTTTCACGTTTCGGATACTCTTTTCCGTTCACTCGGTAGCTGATTACTAATTGTTGCGTTGTACCTAACTTTCCTTACGACACTCTGTTTTGTCACTAGTATGATGGTACCTCTCGGCGTCCATGATGCGAAATACTTCGCTTCCTCACTTGGGCGTTCGGTCGTTGCCCTCGTGTTGTGACAGTTTCCGTGTTTACCGCAATTCGCTCAGCATTTCCTCCTAGCTTGCAATCTACCGAAAACTGGCACTGCTGGTTCGGCTTCCGGGAGCTGCCAATGAAGAACTTGGACGAATTTTTAGTGTACATTTGGGATGCTGTCCTGTGGCGTAACAATACGTACAAGAGCGACTTATTTATTGACTGACACTCGTACATTCTGTATACAAGGAGAAATGGTATTTGAATGTTGAGTGTTTGTGACCGTCACGTGTTGGAATCTGACAGCGGAAGGCTCGTAGCCTATCCAGACTGTAGATTATCCTTCCTCCATATTGCTGCTCACGTCGGTCAGGATCTCACGACTGGCGTGAGAATGTGGAGTCGATGGGTTCAGAAGAGCCATAAGCAACGTCATGCATGATATCCACAGTCCCACGCGATTAGCTTCCGAGAAGACAGACTTATTTTTCGCTCGGCCATGCAGGATCATGCGGCTAGGACAGGTTCACTTAGTCAAGAAATGCGCTTATTTATAGCAAGACAAGTGTCACCCATGCAGACGGACAGTATGACAAGTCTGGTTCAGCAAGCACTGTCAATAGGGTGACCATCGTTACAGTTTCCCCTGGGGCGAGAGCAGAGGAAATCGTGCCAGTGAGTGTGCGTTGAGTGCCAACAACGGAAGCAAGGGTTGCACCATGCCGTCTTTTCAGACCTGCCGTTTGTCTCGGTACAGCATCACGATGCACGTATCAGTGTACAGAACCAGCAAGAAGAACGAAAATTGACTGACTGCATTCGTCATCACCATAACGGCCTAAAACCTGAACGCGAATAGTATGGGGTGCTACTGGTTACGCAATAGGATTACCGTAAACTGAGGTGAATTGAAACAGTTTTCTACCTTAAACGAAAAAAGCTGATAATTTTAAACACAAACGTGTAAATCAAAATTTTATGGGATTATGGCTCTTATGCCCAATCATAAACTTGTAATTAGCTTTTGGACCTAGATCATGATTTTTAATATTAAAAAAATATACACCCTGTAGGATGAATAGAAACAGCAGCGTTAATTTTATTGTTTTTTTATAAACCGGTCGTTTGGGTGAACAGCGAAATCTGTTTTGATTCTAGGAGAATAAGAAAGAAATTTTATTTGATTCAGAAGTCTTTTATTCACTAAAAAACTAAGAATAATGCATAATTTTGATTTTTGCTCTGTTGTCTGAGGACATTACTGTAACATGAAATCGATAATGTCGGTTTGGTTGTCACGTAGGGGTCGGTCCTGGTGACAGCGTACCTATAGAAAGCAAAAAACCAAATTCTCTGTGTGTCCAGTAGAAGATATAAACAAGCGCTCACAGCTCTTAAGGTCTGCACTTTAGAGTCCATGTTTAATGGGATTTTATTTTTTTAATTTTTTTTTGTCATCCATACTACCTCGTCCCAAAATATGATAACAAAGAGCTTGTTGCAGAAGAGGTCCACTGTTGAGATATGAGAATGATTTCGACCTATAACTTTCGACTCTGTCGTTTCCGCAGCAGGATCCTCTACTGCGCATTAATACTTTTACCCTTCTCTATCATCTTTGAAAGTTTGTAAACGTCATCATGGATTCACCCCTTATATAAGGTGGATGACCTTTTTCTCCCGATGTCAAATGAAGATCCTGGTTTATGGGAAACCATTTGACAGACACTCAGAACGTGATGTAAGGATTTTATCAGTGTCTGGTACTATACGGCATTGTCTAGAGATACAAGAGCGTGAATGACAATCGCAAACGCTTCGCTACAGAGATTGTGACAGGTTGCCACTACGATTTTGATCGCTATTTCAAACGGTACTTTAAAAACACAAATCTGAAGGGTTTCATACCAGACGTTGAAGAATGTCGAGAAACCGTACATGCTTTGCCTATTGGTTGTTTCATTGCAGTTAATTTTGTTCTGACATTTTGTTTACCTCTTCTTGTACACAAAATATCACAATAACGAGAGAGTACTGACTAGTAGGAGGATTTAATTTATATGCCAGAATTTAGCACTTTTTGACCCAAATACAGGTTTAACACGTAAGGAACAAATTTCTTGATAATGAGTCGATACTGATACTGTATTTTATATTCAACATTCTGGTATGAGTCCCTCGAAACTTCTGAAAATCTGTGAGAGTGAAGTTTACTCTGCCACCTAAGCGTCGTATTTAATCTGTGTGAAAAACTAAAGTGAGGAAGCACTTATCTTGTTTCGCACTCCGTTAACGCGACTGATATACAATTTCTATCGATTCGATTCAGGAGACGTTTAGTGTGAGACAGTAAGTACACGCGCCGCAGACTTTAACTTTTAATGGCATGGCAGAATGTGATACAACTGCATTGTCGACAACAAGTACTATATTTTGACACACACAACTGCGGTGCCACTGGAATCGGGTTGCCTGTGGATAGAAAGTTACCATAGCGTCTGCAAACCGTGTATACGTGGAACACACGTTACAATAGGATCAAAACACTCACGACCAAACGCGTTTCCAAATATTTCTGGACGCATACATTCTTTGTCCGTGTTGTGGAATTTAAAACGGACCTAGCCGATGCTCCGCCATTACTGTACAATCCAGCCTCGCCTGCCACCTATTGATTAGGAGTTTTGGTGGTTCATGTGAAACAGGATTCCCGGAGAGCGGCAGTGAGAGAGGACATATACGAGTATGTGGGTCTTTATGGTTTGACGTGATGTTGTCGTCTGATTTAAACTAGCTTTATGAGCCCATTCGTGACTGGTTGGTATAAGGTAAAGGTTGTGCTGAACAACTCAGACAATGCCAGAAAAGTAGAAAATCATCACAAAGGGAGCCTCATAGGGTTCAATTTTGGGTCCACTCCTATTCCTTATATATGTGAATGATTTTCTTTTTAACATTCAACGAACAGTATTTGCACATTTTGCAGACACTAGTGTTATAATAAATCCCATTACAGAAAAAGCAAAGAGGAGATTGTAAATGATATTTTCTGAATAACTGTTATGTGGTTCTCTGAAAATGAGCTCACCCTAAATTTTGAAAAAATAAACACACTACATTCTGCTCTGTACAACAAACAGCATCATATTATCAGCCGATATATCACATGTGAAGGAGTCTACGTTTTGATGGAAACTTGAACTGGAAGAAGAATATTACTGATATGCTTAAACGATTAAGTTTAGCCGCTTTATCTCTTCGCATACTCGCTAATCTTTAAAACAAAGTTATCAACCTTCTTACAATTCTCCTTATTTCCACTCAGTAATGTCTTACAGAATAATTTTCTGGGTAAACTCATCACTTATTAAGAAAGCATTGGTTGCGCAAAAGCGAGCTGTAAGAATAATATGTGGTGTTCACCCACGGAGGTGGCGTAGGTATCTGTTCAAGGAGTTAGGCATTTCACTGCGCTGTCATACTACATCTATTTGTTAATAAAATTCGTCATAAATAACCCATCACAATTTTAGGACAGTAATGTGCATTCCTACAACACTATGTAACCTTTATTACTCTTTGTTAAAGCTGTCAGTGGCTCAGAGAGGACGTCTTTACGCATCAACAAAATTTTTGATAATTTGTCCAATAACATAACATACTTGACAAGTAGCGATTCAAGTTTTAAATCTAATTTAAAAGCATTTCTCCTGGGCCACTCTCTCTATTGCACTGACGAATTTCTACTTAAAAACTGATAGACAGTAAAAAGAAAAAAAAGGAATAAAATAAGTTCAGTTGTATGAGTAGGGCTCAAAATAGTAATGTGTTCGTTAATGTTAACACTAATCATATACACATATCCTCTAAACTAACTTGTTTCACATCATTTCGGTAAAAGAAGACGTTCAAGTAATCTTTGCAACATGTAACTAAGCAACTAATTAATTACATGATTGATTATGGTTCTAGCAATAACCTGAATTTAATTTGATAATTATTGGTTTGAAGCTCAAGCAGGAAACTGAACTTCTTCAGCGGGTGGGAAATATCATTTTGGTGAACAGGGGACGTCACTCGGGCCGAACATTGTGACTCCTGGAGTAATTTGTAGCCGGGCGCGGCGAGCATCTTAGGAGTGGGTTAGAGATAACGAGCAGCGGTGGCGGCTGCCTGCCGGCTGTTAGGGGCGGAAGAAAAAGGCCCCGGGGGACGCGCAGGCACGCAGCAGGGGGGTCGCAAGAATGTGCGCCCACAAAACAAAGGAGCGGCCGAGATTGATGGCGCTAACCGCTTCCGGTCCTGCCCACACCGCCGCTTCGAGACCCACGCGACCACGCTCGTGGACGCGTCCCGCTCTAAGAGTGCATACTTTGTGTTGTAAACTATTCCCCATATTCTTGTATCCGGGAAAACTTAAAATCACCGAGAAAATAAACGCAGAAAAGGGAAATTACACTTGATGTTTCGGAAGGTCAGTGTTTGTGACACGGTCAGTGACATTTGACAATAATATCAGCGTTTTCACAGTGTTCTGCACTCGTCACTGTAGCACTGTATTCCACAGGAAATGTTTCCGAATCTATTCCCCTGCAGCTGAGCACCTAATCGCACGGCATACAATGGGACTACACGACGAAATGGGTCAAATGGCTCTGAGCATTATGGGACTTAACATCTGAGGTCATCAGTCCCCTAGACTTAGAATTACTTAAACCTAACTAAACTAAGGACATCAAACACATCCATACCCGAGGCAAGATTCGAACCTGCGACCGTAGCAGCAGCGCAGTTCCGGACTGAAGCGCCTAGAACGGCTCGGCCACAACGGCCGGCCCACTTGGATGGAGCGATGTCGTACCGGAGAGTCCACTGACAATGGCGATGAGGTGGCTGCTGTAAGAGAACCGGCTTTTGACCGTTCTATAGTCGATCATAGTCGGGTGATGCTGAGGGAATTAGATTAGAAAATGAAGCACTTAAAGTAGCAAAGGAGTTTTGCTATTTGGGGAGCAAAATATTTGATGATGGCCGAAGTAGAGAGGGTATAAAATGTAGACTGGCAATGCCAAGGAAAAAGCTTCTGAAGAAGATATGTTTGATAACATCGAGTATAGATTTAAGTGCCAGGAGTCCGTTTCTGAAAGTATTTGTATTGTATTGAGTGTAGTTGTATATGGAAGTGCAACATGGACGATAAATGGTTTAGACAAGAAGAGAATAGAAGCTTTCGAAATGTGGTGCTACAGAAGAATGCTGAAGATTAGGTGGGTAGATCACATAACTAATGAGCAAGTATTGAATAGGATTTGGGAGAAGAGAAGTTTGTGGCACAACTTGACCAGAAGAAGGGATCGGTTGGTAAGACATGTTCTGAGGCGCCAAGGGATCACAAATTTAGCATTGGAGGGCAGCGCGGAGGGTAAAAATCGTAGAGGGAGACCAAGAGATGAATCCACTAAGCAGATTCAGAAGGATGCAGGTTGCAGTAAGTACTGGAAGATCAAGAAGCTTGCACAGGATAGAGTAGCATGGAGAGCTGCATCAAACCAGTCTCAGGACTGAAGACCACAACACACCATAGTCGATTATACGAGAGGCTTTCAGTACGTATTATAACACCTTTTTTCGGCTGAAAAGATGAGCTATTTGCTGTGGGACATCGTGAAATATTCCCGTTTAAGCCCCTACAGTTTCATAAAGTGCCGTAAGTAACCTTCGAAATGGTGTCTGTAACGGATATGCGTTCCAAGCAAACAGTTGTCATTGAGTTTCTTTTGTTGTAAAACTAGAGCATCACTGACATTCATAGGCGCTTGCAGAATTTCTCCGGAGCCCTGGCGGTGAACAAATGCACGAGGAGTGTTTGGGCGAGGCATTTGTAATCATCGCAACAAGGCCGCTTAAAACTGTCCGATCTCCCGCATGCCGGTCGCCCGCACAAAGCTGTGAGTCCCGTAATGTTGGAACGTGCGGACACTCTGATTCGAGATGATCAATGGTTCACAGCCAAACACCTCGCTGCACAACTGGATGTCTCTGTTAGTGTTGACACACTTGTCCACCAGTTGGGGTACTCAAACGTGTGTGCAGACGCTGGGTTTCTCAACGCCTAACAGAAGTCCATAAATAACAACGAAGGACCATCTATGCACAGTTGCTTGCGCTTTACCAGGCTGACCGTGATAATTTCTTGTCAAACATCGTCACAGCTGAAGAAAAATGGGTTTATCAGTTCGAACCGGAAAGAAAACAGCAAACCGTGGAGTGGCGCTACACTGCCCCTCCCCTGAAGGAAAAATTCAAAGCCACGTCCTCAGTCGGCAAAGCCTTCTGGGATTCTGAAGAGCCTATTCTGTTTGTTATCCTCCCTCATGGTCCAACGACCAACTCTGAAGTTTGTTGAGCACTTGAGCGTATCCGTCGCCCATAAAATACACTCCTGGAAATTGAAATATGAACACCGTGAGTTCATTGTCCCAGGAAGGGGAAACTTTATTGACACATTCCTGGGGTCAGATACATCACATGATCACACTGACAGAACCACAGGCACATAGACACAGGCAACAGAGCATGCACAATGTCGCCACTAGTACAGTGTATATCCACCTTTCGCAGCAATGCAGGCTGCTATTCTCCCATGGAGACGATCGTAGAGATGCTGGATGTAGTCCTGTGGAACGGCTTGCCATGCCATTTCCACCTGGCGCCTCAGTTGGACCAGCGTTCGTGCTGGACGTGCAGACCGCGTGAGACGACGCTTCATCCAGTCCCAAACATGCTCAATGGGGGACAGATCCGGAGATCTTGCTGGCCAGGGTAGTTGACTTACACCTTCTAGAGCACGTTGGGTGGCACGGGATGCATGCGGACGTGCATTGTCCTGTTGGAACAGCAAGTTCCCTTGCCGGTCTAGGAATGGTAGAACGATGGGTTCGATGACGGTTTGGATGTACCGTGCACTATTCAGTGTCCCCTCGACTATCACCAGAGGTGTACGGCCAGTGTAGGAGATCGCTCCCCACACCATGATGCCGGATGTTGGCCCTGTGTGCCTCGGTCGTATGCAGTCCTGATTGTGGCGCTCACCTGCACGGCGCCAAACACGCATACGACCATCATTGGCACCAAGGCAGAAGCGACTCTCATCGCTGAAGACGACACGTCTCTATTCGTCCCTCCATTCACGCCTGTCGCGACACCACTGGAGGCGGGCTGCACGATGTTGGGGCGTGAGCGGAAGACGGCCTAACGGTGTGCGGGACCGTAGCCCAGCTTCATGGAGACGGTTGCGAATGGTCCTCGCCGATACCCCAGGAGCAACAGTGTCCCTAATTTGCTGGGAAGTGGCGGTGCGGTCCCCTACGGTTTTGGCGTGCATCCGTGCGTCGCTGCGGTCCGGTCCCAGGTCGACGGGCACGTGCACCTTCCGCCGACCACTGGCGACAACATCGATGTACTGTGGAGACCTCACGCCCCACGTGTTGAGCAATTCTGCGGTACGTCCACCCGGCCTCCCGCATGCCCACTATACGCCCTCGCTCAAAGTCCGTCAACTGCACATACGGTTCACGTCCACGCTGTCGCGGCATGCTACCAGTGTTAAAGACTGCGATGGAGCTCCGTATGCTACGGCAAACTGGCTGACACTGACGGCGGCGGTGCACAAATGCTGCGCAGCTAGCGCCATTCGACGGCTAACACCGCGGTTCCTGGTGTGTCCGCTGTGCCGTGCGTGTGATCATTGCTTTACAGCCCTCTCGCAGTGTCCGGAGCAAGTAATGTGGGTCTGACACACCGGTGTGAATGTGTTCTTTTTTCCATTTCCAGGAGTGTACAAACGAAGTTCTCCTTCCCCATGACAATACAAGGTCTCACAGAAGTCGACGCATCCGAGAGGAACTCGGAAACTTTTTGGACTATTCTTGCTCGTCCACTGTACAGCCCGGATTTCACACCTTCCGAATTCCATCTATTTGGCCCAATGAAGGATGCACTCACAGGAAGCAGTACGTGGTTGACGGGGAGGCTATTGATGCAGCAAGACGTCTATTCCGACGTCGCCAGTAGAGTGGTACCATGCAGGCATGCAAGCCCTGTCAGTAAGGTGGTGTAAGGCCGCCGCATTGAACGGAGATTATGATGAAAACTAGGGCTTTGCAGCCAGAAGAGTGGGGAATTGTATCGTGTATTGGAATTGCTCCTCGTACAGGCAGTAACAAAATGGTACGGCCAAACTTCCAGGAAACATTCCTCGTACATGGAAATATGTTGTATGACCTTGTAGTTAGCGTGTACTGACTTTTGATGACGAGACCACAGGTTCTATTGACAGCCGAGTCGGGACTTTCCTCCGCGCGGGACTGGAAGTGTTTGTTGCCCTCATCGTCATCGAAGCGCAAGTCATCGAAGTAGAGTCCGATAAAGAGACTTGCACCCGGAGATGTCCCCAGAACTACTGTTGAGGAAAAGTAATGCTAGAGGAAGATGTTCCGTTACAAGTTGGAAAAAATATCGCACTAGTGGAAAGCATCACTACAAATCCTTCCTTAATCGCTGTGGGAAGTTCCTGAGATTTTGTCAATCAGTGTCACAATCAAGATCCGCTTGGAACATAACTCAATTTTGAATTGGGGTAGGGACGATTGGTAATGATAATCCTGCCTGACACACTGAGAGTATCTAGCATTAATCTGTCATTTGGCAGTGGAGTGAGCACTCCTGTGATCTCGATGAACATAAAGGTGTGTCGGGCTATGATACCCGCAGAAATGGTTTTCCACAGCCTATCTGTTACATCCGGGACGAATCTTTCAGTCTGCAGAGGAATGTGGCCTTTAGTGTCATGACTCTGGGAGTAGGGGAGAGTGTTGTACATGGAGGATAATGTACCTAGGAAGATTATTATATTTCCTGGTCGGTGTTTCAGTCTGTTGGTTGATTTTAGAACCACGTGCACTCTAACCAGTTTCCGGCACTTCCAAATGTTTCTGTATTGAGACATGTGGTAGTGTTCTGTGCGGCATTAGTAAATATTACGAGTTCTGCATATTTAAGTACTGCACAAAATGTTAAAGATATTGGGAAGATATTAATTACTCTACAGTTTGAGAGTTTATGGAGAGCAAAGTTCTGTATATTTTTAAAACTAGTTACACACTGTGTGGACAGTTTATGCATACGTTATCAGTTGTGCACACCATCTTGTACCTTGAAATGGAAGAAGGGCTTCTGCCGTGGAACACGTGATATTTTCAAATGAGCAGACCTTTCTTAATGTCCTAACCATTTTCCTTGTCTTGAAAATGGAAATCCAAGTTAGTTGCCAATAGCCTCTACTTCAAAAGTTTTTACCTTGTTATTGGTATTTGAGAACATTTCTTCTTATTTTGGTTTCACTTACTGATCATTGGTGTGTTGTAGATCTCATCAGAAGCGGACTCGTCAGTATATAAGGAGGCGGGGAGTATTGTATTATCAGCAGAGAAGCAGTAACAGCAGAGTGGGTTGGTCTGGAGAGCCCAGTGTGTGAGGTAACGAAGTTGGCGTAGCCACGTTGGGGCCTCTCGGCGGTCCGAGGCTCGTCGGCGGCCACGTGGCGCCGTACGTTAGCTGGGGTCCATCCAGAGCGTGGCTGGGAATTCCATGGTGGCGCTGTGTCGATGAAGGAGACACGCTGGGAGTGTGAAAGATGGTGGACTTTGCGAAACCTTAATGGCAGACATTTCACAGTTCGTATAGAAATTGATAGTAGCCAGATGAATGTTGATACCTCAAAAATAAACATGTATATTACCATTATTTGCACGACGATTCTGATGCTGTAATCAGATTTTCGATATCTTTATTAGTTTAAAGTTTAGTATCAGACTGTAAATTATACATGTAACATCGAGCAACGAATTTCCAAAATCGAAACGCTTCATCCGATTTCGTCCATCGACATGTCTTTGGAAAGCTATTAGCGTAAACCTAAGTTGGTATGAATTACAGGCATGTAACTTCTATAGTACATGAGTTATTGGAGGTCAAAGTGGAGATTACTATCGATCGTGTCAGGCCATAAGTACTCCACAGTTACACGAAAAAACGGTAGCAGCATGCTTATAAATATATTTTTCACCTATGTATTTGTTTGTATCCGATATATGTCATTCGTGAAGAAATTGGTCATTTATTTACTGTGGTTTAGAAAGGAGGGAGACATTACACTACTGGCTTAATTTTGTTTCTACTCCTTTGATATATGTTTATTTAATTCGTTTATGTATTTAATAATGAGTGTTGAAGCGTGTTTATAGTCCAGCCGTATGAATATTTATTTAATTTCCAGTTATTTAAATGTAAATCCGGTATTTCGATTGTGTTTCATACTGTTTGTAAGTGTGCGTTGGCTTGGAGACATGTCAGAAGGGCTATCGCCAATCAGAACACTCGTTAGTAAGAGAGGCGACTACCGAAGTGAATGGAGGGGGAGTTGTGGACCGGGCGGTACGATGGACAGCACGACAGGACACAGGAAGTGCTAGACGTGAAGGCGCGACGCTGGAAAGACTTGGAGCAGTTGGCGCGTGGTCGGACGAGATAGAAATATTTTGTAGTGCTGACTCCTGCTCTTGTGTGATTTCCGTGGCTTCTACAGTGAAGACGTGAAGAAGTGAATATCTTGCGAGCTATGTTGTTGTTCATAACTAATTACGTGCAGTAGGAATCTATTGTTTCCCGGTTATTCGAATTATATTTTATTTAATTGTTGGACCATCGACACCAATAAGTGCTCTGCAGAAACATACCACATTCTTCTACTGTCGTGATCCCCATTTAAAGTCGTTAAGATTGTACCTGCAGATTTTATTTAATTGCAATCTTTCATTTATAAATTTGTATGCTACGTTCGCAATTCGCAATTGCCGGGTGATAGAAACTATCGACCATTTGATTCATCTGTCTATTGTTAACGTGTACTGTAGACTCAGCAGTATTTGGCCTATAATGTGGCAACTACATATCCCAGCCCCTAGACAACGAAACCAGCCAAAACTTTTAATATTGTAACTCTGAGTCGGAGGGTATGTAGTTGAGGGCCACACCAACACCATTTCATTCATTTTATTTTTGAAAGCCCGCTAGTTACTTCCAGCTTGGAATAGTCATTGAACAAAAGCTGAGTAACAGATCTGGACGTATCAGCCCTTCTAAAGCTGCCCTAGCCGACTGTTCATGATTTGACTGTGAGGTGAGCACGGGAAAGAACAACCAGTGCTAAATCAAGAGACAGGCAGACTCCATTTACTGATGGAACAGGGATCGTCGAGCATTGTCAAGGGTGGTTGTAAGGAAGGAATCACTCTCGAGTTTCAAAGTACTACCAGCAGTCCAGCTGGCTCAACAGCTGTGCATATGGCGGGATCGGTCAAGAATTCGGCTCTCGAGCCACGCCCTGACACGAGTGCCCTGGCGCTCAGTCTGGCTGCACATTTGCCCCACCGCCACAGCACGCTGCCGGAGCGTCAGAAGGAGGAAGAGGGGGGAACTGCCAGTTGCGAAAGCACCGCATTTAAATGGCAATGCAATCGCACAGCATACTACTTGAGTTTATATCTTACATTTATCGATAACATAGATCGCAAACAAAACACACTGTCAGTATTATTTAATTGTAAGTATTTTTGGTGCGCTGAAGATATAATTTTTATATGTACAAACTGCCGGCATACGGAGAAACACAGGTGATTTCGCAGATTTTGTGACTCACTTTTCCATGTAATCGTGTCTTTTTTAGTTTCATAATCATAAAAACAAAGTCTTTCTCATACACTTGTCGATCAAAATATTGCAACACTTTTGCAACTTCAAGTGTAAACTGTACAAGAGGAAAACAACGTAGACGTCCTGGACAGTTTTAACGTAAAAGGATTTGTCCTGAAAGGGGAATTACCTTGCAGGTCAATCTGTTACATCTGCACACACACAGGGGCTGTTTCAGCTGAAATGTCAAACGCTCTCGTAAACAGCTCGAGAACAAATATAAGTCTTTCAATATCCTCAAAGCGTTTAGAAAGCTTTCCGGTGTACAGAACAATGAATCCCGTCTGTCGATCGTTGCAATTTTTTTCTCTTTCATTGTCATCTGAATCTTCAAATTTTTGTCTGTATGGTCTGAAATGTCGCTTCATGGGAACTTTGCAGTAACTGTCGATTATGTGACTACATAATAGACAATGAGAATTCGCATCCCTCTACATCTACATCTACATGACTACTCTGTAATTCACATTTAAGTGCTTGGCAGAGGATTCATCGAACCACAATCTCTACCATTCCACTCCCTAACAGCGCGCGGGAAAAACGAACACCTAAACCTTTCTGTTGGAGCTCTAATTTCTCATATTTTATTTTGATGATCATTCCTACCTATGTAGGTTGGGCTCAACAAAATATTTTCGCATTCGGAAGAAAAAGTTGGTGACTGAAATTTCGTAAAAAGATCTCGCCGTGACGAGAAACGTCTTTGCTTTAATGACTTCCATCCCAACTTGCATATCATATCTGCCACACTCTTTCCCCTGTTACGTGATAATACAAAACGAGCTGCCCTTCTTTGCACCCTCTCGATGTCCTCCGTCAATCCCACCTGGTAAGGATCCCACACCGCGCAGCAATATTCTAACAGAGGACGAACGAGTGTAGTGTAAGCTGTCTCTTTAGTGGACTTGCATCTTCTAAGTGTCCTGCCAATGAAACGCAACCTTTGGCTCGCCTTCCCCACAATATTATCTATGTGGTCTTTCCAACTGAAGTTGTTCGTAATTGTTGCACCCAGGTACATAGTTGAATTGACAGCCTTGAGAATTGTACTATTTATCGATTAATCGAATTCCAACGGATTTCTTTTGGAACTCATGTGGATCACCTCACACTTTTCGTTATTTAGCGTCAACTGCCACCTGCCACACCATACAACAATCTTTTCTAAATCGCTTTGCAACTGAGACTGGTCTTCGGATGACCTTACTAGACGGTAAATTACAGCATCATCTGCGAACAACCTAAGAGAACTGCTCAGATTGTCACCCAGGTCATTTATATAGATCAGGAACAGCAGAGGTCCCAGGACGCTTCCCTGGGGAACACCTGATATCACTTCAGTTTTACTAGATGATTTGCCGTCTATTACTACGAACTGCGACCTTCCCCACAGGAAATCACGAATCCAGTCGCACAACTGAGACGATACCCCATAGGCCCGCAGCTTGATTAGGAGATGCTTGTGAGGAACGGTGTCAAAAGCTTTCCGGAAATCTAGAAATACGGGATCAACTTGAGATCCCCTGTCGATAGCGGCCATTACTTCATGCGAATAAAGAGCTAGCTGCGTTGCACAAGAGCGATGTTTTCTGAAACCATGCTGATTACGTATCAATAGATCGTTTCCTTCGAGGTGATTCATAATGATTGAATGCAGTATATGCTCTAACCCTACTGCAAACCGACGTCAATGATATAGGTCTGTAGTTACATGGATTACTCCTACTACCCTTCTTAAACACTGGTGCGACCTGCGCAATTTTCCAATCTGTAGGTACAGATCTATGGGTGAGCGAGCGGTTTTCTATCATTTCCACTCGGTTTCAAATATCTGTGACCATAGACCGCTAGACTGCCTCTTTTTTATGCCATGAACAAATAGCGAAGGGAAAATAACACTGACACCACTGAAGAGAGTTGTACCGACAGAAAAATGCCACACTGCAGTAATATATGAAAAGTCGCACTGTACCGCGTGCTTTGCAGAAGGACCGAGTAATGGCCAGACAAGCTGAGCCTCGGCCCGCCCGCCATCTCCACATCCGGCTTGCGTGGGGTATGTCAGTTCGCAGTCGGAACTAGCACATGGAGCTGAAAAGAATGGACTACCGTTGTCGAGTAGCTCCTGGTAAACCACACATTTCTTTAAATGCCAAGCGAAGCGATAAGGTTGTCTAACAAGAGATGCCACTGGACACTGGTTTGGAGAGCGTCTGGAGAGTGTTAACTGCCACCATGTGTAGTGGGAACAGTGAAGTACGGAGGAGATGGTATCTGGTATTACATTTCGGTGATTATTGTGTCGTCTCGTTATTGCACTCTAGAAAGCGATTATGAAGAAAGATACGAATAGATTATACAGCTTGCAATTGTCTGCAGCAGCTTGAAAATGGAACCTGCCACGAAGCAGCACCTGTGAGTGGATGATCTGTGGACAACAATATTCCTAACATGGACTGGACTGTCCAAAATCCCAACCTGAAGCCAGTGGAAGACCTATGAAGTGAGTGGGAGTGTCGACTACTCTCCGGACCCTAACACCCAAAATTAATATCTCCTCTGGCTTCGGCTTGCAACGTAAAGGGGTATAATGAATATGAAACTTCTTGTTTCGTCCCTGCTCTCTGACCTCGGCTGTGTTTCAATGCGCGAATATATCCTAGGTATCGTTTGCATAGAATTAATGTGATAATTTATTTTATTAATGGGACTCTTATTCTATCAGCAATTTGTTACCTACAGAAATGGTAATGCTTTGATTATGGTATGTTATTGAATCTTACATTCATTCATTAAAAACAGGATGAGCAATATTCCTAACCTAAAACATTACAAACAAATTAATTCCATAAACTAACTAACCTACAATTGGCACAATGGAGACTCTATGCCTAATCGTCCCTTTCCCTAACCTACGTTGGTTAATACTGGCCATTCAAGTGCTTTTACTGAAGTTTCACCTAGACGCACCGAGAATCAGTGAGCTCAAGCAAAGAGCTAGTGGAACGCATATGCAATTTCAGTAACATTGCCTTACTTTGACAGCTGTTTGCTGTAACATCACCATAATTCAGCACGAAGATTACGACAGTTGCCTTTAACCTGTGAGACCTCTTTCGGAGCAGACCCTCAGCCTCCGCCTAGCTCTAGCACCACCGCCGGCACCAGACTCCCTATCTTGTTGCCGCCAAACTGTCGTTACTCTCACGTGCATTCCTACGCATTCCGGCCAATCAGGACTCTAAAATTTCGCGCGGATCTTTTACCTTTCGTGGGTGCACCATATTTGCCTCCCGTTAGCCGCAACGGCAGGAAACAGTCTCTCTCTGTCTCGCACGTACGCCCTCTGTCTCTTCTTCCACCTGCTCAAATGGTTCAAAAGCCTCTGAGCACTATGGGACATAACATCTGAGGCCGTTAGTCCCCTAGACTTAGAACTACTTAAACCTAACTAACCTAAGGACATCACACACATACATGCCCGAGGCAGGATTCGAACCTGCGACCGTAGCAGCAGCGCCGTTCCGGACTGAAGTGACTAGAACCGCTCGGCCACAACGGCTGGCACTTCCACCTGTGAGGTCTCAGGCTCCCCCAACACCCCCTGTGGTCACAAGTGCCACTCAACTGACAAAGCAGGCGCCGTGGAAAGCACCGGCCAGCTGCCGGCCACCTCGCCTGTTCGACATCACAAGTAGCTCTTTCCTGTGTCCGTCTAAACCACCTTCCCAATGATAATATGCACGGATCTAAGGTCTTACGTACCAGTATTAACCTTGATATATTGATAGTAGTATCGTTTTACCAAATGGCTATCTCTAATTGCGTGTTTTTGTCATATACCTTATTTTCTGAATAAATATCGAGTAAGGTGTTAAAATCTGCCACCTTACAGGCTCTTGAGGAAGCATGGACGGCCAGTTATCCACAGACGTTCAGACACGTCACTGATAGTGTTCCCAGCAAAATTCAGGCCGTCATAAAGGCGAATGGTGGACACACGCCATATCAATATCCACTGATAAGTGACCGGAGAGTTTTGATCAGATAGTCTATACTTTCCTTACCGCGTCACGTACCCACAACGCCACGAGGAGGCATCCTCTCTGGCAATGGTCCTGATCATAATGAGTGTTCCCAGCATAATTCAGGCTGTCATTAAGGTGGAAACACGCCATATTAATATCCACTGATAAGTGTCCAGAGAGTTTTGATCAGATATCCTATATTTTCCTTACCGCGTCACGTATCCACAACGCCAACAGGACGCATCCCCTCTGGCAGTGGTCCTGATAATAATGAGATCAGTGTATATCTTGTTCCCTAGTCATGGGTAGGCTGTTTGTACAGCAATTATCGAGGTTATTTTTGATATGCGTGAGTACTGGCCAGTTTACTCATATGATGTAGTGAAACCCAAATGTTTCGAACAGGAGTCCTACCACCTCCATCAGTGACGTAGTAGCAAGCTGAGGCCTAAAACGGGAAACGCACGCAGGGTGCGAGTCGAGGCGTTAATGGCTGGCAGTTCCGCTTATTGCGGCCCCACGTGCGCTGGAGGAGATAAGATCCCGCACGGCGCACGTCTGGGGCTGCGAGGCCGTGCGCCATTTACACACAATGCGTGCCGGCACGAGCCGTCTGCTGTGCGAAACGCGTGCCGGCTGTCGCGACTAGAGGCGGTGAGCGGCGCTGTCTGGAGGCGGGTCACGTCACCTGGTGCCGCTACCGTCTACCTGTTGCGGCTGCGCCGGGGGGAGGCAAGACAGACGCGTGCGGCGGTTACTGCCGGCAGCCAGCCCCGTCTTATCTCTCTGAGCGCTTTACGGGCTCTTCGGCTCGTAGGTTACCAACTGACGGCACAGCGAATCTATTTGTCTCGCACAATAGCGCAATCCAGACTCCCCGGCGTGCGCGATTAAATGTCGTTGGAGGTACGAGGAAAGGTAACTGCGTGATGCGCTGTGATATACGCGGTTCAGTCACATTAACGTGACCACCACCTGTGTTCTACGTCAACGTGCAGTAACCAGTCACACACGCCAGGTGGCACCACTAGCAGTGGAGGGCAAATAAAGCGTGTCGGGGAGACGCGGAAAACAGTGCAGCTCTTGTCAAAACGCGGAATGGATCGCTTTGTCCGACGTCCAAAATGGCGTGATTCTTGGCGGTCTGACCAAGAGTGGAAGCATTTCCGAAACGGCTAAGTTTGTAAACCGTTTACGTGCAGTATTGTTAAAGTATACTGCGGGTGACATCAAGTGAAATTTGTGACTGGATTAAGGACATTTTAGCAGGGAGGACACAGCAAGTTATCTTGGACGGAGAGTCATCATCAGATGTAGAAGTAACTTCGGGTGTGCCCCAGGGAAGTGTGTTCGGGCCCTTGCTGTTCATTTTGTACACTAATGACCTTGCAGAAAACACTTACAGTAAAAAAAAGCTTTTCTCAGATGATGCACTAACTTATAATGATAGATCTTGATAAGATTTCAACATGGTACAATGATTGGCAACTTGCTCTATATGTTCAGAAATGTAAAATTGAGCACTTCACAAAACGAAAAAACGTAATGTTCTATGACTATAACATGAATGAGTCATTGTTGGAATCAGCCAACTCATACAAATAAATGGGTGTAACACTCTGTAGTGATATGAAATGGAATGGTCATATAGGTTCTGTTGTGGCTAAAGCAGGTAGTAGACTTGAGTTTATTGGTAGAATAATAGGGAAGTCTAATCAGTCTACAAAAGAGATTACTTACAAATCACTCGCGTGACCCATCCTAGAATACTGCTGAAGTGTGTGGGACCAGTACCAGATAGGACTAATAGGGGATATCGAACGTATACAGAGAAGGTCATCACCATGGTCACAAGTTCGTTTAACCCGTTGAAGAGTGTCACAGAAATACTAAATGAACTGAAGACAGATGTAAACTATCCCGAGAAAGTATTTTAACAAAGTTTTAAGAACCGGCTTTAAGTGATTACTCTAGGTATATAGTACAACCCCCTAGGGATCGTGAGGATAAGATTAGAATAGTTACTGCACGCATGGAGCCATTCAAACTGTAAGATGGAAAGAACTATGCCCCTTACATGAAGTCATTAAAGATCACCTAACTCACGTTGGGCGAACAGCAGGGCTGAACAATAAAATGGCTGACAAGGCACAATGCATCTTGTAGAGGGTATAGTATGGACATATTGGAATAATTAACATCGGGTGATGATTTTAAAGTAATTCACACGACATGAAAACTTTGTGGAAACGAGTCGATTTGCTGGACGCTAGTTTACTCCGTGGAAACATTTAGAGTTGACTGTGGCCGGCTGGGGAACGGCGAAGGGAAGCGACAATAGGCAGCTTAGGGCGGCTCAAGCTCTGAGGAAGCGGTAATGTGGCGCAGCCTCCAGCCGCCTTAAGATGAGTGACAATGAGTGGGTGGTTGACCCCGACTCCATGCTGGTGTAACGGGAAACAGACGGAGAACTTGTACGCCAATTGATAAATGTCCGTCGTGACGTTTTCTGTGAAACGTGCGAGAAAGCCATGCAAAGCTACGTGGAGTAGTCAACAGAGGTCAAAATATGCGTCTTTGTGACTATAGCAACTTCAAGCTGAATTCACGGTCCATAGAGCCTGAAGTAAATCAGGTGAAGAGCGACAGCATGCAATAAGCCAGCCTTCGATGGGAATGTAGGACCAAGGAATTTGAAGTACTCTCCTGGGAGTCAGAATTATGGAAAACTTGGTGTTTGTGCAGACACTAAACTTGATGGGTGGCCTGGGGGGAGCTAAATAGAAGAAGTTGAGAGGAAGGGAAATTTTGTGGGAATATGTTCACTTCCCAGAGCAGGCATTGGTCGGCACTAGGAACCGACGCATAATTAACGCGACTTGTGCTGCAGTTGGCATAAGTGATTTTTCTGGAGGGGAAACAGAGGCAAAGAGCGGACTGGCAGAAGTCTCAGTATAGGTCTTTCGTTCCCAGCTTGCCTAGAGTGTGGACGTGGCGTTCTTGACTCAGCTTGCCTGAGAAAGAGTGAGCATATCTACAGTTTAGGACTTAGCAAAGGGAACGATTGAGCTTGGAGATAGGACGTTTTGGTTCAGCTATGTACTGAGCAAGATAGCTAGGAGTGGATAGACAGGTGCAGCCTTGCAGCACCACGAGGTCAGTTGACATCCACACAACGACGCCCCTCCGCCATGCTGTATTCAGTTATATTGCGCCCGCTCCAGCCACTGATTAATTTGTTGGATCATGTCAGCAAAGTTTCCACGAGGGTTTCATGGGCCGTGTATTGTAGAATTCTTCTCGCACTTTGCATTATGCCTGGGTCAGTCGATAGGAATTAGTTTTGAGTATCGCGCTTTACTCCACCCAAACGCAATTTATTACCACTGCCTAATAGGAGAGTCTTGTGATGTCATCACTGAAGGTCTTGAGTTAAAATAAATTTGTGCTAATCGACTGCATCTGTTTTCAATCAAGTAGTTGAAATCCCAAGCCACTTTCTTAATTAATTTTATGTTCCATATTTGCATCTGGTGTTAAATAGCTGAATAAAACATCAATATGCAGCCCTTTTTAATTGAAAGTGACCATTTCTGAATAAATTAATTTTAACACTGCCATCGCAGTTCAATCAAGAGTCTCAGGGCCATATTACTCTTTGCGTTATCTGATATTGAGGCCGTTTGCGCTCTCTGTTGATCTGTTAGTCAATTAGTTGGGGTGAACACTTGCCAAAACCAGCTAAGTGATAGGTGGGGTGTTACAAAACAATAATTCTTCCCGCACTCCATACGTTAATGGAATAGAAAGAAACCCTAATAACTGGTGGAATGGGATGTACCCTCTGCCATGCACCTCACGGTGGTTTACAGTGTATAGATATAGATTATGACAAAATGACGCTATCCAAAACTAGCACCTAGGCGACTGTGGTGCATCAAAGGGCCATATGTAACGAGGATGAACGACAGCTGCGGAGATGTGTAGCTATGGGCGAATAGGCGTGCAATTATTGAACAACTGACCGCCCAGATAAATCTAGGAGCTACCACCAGCGGCTTCTCAACGAGTGCTCAGCAAACACTACTGCGTGTTGTCTCCGCAGCAGACGCCCGGTTCACGCACCCAAATTGACTGCTGTTCATCAGCTACGAAGGCTGGCATTTGTACGCCATTACCGTAACTGGAGTCCAGTGAGTGGCAACAGGTGACTTTTTCAGATGAATCACGTTTTATGCCCCATCGGAATGACGGCCCTTAGCCCGTACGCCGTGAAACGTCTAAAAGCAGCTGGATGAGCTAACCGTACTCCATTAGCCATTAAGCAACCAGAACTGAAACCTAATGGAGAGTCTGTGAGTCTACCTCGATAGTACTGTTCACCCCACGGACCCTCAAATGAGAAAGCTAGCGCAGTTGGGCACAGTACTGGAGTAGGCGTGTTGTCATTGGACAGCGTATTTGCCTCGCCCAATAGCGCATTCCATACTCTCCGATGTTCTACATAAAACTTCACTGCAAGACCGAGGAACTAGGTTCTCTCCAGTGATGTAATTTACAAGATGTTCATAGGGTTTAATTACCTTGAAACTGAACTGTATACATGTGACAAGACTAAATGAGTTCTACAAGATACCTCTACAGTGCGAGAAGTAGCCACTGATTAAATAAGTAAAAAATGAATAAATAAATGACTAATAAGAAAAAATTTAAAAAATTGAGTTATTACAGATAAATAAATGAATCCATCAAATTTTTTGTTACATAATAAATCGCACAAATTTCAAGGTTGTCATTGCAACTAAATACCCGGGGATTACACTTTTAATTGAAGCGATCACTTACAAGAGAACATTACCAGTGTCTACAAACGATCTTGGTGAAACTTGGCGGGTATGTATAGAGGGAAAAATAATGCAATAAGTGTTTTTTGTTTACGGGCAATTTCAATTTTGAGAGTAAAACACACCTAGAAAGGTAATTTGGCATTTTAAGTTTCGAGGGAATATCTTCGAAACAATGATATAAAAAATAGTTTCTCACATAAAAGTTTATATGTAATTAATGTTTATGAAAACTGTGTAATTGAATTATCTAATAACCTGAGAATTTGCTAAATACACAACTACATAAAGTAATTTTGAAAGCAAGGTACTTACATCCATGTATAAAAAAACTGCTTTCTTAAATACCATTTTCGGAAAATGAGTTGTACACAGTGTGCTATCAAAGTATTTTAAACATTACATACATTATTAGTCTCCTTATTTATTGGCTTATCTTTGTTTTATGCTTTAATTGTTATTTTACGTTTTCCAATCATTTTTTGAGTTGTTTACCGTTTCACATACTCGTATATGTACTTTCTTAATTGAAAATAGTAGACAACTAACTATTATGATACAAAATCTTTCGAGTAATGACAAACTGTAAATATATTTTTAAAACATCGTGTTTCCTTACACATGACATGAACTAAATTTCTTCAAATAATACACAATACAAAGAACACAATATAATTAAAATTCAGCAGGATTTCTAACTGTCACAGCGGTCCTCTACATATCCTGATTTGTATCAGGCATATTTTAGCACATACGTAGGTCATGGCATTAGAATTCATTATGTACTTGTGACTGCAGCTTAATTATATTGTTTCTCAATTGGAGATTGACTTCAAAATCATTCAACACAACAGGATCTGAAAATCTTCTCACGAAGTTCTTCCAACATCGAAAGCCATACATGTACCACGTTTGTAGTTTTACGGTCTAGCTCTTTGTGATCAGCAGATGAACAAGTTTCTTGTCCTCACACATGGTGGTCAAAACGACTTTTTCACGTTGACCACCCACCATTTCTGTTTTTAAAAGAAACTAGTGATGAGTTTGGAAAGAGAATTTGATAATCTCTTTTTGAAGCTCCAAATGTCCTTGTGACTGAATCGAAATCTGGCAAACAATCCTCTGACTAGAAATGAGAATATTTGAAAGACTTTTCTTACCCAGTGACAGTGAAAAATCAATATTATTGTTAGATTCCTAAGGCTGTCAGTCTGAAAGAATCGCATGTGGAATCGTAACTGAGAACGAGGAACTTGTTCATCAGTTGTTTTCAAAGCGCTCGACAGCACAGGTACAGTTGTGAGAAGTATATAGCTTTCGAGGCTGTAAGAACTTTGTAAAAACATTTTCAACTCTTGTTCTGTTGAATGATTTTAATGTCAATCTCCATTTAATCAAAAATATGATTAAGCTATAGTCACTAGTACATAATCAATTCTTTTCGCCGAGACATACCGATGTACTGAAATGTGCCTGATACAGATCAGGATATTAAGAGAATGACCAGAAACAATTTAAAATCCTGCTGAAATTTGTTTTATATTTTGTTATTCGTCATGCATATTATGTGGGGAAATTTTGTTCATTTTATGTGCTTGGCGTATGAAAACGTTATGTTTTAAGCATTCATTTACAGATTGTCATTATTGTAACGATTCTGTACCATAATAATAAGTTACTAATTATTTTGAATGAACAACATACACATATGTGAAATGGTAAACAAAAAAATGAATGCAAAGAGAAAAATAACAAATTAAAATATAAAAATATAAAAGTAAGTTTATTAACTAGACTAATAATGAATGTATAGATTTGTAATTAGAGATGTTGAAAATACTCTGACAGCACATTTTGTACAGCTTATTTACCAAAAATAGTCTTCAAGAAACCAGCTTTATTACACACGGATGTATGTAGCTTGAAAGTTTCTAGTTTCTTTAATTTATATTGTAGCAAAAATTTTCATTTTTCAAAGTTAATTAATGGTGGTGATTTATTTTGCGAAACTTCAAATCCTTAGAAAATTTGAGAATACAGTTTTCAAACACTTTAATTATGTACCCACTATTATATGTGAAACATTTTTGGTATATCATCATTTCGAAAATATTCCCTCCAAACCCAAGAATGCAAATTACCTTTCGTGTTGCGTTTTCCCTCTTCAGAGTTGAATCAGACTCAAAAAAAGAACAAAAAACGTGTTACTTGATTTTGGCCCCTCTACATATCAGAAAACTTTCAAGAGTGTTTATTGGCACATGTAAATGTTCCCTTGTTATATAATGTAATGGAGAAGGCGAACCAAAGTTTGCGTTTCACTCGCGTAACACTTAGAAGATGCAACCCGTCTATTAAAAACATTGCCTACAGTAAGCTGGTCAGTTCACCTCTGTATTATAGCTGCGCATTATGAGGTCCTTACGAGATAGGATTGATGGAGGACGTCGAAATAGTCCAGATAAGGGCAGTCTGTTTTGTATTTTTGCGAAATAAAGAAGAGAGTGTTACGGATATGATAAGCGAATTGGGGTGGCAATCATTAAAACAAAGGCGGTTTTGATTGCGGTGAAATTTTTCCACACTATTTCAGTTAACGACTGTCTCCTCCGAATGTAGAAATACTTTGTTGATGCCCACCCATACAGCCACCAGAGAAATACCATTCTGATAAATTAAGAGAAACCAGGGCTCACACAAAAATATTTTACTTTAATTTTTCCCACGAGCAGTAAGAGAGTGGAACCGCAGAGAAATAGTTTCAAGGTGGTTCAATCAAACACTTTGCCACTTACTTAAGTATGAATTGCGAGGTAGTGATCTACATGTAAATGTACATGCAGATATATACACTCATACGGTTTAAATGAAAAGAACAATATTGTGCATGTTCAACAATGTTACTATATTGCATTAGGCTGTTTTCGTCTTACAAGGCCATCATCAGCCTTTAACTGATTGTAATAATCAAAGAGGTTACAATATTCGTGATGAATAACTTTCAAAAAGATGCTACACATTGAGATTGAAGTATGAACACAAGTTAAAAGTCGTCTTCGAGATTGTAGTGGTACTAGAATTACCAAAGTTAAACTGTAAATAAGTATAAAGAGAGCAAACCAGGAAAATATTAACACTAAACTCGAAAAACTGCTACTTATTTAACAATTTAATTTAAATTAACAATCCTAATAAAATAAAATTTTTCGCGGTACTGAAGAATAGCTTGAGGAGGTTTTACATGGGGAAATTGTTCCAGAAACAACCTAATAGATGGAAATGAGAATTGTAACAACAGAATAAAATATGTATTCCATAGATGATAAGAATAAATAAATAAACATGCGAAAGATGGAGAACAGGATGGAACTCAATATGTACAGCACTGGAAAACAGTCGGGGTGAAGTAAAGTATATAACATGGTAAGTATTGAGCTGTATTTGTTCATTTAATATTAAGGGGAGATTGTATCTTATATACTTACAATGTTAAATTTGTCAACTTTAGGTACATTTATCTCGTGAACGGTTCATGATAATATTAGAAAATCTTATTGGTTGATGGAGGACGAGTCCCTCTCCATTGACTTATGTTTGTAAATGAGTCGCTGGCATAAATTGTTTTTTAGAGAATTTTTTGCAAGTTGTAAAACGTTGTCCACATATTTAAGCTTCATTATCTCACGATTTCCACAATATTAAACTGAACTTCTTTTAAAAATGCTTAATTGATGTTCAGACCAGTTTCTGTAAGTTGTGTAAGTTTCACTGTTCTATAATGATAAGTTCCAGAAAAAAATATACCTATTTACTGTTGTTGTTGTGGTCTTCAGTCCTGAGACTGGTTTGATGCAGCTCTCCATGCTACTCTGTCCTGTGCAAGCTTCTTCATCTCCCAGTACCTACTGCAACCTACATCCTTCTGAATCTGCTTTGTGTAGTCATCTCTTGGTCTCCCTCTACGATTTTTACCCTCCACGCTGCCCTCCAATACTAAATTTGTGATCCCTTGGCGCCTCAGAACATGTCCTACCAACCGATCCCTTCTTCTGGTCAAGTTGTGCCACAAACTTCTCTTCTCCCCAATCCGATTCAATACTTCCTCATTAGTTATTTGATCCACCCATCTAATCTTCAGCATTCTTCTGTAGCACCACATTTCGAAAGCTTCTATTCTGTTCTTGTCCAAACTATTTATCGTCCATGATTCACTTCCATACATGGCTACACTCCATACAAATACTTTCAGAAATGAATTCCTGACACTTAAATCTATACTCAATGTTAACAAATTTCTCTTCTTCAGAAACGCTTTCCTTGCCATTGCCAGTACCTAATTACTAGAAAAATAAAATCACAGGAATCTGTTTTTAAAGATATACCTTTGAATATCCCTGCGCCATATCCTGGATTATCTGCATTTTTTTCATCCTCTCTTGCTCTCTTAGTATTCCTTGAGTGCATTCTTGCCTTCCTACCTATGATAGTCACTACATAATCTGCTTTCTTTACACGAACAGCATTCAATTCGAACATGCCATCACCATACTTTCCCCAGGTTGTATGCCTAACTCTCCACACATTGCCATCATCAAATGAAAGAACTGCATCATAAACACCCAAATTCGATGTATCTTTACCTACAAATACTGTTTTAGGAATTGTAGACCATATGACACTAAATGATTAATTTGGGTTCTGAAAGGACAAGGAACAAGTGAATGTAGCGCGCAGAGAGGGCAGCCAACTCTGAACACAAAATATTTTTGCAAATCAGCAAATTAGGTTTTTGATGTTCAAGAAGTTGACAGAAGGCAAAAGGGGGCGTGGCAACATGTACTACGCTTAAAGTAAATGAATATTTAAAGCCTTTAATGGCTAAAATGCCACTAGAAAACATATTTCTGTAGTAAAATACACTCCGCGGAACTTTTATGAGCAAAGAGTTTTTTTTATTTTTTATTTTGCCCTCTACGAAGGTACAGTCTCCCCTTAAATGAATACTGTGGACTAGATGTCTGTTTATTTCCAGAGCATCCAGGAGGATGAGTTTCTGGCCTTTGTCTGCTAAGAGGACCTGGGACTATGACTGAAGGATGTCGACCTCACTCAGTACTTGCTCAGCAAATGTGGAGTCATAAATCTGCTACCTCCATTTGCACTCATGTTCAGACAATCTGTTCGTGAAATTTTTATTGATTGACCAATGTGAAACTCATCCCAATCAAGGGAAGTAGTTCTGTATACCGACTTGTAGCTAATAATTATAGCTTGTCTTTACTACTGAAAATACACTGGACTTTCATGTACATCACATAGTAGGAAATTCTATAGTTGCAGCATTTCCATGTTTTTGGGCAATACACTGTGTTATCTATTCTAGGAGTGGAGCAGCGAAGGGTACACAGAAGAGAGTAATTATTTTCAGTTTTTGTTTGGTGAGCAAGATTTTTGTTGTTTACCTTCCAGGTGGCGATTTAGCGATAAATGTGGACGCCACAGGAGAAATCTCAGTGAGCAGACTGGTTCAAAGTAACGAAGTCCACTATCCAAATACAACGAAAGTTTCGGTAACAGTATGAAAGGAAACCGTGCTCCAGAAGAGTTAATCGGAATTAGCATACGTCACTTATGGAAACAGGTAGCGTGAAACATGTATTTATGCTTTCCATTGCCTATGGAACTGCGAGAACGGAATAAAATGATAAATTGAGAGTAAGAATAAGTTTACCTCAGACTGAAGTTAAATGATATTCATTATGAATGAAATACACATAACACTTGTGTAATATTTCACAATGTTTGTTATTTGCTACGTGAATCAGTTTTCGGCTGTTATGCCATCACAAGGTACAGAAATAAATCTGTACTGCAGCGAAATTTTGTTAGGTCAAAGAATTTAAACTAGTGCATCTACATCACTGAATGGAACAAAGCATATTTATGGGTGCTGAGAATTGAATGGTAATATCTTATTGGTGGTGGGGGGTTACCTATAAATCTTGAAAGTACGAACACAGTCACTGATTTCTATGGTTACAGCTAAAAATGTATACAGTTATCCGTTATCTTCATTGTGATTTTTATACGTTTGTATTTAGTATTTAGTTGCGTGAGGAATTTTTGAAGTTGTCTGGTAGTACCTGTCCATAAGCACAATACATCATCAACTTCCAAACCCAGTATCCAAACGTAGAACAGAGTGGATTATATTCAAAAAACTGTGTTTCAGAATTGTCCATGAAGATTTCAACAAGGACTGGACTGAGAGGGTCCCAAACCTTCCAACTGTTTGTATATCCTGTCATTCAAACAAAAATAATTTTGCGTTAGACAAATTTCTATAGGCAACCTAATGTCATCTGTGAGAACCAAGTTAACTCCTGAATTATCTAGAAAGTCTGTGAGAGTGTTTAACCACTCCTGAACAGGTATTTTAGTGAATACGTTGCTAAAATCAGAAGAAATCGGCTTAGCACTAGGGGGATTTGCATATCTTTTAACTTGTTTACTAAGTCAACTGATTTAAAGATACAATGACTAGGTTAGAACTTGGTTTTGATCTTGGTCACATCATTTAACTCTCTGGCTAATTAGTACCATGGAGCTGAGAATGAAGACATCACAGGATGGATTGTGGTATTGTCTTTATGGAGTTTAAGGAGGTCACAAAGTCTGAGAGCTATAGAAATCGTGATGGTGAGGAAGTAGGCATCAGTACCTAATATTATACTTTTACACAGTCTGATAACACTTTTAATTTTATCATTACAATAATCGTGTGGGCTCCTTTTGTCTTTGTTGGAAGTAGGTGGCATTTAAGAAACCCCAAATGTAACAGTTTAAAATTGACAGTGGTATTTGGGGGTAACTGTATAAACTATTTAGATCCAACCAGAGACATCAGTGACCATATTCAGACTTTCAAGATTTATAGGAAACTTACTACCATGGTTATGGTAATACCAGCCAGTTCTCAACACCCAGTGATCCATAAACAAGCTGCCTTTCATTCAATGATACATGACTTAATATCCAACCCCATGAGTGAAGACAGCTTCCAAATGGAGTTAAATACAGCCAAACAAAGAGCATGAAATAATGGCTATCCTCAAAAAAACAGGTGTACTCTCTTCTTTACCTTATTCTTGGCTCACCACGTTAAAAACGCAATAAACGGTACACCCTATTGCATATTTGAACAAGTCTCACTGGATGTAGCCAACAACCCTAAATCCAGGAATGTGAAAACATCATTTTATGTACACAATACGGTTGGCACTTTCTGCCCAATGGTAAAGAGAGCTCTCTGGCTTCGAAAACGAGTCAGATATATAAAATTACTTGTAGTTGTGGCAATCACTATGTAGAGCAGTGTGGAAGGGTAATATTTACATGCCTGAAGGAACACTACAGAAGTTGGAAACTTAGGAAAGGTGACTCTACTTTTGCAGACTATCTACTTAAAAACGACCTTAGTGACGAGGTGAAATATGAAACATTACATCACATCCATAAAGGTAGGAAGGTGAACTACCTTGAAAAATTAATAAACATATTTCCATCATCCCAAGTTGAATGACGAGACACAGTTCCCTAGACTAGCCACTTCTAACTTCAAATACTAGTCATAAACCCATCTTACTAACATAACTCATTTTCATTTATTTCCGTTAATGTAATTCCTCTGGTTGTGTTAAAAAATTGTTCTTTCTATAATCATAACTGATTCACTGACTTGCACAATATCAGTATTATATCTCATCTATTTGTGATTCAGGAAAATTAGAGGCAAGATTACTTTATCAGCCACATCTTTGGTATATGTCATCAAATTTTGTTTTTCAATTATTTTCTTCTATGTACAACTGTTGTAATTTGTCTATAGTTCATCAGGTAATGTGTAACATATCTATCTTAGTTAAATAATCTTATATCACAGTTACACTGAAATAATACTTTTTGTTTTGTTCCTACTCCTAATATTAACATTTTCATCTCTGGAAATGGAGATATTCTGTAGGCACATTAGTTTAAAATATCAAACATAAGGGCATTAACTAATATCACGTTGTGAGGAGTGAAGGAAGTTATATAGGTATAGTTGCACAGCAGCACAAATTCCTGGGTGTACATTTAATTTTTTAAAAGTTATTGCTTGACATATATACAGTGTGATTTGTTCCACCGTGTACAAACTCTAGGGATTGATCCATGAGAAGACACTGAACAAAAAAGTATAACGAATTATGTCCGGAAATGCATGGTTTCCATGCTAGAGTCCAATTATTCATCCATATTTTGTTACGGGGTCTGCGGTCTAATATGCACTATAGCGTGCAGCTACAGTTACAATATGGATGGTTTCGTCCTAGTGTGTGGTACTGTTCCTCATACGTCGTGCCCAAGAACCCTCTCCTGCGTAACTGGTAATGTTGTGTCCGATTCACTTCCCTTGCTGACTCACTTGTAGTTGACGTGATACAGCGTTATACACAATGGTTCCCTATTCGAGTCGAGAGCTTGCCGACATGGTGTTTACTTACGGAAAGGCAAATGACAACTGACGGCGGGCAGCAATCTTGTGTCAGGAGATCTACCCCGCAGACAGACTGGTCGTTTGAGAAAGCGGGAACGTTCACTGAGGAAGGCGGCCGCCGTGTCAGTAACAGGCAGCTGGCCTGCAAGTACAGGCTCAGCCAGACGACCGACTGTCTCACACATTCTCCATGACAATTATTACAACCTTCATCACTTACACCGCGTGGAGAGCTTATTAGCGACAGACTTTCCACATCTGGAGCAGTTCTGTCACTGGTTTCTTCACCAGGCAACTAAGATGCCAGAATTTGTATTGTACATCCTATTTGCAGATGTGGACACCTTTTCGCGGAATGGTATCATCAACTTTCAAAGCAGTCATCTGTAGGTTAGCATGCAGAACCTTCATGGTATGGTGACAACGAATCACCAGCATCGGTGTAACCGGGATGTGTGGGCCGGGATAATTGGCAACCGTATTTTGGGATCAGTCTTCCTTCCAGGCCAGAACTATAGGAGTTTCTTGCGGGTGACTTTGCCTCCCCTGGTGGAAGAAGTGCCATTGTTTATTCGAAGAGTTATGTGTCTTCTACATGATGATGCTCGGGCTCACTTCGCCATCAACGTCTCGACGCATCGCAATCGTGTCTTGCTTGGTCGATGGATCGAACGAGGGGGTTCAGTTGCATGACCTGCTCGTTCAACGGGTCTCAACCCGTGCAATTTCTGGTTATGGGGCCATTTTAAAAGTATCGTGTATGCAGAGCCCATTCCGGATGGAGAGACACTGGAGCAACGTATTCATACTGCTTTTGACACTGTTCAGATGCAGCCTGACCGAAGTGAACGTGTGAGGCAGAACACGCTATGGCACGTGCGCGCATGCGTTGAGGCACATGGAAACCATTTTCAGCACATACTGTAACTGTGGTAGCATGGAGAGCGTGTACTAGAGCGCAGTTTCTGTAACACTGTATCATTGAACAAATAGTCTCTACCATGGAGACGAAGCATTTCCGGACAGAAGTTCATTAGACTTTTCTTGTTCAGCATCCTCTCATCGATCATCCCTTAGTGTTTGACACGGCGGAGAAAACCACCCTGTATACTAGGCCCGGCTCCTACTGTGTGTCATCAAGAGGGGCAGTGTTGCAGAAGTCAGGGCACCACTCGTAACACATTGCCAAACTGTGCTGATCCATAATCAAGTGGCGCAAACGGCGATGTGTGACAGCACCCGATACGTCATTCTGAAAGCCTTTAAATACAGAGCCCTAACATGTAACATCTTAACTCATTTGCTCCACAGTATCACATCATTGACGGAAAGTGTGAAGGTAAGGAGAAATGACAATAAGTGAGACGCAGGGTGATGACAAGTCCGCTAACAGCTCCAGATAATGAGGGCAAATGGACCCATCGCCAGCCACGATTACGTTATGTCCAGCTTGAATACATCCATTTCCGTAGCCTCAGTCTGAGAGTGTGGTTATCTCGTCAGCGTCTCTGATTCCAACAGAATGACAGTCTCGCTAGTTGCAAGATAACTTGGTTGATGAATCTTGATGTACTCCCTGAAATAAGACTTCGTCTCTAAGACTGGGCCAGCTGGCTATAGTTGAATTTAGTTGCTGCAAGCTGCCACTGCTGTTTGGTCACCTCCATGACTGATAGAAGATGTGGACGATTCTGATTCTACCCTCGCTGAAGAGGCTAACCAAGTGACTGCAAATAACGACCTTCAACCTTTTAGGTGAAGCACCGGAGTACCACCTCCGTGGCTGTATGCTGTGTTGCTGATTTGCGTCCTGGGCTTTCGCTTTCACGACCTCCGCCGTCCGTGATGTGCTGTAGGCATCCGCCAAAGTAGCGTCCGTTTTCAAGAGGTCTGGGGTGGGTTGCACTTGTTGCTGGTGAGCCACAATACGCTCGCGACTGCAGACTCCTGATTCAGCTACCTGCATGACAATGCAGGCAAGACCTGACCTGCACAATGGCTGCTTGCGAAGGAACACTACGCCCATAATTCTTGTCGCATCCAGCTGTGTGATTCATCACGCCTTCTGCCACGTCAGAGAGAACAATAAATATTTTTCCAGTCAACGCTGTTTAACTGACACCTTTGGGTGTGTAACAGCTACACTTACCGTATCGTGAGCTCGGCCTCCTGTACCTGAAGCATCACCATCTCACCTGCTCAGCCTCCACTCCCGCTACAGAGCCTGGCCTGAGAGGTGACAGCTACAACTGGTGTCCAGAAGTGTGCTTCAGGCTCCCGCCACCACAACTGGCGACCAGATGTGAGTTTCATGCCGATGCAGCTACAATTGGTGTCCAAAAGTAGGCCTCACACTTCCACGACTGCAAAGGTGTCCAGAACGGGCCTCACATCACCACTGCTACAGCTGGTGATTAGACGTGGGCCTCAGGCCAACCTCTCTACAAGTGGTGGGCAGAAGTGGGCCTCACAATCACACCGCTACAACTGGCGTCATAACTGGCTGACTACTGCTACAACAACTTTCTGATGTCACTATCATCACCACAGCTGTTTCGTTCACCTTGCACTCAGCGCCTCAAACAAGGAACGGTGGTGAGTGAGAAGCATTTTGTTTACCTTGTAACTGGCTGTTTGCATTGTGTAATTCATTGGCCCTGGTGGGTCGTAGGGAAGTTCGTTTTAATCTGACGGTAATTAGTGTACAGACGTGTGAACCTTCTGACCCGTCTGGTTTTAAAGTCGTATTTAGTACGTGCCAGTTGTACATTTTGCTGCCATTCTGGGCACGAGTTGCCCTGCACGATGGTTGTGCCAGCCATATGTTTCATTTGGTATGGAGTTGTACTGAATGTAGGCGGACTACGATACACTGTAAGAAGTAGAGTAACTTGTTGTATATGGTGTACTCTTTAATTTGAACCCGGTATTCATTTCCTTTTGCGTTCTATATTCATTTATTGCTTGGTAGCGGTATAATGTGCAAGATACCGGTGGAAAAACACGCTGCAAATACGGGTGATTCTGTTGCCGTTATGACGGAGTAGATCGTTTGGTTACAAGCAGTGCTTGTACGGAAAACTTGGGAAGTAGAAATTACAGAAGACTAGGCACAGGTACTAGCGAACAGTGTGAATATGCTTAAAATGGTAAAGGCTACAGGGGCACATAATGCAACTGTAGAGGAGAAAAAATACGTCGAAAGGGAGAACAACAAATTGTCGTTTTGCTACTCCAAAGGAAAGAGAGCAAAGAGAGGGAAAAAATGGATGTTTGGTGGGAGCAAATCGCTGATATGGTCAGTCCAGCACGCTGTCAATATGAGGAAACAGAAGGATTTACGGTTGAAAAGTGGTTGTATGACACTAGACAGTGTCAGAGACAGGTGTCAGGAATGGAAGGTTGTGCAAGTTCCAGTAAGTTTACTTGATACGCAAGGTACTGGCGTTGTGGAAGGAACAGGGACTAATGTAGAGATATCAGCTGCAATCTCTTGTGAAAATGTGGAAGCTGATATACCTGTAGTGCCGAAAGAAGCACGTGTGTGCTGCACAGAAGAAATTGGGTGTGTGAGTAGCAACGTGGGTGATACTGAATTAGGCGCAATGGTACTATATTATTGAGTGATAAAAGTTGTTTTGAAGCTGTGCACTCTGTGCCAGATGTGCAGGGAAATGCAGGTGCCTCTGAATTTTGCGTAATGCAGAGTGGAATTGCAGATTGTGTTTTTTAGGTAGATGCGATAGAGAACTCATATGAAACTGTTTATGATGTTAATTTGAGAAGTGGTAAGCTGTTCCGATCAACTCTCTGTTCAAATTTTGATAAATAATTTCTTACTATGTCAGCCGAGTTATACAGGGTCTGAGAATATAAATTTTGATATGGATTAATGCAATTAAGATGGTTGTAAGTGCTGATATCTCTTCTTATTAACATTCTTTAATATAACACGGTGTTAACTATTTCAATTGCCTGTCTGGGAGAGCATTAGCATTGAAATGCGCTGAGGATACGGGACAGGGAATCACAAGAGTGGCGTACAAAAACGGATTCCCTGAGGGCAGAGGGAGCGTATCCTTCGTAGAACTGCAGAGTTGACGGAAAGCCTCAGACACAGTTTTTTAGCTTTTCCCACTGCCTGTGATGCTAGGCAAGCTCCTGGTTGAGAGAGCAGCGACTGGTGAAATTGATGTGACGTCAGGAGGACGTAACGCGTTTCACGAAGTTCTTAGGAAAAGTGAGGAGGAAATGGAGATTATTGGTTCCATTGTCAGACTGGTATCATTTAAAGAGAATTGGTTTCCGAGGATCTTGGCAAGCCTAACTGAGGAGTCAGTTCTTTACTGACTAGAAATTGGAGACGTCGCCTCTTCACTTGGCGCTGAATGCATCGGAACGCCCTATTTAGATGCTTGTTGATTCTCATTCATTTTTGTAATGAAATAAAGATGTCACTTTATTCACGTATTTGATTCGAGTAGATAGTATCTCCCTGGTGATATTTAATATTTTTCAACGATAAAACACGTATTCCTCACCTTAATATTCACTACTAGGGTCATGATCTTTCATAGTGTTTATCATCCCGTTGCGTAATCCGTCTTGGCTTAGTTTATGGGAAGCCCAATTTTTTTGGCAGCCATCTTCGGTGTGCTGGTCATTTGTTTCAGTTCCTGAGCGTCCTAATTGCGTCATAATTTGATTTTACACGACTTACTGCAACTACTTTTGACTAAGTTTCCTCGGTAGTTATTTTATTCTGTCCTTTTTCCCTTCTTACCGTCTTTTCAGCTCTCTCACTTTGCTATACAGATTTGCAAGGTTCTTTGTGGCATCATGGGATAGTTATGTTCAGCAGCTTTGGACTGTCCGATTATTCGTCAGTACTTCTTTCTCTACATGACTGATGAGTTCATTTTCCTTGTCGCTCCTGCTTACCGGTTCAGATTTCTTCCTGCCTTCGAATCCTCTTCCAAAAACTCAAAAACTACCTTCACCGCCTTCATCACTTCTTTACATCTTCTGTCTATACTCTACAGTATGCCATCGATTCTGCTCAGACTACACGAAATTTTTGACGCCGTAACAGCAGGTGTTTGGCTCAAGTCAGCTTTGGCTATGAGTTTCTCACCGCTTATTTCACTCCGCCCCTCCGCTTTATAGGTCAATTCCACGTTGCTTTCATTTTCTGTTGGATCCGTTTGCAACGCATTCTCTGATACTGCGCGCTAACTATACCCAGTACTTACAGTAACTGACTTATCATTGAACTCCGTTGCTCTCCTCTCAAGCGTTTCCTGATATAAACGACTCCATGCCCTCCACCTCCTGTGTTCTTTTATTATAGCTTCTAAATCACTTTCCGGCAATATTATCATAGTATCCTCGTCATACTTTTGGCGTATCCACCATTTTCGATCAACAACTTCCCATCCCATTTCGTTAATTCTTACAATTGCAGCCCTAGTGCTACCGTGACTTTCAACTGTTTTCGATTCCCCTTCTTTGTCCAGTATCACTTGTATCTAGAAAACTATATTTCTTTAATCACCTCTCAAAATCATATTTTTAAAAACGACAAACTGACAGAGTGCCCCCCATCCTGGATTTGGCAAAATTTCTCATAGGTACAAGAAAAATTGAAATTGTTGAGAATCTATTGTAACAGCAACAAGAAAGCACATCACTCTTTTACTTAACGTTTCATACGCAACATATGAATTATATGACACAAATACATATATAAAACCCCTCCAACATTTTCAACCCTTACATTACGAAGTCGATAACCAAACACACGGGGAACAGAATCCACAAAAATATAGAAAGTAAGCTGGAAATGAAGTACATATGTTAGTTATTAGTGCCAGCAATCATTGTAGAGAATACAAAGGCTATGAATGTTCACATTTTCCACATGATTGATTAAAAACGAAAAAGGTTAAATTTCTTATCTCCTATCTTCATTTGGTCATGTTAGAGTCGGCAATTTATGCGAAATCCAAAATGCACCCGAGTGAAGTTAACTATATCAAAACTGATCGTGATGCAGACACACCGTTAAGACCTAATGACGAAATACATGTAGGCAATCGTTATGACTCGTCGACAAGTTCAGGACACAACAACAACAGATACTGCGGGTGGAAGACCGGTCCTAAAAGAGAGTCAGCTACTTCAAATATGTGGGAGCGCTTTTCTCGGAGAACTCGTCATACGAAGTAGAGATCAACGCCGATAAGCGCCATGACAGAAGCAGAAAACCAATCCTTTAACACAGCTGCTTCGGTTCATGTGCCTCTCGGGACAGTTCAAGATATGGCTATGTAGGATGCTCGGGAATTCCGGTTACAGGCATATAGGACTTCCAGAGGGGAGTCAGTAGGTAATATCTTGAGCTTGAACCCATGTTCGGAAGCGTAACGTTTCCGTGCTACAACCATTTGAGCATGCTGGTAACGCGACTACTTTTGCAAGTAACTGGCTAGGCGTGACTTAGTACATCACGTGTTTTACAGTACCACTTCTTAACAGCCAAGGAAATTGCTCGCGTACTCGTGACGGATTCTCCTGAGAGCGATGGAGTACTGCCTCTACCGTCTCCTTGTAACACCACAGCCACGCCTGCTGACTGGGAAGGTATCCTTTCCCGACGCCTCCACGTAATGGTGGATAAAAAGCTATGTGATGGAGTCGGATGTTTTGGAGAAGGCTCTTGATAAAGGCGACGAGCAGGTGTTCCATTACCACGATCTTCGCCATTCAGAAGGATCATGTCAGCGTATTTTGCAAACGTGCACTCAACCATGTTAAAAAACGGTTCAAATGGCTCTAAGCACTATGGGACTTAACATCTGAGGTCATCAGTCCCCTAGGACCTAGACTACTTAAACCTAACCAACCTAAGGACATCACACACATCCATGCCCGTGGCAGGATTCGAACCTGCGACCGTAGCGGTCGCGCGGTTCCAGACTGTAGCGCCTAGAACCGCTGCCACCGCGGCCGGCTTCAGCCATGTTGCTCTAACATGAGGCTCGAACCACGCCCGAGAGATACGATAGACGTCAAATGACATCACCAGATTTGACTTAACAACCCCTCCGCCCTCCCCGACCTCCCTGTTGCATATCTAGCTGGCAAACACGTTCTCAAACAGCTATAGCACAGAACGGTACGTCCTAGAGGTACGTAGCGGGTATTTCCGAACGCACTGTATAAAACCCTGATCCATTCAATTGTATTACATGGCTGTGAAATGTGGAGTACCCGAAAGCAGGACTTTCATAAACTTCATGTATTTGAGAGAAAAATGCTGCGGGGGCTCTTTGGTCCGGTGGTAGACGCAAACACTGTTGAGTGGAGAATCAGACACAAACATGACCCAGATGAAACGCATCGCGATGCCCACACATCAGCAATCATATGATAAATATAAGCGACCGCACTGGTTCGGATGGAAGATGACAGGTGGCGACGGAAGCTCTTGGATTTCATCTCCACAGGTAGTAGACCCTCGGGAAAACCAAGGAAAAGAAGGAAGGATGGCCTCCATGAAGATCTGTAACCGTCAGTGATAGATGTAGATGGATGGCGGATAGCAGCGATACGTAGAAGACAATGGAGAAGGACATTTACAGCAGTGTGCAGTCCGTTAGGTCCGATAACGTAAAACTGAAGTAAAGTAACTCAGTGACGTTCATTTCGGGCAGGCCGGCACATCGAAAGTAAAACCTACTGGAGAAAGGAAAGAGATCTCAGTTCCAGAGGGTATTACGAAGGCATGTGAAAAAATTAAAACGAAGTCGAATGAACTACTGAACAAATAAGAGCCGCGTTTAATTCAAATAGGAACACAGCTGAAGCAGATTCCATTTCTGAAACAACAGATCAGCGTGTAGGAAGTCTGAAAGCGCTGGCCGAGGAGAGTAAACGCTACCAGGAAATACGTGAGAGCAAAGAAAGGATGCCAAGCTGCCAGGCCAGTTCTGACAGCACTAGTCACAAGTGTCATTTACTGACGGACCGTGTGTAGCCAGCGTGTACAATGAAAACTGAGAGCATTAGGATAATAACAGACACGGAGATAGCAGAGGGTGGAATGGTTGCTGAGAACGCATTTTCTCATACAGGTGGCTGGAACGAAACTTCAACTTGCTATCACTACAGTCCAGCTGACTGTTGAAGGTAAGACTACGTGAGATGGCACATGGCGAGTCAGTTTCTGTGGTTGTGTTACTAATCTTTAAGGGATGGTATTAGCTCAGTCTTCTGGACAAACCTTGCCTGCAGAAACAAAGTTGGAAGTTGGATCCTATGCGGAATCATTAAAGATAAACATTGAAGATGACTTATATGCTGATCTAATTACGGGACAACCGAAAGCTAGACAAGATAGCGTGCATTATGCTCGAATCCGAGTCTTGGGGCCCAGCGGAAGTAACACAGAACAAACATTCATGGTGGTGTCTGTTGGTTCTATATCGTGTCTCCCTACAACTTTCGCGCAACGACGCTCGGAGTGTGTTTTTTAGGGAATTGACTGGTTTGAACCTGGGACCTGTTGCTGGTAAGGAGACGCCAGACCGCACATGACATGTAGAATTCAGAAGAGTTCAGTGAGACTAGCGATGATGTAACCAAATACTAAATGATCTCAGCGTCAGCTCCACTGCACTCCCTGTAAAAGAATCTTAATACTAACTAAATTTAGTGGAAGGGGTTCAAGGCTTTCCTATTTTTAGTTAACTGGTAAAATAACGTCGAAAAAGCAGTTAAGTTTACCATTGGAAATTTTATTCTACTCACAAAACATTGTTTATAAATTGCACTATTGATAAAAGGAAGTGTTTTAATACAGGATGGTAAAAACCAACTGCGCTCTACAAAAATGTGAACGAATATTCCCTGAATGGGTTTCCAAGTTCTACAATCGATCGAAGGATGACCTATGCCATATCACATCTATAATCTAGGTTTAAATTAAGTTTCACAAAAGAGAAAAACTATCAAAATGGTCTACAGTAACCCTAAATTATCTTTAATAACTTATCTAACTTGTCGTAAATTACAGTGGCTGATGTGGCTTCTCAATAACTATATAACAGAAAAATCATCACGTTTCAGATTTTTGCTTCAAGTGGCAAATGTGAACACCATGAGCTTTAATTGACGATCGACATTAGTATTACGCAAAAAGGAGGTGTAACAGATGAGACTTCTGCAGTTCTCAGTGAAGCTTTATGCGATGTTATGCGGCATCGCGCGCGTTCATTACCTTGTCGGTGTTCGTCAGGGCGGCGGTGGCCTGCGCAGCAGCCATCCAGCTCACCGTCTCGGAACTAACTCTTCTTCTCCTTACTACAATGTTCCGAAGTTGGTTTAAAAAAAACTATCTGGCTGTGTTTTCATCTGACCAATCAGGGTCTCAATATTAACCTTAAGCTCCGCCTACAAAAATTCTGTCTATCCAATGAGAAACGTTATACTTTTCGTGGTGGGGCAATGTTTTTAAAGTTTGCAACGTAACAGAGACACGAAAAAGTCTCACGCTAAAACCTGCAGCTGGTGTGGTCCTTTTAGCGTTATCGTAAGATCTATACTGTTCTTCTGGAGGGCTCAATCTTTTAACATGGGCTCGGGGGTGGTCCTAACGTAACAGAGACGCGAAAAAGTCTCACCCTAAAACTTACGGGTGGTAGTGGCCCTTTTTGTGTTATCGTAAGATCTATACTGTTTTTCTGGAGGGCTCTAGCTTTTAACACGGGCTGGGGGGTGGTCCTTGACGTATCAGAGACGCGAAAAAAAATGGTTCAAATGGCTCTGAGCACTATGGGACTCAACTGCTGTGGTCATTAGTCCCCTAGAACTTAGAACTACTTAAACCTAACTAACCTAAGGACATCACACACATCCATGCCCGAGGCAGAATTCGAACCTGCGACCGTAGCAGTCCCATGGTTCCGGACTGCGCCCCTAGAACCGCGAGAGCACCGCTGCCGGCAGACGCGAAAAAGTCACACGCTAAAAAGTCTCACACTAAAACGTGCAGGTGGTAGTCTTAGCGTTAGGCTGGCGACGTGGGTGTCCAGTCCGTCCCTTATCGTAGGGCCTTCTAGCTTAACACGGTTCTGCTCTCGGCTTCTGTTCTCGTTTCTCCCCTCGGAACTGCGTCTGTCTCACGGTGGGAAGGTACAACATGCATTTAGGCATTGTTGTGTTAGTCTGTGGTATTCCATTTGCTCACTCGTTACTCGTATTACGTTGGTTAATTTAATGTCATGATTTATTCGGAGCTATGTGACATACTACTGGATTTGCTAATCATGTCAGGGTTTTAATGGAAGGTGTTGGATTTGCCTGACACCTTACAACCTTGCCTGTAGAAACAAAGTTGGAAGTTGGATCCTATGCGGAATCATTAAAGATAAACATTGAAGATTACTTATATGCTGATCTAATTACGGGAGAACCGAAAGCTAGACAAGAGAGCGTGCATTATGCTCGAATCCGAGTCTTGGGGCCCAGCGGATGTAGTCAAAGTCGTGCGTGGTGGAGGTTATGAATTTCCAGGCGGACCACTAATTCGTTCTAGTAATTAGTGTAATTCGGGAGGGTCTGATGGACTGCAGAGAATTAGTCAGACTCAAATTTTGAATATGTTTGATGTTGAGGAGTCGCGAAATGGATTCTCTGAATGGGGTAAACATTTCAAATGAGGAGAAGAGCGAACTGCAGATGGTAGCGTAAATGGGAAAAGAAGAAGAAACGAATAGAACGAGTAAGCTACAACATTAAACACAGACGAGGTTTTCGCAAAATGACACAAAATCAAACTACAGATATGATGGGCAACAAGCAGTATAGGTTTCACACTCAGCAAAGATTGAGGTGCTCCACTGCAAGAAGTCATGGTTTGGCCACGCTACAGGTATTTATTTGCTAAAGAAGCGTCAGATATCAGACAGAATGAGAGAAATAGCAGATTTTCTGCCACGGATGCGATAGCAGCGTAGAGAATTGGTCGACAGGGCAGCTCACAAGAGAAAGGGACGTGCCGAAAAGAAGGGTAGAAAACGAGAATATCACGTGGGCCAGAAAGTCCTTATAAAATCTGGCAGACTTTCGAACAAACAAAAGAGACTAAATCAAATTATTTTCTGTTTATAATGAGTCAATGAAGCTGGAAAAAAAATCTGCTGATGTGAATGCATTTGAGTCGGAAATGGTTAATTCAAGTAAATCTGTTGGTGTGCACCACATCAGCCACAACACACCCTTCTTAGAGTGAAATACAAGATAAGGATGCAGAGCAATCAGCTAATGCAAATTAAGATTGTGACGTAACTGGTTAGTCACATGTCACTAAGTGATGACAAGTGATTTCACTGCTGTTATATCATACTAAATTTTCTGGACGGAGGAACAGGGCTTGTAAAGTCTGTAATATGTTTTTGTTGCATTCACCATTGCTCTAATGTGGTGAGAAAAGCCCGCTGCAGGCTTTCGGCATTGGGTGGTCGAGGAGAGATTTCCACGAATTTCCCAAAAGGAATAGAGTCGCGTGAGACGCCTGCCATAGGTAACGGTGCTCCAAGGGCAGGGTATCGCAAAGTGACTTTTCATGACTGTGCGAACTACGAGTGGTAGTTTTTTTTGGAGGGGGGGGGGGGGGGGAGGCAGGAAGTAAGCCAAAAATCAAACGGACTTTTCTAGGAGCATATGTAAATAAGGAGCCACCGCTATTTTACAGTAAACAGCGTGAGAAACTAGCTGTGTGAGAATATATTCATTGCCAACTTCTTGTCAGTTTAGGGAAATAAACAAGTGATTTTGGAGAAAATTCTCTGGGCCTTCCCTGTAACTCAGAAGAGCGGAAAAATTCTTGATTTCCATGCTGGCGAAACACCTCTGGAATACTCCCCTCCAACCAGTCGTGACTGAAAGTGGGGCGGAAGATAAAAAGAAGCACACTCTTAGTGTTCATCGTTCGGGGACCGCAAGGGTGACATCTCGTCGTGGGGATTTCAAGATGTGTCCAGACCAGTTTTTTTCTTTTTTTTGGGTAAGTGTAGCGTTTAGCGTCTGCGCTGCTTTTCCTCTGAGAAGCTCGCAGTTTGCTAGTTTTTTCCGCAACGTGAGTTCACTGGTAATAAAATTATTGTGCTCGTGTCGTGGGTCGCACTTCTCCCACACTGAAGCATTTGCAGGCTGCTTAGACTTTGAAACGTTATTAGCTTGTCGGTTCTGAGTTTTCCAGAGTTAGCTTTCATATACTAACAGAATTTATACGGTACTTTCAGAATAGAAATGAATTTTGTCTCACTACTGATTAATGTAATTTTGTTTGTAACTGCATCCACAGCAATTCTTATTCTTCACACATTGAATTGTCACTGTAGTTTCCCATGAACTGTGAATCACTTTTTTAAGCATCGAAAAATTAATGGTTCATTTTAACGAATATTCTCATTTTTCTGCCCTATGACTGACTGATGAGGCGACTATTTTTCTCTTAATAAATATCGTGAGTCGATTCTATTTGACTGAACAGTACGCTCGCTGTGCTGGCGTTCCGGTGTAAATTGTTGTTGTTGTTGTTGTCTTCAGTTCTGAGACTGGTTTGATGCAGCTCTCCATATTACTCTGTCCTGTGCTAGCTTCTTCATCTCCCAGTACCCACTGCAACCTACATCCTTCTGAATCTGCTTAGTGTATTCATCTCTTGGTCTCCCTCTACGATTTTTACCCTCCACGCTGCCCTCCAATGCTAAATTTGTGATCCCTTGATACCTCAGGACATGTCCTACCAACCGATCCCTTCTTCTAGTCAAGTTGTGCCACAAACTTCTCTTCTCCCCAATCCTATTCAGTACCTCCTCATTAGTTACGCGATCTATCTACCTTATCTTCAGCATTCTTCTGTAGCACCACATTTCGAAAGCTTCTATTCTCTTCTTGTCCAAACTAGTTATAGTCCATGTTTCACTTCCATACATGGCTACACTCCATACAAATACTTGAAAAAACGACTTCCTGACACTTAAATCTATATTCGATGTTAACAAATTTCTCTTCTTCAGAAACGCTTTCCTTGCCACTGCCAGTCTACATTTTATATCCTCTCTACTTCGACCATCATCAGTTATTTTACTTCCTAAATAGCAAAACTCCTTTACTACTTTAAGTGTCTCATTTCCTAATCTAATTCCCTCAGCATCACCCGATTTAATTTGATTACATTCCATTATCCTCTATTTGATTTTGTTGATGTTCATCTTATATCCTCCTTTCAAGACACTGTCCATTCCGTTCAACTGCTCTTCCAGGACCTTTGCTGACTCTGACAGAATTACAATGTCATCGGCGTACCTCAAAGTTTTTACTTCTTCTCCATGAATTTTAATTCCTACTCTGAATTTTTCTTTTGTTTCCTTTACTGCTTGCTCAATATACAGATCGAATAACATCGGGGAGAGGCTACAACCCTGTCTCACTCCTTTCCCAACCATTGCTTCCCTTTCATGCCCCTCGACTCTTATGACTGCTATCTGGTTTCTGTACAAATTGTAAATAGCCTTTCGCTCCCTGTATTTTACCCCTGCCACCTTCAGAATTTGAAAGAGAGTATTCCAGTCAACATTGTCAAAAGCTTTTCCCACGTCTGCAAATGCTAGAAACGTAGGTTTGCCTTTTCTTAATCTTTCTTCTAAGATAAGTCGTAAGGTCAGTATTACCTCACGTGTTCCAACATTTCTACGGAATCCAAACTGATCCTCCCCGAGGTCCGCATGTACCAGTTTTTCCATTCGTCTGTAAAGAATTCGCGTTAGTATTTTCCGGTGTAAAGCAGGTGCCAGTACTAGGAACTTTTTTGATTATCCTGGGAAGTTAATTGTTTCACTTCCTTGTTAAATTTTATTGTAGTTTATTTTTTGGGAATTAAACTTCACCTGAATCTGCATGAGCAGCACGAGTGGTTATCATTGCTAATGTTATTCCGTGGTGTTGAAATCTATCAAATGTAGAACAGCCAGTAGAGTTAACCTTGTTTTGATTCCGGAAGTGGGGCAGGCAGCTTGCACTCACTAGTGCTAAACCACAGTTGAGTTACACGAACTACAGTGGACCATACCCATAAATGACACATTGCACTTCGACCCTAATTCAGGACTCTTTCCTTTGATTTGTCTGTTTAGTCGCATTCAGAACGACACGGTGAGATGCATTTTAATGCGTAGAATTGAGTTGTAGTGACCAGTTCGCTTTTACCTCTTTTATTAATTGTAAGTTTTCTTTCAGCTTTATTAGTTATTGTTGTTTGCCTATCTTTGATTTGTTTTAAAATACTGTGTCGGTTTACATCACGTGAGAAGAATAAATATTCAGTGTGTGATGTCTGTCTATATTAGTTATTTTGTCTGCAGCTTTTATTTTTAGCCCATCTACATTTAGTGAGTGATAGGCCTGTTCAGTATCCAGTGAATCATGGAGCATACCAATAAAGTTCTGTCTCATGAAGCGGGAAATAGAACGCGGGATGAGGCTTCGTTAGAATCTGACACTAATTTTGCTGAATCTATAGTGGAAGAATTAGTGGAAAAGGAAACCGTGCCTCAGACGCAAGAGAACGTTACGGTTCCTAAAGAAAATAAGCACAATCAGCCAAACGAAAGAGAAACCAATGTGACATCCAGTCAGTCCGTGTCTGAAGATGTCGGGGCTATGCCACCTCGGGTTAGAATGAAGTTAGAAAATGCAGAAGCCGATAGGAAGGAAGCTAAAAGCAGATAAACGAAGAAAGGTAAGTAATAATTTTTGAAGGAGATGGCAGAGTTAGATTTCACATTCAAAATCATTCATAAATGTATAGAGGATGACAATAAAACGATTCAGAGTGGGGTAGTCAAATTCTGCCAAGCCGAAAATAAAATAAGCGAAGTAGAGGAAATTATCTCTTCCCTCGCTAAGAAAGTTAAAAAGATCGATAACTCAAAACTCAGACGTTGCGCAAAGAGTACAAAGTTTAGAGGAGCATTCGGATTAAGAAGCGACAAAGACAACTCATATCACAGAATGGGAAGAGATAAGAAAGAGACGAGGTGACCACGAATGACGGAACCGCTCTTACCGGTAGGAGAGAGCTGAATTAGCAACGAAAATAACGGTAGTGTTGCACGCGGTAGCTTACGGTCGCATGGTTCAGCTACGACAGATATAATTTGGGATGACTCTGAGCTTTCCCTGAGAAACACTTCTCATTAAGAAAATTCTTAACGTTCAGTGTGGATGGGGAGCTGAAGAGCCAAGGAAACTTGTGCACCTGACTAATATCGTGTAGGGCCCCCGCTAAAACGCAAATAGGCCTCAACACGACGTAGCATGGACCCGACTAATGTCTAAGATAGCGCTGGAGGGAACTGACAACATGAATCCTACAGGGTTGTCCATAAATCCGTAAGAGTACGAGGGGTTGGAGATTGCTTCTGAACAACACGTTCCAAGGCATCCCAGACATGCACAATAATGTTCATGTCTGGGGAGTCTGGTGTTCAAACTCAGAAGAGTGTTTCTGGAGAAACTCTGTAGCAATTCTGGACGTGTGGGGTGTCGCATAGTCCCGCTGGAATTGAAGAAGTGCGTCTGAATGCACAATGGACATGAATGGATGCAGGTGATCATACAGGATGCTTAAGTACGTGTCACCTGACAGAGTCGTATCTAGAGGTATCAGGGGTCGCATATCACTCCAACTGAACGCGCCCCACACCATTACAGAGCCTCCAACAGTCTGAACAGTCCCCTAATGACATGCAGGGTACATGATTCATGAGGTTATCTCTATACCGGTGCACGTCCATCCGCTCAATACAATTTGAAATGAGACTCGTCTGACTAGGCAACATGTTTCCAGCCATCGACAGAGTCCAATTCGGTGTTGACGGGCTCAGCCAGTCATCAAAAAAATGGTTCAAATGGCTCTGAGCACTATGGGACTTAACAGCTGTGGTCATCAGTCCCCTAGAAAATAGAACTACTTATACCTAACTAACCTAAGGACATCACACACATCCATGCCCGAGGCAGGATTCGAACCTGCGACCGTAGCAGTCACGCGGTTCCGGACTGCGCGCCTAGAACCGCGAGACCACCGCGGCCGGCAGCCAGTCATCAATGGTACACGATTGGCCCTTCGGCCCTGAAAGCCCATAACGATGATGTTTCGTAGAATGGTTCCTACGCTGACACTTGTTGATGGTCCAGCATTGAAATCTGCACCAATTTGCACAAGGGTTGCACTTTTGTGACGTTAAACGATTCTCTTCAGTCGCCGTTGGTCCCATTCTTGCAGGATCTTTTTCCAGCCTCAACGAAGTCGGAGATTTGATGTTTTACCGGATTCCTGTTATTCACGATACACTCGTGAAATTGTCATACTAGAAAATCCCCAGTTCATCGCTACCTCGGAGATGGTGCGTCCCATCGCTCGTGCGCCGACTGTAACACCATATTCAAACTCACTTAAATCTTGGTAATATACCATTGTAGTAGCAGTAACTGATCTAACAACCGCACCACACCAGACACTTGTTCTCTTATATAGGCGTCGCCGACCGCAGAGCCGTATTCTGCCTGTTTACATATTTCTGTATTTGAATAGCATGCCTATATCAGTTTTGTTATGTATATATGGTTCGGCCACTAGAAATCTGAATTCATGACAAGTCACCTGATCGATGAAGTATTTGCTAGGTTTGGAAAGGCTGTCCACTGTCCATAGATGCAAGTCCATGACCGATTTCAAATCCAAAATAATGAAGATTTAGTGGTCGATGGCTGAGCACAGTAGGGTGTATCTGAGAATAAATAAAGTCGCACGCTAGCGACGACGCATTTCACATCGTACGTAGCGGACTTTGATGACATTTTACGCGAAACCAATAGTCGGAGAACCCATACAGAATCTGGGAAATGATGCAATTTTTCATCAACTCGATGCTTACCGAACACAAGCGGTCAGTCACCGGAAAGGGGAAGACAAATCTGTAGGCATTTAGGTTGATACTGATCGCTCGCGACGAATATGAGAGAGAGGAACGTAAGTCAGAGGTGGAATATGAAAGGCGACAAAATAAAACTGACCATAACGGCAAGCACGCAAACGAAAAAGCAAGGGACGTTGGTAAACGCTAGTGGGGACACAGCTCGAAACCTATCGGCGTGATAACAAGTCCCGGCCGTTTGAGGGCCAAACGAACGAAAAGAGTGGACTGACGGCGTAGCCAACAGAGCGAAATAATGGATCTCGGGAAATAGTTGAAATACTGTACTTTGCTTCAGCTGAAAGGCCACATGGGGTTTAGTTCTGTAGTAAAATGTTGTTTACCCATAGGTTCTAAGTAGAATTAGTTATAGATTTCTTTGTTATTTTATATCACTGTTGTCAATGTCCAGTTTTGCAGCAAAAATGGTTCAAATGGCTCTGAGCACTTTGGGACTAAACTGCTGTGGTCATTAGTCCCCTAGAACGTAGAACTATTTAAACCTAACCAACCTAAGGACATCACACACATCCATGCCCGAGGCAGGATTCGAACCTGCGACCGTAGCAGTCGCACGGTTCCGGACTGCGCGCCTAGAACCGCGAGACCACCGTGGCCGGCGTTTTGTATCATTTTTAGTCTTTGTTGGCTTGTGTGTACACGTGTTTTCTTAATTTTCGTGGCATTCTCTGTATATTTTAGCTGTATCTTTAAAGGTCTGCGTGTCCGTTTACACACCTGCTGTTTTGCCCTTTCTATTAGGCCAATGCTGTAAAACTCTTACTTTCTACTATATTTGGACTGTTGTAGGTCGAAATGGGAAGCGACAAGCCACAAGAAAATCGTGAGTTTCTACTCGTAATATGGTGCCTCATCTTCGTATAAATGATTGTCATGTCCTGAACTGTCTTGTTATCATTGATTATCGTGAATCAACGATATCTTTTTGTCGTTGGAGAAACTGGTTCTCAGACAAGTTTTAATAGGAGTTCGGGGAGGCATTTAACCTTGTGCAACTGTTGTCGGTAGAATATCTTGGAATTCATGTGGTTTGTTGCACGTCTAATTATAGAATTTCCCGCTAGAAATAGTTCTTGGCTCATCAGGGAACAGGCTATTTTCTTGGAGACTTACGTTGTCAGCTGCCAGTTGAAGGTTATTAAGCACTGAGAAAGGCATGAAAAGATTTCTTTTATAATGTGATTTACGCTCGCAGTGTCTCTCGTCGTCACTCAAGTAACTCATTGCACAAAAGACAAAGTATAAAACTGTTGCTCTCACTGGCTCCGAATTACGGAAATATTCTGCCTCACGCTTGTCAAGCGCAAAGACTAAGCTAAAATTAAAAATGCGGGCACCTCGTGTATTTGATAGATCTAAGATTTTGGAGGGAACACCACTCATCATACTTGCCTTTCGCCAACCATTCCAACCATAACCATTCAGCCGCGCGGGGTAGCCGCGCGGTCTCAGGCGCCTTGCCACGGATCGCGCGGCTACCTCCGTCGGAGGTTCGAGTCCTCCTTCGGGCATGGGTGTGTGTGTTGTCCTTAGTGTAAGTTATAGTTAGATTAAGTAATGTGTAACCCTAGGGAACGATTACCTCAGCAGTTTAGAGTGATAGGAACTTACCACAAAATTCCAAAAAGAATTCCGTAACCGTTAAGTTACTCACTAAAATGTCACAAATTCAATTTTTTACTAAGGCTGTGCTGCAACTTCAGCATTTACGCTGATCGAACTGAGTTAGAGCAAACAATCTGAGGTTGTACAAGGGCGAGCGACCATGTGCTTTGCTTATTCGAGGTTCCAATGTGTTTCAGAGGCGGGGGTTGGGGGGGGGGGGGGGGTTGGTCCACAGAATGCAGAGAGGCCGCCACATAACTGTTGTCGAGGTCGGCGACAGCGACAAAGAGCGGGCGAGCGCTTGCTGAAGTTAATCTCCCGCCGGGACGAGCGTCATGAGGGGCATGTGTGAGCCTCACACGTCCAGCCTTGTAAACACGTTAGCCCCTACAACCGGTCCTGAGCGCCTGGCTGTCTTCTTCAGCCCGCCTGTGTGACAAACGCCGTAGCTACGCCTCATATGCCAGCGGCCTGGACCCTGCTGAGATGGACGTCGGTAGTATTACAAAACCACTCATGTAAGTCTACACAGTTTATTAACTCTGCATAGCCACCTGATATAAACAAACCGCACATGGTGACATTTGAACGTACACAAAGTTATTAGATATTTTTATAAGAGGATCGATTGGTGGTCCTGTTAAATGGATTAACTAATAGATTTCCTTTTTCAAAATTGTTAGGCAAGGTGCTTTTTAGTGTCCAGATTGCACGAAAAAACTGCATTTAATTTGCTAATGAAATTTTTTAATAATGAAATTCGTTTGTGTGACCATAGTGTTAGTAGGTGCTTTACAGTTTTGATTTTCATTGTTATGCACGGACTGAGTTCGACAAATTTCATTAATTTTCTTACAGGAACATTGCTACCAATCCACTTCTTCTTTTTTCCAGCTTCGATGTCAAATTTGAGGATGAATTCTCTTCTCTTGCCATGCCACTAAGCAATTACTCAGTAAAATTTCATAAACTGACTAGAAGTTGGCAATGGACGAGTTCTCACGCAACCTGTTTACGTGTACGTTAAAATGGCTGCCACTAAGCGGTGATAAACCAGGATCAGTATCAAGGAAGATTTACGTTTTCAGCTTGGGGAGAGGAGAGGGTGATGTGACGTAACTGTTTAGTCACATTTTGCTAAGCGATGACAAATAAATTCGTTGCTGTTTATTATCCTAAATTTTCAAAGGGCTTGTGAATTCTGACGCATGAGCTTATTAAGTCTCTCGCTGCTGGAGCATTGTGAGGAACGCTAGCCGTAAGCTTTAAGCGTTGGGTGGCCGATGTGCGAATCCTCAGGAGTTTCCCCAAATTCCCACAAGGGCGGTAGAGCCATGAGAGAAGGCCACCGCAGGTAATGGTGCTCCCAGGCCGGGGAACAAAAAAAACGCATTTTCAGAGCTGTGTGAACTACGAATGGTCCTTGGGCGGTAGCCAGCAGTGCTCACGGACTTTCCTAGAAGCTTAGGCAAGTAACAAGTCACCGCCATTTTACCGTACACGTAAACGAGCGGCGGGAGAACTCGTCCATTGCCAACTTCTAGTCAGTTTGCAGAAACACCACAAACGTTTGTGGAGAAAATTACCCGGGCTTGCGCTGAAATGTAGAAGGTGCGGAAAAACTCAGAGCGAGCACACTGAAAAAAGTCTCCAACCAGTATTATTTAGGAGCGGGTTGGAACATAGCACTTGCACTGCTTTTCTTCTGAGCAGCTCACAATCTGCGTGTTTATTCCGCAATGTTAGTTCGTTTTTTGTGGTAAGTTTTTGTTCTGGGATCGTGAGCTGATCTTCTAGAGTATTATTGCATTTGCGAGTTCCTTAGACTCACAAAAGCCGTTTGCTTGTTGAGTATCAGTCTTCAGTGTAGCATTCAAGTGCCTTCAGCAGTTAGACAGCGCTTTCAGAGCAGACAGAAATTTTATCTCACTACTGTATAATGTTTTTTTGTAATTTCACACACATTTTTTTTATTCACACCATAGTGAATTGTCACTGTAGTTTGCCTTGCCCTGTGAATAATTGCCGGCCGGGTTTGCCGAGCGATTCTAGACGCTACAGTCTGGAACCGCGCGACCACTACGGTGGCAAGTTCGAATCCTGCCTCGGGTGTGGATGTGTGTGATGTCCTTAGGTTAGTTAGGTTTCATTAGTTCTAAGTTCTAGGGGACTGTTGACCTCAGAAGTTAAGTCCCATAGTGCTTAGAGCCATTTGAACCATTGTGAATAATTTTTGTAAGGATCGATAAGTTAATGGTTGGGATCACTTTTAAATTTCGTTGAATGGTTTTGAACGGTCCCTAGTGGTTATAACATGTACAAAAGAGCGAAAATTGCAGTGCCGCTGCTCCCCAAAGGAGTGAGATCATCTTCAGGGGGGGATGCAGCCCCACGGTGTCCTTACAGCAAAACTGAATGAGTCCAAGGGTGTCAGCAAAGGTTGTGAAGAACGTCTCCCTGTTGCTTCTCGTACTGCGAACTGTCGTTTTCGATAGGGAAATGTTCAACACTAAGGGAAAGGGGTGGTTTCATTGATGATCTTTGTCAGGCCATCAGGCCTCTTCATGCTGATTCTGAATGGCGGTGTCTCTGATTTGGACCCTGATAGTGTCATGGTTATGACCTCCATCGCAGAGGCGTCTCAAGAAGGGGTGAAATGTGGTTAAGAGCGGTTCTGACGACCTTCCCATGGTGTGACACGTCCGCGGTGACGTTGGGCAAGAATTGTGGTGAATGTTGGTGCCAATGTGACATCATTAACGCACCTTACATCTCATATGAGCTGTGGTCTTTTTTGACAGGTGTTGCTGTTTGAAGCATCGCCGAGCCCGAAGGTGACGCCGCAGGGCGCAACCCTCACAGAGGGGGCTGCAGTCGCTCTTAAGCCAAAATTCACACTTATGGGTCGTAATGGGAGGAACTTATGGGGTCTCAAAAAAGTGATCCTTGAAATCTGTTGCGCGGTGTACCATCGATTAGATCGCAGTCGGACATCATTCTGCCGCTTGCAGATGAATGCAGTCGCACAGCCACACTCGGTCAATTAATCGCCCACAATAGTCCAGTCCAGTGTTACCGTCAGTCCTTTCAGATCACCAGCCGCCCCAGATATAGCCATCAGTATTAACGTGTGATCGTCATACAGAAAACACCGAGTGTGAAAGTGTTAACCTGTTTGGAGCCTGATCAGCAAACCATCAGTTATAAGAGGGTTGGAACGTTAATGTTGTTGTTGTTGTGGTCTTCAGTCCTGAGACTGGTTTGATGCAGCTCTCCATGCTACTCTATCCTGTGCAAGCTGCTTCATCTCCCAGTACCTACTGCAACCTACATCCTTCTGAATCTGCTTAGTGTACTCATCTCTCGGTCTCCCTCTACGATTTTTACCCTCCACACTGCCCTCCAATGCTAAATTTGTGATCCCTTTATGCCTCAAAACATGTCCTACCAACCGATCCCTTCTTCTAGTCAAGTTGTGCCACAAACTTCTCTTCTCCCCAATCCTATTCAATACCTCCTCATTAGTTACGTGATCTATCCACCTTATCTTCAGTATTCTTCTGTAGCACCACATTTCGAAAGCTTCTATTCTCTTCTTGTCCAAACTAGTTATCGTCCATGTTTCACTTCCATACATGGCTACACTCCAAACAAATATTTTCAGAAATGACTTCCTGACACTTAAATCTATACTCGATGTTAACAAATTTCTCTTCTTCAGAAACGCTTTCCTTGCCATTGCCAGTCTACATTTTATATCCTCTCTACTTCGACCATTATCAGTTATTTTACTTCCTAAATAGCAAAACTCCTTTACTACTTTAAGTGTCTCATTTCCTAATCTAATTCCCTCAGCATCACCCGATTTAATTGGACTACACTCCATTATCCTCGTTTTGCTTTTGTTGATGTTCATCTTATATCCTCCTTTCAAGATACTGTCCATTCCGTTCAACTGCTCTTCCAAGTCCTTTGCCGTCTCTGACAGAATTACAATGTCATCGGCGAACCTCAAAGTTTTTACTTCGTCTCCATGAATTTTAATACCTACTCCAAATTTTTCTTTTGTTTCCTTTACTGCTTGCTCAATATACAGATTGAATAACATCGGGGAGAGGCTACAACCCTGTCTCACTCCTTTCCCAACCACTGCTTCCCTTTCATGCCCCTCGACTCTTATGACTGCCATCTGGTTTCTGTACAAATTGTAAATAGCCTTTCGCTCCCTGTATTTTACCCCTGCCACCTTTAGAATTTGAAAAAGAGTATTCCAGTCAACATTGTCAAAAGCTTTCTCTAAGTCTACAAACGCTAGAAACGTAGGTTTGCCTTTTCTTAATCTTTCTTCTAAGATAAGTCGTAAGGTCAGTATTGCCTCACGTGTTCCAACATTTCGACGGAATCCAAACTGATCCTCCCCGAGGTCCGCATCTACCAGTTTTTCCATTCGTCTGTAAAGAATTAGCGTTAGTATTTTGCAGCTGTGACTTATTAAACTGATAGTTCGGTAATTTTCACATCTGTCAGCACCTGCTTTCTTTGGGATTGGAATTATTATATTCTTCTTGAAGTCTGAGGGTATTTGGCCTGTCTCATACATCTTGCTCACCAGCTGGTAGAGTTTTGTCATGACTGGCTCTCCCAAGGCCGTCAGTAGTTCTAATGGAATATTGTCTACTCCGGGGGCCTTGTTTCGACTCAGGTCTTTCAGTGCTCTGTCAAACTCTTCACGCAGTATCGAATCACCCATTTCGTCTTCATCTACATCCTCTTCCATTTCCATAATATTGTCCTCAAGTACATCACCCTTGTATAAACCTTCTATATACTCCTTCTACCTTTCTGCCCTCCCTTCTTTGCTTAGAACTGGGTTGCCATCTGAGCTCTTGGTATTCATACACGTGGTTCTCTTCTCTCCAAAGGTCTCTCTAATTTTCCTGTAGGCAGTATCTATCTTACCCCTAGTGAGATACGCCTCTACAGCCTTACATTTGTCCTCTAGCCATCCCTGTTTAGCCATTTTGCACTTCCTGTCGATCTCATTTTTGAGACGTTTGTATTCCTTTTTGCCTGCTTCATTTACTGCATTTTTATATTTTCTCCTTTCATCAATTAAATTCAATATTTCTTCTGTTACCAAAGGATTTCTAGCAGCCCTCGTCTTTTTACCTACTTTATCCTCTGCTGCCTTCACTACTTCATCCCTCAGAGCTACCCATTCTTCTTCTACTGTATTTCTTTCCCCTATTCCTGTCAATTGTTCCCTTATGCTCTCCCTGAAACTCTGTATAACCTCTGGTTCTTTCAGTTTATCCAGGTCCCATCTCCTTAATTTCCCACATTTTTGCAGTTTCTTCAGTTTTAATCTACAGGTCATAACCAATAGATTGTGGTCAGAGTCCACATCTGCCCCTGGAAATGTCTTACAACTTAAAACCTGGTTCCTAAATCTCTGTCTTACCATTATATAATCTATCTGATACCTTTTAGTATCTCCAGGGTTCTTCCACGTATACAACCTTCTTTCATGATTCTTAAACCAAGTGTTACCTATGACTAAGTTGTGCTCTGTACAAAATTCTACTAGGCGGCTTCCTCTTTCATTTCTTAGCCCCAATCCATATTCACCTACTATGTTTCCTTCTCTCCCTTTTCCTACACTCGAATTCCAGTCACCCATTACTATTAAATTTTCGTCTCCCTTCACTATCTGAATAATTTCTTTTATTTCATCGTACATTTCTTCAATTTCTTCATCATCTGCAGAGCTAGTTGGCATATAAACTTGTACTACTGTAGTAGGTGTGGGCTTCGTATCTATCTTGGCCACAATAATGCGTTCACTATGCTGTTTGTAGTAGCTTACCCGCATTCCTATTTTCCTATTCATTATTAAACCTACTCCTGCATTACCCCTATTTGATTTTGTGTTTATAACCCTGTAATCACCTGACCAGAAGTCTTGTTCCTCCTGCCACCGAACTTCACTAATTCCCACTATATCTAACTTTAACCTATCCATTTCCCTTTTTAAATTTTCTAACCTACCTGCACGATTAAGGGATCTGACATTCCACGCTCCGATCCGTAGAACGCCAGTTTTCTTTCTCCTTATAACGACATCCTCCTGAGTAGTCCCCTCCCGGAGATCCGAATGGGGGACTATTTTACCTCCGGAATATTTTACCCAAGAGGATGCCATCATCATTTAATCATACAGTAAAGCTGCATGTCCTCGGGAAAAATTACGGCTGTAGTTTCCCCTTGCTTTCAGCCGTTCGCAGTACCAGCACAGCAACGCCGTTTTGGTTAATGTTGCAAGGCCAGATCAGTCAATCATCCAGACTGTTGCCCCTGCAACTACTGAAAAGGCTGCTGCCCCTCTTCAGGAACCACACGTTTGTCTGGCCTCTCAACAGATACCCCTCCGTTGTGGTTGCACCTACGGTACGGCCATCTGTATCGCTGAGGCACGCAAGCCTCCCCACCAACGGCAAGGTCCATGGTTCATGGGGGGGGGGGGGGGGGGGGGAGGAACGTTAATAGTGGCAACTATTTATTTACATTTCGTACGAAATAGATGCGTGATTCGAAGTTTTACTGACCTTCAAAATACACTCCTGGAAATTGAAATAAGAACACCGTGAATTCATTGTCCCAGAAAAGGGAAACTTTATTGACACATTCCTGGGGTCAGATACATCACATGATCACACTGACAGAACCACAGGCACATAGACACAGGAAACAGAGCATGCAAAATTGTCGGCTCTAGTGCAGTATATATCCACCTTTCGCAGCAATGCAGGCTGCTATTCTCCCATGGAGACGATCGTAGAGATGCTGGATGTAGTCCTGTGGAACGGCTTGCCATGCCATTTCCACCTGGCGCCTCAGTTGGACCAGCATTCGTGCTGGACGTGCAGACCGCGTGAGACGACGCTTCATCCAGTCCCAAACATGCTCAATGGGGGACAGATCCGAAGATCTTGCTTGCCAGGGTAGTTGACGTACACCTTCTAGAGCACGTTGGGTGGCACGGGATACATGCGGACGTGCATTGTCCTGTTGGAACAGCAAGTTCCCTTGCCGGTATAGGAATGGTAGAACGATGGGTTCGATGACGGTTTGGATGGACCGTGCACTATTCAGTGTCCCCTCGACGATCACCAGACGTGTACGACCAGTGTAGGAGACCGCTCCCCACACCATGATGCCGGACGTTGGCCCTGTGTGCCTCGGTCGTATGCAATCCTGATTGTGGCGCTCACCTGCACGGCGCCAAACATGCATACGACCATCATTTGCACCAAGGCAGAAGCGACTCTCATCGCTGAAGACGGCACGTCTCCATTCGTCCCTCCATTCACGCCTGTCGCGACACCACTGGAGGTGGGCTGCACGATGTTGGGGCGTGAGCGGAAGACGGCCTAACGGTATGCGGGACCGTAGCCCAACTTCATGGAGACGGTTGCGAATGGTCCTCGCCGATACCCCAGAAGCAACAGTGTCCCTAATTTGCTGGAAGTCGCGGTGCGGTCCCCTATGGCACTGCGTAGGATCCTACGGTCTTGACGTGCATCCGTGCATCGCTGCGGTCCGGTCCCAGGTCGACGGGCACGTGCACCTTCCGCCGACCACTGGCGACAACATCGATGTACTGTGGAGACCTCACGCCTCAGGTGTTGAGCAATTCGGCGGTACTTCCACCCGGCCTCCTGCATGCCCACTATACGCCCTCGCTCAAAGTCCGTCAACTGCACATACGGTTCACGTCCACGCTGTCGCGGCATGCTACCAGTGTTGATGACTGCGATGGAGCTCCGTATGCCACGGCAAACTGGCTGACACTGACGGCGGTGGTGCACAAATGCTGCGCAGCCAGCGCCATTCGACGGCCAACACCGCGGTTCCTGGTGTGTCTGCTGTGCCGTGCGTGTGATCATTGCTTGTACAGCCCTCTCGCAGTGTCCGGAGCAAGTATGGTGGGTCTGACACACCGGTGTCAATGTGTTCTTTTTTCCATTTCCAGGAGTGTAGTCACTAGAATTGTGTATAACCCTTTGCCAGTGATGTGGAAGTCATAGGATACTCTTAGCAGTGCCAGTTGTGTTGACAGTTCGAGCGGCGCGGTCTGTTGCCCGACGAATTTGTAGCAGTTCTGAAGCGAATGCCTTGAAGTGTTTCCTTCAGTTTAGAAATCGAGTTGAACTCACGAGGGCGTAAGTCAGTGGAGTGCAGTAGGTGGTACAGCACTTAGCAGCCCCACCAACCAAATGCTGTTCATTTTTGGAACAAAACCTACGACCAGCTTAAAGACAGAAGTGATGACACTTTCTGCAGGATCTGACCATCATGTTGCAGGACAATGTTCAAGCTCGTACAATGCAAGCGGTAACTGATTTGTTTAACTGATGGGGCTGCTAACCTACTGCACTCCCTTGACTTAAGCCCTCGTGAGTTCAACTCGATTTCGCTTCAGAACTGCTACAAATTCGTCTGGCAGTAGACAGCGCCGTTCGAACTGTCAACACAACTGGAACTGCTAAGAGTATCCTACGACTTCCACATGACTGGCAACGGGGTATACACAATGCTGGTGACTACTTTGAAGGTCAGTAAAACTTTGAAGCACGTATCTGTTTCGTACGAGCTGTAAGTAAATAGTTACCATTATTAAGTTCCAAACCTTGTAGTAGTCTTGGCTTGTCTTCTATAGATTCTTTCACTGTGCTTCGTTAGATTAGTGTGTAGCACTTCAGTTGCAGAGACACGCGTCATACTTTACTCAAAACTATTTCAGCTGGAAGTAATTTTAATAAATGCTGTTGTTTATCTTTGTAATAGTTAAAATTAAAAAATGGCTCTGAGCACTATGGGACTCAACATCTTAGGTCATACGTCCCCTAGAACTTAGAACTACTTAAACCTAACTAACCTAAGGACATCACACACACCCATGCCCGAGGCAGGATTCGAACCTGCGACCGTAGCAGCCCCGCGGTTCCGGACTGCAGCGCCAGAACCGCATGGCCACCGCGGCCGGCAGTTAAAATTATTTGATAGCGTGCTAGAAAGCTACTTTTGTACAAGAAGTACTTTTCTGTGGTAGGTGCTGAGCTTCCTACTAACTTGTAAGCTCACAGAACAAAGAAATTAGTCACCGCAGTGAAGCCTTACAGATGGCGCAGTGATCGATTAACGTGTTGAACCGCGCTCGCACTGGCTCTACGGGTGCGGTCAGCTGGGCATTCATGTTTCAAGCGGAGATTCTACGAAAACGCGGGGTGACACAGTCGCAAAAAATGACAATCGTGTTTGGCCGTGACCAAGGCCATACGTTGCGTGAAGGTGCTGGATTTTTTGGTGTTTCGCTGCTGAATGTTCGTTGTGTCTACAAGCAAAGTGTAAGACGTAGCCACGAAACACGCCTTTAGAAATGTGGTCGGAAAAACATCCTGATTGGCAGTGACTGGAGACGCGTTTCACGATTTGTGAATCGAAATCGCTTCTAGACCCGACAGGAGTCGCTGCCGGTAGTGAATGAACGTCCTTATCAGCCTGTTAGCGAGAGGACATTGCGATGGGAACTGCGCACAGTGAACGTTTGGAGTCGGTCACTTCGCAAGTAGGTATTGCTCACATATACACATAAAGACGACAACAGCAAAGTTCTTCGAGCAGGGAGCGTAAATGACTGATTTTCTAAACACCTCGTCACACTTTTACATCTCGATCGGTCTGCAAAATCACCTGTCAAATATGGGTACCTCCCAAAATCTGGGCCTGCCAGTGTGGCCGAGCGGTTCTAGGCGCTACAGTGTGGAAACGCGCGACCGCTACGGTCGCAGGTTCGAATCCCGTCTCGGGCATGGACGTGTGTGATGTTAGTTAGGTTTAAGTAGTTCTAAGTTCTAGGGGACTGATGACCTCAGAAATTAAGTCCCATAGTGATCAGAGCCATTTGAACCATTTGAACCCAAAATCTGGTGGAACTGCGAAATCAGATCCTCAGCAAGTGGCTTAATCTGGTTGCAACGTACCTGACAACTTTGTGAACTCACTTCAAACCGAATCCAGGGGCGGAATTATACAGTATTAAATGATGCTTCTAATAAATTTTCTAGGGATGACTAATTTTTTGTCCAGTAAGACGTTGGCAGCCAGACTTGTTTTTGTGCGTACAAGTAGTTGGTAAGCAGATAACTGACTTTCTGCATTTCACTATGAAGTGCCTTCAGACTGTAGCTGTAGATGCGGACCTCCTCAGTAGCTTCCACTGTCGGTCTTCGTCTGAGCTAGTGCTCCGCTGACCGGCCCCACTGTTCTCGCGGTTGGGCTACTAGACTGCTGACAGCCAGCTGTGTAGGCCAGCGACCATCCGGCGAGAGTTGGCACCGACGGACACGCAAGCGGAGCGTGCGCCGAGGCGCTTAGTCACGGCCGGCAGAGCGGCGCGGCTCGGCGACTGCCGCAGCGGGAAATTTGAGCCGGCGCCGCCACAGCCACAGCGACATCCGCCACCGGCGCCGCCTCCTCATTCAACAAGTAGCTGCCTGCCCGGCTGCGCTGCGCGAGGAGCCCTCCTTATCTGAGGCGACATCCGGTGGGCGTTTTTTCCCTCGCCGAGCCGCTTCCCATTCAGCTGTCGCGCCACCAGCAGCAGGGCCCTCGCGCCGCGCCGCTCAGAAAGCGGGGCCGAGATAACGCGATCCGCTGTGAGCCGGTCACAATGGAGAGGTTCACCGGCGTCGTAATCTTGCGCTCGACGTTCACAGAGAGCCGCCCACTGCTCTGTTTTGTCGTCAAGTACTCTGTCATACGCCCGTCTCCTTCCCCATGTCGCTAAACATCATTGTTATACAGTATCGAAACAGAGCGGATATTACAATACTCCGCTGTAGGGTATTATTTTCCTCTTGTTCATATGTCCCTGACAGTACCAGGACGTCGGTGGTCGGGTGTGGATTACGACGCTCAAGTTGATTCGAGGGTGAGTCAAATGAAAACCTTAAATTTGTAGTAACAAATCGAAATTTCGCGCCGTTATCCTGTAAGTTGGTAAGGGTGCAGAATGGCCTGTAGGTGGTAGCATAGTGCAGATACACACATACCGTCGCAGTATCAGTACAAAGATGGCCGCCCCACTTGCCACTTGCACCAGGGAAGAACAGCGTTCTGTTATTCGGTTTTTGCGTAGTGAAGGTGTGCAACCTATTGAAATTCATCGACAAATGAAGGTTCAGTACGGTGATGCATGTCTGTCACAGCAGCAAGTCTACGAATGGAGTAGGAAGCTCGCAAATGGTGTGACTTCAGTGGAAGATGCTCTTCGTCCAGGTCAGGCACAACGAGTTTTGACTCCACAGAACATTGTAGCAGTTCAAGTCATACTGAAGGAAAACCACCGATTGACACTGAATGACGCAATGGGAGGAAAGAAGTTCCGTTCAAATGCTTTAAATGGCTCTGATCACTATGGGTCTTAACATCTGTGGTCATAAGTCCCTTAGAACTCAGAACTACTTAAACCTAACTAACCTAAGGAAATCACACACATCCATGCCCGAGACAGGATTCGAACCTGCGACCGTAGCGATCCAGATTGAAGCGACGAGAACCGCACGGCCACACCCGTCGGCAGTTACGTTTGATGAAGAGTTACGCCACGCGGTGCATGAGTGGTTACGCGGACTACCAAAAGAATTTTTTTCTAAAGGAACCTATGCACTTTGTAAGCGCTGGAGGACTTGCATTGAGCGTGGGGGAGATTATGTTGAAAAGGGATACAGCTTTGTACCACTTCTGCACAATAAATAATATTTAAAAAATATTTAAGGTTTTCATTTGACTCGCCCTCGTATAAATGTAATTTCAGAGTTTCACTACTTCTACATATACTTCTATACTTCACAACATAGGCACATCTTCTTCACGTCGCGATAAATAGTGGTCGTACAATATTGGAACGGAGCAGATATTACAATTTCCACAATACGATGATGTTATTCCCCTCTTGTTTATATGTCCCTGGCTGTACCAGGACGTCGGCATTCGGATGTGGATTATGACACTCAGGTTAATATAAACGAAATTTCAGTTTCACTACTTCTACATCTGCTTCTTTACTCTACAACATAGTCACATATCGTTCCTCACGTTACGAAAAATAGTGGTCTGACAATATTGGAACGAAGCGGATATTACTTAGTTATACAGAGATACAGGGTGAAAATTATCTAAACTGTCAAACCGTTGGAGGTTGCACGGGATGTCAAAAGAAGTATTTTTTATATGTGCTCCCTGTTCTTTCACACATGCCCGAAAGAACAGACACATTTTGATCCCTCAGCCGTTATGAATTGACACAGATAAATGCCTGGCATTAGCTGCTAGTGAAATCAGTGGTGAAGGTTGAAGATCTGGGCCAGATCAGGATACGAATCTGGGTCTCCTGTTTACGAGGGAGATGCGCTGACAACTGTGCGAGGCATGTTATGGTAGTACGTGCAGCTGCGCTGACGACTGTATCCACGTGCTGGAGTGGTCAACGTATCTGTCCAGTAAACTGGGGCTCAGGTTCCAATCCCGGTCTGGCACAAATTTTCTGCTTTCCCCATTGATTTCAATCAATGCCCACAAGCAACTATGTCAGGCAATTCTTCGTGTCTCGATACATATTTACTTCTAAATGTATTCATGAAAGGATTTTTTAAACTCGGTAGACGGAGTTTCTTCTGGATGAAAATTAATTAAAGCAACAAGCTCTGTGGAATCTGTAACAGACACTGAAAACAAGTTATCTAATGGGTGCCTTTTTTTCGCTATCAGGCACCATTGTAAAAGCACATCCTTTTTATTTCAATTTTCTTTGTTTTGGTCTTTATTATTCTTGGCGTTTGGTCTGTGCAGACGTCACCTGCAAGCCTTCAAATTCATCACTGAATGCTTCACTTAGATTTTTTATTACAAATTGCAGCTAGCCCTCTGATCGAACACACTGCGCTACCGTGCATTAGATTTTACTTAGAGTAGACAAAAACTAACAAAAACAATTCTTAATTCTTTATTGCCAAGATACAAAAACATTAACTCAGTACAGTTACCTTCAGTTACAGTAGAGGTTCAAAAGTGCCTCCATTGACTTGTAAACGAAGGTCACACCGGTGAGACATTTTCTGTCTAATACGGTCAAAGACAGTAGGAGGGTCCTTAATTTCTCCCGCTGCTGCTACTCTCTGGGCAAAGAGATCCCCTTCTGACGCAAAAGCGGTTTTCTATACAAGGGCATGTATCTCTACCAACACCAAAAAAGCGTAGGGTAGGTGACGGTAGAGGACTACCTCCACCAGTCCATTTTTACTGGAAAGTTCTCGCGCCCAATCATGCTGGAACGACATATGCTGTCTTGTAGTGAGTGGCGGTTCATCCAGCAGTTCTGGCTATGACCTAGCAAGGAAATTGTTGTAATCCCTGTCATTTAATGGCCTTGTAGGAGATATGGCTCAATTAAACAGTCACCAACAGCACCTGCCCGTACATTTACGTAGAACCGCGCCTCATGATCGCAAAGTTAGTGTGGCAGGTGAATTAAAGTCACTCCAAACACGTGAACCGTGGTGTAGAAGATACCATCGCTATGTAGTAAGAACTAATCACATTAGTGAACTCACTCCAGGTGTATCGCTCCATTAATAAACAAGTGCTGTGCTGGGTCAAGGTGCACAATTAAATGTGAATGTGAAACAGCTACTACAAGTGAAGAGGGAAGCGTACCCTCTACCGGTGCAACAGGAAACCTTAGAACAACACATCAGTCATTATAACTGAATAGTGAATTCGCGCTCTGCTGGATTACATAACTCCCACAGGAAAATACGACACTGGAGAAAATTAGATTATATATTAATACATACAGCTGCTGACGGGCGTCAATATATATCAACGGGGACAGGTGAAAATGTGTGCCCCGACCGGGACTCGAACACGGGATCTCCTCTGACACGGCAGACGCCCTAATCCATCTGAGCCACCGAGGGCACAGATGATAGTGCGACTGCAGGGACTATCTCGCGCACGCCTCCCGTGAGACCCACATTCTCTCCTTGTATGTCCACACACTACATTCGCAGTGTCACAGCCCAACACACTTATTACTCGTGGAAGACATTCTTACCAAGTCCCGTAAGTGTTCGGAAAATATGCGTGCACACAGGAAGAAGGTCATGGCCGGCATTGCCAGAACATATATTGCCAGGACATGTCCGAAAGAACAGACACCACATCCATATAAGTATATTATTTGTTTTGGTGTCCCATTCAACCTCCAAGAGTTTGAAGCTTTAAACAATTTTCTCTCCGTATGTCCCTGACGGTGCCAGGACGTATGCACTCGGGTATGTATTACGACTTTCAGGTTAATATAAACGTAATTTCATAATATCACGACTTTTTCATCCACCTCTGTACTCCGGAACTCACCGTACGGTATATGGTGGATGTGCTTCTTCTGTGAGTATATGAACGACCTGTAGGTTGAGTGAGCAGCCGTCTACGATTGTTTTTTGATGTCGATGTAGTGTGCGGTGAACTTCTGTAGTTCAGAGAAGTGGATTGTTCCCATGCTTGTGGCATTTTACTGGTTTCTCACTTGTTCAGCCGTGAAACCAGCGTACTAGCTCGGTCGCGTTACCGCTTATTTAAAAGTGCTCAGCACTTGGTAATGCGTATAGAGCTTCTCATTTGTTCAATTTTTCATGTACCGTGGACTTTAATATCTCGAGGTCTATCACAGAAGAATTGAAATTTTCCGTTTGTTTGTCGTTTCGAATTGAGTCTCAATAACAAGGAATTTAAATGAAACATCTATGATTTGTTTTCCTTCCCCGGTCACTTATGACATCTATACTAAGTTTCAAATGCGCACGTGCTGTTACATTTATTTTCGAGTCTGTACTTAAATCGTGCACCAACTGTACTGTGAATTGAGGAGCTGAGAGTGCAAGTGGTGCAACTGACATTTCACAAGAAAATTACATAATGCACATCTGGAGGGCTAAGGTGTGGATCTCTTCCGAGTAAAATGACTACTAGCCCGATGCGTATGTTTTCAAGAGTGTTTATAGTAATATTTAATGCATTGTAAATAGGCCATATTTTGAAGTACCAGTTGTCCATCTTGAGGCAAAATCACCAAATTGACACAACAGATCACAAGGTTCTTGAACCTGGTCGTATTTATGTGGGGTGTGATAAAGATTTTGGCCCATGAAAAGGCAAAGAACTACTTCAGACATAGATTTGTTCCCCAAGGCAGCATGCAAGCAGTGAAGCAGGTCAGCAGAATATTTAACTTGGAGTGAACAGTCAAGATCGGAATAATATTTCTCTATTTGACGATTTCGACGTATGTAAAAGCCAACTTCCGATTTTTGGCTCTGCAAGGGTAGGAACAGCAAAGTTTCAAACAGTATTATTACATATGGCTTTAAAATAATATACAGGAAAGCTGTAGTAATAATTACAAAGAGTACTTTTGTATATGGCATTAAAAAATAGAGAAGGATTATAGCGTTTACCCCTATGGCTGGTGCTTGCGGTTCCTCGATTGTCTCGTGATGTGGAATATTTTCCGTAATGGAAGTGAAAACAGAAAACTTTCTTTCAATTACAGCCACAGCAAAGGATAAAGTTCCTAAAAACACAGAGGAAAACAAAATTTGGGGGAGGAATACCAGGTGGATCTGAATCAGCAAAGAAAGTCCTCTAACAATGCAGTTCAACCATTAAATAACCCATGATCTTAGGAGGCATGACGTTGGTGCCCCATCACGACCTCTTCTGCAGTCTTTGCATCAAGATAAGTTTGAAATAAAATTTGAGAAATGATAAAATATCCAGGAGATGAAGAACTCTATCCCTCCACTTCATCAAGAATTCTACAACAATATATCCCATTCCCAGACAGTCGTGAAGTACCGTAGGTGTAAAAAGACGAGTAGAGAAAAAAAGAGGAAATTGTCAAAGAAGGGACGAGGAAGATTGAAAGGGCACAACACCGTAGTATGTACAGAATCACGAGTGTTGCTCAGGAAGGACGTTCTTCAAGAGATACCACAGATGGAAATTATTATGATTCTAAAGGCGCTGACTCTGACAGGATTATAGAAAGTGACTATGAATAATCTGTTGTAAGCGTTGGAACCAAACCATATATTTTCGTACTATGCTATTTTTCGATTGTCTTTCAGCTTTTTTACGCTAATTTCGCTTTAGTTACTCACATATTCTTGCTTTGTAACGACGAGTGTTGTGATATGTATGTCATGTTACCAAAAATTTTCAAAATGGATCACAGTAAAGAAAATGTTTTTGCACTTGTACCAGTTTTTTCTAAACAGTTTTAACACGCATGGAGTGTAAGTATTTTTAATATGTTATACAAAATAGTGCAGGGCACTACAACCTATAACTATACTCAGACTAACTGATCATTAGGAAAAAAATATTTGATGTTTCGATAGTGACTCGCAAAATTTATAAATAGCCATTTAACTTTGACAGATATTTACTTATTTTGCTTCAGCAAGGACTTGTAACACATTTTTTCTCAGCCCCACCATCTAGTTCTCAGCAGAAATATTAGTCACAGTGAAACAAAACTGCTATCAGCAGAAGCTTTTTTTCAAAACTGCAATCAGTATCGGCTTTTTAAATTCTTTGCGTGCATTTACAGCTCGCAACGTAATTAGTGCTGCTGGCATTCCGAGAGTGGGTGCTGGTTTCAAGATTATGTTCGACATGACTTGTTTTTCACGTTCCTGTCTGGATAAACGTTAGGCGTTCATTGTAAGGTTCACGTCCTCATCGGGCTTAGTCTGCCAATAAAGACTATTAACTACTCATTAACCAAGTCAATTTACGAAACTTCCAGAAAACTGTGATCTTAAATTCATTCAAGTATTCATTTGTGCCTCTGTTTCTCCCAGTTGCTCAAGAACGTAAGGATGTCCTAATCATGCTATGTTTATAAAACCGTCGTAGATAGCGATATGAATTTTTGGGTCAAAATTGTGTATAAAATGAAGAACATTTTCAGGGGTTCTTACTGAAACATATTTTCGTGTGTTCAGTTCAGTTAAAGAAAAGTACGAGGCCCACACATTTTTGTCTCTTCCCTTCCCTGTTCCTTTCTCGAATCGGCCACGACGAAGCTATTTTTACCTGTTGAACACTCGCACTCCACACCCTGCCAAAAACAGACTTTATCACTAGTTCCAGAACTTCGCAAGTAGCAGCACGCCTGTGATTTATTTGTTGGCCAAGCCTCACGACACAACTGTTAATCATACTGCAGGAATGTAGCAAAGTTAAGCAAAGGAGTACTACCACATTCTTACTTTAAAATTTTAGAAAACAGGGTTCTTCTTCGACACCATGATAAGTACAAATCAGCAATTATTTCCTTCATGCACTATTTCTTTTGTATCTGGTTTACAGTCCTCTAGTTTACCAAAATTAATGAAGATTAGTTTTACACAATTTGCAGGTATATTAAACAATTTAGGCCAACCTGGGATTTATAAATCAGTAATTAAAAAGTGATGTACAAGATTTTCAAAAATGCTTCTTCCAGTTCAGGACCATTTAATCCAATGGAACACATGTGGAGTAGACCAAATTTTTAGCAGCTACGTATGACATGTTGGGTGAAACACTAGCCCTGTTTAATTGTACACATTAAGTATTTTAACCAGAATAAAATTATTGTATGTTGTACATTAATATTATGAATACTTTCAAAATTAATTTTCTACTTCTCTATAATTTAGTTGAACTTGCAATGAAGTTTACATGTACTAGTTAGGTATAGACCACAGAAAGTTATAGAAAAAAGTTAGTAATACTGTATAAACTTAAGGAGATGCGTGAGCTTAATTTCTGAAAACAAACTCGGTAACTGAAAATTAAGATTCGTGGCAGGTTACAATCTGCCTGAGAACATTACTATAGTTTGGTCATCATATTTTTTTTCATTTCTTAATTTTAAAGCTTCCTCTTGGTAGCTTTCTATGTACATGTTGCTTCAGTGGTGAATATATGTTAATTATACACACATCAAAAAAGTTTTGCATCACCCCAGTTCTCAGAACTCCTGAATATAGACATTGACCGTGGATATTGTATCACAGACATAAAGCCTTTGACGGTTCAGAAATGTCACTAAACACACCCAAAGACGTAAACAGCCATGCGTGAGGAGCGGCTATTAGACAGAGGTGGTCCGACAGCCGATCAGTTCCAGTCATTCCACCAGGAAGAAGGTTGTTGTCTGTAGTTCAACCATGCATAGACAGTCAATAGCGCTGTTTGTTCGCGTCCGCATTGTTACTTTGTGCCAGGAAGGGTTCTCAACAATGGATATGTTCAGACGTCTAGGAGTGAACCAAAGCGATATTGTTCGGACATGGAGGAGATACAGACAGACAGACAGACAGGAACTGTCGATGACATGCCTCGTTAATACCGCCCAAGGGCTACTACTGCAGTGGATGACCGCTACCTAGGGTTTATGGCTCTGAGGAACCCTGACAGCAACACCACCCAGTTGAATAATGCTTTTCGTGCTGCCACAGGACGTCATGTTACGACTCAAACTGTGCGTAATAGGCTGCATGACGCGCAACTTCACTCCCAACGTCCATGGCGAGGTCCAGCTTTGCTACCACGAAACCATGCAGCGCGGTACAGATGGGCCCAACAACATGCCGAATGGACCGCTCAGGATTGGTATCCCGTTCTCTTCACCGATGAGTGTCGCATATGCCTTCAACCAGACAATCGTCGGAGACCTGTTTGGAGGCAACCTGGTCAGACTGAACGCCTTAGACATACTGTCCAGCGAGTGCAGCTAGGTTGTGGTCCCCTGCTGTTTTGGAGTAGCACAATGTAAGGCCGATGTACGCTGCTGGTGGTCATGGAAGGAGCCTTAACGGCTGTATGATACAAGAATGCCATCCTCCGACCGATAGTGCAAACATATCGGCAGCATATTGGCGAGGCATTCGTATTCATGGACGACAATTCGCGCCCCCATTGTGCACATTCTGTGAATGATTTCCTTCAGAATAACGACATCGCTCGACTAAAGTGGCCAGCATGTTCCCCAGACATGAACCCTATGGAACATGCCTGGGACAGATTGAAAAGGGCTGTTTATGGACGACGTGACCTACCAACCACTCTGAGGGATCTACGCCGAACCGTCGATGAGGAATGAGACTTGTGGGTAGTATGCCACGACGACTACAGGCCTGCATCAATGGAAGAGGACATGCAACTGGGTGTTAGAGGTACAGCATTTTGGATCACCGCCTCTTAAGGTCTCGCTGTATGGTGGTACAACATGCAATGTCTGATTTTCATGAGCAATAAAAAGTAGCGGAAATGATGTTTATGTTGATCTCTATTCTAGTTTTCTGTACAGGTTCCGGGACTCTTGGAACCGATGCGATGAAAAACTTTTCTAGAGTGTCTAGAATAATAATTGCTGCCAGTTACAATAGAATGTGATTTTGACACATGACCAGTTTCGGGGTAGAGGCCATTTTCAGGTGGTTTATATTCAATTACATGTTTTGACGCTCAGTTGAATGCCAACCACCTGAAGAGGTGCACAAGCCCAAAACTGGTCACGCATTAAATAAAACCACTTTCTGTTGTGACTGGTAGCTGTTATTATTGTACATCCTATAACGGAAGTCGTGGAGTTCAGCTGCATCCACTATGGATAAAATTCAGTATCTATTAAATTCTTTTTCTAAGGAAAGATTAACACCAGCCCCAAGCAGGCATCCGAAGTTGAAAATCTGCTGGTGGACCATCTCGAACCTGTATCTTCTGCTTAACGGAAGCAGTTGCCTTATTTCTCCACTGGACACTTTGGAAAAATTACATGACTTGACACATGGGGGTCTTTCAAGACCCCAGTTCATTTTATTGGAGCACCTTACTTATTGCTGCGTTTTGTGATAATTCCTTTGCTGCAACATCAAATTGATATCTTCCACATGGTTTTTCTTAGTACTGACTGATATTTCTCAAAGGAAAGTTTGTTTTTATGTTGAAGGGGGAAAATTCAGCATTATATAAGTAGTGGAACAAAGCCATCATCTTCCCACTGTGAATTGTTGCCAAATGTATTCAAAATGGTGGATCCTAGATGGGGGCTATAGATGTGACAACATTGTACTGACATCTTGTCAGGAAGTTCACACTGTGGTGGGAAAAAAGGTCAGTTGGGCTACCTCCAGTAACCTATCATCCCCCCCCCCTCCCCCTGCCCCTTAATTCCTCCCCTTTCCACGCCTCGCATCCTCCCTTCCCCATCAGGAAATTGCTGAGAAAAGGACTCAGTCTGCGCTGGTCTGCTGTATTTTTTTACACATTGTGGTGTATTATTTATTTAAACAGTACACAACAATAGTCAGTAGCTTCACCCAGTGTGTTCACCTTGGGTGTGGAGTCCTACTGACCTAGTTCACAACACCACAATGGCGTTAGTCTCCCCTTCCCCCTTAGATGATGTTAGTGAAGACGGCGGTCCAGGAAAAAATGGCGAGACATTTTCTCAGTCTGCATCTAGCTACCAGACTGGGAAGTTCTCACGATGGCGGACTAATAGAGCGTGCACAGGGCATTGTTTAAAAAATTTGTTTTAGAATATTGTTTATTTTCTTAAGAAATCGCAATGCACCTTGAAACTGACACTGGTATTTAAAAAGTTTAGATATCGTTATACAATTGTGGTGATTATTCATTCCAATAGCGTAAGCAAGCATGTAGCTACACTGTCACAAATGCTGAAGCATTTGTGCAAAACTTTATTGCATCTCACTACCGCATGCAGGCTGGCCAGAGTCAGGGTGCGCAAGAGGAATTTGCAACCACTGCCACAGATGTCAGCCACTGAAAGAAGCTGTGTGCCAGGCTTGCAGCACCAGCATGCTGGGTTGCCACACACTAAGCACTTCCTGTCACACTGGAAATACCCGCAGCATTTTTCTCCTTTGGCAACGTTGGCGACACCTGCAACGTGCTGATATGAGGAAAGTTTCCAACCGATTTGTCATACACAAACAGCAGTTGACCGGCGTTGCCTGGAGAAACGTTGTTGTCATGCCTCGTGTAAGGAGGAGAAATGCGTACCATCGCGTTTCCGACTTTGATAAAGGTCGGGTTGTAGCCTATCGCGATTGCGGTTTATCGTATCGCGACATTGCTGCTCGCATTGGTAGAGATCCAATGACTGTTAGCAGAATATGGAATCGGTGGGCTCAGGAGGGTAATACGGAACACCGTGCTGGATCCCAACGGCCTCGTATCACTAGCAGTCGAGATGACAGGCATCTTATCTGCATGGCTGTAACCGATCGTGCAGCCACGTCTCGATCCCTGATCAACAGATGGGGACGTTTGCAAGACAACAACCATCTGCACGAACAGTTCGACGACTTTTGCAGTAGCACGGAGTATCAGCTCGAAGACATGGCTGTGGTTACCCTTGAAGCTGCATCACAGACAAGAGCACCTGCGATGGTGCACTCAACCTCGAACCTGGGTGCACGAATAGCAAAACGTCATTTTTTCGGATGAATCCAGGTTCTGTTTAAGCATCATGATGGTCGCATCCGTGTTTGGCGACATCGCGGTGAACGCACATTGAAAGCGTCTGGTATGGGGTGCCATTGGTTACACGTCTCGGTCACCTCTTGTTCGCATTGACAGCACTTTGAACAGTGGACGCTACAGTCCAAATGTGTTACGAGCCGTGGGTCCATCCTTCATTTGATCCCTGCAAAACGCTACATTTCAGCAGGATAATGCACGACCGCATGTTGCAGGTCCTGTACAGGCCTTTCTGGATACAGAAAATGTTCTACTGCTGCCCTGGCCAGCACCTTCTCCAGATCTCTCACCAATTCAAAATGCCTGGTCAATGGTGGCCGAGCAACTGGCTCGTTACAATACGCCAGACACTACTCTTGATCAACTGTGGTATCGTGTAGAAGCTGCATGGGCACCTGTACCTTTACACGCCATCCAAGCTCTGTCTGACTCACGGCCGTTATTATGGCCAGAGGTGGTTGTCCTGAGTACTGATGTCTCAGTATCTATGCACCCAAATTGCGTGAAAATGTAATCATATATCAGGTCTAGTTTAATATATTTGTTCAATGAATACCCGTTTATCATCTTCATTTCTTCTTTGTGTAGCAATTTTAATGGCCAGTAGTGTATGTGGCAATGTTCTGCACATTGCTTAAAAACCAGACATAATAACTCTTGATTTAGTTTGTGTCCAACGACGAGGACCTTCCGTGTGCTGGGGTGAGAAGGAGGAATACTGCAGGTATTTCCAGCACGACAGGGATTGCTTAGTATGTGGCCACCCTGCGGCTGCCATGGTCCAGCGCCGCGAGCTGTGTGCATGGCTTCTTCCAGTGGCCGGCTCGAACACCAGCAGATCCAAGTCCCTCTGGTGCACCCTGACTCCAAGCAGTCTGTGTGGGTTGCCAAGATGCAAGGAAGTTTTCCAGGTACACTTTAGTGAATTGTGACAATGTGACTACATGTTTCCTTATGTGATCGGATTGTAAACGGGCTGCAGTTGTTTAGCATCGCCTAAATTGTTTAAAACATAAGTGTCAATTTCCAGGTGTATTGTGATTTCTTAAATAAATAAACAATATTCTTAATCAAATTGTTTACACAATGGCTTGTGCACGCTATATTAGCTTATCGTCGTGAGATCCTCTCTGTCCGGTAGCTAGACAGAGTGAATTATCCGCCATTTTTCACTGGATGCCATCGTGGAATACATCACAGGAGGGAAGGGGAGGGGAGGAGGTGAGGGCCAACAGCACCATCTGCTGGTGGTCTTGTGAACTAGGTCCGTTAGACTCCATACCTCGTGGTGTACACACTGGATGGAGCCACTGTCTATGGCAACTCAGATTGTTTAAATGAACAATATACTACAATCTGTACAAAATAAAGACTTGCGTCCAGCCTATCCAGCAGTCCAGTACAGACTAAGTCCATTTCCCGTCATTTTCCAGATTGGGGGAGGAGGAGATGGAGGAGAATACTGTTTATCGTCCAATCGACAACAAGCTCGGATTTGGGAAGGATGGGGAAGGAAATCAGCCGTGCCCTTTGAGGGGAATCATCCCGGCATTTGCCTGAAATGATTTAGGGAAATTATAGAAAACCTAAATCAGATTGGCTGGACGTGGGTTTGAACCGTGATCCTTCTGAATGCGAGCCGAGTGTGCTAACCACTGCACTACCCCACTCGGTAGGGATGGGGGAGGAGATGGGAGAGGAGGAGAGGGGAGGGTTAGGAGAGAGGGGCAAGGAGTGGAGTTAGGTTAGTTGACGAAGCTCAATCGACCTATTTTCCATCTGAAAAAATTTTTCAAATGGCTCTGAGCACTATGGGACTTAACATCTGAGGTCATCAGTCCCCTAGAACTTAGAACTACTTAAACCTAACTAACCTAAGGACATCACACACACCCATGCCCGAGGCATGATTCGAACCTGCGACTGTAGCAGTTGCACGGTTCCGGACATTCTCTTCTTTCTTTTCCGCCATCTTTTTCTGCTATGGTTTAGCAACTCGAGGAAACGTGCCAGGCCATGTCTTGCATGCTAAAAAATGTTCTCCGATTCCATCTGATAACCAGTTCAGCAGACTTTTTAAGCACATTACGGTCACAGGTCCTTTACCACCCAGAAGGTATAAAGATGTGTTGCGAGTACTTCAGTTCCAAGAGGGCCTACATCCTCGGTGCCAGAGGAGCTTACTGAATAAATTGGGTCAAACCGAACCTGGATACCACGATTTTCCTAGCACTCTGATTAATTAAGATGGACTTAATGTTATCTGAGAAAGAAACCTTTCTAGGACTGAAAATTCTTGTTGGAAATTCCCTGTTTGTCTTGAACTCTGGAAGTTTGTGATCTTTAGCATCTTCTTGGAAATCTTGGAGTTTGAGAAGCGAATCTAAATCTTCTCGTAACCTTAAAACCTCACAGTGGAAACTAAATTTTCGCTAAAAAGGAAAATAAACTTCTGTTAGCCTAGCGCTTTCTTGTAAGATAAAAATGATAACTAAACAAACTTTTTGAGTAACTGACACTTCTGGTAAATTCACAGTCAATACCTTCGCCTTTGGACCTTACAATATACCAGCGCTTTCTTCTTGATTTAGGAGGGGTTTGTACCACTCTGAATTAAATAAAGACACTGAACCTGTTGTGATGAGTGGCCTTACATTTATATTACAATCCTTTCTTACCCGAAGACAACTCAAGTCCCATTCAAATCATCATTGTCATTGAAGTTACTTCTTATTTCCGCCTGCAACTGCAACCCAAGGGTCTCTGAAGTTATGAGGGTATAGCAGAATATTGCTGGAATATCATGCTTTCACTGCTATAGGGGTAAGCACCTGAGCTTTTTACATCAAATAACTTTTTACTTGTTATATTTTAACCTCTTTTCATCTTGACGAATAGCGACCAGTAGATCATGAAAGAAGAACCAATGCAATTTACCAACTTAAAAACCGAGATATTGGTATTAACTTATTTTAATGCAGTTATGACATTATTTATTCTGAAATATTGTATCCTTATGAACAACTTCAGTACTCTGTAGGTTTCAGAAAACATTAAGAAGTAAAAGTGGACTGAAGATAAGGATGTTTGTGGCTGAACTTGAAGTGGAATGGTTTGTTGCTGAAGCCTGCTATGCTGGCTTAAAAGTAATGACATTTCCTTCAAGAATTCGTTAGTATGCTGCCGTGCGTGGATGTGGATTTATGCTTAGTCATTTTGCAGTTTTCTACGCAAGTGTAGCAGTTTAGATGAAGGTACAGCATCGATATCATTTATTTAGCTATGTAAGCACTAGCTTCTTGAACATGTCAGGTCAGATGTTATGAATGAGATCACCAAATTACCTCATTTCTCCACAAGTAACATTAAACGGTAAAGGTCTCTGAATATTTATCGGAAAAGAAAAATCTCTATTTTAAGTCGGACCGAGCGATATACTAGTCAGTATCGATTTGCTTGTGTCCATGCTCCGAGCTAAAACATCGTTGATACTTTTTAATTCCTAATAGTATTCCCAATTTATTTCAAATTTTACTTGTTAATAGAAGCTATGCGTCCTATAACGTTATAAGTGAACAGCCAGTAGAACTTGAGATTGATGCTGCACAATTGGTTTCGCACGTCACCTTCTTTCTTGACTGAGTCGTAGAATGATCTCATGCAAGTGGTACAGGCGGCATGTCGTGCCGGTAGACTATGATGTCATACTGATGTCTGGTGGTATTTGCATTGGCGGCTCTTCCACTGTGAAAGGGATTTAATCAGGTTGTTTACATAACTGCGGTACGTTCACCTCAGTGTACCCGTCCCTGCACCCCGCTGGCTGGGCACCTGACAGTTCCATACAATCTTCAGGCTTTTTATTACATACGCAAAGCAAATATCCGGGTTCAGGCATGTATACGGAAATTGACTCTCTCAGGAAGGCAAATGGTTGCTTCCGTTTCAGTTGTAGTCATACATGTTTCATCTGTAAGTCAAGACGTTTATTTTTATAAGTATTTCGTTTCTATTTAGTTGCTATTGCTTTTGAGTTATTCATCTACAGTGACAATAAAAACTTTGGTTCGGTATATCAATACAAAGTTAAACTTGACAATGGAACACAATTAAAATTTAACTAATTCTTACATGTACTTGAAAGCATGTTAACAAATACTGTCAAAACTTATTATAAATGAAAATCATAAAATTGCAGACGTTCTGCAATACTAATTTATTTCAGTAACCGGGTTTTTGCTTGAACAGTACTGATTAGACATTACACATGGAGAATTATGAGGAAGCACAGAGTAAATGTCATCATTTACCACGCAATGGGTAATGTAATGGAATTTTTTTAAAAAAAGGCGTATCTGGGCTAGCAGCTGCACAGTTGTGTATTTAGTTTTCTACTGGTTTCAGTTATAACAAAACATTTACAGGAGAGAAACAATATACATCAATGGATCAAAAATACATTTTCATCAAGTATGACACAACCAAATGTAGAATATATATAACTGTCAAAATAGTCTGTCTGAACATAATACATATAACAATATTACATTATCCGTATTACAATTACAGTAATGTATAGCGCGTTTATTGTATTATGTTCGGACAGTATCTTATAAAAGTTATGTATGTTTTACATTTGGTTGCGTCGTATTCGACGAAAACGTATTTTTGATCCACTGATGTATCCCATTTTTCTCATGTGAAGATGGCTGCTACAGCTGGAAACGGTATAAAATAAATAGGCAACTGTACAGATGATGACACTAATATGCTTCTTCCAAAATACTTAACAGCCGTAGACAGTCACTTAAGAAAAGCTTTTGAAATTGAAAATGTTAAAGATAATCAGTAAGTCAATATCAAGCAAACAAATAAAAACAAGTTTAACACTGAACATGGAAAAAAGTGCATGTGCATGTGTGTGTGTGTGTGTGTGTGTGTGTGTGTGTGTTTGTCCACGAATTTGAGTTGGAAGAGGTGGAAGACTACATTAGTAAAGAATTACACTCAACAGAAGAGGCCAGAGATATGCCATAGAACAGGTAGGCAGGTACTCGCAGAGGCCGGGTGGCTTCAACAAGGAAGCATGGGGGCTCACCAGCATCAGCAAAGATTTGCTTTCCCTTTAGGAGCAGGGCACATACAATACAGACATGGGTGCCAGGCTATAAAACTTGAAACGCGGCAAACTACGGTGAGCGTCTTTTCATTCTTTGGCCGCCTTTAATTGTACATATGGCGGGGAGCTGAATTACCTTGCTTGGATATGTACTGTCAGAATGATGAGATGTGATGAGCTTTGTCTTCTTAATTTTCTTTTTCTATATGGTGCTGGATACTTTCAATGGCTTCCTGGGCTTACTATACAAGTGACGAGTGCGGTGAACATGAGACTGGCGTCATGTTGCGAGACTTGGCGAAACGATCCATAGGGGTATGCCACCTATTTGTAGAAAAAGGGAAGAATAGTAGATGAGGCACCACCTCCTGCCCAGGGAATGAAAGTAAATTGGGTGAAAGGAGCACTGGCAGACCAACAACTGTTCATTTTTGATGGTAAGCTGGCAGCTGAGATAACAAAATCTTCGATCCAAGAAAACAGAACTCTGCCTGCAAGAACTTGTAAAGTGACATTCTTTGGGATTTCAGCTTCTCCGAGCATTCCAAACAGCCTCAAAAACAGTTACGATTTACTTTACAGACGGGCACTGTAGCAGAGCCAGCTTAGCGTCGTAGCAAGCTTTTTACGTTTTCTCGGGACCTGTAATGCGGGATTAGCTGAGGGCAAAATGAGCGCCGATCGGCGTATTAGGTGTGGCATCATGTGGACATAACACATGGCAGCAACCGTTTTAAAAACAGGGGCATGAATGTGATTCATTGACCGGTGCGGAAGCTTACCTATGAAGCCATTACGTCATGGGCGGCACTGACAACTTTTTAGGGGGACTGGTGCATGCATATTGTTGGTGGGAAGACAGCAACAAGCTACAGTTTTAGGGACACAAGAAAGGGAGTCGATGAGAAGGCGAGGCCGTAGGGAGTCGTTGGGAACACAAGCCTGGGAGAAGTGGACGCAAAAAGGTGTCGCTAGGGAAAGGTGGTAGCTGGATTGCGGCTGTGTTTTCAAGTCGTTAAGTCGCTGTGTTTCCACTCTGCTCGTATCTCACTGAAGATTATGGTAAGCATTGCTTACAGCGCCTGCATATTAGGGAAAACTAGTGTATTGTAGATCAGTTGCACTGGTTTATTAATAAGATCTACCTCATTTCTGTAGGATTTTTGGGCGTAGGTTCCAGACAAATCATCACAGCTAGGCTACTGTGCCTATCTGACAGAATTAGATCCAAGGTTTGATGTAACTCCACCTCTTTCAGTAACCTGGCTAACACGGAAGGGTCCTCTTTCTCCACCTGCTGTGCGGAGCATGATGAAGAAGATGTTCCAAAATCTTGCTGCATATCGACGTTAGTGATATGGGAATGTAATGTAGTGGATTACTCCTACTACCTTGCTTGAATAATAGTGTGACCTGTGAAACTTTTGCAGCCTTTGGGTACGGATCTTTCGTCGAGCTAGCGTTTGTGTATGGTTGTTCAGTGTGGAGCTATTGCGTCAGCATACTCTGAAAGGAACCTATTTGGTATACATTCTGACCGTAAGACTTGCTTTTATTATGTGATTTAAGTTGCTTCACTACTCCGAGGATACCTACGTATAAGTTACTCGTGTTGGCCGTTGGTCTTGATTCGAATTCTGGAAAATTTACTTCGTCTTCTTTGGTGAAGGAATTTCGGAAGGCTGTGTTTAGTAACTCTGCTTTGGCAGCACTGTCGCAGAGAGAAGGCACTGATTGTATCTTTCCGCTAGCATAATTTACATACGGACAGCATATTCGGATTATCTGCAAGATTTCGAGACCAATTTCTTTGTGGAAAATGTTATAAGCGTCTCACATTGAAGTCGACGCTAAATTTCAGGCTACTGTAAAAGATCATCAATCTAGGAGATTTTGCGTTTGTTTAAATTTGGTATGCTATTTCGTTGTTTCTGCAATAGTGTTCTCACCCGTTATGTGCAGCAAGGGGACCAGCTTCGTCGTTTGTTAATTTATTTGGTATAAATCTCTCAATCGCTGTCAATGCTACTTCTTTGAATTGAAGCCACATCTGGTCTACACATACATTGTTAATTTGGAAGCAATGGAGATTGTCTCTCAGAAAGGCGTCAAGTGAATTTTTATCTGCTTTTTTGAATGAATATACTTTTCGTCTATTTCTGGAGGATTTGTGGGTTGCAATATTCAGTCTAGCTACGATAACCCTGTGTTCACTAATTCCTGTATCAGTTTAGATGCCCTTTATTAGCTCAGGATTACTTTTTGCTAAGCGGTTAAGTGTGTTTTCACAACCGTTTACTATTCGCTTACTGTTTACTATCGGCTCATGAGCTAACTGCTCGAAATGATTTTCGAATGCTTTTAGCACAATTTCAGATTACCTTTTATGTGTAGCTCCGGATTTAAATGTGTATTTTCTCGAAAATATTGAGAATAAATAAATTTTACCACCGACTATAATGTATGAATCGGATACATGTTTGAAAATAACTCATGTTTTCTTTGAAACTTTAGGTAATTGTATCATCTGAAATGGGAGGTTTGTAAAAGGATCCGATTATTATTTTATTCCATTTGCCAAGAATTACCTCTGCCCATACTATCTCACAGGATCTATCTACTTCAATTTCGCTACAAGATAAACTACTTCTAAGAGCAACAAACATACCACCACCAATTGTGTTTAGCCTATTCCTTACTGAACACCATTAGGATCTTCGCAAAAATTTCGGTTGAACTTATCTCCGGCTTCAGCCAGCTTTCAGTGCCCATAACGATTTCAATATCAGTGCTTTCTGTTAGCGCTTGAAGCACTGGTACTTTCCCAACACATCTACGACAATTTACAACTGGCCTTCGTTAGCCTTGTGTGCGCGCTTTATGACAAGCGAAAGAGGGGGAGGAGAGAGTGGGGTAGTTCAACATCTTCAGCATCCTCCCATCGTCAAAACACCCTACTGGCACAAAGAAAAGGGGGAATGACTAGCCGTAAATTTTCTGAAGAAACAACCTCGGAACTTTCCCCATTAAAGTAGGGAAATCGAAACCAGAGTGACCTTACTTCTCTGTACCGAGTGTCCGAATTACCTCTCTCGATTCTGCGGGAATGAGAACTTAATAATGTGCCTAGTCTAACTATGTTGGCAGAACAAGTACCGGCGCCCCCATCCATCTCCGTGTCTCACGCCTGAACTAGAGCTTCTGGATTCCTTCGTGGCCTAGCGGGTAGCGTTAACTCGCGCGCTTGACGCGAGAGAATTCTCGGGGCTGGCAGTTCTGGTTATCGGGAAGGCAGCCACCGTCTTGTACCGAGAAGCGGTAAGCACGCCGTGGAACGGTCTCCGGCGACATTCCTCATACGCCCAGGCGCTTCCTGGAGGCGGTCACGTGACCAGCCTGCCGAGCGCAGCGCCTCGCGCCGGCGGAATAGGGAAGCAGCCAGGGGACTCCCAGCAGACTGCGCCCGTCAGCTGAAGACGCCCACTCGTATCGCATGGGCTCAAGAGAAGACTGGTCAACACGTACTGCTTACTACGAAGTCAATCCAGTAAAATTTTAAATTGTCACAATGGTGCAAGTGATCTGTTAAATGTATAACTTGATCTTGTTTGGTAAAAATATTACGACTGCGTGCCTCAGTGATACAGATAGGCGTACCGTAGGTGCAACCACAACGGAAGGGTATATGTTGAGAGGCCAGACAAACGTGTGGTTCCTGAAGAGGGGCAGCAGCCATTTCAGTAGTTGCAGGGGCAACAGTCTGGATGATTGATATTAACCAAAACGGCCTTGCTCAGCTGGTACTGCGAACGGCTGAAAGCAAGAAGAAACTACAGCCGTAATTCTTCCCGAGGATATGCAGCTTTACTGTATGGTTAAATGATGATGGGGTCTTCTTGGGTAATATATTCCGGAGGTAAAAAAGTCCTCTATTCGGATCCCCGGGCAAAAACTGCTCAGGAGGACGTCGTTATCAGGAAGAAGAAAACAGGCGTTCTACGGATCGGAGCGTAGGTTGTCAGATCCCGTAATCGGGCAGGTAGGTTAGAATGTTTAAAGAGGGAAATGGATAGGTTAAAGTTAGATATAGTGGGAATTAGTGAAGTTCGGTGGCAGGAGGAACAATACTTCTGGCCAGATGAATACAGAGTTATAAATACAAAGGCAAATAGGAGTAATACAGGAGTAGGTTTAATGCCGAATAAAAAAAAAGGAGTGCTGGTAAGCTAATACAAACAGCATAGTGAACGTATTATTGTAGTCAAGATAGACACGAAACCCACGCCTACAGCAGTAGTTCAAGTTTATATGCCAACTAGATCCGCAGATGACGAAGAGATTAACGAAATGTATGATGAGATAAAAGAAATTATTCAGAGAGGGAAGCTCTCCATGCTACTCTATCCTGTGCAAGCTTCTTCATTTCCCAGTACCTACTGCAACCTACATCCTTCTGAATCTGCTTAGTGTAGTCATCTCTTGGTCTTCCTCTACGATTTTTACCCTCCACGCTGTCCTCCCATACTAAATTGGTGATCCCTTGATGGCTCAGAACATGTCCTAACAACCGATCCCTTCTTCTGGTCAAGTTGTGCCACACAAACTTCCCTTCTCCCCAACCCTATTCAATACTTCCTCATTAGTTACGTGATCTACCCATCTAATCTTCATCATTCTTCTGTAGCACCACATTTCGAAAGCTTCTATTCTCTTCTTGTCCAAACTATTTATCGTCCATGTTTCACTTCCATACATGGCTACACTCCATACAAATACTTTCAGAAATATCTTCCTGACACTTAAATATACACTCGATGTTAACAAATTTCTCTTCTTCAGAAACGGTCTACATTTTATATGCTCTCTACTTCGACCATCATCAGTTATTTTGCTCCCCAAATAGCAAAACTCCTTTACTACTTTACGTGTCTCATTTCCTAATCTAATTCCCTCAGCGTCACCTGACTTAATTCGACTACATTCCATAATCCTCGTTTTGCTTTTGTTTATGTTCATCTTATATCCTCCTTTCAAGACACTATCCATTCCGTTTAACTGCTCCTCCAAGTCCTTTGCTGTCTCTGACAGAATTACAATGTCATCGGCGATCCTCAAAGTTTTTATTTCTTCTCCATGGATTTTAATACCTACTCCAAATTTTTCTTTCGTTTTCTTTACTGCTTGCTCAATATATAGATTGAATAACATCAGGGAGAGACTACAACCCTGTCTCACTCCCTTCCCAACCACTGCTTCCCTATCATGTCCCTCGACTCTTATGACTGCCATCTGGTTTCTGTACAAATTGTAAATAGCCTTTTGCTTCCTGTATTTTACCCCTGCCACCTTTAGAATTTGAAAGAGAGTATTCCAGTCAACATTGTCAAAAGCTTTCTCTAAGTCTACAAATGCTAGAAACGTAGGTTTGTCCTTCCTTAATCTAGCTTCTAAGATAAGTCGTAGGGTCAATATTGCCTCACGTGTTCCAACATTTCTACGGAATCCAAACTGATCTTCCCCGAGGTCGGCTTCTACTAGTTTTTCCATTCGTCTGTAAAGAATTCGCCTTAGTGTTTTGAAGCTGTGACTTATTAAACTGATTTTCACATCTGTCAACACTTGCTTTCTTTGGGATTGGAATTATTATTTTGTTCTTGAAGTCTGAGGAAATGTCGCCGGTCTCATACATCTTGCTCACCAGATGGTTGAGTTGTATCAGGACTGGCTTTCCCAAGGCTGTCAGTAGTTCTAATGGAATTTTGTCTACTCCCGGGGCCTTGTTTAGACTCAGGTCTTTCAGTACTCTGTCAAACTCTTGACGCAGTATCATATCTCCCAATACATCTTCATCTACATCCTGTTTCATTTCCATGATATTGTCCTCACGTACATCGGCCTTGTATAGACCGTCTATATATACTCCTTCCACCTTTCTACTTTCTCTTCTTTGTTAGAACTGGGTTTCCATCTGAGCTCTTGATGTTCATACAAGAGGTTCTCTCATCTACAAAGGTCTCTTTAATTTTCCTGTAGGCAGTATCTATCTTACCCCTAGTGAGATGAGCCTCTACATCGTTACATTTGTCCTCTAGCCATCCCTGCTTAGTCATTTTGCACTTCCTATCGATCTCATCTTTGAGACGTTTGTATTCCTTTTTGCCTACTTCATTTATTACATTTTTATATTTTTTCCTTTCATCAATTAAATTCAATATTTCTTCTGTTACCCAAGGATTTTTACTAGCCCTCGTCTTTTTACCTACTTGATCCTCTACTGCCTTCACTACTTCATCCTTCAAAGCTACCCATTCTTCTTCTACTGTATTTATTTCCCCCATTCCTAACAATTGTTCCCTTATGCTCTCCCTGAAACTCTGTACAACCTTTGGTTCTTTCAGTTTATCTAGGTCCCATCTCCTTAAATTCTCACCTTTTTGCAGTTTCTTCAGTTTTAATCTACAGGTCATAACCAATAGATTGTGGTCTTAGTCCACATCTGCACTTGAAATGTCTTACAATTTAAAACCTGGCTCCTAAATCTCTGTCTGGCCATTATATAATCTACCTGAAACCTGTCAAAAGTAAATAACTGTGGCTGAAGAAGAAACAGTATAGAATGCTGATTAGCAACAGCAACACAAGTGTTTCAGAAGAATAAGCAGGAACTTTTTGACATCGAATATAAATATTGGAAGACAATTTTCAGGGTGATAGAGAATGTCAAATTAAATACTTTTCAGCCTTCAATTTTCAACCTTATTTTATTTGGCAACCAGTCAGCGTTTTATTACGCCATCTACGTTTTACTACGACGTGTAGGAGGATTATCCGATGTGATCAAAACAGGGACCAGGAATACTGGTATTAGTAGATATTTGCTACAGTGATCACTTCAGCCATCACTCGCAGACGAAGTTTAAAGGTGCTAATGAAGGTAGGATGAGGCAGCTGGTATCTCCATTTTCAGTCTTCTTTTTTTCAATAGAAGCATATTCGCCTTCTGCCTCTTGTGCGCCGATATCAGCATTTTTCCTCTGGTCTAAAATTTCGTTAAAAGATGAAATAGTGTGGTAGAAGGTACGAATCATTGGTTGGCTGGCCCAAACATTCGGCGTGTACGTTGGTCAGGAGACGAATGCGCTCGTGAAAGCACTTCCTCCTTGACACTGAAGAGAAGAAGATTCGCAATACTTCTTCCTCGACACTCATGACCTTGAGGATAGGTTTAACTGCAGTGTTGCACAACACTCATGACATGCTGTGCGCCAGTTTTCCGTATCCTGGAACAATTCGTGGCCTATCCGTTTTAGCGCAAATAATGGTATCATATTTTAGTGTTTCTGTATAACTGACGAAAATATACGGTAAGTGGGGTGTGACAATTGTAATAAAAAACATAATTTTTATGACTTATTTTATTACAGGGTGAGAACCAAGTGGCGACGGTAGTGTTTTTATTAGTTCCTGCTGACGTAGTGCGATAGGGAACAGAGGTATAGGAGTAAATTTTGTATGAGCAGTACAAAGAAGATCTCGGTCCATTGGTTTTCGCAGGTTACGAATTTACACATGCAAGTACAATACAGTAGCAGCAAGTTAAACTGCTTATATACCCATCAGTACCGTCGCAAGACCCAGGCGACGGCAACTGTAACAGTGTCTGAAACGTAAGTTTTATTCATGTAGTGACAATCAGCCTACAACATGACGCGGCTGGACACCCAGAAAATTATAATGTCGACTGGCTCTGACCACAGAAGCGCACGCAGTTACAATTTTCATTTATTAGTGGAAAACCACAAACTGTTCGTGTTCTGATGTAGTAACTTATTTCGTCAAAGTGCTTCTGGTTCACATGGGCTTCATCTGATAAGAACTGTAGTGAAGCGTAGCAGACTGGCAAAAACAAGGAGAGTATGGTAACATCACGCTTGCGGAGAACATACAGCTAGGTTAATCTTCAAATAATTTGTCCTCTAGGCGAAACCAGAAACTCAGCTTTCGTAATAAAACTTTTTATACATCTATATCTACATAGATGGTCTGCAAGCACAAGGTGCTCGGCGGAGGATACGTTGTACTGTAAGTAATCATTTCCTTTTCTTGTATCCATGTTGGATCTTTCGAACTCCACGGCCGTTATTTTACTGTTGTAATCGGCTTCGCAATCTTCGTTTTTCGTTACATAGGTGTCGTGCTTAACAGCATATCGTCTACTCCACACTGTACAAGAATATTTTGAGTACTTAGTGCCATTTTATAATGCAAAATAGTAGTGTTTAGTTACATATATTCCAGTAGAAAGCGGTTCGTTTTGTTGTAGACTATGTAGGTTTCTAGCTGGATGTATATGGTCTTGAATTCAACCAAAACACACACATTGTAGAAGTTTTATTTTGCCACACCTCACTATATTGTTAAAATGCGTGTTGAGCATATCACATGTATTGTACACTTGATCTTTTCTTTACAATGAAAAATTATTATTAAGCATGATACAAATATATCATACATTAAGTGTCGACCATCGATGCAGAGAACAAAGATGATGTTCAATATGGAAAATGTAACATGTTAATAACATGTTACATAACTGCACCTTACGAGTAAACTTATTATTAAAAGACAATAGTATAAATAGGTTTTGCTGATCCATTTTTCTTGTGCTCCTTTTTTTGTGCTGTCAATGGTAATTATTTACGAAGTATTTCAAAGCAACTGTATATTATAAAATAGATATATATGTACGTGAATTTTATGTACAGTTATTTTGATATCAATGCAGTTGGTAAGTTAACTGCGAGAAATACAATATTAAAAAGTTGGGTGGGGGTGGGGGTGTGTGAGAAGAACACATTTATTCACGTGGTAGTTTATGTTTCTAAAACTATATACTAGTATCTCAAACTTAATTTATGTGGCTGTTAGGAGTCCAATTTGTGTTTGGTTGCTGTGATACCTTCAAAAAGTATTAGAGGCTGGGTGCGTCAGTCACCGACTATTTCCTTTCCTGTTCCAGTCGGAACATATGAGTTCCCGAAACAACTCCGTAACACTTACGTGTTGTTCGGACCTACCGGTAACACATGTAGCAGCCCGCCTTTGAATTGCTTCGAAGTATTCCTTAAATCTGATCTGCGGAACCCAAACACTCGAGCATTACTCAAGAATAGGTTGAATCAGCGTCCTGTATGCAGTCCTTTATAGGTGAATCACTCTTTCCCAAAATTCTTCCAATGAACCGAAGTCGACTATTCACCTTCCCTACCACAGTTCTCGCATGCTCGTTCCATTTCACATCACTTTGCAGCATTACGACCAGATATTTAAATGACGTGATTGTATCAAGCAGGACACTAGTAATATTGTAACCGAGCATTTCAGGTTAATTTAAATTTTTCCACGCTTAGGGCTATCTGCCATTCATCACACCAGCTGGAAATTTTCCCTAAGTCATCTTCTACATCTACATCTACATCCATACTCCGCAAGCCACCTGACGGTGTGTGGCGGAGGGTACCCTGAGTACCTCTATCGGTTCTCCCTTCTATTCCAGTCTCGTATTGTTCGTGGAAAGAAGGATTGTCGGTATGCTTCTGTGTGGGCTCTAATCTCTCTGATTTTATCCTCATGGTCTCTTCGCGAGATATGCGTAGGAGGGAGCAATATACTGCTTGACTCCTTGGTGAAGGTATGTTCTCGAAACTTTACCAAAATCCCGTAGCGAGCTACTGAGCGTCTCTCCTGAGGAGTCTTCCACTGGAGATTATCTATCATCTCCGTAACGCTTTCGCGATTACTAAATGATCCTGTAACGAAGCGCGCTGCTCTCCGTTGGATCTTCTCTATCTCTTCTATCAACCTTATCTGGTACGGATCCCACACTGCTGAGCAGTATTCAAGCAGTGGGCGAACAAGCGTACTGTAACCTACTTCCTTTGTTTTCGGATTGAATTTCCTTAGCATTCTTCCAATGAATCTCAGTCTGGCATCTGCTTTACCGACGATTAATTATATATCGTCATTCCATTTTAAATCACCCCTAATGCCTACTCCCAGATAATTTATGGAATTAACTGCTTCCAGTTGCTGCCCAGCTATTTTGTAGCTAAATGGTAAGGGATCTATCTTTCTATGTATTCGCAGCACATTACACTTGTCTACATTGAGATTCAATTGCCATTCTCTGCACCATGCGTCAATAAGCTGCAGATCCTCCTGCATTTCAGTACAATTTTCTATTGTTACAACCTCTCGATACACCACAGCATCATCCGCAAAAAGCCTCAGTGAACTTCCGATGTCATCCACCAGGTCATTTATGTATATTGTGAATAGCAACGGTCCTATGACACTCCCCTGCGGTACACTTGAAATCACTCTTACTTCGGAAGACTTCTCTCCATTGAGAATGACATGCTGCGTTCTGTTATCTAGGAACTCCTCAATCCAATCACACAATTGGTATGATAGTCCATATGCTCTTACTTTGTTCATTAAACGACTGTGGGGAACTGTATCGAACGCCTTGCGGAAGTCGAGAAACACGGCATCCACCTGTAAACCCGTGTCTATGGCCCTCTGAGTCTCGTGGACGAATAGCGCGAGCTGGGTTTCACACGACCGTCTTTTTCGAAACCCACGCTGGTTCCTACAGACTAGATTTCTAGTCCCCAGAAAAGTCATTATACTCGAACATAATACGTGTTCCAAAATTCTACAACTGATCGACGTTAGAGATATAGGTCTATAGTTCTGCACATCTGTTCGACATCCTTTCTTGAAAACGGGGATGACCTGTGCCCTTTTCCAATCCTTTGGAACGCTACGCTCTTCTAGATACCTACGGTACACCGCTGCAGGAAGGGGAGGGGGGGGGGGGGGGGGGCAAGTTCCTTCGCGTACTCTGTGTAAAATCGAACTGGTATCCCATCAGGTCCAGCGGCCTTTCCTCTTTTGAGCGATTTTAATTGTTTCTCTATCCCTCTGTCGTCTATTTCGATATCTACCATTTTGTCATCTGTGCGACAATCTAGAGAAGGAACTACAGTGCAGTCTTCCTCTATGAAACAGCTTTGGAAGAAGGCATTTAGTATTTCGGCCTTTAGTCTGTCATCCTCTGTTTCAGTATCATTTTGGTCACTCAACTTCGACGCATTACCGTACACCACGGCGTCATCAGCAAACATCAGCAGATTGCTGCCCAAGTTCTCCTCTAAATCATTTACATGTATAGAGAACAACAGAGGTTCTATCACAGTTCCTTGGGGAGCTCCTGACGATAACATTGTCTCTGATGAACAATCGTCGTCGTGGACAACATAATGGGTTCTGTTACTTAAGAAGTTCTCGAGCCCCTACGTTAACAGCCTGCAATGGTGCACCGTGTCAAATGCTTCCCGGAAATCTAGAAATAAGGAATGTGTCTGTTGCCCTTCATCCACAGTTTGCAGTATATCATGTGAGAAAATGGCAAGCTCAGTTTTAGCGATGCTTTGTAAAACTATGCTAATTCATGGAAATAAGCTTCTCAGTCTCAAGAAAGTTTATTATTTGGAACTGAGAATATGTTCAAGGATTCTGCAGCAAAATTGAGGTTAGGAATATTGGTCCGTAATTATGCGGATCCGTTCTTTTACCTTTCATAATCACTGGAGTCACCTGCTCTTCTTCGCAGTCGCTTGGGGCTTTGTGCTGGGCGAGAGATCCACGATAAATAAAAGCTAGCTAAGGGGCCAATGCCGTAGAGTATTCTTTGTAAAACAGAACTGGGATGCCATCCGGACCTGATGATTTATTTACTTTCAGATCTTTCAGTTGTCTGTCTGTGCCAAGGATTCTAATTACTATGTCGTCCATACAGGGTCTCCCCTATGGTCAAATGACAGTATGTGTGTACAATTCTCCCGTGTTAACGACTTCTTGAACGTGAAATTCAAAACTTCGGCTTACGTTTTGCTGCCTTCAGCTGCCACACGAGACTGATCAACAAGGGACTAAATGGAAGCTTTCGATCCGCTTAACGATTTTACATAGGACCGGAATTTCCTCGGGTTTTGTGCAGATCTTTTGCTAAGTTGTGACGGTGGCAGTAGTTGTATGCTTCGCGCGTAGATCTTTTGGCAAACGCACGAATCTCTACTGATCTTTGCTTGTCGTCATTTGTGCGTTATCTTTTGAACCGGGTATGCAACAGCCTCTTCGTCCTCAGCATCTTCCGAATTTCTATCTTAAATCGTGGTGGGTCTTTTCTATCCTTCACTCACAAACTAGGCACATAACTTTTTAACCTGAGAAAGATAAAACAAAACCAAACACTATCTGGGGCTTGAGTTTTACGTGTCACGTACAGTTTTATCGTCGTCTGTACAGAAAGGCTGTTGAGCGTCACAGGAGTTACCAACGCAACGCAAAAGTACTGAACAAGATATGGGTTACTAGATAGCCGACACTAGCAACGACGGCAAAGTCTGGCAGAAACGAAGTCTCAATAACATTTACAGTTCGCTACGCGCTTTAGAAACAGGCATTTGAAATACTCTATGGAAAGTCGGCGGTGATGACTATTGCCTTCTTGTACGGAACCTTAGATGTGTTACGTTTCGTGGCTTATTATTAATACCAAGAAACAAATACATCGCAGATTATGAGTTGAGTATTTTTCTTTTTCTTTCAGAGCACTCGAAATCCTTTAGTTGGTCACTCCATTTATCTGATTTCCCTGACACTGGAAGCGGACGACCTTTTAAAAGCTTATTTCAAGGTAAACTAGAGATCACAACATGAAAATTTATCTTCATGTTCCTTGACCGGTTTGTTGACCTTTTGTATAGGTAGTCGCTGATTCAATATTCAAGGACTGTCTCTTTCTACAAAATTTAACATCTTGCCTCCTTTTTACAGCTACTCTTGGAAACTGCAATCTGATATCCAGAAAAACTCGGGGGAAATAAGCAAGCGAAGATCGTTGCGTGAGTTGATGATGGTACTAACAGTATCCCAGTATTAGGGAATTGCTTTCACAGTTGTTAATTTTCTTTATAAAGTAACTCATGTCTTGGCTTGCCTGGTATTTTTGCGTTACACTAACGTAAAGGCATTTATGATTGATGTTGTTAGGTATAGTATCGTTCAAGGCAACTATTTTACTTTGATTAGCGGTCTTCTTTTAACAAAGATTTCTACTCCTATCCGCAGATGACTTCACATTGCTTGCAACGTATCGGCAAGTAAAGCTACAATATATCCACATGCTGTACAACTGTTGCCTTCTGTAACAAAAATGCATCCATACACTTGCACACGAACTTCATTCAAACTTCATCTTTCACTGAAGCGCAAAAGAAACTGGTATAGGCATGCACATTCAAATACAAGGATATGTAGACAGGCAGAATACGGCGCTGCGGTCAGTAACGCCTATATAATACAACAAGAGTCAGGTGCAGTTGTTAGCTCGGTTACTGCTGCTACAATGGCAGGTTGTCATGATTTGTGTGAGTTTGAACATTGTGTTGCAGTCGTCGCACGGGCGATGGGACACTACATCTCCGAGGTAGCGATGAAGTGGGAATTTTCCCGTACGACCATTTCACTAATGTACCGTGAATATCAGGAATGCAGTAAAACATCAAATTTCCGACATCGCTACAGCCGGAAAAATATCCTGCAAGGACGGCACCAACGACGACTGAAGACAGAAGTGCAACACTTCTGCAAATTGCTGCAGGTTTCAATGCTGGGCCAGCAAAAATGTCAGTGTTCGAACCATTCAAAGAAACATCGAGGGCCTACTCGTGTACTCTTGATGACTGCACGACACAAAGCTTTACGTCTCGCCTGGGCCTGTCAACATCGACATTACACTGTGGATTTTAACATGTTGCCGGGCCGGACGAGACTCGTTTCAAATTGTATCGAGCGGATGAACGTGTACGGATGTGGAGATAACCTCATGAATCCATGGATCCTGAATGCCAGCAGAGGACTGTTCAAACTAGTGGAGGCTCTGTAATGGTGTGGACCGTGTGCAGCTGGAGTGATATGGGACTCCTGAAACGTCTAAATACGTCTCTGACGGGTGACACGGAAGTATCCTGTCCGATCACCTGAATCCATTCATGTCTACTGTGCATTCCGACGGACTTGGACAATTCCAGCAGAACAATGCGACACCCAACACGTGGCTCCAGGAACACTCTTCTGAGTTTAAACACTTCCGCTTGCCACCAGACTTCGCAGACATGAACATTATTGAGCATATATGGGATGCCTTGCAACGTGCTGTTCATAAGAGATCTCAACCCCCCTCATACTCTTACGGGTTTATGGATAGCCCTGCAGGACCCATAGTATCATTTCCCTCCAGCACTACTTCAGACATCAGTAGAGTCCATGCCATGTCGTGTTGCGGCACTTATGCGTGCTCGCGGGGGTCCTACACGATGTTAGACAGGTGCACCAGTTTCATTGGCTACAGAGCGTACTAGCTGAGACTTGACATGTGTTGGCGCAATTTGCTGGTTTCTCGTGAAGAGTAGAGATGGAGGTTTACGTATCAGTCACGCAAATGGTCTAAATTTTGACTTTGACTCAGGATTAGTGAAAGCTCCAGTAGTGAGTATGTAATGATACCTTCCACGAGCACTGGAGAACAGTCGCTGCCTACATTCGTATGCTCCAAACTACTCGTTAGACACCCACTTTTTCTAGTCAGCGAAGCTGACCCATTATAGGACAAATATAGGGTGGGCTTGTTGACTTGGTGGGTAAATGTCAGACGTTTGTTACTGTATTTTCAGTGGTGGTCATTCATCATGTCTTCCACCCCTGTCAATTTTTTTCTGTGTATGAAAAATACTAGTTAGTTCCATTTTTCAAAGTTTAAGTGTAGCTACAACTGTTTGGGTGGATCATTTTGGAGGACAAAGCAAAGCACGAGCAAACCACATCGAATTGGAGCATTTGTGAAACTGAAATATCCAGCTGGAGCAATCGTGAAACTGATTTAATAAGAGTAGTCTGTTTTGATTTCGCCCATTAAACAAAATATATCATACTTGTGGAATATATACGATTTTTGATCGCAACTTTTTTTGTTTCATTACAGATTTAAATGGATACGACCTTCGTGAGACATGTCTTCCACGATAAAATATTATAAGGTCACAGGATGTCCATAGTGGCCTTATACTACTAGTCGATTGTGTCTGTTTATTATGGTTTAGTTATATCTTTACATTTTTTGATGGTGCATGTCTTGGCCGCAAAATTTTTATGTTTTGTACGATGATCAACTGAAGCTACATGGTTCCAGAGACCTTTCCAAATCTAAGACATTCATGATGTATATATGCAAAGTGAAGTAACGAATGAAAATTTGTGACGAGACCCGTATTTGAATCCGGGCCTCCCGCTCATTAGGCAGACGTGCTAATCACTATGTCACCCTGGCACTGTGGCTTTGCTCAACTGTACATACTGTCCTAAGACGCATCCTTTCTCATTCCAAATTCGCATTACACATAATGGGGAATATCAAGTAGTTTGAGGGGTTAACGGGTGTTTGGAATGAGGAGGGATGTGTGCTAATGTAGTCTGTACAGTTTACAAGGCCACTGTGCCAGGGTGGCGTAGTGGTTATCAAATCTGCCTACTGAGCAGGAGGCCCAGGTTTGAATCCCCACCTTGGTACAAATTTTCATTCGTTCCTTCAGTCTGCATACATTTTACACGATATTTTGCAGTGAAAGATCTAACTCTTGATAATATAGGATATGGACTTCATGTATGACGCTGCAGTCATTGTAAATATTTTGTGAATGAAACTATCTAGATCACGTATAAAAAATAGAGCTCTGAGAATACATGGGCTAAATGCGGCCATCTGAAATTATAGTTGAAAAATACGGAGTTATAGACATTTAAACCATGGTTTTATAATTTCAGTCTGAATGTTTATGTTTCAAAGATGATCTTTCAGTGCAGAAGTATGAAAATATAAATAATATTTGAAGGCAACAACCCCAACACTAGTGCTAGCTGTCGACTGAAACATACATCGTTGTAGAATATTCCAACCAAGCTCCTAGTTCACACCTCGAATAGGCACAGTATTTAGTAAGTTTATGTAAGTTCCAAGCTTTTTGATAAGAGTACCATTAGAAATATTTTTTAATCTCTGATTAGGCACAGTATTTAATAAGTTTATGTAAGTTCCAAGATTTGTGATGAGAGTAGCATTAAAAATATTTTTAATCTCTAAATTTATTATGTTTTGTTATCTTATTGTTGTATAACACACACCTGTCTTTTCTTATGTTCCTTTCATCTTAACTGCAGATATCTGTGATGGCAGCATCAGGAATGTCCTAATACATTAGGAAATTTTAATACGTGATCTAGACGATTTTATTCACAAAAAGTCCTAACTGATCATCATCGTGTAGATGGAAACCACCAATAAAAATGGAGGAAAATATTGTTTACTCTTTTACAAGTATTATACAACCGGTTGCTGTGTCTTTCAATATAATAATGTGTCATTTCATCAATATTTATTAGCCATTGCTCCTGTACCAATAAATTGTCCCTCTTACTGCTGTAGTCAAAAAACACTCTTGAATAGAGGAACAGCCCGGAAATAATGCAGCGCCAGCAGTATCAAAGTAATTAACTTTCCAAGTGGTTCCTTGGCCCGTTGTCGGAACACTGGTGGACTCGTATTCAGAATGGCGGCGGTTCAAATCACCGCAAGGAGATCCAGATTTTTCAGTTGTCTCCCCAAAACGCTTACGGTAGTTGCTGGTATGCTTCCCTTGAAAGGAATATGGCCGATTTCGTTCTCCATCTTTCCCCCAAACTACGATAGTGCTCAGTCTCTAATGACATCATTATCGGCAATATGTTAAACTCTAAACTTCCTTCACCGCGCTGGATTAGCCGAGCGGTCTTAGGCGCTCCAGACACGGACTGTGCGGCTGGTCCCGGCGGAGGTTCGAGTGCTCCCTCTGGCATGGGTGTGTGTGTTTGTCCTTACGATAATTTAGGTTAAGTAGAGTGTAAGCTTAGGGACTGATGACCTTAGCAGACAAGTCCCATAAGATTTCACATACATTTGAACATTTCTAAACTTTCTTCATTCTTTCAAACATCGGAAGAGAAAATGGTCAATTATTTTACATTTTACATTCAAATGAACTATTTATAATGTTGGACAGTTATCTGTTTGACGTCCTAACGACATTGATTTACCAGAGGACCATTTGATTCTGGCTAAAGTTGTTGTTATGGTCTTCAGACCGAAAGTATTTGGTGCAGCTCTTCCTGCTAGACTGTCCTGTGCAAACATCTTCATCTTTGAACTTTGAATAATTACTGCTACCGGCATCCGTTTGAAACTACTTAATGCAGTGAAGGCTCGATCTCACTCTACAATTTCTGCCCCCCTCCCACCCCGTTACACACACGTAACCCCATTACCAAAATGATGATTCATTGATGCCTGTAGATCTGTCCTGTCAATCGAGTCATTCTTTTAGTCAAATTGTGCCATAAGTTTCTTTTCTTCGCAGTACAATTAACTATAAAGTCATTGGGAAACTTCAACGTGTATATTCATTCTCGCTACTGTTTAACATCCATCCTAGATTTTTGCTTGGTTTCCGACGCTGCCCTGTTAATAGACAGATTCTTTAAAAACAGGGATAGACTACAATCCCGTCTCACTCTCTTCTCAACTACTGCTTTCTTTTCATGTCCGGCTCTTCTAACTGTGATCTTGTAACTGCAGAAGTTGTAGATTCGCTTCCTATATTTTATGCCTTGAACAGTAATTTAGGTCAAGAGAAAGGAAATAAAAGCTTTGAGGTTTTCCAAGGACACTGTAATTCTGTCAGAAACAGTGTAAGTAGGCTGTTTAGATTTTTATATTGGTATGGCCACGTGGCGCTCTGTATGAAAATCACTGGCTGTGCAGTCTGTGGCTCGTTTGCATTGTTGTCTGCCATTGTAGTGTTGGGTAGCTGGATGTGAACAGCGCCTAGCGTTGCTCAGTTGGAGGTGAGCCGCCAGCAGTGGTGGATGTGGGGAGACAGATGGCGGAGTTTTGAAATTTGTAAGACTGGATGTCATGAACTGCTATATATATTATGACTATTAAGGTGAATAGGTGAATACATTGTTTGTTCTCTATCAAAATCTTTCATTTTCTAACTATGCCTGTCAGTAGTTAGTGCCTTCAGTAGTTTGAATCTTTTATTTAGCTGGCAGTAGTACAATTCTCAAGGCTGTCAATTCAACTAAGTACCTGGGTGTTAAAATTACGAACAACTTCAGTTGGAAGGACCACATAGATAATATTGTCGGGAAGGCGAGCCAAAGGTTGCGTTTCATTGGCAGGACACTTAGAAGATGCAACAAGTCCACTAAAGAGACAGCTTACACTACACTCGTTCGTCCTCTGTTAGAATATTTCTGCGCGGTGTGGGATCCTTACCAGGTGGGATTGACGGAGGACATCGAAAGGGTGCAAAAAAGGGCAGCTCGTTTTGTATTATCGCGTTATAGGGGAGAGAGTGTGGCAGATATGACACACGAGTTGGGATGGAAGTCATTACAGCATAGACGTTTCTCGTCGCGGCGAGACCTTTTTACGAAATTTCAGTCACCAATTTTCTCTTCCGAATGCGAAAATATTTTGTTGAGCCCAACCTACATAGGTAGGAATGATCATCAAAATAAAATAAGAGAAATCAGAGCTCGAACAGAAAGGTTTAGGTGTTCGTTTTTCCCGCTCGCTGTTCGGGAGTGGAATAGTAGAGAGATAGTATGATTGTGGTTCGATGAACCCTCTGCCAAGCACTTAAATGTGAATTGCAGAGTAGTCATGTAGATGTAGTGGCGCTCGCTGTATTGCGGTAGTTCGAGTAACCAAGATTTTTGTGAGGTAAGCGATTTGTAAAACGTATAGGTTAATGTTAGTCAGGGCCATTCTTTTGTAGGGATTTTTGAAAGTCAGATTGCGTTGCGCTAAAAATATTGTGTGTCAGTTTATGCACAGTCATGTATAATTTTTCAAAGGGGACGTTTCAACAGGAAAGGCTTCGAACAGAAGCTAACCGGAATGGATGTGTCGCGCAAACAGATTATGAGATGAACATCAGCAAAAGTAAAACAAAGTCAGTAGAATGTCCTCGAATTAAATCAGGTGACACTGTGGGAATTAAATAGGGAATGATACACTAAAAGAAGTAGATCTGTTTTGCTATTTGGTTCGCTAACTAACTGATGACGGCCATAGTAGAGATGACATAAAACGGAGACTACCAATAGGAAGAAAAATGTTTCTGAAGAAGAGGAATTTGTCAGCATCTAATATAAACTTAAATGGTTTCTTTCATGTTGCCTTGTATGTAAGTAAAGGACAGACGGTAAGCTCTTCAGAAAATAAAATAATAAAACCAACGTGCGATATTGGAGAAGCACATGAGTGTTTGTTAGGCTAAGACGTGGTTTGACCTGCTCTAATAAACACTGGGCAGTCGATTCATAGCAAGGGAACTCAAACCGCCTTCAGAATAAAGACACTTCGATTGTCACCATTTTATCAGTATACTGTCGAAGTATTTGTAATAAAGTTCCCGAATGTACTGCCCTCCAGGAAGTTCTCGCGCTCAAATTATTCTTGGGGCTGAGAGCCTGGAAAAAACCTAAAGAGGAAAGCCCTGAGCTGTTTAGCGAGTCGTGAAAAGAATATCGGAAAGACAGCTTAGAGGCCATAGGATGGCGAGATATAATGGCAGTTGACAAAAATATTGTCTCTGTTGAGGTCGAAGTAGTGTGTGACAGTGAAGTCGCCTGGTCGCGTATAAGAGGTGTAGATGAATCCAAGTTCATTGTTGGATATTTTTACCGGCCACCCGATTCCGCTGTGGCATTTCAAAAGTCATTCAAAGAAAGTCTTCGGGCAATAGTGCGTAAATACTAAGATCATGCATACTAGTTGGAGCCACTTTAACCTGCCAAGTATAGACTAAGATGTCCATGGTTTCACTACGGGGGGTACGGACGGACAGCCACGCAAAATACTTTTGAACATGTTTTTTGAAAGTTGTCTGTTGCAGCTAGCTCGGCAGCCTACTCGCAATAGAAATATCTTAGACCTTGTAGCTACAAATAGGTAGGACTTTATCGACAATGTCAGTACAGAAAGCGGAATTTGCGATCACGATGTATTACAGCAACTATGATTAGAAAAATTAATAAATCAATCAAGATGGTTAGGAGACTGTTTCTGCTAGATAGAGCACATAAGTAATTGTTAAAATCCTACTTAGACAGTGAACTGGCATCATTTAGTGTATATGAGATGGATGTAGAGGAAGTGCGGGAAAAGTTTAAGCAGATTGTAAATCGTGGTCTGGAGAGTTACGTGCCTAGTATGTGGGTGAAGAATGGAAAACACCAACCATGGTTTAATAAGGAAACTGGCAAGATGATGACGAAGTAGAGGCTGTTGCACTCTAAGTTAAAACGGGGACGCTCAATCGACGACAGGAGAAGGTTACTAAGGATTCGTGCATCTGTGAAAAAATCTATGCGAGAAGCATACAACACTACCGCCGTCACACCTTAGCTAAACATCTGGCAGAGATCCCGAGAAAAGTCTGGTCGTATGTAAAATCAATAAGCGGGTCTAAGGCTTCCATTAAATCCCTTGTTAACCAGTCTGGTGTGGCAACTGAAGATAGCAAAACGAAAGCCGAAATTTTAAATTTCACGTTCAATAAATCATTCATGCAGGAGAACCATACAAACGTACCGTTATTTGACCATCGGACAGACTACCGTATGGACGCCATAGAAATAAGCAACCCTGGCGTAGAGAAGTGACTTAAAGATTTAAAAACAAGTAAACCACCAGGTCCGGATGGAATCACTGTTCGATTTCACAAAGAGTATTCCACGGCGTTGGCCTCTTACCTGAATCTCTCGCCCAGCGCAAAGTCCCAAGCGACTGGAAAAAAGCGCAGGTGACTCCAGTATATCAGAAAGGTAATAGAACGGTCCCGCAGAATAACGGACCAATATACCTAACTTCTTTTTTGCTGCAGAATCCTTGAACACATTCTCAGTTCGAATATAGCAAACATTCTTGAGGCTAAGCAGCTTACGTCCACAAATCAACATGCTTTTAGGAAGCATCGTTCGTGCGAACCTCACCTTGCCCTTTTCTCACATGATTCACTGAGAACTACTTATGAAGGTCAACATATTCCATATTTCTAGATTTCCGAAAAGCATTTGTCACAGCACCCCATCGCAGGCTGTTAGCGAAGGTACGAGTATATGGAATGAGTTTACAGGTATGTGAGTGGCTCCTAGACTTTTAAGGTAATAAACCCAGTTTGGTGTCCTCGACGGCGAGTGTTCATTAGAGACAAGGGTATCACCAGGAGTGGCCCAGATAAGTGTGATAGGACCGCTGTTGTTCTCTAAATACATTAATGATTTGGCGGACAGTGTGGGTAGCAATTTGCGGCTGTTTGCTGATGATGCCGTGGTGTCGCAGTTTAGTGCATGTAGAAAGATGTAAGACAACTTAGACAACATTTCCAGTCGACGTGAAAAATGGTAGCTAACCCTAAATATGGAAAATGTAAGTTGATGCGGATGAGTAGGAAGAACAAGCCTGTAATCTTCGGTACAGTATTATTAGTTTCCAGCTTGATACAGTCAAGTCGTGTGAATTCATTGTCCCAGGAAAGGGAAATTTTATTGACACATTCCTGGGGTCAGATACATCACATGATCACACTGACAGAACCACAGGCACATAGACACAGGAAACAGAGCATCTGCAATGTCGGCACTAGTACAGTGTATATCCACCTTTCGCAGCAATGCAGGCTGCTATTCTACCATGGAGACGATCGTAGAGATGCTGGATGTAGTCCTGTGGAACGGCTTGCCATGCCATTTCCACCTGGCGCCTCAGTTGGACCAGCGTTCGTGCTGGACGTGCCGACCGCGTGAGACGACGCTTCATCCAGTCCCAAACATGCTCAATGGGGGACAGATCCGGAGATCTTGCTGGCCAGGGTAGTTGACTTACACCTTCTAGAGCACGTTGGGTGGCACGGGATACATTCGGACGTGCATTGTCCTGTTGGAACAGCAAGTTCCCTTGCCGGTCTGGGGATGATAGAACGATGGGTTCGATGACGGTTTGGATGTACCGTGCACTATTCAGTGTCCCCTCGACGATCACCAGAGGTGTACGGCCAGTGTAGCAGATCGCTCCCCACACCATGATGCCAGGTGTTGGCCCTGTGTGCCTCGGTCGTATGCAGTCCTGATTGTGGCGCTCACCTGCACGGCGCCAAACACGCATACGACCATCATTGGCACCAAGGCAGAAGCGACTCTCATCGCTGAAGACTACACGTCTCCATTCGTCCCTCCATTCACGCCTGTCGCGACACCACTGGAGGCGGGCTGCACGATGTTGGGGTGTGAGCGAAAGATGGCCTAACGGTGTGCGGGACCGTAGCCCAGCTTCATGGAGACGGTTGCGAATGGTCCTCGCCGATACCCCAGGAGCAACAGTGTCCCTAATTTGCTGGGAAGTGGCGGTGCGGTCCCCTACGGCACTGCGTAGGATCCTACGGTCTTGGCGTGCATCCGTGCGTCGCTGCGGTCCGGTCACAGGTCGACGGGCACGTGCACCTTCCGCCGACCACTGGCGACAACATCGATGTACTGTGGAGACCTCACGCCCCACGTGTTGAGCAATTCGGCGGTACGTCCACCCGGCCTCCCGCATGCCCACTATACGCCCTCGCTCAAAGTCCGTCAACTGCACATACGGTTCACGTCCATGGAGTCGCGGCATGCTACCAGTGTTAAAGACTGCAATGGAGCTCCTTATGCCACGGCAAACTGGCTGACACTGACGGCGGCGGTGCACAAATGCTGCGCAGCTAGCGCCATTCGACGGCCAACACCGCGGTTCCTGGTGTGTCCGCTGTGCCGTGCGTGTGATCATTGCTTGTACAGCCATCTCGCAGTGTCCGGAGCAAGTGTGGTGGGTCTGACACACCGGTGTCAATGTGTTCTTTTTTCCATTTCCAGGAGTGTATCTGGACTGCAAAGCGATATGAGATGGAACGAGCATGTGAAAACTGTGGCAGGGACGGCAAATGGCCGACTCCGGTTTATTAGGAGAATTTTAGGAAAGAGTGATTCACATGTAAAGGAGATCGCATATAGGACGGTGGTGCGATCTATTCTCTAGTACTGTCGGAGTATATGAGATCCGCACCAGGTCGGATTCAAGGAAGACATCGAATCAAATCAGAGGAGAGCTGACAGATTTGCTACGGGTAGGTTCGAACAAACCTTTAGTGTTACGGAGATGCTTTGGGAACTCAAATGGAAATCCCTGCAGGGAAGGCGGCCTTCTTTCCGGGAAACACTATTGAGAAAATTAGAGAACCGGTATTTGTAGCTGTCTAAAGAACGATTCTGCTCCCTTCAACATACATTGCGCTGAAGAACGACGAAGGTAAGAAACAAGAAATTAGTGCTCATACAGGCGTACGGTCAGTCGTTTTTCCCTCGCTCTATCTGCGAGTGGAACAGAAGGGGAAATGACAAGTAGTTGTACAGGGTACCCTCCGCCACTCGCCTGAAGGTGGCTTGCGGAGTATATAATGTAGGTGTGGATGATTGCTGAGTATTATATTGATAGATCAAGTAATTAAGGACGCACTGAACTGAACTGGGGGAAAGAAGAAATTAATGCCGCGACTTGACTAAAAGAAGGTACAGATTTTAGGATGCATCATGAAGCGCCAAGGAATCTAAAGTTTGATAATGAACGGAAGGCTGGATGAGAGTGAGGTCTGACAATGAACGGAAAGCTGGATGAGGGTCAGGGTAAAAACTCAGAGGGAGACCAAGGCTTCGGTAGGGTATGTGGGTTCGAATGAATGTAGGTTGTAGTCGTTATGCGGGGATGAATAGGCATGTGCAGGACAGACTAGCATGGAAAGCTACATAGTAACAGTCTTGGGACTGAAGACCACATCGTCAACAACAACACCTGTCAGAATTTACAAAGGTGTATTCGATGTTACATGATGTGGTGCATGTTGGCCTGTTGTGTAGAATCTGCGACTGTTTATAATATATACATAAAAAAATGAAAGCTATTATATTTACAGTCACTGCCAGCAGCTGGTGCTGTTGTGGTCAGTGTCGCTGCATTGGCGCTCACAGCCCTAGGTTCGATCCCCAGCTGGGTTGGAGAATTTCTTCGCTCGTGGACGTGTGTCTGCGTTGTTCCAATCATTTCATGTCATCTTCATTACAAAGAAGCCCAAGTTGGTCAAGTGATGTGCACAAGGCAGCTGAACAGCCCCTTACGTTGCCTCCTGAGAAATAAAGCTGTACGACCATTTCATTTTCTGTGAGTAACTTTCATTTTCTTCCTCGACGGGTTTCGAAGGGATATACAATCATCTTCAGGTGGATCAGATGAGAATCCAACATTTTAATACCCTTGTCTTTCTCATTTCAGATGGTGGACCTGTGAATCCTGAAGAGACAGACAGAACAATTCAACAGGTTTGTGGTGCGCAAATTTGATAAGCCTAGTGGCCGTAGTGGAGTTGCAATCAATTGTTTTGGCAAAATGGAGAATATGAAGGAGCGTACACTAGTGGTCTGGTGGTATGCAGATACAAAATCGGCGACCCAAGTGCAAAGAAACTTCGTCGATTTTACAACAAAGCGCCCCGTTTGTACGCATATAAAGTGCAGGTTGTGCAAGAAATCAACCCTGATGATCGATCAAAGCGAGAAGGATTTGCATGTGTCATGTTAGATCGCACAGCCGCGGACGAGACATTTTTACCACGCGTTATGTTTACTGACGAGGCAACCTTTCACGTGTCAGGGGCTGTCAATCGTCACATTGTGCGCATCTGGGGGTCCGAAAATCCATATGCACCTAGGGAACACATACGCGACAGTTCGAAAGTTAATGTGTGGTGTGGTTTGATGATAAATCGCATTGTTGGGCAGTTTTTGTTCAGGAGCCGACTGTGGATGGAGCCATCTACCTGGACATGTTGGAACAATTTGCCGTGCCACAGACAACAGACCTGCAGCCAAATGTGATGTTTCAACAGGACGGCGCACCACCCCATTGGAGCCTTGATGTTCGCAAATTTTTAAATGACACATTCCCGCAACGGTGGATTGGTCATGGAGGTCCAATTTCCTTGGCCGCCACGTTCGCCCGACGTAACCCCCCTCGATTTTTTTGTGGGGTTATGTGAAAGACCGGGTATACGCTTCACCAGTAAAGGACCTGCAAGACTTGAAACAGCGCATAAGAATTGTCATCAACTCTGTCACAGAACAGATGCTCCGCAACACATGGAACGAAATCGATTATAGACTTGATATTCTTCGCACTATTCGTGGCGCCCATGTTGAAGTGTACTGAACCGTTCACCCGTGTATGAAAACTTGATGAACTGCTGTACGATTTCCCTTTATTTGTTCGTCAATGAATTGTTTTTCTCTCAGATTTTATGAGTTCAAATATTGGAGTATCATTGTCAACACCCTGTATTGTAGACTAATTTGATGGATGAGAGCAGTTGTCTGTTTTGAATTCATAGGGGTGCAAATGAAATACAAGGGCTTTTTGGGAAGTAAATTCCAATCAATTACGAAATGCAAACCGCAGTGATAATCGAATTAAGCTTTGCACAGATATGTTGGGCAGTGTCTCCTTTATGCCACATCAAGTCGCTCTTTTCGGTTCTGAGTGCACAATGAGCAGATAAATATGACTGGAAAATAGTGTCTCCTACCAAGCATGAGTGCCTGTGAGAGATTTCCCCTGATTCCATGCAGCCCACACAACGTAACTGTCACGCATTTCTTTCTTCATGACAGTTCTCGGCCACACACTTGTGGGGCAATGAGGACGCTACTGCAGCGTTTTCGATCGGAATTGTTTGATCGCCCACCACACAGCCCGTACTTGGCACCTCAGATGAACCACTATCTACGAAGACAAAATTTTGGCAGAGACATGTGCCAGAATTGGCAGAAAGTGTCAGGGGCTGCCTTCTACGACAAGGGTGGTAGAAAGCTGGTACAGTGCTACGATAAATGTCTCAGTCGGCGCAGCGATTATGAAGAGAAGCAAGTAATTTTTATTTCCATAGTTTTTTTTTCATTTAGAGACAGATTTTATGAATGGGCCTAGTGTAATTCGCCCATTACGAAGATAATATGGGATTTGAATTATGAAGTTCAAAACGATCTTAATTTATGTCTCCAGTCAATATTGTTAAAGGTTTGTCTGAATGTCCATCGTTTGTTGTGACGGCGTTAATATCTTGCGTTTGTTTTAACGCCAGTGTTAGTCGCGTAGCGGCTGGTGTCCGGTTCCCACAGCCAGTGCGGTTGTGGCGGGCGTACGTTCATTCACGAGCGGTCTCCCGTCGCGGCGCCGCCGTCCCGCGGTGCACGCGCCACGCAGCCCCGCGGCCTGGGAGCGAGAGCAGAGCACGGCGGCCGCAGTGACGGATGCCGCCGGCCGACCTTGTGCCTCCCGCCGCCGCCGCCCCCGCCCCGCATCCGCCCACACCGCCGGCGCGGCGCGGCCCCCTGGCAGCGGATGTGACGTCACAGCGGCGCGTGACTCACGGCCGGCCGCAGGAATGCGGCGCCCGGCGCGGTGCGACACGCGCCGCTGTGCCGTGCTGTGCTGTACTCTGCCTCTCAATCGGCTGGCCGCGCAGCTGAATGGGGGGCCCGCCACAGACCGCCACCCCACCAACCCCGTGCTCCGGCCACGGCCGTCATCGCGCTCGCTGCCGTAAGCGCGCACCGTGGCACCTGGAAAAGCAGCGGGTGACGTGAGGAGGGTATGCGTGACTCGCTAGTAGATTAAACCTCTTTAACGACAGGGGCTCGAATCCTTCCCTTGCGGCCGCAATCTTCTCATTGACTGTTGGTGGTGGTGGTTAGTGTTTAACGTCCCGTCGACAACGTGGTCATTATAGACGGAGCGCAAGCTGGGGTTAGGGAAGGATTGGGAAGGAAATCGGCCGTGCCCTTTGAAAGGAACCATCGCGGCATTTGCCTGAAACGATTTAGGGAAATCACGGAAAACCTAACTCAGGATGGCTGGAGACGGGATTGAACCGTAGTCCTCCCGAATGCGAGTCCAGTGTGCTAACCACTGCGCCACCTCGCTCGGTCTCTCATTGACTGAACTTATGACGGTGTGCACAGTGCAGCCGTCAGTACTTATTTTGACTAGGGCTGCGTTTGAACACGACTCTAATGTTTACGTCGCAGTGCGGGATATTTCGGATGTTACGTATGTTTTTGGATAGGTTCCCCCTTTAGCAAAACACTTTCTCTCTCTCCCCTCTCGCTCGCTCGCTCGCTTGCCCTCTCTCTCCCTTTTCACACACAACACACACACACACACACACACACACACAGATACACAGGGAAAAACTTTTAATAATAATAATAATAATAATTTAAAATCCTCGAACTTGCTCTCTCTCTCTCTCTCTCTCTCTCTCTCTCTCTCTCTTTCTCTCCCTCACACACACACACACACACACATACACACACACTCAAAATGTACAGACACCTCTGAAAAATTCATAACAACCGCCAGGAACACCTTCAACTGTTCCACTGTCAGCCATCTTTTTTTTTTTTTTTTTTTTTTTTTACACCTTCAACTGATCTACTGTCCACCATGTTTGTTTTTACGGCTGGTAAACAGTGAAACAGTGACAGCTCAATATACAGGGTGTTCCAACAAGGTACGGCCAGACTTTCAGGAAACATTCCTCACACACAAAGAAATAAAATATGTTACGTGGACATGTGTCCGGAAACGCTTTCTTTCCATGTTAGAGCTCATTTTATTACTTCTCTTCAAATCATATTAATCATGGAATGCGAACACACAGCAACAGAACGTACCAGCGTGACTTCAAACACTTTGTTACAGGAAATGTTCAAAATGTCCTTCGTTAGCGAGGATACATGCATCCACCCTCCGTCGCATGGAATCCCTGATGCGCTGATGCAGCCCTGGAGAAAGGCTTATTGTATCACAGCCGTCCACAATACGAGCACAGAGAGTCTCTACATTTGATAGACAAGAGCTTTCAAATGCCCCCATAAATGAAAGTCAAGAGGGTTGAGGTCAGGAGAGCGTGGAGGCCATGTCCGTCTCTACCAATCCATCGGTCACCGAATCTGTTGTTGAGAATCGTACGAACACTTCGACTGAAATGTGCAGGAGCTCCATCGTGCATGAACCACATGTTGTGTCGTACTTGTAAAGGCACATGTTCTAGCAGCACAGGTAGAGTATCCCGTATGAAATCATGATAACGTGCTCCATTGAGCGTCGGTGGAAGAACATGAGGTGCAATCAAGACATCACCAACAATGCCTGCCCAAACGTTCACAGAAAATCTGTGTTGATGACGTGATTGCACAATTGCGTTCGGCTTCTCATCAGGCCAAACATGTTGATTGTGAAAATTTACTATTTGATCACGTTGGAATGAAGCCTCATCCGTAAAGAGAACATTTGCACTGAAATAAGGATTGACACATTGTTGGATGAACCATTCGCAAAAGTGTACCCCTGGAGGCCAATCAGAGGCTGATAGTGCCTGCACACGCTGTTTATGATACGGAAACAACCAGTTCTCTCGTGGCACTCTCCATACAGTGACGTGGTCACTCTGACGACATTATGGTTGTCGTCAACTGCACGAAGATTTCCCTCGTCCATTGCAGGTGTCCTCGTCGTTCTAGGTCTCCCCAGTCGCGAGCCATAGGCTGGAATGTTCCGTGCTTCCTAAGACGCCGATGAATTGCTTCGAACGTCTTCCTGTTGGGACACCTTCGTTCTGGAAATCTGTCTCGATGCAAACGTACCGCGCCACGCTTATTGCCCCGTGCTAATCCATACACCAAATCGGCATCTTCCAACTCCGCATTTGTAAACATTACACTGACTGCAGACTCACGTTCGTGATGAACACTAACCTTTTGATGCTACGTACTGATGTGTCGCATGTCAACACAAGCACCGAAGTCAACATTACCTTCCTTCAATTGGGCCAACTGGCGGTGAATCGAGGAAGTACAGTACATACTGACGAAACTAAAATCAGCTCTAACATGGGAATTAAGCGTTTCCGGACACATGTCCACATAACATCTTTTGTTTATTTGTCGGTGAGGAACGTTTCCTGAAAGTTTGGCCGTACCTTTTTGTAACACCCTGTATAGTGTTTGACAGTGATGAAGATGAGGAAAAAGAAAACGTAAGTGAAACATAATGTAAGGAGATACACACACACACACACACACATATATATATATATATATATATATATATATATATATATATATATATAATTTCAGGCATAGAAATAACAATTTTCAAATCGTAATTTTGGCTTAAACAATTTATCTACTTTAAGGTGTAAGTGGTTGCAAATGATAAACTGTGGAACAAAACAGTCACTGTAGAAACCAATATATCAAAAAACACCGCAGCACGTGGTATAAACGTATGAATTCATAATTTTATGTGCTTTTTCAAATATCTGTAATTACGATTTAAAAACTAATAGTTACATGTATACAAACAGTAAAGAACATTCTTTATCTTTGACAGCCATAAAATAAAACCCCACTAAAGATGCTGCAACTGCAGTGAAACATGTTTGGGTTAAAAACAAAATTGTGTTTCGCTAAAGACGGAACCTATCCAAAAACATACGTATCGTTAAAGCAAACGTGGGAAAACCCATTCAATGAGCTTCAACCCCAAGATGATTATTTCGGATTCAATTCGATCTCTTGAGTCTCCTCTGATCTAGTGATTTTTGTTGGTGCTATCACAACGACCTGTTATAGCGTGGATTTTAATAATAAAAGTAACTTATATGAAGTCTTCACGGGTTGTCAGCCGAGTAGCGTCGTCGTCCCGTAGCAAAGTTTCCATGGAATGCGTCTTAACGTTTCTACGAGACGACGACGCTACTCGGCTGACAGCCTGTGAATACTTCATATATGAAATTCGCCGAGAAAGCCTGCTCTCACATATAATAAAAGTAACTGTGAAAGACGGTCTGAAATACGTTCTAAGAAAGGCAACTAATTAATATATAAAGGATTACAACTAAATTTCTGTCCAATTCTCGAGGTTTCATTCGTCCGCGATCTAGCGACGTCTGATAGTATTATGTCTAATACGGCACTTGCATTCTTGCGATAAAAACTGCAGTCAATTTATTACAATCTATTTCGTTTGTTCGATATTAAATTGTAGATTTTTGTCTTCATTGTTTCGTCTGAATGTTGCCGTAATGTTTTCAATCTGATTAACATCTGGTAAGGTTTTTAACTGTATTCTACTATGTGAACAGGAACTAAATTTCTCATATGCAACTGACTACGTAGTCCATTACTATCTCTCATTAAAAAAAAGTATTATACTGGGATGAATCAAGTAATATTTTTTGGACGACAAAATTTTAGTCTTTTTCTGTTACCTTTGCTTAAAAGTCCGTGTATATTGTGTGATACCTGGTATTGTAAATTTGCCCAAACACCTTAGGAGTTTGTGGAGTGGAAAGATTTAATGCTATTTCCTCCAGTATTTCACGAAATTATCAAATTTTAATCATAGCCTATGTTATGCTTATCCATTACGGATATTTTAGAATCGTGACTGTATACTGAATGTAAATAAGTTATACACAACTGCAACCAGTCACTTTTTTCAATAATAATGCTTTATTACATGAACGGTTTTCGAAACTTTTCAGGTTCATCTTCAGATGGTTTCGGGAGGATCCGGGAAGTTACATCATTACTGGCAGTAGCATAATGCTGGGTGCTGGTTCTATGGCAGAAAGATGGGTCACACTTTAATGTATCTCCATGACTATAGCTTATCTGTCGATATGGATGGTAAATTTAGTATTTACTTACTGTGAAGTATAGGCGGCTTTTTTCGTTTCCATCTGCCTCCATTTTGATGTCCAGAACGGTTTCACACGAACTATATTAGTTTACACTTTGACAGTGACACTTCACCAGCATCCAGCATGCGCTTTACAACTGTTGCTTGTAACAAAGATCTTGACAGAGAGATATGGCATAAGCCTACTTTGTACAGAGATGTAATTTTTTGTTCTTTACATGTGTTAAAGTTGATATAAGGGCAAGTATTTTAATCAGAATGGCGATAAAATGGGAGCACAAGATAAAATAATAAATAAATTACTACATGATCAAATGTCAGGTGATCTGATATCTTATTTCTACTTGTATATTACAGGCAGATTTTTTTTTTTTTTTTTTTTTTTGTAGTAGCAATTTCATGTTTGGCATTAACATGAATTCCAAGGAATCAGTAATACAGAGTTATTGTATCTGCAGTGAGGTGCAGCTGTCTGTATGACTAGGACCTGTATATTTAAATTAATAACAAATCTTCAGATGAACTGTTGGCTTATTTTTGTTGTTACGTTAACATGATCTGGGGTATTATCAAGAGCAGATTCTGTTTACTTTAGCTAAAGATATATGTATAAGAGTTATAGTGATTGTTATGGATTAAAGCTGTTTGTATGGCTGTACATTTAATATTTAAAAAATCATGAACAAAAATTCTTTAAGTGTTTAACTTATTTTTATTCTAACATTAGAGTGATCTGGGATATTGGAAAAAGGCAGCTTCTGCTTGTTTCAGCTATAATTAATATGTATAAAGTACTGATTTATGTTAGCAATGGAGGGCTTTAACATTCAGAGATATGGTACATGTCTTATCCTGTGGTAGTATATTACATTGACATCGGTGTGGTTAGGATGTAAGGAGAAGGAGGGGGTGGGTCATTGGGTGGGGGGGGGGGGTTGGGTAGCCGGTGTATGGTTCGTTAGGTGGTTACTTGTTTTGAACTAGTAGATCTTCAAAGTTCTGAAGGAAAATTGTTTCTCAGTTCAGTTTGATCATTGAGTAAGTAGTCAGATGCTGTATTTGTGTAGATAAATATTTCAGTTTCTTCAAGAAGGTCAAGTATTGTGCCTTTGTTGGCAAAATGTAGTGCTCGGAGATTCTGTTCTATGTTGTTTGCAGAATGATTGTGTTGGGCAAGATGTGAGGCAAAGCGGGACTTGTTCAGGTTGTTGAGATGGAGTGCATCTACGTGTCCTTTAAATCTTATTGTGAAGCTTCTACCAGTTTGTCCAAAGTAGAAGCTTGGACATGAGTTGCAAGTGAGCTTGTACACACCTAACTTTTGATATTGTTGTATAGTGGTTTTGGTGTTGCGTACGATTTTATTTGGTACTTTGTTGTTGGTGAAGAAACTTATTTTTATGTTGCATGTCTTGAAGAGGTTGGCAATTTGGTGAGAAATCTTCCCTAGGAAAGGCAGGCTAACAAATGTACTTTCTTGTTTGTGGGTGGTTCTTCAGCAGTTGGTTGATTTAGTTTTGCTGTATGGATTAGTTTATTTATTATTGCAGGGTTGTACCCACTGGTGGAGGCAATTGATTTAATAATTTCTGTTTCTTTTTATCTTTCACTTGTGTCCATTGGGATTTTAGGCATGCGATTAACCATTGTTCTGAAGAATCCTTTTAATTTTGGTCTGGATGGCAAGAGGATTTATGTATGGTAACATTGGTGGTTGTTGGCTTTCTGAAAATTTGAAATCTATGCTTCTGATTTTTATTTGAGATTGTAAGGTCAAGATAGTTAATGCCTTCTGGGGTTTCATGTACTACTGTGAATTGGATTTTATTGTGTGTTTTATTAAGTTCTTTGGCTAGATTATCTATTTCTTCTGTTGATCCATTGAACAGAATGAGTGTGTCATCACCAAAGCGTTTGTAATATAGCAGCTTATCTTTTAGTTTGGTTTGGGACCTGAAAAAGTTATTTTCAAGGTTATTGATATATATATCTGCTAGCAAGCCTGCAAGACTACTTCCCATTGCCAGTCCATCTTCCTGAATGTAAAACTTGTTGTTGAACAGCAAGTAGTTGTGTGACAATATAAGTTCCAGGATCACTATGAGTTCATAGATTTCAGCTCTACCCATTGTCCCATGTTTCAGTAAGTTATTCCTTATTAAACTAACTGTTTCTTTGACAGGTATGTTTGTATATAGGTTTACTATGTCAAGAGACGCAAATTTAGCTGTGACTGGGATGGGGATATCTTTTATACTATTGATGAGCTCATAACTGTTTTTAATGGAGTAGTTATTTTCAAATACATATGCCTTGCGGATAATATCATTAAGTTTTTTGGTGATGTTATAGCTTGGCCTATTGATAGAGTTCACAGTGGGACGTATCCGACATTCTGGTTTGTGGATCTTAGGCTGTGATCTCAGTCTTGGTGCTGATGGGTTCATCACTATACAGTGCTTTGCTTCTAATGGTGTCAACAAGAAGTTGCAGTTTTTAAGTAACTTTTTAATTTTATCATGGAATTTGGGGGTAGGGTCATATGCTATAGAACCAGCACCCAGCCTTATGCTACTACCAGTAATGATTTAACTTCCTGGATCCTCCCGAAACAATCTGAAGATGAACCTGAAAAGGTTCGAAAACCGATTCTTGTAATAAAGCATTATTACTGAAAAAAACTGACTGCTTGCAGTTGTGTATAACTTATTTACATATAGCCTATGTTATTCTGTGCTGCGCTATGATTGATTTGTTATCTACAGTATCAGGCAGCATCAAGGGTTGAAATCTGCTTCTCGTTAAGACTCACACACGAGAGCCGTAGCTTTTTGTTGTGGCTTGTTCGCGGCTTATTGCGTGTCCCTTACACCCGCACTGAGCGAGTCAAAAGTCACGCGATTGTTCGAACAAGTTTGGTACTTCATCGAACGGCGCGGCGTATCGGGAAATCTCGAGCTCATTTGAAAGTAAGTATCGTTTCCCACCCCTAATTTTGTCCCTCGAGTATATCGTCAAGCTATAAGATTTTTTAACGACCAGCGAACTGCAAGTGATATAGAGGGGGAGAGGGGGGGGGGGGCGACAGGGGGAATGTACTTGTACTAACGTTTGAGGAACATATGTTAAAGAAGCGACCTTTTGTAGCGAGCCACGCAGTAATTCGGATGGAGCGTGGAAGATGAATCAGCCGGCAGGCAATTGCATGAGCAACGACATCCGACGGACACTACCGATCGACGAACTTGCTCCGTACGCCATGGCTACATAATGAAAATCATGAAGAAATCAGATATTGTACATTCTTCCGTTCTACTGTATTCGTAAACGGTTGATGCACCAGGCCAAGATCTTTGCTTGATAGAGAATGTATTTAAAATATAAATTCAAGTCCCTGCCTCGCGGTTTAGTCACACGGTCTTAGGCGTCCTCTCACGGTTCACGAGGCTCACTCCATCGGAGGTTCGAGTCCTACCTCGGCCATCGGTGTGTGTGTTGTCCTTAGCGTAAGTTAGTTCAAGTTAGATTAAGGAGTGTGTAAGTATAGGAACCAATAATTTCAGCAGTTTGATACCAAAATATCTTATCACAAAATTTCTAAAAAAATTCCTCGGCGCAGCTTGCGCGGTACTTCAGTCCCCTGTTGTTCGGGCTTCTTTAATAGTTCATTCTTTTTTTTTAATGAACTGTGACAGAAGCCCGAAAGACAGGGAACTAACGTACGTACGAGGACATGTATTGAAACTATCAAATAGTGCATTGATAATGGCTAGGCCCTAGCCGAAATCTAGATTAGCTTTAATAAAGATTGAAAGGGAAGGACGACTGATTTCTGTGCTCCCTCATTTTTAAAGTCATATCACTTTCGTTGAGCGCATTTCACACTACTAATGGAAGGTAACTTGATCTCAGGATCGGTCCTCCCTGACAAAAATGACATACGATCGTTTCCCTTCACCAGGAATACCGTAGGGATTTTGATACGGTTTGTGTTAATAAATAAACTCATTCACGACGAAGATTTGTATGTATAATTTGCTACGCCAGACAACGCGTATGACAATGGAGTATTACAAGTGCAAAACCGAGCTGGGTTGCTAGTTAAATTTAAACAGTCTCTATTTGCTAGAGTTTCCATTTTGACATGCTATTTTGTCTTGTTCAAATCAGAGTGCCCATATTTTCCACTGTAGCTTTCACAAACAATATGGTGCGCATTCTAAAATCAGTTTCATTTGATCAGGTCACCAACTTTTTTAGTTCCAATTTTAAAAATTTCTGATCTAATTTGAGTTCGATGTGTATACGAAATTGCCAACGCGACCTGCCTTCGATTTACTTACGTTAAAAAATACAAGAGAATAAAGTAGAAAATATTGAAAATGCCCTATAAACTCTACGCAAAGTACCTGAAGGACATACAATGAACATTTTGGAGGGAGCGGACATTTTCACTCATACAGAAAAATATTCAGTAAACATCCTCAACAAACAAACATATTTTATACATAAAAAATACTTCGAAAATTTTACTAACATTACGGAAGAAAAAGACTAAATAATCGCGATAAGCACAAAACAATAGAACACTCATCAGTTACATAAAAATCAGAAAATACTATAGCTAAAAAATTAAACACAATCACTGACTTCCAGCGCAATAGAAATTACTGTACAGACAAGTAATATCGCTGGAGCCGAAGCTGTCAAAAAAGGCTGTTAAAAATAACTTCACAAGATCACTCAATTAAAAAGTAAACATGTAAATAACATACTCACATCATAACAAAAAGACAATAGACATTTACGCTGCAAGATGCCGTATGGACCACGTCATATCAGCTAGGACATAAGCATAAGCTGTCATACGAAGACACAGACAGACATAGACGTAAGGAACAATGTTATACCTATTGTTATCACCTTTACAGGTATACTTCATGATGGCAAAAAGTCGAAAGGAGCTCGTCATGTAACTTTTATCACTACGAGCAAATAAATAAATAACTATCGTATGAGTTTGCAGCTGGCTTATCTCGCTACCCCCTCCCCCCTTCCCCTCGCCGCTAGAGAAATAAAGAACTAATTTTCACTTTTCACAGACAGAACTCGCATCGTGCGCCAGCACGAAGACATGTGTATCACTAGTGTGTCAGATTGAAGTGGGGATAGTGGATACTGACTAGTAGCAAATGTACCCAGAACCATTTGGAGTGAAATCTCAGACTTTCACCGCGAAATTAATGTTAGTTGGCATCCATCCCTCCCCCAATCTCCCCCCCCCCCCCCAAAGTCCCACATCAGATCATAGGTGCACTCTTGTTATTATACAGTTACAGAAAATAATTATTGTGATAAAACTAAAGTCTTATTTATACCACGTTTTTAAATAAGTCAAAAAATTACAAGCTAATTTCTCCTAGCCACATACAGAAGAAAGAATATTGCGGAGAAAAGTTTTAGTCAGAGATAGAAGATTGTTTGAACCTTAATCTCACTCTGCAGCGAAGTATATAGGCTACTGTTTTGAAACTGACTGAGAGATGAAAGGTATGTATCGGATCGGAACTCTAGTCCTGAACCTTGCCTTTCGTGGGCTCTCTTCTTATCCACTGAGCTATCTAGGCATGCTCAGAGCTTCTCATCACAGCTTAAGTACCTCCAGTACCACATTCCTGCTTTCCGAAATTCGTTCTGGAAACAATCTTCTTGGGCTGCAGCTAAGCTATTTCTCCGACATATCCTTTGTTCATGCAGATATAGTCCAGCATGATATGCAGGAGAGTGACATTTGGAATGTGGGGGGAGGGGGAGGGGGGGTGAGCCTTCGGCGAAATTAGAACCGTGGCAGCGTGTCGTGGTTGTGTCTGGATAGCTCAGCTGGTACGAGCACTAGCCTGCATAGATGAAGTTTAGCACACAGTTCTATTCTGGCGAGAACTTTAAAAACAGCTGCACTGTGAAAGACTCATTCCCGATTCCTCACAAAGAAATTTCCTTCAGGAAAGTTCATTAACTGTGCCCGTGTTTAGTTGGGCAGTACATACGAGGTGCGACAATAAAATAATGACATTGATGTGAAAAAAATTTGCCTACCGTTTTAGTCAAATTTAGTGTTGTCTCCATCAGAGTAGTTCCCTTCTGATTGCACATACTTTTTCCAGCGCTGCTGCCATTGATGGTAACATTTCTGTAATATCCTCTAAGATCCCATTCACAGCTATTTGGACATCTTATGCTGTCTGGAAATGGTGTCCCTTGACCGCCGTTTTGACTCTTGGAAATAGAAAAAAGTCGCACGGAGCGATATGTGGTGAATAAGGTGGCTGTGGTAGTGCTGAAATTTGTTTTGAGGTTCAACATTGCTGTACTGACAGAGCAGTAAGGGATGGCGCATTATCGTGATGCAGATTCCAATTATCAGCAATACTGGCACGGGCACAAAGAACACTTTTACGAAGTCTATCTAAAATTTCTTCGTAGTAACGTTGGTAAACTGTTTGTACAGGAGGCACCCACTCTTCATGAATAATTTCCTTGGAATCAAAGAAGCACACAAGCATGCACTTCACTTTCGACTTTGACATGCGAACTTTTTTTTGATCTGGGTGATCCCTTTGAGCACCATTGCGAACTTTGGCGTTTTGTCTCTGGATCGTACTGAGAAAACCAACTTTCAACATCAGTGATAACACGGCACAACAATTCTGGATTGATTTCCGTTTGCTCTAACAGATCGGCTGCCACATTTCTCCGTGTTTCTCGCTGATGTGGTGTGAGATCTTTGGGGACCATTTTTGCACAAATGTCTCTCGTACCAAGATCTTGAGTTATTATTAGACGAACAGTTTCGCGATTGATGTTCAGTTCTTCTGCAATCATTTTCATGGATTATCTTCGATCAGATCGTACGAGTTCACGCACCCTGGCCAAGTTGACATCCGTCCGTAAGGATGGTCGTCCACTACGGTCTTCATCTTCAACATTCGTTCTGCCTTCACTAAACATTTTATGCCAACGAAAAACTCGAGCTCTTGATATAATTTCCTCTTCAAAAGCCTTCTGATGCCCACCGTAGGTTGTCGTCGCGTTTTCTCCCAATGTAACACAAAAAGAAATGGCATTCCGTTGTGCAATATTATGCGGTTCCATTTCCGTGACGAGAGACACAAACAAGGGTTAACTTATTTCAGCACAACTCACGACTGAGCAGTTGCATCGATGTGCCGTTTGGACTAGAAGCAGCTTGTGGACCAAGGTCAAAGATATAGTGCCTATGCAAGCCAGCAGGGTTGCCACATCTTGCAAAGAATATCAGTCTCATTACTTTATTGTCGCACGTCGTATATCCTGAGGATTCTGTCTTGAGCAAAAAGGAATCCTGTGTTTTCCCCATTTATCCACAAATCTTTTAGTGATGTCATACCATCACAAGACGGTTTCCCTGTATTTTACAGTAGATCTTAAGAAATGTGGGATAAGAATTCATACCAAGCTAGTATTGCAGTCATTGTCATCACAAAACACATTTTATTTTTTTTAATGACGTTATGTCTCTGTCCATCATGCTATCTGCATAAAATTTCTAATCTTCAATGCTTAATCCTGAAAATATCTTACCACTTTTTAAAATGATTTATATAAGTTTGATACAACATATTATGTTAACTAAACGGAGAGACTGAGCAAGTCAGAAAGAATGTTGTGAATTAGACATTAAGTAATATCACATTAGGTCAGTTAAGAAATGGGGGGGAGGGGGCTCATGAATTGTAAATAGTCCACCAAGAACAAATCATAGAACTACTGCTTATGGTTCCCCAAATGACAGTGGTGCAACAGACAACTGCTTGTTATGAGACTTAAGCAGCTTACAAAAACATGCCTCCTCCTTCTTAATTATTCACTCCCAGTAATGAGCTTTTTATCTGAAAATACTCGGCTTAGAGTCCTCGGCCGTCTGTACAATTTAATTCTAAAATGTTGGCATTCATTGCATAGGATATTATTCTTGTCTGTTGCGAAGTCCCCACTCAGAGTAAAAGAACTGCACAGTAGCGTTTGTCCCCGACTCATAGGTCCAGTTGTGCAATGATGTGTACTGTTTATGTTGAACATGAGGCTCTGCAGAGAAATTTTAATCTATTGAAGGACATTGTCTTTCCTTGTGATGATCATGAGCTGTCCGCTGACATGTCTGTCTTCCATAGCACAATTATGACTGTGGAACAATCTTTCTCTCTGCGAATCCGAAAGGCCTACCTGCTGTGCCACTGCTGCCAGATAGTGTACGATGATTAATTTGGACTGAAAGGACTGATCAAGACACTGCTCTCATATAGTGAAAAGCAGTATTTCATACCCTCGACTTGGAGTGCAGATTTAGGTTTATCTTCACTTCCCTAAATAATTCCAAACCGGTGCGACAGTGATTAATTTGTATAAACCATGACATATTTCATTTCATGTTTGCTCACACAAACTACTGTACCTACTGAAATATAGAGTAGACAGTGCATACCTCCACAGTTGAGAGGATGATATTCACTTCTAGCATTCTTTCTTATGTGTGGTAAGTGTTACACTCAGACTTGATCAGAGTTAAGAAGTTATACTTTTTTAATATAGCAACACCATAAAGGCGACATTCAACAAAGTCAACATGGCATGAGTGTATTACATCCTTGGATGTGCAGATGATTAGTATACTATTATCCAGAGATTGCAATACCACATCAGTCAAAAACGCACATCAATACCATAGACCCTAGCGAGGGCTTATTGCAATATGCTATGTCGAATAGGAGGCACTCCTGAAGACCGCGCCTCTTTCTCAGCACAGCAGTGCCATTGCCCGGAGGTCAATGCAGAGACAAGTTTGGAAGTGCTCTATCCCAGTTCGTGACTTCAGCTGAAGCAATCAACATCATCAAGAAGAATCAAGAGTTATTCAAGTCTCAGATGGAATAGCACTTTTGTAAATGCTGAACATTGTACTTCAAGAGAAGAATTGCGATTGAATGTATGAAGTGATGCTTTAATAGTCAATGACAGCTGTAAATAAATTATCAAGCACAAAAAGATAGTATCATGTTAAGTAAATCTTTTTATCATTCATGTAATAAAGTGAACTAACACACTGAGGAGCCAAAGAAACTGGGACACCTGCCTAATATCTTGTAGGGCCCCTGAGAGCAAAAAGATGTGCCGCAACACGACGTGGTATTGACTTGACTAATGTCTGAAGTAGTGTGTATTCGTAGATTTTAACGATGAATGAGATGCTTGAAGGTCTCTCGGGCATGCAGCCGGGTTGACAGGTCATTGTTGAACGAATTTTCGAAGGCGTAACGTGCCATCATCATCAGGTTACTCCTGTTGACTGACGTCCTAGGCCGGCGGGTGGTGCGCCTCTCCCCTCCACTGGCTCCACGTATGGACCGAGGGATGTGCAGGCCGCGGTGGTGGGGGTAACTTGCGCTGACGAGATGACTGATGAGCGTCAGTAAGCGTGCCGCCTTCGGCAGTGTGGTGCCCCGTTTCCGCTGCTCCTGCAGAATTTTTATTGCTGGATCCCACGCTTGGCTGAGTTGAAATCCGTTGTCCTTGTTAATAAGGTTCTCGTGCAGCCGGATTTCAACAGGAGTAACCTGATGATGGTGGCACGTTACGCCGTCGAAAATTCGTTCAACAACGACCAGTCAACCCGGCTGCTTGGCCGAGAGACCTTCAAGCGTCTGAAGTAGTGCTGGAGGGAAATAAAACCAAGAATCCTACAGGGCTGTCCATAAATCCGTGAGAGTACGAGAGGGTGGAGATCTCTTATGAACAGCGCCTTGCAAGGCATCCCAGATATGCTCAGTAATGTTCATGTCTGGGGAGTTTGCTGGTCAGCGGAAGTTCTTAAACTCAGAAGAGCGTTCCTAGACCCACTCTGTCGCCGTTATGGACGTGTGGGGTGTCACATTGTTAACATAGGTTTCTTCCTTTCGATAACTGGAGGTCCCCAAAACATGTTGAAGATAATTTTTCAGTGTATTTCAATATATTAATTTTGTAAGTTTCCTTCACTAACTTTACTTTATTCTTCAATCACTCCAAGAGCCAATACTTTCCTGGATGATATTAGAGCGGTAAATCGTCTGTTGCTTGACGTGGGCTTTTTAAATGGTAAAACGATGACAGGTCGTGATTTTAACACAAGCCAGTTCCGTTTTTGGCAGTTGTTCCATGTTACAGGGGTACTGTCCTATCCCTTTTTCTTTTTAGTTACTGATTCACTGCTTTTTAATCAAGAATCAGTTTCTGATTCCTAATTTTATTACTTCATTTTTTAGACTGGACAGTCATCATTGACGAATGTTTTCATCAACTGAGGGAGGCTGTGAACTTTTCCTAGCCACGCCAGCTGTTACTCTGCGGCATTCTGTAACACCTCTCTGTAACAAATGACGTAGCATTTGTAAGTAGCCTTCTTCTAGTATGAATTTACAAATCTTATTTATTAAATACTTATAGGCCTGTTCTTTGTCGGGCACACGTGATCCACACCTAACTAGGTTCGAACACGGTGTCACTTGCGTCATACGCCTGTACGCGAGATTTCCACACTCCTAAACATCCCTAGATCCTCTGTTTATGATGTGATAGTGAAGGGACACGTACAACACAAAAGCGTAGAGGCCGACCTCGTCTGTTGACTGACAGAGACCGCCGACAGTTGAAGAGGGTCGTAATGTGTAATAGGCAGACATCTATTCAGACCATCGCACAGGAATTCCAAACTGCATCAGGAACCACTGCAAGTACTATTACAATTAGGTGAGAGGTGAGAACACTTGGATTTCATGGTCGAGCAGCTGCTTATAAGCCACACATTACGCCGGTAAATGACAAACGACGCCTCGCGTGGTGTACGGAGCGTAAACATTGGACCACTGAACAGTGGAAAAAATTTTGTGGAGTGATGAATCACGGTACACAATGTGGCGATCCGGTGGCAGGGTGAGGGTATGGCGAATGCCTGGTGAACGTCATCTGCCAGCTAGTGTTCTGCCAACAGTAAAATTCGGAGGCGGTGGTATTATGGTGTGGTCGTGGTTTTCATGGAGGGGGCTTGCACCCCTTGTTGTTTTGCGTGGCACTATCACAACGCAAGCCTACATTGATGTTTTAAGCACCTTCTTGCTTCCCATTGTTGAAGAGCAATTTGGGGATGGCGATTGTATCTTTCGGCTCGATCGAGCACCTGTTCATAATGCATGGCCTGTGGCGGAGTGTGACCACGCAACAACATTCCTGTAATGTACTGGCCTGCAGAGAGTCGTGACTTGAATCCTATAGAACACATTTGGGATGTTTTGGAACGCCGACTTCGTGCTAGGCCTCACCGACCGGCATCGATACCTCTTCTCAGTGCAGCACTCCGTGAAGAATTGGCTGCCATTCCCCAAGAAAGCATCCAGCACCTGATTGAACGTATGTTTGCGAGAGTGGAAGCTGTCATCAAGAGTAAGGGTGGACCAGCACCATACTGAATTCCAGCATTACCCATGGAGGGCGCCACGAACTTATAAGTCATTTTCAGCCAGGTGTCCAGATACTTTCGATCACATAGTGTACAAGGCTGCACTATGAGGAACAATGCGTCTGGTCTCTTCAAAATGGAATATCTAGACATCTGCTACATTGTCGTTGTGGAAGATGAGATTAAATGTTGAGGTCATCGCCTACAGACAGCTATGAGGAATCTCTCCACAATGCAGCAAACTTTTCGAATTTCCATATGTTGCCATGACCTCCACATTTTTATCATTAAAAAACGGCTCCTCTGTCTTATTTCTACCATCCCGTGTGCTGTGGGACCCGCATAGTTTACACCAAGTGATGTCCAGTTTTGTGCCAGAGGCAATGGATAGAAATGCGTTAATGTCAGTTTAGTTCGCGACACAGGCCTCGAAGTCGTGGTAGAAAAACAAAATGCATGGCTGTGTACACAGCTGTAGTCATACACTACTTCGATGGATTACAGCAAAAAGCAATGTATCATGCAATAGCAGAAAACACCTCTCCTTGTGACCCTTAGCTGGTATGGTCTTCGTCCAGTATAGGTGGCAACACTTAACACGGGTCTCTGGAAGGGACTTTGACCACCAGTCACCTGCTCCAGTGGACCAATGCATGAATATTTAATGGGATCACAACATACCGTCGATATCAACACGCAAATGGTATTTGTTTCTCGATATTTTTGAAGAGAGGGATGCGGTGAAAGTCTTATTGAGTACTCTATCAGGTGACATTAGCAAAGCTTTTATAGTTCGTAGTTTTACATCTGTTAGATGTTACAAAAATGTCGAGGGGAGAGAGAGAGAGACAATGTGCTGTCAATGAAGACTCGGTCACCATTACACTGTCGTATTTCTTGCATGGTAATCATAGGAACATGATATAGGAGATTAGTACATGTACAGAGTGATATTTACAGGCTGTCATTCGATATTGATGATTTGTAGGTGTTATGCTTCTGATTTTCTGTGTGCAGCCTGCATATACTCTGCATTATTGTGAATTTCCTCCTGTATGTTAGTGTGTATTTTTCTTGTTGTGAAGCTCTCTGCCTGTCAGCCTTCTAACTAATTGGACCAGTGCTGTCCGAATGTGATGGGAATTCGAGAGAATTAGCGATGAAAAAAAACTAGCTTTTTTCCTCCCATCCGTGGTCAGCAACAAATCCTGGTTCTCTATAGAATTCCTCCAGCGATTCCTAGTTGAGTTCCTGAAGCATCCGCCACTAATCTGGCGGGAGCCAAAAGGAAGACTTCTGTAGGGTTGTATTCTGAGAGAAACTTAGGTCTGTAGCCTCATACATGTTTGGGATGTGGGTGGCTGTCAGTGGACAGGCATTTTGTTATTTCTCACTGCGTCAGCCTTTCTGGGATATACTGAAAACACATCTCTGAACATTTCGGTTTGCAGAAGGGATGAGGGGAAGCATATTGTTGAACATCCTGGTATTTATTCCAAGCGACATTTAAGAACTGAGTCCTTCTGAGAAGGATAGGGCAACTTTTGAGGATCTGGAATTACTTTCAGGTGTGGCATGGTGAGCAATACGTTATTGGCTGGGAATTCTATACCCCTGATGCAGAGCCAGAATTTTGTGACCCTTTGGTAGTTATTTACACACAGTCCAGTGGTGGAGGTGTCACGGGGCTGGATAGGATTGTGGAACATCCTACGAAGGACTCCACCCATTTTGGTATAGAGGAACTGATTACCTAACATTTGGGAAGCCTGCAGAGACGTCACGGAAGTGCTTGTAACGGTTATCTATAAAGAGTAATCCGACTGCAGGAAAAAAGTTACTCACCATGCAATTTGACCCTCATGATCATTTTAATTAATTAGCCTATCAATTTTATATCAATAACGTGGCACTGGGCAGGTGGCAGCAAGGGTGAGAGTACCACATATATCACTCAAGAGTTGTTATGGCAATCAGGCGTTTTTTCGTTGCAGCGAGATCTTTTAATGGAACTTATGTAGGGCGAGATGATCATCATCATAAAATTAGCTATATCACTGAATTTATGAAGTGATACATAGTATAAAACTGATATTTACAATTTCTCTGTTCTGCTGCCTTGAGAGACTTAGTATATGACAAGACATTTGTTTACTTTAAGTGTGCTAAATCTATGGGGCAAGAACCAACTCGTTTTGCCATTTTTTTTTTTAAATTAAGGAAACTACAACAAAAACACCAACAGTAACACATGCTTGAAAACCCAAAAACAATAAGGATCCCTTCTGTGGATAAAGCAGATAACAATTAATTCCTATAATCAGAGTTCCCTTTGACTCTATACCCATACAATTGTTCTACATTGAAGTTGGCTGTTAGCAGCTGGTAGATAGCCTTACAAGACAGAAGCGATGTATCACAATATTTGTAGAAGAGAGGATGGTTGAGGTGACACTGCTGGACCGGCCGATGTTCTCTGCACTTGGCGAGTCGAGAACTGCCTGCTCAACTGCCAGGTGCTGACTTTTCTAGCCCTGGGTGGAAGGATATTTTTATTACTATTTGCACATATGTGATCGCCAAGAAATAGTTCGTTGATCATTGTGTCCCTTTACTCTTCTGCTGGTTGATGCCCTCTGGTGGACGTTGGACATACGTACATGTTTGTTGTCAACTGTGGTCCTTGCTTGTAAACACTCGTGCATCAGGCAGACTTCACAGTAGAGTCGGCAACCAGTGTCACTGCTCTGTCTGCGGAGTTGCCTCTGCAGGAGGCGTCTGTGGTGACTGCAGCAGTCCCCTTAACACCACCAACACCACTCCCAGGGAACGAGTGCTGGTGGAGGTGCTGGTGGCGGGACAGGGCGAGGGACCCGCCCACAGGGACTCCACCAAAGCCAGTGTCGGCAGCTACGACGGTAGTGGCTGCAACAGTGGTGGCCATGACGGTCGTGGCGGTTAGGGGATGTCTGAGGAGCCCCCTGCCTCCCAGAAGACGTCAGACCGAAGGCACTGTGCTGGCCCATGATGGTATCAGAGCTGGTCGATATGCTTCTGACAAAGTGAACCAACATTGAGGACAACAGTTGCCGTGGTGTGGCCGAGACATGTGGAGACCTTGGTGGGAACCCAGTTAGGGTTGTCCTTGGGAAACACCAATGTCCAGACTGGATCCTGTGGAGAAAAACGCAGCTGTGCAGGCCAAAAGAATGATAAGTAAAAGGAAGAGGTCGAGAGCAGCTGCCTGGGTCTGATGCTGACATAGTTTGGCCATCTGTGATACAAGCGTGTGGATAAACCTTTCAGCCAACCCATTGGACACAGGATAGAATGGTGCCTTATGGAGGAGCTGAATGCCTGATGTAGCACAGAAGGAAGTAAACTCTGCTGACATGAGCTGTGGGCTGTTCTCCATCACAGTCGCCTCTGGTAGACCCTCGATGACGAAAATGTGAGAGAGGGCTTGAATTGTGTGAGGGGCAGTCGTCGAGGACCTGCGTGTGATGTATGAAAACCACTGCTGACGTCCACCAAAATGAGCCAGTAGGACCCTAGGAATGGACTCACAAAATCCAGATGCACCTAGAGACACAGGGCGGCAGTCGGAGGCCATGGAAGCAGGCATTGTGGCAGTACTAACTGCTGACACTGATAGCAGAAGTCAAAACCCACCATGTGGGTGATGTTGTCATCCAAGCTCTGCCAATAGACATGTTGGTGGGTGAGGCACTTCATCAGGATAATACCCCAATGCCCGTCATGTAGGAGTGCGAGGACCAGCAGACAGAGGAAGGACAGTACCATGACACGCCAATGATCAGCATCCCCTAAGAGAAGAAGAACCTTGTTGTGGATGGAAAAGTCATTGGGGCGAGGCCAGTAAACCCGAACCTTCGGGTCCAACACCTGATGACGATCAGAGGGCCACCTTAGTTGATGTGGCACAGAATCGTCCGGAGAACTGGGTCCAAGGCCATGCACTCTGCAACAAGCCAGGCATCAAGTGGCAATGCGGCAACAGCAGAGGGGGCTGCGGCATTCACATGAAAACAAGCAAATGGATCAGCTTTGAAGTCAGAATCAGGCCCCGCAAGAAGTCGAGAAAGAAGATTGGCATTGGCATGGAAGGCTGTGGCCTAGTAACATTCTTGTGAAGCAGGCAATGTAGAGGCTCGGCCAGAGCCACAGCATGTGGTATGAAACGCCAATAATAGTTGAGCTGACCCAAGATGGATTTGAGCTGGGAGAAGTTTCTCAGTGTCAGGATCTACTGAATGGCCTTAAGGTATTGCAGCATCGGGCCAGAAAGGTCACTTGTGGCACAAAAAATTGTCATTTGGCCTTGTTGCACCGCAACTCTGCAGCCTGCAGAACCTCAAAAACTTGCCAGAGGTTCTGCACTAAGTCCAGGGCCGAGATCCCTGCGACTAAGATATCTAAGTAATTGGCGGTGCTGTTGATCTCCTTAGTCACAGACTCCAGAAAGCATTGAAAGATGAATGGAGCGCTGGCGATCCCAAAGGGCAAGCGGTTGTACCAGAAGAGCCCAAAGTGAGTACTGATGACAAGTATGTCCTGAGAGGAAGTGTCGACTGGCAGCTGGAGGTATGCTTCCCTGAGATCAATCTTGGTGAAGATCTCGCCACCTGCCAACTTGGACAGAATATTATCGACCTTCGCAATAGGGCCAGAATCAATGACAGACTGGGCATTGACAGTGGCTTTAAAATCCTGGAGGGACCCATTTCGTTTGTCAAGGATGATAATGGGCGAAGCCCAGCGACTGTGCTGAACCGATATCAGAACAGCCTCCTCGAGGCGACTCAGTTCCTTGTGGACGTCATCCCGCAGGGTGAAAGGCACCAGACGAGCCTTGTAAAACTTCGGAACCACCAAGGGATATAGTTCTATCAGCGCTTCAAAACTGGACACTCCTGGGGAAGAATCAGAGAAGACATCAGGGAAGGAATCGAAAAGCTTCTGCAAAATAAATAAATAAACGTGGATCTCAAGGCCGAGAGAATGAAAAAGATCCATCCCCAAGAGATCAGCGGCGGTGGGAACTACTAGGACTGAAACTCTGGTGGTGCCATCATGAGATAGATACCGCACCTGCACCAGGATCCACCCCTGCATACATTTAATGTCATTATTATAGCTCTTCGATGGGGTCGGGAACGAGCGGAGCGTCAGAGGACTCAGGGGGCAGTGATAGTTGCCATCAATAATAGTAGCTGAGGACCCTGTGTCCAACTGGAAATGGAGCAAATCCTCTTGATCTGGACGGTCGGAGTGATGGAGAGAGCCCTAGAAGGCAAGCGATCCTTTCCCTCTAAGGCTCTTATGGGTGCTTCTCACAGCCGAAGAATGTGTGGCAAGCTGCTGCGACATAGACCTGGGCATCAAAATACTTTGCTTAACTGGTGGACAGCTGTACATAAGGAAGGGCATGGGGTTCTACTTCTGGATTTAACTGCTGCACTAAGCGATAAATGTCAGGGCCCACATAGGCAAGAAAAAGCGCATGACATATCACCAGGAGAAGGCAATATCACTGAGACGTGTCTCGGGAGTACGAGAGGTATCAATCAAATGAGTGTTCTGCAAACACTACATTCCATCGCATATTGTCCTCTTCACATTTCGCTTGATGCGCACCATCCTGACAGCGACTCCCAAAACTGGCTACAATACCTCAAATATTATCTACGAACAGTGCAAAGTGATGCTGCTTATCCATGCCAAATTTTGTTTAAGGAAGAAGCATAATCTGAAACTACAGGAAAGTCAATCTCTACCACATGCAGTTATCGTCAGATGAAAATCTACACTGGATCAAAGAAGTTGATAAAAACATCCCTCTTGCATTACCAAAGTTCTGTGCGTGTTTTCAAGATCCACATTATTGGTCCTTGTTTTACTAGAGGAAATATAAATACGTTCAAGTATCTCGAGTTGCTAAGATATGCTACGGCAGTAGTTATTGGAAGACATCCGTAAGGGAATCAGTGCAGTTCCAAAACGATGGATGTCCCTCCCATTCAGCAATGATGAGAGACACTATTACCAGAACATTTGGAGATAATTGGAATAATTGTTCAAGAAATACAAAATGATTTGCATACTATGTCGGTAGCGAAAATTAAACCAAAATGTCTGTTAAGGAATAGCAAGAGCTGCCGAAGCCATTAAATGCCTGATAACACGGAACATGCCGCCGTTAACTCCCGATGAAATATAAGGTACAGTATTATTTCTCGAAAACTAGTTTATGGCGTGTATCAATGCTCAAGGTCAATATTTCGAGCTCTTGCTGTGAAGGATGTGATAATAATCACATGACCTGTACAAGATCTATGTGTTTGCTTACATATGGAATAATAGGACGGACGTTTATGGAACCTCTTTTCCTGACGGCAGGACAGTACCTTGCAGCACTGCTATATTGATAATATTCTATCAAGTCCCATACACATTTTTGTTGTTGTGGTGTTCAGTCCTGAGACTGGTTTGATGCAGCTCTCCATGCTACTCTACCTTGTACAAGCTTCTTCATCTCCCAGTACCTACTGCAACCTATATCCTTCTGAATCCGCTTAGTGTATTCATCTCTTGGTCTCCCTCTACGATTTTTACCCTCCACGCTGCCCTCCAATACTAAATTGGTGATCCCTTGATGCCTCAGAACATGTCCTACCAACCGATCCCTTCTTCTGGTCAAGTTGTGCCACAAACTTCTCTTCTCCCCAATCCTGTTCAATACTTCCTCATTAGTTATGTGATCTACCCATCTAATCTTCAGCATTCTTCTGTAGCACCACATTTCGAAAGCTTCTATTCTCTTCTTGTCCAAACTAGTTATCGTCCACGTTTCAGTTCCATACATGGCTACACTCCATACAAATACTTCCAGAAACGTCTTCCTGACACTTAAATCTATACTCGATGTTAACAAATTTCTCTTCTTCAGAAACGCTTTCCTTGCCATTGCCAGTCTACATTTTATATCCTCTCTACTTAAACCATCATCAGTTATTTTGCTCCCCAAATAGCAAAACTCCTTTACTACTTTAAGTGTCTCATTTACTAATCTAATTCCCTCAGCATCACCCGACGTTATTCGACTGCATTCCATTATCCTCTTTTTGCTTTTGTTGATGTTCATCTTATATTCTCCTTTCAAGACACTATCCATTCCGTTGAACTGCTCTTCCATGTCCTTTGCTGTCTCTGACAGAATTACAACGTCATCGGCGAACCTCAATGTTTTTATTTCTTCTCCATGAATTTTAATACCTACTCCGAATTTTTCTTTTGTTTCCTTCACTGCTTGCTCAATATACAGATTGAATAACATCGGGGAGAGCCTACAACCCTGTCTCACTCCCTTCCCAACCACTGCTTCCGTTTCATGTCCCTCGACTCTTATAACTGCCTATACCACTGAATTCTCTTAGAATCTTCTTTTAAATGCCTTAGGAAAAAAATGTATCTCCGATACAAGTAGGTGTCATAATACGGCGACTGTGAACGATAAAAATTTCTTGCGAATGCAAGAAAATGCCCCATGTTGACCGCTAGCTCTTTGCAAAACCGAAACTCGATATATTTAGGATGTGTTTGGAGTGGGCTGTCTTAGCAGCAGACGTACATGTAGATGTCAAACCAGTGTTACTTGTGCTGCACCCTGGGGTAACGACTGCTAGAAGGCGCAGGTCACGCTGGAGCTGGCACAGTCAGCAATTTAGCCATCCCGAGGCAACGAAGCAGCGCCCTCACCGACCAGAGGTCAGCGTGGACGGGCGCGACGGTAGCCACGGCCCCACTCGGCGCCGACTTGGGAGGTCCGCGCGCAGAGCACTCTCTCCCTCCGTCGCTTCTTCCGCGTTCTTCTCCTGTCCTGCAGGTTCATCTTTTACGCAGCTGGGCAACTACAGATAGTAATAGCTCAGCTGTTGTAAACCTTATACGCAATTGCTTTCGACTCATTTAAAGGTACAGTCAGTGTTACGTAAACACGCGTATCGAAATGACTCTCTTTTCATCAACCTCTACGTCTGCGTCCACATATACGTTGTTTCACATTAAGGTGCTTTCTTTACAGTTTACAAAATAATATGTGAAAGCAGTGCTTATTTAGGTAGCTTAACGTAAGAAAAGCGTTACTCTTTCTGCGGAGTTAGCTACATCGTTTATTCATTCAGTTTTCACAGAACTACAGCAACGAGTTGTCAGTGTTACGTAAACACACGTATCGAAATGACTCTCTTTTCATCAACCTCTACGTCTGCGTCCACATATACGTTGTTTCACATTAAGGTGCTTTCTTTACAGTTTACAAAATAATATGTGAAAGCAGTACTTATTTAGGTAGCTTAACGTAAGAAAAGCGTTACTCTTTCTGCGGAGTTAGCTACATCGTTTATTCATTCAGTTTTCACAGAACTACAGCAACGAGTTGTCAGTGTTACGTAAACACGCGTATCGAAATGACTCTCTTTTCATCAACCTCTACGTCTGCGTCCACATATACGTTGTTTCACATTAAGGTGCTTTCTTTACAGTTTACAAAATAATATGCGAAAGCAGTGCTTATTTAGGTAGCTTAACGTAAGAAAAGCGTTACTCTTTCTGCGGAGTTAGCTACATCGTTTATTCATTCAGTTTTCACAAAACTACAGCAACGAGTTGTCAGTGTTACGTAAACACGCGTATCGAAATGACTCTCTTTTCATCAACCTCTACGTCTGCGTCCACATATACGTTGTTTCACATTAAGGTGCTTTCTTTACAGTTTACAAAATAATATGTGAAAGCAGTACTTATTTAGGTAGCTTAACGTAAGAAAAGCGTTACTCTTTCTGCGGAGTTAGCTACATCGTTTATTCATTCAGTTTTCACAGAACTACAGCAACGAGTTGTCAGTGTTACGTAAACACGCGTATCGAAATGACTCTCTTTTCATCAACCTCTACGTCTGCGTCCACATATACGTTGTTTCACATTAAGGTGCTTTCTTTACAGTTTACAAAATAATATGTGAAAGCAGTACTTATTTAGGTAGCTTAACGTAAGAAAAGCGTTACTCTTTCTGCGGAGTTAGCTACATCGTTTATTCATTCAGTTTTCACAGAACTACAGCAACGAGTTGTCAGTGTTACGTAAACACGCGTATCGAAATGACTCTCTTTTCATCAACCTCTACGTCTGCGTCCACATATACGTTGTTTCACATTAAGGTGCTTTCTTTACAGTTTACAAAATAATATGTGAAAGCAGTACTTATTTAGGTAGCTTAACGTAAGAAAAGCGTTACTCTTTCTGCGGAGTTAGCTACATCGTTTATTTATTCAGTTTTCACAGAACTACAGCAACGAGTTATAATTCTTTCTAAATAGAACACTATTTTTGTCTGTCATGTAGCTATAGTATCTGAATCAACTGTGTATGAATCATATTAAATCAAATTTCTGTCAGCTGTAGTTAGGATGCTGGAAACGTTAGAAATTGAGGTTTGCGAACAAGCAATGAAAAACCTACATGTTTTACATGTTGTAGTATCATATCTGCCCGTCCTAGAGTAAACCTAAGGTGGTTCAAATGGCTCTGAGCACTATGGGACGTAACATCTGAGGCCATCAGACCCCTAGAACTTAGAACTACTTAAACCTAACTAACCTAAGGACACCACACACATCCATGCCCGAGGCAGGTTTCGAACCAGCGCGCGTAGCTGTCGCGCGGTTCCAAACTGGAGCGCCTAGAATCGCTCCGCCACACCGGCCGGCTAAAGCTAAGAACCCTTCTTTGTACCGACGAGTGTATTTCGTGTGGTGCAACAGAAGTCCTTAAAAATAGAATCAGGTGATACCACAAATCTTACTTGCTTTTAACAAAGAACTTCAAATATCAAAATATTACATTAATATAGGAAAAGTTCGCAATATTTGATCCAGATAAAAAGCAGAGACATACTTAATTAAGAAAAGAAATCGCAGATGAAATAGTTGTCTTCTTCCTTAGCACTGGGACAGTGTTCATGATTCCAGGCACAACAAGATACACACTGGATCCATCCCTCCTTCGATAATAAGTCTGAATATAACTTTCTACAAAATATACAAGCTTCGTCTGCTTCTTCTTCACCTTAAAGTCGAAGAACCTTGATTTTTTAATTTTTTTTAGTCTGTCTAATCTACCTAAATCTCATTTTTTGCTTCTTCAACTTCTTTTCAGCTTGGTCCTTTTGGTTCTTCTCCATAAAAAGTCTTATTTTTTATTTTTCTTTTTTTCTTTCTCTTTTCTGAGTTTTTCCTTCAGCTTCAGAATCATTTTTATATGGAAAGGAGGTCAATAGTCATTATCATTCATTTGGTCTTTTACCTACTGGTGATTTTCTCTGCACTTTCTTCCAAGTGAACCGTTGAAGGAGGCATTAGAAATATGATGCAATACCCGAAGTTCCAGCTATCACAACCAATGCCACCAATTTCACTTCCGAAGCCACCGAAACACTACCAATTCACCTTGCAGTTCTGAAATTTTTAGTTGTGGAAGAGTGAGAAACTTTGTTTGGAGTGTATTAGTTTGGGAAGTGGGATCTTCAAATGCCTTAGCTTCTGATACTTCACCTTGTAATACTTTGCATTAAACAGCAGTTGTCCCGGTTTTCTCCACTTGTGTACCGTTTTTACCCCACAATGCTACACTGAATAAAACATGACGTTGTAAAGTGAGAATTCAGATGACGCTCATAATACTGTCACTGAAATATACTGAAGAACAATTTTAATTCAAACAATTATGTAGCTGCTTCTTATTAGGTAATGTTTCCATTCAACGCTCTGATCCGAACAGCGCCATCATCGGAGAAAAGTCAGAGAAACTCTTATAAAGTTCTAGAACGGAGAAGAACATTCATCCGCTAATGAAATTTACCTACAGCTTCCAGCCTTGGCGGCAGTAACAGGCCAATGGCAGCACTTTTGTATGTCCATGCTTGTGACTGGAGGTCTGAGGGATTTCGACGACTCACTTATGTAATAAAACGGAGCACATACAGCCGTCCTTTCGATATTATTCATCATATGACTACCAGGTTCGGCGCTTCAGTGGACCATCTTCAGGCCTTAACTGATGCTGAGACGGTTAACACCATTCGTATACACGATTCATCACTGGTTCTTGCAGACTACCTGTACGGATGGTGTTAACCCCCTCATCGTCAGTTAAGGCCTGAAGATAGTGCACCGAAGTGCCTAAACTGATAGCCATATAAAAAATAACTCCTTAAGGACGGCTGTAGGTGTTCCATTTTAATACAATAGCAACATTTGTCACAGAGATCTGGAGGAACTCGGTTTGAACAAAATGCCCTGTTTTACCGTGTTCTCGTGTGAGGTTTCATGTGGACCCTCTGCATTACCGTAACTACAGAATGTTTTAAAAATATTAGTATCATATCAGAAGACTGTATCTTCTACTTAAATGAAGATAGAAACTTACACATCAAAAACAAAAGGTCGCGTCCGTGTCTGTTGTAAGATGGCACATCTTGTTGTTGCTGGTAAAAGACTAACGACTGCAGTAGCTTGCTCGGTCGTTTACAACAATCACGTACCTGGGTATGTTGTAGGTCTCATTGCCGAAGATTTCAATTTTCGAAAGGACGGTACATCATCGAACTTCTCTTTTGGTGTTTTCCATTGGGAATGATCTGATACTTTCGCCAGTAGTAAAAAATTGAACAAAAACACTTACAGGAATTCTTATACTATCTCGTATTCATAGTCCTTTTCTAATCGTGTAGTTCGCGGCTGATGGTACACTAGGGCTGGGTGTTCCTGTGAGGCCGATTTCGTGGGATGGCTCTTCCACCCGGGTGCTGCAGCTTTCGTCCTTAGTCTTGAGGCACTGAGTTGCTCAATTTTTGTTGTTGTCGGAAGGTTGACATGCACCTGAGACCATTTTTATTAATGAGATGCCTCAATGGTCAATCAGCAATATGATGCACACCGATCTCGCATTGCACAAAGACCTCCAAGGTCGCCTGATCTCATGTTACCTGACGTTTTTACTGTCGTTTGGGAAACACTGCATATACAGGCCTCCCCTTACAAGAACTATTGGTGAACCGCAACGCCGCATTGCATTAGCTGAGAATGCAGTAACTCGAGGCATGCTAGCAAAAGAATCGTACGAGTTTGACCATCTTGTGAATGTCTGAACGTTTTCGATGGAGCACATATAGAAAAAATTGTGAATGATAAATGAAAACTTTGGTCATAAACATTTTTGTGAAATGTATCATAGTATTCCTGTAATAGATACACTTCTGTCAACTATTATGCATCTTTTGAAAATAAAAACTTAGTAGTTCTATGTGTAAGTTGACAACTGCAAGCTCCTATCTTCACTCATGTTGCATACGTAGTCTTGTGAAACTGAGTGAATCCTTTTGAGAAAAGGCTGTGAATCAAATCTGTTAAAAATACCAGAGACGTTTACCACTGACAATGAAAACAGATATCACCTAGTTCTATCTCCTTGTTATGGGCTTTGTCTTGACTTTATCCAGGGAGCTGCCGTTAATTACACGATATGGAAAATCTTTTAAACTGGTTTATATCGTCCCCAGTTATTGGTGAAAGTGTGTTATTAAAAGACACACTATGGACCTGAAACCATCAGCTAACAGAAACTGTTAAAGATGGGCCGGCCGGAGTGGCCGATCGGTTCTAGGCGCTACAGTCTGGAACCGCGTGACCACTACGGTCGCAGGTTCGAATCCTGCCTCAGGCATGGATGTGTGTGATGTCCTTAGGTTAGTTAGGTTTAAGTAGTTCTAAGTTCTATGGGACTGATGACCTTAGAAGTTAAGTCCCGTAGTGCTCAGAGCCATTTGAACCATTTGTTAAAGATGCGATAAATAGATAGAAACTCATGCATGTAAAAAAAGTTCTTCATTTTGTTCGACAAGTGCGTAACCTGACCAGATCATAAATGGTCACACGTTTTGAAAGGCGTTCTAATAGCGCCGAAGGCTTTTGCAGGTTTGCCAATTATGTCGGTAATACACCTGAAATGGCCTTAGATGTTCTAAGACGTGAAAATTGAAAGCTTTGAGATTATGTAGCCAGGGGGGGTCACTAAACTGGCCCACCAGTTATAGCAGACATCTGGCAATGTATCTGGAACGGAGTGACTAAAATATCCTGGAGCCCTACACAGAATGTGCTACACGACTTTCCTTATTGTCACAAGCGTCTTGTAAAATGTCTGTAAGAATACATCAGCGAGGCGTTAGTTTGGCTAACGCTACAAAAAATGCCCTTTCAAAGATAACTGATCAATCAAGTATCTCAGATTACCTACTTTCAACACGAGCGTGAACATGTCGCTTGAAACTGTCCAATAATATTTTTCCGTTGATACCTAATTGATATGGATGCAAAATTTGAGTACAAGATTCTCAGACAAGCATTGGATACACCTTGTAGAAATGTGCAACAGAATTCTCTGTACCTGTGCTTTACATGAACGGCCTACATTAAATTGTTAAGACACCAGTAAGTCATTATCAAATAATATAAAAGTAAATATCTAAACGGACATTAGAAGTAAAATCTCATGTATTATACTTTATACGAAGCAGAAAGGTAGAATACTGTGATGCGGGAGTAGAATTCATCCCTCGTAACTGGAACCTCGTGGGCCGCGTAGCCAATGAAGAGAAAAATGTGTCGGAAGAGAAGGCGGCCGGTTAAATTCTAAAACGATGGGCGTAAACAGGGCGGCGCGGTAAGCAGATACTGTCCAGCTCTGGGCTCTCACGGCGTAACACTAAACCGCGGCTGGGGGCGCGAGACGTTCCGTTGTGCAGACAAGTAGAAGCGAGCTGTTGATAGCGAGCGACCTAAGGCAAGCCCCGGCCACCGGCGGTCTAGCTGTTGTCCGCGTTAACAGAGCGCCGCCCGCCGACCGTAACCCGAGGCGAAGAGCGTCCGGGAGCGTTTAAAGGAAGGAGTAGGTCGTGGAATTCATTAATGACTTACTCCGCCTCCACCTTACGGAAAGACCAACGCCTGACGAATAGCTTCACCTGGAAAGTTAGAGCTGAGAATGGAGCGAATGTTATAGCAAAACTGAAGATCGCCCGAGCTGTTTGAGTCAAGGGCTGGCAACCATATATCAGATTATAGGTATTACTGATAAACTGACGGAAAAAAATCTGTGGTATTTCTGGCTGTGACCGCCAGTATTTTATTTTACTACACTACTGGCCATTAAAATTGCTACACCACGATGATGATGTGCTACGCGAAATTTAACCGTCAAGAAGAAGATGCTGTGATATGCAAATGATTAGCTTTTCAGAGCATTCACACAAGATTAGAGGCGATGCCGACACCTACAACGTGCTGACATGAGGAAAGTTTCCAACCAAATTGTCATACACAAACAGCAGTTGACCGGCGTTGCCTGGTGAAACGTTGTTGTGATGCCTCGTGTAAGGAGCAAAATTGGAACCATCACGTTTCCGACTTTGATAAAGGCCGGATTGTAGCCTATCGCGATTGCTGGTTATCGTATCGCGACATTGCTGCTCGTTTTGGTCGAGATCCAATGACTGTTAGCAGAATATGGAATCGGTGGGTTCAGGAGAGTAATACGGAACGCCGTGTTGGATCCCATCGGCCTCGTATCACTAGCAGTCGAGATGACAGGCATCTTATCCGCATCGCTGTAACGGATCGTGCAGTCACGTCTCGATCCCTGAGTCAACAGATGGGGACGTTCGCAAGACATCAATCATCTGCCCGAACAGTTCAACGACATTTGCAGCAGCACGGACCATCAACTCTGAGACCGTGGCTGCGTTTACCCTTGACGCTGCATCAGAGACAGGAGCGCTTGCGATGGTGTACTCAACGACGAACCTGGGTGCACGAATGGCAAAACGTCATTTTTCGGATGAATCCAGGTTCTGTTTACAGCGTCATGATGGTCGCATCTGTGTTTGACGACATAGCGGTGAATGCACATTGGAAGCGTGTATTCGTCATTGCCATTCTGGCGTATCACCCGGCGTGATGTTATGGGGTGCCATTGGTTACACGTCTCGGCCACCTCTTGTTCGCACTGACGGCACTTTGAACAGTGGACGTTACATTTCAGATGTGTTACGACCCGTGGCTTTACTCTTCATTCGATTCCTGCGAAACCCTACATTTCAGAAGGATAATCCACGACCGCATGTTGCAGGTCCTGTACGGGCCTTTATGGATACAGAAAATGTTCGACTGCTGCCTTGGCCAGCACATTCTCTAGATCTCTCACCAACTGAAAACGTGTGGTCAATGGTGACCGAGCATGTAGCTCGTCACAATACGCCAGTCACTACTCTTGATGAACTGTGGTATCGTGTTGAAACTGCATGGGCAGCTGTACCTGCACACGCCATCTCTGTTTGACTCAATGCCCAGGCGTATCAAGGCCGTTATTACGGTCAGAGGTGGTTGTTCTGGGTACTAATTTCTCAGGATCTATGCACCCAAATTCCGTGAAAATGTAATCACATGTCAGTTCTAGTATAATATATTTGTCTAATGAATATCCGTTCTGATATGCATTTCTTCTTGGTGTCGCAATTTTAGTGGCCAGTAGTGTAGAAGCGCGCCTTGATGGAGCATGATACACGTGAAGTAGCAAATTGTACAAAAGTGGAGTGAGGTAAAAGCGACAGAGGGTACCGTATATACCAGTCCCGTGGGAGAGTCCGCCAATAGTACTGAATATACTTCTCATTGATCGGCACGTTCAGGTGCCACACGCCAAAACGCTTAACTTCTCTTATTAATCATGTATGTTCTTTTCATTGTATTTAATCCAGTTTTTAGTATCACAATCTCTCATGGTTACCCTAAGGGTCTATCGTTTTTGTTTATAAAATGTCCCTAGTTTTGGGAAACATAAGGGTAACTATATTGTAAACGGAGTGCTTCGGACACATTCGGGTCGCTTTCGTTCGCCTGGGAGGCGAAATACCTCGGCTGCGCTTGTCACTCTTTTTCGGGTGTTCTGGAGGGCCGGACACGTGTCTCAGAATCGTGCATTACTTTGATGTGAATATGTAATAGTTACTCTGTTCCGGGTATTCTTCAGAGCCGGGCATCTTGTATTCTACATCGGGCGTAACTTAGTCGTATGTAATAATCACTCTGTCTTGTGCGTACCGGAGACACAGACACGTCTATCATATTTCGGAAGTTGGATGGAAAAGTTACCATACAATTAAGAAAGCTATGTTGAGTGTTGTAAAACACAGAGTAAAATGTGTGAATATTTGAATAATAACCAAGTAGGATACGTTAATGAGAGGTGTCGCCTACCATCATTGTCAGTACTACAGACCTTGACGTCTGTAAATACAGTGACTAACCTGGGCAAGTGGCATCCCATAAAAAGCACAATCATAGCTTAGAATTGACAGCGTAGCAGCCTCCACAGAAGAAGATCCCACGATCGACGTGCTGTCTTCTGCGCTGGGGACACAACTTTAGAAGACGACAGGTTGGCGGAAAGGAAGGTCAAGACTTTTATTCAGTCTCTCCAGATCCCCCCAGCTTCCAGATCTTACTTCCAAAGGACACATAATTTGTAGATCGCAACACCAAGAAGGAGTTGCCGACATAAACGAAAGTTGGTCTGCGTGTTTTTAAATATGTAAGATGATCTCTATTCAAATTTTGCGTCAGTCGCACATGAATGGCGCTGGTACAGCCAATGTGAAAATGCTAATCGGATTTGTTTTAAATACAAACCGTAACGGTCGTGAGCATTAGTTACCTTTGATATTGGATTTGGTGAGTTGACGTTCCTCAAGAAAGCTTGTAAGACGACAAAGACGCCATTAAAAACACCACACTGAGTTTGAACGAAGGCGCGTAATAGGGCTACGAGAAGCTAAATGTTTCTTCTGCGATGCTACAGAAAGACTTGGCAGGAATGTAGCCTCGGTGTATGGTTTCTGGCAGCGGTGTTCATCAGAATGTACGGTCGCGAGAAGTCCGGTCTCCTGTCGGCCACGTGGCATCATCGAGAGGAATGACCATCGTGTTCAACGTATGACTCTGCCGTATCGTAGTGCACTTTGAGCAGTGACACAACGAAATATTAGAAGTCGGTTGCTTCACGGACAGCTCCAAGGCAGACACCCAGTAGCGTGCATTCCGTGAGCCCCAACCAAGCAAGAGCTCATTGGGCGTCGGGGTTGAGGACTGTTGTATTATCTGATGAAGGCTGTTTCTTCCACAGTGCCCGCGATGACCGTGTGTTTATTAGAAGGGGACTAACTGAGGGCCAGCAACCAACTTGTCTTCTTGCTAGACACACAGGACCTACACCTGGAGCCATGGTCTGGGTTCCATTTGGTATGACAGTAGTAGTAGTAACGCTGTCGTGGTTATCCCATGCACCCTGACGGCAAATTTGCACGTTAGTCTGGTGATTCGACTGTTTGCTGCCATTCGTGAACAGCGTTTCAGTGGTTGTTTCCCAACACTATAAGGCTCGCCCACATACCGCCTTTGTAACCCATCATGCCCCACAAAGTGTCGACATGTTGCCTTCTCCTGTTCGATCTCCAGATCTGCCTCCAATAGAACACATGTGGGACATCATCGGATGACAACTCCGGCGTCATTCTCAAACAGCATTGACCGCAGTTTTGTCTTGAAACTCTTCCAAGGGTCCGCGTTTGCATACAAAACAACAAATGGGGTTGTGAGTCCACCATGACGCAAAACACTTTATTTATTTATTTATTTACTCCCCCAAACTAGTTTCAGAGACAAATATCGCCATCATCAGTGGGTTCTTTTATTCTAAAGCATGCAGAAATAGCATACTTATAAAACATTGTAAAAATTGTTATATGTGTACTGTTTTGTTCCAAATATTGCTTTTGTGAATAATTTCATAATGCATTATGTACTATACATCACAGCATGATATTACAATTGTTGCATATATTTTCGGCCTATTTTCTGCGTCTTTTTTATGTAAAGTAAATAATACCTGCAGCGCAGCGTGCTAAACAAACTGCTGAAAGAGCTTGGCTGAAATATGGAATTTACTCCCTAAAAAACAAAACAAAAAAAGAATTGAATTTCAGCTTATACTAATTACACCTACAACCACCAAACCAAATGACCAGCTCCCCAAAATGGGTGATATAATGGAAACAATAATTTACCACATAAGTCGATAATGCGAAAAAAATTGTAGCGGAATCAGGAACAAAGATCAAATAAACTCATGAACAAAACAGCTCTGAAATTAAGACACCAACACTACATACATTCCATGAATGCTTCATTAATTTTACTGACATAACACTCACAAAATAAGTACACCAGATACTTGAGAAAAGCCCCAAATATAATACGAATACCCATATAACACATACGACCATAGAAAATCTTATTACTGAGAGTGAATACATGATAGAGCAGCATGAGAAAACTCACACACCAGACTACAACCCCAATCCAACGAGAGAATTAGTGGCAGAAGAAATGAAACAAATAATCAAGAAGAAAAAAACAATCCATAAGTACAAATAAAACACATATCATGAGAAAACCATAAACAATATACACAGAAACTAAACTAACTTAATGCACTCGTCGCTTGGCGGACAAAAGGAATTCTCCAGTATTAATAACGGAGGCAGAATTCATTGAGAAAAGAGAAAAAATCTTGGATTTGAATAAAATAAGCATGCTGTCCAGTGACCAACACAAAGATATCAAAGGGACCTAAAGACCCTGTTCAAAAGCATCAAACAAGAGAAACCGGATAAAAAAGTCCTAAAGCTCCACTCTTAACAAGACTTCCAAAGGTTCACAAACCTCTTATCCTGGTGAGGCCAGTTGTGGACTTCAAAAAAGCTCCATCTTACTTACTAGGTGACACGAACACATTCCTATAGAAAATATACATATACACAAACAACAGAAGCCTCAAAGCAAAGGAAACATCATTCCCCCAACAGCAAAACTGGTATCCTTTGACATTACATCCATGTACACATACATACCCACAGAGGAAAGTATAAATATTATAGAACTACAGCTAAAAAGGAAGGAATTCCCAGACATACAAATAAATGAAAAATAAATGAAATCTCATGCATTTTCTTAGGCTAATCACAGAACAAAATTACTCCACTTTCTATCAACTTTTGTTTGCAAACCACGGGGTTCCTTACTACCTTACTACCATCTATGCCCGTAACACATTTCACTGACAGCATTCACAAATGCCACTGAATGTAAGTACAAAAATACACCATTGTACGCCACACAGACGACATAAAGAATGAGTGCGCGAAAATGAAATTTCAAACGTGATTTGCTAGAGATACAGGTGAAATACATGCACAAATACGTGTGAAACGTGTTAAATATAACGTGAAACACACACACCAAACAAATGTCGCATCATCTCGGTTCCAAGTGTTCCGGAACCTGTACAGAAAAATGGAATAGAGATCAACATAAACATCATTTCCGCCCTTTTTATTGCTCACGAAAACCACACATAGCATGTTGTACCACCATACGGCGAGACATTCAGAGGTGGGGGTCCAGATTGCTGTACATACCAGTACCTCTAATACCTAGTAACACGTCCTCTGGCACTGATGCATGCCTGTATTCGTCGTGGCATACTATTCACAAGTTCATCAAGGCACTGTTGGTCCAGATTGTCCCACTTCTCAACGGAAATTCGGTGTAGATTCCTCAAAGTGGTTTGTGGGTCACGTCGTCCATAAACAGCCATTTTCAATCTTTCCTGCGTGCGTTCGATAGGGTTCATGTCTGGAGAACATGCTGGCCACTCTAGTCGAGCAATGTCGTTATCCTGAAGGAAGTCATTCACAAGATGTGCACAATTGGGGTGCGAATTGTATTCCATGGAGACGAATGCCTCGCCAATATGCTGCCGATATGGCTGCACTATCGGTGGAAGGATGGCATTCACGTATCGTACAGCCGTTGGGCCGCATTCCATGATAACCAGCGGCGTACGGCGGCCCCACATAATACCACCCCAAAACATCAGGGAATCTCCACCTTGCTGAACTCGCTGGACGGTGTTTCTAAGGCATTCATCCTGGTCGGATTGCCTCTGCAACACGTCTCCAACGGTTCTCTGGTTGAGGGCAATATGCGATCCTCGTCGGTGAAGAGAACGTGATGCCAATCCTGAGCGGTCCATTCGGCATGTTGTTGGGCCCATCTGTACCGCGCTGCATGGTGTCGTGGTTGCAAAGATGGACCTCGCCATGGACGTCGGGAGTGAAGTTGCACATCATGCAGCATATTACTCACGGTTTGACTTGTAACACGACGTTCTGTGGCTGCACGAAAATCATTATTCAACATGGTGGCGCTGCTGTCAGGGCACCTCCGAGCCATAATCCGCAGGTAGCGGTCATCCACTGCAGCAGTAGCCCTTGGGTGGCCTGAGCGAGGCATGTCATCGACAGTTCCTGTGACTCTGTAGCTCCTCCATGTCCTAACAATATCGCTGTGTTTACTTGGAGACGGCTTGACTCTTCCCTTTTTGAGAGCCCTTTCTGGCACAAAGTAACAATGCGGACGCGATCGAACTGTGGTATTGACAATCTGTGCATGGTTGAACTACAGACAACAAGATCCGTGTATCTCCTTCCTGGTGGATGACTAGAACTGATCGGCTGTCGAACCCCCGCCGTCTAATGGGCGTTGCTCATGCATGGTTGTTTACGTCTTTGGGAGGGTTTAGCGACGTCTCTGAACAGTCAAAGGGACTGTGTCTGTAATATAGTATCCATAGTCAACGTCTGTCTTCAATAGTTCTGGGAACCAGGGTGATGCAAAACGTTTTTTGACGTTTGTATACGCGAGTAAAACCATGGGTAAGAAGCTCATCGTAATTCCCCAGAACGATTTGAACAAAGTCTTATACACACATTAGTTATGATCTGGAAAGAAATGCTGTGGCGGTATGAATAATCAGCGTGCTGCTGGGGTGAGCGTGATAATGTTGAGAAAGAAGGAGGAAGTAGGAGATGGACAGAGAGGGAGGGAAGGAGGATGTTGACTGATAGAATGCAGAAATAAATACATACCAGGCAATGCCCCGTACTCAACTAGTACTAAAATTAAAAAAAAAGGAATCTATAATACGTACGTGATGCTCATAATGTTCTCAAGGTCACGTTCCTGGGTTTTAATTATTATGTTACGGCAAACAAACATAAATAACCAGTCTTTTATTTAAGTGCTTTAGTGTATGTCACTAACAGGCACCAACACCGAGCTGACGACAAAGCCTGCGAGCCTTCTTCTGGGTGGTAACTGGAGCGTATGGTAACTGATTAGAAGATAAATGGTGATCATCTTCAGCATACCAAATCGTATAAGAGTTCAGGGGTAATAAAGAGAAGCAATACAAATCGGACGACTATGCAAAATCAGTATTAGGGAAGGCGAACGGAATACTTAGATTTGTTGAAAGGGTGCTGGGAAAATGCAGTTGCGTCTGCAAAGGATATTTCATATAGGACGCTACTGCGACCAGGTCGAGAATATTGTTCGATTGTTTGGAGTTCTTATGAAGTAACCACGACAAGATACATCGAAAAAAATCAGAAACATGCTGCTAGGATCGTTAACACGTCGGTGCAGCTGATACGATAGTGGAAAAGAAATGCTCAAAGAGGTTAGATGGGAATCGTTGTGTTGTACAGGACGAATTATTACTTTGTCGGTACAGTGGAGGGTTCCTTGCTTTACTCCTGGAGCAGACCAAGTGATATTGCAGTACATTAAATATTAGATTACTTTATTACGTCTTGAACAATACTTAACTCTGTAACATTACATGTCCACTGTCAACAGTGAGTTATGTCTAATGCAGCTATCGAACTTCTGGCGCGGTAGAGCGACGATGCTACCGTCTTCGGCGTCTTTCTTCTTGGATGCTGTGCTGAGTAAATACGGTTTACTTGACTGATGTCCTTTCGTTACAATCGCTTTACCATAGGGCTTAGACAAAGCATCGCCAGCTGACTGTGTTTCGTATCATTGCCTTCAGTTGTCACCAAGTTCATCCCGCTTCGGTTGATTCTCTCTCCACCGTTCTCCTCCATGTTATCCTGGGTCTTCCTCTTGCGCGATGACTCAGGATTCGAGATCAGGGCCTGTATCTCTGCTGTCCGATTTTTGCTCAGAGTGTGACCATTCGTTTCCATTCTCATACCTTTGTCTGGCCTCCTCCGTATTTTTTCACAGCTCTTCAGAAGATATTATATTCGCGAAAAAGTTTATTTATTGCTTATTTAGCCTGATAAGGACCTCAAGGCCCTCTCCTGTATCTGACCAGGAGAAACACTGACAAAACCTATTGCACAAGTTCTCATTAACAATAATAATAATAACAATAATGCTTATATCTGACCAGGAGAAACACTGACAAAAGCCACTGCAAAACTTCTCATTAACAATAGTAATAATAATAATAACAATAATTATAATAATAACAATATTTATAATAATAACAATAACAATAATGTTAATAAAAATAAAAATAACAAAAATGGGAATAGTAATAATAACAACACTAGGCTAATGCTTAAGTTCGTAGCGTTTTCCATTAAGTTTGATGAACGCAACAGATATTCATAACAGAGACCTTAGTCATCAATAATATATTCTCCTTCACTGTTTACAACAATCTGCCAACACTGGGGTAGCTTCTAGATTTCGTGACTGCAGAAATCACGTAGTTTTGAGTAGAAAAACTCGTTGACCCATGTTCGGAACGCATTTCCATCCAGTAATGAAGTTCCTTGAATGTTGTTCGATAGGGAACGGAAAGATAAAATCAGAGGGCGCAAGATCAGGTGTGGGTGGGAATGACTTCCCAACCCAACTCCTGTAAACTGTTTTGTCAGTCCAGTAGAATGAGGCCGGGCGTTATCGGTCATTGTTCTAGGACAGCGTCAGCGAGTAAACTGCTGACAATAAACGTCGGCAGTGATGGTTACACCTCAGGGAAGCAATTCATAGTAAACCACACCATCGCTGTTGCACCAGATGCATAACAATATATTTTGTGGATGAGCGCAGTGCTTTATACACGGAGTTAATGCTTTTCCTGGGCTGAACCATTGCTTTCTTTTCCTTACGTTCGCAAAAGACACCATTTCTCGCCACCAGTCACGATACTGGATAGGAATGGTCGGTGTTGTTTACGAAACGATTGATGATCAGTGAGCAGACATTCGCATGTGTCATCCCGCTGATTTTTGTCATTCTGGCTAGCATGAGGAACCCATACATCTGGTTATTGAGCCTTCCCCATTGGATGCAAATATCGCACGATAGTGGGATGATCACAGTTCATCACATCTGCCTGTTCTCGAGTGCAATGTTGTGGATCGTTGTGGATTAATGCGTTTAAACGATCTTCATCAACGTTCACAGGTCTCCCTGAACGCGGAGTCATTAATGTCAAAACGATCCTTCTTAAATAGCTTTATCCCATTCAAGGCCCAAATGGCTCTGGCTGCCTCTGCTGCCGTCACTCCTCTACTGAACGCAAACACTGTGATGTGTTGGAAATGTTCCAACTTCCGCTCTTGGCACTCGAGTTTATAGCGTCCACAGCTCCACTCACTAAATGACCAAATGAGAATATGCAAACTCAAATAGCAAGAGTGAGCTAAAAATAAAAAACGACAACCGATATAAAACGCACCGCAGCTGGAATACCAACATGAGAAACGAAAACTCTACGAACTTATGTCCCAACCTTATAATAATAATAACTGATTAACAATAATAAAAATAATAATTATTATAATGACAAAGACCATTTAGAATACGTTAGCACAGTGCACCATATTTAATCACAAGCGGAATGGATAAAAGAAGAGGAAAAACCTGAAACGACAGTGACAGTGGCTGTTAGGAAAGAACAGGATATAAATACAGAACTCTGGGGGAGGGGAACTACTCTCAGGTATATTTATAAGCACTGATTTGTAATAGTCGGTATTTTCTAGGTGACCATTTTTGTCACGTTCCAAGTTTCACACTCGAACAACAACAATGGTTCTATGTTGTCCTTGAACATTCGAAGTCGTTTTGGAAGGAAACTCACTATTTTGCCAGATGGGATGCAGTTGGATGAAGGCCGCATTTGCTTTCCTGTTTCTGCTACATACGTCCTCCTCGGCTCCGCCAGTTTTCAAATGGTTCAAATGGCTCTGAGCACTATGGGACTTAACATCCGAGATCATCAGTCCCCTAGACTTAGAAGTACTTAAACCCAACTAACCTAAGAACATCACACACATCCATGCCCGAGGCAGGATTAGAACCTGCGACCGTAGCAGCAGCGCGGTTCCGACTGAAGCGCCTAGAACCGCTCGGCCACGGCGGCCGGCTCCTCCATTTTTGGTCTCAGTGCTTCCGAGATGGGTGAAGCTTCAAGGTCACCTACATTCCTTCCATTTATTTCAAGCGTCCTGTAGACATCAATGATATGCCTGAAGTTTTAAGAGGGGTGATATACGTTATCGGTTGAACTAGTGTCCTTTGTAATTGGTCGGTGGAGCTCTAGCTTATTTCTGTTCTTTTGACTTCATTTGTCTTTGTCACAAAACGTGCATCACAATCAAGAAGATAAGAGAGACAGTCAACTGAAAATCGCCACAACTGGACCATGGAACAGTTCCATCAAAAGTAATCACCACACGCATTAAGACATTCATCCCACTGGGAAACGAAACGATCGCTTACCGTTTTGTAGACAGCGGTCGGGCGCTGACGGGTACACAACCCCGACCACGCTTCCATTACCTCGCCCAACTGAAACCGACGTGCACACATGTCTTTCTTCAGGTGACCACAGGTGTGAAAATCACACGGTGAAGGATCTTGGCTGTGTTACAGAGTTTCCCCGCCAATTCGCTGAAGTGTACCCTTTTACCGATTGGCTGTGAGGGTGCGGTCGTTACCGAGCAACAAAATGATTACCTATGACAGCATCCCTGGGATTGTTGACTTCATGGCGCGTGGAAATTTCTGGAAAGTGTCTTCATAGCGCTGCATATTTATTATGGTTCTACGCCCGCGAAAATGGAGGAGCAGGGCGGCCCTGCAGCCGAAGACGGTCCTCATGACCTTACCAGAACTTGGGTGAGCAGCTTTGGATTTCTTTGGCGGTAGAGATGTGGAATGTTTCCACTGTTGGTCTCGTCACTTGTCCTAGAGCTCGAAATGGAGACACTTTGCAGGGTCATGGTGACCGTCTTCTTCGACCGCAGGGACACTCTGCTAATCGAGTTCCTAGAGCGTGGAACTACAATAAATGCGCATTTGTGAAGACAGTTTGCAGGAATTTCGACGCCCCATAAAATCAAATTCATCAGGAAAATGGACGGAGGCTACGCTTCAGCGATTTGGTTGGGTAAGACTGCAACATCCATCGTACAGCCTGTATCGTTCTCCACGTGGTTTTCATGTCTTTAGTGATCTGAAGAAAGACATCTGTGACGTCGGGATCAGTCGGATGAGGAAGTGCAAAAGTGGGTGCAGTTGTGCATTCATCTGTGTCCGACAGCGTTCTACGAAACAAGAATTGATCGTCTCGCCTCCAGTTTGATAAATGGTTCAAATAGCTCAAATGGCTCTGAGCACTATGGGACTTAACATATGTGATCATCAGTCCCATACAACTTAGAAATACTTAAACCTAACTAACCTAAGGACATCACACACATCCATGCCCGAGGCAGGATTCGAACCTGTGACCGTACCGGTCACGCGGTTCGAGACTGAAGCGCCTAGAACCGCACGGCCACACCGGCCGGCAGTGTGATAAATGTCTTAAAGCTTATGGTGAGTATTTTTGAAAGGAACCATTTCATGGTTCCACTTTGGCTGCTGCTCGGTTTTTCTTTAACTGTCCCTAATAGAAGCAGAGAAAAAACATTCCTGCTTAGGCCCTGACTTCGCACTGATATGTGACGTCAGTTTTCCTTGGTGCATTACTTTGCAGTGGTACCCATTATTATTTCCAGCATTATTTAGGTGATGTTAACACGTATATCACAGTTTGACATGGCTAGTTTGAGTTAGATAACGTGAATTCGAAGACAGTGTGACCTTGATAATACTGGTTCGATGTTTCGTCAGCCATACACTGTCTAATGGTTTTCGAGTATTTATGTAAATACAGAGATATAAAACACCTATTAGCAACTGTATTATACTCAAACATTATGCGGTTGGTAATTTTATAATGTTGCGGTAATGATGTAAAGCAGGAAAGCAGGTCATGTTTTATGTTTTATTTTATATCTACAATAAACTACAGATTTTTCAAAGTTATGTAATGCTGTTTCCAGCCTAAGGTTATTTTCTTTGTTATGATTCCCTCCTTGGAGCTGTTGATGAGTTTCCTTTGATTTTCTCTTTAGCACTTTTGGCGCATCTGCTCAACTTTTACAGGGCTTCCGTGCTTTCGCGGCTGGACCATGGTTGAAAGGTTTATGAGGGGATTAGGCTTGCCACGTGTGTTTACTGGACAACCACATACTTAGTCTCTATTGGTAAACAGCCACTTTAAATTTGAAGGCAACTCTTCATGCTGCGCAAGGCATATAAGTTCCTGGCAACTCCAAATTCACCTCTATATCATAGTGTTGCTCGTCTCCCTTTGAAATTCTTTCCTTCCACTGTCCACAAGCAACAAGGCCATTTAGGATCCGCGTTCGGCATATGCTGGAGTCACTTGGAGTGGACAAAGTACAACCTCAACTCCAGGGCTTTAATTGCCTACCCTACCAGTGACTGCAGAGGCCTGGAGTCATTTTAGATTTAGCGCAGAACAGGAGAGATTGCACTCTTGTTTCTGTTTTCCAAACGATATTTTCTGACATTTTACCTGAGCACTACAACTATGTGGTTGTCTTTACGGATGGGTCTAAACAGGGGGGCTCCAATTGGTTGTACGGTGCTTTCCCGGATCGTGTCCTCAAGGTCCGACTGCCTCAAGACATTACCGTCTTCGATGCATATGGGATCTTGCGAGCAATGGAGCAGATGAGACGTTCTTCCACTTTTAAATTTAATGTCTGTTCCGATTCTCTACAACATTTCTACCCAGGAGATATAGTAGTCCGGAAGGTCAAAGATGCCCTCCTCCACCTACAACGACTGGGGAAGGGGGTGTTTTTCTGCTGAGTACCGGGGCACACGGGTATTGCGGGGAAAGACCTAGCAGCCAAGGACGTGTGTCGTGATCCTCAGTAATTTTAGTGCGCCATCCCTCTGCATGCTGTAGTCTCGTTGTTGAGACGCAAAGTCTTGCGCCAGTGGGAGGATGAGTGGCTGGAAGTGACAGACAATAACTCTGTCTGGAACTTCCTGGCAGATTAAAACTGTGTGCCGGACCAAGACTTGAACTCGGAACCATGAAACAGGTAGTTGTGAATAAGGCGCCTTCAAACAGCTATGAAAACACCACACCATTCTTTATTTTTCTCATTATTGTAATGTTTCCAATAATCTGTCTGAACGGATATTATGTGCTGAGTGTTCTTTACTGTTATTCGAAAGGTCTCTGAGTTGTGGTTACCCTTCCGGGAAAGTTGTTTGTAAGACGCCGATTGCATGCGGCCACTCGAACACTGTTTCGTCTCACCTTCGTGGCGAAGGCAAGCCCTGATAGAAAGTAACTGTTTTCGTGTTAGTCCGGGCAACCAGTTGTAGCGAAGTCACCTCGGAACCGGAACTCGTTGCGACGTCTGTCCTTGCGACTAACGTACGGCAGAGACCTCGCTTTCGGAGTCAACGCACTGCGGCGCAGCTGGTGTAACCTTCCGCCGGTGGCTTCGGCAGTTGGCTGGGGCGAGCTGGCTTACGTAACGGCGGAGGCTGCGGCAGCTTTCCGCCAACGCAGTGGCGCTGTTCCCACGGCTGGCGCGGAGTCCTTGGAGGAGGAGCGCCGAGACGTCGGCCCCACTGGCACAAGGACACGCGCCAGCAGCCAGTCGGCCAGGCGGCAGCAGGCACCAGGGAGCACGCACCGGGCGTCTGGACGAGCGCTGGCGCGCCAGTAGCCTCTCAATGGGCCTGGCTGCCGGCGCATCGAGGCCGCAGCGCGGCGCTCGCTGGAGACAAAGAACCCGCTGCGTACCACTTCTAGGTGTCTGGATGTCGGGCAACATTTCAGGAGAAGCGTTTACACAGGATGAATCACCGAAAACCTGGAGCGCAAATACTGCGTAAATGGAAAGTGCTATTCATGCGCGGTCTTCACAGAATGGATTAACACAAGGCTTCCCAGCGTGTGGTCCGCGGACCCCTTAGGGGTCCACCGGGTCTTTCTATGGGGTCCGCAGCCACCCATTACCAAATCGAGTAAAATAATGAGTAAAATTATTGAATAAAAATGTTAAAATCAAATTCATCACTATTTTTTTGTGTGAAAAACATATGTGTTCTTTTACTTCAGGTCGTATTCCCAAGCAGCCTTTGCGGTTCCTAAATGAGAACGCATACACAGTTTAGTGCCGGAGAATGCGGCTTCTCTGATCGACTGTTTTGCAACAACACGGGGGTCGTTTGTGCGCCGGCTCACTGCGGTAGATGCGCAGATACATTTTACGCATGCGTGGAGCGAGCTTTGTCTACCAATCACAGCGCTCGCTGGCACTCATGCGACCCCAGGAATCATTAAATGTTGAATTTGCTTTATAAGTGCGCTACCTATTTCATAAGCCAATTTTTGAAAGTTGTTTTCATCCATCTTTAAAACAAAGACTATTGATACTTTGGTGGGTGGGGGGGGGGGGGGGGATGGAGGTCATTGGGAACATGGAACTTACATTAAGAAGCTTTCAGTTCCCATGGGTTTCGTTCTGAAATTTAAAATTACTGTGCTCTTGACCGACTAGGTGTCCGCCATGGATTTTCGACTGAAGAAGGGGTCCACCACCCGAAAAGGTTGGGATGCCCTGGATTAACAGTCAGAGGTTCGTACTGCTAGCTAACAAAATACTATAACACTTAGAAAGTGAAATTTTTTTGTGAAAACATACATTTCTTTTTAAATTCAACAATTCCCATTGCCCCCCATGAAACATGGACCTTGCCGTTGGTGAGGAGGCTTGCGTGCCTCAGCGATACAGATGGCCGTACCGTAGGTGCAACCACAACGGAGGGGTATCTGTTGAGAGGCCAGACAAACATGTGGTTCCTGAAGAAGGGCAGCAGCCTTTTCAGTAGTTGCAGGGACAACAGTCTGGATGATTGACTGAACTGGCCTTGCAACATAACCAAAACGGCCTTGCTGAGCTGGTACTGCGAACGGCTGAAAGCAAGGGGAAACTACAGCCGTAATTTTTCCCGAGGACATGCAGCTTTACTGTATGATTAAATGATGATGGCGTCCTCTTGGGTAAAATATTCCGGAGGTAAAATAGTCCCCCATTCGGATCTCCGGGCGGGGACTACTCAGGACGATGTCGTTATCAGGAGAAAGAAAACTGGCGTTCTACGGATCGGAGCGTGGAATGTCAGATCCCTTAATCGGGCAGGTAGGTTAGAAAATTTTAAAAGGGGAATGGATAGGTTAAAGTTAGATATAGTGGGAATTAGTGAAGTTCGGTGGCAGGAGGAACAAGACTTTGGGTCAGGTGAATACAGAGTTATAAATACAAAATCAAATAGGGGTAATGCAGGAGTAGGTTTAATAATGAATAAAAAAAAATAAGAGTGCGGGTAAGCTACTACAAACAGCATAGTGAACGCATTATTGTGGCCAAGATAGACACAAAGCCCATGCCTACTACAGTAGTACAAGTTTATATGCCAACTAGCTCTGCAGATGATGAAGAAATTGATGAAATGTATGATGAGGTAAAAGAAATTATTCAAGTAGTGAAGGGAAACGAAAATTTAATAGTCATGGGTGACTGGAATTCGTCAGTAGGAAAAGGGAGAGAAGGAAACATAGTAGGTGATTATGGATTGGGGCTAAGAAATGAAAGAGGAAGCCGTCTGGTAGAACTTTGCACAGAGCATAACTTAATCACAGCTAACACTTGGTTCAAGAATCATAAAAGAAGGTTGTATACATGGAAGAATCCTGGAGATACTAAAAGGTATCAGATAGATTATATAATGGTAAGACAGAGATTTAGGAATCAGGTTTTAAATTGTAGGACATTTCCAGGGGCAGATGTGGACTCTGAGCACAATCTATTGGTTATGACCTGTAGGTTAAAACTGAAGAAACTGCAAAAAGGTGGGAATTTAAGGACATGGGATCTGGATAAGCTGAAAGAACCAAAGGTTGTACAGAGTTTCAAGGAGAGCATAAGGGAACAATTGACAGGAATGGGGGAAAGAAACACAGTAGAAGAAGAATGGGTAGCTCTGAGGGATGAAGTAGTGAAGGCAGCAGAGGATAAAGTAGGTAAAAAGACGAGGGCTGCTAGAAATCCTTGGGTAACAGAAGAAATATTGAATTTAATTGATGACACGAGAAAATATAAAAATGCAGTAAATGAAGCAGGCAAAAAGGAATACAGACGCCTCAAAAATGGGATCGACAGGAAGTGCAAAATGGCTTAGCAGGAATGGCTAGCAGACAAAAGTATGGATGTAGAAGCTTATCTCACTAGGGGTAAGATAGATACTGCCTACAGGAAAATTAAAGAGACCTTTGGAGAGAAGAGAACCACGTGTATGAATATCAAGAGCTCAGATGGAAACCCAGTTCTAAGCAAAGAAGGGAAGGCAGAAAGGTGGAAGGAGTATATAGAAGGTTTATACAAGGGTGATGTATTTGAGGACAATATTATGGAAATGGAAGACGATGTAGATGAAGACGAAATGGGAAATACGATACTGCGTGAAGAGTTTGACAGAGCACTGGAAGACCTGAGTCGAAACAAGGCCCCCGGAGTAGACAACATTCCATTAGAATAACTGACGGCCTTGGGAGAGCCAGTCATGACAAAACTCTACCAGCTGGTGAGCAAGATGTATGGAGACAGGTGAAATACTCTCAGACTTCAAGAAGAATATAATAATTCCAATCCCAAAGAAATCAGGTGCTGACAGATGTGAAAATTACCGAACAATCAGTTTAATAAGCCACAGCTGCAAAATACTAACACGAATTCTTTACAGACGAAAGGAAAAAACTGGTAGTTGCGGACCTCGGGGAGGATCAGTTTGGATTCCGTAGAAATGTTGGAACACGTGAGGCAATACTGACCTTACGACTTATCTTAGAAGAAAGATTAAGAAAAGGCAAACCTACGTTTCTAGCTCTTGTAGACTTAGAGAAAGCTTTTGACAATGTTGACTGGAATACTCTCATTCAAATTCTAAAGGTGGCAGGGGTAAAATACAGGGAGCGAAAGGCTATTTACAATTTGTACAGAAACCAGATGGCAGTCATAAGAGTCGAGGGGCATGAAAGGGAAGCAGTGGTTGGGAAAGGAGTGAGACAGGGTTGTAGCCTCTCCCCGATGTTATTCAATCTGTATATTGAACAAGCAGTAAAGGAAACAAAAGAAAAATTTGGAGTAGGTATTAAAATTCATGGAGAAGAAGTAAAAACTTTGAGGTTCGCCGATGACATTGTAATTCTGTCAGAGACGGCAAAGGACTTTGAAAAGCAGTTGAACGGAATGGACAGTGTCTTGAAAGGAGGATATAAGATGAACATCAACAAAAGCAATACGAGGATAATGGAATGTAGTAAAATTAAATCGGGTGATGCTGAGGGAATTAGATTATGAAATGAGACACTTAAAGTAGTAAAGGAGTTTTCCTATTTAGGAAGTAAAATAACTGATGATGGTCGAAGTAGAGAGGGTATAAAATGTAGACTGGCAATGGCAAAGAAAGCGTTTCTGAAGAAGAGAAATTTGTTGATATCGAATATAGATTTATGTATCAGGAAGTCGTTTCTGAAAGTATTTGTTTGGAGTGTAGCCATGTATGGAAGTGAAACATGGACGATAAATAGTTTGGACAAGAAGAGAATAGAAGCTTTCGAAATGTGGTGGTACAGAAGAATGCTGAAGATAAGATGGATAGATCACGTAACTAATGAGGAGGTATTGAATAGGATTGGAGAGAAGTTTGTGGCACAACTTGACTAGAAGGAGGGATCGGTTGGTAGGTTGTTTTGAGGCATCAAGGGATCACAAATTTAGCATTGGAGGACAGCGTGGAGGGTAAAAATCGTAGAGGGAGACCAAGAGATGAATACACTAAGCAGATTCAGAAGGAAGTAGGTACTGGGATATCAAGAAGCTTGCACAGGATAGAGTAGAATGGAGAGCTGCATCAAACCAGTCTCAGGACTGAAGACAACAACAACAATTCCCATTGACTCTTAACAGACTAAACGTAGTGTGAAATGATAATAAATCAAGACCCTACGCTGCCGACAGGCGTTGAAATACCGGGTGATCAAAAAGTCAGTATACATTTGAAAACTGAATAAATCACGGAATAATGTAGACAGAGAGGTACAAAGTGACACACATGCTAGGACTGACAAGGGGTTTTATTAGAAGCATAAAAATACAAACTTTCAAAAACTGTCAGAAAGATGGCGCTTCATCTGAGCAGAATAGCAATAATTAGCATAACAAAGTAAGACAAAGCAAAGATGATGTTCTTTACAGGAAATGCTCAATATGTCCACCACCACTCCTCAACAATAGCTGTATTCGAGGAATAATGTTGTGAACAGCACTGTAAAGCATGTCCGGAGTTATGGTGAGGCATTGGCGTCGCATGTTGTCTTTCAGCAGCCCTAGAGATGTCGGTCGATCACGATACACTTGCGACTTCAGGTAACCCCAAAGCCAATAATCGGTATGTAGACCTGGGAGGCCAAGCATGACGAAAGTGGCGGCTGAGCACACGATCATCATTAGACGACGCGATGAAGAGATCTTTCAAGCGGCTAGCAGCACTTCGTTGTTGTTTTTTTGTTCTAATAAAACCATATGTCATTCCAAGCAAGTGTGTCAATTTTTACCTCTCTATCTACATTATTCAGTGGTTTATTAAGTTTTCAAGTTTACACTTACTTTTTGATTACCCGGTACATCAACGGGGACAGACGAAAATGTGTGCCCCGACTGGGACTCGAACCCAGGATCTCCTGCTTACATAGCAGACGATGAAGGTGTTACCGATGGTATCTGTTGTTTCGGACTTGTCCGTAAGAACAGATACCATCTTCATGTAGTTCAGGCTAACCGTTCTTCTTCTCTCTGGATGCACGAACTCTTACGGGACTCGGTAAGATTGTCTGTACCGAGTAATGAGTGTAATGGGCAGAGGCACTACGAATGTAGTGTGTGGACATTAAGTTGGGAATGTGGGTCTCACGGGGAGCGAGCAAGGGATAAGTCCCTGCAGTCGCACTATCCTCTGTGCCCTCCGTGGCTCAGATGGATCAGCCTGCACGGTACCTCAGCGTGTTCGGTCAGAGGGTTACGTGCCCTCTGTAATAAAAAAAAAAACTGAGATCAACAACGAACTGCAATAGATGTCTTACGACGTCCGCCCCGAGCAAATGCAACGAACAAAAGGGAACAAAATGAGATTAAAAAAAAAAGATGGATAGAGCGTCTGCCATGTAAGCTGGAGATCTCGGGTTCGAGTCCCAGTCGGGCCACGCATTTTCAATTGTCCCCGTTGATGTATATCAACGCATGTCAGCAGAGTAGGGTCTTGATTTAATTATCGTTTCATTTTAGAGCACTGCAAGGTCACCGATGGTAGCTGTTCTTTCGGACATGTCCGAAAGGACAAATACCATCTTCATATAAATGTGGGGTACGTTAGAATGTCAGTGGTGTTTGTTGCAGGATTCTAGTGCGAGTCGTTTAGAAGATGTCGTATTTTGAAAAGTTCTCACACGGACCCTTGTGCAATACCTGTGGTAGCTCACACTAAAGAACAACGTAATTGCATACACCAGTTATGTGGGTTCAGGATAATAAAGAGACAACAACGACTGCACCACATGTGCTAGCATTTCATAGGCGATGCCCCAGCAGGCTGCAGTAATACTTCGTTACGAGTCATGGGGTGTAGTTGGAATGCCCTTGTAGAGAGCGTCTTTCAGCAGTCCCCACGAAGAAAAGTCGACAGGTGTCAAATCCGTGAAATGAGCCGGCGAAAGTACAGGTCCTTTGCGTCGAATGCAACGATTTGAAAACAATTCGTTAAGACAGGTCCCAGTCCTTCGTGGACTATGGGTTGGAAGCCATCGTATTTTGGTACCACAGGTCAAGTTCCTCCTAGTCTGCAGAGGAAAGTCTTCTAGTATCTGTGTAAAATGGTCTGTTGGGAGGCTGAATCAGTTTTGCGTGCTCAGTATTCCATCAAGGAGAATGTGCCTATGTGCTGATGGTTCACTATCCGACAACACACTGTACATTCCATGGACGCTGACGTTCCATCTGCCGAAGCTAATGAGGATTGTCAACAGACAACCAGTGCATGTTTCGGCGGTTTACCTGGCCATGATTGGTAAATGGGGATTCATCACAAACAAGAAATGTGTTACATCTGGAGTATCCTGTCTTAACGCCGATCTACAGAACTTTCTCATAATCTTTTCCATGCAGCTCTTGATGGACAGAGATGTGATAGCGTAGTAACCTACGTCGATGGAAAATGCAAAAGACACTAGCCTGACTCATGAAACTGCATTGTGCGATTTCGCTGGAGCTAACTCCCTGATCAAGTGCAACAGCAGCAAGAATGTTAGTTTCTCCCTCTTCTTTCGTCACTTGTTTCCTTCTGTTAGGTCGTCTAGGTGTTACACTAGCACTTTCGTGTAACTGGTTGAAGAAGTTGATAAATAATTGCTGAGATGATTGAATTTTATTGGGATGTCTTGTCACATATACTGCAAAAGAACGAAATGCATTCTTTCTACACTCTCTATACATCATGAGCATGTCAGCTCTCTCTGCATTCGTAAATCACATTGTCCTCTCAAGGTCTGCTGCGTGGACTCTCACACGCTCACTGATCAGCTAGTAGCAGTGCACTCAAGGAACACACTAACACACCGTAAGCGAACATAACAACATCGTACGTCGCATCTACGCGGGTTGAGTGGCACAAAGACGTGTCGGTGTAGAAACTTTGCACGATACGGTATCTCGTAAGCGAATCACATTGGAATCCTGCAACAAATACTATTGACGAGAGCTGATTTCTCAGGAGGGGGCAGAATAAGGTTACGATTGTGAATGGGGCTGTAATCAGTTACTCTCGGTTGCACAACTGATACGTAAACTTTATTTAAAGAAATTAAAATTTTAAAGCAATCTCTTAAGAAAAACGCAATTGACTGTATGACGGCTGAAGGCCTTAGAAGTCAGAAGAACAATTCCAAATAGCACATATTAAGACAAATACTTCTTTTTAAAAGAAACTGTAACACGGCTGAAGACCTGATTACACTCGTAAAAGAAGTGAAATTGTCACTCGGCTGAAGAGCACAAACAATTTCAAATAACAAACGGCTGAAGGCCTGTACTAGAAGTCAGGAAAACAATTCCAAACAGCACACATCTCAACAAATACCTTGCTTTTAAAACAAGTTTGCTTAAAAAAAGCTTATTGTAAAACAGCTGAAGGCCTTATTATGAAAGAGGTGAAATTATTGCTCAGCTGAAGGCCACACCAACAATAACTAGAAAATTACAAATACCATTAAAACAACATCACAATCTAAGGAATCAGGACAAGCGGTTGTCAGCAAGTGTTCCAAGGGTCGGCCTGGGAAGGTAACTGAAATATAAGGTAAGAAGAGACAAGCAGCCAAGAGTTGAACTCACGTAACAGGTTGGCAACTTGACTAGGGGCAGCTTACGCGCCGACCGACCGACTAACCAAACCGCCTAACGTCCAATCACAACTACAACGATGGAATATTTCTAGGCAAGGGCGAAGAGATAGACAGCACTACGTCATCAGAAAACACCCAAGGCCAAAGGAAAAACTAGAATCAAGCACTACGTATTCAGAAAATACCCAAAGCCAAAGGAAACACTAGAATCAAGGTAGACCTCCCAAAAAAATATGCACAGTACAATACAAGAGGCTGTCGAACTACACGCCGTGTCGGACAGCATCAATATGACGAGGAAAGGTACACTGCCGGAAAAGTATTCTAACCTCCACGGCAGGTAACTAGGCCGTTAGCGGCCGCAAGGCAGAAAATACCGCTGGTTGCACTTCACTAATAAGAATAATACTAAATTCAATTATGAATAACAAGTAGAGAAAGACGGCTGCAATATTTCACCGCCTCGGAACACTTGACTCGTTGCTCCCATGCTCAGTGCCCCTGGGAGCAACAACCCACAAACCAAATGCGAGATCTCAGAATAGTCGAAGTTGCATTAGCAGTTAACACTTAACTGAAACGTCCGGGGTATGGTGTGCAACGAAGTCGTCGCTCTCGCAGCTACCCCTCCTCGATCCGGCAGTGACAGCACACTGTCAGCGGCCCCAGCTTGCCCTTGCGATGCACGGACCTGCTCACTGCTGCGCCCCCAATCGACCTGATGTCCGTTCGCCACTCCTCCTCCACATAACGCGACCTGGAAATACTAGCATTCGCTCCAAAGATAGTAACACAGTACTCGTATCGATAAGCGCTGCTGCTGCCACTCACGGGCAGGTAAGCCAGCAACTTAGTGACGCCAGTAAATCGAATAAGAAACGGGATGCCATAATCGCAATGACAACATGCCAAGCAATAAGTGGCATGAACACGAACCGCGCAAGACTCAACCGATTTTCTAATTTACCCAACATTTTCTTTTTTTGTTGTTGTTAATGTCAATAGGCTTGGTTCCATTTTTTAAAAAAATGTATGTTTGTACAAAAACACACCATCTAAGTTTTATTACAATCTCTTTATTGGCTAACAGTACGAGCCCCTGCCTAGCAGTCCCCTCTGTGAAAGCCACATATCAGTATCACTATCCATTTTCACAATACCTGTGGTGAATGTTCCAGGTGATTCACCAAAATGGTTCAAATGGCTCTGAGCACTATGGGACTTAACTTCTGAGGTCATCAGTCCCCTAGAGCTTAGAACTACTTAAGCCTAACTAACCTAAGGATATCACACACATCCATGCCCGAGGCAGGATTCGAACCTGCGACCGTAGCGGTCGCGCGGTTCCAGACCGTAGCGCCTAGAACCGCTCGTCCACTGACGGCCGGCAGTGGTTCACCCTGCATACGATTTTACGCAGAGGGAATTTCAAAGCCTGTGCATCAAACGTGTAAGGTTGATGGATAATGTCATGGGGAACAACGTTTGTTAGTGATAAAATGTTTGCTGACTTTCCAGCGACGCTTGGCGTCCTTTAGTATTCGCCGGCACGGAGGCCGGAGGTTTTCAAATTTTCCTTCCAGCCCGTCTGCCCCTGTCACCGGCGCAACCATCACAGCATCTAAACCTGCGGCAACCGAGACACAAAACTACGGGAAGCGCGGTTGTTAAAGCAGGCCGACCTGGGTTTCTTCGAGCCTGGAAAGCTTTATGGGACCCGCTCAGCCTGCCATCAATCCAGCGTGACTATCCAGGTAGATGTTTGCGTAGGTAGTTTACTGCAGCCCATTTATCATGGTGGTGGGAGCAGCGAAATGAATAAACCCAGACTGAGAAGAAAATAAGACCAGAGGAATATACAGGGTGTTCAGCAATTCCCGTTACAAACTTCTAGAACATGTAGACGGGAGTAAGTAGATAATATTTTGAAAGGGAACTCAAGTCCGTAAACGTACTGTTTCCGTGCTACAGCCATTTGAAAACATGTTGGTAACACGACCGCATTTACAAGTAATTTTTTAGATATGACCCAGTACATAAGTTAATAAAAGAGACACGATCAATTTTTGGTGTACTTGTCGACGGGTTCTCTTCAACGTGATGCAGTACGGTCTCTTCCAATTCGAGCGTGCTGCATCTCCTTTGAGCTCCACTGTCCTGCCTCTTGACGAAGAAGGTACCCCTTTCCGGAAGCCTTTGTGTAATTGTGGTGAAAATGCTATGGGGTCGGACGTTGTGGATAACGACCTTGATGAAGGTGACCAGCACCATACAGAAGGATCATGTCGGTACATTCTGGAAACATGTTAACAACCATGATGCTCTAACACTCACAGACACGTGAATGAGCCTCGAACCAGGTTAGAGAGGTAGGACGGAGATCAAATGACAGCCGAATCGACGTAACCCCCCCCCCCCCCCTCTCAACATGACTACCCTGTTAAATACCCAATTAGCAAACATGTTTTTAAACGGCTGTAGCACGGAGACGGTACGTTTCCGGACTTGAGTTCCAGTTCAGGATATTATGTACTCACTCTCCTCTACAAGTCCTATCAGTTTGTAACGGGAATTTCCGAACAACCTGCATACCAGCCACGAAACAAAGACCAGGCCCAGTGGGATAGAAGTTGTTGTGCGTTTATGAGACAGATTGATATGAATCGGTTGGTGTCTCGTAATGAAAATTGTGTAAAAAGTTACCATGCACTCATTTAGGGTCCTCGAGTACGTTACATGTTTGTAAGTCGGACCAGCAGTTTCCTCATTCCAAAAGTATTTTGAAAGAAGAATAAGATTTAGTGGCTGACAAGTGTGTGGAAATATACGCGCCAGGATAGGCGAGAGCGCTAACGCGCTTCTTCCTCGACTCGGGTAGGCGCGCCGGCCGCGGATGGAATCCGTCCGGCGGATTAAAGAACGAGGGCCGGTGTGCTGGCCAGCCTGGATGTGGTTTTTAGGCGGTTTTCCACATCGCGCTAGGTGAATACAGGGCTGATCCCTACGTTCCGCCTCAGTTACACGACTCGCCGACATCTGAACACTTTCGCACTATTCCATGAATTACACTAGACGCAGACAGCTGGGGTGCACTAATCCCGTTCGAGAGGGTGGCGGCATGAAGGGCATCCGGCCACCCCTTTCCACTAACCTTGCCAAATCCGTTCCTAACAATGCCGACCCTGCGTCCGTGTGGGACATGGCACCAGTAAAAAAGAAGAAGAAGTGTGTGGAAATATGTGTTAAGGACTTGAGAAAATTTAGGGCAAGCATTGACTGAAATACAAAAAGCACTTAAATAAAAAGATAACCTTCTGGTAGTATTATGCAACTTCATGCGAAGAAAACTTTATGTGAAAGACAAGTTTCTTTTCATACAGGTACTTTTTAGATTAACATAATATGCAAAGCGAACTTCATATTTACTAAAATGTATTGAGGATTTTAGAGTGAACTATTTTGGCCACTTACAACGAATTCTCCGAATCCGCAGTAAACGTCCTGGAAAATGTAAATAAGATTAATATAAGTGGAATCATATTTGGCTGAAACACACAAAGTTACAGAAAGTAAAATTCAGAAATCTTACTTTAATTAGCGTTCCAGTATAATAAACATCTTCAAGTTCTTAGATGCAAAGGATCTTGACTTCCAGAAATAGTTCTGCTTACTACAGGAAACATGTATTAGAGGCGACCTGACGATAGTGCGAGTTGAGAATAGCCAGTGCAAATCGAAAGAGGGTGAAGTTGGAGAAGAGACCGTTCGTATCGAAATATGTCGAAATGAAAAAGACAAACGACAAATAAAATCCACCATTTTATGGACTGTAATGACCCAAAATGAATCTTTTTGTGATACTCGGTAATTGATACCCATCTGATCACGAGTGTTCCTTTGGTGTAGTTGATCCTAGTTGTAGTTAATCTTTCTTAGTAGTTGAAACTCAGTTCACATTTAGCCTGAGAAAAGGCTGTCTCTACATTTGCCAGTGTTTATTACCATCCAGTTAAGCCCACTACCGATTCTTTAAAGAATCGATCTCCTATGTGTAAAATAACGTCAAATGCCTGGTTACTCGCTCCCAAATGCTGGGTGAATGTAGGCTGGTTAGTTCGCGCTGTTAGTTACACAACCTAAAGACTGTTTTTTTGCTCGAGTCATCGGCCTTCTGGCTGGTTTGATGCGGCCCTGCACGACATCCTCTCCTGTGCCAATCTTTTCATCTCAGAGTAGCGCTTGAAACCATTCATTAATTATTTGTTGGATATATTCCAATCTCTGACCTCCTCTACAGTTTGTGCCCACTGCAACTCCCTCTAGTACAATGGACGTTATTCCCTGAAGCCATAGCAGATGTCATATTATTTTGTACCTCCTTCTTGTCAGTATTTCCCATATATATCTGTTCTCGCCGATTCTGTGGAGTACCTTCTCATTTCTTACCTTATGAGTCCACTTAATTTTCGACATTCTTCTGTAACACCACACCTCAAATTTTCCTGCGGTTGCTATTGCGGTTTTCCCACAATTCACATTTCACGACCATACAATGAAGTGCTCCAAACGTACATTCTCAGAAAATTCTTCTTCAAGTAATGGTTTATGTTTGATACCAAAAGACTTCTCTTGGAAGAAATGCTCTCTTTTCTAGAGCTCGTATGCTTTTTATGTCCTCCTTGTACCGTCCATCATGTATTATTTTGCTGCCTTTTGCAGAATTTCTTAGCTTCGTTTACTTCGTGAACTCTAATCCTGATGTAAAGTTTCTCTCTGTTCTCGTTTCTGCTCCTTCTCAATACTTCCGTTTTTCATCGGTTTACTCCCAATCCATATTATGTATTCATTACAAAGTCCATTCAGTTCAATACATCATGTGGCTGTTCCGCACTTTATTGATATCCTTTCACCTTGAATTTTCATCCCACTCTTCAAATTTTCTTTTATTTAATTATATCCATTTCTGTCAGTGCTTATTCCGTGACAGTATTGCTTTCCTAAAATAATGAAGAACCGCCGTCAATCACAATCGTGTTTTTATTTCAATGCACGATGCATTTCGAGCCCTAGGGACTCATCTTCATGTGCACTCGACGATCTACATCGATTAGTTTTCCAGATATAAGTTAATTCTGGTCCTGGTAAGTTACAATGATATATTACAAAGCGGTCGCATTGTAAATATAACTTCACAAAACTAATATAATACTTTTCGATTTGTATTAGTTTTGTAAACTTACATTCACAATGTGCCCGTTTTGTGATACACTGTCTCAATGTTGTCAGGACCTGAATTGACCTAAATCTGGAAAAATAATCGATGTAGACTGTCAAAGCACCCGAAGATCAGCCGTCATGGCTCGCATCGTGCGCTGAAATAAAATCACGATTGTGACCGAAGGCCGTTGTTCTTTAATGTACTTTCTTTTATTACCGCCATTGCTCCTCCGATATATAGATTGAATACTATGGTCGAAAGACTTCCTCCCTGTCTTACACCCTTTTTAATCCCAGCATTTCGTTCGTGGCCTTCCAGTCTATTTGTTTCCTCTTGTGTCTTGTACATGATGAATGTCACCCATCTTTCCCTATAGCTTACCCGTATTTTTCTCAGAATTTCGAAGGGCTTGTACCATTTTACACTGTAGAACCCTTTTTCCAGGTCCACAAATCCAATGAACGTGTTTTGATTTTTCTACAGTCTTACATCCAACATCAACCGCAACGATAGAACTGCTTCTCAGGTGGCTTCGCCTTTTCTAAAACTAAACTGAGGTCATCTAACACATCTTCAATTTTCTTTTCCATTTTTCTGGACAACATTCTTGCCTCTAATTTGGATGCACGAGCTATTAAGCTGGTTGTGCGATGATTCTCGCACTTGTTGACTCTTTCTACCTCCGGAATTGAGCGAATTACATTTTTCCGAAAGTCTAATGGTGTAAATAAAAGTACGTCAAATGGTTTTACAAATTCTGATGGAATGTTGTCCATCTCTTCAGCCTTATTTGATCTTAAGTCGTTCAAATCTCTTCTAAATTCTGACTTTAGTACTGCCCCTTGTCTCTTTCCTGTCGACTCCTGTTTCTTCTTATATCATATCATAAGACAAGCCCTTCCTCTCATAGAAGTCTTCAGTGTACTCGTTCCACCTATTCGTTCTCACCTATGCATTTAACAGTGAAATGTTCATTGCATTCTTAATGTCACCGCCCTTGCTTTTAATTTCAATGAATGTTGTTTTGACTTTTCTGTATGCTGTACGTACCGAATCACACGTTCAGTATCCTAAAATACTCTATTTCTTCATGTTCTGCTTACGATATGGGCCAAACCTGAAATGCTATTGTCGGCGTTGGGTTGTTATCGATTCTGATGAGAAAAACTCTGTCACTGAAATGCTCATAGTAACCCATTCTCTGCCTTGCCTTCTGTTCACAACGAATCCTACGCCCGTTATATCATTTTCTTCTGCTGTTGATATTATACTGTACTCGTCTGACCAGAAATCCATCTCTTCATTCCATTTCACTTCACTGCCCTCACTGCATCTAGATTTAGCCATAAAATTTACTTTTTCAGATTTTTGTTGTTGTTGTTGTTGGTTCAGTCTTTTTCTCATGGTCACCTCCTCCTTTGCAGTTCCCTCCAGGAGATGGGGGACTAATCCATAATCTTTTGCCAGTGGAGAGATCATCATGACTCGTTTTGAATTACAGGCCACATATCCTGCCGATACACGTTATGTGTCGTTGATACGTGGTTTCCATTGCCTCCTGCATCCTCATACCGTTGATCATTGCTGATTATTCTGCGTTTTAGTAGCAATTTGTCACCCCTATGGCAAGAGAGAGCCCTGAACCTCTGTCTGCTCCTCCGCGTTCTTGGACAAGGCTGTCGACAGATCACAGTGATTTCTTATGCCGGAAGTCTTGCGCCGCCGTTGCTGGTGATTTTTATTCAAGATTTAAGCAGTGCCGGTATTCGAACCTGGTACTCAGGACATATGTATTACTAGTCAGAGACGCCACGCCTAAAGCATGGTTCTTCACACCCTCAAGAAATATATACAGTTTTTGTCTTTAATTCGTGACTTATTGTTATAAGCTTTAAATGTTTTAAAAGAGAGATGGGGCCCCTCCACGCCCGCACCAACGTGGTGACCAGACCAAAAGTTCCACTCTCACCTCCGTCAACATGTTAGTTATCTAATAGGTGGATCACAGGATGCTGGGCTGTGATGTTATCCGTGCGTCTGGGAAAGACTACGCATAACACTGTCCATCAGGTGATAGATAGTGGACGAAGCGCGAGCGAGGGTAGCAATTTGAAGAGCAGAGGGAAAAAAGTGCTAAGGGTCGTGCCGTGGGAAAAAAACCTCTGCTCCAGTGGGATGGGTAGCAAGAGCAGTAGTGGCTTACTAGCTGCGACAGTTCATGCAAGGTTGGATTTGTTAGTATGGGTATCATGCATCATTACCGTGGCAAGCGATGGCGATGTACCCCAGTTTTCTGCAGCCGCTGCATTCCTGGAACAATCAAGATCGTTATATAGTAGTGGGAGATCGGCCATTGATCATCTCACTGTGTGGGGGGTGTGTGGAGCTTGTCTGCATGCTGTGTACGGTACGGCTTCCCTGTGTGGTGCCAGTTATTCGGCAAGTGTGTTCCAGCTGGATATCCAGTAATGGTGTCTGATTAACAGCGGCTCACCTGTACCGTTGTGTTTTCGTTTACTTGGCATTAAATGTAAACTCAAACCTGTTAATGAGTAGTTTATGATAATACTTCAAATGTAAAATGTAAACTTTCACGGCCGGAACTGTCATGATTAATAAAATTCTTTTCCGGGCTATTATGCCGTGGTCTGATGGATTTCGCATTGTAACCCAACGTTTCGTTGTCCTCTATCGAACAGAACGTTCAGAAAAGTCTGTTCAATTCAGTTGCGCTGCCACCAAGACTCTATGGCTTGCCGAAGGTTCATAAACAACTTGTTCCTCTGAGACCTATAGTGAGTGCCATTGGTTCGCCCACCTATTCTATTGCCAAGTTTTTGACAACGCTATTACGGCCGCATGTGGGACGATCGGACTCCTATATCAAGAATTCTGCACATTTCATCAGTAAATTAAGCGGCATAGTGGTCCAGCCGGAGGACATGTTAGTCAGTTTCGATGTGGCATCGCTATTTACTATGGTTCCTCTCAATGAGGTGTTGCAACAGCTGAATAGAATTTTTCCTCCCGACATTGCAGAACTATTTAAATATTGCCTTACGACCACATATTTCAAATGGAACGATGAGTTCTACGAACAGACTGATGGCGTGGCAATGGGGAGCCCCTTAAGCCCGGTTATAGCTAACTTTTTCATGGAAAAATTCGAGGCGCAGGCTCTAGAAACTGCCAACAAAAAACCGAATATCTGGTTCCGCTACGTAGATGATATGTTTGTGTTGTGGAGGCATGGAAGAGAGGAACTAGGCCGTTTTCACAAACATCTAAACGGTATTAATCCGAAGATTCAGTTTACCATGGAGGAGGAGGCAGAAGGGAGACTAAATTTTCTGGATGTGCTAGTTTACAAGAAACAGGATGGTAGCTTAGGCCATACAGTTTACCGGAAACCCACGCACACGGATCGTTATCTACACCGGGATTCGAACCACCACCCACAACAAAAGCGAGGCATAATAAAAACGTTGGCGGATAGAGCGAGGAACATCTGTGAACCTGGGCTGCTTGAAACGGAACTGGAACACCTCACTGATGCATTACTCAGGAATGGTTACTCGGCTGCTGAGATAAAAAGAGCGTTAAGACCGCCGCGTGAAAATCATAGCAATGCACAAGCGCTTGCAAAATCGAAAGTTTTCCTGCCTTTTATTAAGGACGTCACTGACCGCACAGGGAAAATATTGAAAAAACGGAATATCGCGGTGATTTACAAACCTACCCGGAAGATACAAGAACACCTGAGATTGGCTAAGGATGCTCGTAAACCGCTAGAAAAAGCAGGAGTTTACAGGATCCCGTGTAGTTGTGGGGAGGTATATGTGGGTACCACAAAAAGAACGGTAAAAAAACGACTAGAAGAGCACAAGGGCAATTGTAGAAGGGGAGAGATTGATAGATCAGCTGTTGCGGAAACGCTTTGCAGTCAGGAGACCACCACATTTATTTTGATAGAACTCAAGTACTGGCAGCCACAAGCGGATATCATGAAAGGCTTCACAGAGAGGCTATAGAGATTATGAAACACCCCAGGAATTTTAATAGGAAGGAGGAGGGCGTGAAATTGAATGACATCTGGATGCCGGTGCTGAAGAAGATGTGTGCCAGTCTTCCGCCATGGGATGATAGCAACAGCGGACGGCGGCAACCGACAACGGCCAATTGCGCTCGCGTATTCAAAACATGTGACGTCACGCCTATGCGCGGGAGCACGCGAAAACAAAAATTTGCTGCAGTCAGTAGTGAGACAGTGTGTGTTTCGGAAGTTAACAGAAGCCACGAACCCCCTTGAAGATGTCCTCCGCAGATAGGGACGAAACGTTGGGTTACAATGCGAAATCCATCAGACCACGGCATAATAGCCCGGAAAAGAATTTTATTAATCAATACTTCAAATTTTTAAATTCAGTCGAAAATTATACGAAATGTTGAAAATCAAATTATGTTGCCCCTGGAAGCCTTTATACAGGGAGACTGCAACGTTCTGGCAGTTTAGCAGTGTATATTGAGGTGACAAAAGTCATGGGATACTTCATGATGTCGAGTCGGACCTCTTTTTGCACGACTTAGTGCAGAAACTCGACGTGACTTGGAATGAACTAGTCTTTGGAAGTCCCCTGCAGAAATATTGTGCCTTATTGCCTCTATAGTCCTCCATAATTGCGAAATTGCTGTCAGTGCAGGATTTTTTGCACGAACTGACGTCTGTATTATGTCCCACAAATGTTCGATGGGATACGCGTCGGGTTATCTGGGTCGCCAAATCTTTCGGGTCATAGATCATCTCATTCCTTCAAACAAGTCTCGAACAACTGTGTCCCGCTGAAATAGTTTCTTGGGAACGTGAAGTCCATGAATAACTGCAAATGGCGTCCAAGTAGCTGGACATAGCCATTTCCAGTCAATGATTCCGTTCATTTCGAACAAAGGACCCAGTCCATTCCACGTAAACACTGTCCATAAAATTATGGAGCCACACTTCTAGCTTGCTCAATTCCTTGCCGACAACTTGCGCCCATGACTTCGTGGGGGCTGCGATACACTCTAACCTTATCATCTGCTCTTATCAACTGATATTAGGTCTCATCCGACCGGACCGTGGCTTTCCAGTCGTGGAAGGTCCAACGGATATGGTCACGAGCCCGAGAGAGGCGATGTCTAACGGATACGTCAGTCGTATTGATTTATGCGGTTATTTACGCAGTGTTGCTTGTCTGTTAGCACTGACAACTCTACACAAACTCCGCTGCTCTCGGCCCGTAAGTGAAGATTGCCGGAGACTACTGTCCGTGGTGAGTGGCAATGCCTGAAATGTGGTATTCTCGGCACATTCCTGACGCTGTGGATCTCGGAATATTGAATTCACTAACAATTTCGGAAATGGAATAACCCGTGTGTATAGCTCCAACTACCACTCCGCGTTCAAAGTCTGCTCGTTATCGTCGTGCGGGCATAATCACGTCGGAGTTCTTTTCGATTGAATCACCTGAGTACAAAACGACAGCTCCGCCAATGCACTGCCCTTTTACGTCTTATGTACGCGATGCCAAAGCCATGCGTATTTGTGAATATCACTATCCTATGACTTTTGCTACCTCAGTGTACACGGCCTTGCAAAACTGAAGCACGAGGTAGATAAACTCACGTTACACATCAACTACTCAGTGCAAATGAATTACAGTGAGGGAGCATATTCTCTGGGGTCTGCCAGTTGTGCACAGAAAACTGGACGCCACATGGCATGAGATCAGCGTGACAGTAGTGCCATATATATATATATATATATATATATATATATATATATATATATATATATATATATATATATATATATATATATATATATATAAAATCCTGAGAATCGAGAATATATATATATACAATCCTGAGAATCTAGAATCTCAACCATTTTTGTCTGTCATCGATATCGATACTAGCAACGTAATGGTCTTGAGAATTCCAAGACGATATCAAAATCTCTACATTAGTTCCTCAGACTATCCCGAGCATACAAAAAAGAAATGAGCAGGAGATTTCAATTTATATGTGCAGAGAGAGAACGTATAATAAAACCTTTTTTATTTACTTACTAAAACGTGACTACAATTTACTTTTTTTATTTGTTTTTGACGAGTGGTAAATGCAATAAATGTTCAAAAGGCAAAATATATTTTTCATCTCATATAATTACAAATCAATAATTTCAGATTTTTTACTTTACCTGTACTGTAAAACCTTGCTTCTTGCCAAACTTCATGATTCTATGTCAACGGCAAGCATCCTATGGTTTTGATGAGTGAGCTTTCGCGTATCAAAACATGTGACATAAATGATCATATCTTTTGATTGAAAGGACTTATATGCTATAAATTTTTAAACGACCAAGGTACAACAGACTTAAATATCTGACAGAAATTTAAATTTGATACGTCTACCAGTTCCTGAGGAAATGGGTTCTTAACAGTCTGACAGACAGATAGAGAGACGGATGACAAAGCGAACCTACAAGGGTTCCGTTTTTACAGATTGATCCACGGAATGATAAAAATCAAAGGGCAAATTGGAAGAAGTACAAGTGTGACGCGTGCAGCCCTCGAGTTTGGTACTGCTCACAGCACTGTTTCACGTGCATGGGGCCCGTTCCGAACTACAGAGACTGCTGTCCGAAGGAAAGGAGTGGTAGACCGCGGTCAACTGCAATAGCAGATGACGTTACATTGTACAGCACGCAAGAAGGGACCCAAGTAAACAGCGGTACAATTGCAGCCACATTTACACTCTGGCCATTAAAATTGCTACACCAAGAAGAAATGCAGATGATAAACGGGTATTAATTGGACAAATATATTATACTTGAACTGAAATGTGATTACATTTTCAAGCAGTTTGGGGGGATGGATCCTGAGAAATCAGCACCCAGAACAACCACCTCTGGCCATAATAACGGCCTTGATACGCCTAAGCATTGAGTCAAACAGAGCTTGGATGGCGTGTACAGGTACAGCTGCCCATACAGCTTCAACACGATAACACAGTTCATCAAGAGTAGTGCCTGGTGTATTGAGACGAGCCAATTGCTCAGCCACCATTGACCAGACATTTTCAGTTGGTGAGAGATCTTGAGAATGTGCTGGCCAGGGCAGGAGTTGAACATTTTCTGTATCCAGAAAGGCCGTACAGGACCTGCAACATGCGGTCGCGCATTATTTTGCTGAAATGTTGGATTTCGCAGGGATCGAATGAAGGATAGATCCACGGGTCGTAACACATCTGAAATGTAACGTCCACTGTTCAAAGTACCGTCAATGCGAACAAGAGGTGACCGAGACGTGTAACCGGTGGCATCCCATACCATGATGCCGGCTGATACGCTAGTATGACGGTCACGAATACACGCTTCCAATGTGCGTTCACTGCGATATCGCCAAACACGGATGCGACTAACATGATGCTGTAAACAGAACCTGGATTCATCCGAAAAAATGACGTTTTGCCATTCGTGCACCCAGGTTCGTCGTTGAGTACACCATCGCAGGCGCTCCTGTCTCTGATGCAGCGTCAAGGCTAACCGCAGCCATGGTCTCCGAGCTGATAGTCCATGCTGCTGCAAACGTCATCGAACTGTTCGTGCAGATGGTTGTTGTCTTGCAAACGTCCCCATCTGTTGACTCAGTTATCGAGACATGGCTGCACGATCCGCTACAGCGATGCGGATAAGATGCATGTCATCTCGACTGCTAGTGATACGAGGCCGATGGGATCCAACACGGCGTTCCGTATTACCCTGCTGAACCCACCGATTCCATATTCCGCTAACAGTCATTGGATCTCGACCAAAACGAGCAGCAATGTCGCGATACGATAAACCGCAATCGCGTTAGGCTACAATCCGACCTTCATCAAAGTCGGAAACGTGATGGTACGCATTCCTCCTCCTTACACGAGGCATCTCAACAACATTTCACCAGGCAACACCGTTCAACTGCTGTTTGTGTATGAGAAATCGGTTGGAAACTTTCCTCATGTGAGCACGTTGTAGGTGCCGCTACCGGCGCCAACCTTGTGTGAATGCCCTGAAAAGCTAATCATTTGCATATCACAGCATCTTCTTCCTGTCGGTTAAATTTCGCGTGTGTAGCACGTCATCTTCGTGGTGTGGTAATTTTAATGGCCAGTAGTCTAACAAGACGGCAAGGCACACATTTTCATGATCCACAGTGGCACGGCGACTGCAAAGGGTGTGGTGTCTGTGCCTGACGACCAGTACGTTGTGTCCCGTCCACGCTGGCTATCTGTGGCAATACTTGCGATGGCACCAAGAGCTTTGGGCCGGATCAGTGAGGTGTGGAGCGTCGTGGGCTATTCTTGGGTGATAGAAGATCGAATATGAGTAGTGATTCAGGACGTATCCTCACTGGGAGAGAGGTTGGAACACTTAATGGACCCAGGAACAGTGTCGAACGTGGTCCAGGTGTTATGCTCTGGAGAGGCATAATGTTGCATGGGCGTACTGACAGCCAAAAATTTGAACATCGTACTTTCGTCGGTCAACGTTATTGTTACACTGTACTCCTTACCCATGTACGTCTTTTCGGGAGTGCATTCGGCCCTGATACATTTATGCGGATGACAACGAACACCGTATTGAACAGTGTAAGTGGAGAAGCTCTTGGAACGTACCCCGGACGTGAAGTCTATTAAGAACCGGTGAGATACTTTGGGGAGGCGTGTCGCAGCAAGTCCATATGTAATAATGAACATCCGGCAGTCATCAACCCCGCCAGTCGAGGAATGGAACCCTCTAACGAATAATGTGTGTCAAATCTTACGGAACTTAACTGGTAAGGTCATCAGTCCCTAAGCTTATTCACTACTTGACCTAAATTATCCTAAGGACAAACACAAACACCCATGCCCGAGGGAGGACTCGAACCTCCGCCGGGACCAGCCGCACAGTCCATGTCTGCAGCGCCCCGACCTCTCGGCTAATCCCGCGCGGCAAACCCTCTAACACAAGAACCTTTTATCAGTCTTGTGACCAGCATGAGAGCGAGTTGAAGTGCATGATTTACTGTCCATGGTGATTACTCACTCTATTGAGAACATGTCCAGGGAACAGTCGTAATTCGCCGTGACTTCAGTGTAATTCTGTATTTGTTTCAAAGTGTAATTTCTGCCTCATTCGGTATTTATTTCAGTTACCTTCTGTACTATGCTGTAGCGGTTCTTCCTTTTTATGGTTTAGGTTTCATCGAGCAGTGTTACCGGCAGGGACACATAATGCGAAAGGTATTCCGTCCTTAAGTTCTGTACAACAGAGTAAATTCGTAGTGAACGGATGTTATTGCGGCACACTGTCTAATAATTTATAAAGGGCAGTCATATGAAAACGAGAGGGATGGAAAAAATGTAAGTAAACTGTTTATTATTTGAAAAGTAATCTCCATAATTGTTAATACGTTTATCAAAAATGTTCAAATGTGTGTGAAATCTCTCCTCATGCGATTTCCGTACTTTTGGAGCCTTGCGGGTTTTTGCATCGAACGAAGAGGTGCACGCTTCGACCGGCAGGTAACTGCAAACATTTTTTTTGAAGGCAAGGACCGTCTTGTCTCACAGTGAGGTAACGTATTAGCAGTTACGGTGATTATTTTTGAAATCGTGAACAGTGTACATACTTTTTTCGAGTAATCTCTCTTTCATTTCGCTATTTCATAACAGACAGCTAAACAGGCAAAAACAAAAAAGTCTATTCCGCTTGAAAAAGACACAAAGTATAAATCAACAGGCGCGAACTGGTTTGTTAAGTTTCGTTGGTGGCTATTGGCCCGCGTTAGTGCCCGTGCACTTGTCTAATGAATTCTCACGGCCAGTTAAGTCGTGATAGTAACAGCGTAGCTGATTAGATCATTTTGTAAGTTCTCTATCGTGAAAACGAGCATTAAAGTCGGCTGAGGGTATTTGCAAACGACTGTTGTCAGAGCACACAACTATTCAACGGGCTGCACGAATACAGAGTGGAATGGTCGCCCACTGTGCGAATAATCGGCACACGAATCTTGTCCAGTCGGTCGTAGACCTTAACGGTACGGACCCGAAGTAAATCGAGGCACGTGGACCGCTATCCATCATTCGCAGGAACGCCAGCTCTCTCTGTCACCCTCTCAGCAAATGCTAACAGTTCATCACTACGCTGTCTCATGTGTCTCCACGTTGCGAATCGCCGTGTCACTCTGTATGACATTCTGTTGGCATATAATCACTCTTAAGTACTGGTCATTCGTCTCTTCTGACGTTCTGCAGTAGAGTCTCTCGTTTCACATTGCTCCAAAATACCGTATGACGTTAAGACTGTTTTTTCTTGTGTAACAGCTTCATTACCATTCTCCCGAGCTACTGTGCTGGAATACAGGTCTGATACTTTTAAGTATCTGTAATAAGTATCTCATCCTGTTTTATCGCAATGAGATTAACAAATACTCAATGTTACTTCAAGTAATTATAGAAATTAAAAAAAAAGTGGTGTTTCAATCCCGAACGAAGGGTTGTTGCTGTCGTTGTGGTTTTCACTCCAGAGACTCGTTTGACGCAGCTCTCCATGCTACTCTTTCCTGTTCAAGCTTCTTCTGAATCTGCTTGGTGTATTCATCTCTTGGTTGTTTCCCTCTATGTTTTCATCCTCCACGCTGCCATCCAATACCAAACTGGTGATACCTTGATGCCTCAGGACGTATCCTACCAACAGATCCCTTCTTCTAGTCGTTGTGCCACAAATTCCTTTTCTCCCCAATTCTATTCAGTACCTCCTCATTAGTTACCTGATCTATCCATCTAATCTTCAGCATTCTTCTGTAGCACCATATTTCGAAAGTTTCTATTCTCTTCTTGTCTAAACTATTTATCATCCATGTTTCACTTCCATACATGGTTACACTCCATATAAATACTTTCAGATATGGCTTCCTGACACGTACGTCTATACTCGATGTTAACAAATTTCTCTTCTTCAGAAACGCTTTTCTTGCCATTGCCAGTCTACATTTAATATCCTCTCTACTTCGACCGTCATCAGTTACTTTGCTCCCCAAATAGGAAAACTTATCTACTAATTTAAGCATCTTATATCCTCTTCTAATTCCCTCAGCATAACCTGACTTAATTCGACTACACTCCATTATCCTAGTTTTGCTTTTCTTGATATTCATGTTATTCCTCCTTTCAAGACACTGTCCATTCCGCTCAAATGTTGCTCCAGGTCCTTTGTTGTCTCCGACAGAAATAAAATGTCATCCGCATTCCTCAAAGTTTTTATTTATTCACCATGGATCTTAATTCCTACTCTAAATTTTTCTTTTGTTTCCTTTAGTGCTTGCTCAATGTACAGGTTGAATAACATCAGGGATACGCTACAATCCTGTCTCACTCCCTTTCCAATCCCTGCTTCCCTTTCATGCCGTCGAATCTTATAACTGCCATATGGTTTCTGTACAAATTGTAAACAGACTTTGCTCTCTGTATTTGACTCCTGCCACCTTCAGAATTTGAAAGCGAGTATTCCAGTCAACACTGACAAAAGCTTTCTCTAAGTCTACAAATGCTAGAAATGTAGATTTGCCTTTTCTTAATCTATCTTCTAAGATAACTCGTAGGGTCGTATTGCTTCACGTGTTCCCATATTTCTACGGAATCCAAACTGATCTTCCCCGAGTTCGGCTTCTACCAGGTTTTCCATTCATCTGTAAAGAATTCGCGTTAGTATTTTGCAGCTATGACTTGTTAAACTGATAGATCGTCAATTTTTACATCTGTCAACACCTGCTTTCTTTGGGATGGAATTACTATATTCTTCTTGAAGTATGAGGGAATTTGGCCTGTCTCATAGATCTTGCTCGCCAGATGGTAGAGTTTTGTTAGGCCTGGCTCTCCAAAGGCTGTCAGTAGTTCTAATGGAATGTTGTCTACTCCCCGGGCCTTGTTTAGACTTAGGTCTTTCAGTGCTCTATCAAATTCTTCATGGAGTATCATATCTCCCGTTTCATCTTCATTTACGTCCTCTTCCAATTCCATAATATTGCCCTCAAGTACATCACCCTTGTATAGACCCTCTATATACTCTATGTACTCCTTCCACCTTTCTGCTTTCCCTTCTTTGCTTAGAACTGGTTTTCCATATGAGCACTTGCTATTCATACAAGTGGTTCTCTTTTCCCCAAAGTCTCTTGAGTTTTCCTGTAGGCAATATTTATCTTACTCCTAATGGTATATGCCTCTACATCCCTGTATATGTCCTCTTCCCATCGCTGCTTAGCCATTTTATGCTTCCTGTCGATCTCATTTTTGTGATGTTTGTATTACTTTTTGCCTGCTTCATGCACTGCATTTTTGTATGTCCTCCTTTCATCAACTGAATTCAATACCTCTTATGTTACCCAAGGGTTTCTACTAGGACTCGTCTTTTTACTTACTTGATCCTCTGCTGGCTTCGATATTTCATCTCTGAAAGCTACTCATTCTTTTTCTAGTGTATTTCTTCCCCCCGGTATTTTCAACCGTTCCTTAAGGCTCTCTCTGAAACTCTCTACAACCTCTGGTTCTTTCAGTTTATCCAGGTCTTATCTCCTTTCCTCAGTTTTATTCCACAGGCGATAACCAATAGATTGTGGTAAGAGTCCACATTTGCCCCTGGAAATGTCTTACAGTTTAAAACCCTGTTCCAAAATCTGTGTCTTATCATTAGATAATCTATCTGAAACCTTCCAGTGTCTCCAGAACTGGGTTTGAGGTCCGCCAGTTATGCAAAACACCGTTTTTCTTTAACACCCAAACATGTTTCGGCACCACTGTGCCATCATCGGTGGGTTTCCTTTTTATTTTGCACTGTAATATGAACATTTATGTTAGAAGTTTGTAAGGTTATGTTAATATTTAGTAGAAACAATCGATCGCTTTTTTGTATATACCTTTACATTTGATGAATGTGAAATTTACAGATCCTTTTTATGTTGTAACTTGTCATCTGTAACCAAACAATGTTGTTTAGAACGTTTTTTGGTGGGAATTAACCTATCTTCTGGAATGTAATTTAGTTACTCGCGATGTTTTCGCGCCTATATTCGGTTATTACTTACAGTTTTCCGTGGCCAGCACTCTCATTTCCCGCATTATGTTGACGTGTAGTGATGCACACGCAAGTATAGCCGGTTTTATCACAAATATCTTGATGAAAACACTTTTCCACCTCGCCAAAACACAGTATGATCGCGGTTTGTTGTGTGTCCCAGCCCAGTCGATGTTCATTTGTTCACTAGAGAGTTCGGCGCTAAATTTGAATCTTGTTTGTGTTTTATCTTTGTGTGTGCGTGTGTGTGTGTGTGTGTGTGTGTGTTTTCTGTACGCTTCTTTAGCTTTTTTGCGTTGTCATTTTTATGTGGTATTTCTTTTGTGTGTGAATGGTGCGTCTTTGTAGACAAAAAAAAAAAAATTCACAAAGACGCACCATTACTTCGTCTCCAGTTACTATTTCTGAGTATTCGTTTCCGTGCTAAATGGACAGTCTGCTATAACAAATGCGTCACAAGTAACTTAATGATCAAGGATGAAGGATGCCTGATTATAACTTAAGGACCCAATATTATAGGGATACATGAATAAGTGACACACACTACTAGTGGCAGCAACAAGGTTGGGGTAAGTTGTGACATAAACATTTATTGTTGTGGTCTTGCGGTTTTGTTTGATGTAGCTCTCCACGCAAGTACAAGCCTCTTCACTACTGCATAACTACAGCAACCTACACCTTTTGAACCTGCTTACTGCCGGCCGGAGTGGCCGTGCGGTTCTAGGCGCTACAGTCTGGAGTCGAGCGACCGCTACGGTTGCAGGTTCTAATCCTGCCTTGGGTATGAATGTGTGTGATGTCCTTCGGTTAGTTAGGTTTAATTAGTTCTAAGTTCTAGGCGACTGATGACCTCAGAAATTAAGTCGCATAGTGCTCAGAGCCATTTGAACCTGCTTACTGTATTCAGCTCTAGGTCTACCTCAACAAATTTTAACCCTTGCACTTCCCTTCATTACCAAACTGAGGCTCCCTCTATGTCTCAGGATGTGTCATGCAACCACTCACTTGTGCCATAAATTTCTTTTTCCCCAAATCGATTCAGCACCTTCTCATTAATTACCCGCTCTACGTATTTATCTTCATCATTCTTCTGTAGCACCACATTTCAAAAGCTTCTGCTCTCTTCTTGTCTGATCTGTTTATGGGTCACGCTACATTACCGTATAAGGCCATATTCCAGAGCAATACCGTCCGAAAAGACCTCTTAACCAGATACCAACAAATTTGTCTTTTTTCGGAAATTATTTTCTTACTGTAGCTAATCTTTTTTTATGACTCTTGTGCCAGCCTGAGTGGCCGAGCGGTTCTAGGCGCTTCAGTCTGGAACCGCGCTACCGCTGCGGACGCATGTTCGAATCCTGCCTTGGAGATGGCTGTGCGTGATGTCCTTAGGTTAGTTAGGTTTAATTAGTTCTAAGTTCTAGGGGACTGATGACCTCAGATGTTAAGTTCCATAGCGCTCAGAGCCATATGAACCATTTTATAACTTTCGTACCTACCATCAACATTAATTTCGTGCCTACACTGAGGAGACAAAAGTCATGGGATACCTCTTAATATCGTGGCGGACCTCCTTTTGCATGGCGTAGTGCAGCAAATCGATGTTGCATGGACTCAGTAAGTCGTTGTCCAGCCCTGGTAGCTGAGTGATGAGGCACGGTAGCTCAGCGTGTTCGGTCAGAGAGCTGGTTGGCCTCTGTAATAAAAAAACTGAGTGGAAGGATCAACAAACGAACTAGAACGGATGTCATGTGATGTCCGCAACGACCAAACACTAAAAAAAAAAGTGGTCAGGGCGACAGAATGTCTATCCTAAGGGCCCGGGTTCGATCCTGGCTGGGTCGGAGATTTTCTATGCTCAGGGACTGGGTGCTGTGTTGTCCTAATCATCATCATTTCATTAACATCGACGTGCAAATCGCCGAAGTGGCGTCAAATCGAAGGACTTGCACCCGGCGAACGGTCTACCCGATGGGAGGCTCTAGTCACACGACATTTACATTTACAATAAGTCGTTGGAAGTACCCTGCAGAAATTTTGGGCCATGCTGCCTCTGGAGCTGTCCATTATTGCGAAAGTGTTGTCGGAACAGGATTTTGTGCACGAACTGCCTCTCGATTATGTCCCATCAATTTTCAATAGAATTCACGGATTCGCGTCAGGTGATCTGGGTGGCGAAATCATTCATTCGAGTTGTACACAAAGTATTTCAAATAAATCGTGAAGAACTGTGACCCTGTGACATGGCTCATTATCATCCATAAAATTCCCATCGTTGTATGGGATCATGAAGTCCATGAATGGCTGCAAATGGTCTCCAAGTAACTGAAAATAACCATTTCCATTCAGTGATCGTTTCCATTACATATAAACACAGCCCACACTACTACAAAGGCGCCGCCAGCTTGCACGGTGCCTTGTTGACCATCTGGGTCCATGACTTCGTGGGTCTGCACCACATCCGAACCCTACCCAGCTCTTACCAACTGAAATCGGAACTCATCTGACCAGGACACGGTTTTCCAGCCTTTAGTGTCCAACCGATACGGTCACGAGTCCAGGACAGGCGCTGCAGGTGATGTCGTGAGGTTAGCAATAGGACTCGCGTCGATCGTCTGTTGCCAAAACCCATCAACGACAAATTTTGTCGCTCTGTCCAAAAGGATGCGTTTATCGTACATCCCATATTGATTTCTGCGGTTATTTCGTGCAGCGCTGCTTGTCTCTCAGCACTGCCAACTCTACGCAAACAAGTAGCTCTCGGTCGTTACGTGCAGGCCGTCCGCCAATGCGTTGCCTACGGTGAGAAGTAAGACCTGAAATTTGTTATTCTCTTCAAATTCTTGACATTGTAGATAACATAGAGTTGAATTCTCTAACGATTTCCGAAATGTACTGCCCCACGCTTCTAGTTTCGCGAGCTAATCACGTCGTTCACGTGAATGGCCTGAGTACAAATGACAGCATCACCAGTGCACTGCCCTTATACACTTTGTATACACTATACTACCGCTATTTGTATACGTATACATCGCTATGCTATGACTTTTTTCATCTCAGAATGTGTAACAAAACTCGTTTACGATTTTTAGTATCTCATTTCCTCATCTAATTAGTTCAGATTCCGCTGATTTATTACGACTACATTCCATTACCTTTATTTTATTTTTCCTAATTGTCATCTTAAAATCTCATTTCAAGTTACTATCCATCCCGTTGAACTATTCTTTCATGTCTTAAATTTTAAATATTAATAACTTCTCGATCACTAGGGCACGTAAATAACCAAACTGTCAAATAAAGACACTGTCTATATTTCTGTAACGTATTATCGTTCACCGACGGCCTGTGAGTAGGTTATCGTAGGTCAGGAAGTGTGGGCTGTAAGAGGACCCGCGTCTACCTCAACAATAAAGCCGCCTAGTGGGGTAGTTAGTGCTGTGAAGCGGCCGGATGATTACACGCGTATGCTGGGGGCTGGACGAAGCTGGTGTGGGGGTAGCAACCCCCATGGGAATTGGCGGCCAGGCACGCGACCCCTACGGTGCCGCCCGCATCGTTAGGGTAGGTCGCGGGCCGATTACCATCTCCCCGCATGCTGACGTGTGCCGTTAACTGCCCCTCCGGAACATCAGCTGTTCCTCACAATCTGTAGCACCCGCATAATTAATTGACGCGTCACTACTCACGTTACCGCCCACTGCTCTTCTCACGATATTTTCGAAATTCATGTTTGCGCGTCCGTCGTACTTCTAGTTAAGGAAATGTCTGGAGGTGGGCGTTTACGGATTAACTCATTGGTCAACCATCCATTCGTTGTATCCTCCCGCTTTCCGTCCTTCTGTCTCGCTTGATGCTGATCAGTTTCCTATTTGCAAGGATACATTGGAGCAATAAGTTAATGAAGAGTGAAAATCTTTATGGGACTTCAGATTATACGAGGACTACTCGGAAAGCAAGGTCCGATCGGGCGCGGAGTGAAAAACACAGTGAAAATCCCATGAGGCTTTGGACAGATGTGTTGGTCAGTGTCTCTAGTATGACCTTCGATCGTGTCAAGTCGCTGTTTTTGGTTCTGAACGCACAGTAAGCACTTAAAGATGCTTAGAAAATAGTGTCTCCTGCCAACTTTGAGGGCCTGCTGAGACATTTTGCCTGATGTCATGCAGCCCACGTAACATAACTATCACGCGTTTCCTTCTTCTGCAGCGGCACTGAAAACGCTCGTGTAGCGTTTTAAATTTGAAGTGTTTGATCACTCACAATACAATCCGTAATTAGTCCAGTTCCTCCACCCCCCACCCCCCCTACCCCCTCCCCAACGCCCAAGTTTTATCTCTCTTCTCATGAACCGCCACAGACAGCGAGCTGTAGTGTAGACCAGCGTAGACAATTGGTGGAGAGCACGGGCGGTTGCCTTCTATGACGTGAGTGTTGAAAAGTTGATACAACGATAAAACAAATTTCTGAGTCGGAGCGATGACTATGTAGAGAATTAGTTGAAAGAGATAGCTAAAAACTATTGTGAATGAAAAATTTTCGATTTTCTCAGTGGTTTAGATATCGCGATCGATGGGACCTTACTTTCCGAATAGTCCACGTAATTACTGGTAGATGGTTTCCAAAAAGAGTCATCACACTTAAGGAGCAATCATTTATTAAGCCGAGAACTATTCTATAAAGAAATGGTATCCAATACAGATATTTTTAAAACGAAAATACCACACTCGGATATTAAATTTGGCCCCTCGTTTTATCGGTGTCAGAATTTTGAGTCTGGCGTAATGGTGAAATACACAATTTTCTAATTGTTTGAGTTTGATGCAAACATAGTTTAGACATACTGTGGTTCGTGGCACATATGGGAATGTATCCTCTGTTCAAGATGGATGCGACCTCACACCTCACGGAACAAAGAGTCGCACTTTTCAATTTCGGGCGCCCATAAACGTAACTTACATACTACCCAAACCGCGTGCTTTAGTAAATGTGTTTGGACTCATTGAGACTTTGATCTGCCACGACATTTTAACGTTATCTGTTAAGAATAGTTACCAGTATTTTTTTTTTAAACTGTGGTATAACACCACGCACTATCGGCGAATCTCCTTTTTCCGGATGCTGTTAACCGACGCTACTGAAACAATGAATTATTTCCTACGTCTTATGATATTCTACCAATGACTAAATATCTGACGCCAGCAAAAAAGTTACGTACAACTTCCTCATTTCTACTGCATCTTTCAATGTTTGCGATGACCTGGAAGTTGCTTACGTCGTAATCTGTTGTAAATATTATCATCTGATGATGACTCTAGTCTAACGTCGAAGCTAGCTCATGGACTATTAAATATATTAAGAAGAAATACGGACCGACCGATGTTTCTTCTAGAGTTGTTGTCAATTTGCAGCACAAGCTCGGCGTTCTAGAATGACTACATTGGCTAAAATAATGAATCAAAATAACCTTAGTTAATAGTGTGGGCGTACATGTGTTTTACTTAGACCGACGAGAGATAAGGTTACAGTTTAACATCATAATAAAACAGTAACAAAGGGTAGTTATGAAATTTATATTGTCTGTGCGGCGATTGATTCCTAAGCTCCATCTAGTTCCATCACGTTGCATCCAGACGTCCGCTACGTCTTAGATTTCTTGAATTTGCATATGATGACGCTACTCAGCGTATGTTTAGACAGATATATGATAGATCATTTCATTATTATCATCACCGCCATCACTGCAGTCTCTAACCGCACACATCCGTGATTCTCCTGTTTTCCCTTATTCATCCGCCATCCCTTCACCAATTTACCTGCCCCGCTCTCTGACGTTTCATTTCCATTACAATCCAAACTAAATCATCCGTTCCAGTCCATTATCTAGTGTGTTCCGGTCTGTTCCGGATATGCATGACCCCAGGAAATAGCCGAGAAAATTGCCAATGTACGGCAATGTATAGGTTCTCTTTATTTAATTTTTTTTTAAGTTCAAGGAAAACCTTGTCCAGAACACGATCCGCCATCATTGGTAATATATTACAAACATGAAACAATTTTAGACGAGTGGTTTACATATGGGAGACAATTTTAACTTTAGCAGGAGAGGAAATCGGTATGTCTATCGACGTAGTGTGAGATTTTTACTGTCAAAACGTGGTATGTAGTTGAATTGCTCCATGATTTCTGCGCCGAACAGAGATGTGGCTTTGAATAAATACCGGAAATACTATACGATCTTCTTTCTTTCCACGAAAAATTGTTGTAAGTTCCCTATAACGACTTACGTTGCAACTGTTTGCTCTCCTAGAAACAAGAGTGTAGCACAAACACAGTATTTACAACACGATAACGACTGGGAATTTCCAGAATTACCGTACATACAGAGTGTTCACTTCAACTAAAGACAGTAAAATTTCTCGAAAATCACACATCGGATCAAAAAAAGTTATAATTCCAATTTGTTTGTCTTGGAGGGGGACATCCAGTAATACCACACTCGACCCGCCAGCGTACCCCGTGCTTGTGTGGTGGGGGGCAACTTCGTAATCTTCTTTGGGAACCGCCGCTTTTTTTTGCAGATTACGATTCTACGGCAAAATATACATACGTTTTATCTAATGCGTTTTCTTAGTTTCCGCAAAGAAGGAGCTGTAATCGGAGGAATTGAAATGGGTACATAATAATAATTTACGACATGCTACTCAGTGGCCCTCGAATATCTAATGGCGTGTGTGACTCACCCCAATGCTGCATGGTTATGACAGGCCAGTAGTTAATAACTTCTAATTCTAAAACCCATTCACAACGTTATGTTCCTCCCACATATCGAATAGGCGATTACTCGACGCGCCACCGTGGCCGTGCACCAAACTATGACGTATCGTAACAGGCAGTACACAGCACCTGGAGCTCTAGTATCGAGTAGGCGTAGAACAGATAACAGCTCTAAATATTACAATACTCGCGCAGTGTTTATTGTCTGCATATCAGCGTATGGTTTGGAGATCAGTCGTGCAGCTGAGCGATTAATGTTGCAACAAGAGAAGACAAAATTGAAATGATCAAAAAAATGGCTCTGAGCACTATGGGACTTAACATCTGTGGTCATCAGTCCCCTAGAACGTAGAACTACGTAAACCTAACTAACCTAAGGACATCACACACATCCATGCCCGAGGCAGGATTCGAACCTGCGACCGTAGCAGTCGCGCGGCTCCGGACTGAGCTCCTAGAACCGCGAGACCACCACGGCCGGCAATTGAAATGATCCTGCTGTATGGAGATTGTAGAAGAAATGTTGAGGTTGCTGTTGCGTTGTATGCCGAGCGTTTTCCAGAGAAAGCTGGCTCTCGTTCGTTCTTTTACAAAGTTGTGAACGCCTTTATGTCTGATGGTAGTAGTCAGACTGGCACAAGGGAACGAAGCAAACGTGTTACAGGAGAAGCTAATGTAGTTGTACTAGCGGCAGAACGTCACAACCCATGGATAAGAGCCTGGCAATTACACCGCGATTCCGGTATGTACGTAGGTAGTATTGTCACAATACTGCATCGTCGTATCTTCCATACCACGTGTCACTGCATCAAAAACTTCTTGGCGTCAATTACCATAACAAGGTGGTGTTTTTCGAATGGGCACGACAAGAAATGCGAACGACAACCATGTTCTTTTCGGAGATACTATTTTCCGATGACTCTATGTTCACAAACCATAGTAGCGTTAACCGGCATAACATGCATCACTGGTTACCGCAAGTTGATATATCCTTGGCCGGTTAACGTAGCATCATGGGAGGCAATCTCATTGGTCCGTATTTTATCGACGACACATTGAATGAACGCGAATATCAGATATTTTGCAACAGGAACTACCGATAATACTGCAGGATGTTGCCTGGACGTTCGATAACATATGTGGTTTCAGCCTCACGGTTGCCCAGCGCATTGCGCAACTGAAGCAGGGGAGATATTAGACCATGTTTACATTGGTTGGTGGATCGGCGGAGGTGGCCTTACTAATTGGGCCGCTAGATCGCCAGATTTGACGTCGCCGGATTTCTTTCTATGGGGATATTTGAAGCATAAGGTATAACAGCAAGTGCGAACAGGCAGGGAGGACATGGTTGACCGCATCAGAAACACATCTAATCTGTGTACGGTCATATGAAAAGCGGATCACTAAGTGTTTTGTAGTTGGTAATACTACGTTTTAACACTTATTCTAATTGCAAGTAGAGTAGCGTTCGCCTCGAGCCACGGCACTGTGGCTCGTCGAGTAGCACCCTGTTCGATATGTCAGAGGGATAGGATGATGCGAATGGGATTTCAAGTAGAATTTATCAAATACTGAGCTGTCCGACCCTTGCAACATGGAAGTGGTGTCCCACGGGCCATGGAATATTTAAGGACCACTGAGTACCACGCCGTAAATTACGATTGTGTACCCATTTCTATTTCTCTTTTTACAGCGCCATCTGCGGCGAAACGAAGAAAATGATTCAGACACAACGTATTTAGTTTTTCTGGAGAATCGTAATCTGAAATATAAACTGGAGTTCCTACTGAAGATTTGAAATTTGCCTCCTGCCACCCAACACGGGGTATCGTTGGATATTCCTCTCCGAGACAAACAAATTGAAATTATAAATTTTTTTGATCCGGCGTGTAGTTTTTGAGATATTTCAATGTCTTCAGTTAAACCGAACATCCTGTATAAGGCAGAGATTTCAAAAACCCTATTTTAAACTTCAACAGTTTATAAGTAGTTTCAGAGGCAGATGCTGACTCTGACCGTAATTTATTGGTTGTGAACCGTTGATTAAAACTGAAGAAATTGCAGAAAGGTTGGAAATTAAGAAAATGGAATCTGGAAAAATTGAAAGGACAAGAGGTAGAGATTTTCAAAGGGAGCATTTTACATAACGTCTGACGGAAAGAGGGGAAGGAAAAACAATAGAAGATGAACGAATAGCTTTGAAAGATGACGCACTTACGGGAAAAAGACTGGGCCCATTAGAAATTCGTGGGTTAGACACGAGACGTCGAATTTAAGTGACAAAATGAGAAAATATAACAGTATCCATATCCACATTCATTGTTCGCAAGCCACCGTATGGTGCATGGCAGTGGGTACATTGTGGCACGACTCGTCATTTCCTTTCCTGTTCCACTCGCAAATAGAACGATGGAAAAACGACTATCTATATGTCTCTGTACATTCCCTAAATTCCCTTGTCTTATCTTCGTGGTCCTTACGCAAAATGTACATTGGCGGCAGTAGAATCGTTCTGCGGTCAACGTCAAAAGGCGGTTCTCCAACTTTCCTAATAATGGTCGTCGAAAAGAACGTCGCCTTCACTCACTGGAATCTCATGTGAGTTCCCGAATCATATCCGTAATACCTGCATGTTGTTCGAGCCTCTCAGTAACAAATCTAGCAACCCGCCTCTGGACTGCTTCGATGCTTTCCTTCAATGTGACATGGTGTGGATACCAAGTACTCGAGCAGTACCCACCCCTTCACAGATAAACCAAACCTTCCTAAAATTCTCCCAGTAAGCTGAAGTCCATCATTCGCCTTTCCTACTGCCGTCAACACGTGCTCGGTCCGTTTGACATCGCTTTGCAACGTCGCTCCGAGATACGAGGGTTGTCCAGAACGTAAGTTCCGATCAGTCGCAAAAAGGAAACCACTGGTAGAATCCGGTAAAGCTTTGCACATATGTGTTGCGCAGTGTCTCTAGTGTGCCTGTCGATCGTGTAGAGTCGCTCTTTTCAGTTCTGAGTTAATAGTGAGCACTTAACGACGCGTAGGGAATAGTATCTCCCACCAAGTATGAGGGCCTGGTTAGAGATTTCGCCTGAGTCAGGCAGCCCACATAACACAACTGTCGAGCAGTTCCTTCTTCATGTCAATTCTTGGCCGCACACTGCAGGGGCAATGAAGATGCTCCTGCAGCGTTTCCGATGAGAAGTGTTTGATCACCCACAATACTCCCCCTGAGTCTCATCTCTGCTCCCAAGAACCGCTGGCTATGAAGACAAAATTTTTCCACAGACAACGAGCTGCAGACCAGTGCGGATAACTGACCGAAAGCACGGATGGCTGCTTTCTATCACGAGGATATTGGAAAGTTGATACAACACTACGACAAAACTCGAATTTGGAGCGGCGACTATGTAGAGGAGTAGGTGGAAGGTGTACCTAACTGTTGCAAATAAAACGTTTCTGGATTTCTCTGTAGTTTCCATTTCGCGACCGATATTTAATCGGAGTGACTGTCTCGAGCTGAACACTACTAATGCTGTACTCGAACATTATGGGATTGTTTTTCCTACTCGTGGTGGTGGTGGTGGTTAGTGTTTAACGTCCGTCGACAACGAGGTCATTAGAGACGGAGCGAAAGCTCAGGTTGGGGAAGGAAATCGGACGTGCCCTTTCAAAGGAACCATCCCGGCATTTGCCTGAAACGATTTAGGGAAATCACGGAAAACCTAAATCAGGATGGCTGGAGACGGGATTGAACCGTCGTCCTCCCGAACGCAAGTCCAGTGTGCTAACCACTGCGCCACCTCGCTCGGTTTTCCTACTCGTCTGCACTAACTTACTTCTTTTCTGCATTTAGAGGTAGGTGCCATTGATCGCACGAACTAGACGTTTTGCTTAATACAAGGCTATACAAGGCTGTTGAACCATACAAGGCTGTTGAACCATGCAAGACTAGTAGAGACACACATGCTGTCTTTAGGGAAATTGAAGAGACCCTTAGGAAAAAGAAATCGTCTATTAATATTAAGATCTCAGATGGCAAGCCAGTAATAAATATGGGGTGAACTGTAATGGGAAGGAGTCTTTGGACGAGCTATTTAAGGGACTGAGTTTTACTATTTGGGCAGCAAAGTAACTGATAATGGCCAAAGTAGAAGGAACATATAATGCAGACTGCCAACAGAAAGAAAGCTATCAGGGGCATTTGTTAACATCTAACATGTTAGAAATTTTTTCTACAGGTATTTTTCTCGAGTATAATTTTGTCTGGGACTGAGGAATCGTAATGTGGGGTAGCGACTGCAGCAAAAATTATAAAGGGAGACTAGGGGTCGAACACATTAAGCAGGTTCGAATGTGTGTAGGTTGCAGTAGTTATGCAGAGATTATGATTTGCACAGTGCAGGACAGGGAGGAGAACTGCATCAAACCAGTCTTCAGACTGAAAATGACAACAATAACAGACGTACAATAAGATTTCTACTTGAAATCCGAAATATACTTAGGGAACTGTTAACTATATATTTCTCAGATTGCTTGCTGCGTAGCGGCGTCGGGGTTGAGATCTCACAAAACCGCAATGACTGATTTTCTTCGTGCTACAGGAAAGTGTTATGTATTCGAAGGACGGCACTTATACAATTTTTGTGAAATGATAGAGGAAATCATTTTACATTCATGCCCGACGTTACTCAGTAAATGACAGTAGATACCCGTTAACGTTTGCACTTGCCTCAATCCAATGTTCAATGGAATTTAACGTCGTCGTAAAGTCTACTGGCAAGTAGAAGTACCTCTCCTTCCACTCCAGCGATTACAGATAAATAAAATTTCTTCAATGGCAAGATTTTTAACGAACCAGCCCGTGATCGAGTGCCACTGTTCGATCGTGCGTTACGAACTCAGTTACGGGTAACAGGATCCAGAGCTCTCACAAACTGTGCACCATTGAAGAAGAATCCGGAAATGAAGACAGGAAGTGTCAACAGGAAATACCACTCGTACATATCACAAGATATGCTGTGTGGACGCTTATCGCGTATTGATTGATTTGACCAGAATTCTCAAGCTGCTGAACATTTTTGGGCCATTTCCCCACAGTCAGCAGACTCCAAACATGTACACCGACACTGAGTCAACACCGGAGTGGATTTCTACAGAAAACTAAATCAGTTTTGTACCTCTCAAACCTGTGTATCCTTTCAGTATAGCCATTCTGGAGAATACTATTATTTTTCTGGAAATCTATTGTTAACTAATCGGTAGTGAGGGGCAAATTAATTCGCAGTGAAAGTTAACGAAAAGAGATTTCAACGGACTCTTTCACTTCTTGCTAGAACAACTTCATAATTAAGGTGTATATCCGCAACTCACTATACACAGAAAAACAGCGGTAAGCAGCCGATCGACAGCTGATAACACAGCTTCCAGCTTTTCGCAAACAACATTCTGCTCCACCATCGAGTCCATTAACGACCACAGTCCTTTCCTGTACTGGATGTAATGGGTACAAATGCAGGTATTTTTATCGGTGACAAAGGACAGTATACCGAACAGTATTTACTTCCTTTGCAGACCAATAATTACAGACATTAGCAGCAGTATGTTTTTAGGTTGAATAATACCTCCTAGTTCACATGGCATGAGTAAGCCATTAATGGTTAAATTCCCCTGGGCAGCAGTCAGGTGTTGAAGTGTGCACACGTGGACGCAAAATGGTTAGCCTGTGCTGACAGGCATAGTCCACGAAATGTGCAGCTAAGACAGTACAAAAAAATAGAAAAAAAGAACAGGTCGTACAGTTTGTGACTTGTTTGTGGGAAGACAGTTCATTGCAGGGAGAAACCAACCGATGCACTGAAGTGTATAATTATTAAGGTATCTACACATACACCCTGAAAGCAACACGTGAGCTCTTGCAAAGGTAAGGAAATTACGAGCTATAACATCCAAACAGACGTACATAAGCAAGTAAACTAAGCACAGCGCACTTTACAGCACGTCTGTTGCAAATGACACTGCTGGTAACTACCGATAATTATTAAGAATCACTCTCCTGCTTGCGTTTCTTAGAGAACGAGTATTAAGCGACTCAACAAGGCTGCGGAAAAGAAAAGCGATGCTCTTTTTGAAAAATCATCTAGGCAGTTGTGTGAAATGATTTAGACAAACCATGGAATGAAACTTCCTGGCCGATTAAAACAGCACGCCATTCTGGGACTTAATATGGAACATCGCCTTCTGCGGGGAGTAGTGTTAATGACTGAACTATCCAGGAACGATTCTAGACCTGGCTGCACAGCTTCACTTCTGCCTCTACCACTCTCCTATTTTCCAAAGATTAGGTTCCAAATTCGAATCACAGTCTGGCACACAGTTACAACCTGACACGAAGACACAGATCATTGCACACTCCACTGCACATTAAAAGATTGACCGTGGAAAGCCAGTGCAAAGTATGATCGGCTTAGCAGGGCAACACTCCAGTGCCACGCCACCGGACTAACCGAGTGAAGTGGCGTATTTAGAAGGGCGTCGCTTCCTATCACCGCAGGACCATCATGTTTTTGGGTTCCCGTAACTTCTCTACATATTTTAAAGTAAACGCTGGGATGGTTCCTACGAAAAGGTACGTTCGATATCTTTCTGTAGAAATGCCCAGTCCGAGATGGCGTTATGTCTTCAATGACTTCGCCGTCGATGCTACTTTAAACCCTGATACTCTTTATGTCCACCGAATACCTGTTCGTTGTTCGTGTCACTTTGCCTCCTCTCGGTATACAGCAATCTCTAAAACATCAATAACACGCACTAATTTCTGACTGCGAGTTCCCGAGTACAGGGTGCATCACAAAGAAGCTGATTTTTAAAAAATCATAACTATTATGTTATTTGAGCAAAGAGCAAAGAGCAAACTCTCGAGCTTTACATGGTTCCCGCTACGTAGCAGCAGTGTGCGCCCACTTCAGTCCTAATAAAAATGGTGTCGGGAGAGCAGTAAGTGTTTTGTGTTCTACGTTTTTGAGCAGTGCGGATTAATACATATTCAGCATTACTTTCGTACTATGTGTGGTGTGGATTCTCCTAGAGCGCTGAGCATTACACGATGACATGAGAAGTTCCGAGAAACAGGTAGCTTGTGTAAAAGCCAATCGCTGCGCCGTCTACAAGTATCTGACAGACATCGAGAGCAGCCACCATATTTTCACAAGGAGTCCGTAGAAATCCGTTCACCGTGCAGCTCGGCAGCTCAACACGCCCCCTATGTCCGTCTGACATGTGTTGCGTCGACGTTTACACATGAAACCATAGAAAATTCAGCTACTGCAAGCTCTTCGTGAAGGTGACAAACAACAACGTGTGGAGTTCTGTGCTTTCGTTCATGGCAAGATGAAGGATGACAGTTTTCTTCCACGCTTAGTGTTCAGTGACGAGGCAACATTCCATTTAAACGGAAAGGCGAACCGTCATAATATGAGAACATGGGGTACGGAACAACCAAATGAAGTTGTACAACATGAGAGGGAATTTGTGCAGTTTCACAGGAAAAGGTGTATGGTACATTTTTCTTCGCCGAGAACACTGTTACAGGAAGTACATATCTCGATATGCTTGAGAACTTTCTCTTCCCACAGCTGGAGACTGACTCGAACGACTTCATTTACGAACGAGCTGGGGCGCCGTCACACTGGCATGTGGAAGTGCTCGAATTTTTAAATCGAAGGAAATCCCGGCGGAAGTCGGAGTCGTCCCTCGGGCATGGGTGTGTGTGTTTGTCCTTAGGATAATTTAAGTTAAGTTGTGTGTCAGCTTAGGGGCTGATAACCTCAGTAGTTAAGTCCCATAAGATTTCACACACATTTGAACAAATCAAAGGAAAAATGAAAATGATCGTATGGCATCGTTGGCCGGGAGGCCCCTGTTCGGGGGAGTTCGTCGACGTCACGTTGGGGAACACAACACCCAGTCCCTAAGCAGAGAAAATCTCCAACCCAGCCAGGAATGGAACCCGGGCCCACTTGGATGGGAGGCGAGCACGTTACCGCCCAGTTAAGCAGGCGGACTAAATCAAAGGATTACTGAACGATGGCTCGATCGCACTGGACCAAATGATTCAGCTTTACATTATCAGCCTCCAAGGTCACCGGACCTGACTGTAAGTGATTATTTCTTATGGGGGTTTATAAAAGACTCTGTTTATGTGCCTGCATTACCAGCAGCAATGAATGAACTGAGACATCGAATAACAGCAGCTGTGGAAGCTGTAACTCAAGACATGTTCGCTACAGTGTGGGAAAAATTTGAATACCGCATTGACATATGCTGTGCATCTCAAGGGGGGGAGGGGCGTTTTGAACACCTATGAAAAACTATGGAAACAATATTTTTCGGTTTCCCGTTCATCAGAAAACAAATTTCATTGTATACGTTTGTTAGTGTCAGAGATATAGACGTGCCAAATCGGATGACACTTTGTGATGCGCCCTGTATAGTTGTTAGCATCCGTTTGGAGCAATATTGAACGAAACCAAAATGTACCAATGCGGTTTTGAAATGTTTCGACGTGATGCCAGCAGCGAGAGGCGTCGATGCGACGCGGGACACGTCTCCAGATATGGAGACAGACGCTCGACCTGTGACGCAGGGCTCTGGCAGTGGGCCAGGCCCAGGTGCCGCAGCAGGGCTGGGGGTCTGCAGACGGCCGCAGGCTTGCCGGTCCCACTGTCTCGGATCGTCCCCTGTGACTAACTCTCAGCACTGCCTGCATCCCATATATGTTACAGACAAAAGTTATTTGGCGTCCGTATTTTGATTTTCCTTTTTTTAGGTTTTTAACGCCGATACGTAATTCAGAGCGGAAGTTTTATCGATAGGGGTGCTAAGATTTGGATGGAACCTTCTCCGAACTACTGAAGCGGTGACGTAGGCACATCTGCATACTGTGAGAATGTGCTTCACCGGTGGCTCATAGGCAAATTCAAGGATACCACGGGACCCTATTCCTGCAATGTACAGGTACTTCTGTTTCATCAGGTCACGACGGAAAGCCTCGTGTAAAACAGCTTCTGACGATGGAGTTTTCGTTCCGAAATAAGTATTAGGAATAAAAACCTTTAAAAACTGGAGTCCAATGACGGACTTCTATTCGAGAAGTGCGTACAGGGAATGGACATAAATATAGTAACACGAAAAATACAACACATTACCATGCGTAATACTGTGTAGGAAAATACAGTAGTTGGCACTCAAAACAGCTTCTAATGCTCTCGGAATGTATAAATACATGTCCTGTATGGTTGTCAAGGGTATCTTGTACCAAAATGGTTCAAATGGCTCTAAGCACTATGGGACTTAACATCTCAGGTCATCAGTCCCCTAGACTTAGAACTACTTAAACCTAACTAACCTAAGGACACCATACACATCCATGGAACTTGCGACCACTAGCAGCAACGTGGTTCCGAACTGATGTTCTTACAACCACTCGGCCACAGCGGCCGGCTTATCTTGTTCCATGCTTGCTGCAAAATAGTGGGAAGTTCAGGTAATGATGATGGAGGGGATAGCTATTACGCTCTCTTTTCTCTAAAATAGACCACAAAGGCTCAAAATACTGACATCTGGTTACGTTCGTGGGCAAAAGATTGCGACAAGTCATCCGCGTGCTCACAAAACCAGTCTTGGAAGATGCGAGCCGTATGAAGAGGGAACCTGTCGCCTTGGAATACAGCATCACCGTTTCGGAACAAGTATTGCAAGATGGGATGGTTCTCAACAGTTAAGAGGGTCACATAAAGCGATCTTACGAAGTACCAATGGGGCCATGGAGTACCAAAACGTGGTTACCTAAATCATCACCGAACCCGCGCCATGTTTGGCGTGAACTCGGCCGGAAGTTAGAAACAGTATGTAGCGAGACTCTTCCGACCAAATGACATTTTCCCACTGCCCCAGTGTCCAGATTTTATGGCTTCGACACCACGTTTCATTGTTAGAATCATTTGCGTCAGTGATGAGTGGCTTTGGAATTCCAACTCTCCCTGCAGTTCCCTGCTTATGCAGCGCCTCGGTGATGCTGACTGGGGTTCACGAGTGCGACATTCACTTTTTCAGTGTCTCCTGAAGCCTTCTTATTTGTCGTCACAATCCTCCTCGATGACCGTCCACCACAATCACTAAATACACACTGTCGTCCGCGTTGTCTTAGCGAATGGCGTATTTCCACTTTCCCTGTGTGTGGTATAAACCTTCGACAGGGCACCGCTTGAAACATCAGACACTTCGGTTCCCTTAGTGGCTGAAGCACCTATCATACGAACGTCAACAAATTCCCCGCGTTCGAATTCTCTTAGCTCCGGTACGATGCGCTCACAGCTATGCAAAACAGCGTCCCTACTATGACTGACACTGTTCACATACTGAAGAGGTTAGACAAGAGCCGTTCGTAATAAAATACAACAGCGCAATTTGCAGCCTTGCCTAGCATCAGCATTCGTTCAAGCATACACTTCTCGTTGTGTTACTAAACTTTTGTCCACTTCACCTATCTTCTACTGTCTTTTTGTGTCACGTTAAATCATTCTGGATTCACAAAAAAGCTGCCTACACCTATTTAACATCATGCATTTACCTACTTTTGCAATACGGAAACGTTTTGAGGGACGTTTCCAATGCAGTCTACGTATCATGTAGAGGACTTCGCTCAGCTGTTAATAGTTAGAGTTTTTCTGCCTCGATCTTCGAACGAGTGACAAGACACTGAAACTATAAATTACACCCAAGTTCAGAAAAAACGGAACACATCGAACGACTATAGACGAGACGTTCACATTCACAGGGCATGTGTATTAGTATGTTCTACAGAAATGTTTAGCATTTGAACCATGTCGGTCCATGGGTTCAAGCTCAGCATCGATATCGCGGCGCAACACCACCTACCGGTAAAAAGTGTCTGCGACTCTCGTTATAGCTATAAACTGAAGTTTATGGGTCAGTGTGACTTGAGTAGATGTGCAGGGTGCCTCTCAGACGTATGTGCGAACCGTACCGTCAAATCAGTAGTTTTTGAAAGAGAGCGCAATGTTGGGTTGAGAGAAGGTGATCTACTCGGGGAACTGCTGCTCGCGTGAGACAATGTGTTTCGAAAGCGCAACAAGTATGTGCAGTTTGGTTCACGTAAGGCCTAGCACACGACAAGACTGGTCAGGTCGCACGACCCAGACCACCCCTCTAGAAGATAGAGACATCATCCGAGACGCATTGCGGAACAGATTTGCCCCCCCCCCCCCCCCTCAGCTCTATAGCAACAGTGGAGCAGTGTAACACATCGTACACTATCTGTCGCCGTGTATTACGGCATGGATTACATGCACTTCGTCAATTTCTCCACCTACCTTTGACGAATGTGCAGAAACATACTAGATGAAAATATTGTATGGAACGACGTTACTGGCGGCAGGAATGTCATCAGAAAGTGTTTTTTTGACGAATCCAGGTTCTGTTTATCTGAAAATTATGGCCGCATTTTGGTTCGGCGCAGGCGGTGCGGTATCACAGTGACTCCATTCGCACACGACATGCAGCGCCAACTTAATGCCTTAGGGTGTTCATAGTTGGTGCCTGTCCAGGGCACTGTGACCAGTGTGACCTACGTGAATGACATCCTGCGACTTGTCGCAATACCATTTCTACACAACACCCCAGACGCCATTTTTCAGCAGGACACTGCAAGACCACATGTTGCTGCACGAACACGTGCCTTTTTAATGGTTCAAATGGCTCTGAGCACTATGGGACTTAACATCTGTGGTCATCAGTCCCCTAGAACTTAGAACTACTTAAACCTAACTAACCTAAGGACATCACAGCCATCCATGCCCGAGGCAGGATTCGAACCTGCGACCGTAGCAGTCGCGCTGTTCCGGACTGAGCGCCTAGAACCCCTAGACCACCGCGGCCGGCTGCCTTCTTAATGTCACAGGGTGTTAGTCTTTTGCGTTGGCTCACTAGATCGCCAGACTTGTCGCCGATCGAAAATGTGTGGGATATGGTGAAACGACAAGTACAGTGCTGTGACCCAATGCCAACCACCACAGATGAACTTTGGAACAGGTGAATAAAGCATGGATGGCTATACCATAGGATGCCATTCGTGCCTTATTCGCATCGGTGTCATCAGGGATGGAACAAGTTATCAGAGCCGATGGTGGACCCTGCGCCTACAAGCTAACAGGACACTTGCTAAACCGAGGTGGATGAAATGCGTCGTGCGGAATTAGCCGAGCGGTCGGGGGCGCTGTGCGGCTGATCCCGGCGGAGGTTCGAGTCCTCCCTCGGGCATGGGTGTGTGTGTTTGTCCTTAGGATAATTTAGGTTAACTAGTGTGTAAGCTTATGGACTGATGACCTTAGCAGTTAAGTTCCATAAGATTTCACACACATCTGAACATCGTTTCTGCAGAACGTAATAGTATACTGCCTAAAGTTTTTATGGTTGTGAGGGACAAATTTCATCAGTTTAAGTCTTTCTCGGATTACAGAACTAAAGAGAATACAACTGTTGGTTGCAGGTGTTTCGATAGGAATAATTATGTTTAAATAAATCAGTAGTTTAACTTCAGAACTTAGGGCACTGTTATTTACTGGAAATTTTCGTAAATGCTGAGAGGTATCTAGGAAAGGACAAATAGCTACAGTCTGGAAAATGGATGTGAAGAAACAGTGATATCTTCTAAGGACATAAACACCACGATCAGCAGCCAGAGGAGATGTAACAGATTATTGCAATTCACGACCCCCCTTTGTAAGGTGTCAGGCAAATCCAACAGCTTCCATGAAAACCCTGATGTGATAAGCAAATCCAGTAGTATGTCACATAGTTCCGAATAAATCGTGACATTAAATTAACCAAAGTAATACGAGTAACGAGTGAGCAAATGGAATACCACAGACTAACACAAGAATGCCTAAATGCATGTCGTACCTTCCCACCGTGAGGCAGACGCAGTTCCGAGGGTAGAAACGAGGACAGAAGCCGAGAGCAGAACCGTGTTAAGCTAGAAGGCCCTACGATAAGGCACGGACTGGACACCCGCGTTGACAGCCTACCTGTAAGACTACCACCCGCACGTTTTAGCGTGAGACTTTTTTGCGTCCCTGTTACGTCAAGGACCACCGCTCAGGCTCATGTTAAAAGCTAGAGCCCTCCAGAAAAACAGTATAGATCTTGCGATAACACAAAAAGGGCCACTACCACCCGCAAGTTTTAGCGTGAGACTTTTTCGCGTCTCAGGTACGTCAAGGACCACCCCTCAGCCCATGTTAAAAGATAGAGCCCTCCAGGAGAACAGTATAGATCTTACGATAACGGTAAAAGGACCACACCAGCTTCAGGTTTTAGCGTGAGACTTTTTAGCGTCTCTGTTACGTTGCAAACTTTAAAAACATTGCCTCACCATGAATATTATAACGTTTCTCATTGGATAGACAGAATTTTTGTAGGCGGAGCTTAAGGTTAACATTGAGATCCTTATTGGTCAGGAGAAAACACAGCCAGATAGTTTTTTTAAACCAACTTCGGTAAACTGTAGTAAGGAGAAGTTAGAGGAGAGTTAGTTCCGAGACGGCAAGCTGGATGGCTGGTGCGCCGGCCGCTGTCGCCCTGACGCTGCCTAAACACCGACAATGTAATGAACGCACGCGATGCCGCATTTTTGAGCGCATAAGGCTTCACTCAGAACTGCAGAAGACTTATCTGTTACACCCCTTTTTTGCGTAATACTAGTGTCGATCGTTAATTAAAACTCATAGTGTTCACATTTGCCACTTTTTCTTTTATATAGTTATTGAGAAGCCACATCAGCCACTGTAATTTACGACAAGTTAGATAAGTTATTAAAGATAACTGAGCGTCACTGTAGACCATTTTGATAGTTTTCTCTTTTGTGAAACTTAAATTAAACCTAGATTATAGATGCGATATGGCATAGGTTATCCTTCGATCCATTGTAGAACTTGGAAACCCATTCAGGGAATATTCGTTCACATTTTTGTTGGACGCAGTTGGTTTTTACCATCCTGTATTAAAACACTTCCTTTTATCAATAGTGCAAATTAATAAACAATGTTTTGTGAGTAGAATAAAATTTCCAGTGGTAAACTTATCTGCTTTTTCGACGTTATTTTAGCAGCTAAGTAAAAATAGGAAAGCCTTGAATCCTTTCCACTATATTTAGTTAGTATTAAGATTCTTTTACAGGGAGTGCAGTGGAGCTACGCTGAGATAATTTCGTATTTGGTTATATCATCGCTAGTCTCACTGAACTCTTCTGAATTCTACATGTCATGTGTGGTCTGGCGTCTCCTTACCAGCAACAGGTCCCAGGTTCAAACTAGTTAATTCCCTAAAAAAACACGCTCAGAGCGTCGTTGCGCTAAGTGGTAGGGAGACACGATATAGTACAAACAGACACCACCATGAATGTTCAGAGCACCACGATCAGCAGCCAGAGGAGATGTAACAGATTATTGCAAATTCGCGACCCCCCTTGGTAATCTTCCTCTAGCACACAGAATTCATGGTCTAATGTTAGGCTGTATTGCTCATGAACAGGTTAATATTTCCATTTCGCCTCCTCTTTACACAATGAAGGCGTGTATGTGTAACACTATTCTACACTCCCCCTCCAGATCACGCAGTTTTATTGATTTCGCTCAGTACTCATTTCATGGTGTTTTTCCCTAATTTTATGTATTCGCAGTCAGTTCCCATAAGTTTTTGGGATTTTACATATTTCATCATATTTCTCTCAATTTTTATGTATTTCACTTCAATTTTTCGTGACCATACGAGGTTTCCCCCGAACTTCGCTGATTTCATGTCTTTTTCGTATTTTTTCCACATTTTTCCAAATTTATATGGTCATATTGCTAACTAATCCACATGCTCTTTGATTTTCTACGTGAATATTTACGCATGTTGTACAACAGCCTGCTAAAAAGTCCTAGTACTTGCCCTCTCCCCGATGATAGACAAGCATGTATTTTGGATAGAACGATCGTGAAAAGTATTGTAACAGTCGCTGCGTACCTATACCAGACTCTACAAGTGGAGCAAATGATAACTGTCCTCGAAACTCGAAGTCTGGAAGCAATTTAGTGTACTGCTCCAATCCACCAAAATGGTTCAAATGGCTCTGAGCACTATGGGACTTAACTTCTGAGGTCATCAGTCGCCTATAACTTAGAAATACTTAAACGTAACCAACCTAAGGCCATCACACACATCCATGCTCGAGGCAGGATTCGAACCTGCGACCGTAGCGGTCGCGCAGTTCCAGACTGTAGCGCCTAGAACTGCTGGGCCACACCGGCCGGCTCCAATCCATCAGAGAGCCTTCAGTCTCATGTAGTGCTGCACTTGATGGTAACTTAAAGTCTGGCAACAGTTCTACGTGTTCATTTGACTGCCACTCCATCGTGTAGGACGCTGCAGCATGTATCTGACAGGTGTACAGAGTTGATTTCTGTTGCTGCTCATTTCTTTGTCCATAAATATATGCTCTTATTGCCTACCAGATATGCTTCATTATTTCAGTTTATTCCTTTCAACTCTGACATGTACCCACAATCCTGGCAGGCCATCAACAAACTACAGCTTTCAGCTACTTATTTTCCTTACACCAGTAATAAGTTATTCGTTAGTCGGCAATGTGTTGACTGCAGGTAATATCTTGGCTCATAAGAGTTTCCCTTCTCTACACACAGAGTGTCTCCCTGGCAGTGTCATTTATAGATTACCAGTTAGTAAGTTATGCATCCGAACCACAACCTTCCAACGCTGACAGCTCTACACACAGTCACATAGAGACTGTACGCGTAATCCCAATTGCGAAGTCTCGATTTCAACTACTTGTACATTATTTTCGACAGTGCTACAGCCGTGCATATGGCAAAATAATTTTTGCAAAACGATTCTGCAGTGGATGTTAGTACATTTGAATTCATTCTGCTAAGTAGCATAAGAACTTCGATATAATTTATATCACCAGTATTTGCAACAAGGATGTCCAGATCCTCCAGCAATAACAACTATCAAAGGCGTCCCACTGCGCCTATCACTCCTCCTTTTATACTCTTAAACATCCACGATGATGGTACATGATCACCCTAATCAAGATGTTTTGCTGCTAGACGTTCACTGAATGGAGGGAGACAGCCCTTCATGAGATTTATGTCGAAGATCACTTCATTGAGAAGCAGTACCATGCCTCGACTTCTAAACTATATTTAGTTTCTAACATGGATACCCTTAACCAGACTTGTATGTGCCTGTAGGACAAAGACTGCTTTTTATGCAGAGTGACACTAACACTTTCGTTGCGATGGTGTGTTTAACAGCTGGTCACTTATAAGACGATTATGTTCGCTTCCTAAGACACACTGATACTACTTGCAAAAAGAACAAAGCAGGCATGTGCATCCATTGCAGATTTTCGTTCAGTATCGTTTAGTGCCACCAGCATTCACTTACTTGCGAAGTATTACACTTAGTAGGGAGTGTGTGATAGATTCTCTGTGATTGGTAGGCTTATAATGTTTTTATTGGGGTGTAAGATTACTGTAGTCATTGTGGCGGCATGTGAAAAGAAAATATGTGTGTCCAGTCGTAATTCGGGTTTGGATTTGACATGGGAGACTGTCATTTCAATGCACCAATAGTCTTAAGGGGGATGAAGGATTCTATGTGGAAAGTTATGTACAGTCATAAGAAGGCATAGATATTGATGTTTCCAGAGCCACAGCCATCAGGCAGAGGTATTTCTGATACTTTGCTCATTGTCATCAGATGGAGGCTACAATCATAATATTTAATTGTAATTACAGTGGTAAATATGTAGCCGGTTTCCAAGGACGACATCGTTGCGCGTGCAGGGTGTTTAGCGGAGGTAGCCTATGGCTGGAACGAATATGCATTTCTGTCTTAAGGCTCTCATGAGTGGCGAGCACAAAGAAAAGTACCAGCCGGTCGGTAAGTTGGTTCTTGCGTTCAACTGCACGGGCATGTTCCGACGGTGGTGCCTTCTGGATAGCAGAATAGTGAGCTAATACTCAGTACGCGTTGGCTGTATTCGTGTCCGCATGCATTGCATGTATTCTCCATGTAAAATAAGCAGTTCAGTATCAATAACTTACAAGTGTTTTCGTTGCACCTGATGACAACATCCGAATTCCTACAACTCCAATCGTCCTTGGATGCCCTCCATGGCCGAGGCTGGTGCACTCTGGCATACATGCATGTCCAAAACTGTGACGGTGCTCTCTGGCCTCTGAGCATTGGTGCTGGTACGAGGGGATAGGCATGCTTCATGCTCTTGGAGGTGAGTGCGTGGGATGTGTGAGTGTTTCCAGTGATTTCAGGCGTCTAACTATAATAACTACTAATACTAAGGACTGGACCGTGATTGAAGTGTTTCGTTTTTAGTGCTTCTGAATACACTGAAGTGGTATTTGCCGTTGTCTCTATCCTATCACGCAATACACCCTTCTCCTTCTCCTCCTCCTGCTCCTTCTCCTCCGCCTTCTGAATGTAGCAAAGAGAAACCAATCACAATGTCTGTAGTGCTTTAAAAAGCCAACTGCAGCATCAGATTCCCTACTGATTAATTTACTGTTTTCGATACTGGTATTGCAAGCACGCACACCACTCCAATCCTCCCATATGTTGTTTAGGACATTGCATGCAACTGAGCTGAAATTTGAAAATGCAGGCTACCTCCAACATAATGTACTTTCTATCAAATGACCTAACTGTTTCTCTATATACTGGTAGGAGGCAAGTGAAAACAAATCCTGTAGTGTTTGAAAACTGGACACTTGTGGGGTCGAATCCTGCCAAATATTTCAATCCGAGAATCCACCAATAGGAAACAAGGAGAAATTATCCCACACAGAGGATATCGATTTAATTGATTAGTCAATGAATGTGATAGAGTGAACAGATATTTCCAAGAAACCAACAGCAAGTTGTTTACTAGGTAAACACTGCTTTTGTTCGGTTTAGTTGGAGTGCCACTGACGGTGTGTGCAGATCCGGCAGTAGCAGGGCCAGGAGGTGTGTTGGAGGTTTCTGGAGGAGTTGGGAGAAAGAGGGTGAGAGGGAGGGGTGAGGGGAGTTTTCTTGGAAGGGCAGATTATCTGCAAGGGCTCATATTCCACTTTGCAGAATAGTAAGTGAAGGACTTGTCAATCAAAAGAGAACAATTATTTTTCCACTGACTGTTTGCGTGCACCTGATGTAGGCAACAAGTACTAACAAATGGCTTGAAACCCCTTTGTGTTACTACTTGTTCACCTGATTTGAGTCCTTGTAACTTCTTTCTTTGCCCAAAAATGAAAAATAACTTAAAATGGCATCATTTTGGAAGCCTGGAGATCATTCAAAAGAAGATGACCGACATGTTAAACTTCCTACCAGCTGAAGCCTTTCAGCGCTGCTACCAAGACTGGGAACTTCGACCCTGCCATTGTATAGCTACTTTGAAAGGAAGGTATCGTTGTCCGAAAAATAAGAAAAACTTTCGTAGACAAAAAAATCTGCTTCATTACGTTCCTCGCACACCTCGAATATCGCTATCTACACTCCTGGAAATGGAAAAAAAAAAACACATTGACACCGGTGTGTCAGACCCACCAAACTTGCTCCGGACACTGCGAGAGGGCTGCACAAGCAATGATCACACGCACGGCACAGCGGACACACCAGGAACCGCGGTGTTGGCCGTCGAATGGCGCTAGCTGCGCAGCATTTGTGCACCGCCGCCGTCAGTGTCAGCGAGTTTGCCGTGGCATACGGAGCTCCATCGCAGTCTTTAACACTGGTAGCATGCCGCGACAGCGTGGACGTGAACCGTATGTGCAGTTGACGGACTTTGAGCGAGGGCGTATAGTGGGCATGCGGGAGGCCGGGTGGACGTACCGCCGAATTGCTCAACACGTGGGGCGTGAGGTCTCCACAGTACATCGATGTTGTCGCCAATGGTCGGCGGAAGGTGCACGTGCCCGTCGACCTGGGACCGGACCGCAGCGACGCACGGATGCACGCCAAGACCGTAGGATCCTACGCAGTGCCGTAGGGGACCGCACCGCCATTTCCCAGCAAATTAGGGACACTGTTGCTCCTGGGGTATCGGCGAGGACCATTCGCAACCGTCTCCATGAAGCTGGGCTACGGTCCCGCACACCGTTAGGCCGTCTTCCGCTCACGCCCCAACATCGTGCAGCCCGCCTCCAGTGGTGTCGCGACAGGTGTGAATGGAGGGACGAATGGAGACGTGTCGTCTTCAGCGATGAGAGTCGCTTCTGCCTTGGTGCCAATGATGGTCGTATGCGTGTTTGGCGCCGTGCAGGTGAGCGCCACAATCAGGACTGCATACGACCGAGGCACACAGGGCCAACACCCGGCATCATGGTGTGGGGAGCGATCTCCTACACTGGCCGTACACCTCTGGTGATCGTCGAGGGGACACTGAATAGTGCACGGTACATCCAAACCGTCATCGAATCCATCGTTCTGCCATTCCTAGACCGGCAAGGGAACTTGCTTTTCCAACAGGACAATGCACGTCCGCATGTCTCCCGTGCCACCCAACGTGCTCTAGAAGGTGTAAGTCAACTGCCCTGGCCAGCAAGATCTCCGGATCTGTCCCTCATTGAGCATGTTTTGGACTGGATGAAGCGTCGTCTCACGCGGTCTGCACGTCCAGCACGAACGCTGGTCCAACTGAGGCGCCAGGTGGAAATGGCATGGCAAGCCGTTCCACAGGACTACATCCAGCATCTCTATGATCGTCTCCATGGGAGAATAGCAGCCTGCATTGCTGCGAAAGGTGGATATACACTGTACTAGTGCCGACAATGTGCATGCTCTGTTGCCTGTGTCTATGTACCTGTGGTTCTGTCAGTGTGATCATGTGATGTATCTGACCCCAGGAATGTGTCGATAAAGTTTCCCCTTCCTGGGACAATGAATTCACGGTGTTCTTATTTCAATTTCCAGGAGTGTAGATTTGCAGTTGAGACCCCCTAGCAGCAGAATTACATGTTAGTGTTGTCCCTGTTGAACAAGATTCTCCGGCAGCTTCATATGAATGAATGTCTGAGGAGTGAATCTCCACCTATGTCTAATAATGTGTCACTCGATTTGCCTGTGTTAAACTGTCCTCGCCGCGCCTAAATTTGATACCATCTTGGCTCGGAACGACGGAAGATTAAGGTTTAAAAACCCTGTCGACGACGATGTCATTAGGGATGATGCACAAACTCGGCCACAGTAAAGATGGGGAAGGAATTGCGTCTGCTTCTCAGAGGAACCATATTGGCATTTGCATCAATCCATTTCCCAAAGCCACTGGAAACCTAGATCAGATTTGTTTGTCGTTTCCGGATTGCAGTAGTATGACGTTGGCATCTCGCTACGATATTTCGGCTGACACACAGACACCCTGCTTCGGGTGAGCATTGCACTGGAGAATGCTAGTGGACATAGCTGATTATACCAAAAATTAGCGCGGAGGAAAGTGCGTGTAAGATTTGGCAGAATGGCCTTCCTCTGTCCTTTGTCGATTATTACTTTTTCTGAGGCGCACATGTGAGATTGTGTTATAGCACGTGCATCCTCTATCAGCGTAAGGGCTATGAAGTTAATATTCAATGGTCAGACTACTAGGACTAACTGAAAGACGTCACATTAGGCTTAAAATTTACTCTTTCTAAGAAAATGAAAAAAATAAACTAGCCCTACGTTTTTCCAGTTGAAAGCGATCACGATTGTTAACATATTCTACCAAATGTATTTCAGCAGATCCGTTAACAATTAAATCTCAGAAGAATGTACTGGTTAGGAGTGTAATTGCAGAATAATCTTTACAAGGTGATTCCTTTGATGATGCCAAAAACTTCAGGGATAATGAAGAAGGGTAAATGCATCAGTTTCATTCTTCATTTGTGTGATCATGTTGTCCGTAGTTGCTTACAATTCTTGAGGGTTGTTTGTTCTGTCGTTGCATCTGCTGAAATACTTGTTGATTTCACCAGACGCGTTTCGCTTTATTGAGAAAAAGGATCATCAGTGGTCTATAATTAAGTTTCGATCTTAAGGCAAATCAAAATGCAAATAACTCAGTTACAGACTACTGAAGGTGCTTTACCTCAATAAAGCATCGCGTGTCTTGTGAAAAAGACACGCGTTTTTGTAGTTACAATGACAGAACAAAAATACCATCAAGTATCAGTTTGAGGTAAGGGACCCTGGTCCGGCAACGACCGAATCCAAAGTTATAAGCGAAAATCCTTCTGATACGTTTGGCAGTGGAATACATGTACCGGTACTGTTATTGCTAATGTTGTAGATTCCTGGAATATATCCGACTTGTTATTCGTCAACGGGTTTGGCTTCACAGTAAAACTCCCACTTCACTTTAGACGGCGGATTCATGGACCTCTGAATCATTCATTCCCCGAAAAGTGGACAGACACAGGAGTCCTGTTTCGTGGCCAGCACGTTCACCTGATCTCACCACCATTAACTTCTTTTCGTGAACTTATGTGAAAGTGTCTTGTATGGGACGCCTGTCGACACTGACGAAGCTTAATCTCCGTGCGAGGCTATGGCGGAACTTGAATGGATCTTCGCTTATACCTTTCAAGTCTGTAGCTTTCGGACTGGGGTGTTTACCCTTTTCCATCCTCCCTTAAGTTTGTAATATCAAGACGGCATCACCCTGTATAATATCCCGTAGAGGTACAATGTTCAGCTATGACCTACATACAGGGATGCAAAAGGTGAGTGAGGCGATGATGTTCAAGCAACTTCGATGCTCTAGCGTGTCGTTTGACGAATGTAGGCTTTGTCGCACTTGCATTGTAGTCTGTAGACACCAGAAAATTATTTTAACATCAGCCTTCTTTGGGATTCTGCCTGAACTTAGACGAACTGTTCGCCACAAATGGGAATAAGGTTGCGGGAAACACACTTCCTTATCCACTTTACCCTGTGATTGGTCACGTTGACTCATCTTTAAAGCTGTGTTAATCGGTTATGAAAAATGTGGTAACTGAGCCACTTTCCGTATGACTAATACATCTAGAAGCTGCAGACAGGTAACTTTTCCCACTTCAATCGCAAATGGGGTGTTATTGTGGAGTGAACTTACGGGCTTAGATTTTGTAAAAACCGCGAAAGCTCGTTTTCACCGTGGGCCATACTACGAACGTATGATTTTCATATTGCCAGAAGACTTTTAGTTCCAGTTCCTCCGACTCGAGTGCTATCTCCACAAAGCTTCTATAAAAACGTTTACTACCAGAGGAGAAAGGAGACTACCCAAGGTGACACCGTTAATTTTTAAAAAATATTCACCGTTACATACAAAATAAGTTGAGCTTAGGACATAATGGACCAGAGCTGTTATAACTTGAAATTTGGATGTACAACCTTTAAGTGCAGCCTTCATCAGACTAAGCACTAGAAGCGTGATGAAACTTAGTGTGCTGAACGTTTATCGTCGCTATCTATATTTCTGAAGCATGAAACTTTTTGGCCATCAGGAATACGTGCATGCTTTTTAGTTCGGTCAGAGTAGGAAACTAAGACTTACAACCACTTGGAAATGCAATATATCACTTTTGTGCGAACCGGCGCTTTACCTGGTGACCACGAGACAAAGAGAAACAGTGCCTAATGAGTTGCGCTTCAAGCTGTTGGTAATAAAAATCTCCATTATTTTTGTAGACTTTCCGCGAAAGACTTTTGATAATTCCTATTACTTGATTTACCCGTTAAACTTTAAGCAACGTTTTGGATGTATTACAGTCGCAGAATTGAGGTTAGTTGGTTTTTGCGACTCTTAGCATGCATAACGATCAACCAGTATTACGACGGTTGGAGCCTCGCTCCTGCCCAATGCGATTCCAGCACCTTAACCACCGTGTCATCGTGCTGGCTCTGTTGAAGACGCTGAGATGACATCGTGAGACAGCAGTACTCGCGTGGATTCGGGCATTCGGCTAAAGCATATCGTTTTATTGGGGGATGGTCACTAAGCGGACCAGCGTTTAAACTCAGTGAGGAAAATACACGCTCCGGTCACATTAACGTGACTACGCCTACTTTCGACGTCAACATGCAATCACCACTCACAGACAGCAAGTGACAGCACTAGCATTGGAGGGTAAGACAAGGTGTTTCGGGAGGAGGGAGAGCGAGACGCCAGAAACAGTGCGATTCAGCTGACTTCCTGTGGTGTGCGTACTGTAAGACCTTCAGTACATACACCATCAGATTATTTGACTTGTCGCTAGTGTCATCAATGTGTCTCATGGTCTTATCGCTGCGTGTTTATCTTCTGCCGCATAGAGTAGCAGATTGACGGTGACCAACTTTAATCAGAACTTCATTAATTTTCACACACATTTATTAAAATAATACCAAGGATAAAAATTACTTTACTTGGCTCTGGATGCTATTTACAATTGACAATCTGTAGTTCCTTTCGTATTGGTACGTTAATCTTATTCTCACATATATCTCTGATACTTGACAAAAGTGTCTATACATTTATCTTCACGGCTATGTACAGGAATATGGTGATCTTATTAGGTGCAGACTGACACTTGACTGTAGACTGGTACACTAATGCAGACTGGTATAGACTGGTGCAGACAAATGCAGACTGACTAATCGGAGGTCTGTACACTCATTATAATACCTCCTGTGTCCATGTATCACTGCGCGAGTGTGATCCGCGAGGAGAAAAGGTTGTACGTTAGCAGCAATCTCATTGGCTGCGTTACATATTAATACGCAGATCGGCGGAAGCAGAATTTGGTCCGTCTCTATGGCAGCGCCATCTCGTAATGCGGAGACGGGGGACTGCTGCGCCTGCGCAGCATTTCCGAAATGGGTCAGTTTGTAAACTGCTCTTGTGCCACCGTGGTTGAAGTATACCATGCAAGACAAAATGGCACTATCCAAAACAGGTGCTGAGGCAACTGTGGTGCACCAGGGGCCTTAGATGACAGTGTTAAACGACGGCTGCGGTGATATGAATGCACGAATAGACGTGCAACTGTTGAGCTGCTGACCGCCCAGATGAACCAAGGATCTGCGAACTGCGTTTCCTCAAAGACCGATCAGCAAACTTTGCTGCATATGGGACTCGGTAGCAGGTGCCTGTGTTACTCGCCCATGCAGACTGCTGGTCATCAGCGCGAAGGCTGGAACTTGTACGCCAGGTCTGCAACTGCACGTCCACTGAGTGGCGACAGGTGGCTTTTTCTGGTGAACAACACTTTTCATCCTCCATTGGGAGTTCGCTTTTGGTGTTGTCTGCGTGAAACGTCTGAAAGCGAACAACCTGCAACAATCGTCGGAAAGGTCTAAGCTGAAGACGGAGCAGTAGGGCCTGTGAATGTTTTCCTGGCATTGGTGATCTCGACATTCTGGAAGGAACAATTAATCAACACAATTATGCAATTACGCCTGGAGACCATGTCGACCCCCTACACGGAATCTTTGTTTCCTCGATGCGATGGTATCTACCAGCAGGACAACACAACGTGTCACACTACTCGCAGGGTACGCGTGCACATCGAAGAGCAGGAGGGTGAGTTTACTCTACTCGCCTGGCCACCAAATTTTCCTAACTTAAACCTAATCTAGAATCTGTGGTACCACCTGGATCATGCTGTATGCGCCATGGATCCCGAGAATCCCACTGCAGCTGGCCACTGCACTGGAATCGACATGGCTCCTATCCCTGTCGGTATCTTCCAGAACCTTTCAGACTCTCTTCCTGAACGTCTCGCAGCAGTTCCCGCTGCTAAAGTTGGTTATTGAGGCTTTTAACACGTGGTTACATTACCTTGACCGGACAGAGTAGCCACTAGCTGGATATTACATACCAGGAGAAACTTTTGCACATTTTTATCGGCAAACTGAGACGATTAACAGGGCTAGAGGTTGCATTACGCCGTTCTAGGGCGATGTCTGCTAAGGAGGTGTCTAATTGTTTGTCTGATGTGCTTTCATCCTTTCTTGTTTGCCGTGGGGGTCAGGAAACGTGACAAGCACACAGCGAACCTGACAATCCGTCATCTGTTTAGTAGTTCACTGTGCTTTCAAAGTGCAGTAAGACATCGTTTCCATTTTGAGGTGGTGTACGCTGGACGGGTGAGGCCAAGTTGACCGGAAAGATAGTCTCTAGTTGTTCTTCCATAAGAGTACTGGAGCACCGTAATTTACCCGCTGTCATTCTGGATACGAAACTAACTTGACCCGCTCCTGCAGCACGCACGTCCATCAATGTCGCTCGGTAGTAGCTGCCGTTCCGTGGAGACACTCACACTGAGAATATCTCTGACAGCTCTCCTTTGCGACAGGCGGATCCATCAACAGTTGCAGGTCACGATCCCGCATGCGCACTTTAGGCCAGCCTCTCAACAAGCCATACTGCCGGCCAACGATGGATGCAGAGTCCAATGCTCTCCCCTGAAATGAATATGCACGACGGGGGGTGTTCGCCTCAGGGCGCTCTTTCTGCTGGGCACTCAGAGGACCGGTTACCTTCCAGGTGTTCCGTCTGGCGACCTGTCCTTTCCTAGAAACTGTCCAGCTGACACAATTGTCAGGGCAACTGAGGAAGCAGATGTCGTGTGTTAGGGGACGTGCAAGTCGCTCCCCAGGAAGGCAGCTGACACATTCTCCGGGACTTCTACGAATTTTAACCCCAACTGTTACCGTTACTATGAACCCGTCACCTTACATCCCTCTTCTCGGCCATATCGGTTGCTGTGAAAAATTTGCTCGTACCCTTCACTCGAAATCTGAAATAAAATTGTATAACCAGAAAGGCTTTGGGGCGCGTTTCATATCATACTTTCTGCTGGTATTCGTATCACACCATTCGGTTGTCTTTTCCTTAGATTATTCTCCAGTACTTCGCTAAAGCGAATGATCCGATATTTTGTTGTTAAATTTCCATTATTCACATTCACGGGGTTCGAGACAAATATTATTCATTTCTTTATGTATTCACGATCATACGCGATTTCCCTTCTTACACATCTACAGCACGTGGTCGAAATGCGAAGTATCGCTGTTGGTGTTGCTTTTACTACGTACTGTGTTGTTTTGCGAATACACCCTGTAGTATTTAACATGGCTCTGAGCACTATGGGACTTAACATCTATGGTCATCAGTCCCCTAGAACTTAGAACTAGTTAAACCTAACTAACCTAAGGACATCACACAACACCCAGTCATCACGAGGCAGAGAAAAATCCCTGACCCCGCCGGGAATCGAACCCGGGAAGCCGGGCGTGGGAAGCGAGAACGCTACCGCACGACCACGAGCTGCGGACTATTGAATATGGTCAGTTGGATTATACAGCTTTTATCGTAAATAAACAAAACTATTGCAATACTCTGCACGTCATGTGGCGCTGCAGTAGTAAGAAGCAGACTCGCATTTGGGAGAACGACGGTTAAAATCCCCGTCCGGCAGCCCATGTCTATGTTTTCAGTAATTTAAGTAAATTATTTAAGGAAACTGGTGAAGAAGACGTGGCCCATTTCCCTTCTCATCCTTTCGCAGTCGGAGCTTGGCTTCTGTCACTAATGACCTCGATGTGGACCGGTTCTTAAACGTACTCTTCCACCGATTTCCATATATTTTCTAGTAGTTGAAGAAGTATAATGGAACTATAATTATCTTTCCTACGTAAAGTACAGTAACTAGACAATATTCAGCTAAGGATAATCCGGACTTCACCCAAAAATTTAACTTTCCTTATATTTTGCCGATTTAAACCGAATTTCAAAATCATGTGTATCATGTAAAGATGTAGCAAAATCCAAGTTTTGAAGTTCTGATGTTTTTGATTGTTAAAAAGGATTTTAATCGTATTTTTGGAAAACAACTTCTGCTACTCAGACCTCAATTTTCACATTCCCAACTTTTTAGGTAGATTTACAAGACGTTATGCAACAGTTCTGCGCATTCATTTCATGAGACATGTTATCAATTTACTTTCAGTATCTTTTTCAAGTTTCAGACTTATATTTTCATTAATTATCGATACATAAATGTGATAATGACACAGGCACACTACATCGTTAAGACTAATGCCTTATAGGAATCCAAATATCTTAAGGATATTTCCTACAAAAAATTAATTCAGACTGGTTAATATTTGGGATAAAAAGTTGGCACTTAACTTAGAAAAAGAAACTTACGGAAAAATGAATTTTAAAGCTTCATTAAAAATTAAATGCTGGTACGAGAGATACATCCCTTAAATTAACCAGAATCATACGTATTCTCTTCCTGCTCCCGTAAGGTTTCTTCTTCTTATAGTTTCAATAGCAGAGTAGCCTTTTTCTTGAATTTTTCCTTCTTCAGAGAGCAACTTGAGGACTGCCTGAACCGCCGTTGATTCCTAGATTAGCAGATCGTCTTCTGGGAGGGTGATAAAGAGTGGTAGGATTCCTCATTTCTTAGGTTGTCAAACATCCCCTAATGAACTGAGAAACAGCTTCTACAAGTCTCTAAAGTATCTCTTTTCTTAGGCTCGAGCGACTTGGCGCATTGGTTAGCGCACTGGACTCGCATTCGGGAGGACGACGGTTCAAATCCGCGTCCGACCATCCAGATTTAGGTTTTCAGTGGTTTCCGTAAATCGCTCCAGGCAAATGACGGGATGGTTCCCCATCCGTGACACAATTCGAATTTGTGCTCCGTCTCTAAAAATCTCGTTGTCGATGAGACGTTAAACCCTCTCCCTTCCTTGCCTTTTTTCTTAGGGACACTTGGAGCAAATGACACTGTACAAATTTTCATTTTTGTGTCTTTCCGCCAGTGAATCTTGCAGTTATCGCAATTGATACAAGTCTCTGAAGATAGATTACATGTGATGGCTTTGACAGCTGGCAGTGTGGTAAGATCCCTCGTGCGGTTGACATTTGAAATATTTGTTAGACATATTTGTAACTTAGGTATACCAAAATCGTTTTAGGATCTAAAAGATGTGGCACAGCCATTACAATTTCTTTGAAAAAAAAAATTGAAGTTTAGGGTGGAGTCTCCCATTAAAAGACGTCTTTTGCCTGTAAAAAGTGAAAGTCAGCAGTTTAAAAAAATACGAAGCATTAAATCCTAGCCATTGAAAGATATCCAGAAAAGACTTGTTATTTCATTACCGAGGTCGTGACATCGATATTGGGCATTTACAGTGGTGTGGTCCTAATGGAAACAAAGCTTGAGTTACTGAACCAACTTCATCATCTTCCCTTTCTATATGAAAGTTGGACCTTCTCGAACTCACTATATGACAGTCCAAATCGTTATGGAACCCACAACACACATCACTGTTGAAAGAAGAGAGTTTCGGTTGTGCACTCCCTCCCACCTCCCTCGTTCTCACACGCGTCCCGTCCTAAGAAGAATAGACTAGTCGGACTACACTTCATGTTCTCAGTGGCACCCACTGAAGTTTCATTTTAGGATACAACCATTTTTCAAGACAATTGCTAGTAGAATCTGCAGGGACTTTCATGCAAATGATCATTTTATTACAGCAACAGGTCTCTTTAATTTTCCTTCCTCTGTCTTTAGAGACCGGTTAATGCTATCCTTCGAAGTTTTCCTTCCAATTTTTCATATTCATACGATACTTGGCACATCAGTTCTTTAAATGTGATAATTTTAGGTGAGGCTTTATCGCGACTGTTACTGTTATCGAATGGAATGACAAGTCCAGTGTCACCGTCTCCGTTTACAAAGATGTATTACGACAGAGAAGTGAATCTGTCACCACAGTGCCACAGTTTACCCCAAAGACGTAAAGCTACACAAGCATGCCACATTAATACAAGTAAATTCACCTGTTGATGGAACTTTAAAGATCTGAAACGCGATTTGAAAATAAATTAAACGGTGACTTGTAACAGTAAACGTATTGTTTCATTCGGAAGTAGTTCTTAATATACGTAATACGTTCTAGATTGTTTTCACAGTTACATCAACTAAGCTGTGTGATAAAAGTTACCCTTTTTATATTTCTGTGAGGTTATTCGTAGCGGAAGATCATTATAACTCCCCAACGGCATAGAAGTGCGGCTTACATAATTTCACAGTACAAGAGAAACACTTAGAACAACATCAGTGCGTTAGTGTTACATCAGAAATGAATCTATGGAAATGATGTGATAGGGTCTGTGACTTCATATCGTTTTGTCAGATATATCAATAACACTGAAGAGAATCTTCATCCTTTCATAAAAATATAGTACTTACTTAGATCGAAAATCTCCGAAAAACGTATTTTGATCAGTATATCAGCAGTAAAGGAATCGAGACTTGTGTCAGGTATTCAGTCACATAATAAGTCGCTTGCTTTCTGTACTATTACCAGAGTCGAGGTCTCTAACGAAGGTGGCGAGGTTTGAATTATGAAGGAAGAATACATTTTCATCACAGTTTTTTTTCATGTGGAGCAAGGGCATGCATCGCTTCTGACGAATCGTCCGTCGAATGAGAGCATTTGCTTTGATGCCCCGCTGCTGCTGGCGCCGGATTCACACTTTTCACTTTGTTTATTAACAAAAACGAAAATAATTTAAAGTCTTATTAGTTACAAAGGTATCGCATGGCTGTCCGTCAGTACGGATACAAAAGGCATGATTTTCGAAGATGACTAATTCGGTCAGTTTAAACGTAAGAATCTAGAGAAAAAAAATCAACTTCTCACCATAAAATTCCACTAATTCGACAGCACGCATTTACACTCGGATAAATACCTGTTCGCAATAGCTGAAAACTCATTTTCATGTCTTGAAAGTGCCTACTCGACTAGACATCAGTTCACGATAGTTCAGAAATTATTTTCGTATTATGTAGGTACCAAACTGATTCAGACTGAGGTTATAGTGACTTTTTGCGGAAGCACAGGGGAAATTTGACATGAGTTTCAATAATGAATAGAAAAAGGTAACTGTAGCAAGTACATGTATGTATGTAGAACAGGGGCAAAGTTAATCTGCAGACACGAACCTTTGTCAACAGTGTAAATTCCCACCAGATCCTCCAATATTTCGATAAAAGCAAGGAAGGAAGAATATTGTTTCATGTAATGAATAAAATGCATACAACACTGGTTAATATTATGCAATATTTATAGTTTTAGAAACCTGTTTTTGGCTACTATGTCATCATCAAATACAAATACAAATATTCTAGAATGCAATTTTTATGGGATCAAAGCTTTTAAAAACAGTGCAACTGCAGAATATCTCAGTTTGTTTCCAAAGATGACACCTGTTAATGTCTGACTAAAACGTGAAGTCCCATAAGATTTCACACACATTTAAACTTTTTTTTCCTAAGAGGAAAAATAAGTGTAGAATAAACAGTAAAATTTGGTGACATGTCCTAAGGTGGTATCGGAAGAAGTTTATGTTGTGCTCAAGAGGTCCACTATTACAAACAAGTGCAATATAACAAGTGAGACTAAACATGTAAATAAAACAGCCTTAATTATACAAAATAATACTGTTAACAGGGCATGTGAAAGGACAGTAACTGAAATGAAGAAAAAATGAGCGATGTGAGCGCTAGGGGTAGTTTACAATGTGGTTTGGATGGCATTATTAATAGTATCTACAGTTAGATGTGGCGAATATGGGAACAGTGTCATCTGCTCATTCAGTACTAAGCTTTGGGAACAGGACATATTACGTTTATTAATTTCTATTATTTAAAGGCAGTTAATCCTCCTTCCTTTGTGTATACTATGTAAGAGTTCATGTTGCACCTTGCTACTGTGCCTTTCTTTAAAAGCACAGTCTCCTTTTCAAAGTCTCCAGCTTCAGTGAGGCTGGAAACAAGCCTATACAAAATTTTCCACGATTACAAGTGATTTGATATATACCAGTATTTTCCAAAGATCGAGTGCTGTCATTACCATTGGGAAAAAGTGACCAATAGTGTTGCTGAGATAAAATGATGTTTTACTGTTCCTGGATTTAAGATTTACGGCCACGTCCACACGGATTTTCCATAAATATGGAATCGTGCAAAATTTATTAAGGTCTGGAGGTAGTGGTTGGGGCGCCGGGTAAATAAGAGCGGACACCTCCATTATAAAAACCACCAAGGCAGAAATATGGCCATCGTTTCATGCTACTCTTTAGATTGTGTGTATAGAATTTAGAGCTGAGATCAAGTAAAGAAATCGTATCTACATGAATGTAAAAGGAAAAAGACGTACCGTCACTTATGAATATGCCGATGGCCGCAGTTGATGGAATCTCGCCAACTAGATGCAGGACGCAGACGCGTTACGTGTTGTCTAGCAGACAGTGGGCCCCCACTCTGCGAAAAGAGAATATTTGGAAAACCGCAAAGAGCGTATCAAGGAGACTGCGCACAACATTGTTATGCAGTTCGCATTGTACCAGCGCATCTATCATACGAGTAGCTTCGTCCGACGCGCCTGATGCAGAATCTGGAAAACATCCAAAGCACTGTGCCAACTTTTGTAGAAGTCCTTATCGGCATACACCAGTCTGTCAATGAAATGTTCCAGGAAGGAAACACAAAATGTGAACCGACGGAATCAGTAAGTCCTTTGGTTTTGGCTTATTGTCTATGGAAAATGAGTATGTTACCAGTCTTACAGTTTACTGTTATATGCGCCCGCGTTTGCACAGTCTCAGCTTTGATGTCGTGTTGCACTTATCTGTTAGGTTGTCGTCTGTTTCGTTTTTCATCAGGAGGAATCCAGTGAACTTTTTCTTTAATCTATCCTTTGTCAATCATCTGGCTTTAAATCCTGTCCATTTCTATTTCATTTTGCTGGTTCTCACTATGGCATAAGTTTGCAAGTGTACGTACTATCACCTGCACATTTATGAGCCTTTCTGTCCCTTTCGTTAATTACATGACACATTATATGTTTTTTGATGATGTTTCGAAGCTCGATGTCCAGGTGCCGCAGAGTAAAGCTATCCGTACGTATTGGTTGTACAATTGTCATTCTAGACATTGGAAATATCCTGTTCGGCACTGATTCCAATTTTAGAAAGGACCTGCTAGTAATTTCTTTACTCTCTTCTCGTTTGTTTAAATATGGTTTGTTTGGCTGATTGTCTTTAGTTTTCTAAATTACATGGATTTGTTCACTGGTACAGTAAATTTTTCATTAATCGATTTTGTCATGCCGTCAAGGTACGGATTTTTTAATATTTGTTACCTGCATTTCTGTAAGTAAGATAGCGGTAGGCGTAAATTGATTAAAATAACGAAATTAACTGCATGACATTAATGTTTCAAAGACATTGCGGAGGTTGCCACTTATTTTAAATTTAGAAAAATGCATAATACAGATCACACGTCATCTTAGTTTCAATGGATCTAATTTTGATCTGTTGTTCTTGGTTTTGATGCCTTGATAAAGTGTTTTCAGAAAAACTGAAACAGACAGTACAATGTCATCCTGAAACCGGAAGACCTCTTACGTGTTGCCCTAACTCCTTCGCTATACACTCATCATACTTTCCAGTTTCGTAATATGAAAATTTCGACCGAGGCAGCGTAATAAAAGTCCTTCCCGCGATAGGATCAATTGTCTAAGTCCTTTATCAACTCTGAACCTGCTGAATTTTGGTTTAGGCTGTTAACGTTCGCTCGGTAATTTGTTTTGATTTGCTTTTTGATTATCGGATTTTCGCAGCAACGATTTACTCCTAACGGAGTGAAAAACTTATTTAAAATAAATAAAATGCCAGACAGACTGATAACTCTATACCACTCATAGAGTGGTATAAAGATACACAAATATTTTAATGTGTTATTCTACAAGTAAAACTACAGAAATAAGTTCATATAAACATAGGTCCGCAAATATTTAGTTACGGCTAATAAAAGATTTTTCGTGAAATTTAGCAACTTCGCTAATATGAAACCATCACAAAATTGTACGAGGTTAAAGTAAAGCACAATTTCCATTTATTTTGTTGTTGCTGGGTGACTGTACTAAACATGTCACAGACGTGTATCTGCAGCAATTTTCCAGAACATACAGAAAAGTAAAAATTATTATACAACTAAATTTGTTTACTTTCCATTAAGAATGTAGAAACGATTTTGTCATTGTTGGCAACCGATAGTGAGTTTATTCAGTCGTTTCCTAACTTTGAAATGAGTTTTTTGTATTGTTCAGTGAAAGAACATAATAACAACAATGTATTTAAGTGAAACCACATAGTAACTGTTGTAGTTAGTAGATTATTTATAAAATAGGGATGGCTTTCAAGTTTGCGACAGAGGAATACGCCGATATTACGTTTATTTATGGCAAACGTGATGGTAATTCTACGGCTGCATTTAAGGAATTTCAAGTACGTTATGCAACTCGGAGGATTCCGAATGCACGGACCATTAGTGGAGTATTTCGCACGTCACGAGAGACAGTTTCATAATCATAATCATAATCAGCACGAGCGCTCCATACGTAAAGACGATGATAAGGATATTACGGATGCTGTTCAACGGGTAGCAGTGCTCTCAACGATTAGGCATTTCACAGTCTAAGGTATGGCGTACACTGAAGTATAATAATCTGTATCCTTACCATAAACAAAAATTGCATCATGTACATCCCTTCGCTTGAAGGAGGGCAACTGGTTAAAAACTAATAGGCAGTTGCACAAATACGTTATTTACTGATGAGGAACAATTTACTGGAGAGGGTATAAACAATTTACATAACGAGCACTTATGGCCAGAAGCAAATCCACATGCAACAGTGCAGTGCAATTTCCAGCGGCGATTTATATAAACGTTTGGAGTGGTATAATCAACTCACACTTTATTGGACCATTCATTTTCCCAGGAAGTCCAACTGGCGAGACGTACTTACAATACCTTCAAGAAGAAATGCCCCGCTTGCTCGAAGATGTTCCACTTGGTACGCGATTGCAAATGTATTTTCAACATGACCGCGCGCCTCCACGTTTCACCAACGCCGTTACTACACATTTAAATGAACATTTTCCCCAGAAATGGATTAGTCGTGGTGTTACATGTCTGTGGCCACCCAGATTGCCCGATTTAACACCAGTTGATTTTTGTTTATGGGGATGGATGAAAGACATAGTTTATGAGGACATAGTAAATACACAACAGGCATTACTTTCTAGCACTATGAATGCAATAGACGAAATTAAGAACAACCCCGTGAAACTGAAATGAGCAACAAAATCTCTTCATAGACTTGCAGCTAAATGCATTGAAGTCCATGGAGACATTCTTGAAAATTTATTGTGAATGTATTGTGAAATTGTACGTACATTGTACAACTTCCTCAGCACTGAGCTTTGTTTTTTCCTGTTTGACATGAGTTATTGTGTGCTATGGTATTAATAAAAGCGGATTATCTGACACATTCATAGAGTAAAAGTTTCTATTATTACCATCATTTCTCCAAAATTAAATTCTCTACAACCTCTGTTGAAAACGTTCAGCAGCTGTCTGGAATTTAAAAAACAAATTGAGCCAAGTACACTACTGGCCATTAAAATTGCTACACCACGAAGATGACGTGCTACAGACGCGAAATTTAACCGACAGGAAGAAGATGCTGTGATATGCAAATGATTAGCGTTTCAGAGCATTCACGTTGGCTGGCACCGGTGGCGACACCTACAACGTGCTGACATCAGGAAAGTTTCCAACCGATTTCTAATACACAAACAGCAGTTGACTGGCGTTGCCTGGTGAAAAGTTGTTCTGATGCCTCGTGTAAGGAGGAGAAATGCGTACTATCACGTTTCAACTTTGATAAAGGTCGGATTGTAGCCTATCGCGATGGCGGTTTATCGTATCACGACATTGCTGCTCGCGTTGGTCGAGATATAATGACTGCTAGCAGAATACGGAATCGGTGGGTTCCGGAGGGTAATATGGAACTCGGTGCTGGATCCCAATGGCCTCGTATCATTTGCAGTCGAGATGACAGGCATCTTATCCGCCTGTCTGTAACGGATCGTGCAGCCACGTCTCGATTCCTGACTCAACAGATGGGGACGTTTGCAAGACAACAACCACCTGCACGAACAGTTCGACGACGTTTGCAGCAGCATGGACTATCAGCTCGGAGACCGTGGCTGCGGTTACCCTTGATGCTGCATCACAGACAGGATCACCTGCGATGGTGTACTCAACGACGAACCTGGGTGCACGAATGGCAAAACGTCATTTTTTTCAGATGAATACAGGATCTGTTTACATCATCATGATGGTCGCATCCGTGTTTGGCGGCACTGCGGTGAACGTACATTGGAAGCGTGTATTCGTCATCGCCATACTGGCGTATCACCCGGCGTGATGGTATGGGGTGCCATTGGTTACACTTCTCGGTCACCTCTTGTTCTCATTGACGGCACTTTGTACAGTGGACGGTTCATTTCAGATGTGTTACGACCCGTGGCTCTACCCTTCATTCGATCCCTGCGAAACCCTACATTTCAGCAGTATAATGCACGACCGCATGTTGCAGGTCCTGTGCGGGCCTTTCTGGATAGAGAAAATGTTCGACTGCTGCCCTGGCCAGCACATTCTCCAGACCTCTCACCAACTGAAAACGTCTGGTCAATGGTAGCCGAGCAACTGGATCGTCATAATACGCCAGTCGCTACTCTTGATGAACTGTGGTATCGTGTTGAAGCTGCATGGGCAGCTGTACCTGTACACGCCATCCAAGCTCTGTATAACTCAATGCCCAGGCGTATCAAGGCTGTTATTACTGCCAGAGGTGATTGTTCTGGGTACTGATTTCTCAGGATCTATGCAACCAAATAGCGTGAAAATGTAATCACATGTCAGTTCTAGTGTAATGTATTTGTCCAATGAATACCCGTTCATCATCTGCATTTCTTCTTGGAGAAGCAATTTTGATGGCCAGTAGTGTAGTTAATAAATTAAAAATTTTATGACGTTACTTATTAGCCGTAACTTAGTAATTAAACATTTACGGACCTATGTTTACATGAAATTTTGTCTTTAGTTTTACTTGTAGAACAACATATTAAAATATTGGCATATCTTCGTGAATCACCGTGTATATCATCGTTTGGTTTCGTATGACTCATTGTAATACATTAACTTTTGAATCAAACTTGTTCTTTTCCTCCGATTAAAATCTGTTTTTTCTTTCTTTCTTTCTTTCATTCTTAATCAATAGAGAAATTTTTATAAAATTTTGTTGTGGTATTGTTGTGGTCTCCAGTTCGAAGACTCGTTTACTGCACCTCTTCCCTACTACTCTAACGCGTGGAAGCTTCCTCATCTCCAAATAACTGTTGCAACCAACATCATTTTCAACCTGTCTCTTGCTCTCTCTCTCTATTATTTTACCTTCTCCCCTCCCCCCCCCCCCTCCCACAGACACACACATACACACACACACACACACACACACACACACACACACACACACACACACACACACACACACTTCCTTACAGTATTAGTTATTCCTTCATGTCTCAGAAAGTGTCCTAGCAACCGATCCCTTCTTTTAGTCAATTTGTGCCACAAATTTCTTTTCTCCTGATTTCTGTTCATTACCTCTTCATGCATGCAGCTTTACTTTATGGATAAATGATGATGACGTCCTCTTGGTTAAAATATTCCGGAGGTAAAACAGTCCGCCATTCGGATCTCAGGGCGGGGAATACTCAGGAGAACGTCGTTATCAGGAGAAAGAAAACTGGCGTTCTACGGATCGGAGCGTGGAATGTCAGATCCCGTAATAGGGAAGGTAGATTAGAAAATTTAAAAAGGGATATAGTCAGGCGAATACAGGATCATTAATACAAAATCAAATAGGGGTAATGCAGGAATAGGTTTAATAATGAATAAAAGAATTGGAGTTCGGGTAAGCTACTACAAACAACATAGTGCACGCATTATTGTGGCCAAGATAGACACGAAGCCCATGCCTACAACATAGTACAAGTTTATATACCAACTAGCTCTGCAGATGTATGATGAGATAAAAGAAAGTATTCAGGTAGTGAAGGGAGACGAAAATTTAATAGTCATGGGTGATTGGGATTCGAGGGTAGGAAAAGGGAGAGAAGGAAACATCGTAGGTGAATATGGATTGGGGATAAGAAATGAAGGAGGAAGCCGCCTGGTAGAATTTTGTGCAGAGCGTAACTTAATCATAGCTAACACTTGGTTCAAGAATCATGAAGAAAGGTTGTATACATGGAAGAACCCTGGAGATAATAGAAGATATCAGATAGATTATATAATGGTAAGACAGAGATTTTGGAACAGGGTTTTAAACTGTAAGACATTTCCAGGGGCAGAAGTGGACTCTGACCACAATCTATTGGTTATGAACTATAGATTAATACTGAAGATACTGCAAAAAGGTGGGAATTTGAGGAGATGGGACCTGGATAAACTGAAGGAACCAGAGGTTGAGAGAGTTTCAGGAAGAGCATTAAGGAACAATTGACAAGAATGGGGGAAAGAAATACAGTAGAAGAAGAAAGGATAGCTTTGAGGGATGAAGTGGTAAAGGCAGCAGAGGATCAAGTTGGTAAATAGACGAGGACTAGTAGAAATCCTTGGGTGACAGAAGAAATACTGAATTTATTTGATGAAAGGAGAAAATTCAAAAATGCAGTAAATGAAGCAAGCAAAAATGAGATCGACAGGAATTGCAAAATGGCTAAGCAGGCATGGGTAGAGGACAAATGTAAGGATGTAGAGGCTTACCTCACTAGGTGTAAGATAGATACTGCCTACAGGAAAATTAAAGAGAGCTTTGAAGAAAAGAGAACCACTTGTATGAATATCAAGGGCTCAGATGGAAACCCAATTTTAAGCAAAGAAGGTAAACACAAAGATGGAAGGAGTATATATAGGGATTATACAAGAGCATTGTTCTTGAGGACAATATTATGGAAATGGAAGAGGATGTAGATGAAGATGAAATGGGAGATATGATACTGTGTAAAGAATTTGATAGAGCACTGAAAGACCTAAGTCGAAACAAGGCCCCGGGAGTAGACAATATTCCATTAGATCTACTGACAGCCTTGGGAGAGCCAGTCCTGACAAAACTCTACCATCTGGTGAGCAAGATGTATGAGACAGGCGAAATACCCTCAGACTTCAAGAAGAATATAATAATTCCAATCCCAAAGAAAGCAGGTGTTGACAGATGTGAAAATTACAGAACTGTCAGTTTAATAAGTCACGGCTGCAAAATACTAACGTGAATTCTGTACAGACGAATGGAAAAACTGGTAGAAGCCGACCTCAAGGAAGATCAGTTTGGATTCCGAAGAAATATGGGAACACGTGAGGCAATAATGACCCTACGACTTATCTTAGAAGCTAGATTAAGGAAAGGCAGACTTACGTTTCTAGCATTTGTAGACTTAGAGAAAGCTTTTGACAAAGTTGACTGGAATAATCTCTTTCAAATTATGAAGGTGGCAGGGGTAAAATACAGGGAGCGGAAGGCTATTTACAATTTGTACAGAAACCAGATGGCAGTTATAAGAGTCGAGAAAGCCGTGGTTGGGAAGGGAGTGAGACAGGGTTGTAGCCTCTCCCCGATGTTATTCAATCTGTATATTGAGCAAGCAGCAAAGAGAACAAAAGAAAAATTCAGAGTAGGTATTAAAATCCACGGAGAAGAAATAAAAACTTTAAGGTTCGCCGATGACATTGTAATTCTGTAAGAGACAGCAAAGGACTTGGAAGAGCAGTTGAACGGAATGGACAGTGTCCTGAAGGGAGGATATAAGATGAACATCAACAAAAGCAAAACGAGAATAATGGAATGTAGTCAAATTAAGTCGGGCGATGCTGAGGGAATTAGATTAGGAAATGATACACTTAAAGTAGTAAATGAGTTTTGCTATTTGGGGAGCAAAGTACCTGATGATGGTCGAAGTAGAGAGGATACAAAATGTAGACTGGCAATGGCAAGGAAAGCGTATCTGAAGAAGAGAAATTTGTTAACATCGAGTATAGATTTAAATGTCAGGAAGTCGTTTCTGAAAGTATTTGTATGGAGTGTAGCCATGTATGGAAGTGAAACGTGGACGATAAATAGTTTGGACAAGAAAAGAATAGAAGCTTTTGAAATGTGGTGCTACAGAAGAATGCTGAAGATTTGATGGGTAGATCGCGTATCTAATGAGGGAGTATTGAATAGGATTGGGAAGAAGAGGAGTCTGTGGCACAACTTGACAAGAGGAAGGGATCGAGTGGTAGGACATGTTCTGAGGCATCAAGGGATCACCAATTTAGTACTGGAGGGCAGCGTGGAGGGTAAAAATCGTAGAGGGAGACCAAGAGATGAATACACTAATCAGATTCAGAAGGATGTAGGCTGCAGTACGTATTGGGAGATGAAGAAGCTTGCACAGGATAGAATAGCATGGAGAGCTGCATCAAACCAGTCTCAGGACTGAAGACCACTACAACAACAAACCTCTTCAATCGTTACATGACCTACCCATTCAGTCTTCAGCATCCTTCTGTAGCACCACATTTCAAAAGGATCTCCTCACTGCTTGTCTGAACTGTTAAAATTTTGTTATCACCGACGAAAGATTAACGGGCTTGTAGTTGTTTCCGTTCCATGTACTAATTTTCATATGAATTAAAACTATTGCAATGGGCTTGATTTTTTCCTAAAATCTTTATTAGCCAAGATCGCATATGCGAAATCTGATAACTAGTTTCGACCGTAACCGGGCATCTTCAAGTATGAAAGATACTGAAACGACTGTTTATGAGGAAAGAACTGCGTTCGGTATGTATAAAAAATTGTAACAATATATTTGAACTGTACATACCAAAATATTCATAGCAGTGTGTAATATGAGAGGGTACTCTGGCTATTCGCTCTTATCAACGCTAGGGATTGTCAGCTGTAAAAGACATACATCATTTGTGAAACAAACGACGCAAAGAATGACACAGAAGCATCATACTGATGGTGTATGTATGACATTTATGACAAGAAGTAGAGTAAAAGTTGCACGAGAAACATTACGCTACAAGCATACCTTCGAGCTCATACTTGTGGCATGACTAAATCGCAAATACAGGGAAGCACTGTTGTGCGTTCAGAGTGACATATATGATGGTAATGATGTTTGGTTTGCGGGGCGCTCAACTGCCCGGTCATTAGCGCCCGTACAAAGTCCCAATTATTACTCTGTCCAATTTTTTTTCACAGTCCAATCTAGCCACTGTCACGATATGAAATGATGAGGACAACACAAACACCCAGTCCCTGGGTAGAGGATATCCACAACCTGGCCGGGGATCGAACCCTGGACCTCGTGATCCAGAGGCAGCAACGCTAACTACTAGACCACGAACGGCGGACAGAGTGAGTTATATAGAAGCCATGCTCTTTCGTGACAGCGACAGTAAGAGTTTCCATGAGGTGGTCGTATGCAAACTGACCGATGCCAAGTGACCAGGCTCGTAAGTGTAAAAAGAGCCAGCAGATAGCAGCACATTATGTTACTTACAGTTTCAAGCAGCAATATACAGGGTGTTACAAAAAGGTACGGCCAAACTTTCAGGAAACATTCCTCACACACAAATAAAGAAAAGATGTTATGTGGACATGTGTCCGGAAACGCTTAATTTCCATGTTAGAGCTCAGTTTAGTTTCGTCAGTATGTACTATACTTCCTCGATTCACCGCCAGATGGCCCAATTGAAGGAAGGTAATGTTGACTTCGGTGCTTGTGTTGACATGTGACTCATTGCTCTACAGTACTAGCATCAAGCACATCAAGTACGTAGCATCAACAGGTTAGTGTTCATCACGAACGTGGTTTTGCAGTCAGTGCAATGTTTACAAATGCGGAGTTGACAGATGCCCAATTGATGTATGGATTAGCACGGGGTAATAGCAGTGGCGCGGTACGTTTGTATCGAGACAGATTTCCAGAACGAAGGTGTCCCGCCAGGAAGACGTTCGAAGCAACTGCGTCTTAGGGAGCACGGAACATTCCAGCCAATGACGCGCGACTGGGGAAGACCTAGAACGACGATGACACCTGCAATGGACGAGGCAATTCTTCCTGCAGTTGACGATAGCCCACATGTCAGCGTCAGAGAAGTTGCTGCTGTACAAGGTAACGTTGACCACGTCACTGTATGGAGAGTGCTACGGGAGAACCAGTTGTTTCCGTACCATGTACAGCGTGTGAAGGCACTATCAGCAGCTGATTGGCCTCCACAGGTACACTTCTTCGAATGGTTCATCCAACAATGTGTCAACCCTCATTTCGGTGCAAATGTTCTCTTTACGGATGGGGCTTCATTCCAACGTAATCAAATTGTAAATTTTCGCACTCAACATGTGTGGGCTAACGAGAATGCGCACGCAATCAACATGTGTGGGCTAACGAGAATCCGCACGCACTTGAGCAATCACGTCATCAACACAGATGTTCTGTGAACGTTTGGGCAGGCGTTGTTGGTGATGTCTTGATTGTGCCGCATGTTCTTTCACCTACGTTCAATGGAGCACGTTATCATGATTTCATACGGGATACTTTACCTGAGCTGCTAAAGCATGTGCCTTTACAAGTACTACTCAACATGTGGTTCATGCACGATGGAGCTCCTGCACATTTCAGTCGAAGTGTTCGTACGCTTCTCAACAACAGATTCGGTGACCGATGGATTAGCAGAGGCGGACCAATTCCATGGCCTCCACGCTCTCCTGACCTCAACCCTCTTGACTTTTAATTTATGGGGACGTTTGAAAGCTCTTGTCTACGCAACCTCGGTACCAAATGTAGAGACTCTTCGTGCTCGTATTGTGGACGGCTGTGATAAAATACGTCATTCTCCAGGGCTGCATCAGCCCATCAGGGATTCGAAGCGATGGAGGGTGGATGCATGTATCCTCGCTAACAGAGGACATTTTGAACATTTCCTGTAACAAAGTGTTTGAAGTCGCGCTGGTACGTTCTGTTGCTGTGTGTTTCCATTCCATGATTAATGTGATTTGAAGAGAAGTAATAAAATGAGCTCTAACATGGAAAGCAAGCGTTTCCGGAAACATGTCCCCATAACATATTTTCTTTCTTTGTGTGTGAGGAATGTTTCCTGAAAGTTTGACCGTACCTTTTTGTAACACCCTGTATATCAGTTAAGTACAAAATAGAAAAAGAAAATAGTTAAATTTACAATTTTTGTAATGAAATTAATAGAGAAAAATAGACAAGTCGCTTAGACATAAATATAAAGCTGGACAGATAGCGCTTCTTTTTTACTGGTATGGAAGAACTAATGATAAACTAACTTGTACAAATCTATATACAAAACCTTTTACATGTGTAGAGAAAACAGGAGTCAGTGACCGATCTATGTGATAGCCACAAAGAGGCAATGTCAATGTACACCGTGATAGTGTAAATAATATAAAAATGATAACGGAAATAAATAATAGCATTTGCCACGATACAGTTAACAGCTGAGATTCAACTTAAGAACGACCGCCATGAGCTGTGGTAACGTACATAATAAGAGGCTCTGGTTTACAAAGTTACCGTAACAAACAAAACTCTGTACTATATATCTGATAATCAACCTTCCTGCGCACTGGAGATTATGTTTAGATAATCTGGAGGTATACATCATTTGCAGTGTTACATTATACTGTATAATAGCGCCGCATGCTACCGATGTCTACGTTAATGTAACAGGCAATTGACAAGGTTTCCTCGTATGTTAGACACTGCGGTGTATATATTCACATGTAGTGGCCAATAATTTTGATAAAGGCCTATTGCACATACCCTTAATGTCGAAAGTAAGTACTGTCTTGTCACCTTTCAGGTATGAAGACGACCAATGTCCGCCTTCTTAGCTAAGTGCCGGCACGGTAGGTCAGCGCGTTCGGTCAGACGGTTAGCAGCCCTCTGCAGTAAAGAAACTGAGTGAACAGGTCATCAACGAACTTGAACGGTTGTCATGGAACGTCCGCCACGAAAAAATGCAACGAACAGAATCGCAAAAATGAGATTAAAAAAAAAAGTTGTTACGTGCTTGCCTCTGGTTAGATTCCCCGCTGGGTTGGAGATTTTCTTCGTCCGTGGACTGAAATAAGACTCGCACTCGGCGGCCGAACTTCCCCGGATGGGGCCTCCCAACTGGCAATGCAATATGATCATTTCATTTTTTAACAGGACTAATGCCGTCACAAAGTAAGTACGTGTGCACCAAAAATGAACGTCCAGTAGCTGTCCAGCGCGAAGCCTTCTCAGTCTAATGTGGCATCTCTGTTGCCTGTAGGCAAATCACTGTGGTCGTAGCTTTCGTTTGTGTAAGAGCTGTTATTTTGTTTCGCCAGAAAAATGACAGGTGTAATAATAGTGGAACGAATGTCGTGGAGCTTAACATAAAACACGGAAAAACTGCTACTGAAACATATATTTCACTAAAAGAAGTTTATTGCGAACACTGTTAATGACGTACGCGTGTTTTTCAGCGATTCGGGCGTTTCCAAGATGGTCGAGCAGGTGCTGAAGGTGATCAACGCCCGGGGTGGCGTTCAACATCAAAAGCGGATGAAAATACAGAAAAAGCAGGTAATTTGATACTATCTGATTATCGGTTCAGTATTCTATCGATTGCTAAAACTGAAGGAACAGACAAAGAATGTGTAATGTAAATTTTGCATAACCGACGTAACACGAGAAATGTTTGTGCGAAACTGATGCCGAAAAGTCTCACGATCGAACAAAAAGAAGCTCTTGAAAATATTTGAACTGGCACTTTTAATACAATTGAAACGCACACTTTGAATACCATTACCAATGACCCTAATTTCTTGGAAAGAGTGATAACATGTGGCTAATATTGGTTTTTCACTTACGATCCACCAACTAAGCGCCAGAAGGTTCCAACCTCACCGAGAACGGAAAAGCTTGCACGAGCAAATCACGATTGTTTTCTCTTATTTCATGGAACTGTGTATCTTCACTGTGGCTGGCTCTGAGCACTATGGGACTCAACTGCTGTGGTCATCAGTCCCCTAGAACTTAGAACTACTTAAACCTAACTAACCTAAGGGCATCACACACATCCATGCCCGAGGTAGGATTCGAACCTGCTACCGTAGCAGTCGCACGGTTCCGGACTGCGCGCCTAGAACCGCGAGACCACCGCGGCCGGCGTTTCTTTACTGTGTTTCCGAAGGTCGACTATTAATCAGCATTACTATCTCGAGGTTCTTGCTCAAACTCGTGAAAAAAGAAGGCCCGAATTGTGGAAGAACAAGTGATGGAATCTGTATCAATACATCACACCGGCTCATACCGCATTGTCTTCTTAGCAAAGTACAGCATCCCGGTGTTAGACCACTCACCTTATTCACCTGGTCTGGCACCAAATGAATTTCATCTATTCTCCAAAGTCAAATCTGCTTAAAAGAGAGGAAGAACATTTCAGTCCGTTGAAGTAGTGGGAGAAAAAGCGGCATATGTTGTGAAGGGGTTCATAGAGGAAGACATCCAGCACTGTTTTCATCAATTGAAAATTCGCAAGGAGCGTTGTAGGGATAGAGGAGGGGGGTATACTAAGGGTAACAGTAACTAAAGGAGTATGGTTTTTAAAGTAAATGTTTTACAGATATAGTCCCGTTGTTTTAAAGCCACAACTTGTATTTCCACGTAAACATTAGTAACAACCATTCAGATACTAAAGGTTGTTCACAGAAGTAATTTTTCTTTTTCTTTTTTTTTCTGAGACGGATAAAAGCAGAGGAGCAAATTCTGTAACAGCTGCCGTGAAAGTTGGCCTTCAAAACTACAATATTAACATTCTGTTCCTTTACTGGAGAAGACCCATACGTTGAGGCTGACTGGTTAGCGGTAGCCGAATGATGCCTGGCCGGAGTTTGCTGTGAGCGTGGGCGGCGTTTTAATGGGCACACTCATTGTGTTCCGAAGACCACACGTTGTCCTCCGGCAGCGGTCATGCGTAACGTCGCTATGGGTGTCCACACACACAACACACGGAAGAGTGTCAACGGAAGACACGAAGTGTTGTAAGCAGCATGGGAATTTCTCATAATCCATTCGTGCCCGAGATACGGAACAAAAAGAAAACGAACTGAAAGGAGGCAAAAATCTTCCATTTCGTGTGTTGGGTGCTTAAGTACGTAGTGCACACACATCAGATCTTGAATTCTGCAGAGTGTTTCAGAAAGATTCACCCGATTTCGCAAGACTATATTTCTAAATGCAGGAAGACAGAAATTTGGGGTTAACTGGAATTTCAACATGGCTCCAGTTGAAAGCGCTGGTTCATCTGGTTGCCAGAAGTGACCTCCATGGTCCATTTACCTCGCTCGCACGTCCCTTAACCCCTGTGCACTGAACCTTACCGATGACATATTAACAGAATGTGTTTTGCTGTCCTTGTTTCCGCCGGTGCAAATCAGATATAACTGTGTGGCCTGGTTTTGATAGAAAGAAAGTCACTGCATCTTACATAGCTCAAAGCATTCCACGATAACACTGGCAGTTTCTAGACATTAGTTGTTTACGTAAGGGAAAACTGACAAGTAGCTCCCGTGTGCTCGTTCAAGACATCCTTTGTGAACTGAATTTTTGTGCTATGTTACTGAAAACTATCAGTATTTTTCCGTTATTGAGGCACGTTGTAAATTGCTTTAGTTGGAAAAAAACTGGATATATGTATATTACCTTTTGTTTCATTTTTGATTTACTTTCTTGATTTTTTTTTTTTAAGGAACTAAGGAGTCCCATCAGGTCATAATGATCCAGTCACCGACAGACATTACTTTTTGAAAACTGGTTCTGATAAAACAATTTTCTCTTTCTTTGACGCATAAAAACACCTTACATGCCGAACACTTTGAATGCGTTCTTGATTCTACGAGAATATTGTAAATAGAATAGTTTTCACATTTTACACGATTCGCAACAAAATCTGGAATGACCTCCAGTTTCAGTTGAACGTGAAAACCCCTTCCTTTCTCTTTTATTCTGAAAATAATTGGGAGTTATGATGCTATGGTGGTTTAGCAATAATACAGAAACGGAGGACCATTCTGCAGTGTCATGGGCTCATAGCATTATGAGATTGACATGAAAAGATGTATTGTTTACGTGAGAAGTCGTCGAGGGAAATGGTTTTGAACTCGACTAATTGGACAAAATGCGATGAAATTATGGAAAACCTGGTAAAATTGCGAAATTGACTGGAAATACGTGAAGTTGACGAACAATAGGACAAAAATGGTTGCTATAGGGTTCTGACCTCGTCAGTTTGCTCATCCGGCATTGATGACAGTATCGTAGACCGAGTTCATAGTTTTACTCAATTGGATGTTACAAAATAACGTGGAGGGAGGGATGTGAATTGTATGTTGCTGTCGAGTGTAGCTCTTTTTACAACATGTGAATAGATAGCATGAAAACTGCTGTTCTCTATTGATATTTATGTCTCTGAAATGTATGTAACACCACCGTACATGTCAGTTTATTTACATGACTTCCACAGACACTAATTTTGAATGCTTGGACAATGGAAGGCTGCTTCTGGAAGCAGAATGGCAGCTGGGTGGTCAGAGCCAGTATAGTGAATAGTGACAGATCTGTCACACCCTCTGCCCCTATGCCCTCTTCCTACCAAGAGACGTAGTTGACTCTTCCATGACAAATAGGCAAGTATATCACTAGTGTTCCAGGGGACGGCATTTCCTAGAAATACGTTTGATATCTGCAGATCTGAAACAGTATATCACTGTCCACCCGACATCGATCTAAGCAGAGCATTGCCAGCAGATGGATCTTTTTGTGTACCATCATCGACAGGATAGGACAGGCCTGAAGAACAGTATCGCTACCTACAGAAGGAGGAGAGGGAAGGTAAGTTTGCTTCTAAGCTGCTTACTTTCTATCCATACGTCGATGTGAAGACACATGCACTTTCTCGTGTGAAGTTTTTTTCGATAGTAATGTGTTATTATTACTATGTTTCGTCTTCCTCTAGTACCATGGGTGGAGTGAACTCGTAGTGTAACGTAGTCTTTGCTATTGTTTGGTGTTTTCTTTTCTTTCCTTTTTTTAAATAGTTGCTTCCTTATACAAGGATTGCCTCTCTCCTCCTAAGACACATGATACCACTAATAAGAGAAACAAATGTATCCATACCAGAATGTTGTCTGGTATTGATTGTCATGTTGTTGTTTGGACCTATCAGCATTACGATTTTAGTGAAGTCTTCTACTCACCACAGTGTGTGGAACTTGCTAGCTGAATTTATGTTTAAGGACTGTTGGGTTGTGTTAAGTTCTTATTTTATAATATATTCAACCCAAGATTCAATGGTATCGGTTTAATCGTCATCGTAGCAAATATAAATTCCTACCACAAGTGTGGGTTTAGACTTATTTATCTGGAGATTTCATTGATTTTAGTACTATATCCGCCACGCGCCAGGGTAGACGAGAGCGCTAACGCGCTGCTTCCTGGACTCGGTTAGGCGCACTGGCTCCGGATCGAATCCGCTTGGCGGATTAACGATGAGGTCCAGTGTGCTGGTAAGCCTGGATGTGGTTTTTAGGCGGTTTTCCACATCCTGATAGGTGAATTCCGGGCTGGTCCTCACGTTACGTCTCAGTTGCACGGCTCGCAGACATCTGAACACATTCGCCCTTTTCCGTGGATTACGCCAGGTGCAGACAGTTGGGGTACACTATTTCCTTCCTGGGGGACACAGGGTGGCGACAGAAAGGGCATCCGGCCACCCCTTCAAATTAACATGCCACATCTGGTTAACCAGTAGACCCAGCAAGTCGGGATTAAATGCTAGGAAAGAGAGAGAGAGAGAGAGACAGAGAGTACCATGTCCGCTGTTCCCATTGTTGAGACTACACACTTTCACGATGTTAGGTGACGTCTGTCGGTACAGTATTCGTTGTAGCAAGCACAGGAATCACCACAGAGCATAGAACTAAATAGAGTGGACTTCCGGCGCGTGAGGTGTGCCAGGCTTCCCCCTCCCTCTGGGTACCCACAATCACTGACGTGCTGGACGCTTCACGCAAAACGTATTCCACGCTACGTGAAGAGTGGAATTTCATGTCATTCAAGTTGCCTTTAAAAATTGTTTTACGTAGGTGAAGCAAAACTGCATCCGTTTCTGTAGTTAGTTTGTCAGTTAAACATTTAATTTTCGCGTAAAAAAATAAAAACCACTGTTTTGGGATTTGCAAGTGCTCTTCGCTATGCAGTCTTTCTCATTCGATTTTGAGGAAACTGTTGGGTAAAAAAATATTTTATCTCATCTTATAGCCACAACTGCAGCTTGATGATGAAATTGTTTTCTTTTCATTATGGCCCATAGTTATTGCGATACTTTGAAGTAAAGTGCAACATCGCTCGTATCTTGAGAAGTTTGCAGTGAAAAATGTAGTCGCTGGTCACTTTACGTGCAATGTGTTTTAGAACATAGGTTACTGCATACGAAATGTCACTAACATAATGAACTTGTTTTTAACGGTGGAAGGAGGACCGCGACCGTTTCCGTTCTCGAGAAAACTCGTGAGATATATTGGAGATTCGCCGCGACGAGGTTGGCCGCTAGACGCCTCGTGCGGGGCTGTTGCTGCCAATGTGGCCTGCTACGCGAAATGCGGATTACGAAGCTGCCTCTAGTTTTCTTTTTTGTATGCCACCGTTACAAACTGAAGCTGGAAGTGAAGAAAAGACACCGCGAGTCATCAGCTCATGACGCTGACTGTTTTTTTAAGTCTAGGCTGCTTAGTTTCATTAAACAATGTTACTTACATTACTGAATTTATTCGCTCATTTTTTATAATCTGTTCACTTAACGGTTGTCGTTTTAGCTGAGCGCCCAGCGAGCTCTTGACATGTCAGTCTATAGGTTGTTTCGAATGACGCACGTGCGATATAACTGCGTTCAGTCTAGCATTTCATGGTTACCATCCCAACAAATGAATCATATGCAAAGCAGCACTCATTCCTCTGTTTCAAAATGAGCTGCCTTCTGGCTACAGGTACCATGCAAAACTGTAGATGGTCCCTCTCGATGCATCTCGTAACTCTTTCTGTTTTTTGCAAACGCTCCCTGCAACATTATCTCCAGTTTAATTTGGGAACTGATCAGAAGTAGGAGGCTACTATACTCACTACATTCAACATCTCACGAAGGAACAGAACGACTGAGTTCCACGTAATCAGTACACTTAGATATTTTGCTTTCGGGAAGAGTATAACATATGTTCCAAACCTGTAAAAATTACCAGAGCTAGTGATACAGACCGGCGTTTTGATTCCAATTCTGTAATTGCTGTTCTATGAAGAAATGTCTGTACCTATCTTAAATCACCGATCCAATTACACACGATTGAATAAAGTGAAATTTTTAAACTGGGGAGGCTATGTAGAGATGAAATTGTAGTCAGAATTATATACCCGCTTGTCTCACAGTATCCACAGACAATGGTTGACTGAAAGCCATGGCTGAGCATTCGACCAAAGGGTACAATGAACAATTCAACCTGTCAGATCTTACCCACAGTTGTGGAGACAAGACCTGGGAGCCACACCCTCTGGTTGGCTGAAGGAGGAAATAACCAGTAAGCTGGTTGAGCAGCGACAGAAGCGGACATGTGTGTTGCATGAGAAGATTCAATATGGCGAGTGTTTGCGGTGGACGATTATTCCCGCCATGTAAATCAATGGGTTGACTGCTTGGCGGTCAAGTGACAGTCTCTCTAGCCACTGAGATTTTGGTATGGCTGGAGGTATGTGCACAGCTGCTGGCATGGCGTGCATAGGTGCATGTCTATAATCCTCTCTGAGTCAGGGAGGCTGGAGTCCCTGGCAATCGGCATATGGTGCACACTTTACGATTAATAGTGTGTGTGACTGGAAGGTTCTATGCACCGGATATTTTTAGTGGAAACTTTATGGTGGAGCAAGATGCTTGTGTTCTCAGATGTCAGTGGATACAAGATCTCGAATATACGGAAATTTAATTCCTTGATAAGCAATATTTTTGTGTGTGATTCTCAAACATTGGGCTGGGGGATTTCTCAGGAGGGGGCAAAGCGCCTCAGAACTGAACTGGAGGGGGGGGGGGGGATAAAATAATGTCCCTTTTCCCACTGGATGGGGGAGGAGAAGGGGGAAGGTGACTGGTGGGGTACTTCTCAGAAGAACAGATATTCCCCATGGGGTCAAAAGTCAATCAGCATAACAACAAATATTAGGAGGGAGTCATAAATCAATTAGTGTAACAACAGGTTAAGGTGGTCAATCATCAGCTGTCACATTCAAGTAATTAGCATATCAATTTGATTTCAAAACTGCACTCATACCTTCCTTGCCCCACTACTCATGCACAGCTTTCTTCAGGTCGCTGAAGATGTGAAAAGTACACGGAGAATTAATGATTCGGTCTGTATGGAGGATGTTGCAGTGTTTCCCAAGCAAATCACTGTAACAACCCCTTGTCCGACTGACCGTGTAGGGGCGGGCGTTATTGTGCACCAGGATGCTTCTGTATGACAGCATTACTGGGCAGTTTGACTTCATGACACGTTAAAATTTCTGCAAAACGTTTTCTTAGCATTGACCATTGAGGAACTAGACGAGCAGAGGGCCATTACATTTGGAAACGCCATCATAATCTTTCTGGAACTTGTAAACAGCTGTCGATTTGTTTGGCGAGAGAGATGGAAACATGCATTGTTGGCTTTGGTGTTTGGTATCACGCTGTTGGAATGCTGTTGGACGGAGCAATACTGTTGCACTACAACGACCGCCACTACATTGCCAATTGGACAAAGGCTGTGCTTCAGCAGTTTGGTTGGGAAACACTCTAACATCGCTCATACAGCCTAGATCCTTCACTGTCTGGTTTTCACGTTTTCGGCAACATAGAGAAAGACACGCATGTCGGACGAAGAAGTGCAAGCGTGGGTGTCGTAGCGAATCTGTCAATGGCCGACCGCATTGTACCAACGAGGAATTGATCGTCTCTCTTTGGAATAAATATCTTAATGCCTATGATGAGTACCTTAAATGGAACCATTGTGTGGTAACTTTTTGACGGGTATTCGATTTTCATTTGAGTGCTCCTCATAAACAGCTCTCAGATGTTGTTCTGCTGGAAAACTACATCTTAAGACGACCGCCTTGACTGGCTGGCAGTTTGTTTATCTACCCCAGGACTCTCTCAGTTGTGTACCATAATGAGAGAATATACTCAATAATTATTTTAAACCGGCTTTTTTTTATTTCAGTTTCCTCTAAGGATGTTCAAATCCCTGAGGATACTCAAACATCCTTCTGGCTCTCGGAACAGCAGTGTACCTGAACGGAAGGAGTGCGTTCAACAGGCTATCACTGACAGAGTTTGTTGAAAGTACACAGAGATCTCTCGACAGGCAGAGGGCACAGTAAATGGAGGAGCGTTTCACTTCAGCTAAAAGAATGACGGCATATGCTTAACTGTGAATTCTTGTTCTTATCACTCTAATACAATGGTGTGCAAAACTTAGGAACAAAATAATTTTCGCATGATGAGTGACTGCAAAATAATATAGCTAGATGAAACTTGGAACATAAATGTAGGGAAAGAAAGCTACAGTAAAGTACAATAACTGGAAGAAACATGCATTGAGATAAGCAGATATGTCACATTTATCGAAAGACAATAATAACACTGAAATCAAGGACATTAATGATGGATCTCTGGTCATTACGAAAGGTACGTTCCTAATACGGAGGACGGCAGCGCATGGTCTGCAACGTCATCCCATACTGGCCACAAGGTTGTTAAGAGTTCTTGGGGTGGAGCGTTGCTTTCCTCACCAGAGCTGTTGACAGCTGGTTGTGGACGGGCAGGTAGCAGGTAGCCGAATACCCCATAGATGCGTCACTGAAACAAGGCACATGGGAAAGAGTATATAGTCTAAATAACGTCGTATGGTGTGTGCACTGTACTCCTAGGTTTGGAGGTGAGAACGTCCATGCAACCTTATGTCTACCCACACCATATAAGTTGGACTACCGAAAAGATCATGTTCGACAATTTTTCTGGGTGCTTCACGTACTCCCCCCTTTCGCCATACGAGGCTACGACCACAATAATCGAAAATGAACGTTTTGGTGGTCCAGTTGTTACGGTGTGGGGAGGCGTAATGTTACATAGGCGTACAGACCTCCACACTCAGCGGTCAACGTTATTGTGGTACTGTACTCATGCCCCAAGTGCGTGCATGCGGACATGACTTCGCTTTTACGGGGAGCAAAGCGCGATCACATGGAACAGCGTTGGTGGTTGAGCTCATGAGACGAAATGGTACTGGGAGAATGGACTTGCCTGTCTGTTTCCTTGGTTCATGTATGGAATACAATTCAGAGACGTACTGAAGCACGTTACATGCATGAACGTCCATCCAGCATTTGTGGAACGCACCGGTGGAGAAATAGTAGGCCCTAGCACAAGAACTTACCAACCATTTGGTCAGTATAGGGACACGTTGCAGACCATTCGCTGCCGTCCGTAGTGATCACACAACTGGTTGAAAACCATTTACCTGTCTTTTTAATGTCCAGGGGACCATAACGAATCGAGTTGACTTCAGAGCAATTATATGTCTTAGAATAAAAGTGTGATTTCTGGTCGTGTTTTCGCGTAACTTTTTCAGTTATTTTCAGTACTATACTGTAGCTGTATCGTCTATATACGACCCAAGATGTACCGAGTTATGTTACTTGGTAATGATTAATCATGCGAAATTTACATTCTTCCTTGAGTTTTAGACACCAGTGTGAGTGAAATGTGCACCCCTCGTAAGACCGTGGCTGTGAGAGTGATGTGCTTCGGCTCGGTATTGGAAAGTGCTATCTGCCTGCCAGAATTAAGTGCTCATCACACTAACGATATGCAAACGTTGTAAGCCTTACATTGCTTAATCCATGAAATTGGTAAGCAAAGTAATTGTAAATGCTCTCTGATACCGAAATAGTTAAATATCAGTGAGAGCAAATCTCATCAGTCGCTCGTAATGGAAATTAGTGACATATCGTACCACACATTTTTTTTTTTTTTTTTTTTTTTCGTACAGGGGCATCTGCTTTACAATGGAAAGCCGCGTCAGTAAGTGCACAGTTCAGTTACGCAGAACAAAACGCTCATATTTCATGTGACCCAATATGTCATAGGAGTAAGGAAAAGGAGGAAAATAAATAATTCCTTTAAAATCTGGAGCTACTTTCCCTAAACTGGTTCACAAATAAACTGAATTTTTCTCTTAATGAATTTATGAACAGTTTCTTGTTAAGTGCTCACATAACTCGCAAATCGTTTCTACAAAAAAGAAGAAAAAAAGAAAAAGTCTAACAAATCACATTCCGCAAGGGAATGCACGTTGAAAGTATCATAAACGATTGCCTGAGCGAAACTCACTTGACACACGCCGTTCTGCTAATAAGTGGGGCAGACGTTTAATTGAACAGAAAATTGCCATGGTTTGGCTTTCCAAACTCTGAGTAGCTCGCAATGGCTAGTTAAAACCCAATCAAAGATTCAAACAAGTAAAAGGACTGAGAAAGCAACATAAATTGCGGAATTCGTCGCGCAAATTGTGAGCCGCTAAAAGGTAGAAAGGGCGACACTTACCCCATCGATTCAGCGGAATCTGCGCCAGTCCTCCCCCCCCTCCCCCTGCAACCTCCCAGCCACACTCCCCTGCGACCAGGATCTCCCCCTCTCTCGACATGACCTCTCGGTCACGTGGTCCGTCCTCCAGCCGTCTCCAGGAGTGAATAATGTCCCTCTCCGCTCCCAGAAAACTACGGCCTGGAGGGAAAGATTTACAACTTTCATCACAGCAACGACCGAGAATTCCTCTCAACACACTGAAACGTTGGGGGATTCTGCCACAACTACTTCGCTGTCGCTTACAGTATGCCCATTAAATACCCAGAAGTTGTCGCCACTCATTGGTTCAGATTTTTACGCTACAGTGCCTATGCTGAAGACAACTTCTGATTGGTCCACATCAACCGGAAAGTTACATTTTGGAATTTTCTCACAGCTGTGGTCGCCCTGCTATCTTCTGTGTCGCCTCGCAGACATCCGCAATCGGCCTGCTATCTTCTGTGTCGCCTCGCAGACATCCGCAATCGGCCTGTGTGTAGACATTACATTTCTGTAAGCCAAGAGCCCAACAGGGGACAACTTTATCCTTCCTGTATTCACGGTGCTGCTACAATCGGCGTACGCCACTGTACCCTCACAAGTGTGCCTCAGCGGAGTGATAAATCTTACACCAGAAACCACTACTGATGTACACTGACGATAAATAGTCGCAACACCAAAATTTAATTAATGCAGAGTAATGAAATTTTGGGAATACATTTGTCTAGGTGAAATATTTAACTGACTAACATTGCAACGTCACAGGTCAATATAAGTCAGAGATAAGCCATTCCAAGACTGAAATGCTGATACATCGATAACTGGTGTAATCACCAAATGTTGAATACAAGCATGCAGGTGTGAATGCTTTGCGTTGTACAGGTACGAGACGTCCGTTTGTGGGATGCAATACGATGCCTACTGCACTTGGTCAGTCAACAGAGAGGAGATTAGTTGTGGATGATGCTAGGGTTGTTGTCCGATCCCATCCCATATGAGTTCGATTGGAGATAAATCTGGTGAATGAGCAGGCCAAGGCAATATAGCAGCACTCTGTAGAGCATGTTAGGTTACAAGAGCGGTATGTGAGTGAGCGTTATGTTCTTGGAAATCACATTCCAGACCATAACTCGATATGTAGATCCAGTGCGTGTAGCATCCAGACAGGTTGGATGCGCACCCTCAACTAATCTCCTTCTATCCAACAGAACCAGCTTTCATCAGGTACCTCCCCTTCAATTAGCTCTCGCTTGACACCACTGAAGTCCAAAATATGGATGGTTTGGGGTCAGTGGAATGCAGGGCGCCTGGCTCGAAGCCGTCATTTAGTTAACCGATTTGTAACAGTTCGTTGTGTCACTGTGGTGCCAGGTACTGCTCAAATTGCTGCTGCAGGTGCAATACGATATACCAGAGTCATTCACTGAACACGGTGGTCTTCCCTCTTGGTATTGCCACGTGGCCGTCCAGAGCTCAGACATCTTGCAACTGTACATTTCCGTGACCACCACTTCCAGTAATCATGTACACTTGTAAGTAGGCTGTTTAGGTTTTTTTATTGGTAACGCTACATAGCGCTCTGAATGAAAAATCACTGGCTGTGCTGTGTGCAGTCAGTGGCTGGTTGGCATTGTTGTAATACTCGCCATTGTAGTGTTGGGCGGCTGGATGTTAACAGCGCGTAGCGTTACGCAGTTGGAGGTGAGCCGCCAGCAGTGGTGGACGTGGGGAGAGAGATGGCCGAGTTTTGAAATTTGTAAGACTGGATGTCATGAACTGCTTTGTATATTATGACTATTAAGGTAAATACATTGTTTGTTCTCTATCAAAATCTTTCATTTGCTAACTATGCCTATCAGTAGTTAGTGCCTTCAGTAGTTTGAATCTTTTAGTTAGCTGGCAGTAGTGGCGCTCGCTGTATTGCAATAGTTCGAGTAACGAAGATTTTTGGTGAGGTAAGTGATTTGTGAAAGGTATAGGTTAATGTTAGTCAGGGTCATTCTTTTGTAGGGATTATTGAAAGTCATATTGCGTTGCACTAATAATATTGTGTGTCAGTTTAAGCACAGTCATGTATAATTGTTCTAAGGGGACGTTTCATATTTTGACCCTTAGCCGAGGATACCTCACTGGAATCTTCTGATTTTTTTCTTGTAGTTTGTGTAGTTAGTGTAGATTTTGTTTATTGCTAGCGCGTAATTGTAGAGAGAATCACCTTTGTAGTTGCAGTCTTTCATTGTTGTACAGTGAAACAGTTGTGGCATGCATGTAGAGTTGCACCAAGTATTTCGCAGCAGCGCTTGCAATTAACTAGATATGATTTGCTATGTTAATGTGTTCTCTTATTTTTGCTCTTCAAATTGTGCTTTTCTGTGTTATCGTGTGAAATATTGTGACAATAATGGCGTGTGAAAAACTTAATACTAGGCTCCAAAGTAAACTGAGAAATGACAGTGAAGACGAAAGCAGTGTGTTAGCGCCACCATGTAATGAATTAACTAATGTTCAAAGTAGTAATTTGGTAATAGTTAATGGAAAATCTCATATAAAGATGTGAAACAATTACTAACAAAAAGATAGAGGGGCTGGCCAGTACTTACCTCAGCTCAGTACAGCCGATAGAAACACAAAAAAACAACCGAAAATTTAAGTTCCTAGCTTTTGGAATAAATGTTCCTTCATCAGGGAGGAGAGAGGGGAAAGAAAGGGAAGAAGGGAAAGTGGATTTAGTTACTCACAACCCAGGTTATGAAGCAACAGGGAAAGGAAAACAGGGAAGGTAGCAAGGATGGAGGCATGGTTCCATCCTTGCTACCTTCCCTGTTTTCCTTTCCCTGTTGCTTCATAACCTGGGTTGTGAGTAACTAAATCCACTTTCCCTTCTTCCCTTTCTTTCCCCTCTCTCCTCCCTGATGAAGGAACATTTATTCCGAAAGCTAGGAACTTAAATTTTCGGTTGTTTTTTTGTGTTTCTATCGGCTGTACTGAGCTGAGGTAAGTACTGGCCAGCCCCTCTATCTCTTTGTTAGTAATTTGGTAATAGTGCATAGGGAAATGGAGTGGGCTGCAAATAATGGTGTAGGCAGTGAAACAATTAGCGAACAGGGAAGCATTATCGATCGATCGGTCGGCAACAGCTCGCCTCAGGATTCCGAAATGACAGGACAGAATCTTGCAAATACTGTAGATTCAGGTTTTGCGTCCTCACCGTTTTCTCAAGTAAGTCAAGACCCATTTTCTGCTTCTCAAAACGTGAATGTTGCCGGTGCAAATGAAATATCGAAAAGCATAGAGGAACAGATTCCAGACACTAATACATTATTATTGCAATTAATGCAACAAACGAAACAAAATCAGAGACAAACACAGCAACAGTTAGACACAATGGAACAAAATCAGAGACAAACACAGCAGAAGCTTCAAAACACAATGGAACAAAAGCTTCAAAAGTTAGACTCAGTGGAACATTCGCTTTAACAAACACGTGAAGATTTAACTACTGAGTTGCATAAAATCGAATAGAAATGTCAAAAAGTCTGTAATGATGTAAATACACAAATTAGTGAGAATTTCCAACCTATTTTTTCGCGGCATGAAAATACATTACAGAATCACGAATCAGCCATAAAAGAACTGCAAACTATTGTACATGAAAATAATGAGAGCTTGCAAGCTAAAATTGACTCAGTTGCATCTACCGATTTGGTTACACAACTTGCAAAAACTCAGGAAAACTTAAAGGACGCAGTAGATACGATTTCAACACAAATGGACACTCTGAAACTTGGTTCAGAAAAACACACAGGGGAAATAATTTCACTATCGGATAAAGTAGCCGAACTTTCAGATCAGTTCACTAACTTACCTACAAAGGTAGATGATGATCTGAATGACACAAACCTGTAGTCTTTAATGGCACAGAAGAGTGCGAACTAATTAGGAAATTCAGACAAAATCAGAATCAAATTAATACACAACACCAAAGAGAAAACCGGCAAGTACAAGATCTGCTGACACAGGTAATACAATAATTATGGGAAGAGGGACTTAGAAATACGGAAAAGCCACAAAATAATAACACAGGGCATTTCGGAAATTATGAAAGAAATTGGCAAGGTGCACCGAATTTTGAGATGGAACCGCCGACACGACGTAACAATGATCGATATGGTACCCGCCGACACGATGATTTTGACTATAAGCTGTTCATTACTACACGTAAATTCAAAACATTTAAGAATTCGGGCAACGACATTCATCCACAAGCGTGGCTTCATTAATTCTCTCATTGTTTTCCTCCCAACTGGTCATTAGAGCACAGATTAGAATTTATGTGTGGCTACTTGGAGAATGAACCAGCTGTAAGAATGCGATCGGTCATTCACGATTGTCACAGTGAAGGAGAATTTTATCATGCCTTCCTCTCAGCATATTGGTCTCAAGCTACACAAGACCGAGTAAAAGATAGCATCATTATGATGAAACATTTCGAACAATCTGAATTTTCCAGTCTTGTGAAATATTTTGAAGACATGTTACATAAGAATCAGTATCTTTCAAACCCATACAGCCTCTCAGAACTAATCCGCATTTGCTTAACTAAATTACCTGAACATTTACGACATATTATTTTGGCAGGACGTTGCAAAGACGACATTGAAGCTTTTCAGGAACTCTTACAAGAATTAGAAATTGACACAGACAGTCGCGGGATGCGAAAACAGGAAAATAATCACTACAGGTGACATCCGTCGCAATTCCGCGTTGAAAGAAACAATAACAGGACACGACAAGGCTATTCTCACAACACAAATCGTGACCAAAACAGACACCAACCGTATGACAACCGTTGACAGAGTAGTAATAGTTACAGAGAAAGGTCGCATTTCCGTAGTAATGAATATAACAGAGAGAATCATAGAAACAGACAATATGGCAACCAGAACTATTATTATCACGGGAGACAGTATAACTTCAGGCGCAACGGTCCACTGTGCAGTGATAATTCAGGGAGAAATTCTCCACCACTTAACCGACAAGAAAGAAACTATGGAAACTACCGACAAAACGACAGAGCTAAATTCCATCAGAACTGGCGAGCTTCAAACAGGGCAGGGCCTTCTCGTCAAGGTGAATTTGTAGAAGTTAGGTCTCCTAATCCCAATAACGGCGCGCGCCAAGAAAGAGACAGACAATGATTCGCACCGCAGGCAGCCGCGTGCGCCGGCTGGCTCAGAGAAAAATAACATAGACGCTAACCTTGAGAAAAATTCCATTATTTTTTACCGACGTAAACCGCATGATAATTGCGTTCAAGTTAACTCTGAGCACTAGGAAGAGTAAAGGATTGTACTACATTTCACATGTAAAAGCGTTTATTGAAAGATAATCGGCTTTTTTACTTTGTCTTTGCCATATTACTTTTCACTTTACATTACTAGTATGCTTTGTCAGACTTAAGAAATTGTTAACATGCAACAGTGTTTGAAGTTAAATATCCAGTCAAGAACCAAGAGAACTTATTTAAAAAGAAATTACGAATGCATTGTTATTGTGAACAGACGACACAGTGTTATTGTGCATGTACATTCTTACTTGTTAGTTGCACGATTACGTAACGACTATAAGGCTTACATACTTATAACATATACTGTTAATGAGATTTTAATGTAACATTTTGGTTTAGTTGAAAAGACATTCTTTATTTGAAGTACTTTCTGTGAGATTAAAGATGACTTAGCATTTGGTTTCTTTGATAGCTACACGATTATATCACGACGCTACTAATGAGTGACAATTTGCAATGTTGCTTTTGCGGTGTACACTCCTGGAAATGGAAAAAAGAACACATTGACACCGGTGTGTCAGACCCACCATACTTGCTCCGGACACTGCGAAAGGGCTGTACAAGCAATGATCACACGCACGGCACAGCGGACACACCAGGAACCGCGGTGTTGGCCGTCGAATGGCGCTAGCTGTGCAGCATTTGTGCACCGCCGCCGTCAGTGTCAGCCAGTTTGCCGTGGCATACGGAGCTCCATCGCAGTCTTTAACACTGGTAGCATGCCGCGACAGCGTGGACGTGAACCGTATGTGCAGTTGACGGACTTTGAGCGAGGGCGTATAGTGGGCACGCGGGAGGCCGGGTGGACGTACCGCCGAATTGCTCAACACGTGGGGCGTGAGGTCTCCACAGTACATCGATGTTGTCGCCAGTGGTCGGCGGAAGGTGCACGTGCCCGTCGACCTGGGACCGGACCGCAGCGACGCACGGATGCACGCCAAGACCGTAGGATCCTACGCAGTGCCGTAGGGGACCGCACCGCCACTTCCCAGCAAATTAGGGACACTGTTGCTCCTGGGGTATCGGCGAGGACCATTCGCAACCGTCTCCATGAAGCTGGGCTATGGTCCCGCACACCGTTAGGCCGTCTTCCGCTCACGCCCCAACATCGTGCAGCCCGCCTCCAGTGGTGTAGCGACAGGCGTGAATGGAGGGACGAATGGAGACCTGTCGTCTTCAGCGATGAGAGTCGCTTCTGCCTTGGTGCCAATGATGGTCGTATGCTTGTTTGGCGCAGTGCAGGTGAGCGCCACAATCAGGACTGCATACGACCGAGGCACAAAGGGCCAACACCCGGCATCATGGTGTGGGGGCGATCTCCTACACTGGCCGTACACCTCTGGTGATCGTCGAGGGGACACTGAATAGTGCACGGTACATCCAAACCGTCATCGAACCCATCGTTCTACCATTCCTAGACTGGCAAGGGAACTTGCTGTTCCAACAGGACAATGCACGTCCGCATGTATCCCGTGCCACCCAACGTGCTCTAGAAGGTGTAAGTCAACTACCCTGGCCAGCAAGATCTCCGGATCTGTCCCCCATTGAGCATGTTTGGGACTGGATGAAGCGTCGTCTCACGCGGTCTGCACGTCCAGCACGAACGCTGGTCCAACTGAGGCGCCAGGTGGAAATGGCATGGCAAGCCGTTCCACAGGACTACATCCAGCATCTCTACGATCGTCTCCATGGGAGAATAGCAGCCTGCATTGCTGCGAAAGGTGCATATACACTGTACTAGTGCCGACATTGTGATGCTGTGTTGCCTGTGTCTATGTGCCTGTGGTTCTGTCAGTGTGATCATGTGATGTATCTGACCCCAGGAATGTGTCAATAAAGTTTCCCCTTCCTGGGACAACGAATTCACGGTGTTCTTATTTCAATTTCCAGGAGTGTATTTGTTTTACATCTGCACAGTTTTTCTGAATTATTCTGGAAAGTAAAACATGTTTTACTAGTAACTTTGTGGTATAGCTACAATGAGACAGCCTTTTCTGTAGCACAACAATGCTTTACAGTACAGTACTTACTTCATCACGGCAATAAGCGTAGTAACTACGATATCTGTACGCAAAGCATTTCACTTTTGTTTATCATGAGGTAAGTACATTGACTTCTGCAGAACTTAGCTTTCGGAGGACGATAACTACGACACTTCCACAGAGATTGTCTTACAGCAAGACGCACATTTAGCGCTACAGGACACACATTTGAGTGATTAAGTTTGTACTTAAACCATTTATTTTTCAAAATTTTTGAATTACAAAGGTTTTCCGTGTTACATTTCATTCCATTGCTGTAATCTGTAACACCTGAGGGTATAATTACATTAATCCTCAGGGGGGTACACGCTTACATTGTGTACCATGTGTATGGCAAGCACAAGGAGCCCTAGCTAATATGGTATTTGCTTATACAACTTTACACATCGGTACCACATTTCTCTAACACAGAATTACACAGCTATCTGATCATTTAACTGAGAGAGACAAATATTTATTTTACTACATCAGTGACAGATGTTTACATAATTACACAGTTGGATTACTTCACACTTATAAAACTGTATTTTGTCTATACTTTGTGAAATGTTCATATTTTTTCGGCAACATTGTGATACTATGAGAGCTTTGAATGATGTATTTGGTATGGGGTCATGATTTTTAAGGTACGTTTGACGTAGGCGACACTATTGAAATGAGAGAATTTTTTTTAGGTTTTGTAATTATTGAAGGAAACCACGACGATTTTGAGATTCGGCTTTTGTTTTATGATGTTATGATGACGATGTGTATTACGCTGTTTCGGTATGTTTATGATCAATAAGCTGATGCTATATGAGGAATTTGATTATGCTACGTATTTATTATGATGAAATATTGAAGAAGTGTCCACGAATATGTATACGTGTAATAAAGCAGTGGCTGGTTGGCATTGTTGTAATACTCGCCATTGTAGTGTTGGGCGGCTGGATGTTAACAGCGCGTAGCGTTGCGCAGTTGGAGGTGAGCCGCCAGCAGTGGTGGACGTGGAGAGAGAGATGGTGGAGTTTTGAAATTTGTAAGACTGGATGTCATGAACTGCTATGCATATTATGATTATTAAGGTAAATACATTGTTTGTTCTCTATCAAAATCTTTCATTTGCTAACTATCCCTATCAGTAGGTAGTGACTTCCGTAGTTTGAATCTTTTAGTTAGCTGGCAGTAGTGGCACTCGCTGTATTGCAGTAGTTCGAGTAACGAAGATTTTTGGTGAGGTAAGTGATTTGTGAAAGGTATAGGTTAATGTTAGTCAGGGCCATTCTTTTGTAGGGATTATTGAAGTCAGATTGCGTTGCGCTAAAAATATTGTGTGTCAGTTTAAGCACAGTCACGTATAATTGTTCAAAGGGGACGTTTCACAGTGGCTACATTTCGTCTAGGACTTCCTGTGATTTCGTAGAAGTAACAAATGGTTCAGATGGCTCTGAGCACTATTGGACTTAACATCTGAGGTCATCAGTTTCCTAGAACTTAGAACTATTTAAACCTAACTAACCTAAGGACATCACACACATCCACGCCCGAAGCAGGATTTGAATCTGCGACTGCAGCAGTCGCGCGGTTCCGGATTGAAACGCCTAGAGCAGTTCGGCCACCGCGGCCGACGTAGAAGTAACATACAGTTTCTAGCAGCCCTATCACATGACCTTGTTCAAGCTCAGTGAGGTACTGATAATGGCGTCTTTGTCGCCTCAAATGCATTCTTGACTACCACCATCTCACCACGTCCAGTCTCAAAAGGCAACGAATGCTGAGGACTGATACAGTGTGTATGTAACGCAAATATGATTTGCGTCCACATAAAGGCGGTATTGTATTCTCCCTTTTCTGACTGGCGTGGAATTAGAACAGACATCGTCTTTCAGATGTAGAAATACACCTACCAACTTTCTTTTGTATCGCAATACTCCCTTCTTGCCGCTAGTATTTTCTTTCGTCACTGTATTTCCCTCCAGCACAGTTGAGAACATTAAACTGCCAATTTTACTTATTACCGCAAAGCGATATATGTGATGGTACAGTCACATGTGATTGCAGACTGCAGTAGAGATAGGTCACGCAGGAAGTTGTCGCAAGAGCAGCGCAAGCCGTGCACTCGGCAACAACGCACCGCGCGCTGTGCAGACAACCGAGCATTTCCTTATTTAATTGCATTTTCCATTTCGCAAGCAGCGACTGCGTCGGCGGCAGCTACACACACACACACACACACACACACACACACACACACACGGTGCGCGCCCGAACAGCGGGCCGCCTATGCAGATGGCGCCGTATCGCAACAGCAATTACCCGCGGTCGCCTTACAAGGCGAGCAAATTGCGTGTCCCATAAATCTCGCCACGCTCCTGCGGGATGTGGGCCAGAGACGGCCGTCGACACCATCTTCTGCGCCGTATAGACGGGCAGGAGTCAGTTGCCTAGAGCAGTTAGTCGTTTGCGTGCATGCGTGTGCGAGACAGAGAGAAAGAGAGCGTGGGAAAAAGAGAAGGAGAGGGAGAGAGAGAGAGAGAGTGAGAGAGGGGGGAGGGAGGAGTGCTCGGGCGAAGAGGAGAAGAGGAGATAGGGGAGGGGAAGGGATGAGGAGAGTGGAGACAGGAGGGGGGAGGGCTCGAATGAGAAATTGATTGATTGTGAGTGGCTCTTACGTATCTTTCCCGCATCTTGCGGAACCGCGCAGTCGTAGCAGTAAAACGTAAAACATGAATTTCAACTCGACGAATGGATTCACATGCCTACGGCCTGTTTTACAACGAGTTACTTTCTTGTCTAAATCGAGTAGCTCTCAGCGGCTAGCGCCCGTCAGATGCCAGCGATTATGTCAGCCATCAACCCTGTCGCGAATGGGGCGGTGACACCAGTGATCAATTAGTTCTGCGGCTGTTAAAATTCGTAAAATCCTGAGTGTGCGGAAATCTGCACGTGCGCGGAAACGCCGGAATGTTTACGTTGGAGGGAAGGTTTTGCCGTCATCTGCCGACATGAGCAGTTAAACATTTCTCGCTGTACGCACTCAAGCTATAGTGATGGTTTTTTTTCCTTTTGTGCCTTCTCACTCGCAATATTTATTTTGTTTCTTTTGTTTAGATCATTCATAAGTTTTTGGTAGCAAAAATGTTCAAACTATTGGAATTTGTTTCCGATAGTGCTGTTAGACCATGATGAATGGTAAAGCTACCATGCTGCTTTGATCGTCACAGCAAGGACAGTTTTTCTACATGAGCCGTCGCGTGCATTGTCACGCTTACCATACGGTCAGCTGGACATAGGTGTTCGAAACTAGTCACCGTCAAGAACTAGAAAAGATACTTCTGAATGCAAAAATCATGCTACAACCGTTTATTTCAGTTAAATCTGTCTCTTACGGTCATTTTTTTTTTAACGCTGTGAATCGATTCTGTTCAGTTCTCGTTTCCATTTGAATGACAACCAAATTTAACCGATAATTCGTGAAGTGGTTTACGAAAAATTACAATTTACGTCCTTTGCTATGAAGTATTTTAAAAGTAACCAAGAAAATCTATTACTTTATACAGGTGCAATTAACTGATGAGTCAGTGATCTGTTTCAAAGTGTGATAGAGATCGAAGCAATATTTGTAGAAAAAAATCAACCGAATAAGGTGATAAGCTAGGTTAAGAATATTCCCTCAGGATATGTAGCTGAATTGCAGACAGACATTGGTGCGAGACACTACAGGAAAGTAAAGCACATGAACCGTACCGTGACAACTACTAATCAACGATAAATCAGCATGGTTATCACATCTACATCTGACACCATACTCTGCAAATCACCGTGAAGTGCATGGCAGAGACTACTTCCCATTGTAATGTGTGTGTTATCTTATGGGAATTAACTGCTAAGGTCTTCCCATTGTACCAGCTGTTAAGTCTTGTTCTTGTTCCGATCACGAATGATTCGGGGGAAAATTACGTTTAAATGTCTCTGTGCGCACTGTAATAAATTTAATTTAATTTTGTCGTCAGTGTCCCTACGGGAGTGATACATAGGAGGCTGTAGTGTATTCTTAGTGTCACCACTTAAAGCCGGTTCTTGAAACATTGTAAGTGGACTATCTCGGGACACTTTGCAGCTATCTTCACTTGTCTTACAGTTCAGAATCTGTAACATCTCTGTGACATGCTCCCAAAGGCCAAAACAACTTAAGACCATTCGTGACACCCTCTCTTTATACGATCAATATTCCGTATTAGTCTTGTTCGATGTGGGTCCCACGTACGTGAGCAATCTTCTTGGATAGGTCGCACGAGTTATACGGACTGAAAAAAAATAGTAATACCAAGAAGGAGTCGTGCAAACATAAACGAAATTTGGTAGGCGCGTTTCTACAATTGAAAGATGGCGTCGATTCATATGTCGCGCCAGTCGCATAAGAGTGGCGATTGTATCGTCACTATGAGGATGCAAAGCAGGTTCACATTAAATACACACAGTAACGCTCGTGAGTATTAGTTACCTTTGAGATCGGAAGTGGGGAGATGATGTTAGTCAAGAATGCCTTTAAGGCGACAAAGACCCCATTTCAGCACCTCGCTGTGTTTGAACGGGATCACATTATTGGGCTGCAAAAAGCTGGATGTTCCTTCTGCGATACTGCAGAAAGGCTTGGCTGGAATGTGGCTACTGCACATAACTGCTCCTGACTGGTGATCGCGAGAATTTTCGGTCGCAAGAAGACTGGGCTCCGGATGACTAATGAGAGGGACGACAATCATATTCGGCGTGGGGATCTGGAGCGTTGTACTGCATTGACAACAATCGTTTGAGCAGTAGCTGGTGCCTCAGTGAAACGGCGAACTGTTCCAAATCAGTTACTTCAAGGACAGCTCCGAGCCTGGCATTCCACTGACCCCAAACCATCGACTTTTCCGACTTTACTGGTGTCAAGCGAGAGCTCACTGCAGGGCAGGGTAGAGATCTGTTGTGTTTTCTGATGAAAGCTGGTTCTGGCTCGGTGCAAGTGATGGCAGTGTGTTGGTGAAAAGGAGGCCAGTTGAGGGCCTACAACCAAACCGCTCTGCGTGCTAGGCACACTGGATCTACACCTGGAGCTATGGTCCTGGCTGCGATTTGGTATGACATCAGGAACACTCTCGTGGTTACTCCTTACACCTTTGCTACAAATCTGTATGATAGTCTGGTAATTCCACTTGTAGTGCTGCCATTCATGAACAGCCTTCTCCGGGGCGCTTCCCAACAGGATAATGTTCGCAGCCACACCGCATCTGTAACCCAACATGCTCAACTGGGTGTCGACATGTTGCTTTAGCATGCACGATCGCCATATCTCTCTACAATAGAGCACATATGGGACCGGATCGGACAACAACTCCAGCGTCATCTACAAACAGCATTACCATCCCAGAAACGGACATGACGTTCGGCACCTGCACAACACAGTCCATTCATATTTGCACGCTTGCATTCAACATTCTGGACTTTACACCAGTTGTTAATGTAGCAGCATTTCACATTTGCTATGTCTTATCTCAGGGAAACAGTGGTTGGGAAGGGAGTGAGACAGGGTTGTAGCCTCTCCTCAATGTTATTCAATCTGTATATTGAGCAAGCAGTCAAGGAAACAAAAGAAAAATTCGGAGTAGCTATTAAAATCCATGGAGAAGAAATAAAAACTTTCTTGAAAGGAGGATATAAGGAACATCAACAAAAGCAAAACGAGGATCATGGAATGTAGTCGAATTAAGTCGGGTGATGCTGAGGGAATTAGATTAGGAAATGAGACACTTAAAGTAGTAAAGGAGTTTTGCTATTTGGCGAACAAAATAACTGACGATGGTCGAAGTAGAGAGGATATAAAATATAGACTAGCAATGGCAAGGAAAGCGTTTCTGAAGAAAAGAAATTTGTTAACATCGAATATAGATTTAAGTGTCAGGAAGTCGTCTCCGAAAGTATTTGTATGTAGTGTAGCCATGTTATGGAGGTGAAACATGGACGATAAATAGTTTGGACAAGAAGAGAACAGAAGCTTTCGAAATGTGGTGCTGCAGAAGAATGCTGAAGATTAGATGGGTAGATTACATAACTAATGAGGAGGTATTGAATAGGATTGGGGAGAAGAGAAGTTTGTGGCACAACTTGATTAGAAGAAGGGATCGGTTGGTAGGACATGTTCTCAGGCATCAATTTAGCATTGGAGGACACCGTGGATGGTAATAATCGTAGAGGGAGACCAAGAGATGAATACACTAAGCAGATTCAGATGGATGTAGGTTGCAGTAGGTACTGGGAGTTGAAGAAGCTTGCACAGGATAGAGTAGCATGGAGAGCTGCATCAAACCAGTCTCAGGACTGAAGACCACAACAACAACATGTCTTATCTCAGATTTACGTTAACCTGTGATCTTGCAACATTTATCATTTAACTATGTTACCTAGACAAACGTATTCCCGAAAATTCATTCCTCTGGATTAATTATATTTTATTACCGCCATTTTTTTTCGTTAGTGTATTGCAGAGTCCTGTATAGACATATGGAACTCTGAGAGGTTAGAAATGAATTCTCTAAATCCTTTTCAGCAGACTGTGACGAAAATAGGTCAATTTACATGGCTATATTCAATGGTGAGACAGGAAACGCACATGGGGGTCTTTCAACCTTTGACAGCAGAGTGGGAGAAACTGTAACATTGAGCATAAAGAAGGACGTGGGTACTGTGGTAGCGATTTTTCTGTTCTTTTTTTTTAATGATTTCATAGTGAGCTTTTAGGATAAGATATTTTTCAGGACTCATTCAATGCTACGGCAGGTCAATGAGAAATACTAAAAAACCGAAAGGGAAAGTGAGGAAGGAAGCAGGACAATCATCGGGGGTGTTGGTGATGTCAAAACGAGCACAATGAAACCCCAAGCCAAGTGGCGCACACCTACAGACAAAGGCGTGTGTGGGAGTACGCTTTCTCCAGCACGCATTTATCATTGTCTGACATACGTCCTACGGCGCGCGGGCGCTGACACAAAAGACCACCGATGGCTGTAAAAGGTAGCATGCGGGGACATAAGTTCCCAGAGAAATCTACGCGGTATCTCGAGGCAGACTTGAAGGGCCTGTTTCCCTTTTGTTCAGTCTTTACCGTTTCACTACTTAGCATCTGTTTCAAGTCATACTGTTTAGTGTTTACATTGAGAAACTGGTGATGTCATCAGTTATGAATTGTTCACTTCTTCGCAAGCGTACGGCGTGAACACTTGGCTATTGGCTTCAATTTAACCCTCTTATTACCACGATTTTGTTTTTGTTTCACTGAGTACCACAAGTCATAAAGACACCTGGTAACTGACACGGGATATAGTGACAACATGTAAACGAACTAACGCAAAAACAAGCATTACAGCCAAAACGTCAGGGCAGTTTAAAACTGTGTGCAGGACCAAGACACAAACTCGAGACATTTGCCTTTCGTGGCCAAGTGCAGTAACGGCTGAGCTACCAAACACAATTTCTTTCAGGAGAGAAAGTCTTGGCATTTACAAAGGAGAACCTTTGTGAAGTTTTGCAGTTGGAAGGTGAAATATTAGATGAAGTAAAGCATTGAGGGCAGGTCGTGAGTTGAGCTAATCTTGAGTTCAGGGCTCAGTCCGGCTCAGGCTTTAATCTGTCAGAAAGTTTCATATCAGCGCAGACTCCGCTGTAGAGTGAAAAATTCATTGTAGATAAATTAAAGCTCTTCAACGTAACAGTCCTCATTCTATTGTCTTAAATGTAGTATTCAAGAAACAAAAACAAAATTTAGATTGGGGTCACAGTGATCCTAATGGTACTCAGTACGACAAGCCATGAACGAATTTCAATGTTTTGTAAATGTGAAACTGAAAAATTTCAATAATTATACTTGACTCACATGAGAAACTCCGCATCACACTCCCCTCAGATTTAGTGGTAGGTGGACAGCTCGTCAAAATCTGAACACAGGTCAAGCATAAAAACAGGAAGTAAGTGCACTGAATTGTAAAAAGAAAGAAAGTGAACGGCTCATGAAGTGCAATATAGAGCAATGGCGTCATCGATAAGTTGTCATGGTGTTGGACTAGCACGTGGCCGAACCATGTTCAAATCTCCCTGGTTCCAACTTTTTTCTGCTGATCGCTGTCTGTATCATGGTGAAACGCCTGTCTGCAACAGTGAGGTGGAAGGTAGGGACCTATAATGACAGTTGATTCCGCATCACTCTGTTAGCAGCCGAAAGTACGTGGCTCTGTCTGTAGAATGGGTAATGCAGGCGATCCATCTGAGTTTGGCCGAGGGCACGTTTTGATATCCCAGAGGTTCGGCACGAGCATTTCGGAAACTGCACAACTTGTTGGGTGTTCGCGGAGTGCTGTGGTGAGAGTGTTCAACATGTGGCGAAACCAAGGCGAAACCAATTCCAGAGGTTGGGAAGTTGGGCTGCCACCCCTTGTTACAGATGTCGGACGTCGTAGGCTGGGGAGACTGGTAAAACTAGACAGGCGGGGAACTGTGGCAGAACTAACGTCAGTATTTAAATATGGCCAAAGTACAAGTGTGCCTGAACAAACAGTGCACCGAACACTCCTAACGATGGGCCTCTGCAGCAGACGAAGTACGCCTGTGCCAATGTTAACACCACGATATGGCCAATGAGTACGCGATCATCACCACTGGACGTTAACGCAGTGGCAGAGCGTCGCTTGGTTGATGACTCCCGGTACCTTCTTCACCATGCCTACGGGAGGACGCGAATCCGTCGTCTTTCAGGGAACAGCTCCTTGACACCTTCACTGAGGGACGGAGACAAGTTGGAGGCGGCTCCATTATGCTTTGGGGAACATTCACTTGGGCATCCATAAGACCAGTGGAGCTCGTGCAAGGCACCACGATGGACAGGGAGTATCGTACACTGGTTACAGATCACATACACCCCTTCATGACGATTATGTTTCCCGATGTCAGTGGCATTTTTCAACAAGATAATGCGCCCTGTCACAAGACCAGAGCATGATGGATTGGTTCGAGGAACACAGCAGAAAGTTGCAATTGCTGGCCCCCAATTCACCAGATCTGCACCTGATCAAACACATCTGGGATGTTATTGAACTTGGCCTCAGAGTTCATCACCCCCTGCCTGGAATTTACGGGAATTAGATACTTGTGTGTGCAGATGTGATGCCAACTCCCTCCAGCGACCTGTCAAGGCCCCATTGCTTCCAAGCCACGATATCTCACTGCTGTTATCCGTGCGAAAGGCGGACATACCGGCTTTTACTTACGGTATCATAATGTTCTGGCTGATCGACGTATTTTACACATTTCTCTGAATAACTGCATAAATATTTCTTGGCAAGTTTCATTTTTCCGTCTGAGTGTATGTTATTCTAATGTGAAACATTTCTGCAACTAGTGGTGTATGGAGTAAGCGGAATGGTTTGTATCGCTAACTGGTGTGGTGCCAGTCGCTAGTTTGAACCCGGCCGCTCACGTTTATTTGTTTTACATAATTTACATTTTCTAGAAGATTCTTGAAATATTTTATATGTGTATAGTCTGTAATATATGAAGTTTGTGTAGATACCATCATTCTGTAACAGACAATATTTGTATAAATGTTTGCACTCTCCGTCTGGGAGGTCAGTTTTGTTCTGTCAGTGTGTTAGAGTCACTACTGTACGCTCTTTTTGAACTAAATATTGAACTTCATTAACAACTCTGTCTTCAGATTTGGACTTGATTCTGTTGTAGACGTCACAATACGACTTCGCAAGTAATTACCTTGTTATTACACTTTCAGTAACCACTGTAGTTCGTATTACCACCAACTTCCCGTTGAATAGATTGGCCGTTGTTTCGGCGACTGAAATTTTGGAGCTTACTTAAAGTCTTCGTCTTGTTTTCCCGTCATTACCGCATATCTTGGCAGGGTCGACAAGTTAATCCTTGGATTGGTCAATGTTGGTGGTAGAGGGTGGCTGCAGCCATTCACGTCACCACTCCTTCCCCTCTCCTCTCCCTCTCCCTTCTCTCCGCCCCCCCTCCCCCTCTTCATGGCATAGCTTATGTATCCCAGTTGTCTGCGTCTAGTGTTATCGCGCGTTCAAGTTCGTGGACATTTTCGAAATACTTGCGAATCCTGTAACTGAAGCAGAACGTGGGTACCAGGCTGCTATTCGCCTAGTCTAATGTGATAAACTGCCTAAAACCTAGCCGGCCACGTCACCGAGCGGTTATAGGCACTTCAGTCTGGAATCGCGCGACCGCTACGGTCGCAGGTTCAAATCCTGCCTCGGGCATGAATGTGTGTGATGTCCTTAGGTTAGCTAGGTTCAAGTAGTTCTAAGTACTAGGGGACTGATGACCTCAGCTGTTAAGTCCCATAGTGCTCAGAGCCATTTGAACCTAAAAACCGCATCCGGGCTAGGAGGCACACCGGTCCTGGCGGTTTATTCACCGAGTGTATTGATCTAGGACCGACACACGTTTTCAACTCCCGGAAGCAGTATGCTACTGCACGCGGCTATCCGGGCACATTGCTGATTTCATTAACTAACAATTCCAGTTTATTCTGCGTATTAGATAGACTACCAACATATAGTGTAGCATTCATTTCTTCAAATAAATCGTGAATCAGCCTTGGATTTCTGTGTCCAGGAAATGTGGTCCATGAACACGTTAGGAAGCCCTACTGAGAAGCCGCATCAGTTACTGCCTCCTTTAATTTGGGAACCTGTTCTGTTGGACTCGTGTAAGATAAAACTGTTCGTACGTTGTTGTAGCAAACCTCGAGTGGCTTCAGAGCGTCTCTTCGGAAAGAAATTGTGAACAGGGAGATGTGTCTAGAAACGTTATCCAATGACGCTACAGAGCTTCGAAATTACAGGCGCCGGCGCCTGCCACTTAAGGCGACCCCCACGGCAGCAAACATGCCTTTGTACACGCCTCTGTACACTGGCGTATGGTATTCGGAACGTCTCGCACTATTGTCTGTTATTCGGCGATCGCGACTGATTGACACGGTCGGTAGTGAAGAAGATGGAGCTAGTTGCTGGGTAGAAACACCTTGTTTCCTATGAATGTCATGATGATGTTTGGTTTATGGGGTGCTCAACTGCTCGGTCATGAGCACCCGTACAAAGTCCCAATTTTTACGCAGTCCATTTTCTTTTCAAAATCCAACCAAGCCACTCTCACAAATGGTGATGATGATGAAATGTTGAGGACAACACAAACAACCAGTCCCCGGGCAGAGAAAATCCCCAACCCGGCCGGGAATCGAACCCCGGACCCCGTGATCCACAGGCAGCAAAGCTAGCCCCTAGACCACGAGCTCCGGACTCTATGAATGGGATGCTATGTTGCTTCTGTGTGATGGTTTTGGACCGATTTTCCGTCTGCAGTTAATTTTTGTCCTGGGACCCTCTGAAGTCTCCAATGTTTTTCGGCATACAGGAGAGAAATAAACTGCAGAGGGAAACCTGTGCCTGAAATCGTCATTCACCAAGGCAACAGAGTATTGGATTTATAGGAGACAAGGCCTGTCTTTTCAGCAGCTAGCTCCATCTTCTCCAGTTGCCATTACTGAGCAACAAACAACTCTGCGAGACTTTCCACCTAGGGTCCGTCAGCATACAAAGTCACAGTGGCTGCTGAAGGGGTGGTCTAGCCTATAACTTCGACGTTCTATATTGTCGTTGGATGGACGTTTCTAGACATGGATTCCTATGCTCAATTTGTTCCTCAAGACACTCATTATAAGGTCTCAAAGTTCGTCGCAATATTTTGGGGCAACCTGTATAGAGATACAACAGTCTGTATGACTTGTCTTTCATAACCACATTTTCTTAAAAATCTGAAATCCCGACCTCCCATTCATGTTATCAATGGCGATTTAAAAACCTTTAGATGCTAAATCTGTTCAACTATAGAGTCTCTATTCCGTTCTTTTTGCCCCTCCTGGTAGGTTTCCTGCAACCTGTAACGATTTCAAAAGCACGTATGGTATTTCGTGTTTTCTCGCTCGCCACATGGAAACTTAATCCTACAGAAAAAATGAACATGACTTTTTTTCTAGGAACTTAAACACAGTTAAATTTTGTGGCAGGATAGAATTTCGCTGGAGGAGACGGTTTTCGATTTGTTCAAGAATAACATGTTTGAAGGTCACTGTTGTGAGTTTTTCTTGAATAATTCGAAAAATACGACTTCTAGCGAACACGTATCTCAGTACAAAATTTAACTACATTAAATTTCCTAAAAAATGGGTCCCGTTCATAATTTTTGTAGGATTAACAGTTTATGAGTAACAATCGAGGAAAAACGAAAATCTTGTGTGTGAGAGAGTGGTATTCGAAGGTGTTGCAGGTTGCCTGCAACCCATGGGTAGCGGCATCTGAATCACGATGCATATGTAACTAGCGAGAGTCAATTGTGACGACCACTTTCATTGTCTTGTGTGTGATACGATACTCAAATAATGGTTCAAAACTCAAAGTGCATAGCATCAGTTAAAGCTTCAAATAGCGAAATAAAATTTCATTGTAAGTTCGCTTCTCATTTCATAAGCAAGTAAAATGATACGCTTAAAAAGTTTAGCTATAATCATCTTGGGGTTGAAGCTATTTCTTTCCGTGTTTGCTTTAACAATAAGGATGTTTTTGGATATGGTCCGCCTTTAGCAGAACACAATTTTCTTTTTTAACCCAAATATGTTTCGCTGCAGTTGCAGCGTCTTCAGTGGGATTTTATTGTTCATCTTTTTACTACATGGTTTGGTTTTTCTGATGTGTTGCGTTTCTACAGTGACTGTTTTGTTCCACAGTTTATCATCTGCAACCACTTACACATTTTCTTTTTCTTCATCTTCATCACTGTTAAACACTATATAAACAGTGACAGTGACAGTGACAGTGGCAACTTAATATATAGTGTTTAGCAGTGATGAATATGAAGAAAAATAAGATGTGGAAGTTATGGCAGATGACAAACTGTGGAACAAAACAGTCACTGTAGAAATACAATACATCAGAAAAATCAAACCATGTGGTAAAAAGATAACAAATAAAAGCTCACTGAAGATACTGCAACTGCAGTGAAACATGTTTGGATTAAAAAACAAAATTGTGTATTGCTAAAGGCGGACCCCATCCAAAAACGTACGTAGTGTTGGTACATATTGCGGAATGGGAGCCTTGTAGTTTCTGAGTCCTACAGGCCCCAGGCGGCAGTGGACTGGCACTGCCAGTTAACTATTAACCACCATTTGTCATTTTGGCACATTTTGGTGCGGGCGATCGAGAAAGCATCTTCCATCGCAGATTGCGATGTAGGAGAAGAGTCAGACACGGAAATAGACGGATGGCGTCGATTGCAAGCAGCTGGACAGAGATTCCAGGCGTGGGAGCACCTGCACGAGTGCAGACCGCTTAAGCGGGGAATTTGCGCCGCGGGGGAGGACGAGAGGGGGGGGGGGGGGGGGGGAGCAAGAAGCGGCCAGACTGGGGCCGCAGACAGCGACCGTAAGGAATGCAGCCGCCGGGGTCAACGACCGCTGCGGCAGCAGCAGCAGCAGCAGCAGCAGCAGCAACCACCGGAGGAGTGCCCAGTCTCCGCGCCGAGCCCGCTGCCGCAGCTGTTTGTAAACACTACAGCCTACCACAAGGCTCCGCGCGGGAGCCGATGTTAACACTTGCGAGCAGGCCAGTAAGCAAAGTTTCGTAACCAGCAAGCCTTACATGCTGTTCCAGTTCTCTAACCCCGTCATCCCGTTTTAAACTTTGGCCGCTATACCTGTACCGGCGTCCATTTAAGCTGTCGTCACACGAAAAGACGGATGTAACGTTGACTTGGAAGCAGACGGGATGTTCATCGTCACGAGACACAGTGTCGTAGGCATACGGAGCGAGCTGATTTTGCACCCTCAGCGGCACTTCTCGGCCTTATTTGGCTCACAAACCACACAGTTTTTTCACAAAAATGGACGACTGCACAAATCCTACTTTATTAATACGCTCATTTCCGCCCTTCGTCACATGCTAGACATGTTGGTCAGTCTGCGGTATACACAAATAAAAACTTCAATATCCGTGAACATGTAATGAGACAGAAAGGAAAGATACATGTTCAGTCAGTAAGGACATTAGCATAAAGAAGTTCACCAAATCGAACAAACTCACTCCTGACAGAAAGTGCACTTATATTTACTTGACATTAAATACTACAGAAATTCACTGGACTCGCATTCGGAAGGACGACGGTTCAGTCCCGCGTCCGGCCATCCTGATTTCTCTAAATTGCTCCAGACAAATGCTAGGATGGTTCCTTTGAAAGGGCACGGCCGGCTTCCTTCCCCGTCCTTCCCTAATCCGATGAGACCGATGACCTCGCAATTTGGTCTCTTCCCCCAAACAACCCAACCCAACAACAGAAATTGTTTCTATTAGTTTTATAAGAAAGTCCCACAACCTTTCAGAAAACGCGAAGTAGAAAAAAAAGATGCAGCGGGACGCGAACCCTCTACCGGTACTCTGTTCCATAGCGTGGCACATCTGTTAACTCCGCTTTTTTCTATTGTTCTCCTTTTGTTCGATATTCTTCGTTGCATTTGCTCGGTGCGGATGTCCCATGACACGTTCAGTGTTGAGCCGTTAACTCAGTTTTTTATTACAGAGGACACCTAACCCTCAGACAGAAGGCGCTGAGCTACCGTGCCGGCGATATTGTCCATCCTCCTTGGGGCTAAGCTTAAGCTGATTTTGTTTCGTTTGTTATGATCTTCTGAAGGCTTTAATCATCAAAGTGTTATTAACTGACATTTAATTATAGTAAATAACAACTAGAACGACATATTTTCACTAATCCTCAACGTGCCGTTGCTTTAAAAGGGCTTACTTTGATAATACGCGGACAATAATGCGAAAATAACTAGATATGAAAATTCTTTTACCACCAACATGACGTTTCTTGTCATTTTGTTGCAACAAATCGTACCATTAACGAATCTTTCTCGAGACATTCGATGTGCTGGTGCTTGGAAACAGCATATGTTTACAGCGTTTGAGGTATAAGATAAAACCAATCGAATACGGGCTTCTACTGAATACGAAAAATAAAATATGGCGCCTCGGTTTATGCTTGTGGCGCAGGAGGCGTTCTTGTGACCTATTGGTTCCACTTTACGTGGAACGTTGCCGGAATATCGCAGAACTTATTCTGTGTTTCACGTGACGAAATGGCTTCTCAATGTGATATAGCAGGTAGTAACATCACAATACACGTAGCGCTCCACTCCTACGTTAGCTAACTTGGGTATCCTTCTCGGAAAGCATAAAAGGTATATATTTTCGCGATATTTTCCAATTAGAATAAAAATCAATGCCAAATCTAATTAAATCGTTTCATTCCTTATTCTTTTGTCTTCAAGAAATCATTTTTGTATCCATATCAGACGTTCCCTGTAATCTCTGCAGCAGGTGGAATGACATACTGCAGCCGGTACATTGGTCATCAGCGGGAATACTCGAAGGCCTCCTATTGGATCTAAAACAAAAAATTTTTGTGTAAGTCATTTGCAGTATATTTTCTATCAGCATAGAAGCGGGATGCTGTACAGCGATGTCGGTGTGTGCCGAGACTACAGATATCTACACTCCTGGAAATTGAAATAAGAACACCGTGAATACATTGTCCCAGGAAGGGGAAACTTTATTGACACATTCCTGGGGTCAGATACATCACATGATCACACTGACAGAACCACATGCACATAGACACAGGTGACAGAGCATGCACAATGTCGGCACTAGTACAGTGTTTATCCACCTTTCGCAGCAATGCAAGGTGCTATTCTCCCATGGAGACGATCGTAGAGATGCTGGATGTAGTCCTGTGGAACGGCTTGCCATGCCATTTCCACCTGCCACCTCAGTTGGACCAGCGTTCGTGCTGGACGTGCAGACCGCGTGAGACGACACTTCATCCAGTCCCAAACATGCTCAATGGGGGACAGATCCGGAGATCTTGCTGGCCAGGGTAGTTGACTTACACCTTCTAGAGCACGTTGGGTGGCACGGGATACATGCGGACGTGCATTGTCCTGTTGGAACAGCAAGTTCCCTTACCGGTCTAGGAATGATAGAACGATGGGTTCGATGACGGTTTGGATGTACCGTGCACTATTCAGTGTCCCCTCGACGATCACCAGAGGTGTACGGCCAGTGTAGGAGATCGCTCCCCACACCATGATGCCGGGTGTTGGCCCTGTGTGCTTCGGTCGTATGCAGTCCTGATTGTGGCGCTCACCTGCACGGCGCCAAACACGCATACGACCATCATTGGCACCAAGGCAGAAGCGACTCTCATCGCTGAAGACGACACGTCTCCATTCGTCCCTCCATTCACACCTGTCGCGACACCACTGGAGGCGGGCTGCAATGTTGGGGCGTGAGCGGAAGACGGCCTAACGGTGTGCGGGACCGTAGCCCAGCTTCATGGAGACGGTTGCGAATGGTCCTCGCCGATACCCCAGGAGCAACAGTGTCCCTAATTTGCTGGGAAGTGGCGGTGCGGTCCCCTACGGCACTGCGTAGGATCCTACGGTCTTGGCGTGCATCTGTGCGTCGCTGCGGTCCGGTCCCCGGTCGACGGGCACGTGCACCTTCCGCCGACCACTGGCGACAACATCGATGTACTGTGGAGACCTCACGCCCCACGTGTTGAGCAATTCGGCGGTACGTCCACCCGGCCTCCCGCATGCCCACTATACGCCCTCGCTCAAAGTCCGTCAACTGCACATACGGTTCACGTCCACGCTGTCGCGGCATGCTACCAGTGTTAAAGACTGCGATGGAGCTCCGTATGCCACGGCAAACTGGCTGACACTGACGGCGGCGGTGCACAAATGCTGCGCAGCTAGCGCCATTCGACGGCCAACACCGCGGTTCCTGGTGTGTCCGCTGTGCCGTGCGTGTGATCATTGCTTGTACAGTCCTCTCGCAGTGTCCGGAGCAAGTATGGTGGGTCTGACACACCGGTGTCAATGTGTTCTTTTTTCCATTTCCAGGAGTGTATATGCAAATGATCAAAACATTAAATACATAACTTTATTTTGTAAAGGTGATAGTTAAAAGGCCGGCCGCGGTGGTCGTTGCGGTTCTAGCGCTGCAGTCCGGAACCGCGGGACTGCTACGGTCGCACGTTCGAATCCTGCCTCGGGCATGGATGTGTGTGATGTCCTTAGGTTAGTTAGGTTTAAGTAGTTCTAAGTTCTAGGGGACTGATGACCTAAGATGTTAAGTCCCATAGTACTCAGAGCCATTTTTTTTATAGTTAAAACTTTATGATTCTCCTTCGTATAACGTTTCTAGATTTACACTAAACAATGATAATGTCGGAATGTTGGAATACGCTTTGAAATTTTTGAAGGTTGCAGGTGTAGCACACAAGGAACAAAACTATATCAGACAATCTCGAATATCCCAAAACATCTATCTGCTTGGCAACCTCTCCCCCCTTCCGCACATACTCTTCCTCCCTCCCCAACTCTCTCCTCTCTCTCTCTCTCTCTCTCTCTCTCTCTCTCTCTCACACACACACACACACACACACACACACACATACACACACACACTCACACATCATTACAATCTATACTTGACAGATACACTTACTCACACTGCCCTCTTCCTTCGCGGCAGGAAAGTGCCTGTGGGGGGGGGAAGAATCGGAAAAGCTTTCCCAATTAGCTGGCTGAACCTGTCCTTCAAAGTCTCCCAGCAATACGCGCCATACATTTTTTTATAATACAGTGTCTCCCCAAGAGTGTGACGACCCAAATTTACTTCCAGATCTTCTACTGTGTGTGAAAACAGGTGAAAGAGAAGCGTAAAAGGTGTAAACAGTGTAAGTATTAAAAACAAAACAGAAAACGCACCAAATATGCACAACACGACCAAAAACGTAAGTACTGGACATCCAGAACTGTTACTCCCATAAAAAGTGTTTCATAATGAATAATTCTCTACGCAAATTCTTCCTATTACTATGCAGATGAGGTGTTGTCAAACCATAAATAGGCATAAAAGAAAGCCGATCTGTACAAATCCACATTTACAATTATCGTAATTTCAAGTGAGCAACCAAAACAAAATAAAAACAATCACGTGTTGTAGTTTATAGGCCCGAAACAAAGATGATATAAATATAGCATTTTTACAGGAATAAATCGAGACCCACAGAACATAACACATAGTTGTCAAATCACGTTCAGGTGAACAGAAAAAAGAAATACATTTTGTTTTGCTGAAGGACGATTTTAAAAGTCCCAAATACATCTACAACTTGTAAGAAATGCGGAGTGAAGGATATAAAAAGTAAGCAGTAGGTGACAAGGGAGAGAGGAATATTGCCTGTTCCCTACGTTATTCAGAAAGTACATAAAGCAAGGTGTGAAGGAAGACAGGGGAAATTTGGAAAGCGAAATAAATAAAATCAAATAATTTTTTTAGCTTTTTTGATTGAGGGAATGGGCAGTGTCTAGAAAAGAGGTTGTAATGCCGACACTGCCGAGCAATCAAACGATGATGAGAGGATCAGATTAGGAAATGAGACACTCGAAGCAATAGATAAAAATAAATGTCGTGTGACTAGGGCCTCCCGTCGGTTAAACCGTTCGCCGGTTGCAAGTCTTTCGATTTGACGCCACTAGGGGGATGAAATGATGATGATTAGGACAACACAGCACCCAGTCCCTCAGCGGAGAAAATGTCCGACCCACACAGGATTTTTTTTTTTTTTTTTTTTTTTTTTTTACCTGGGCCCTTAGGATTCACAACCTGTCGCACTGACCACTCAGCTACCGGGGGCGAACGAAGCAATAGATGAGTTTTGTTATTTTGGCAGCAAAACAACTGAAGACGGTCGAGGTACAGACAAACTGGCAATTGAAAGAAAAGTATTCATGTAAAAAAAAAAAAATACACTACTGGCCATTAAAATTGCTACACCACGAAGATGACATGCTACAGGCGCGAAATTTAACCGACAGGAAGAAGATGCTGTGATATGCAAATGATCAGCTTTCCAGAGGATTCACACAAGGTTGGCGCCGGTGGCGACACCTACAACGTGCTGACATGAGGAAAGTTTCCAATCGATTTCTCATACACAAACAGCAGTTGGCCGGCGTTGCCTGGTGAAACGTTGTTGTGATGCCACATGTAAGGAGGAGAAATGCGTACCATCACGTTTCCGACTTTGATAAAGGTCGGATTGTAGCCAATCGCGATTGCGCTTTATCGTATCGCGGCATTGCTGCTCGCGTTGGTCGAGATCCAATGACTGTTAGCAGAATATGGAATCGGTGGGTTGAGTAGGGTAATACGGAACACCGTGCTGCATCCCAACGGCTTCGTATCACTAGCAGTCGATATGACAGGCATCTTATCCTCATTGCTGTAACGGATCGTGCAGCCACGTCTCGATCCCTGAGTCAACAGATGCAAGACAACAACCATTTGCAGGAACAGTTCGACGATGTTTGCAGCAGCATGGACTGTCAGCTCGGAGACCATGACTGCAGTTACCCTTGACGCTGCATCACAGACAGGAGCGCCGGCGATGGTGTACTCAACGACGAACGTGGCTGCACGAATGGCAAAACGTCATTTTTCCGGATGAATACAGGTTCTGTTTTCAGCATCATGATGGTCGCATCCGTGTTTGGCGACATCGCGGTGAACGCGCATTGGAAGCGTGTATTCGTCATCACCATACTGGCGCATCACCCGGTTTGATGGTATGGGGTGCCATTGGTTACACGTCTCGGTCACCTCTTGTTTGCATTGACGGCACTTTGAACAGTGGACGCTACATTTCAGATGTGTTACGACCCGTGGCTTTACCCTTCATTCGATCGCTGCGAAACCCTACATTTCAGCAGGATAATGCACGACTGCATGTTGCAGGTTCTGTACGGGCCTTTCTGGATACAGAAAATGTTCAACTGCTGCCCTGGCCAGCGCATTCTCTTTCAACAATTAAAAGCGTCTGGTTAATGGTGGCCGAGCCACTGGCTCGTCATAATACGCCAGTCACTACTCTTCATGAACTGTGGTATCGTGTTGAAGCTGCAAGGCCAGTTGTACCTGTACACGCCATCCAAGCTGTCATTGACTCAATGCCCAGGCGTATCAAGGCCGTTATTACGGCCAGAGGTGGTTGTTCTGGGTACTGATTTCTCAGGATATATGCAACCAAATTGCGTGAAAATGTAATCACATGTCAGTTCTAGTATAATATATTTGTCCAATGAATAAACGTTTGTCATCTGCATTTCTTCTTGGTGTAGCAATTTTAATGGCCAGTAGTGTAGTTCAAATGGCTCTGAGCACTTTCGACACCGTTCCTTACAAGCGTTTCATAACCAAACTGGCGTATGGAATATCACCTCAGTTGTGCGGCTGGATTAGTGGTCAAAAAGGTCACAGTTCGTAGTAATAGGCTGAAAGTCATGGAGTAAAAGAGAAGTAATATCCGACGTTCCTCAAGAAAGTGTTGTAGGTCCTCTATTGATCCTGATCTATACTAACGACATAGGATATAATTTGAGGAGCCCTCTTAGATTATTTGCAGATGATGCTGTCATTTAGCTTCTTGTAAAGTCGTCAGAGGAACAAAACGAATTGCAAAAGGATTTACAGTAGAACCCCTCTAATTCGTCACCTTCGGGACCGGGACTATGGTCGGAACGAGAAAACGGTCGGATTATCCGAAAAATCAAATATTTATGGCAGAAAATATAAAAAGACATTTAGTACAAAAAATTAAACGATTTAAGAACTAAAAGATGTCTACAGTAATATAAAAAGATGTCTTTTACACAGTGTTAAACAGTATATTAACTAAAAAACGTCTACACACATTATAATATGTATTGGTTTTAAAAGGAAAAACGACAAACAAATTACAGCACTCTACTGTATATAATAACGTATAAACGATATATACTGTAAAGTAAAAAAATGTTTATAGCACTGTATATATAAAAAGTAATTTTTTACAAAGAAATAAACTACTGTATGTAGAAACTAAGAAATGATTATACTGTATGCACTGTTTTTACAGTAAAAGCGAAAACAAATTACTTGGAAAAAAAGTCAGGGATACATTTTTGACGAGTTTTCCAAGGATCAATCGAGCCTTCACTGGCAGCAAATTTACTTTCGGCTTCCAGTTATTTGTGCAAAACTATCGCTTTTTCTTTGAGAATTGGCCCAGACATTGGAGTTCCTTTCCTTCTTTCTTGACAAAACCACATCCACAATGCGTTATCAAGCAGTTCAAGTTTAGGCTTTTTTAATGTTTTGCTACTCTTCAGAGTGTTTTCATCATCAATCGTAACTGTATAGGAGTCAACGTCTTTCCGATTCTTCCTCCAACCCTTAATTGTCGTTATACCTTCATTCAATTTCTTTGCAATTTATTGGAGCGAATCTCCTTCGTCCAGTCTTTGTAGCACTGCTAATTTTTCATTTAGTGAAAGAGGTACGTGTTTACGTTCGAATCCAGACATGTTGGAAAACAGACAACTGTACACACAGTGAATCTACAGTAATAAGTACGGTAGAGAACACGGAATAAAGCAAACAAAGAAGTTTAATCCCAACAAAGGATAAAACTGCACAATGACGTACAGTATAACAATATGCACAGCGATAGACACCGCAACAATGCCCCGACAGGCATCCAGTCAGTGACAAGCTGGCACAGGCTCGTGAGCCTCAGTATAATCGGACTAACCCGAGTGACGGACCATCCAAGGTCGAATTAGAGGGGTTCTACTGTAGATAAGATATCTGTGTGGTGGCAATTGACCCTGAATAAAGAGAAGTGTGAAGTTCACCAGATGAGTACTGAAAGAAATCCGCTAAATTTCGATTACGCGATAAGTCACACAAATCTGAAGACTTGAAATGCAACTAAATACTTAGGGATTACAATTACAAATAACCTAAACTGGAACGATCACATAGATTATGTTGTGTGTAGAGCAAATCTAAGACTGCGATTCATTGGCAGAGCACTTAGAAGATGCAACAGGTCTACTAAAGAGACTGCTAACACCACGCTTGTCCACACTGTTCTGGAGTGTTGCTGTGCGTTGTGGAATCCGCATCAGGTGGGACTGAAGGATGTCATCGAAAAAGTTCTGAGAAGGGTGGCTCGTTTTGTATTATCGCGAAATAGGGAGATAGTGCCACAGGCATGATACATGAATTGGAGTGGCAATCATTAAAACAAAAGCGTTTTTCGTTGCGACGGGATCTTCTCATGAAATTTCAATCACCAGTTTTCTCCTCCGATTTAGAAAACATTCTATTCGCACCCGCCTACATAGGGAGAAATAACCATCACGATAAAATAAGAGAAATCAGGGCTCGCACAGAAAAATTTATTTGCTCATTTTTACCGCTCGCTATTGGAGAGTGGAACGGTAGAGAGACAGCGTGAAAGTGGTTCATTGAACCCTCTGCCAGGCACGTAATTGTGAAAAGCAGAGTAATCATGTAGACGTAGTTGTAGATGTAGATGTAGACGAATGGGGAAAGAAATCTATCATGTCTTTTGAGAGAAACGATCTAGGCATTTACCCGGAGCTGTTTCAGAGAAACTACGGAATACCTAAATCAGAATGCCCGGACGCAGATTTGAATCGTTGTCCTCCCAAGTGTGCAAGGTAGTGGTGATGGAGGGGGGGGGGGGGGGGAGGGGGCGGGCACAAGTCTCTCAAGGGTTCGCCCCCCCCCCCCCCCCCCCCCCAGGAGGCTCAGTCGGCAAATATCAGACTGCTATAGCAAAATAAATTTTGTATTATAGAATAAACAAGATGAACAGTACCCCAGCACCTCCATAAACACACTAACTAACTATCGTTATCCACTTCAGTTTTATGAGTCATACACACCAGTGCATAAAGTTCTATTTCGTGTTTAATCCTGAATGCACAATATTTTGTTCACTAAAGTCACCTTGTGATAGAGTCGAAAATGAATTTTCTTTATATGTTATTGGAAATCCTACCAAAATATTTCTCCAACAAATGTACACGACAACAGCTCTGAAACGTCGTTACAGTTTGGTAGGTTTGTCAACAATATTAAATGACAACGCACTTCTGATTCCATCACAAGGTGATTTTACACGAAAACCGAGTACACAAAAACATTTCGCATTCAGGAGTGAACGCAAAATAAAGTATTTCTGTTTGTATATAACTGTCCCGGAATAATCGTAAAATTGAAGATGTGAAATGACATGAAAGAGATGCATTAACCATGCTGATGCTCGTATGTAAAGAGGTAATGTTCTTCTTTTGTTCGTCCGTAGAGTTGCCGGCTCCCAAGGGAACTCTCAAGTCACTTAATGTGACGTTATTTCTTGGTCAAAGAGGTTTGGTCTTGAGAGGTTCAGCTCCGGAAATTGGAGATGCAAATAGTGGAAATTGCATAGGAGAATTACAGCTCTTGAGCCGTTATGATCCAGTTCCTCCAAAACTCATTGGCAAGATTAGAGACTGTAAAGGAGCTAGAAAGCGTTCGCAGATTCATTGTCTATCACGCGTTGCTCGGAATGAATTTATTTGTTGTTGTTGTGGCCCTGTATTTTAAGGGTGCGTTATTGGAACCGAAAGAAAATTACAAGTATTACTGCATTTGTGCTTGTCATAGCCTTATGTGGCGTACATGCAGCTGAGACTTCTCATGAAGCAGATACTTTTTTGATCTATTCAGCTTTTTTCCAGTCTGTTCAGTAGCAGTACACAATGATGGGAAATTGTGAAATAGTGTGATGGATGATATTTATATTCCACGTCTGATAAACGTTGCAGCGCTCGGCTTGACGCGCTGCGTTACCAATGGCAGCTTACTTGGACGACATTGACATGTTGTTAAACCTCTCAGTAACTTAAATTTTTCAGTTGACGCATCTTCAGAGGTACAGGTGTTTTGGATTATGTGGGATCACTGACGTGTCTAATCACGGCATCGCTTTAGCTAAACTTGTTGATACCAACTGATTACAGAAGCAAACTACAAACTCGACATTCTGCTATTGATGTTGGAGAAGACACTTTGAGAGCTTATTAAATTACTTAAAATACCTTCGCGAAAATTGAGGCGCCATCATCCATGATGTAAAGTTGTTGCCATTGATATTAATAGCAATCCCGAGTTTTCGGAAGTGCGCAGTAGGAAGAGGAAATCATTTCATGATGGAACCAACAATGAAGTCACAGATGCGAATATAGAAGATTTATTCAAGATAAATGTTTTTTATGTCATTATTGACACTCAAATGCCTAATTTGAAAACCCAGTGTGAAAAAGTGAAGATGTTAAACGAAAAATGTGAGTTGCATGGAAGTATTCAATGATGACTGACTATTAGGTCGCTGATGTATGTAAGTTATTTATCAATGTTTACCATAATGATGTCACAACACATTTAAAAAAAGAAATTTAATATCTGAAAACAATTTATGCTTCAAACTTTGAACATATTGCTTTAGAACCATTAGAACTCTGGAATAAGATGCACCACCTTAAAATTTTAAATTTATTTCCGAATTTAGGTGTTGCCTTGCACAAATTTTGCAGTCTTCTGGCGACGGTAGCTGAAGAAGAAGGTCATTCAGCAATCTGGCTCGTGTTTAAAGTTGCCTCATATCAACTGTACGTCAAGAAAGTATCAGAGATTTGAGTATCTTGGCAATTGAATACAATTTGGCAAGGCAACAATACCTTGATGGTGTGATTGAAACATTTGCTGATCGAAAGTGTTCCAAAGTGCCATAATCAGTGTTATATGCAAACAGGTCTTAATATCTCATGACTCACGGCGGTTTACATGCGAGTGCGATGACGTCTCTTTACTGAAATACGTGGGCATGCCAGGGAACGAGAACACAACACCATTACGCAGCGTTACTGGCACCAGACATATCATCAATGTACGATTCAGTATAATACTTAGCATTTTGTTTTGAGGCGAACTGAAAATATATTGAACCAATTTAAAAAATAGAATTAAGTGGAGCGTACATACATTTTACAATTATGCAATACCGAGTAGAATCTGAAGTTGAGCTTGCAAGTTGTCATTCATATCGGTTTTTTCCCTTGCCGTGTAAGTCATGGTTCAGCTATCATCCAGTCCCCTAGCTGTGGTGGTCTCGGGCACCTGATAGCTGTCTTCGTTATACTTTCCAGACCAGTTCATTACTATTCTTTTAGTGTCCTACTCTATGAAAGCATCATGGCGCTAGTACTATTTCTCGATTTATTATCCTTTGAACATTCATTCATGATCCATCTGATTGCTGTGTTAGTTCTTTCAAAGCCCCAGTGGGAAACTAGGGGCATGATTTATGATGACTTTTTGGCTTTCTATATTACTTGTAATTTTGGTTGTAATAGAACGTTATACAGGGTACCGGTATGTAATAATAGCTACTATTAGTTTTCTGAAATAATAGAGACTATGAAATTAAAAGGTTTTCTTAATGAAACAAAGCCCAATAGTGTGAAGTAATGAATTTTCAGTGGGATGCACGGAACTTTATATTATAATAAAAGTTATGGAAAAACTTTATTGCAAAACGAATGTGAAATTTAGAAACTGATTTTAGCAAGAGAACATCACACAGGCCACAGGTGTGTTACTGTTCCCTTTCTATCACATTATTATGACTAAATACAATAACAATTGGAATTATATTTATAAATGTTGGTTAAATTTGTAGCTACCGCAATCTGCCGTAATGCTGATTGAAAATGAGTGTAGAAACCAGAACTGTGACAGCAGAGAATGTGCTCAAAAAAAATTACGTGCCGGAGGCAGAAAGTTAACTTTTTGTGTTAGTTTTGTAATTAGGCATCCTCGTTTCACATTCGTAGAAAAACATAACCTAAACTAAGTAAACAAATTTCATAGAAGATATTCTGTGGCCAATAGTAACAAACGAGCTTCAGTTGTATGATGTTGTTGTTGTTGTGGTCTTCAGTCCTGAGACTGGTTTGATGCAGCTCTCCATGCTACTCTATCCTGTGCAAGCTTCTTCATCTCCCAGTACCTACTGCAACCGACATCCTTCTGAATCTGCTTAGTGTAGTCATCTCTTGGTCTCCCTCTACGATTTTCACGGTTCACGCTGCCCTCCAATACGAAATTGGTGATCCCTTGATGCCTCAGAACATGTCCTACCAACCGATCCATTCTTCTGGTCAAGTTGTGCCACAAACTTCTCTTCTCCCCAATCCGATTCAATACATCCTCATTAGTTATGTGATCTACCCATCTAATCTTCAGCATTCTTCTGTAGCACCACATTTCGAAAGCTTCTATTCTCTTTTTGTCCAAACTATTTATCGTCCATGATTCACTTCCATACATGGCTACACTCCATACAAATACTTTCAGAAATGACTTCCTGACACTTAAATCTATACTCGATGTTAACAAATTTCTCTTCTTCAGAAACGCTTTCCTTGCCATTTACAGTCTACATTTTATATCCCCTACTTCGACCATCATCAGTAATTTTGCTCCACAAACAGCAGAACTCCTTTACTACTTTAAGTGTTTCATTTCCTAATCGAATTCCCTCAGCATCACCCGACTTAATTCGACTACATTCCATTATCCTCGTTTTGCTTTTGTTGATAATCATCTTATATCCTCCTTTCAAGACACTATCCATTCCGTTCAACTGCTCTTCCAAGTCTTTTGCTGTCTCTGACAGAATTACGATGTCATCGGCGAACCTCTAAGTTTTTATTTCGTCTCCATGGACTTTAATACCTACTCCGAATTTTTCTTTTCTTTCCTTCACTGCTTGCTCAATATACAGATTGAATAACATCGGGGAGAGGCTACAACCCTGTCTCACTCCCTTCCCAACCACTGCTTCCTTTTCATGTCCCTCGACTCTTATAACTGCCATCTGGTTTCTGTACAAATTGTAAATAGCCTTTCGCTCCCTGTATTTTACCCCTGCCACCTTCAGAATTTGAAAGAGAGTATTCCAATCAAAATTGTCAAAAGCTTTCTCTAAGTCTACAAATGCTAGAAACGTAGGTTTGCCCTTCCTCAATCTAGCTTCTAAGATAAGTCGTAGGGTCAGTATTGCCTCACGTGTTCAAACATTTCTGCGGAATCCAAACTGATCTTCCCCGAGGTCGGCTTCTACTAATTTTTCCATCCGTCTGTAAAGAATTCGTGTTAGTATTTTGCAGCTGTGGCTTATTAAGCTGATAGTTCGGTAATTTTCACATCTGTCAACACCTGCTTTCTTTGGGATTGGAATTATTACATTCTTCTTGAAGTCTGAGGGTATTTCGCCTGTCTCATACATCTTACTCACCAGATGGTAGAGTTTTGTCAGGACTGGCTCTCCCAAGGCCGTATGATAAGAAGCAAAAACATCTAAACTCGATGTGATGAGCACTGGTATTTGTATAGATAACGAAGAATTTGTAGATACTGTATTTTTGCTAAGTAATGTTCGCATCCTTGTCCTCTATATAAGAAAATTAGGGGCAGTTACTCTGAAATACTTGCGTATAAACTTTCTACGTCGAAACACTTACAGGTATTTCTTCGGGGCATCCACTTTCTAAATACACTGTTGTGACATGTCACAGTCTGCATAGTAACCTAAAATATTCACATGCTCTGTAATACAGAATAACACTGCAATCAATATGCAACTGAACTTAGCGGCTTTAAAAGTGGCTATTTGATACAAGTGTATGTACTACCACATACGCTGATTCAACCTACTGCACCACGAATAACTGTGAATTCGCTCGAATTCCGACGGTAATATCCCGCGCAACGTATAGTAACGTAGTATAAACCAACGGAAAATTCTCCTGTCGGAGCACAAAAACGTCGAATGTACTCCTATTTAAAGGATTGTGACAGAAAAATGGAAAACCAGCTGCCTTAGTCTTCATTCCGCCTTCCTCACAAATAATTTTGGCCTGCGAACATATTCGCCCTGTTTTAACACAGAACATCTTACCCAGCCTCACTCTGTTGTGAAGCCTTCATACTCAGCATCCACCTCTCACTGCCACTACCTATATATGTCTCTCGCCCACTGTCTCCGTTTTCTCCCTTTGATTTGCAGCATATCCAGCTGTCACTGTTTCGTCTCTCTCTTACACCGTCTCCTTTAGTATTTATTTGCACTGGCACTGTCTCCACCATAGCTCGGAAGCTCAAATATTTGGGGACGTGGGGAAAAGAAGGGGGTACTACTGATTCTTTTCACTTACACCCATGTGATTAAAATTTCTGTCCAAAATGCACCCTCCCCTTTACCTACGTCTTAAAAGTTCTCGGGTCTGGGAGCGTCCAGATCAACGAAGCCTATGTATGGTGTCCACTCATCCCTCTTTCGTTTCCATTCCTTCCTCTGTATCTGTCTCCATGCATCTCCCTTTCTCTTTTACTGCCACTGTATCTCATTGACCATCAGTATCTCCTCTCCCTTTGGTTGTCACTGCCATCGGCTTAATTCACCTCTTTTACTAGTAATTTCTCCTTCCCACCAGTACCATCTACTCCCTCTTTGCCGCCCTGAGTGGCCGGACAGTTTCAGGCGCCATGTCACGGATTGCGCTGCCCTCCCTCGGGCATGTGTGTGTTGTTCTTAGCATAAGTTAGAGTAAGTTAGTTTAAGTACTGCGTAAGTCTAGGGACCGATGACCTCGGCAGTTTGGTCCCTTAGGAATTCACACACATTTGAACATTCTGAATTCTCTCTTTCTACCCGACTGACACTGTCTCCACTCTTTTGCACCGTCACTATCTACCTGCTTTTCTCTTTCAGAACAAAAAGCACGAATATGTTCCCTGGCCAAAATTTTTGGTGAGGAGGGTGGATTGAGGATTGAGGCAGATGGTACGCCATTTTTTCCTGTGACTGTTTTCAAGAGGAACGCATTCGCCATTTTGTGCTCCGATAGGATCATTTTTCCGCGCTCCCCTCCTTTACCCAACTACAGCAGTGTATGCACCTTATACAAGGTGTTACAAAAAGGTACGGCCAAACTTTCAGGAAACATTTCTCACACACAAAGAAAGAAAATATGTTATAGGGACATGTGTCCGGAAACGCTTGCTTTCCATGTTAGAGCTCATTTTATTACTTCTCTTCAAATCACATTAATCATGGAATGGAAACACACAGCAACAGAACGTACCAGCGTGACTTCAAACATTTTGTTACAGGAAATGTTCAAAATGTCCTCCGTTAGCGAGGATACATGCATCCACCCTCCGTCGCATGGAATCCCTGATGCGCTGATGCAGCCCTGGAGAATCGCGTATTGTATCACAACCGTCCATAATACGAGCACGAAGAGTCTCTACATTTGGTACCGGGGATCCGTAGACAAGAGCTTTCAAATGCGCGCAGGAGCTCCATCGTCCATGAACCACATGTTGTGTCGTACTTGTAAAGGCACATGTTTTAGCAGCACAGGTAGAGTATCCCGTATGAAATCATGATAACGTGCTCCATTGAGCCTAGGTGGAAGAACGTGGGGCCCAATCAAGACATCACCAACAATGCCTGCCCAAACGTTCACAGAAAATCTGTGTTGATGACGTGATTGCACAACTGCGTGCGGATTCTCGTCAGCCCAAACATGTTGATTGAGAAAATTTACAATTTGATCACGTTGGAATGAAGCCTCATCCGTAAAGAGAACGTTTTCCTGTCGGGACACCTTCGTTCTGGAAATCTGTCTCCATACAAACGTACCGCGCCACGGCTAGTGCCCCGTGCTAACACATACATCAAACGGACATCTGCCAACTCCGCATTTGTAAAAATTGCACTGACTGCAAAACCACGTTCGTGATGAACACTAACCTACTGACGCTACGTACTGATGTGCTTGATGCTAGTACTGTAGAGCAATGAGTCGCATGTTAACACAAGCACCGAGGTCAACATTACCTTCCTTCAATTGGGCCAACTGGCTGTGAATCGAGGAAGTACAGTACATACTGACGAAACTAGAATGAGCTCTAACATGGAAAGTAAGCGTTTCCGGACACATGTCCACATAACATATTTTCTTTATTTGTGTGTGAGGAATGTTTCCTGAAAGTTTGGCCGTACGTTTTTGTAACACCCTGTATAAAACGAATCCCAAAGGTCATTAAACTTTTGACAGTTTGCATACTTAGACAAATTTATATACTTTGACACATGTAAACATCGAGTAAGTATGCATAATACATCCTCTGACAAAGTTCGGCTAACGAAGTCAGAACGGTCGATCGGACAACACTGGCGACTCACAACGCTGCACCTGCGTAGCGGCAGGTGTTGACAACCTGCCTCCATCTTACTGCAATTGAGCATCGTGTGTGTACCGTGTTACACCTGTTGGATAAAGTGCTTGTTATTGTGTTGCTTCTGAACTGAGAACAGGACAATGAACGAACAGAGGATCAGTTTAAAGTATCGTCTTAAGCTTGGCAAGACACCGAAAGAAACGCATGTAATGCTGGTACATGTTAATGGGGATCAAGCACTGCCCATAAAGTGTGTCGACGAGTGTTTCGCCCGTTTTCGAGAAGGCCGGGAAAGTGTTTTCGACAATCCCCGTCACGGACGACCGGCGGCCACCGTCAGTGATGAAAACATTGAGAAAGTGAGGACATTAATCAGTAATGACTGTCGATTAACTGAACGCATGATAGCCAATGAGCTACAGATGAACCGTGAATCCGTGCGACAAATCCTTACCCAGGAGATAGGGAACAGGAAAACGTGTTGCCGTCTTGTGCCACGTCACTTGACTGACGATGAGAAGCAGGCACGTTTAGAGGCTTCACAGGATTCGGTCGAAACGGTGGATGTGACACCCAGTTTCTTGAACTGTATTGTCACTGAGGCTGAAACCTGGTGTCTTCGTTATGACCCTGAAACGAAACGACAAAGCGTGGAATTGTGTTCTCCGACATCACCTCATCGGAAAAAGGTCAGAGCCAAAAAATCATTCATCAAAACAATGCTCTTCACCTTTTTCGGTAGTCAAGGTATTATCCACAAGGAATTTCTACCTGAAGGAACGACGTTGAACACTGCTCAGTACGTTGAAATTTTGACCCGCTTCATGTAAAGTCTACGCAGGGTACGACCCCAGTACGCACGACAAGGTTCCTGGTTTTTCTTCACGTCAACGCTCGCTCACACACAGCCAATATCGGCAAACAGTTCCTGGCAAAAAATGGGGCTGTGCAACTTGAATAGCCATCACACTCGCCGGATCTCAATCCTCCAGACTCGCTTTAAAACGAAAGAGATTTGACAATATTCCTGACATCCAACGAAATGTGACGCGGCTTTTGAACACCATCCCAAAGGAAGACTTTGTGCAAAGTTTCCAGGACATTCATCGCAGAGCTCAGCGGTTCATAGTTATAGGAGGTAACTATTTCGAAGGAATGTAGTTCATCCACGTTAATGTTACAGGACTATTCACCGAACTTTATTGTCGGAAGTTGTATAAGGTTAATACAAAATGATTCGCTTCACATTTTTCTCACTACTTTGTTCGTCGATCGCAGTGCATCAAAAACGACCTGCTTATGATGTGTATCTTAATAGAATAAAATGTTATGAAAAATATTTTACTGAATGTATAGTCTTTCCCGTTTCACATAATTTTTGGCACTAGTTTTAAGTTCTTTCCAGGTATGTTAAGACCATTTTAGCCTATTTTTTGTTACTACAGTATCGCTTTGGGCACAGTTGTGTAGGAAGGAAGCGCCGTCTACACAGAGACAGTGCACCAAAATTTTATTGGTAAAAAATGCTGACTAAAATATAGTTCAGTGACCTCAGAACCCCTAGGAAAACAACCCTGCCATGTGTGCACAGCGTCAGATGAAACCACACTTACGCCGCAGACCAGACACTACGTGCCTATATTTTTATGTCAAATTGCGAAAATATTTTGAACCTCTGACTCTTGGCAAAGGATAATGATACCGAAAAAAGTTTCGTTTTGGTAAAATATTCGACGATCTACCGTTAACCTAAAATACAAGCAGTGTCCATCCCCACAGTTGGTGCTTTTGGCACCAAAAGTCTTCGTTATTGTGTATATTTTGATAATAGATACAGGTTTCGAAAATGGGAAAATGGTGTTTCCAACTAAATGTCTAAAGATTGTAGGCTACAGTTAAAATTTGAGCCATTTGTTATGGTTAGCTATGTATATTATTGTGATCCGCTGTGCAAAAAGGGTTAAAAACGATTTTTCCGGTTTTCTGCATGAGTAAAGTAAATTCGAACCTTTGTACATCGCTAGTGGATAATAATATCGAAAAAGTTTCGAAGTTCCTCGAGAATATCATGTTCTGAACATACGGTAAAATTGTGGCCTAGCTGCTCTGAAAAGAGATGGGCATCCCCTTTTTGTACCCAAAAATCATGGTTTTTTAGAGGTTTTATCGGAAATATCCCATAGACAAATGATGTAGACCCTAAGGTCCACCGTATACCACACCTACTGTAAAAGAACCAAACGATTTCCTCAATTTCCATAGGCTGCTGAACGTGTGTAACATTTAAATTTTCACCCTGTACTATAGGACAGCTACAGTATGCAAGTTCTTCCTTTAGGTATACAAATGATTGCTAGACCGAGAGATACCCAAAACAGTTGACCCCTCTATCTCCGAACAATAGAACCAAAGATATGATACTCTGAAAAATGGCGTTTTCGGACTCGGCTTTTTAGACCCTATTGGTACCGTGCACTATCGCGCACTGACCGACTGCATTTGTGAAAATATGTTTAGTGTTTAGTAAAAAACTATATTTATTCTATATTTCATCTCAGTTAATATCTTTTGAGTTTCTCCAATATCCCCCGAACAGCGTCAAGTTTAAATCATGTAAAACCGTCTTTAAAGTAACAATGAGTGGGTTGTTGCATTTAGAGATGGATCCAGTTATATATCTTGCCCGGGCCCAGTGCTGGCTCCCAGCGGCCCTTCACACCTGCATGCTTCAGTGACAGATTTTCGACGACTATTAAGCGACTGCAGCGCCACAGTTCTCAGACTCGTCACACTTCTGGAACTACATAGGGAACGCTAGCACTCAGGTAATGGTACTTGGTCCGTTTCTGATCTCAAGTGCTAACCATCGCGCCTCCTCGCAAGGCTGATCACTGTCACGATAACATGTAATAATGTGTTGGTATCCAAACGTAAACCTAACTTATTTAGCAGGTGCGTGAAGCAGATTACTTTAATTTTGTGACCCGACGTCGCAATTGTGCCTTCTACGGGACCGGCATCAGTGCGTTCCTTTTGTGCAGAACAGAATGAGATAGTGCTGTGGTGAACGCAGCAGACAGGCATCCACGAGGGGCGAGTTTCATAGTAGTTCTGGCGATTGCCAACACAGTTCCTTGGAAAGTACGTCTCGTTTCTCGTCCCAGCCTTCTTGTGCCATTTAAGCCAGTCCTCGGTCTGTAATGACCTCGTTAAATCCAAGTCTCCCTTCCTTCCTTCCTCTAGTAATAACTGTACGTACTCTCTCTTGAGAAAACGCACGCAACATTTCATCGTTGCCGCATGGATCGTTGCTCCCTCTACTTAAGTGCGCTCGCAAAAACTTATGTTCCCACTGTTCATCTCTTGAAAGCTTCCCAGGCACAGTAAGAGCAGAACTCGAGCAGCTTATGCGCTTACACTGACCTCAATATTCTCCGTATGACTTCCCGACATTCAGTTTACAGTCCAGTGCTTCAGGTATATTTAGGTAAACGTGCAGAAGTTGTTTACAGTCATTGCAGTTCCAAGCCAAACGAGGTAGAGAAATCGTTTAGCAGGTAAGCACTTACACTGGTGCGGCTTTACATAAATGCCCAGCGACATACAGGTAAGGCAATTTGAGATGGTTTATAGATGAAATTAAAATTACATGTTTAACAGATGTGGTGCACTTGGTATCTGACACACTTTCCCTCGCTCAGAGAACGACTACAGAGAGAAATCAGAATTATGTGGTGTGGAGAAGCTGCCGGCAAAGTGCCAAATCATTCTGTCATTAGAATTTATTGAGGACAAGAAGCTATCAGTATGAGGGAAGCGATGGTCTCACAGCGCAAGGTGGGTCAAAACGAGAAGTAGATTAGGTTATAGTTGCTTAACCCCTGGCCCAATGTTTAGAGACAGAGATCTAAGTGAGATAGGAAACATTCGCCTATAGAAAAAAAAAGCATCCTTCTAGTTAGAACCAATCGACTTTCGCCTTATGCACCGAATACCAGCCGTCTAAACATTGCACAAAAACGCTCCGTGAAACATGTGTCAAAAGGGAAGTGCAATTTACAAATAGGCTGGACCGTCTGAGCACAAGAATTATGATACATCTCCTCAACACAATTTTTCTTAATAACTGCTCATAGACTGAAAGGCGGAAATCCCTTCGACTGGCCTCTGATCATTTAATAACCATTAATTATTATGTATTAAGTTAAACGGGAGACACGACATCAGAGTGACTGTATGAGCCGATTTCACTTCCTCTACTTAACCTTTTGTAATCTAACATGGTACTGGGTATACTGACTTGCTTTATGGACAAGCTTACGAAGTAAGGAGTGGTGTGAATACATGGCTGGCGACTTGTAGCGAGGCCCGTGGACTGTCGGTCTTCAGAGAAAAATAGGAAGGAGAGATGTAGATGTTGAGTGCTCTTCAAGTACAGGCTGAAAGTAGCTTTACAGGTTGAGAGCATATTATCCATTTTATTGCATGGTCTGTGGGATGGCCGAAGTCAAAGCCGTAGTTCTAGAAGGTAGAACTCTACCAGTATTTGGTAGGCCCTAGGTATTTGTTGAAACCAATACTTGTGTTGATAAACATTTCTTGGCTTTTCTAAAAACATGGCAAAATAGCTCTGACCTACTTAACAGTCGGAAGTTGCAGCAGAGTTGGCAACTAGCCTCGGGGACAGTGTTTTAACATTTTCACAGGACCTGTAAAGCAACGCTTGCTGGTAGCTGAATGAGCATTGATCAGTGGTTCAGAAGTGATGTCAGGAGGACATAAAACATAGCAGAAGATTACTTCACAAAAGAGGGGAAGAATTAAATTCATTGGCTTATTGAGAGTTTCGTTGTTTCTGACAGGATATTTTACCAAAAAGAAATTACGCCACTGGATAGCTATAGCAACTTTTGAGAGGACTGTTTTGTTAGTGGGAAGAAAGGAGCAAGCTACCTTTCGGAGACTTAAAAAATAGGCGAAATACAGATAAGTCACAGACAGGATATGGTAAGAACAGTTGCAGCTGCGCGCTCTCAAGTGGTTGAACCATCTGGAGTCCAATGTGAAAGTCCTCAGCTATCTGATCACAGTGCTTTGGACCAGAGAGCTACACTCTCTCCCTCTGCTCGCATTACAGTTGAGATTGTGATTAGTGTCGCCTACAGCTCAGACATCTCAGATCAAGCAAGAGCTTGTAGTTCAAATTCATGGTAGGCTTCACTGTCTGATATTCATCAGTGCTTGCTCAGATATTGGGGATTTTTATGTTCTTGTTACAGAAAAAAGGCCACCGTGATCGTCATAGTCAGAATCATATGCGAGATTATTTGCCAACTCCCCCTCATTTTGTAATTGTGCCAGCTGTGAGTTTTAGTTTGCAGTTCTCATAGGAAGGTACATCACTGCAAATTTTATATTCATATGATTGTTTTCAATCCTTTATAATTCTATTTGTCTTTGGTAGTAAAAAGTAGAGTATTCTTAAATTATTTATTATCATATTCGGTCTTCTCAGTGTTAAATATTATGCCAAATTCCTCACATTCAGATGTACTGCTAGTGCCTAAATAAATTGTAGCGTTAGCAAATCTGTTGCATACATTACATTCAGCACTGGGTCTCAAAGATATGCCTGATTCATCATTAACTCAGATCCAGATAAACATCACATACACACAAGGGGGTTTTGCAAGATGGGGTATCTTTATACATCACATACTGATTTTTACCTTCTCTTTGAGTGTGCATTGTGGGATTTACAACCGATGCTCCAAGGAGTATATTATCAGTTTTGGGGGAGCGGAGGATTATCACCTATAGCTCCAATTTGACCAATTCTACACAACACCTACATTTCCAGCGTAACTTATTCGATGCAGTTTATAGGAAATCAGTTCTTTGAGACAGCTTGGAGAAATATTTGAAATACTAAAATCGACTAACTTTTTTGGTTGGGGTTTTCATTTTGAAGGCTGGTTTGACGCAGATCTCCATGTTAGACTATTCTGTGCTCGCCTCTTTGCTGGCCACGGAGGGCGCAACACGCCTAACAGTCTCCAGTGTGGCGCCCCATAGTTATGATCAGTGCACATAGGTAGCGCCCGTAATAGGAACTGCATTATGCTTCCATCGTAAGACATTCAAATCCTCTGATTCATCAGCCGATAATTACGTCTGAGCCTATAGAGGACTCTGACACCATCCAGCTAACAGTTCGTAAATGAATTTGCGTGTTGCACATTTAAGCAATTCCATACCTTCACTCGGGCTGTTCCAGACGTAATCATCAGTGAGCCACTAGCTGTTGTCAACAACTGTCATCACATTTTCACAATCAAAGCCGAGTGTTACCGCTTATACAGGGTATTTCAGATCATCTGTATGCCTCCTTAACTTACAAAATAATCGGCGACAAGAATATTTATTGAGATAGTTCCATACCAGAAACTTTACACTTTCTGCAGGATTATTAACATAGTCTGTTGAGTTATTTTCCAGAGATTTACAGCAACAAGATACGATTTATTAAATAGAACATTAGCTTGTTTTTATCAAGTAAGTTAAGTATTTAAACCAGCTACGTAAAAATCAATTTCAGCCACATTTTTATCACATTTAGTTTGGGAGCTAGAAATATTTTGAGTGTTAGGTGTGGATGCAACATGTAAATAGTACAGTGAAGAGCCACAGAAACTGGTACACTTGCTTCAAATCGTGTAGGGGTCCAGCGAGCAAGCAGAAGTGCCTGCAACACGACGTGGCTTGCACTCGAATAATTTCTGAAGTAGTGCTAGAAGGAACTGACACCATGAATCCTCCAGGACTGTCCATAAATCCGTAACAGACGAAAGAGTGGAGATCTCCTCTAAACAGCACGTTGCAAGCCATCCCAGATATGCTCAATAATGTTCATGACTCGTGAGTTTGGTGACCAGCGGGAGTGTTTAAACTCATAAGAGAGTTTTCCTAGAGCCACTCTGTAGCAATTTGGGATGTGTCGGGTGTCGCATTGTCCTGCTGGAATTCCCAAGTCTGTCGGAATGCACAGTGGACATGAATGGATGCAGGTGATCAGACAGGATGCTTATGTACGTGTCACTAGTCAGAATTGTATCTAAACGTGTTAGGGACCCCGTATCACTCCAGCTCCACACGCTCCGTAGCAGGACATGAAATGGTTGACACTCTTTTTCAGAAGATGCAGTTGCAACCGCAAGCTACTACAAAAATGTATTTCTCTCAAATGGCCTATTTGGAAACTGCATCTCACAGGATAAACAAGTTATTCAAAAATACTTGCATAACGTTAGCTTTTCCCACCACAAACGTACTTTCAGATAAACTAAAATACATTATCGGACATTCAAAATATCGATTTTCATGATCGGGGGTATATAAATTAACATGCAAGGATTGCCATAAGGTATGTATTCGACAAACTGGTAGGAGCTTTCAGACAAGGTTCAAAGAGCATATGGAGTGTGTAGCCCGGAGAAAATCTGCACTTGGACAACATGTGACGAGTACTAACTATTACGAATGTGATATCGAACATGGCACGTAAACCCTACATACTGTCCAAAAAAGGCTTCCTTTTAGATACCTTGGAAGAACTTGAGATTTTTGTCCACCAAAGAAACGATCCATACCTTCTCCTTAGTGAATCCTTTTCAGGATAAAGCATATTTTGAATTTTTTCAGAGTATTATTTGGACCCAAAGAATGGTGCTTTGTTCTTTAAATTGCGACTCGTGTCATAACTCCTCTCTTAAACTGGTTGTAATAAAATCTTTAATAATTTTCTGTATACGAAAAACAGGTGAGAGAGTAACTTGTCCTTTCTCAGTATACGTTAACGTTGGTCTTGTGAACTTAGTGATCCTCTTTTCAAATCGAGAAGGGTAAATAAAGGCGAAAAAGTGTTTTCTGCGTTACTGCAGCTTTCTGAAGAGCTGATCTTTCTTCATGTTCCGTTCTCTTCATGGGTGAGAAAAGCTGCACACGATAGTAAGATATGCAGAGCTGTGAATACACATGGTCTATAGGGAACTTTTTGGAAGCTTGCGTAACGTTTCCGTCAGTATGTGGCATGGGGCGCTGTTCCAGCAGCCTACTGCAGCCTCTTCGTTCCATTCACTAATTTCAACAAAGAGACATTTCAGATCAGAAGAGCACCGCTCCTTTTTTATGAGTCACTGATCACTCACTCCTTACAAGACTCTGGTTCTTCAAATAGGTTCAGCAGTGGATCGCACATCTCTAGAGTTTACAGCAGCCTCTATATGGTACGGAAATTCCCTATTTCAGCTGCTGTTAGCTGTTACATATCCTCAGGTGACATGGGAGGGCGTGAAGCAGTTACAATGTCCTTGGTACACAATGCAGCGATCCTTATGGTGGTCACATGTGGTTGACCAGAACCTTGGTGACAAGCAGCCTGTGTCATACCTAAATGCCCCAGAAATCTGGATTATGCTCTATTCGACCAGCTGATGAGAGAAGTCAACAATGAGGCCACTTACATACTCTGTCAGGTGCTGATAACGTCGTCTCAAACTAGTACATGACATCTCCATGTCCTTCACAGTGGTCAACAACATGTGTCGTTGTTCACACTCGTTATACAGGGTGGTCCATTGAAAGTGAATGGGCCAAATATCTTACGAAATAAGCGTTAAACAAAAAAACTACAAAGAACGAAACGTGTCTAGCTTGAAGGGGAAACCAGATGACGCTATGGTTGTCCCGCTAGATGGCGCTGCCATAGGTCAAACCGATATCAACTGCGTTGTTTTTTTAAAAATAGGAACCCCCATTTTTGTTACATATTCGTTTAGTACGTAAAGCAATATGAATGTTTTAGTTTGACCACTTTCTTCTCTTTGTGATAGATGGCGCTGTAATAGTCACAAACGTTTAAGTACGTGGTATCACGTAACATTCCGCCAGTGCGGACGGTATTTACTTCGTGATACATTACCTGCGTTAAAAGTACCGTTTACCAATTGCGCAAAAGGTCGAATCGTGTTGGCGTATGGCTATTGTGATCAAAATGCCCAACGGGCGTGTACTAAGTATGCTACTCGGTATCCTGGACGGCATCATCCAAGTGTGCGGACCGTTCGCCGAAAAGTTACGTTATTTAAGGAAACAAGAAGTGTTCAGCCACATGTGAAACGTCAACCACAACATGCATCAAATGATGATGCCCAAGTAGGGGTTTTAGCTGTTGTCGCGGCTAATTCGCATATCAGTAGCAGACAAATTGCGCGAGAACTGGGAATCTCGAAAACGTCGGTGTTGAGAATGCTACATCAACATCGATTGCACCCGTTCTATATTTCTATGCACCAGGAATTGCATGGCGACGACTTTGAACGTCGTGTACAGTTCTGCCACTGGGCACAAGAGAAATTATGGAAAGATGACAGATTTTTTGCACGCGTTCTATTTAGCGACGAAGCGTCATTCACCAACAGCGGTAACTATTGGCCAACGGAAAATCCACGATGGCTGCGACAAGTGGAACATCAGCAACCTTGGTGTGGCATTATGGGAGGAAGGATAATTGGCCCCCATTTTATTGATGGCAATCTAAATGGTGCAATGTATGCTGATTTCCTACGAATGTTCTACTGATGTTACTACAAGATGTTCCACTGCATGACAGAATGGCATCTACTTCCAACATGAAGGATATTCGACACATAGCTCGCGTGAGTTTGAAGCGGTATTGAAGAGCATATTTCATGACAGATAGATTGGTCGTCGGAGCATCATACTATGGCTTGCACGTTCACCGGATCTGAAGTCCCCGGATTTCTTTCTGTGGAGAAAGTTGAAGGATATTTGATATCGTGATCCAGTGACAACGCCTGACAGCATACGTCAGCGCATTGTCAATGCATGTGCGAACATTACGAAAGGCGAACTACTCTCTGTTGAGCAGAATGTCGTTACACGTATTGCCAAATGCATTGAGGTTGATGGACATCATTTTGAGCATTTATTACATTCATGTGGTATTTACAGGTAATCACGCTGTAACAGCGTGCGTTCTCAGAAATTATAAGTTCACAAAGGTACATGTATCACATTGGAACAACCGAAATAAAATGTTCAAACGTACCTACGTTCTGTATTTTAATTTAAAAAACCTACCTGTTACCAACTGTTCGTCTAAAATTGTGAGCCATATGTTTGTGACTATTACAGTGTTATCTATGACAAAGCGAAAAAAGTGGTCCAACTAAAACATTCATATTTCTTTACGTACTACACGAATATGTAATAAAAAATGTGGGTTCCTATTTTAAAAAACGCAGTCGATATCCGTTTGACGTATAGCAGCGTCATCTAGGGGGCCAACCATAGTGCCATCTGGTTTCCCCCTTCAAGCTAGGCAAGTTTCTTTCTTTGTAGTTTTTTCGTTTGACGCCTATTTCGTGAGATATTTGTCCCAGTCACGATCAATGGATCACCCTGTGTACCCTCCAGACCTGGTAACAACACTTAACAAGAACAGCACTAACAAACTCTGGTGGGCGTTATACCTATCGTAATCTACATACTCACGAATGACGTGCACGTATACAAAGTTACAATGATCTGTGGTGATGTTTCTTGAGTGTTTCAAGTTTTTTGTCGGGCAGTATAACTTCTTCTTTCCTCAAGTGTTTATCCCTTTCAGTACTGGGTCTACTTTTACAGGATTTGGCAAATTTTATTTTATTATGTAACTTTGTGGATGGATGCTGATCCTAACGTTAAAGTCCTCAGTGCAATCTATGAGAGTAGACGCAGATTCATCATCTACCTGTGAACAGCGTAAATTTTATTCTGTCTATTATCGTATGTTAACAGTTTATGCATAATGCTCTGTGAGGCAGAATCTGGCGATCAGCCGAGCATTTTCCTGAACGAGCACGGGGGACTGTGCAACAACTAGCTAGGGCTGCGTGGTGTACTAGACTAAAGTCGTGAATTCACCATGTGGTTTCGATGAGGGTATGACTCGCTTCCCAGTTTTACAAGTTGGTGCGCTGCAAGTTATGCCGTACTAGTAGGTGTGAATATACACCTAGAGAAACCCACAGGCACCCATACAGAGACCGATCCGTCCGCCGAGCAGTTCTGCCCGATCTGCTCACCCGTGTGTGTTTGCAGCCGTTTCCGTGGTCCGGGTGCGTCGGTTCCACTGGCGAGCCACTACCTGCTTACCTAGACCTTTACCTGCCATACCATATTCCGTCACTACCAACTACCTACACATTTATTTGCCTTTCTTCTCACGCCTGTTATGAAAATCTTAATAAATACAATATATTAAGCATTATTGCTGTTTACTTGCCGTATAAGTAACGTAAAAATTGAAAATGAAAAGCAGATAAACGAATAAAATGAAAAAATTCCACATTGCCACGTTGATACTCGACCACACGCCTCTCAGATTACCTTCCTATAGACCTTCTGCTGCGCCAACCGCTGCCCGAGAACTACGCTAACATCAATGGCTAATGCCTCTCACAAATCGCAGGAGAAACACTTTTTTTTTCCTAAACGCTTTCCAATCTGGGGCTCACACTCCTGTGACATTCATTTCTGGCCCAGCCCTGGATATACTACAAATTTGGACGACATCGATGATGATAAGTAGGCGCGGTGCCCTTGTAAGAAGCTGAGTAGCAGTTAGTTTCTTAGGGACACTGAGCACTTGGAGCAAAATTGCTGGAGTGAGAAAATAGTAAGTCATTTCAAACACAGACTATTGAGCATATATAGTACTGATGGAAAAAGACGGACCCCAATTTATTTACAGTATGCAGACCACGGCGAAACCAGGGAACCAAAAAGAACGCTAAACGTTCGCCAACTATTGCTACACCTGCACGACCGGTGGAGAGCCGGACTGGCACTGTTAATGCGGCCATTAAACTCGGTTTAGTGGCAGCCGCCCAGTGACGTATCGCTGGCGAGTAGATCATGACTCGGCGGGCCAGGTGACGCGAGAAAGCACGGCACCCGGTTGGAAATCGGTTCCGAGAATCGGCTCGCCGGCAGCGTGCAGCGCGCGACGATAAATCATTGGCGAAGACTCGCGAGACGCCCGCCGCCTAATTGAAACGGGGCCGGAGGCTGGCCGGCAGCGCTCTGTCGTGACAGCCTCGCGCCTGCACACCGGCCGCCGTCTGTCAGCGGGACACGCCAGCGGTCTCCACTGCACCGGAGCCGCAATTACACCTGCAGCGGGAGCTCGAGACCAGGCGGCAACGGCGGGGCCAGTGTGTTCGTACTTAAATAAGCGAAAAGAGCCACTGTCGTTACGTAACGCTGCCAACAGGACTCTTGATGTACACTGCTGGCCATTAAAACTGCAAATTGGAAGGATACGAAACGACGACATTCTACTTGTTAGGCACATGCAATACTAACGGAAAAATGCTGCAAAAGAAAAAAAAATCACAATTTCCAACCAAAAATTTTGGCATGCGAGCATATTTGTGCTCTCGTAACATAGAACATTCTAAATCTTTTTACCTAGTCTCTTTTCGTAATCAACCCTTCACATACAGTATCTTTCTCTCACTGCCACTGTACATATGTCTCTCTCCGATTGTCTCCTTTCCCCCCATTGATTTACAGTATATCCCGCTGCCACGAATCCTCTCTCACTTATACTGTCTCTTTTCCGTTGCCTCTGCCTGCACCGTCCCTCCGCAGCTCCAAAATTCTGAATGGTCCAACTTTTGTTTTCCCCTGTACCCACGGGTTTAAAATTTCGGTCCAAAACGCGCACTCTCGTACAACTACATGTTGAAGTTCGCCGGTCAGTGAGTACCTAGACCACGCAAGCTTGCGTACGTATCTACATCTACATCTACATCCATACTCCGCAAGCTACCTGACAGTGTGTGGCGAAGGGTACTTTGAGTACCTCTATCGGTTCTCCCTTCCATTCCAGTCTCGTATAGTTCCTGATAAGAGAGATTGTCGGAATGCCTCTGTATGGGCTCTAATCTCTCTGATTTTATCATCATGGTCTCTTCGTGAGATATACGTAGGAGGGAGCAATATACTGCTTGACTCCTCGGTGAAGGTATGTTCTCGAAACTTCCACAAAAGCCCGTACCGAGCTATTGAGCGTCTCTCCTGCAGAGTCTTCCACTGGGGTTTATCTATCATCTCCTTAACGCTTTCGCGATTACTAAATGATACTGTAACGAAGCGCGCTGCTCTCCGTTGGATCTTCTCTATCTCTTCTATCAGCCCTATCTGGTACGGATCCCACACCGGTGAGCAGTATTCAAGCAGTAGGCGAACAAGTATACTGTAACCTACTTCCTTTGTTTTCGGATTGCATTTCCTTACGATTCTTCCAATGAATCTCATTCTGGCATCTGCTTTACCTACGATCAACTTTATATGATCATTCCATTTTAAATCACTCCTCATGATAATTTATGGAATTAACTGCTTCCAGTTGCTGACTTGCTATATTGTAGCTAATGATAAAGGATCTCTCCTATGTATTCGCAGCACATTATACTAGTCTACATTGAGATTCAATTGCCATTCCCTGCACCATGCGTCAATGCGATGTAGATCCTCCTGCGTTTCAGCACAATTTTCCATTCTTACAACATCTACATATACTACAGCATCATCCGCAAAAAGCCTCAGTGAACTTCCGATGTTATCCACGAGGTCATTTATGTATATCGTGAACAGCAACGGTCCTACGACACTCCCCTGCGGCACACCTGAAATCACTCTTACTTCGGAAGACTTCTCTCCATTGAGAATGACAGGCTGCGTTCTGTTATGTAGGAACTCTTCAATCCAATCACACAATTGGTCTGATAGTCCGTATGCTCTTACTTTGTTCATTAAACGACTGGGGGGAACTGTATCAAACACCTTGCGGAAGTCAAGAAACACGGCATCTACCTGGGAACCCGTGTCTATGGCCCTCTGAGTCGCGTGAACGAATGGCGCGAGCTGCGTTTCACACGATCGTCTTTTTCGAAACCGATGTTGATTCCTACAGAGTAGGTTCCTAGTTTGCAGGAAAGTCATTACAGTCGAACATAATACGCGTCCCAAAATTCTACAACTGATCGACGTTAGAGATATAGGTCTATAGTCCTGCACATCTGTTCGACGTCCCTTCTTGAAAACGGGCATGACCTGTGGTCCCCATTGGTCTGAATGTTTTTTTTATTTCCCCTCCTCCGATCTCTTTTGGTCCCACTGTTTCCACTTGCATCCGTCTCTCTTTCGCTTTTTTACTGCCGATGTCTCTCACTGGCCATCAGTAATGCTTTCCTCCCTCTTTGTCTCGCACTGCTGTTGTCCTCACCCATGTCTTTCTCTCTCGCATCACTTTCCCTCTCCCACCATCAATGTCTCGCATTAGTCTGTCAGAGGCCTTTAAAGAAGGAGAGGTACGCCTTCTTTGTCCTCTGACACGAGCATTTTTTCGAGTAGGGTGTGCTGCTTATATATAACGAATCCTCTAGGTAAGAAAAGCTTTAACAGCTTATTTACACTGATCACACAAACCATAATGACGACTGCCCACTTCACCGTTGGATGCCACCTGGTGCCGTTGCGGACACGTAACGCGCTAACAGAAATATGTAACCGGAGCAGACACGGACGAGGGATCACCCTAGCTAAGACATGGGTTGAAAATGGGGAAATACACTGAGTCCAGCGACTTTGACAAAAGGGAGATTATTACTAGGCAGAGCCTGTGAACGAGTATCTCGAAAACCGGGAAGCTGGTCGACTGTTCACGTGCTACTGTCGGGAGCATCTACAGGAAGAGGTGGAAGGACAGTGAAATTACCACAAGGCGCTAATTGATTGGACGTCCACAACTCTTCACAGAAAGTGGGGTTCGGAGGCTTGTCTGCTCTGTAAAGTAAGACAGATGGTGATCTGTGGCATCTATACCGTAAGAGCACAATGCTGATGATCGCACAAGTGTTTCAGAGCACCACTTTCATCGTACATTGCTGAACACGGACCTTCGCAGCACGCTACGTGTTCAGATGCTGACCCAACGAAATCGTTAATCATGACTGAATGGGCACGGGATCACCGGGATTCGACCGTCGATCAATGGAAATGTGTCTGCTCTTCGGGTGAATCACATTTTTGCTATACTAGGTCGCCGGTTGTCTCCACAAACGCCTTCGTCGAAGTGTGCAGCGCGCCACAGACGCTGGTTGGTGGGAGCAGTTTTATGCTGCGGGAGACATTCTCCTGTGCTTCCATGGAACCTGTGGTAGTAATCGAAGACACGCTGACAGCTGCAAACCACCTGTATCCCTTCACGCTCGATGTCTTCCCCAAAGGCGATGTCGTCTTTCAGCAGTGTAATTGTCCGTGTCTCGGAGCCAGAACCGTGCTAATGTGGTTTGACGAATGTTATAGGGAATTCACTTTGATGTCTAGGTGACCATATTTGCCTGACGTAAATCCTACGGAATCTATCTGGTCGCTATCGGCCGCCATCACCGCGTACACAAACCAACGGCCCGTTATTTATGCGAATTACATGACATGTGCATAGACATCTACCGCTGTGTACCTTGCAAAGTGTGTGTCAGAACGCCCCATTGCATTGAAAACAATATAGGCAGCTTAATACTATTCTTTGCACTGTGTAAAATTGGAAATAAATAAGCTCCAAGATATCGATAGTAACAATCTGGGGGTGAAACATGAAAGCGTGATTCTAAGCATTATTGTGGGACGAGGTCTGTCTGCGACAGTGGAAGTAGTAGTGTCGGTCGAGAGCTCGGAGACGGAAGACGTCTCATGTTGCCCTCGCGTCGGTGATGGCAGATCTTACCAAACTCAAGGCCTGTTTTCATTTATATGGCCAGCAGAGATTGAGATGGCTTAACTACTCTTGAAGATGGAAACCGCAAACTTAGCGCAAAAGCAATTGCAGGGTTAGACTCGTGGTTGTTAGTCCGAATTTGCAATAATCCCATGTTTTGGTTGTCAGTTAAAGAAGCCTCCTTATCCCCGAAACAATAATTATTATTTCCACATCTAATTAATAAATATAAGGTGGTTATTAAATGTTAATGTAACTTTGAAACTGAAATAATTTGTTAATCTGATACTCATTCATTATTGATTCTTATGGTTCAAATGGTTCAAACGGCTCTGGGTACTATGGGACTTAACTTCTGAGGTCATCAGTCCCCTAGAACTTAGAACTACTTAAACGCAACTAACCTAAGGACATCACACATATCCATGCCCGAGGCAGCATTCGAACCTGGGACCGTAGTGGTCACTCGTTTCCAGACTGTAGCGCCTAGAACCGCTCGGCCACTCCGGCCAGTATTCATTCTTATGTAAGTGCCATTGTCTGTTATTGGATATGATGATTTCTTAAGTCTTAAATAGATTTAATTTATGAAACCCCTTATCATAAGTTATTTAGTAGTTAACAGGACCCAAGCAAACTACAATTTATTAAAATTATTCATAGACACAATAAGCTTTAGCCGCTGCTACTGCTTGCTGTAGCGAATTGCTGCAAAGCACATGGAAAGAAGCAGTCATTTGAAGAGATGAGTGCAAAACTTAGAGCCAAAACAGAGACACTGACACACAACAACATGTCATGTTCTCTAATCCAGTAAATTCCGTTGCACAAGCCAAGTTCTGTACCACTTGTAAATTCTTGTTCAAAAACGCAGTCAGATAACTTAGGTATTCACTGTTACAAGTTCACCTGTTTCTGTGTCCGCGCCGATAGCTGAGTGGGTTGCCGGCACGGTAGCCCAGCGTGTTCGGTCAGAGACCTGGTTGGCCTCTATAATAAAAAACTGAGTGGAAGGATCAACAAACGAACTTGACCGGATGTCACGTGACGTCCGCAGCGACGAAACACAACAACGAAAAACGAACAAAATGCAAAAAAAAAAGAACAATCTGGTCAGCGTGACGGATTGCCGTCCTACTGGCACGGGTTCGAGTCTCGGCTGGATCGAGGATTTTCTCCGCTCAGGGACTGAGTGTTGTGCTGTCTTCATCATCATTTCATCCCCATCCGGTGCGCAGGTCGCCCAATGTGGCGTCGAATGTAATAAGACCTGCACCAAGGCGGCCGGACCTGCCCCGCAAGGGGCCTCCCGGCCAATGACGCCAAACGCTCATTTCATTTCCATTTCTGTATGTAGTTTGTCATATTCAAACACGCAATCAGAAAGCTTATCCAAATGTTAATTTTAAATGTTTCATGTAACGATCTGTTAGGGGCTTAAATGTCAGTGAAACTGACACTCGTACAACAAGAGCACAATGTTATGCAGGTTAGATTCCATTTACTGATAGCTCATGTTGCTTATCGAGTCCATTTTCACGGACGAACATAGACAATATTAGTTGTAGGTTAAGTTACAACCTTCACCAACTTATTAACAAACTGTGGGATTCCTGACACGCTGAATCAGTGAAGTATTTCGTTCCAAAGACGGACAAGTAAGCTATTAAGCAGGTCATTATGTAATGGCTCATCAGAGTATAGGAGGTCATTATGTTATGGCTCATCATTATAGTCTGTGGTTTAATTAGGCCTATACATTGAATGGTTATACATGGGGAAACAGTAGGCGCGCTACAAATCGAGTAGATATTTGAACCTTTGTGCTCCCGCAGTCGATCTGTTGTCTTAGTCACAGCCCTATCAAAGTCGGTACCAAGTAAGTACGTAGTGTTTGGGAAAGTTGCCCCAAGTTTTCTTTCCCGGCTCGGTACGTGTGTGGCAAGGTTTCGCCCTCTTTTGCGAGTGGCGATTCTTGACTTGTGTCAAGAGACAAGACATCAACACCACGAGTGACACAATGCTTTTATACACCAAAGTCGTCCCACAACTGAAAAAAGAAAAAACTGGTTTGGAAAAAAGCAGATAAGTGGTTTGATGAAGCGCCCCACGAATCTTCTCGTGTGCAAGCCTTTCCTCGCAAAGTAGCAATTGCAACCCACATCCTAAATTATTTCTTGGATGTATTCCAGTCTCTGCCTTCCCCTACAGTTTTTATCCTATGCACCTCCCTCCACCCGGCCTAGGTGGCCGAGCGGTTCTAGGCGCTTCAATCCGGAACCGCGCGACTCTTACGGTCGCAGGTTCAAATCTTGCCTCGGGCATGGATGTGTGTGATGTCCTTAGGTTGGTTATGTTTAAGTAGTTCTAAGTTCTAGGGGACTGATGACCTCAGATGTTAAGTCCCATAGTGCTCAGAGTTCCCTCCTGTTGGGAGTTGCACCTTGATGTCTTAATAAATGTCCTACCATCCTGTCCCATCTTCTTGTTAGTGTTTCCCACACATTTCTTTGCGCCTTCTCATTCATTACCTTATAAGTCCACCTAATTTTCAACCTTCTTGTCTAACAGCACATCTCAAATGCTTCGGTTTTCTTCTGTCACGGTTTTCTCACAGTCGGTATTTCACTACAATGCAGTGTGCTCGAAATGCACATTCTCAGAAACGTTTTCATCAAATTAGGGCCTATGTGTGATACTAGTAGACTTCTCTTGTCCAGGAATGCCATTTTTGCCTGCGCTAGTCTACTTTTTATGTTGTCCTTGATTCGTCTATCAGAGGTTATTTTGGTGTCTAGGCAGCAGAATCTGTTAACTTCGTTTATTTCTTGATACACAATTCAGATGTTAAGTTTCGCGATCTTATTATTGTCGGTGCATCTCATTAGTTTCGTCTTTCTCTGATTTACTCTTGCTCCATATTCTGCACTCATTAGACCGTTCATTCTATTCAACAGAGAGACGTTAAAGGCCTTTAATTTAAACCTCAGCATGAGACATGCGTTAGTTAATCGTTTACCCATTAATTTCTTTCTTATGCATGGGTAAGCGGACCGAGGCCAAGCATATATTTGACTATCTGTTCTAGAAAATAAGCAGTAAACCCCTTGGCCCCCGTCCGCTCGCCCCTCCGTTTACATAAAGAATGAAGCTGCCATGTATACAACGGTTCCAGACGTCTGATTACTTTACAAATGACCTAATGTGTTAAATATTTGACGTCAAGCTTGTAAATGAGAAAACGTTTAGAAAAGGTTGACTCGATATGTAAAGTTTAATGGAAATTGATGAGTGCCCTCATTAGCAAGTACTGGGTGAATACCAATCTGGATAATTTGCACTCCGTCTTTTTTTAAAGCTAGTTTATTTTTAACATTTCAGTGTTTGACGTCATATTTCCCGAACTATGTGTCGTGCAATGATATAATTTCCCAGATTCATTCGGTGGTATATATAGTGTCTGCAAAATGTATTGCGGATAGGATCAGGAGTAAAGAAGCAATAAATTTAAACGTCTTGCCTGATGCTGAAACTTTACTGGATGAACAGCAAAAAGGTAGTAAGCGGTAAGTTTATTTCTTTTCACTACTCTGTTGGAGGTGTCAGAGAGTAAAGGTTTCAAAAGGGTAAAAATTACATGTAAAGTTTGTTGGAATTCCTTAAGTTCTCTCATTCTCAGATACTGGGTGAATATTTTATGGGTTATTTGCACCCTGTGATTTACGCTGCCTCAAGACGTAAACACAGTCTCTAACTGTAAAACCTGTCTATGTTAAACCTTTAACATAAGATTATATCTCTTAATGTCGCCAAAGAGGCGCCACCTCCAAAGACTTGCACCAGGCGACAAGGGAGCCCCTGGCTACACGACATTTCATTTTCTCTCTTAATGAGCAGATTATGACAACAGTTTTAATCGTTAAATAAGGTAAATTATTGTATGAAATGTTGAAAATCTGGTTTTCGTTGCCGCTACAAGCCGTTAGATAGGTAAACTGAAACTGGTGTGACCATGCACCACGTTATCAGTTTAGTCATAAATAAGGGAAGATCAGAAAGTTTCCGTCTGAGGGCGTTGCTGTAGTATATGTACACCATAGCGAATCTCCGCTCCGTGCCTACGTCGTGTGACTAGGGCCTCCAGTCGATGGGGATGAAATGATGATGATTAGGACAACACAACACCCAGTCCCTGATCGGAGAAAACCTCCGACCCAGCCGGGAATCGAACCCGGGCCCTTAGGACTGACATTCTGTCGTGCTGCGTACCTACGTGTAAGCAACGGATTTGTGTGTCATACTTGTCTTTCTGACGTGTGTGCGGTAAATGCGTAAACGTGAAGTATGGCGACACTTTTACCAAATCCGTCCAAAGAGAAACCAATGTGCTGTTGTTCTTTACTTGGCTGTCTAAGGGCGAACACCGGTAGACATCTGCCGGAGAACGTAGAATGTGTATGGGACAGCATGTCTGTCGAAAACCGCAGGAGTGGAATGGTACGCCAAGTTCCTTGCTGCTCACGATGCGACACAGAACTCTGGGCGGTCTGAGAGGGAGGGAGAAGCAGCATTTAGCCGGCCGTTGTGGCCGAGACGTTCTAGGTGCTTCAGTCCGGAACCGCGCTGCTCCTACGGTCGCAGGTTCGAATCCTGCCTCGGGCATGGATGTGTGTGATGTCCTTAGGTTAGTTAGGTTTAAGTATTTCTAAGTATAGAGGACTAATGACCTCAGCAGTTAAGTCTCATAGTACTCAGAGCCATTTGACCCATTTTTTGCTTAGAGCCATTTTTGGAGGGAGAAGCTGTGCCAGCAACAATCGGCTATTATCACGCCTTCGGTCATTTAATAAAGGCCTTGACGACGATTCCTGCCGGAATAGGATGTGCAGAGAGCAGTTACGGATTTCCTCATGCAGCAGGACAGTGTTTTACCAAACTGTTATTTTGAGCTCTGTGTATCTGTGGGATGACGGCCCCAATGCTCAGGACGATTTTGTCTCACTGGCAAAGTGATTCCGGACTGTACGGTCTTCTAACGTAAACTTTTTGATAGCCTCTTATATATTTGACAAATAGAGAGGTAAACGAAATGAATAAATAGTTGTTTACAGAGCGAGAACGATACGCATTTTTGTCCTCACCATCTTTAAGGGAATGGCCCGAAAAAGTAGATTTGAGAACTAGAGCATTCTGTTGAGATTCTTGTTTTGTCGTTGTGTGCTTAAGCATTCCAGTGCCAAACCATCTGGTAGCGGCACACTGGTAACGTGGAAGCTAGTGATATACGGCACAGGCAGCTCAGAGAGCGCGCTTTTAGCACGGCTACCGGTTCGCGCGTTAGAAATTCCTCGCACAACAACAACAGTCAGCTATGTGTCGTACACGAGTGCGACACGCAGTTTCTTCTATGCTGAACATGCCGTCTCGTAGTTGTACTTGGTAAACGCGCGTTCCGAGTTTCTCACTTAGGAAACAAGCGGCAATTACGCTCTATTAGTTCGACACACGCTTCGGAGCAAATGTTGTCTTGCTGCTCTTTCCTTATACTGCACGCAATAACCCTATTAGAACACTTTATATCGTGTTCAGGAACTCAGTATAGGCTATAATACGAGCACGACAGTTGTTAAGTTCTTTTTTGTCAATAAGGAATCATATAAACTATTTTAATTTCCAATAAACACGGTGAAAGGGTAAATCTTTTCTGTCGAAAGTAAACTGTATGCGGAATTCGTAAAGAGAACCTTCTTTTAATTTATACATAGCAAAAATAAATACATATTACACTTAATCCATTTACAAAACAACCATTAATAATGCTTTTTAAATGAAACTTAAAAATCTGATGTAAAACACTTTTAAATTGCAGTTCGCTTAGGGGAAAAAAGAAACAAATAATAACTAAATGGGTATGCTTGCAATAAAGGCAACATAATTCTCTCGAAAGACTGTTAGGCAAATTTAGAAAAACGTTGTTCGAAGGAATCTATGCGACCAGTGAATACCTCGCCAAGGGATCATACTTACAGCATGTCTCTCCATCTACGTCTACATGTACATAACTACTGTGCAATTCGCTCTTAAGTCCCTGGCAGAGGGTTCATCGAAACATTTTCAGACTATTTATCTACAGTTACAAACTCGAAAAGCGCACTGGACAAACGAACACTTTTACCTTTCCATCTGAGTTCTGATTTTTCTTAATTTATTGTAATTATCGTTCCGCCTACATGGGTTGCAGTCAACAGAATGTTTTCGAACTCGGAGGAGAAAGCTGATGAATGAAATTTCATGAAAATGTCTCGGTGGAATGGAAAACGCCTTTATTTAATGATTTCCACTTCGGCTCCCGTATCACACGAGCCATGTCTCTCACTCCCCTACATCGCGAAAGCGTCGATTGCTATAAATTAAGTGCCGCCACTCACAGAGGTCCAGTGTTGGCTGTAGTTATCGTATGACAGTGAAACTTGGTATATATTGAATGCGCTAATGAAGAACCGATTTACATTGAAAAAAGTTAATTACAATTTTGGCCTTCAGGTGCAAATTTGGCGCTGTGAATACGAGAAAGACGTGTAGAAATATTTCCATATGTAAATTATGTGAGTAGAAAAGATCCAGCAAGTGAGAAGGGCATAGCGTTGATTTTGTTATTAACTGCCGTTTACACAACTTGTCCAGTGTAAGCACCGGAGACGTCAGCGAGATGCTGTACAACACCAATTTTGCACCTGGTGGCCAAAATTAAAACTACTTTTCTCTCAAAGCAAATCAATTCCACATTAATGCATTATCATATACAGGGTGAAGCGAAATTGGCGCACTCGGGCTTCGCAGCGCGACTTCTTACATGCCAGCGATAAAAAAAAAATGTCTCTCACAAAACTTCGTCCGGCGAGTACATCCGGCGGAAAAAAGACGTTAAAGACTGGCAATCTGGCAACACTGTAACTATCTCTGATAGCACATGTTTGTCATGCTGTACAGTTGGTGCCTAGATAATTTTTTGGGTTAATGTGCAAGAAGTCGAGGGTTCGATACTGGTCTGGGTCACTATTTTTATTTGCTAAGTTCATTCTGACATTTGATAGTGTTGCATATACACTTTCTTAGGTCACATGTAACCTACATTTACAACATTTTGTAACCCTCAACCTAACGAATACGTGGTTAGACATTTAAGAAATAGACAGTTAAAAGAAATGACCTGTCATCGGACAGAATAACTACAAAAACAATATCAATTTCTCGATGCTAAAGATGATAGCACAGTACAATAACATTGCATCTACTTGTCATTTATACTACATGCAACATGAGCGCTCAGATGTCGCACATTAGCAACCAGTGACAATAATAATGTCCATATTAATAACCACGTGACCTTCATAACAGAATACGTTGTCCACAAAACAATAGATGCTCAAAGCTACCTCTGTGGACGTCCAAACATTCCGCAACCCGCCGGATCATAAAGCTATGGGCCCTTCGCAGCAAAGCTGCGTCCACAGTAACAAGAGCAGCATGAACACGCGCTACCAATTCTTCCATGTCCGTCAGCGGAGTAGAGTACACGTGCTCCTTCAGATGACCCACAGGAAGAAATCCAGGGGATTTATGTCAGGTGAACGCGGTGGCCATACAACTTGACCTCCCCGGCCGAGCCATTTCTCTGGAAATGTTCAGTGCAAATTTTGTTGCACATTAATTCCAGAGTGTGGACTGCACCATCATGTTGGAACCATATCCTTTGCCGAACATGTAGTGGAACATCTTCCAGCTCATCAGGCAGATAATTTGAGAGGAATGCACGATGTCTTCGCCCAGTCTACCGGTGAGGCAACATGTAGGGGCCCAAACACCTGTAGCTCAGTATTCCAGCCAGACGTTGATACCAAAGCAAACGTGATATTTACGGTCGCGGGTGACATGCGGGTTAACCTCACACCAATGGTGAAGACACCCTCATGAGTGAATGCTGCTTCATTCGACCATTTTACGGTGTTCACGAAGTTATCGTTGGCTACCTGCTGTAGTTGAAACCATTCACAGAATTGCATCCGCTGATGGCGATCTGCAGGATGAAGGTGTTGCGTGAAAGCATTATGATAGGGGTGCAGCCCATACTAGTGCAGCACGTTAACGACTGTGTGTTTCGAGACACACAGCTGCCATGCGACGCTACGTGTACTTCTCTGAGGTTCTTGGTGTATGACATCCAGAATTAGCTTCCTCAGTAGCTGGAGTACGGCGAGTCCGTGGACAACCTCTGTCACGCGATACTGGAAGGAAAGAACCCTGACTCCTCAAGGAGCAGCTCCAGACGACGAAGTACATTTTTATCTGGGTGGTGTCGACGAGGATATCTAACAGCATATCCACGAGCGGCATCACCAGCCCGGTTATCAGATGCACCAAGGACCACAAGCATATCCGCATATTCATCGGTTGTGTATTCCACCGTCTGTAACACCGGTTTGGAGGTTTACAATAAGGAAGTTCCATACGTGTACGCATGTACGTTGGAGTCATCATGGCGCGTTACTCGGCTCACAACTAGTCCCTGTCTGGTGGACAGCGCATACAGTACAAACAAGCCGTCAGTCCTGCGTGCTGTTCCACCTAACGCGCATTACCCCTCTGTATGATTCATCCCGACACCGCTAATTGTGAATTCGGTTTCGAATTACACCCAATTACACTGCTTCCCTGACGGTAATAGACGGGATGTTTCCACAATCCCAACGATATAATAATAATAATAATAATAATAATGCGCTGAGGTACGTACTAAACAGAATGCGGCTACCAGACTCAGTGTTGAAAGACATAGTAAGCGCGATCATGATGATACGACATACAAATAGTAACCGAGTTTGGACATTATTCGCAAAGCACGTTGCTAGTCCCACTGGCAACGTAAGGCCCTAACGAAATTTAGCAGACCTGGAAGAGACAAAAATAATAGTTGGTACTCATCTATGGGACCATTTGAGGAGGGTACAAAGAAAACAGGTTTCGCATCTAGTAGATGAAGTGGTGCGAATAAATTCACGCCCACGAAGTGAAAAGGGCTTCTTTAAAAGCTGTACAATCTTCCATTTCTACGACTGTAGTATGTAAGTGCAGGTGTTTTCAAGAGGACTCGCTGCAATCGCTGTTGACGATTAAGATGCTATGTACCGTGCCACCTGGACTTCATTTGCCAAATAAAGAGGATATGCCTCAACACAGGATCGAACCATCGACCTCCTGAATGCTAACCCAAAACTGTTTGTAGTGCGCGAACTGTACATAACGAGTAACAAGTGCACACAGAGGTAGTTACAGGACATTGGTTACAGTGTTGCCAGATTGCACTCTTTAACGTCCTTTTTCTGCCGGATGTACTCGCCGGACGAAATTTTGTGACAGACATTTTTTTAATCCCTGTCATGTGAGGAGTTGCGTTGCGAAAGCCGAGTGCGTGAATTTCGCTTCACCCTCTATATCAAGTTTCTTTGGCATACGATAATTATAGCCCACACTGGACCTCCGTGACTAACTGTATTTTAATTATAACCACCCGGCACAAAACGAGCTGCCCTTCTTTGAATTTTATCGATATCTTCCGTGAATCTTGTCTTTTAAGGGTCACTCGCCGGAGAGGAACACTCTAGCACAGAAAGGATAAGCGTAATGAAAGCAGTCTCTTTAGTGGATTTGTTGAAACTTCTAAGTGTTCTGCCAATAAAATACAGTCTTTGGTTTGCTTTCCCACGCCACAATCTATGTGATCATTTCAATTTAAGTTGTTTATAATTGTAACTCTAGTATTTAGGTGACGTGACTGTCTTTAGTTTCGTGCGACTTACCGTGCAAATGAAATTTAACGTATTTCTTTCAGTCCTATGTGGATTACGTCATGCGTTTCATTATGAAGGATCAATTGCCACTTTTTAAATCATGCAGATACCTAGTCGTCTTGCATCATCTGCAAAAAGTCTTAGATGGCTGCTCTGATTTGTACTAACTTATATATATATATATATATATATATATATATATATATATATATATATGAGTTAGTACAATATATATATATATATATATATATATATATATATATATATATATATATATATATATGCTAGGAGCAGCACTATCTTATACACCAGGACTAGCCACAGAAGTCACTTCTGTTCTACTCAATGATTTACCATCGGTTACTACCAGATACGCCGTTCCTGATAAAAAATCGCGAATGATACCAAACGTTGACACGCGTATATGATAACAGAATGAAAATCATTTCAGTAAACATGGATACACAAATGATACGTTTACGAGATAACTAAACCACTGTCTTCAATATGAAGTGTTGTTAGTGCATATGTGCGTCAAATAGAAGCTTTTCGGTAAAGAGACTTGTGCGTGATAGACTAGCGCTCCGAGCCTGCACCAAATCAGTCTTCGAACTGACAATCACAGCAACATTACACTGAGGTGTCCAAAGTTATGGAACACCTGCTAACATCGTGTAGGACCTCCTTTTGCCCGACCTAGTACACTAGCTCTATGTGGGATGTACTCAAGGAGTCGTGGTAAGTCCGCTCCAGAAATAAAGGGTATTCTGCCTCTACAGTCGTCCGTAATTGCGAAAGTGTTGCGGGTCTAGGATTTTGTGCAGGGATTTTTGACCTCTCCTTTATATCGTATAAATGTTCTATGAGAGTCATGTCGTGCACTCTGGAAGGATCAAATCATTCGCTCAAATTGTCCAGAATGTTCCCAGAGGACCCAGTGCATTCCGTGTAAACACAATCCGTTTCATTACAGAGCCACCACCATCTTGCAAGTGCTTGTTGACAAACTGGTTCCATGGCTTCGAGGGGTCTGCGCAAAAATCGAACCCTACCCTTAGCTCACCTGAAATCGCCACACATCTGACCAGGCCAGGGACCAACCGATATGTTTACGAGCCCAGGAGAGGGGCTGCAGGCTGTATGGTGCAGTTAGCATAGGCACTCACATATGTCGTCTGCTGCCGTAGGTCATTAACGCCAAATTTCGCCTCACTGTCCTAATGAACGAACGGACGAAGGGAGATAAGGTTTGAGGTCTAGTCAGCATCGTGGTCATCACAGACGGAGCACAAGCTCATATGGTATGAGGGATGGAGAAGGAAATCAGCCAGTCCCTTTCAAAGAAACCGTCCCGGAATTTGCCTGGAGACATTTAGGGAGATCATGGAAACTGCATGGTTGGACGTGGCTTTGTACCGTCATCCTCCCAGCGTACTAATCACCGTGGCACCTCGCTCCGTCTGTCCTAACGGATACGTTTGTCGTACGTTCCACATTGGTTTCTGCGGTTATTTCATGCAGCGTTGCTTGTTTGTTTGCAATGAGAACTCTATGCAGACGCCGCTGCTCTCGATCGTTAAATGAAGGCCGTCGGCCACTGCGTTGTCGGTGGTGAGAGGTACTGCCTGAAATTTGGTATTCTCGGCACACTTTTGACTTTGTGGAACTCGGATTACTGATTTCCGTCACGATTTCCAAAATAGAACGCCCCATGCTTCTTGCTGCAACAACCATCCCGCGTTCAAATTTCGTTAATTCCCGTCGTGCGGTCGTAATCACGTCGGAAACCTTTTCACTTGAATTACCTCAGTACCAATGACAGCTCCGCCAATGTAGTGCCCTATTATATCTTGCGTACGCTACACTACTGGCACCTGTATAAGGCCATATCGTTATCCAATTACTTGTAACCTCATTGTATTACCCAGTAGAAATACCGATGTCGGCTGCAATATATTAATGATAGGCTACTTATAACCGACAGAGCCCTTCTGCACTGGCTGTAAGTGAAACAGATTCTTCAGTAGTAGACGAATGCCGTTTTACACCGGATACTAAGAGAAGTGACGGACGGGGAAGTGACGATGTGGCTCCCAGAATTCTGACAACAGCTGCCCGCTGAGGCATATGGACGCAGCGCACCCACATTCCCAGTTCTGGGAACTACGGAGAAAGACTGGCGCGATATTTCTGCGGTGACCAAACGGTTCCAGAGTAACTGTCTACTGCCCCGGTAACAGCCAGGAGATGTTGACGCAGCGTGGGAGTCGGGGCATCGGCCGCCTCGACAGACTGCAGCAGAGTGGCGCGCGGTGGGCGGACAGCTCCCAAACAGAGCCACCGGCACTGGGCCCGCATCCCAGGTCCTCTGCAGCACGGCCGATTTTTCTGCGCACAAAACGACACTGACGAATACGTGGTGCTCGTCAGACACAGCGATTTTTTAGTTCAGGAAATGAAGTCGCAGTTGCGAATGTGAACGACCTGCGGCTGCAAATTGAGATGACGACAATGAAAATTTGTGCGCAATGGGACTCGAAAGCGGACTTCCTGCTTTAAGTCAGCGGTCGCCTTAACCGCTTCGCCATCCGTGTTCGTATCACAGTGATACCCAGACTTCCATATGACGTCGTCCTTGTATCACAAGCTACAGGTTAAGAACATTCCCGTCCACCAACAACGTATTTATTGAGAACCGAGGGAATAGTACTGGCGAATAAGTACTAAAAGGCAGTGCCTGTCTCATTAACAACCAGGCTTATGATGTAATGTTCATGCATGTCGAAACAAACAGGCACTGCTGGGACAGCAGCCGTCAAGAAGTACATGAAATGCATTCGCATTTGTGAATATGAACCACCTTCGGCTCGATATTAGAATGAGGTAAATGAAAATTTGTGCGAGACTGGGGCTCTAACCCGGATTTCCGGCTTTACGCGAGCTATCGCCTTAACCGTTCGGCTATCCGTGCATGAATCACTGCCAAACTCAAACTTCAGTATGTAGTCGTCCTTGTGTCACAATCTTCACTCATACTTCACGTGTATCACCGCCCAAGGAGGACACACTTATTGAGAGGCGAGGACCAGGTAATGGTGAATAAATAGGAAATAGCAGAGCTCGTGTAATTAAGAAGTACATGTCTGTATGTCCGAATTACGCTGCGTTGTACTTCTTAATAACACAGGCACTGCTGTCTCTTGTTTTTTAGTCATCAGTCTTTCGACAGATTTAATGCTGTCTTTTATGTTTCCGTAACTACACAGTTACTACTCCCAACAAGCTGTCTTCAGATGTTCCAGTCTACCTTTGACATTTGGCTTGCTGAGGAAGTCCTGTGCTTTCCACTTTCCGAAATGTAATTCTCTCTCACTTCTACCACTATTGAATCGTTCCCAGTTTTGATTTAAGGCGAGTAGTTATCCTCCTTTATACTGCTCTTCGTCACCTTCGTCTTTGTTCTATATGTTACCATTCCTTTCAACAGGCCTTAAAACTTGATTATATTGGGACAAAGATGAGCCAAAACGTTATGAACACTGCCCAGCGCGAGACTGGACGTCGCCTGTTGGCGTGCGGACACGAGACGCGCTAAGAAAAGTATGTAAGTGGAGCAGAGAGAAACGGGGAATCATTTTAGCAACGATACGGATTTCAAATGGGAAAACCCACTAATATTAGCCACTTTATATCCATATATGGTCACTGTTCCTTCGCACACATCCTAAAGAACAGACAGCTTCAAACCTGTAGCCACAAAACCTATCGTTCAATGGTTTTAACGACGTTAGCTGCATTTGCACATTGGAGTGTGTCAATGGTAACAGGTGAAAAATTTGTGTCGTACCGTGACTTGAACCCATATTTCCCGCTTTACACTAGCAGCCTGTTACTCTCTAATGACGTAGCGACACCTTACTTGCTGTTCCCGACTCCTGTAAGAAATCGGGTATTGTGTGCAAGACAACCCTACATAAAGAAAGAATCGTTGATAGTATTAACCTTATATACGGGGCGGTCCCTTGATCGTGACCGGGCCAAATATCTTACGAAATAAGCGTCAAACGAAAAAACCACAAAGAAAGAAACTTGTCTAGCTTGAAGGGGGCAAACAGATGGCGCTATGGTTGGCCCACTAGATGGCGCTGCCATAGGTCAAACGGGTATCAACTGTTTTTTTTTATAGGAAACCCATTTTTATTACATATTCGTGTAGTACGTAAAGAAATACGAATGTTTAAGTTGGACCACTTTTTTTGCTTTGTGATAGATGGCACTGTAATAGTGACAAACGTATAAGTATGTATATCATGTAACATTCCGCCAGTGCGGACGGTATTTGCTTTGTGATATATTACTCGTGTCAAAATGGACCGTTTACCAATTCCGAAAAAGGTCGATATCGTGTTGATGTATGGCTATTGTGAACAAAATGCGTGTGCTATGTATGCTGCTCGGTATCCTGGACGACATCATCCAAGTGGCCGGACCGTTCGCCGGACAGTTACGTTATTTAAGTTATTTAAGGAAACAGGAAGTGTTCAGCCATATGTGAAACGTCAACCACGACCTGCAACAAATGATGATACCCAAGTAGGTGTTTTAGCTGCTGTCGCGTCTAATCCACACATCAGTAGCAGACAAATTGCGCGAGAAACGGGAATCTGAAAAACGTCGGTGTTGGGAATGCTACATCAACATAGATAGCACCCGTAACATATTTCTTTGCACCAGGAATTGCCTGGCGACACCTTTGAACGTCGTGTACAGTTTTGCCACTGAGCACAAGAGAAATTACGGGACGATGACAGATTTTTTGCACGCGCTCTATTTAGCGACGAAGCGTCATTCTCCAACAGCGGTATCGTAAACCGGCATAATATGCACTATTGTGCAACAGGAAAATCCACGACAAGTGGAACATCAGCGACCTTGGTGGGTTAATGCATAGTGCTGCATTATCTGCATTATCGGAGGAAGGATAATTGGCCCCCATTTTATCGATGGCAATCTAAATGATGCAATGTATGCTGACTTCCTACGTAATATTCTACCGATGTTACTACAAGATGTTTCACTCCATGACAGAATGGCAATGTACTTGCAACATGATGGATGTCCGGCACATAGCTCGGGTGCTACTGAAGCGGTATTGAATAGCATATTTCATGACAGAAGGATTGATCGTCGAAGCACCATACCATGGCCCACACCTTCACCGGATCTGAGATCCCCGGATTTGTTTTTGTGGGGAAAGTTGAAGGATATTTTCTATCGTGATCCACCGACAACGCCTGACAACATACGTCAGCGCATCGTCAATGCATGTGCGAACATTACGGAAATTGAACTACTCGCTGTTGAGAGGAATGTTGTTACACGTATTGCCAAATGCAATGAGGTTGACGGACATCATTTTGAGCATTTATTACATTAATGTAGTATTTACAAGTAATCACGCTGTAACAGCGTGCGTTCTCAGAAATGATAAGTGCTCGAAGGTACATGTATCACATTGGAACAACCGAAATAAAATGTTCAAACGTACCTACGCTCTGTATTTTAATTTAAAAAACCTACCTGTTACCAACTGTTCGTCTAAAATTGTGAGCCGTATGTTTGTGACTATTACAGCGCCATCTATAACAAAGAGAAAAAAGTGGTCCAACAAAAACATTCATATTTCTTTACGTACTGCACGAATATGTAATAAAAAATTAGGGTTCATATTTAAAAGAACGCGGTTGACATCCGTTTCACCTATGGCAGCGCCATCTAGCGGGCCAACCTTAGCGCCAGCTGGTTTCCTCCTTCAAGCTAGACAAGTTTCGTTCTTTGTAGTTTTTTCGTTTGACGGTTATTTCGTTAGATCTTTGGCCCTGTCACGATCAATGGACCACCCTGTATATGACCGCTCGCGTAAAGCGGGAAATTCGGGTTCGAGTTCCGGACCGGCACTAATTTTTACCTGTTATTATTGATACATTTCATTGCGCAAATGCAGCTAACATCGTTAAAACCTTTTAAGGATTAGCAGAAGTCACAAAGGCCAGCTTTTTATGGTTTCGAGTCTGGGAACGAGTATTTCGGCGTTGCTCGTCGGCTATTAGCATGATTCTGTCGTGTGCCTGTATGAAAACTGCTGAAGTACTGTGAAACTACTAGTGTGCGACAAAGTGTTGGACGTGCACGCCTATCACAGAATGTGGTCAGAGGCTTGCAAGCAGGATAGGTGATTTCTACAGAAGATATGTGGACAGAGTACAATCCCGGTGCAGACACAAGTGTTTCGGAGCACAGGGCTGTGCGCACATTGATTATCATGGCACTAACCAGCAGAGATCTGCCCTGTTGACCCAGCTTCGCTGTCAGTAACAATTGCAATAGGCGCGTAGTCATCGATTTTGGACCGTGGATGTTGGAGACATGTCGTCTTGTTGGTTGTTAACACCAAGTCGACGCTACTGTCCAGATATGCCGCCATCTAGATGAACGGCTGCTCGAAACAAACACCGCGCAACGGACAGAGGCCGGTGGCGTCAGAACTATTCCATGGAGGGCGTTCATCAGGGCTTCCACGAAACGTGTAGTAATAATCGAAGGCACTATGACAGATGTGGAATACATTAACATTATTGCGGACAATCTGCATCCCATCATCCTTAAAGTCTTTCCCGAAAGCGATAATATCTCATGATAACTCATGGTGTCACAAGGACAGAATCATGTTGCAGGAGGTGCTTTGAGCGGTTGATGTCTTTATCACCAAATTCGCCTGATTTGGACTCGATGGAACACCTCCCAGACGCTATCGGGTGCTAGCTAGGCGCCTACAACCGCCGGCCGCTAATTACGACAATCTTGAGAGCTGTGAGTATTCACCTCCTGTCACACAGGTCCAAGAACCTACCAAGGACTGCTGAAATCCATATCACGTAGAATCGCTGCTGTATCGCATTCCAAAGGTGGAACAACACTCAATTAAGCTAGTAGTCATAATGTTTCGGCTCAACAATTTATATCAGAGTGACCCAGACACTATAATGAAAGTCACACTGAAGAATACAATACTAAAACAAACAAATTTAGGTAAATGTAATTAGAAATTAAATAGTCAGCAATATGGTGGAGGTAGAAGTGAGTAATCGTTGATTAAGTTAATGGTCTCATATGCACCAACGTGGAAGATAATTCTACTAACGTTTTTCGTAACATAAATCTGAGCCTCCAGAACATTAATGCGCGTCTCGGCGATATTTTCACGCTGTACTCAGGTAAGGGGTTAAATTAAGCGTTCATAAGTTGATGTGAACTCAGCCTGTACGTGGGCATTATACACTGAAGAGCCAAAGAAACTGGTACACCTGCCTAAAATATCGTGTAGGCCCCTCGCGAGCACGCAGAAGTGCCGTAACATGACGTGGCATGGACGCGACTAATGTCTAAAGTAGTGCTGGAGGAAACTGACACCACGGATCCTGCAGGGCTGTCCGTAAACCGTAAGAGTATGAGGGAGTGGAGATGTCTTCTGAACAGCACGTTGAAAGGCATCCAAGATATGCTCAATAACGTTGATGTCTGGGGTGTTTGGTGGCCAGCGGTAGTGTTTAAACACAGAAGAGTGATCTTGGAGCCACTCTGTAGCATTTCTAGACATATGGTGTGTCGAATTGTCCTACTGCAATTGCCCAAGTCCCTCGGCATGCTCAATGGACATGAATGGATGCAGGTAATGAGGCAAGATGCTTATGTACGTGTCACCTCTCAGAGTCGCAACTATAGTTGTCAGGGGTCTCGTATCACTCCAACAGCACACGCCCCACAACATTACAGAGCCTCCACCAGCTTGAACATGCTGACATGCAGGGCCCATGGATTGATGAGGTTGTCTCCATACCCGCACACGTCCATCCGCTCCCCATAAATTAAAAGTCAAGCGGGTTGAGGTCAGGAGAGCGTGGAGGCCATGGAATTGGTCCGCCTCTACTAATCCATCGGTCACCGAATCTGTTGTTGAGAAGCGTACTTCGACTGAAATGTGCAGGAGCTCCATCGTGCATGAACCACATGTTGTGTCGTACTTGTAAAGGCACATGTTCTAGCAGCACAGGTAGAGTATCCCGTAGGAAATCATGATAACGTGCTCCTTTGAGCGTAGGTGGAAGAACGTGGGGCCCAATCAAGACATCACCAACAATGCCTGCCCAAACGTTCACAGAAAATCTGTGTTGATGACTTGATTGCACAACTGCGTGCGGATTCTCGTCAGCCCACACACGTTGATTGTGAAAATTTACAATTTGATCACGTTGGAATGAAACCTCATCCGTAAAGAGAACATTTGCACTGAAATGAGGACTGACATATAGTTGGACGAACCACTTGCACAAGTGCTGATAGTGCCGGCACACGCTGTACATGGTACGGAAACAACTGGTTCTCCCGTAGCACTCTCCATACAGTGACTTGGTCAACGTTACCTTGTACAGCAGCAACTTCCCTGGCGCTGACATTAGGGTTATCGTCAACTGCACGAAGAATTGCCTCGTCCATTGCAGGTGTCCTCGTCGTTCTAGGTCTTCCCTAGTCGCGAGTCATAGGCTGGAATGTTCCGTGCTCCCTTGCTTCGAACGTCTTCCTGTCGGGACACCTTCGTTCTGGAAATCTGTCTCGATACAAACGTACCGCGCCACGGCTATTGCGCCGTGCTAATCCATACATCAAATGGGCATCTGCCAACTCTGCATTTGTAAACATTGCACTGACTGCAAAACCACGTTCGTGATGAACACTAACCTGTTGCTGCTACGTACTGATGTACTTGATGCTAGTACTGTAGAGCAATGAGTCGCATGTCAACACAAGCACCGAAGTCAACATTACCTTCCTCCAATTGGGCCAACTGGCGGAGGTGAATCGAGGAAGTACAGTACATACTGACGAAACTAAAATTACCTCTAACATGGAAATTCAGCGTTTCCGGACACAAGTCCACATAACATCTTTTCTTTATTTGTGGTTGAGGAATGTTTCCTGAAAGTTTGGCTGTACCTTTTTGTAACACCCTGTATTTACTGCGCTTGTGTTAAAAAGGAAAGAGGAGATCCCGCGATCATAATCTGACGACACGACAGTCGATCGATCGCTGTATAATCCTTTGTCATTAATCGCCAGCTGCAGTATGGAGGGGCATGTGGTCAGCAGTTTGCATTCCTGCCGCTTGTCGACGTTCCTGCCTTGTAGCCGGTATCACTAAGTCGAGTAGCTCCTCAGTTGGCAACACGAGGCTGAGTCCACCCGAGTCCTGCCATTACACAGAGAAAGACCTCTGGCAGTACCGGGAATCGAGCCCAGCTGCCTAGCTTGAGGATCTGTCGCCCCGACCACTCCGCTACGTAGATGGACGTGCGTTATGTGGCACAACAGAGGGGTCCACAAAAACGTTGACATCCTTTGACGGTTAGTATTAATGGAACAAAATGACATACTGTTACAATTGTTCCACGATGGGAATTTATTTTATGTGATCGAAGTGACTTACATTACCAGCCAAACGACGTCCATGACACTGAACTGTTGACCAAATTACGGCTGCCTGCGTTGCCGGTGTGATAGCCGCACAGGAAGGCTCCTTGTAGCTCGATCAGTGTAGCTGGCTTCTGTTGACAAGCTTCATTTTTCAACGTCCTCTATAGGCAGGAGTCAAGAGGTGTATGGTCTTAAGACCGTAGTAAGTACTCATCAGCTCCTCTTCAACCTATCCATCGTCCGGGCAGATTTTCATCCAATTAGACTGTGATATTGTAAGGTGGATATAATTTCGCACCCCACAAGCACTCATCCAGATACTTTGCCGTGACCTACAAACACAATTAGGTATCATGTAATAGGTTGTACATCGTATATATGAATATTTACGCCTTGTAAATAATTGTTAACATTTATTGCATGAAATGTGACGGAGTGTCTTTATTAGCAGAACGACGTAATGAATGATTGCCTATACTAGTAGAGATTGGAACTACAATGGAAATGAAACGGCAGGTGGAACTCAACCCGTGAATGGAAGGCCCACACAGGTGTGTTGGTCCTGCTTAAACACAGGAAGTAGCAAGGTGGACGTTGGGACACCTGAGTGCTGGAGCACAATAGAGTCGGGACTGGGCGGTATGGTAGCTGAGCAGGAAGGATTATACTTCGGAAACTACAAAAATAATGGACGCAGTTGAGAGGAACGAGGAAGCGTCACCTTGGAAATCACGCAGGCTGGGTTATTTCGGCGGATTTTTACTCAGAAGCGTACCATTGTACGAGTACAGGTTTCTCCTGGCAAACTTTCGGCGCTTGATGACAAAAGATTAAAATATGGTTGCTCAGCGTTCGATAGAATCTGTAGAGAGGGAGAATATTCCGTAGTTTCGGGAATATGATTCGTTTTCGGAATTACGAGGGTGGGGAGGTGAGCCTTGCTGGGAAGCCAGCGGTGGAGAGATGTGGCCTTCCATTCTGAGCGTCCGTGTGTGACGGTCGCTCGGTATCAGCTTTATAGATAGAGACGGACTTGCTGTCTTTGCTCTCAGGAGAGTTTATAGTTAGAACAATTAGGCACTGTTCTGTTGCTAACCTAAACGATTCCGGACTTCACTTACGGGTTGGAAGTCGTCGTTGAGTACACAGTGTTCAGTAATTGAGAGCACTTCTTCTGCCTATACTTACGTTGAGACGTTATCTGAACTCCGTCCTTGTGGCTGGGAGATCGCGTTTCTCTTCTGTAGAACGCAGAGAGGAGAAGACAATATTAGATTATAGTAGTCAGGCCTTCTGCCGTCCTAGTGCTTGAAAGAGTTTTATTTTGTGGCTGGAGTTCTTCCATCGATGCACCAGACGCAGTACATACGGTGATATCGCAAATTGCTTCGGCTTATTAGGGCTATAAAGCTAAACAGCTGTGGTCACGTTAGTTTCTTTCCACTGAGGTTCCACATCACTGTAGATCATTTTTGAAAGTAGTGTCTTGTAGTGTTTGGTACGTAGATAATGTCAGTCAGTTCGCGTTATTTATGTTAGATCGCATGGCCATAAAAGGGGACAGAGTTGGGCAATTGAATAATAATTTTACTTAGGAAATATAGACATTTGTCATAAAGGCTGTTTTTTTAATCTGCAATAAACGTATAATAAGAAACAACATTTATCATTTAGTAGTACTAGTTTCCGTCATCATTCATTTATGTTTAGATTGTAATTTATGGAATTAAGAGATCCTAAGATCTCCTTCAGGGGGTAGTCAGACAGGGCCAAATCATAATTTTAGCATTTATTATTTTCCGTTGCGCACATTCATCTTGAACCATTCTGGAGTAGCGTCTTGGAATATATCTGTACTAGTGAGGCGCAGCGTCCTCTTGTTGTAGGTAAAATCGTTCGTTTCCAAACACTCCTCGGATGGCAGATCAAAAGGATGTTTGTAGCATATGAAGATACACCTCACCAATTACGGTACCTTCAAAGAAGAATAGCCCAACCCAACCGTGCGATGAAAAACGGCCACACCACACACTAACACCCGGTAGATTAACATGTTTGTCCACGTGAACGTGAGGGATTTCAGGAGCCCAGCACACGCAGATGTGGTGTTTTACACTAACGTTCAGTTTAAATAGCGCCCCGTCGGACAAGGTAACCACTCCTGCAAACCGTTCATCCTCACGAACCATGCCTTCAAATCACTCACAGTACTCCATCCTCCGATCTAGGTCGTCCTCGTCCGTAGCGTGCAGCGATTTTCGAATGTACACTTTAAATTTCGCAGCCTTCAGAATTTGTCGTATGCTTGATCGGTTTACTCCACTTTCAACCTGCAATGTACTTCACAGATTTTTTAGGTGACCTAGTAAAATGTGGCAACACAGCAGACCTTTACTTATGCACATCCTGAACAATACAGCCAGCTTCAAATTTATCCCGAACGCGAAAGCTTGCTGTACATGTTGGTAGCTGCTTTCCGTACACATTACGCCATTACCGGTTTACCTCCATCACGTTTTAATACTTCCAGTACCACTTGAGTACGGCCATGCTTTGCTCAGAGTACAGTCTTTCTTAATTTATTGCTGCACTGTCACCTATTGGAAAGCGCGCTCCAAGACCTGTTAAGAAAACAACGGACTACGCTACAGCTCCAAACTGCAACGATCTGTCATTTTATTCCAAAGGTTGTTGTTGTGATCTTCAGTCCTGAGACTTTCCATGCTACTCTATTCTGTGCAAGCTTCTTCATCTCCCAGTACTTACTGCAACCTACATCCTTCTGAATCTGCGTAGCGTATTCATCTCTTGGTCTCCCTCTACTATTTTTACCCTCCACGCTGTCCTCCAATACTAAATTTGTGATCCCTTGATGCTTCAAAACGTGTACTACCAACCGGTCTCTTCTTTTTGTCAAGTTGTGCCACATACTCCTCTCCTCCCCAATTCTATTCAATACCTCCTCATTAGTTATGTGATCTACCCATCTAATCTTCAGCACTCTTCTGTACCACCACATTTCGAAACTTTCTATTCTCTTCTTGTCCAAAGTATTTATCGTCCATGTTTCACTTCCATACGTGGCTACACTCCATACAAATACTTTGAGAAACGACTTCCTGACACTTAAATCTATACTCGATGTTAACAAAATTCTCTCCTTCAGAAACGCTTTAATTGCCATTTCCAGTCTACATTTTATATCCTCTCTACTTCGAACATCATCAGTTATTTTACTCCCTAAATAACAAATCTCCTTCACTACTTTAAGTGCCTCATTTCCTAATCTAATTCCCTCAGCTTGATCTTCATCTTATATCCCCCTTTCAAGACACTGTCCATTCCGTTCAACTGCTCTTTCAAGTCCTTTGCTGTCTCTGACAGAACTACAATGTCATCGGCAAACCTCAAAGTTTTTATTTCTTTCCATGGATTTTAATACCTACTCCGAATTTTTCTTTTGTTTCCTTTACTGCTTGCTCAATATACAGATTGAACAACATCTGGCAGAGGCTGCAACCCTGTCTTACTGCCTTCCCAACCACTGCTTCCCTTTCATGTCCCTCGACGCTTATAACTGCCATCTGGTTTCTGTACAAATTGTAAATAGCCTTTCGCTCCCTGTATTTTACCCCTGCCACCTTCAGAATTTGAAAGAGAGTATTCCAGTTAACATTGTCAAAAGCTTTCTCTAAACCAACAAATGCTAGAAACGTAGGTTTGCCTTTTCTTAATCTTTCTTCTAAAATAAGTCGTAAGGTTAGTGTTGCCTCACGTGTTCCAACACATCTCCGGAATCCAAACTGACCTTCCCCGAGGTCCGCTTCTACCATCTGTCAACACCTGCTTTCCTTGTGATTGGAATTATTATATTCTTCTTGAAGTCTGAGGGTATTTCGCCTGTCTCATACATCTTGCTCACTAGATGGTAGAGTTTTGCCATGACCAGCTCTCCCAAGGCCGTCAGTAGTTCTAATAGGATGTTGTCTACTCCCGGGGCCTTGTTTCGACTCAGGTCTTTCAGTGATCTGTCATACTCTTCACGCAGTATCGTATCTTCCATTTCATCTTCACCTACATCCTCTTCCATTTCCATAATATTGTCCTGAAGTACATCGCCCTTGTATAAACCCTCTATATACTCCTTCCTCCTTTCTGTCTTCCCTTCCTTGCTTAGAACTGAGTTTCCATCTGAGCTCTTGATATTCATACAAGTGGCTCTCTTTAATTTTCCTGTAGGCAGTATCTATCGTACCCCTAGTGAGATAAGCCTTTACATTCTTACATTTGTCCTCTGGCCATCCCTGCTTAGCCATTTTGCACTTCCTGTCGATCTCATTTTTGAGACGTTTGTATTCCTTTTTGCCTGCTTCATTCACTGTATTTTGATATTTTCTCCTTTCATCAAGCAAATTCAATATTTATTCTGTTGCCCAAGGATTTCTATTAGCCCTCGTCTTTTTACCTACTTGATCGTCTGCTTCCTTCACTACTTCATCCCTCAGAGCTACCCATTCTTCTTCTACTGTATTTCTTTCCCCCATTCCTGTCAATTGTTCCCTTATGCTCTCCCTGAAACTCTCTACATCCTCTGGTTTATTCAGTTTATCCAGGTCCCATCTCGTTATATTAACTTCTTTTTGTAGTTTCTTCAGTTTTAATCTACAGCTCATCACCAATAGATTGTGGTCAGTGTCCACATCTGCCCCTGGAAGTGTCTTACAATTTGAAACCTGGTTCCTAAATCTCTGTCTTACCATTATATAATCTATCTGATACCTTTTAGTATCTTCAGGATTCATCCATGTATACAGCCTTCTTTTATGATTCTTGAACCAAGTGTTATTTATGATTAAGTTATGCTCTGTGCAAAATTCTACCAGACGGCTTCTTCTTTCATTTCTTCCCCCCAATCCATATTCACCTATTATGTTTCCTTCTCTCCCTTTTCCTACTGTCGAATTTCAGCCACCCATAACTATTAAATTTTCGTCTTCCTTCACTATCTGAATAATTTCTTTTATCTCATCATACACTTCATCAATTTCATCATCATCTGCAGAGCTAGTTGGCAAATAAAATTGTATTACTGTAGTAGGCATGGGCTTTGTATCTATCTTGGCCACAATAATGCGATCACTATGCTGTTTGTAGTAGCTTACCCGTACTCCTATTTTTTAATTCATTATTAAACCTACTCCTGCATTACCCCTATTTGATTTTGTATTTATAAACCTGTAGTCACCTGACCAGAAGTCTTGTTCCTCCTGCCACCGAACTTCACTAATTCCCACTATATCTAACTTTAACCTATACATTTCCCTTTTAAAATTTTCTAACCAACTTGTCCGATTAAGGGATCTGACATTCCACGCCCCGATCGGTAGAACGCCAGTTTTCTTTCTCCTGATAACGACTTCCTATTGAGTAGTCCCCGCCCGGAGAATGAATGGGGGACTATTTTACCTCCGGAATAATTTACCCAAGAGGACGCCATCATCATTTAATCATAAAGTAAAGTTGCATGCCGTTGGGAAAAATTACGGCCGTAGTTTCCCCTTGCTTTCAGCCGTTCGCAGTACGAGCACAGGAAGCCCGTTTTGGTTAATGTTACAAGGCCAGATCAGTCAATCATCCAGACTGTTGCCCTTGCAACTACTGAAAAGGCTGCTGCCCCTCTTCAGGAACCACGCGTTTGTCTGGCCTCTCAACAGTCCTTCCCCCCCCCCCCCCCCCCTCCGTTGTGGTTGCACCTACGCTACGGCCATCTGTATCGCTGAGGCACGCAAGCCTCCCTACCAACGGCAAGGTCCATGGCATGGTTCATGATGGGGATTCCAAAAGCACTGCCTGCCAAAGAGTGTTTACATTTTTGGACCCGTTTGTATTAATTTGGATTTTGTTCTATGTTTTTGTTTTCAGTTATGTTTTCTTCTTATGTTTGTTACAATGCGAACCGTGTGTGTTGTCTACTTTGCCAGCCGGCCGTGGTGGTCGAGTGGTTCTAGGTGCTTCAGTGCGGAACCGCGCTGCTGCTACGGTCGCAGGTACGAATCCTGCCTCGGGCATGGATGTGTGTGATGTCCTTAGGCTACTTAGGTTTAAGTAGTTCTAAGTCTAGGGAACTGGTGACCTCCGATGTTAAGTCCCATGGTGTTTAGAGCCATTTGAACCATTTTTATCTACCTTCTCGCAACGCTTGGTGAAGCGATGTGTTTATAAACCAGTAACGAAAACAGCTTTTCTTAATAACCACCTCAGACTAACTGTATGTCTTCGATGTCATCATTTACACAAGCACGCCCCCTTATCTGAGGGATCAGCGCATTTGACTGCACTGGAGTGGGCCTGGGTTCGATTCCCAACCGGGACAGAGATTTTCGCCGCTCGGCGATTGGATGTTACGTTGTCCTCGCCACCATTTCATCATCATCGTCACGCAAGTCTTCCAGTGTGGTTGCAACTTAAAAGACCTGCAACTCGGCTGCCGAATTTCCCCGGGTGGTGACTCCCGCCCATTCGTCCCGATTTACCATTTCATTTCATTTCAGCCAGATATAATATTTAAGGGAAGTGTTATTTATTTTTACACTATGTAGTACTGGCCGATAGTAGAAAAAAGTCCTACAAACATAAAAAGCACAGCGTCTTCAGGCCACTAGTGACCTATCGGGATCATCCGACCGTCGTGTCATCCTCAGTGCAGGATGCGGATAGGAGGGGCGTGGAGTCAGCACACCACTCTCCCGGTTGTTATAATGGTATTCTTGACCGAAGTCGTTACTATTCGGTCGAGGAGCTCTTCAATTGGCAACACGAGGCTGAGTGCACCCCGAAAAATGGCAACAGCGCACGGCGGCTTGGATGGTCACCCCTCCAAGTGTCGACCATGTCCGACGGCGCTTCACTTCGGTGACATCTGGGCAACAGGTGCACCACTGCGACAAGGTCGGTGCCTCCTACGAACATATGACCGGAATTAAATACCTGTTCAAGTACGGGCATTTCTGTCCTGTTATAAGCAGCCGTTTGTTCACCGCACGGAAGCAAGTTGTGTGACTTACAGTTTCATGTGGTATTGGTCTACTTTTCGGTACGTTACTAAAATTTGGGTATCATGCTCAATGCGTTGCTACTTGTGTTGGTTTATTCGTTTCACTTTCATGTTCATTATAGGGGCTTTGTATATGAAATTTCTCTTCTGTATTGTTAACGTTTTTCTATTATAGTAGTTCAGTGTAATAACATTCATATCTCGTTCTGTGCTTTATCGTTCATGACCACATTTTCTTAGCTGTACAACAAAGATTAAATCACTTAGACTAGACACTGCAATTACTGCTGTGAAATATCAATTCACACTACAGGTTACTGTAACGAATCAAATTCAATTTTTATTTTCTCTCCGTCTTTCTTAGGGTTAGACCTCCATGTCGGAGGTTTATGTCGATTGAAAAGGCACTTATGCATTGTACGTACTGGAGGTTTAACAGTCTGAAACGCGTAGCGGAAATAAAAATAAATAATGACTGTTTACAGTAATTTGTAATTTCAAGTGTCCAGTCACAACATTCGTACTCCCACATTCTGAAATTTCTGCCCGTTATCCCCAGGTATATTGATTTGTGGTCTAGACAGTCTGACTTATTATGGGCAGCCTTCAGCGACCCTCGGGCCCGATGGAGACTTACTTACGCTCGCGGGCCGGTTCGTCAAGTGACGAGACAACAGTGCTCGTAGTGCATAAAGTCAAAATTATTGCACCCGTGACGTTAATGATTATGGGGTGACACAGCGGTAAATGCCAGCTTTTTTTCCGACATGCCATGACAACAAATTATGCCTCAAAACACGCATTTTTGACAGAATATCTATTTTATGTTCACCCCATCTTCAAATGTTTACATTTATGTCCGAGCTGTGAACATTGTTTCTTACTTACTGCATTTTGCAATACCTGTTTAAAAAAATTTCCTGTAAAATTTTGCAACTCCGTTAGTAACGAAACGATTTTAACGTAACATACATAAATATAATCATCTCAAGCTGAAATGTCAGGCATCTTGAGATGTCATCATGGAAAATTAACGCCTATAAAAGCAACTGGTTGCTGCTAATTCATTATAAACCATCTTCCATGTCAACAGCTGAACACAATGGACAAAAATAATTTTCAAATGCTTATACGAGAAAGAAAAGAAAAAAAAAATACGACAATGAGATAGGCAATCCCAGTCGACAGGGAATTCGACTAGTCATTAGAGTGTTTGAAATTCAATGTGTTAATACACACAAACATTGGTAGAAGGATTTTTTTCTAGTATTTGTCCAAAAATGCCTCTGAGCATTGATCAAATAGGCATGGCTTGGCTCTGTAAAGTTAAACAAATTAAGCCGTCGTTTCTTTGTTCATTTTAAAACGTTTAAAAGTCTGCATGGCTTGAACTTAGCTTATGTCGGCTGTATTATACAGAAGCAAAAATGGAAAAATGTGAACAGCAGGATGGTGAGTATCCAAAAGTGCATCCCGGGCAGAATACAATGCGACCGTCTCGCTCTCTCTCCCACGAATTTCTTCCGCGGGCCAGGCTGAAACCAGTCGCGGGCCGGATCCGACCTGTGGGCCGCAGGTTGCCCAGCCGTGCTGTAACTAACATCATCGTCAGAAATGTTGGGTCTCAGACTGATGTAATGATGCCAAAAAACATATATGACGATAACTGACGGTAGATGGAGTAGCAAATGAGTAGTAGCCTCTTCTGTGACTCATGGTTCATTGCCGCGATTTATAGATACGCAGCAGTGGCTCAATTATTATTGTCATACTTCACGATCCTTGTACGCTGATGAGGCAGAGGAGCATGACCACATGTTTATTAGTGTGTTGGTCCACTCTTTGGAACGCTGTTGAAAGCGATTGTGCGTGACATGGACTCAACAGGGTATACGGCACCAGACTCCTATGCGCAGGCAACACAGTTCCTGTAAATTACGGGTCGGTGGTTTTGTAGGCGCACAGTTGGCGCATGCTAGCGTTCCCGCGTCTTCCATCAGGTTCAGATCATGCGAATGTGGTAGCCATGGGATCGGACTGGGGTCACTACAATGTTCCTCAAATCACTGTAGCACCACTCTGACGCTGTGTCACAGACAAATATCCTGCTGGTATATGCCATCGCCATTCGGGAAGGCATCAAGTATGAAGGGCTGCAGGTGGTCCGCAATAATGTCCTTGCAGTCTACAGCAGTCACGTTGCTTTCAGTCACTACTACAAGTGCCATGGTAGCCCAGATGAATGTCCACATAGAATAATAGTGTCCTGCTCGCCTGAATTATGGGTACTCGGACATGACTATGGAACTAGTGTAATGAGAAATGCTTTCGTCCGAACCAGTGAGACACTTGGTCCAATCTTCGTTGTCCATCCTCGATAATGTACCCACTGCAGACTTAAATGATGGTGCTATGGGGCAAAGTGGGAATATGTGCGGAAACCCCATGTTCAACCATGTGCACTTAATGGTGTGCTACAAAACACTTATGCCTGCACCAGCATTCCATCCTCTCATCAGATCCGCCACAGATCACCGCCTGTCGTTCATTAGAGACCAGGTAAGCCTCTAAACTGCACGTTTTATGATGAGGTGTGGACGTCCAACACCTTGTTTAATCGTGGTTTTTCACTGCCCTTCAATCACTTTCCATAGACGCTCAGGATAGTATCACGCGCTCGGCCAAGCAGCACCGCCTAGATCCTGGTTCTTTCGTCCCAGAGCATAACAAAATGCTGTTTGTGAAAGTCGAAAGTGAAACGGATTCCTCATTTGCGATTCGCATAATCGCTAGAATGAACCCATTCACCCCTGCTCCTCTTATTTACTTTTTTTAGTGCGTCAAGCCCTCAGAATGAGAACAGATGGCCTTCAGTCAGGTGCTGGACAATGCCAAAATGTAATGGCTCATCGGCGTACACTATCTTTTCAAAAGAACGCGGAGACCTATTAGTGGACAATAGCATGGGGAATGTCTGTTGAAGAATGGAAGCCCATTCGTCCTTCAGAGCCGAAAACAGGGGAGTTAATGATATGGAAAGCTGCAGTCTAGAGTGAAGTCAATGATACCTCGCGTCCCAAATGTTTTCCATTGGGTACAGGAATGGACTCTAGCCAGGTCAGTCCATTTCAGGAAAGTTACTGCAAACAAGATATTGCCTAACAAAACTGCTTTATGAGTCGGTGTATTGTATGATTGGATGGACAAGTCCAGAAGAACAGGCACTACGCTTTCCTAAGATTGATTCTTCTCAATGGGGAATCAGTCCACCACATTCAGTGCAGATGCACAATTACGTGCTACCTCCTGTGGGAATCTCAAAGCAGTGAGCATGGAGGACATGGACGGGGACTGTGGACTGGCAGAACAAGCTGGGATTTCGACTGGTGAGAGGCGTGACCAGATAGTCGGTGCAGCTGTGACAAACATTGTGTGCGGGTGGCGCAGCGGTTAACGCAACTGCCTAGTAAGCAGGAGATCCCACGTTTGAATCCCAGTCTGGTACACAATTTCACTCGCCGTCACTGATGCCGCACTAAGTCCTGATGCAGCTGATTTCAACAGTCTCTTCCCTTTCCTTTCCTTTCTCCCCCCTCCAACTTCCATTTACCCTTCATAGTCATACCACCAACAGTCGACCTATGCAACTTTAGAAGGTCCAAATGTTCCTGATGGATTTGTTATTCAGATAACATCCAGTGACTAGTCCTGACTGCCTCATTCTACTGTTACTGCTTGTCTATTGGCAACACAATGCTTTCCTCCTTTATGTATTTATCATATGACATTGATGACTGGGAGACCCCATCTGGGGACATTTGAATGCCGAGTTGCAACCTTTCCAGCTGACACCGCATGGGGGATAAGCGCGTCGAAGATGATGAAATAATGATGAGGACAACACAACACCCAGTATCCGACCGGAGAAAATCTCCGACCTGATCAGAAATCGAACCCAGGCCCACTGCATGGTAGTCAGACGTGCTGAACACTCACCTAAGGGGGTGGACATTTGTTTATTTATTTAACATAATCTGATTAGATGCACCAGGCCTTTAGATCGGACCAGAATTTCACACATACAGTACCTTTTTTACATCGTAGTTACCTAAGACATAATTTTAGTATGGGAAGTAGCATCAAAATGATTTGAGTGCCTACACTGTATAGTGATAATGTGAGAAAATAATACTGATTATGAACTGGTGGATTTAATACAGGCACTTGTACTACTGCTGCTGCTGCTGTTGCCACTAGCACTGATAATAGTAAATAAAAATAGTAAGAATAATGACAATAATAACAATAATGATAGCGCTAGATATAAAAAAATTCGTAGGTGTATAGAATATATGCTTTCTGATGTAGAGAGTTTTGGAGAAAGGGATTTAGGGAGATCGTACTAGGTAAGAATACTGGGTATTGTGGAAGATCTAGTTGGAAAGAAGGATATACGAGGGTGCAGGTACACAGTCATCATTATTGTTGCGTTAGTAGATATCTCGCTAACAGTCTTCCCAAGCTAGAAATGTAATACAGTTCTGTAATATACTGCGGGAAGTTATTCCAGTGTCGGGTTCCTGCTACTGACAAGAACTTCGAGAACTGAACGATGGAGTGGGACGGAAAGGATTTTGCACTGATGGGAATGGCTGTTTCTGCCATGTCGTTCAGACAAAAGCATTAACACTGAGGAGAGATTTGGCGGACAGTGTACATTGATAACACAGAAGGTATGTAAATCTCTGTGCTTGTCTACACGCAACCAGGATAACAGTGTATGTAATGGTGAAATATGATAAAAGACTTGAACATCGCAGATACAACTAACACAGGCAATCGTAACCAGTTCCAGGAGCCGTGAGGTTTCCTGAGAAAGGCTTTGGTTTACATCTCTGTAATAAATAACTGAGGCAAAAGGTCTTCATATTTTTGTAGGGCATGGAGAGATGCTGATACCTTCTTGCAGTTTCGAATCATGTGATCAGTCTAATTTAGATTTTCATCTACTATTACTCTTAGGAGAGTAGTTGACATTTGTCCCGTTTAGGATTAATGGTAGTAGGGATTCTCAACAATGAGCTTGGCATGATCAATTAGTATCGCTTGGCTTTGGATGTGTTGAGCTTTAATCCCACATCGTGCTCCCATTTCAATAGTGTGCACATGTCGTATTGAGATTATTCATAGCTGTCGTCAGGTTTATTGGTTTTGAACTTTAATACAACTGGAGATCATCAGCGTACATTTGCCGTAGAGAAAAAATGATGTCACATCATTTACATCCAGTAAAATGAGTTTTTGTTGTGATCTTCAGTTCGAAGACTGGTCTGATGAAGCTTTCCAAGCTACCCTATCCTGTGCAGGCCTATTAATCTCCGAATAACTACTGCTTCCTACATCTTTCTTAACATGCTTGCTGTATTCGTGCCTTGGACTACCTCTAAGATTTTTACCTCCCACACTAAACTCCAATAGCAAACTGATGATCTCTTGTAGTCTCAGAATGTCCTATAAACTGAACCTTTCTTTCAGTCAAGTTGTGCCACAGATTTCTTGTCTCACCAATTCTGGCCAGAACCTACCTCATTAGTTACTTGATCTACCCATCTAATCGTCGGCATTCTTCCGCAGCACCACATTTCAAAAGGTTATATTCTCTTCTTGTCTAAACAGTTTACCGTCCATATTTCACTCTTAAATCTATATTCGATGTTAATACCTTCAGAACCGTTTTTCTTGTTATTGACAGACTACATTTTGTTTACTCTCTACTTCGGACATCATCAGTTTTGTTCTGTCCAAATAGTGAAACTCATCTACTACATTAAGTGTCTCATTTCCTAATCTAATTCCCTCAGCATCATCTGATTTAATTTAGCTACATTCCAGTACCCCTGTTTTGCTTTTGTTAATGATCATCTTAGATTTTCCTTTCAAGACACTGTCCATTCCGTTCAGCTGCTCTTCCAAGTCCTTTACTGTCTTTGACGGGAATGCAATTTCATTAGTAAATTTCGAAGTTTTTTTCTGTCCCTTCCCCCTTAACTTAAATTCCTACTCGACATTTTTCATTGGTTTCCTTTACTGCTTGTTCAGTGTACAAACTGAATAGGCTACAACCCTCTCTCACTCCCTTCTCAACAACAGCTTCCCTTCCATGCCACTCGACTCTTTTTACTGCCGTCTGGTATCTGAAGAAGTTGTAAATAGCATTTCGCTCCTGTGTTTCACCCATTCTACCTTCAGAATTTCAAAGAGAGCATTCCAATCAACATTGTCGAAAGGTTTTTCTAAGTCTACCATGTCTATCTTCCAAGATAAGTTGTAGGGTCGGTATTGCCTCACTTTTCTGTATTTCTACGGAATTCAAACTGATCTCCTTCGAGGATGGCTTCTACCAGTTTTGACAGTCCTCTGTGAAGAATTTGTGTTAGTATTTTGCAACCAAGACGTAACATAGCAATATTCACGCCTGTCAGCACCTGCTTTTTTAGAAATGGGAACCACTACATTCTTCTTGAAGTCTGGGGGTGTTTCGCCTGTTTCATACATCTTGCACAGCAGATGGAAGTGCTTTTGTCATCGCTGGGCGTCCCACGGGTATCAGCAGTTCTGACGGCATATCGTCTACCGCGGAGCCTTGTTTCGACTTTGGTGTTTCAGAGCTCCGTTAAATTCTTCTCGCAGTACCATATCTGCCATTTGATTTTCATCTACCTCCACACACCTTTGTATAATATTCCCTTCAAATCATCTTCTCCTATAGACCCTCTACATTCTACTTCCAACCTTGAGCTCTCCCATATTTCCTTAAGGCTGGTTTTCCATCTCTTCTGTTGATATTCATACAGCTGCATCTCTTTTCCGCAAAGTCCTCTTTAATTTTCCTGTAGGCGGTATTTCTCTTACGCCTAGTCAAATACGCTTCTAGATCCTTATATTTGGTTCAAATGGCTCTCAGCACTATGGGACTTAACATCTGAGGTCATCAGTCCCCTAGAACTTAGAATTACTTAAACCTAACTAACCTAAGGACATGAGACACATCCATGCCCCAGGCAGGATTCGAACCTGTGACCGTAGCGGTCACGTGGTTACAGACTGAAGCGCCTAGAACCGCACGGCCACACCGGCCGGCCCTTACATTTGTCGCTATTCTTTCCTGATTAGTCGTTTTGCAGTTCCCATCGGTCTTATTTTGCGACGTTTTTATTCCCTTTCGTCTGCTTCATTTTTGCATTTTCCCCTTTCGTCAGTTAAATTCAGTATCTCCTGTGTAATCCAAGGGTTTTTACTAGGCCTTCTCTTTTTACCTATTTGATCCTTTGCCGCCTTCACTATCTCATCTCTCAAAGCTATCCGTTCGTCTTGTACTGTATTCCTTTATCCTTTTCTAGTCAACCGTTGCCTAATGCTCCTCCGAAACTCTCAACAACGTCTGGTTCTTTCAAATTATCCAGGCCCCATCTCCTTACTCTCATACCATTTTGCAATTTCTTTAGTTTTAAGCTATAGTTCGTAGCCAACAAATTGTGATCAGAGTCCACATCTACTTGGAAACGTCTTGTAATTTAAAATCTGGTTCCGAAACCTCTGTCGTAAAATTATATAATCAATCTTAAACCGTCTAGCGTCTCCAGATCCCTTCCACGTATACCACCTTCTCTCATGGTTCTTAAGACAAATTTTATAAATAATTTTCAGTGCAAAATTCTATTATGTGGCTTCCTCTTTCATTACTTTCCCCCATTCCATATTCACCTACTATTTCTCCTTCTTTTCCTTTTCCTACTGTCGAATTACAGTCCACAATGACAACTATATTTTCGTCGTCTATCATAACCATTTAAATAATTTCTATATCTCATGATACATTTCTTCAATTTCTTCATCAATGCATAACAATTTGGAATAACTTGTATTACTGTGGTAGGTGTGGGCTTGTTGTCTATCTTGGATACGATAATGCATTGTCTGTATTGTTCATAGCACCTTCCTATTTCCTTATTCATTTTAAACCCAATCTTGCATTACCGCCATTCGATTCTGTATTTATAACCACTTATATTGGTTCGCCGATGACATTGTAATTCTGTCAGAGACAGCAGAGGATCTGGAAGAGCAGCTAACGGAATGGACAGTGTCTTGAAAGGAGGATATAAGATGAACATCAACAAAAGCAAAACGAGGATAATGGAATGTAGTCGAATTAAGTCGGGTGATGCTAAAGGGGATTAGATTAGGGAATGAGACACTTAAAGTAGAAAAGGAGTTTTGCTATTTTGGGAGCAAAATAACTGATGATGGTCGAAGTAGGGGATATAAAATGTAGACTGGAAATGGCAAGGAAAGCGTTTCTGAAGAAGAGAAATTTGTTAACATCGAGTATATATTTAAGTGTCAGGAAGACGTTTCTGAAAGTATTTGTATGTAGTGTAGCCATGTATGGAAGTGAAACATGGACGATAAATAGTTTGGACAAGAAGAGAATAGAAGCTTTCGAAATGTGGTGCTACAGAGTAATGCTGATGATTAGATGGGTAGATCACATAACTAATGAGGAGGTATTGAATAGAATTGGGGAGGAGAGGAGTTTGTGGCACAACTTGACAAAAAGAAGGGACCGGTTGGTAGGACATGTTTTGAGGCATCAAGGGATCACAAATTTAGTATTGGAGGGCAGCGTGGAGGATAAAAATCGTAGAGGGAGACCAAGAGATGAAGACACTAAACAGATTGAGAAGGATGTAGGTTGCAGTAGGTACTGGGAGATGAAGAAGCTTGCACAGGATAGAGTAGCATGGAAACCTGCATCCGACCAGTCTCAGGACTGAAGACCAGAACAACAACAACAACAACAACCGGTTATTCATCTGGCAGTGAACTTCACTACTTTCCCACTGTAGCTAATCTATTTACTTTTTTAAAGTTTCTGACTTAATTGCCCGATTAAGGGATGTAACATCGCACGCTCCGTTCCGTAAAACAACAGTTGTGTTTGCCCTGGTGACGACATCCTCCTGAACTGTCCCCGCTGGAGATCCGAATGGACGACTGTTTTACCTCCGGAATATTTTACCCAAGAGAAAGTAATCATCATTTAGTTATATAGTAGAGCTGCGTTTCTTATGGATAAATTACGTCTGTAGTTTCCCTTTGCTTTCTGCCGTTCGCAGTACTAGCACAGCACAGCAGTTTTCGTTCAAGTTACAAGACCAGATCTGTCAATCATCCGCACTGTTGCCCCCCGCAGCTACTGAGAAGGCTGCTGGGTGGCCATCCTCTCTGTTGTAGTTGCACCTATGATACAGCTACCTGTATCGCTGAGTCACCCAAGCCACCCCATCGACGGCAAACTCCATGGTTCATGGAGGGGATGAAGAGAGCATTACCTAAAACTACAATTACTACAATTACAGTTAAGAGCAACTTAAATTGGAAAGACCACATAGATAATATTGTGGGGAAAGCGATACAAAGACTGCGCTTTGCTGGCAGAAAACTAAAACGTTGCGACAAACTCACTAAAGAGACAGCCTACATTCCACTTGCCCGTCCTCTGCTGGAATATTGCTGCGCGGTGTGGGATCCTTACCAGGTAGGACTGACGGAGGACAACGAAAAAGTGCAAAGAAGGGCAGCCCGTTCCGTGTTATCGCGCAATAGGAGTGACAGTGTCACTAATATGATACGTGAGTTGGAGTGGTAGTCACTGAAACAAAGGCGGTTTTCTTAGCGGCGAGATCTATTTACGAAATTTCAGTCACCAACTTTCTCTGCCGAATGCGAAAATATTTTGTTGACACCCACCTACGTTGGAAGAGCAGTTGAACGGAATGGACAGTGTCTTGAAAGGAGGATATAAGATGAACATCAACAAAAGGAAAACGAGGATAATGGAATGTAGTCAAATTAAATCGGGTGATGCTGAGGGAATTAGATTAGGAAATGACACACATAAAGTAGTAAAGGAGTTTTGCTATTTAGGAAGTAAAATAACTGATGATGGTCGAAGTAGAGAGGATATAAAATGTAGACTGGCAATGGCCAGGAAAGCGTTTCTGAAGAAGAGAAATTTGTTAACATTGAATATAGATTTATGTATCAGGAAGTCGTTTCTGAAAGTATTTGTTTGGAGTGTAGCCATGTATGGAAGTGAAACATGGACGATAACTAGTTTGGACAAGAAGAGAATAGAAGCTTTCGAAATGTGGTACTACAGGAGAATGCTGAAGATAAGGTGGATAGATCACATAACTAATGAGGAGGTATTGAATAGGATTGGGGGGAAGAGAAGTTTGTGGCACAACTTGACTAGAAGAAGAGATCGGTTAGTAGGACATGTTTTGAGGCATCAAGGGATCACAAATTTAGCATTGGAGGGCAGCGTGGAGGGTAAAAATCGTAGAGGGAGACCAAGAGATGACTACACTAAGGGAGACCAAGAGATGACTACACTAAGCAGATTCAGAAGGATGTAGGTTGCAGTAGGTACTGGGTTATGAAGAAGCTTGCACAGGATAGAGTAGCATGGAGAGCTGCATCAAACCAGTCTCAGGAGTGAAGACAACAGCAACACCCACCTACGTAGGGAGAAATGATCATCATAATAAAATAACATAAATCAGAGCTGGAACGGAAAGATTTAGGCGTTCCTTTTTCCCACGCGCCATTCGAGAGTGGAATGGTAGAGAAGTAGTATGAAAATGGTTCGACGAACCCCCTGCCAGGCACTTAAGCGTGAATTGCAGAGAAACCATGTAGATGTACTTCCTGGGATATGCATCTCGTGACTATTAGTTGTTAGTTCCACATTGCACAATGCTTTCTTGATAATTTTGATCAAATAGTTTTTGTTTTTGAACTGTGTTTTGAGCTTTCTGTGGTAACCCCTATTTTGCAGTCTAGACTCCCCGATTGGTAAAGTCTTCAGGAGTTTTCGGTCCTTCCACCAATATAGTGACGCCACGTTCACTCGGTGACTACTGTATAGAAGGGGGAACGTGGCGGTGGCGGCCCGGGGCGGAGCTGGGCTGGTGGTGTGCGGTCCTCCACCCCCGCCGAGGGGCGCAGTGGTGCTGTGTGCTGCGCGGCGCCGCCTCTGGCTGTCTCTCTACGTCTGCTGCTGTGGCGGCGGCGGCGGCGGCGGCGGCCGTGCGAATTGTCCGAGTCGTGACCGGACCCGGACCTGGCCGGCGCGCCTGCGCGGCGCGGGTCAACGCTCCGCGGGCGTGGCCGCCGCCGCCGCCGCCGCCTCACACACGTGGAACGCCACCGCCGCCGCCCGCGTTTCCGGCACGGCCTAGAATTCCGCCCCGCCGCGCCACCTTATTCACCCACAACAGGTTTCCGTCCCGTACTCACACACGCAGCAGTCCCCCCCCCCCCCCCCCCCCCCTCATCCCTCTGCCTCTTCGTACCAGTCGGATCCTGCGACACATTATCCATTCATTTACGTCCACTGCATCCACGAAATAAGTCCTGAATAGTGGCCTACTTCAGGGGTCAGTAACGGAGGTTTAGTCATAAAGACGTATCTACGAAATGCCTGTTTAGATATAAAGTGAAAAGAAGTTTTGCAACATGGAAACACTCTCACTGTTACCAGCTAATTTCAAGTTGCTCATAATCGAGATACCTCATAGTACTTAGAGCGTATTTACATTCATTGAATAATTTTTCAGAGTTATATTAAAACAGTGACGAAACAAACATTTCAACATGGTGAATTTGGCAGATACGTGCTTATGACACTAAATCCCCAATGTTGTGTTTCGAATTTTTCTTAAGGGGACACATAACCGTAAAACTATTTTTTTTTTGAAAAAAAAATTTAATGGTTATTTCCCAACTTTAGGGCATGTACGTATACATCTCAAAACGATTTGGCTCTATTCGAATTACAAGTACATCTAAGAAGTGTTCAAAATATAGACTGTGCGAGGAGACATGGCACACTGGCAGCTGCCAAAGTTGTTAAGATAGTACGTGTGTATCAGAGAGTTGCGTGTGCTGCACTATTGGCAACATTCACTGATGACAAGACACAACATGCACATTTAAGTCGGCACAGTGTCATATGTTCCAAGTGCCACTACTAAAAAAATAAAAAAATAAATAAAAGTAACAAATAAAAGTGGGTCTCGTAGAAGCTGAGTCCTAGCACTCCACTATCATTCTCAAAGATCTCGTTATCAAGAGATGAACGATGGATCAAGCAGTCCGCAAGAGGCTTACTGGAGAAGGAAAAACTCACAAAACACGTACCCCGTCTTGAAATTACAAGAAGTAGAAGCCTTACAGGAGCAGGAAGAGAAAAGGTATAGTGTTGATGAATTCTAATGGGTATGTGCTTGTACAAGAACTGACTTTTTTAACAAAATTTTAAAATTCTCATTCCCATTAGATCGTTTGTGTAAGTCCAATGACAACTGTTTTATCCTTAATATGAACCAATCTCATCTGAATATTTGCAACAAATAATCCTGAGTTATTTGCATACTTCTGTGCATTAATATTATCAAAACTGTGGTTTGTCTATTTTATTATCACATTTGTGTATCAGTTATAATTAATGCAAATCTAAGCCTGAAAATTGAAAAATGCTCGAAGTAAATTAATAACAAATAGCTCTGAGCACTATGGGACTTAACATCTATGTTCATCAGTCCCCCAAATTTATAGCATTTCTCATAAAACGAATGCACACAACTGTTGAACAAAGACTTCTTAATGTGCCTAGAAAATCAGGAAACTGAAAAGTAAGATATGAGTACCAAAAGCTGGTTTTCAAAAAATTCGTTTATAAACCTGATTAAAAATTCGTAACTCAAAAACGAGTGAAGTTTTGAACTTCGATGGCTGGATATTGCTACATCTTCATGTGACAGACATAATTTAAAAATACAGCTGAACTCGGCAAAGTAGAACAGAAGTAAAATTTTTGAATTCATTTGTACGTTCGCACCTTGCTAAATACTCAGGGGCGGTTCGAGAACATTTTTCCGCACAACTGACACATCGAAAACTTCCTGGCAGTTTAAAACTGTGTGCCCGACCGAGACTCGAACTCGGGACCTTTGCCTTTCGCGGGCAAGTGCTCTACCATCTGCGCTACCGAAGAACGACACACGCCCGCTACTCACAGCTTTACTTCTGCCAGTATCCGTCTCCTACCTTCCAAACTTTACAGAAACTCTCCTGCGAACCTTGCAGAACTAGCACTCCTGAAAGAAAGGATATTGCGGAGACATGGCTTAGCCACAGCCTGGGGGATGTTTCCAGAATGAGATTTTCACTCTGCAGCGGAGTGTGCGCTGATATGAAACTTCCTGGCAGATTCTGGAAACTGACACATCACCTGACGAACCCCGCAACCCCCCCCTCCCCCCTCCTTTTTGCCCTCCCTCACACATTACTTACCTTTCCTTGTGCTCTAGATAAGACCCTTAAAAATAAACATGAATTTAGTGGTCGTGAAAATATATTGCTTATTTGTTTAAAATAAGTATGGCCCAAACTTACCTCTGAAAGAGCAATAAATTTCTGAATCTTATTCCAATTCTAAATATTAGAAGACAAAATAGTTTGTTTCCATGTAATTGTGAAATTTAGTGCAAAAAATATAAAATATCTGTTACGATATTTTTTTAACTTTACAATCGAAACTTTTTATTCTGTTCTTTGCAAATTATTGCATCTTCCATTGGAAAAAGTGGAACAGACATACAAAAGTTATCATCTAATTTTATATTGGGATGTTAAACATTAGGCACTGCGTAAGTTATATGTTAAGAAAAATTACCACTTAGTAGTTAAATTTTTAGAACACTATGCATTGAAGTAGTTGAAATTACATAAATATAGGCAAAATTTTCATGTGTGCACCTGAAAAGGAATGTCCATTTTTGTGTGCAATACGAAAGAGGAATATTTTATTAAGAAAGTCGTATATAATTCCTACAGTCTTTCAGTATATTTACCAGCAATTTTTCCGTTGGAGAAATATATTGTATTCAAATTTTTCTAGCCTTTAGCTTAGAAAAATTATTCAAAATAGAAAGTAAATCTGTTGACTTCAAGTATCGCTTTCAGTGGCGAAAGTTGACAGTTGTTCTTGATAAAGTGTTGACCTCAGGTATCTCTTAAACCATCATAACGACCGGGAGAGCGGTGTGCTGACCCTCCCCCCCCCCCCTCCCCCGCCGTCATCATCCTCAATGAGGATGACACGGCGAATCAACTATGGGTTATTAAAACTCCTCGCCACTAGGTACATATGTAGGTAAAGTCGGGAGGTTGAGTGAGCTTACAAAACTATTTGGAAAAATGTCAATAAAATTGCTTTTTGTAATCTAAGGTAATGAGCCTGGTGAAGTACTTCCAGCAGGTAGAATGGGTGGCAAGGTAAAAATTTCTCAGTTTATTTCCTGCCGACTGATACCACGTTTATCGCCAGCACGAAACACAGCTTAGAGGTGAAATTACATCCCAATTAAATGGAGACTTAAGCAAAAAGTTTACATTCCAAATAAATTGGCAGTAACTAGTACAGTATTCGATACTACAGTCCGGGACGAAAATGTGCACTTTGACACCTCTGTCTCATCTTGGTGCCCCAGTCGGCCAGTTGTTGACCTTAGACCGGCGCTGCAGAAAATCTAATGGACTGATCACGTGGCATTAATGTGTCTCACCAAAGATATCAAGCGTTGTCAGGAGACTTCAGCATATTGAATAAGTAGTTTTGCAAACGATAGATCCAGTTCACAGCGTTCCATCTTCATAAGGGAGAGACACACAGGCTGTTGCAAGTTCTATTCTATGGAGTTTCCCATAAAAATTTCTGTTAATATTCTGTATTTCTTAATCAGCACTGGACGAAGCTGTCAAAGAAGCTTGGCTCAAAAGCAAATATACTCCACAAAATATCAGAAAACAACCGGGAAGCAAATGTACATACGCCAGGCCCTATTGGAGTTTCACTTGCTCAACAGCTTTCACCGAATGGAACAACAGTTCAGTGTAATAAGGCTGTCAGGAGCATTACTACAACTGTTCTGTTCAATACTGTTTCTTAGTATCTCATAAGAAAAGATACAAAGGCGCACATTTTTGAAGAGACAAGAGCCCGTCAAGAGCTCATTTCTAAATAGCACTTCCCACAGTCCACCAGCTGCACTCCTGAAGTCAGGCAAGCCATCTTGCATGCATCTTCGGGTCGCAGACGTTTTCGACCTCACTGGGAACAGGAAAAGGTGCTTGAATGAAAATCCACCCAACACAGCCCACTTAATTCAAAGCCCAGTGACGAAGGTTGAAGGGTCAGATCCTCCCCGTCGATAATGATCGAGATTTAACCACATCCAAATGGCACAAGAGAGATGTGGTGTCACCTTGAAGAAATGAGGTTGTTGTGTCTGTGGCGTCTAGGATAAGTAAAACTGTGAAGAACTGCACACTCCGTGTTTTTAAAGGATGTTGTAAATACTTGCGTGCAGAAACCGAGGGTCAAATTTAAACCTTAACTTACCAATGAAATACATGAGTACAAGGGCTACCTTTTTTCATTGTCCAGTCGGTCGCGAAATGGAAACTAAAGAGAAAATAAAAAAAAGATTTTAGCTACACCTAGCTCTCTATATAGTCACAGCTCCGACTTAGACATTTGTCGTAGCGTTGTACCAACTTTCCAACACCCTCGTCAAGAAAGGCAACCGCCAATTCTGTACTCTGGCGTGCAGCTCGTTCTCTGTGGCAAAATGTTGTCCTCGTAGCCAATGGTTCATGTGAGTAAAGGGAAGAAAACCAGAGCGAGACAAGTCCGGGTTGCGTGGTGAGTGATCAAACACTTCCCATCGAAAATGCCATAGGAATGTCCTTGTTTCAGACGCAATGTGCAGGCGACACTGTCATGAAAGACTACAAATGCCTAAAGACATTACTCTTCACTTGCTCTTAATTGCCATTCAGAAACGATGTTCTCGAATCGCCTGATCCACTCTTTAAACAAGATCATCGGCTGACACTCACTTTATTCCCTGACCGCCTACATCACGAGCGTCTGTACGTGCTGCTTCATCCTGCAGCACTGCGCGCTTTGCTGCCACACATGAGATACGATATGTCGGCTGCATGAAACCAGGCGGAACGTCTCAGCCTGAAGAAAGTGAATAACAGCAAGCACTTCAAATTTTGGAAGAGCTTTAGTCAGTTAATTAGTTACGTGTTCCATAGATCAGTCTCACGGTAACTGTTATGATTTGGAATGTGTCAAGTGCACAAGCAACGTACACATCTACTGCTCTACATAGCTTCATGTGGTCACTGTGCATACAGAACTCAAAAGTGTAATATGACACGACTGATGGGCATACTAGAGACTCTGCGTAACACATCAGTGCAGATCATCGTGGGATTCTCGCTGTGATGTTAATGTTGCAACCGATCTGATCTCGAAAATAAAAAAAATAGGAAGACTACTCGGAAACTGAGGTCCGATAGCTCGCGAAATGGAAACGACAGTGAAAATTCGATGAAACTTTGCATAGATGTAGTAGCCACTGTGTGTATGCCTGTCGCTGAGAAAACGGTGAGCTAGTAAAGATGTCTGTAACAATAGGATCTCCTACCAAGCATGACTGCCTATTGCGAGAATAGTATCTCCTACCAAGCATGGGTGCCTGTTGTGAGGTTGCCCCTGATTTCATGCAACCCCACATAACGTACCTGTTATGCACATCCTTCTTCATGACAATTTGGCTGCAGACTGCAGGGGCAATGAGGACCCCCGTGCTCTGTTTTCGATGAGAAGAGTTTGAACACCCACCACAAAACCCGGTATTTTCTCCCTCTAACGTTCTTCTCTGCTGACATGAACCGCTGACTATCAAGACAACATTTTGGCAGCGACAGCGATATGCAGACAAAGGTAGAGACGTGGACGTGGCAGAAAGCACAGGCCTTGCGTTGCAAGGGTAGGAGGTAAAGTTGTACAATGTTGCAGCAAATGTCTAAGTCGAAGTGACGACTATGTAGAGAAGTAGTTGGAAGGTGTAGTAAAGTGACGGCCGCTGTGCCCGAGCGGTTCTAGATGCTTCAGTCCGGAACCGCGCTGCTGCTACGGTCGCAGGTTCGACTCCTGCCTCGGGCATAGCTGTGTGTGATGTCCTTAGGTTAGATAGGTTTAAGTAGTTCTAAGCCTAGTGGACTGATGACCTCAGATGTTAAGTCCCATAGTGCTATTAGCGATTTGAACCATTTTTGTAGCAAAGTATTGCAAATAAAATTTTTTTTATTTTCACTGGGGTTTCCGTTTCGCAAGCAATCAGACCTTACTTTCTAAATAGCCGTCGTAGTCCTCAAATAAATCTGTGTCTTCTGTAATTCCATACAATAACATTAATAACATTCGAGTTTCGTTTTGTTAGGGGGGAACATTGACGTAGTTGTGACATTTATAGAGCATCCTGCATACTTATCTGACCCCCCTCCCCCCTCACTACATCTACATCTACAGTGATACTGTGCAAGCCAACGTACGGTGTGAGTCGGAAGGTACCCTGCACTTGTTATTTTCTTTCCTGTTCCACTCGCAAACACAACGAGGGAAAAATGAGTCTCTGTATGCACCAGTACGAGTCCTAATTTCTCGTATCTTATCTTTGTGGTCCTTACTCGCAATGCATGTTGGCGGCAGTAGAATCACGTGGTAGTCATGTTCAATTGCCGGTTCTCTAAATTTTCTCAATAGCGTTTCTCGAAAAGAACGTCGCATTCCGTCTAGGGATTCGCATTTGATTTCCCGAAGCATTTCCGTAACACTTACGTGTTGTTCGACCGAACCGGTAACAAATCTAGCAGCCAGCCTCTGAATTGCGTAGATGTCTTCCTTCAATGCGGTCTAGTACGGATACCAAAAACTAGAGTAGTACTCAAAAACAGGTCGCACCAGCGTCCTGTATCCTTTACAGGTCAACCACTCCTTCCTAAAATTATCCCAATAAACTGAAGACAACCATTCACCTTTCCTACCACAGTTCTCACATGCTACTTCCATCTCATATCGCTTTGCAACTTTACGCCCAAGTAGATCAACGACTAGCAGGATATTACCTTGGGTAAAACTTTCACAATGCCAGTCACTCCTGCTGGCGAAACATCAGAAAAATCATCATACGAACGTCGGCCGAAGAACCCAAGACTGAAGCCAACAGGCAGTTTGTCAACAAGTGACGACGAAAGCCTTAACAATTTTGTAAAACAAAATTATTTCACAGGATGCAACATTTCCTCTACGAAGTGCTAGCAGGAGTAACGTAAGTTTTAACGCAACATTTATCACTGTTAATAAACAAAAGGAGGGAGAAAGATTAGTTTTAAACGTCCCATAGACAACGCGGTCATAAGAGATGGAGGACCCACTGGGATTAGTGAAGAATGGGAACGGAAATAGTTCTTACACCTTCAAAGGAACCATCCCCGCATTTACATTAAGCAATTTAGGAAAAATCACAAAAAGGGGATTTGAACCGTCGTCCTCTGGTATGCGGGTCCTGTGTGTTACCAATGCCCCAGCTAGCTCGTTTGTTTACAGGTGTTAATCAAACGTTTCTACGACGAATGTATAGACCTTACACTCCATTGCTACTCCTACATCGCATAGGCAGCAATGCTTCGCTATGAAACGATCATAATTTCTACAATACGAGACTTGTTATTCTGCATCTACATGATTATTCTGCAATTCATAGTCAAGTACCTGGCAGAGTGTTGATGGAACCATCTTCACACTATTTCTCTGCCGTTTCACTTTTGAACAGCATGCGAGAAACACTTAAACACTTAAACCTTTCCATATGAGCTCTGATGTCTCTTACAATTGTGTACAGAATTGAAGTAACAAAAACGCTATTTCTCGTCCCGTGTCTAATTCACGATATAATCATACAAACTGTCACAAGGTGCGATTACCTTCGTGTTCTGTACGCCAGATTGCACTCCGGTCAACGGACAAACACGCCAATGATGTTTTAAGGACACCTACAAAACGGAACAGAGTTTGTCGTATAATCCATACCCACAATCGATGTGTACAAAGACATAATCGCTGCAAAAATGAAATGAGCATGTGGCATTGTTGACCGGGAGGCTCCATCCAGCGTAGTTTGACCGCCGAGTACAAGTCTTATTTAAGTCGACTACTGGGCGAGTTGCGTGCCTTTGATGAGGATGAAAAGATGATGAGGACAAAACAACACGCAGTCCATCCCGGCCGGGAATCTAAACCGGACCCGCTGAATGGGAGGCAAGCAGGTTACGATTCTTTTTTTGTTCATTATTGTTCGTTGTATTTGGTCATAGCGTACGTCACGTGATACCCGATGAAGTTCGTTGTTGATCTTTTCACTCAGTTTTTCTATTACAGAGGCCAGCCAGAACTCGACCGAACACGCTCAGCTACCGTACCGGCGTACTTTCAGCTAAGAAGACGGACACAGACGGTGGAGTATGGCATAGAGACGACGTCTACCATACTGTACGGTTGAGGGCCATAGGAAGAATGGAAGCAGGATAGTAACAAACTGATATGGCACAATTGCTTAATGTGAAACGCTCTGTTGTTTGTCGGATGTGGTAACAGTTTATATAGACCGAAACTGTTATCCCGAAGACCAGTGCAGGGTCCACCACGTGCGATATCAGAAGGAGAGGACCTTTATTTGGTTATAAGGATACGCCGATATCGCCTTAGTACTGCACAGCAACTGACATCTGACCTCGCAGCATCCACAGGACGCATTGTATCGGGGCAAGCGGTGTACAGACGGCTTCAGCAGAGTGGCCTTTATTGTCATAGATCTGCTGTATGTGTACTTCTGACACGTCTCCATAGAAGACAACGTCTAGAGCGGAGTCGTCACGTGCCTCATCGACGATCAAAGCGGTGGCCAGTGTTCTTTTCACAGACGAGTTCCGATTTGGTCTGGAGAGTGATTCACGACGCATTCACAATTGAATGGAACATGGAACACGATTTCAGGACCCAAACACTGTGGAAAGGCACCGATGCCTAGGAGGATCTCTAACGGTGTGGGCAGGGATTATATTGACCACTCGAACACCTCTTCATGAAACAGTACGGGTGATTCGGCGCCCATTTGAACCCCCCCCCCCCCCCCCTCCCCCGCCTCTCTTACCCATAGATGCGAACTGCAGAGTGTCATTCGTTTTCAGAATGCACAAAATGTTCGGCGTATTAAGATTTATAGATAAATAAAGACTGTTTATGGTGATAGTGCATGAATGAGTCTTCAGTGACATGGAATGTTGTCGCCACTGTGGTTTGGTTTCATGACAATGAGCTGCATCATGCATCAGATCAAACAGAGCAAGAACTTCAGCGTCTTAAGTGCAAAACTTTAGGACATCCTCCTTACAGCTCTGACTTGATCCCCTAGGGCATCTCACTTATTCATGAAAGTAAGGGAATTTTTGGGTTGTAACTAGTTCGCATATGATGAAGCCCACAAACAAGAAGTGACATCCTGATTCATATCTTTGGCGATAAAGGAGTACAATGGGGGAATACAGCAACTTGCCTCATGTTACAAAAAGTACCTTCCCCGTTATGGTGACAGCTTTGAAAAATAGAGTAAGTTGCTGTAACTTTGTAAATAAGTTTTGTATTCATATTTTTCGTTTTTTTTTTAAATTCACCAAAACATTCCTTACTTTCTGGACGATCCTCGTGTTTTATGAAGTGTTTATTTCCTTTTGTAAGCCCATGGTTATCACGCATTGATGTTGAAAGAAGCGCAATTGTAGATTTCTGTTCGGTGGCACTCACATTGGTGACTGACCCACTAATTTAAGTAAAGAATGCAAAATAAGAATGCAAACGTAAACTGATGTAGTGAGGAATGGAAATCAGAAACGCTACATTATCAACTGAAATATCGTTTATAAAATTTCACGATTAATTTCCCGCGAGTAACTTCATAAATCACATTGGGATGGGTATCATCGAAGTACAGAGACGGTAGAATCACTTATGGAATAATATGAGCCTCAATTCTTTTTTCATATCCTTGTGAAAATGGTAGATGAACATTTCCCACCGATGGCTTAATGCGAGTCACTCACGACTTATAACTGTGTGGGTGTATGTGTGGGCAGACGACCAGGTAAACGGGATGCGTAGCAATTTGCCTTCCGGTAGGGTACCGTCATCTTATTATTCCCATTTGAATAACGTGATTACTTGCAGACGTCGGTTAACGATGAACTCAAAGGCTCTTTATGTCTGAAATTACGGTAAACGACATTTCTCTTCCTACACACACCAGTTTCCTGAAGCTGCATGTTAGCGGCACATTTTTGCAATAAAAATATGGTGTAGATAACCTCATTCTAGGTGACACTGTCCCCTGCAATTGATGTCTGAAGTATCACTGTCTGGATTATATGTTACGCTGTAGATCCCCTTTCAGCAGGCTGAATAAAGCAGTTCACGTAATACCGGAAGCAAAAGCATGACGCCTCCGATACACCAAAGGGGCACAAACCTTAGGGGATGAGGGTACCAGTATTGGTGAAACAAAAGTTGCTGGCTGTGATTTTCCAAATTGATCTGTTGTCGTTAATATGGTCAGAAGTATGCGCGGGTACGAATAACTGGTGTTATACCCACGGTAATGTTGACTTCGTGGATAAAAGTCTGTACCAATGCGGTCACTCATGGTTTTAAGGAACAACCGTACGTAATTAACCCTATACGTGAACTAAAGCATAGTCGCTGCCTCAAGGATAAACTACTTTCAGATGTAGTGTTACGGGCAGCTGACTGCACTCATAGTCACGTACTTGCAGCATGGTGAAATACGTAATATAGCCTTATAAGGTAAAAACACGTTTGCTTTCAATTCCATTTATGAATATGAGTCCACGGAGGTAGAAGAATTCCGTCGCCTGATGAGGAAGCATAACTTTTCCAGAGCTTATGGTTGGCTGATGGAGGATGAATGGTGGTCCCTGCTGCGCTGAAGAAAGAAGAAAGAGGAGGCCATGTTTCACGGTGTGGACTTTTTATGATGGCTAGCTCATCTGTGGTCAACGCAGATTGAAGTACGTAGGTGTATACTGTATAGTTCAGTAATGTGAATTTTCTTTTACGATCCTATCAAACTAGTGTGTAACACGTAAAAACCATATCACTGTAAACGTTTTTATTAATTTTCCAGTCCAATTCAATTAAAAAAAGTCTTAGCATCGTAGACATTTGAATCATTGTGAGCCCCCATACGACACAGTATTCGCAGCAGCGTCAAAGGTGATTGATGGAGCGCCTACGCACTGCGGATGGCCATAAGACGCATTGCATCGTTGTGAATACTAATTATGATGGCTGTCTTTTTCAACTTCCGATCGGTCACGAAATTAAAACCACAGCGAAAATGTCCCAATTTTCGATTCTGAGAGCACAAAAATGATTCAAATGGCTCTAAGCACTATAGGACTTAACTTCTGAGGTATCAGTCCCCTAGAACTTAGAACTACTTAAACCTAACTAACCTAAGGACATCACACACATCCATGCCCGAGGCAGGATTCGAACCTGCGACCGTAACGATCGCGCGGTTCCAGACTGTAGAGCCTAGAACCGCTCGGCCACACCGGCCGGCCTGAGAGCGCAATCAGCACGTAACGATGCGTAGAACAATAGTGTCTCCCGTCAATTACCTAGCAAGTGGCTTTGGCAGTAGCAAAGGTAGGCTCATGCTCGCCCTCTCCCCCTCCAGATCGCCTCCCCCGCCTCACCTTTCCCCATGTCACTTACCTGTAAAGTGATCTTTGCAAACCGAATTGTCATCTTCCCCACAACGCGATCAGTATAAATCTAAAGAAAGCCAGGTGCAATGATAAGCTAAAACACTATGATCATCTGCTTAATAACTTGTTTGTCCGTCTTTGGAACGAAATACATCCCTGGGGCCGAGACTTTGTTGGTAGGTTTGTGCCCATATGTGGCATTACATATCTACACGCGCACGTCACGTAATTTGCGTACATAACGGGCTGCTGATTTGCGTACACCGCGATGGCGCCCGATAGCGACCCAAAGGGGTTCCACAGAATTTACGTCCAGCGCATTTGGTCGCCGTGACAACAACGTAAGTTCGCTATAACGCTCCTCAAAACACTGTAGCACGGTTCTGGTTCCGAGAAATGGGCAATTACTCTGCTGCAAGACCACATTGCCGGCGGGGAAGATTTAACTCATTAAGGGATCAGGTGGTTCGCAGGTGTCAGCGTGTCTTAGATTTCTACCACAGATCCCATTCGAGGGCAGGAAAACGTCTCCTATTGTATAACACTGCACTACCGGCTTGCGTTCGTGGCGCACTGCACATTTCGAACCGCCATTCACCTAGATGAGAGCGTTTGTGTAGAAAAATTCTCCCGAAGAGACGACACGTTTCCACTGATGGTCGTATCACGATGGTCCCGTGCCCGCTACACTCGTAACTGACGATGTCGTTGGGTCAAAATATGAACACGTAGGGGTAGTCTGCTGCGGAGCTCCATGTTCAACACTGAACGATGAACGGTGTGCTCTGAGACACTTGTGCGTGCTACAGCCTTGTGCTCTTTCGTCAGATTTGCCACAGATCACCGTCTATCTTACTTTACAGAGTAGACAAGCCTCTGAACCCCACATTCTATAAAGAGTGGTGGGCGTCCAACCATTAAGCGTCTAGTGCTAGTTTCACTGTACTACTACCGCTTTCCATAAACGCTCACGACAGTAGCACGCGAACATTCGACTGCTTTGATGTTTCCGAGATACTCGTTCACAGGCTCTACGTAATAATAATCTGCCCTTTGTCGCTTGTCTCAGTGGGTTTCCACATTTGCAGCTAATACCTTCGCTAGGGCGATCCCATTCCATGTCTGTTCTGCTTACATACTTTTGTTGCTGCTTCACGAGCCCGCAATGCCACCAGGCATCATCCAACGTCGCGGTGGACAGTGGTCATAATGCTTTGGCTGATCAGCGTACAACGGACACTGATCAGCGGGAAGTAAAATGAGAGCCATTTGTCGTGAAATCTCAGAAACATCCAGCGTCTATGTTTCTCCTTATTTTCAGCAGCTAGTGTCAAAAACTATAAAAATGAGAACAGAGAAACCATTCATACGTTTATCTGCATTACCTCCTGAGAGAAAAGTAAGACATACAGATCTCAAACGACATAACCGCTCCAATTTATGTACATTGTATGTGGTAGACATTTATTATAACCTGTTAACCTTCTGATTAACAAACATAGTTTCTCCAAAATTATGAATTTTATGTTGTAAGAAATTGTGGTTCATTTCCTCACATCTTTCTATAGCACGGGACTAAGAAAATTAAACTACTAGAACTAAAACTTCAGTATGGCTAAAATAACAAACGTTAATAAAAAGGAAACTTTTTAATTGATTCAACTGTACGGTCTTGGTGAAATAACGTATACTGTATTAACAAAACGAAACACTTTATGCATTGTTTCATAAAACTTTATTACTTTTATATTACCTAGGATTCGGGCTGTATGCTCATTTTCCAGTAGAGAACTGTGTCCAAAGACGGCAACCTGCGAAGCCAAACACATGCCAACTTCTTACTCTATGAGTTCTCTACTTAAACTGCAAAACGTATCTGTATTCACTATTTTGACACAGTTACAGTTGTGTTAAACAACTTTACGACACTCATTAGGGTAGCATTCACTCTTGACTATGAATAAGCATACACTTTACTGCACATAACTCTACTCCACTTTGTATCTTACTTGAGTGCTCGTATATACAGTCAACATAGCGTACTGTCAACACTTACAGAGAGCTTTTTCTTTACTCAAGTCCAACAGTAACCTTACCACGTAGTTACTGGACGTAATTTCCAATTACGAATTGCACTGAAGAGCCAAAGAAACTGATACACCTGCCTAATATCGTGTAGGGACGCCGAGAGGACGCAAAAGTACCGCAACACGAAGTGCCATGGACTCGACTAACGTCTGAAGTAGTGCTGGAGGGAACTGACTCTATGAATCCTGCAGGGATCTCCATAAAGTCGCAAGAGTACGAGGGAGTGGAGATCTCTTCTGAGCAGTACGTTGCATGGCACCCAAGATACGCTCAATAATGTTCATGTCTGGGGAGTTTGGTGGCCAACGGACTTGTTTAAGGTCAGAAGAGTGTTCCTGGAGCCACTCTGTAGCAATTCTGGACGTCGCAGTGCCCTGCTGTAATTGCCCATGTCCTTTGGAATGCACAAAAGACATAAATGGATGCAGGTGATCAGATAGGATGCTTACGTTCGTGTCACCTGTCACAGGCGTATCTAGACGTGTTGGGGTCCCTTGTCACTCCAGCTGCACACGCCCCACACCATTACAGACCCTCCGCCAGCTTGAACAGTCCCCTGCCGACATTCAGGGCCCATGGATTCATGAGGTTGTTTCCATACCCGCAATAGTCCACCTGCTAGATACAATTTGAAACGAGAGTAGTCCTATCAGGCAACATGATTCTAGTCATCAACAGTCCAATGAGGTGTAAAACTTTGTGTCGTGCAGACATCAAGGGTACACGAGAGGGAAATCGGCTCCGAAAACCCACATCGATGAGGTTTCCTTAAATGGTTCGCACGCTGATACTTATTGATGACCCAGCATTGAATTCTGCTGCAATTTGTGGAAGGGTTTTACTTCTGTCACGCTGAACGATTCCCTCCAGTCTTCGTTGGTCTCGTTCTTGCAGGATCTTTCTCCGGCCGCAGCGATGTCGCAGATTTGTTGCTTTACCGGATTCCTGATATTCATTATACACTCGCGAAATGGTCGTACGGGAAAATACCCCCTTAATCGCTAACTCGGAGATGTGTCCCAACGCTCGTGCACCGAGTATAACATTACGTCCAAACTCACTTGATAAACTCCCATTTTAGCAGCAGTAACCGATCGAACAACTGCGCCAGACACTTGTTCTCTTATATAGACGTTCCGACCTCAGCGCCGTATTCTGCCTGTTTACTTATTTTGAAACGTCCCTTTCGAAAATTAAGAATGACTATGCTGGTAGACTTCTACGTTATTTGACACTGAAACAGCTGAGTAAATCTGAACGTACTCAGACAGTTTTCTCTTTACTTATTCTGATCATCACTAAACTGACACACAGTACTTATAGCGCACCGCAATCTGACTTTCAATAATCCCTACAAAAGAGTAGCCCTGACTAACAATAACCTATACCCATCATGAATCACTTACCTCACAAACTTCTTGTGCAATTTCGGAAATGTTATGGCCCACGCATCTTGCAGCGATTATCGTCACGTGTTTTAGGTTGGTTAATTGGCGACGTCCCACCGTTTTCATTACCTACATGTCTCTAGCAGACTTCTCAGACATCTTGTCTGTACCAGTTACGTATGCAATATCCTGGGACATTTGATGGTGACACACGGCAGTGGAGCAGTGTTCCCTGTGAGTTTTGGCCATGAAGTTTATTAACAACAGTCGCGCGTCTGGAAGAGAGCAAACTCTAAGAAAAGACACGTGTAACCTAGAACGATTCGTGATAAAATTAGAAACCGATCACGGATAGCTGATCATGACAAGACGTGCAAATGTATGATAAAGTGCCATAGGCATGGCGAAAGTAAAGAGAAAATAAATGGACACCTATTTCAGCTTAGGTACCAACACTCATAGTTTTAGAATAAATGACAGTCAAACTTTATGCGTGAATTCATCAGTCCGCCCAAGCAGCCTAAACCAAAGTGCTTTGATAGCGCAGTGGCTAACAGCATAGTTTCGGAATTTTACGTCTCGTATTGAAATTCAATCTGATGTTCTTTTTACTTTTGTTGTGGCGGAAGTACGTCACATCAATATTTTTTGCGACTTCGTAAAATAAAATGGAATTACTGGCGAAAGAAATATACATTTCATATAGTATGAAAACATATATCATTACAAATCTCATGTAATCTTATATAATTAACAGTAACTGAAACCTGAAACCTGAATGTTCTAGTATTTTAATGTTTACTTTGTATTTTACTTTTCTGCTTCGAGAGAACGAGAGCATGTCTCAGAACATTCAGAACATGATGATTTCGAAGACCACGAGCAACGGGCGAATGTACTTATATTACTATAGTCACTTATTCCGTACTGAATATCGTTCGGAAAACACCTTACGATCTGCCGATAATTTCGCGTATATTGAGACATGTTCTTGAAAGCCGGATCCTGCATTGATTATGGATCAAGGTGTGAGTTTTAGTTGTACCCCTCGTACTTGTCATTTCCCTTTGCTGTACGATGACACCGGGGAACTTCTATAATTATTCATATGTCAGTAAAAATGTCTTGCAGAGTTTATATAACTGCATATGCTTTGGCGGAATTATTTTGAATGAACATGTCTGTATTCCGATTTCATTGACAAACAAAACATAGTAATAGGGACGGATCATTTGTTCACCCCACTAGTCAATAACGTACTAAACAGTTTCACTTTTAGGTAAGGTGGCAAAACTTTGTCCAGAAACTGATGATTGATTTCTTTTGTGAGCTTTCCAGATTTGGTGGTTGTTGCGTGCACATTCTGATGTCGTTTCTTTAAGTGGTTTACTTCTTGATGGACTCGAGGACCAAATGTGTCATTAACTTCTTGAAGACAAAAGAAAACTATTCGTTACAGTTTTCTGGAAGATGTCATTCCGTGTCAGTTGTGACAATAAAAACTATTCTTAATCAGATTTGGTATATTTAGTTTCTTTTCCACTAATTTCATTGCATCTCACGATGCCGTAAAAAATTATGATGTCACATTCTTGCGCGACAACAAAAGGAAAGAAAACGTGAGACTCGATTTGAACACAGAGAGAAAAATTTTGAAAGTGTGCTCTTAGCCAGTTATTTTGTCGGTAGCTACTGCCTGTTGACATCTAAGTCAAAATACGTGTCCATTTACTTTGATCCTTTATTATCCTGTCAGTTTTCGACTTTATCAAAGGGCGAACTTTGGCGAGTTCCCCTCGTTAGACCTGTGGCTCATCAGCGGGTTGTGGTCTGCAGCTCTCGAGACGGCCTTGATGGTGGCAGCGAACGCAGTGGCCGCTTTCGCAGGCGAGAGCCAGGGAGGCACGAGAGGCATTTCCTGTCCAAAAGTGGCCGCTGTAGGTGGAGACAGCGCAGCGATCGCGATCTCTACATCAGCCCTGCTTGTAGAACCGGCACACCGCGGCCACGAAACGGGCAGCATCCAGTTCTGCGCTGTAGGCGTCACAAGTAGGCTTGCTGCCAGAGGGCGAAAGCTGGCACCCAGAAACTCATAGCGAATAGTGAGGATTATTAGTGAACAACACAATCAACCACAAGTACAGTTAAAAAGCTCTATTTTCCTGCCATGAGCAGTTTCGGCCAATCAAGCCCAGCTTCAGATGACTAAACTTCTGTTATGGTAATAGATGAGTACCCGCCCTCGCCCAGGTATATACTTATTCCTGTTTTCTATCAGTCCATTTGCTCATTCCCTCTTTCTCTGCCCCTCTTTCAACTCCTCTCTAACCACTTCATGCATCCCCTCTCACTGTCTACCTCATCCACCCCACCACTCTCTATCCTTCTCCTCTTGTTCATCTGTCTGTCCGTCTCCTTCTCCCCCTCTCTCTGTCCTCTTGCTCCTCACACCTCTGTCTATTGGCTCCTTTCCCCTCTGTCCCTCTCCTACACCCCCTTATAATTCCATTTCTTCCTCCCCCTTTTCTTTGTCCACCCCCTCCTACGCTTCCTCTCTATCCACCTCCTCCTGCCCCTCTCCCTGCCTATCCTGTCCTCCCCCCTTTCGTTCTCCATATCCTTCTCCTCCCTCTTCATAGTCATCGCCTCCTCTCTTCTTTCTCTATCTCCTCCTCTTTCCTTTCTCTGTCCATCTGCTCCTCTACCCTTTTCCACTCTCTGAATCCATACTCTCCTCCTCCCTATCTGTGCTATCACCTCCTTCCCCCTAGCTGTCTGTCCATCTCTTCATTCCCATTGCTGTCTGTCTGTCTCCTTCCCCCCCCCCCCCCCCCCCACTCTCCCACCTCTCTCCACCGTCCCTATAGTAGGCTGGTAGTTCTTGCCCTCACAGTATTTCTTTCTGTATAGTAACTAATATGTGTACCAAATTTGTTTGAAATCGTTCCAGCGGTTTAGGATGAGCTTCTTACCATAGCTTTGTCCACGTGTGCCGACGTCAAATATATTTCACGTATATTAAAAATATTTTACACGTTTTTGTAACACACTTCACCTGTGTCTCTGGCGAATTTCGCCCTGCAGTACAATTTTCACGCAGCTGAATGTTTATGACATCGTATTTCCTGAACTATGTGCTGTACAGTGATATAATTTTGCAGGTACATCCAGTTGTATATGCGCGTACTGTTTGGGAAATATGTTACGAAAAGAGTTAGCAACAACGAAGTAATAAAAGTAAACGTCTTGCGTGATGTGGCAGCTTTCCACACAACTCAGTTTTTATGGCACCTTATCTCCTGGCTCAAATGGCTCTGAACACTTTGGGACTTAATATCTGAGGTTATCAGTCCCCTAGAACATAGAAATACTTAAATCTAACTATTCTATGGGCGACACATACATCCATGACCGGAGTGGTCGCGCGGTTCCCGACTGAACCGCTCGGACACTCCGGCCGGCCATATCTCCTGAACTATGTGCAGTACAGTGGTATATACTTTTCCGGGTGTATTCAGTAGTATATGTGGATCCTGTCTGCGAAACGTTATACGAACAGAGTTAATAGTAAAGAGGTAATAAATTAGGACGTCATACATGATGTCATACTTTTTCTTACATCTCAGTATTTGATGTCATATATCCTGAAATGCATGTCGCACAGTGATATATTTTCGTAGGTACACTCAGCGACATACGTGGATACCGTGAGCGAAAAGTGTTGCGAATAGAGCTAGTAGTAATTAAGAAATATATTAAAACGTCTTGGATGATGCAACAGTTTTTCACGCATCTCAGGGTTTGACGTCATATCCCTTGACGTCATGTCTCGTGTCGTACAATAATATAATTTCGCTTGTACCTTCAGTAGTATATGTGAATATTGTCTGCAAAACTTCTCACGAATGGAGTTAGTTGTGAAGAAGTAATAATTTAAAAAGTAATTCTTCGTACTGCAGTTTTACTGCTTAAAAAGCGAAAATGGAGGGAGCGACAAACCTTTTTCTTTCATCATTTTGTGATGGTTTTCAGCTAGAAAAAGTCTCCAAAGGTTTGAATTATTTGCAGTTATTCTTCCTCAGTTACCGTCTGGGAGATTTTCATCTTGTAGGCGAGATTACTCGTCTATTTCAACTGTATTTATACTTTAGGTTTCATCAAACATGTTCCATTTAAAGGCTTTAGACATTAAATTATCTGGAAAGAATATGAAAGAGATAATTATTTATTTAAGTGGAAGTATTTTGTTTGGGTACATCTACCGTATCATAGAAGAGGTCTTAAATTTATTTGGTATTGGCGTTAGACAGAAATAAGGAATATTTAGGTTTGATAGTGTAAATTATGCCAGTATTAACATAAAGGATGAAACACATCGCGAAAAAGGTCTGAGAGCATTTTAGCAGCGGTATACGCCCTAATAACGGACCAAGTGTTAGAAAACACCAAAAGTTTCATAGTTGTAAGAGAAAATAAAAAAAAACAAGAATATAGATGATTAAGCAGTGTTGGCTGCGTCAGAGGAAGGACAACAATTTATGATAGAAAGGAGCGTGAAAGAGGGAACAGAATATGTAATGAGCACACAGGTAGGAAAAACAAAAATGATGAGACTCAGAAAATAGGAAAGTTCCATAAAAATATCGTTGAAAGGAGAAACTTAGGAAGAAATAAATTCTTTTAGGCCGGTACCTAACAAGCAGTACGTGTTAAAGAACAGATACCATCTTCATATAAAAATATGATGTACTGAAATCCTGAATAAAGCGAAACTGCTTTCAGAAAAAAATGTATTCCATTACTTCTTTAGCGTCCGTGGTACATAGGAGGAAGCAATGTGTTTGTTGACTCTTCTAGGAACGTACGTTCTCGGAGCTTTACAATAAACCGTACCGTGATGCAGAACGCCTCTTCTGCTATGGCATCTGCCGCTGGAGTTGGATGATAATCTCCGTGACGCTTTGGTGCTTACAAAAGAACCTGTAACGAATCATGCTTTTCTTCTTCCCCTTCCTAATTCAAGTTTGTGTTGCATCTCTTAGGATCACAGAGACTGTGAACCGTTACATACAGTAGGTTGTTTCCAAAGCCTGTACTGGTGGGTGATGGTCGCCGTTAAAGCTGGCCGACTTGGCGTGCGCCTGTGACAGCCTGTCGTAGTTTTTGACAACAAGGAGCGTACAGTCTTGGTACATGTGGAGAAAGTCATACCTACACTATCTTTCAGAATGAATAATTCGAATATGAAAATCAGTTTTGCGAGTTCTCGCGTGATTAATACTGGGACAGCTACAGTACCAAATGATGATGCATCAGAAGGATTATGTGGACACAAAAATGCGTAAGACATCCAGTCAGCATACGAACTCAGCTAACAAACGTCTTCCGAATTAGACAGCGAAATTCGTAAAGATTAACTTATCAGCTAGACGGAACAAATGAACCTCTTATAATACAAGAATCAGAGTCGCGTGAAACAAACGCATCCATGATACTGTAGACAAACACCCAGAACCTCCTGGACAAATAGAGATAGAGATAGAGATAGAGAGAGAGAGAGAGAGAGAGAGAAACAAACATGGTAGGTACATGCCCATAGAATAAATAAGCATTATCTCTCCTCTAGTGACAGCAAGTCTTTTTACGGTACCTACCCTGAAGGGCCAAAGAAATTGGTACACCTGCCTAATACCGTGTAGGACACCGCGAGCACGCAGAAGTGCCGCAACGCGACGTGGCATGGTCTCGACTAAAGTCGGAAGTAGTGCTGGACGGAATTGACACCACGAATGCTGCAGGGCTGTCCATAAATTCGTAACAGTACGAGGGGGTGGAGATCTCTTCTGAACAGCACATTGCAAGGCGTGATATACTCAATAATGTTGACGTCTGGGTCGTTCGATAGCAAACGGTTCAAATGGTTCAAATGGCTCTGAGCATTATGGGACTTAACTTCTAAGGTCATCAGTCCCCTAGAATTTAGAACTACTTAAACCTAACTAACCTAAGGACATCACACACATCCATGCCCGGGGCAGGATTCGAACCTGCGACCGTAGCGGCCGCGCGGTTCCAGGCTGTAGCACCTTTAACCGCTTGGCCACCACGGCCAGCCAATATAGCAAGCGGAAGTGTTTAAAGTCAGAAGAGTGTTCCTGGAGCCACTCCTGGACGTGTGGGGTGTCGCATTGTCCTGCTGGAATTACCCAAGCCCGTCGGTATGCACAATGGACATGAGTGGATGCAGGTGATGAGATAGGATATTTATGTGCGTGTCACGTGTCCGAGTCGTGACTAGACGTCCCATATCACTCCACTTGCAAACGCCCCACACCATTACAGAGCGTCCACCAGCTTGAATAGTCCCCTACTGACATCCAGGGTCCATGGATTCATGAGGTGACTTCCGTACATGTCCATCCGCTAGATACAATGCGAAACGAGACTCCACCGCCCAGGCAACATGTTCCCAGACATCAACAGTCCAATTTCGGTGCTGACAGGCCTAGGCGAGGCGTAAAGCTTTGTGTCGTAGAATCACAAGAGTACACGGGTGGGTCTTTGGCTGCGAAAGCCCATATCAATGATGTTTGATTGAATGGTGTGAACGGTGACATTGAAATCTGCAGCAATTTGCGAAAGGGTTGCACTTCTTTCACGTTGATGAATTCTCTTCAGTCATCGTTGGTCCCCTCCTTGCAGGATCTTTTTCCGGCCACAGTGATGTCAGAGATTTTATGTTTTACCGGCTATTTGATATTCACGGTACACTCGTGAAATGATCGTTCGGGAAAATCACCACTTCATTTCTACCTCGGGGATACTGTGTCCCATAGTTCGTGCGTCGACTATAACACCAAGTTCAATCTCATTTAAATCTTGATAACCTGTCATTGTATCAGCAGTAACTGTGCCAGACATTTTTCTTTTCATTACATAGGCGTTCCCGTCAGTAGCGCCGTATTCTGCTAGGTGACATATCTCTCTGTTTGGATATGAATGCCTACGCCAGTTTCTTTGGCGCTTCAGTTTCTATTCAAAGACTAGAATATTTATCAGAAATTGGAAGACAGTATCATCAAATCTTCCTTTCTCAGCAAGGGCATGAAGTTAGACAACTTAAATGTATTTGACCGTAATGTGTAGCTCGATACTGAAGAGTTAATGCGGGGGAACAAACTGTAGAAGCACCGAAATACTATAGTGAGAGGTAGAAAGATCAGTTCAGGGTAATTTGTATGAAATTCTAGCAAAAGTGTGTGGTGCGTTGAAGAGATTTCCAGATAACAATAATTTAAGAATTTGTATAAGAACGTGTGATTTGTGAATCCAAAAATTGTCCTTAAACACGATACAGACAAAGTATGTGATACAACAGAACTTGCGAGAAGTATGAAATGAAGGTCGATAAACACGAAGATGTCAAACAGTTAAACAAACTAAAGGTGTACTTTTCTTCTACAGAAAAAGAGGCGTTAGACTCAAAGAATACCATCGGATTCTAGGTGAAATGGTTCAAATGGCTCTAAGCACTGAGGTCATCAGTCCCCAAGAACTTAGAACTACTTAAACCTAGCTAACCTAAGGTCATCAGTCCCCTAGAACTTACAACTACTTAACCTAACTAACCTAAGGACATCACACGCATCCATGCCCGAGGCAGGATTCGAACCTGCGACCGTAGCGATCGCGTGGTTCCAGACTGTAGGGCCACCACGGACGGCTGCAGTAGGTGAAATAAAAAAATTTTCATTGACATTATGTCTTCTCAAATAATGCCCAACTATTAAAAACAATTCAAGAGTGCCGCATGGGACGGCAAACGTCGAACAGGCTTTCTCGAAGGTGATAGACATTAACATTACAAAGTGTATTAGGCAATAGGCAGAAACACTGAATGACTTGTCAAGAGTACGTTTAAAGGTGCAGAATAGGTACCATTGCTGTACTTCGTACACAAATACGGTAGAACATATTCTTTAATCTGGAAAATGGATGTATCAGTGACTAACAAAGACAATCACGTGCTGGAATCGTCTGACTATCAGTTACGATACACTGAAGCGACAGAAATACTGACATAGGCCGCTGCGGTCGGCAACGCCTGTAAAACACAAGCGTCTGGTGCAGTTGTTAGATCACTTACTACTGCCGCAATGGTAGGTTATCAAGATTTAAATGAGTTTGGACGTGGTGTTATAGTCGTCACGCGGGCGATGAGACACAACATCTCTGTGGTAACAATGAAGTGGTGAATTTCCCGTATGACCATTTCACGAGTGTACCGTGAACACCGGGAATCCTGTACAACATCAAATCTTCACCATGACTACGGCCGGAAAAACATCCTGTTTAAGGGGATCAACGACGACTGAAGAGATTCGTTCAACGTGACAGAAGTGTAACCCTTTCTCAAATTGCTGTACATTTCAGTGCTGTGCCATCAACAAGTGTCACCTTGCAAACCATTCAACGAAACGTCATCGATATTGGCTTTTGGTGCCGAAGGCTCACTCGTGTACCCTTGATGACTGGACGACACGAGGCTGTACGCCTGGGCCCGTCAACACCGACATTGAACTGTTGATGACTGGAAACATGTTGTTTGGTCGGATGAGTCTCGTTTCAAATTGTATCGAGTGGATGGACGTGTACGGCTATAGAAACAACCTCACGAATCCATGGACCTCGCATGTCAGCAGGGGACTGTTCAAGATGGTGGAGGCTCTGTAACGGTGTGGGGCGTGTGTCTTTTGAGTGGTATGGGACCCCTGATACGTCTAGATACGACTCTGACAGATGACACGTACGTAAGCATCCTGTCTGATAACCTGCATTCATTCATATCCATTGTTCATTCCGGCGGACTTAGGCCATTATAGCAGGACAATGGGACACCCCACACCTCTAGAATTGCTGCAGAGTGGATCCAGCAACACAAGGATGCCTTGCAATGTGCTGTTCAGAAGAGATCTCCACTCCCTCGTACTCTTGAAAATTTATGGACATCCCTGCAGGATTCATGGTGTCAGTTCGTTCCAGCACTACTTGAGACATTAGTCGAGTCCATGCCACATCGTGTTTCGGCACTCTCGGATGCTTGGGGTGTCCTACACAATATTAGGCAGGTGTTCCCGTTTATTTGGTTCTTCAGTGCAGCGGCGGATACATGCTGGGGGCGCACTGCCATCCGCGCCGCCCCTGCCAGTCATCAGCACGCTATTCGATCGTTTCTTTCGTCAGTCGATTCGTCTGAATCGAGTTATCGAGTAGTTGTACTTTCCTATGTAGCACTCGTGTCCGCGTCATCGCATTTTATACGTTTCTGTCTGGCACACAGATAACTAACACGTACCTACAAGAAATGTTGCGGCCATTCTAGTGATCTCGGTAAGTTATTCTGTCTGGCATTTGTTCGAGAAAAGTCGCGCATATACTACTGTACAGGAGCCTTCGATAGGCAGCGTTATAAATACGGACTATTCGCCGAATAGTAAGTTACTTCACATTTGAACATGGCTTAGCTCTGTTCAACACTCACCCTGACAATGATTGTCCTATTGACGATGTAATTATCCTATTTTCTAGGAAGAATAGGCCCATAGAATTCATCATTTAAGGAAGAGAAGCACAACTGTAATTTTTTATATAGTAAGATGGTATTATTTTGTATATGTTTACAATCAGTTTAAATACAACATTCTTAAACTTTGCAAGTGTCTTGATTACTTTTTATTACGGTAAAAGAAAAAGATAGCTCAAGATATCTTTAGCGTCCCCTCCTTGAGGTTTTTCTTAACCGCCACAGCATCAGTGTAGGGTTAGCATCTGATCCACGATCTTCAAGTTCGTCACTATCATCTCTGATATCGCTGATCGCCTAACTGCCTAGCTCGAAAGATATGGTATATACTTGTTTACAGTTTTTTATGTACACTATCTACCTTTAGTAATTTGTATGTTCTGTATTACAAACTACATTTGATAATGTAGCGTAATTTGAGTATGATAGTAGCGGAAATAATCTATTTTGCTGGCAACGCTGCTTACTTTTTGTGTGTGATTCGAAATATTGCTTCCTCGACAAAGTAGAGATTACTCGGAAATGCTGACTGCTTCGTATAACCTCACACCAATATATTGGCAACTGATAATTCATTTACCCACTGTTTTTTAAATTTTTTTAAATCTTTCATTCCATCTTTGAAGGAGATGATAGACCGCAGGAATATACAGCACTTTTCAACCTATAGTTGTAGCTTGTGCTGTTGTGACACCATTTATTTAGGACAATTGGGTGCTTGCTTAATTTTGTAGGATTTTTAATTGCATGTACATGAATAGTTGAGAGGAAGATGTTCATTAGGTTTACTTCATTTACAATCCTGGCATTTACCTTACAGCTGTTGGAAAAGCCTCTCACCGGCCTCAGTGGCCGAGCGGTTCTAGGCGCTAAAGTCCGGAGCCGCGCGACCGTTACGGTCGCACGTACGAATCCTGCCTCAGACATGGATGTGTGTGATGTCCTTAGATTAGTTAGGTGTAAGTAGTTCTAAGTTCTAGGGGACTGATGACCTCTTAAGATATGTCCCATAGTACTCAGAGCCATTTGAACCATTATGTAAAAAGCCTGTCGATCGAAAAGACCCCAGCTGAGATTAGTTGCCCGGTGTTGGGCTTTTATATCTTAATATTATCTCAGTCGTCTTGCTAATGTTAAATTGTGACCTTGGAATTGTTTTGATATACAAAATTTGCGTGTAATTCTGTAGAAGATGAGAAACTTGAAAATCTGGTCGACGTAGAAAATTTTGGCTTCTTCTATAGGAGTTGACTGAAGTAACGTTGCTCAGTAATGTGTTATTTTTATATTACGGTGCCACATCGTCCCAAATCCTTGTAACTGTTCTTTGTCTGTTGGCAGTTTCATTGATTTCTTCGTTTGCCAGAGGAGTCTGATGCTGTGAATTCGATACTGTTTCGAGAATAATGTAGAGAGGAAATGCATATTTGAATTTCGGAGAATTAAACCTCATAGGGTCGTGCTTCAAGGATTATTCTGCACGTCCTTTGTTACGTAGTATGTTGAGCCCGAATCTGTTGATTTGCTCTTTTATTCTATCTAGCCTGTTCTTGCAGATTGTTAGGATGTCATAGCGTAGATGTTCAGCTATTCGAAGCTTCCTCCAGTCAGCAGGTAGAACGTTTTTCGTTTGGTTACATGACATAATCCACGCTTGAGACCAAAATTCGAGAATGGGTCGCACAAACATTTTATATATAAGAAGGGCAACTGGTTGCTTCACTCCAAGTGTTCGGTATTTTATGAGGCGTACTACATTAAGTCGGCTTGCAGCTTGTTTAACCTTTTCAGTAATGTTTTTCTTCCAATTTGAGAATTCATCTCTATAGATTCCAGCACATTTGACATTTGGTAATGGAGTAGTTTCTTGTCCCCAAAGCCGAATGTTGAGTTTGTGGGGGCCTTATTGTTGGTGCTTAGTAGGATGTCTATAACTGAACAGGATAAGTTGACTTTTGGTTGGATTAGGTGGACTGATGTAGCTATTGGCTTGTTCATTAATTGCGTTGCAGGTGAGTGCATGACACTATAAGTGAGTCGTCCATGTACAGAGCTGTTCTTTCATTCCAACACTTGGGTCTTGGAAGGTCAGTAGTGTATATCGTATACAACAATGGGGATTTGATGGCACCCTAAGGGACTCGCGCTTTTGACGTGCAGTAGGGACGAATTTTGATCCCCAACTCGTACTTTTCTGTTTCCAATGAGGTTAGCTATTAATTGTAATATTTCGGGTTGGAAGTCTTATTTTAGCATTTTGTTTATAAGTACCGCATGCCATACCTTATCAATGGGTCGCTCTACGTCCAAAAAGAGAGCAGTAGTCGCATTTGTTAAGTTGCAGGCTTTTGCTACTTTTCTAGTTAGCCTTAGCAACGTATCAGTGGTACTATGACTGTTCCTGAAACTAGCTTGTTCATGTGGTATAATGCTATTGCCTTCCGCAACCTGTTGCAGTCTGTTATTAATTATTGCTTCCAAGGTTCTGTCAGTTATTGGAAGTAATGTGATAGGTTTGTTTGATTCAAGCTTGTTTCTGTGTTTTCAAGGTTTCAGAATCATTGTAAATACACATTTTTCTTTTGGGGTGGTACAGTTTTTTGAGTTAAGGCTGCATTAAATAAAGGTTTAAGTGTCAGACCAAGTCCCTGTGACAGAAATAGTTTGACTGAAGACCTTGGCAACTATAACCCGCTAATCGTTCAAACGATGCAGTCTGCTATCACTAACAGTGCACCACAGAAAACCATCATAGAACTTGAGGACAAGCCTCCTAGAAATACACATAACCTAATCAATGAAAATAGAAAATTGTATAGACAAATTAAACGACAACCTAATGAAAGGGTAAAATGAAATGGAACCGTTTTAACAATGAGTTCATATAATCGATTCTGTTCTAAAGTTTTCTATATTAGTGTTTTTGGAGTGGTTGAAAGTTTTCCTATTGTGGTCGTCATTTTTGAAGTGGATAATAGCCGTTGTTTTTACGATGATGGTACAGTTACTATCACCTATTTCCATTTCACTGCAATTACTAGCAATTTGCAGTGTGCAACTAGTGTGATCAAATATGGAGGTATGAAAGTAGGTGGAACAGAGGCGTCCTTTAGTGCTGCAATGAGAAGATCGCCGTTTTTGTCATTGGTTTTGTCACCGAGGACGGTGGATCTGGCATTAGGGTCTCCTGCAATAATTGTTGGGCCAAATGTAGATATGTAACAAAGAGATATATCGGTAGATCCCCAGTGAGATGCACGTATACAGCGGCTAAGAAGATCATTTTACTATATGTTCCTACCATTCTTAGGACAATAGATTGGTTTGTGTTCAGTTTTTATGGCAAATCAAGTCTTATAGCAGCAATTTGTTTTGTATGAAAGATGGCGACCCATCCTTGTCAACATCTTCCTAAGCTTGTTTCGGGCTTGTCTAATCTGTGACACACATAATCGAGAAGGCTTATGCTTTTGTCGCAGTATTTGGTTTCAGCAATCCCACAAATTGTAATGTTTTGTTCTCAAGTAAATTTTTCTAGGAACTCTTTTTTAGTACAGAAACCGTCTGCGTTGACAAAGTAAGTAACTGCAACGTCTGTTCTGGACGTGCATGTGGAAACCTATCTTCTGAGATGAGTGGTAGGGTCAGTATTGCCTCACGTGTTCCAACGTTTCTACGGAATCCAACCTAATCTTCCCGGAGGTCGGTTTCCACCAGTTTTTTCCATTCGTCTGTATAGAATCTGTGTTAGCTTTTTGCAGCGGTAACTTATTAAACTGACAGTTCGGTAATTTTCACACTTGTCAACACCTGCTTTCTTTGAGATTGTAATTATTATATTCTTCTTGAAGTCTGAGGGTATTCCGCCTGGCTCATACATCTTGCTCACCAAATTATAGAGTTTTCCCTGGACTGGCTCTCCCAAGACTGGTACATCGTCCTTGCATAGACCCTCTTTGTTGTCCTTCCACCTTTCTGCTTTTTTCTTCCTTTGCTTAGTTCTCGTTTTCCGTCTGAGCTCTTGATATTCATTTAGTTGGTTCTATTTTCTCCAAAGCTCCTGTGGGAGACATCTATCTTACCCCTAGTGATATAAGCTTCTGCGTCCTTAAATGTGCCCTCTAGCCATTCCTGCTTAGCAACTTTCCACTTCCTATAGATCTCATTTTTGAGACAATTGTATTTCTTGTCGCCTGCTTCATTTACTGCATTTTTATGTTTTCTTCTTTCATCAATCAAATTCATTATCTGCTGCGTTAGTCAAGGATTTCTATTATTCCTCGTCTTTTTTCCTACTTGATCCTCTGGTGCCTTCACGTTCCATCTCAAAGCTACCAGTTCTTTTTCTACTGTATTCCTTTCCCTTATTCTTGTCAATCATTCCCTAACACTCCCTCTGAAACTCTCTATAACCTCAGGTTCTTTCAGTTTATCCAACTCCCGTCTCCTTAAATTCCTTCCTTTTTTGCAGTTTGTTGCGTTTTAATCTACAGTTTGTTCCGGCGTAACCTTAAGTGCCAGAACGAAGACGAACAGAAGACCAGAGAAGGCGTTGAGGAAACGTTCGCCAATGATGCCCGGAATTGGACCGAGCCGGGCCAAGAGCGCCTCCTGCCAGCCGCGGCCCCTCAGATCGTCTCCGTATACTGACAGTATAGGAACAGTTGTAGGCCGGACTCAGTACCGCAGATTCAGTTATCACTGAGGTGTGTCAAGTTGCAGGAACTTCGTCCATAGCGACGAACATTTACTGTTTGCAGGTCGCCTCTCGAAAGCGACATTCGCTGTTATTAAAGTTCTACCCTCTACCTTCGTTCAGAATTGCATGAAAGGTTAAATAATGAAACTGAGCCAAGCGATCGAAATAGAAAATTAAATGGCTGGTATTAAAGTCACCACTTATTCCTGACTTGCAAAATCACCTGACCTGAACCCCAGAGAAAATATATGGGACATGTTGCAACCGCGATTAAAACACCGACACCCAGTTTGGTGATCAGATCCGCAACGAGCGGAATAACCTGGATACGAAGTATCTGCACAACCTTTTGGACTCGCTTGGTAACCGGATCCAGGCGGTTATCAAATACAGAGGTGGAATTACACGGTATTAAATGATGCTTCTAATGATTTCTCTAGGAGCGGCTAACTTTTTGTCCGATGAGCTTAGCTGGCAACAGTATCAACCAGCAGTAAGGGACACGCAGTCTGGACTTTGGTTGACGTGGGCCATATCGGAACTGCGCTACGGGCGATTCTCGTGTCTGTGACTCTTACTCTATAAGTTCGTCCGCACAGTGCAACGGTACTAAGAACGGTGAGGCCCCCACAACATTGTGCAACGGTATCCGCAGCCCTCATTTCTATATGAGACAGTGCTTCGTAGAATTTGGTGACTGGTACGACGCTAGAGACAGAAGTAGTCTCTAGTAATCCTAAATCGTTTGAAAGTAATATGCACAGACTACCCAATATATTACACCGCGATCTCCAAACAAACCATTTACAAAAAACACACACAAAAATTGTTTTTGGAGTGATTAGCATCTTCTTAGTTTCTAAGTTTGTCATCCACAGGACGTAAAAAAGTAATCTTCTTTCCTCCTTTTTCCAGTCTTGACAGAATTCAAAATATAATATAGAAAATAGCTTTCACTTGATAGACTAGTGGAAATATAAATTAATAAATACATAATCAGTACCTCCATTGAAAAATAAATGTAAGAATTACACAAAATGTCAATAGAGCTCTTGTCGCATAGGAGCAAAAAAAGAGTAACTAAACTATAAATAATTTAACAGATTTTCTTCAGGCTCAGGAATGAGCCCATTTAAATATTACGCAACTGCTATTCGTTCAACTAACTCCCTTGCACTGCAATACGTTATACGAATGTCAATGTAAAGAATACTGAATGACAGACGCGTAATACAGAATGATGTAATAATAGCAGCCACAGCATTAAATAAATATATGGATAGCACGGAGTCTACGCAAAATGCCTCAGGAGATCCTAAGGAAACAGTTTTCAAATCAATCTGTTGAAAATCTCGGTCTAAACCACAACAATACTGGAGAGAACCTCTGAATGGCTAGCTACACACCAAACATGTTTCCTGAGCTGCCGTATTACGTAGATAGAACTTATTTGATATGAGTACCTCAGGGTAATAATATTCTTTAAGTTTCTGTTGTATAAAGCATTGCAAATACATGTGAGAACTGTGAATTGGTATCCCTTCTTCATCCAATATTCTATAATATTCACGATATTTTTTAATAATATGCGTAATTTTGAGCTTGATGTGTTGTATTCGGGCCAGTCCATTTGGCTTATGCCGTAATATTCCTTTGCTGTTCCACATTTTTCGATTATTTTATTACACTGGCAGTAAGGAAGACAACTGAACCAAGGACACACAAATCTGTGTATACTCATCGCGTCATCAATTAAAAAAGATAAAAAAAACCGTGGAAAATGGCAACAACGCCTAAAAGCACAATTCTTCGAAACGATGTACGTAAAATAACTTAAAACATGGAATCGTGATGTCAATCAGATGTGTTACACAGTAATACCTTGTAAATCAATTACAAACTAATATCCAGTAGACACTTAATAATTTTTTGTTTAGAATTTGTTTATTTAATAAACACATATAGACCTCTTGATATCGTAGTTATATTTCCTTCAACTAATATCAGTCTAGTTTGTGTTTTCTCGCTTTACTTATGATGGGAGCAAGCTGCACAATATGAGAAAGACATATCTGGCAAGATGATGGTTCAACAGCTACACAATTTTCTACAAAGTCCATGAATAGTTTCGGGGACTTCCATCTTTATCATCAATAGGTATACAATGTCTCTACATGACTTTAAGGCCAATGTGATGTATTACACGTTATTTCCCTAGAGAAGACTATTACGCGCTACACACCAAGGCACCCACTTAAAGAATGGGAACATTTATTTGAACCGCTTTAGTAGGTTTCCCACGGCCGGGATGTACAGAAAACAATATCGCCCATATAATTACTTTTCTATTTTTGTGCATAAGGGGCGACCAAAAGGTTTCTGCTTGAGGCCATTGCTGCAGTGCACTGGGTCTTCGTTTTAACTGAAGACATTGAAATATCTCCAACACTACGCATTGGATCAAAAGAAAGCTATCATTCCACTTTGTTTGTGTCTGAGGGGGACATCCAACGATATCACACTCGATGCCCCTCATTCCACCCTGTGCGTGGGTGGCGGGAGGCATCTTTGAAATCTTCAATGGAAACCCCCGCTTTTTATTGCAGATTACCATTTTACGACAATATCTACAAACATTTTGTCTGAAGCATTTCCTTCGTTTTGCCACAGATGGTGTTGTAATAGGAGGAATAGAAACGGCTACGCAGTAGTAATTTACGACCTGCTACTCAATGACCCTTGACTATCCAATGGCACGTGGGACCCCACCGCCATGCTGCGAGGGTAGAACATGCCAGTATTTCATAACTTATGACTGGAAACCGCATTTGCAACATTGTATTCCTCCGACATATTGAAGAAGGAACTACTCGACGCACCACCGAAGCTGTGTAACGTGCTACAACATATCATAACAGGATGTACACTGCTATCGGGGATCATCTATCGTGCAGACGTAAAAGAGGTAGCACTTCTGTACATTACAGTACTTGCGCAGTGACTGAGTGTTTGTGTTGTCCTCATCATTTCATCATCATCATTCGTGACAGTGGATAGATTAGACTGTGAAAGAAACTGGACCGGGAAAAAATTGGGACTTTGTACGGGCGCTGATGACCGCGCAGTTCAGCGTCCCATGAGCCAAACATCATTATAATACTTGCGCAGTGTTTATTGCCCGCACACTCGCCTATCATTTGGAGAATAGACTGGAAGTGGACGGTGAATGCTGCAACCACAGAAGAAAGAATTGAAATGATAATGATTTACGGAGAATGTAGGGGAAATGTTGAGCCTGCTGTTGCCTTGTATGCCGAGCACTTTCCAGAGAAAGCTCTCTCTCTTCCGTTCTTTAACAACGTTGTGAATGCTTTTATGTCTGATGGCATCATACAGACCGGCAAAAGGAAATGAAGCAAACGTTTTACAGAAGAAGATAATGAAATAGGTGTACTAGCGGCAGTGCACCACAACCCACGCATAAGCACACGGCAATTACTCCGCGATTCCTGTATGTCCGTAGGCAGTACTGTCACGATACTGCATCGTCTTAAGTATCATCCACAACATGTATCACCGCAACGAGAATTTCATGGCGCGATTTCCACAGCCGTGTAGTTTTTTATCAATAGGGACGTCAAAAAACGGAAACGACCCCAAATTCCTTTCCCATGTACTATTTTCCGATGAGTCTACATTGACAAACCTCGGTACCGTTGTTGTTGTTGTTGTTGTGGTCTTCAGTCCCGAGATTGGTTTGATGCAGCTCTCCATGCTACTCTATCCTGTGCAAGCTTCTTCATCTCCCAGTACCTACTGCAACCTACATCCTTCTGAATCTGATTAGTGTATTCATCTCTTGGTCTCCCTCTACGATTTTTACCCTCCACAGTGCCCTCCAATACTAAATTGGTGATCCCTTGATGCCTCAGAACATGTTCTAACAACCGATCCCTTCTTCTGGTCAAGTTGTGCCACAAACTTCTCTTCTCCCCAATCCTATTCAATACTTCCTCATTAGTTATGTGATCTACCCATCTAATCTTCAGCATTCTTCTGTAGCACCACATTTCGAAAGCTTCTATTCTCTTCTTGTCCAAACTATTTATCGTCCATGTTTCACTTCCAAACATGGCTACACTCCATACAAATACTTTCAGAAATGACTTCCTGACACTTAAATCTATACTCGATGTTAACAAATTTCTCTTCTTCAGAAACGCTTTCCCTCCCATTGCCAGTCTACATTTTATACCCTCTCTACTTCGACCATCATCAGTTATTTTGCTCCCCAAATAGCAAATCTCCTTTTCTACTTTAAGTGTCTCATTTCCTAATCTAATTCCCTCAGCAGCACCCGACTTAATTCGACAATATTCCATTATCCTCGTTTTGCTTTTGTTGATGTTCATCTTATATCCTCCTTTCAAGTCACTATCCATTCCATTCAAATGTTCTTCCAAGTCCTTTGCTGTCTCTGACAGAATTACGATGTCATCGGCGAACCTCAAAGTTTTTACTTCTTCTCCGTGGATTTTAATACCGACCCCGAATTTTTCTTTTGTTTCCTTTACTGCTTGCTCAATATACAGATTGAATAACATCGGGGAGAGGCTACAACCCTGTCTTATTCCTTTCCCAACAACTGATTCCCTTTCATGTCCCTCGACTCTTATAACTGCCATCTGGTTTCTGTACAAATTGTAAAGAGCCTTTCGCTCCCTGTATTTTACCCCTGCCACCTTTAGAATTTGAAAGAGAGTATTCCAGTCAACATTGTCAAAAGTTTTCTCTAAGTCTACGAATGCTAGAAACGTAGGTTTGCCTTTCCTTAATCTTTCTTCTAAGATAAGTCGTAAGGTCAGTATTGCCTCACGTGTTCCAATGTATCTACGGAATCCAAACTGATCTTCCCCGAGGTCGGCTTCTACTAGTTTTTCCATTCGTCTGTAAGGAATTCGTGTTAGTATTTTGCAGCTGTGGCTTATTAAACTGATAGTTCGGTAATTTTCACATCTGTCAACACCTGCTTTCTTTGGGATTGGAACTATTATATTCTTCTTGAAGTCTGGGTGTATTTCGCCTTTTTCATACATCTTGTTCACCAGATGGTACAGTTTTGTCAGGACTGGCTCTCCCAAGGCCGTCAGTAGTTCCAATGGAATGTTGTCTACTCCGGGGGCCTTGTTTCGGCTCAGGTCTTTCAGTGCTCTGTCAAACACTTCACGCTGTATGGTATCTCCCATTTCATCTTCATCCACATCCTCTTCCATTTCTATAATATTGTCCTCGAGTACATCGCCCTTGTATAGACCCTCTATATACTCCTTCCACCTTTCTGCTTTCCCTTCTTTGCTTAGAACTGGGTTCCCATCTGAGCTCTTGATGTTCATACCAGTGGTTCTCTTATCTCCAAAGGTCTCTTTAATTTTCCTGTAGGCAGTATCTATCTTACCCCTAGTGAGATAAGCCTCTACATCCTTACATTTGTCCTCTAGCCATCCCTGCTTAGCCATTTTGCACTTCTTCTCGATCTCATTTTTGAGACGTTTGTATTCCTTTTTGCCTGCTTCATTTACTGCATTTTTATATTTTCTCCTTTCATCAATTAAATTCAATATTTCTTCTGTTACCCAAGGATTTCTACTAGCCCTCGTCTTTTTACCTACTTGATTATCTGCTGCCTTCACTACGTCACCCCTAAAGCTACCCATTAATCTTCTACTGTATTTGTTTCCCCCATTCCTGTTAATTGTCCCCTTCCGCTATCCCTGAAACTCTGTACAACTTTTGGTTCTTTCAGTTTATCCAGGTCATATCTCCTTAAGTTCCCTCCTTTTTGCAGTTTCTTCAGTTTTAATCTACAGGTCATAACCAATAGATTGTGGTCAGAGTCCACATCTGCCCCTGGAAATGTCTTACAATTTAGAACCTGGTTCCTAAATCTCTGTCTTACCATTATATAATCTATCTGATACCTTTTAGTATCTCCAGTGTTCTTCCATGTATACAACCTTCTTTCATGATTCTTAAACCAAGTATTAGCTATGATTAAGTTGTGCTCTGTGCAAAATTCTACCAGGTGGGTTCCTCTTTCATTTCTTAGCCCCAATCCATATTCACCTACTACATTTCCTTCTCTCCCATTTCCTACTGCCGAATTCCAGTCACCCATGACTATTAAATTTTCATCACCCTTTACTTTCTGAATAATTTCTTTGATTTCATCGGTACCGTTAACCGGCATAAATACATTACCGGAGTGTGGACAATCCCCACTGGTAACGTCAAGCCGACCATCAACGTCCTTGATCGGTTAACGTATGGTGTGGCATCATTGGGAACGGACTCATTCGTCCGTATTTTATCGTCGAAACGTCGAATGGACTCAAATATCGAACGTTTTTGAAAAGGGAACTACGAAACTACTGCAGAATGTTGCCCTCGGCGCTCGACAACGCATGTGGTTTCAACATGACGGTTGCTCAGCGCATTACGTAATTGAAGCACGGGAAGTAATAGGTCGTATTTACACTTGTCGGTGGATCGGCAGAGGTGGCCCTTTTAATTGCCCCCTTAGGTCGACGGTCCTAACGTCGCCGGTTTTCTTTCTGTGGAGATATTTAAAATACAAGATGTACCAGCCAGTGCCAATATGCCGTGAAGACAAGGTTGAACGCATCAGGAACACATGTGCTGTCATAACGGCATATATGCTTCTGTCCTGTGTACGGTCATTTGAAAAGTGGATCACAAAATGTATAGAAGTTGGCGATACTACGTTTCAATACTTACTCTAATTGGAAAAGAAGAGTGGCGTTCGCCTCGCGCAACGGCGACAGTAGAGCGTCGTGTAGTCCCCTGTTCAGTATGTCGGACGAATACAATGTTGCGAATGGGGTTTCCTCTTAGAAGTAACGAAATACTAAACTGCCCTACCTTCACAGCATGGGGGTGGAGTCGCACTAGCTATTCGATATTCATGGGTCATTGAATAGCATATCGTAAATTACGATTGTGAATCCACTTGCATTCCTTCGATTACAGAATCAAGAAAATCCTTCAGACAAAACCGATGTAAATTTTGTCGTAGAATCATACTGTTATGCTTTTCTTGGTTGCCAAATAACAAACACCGGTAGACATCCATGGGAGAATGAAGACTGTGTATGGGGCAACACGTCTGTCGAAAACCACCATTGTGGAATAGTACTGCAAGTTTCATGGGGTGTTGTTGCTTCATGATAACCCACGTCCCCATATTGCAAGTATCGTCACTGAAAAGTTACGCCAACTTCGGTGGGAGACACTAGAGAACCTGCCCTACAGTCCTGATCACTTTCCAGGTGATTATCACGCATTAGGTCACTTAAAAATCCTTGAAGGATCGACAGTTCTTGTTGTACGAGGGTGTGCAGCAGGAAGATACAGATTTCTTCATGCAGAAGGACAAGGATTTTTACCAATCGGGTATCTTCAACCTGGTGCGTCGGTGGAACGATTGCCTCAATGCTCACGATGATTTTGCCTGATTGGCACACCGATTCTGGACTGTACGGAAACTTCTTTATCTCACCTTATATACGATTTTTTAATGATTAGTCTCCTGCTTAGTCCTCGCAGGACTCAATGAATATGGCTTCAGGAAGAGGATGTTACGAAGACGAACATGTAAGTCCTTACAAAAATTCACAATACATTTCCTAATTTATTATAGTCATAAGACTGTCTTGAAGACACACTAACACGTTCACGAGGCGTTTCCAACAATATTTTTAAAATTACTTTATTCTTCCGATTTAAAAGAGGGAACAAGTGGGAAACCGTCGCTTCAAACCGTTGCATCAAACTGATTTCATTGTTCCGGTATATAGTCAGAACATCATACCCACTCTGTCTGGCTCATTCATCTTGGGTTATATAATGCATATTTGTTAGTTTAAAAAATCTTACACAAAATAAACTCTGTGGCATTCACAATTGTCACTGCTGTGGACCATATCTATTTAATGAAGACATTTAACGTAAAGTTCATAACTGCAGCTATCTTACTCCTTGTCTAATTACCGTGTGGGCGGGAAGGAGAGGGGAAGGCTATATCACTTAGTTCAAGAACATTTTCTTGATGGAAAACAAACTGAGAAGATACTGTAATGAGAAGTAGGAACTCAAAGTGGTACATGGCCAGTTTTCTCTGAAATTGTCATCCCAACATAGTTCGACATATTTTGTGCTCAGTTTCTCTGATCTAGTAGACCATCATTGAAGTTGCGTAGTAACTGCAATCAAGATTCAGTACCTCCAGCGACTTTCCTTTTATTACTTTCTGCTTGCTTCTCTTCTTAATATTTTTTGGGGTCAGTACAGTTGAAAGCCTGCAGGGTGGCGAGCAAAAGGTTAGAATACTTTTAAGAGGAGTGAGATAACGTAAATATATTCTGAATCCGAGGTGATGCTGCAGGCTCAGATAGATAAACAGGCATTCATTTCCATTATTCCATTCTTTCCAGGCGGGAAGTGGGACGGTCGCTTTCTGTTCGCGAAACACAGTATTGCTTGCAAAAGACTTTTAGCAATAGGCTGCTGGACATTTGATGAGGCGAGTCTGGTGGTCACAGAGAGAAGGATGTTTCCACTCGAGTTCTGAGAAAGAGAGCTGAACTTTCAATATCCAGCTAATACCGCCACTGCCTCCCGCATTAAGCTATTTGTGTGGCAAGATGCACCATCGGCGATTCAGTAGGGACGCTATAATAGTTCGCCCCCTCCAGGAGCAAGTCATTCCGTTTTAATACTTCGCAGCCAGCCAATTTGCTTTCAGTAAGTATACACTTTGGCGATCTCAGTGGTGTTCGATCCTGTTTTTTTGATGTTCTGCCTTTGATTCACTAACAGTGCTTTCAGTCATTGTTCTTATTCATGTTACTATCCTCTTACGTTTGCATTTGTCATGCCCACTCACTTTTTCTCACAGCTCACCATCAAAACTGCTCGTCCTAATATTTAAGCCGGCCGGAGTGGCCGTGCGGTTCTAGGGGCTACAGTCTGGAACCGAGCGACCGCTACGGTCGCAAGTTCGAATCCTGCCTCGGGCATGGATGTGTGTGATGTCCTTAGGTTAGTTATGTTTAATTAGTTCTAAGTTCTAGGCGACTGATGACCTCAGAAGTTAAGTCGCATACTGCTCAGAGCCATTTTGAACCTAATATTTATTGTTCAGTTGTTTATCCCAGTGGATAACTCTTTGTTTTATTGTTTTACCGATAATAAATCTGATTGTTTTACTGATCACTTGCTCCCATTAATAGATTAATCGATCCATCCTCTCATTAAAATGTTTATGTGTGTGGTGTTGTTCCAATACTGTCATGTTTAATCGAGTCATCTCTATTAATTATCATTCAGTAAGACGTTTCTGTTGTGCGACATTGTTATTTCCTTTAATTAAGTTGCATGATAATATGGGGCGCTTCGCTTCTCTGTTGGTCGCAAGAGATCGGACTTTAGTGTCGTAGAGGTATGCAAAACAGCACAAATATCACCGCACGTAAGACAAGGTGAGTGAGCTGACAATGATTACGAACATTGTTGTGGAGATGAAGCAGCGAGTAGTATGATTAATCAATTATTCAAAAACAGTCTTAATCGCATTTATTATTATTATACCGCCAACCGGTTTCAACCCGACGTAGGGGTTATCTTCTGAGCGTTTACAGCATATGGTGTGTTGGGGCTTATGGGCGCTCAACATCGAGGTCATCAGTTTACAGCATAGGTCGACTGCTGGTGGTGTCACTCCTGTCTACGTAACGGCAGGAAACTATGACATAGAAAGACTGTTTTTCAATAATTGAATGATTACAAAGCCGTTTCCTCAGTGTAACAATGCTGTTGGCACGGGATGAGATGGCGGGCGCTCCGTATCGCGTGATGGTCGGGCCTGACCGAATTGTTGGTTACATAGCTGCCTACATAAGCACACAGGGGAAAAATGGACACTCCCAGAACATACCACCATAAAACCTTATAACACTCCACCTAGCCTTGATAATCATCTCATTTCGGCAGGGAAGAGGCTCCATAAGTTCCTTCAGGTGTTCCTTATCAAGCTGAAGCCACTAATTTTCGACTAGACCCCGTAGAGTTACCGAACCGCGGGAATACTGATAGCTACGTATCACCAGGTATTCTAAATACGTGATAGGGCGCCTGAAAGTATGCTTGCAGATTTGTGAACACAGCTGATGTCATCTTGGAAGATGGAATAGTCCACAGCATGCTCATCTTGAAGTAATGGCAACATTTGGTCGTCAACATTATTGAGTGGGTCCAAGTGCCACAACGTATTTATTTACACAAGTAGCGCCGTTATCGATAACGAGCCGGCAAATTCATCTTCAGATGGTTGTTCACGTTTGTATTACATTGTTCTTGTATGCATTAGATATTGGCTGTTATCTTTTCCAAGAACTGATGTAAACAACAATACATGTGATATGGCCGCGAAAAGCCATCCAAAGATGAACTTCTCCTTTCGAAATCGGTAACGTCGCTCGTTGTATAAATTAATTGCAATATTAACAGTGGGTAGTTGCTGCTTTTTCTTTGAAAGGATAAACTCAAAAAAATGGTTCAAGTGGCTCTGACCACTATGGGACTTAACATCTTAGGTCATCAGTCCCCTAGAACTTAGAAGTACTTAAACCTAACTAACCTAAGGACATCACACACATCCATGCCCGAGGCAGGATTCGAACCTGCGACCGTAGCAGTCCCGCGGTTCCGGACTGCAGCGCCTAGAACCGCACGGCCATCGCGGCCGGCGGATAAACTCATATTTTGTACATAGCCACGTTTTGAAAAATGGCAATTTATGTTTTGCTAGTGATAAGTACAAAAAAAAACAATATTAAGTCATTAACACTTACAACTGTGGTATTTTTAACCATCACGACTACTCATATCTTTAAATTTTTGAATTCAAGGCGGAAGCTGAGCTCGGTACAAAGGCAATGCTCTAGTTAATAACACATACTTGAAAGAATGTTTCCATGTTTTGGCACCTGGATCAAGTCTAGAGACAAGCAACAGAGTACCGAGAAAACAACAAAACTGGAAACGTATTTAGTGAAAAAACGACACTAAAACGTTTTCCAGTTCGACTGTTCAAATGATCTTTCGCTAGATGCCTCACTCGGTTCACAGCGTTCACTAGGATACTGTTTGAGATAGCCTTGCATTCGTTGGCAGCAGCGATACATGTCGAGTCTGAAACCGATTGGCATTGACAAGGTGTGGCACTCGTCTCCAGAACTTGTCGGTTAGGATCTCTTTACGAGCCTCGTTCTTAGTCCGTGGTACTTTGCTGCTTACTTGTCGTTGGAAAACTTATATGGAGTAGCATTCTTACGGAGTGACACTTGCGTGGAGCCTGGGGCTTTTGCTGGGATAAGCGGATTTGCACAGGCACACTAACGAGCGAGGTGGCGCAGTGGTTAGACACTGGACTCGCATTCGGGAGGTCGATGTTTCAATCCCGCGTCCGGCCATCCTGATTTAGGTTTCCGTGATTTCCCTAAATCTCTCCAGGCAAATGCCGGGATGGTTCCTTTGAAAGGGCACGGCCGACTTCATTCCCCGTCCTTCCTTAATCCAATGAGACCGATGACCTCGCTGTCTGGTCTCCTTCCCCAAACAACCCACAGGCACACTAAGAAGTCAGCAGCATAGCACAGCATGCCGTAGTCTGCTACACGTCGTCAGAAGGAAGGAGTATGAATGGATGGATGTTGCTGCATGTCATTTGTCTACTCTTCCGCTCCAACGATTTGGTGTTCAGTGTCTGTCCATACAGATTTTAATTCACAGAATCTCTCAAGGGGAATGCTGCGGTGATTTCCTAGAAGACACATGGTCTCTGAGACAGTCTTGTCAGTCTTCATTAGCGATTTTTTTTACAACTTTCAAGTCATATTTAGCTGACTTTGTATCGTTTCTAAGGAAAACCACGAGGAGGTTGTCTCATTTCTTCCTACATTAAAGTTTTTACTAGATTGCCAATGAATATGTTGTGTTTTAAGCAAATTCTAAGTTTTTCATAACTTCCACACTGTAATTTCTACACTGTAATTTCTGTATGTAAGTCACTCAAGTCGGATATGAGTTTTAAGCTAACGTCATTTTAGAGTATCTTTAATGCCCTTGCAATACCCTCGTTAGTCTTAATTGCTGAGTCCTTCTTTTTTTAGCAAGAAATTTAAAAATAATAGGTCAGAAGGGTCTCCGTCTTCTCGAAGATTTTTGTGATAAGCAAACATTTGAATGAACATTTGATATTAACATATCTATCGTTTGGTTCCATCCTTCACGGACGTTGTTAGCGTATCGGCACCTTCCACTGCAGTTCCGCATATCTCTTTGCCATATGCTTGTTATCGAGTCACCGGTTCAGTAATAGTCGTGTAGATTCTGATACTTCTGGTTTTCAGACGTGCTGTCCTATATACACAGCCAACCATTATCTATCATTTCCAGGTGGAGATATGCTAGATCTCAAACCATTCTTATGTAACAATGTTTTTTTTTGTTTTCCCTATAGAAAAGGACAAGGCCGCAACGCTGAACTTGTTTCAAAGAAACATTGATTAAAATGAAAACTGCAACCCATAATCTCTGTTTAAGGAAACAAACTTCTAGCTGCTTGGGTGATAGTTTCGCAGTCCATTATGGAAGAAGCAGGGTTGCATACAGGCACGTTGGTTTTAATAGTTAAATAAAATATCACATGTTTTCGCTTTTTGTTCGTTAGCAGAACGTGAAGAGCTGGAATAGTGTGTCTTTTCCCCCAAAAATTTGTAGAATCGGAGTAAAGTATAAACAATTATCCAAACTACTAGGTCTTTGGAACATTCCACGCATAAAGAATTATTCACAGCTGGGAAAGAACTGTTTCTGCTATTTAGTTGATATGTCATTGCCAGGAGATCCTACGGATAGTCTGGCTGCCTGTAATCACTGTTGCTCAATTAGCACCACCCAGGAGGCACGTGTAGGTTATTTTAAGGTTAAACCTACGGACGTGAGCAACGTTACCTCCCTTCGCCTTCTTAACTTAGCTCAGAAGTTGAGGACTCCAAACAATGTCCGCCATAAGCTATGCGGAACTACCTGGGGATCTTCAGAAACCATCCTGCGATCTTCAGCTCTGGGCTTGGTGTACTCAAGTGCTGAGTATTGTGCACCTGTTTGGACGAGCAGTCATCCTACAAGGCTTGGTGAGACCCAGCTGAATACTACAATGCGCATAATATCTGGTGCAATCAGATCTACTCCAGTTTATTGGCTTCCACTGTTAACCGGTATAATGCCTCCTCATCTACGCAGATGTGCTGGCCTTATGACAGAATTCGACAAGATCTCCAGGAATTCTAACCTACCCGTGCACTGAGACCTGCCACTTTTAAATCGTAAGAGACTGAAATCACGCTATCCAACTCTGTGCTATGCTGCTGACATGGTTGCTAAGGATTTCAAACCTCTTGAAGAATGGAAAGGTCGATGGGAAGCACTGACAGATGTGCACCTGCATAACATCTTCTCAGGTGCTAAACTTCCAAGTGGATTCGACCTACCACGCAAGACCTGGACTACTCTCAACAGAATCCGTACTGGCCATGGCCGATGAAGGGATGCTCTTTTTAAGTGGAAGAAGCTGCCTAATCCAGCATGTGACTGCGGGTCTCCATACCAGACTGTTCACCACATTGTCAGTGAATGCAGGAATCGAGCCTATCACGGCGCTAAAGAGGACTTCCTGCTAGCAACTCCAGATGCAGTGCGCTGGATTGAAGGAATGTATATTCAGTTGTAAAGACAACCTTAAGTTTCTTGTGTGTCAATATGTACACATGTATATGTATTTTAATTTCACGATATGTCTGTATTAGCCATACGCTAAATAATAAACACAGCTGGAAAAACATGATTTTCTCTTTTCGCTGCTAGACGCCATTATTCAATCATTCTTGCCCCTGTGGTCATCCGTAAATAAAAATTTGCTGCTATTGTTCAACAATAAACTATTTTCTACCAAGAATATTCCTCCATAATCTGCCGGATCTTGAGTAGGTTCCATGTACATAAACCTGATACACTGCAGTTACTGTTTCGCACACCTATGTGATGCTAACTAAATATGTTACTCGTAGCCTCGACTGTAGCCCTACTTCACAAAGTAAATTGATGAAATTGTAGTACCTGTTTCTTCTGAAGTTGCATTTAGAAAGATGTTTTCGCCCTTGTTTGCTGATTCTCTGGAGTTCAGTAATGGCTAACTTCATCTGAAAGTGATTTATTTTTATTGGTTAATAGTTGTTTACATTTATTCTTCATTTCGTAAACACAACGCCAGTACGTTTCTACTTTGGTGGTATAGTGCGCTATCTAAGGATGTCCTTTGTAAATCCATCCTCACAACACTTGTGAGGCATGTATGTCACCTTGGTCTTTAAAAAATTGTTAACTCCATACTTTCATATATCGATATGCACGTACCTCAGAGCAAGCCACGCTGACCCACTGCCTTTGGATGTGTTGCTAAACCGTCTCTGCCTGAGGGCGCTAATAGAGACAGATACTTATTAGTCGAGGTTTGATGAGAAGCAAACGTGGAACTAAATGACCAGGAAATTTTTATCAGGAATTTAGCTGTTAAATATTGAATACGGATTTGATGGAAATGATTGAATAAGACAATGAATTTTGAAAAGAGTTTTGTAAAGAGTTGTGATTCAAGGTAAATCGATAGTTTTCCATACTTGCGCTTAGTTAGCGCTCTGTAGCAAAATTAAATGTCGTACCGCAATTTGGTTGAAACACATCTTGTGGATTGCACACAGCCAGGGACGTTAGTTTTCCTTCCCCAAATATACATTTTTGTGAAAGTAAAGATATCATTTTGGGTAGGGTAATCTTTGTGTAAAGTAAATTTTTTGAATAATCGACATGTTAAAAAAAAGTGTTACTTTTGTATAAAGTCAGTATTGTTCATGATCTTGGAAATCAAGCTATAAAGTGATTCTTTGCTTTGAATTGCTTTTGAAAACATCGTTTGTAGAACATTGGTGCCCAAAATTATTCTCATGGAAGAAATTTTATGTTGCTTGCGTCCGCATTGCACGTGGCGACACACATCCTTTTGAATGCCATTTTATAGTTTACCATTTTAGTTTAGCTTTGCTTCGGCGCTGCTTGCTGCGCTCCTAACCCCAGTGAAAGTTTTTACCATACCGAGATAAGTGCAAGAATAGTTCAGGATCATAGTCGCAGTTACACTACTCATACAGAACAGTGCCTTTACACAGTTAATCAGTGATCAGTTGAGATAGTTTACATTCAGTTTGTAAATTATTTTCTTGTCATACAAAGTGCACATCCGTGAACAGTGTGATATACTCGTGTGTGAAACACTTATCGTATTTTGAGTCCTGTTTCATGAGTTAGGTACGTAAAGGAGCAGCGGAGTTTCATTAAAGTAATTTGGAAATTTGTTCAGACAAAATTTAGTAGTTCTTTCGACATCCCATATCTTCCAGATGTTGCAAACGGTCCACTGTGAGCCTGTCGCTGTGGCCGACTGGTTCTAGGCGCTACAGTCTGGAACCGCGTTGCTGCTACGGTCGCAGGTTCGAATCCTGCCTCGGGCATGGATGTGTGTGATGTGCTTACGTTAGTTAGGTTTAAGTAGTTCTAAGTCTAGGGGACTGATGACCTCAGATGTTATTGCTTAGAGCCATTTGAAACATTTTTGTCCACTGTGACCTTAGGCAATACAACACTGTTCACTCGACTGTGCAATACAGGGCTTAAGTAATCACATTTTTCAGTAATTAGTTTCGAGTACAAGCTCACTGCATTAGGCACACACAGTTTATAGAACAGAAAAATTCACTCTTAGAACACGGAACACTACTTGCCAGTTATAGATCAACTGTGGTATAGAACTCTGGGAGAAAGCCACGCATCACAGCTGTTTGTCAATGCACTGATTTACGGACACGTTTCTTGGCACAAGAAATTATCTTTCCCAGTAGTACGAGTCAGGTAGTTGCGGACAGGCTGGTGTATCAGTAGTATCACAAATTTAGTCCGCCTTGATGCAAAACACCTTGTAATTCTTTTAACTCTTTATTATCCCAAAGTAGTTCAAAAATGGCTCTGAGCACTATGGGACTTAACATCTGTGGTCATCAGTCCCCTAGAACTTAGAACTACTTAAACCTAACTAACCTAAGGACATCACACACATCCATGCCCGAGGCAGGATTCGAACCTGACTGTAGCGCCTAGAACCGCTCGGCCACTCTGGCCGGCCCAAAGTAGTTTCGGCGACAAATATCACCATCATCAGTGGGGTTTTATAATCTACAACATGCAGAAAATGGTATGGTTGTACAAACACAGTAAAACATTATTAAATTATTATAAATCGTCTTTTGAAATATAGTTTTATATTGATACTTTCATACTACCTTATTTATTGTATGCTACAGCATGTTTTAAACAACTATTGGCGCTGTTTGTGACATATGTTCTGTGCTCTTTTTTCTGTTGCCGTCTTTTTACTTAGCGAACATCATGTCATCTGCAACCATGTGAGCGGCTGATAGTAAACACATACTCAAAGGTGAACTTCGTAAGTCAGCAGTATATACTTGGGGTTGTGGTAGTGTTGTGGAAACCAGTTATTTTGGTGTGTATTTAGCTGTTGCATAGCTATTCGTGTACACACGTTCGTTGGATGGCGTGTGGCTGCTTTTTACACAGAAAAACAAAACTTTTGCACTTTGCTGTGATCCAGAATATTACGCCATCTTGCTGTTCGCGTGTGTATGCTACTTCTGGTACACCCTGTTAATACGTGCAAGTGTTCGAAAGTCTCTTTCCTTGTAGACAATTTGGGCAGTCTACGTTGATACACCAACAAATCGGGTACGGTCATTCACGGTGTGGTCACACGCACGTCCCAACACGATACTTCCTTTATGCCGTTGTGTCACGTCTCCATGTCACCCCATCCCAGTGTGCTCAATCGACACAGCCGACTGGTACAGATGCACCTCCTCACTGCCGTGGCCTACGTCAGCGGGAGGATGGATGCGGTAGCTCAGATGTGACGCTAGGACGAGGCAAGTTTTTGGGTCTGAGGAGGCGACTATAATGGTTCAGGAGAGCGTGCAGGTCCAGAGCAGAACCTCTGCATGCCGGCGACTATGTGCTCACACTCACGTCCAAACACGATACTTCCTTTATGCCGTTGTGTCACGTCTCCATGTCAGCCCATCCCAGTTTGCTCAGTGAACACAACCGACTGGTACAGAAGCACCTCCTCACTGCCCTGGCGTACGTCAGGTGGAGGATGGATGCGGTAGCTCATATGTGAAGCTAGGATGAGCCAGGTATTTGGATATGAGGAGGCAACTATAATGGTACAGGAGGCCGTGCAGGTCCAGAGCAGAACCTCTGCATGCCGGCGACGTCCTTGAGGAGCCACCGGAGGCGAGCGGCGCGGGGTTCAGCAACCCGGCGGGCATTCCTAGCGGCCGCTCTTGCCTAACGCCCCCGCGCGTCGACCTGACGCAGGGGAACGCCGGCCGCCCGCCGGCATCCCGGCTCGCAAGCAGGAAGAGCAGGCGACCGACACGTGCGCACTTCACGCTGCGCTGCCCGCTTCGTCGTGCAGCACTCTGCCGCATAGCGGTGCAACACTATCTGTACTACTAAACGGCTAAAGCCGTCCGCACACGGACAATGCTATCGAACGTCAACGTTGAGCAGTAATATCACAAATTGAGTCCGCCTTGATGCAGCACACACAGACAACACAGCAGACCACATCACTTCAGAAAGAGAGAGAGAGATGGTACACACTAACATTCAATAACAAAATATCACATAGAATAGGAAACATCTTAAAAAAGCAAGGGATCCCAATAACATTCAAAACAAACAATACAGTTCAGAAAAGACTAAGACCAGTCAGGAAAACCTCAGACAAATTCAGCAACGCTGGAATATATCAACTCACTTGCAACTCTTGTCATGTCCACTACATAGGGCAAACAAGCAGAAATTTCCGAGCGAGGTACACAGAGCACATCAGAGCTGTAAGAAGTGATAGCACACATTCAACTTTTGCAGAACATCTGTTGTTGTTGTTGTGGTCTTCAGTCCTGAGACGGGTTTGATGCAGCTCTCCATGCTACTCTGTCCTGTGCAAGCTTCATCTCCCAGTACGTACTGCAGCCTACATCCTTCTGGATCTGCTTAGTGTATTCATCTCTTGGTCTTCCTCTATGATTTCTACCCTCAACGCTGGCCTCCAATACTAAATTGGTGATCCCTTGATGCTTCATAACATGTCCTACCAACCGATCCCTTCTTCTAGTCAAGTTGTGCAAATAACTCCTCTTCTCCCCAATCCTATTCAGTACCTCCTCATAGTTATGTAATCTACCCATCTAATCTTCTGAATTCTTCTGTAGCACCACATTTCTAAAGCTTCTATTCTCTTCTTGTCCAAACTATTTATCGTCCATGTTTCACTTCCATACAAGGCTACACTCGTTACAAATACTTTCAGAAACGACTTCCTGACATGTTAATCTGTACTCGATGTTAACAAATTTCTCTTCTTCAGAAACGCTTTCCTTGCTATCGCCAGTCTACATTTTATATCTTCTCTACTTCGACCATCATCAGTTATTTTGCTCCCCAAACTGAAAAACTCCCTTACTACTTTAAGAGTCTCATTTCCTAATCTAATTCCCTCGGTATCACCCGACTTAATTCGACTACATTCCATAATCCTCGTTTTGCTTTTGTTGATGTTCATCTTATATCCTCCTTTCAAGACACTGTCCATTCCGTTCGGAGCTACTCGACCGAATAGTAGCGGCTTCGATCAAGAATACCGTCAAAACAGCCGGGAGAGCGGTGTACTGTCCCCACGTCCCTCCTATCCGCATCCTCCACGGCGGATGACACGGCGGTCGGATGGTGCCGGTAGGCCACTTGTGGCCTGAAGACGGAGTGCTTTTTTTTATGTCATCTGTTTGCGGCGCTCCGACAGACCACTGGGTGGGGGAGGATGTAGTTTAACAATTGCAAAGGACTGACTGAGATGGATAAGGCTGCACTAATAGAGCCACTAACAGAAGGTGAATTAATGGGGACACTCAAGAAAGGAGCGGCGCATAAATCACCAGCTCCGGATGAGATAACGTTAGTATTTTAACGGGAATTCTCGGAGATGATGATGCTACAGCGGGAGACCATGTACGATGAGCTACTGGGCGTTGAAATGCGCGTGTCGCCTGACTTTGTCATGGTAAGTCGCAGTGCGAATCAACACGGGCCGCTCACCACACCTAATAACGATTGCAAAATCTTCCCAAGATTGGTAGCGTCTCCTCTTAAATTGGCAATAACGAAGGCTATCTCCCCTGACGAGGCGTGAACTCAGCTTTAAGTGGATAACGTGCCATAGTAGCCCTTGCGGAAACGTGTCGAATGCGAGCAGCTCTAATATCGGTGGACTTCGATCGTGCATTCGACAGGGTAAATCATGATTTTTACCGTCAGTTATGAGCCGAATGTCGGTTCCATCTGTCTTCATCTCCACAGTTACGGGACTGATACGTCGGACTACATCAAACGTGATGGTAAACGGTCAGGAAAGGGGCCTAATTCACATTGACAGCTAGGTCCGCTTTCAGTGGCGATTTTTGTAACTGCACTCGAGCCTCTGATGTATGTTATGCGATGCTCTCTCAGTGGAATAACGCTATATGAAACCTTATTCATTTGTCGTGCCTATGTGGACAACCTGATACTCCAGAATGAGAATTTCGCTCTGCAGCGGAGTGTGCGCTGATATGAAACTTCTTGACTGATTAAAACTGTGTGCCGGACCGAGACTCGAACGTGGGACCTTTGCCTTTCGCGCGCAAGTGCTAGTTATGCAAGGTTCGCTTCTGTAAAGTTTGGAAGGTAGGAGACGAAGTACTGGCAGAATTGAAGCTGTGAGGACGGGTCGTGAGTCGTGCTTAGGTGGCGCAGTTGGTAGTTGCCAGCGAAAGGCAAAGGTCCCGAGTTCCAGTCTCGGTATGGCACACAGTTTTAATCTGTCAGGAAGTTTCAGTTTCAACCTGATACTCCATGTCCACTCTGAAGATGAAGTGTGCCAGGCTGTGCGGCAGCTCAGTAATTACGGGATGGCAGCAGGTAGTTTCGTTAACATGATGAAGCCAAGAATACTATACTCTGGATGACGACTGGAAGACATGTCACGATAGTTTCAGACTGTCGAAACACACCATAACATCAGCTATGATAGAAGAATATCAGTCGCCGTCGTTCGAATCACCGATAGCGGTTGGCAACATCTCGCCTTCTCTTCCTCGCGTAGTGTCATTTTTTGTTGATTATATTTATGTTCGTCTGGAAGCATCTGCCATGAGAACATGTACAACTCACGACGTATATCGTTGCTTGATGAGTTCTCACGGCCGGAACGTCACGGAAATCAAACATCCAATAAGAGCTTGGCAGCATATCTGACGAACAGCGCATACCCAACTATTGTCAACGACAGCACGATGGAAGTAGTGTATCCTCAAAAAAATGGTTCAAATGGCTCTGAGCACTATGGGACTCAACATCTGTGGTCATCAGTCCCCTAGAACTTAGAACTACTTAAACCTAACTAACCTAAGGACATCACACACATCCATGCCCGAGGCAGGATTCGAACCTACGACCGTAGCAGTCGCGCGGTTCCGGACTGCGCGCCTAGAACCGCGAGACCACCGCGGCCGGCAGTGTATCCTCACCAACAGTAAATCTGACACACGGAAACGGTTGTTCGCTATTCATATGGTTGATTCTCAGCTTTGCATAACCTGTGCACTACTGGACACGGAAGAACATAGTTTAATGTGCGTGGCGGTGAGGAACGTTTGAATGCTGACGCGTCAAATATTGGCCTTCCATCAATGAACCATCGATACAGAGATCACATCGGATACACTTTTTTTAACGGACATGACGTTCTTTCCTAAACATAAGACTCGCATTCGGGAGGACGACGGTTCAATCCCGTCTCCGGCCATCCTGATTTAGGTTTTCCGTTATTTCCCTACATCGTTTCAGGCGAATGGCGGGATGGTTCCTTTGAAAGGGCACGGCCGATTTCCTTCCCAATCCTTCCCTAACCCGAGCTTGCGCTCCGTCTCTAATGACCTCGTTGTCGACGGGGCGTTAAACACTAACCACCACCACCACTAAACATAAGACGTATGGATTTCTGGATGCTCAACGTAATACAATACATGCTTTCTCGAGATTGTATTGTCTGTGGTCTGTGATGGATTATTGAATATACCTGCAAGAACAATATGAGCTTATACACTATTGGCGATTAAAATTGCTACACCAAAAAGAACTACACATGATAAACGTGTGTTCATTGGACAAATATGTTATACTAGAACTGACATGTGATTACATTTTTACGCAATTTGGGTGCATATATCCTGCGAAATCAGTACCCAGAAAAACCACCTCTGGCCGTAGTAACGGCCTTGATGCGCCTGGGAATTGAGTCAAACAGAACTTGGATGGCGTGTACAGGTACAGCTGCACATGCAGCTCCAACACGATACCACAGTTGATGAAGAGTAGTGACTGGCGTATTGTGACGAGCCAGTTGCTCCGCTACCATTTACCAGACGTTTTCAGTTGGTGAGAGACCTGAAGAGTGTGCTGGCCAGGGCAGCAGTCGAACATTTTCTGTATACATAAAGGCCCGTACAGGACCTGAAACATGCGGTCGTGTATTATCCTGCTGAAATGTAGGGTTTCGCAGGGATCGAATGAAGGATAGAGCCACAGGTCGTAACACATCTGAAATGTAACGTCCACTGTTAAAAGTGCCGTCATTGCGAACAAGAGGTGACCGAGACGTGTAAGCAATGGAATGCCATACCATCAGGCCGGGTGATACTCCAGTATGGCGATGACGAATACACGCTTCCAATGTGCGTTCACCGCGATGTCGCCAAACATGAATGGGACCATCATGATGCTGTAAACAGAACCTGTATTCATCCGAAAAATGACGTTTTGTCTTTCGTGCAACCAGGTTCGTCGTTGAGTACAACATCGCAGGCGCTCCTGTCTGTGATGCAGCGTCATTGGGTAATCACAGCCATGGTCTCCGAGCTAATAGTCCACGCTGCTGCAAAGTCGTCGAACTGTTCGTGCAGACGGTTGTTGTCTTGCAAACGTCCCCATCTGTTGACTCAGGGATCGAGACGTGGCTGCACGATCCGTTACAGCCATGCGGATCAGATGCCTGTCATCTCGACTGCTAGTGACACGAGGCCGTTGGAATCCAGCACGGCGTTCCGTATTACCCCCCTGAAGAAACCGATTCCATATTCGGCTAACAATCATTGGATCTCGACCAACGCGAGCAGCAATGTCGATACGATATACCGCATTCGTGATAGGCTACAGTCCGACCTTTATCAAAGTTGGAAAGGTGATGGTACGCATTTCTCCTCCTTAGACGAAGCATTACAACAACGTTTCACCAGACAACGCAGGTCAACTGCTGTTTGTGTATGAGAAATCGGTTGGAAACTTTCCTCACGTCATCACGTTGTCGGTGTCGCCATCTGCGCCAACCTTTTGTGAATGCTCTGAAAAGCTAATCATTTGCATATCACAGCATCTTCTTGTTATCGGTTAAATTTCGCGTCTGTAGCACGCCACCTTCGTGATGTGGCAATTTTAATGGCCAGTAGTGTACGTTGTCATAAGATATGGAGATCTTACTTTGCCAACTAATAAGGAAGTGTGTATCACAACCCACCCAATATTTGTAGAATCCCAGAAATGAGACGACTTGCGGCAACGAACGTTTAAAGATGATAACGTACACGTTTTATGTTGGCATACTGCACGTTGAGAAGACGACTGGGCCCGGCTGTTGCCGCCGGATGTGATCGGATAATGTTTACGAGTCGTAAGAACGATTGTGAACGGCTATAACGACACACATAGCGTTCCGATAAATCGCCGGCATCCAAAATAGGGATGCCGCCCCAAAGGCGGGGATGATCAAGTTTATCCGGCTGGACGCAAGATTTATGCTCCATCACCGCATGCTGCTGGGAATATGAAATAAAAGTTTGCTTTCTTTTGACTCCTGCGCTTGACGAGGATTGTTATTTGTCTTTCTTCCTCCCCGAATATAAAATAGGTAGGTGGACATTATTTAAAAAAATTTCTTAATCTTCCTTCTACTTTTATTGATATTGGCCAGCCGTGGTGGTCGAGTGGTTCTAGGCGCTACAGTCTGGAAGCTCGCGACCGCTACGGTCGCAGGTTCGAATCCTGCCTCGGGCATGGATATGTGTGATGTTCATAGGTTAGTTAGGTTTTAGTAGTTCTACGTTCTAGGGGACTGATGACCTTAGAAGTTACGTCCCATAGTGCTCAGAGCCATTTGAACCATATTGATATTGAAATATTTATTATTTTTCAAGATTTTGTGATTTTTTGAAAAGAAGATTTGTATTATGTATGATCATTTTCGTCACAGTTCCTACATTGTTAACTAAATGTGGGAAATACATTTGTTTATGTATGTATGCATACAATAACTATAACGTTGTAAGTGAGGCGTTGCTGATTCACGTCTCACAGTACTCAAATATTTTTTTACTAACCTTCGCGTTTTCTAATAGGTTATGATGCTTTATTTATTACTGAAAGACAGGTATATTCTACCCTGAAGCAACAAAGAAACTGGTATGGGCAGGCGTATTGAAATACAGACATATGTAGACAGTCGGAATACGGCGCTCCGGTCGGCAACGCCTATGTACTCAACAAATGTCTGGGGCAGTTGTTAGATTGGTTACTGCTGCTACAATGGCAGGTTATCAAGATTTAAGAGTGTTTTAACGTGTTGTTATAGTCGGCGCACAAGCAATGGGACACAGCATCTTCGAGGTAGCGATGAAGTGGGGTTTTCCTTTATGACCATTTCACGAATGTACCGTGAATGTCAGGAATCCAGTAAAACACCAAATCTCCGACATCGTTGCAGCCGGAAAAAGATTCTGCAAGAACGGTACCAATGACGACTGAAGACAGAACAGCAACCCTTCTGCAAATTGCTGCAGGTTTCGATGCTGGGCCATCAACAAGTTTCAGCGTGCGAACCATTCAACGAAATATCATCGATATTGGCTTTCGGAGCCGAAGGCCCACTCGTGTACCCTTAATGACTGCACGGCACAAAGCTTTACGCCTCGCCTGGACCCGTCATTGATGACTGGAAACATGATGCCTGGTCGGATGAGTCACGTTTCAAATTGGATCGAGCGCACGGGTGTGTATGGGTATGGAGACAACCTCATGAGTGCGTGGGCCCTGCATGTCAGCATGGAACTGTTCAAGCTAGTTTAGGCTCTGTAATGCCGTGGGACGTGTGCAGTCGGATCGATATGGGACTCCTTATATGTCTACATACGACTCTGACAGGTGAGACGCACGTAAGCGTCTGTCTGATGTCCATTGTGCACTCTGACGGACTTGGACATTTCCAGCAGGACAATGCGACGCCCCACACATCTAAAATTGCTACAGAGTGGCTCCAGAAATACTCTTCTGGGTTTAAACTCTCTTATGGCCACCAATCGTCCCAGACATGTACATTATTGAGCATATCTGGGATGTCTTGTAACATGCTGTTCAGAAGAGTTATCCACCCCTTCGTAGTCTTACGGATTTATGGACAGCCCTGCCGGATTCATTGTGTCAGTTCCCTCCAGCACTTCTTCAGGCAATAGTCGAGTTCATGCCACGTCGTGCTGCGGCAGTTCTGCCTGCACGCTGGGACCCTACATGATATAAAGCAGGTGTACCAGTTCCTTTAGCTCTTCAGAGTGGTGCTCTTTCTGGAGAGTTAGTTTTTTTTTTTTGCACTATCTACCATAACAGTTGCGCTCTACCAAAACTACGATTCGGTAGTTTGGGTACGCTGCATAAATGACATAGTAAATGGTAGCATTATTGGTAGTACTGGTAGAACTGGCAGGGAAACAAACATAAAGGGATGTGTAAGAAAGAAACTGGTAGCCGACGACTTCTCTTTATTGTTTTTTGTTTTTGTTTTGTTTTGGTGTTTGGTTCCTACATAAATAGCACTTACTAACCACCAATAAACACCGAGTCGCAAGCTGGAATGTTGCAGTGACACGTGGTGCACATATCCTCGATTAGCTGACGACGTTCGGGATCCTCTAACAGTGACGAACTGAGTTTCCATGTGCCGTGGCTTCTCCACACAGTTTGCTGAGGGAGCGATATGGTACACAAATAAGCTATGTAATCGCTAAAGACAGTGCGCCATCGTTCAGCACCCACCACCTCATTCCGTAGGCCAACAGAAACGTATAACAGCTCAAGTCGGCTTGCCGAGTCATTAGTGAAAAATGTTTATCCCTCGCGATTACCACGGATCCACCCATGTGTCGGATTATCCAATTTCCCAGCATATCCCTTGTAGTTCACAACAGCTGTTCTAAAGTGGAGTTTGATCCTTTAGGGCGAATACACATTGAAGTCTCCAGCCGCCAATAGATGGTCGAATCCGCCGGTAAATAAGGGCAGGATCTCTTCTGGATAATACTTTGATCATGTTCGTCTGTTTTTTTGTGCCGCGTGCGTCGTAAACGTTGATGAAACTGATCCCATGAATTTTGTAGTCATTTACAATATCTAAAGTCATAAGTCTGGCCTCGAACAGGGACCCCTCCGGACCAATATCCCCAAACTAATGTCGTTGCCAGAGTTCGGCGCAAATGTAGGAGATGTAGTCGCGTACTTCCTGGAACGCGATAGTTCAGATTCCCTGCACCATCAGTATATCCGCATCTGACTCATAGAACATGTCCCGGAAATTTTCTCAGGTGATCTAATACTATTAACGCTAACTGTCCCTATTTTGTACGCGTTGACCCTGGTATCCGTCATCTTCGCACATAAATAGGTGCAAGTTGCTCCGTTGCCAAAGGCTGACTGTTTCTGGGTCTCTACTCATTACACTACACCGAGGTAAATGACAGATGATCTTACAATTTCCTGAAAGCTTTAATCGTAGATATGTTGTTAACTGGCATTTAATTAAAACAAATGCGTTTCCAATGGATCCTCAAAGGGCCGTTGCCTCGAAATGTAGTACTTTCATAATATGCAATATACTATAATTCCTTAACGACCAATTTGACGTTTCCCGCCATTTTACTACAACAAATCGTACAATTAACGACTTGTTTTCGAGAGATCCTCAATTTTCCGGTGCCCAGAAACGGCATATGTATGCAAATAGGCTTCAATTGAAAACCAATATGGCATCTCGCGACTCTGTACGGAAGACACACGTCGTTACGTGACGTAGGTGGCGTTCTTCCATCTCATTGGTCTATTTTCAAACGCACGCCATGTTAGATATCGCTGCGCACGTTCCGAGAGATTCCCCAACGTTCTCCTTCCTCTCTACGACAGCAGAAACTTTGTAACTTGCTGGTTGCCTGTCTAACAACTTCCAGGGGCCCCAAAATTTGATTTTCAGTATTTGGTGTAATTATTTACCAAAATTTAAAACTTTAAAATGCTGTCATTATTTGCTCATTAAAATGTATAATCCTATGTTAATCATTTAGGACATACAGACATGGAAAAAAGTATTCAGACCCAGGTCTCGGTATCTCACGGCCACCTGTGACTGATACATACACGGAATGTGTATCTGCGTATGTGCCATAGTGCAGGGAATATTTCGAAAGACGTTGACTATGCGAATGCCACCGTACCCTCTGCCGGGAACGATTAGTTCTGCTCTACCGTCACAGGCGTGTGTTTCACGTGGGACAAAACAAATCAGACGCCGCCCCGCTTGACTAGTAACTGCAGTCTGAAGGCACAACTCGACCGCAGCAAGCAGTCAGCGCACACTAGGCAGCTGTCTCGTACTACAGCAGAGCATAGGTCTCTTCAAAGAAGACCAACGTAGAGCTATGCCCCGTAAAAGTAGAGAAACGACAGCGGAAGAGCGAAGGCTTATTGTGCCGATGCATAGTGAGGGGAAGTCATATGCAGAAATAGGCAAGGTCGTCAACCGAAGTCGAAAAACTATATTTAGTGTCATCCAGAAAAGGAAAGGAAAAAAAAAAAAAAAAACTTAGAAATCGTCCACCACAGGGGCGTCCTCAGAAACTCACGAACAGAGACAAGAGGAAGATAGTTCGAATGACGAAAAACGACCCACGGGCAACGGCCTCTGCTATGGCGACAGAACTGGCAGGTGTTGGTACCGAAGTTAGGGTTAGAACAGCGGCGCAAATGCCTGAGCAATGTTCGATACAGTGCCAGTGTGGCAATGCGCAAACCGTTCGTGAATAAGTGTAACGCAAAAAAGATGATAGTTTTTCAATGGCTCTGAGCACTATGCGACTAAACTTCTCAGGTCAGCAGTCGCCTAGAACTTAGAACTAATTAAACCTAACTTACCTAAGGACATCACACACATCCATGCCCGAGGCAGGATTCGAACCTGCGACCGTAGCAGACGCGTGGTTCCGGACTGCGCGCCTAGAACCGTGAGACCACCGCGGCCGACGGATAGTTTTTGCAGAAGTATTTGTCGGCAAGGGTGCGACCTCTTGGCAGAAGATTCTGTCGGGTGATGAATGCAGGGTGTTGTGTGACGTCCTTAGGTTAGTTAGGTTTAAGTAGTTCTAAGTTCTAGGCGACTGATGACCTGAGAAGTTTAGTTGCATAGTGCTCAGAGCCACTGAAAAACTATCCGATTTTTTGCGTTACACTTATTCACGAACGGTTTGCCCGAGGCAGGATTCGAACCTGCGACCGTATCGGTCGCGCTGTTCCAGACTGTATCGCCTAGAACCGCTCGGCCACCCCGGCCGGCGTTGCTCTGCATGTGTTCAGATTAACATATGTATTACACATTTGTAAAGAATGAAACATATGTTTTGAGCTAAAAACACATTTGAGGTTTACTTCTCTGATTACTCCCAGTGTCTGAATACTTCTGTCCGCCTCTGTATATGACTTAAGGCAACATCACTCACAGCGCCCAAGCTAGCCAGGTTGTTTTCATCCGCCAGTTGAGAATGAAATCACTTAGCGACTTCCAACCAGCTTTACATACAGTTTCAAACCTATACGAAATATTTTTCCCGTTAACGCCCCGCACAAAACGACGAAACAGAAAAGCTTTTTTCGTTTATTACACTTTCGCTGTTCATGTAGTAAAATTTCAACATCGGGTATGATGTTTTAATTTATTACTACCTTCATTCGCAACACATTTGGCAGATAGTATCCATTATACCCCCCCCCCCCCCCCCCTTTGAACCATGGACCTTGCCTCTGGGCTGGTGGGGAGGCTTGTGTGCCTCAGCGGTACAGGTAGCCGTATCGTAGGTGCAAAGACAAACGTGTGGTTCCCGAAGAGGGGCAGCAGCCTTTTCAGTAGTTGCAAGGGCAACAGTCTGGATGATTGACTGATCTGGCCTCGTAACAATAACCAAAACGGCCTTGCTGTGCTGGTACTGCGAACGGCTGAAAGCAAGGGGAAACTACAGCCGTAATTTTTCCCGAGGGCATGCAGCTTTACTGTATCATTAAATGATGATGGTGTCCTCTTGGGTAAAATATTCCGGAGGTAAAATAGTCCCCCATTCGGATCTCCGGGCGGGGACTACTCAAGAGGATGCCGTTATCAGGAGAAAGAAAACTGGTGTTCTATGGATCGGAGCGTGGAATGTCAGATCCCTTAATAGGGCAGGTAGGTTAGAAAATTTAAAAAGGGAAATGGATAGGTTGAAGTTAGATATAGTGGGAATTAGTGAAGTTCGGTGGCAGGAGGAACAATACTTTTGGTCAGGTGAATAGTGGGTTATAAGTACAAAATCAAATAGGGACAGTGCAGGAATAAGCTTAATAATGAATTTAAAAAAATAGGAGTGCGGCTAAGTCGCTACAAACAGCACAGTGAAAGCGTTATTGTGGCCAAGATAGACACGAAGCCCAGGCCTGCCACAGTATAACAACTTTATATGCCAACTAGCTCAGCAGATGATGAAGAGAGTGATGAAATGTGTGATGAGATAAAATAAATTATTCAGGTAGTGAAGGGAGTCGAAAATTTAATAGTCGTGAATGACTGGAATTCGATAGTAGGAAAAGGAAGGGAAGGAAACATAGTAGATGAATACGGAATGGCGTTAAGAAATAAAAGAGGAAGCCACCTGGTAGAATTTTTGCACAGAGCATAACTTAACCATACCTAATACTTGGTTCAAGAATCACGAAAGAAGGTTGTATACAAGGAAGAGACCTGGATATACGGGAAGGTATCAGATAGGTTATCTAATGGTAAGACAGAGGTTTAGGAATCAGGTTTTAAATTGTAAGACATTTCCAGGGGCAGATGTAGACTCTGACAGCAATCTATTGGTTATGTACTGTAGATTAAAACTGAAGAAACAGCAACAAGATGGGAATTTAAGAAAATGGGACTTGGATAAAATGACAGAACAAGAAGCTGTAGAGAGTTTCAGGGTGAGCATTAGGGAACGACTGACAGGAATGGTGGAAAAAAATACATTAGAAGAAGAATGGGTAGCTTTGAGGTATGAAATAGTGAAGGCGCCAGAGGACCAAGTGAGTAAAAAGACGAGGGCTAGTATAAATCCTTGGGTAACATAGGATATACTGAATTTAACTGATGAAAGGAGAAAATATAAAGATGCAGTAAATGAAGCAGGAAAAAAGGAATACAAAGGTCTCAAAAATGAGATCGACAGGAAGTGCAAAATGGCTAATCAGGTATGGTTAGAGGACAAATGTAACGATGTAGAGACAGTTCTCACTAGGGGTAAGATAGATGCTGCCTACATAAAAATCAAAGAGACCTTTGGAGACAAGAGAACCACCTGTATAAATATCAGGAACTCAGATGGAAACCCAGTTCTAAACATAGAAGGGAAAGTACAGGTGCAGAAGGAGTATATAGAGGGTCTATACAAGGGCTATGTAGCTGAGGGAAATATTATAGAAATGGAAGATGATGTAGATAAAAATGAAATGGGAGATATGACACTGCGTGAAGAGTTTGACATAGCACTGAAAGACCTAAGTCGAAACAAGGCCCCCGGAGTAGACAAAATTCCATTGGAACTACTGATGGCCTTGGGAGAGCCAGTCCTGGCAAAACTCTACCATCTGGTGAGCAAGATGTATGAAACAGGCGAAATACCCTCAGACTTCAAGAAAAATATAATAATTCCATCCCAAAGAAAGCAGGTGTTTACAGATGTGAAAATTACCGAACTATCAGTTTAATAAGTCACATCTGCAGAATACTTAAGCGAATTCTTTACAGACGAATGGAAAAACTAGTAGAAGACGACCTCGGGGAAGATCAGTTTAGATCTCGTAGAAATGTTGGAACTCGTGAGGCAATACTGACCCTACGACATATCTTAGAAGAAAGATTAAGGAAAGCCAAACCTATGTTTCTTGCATTTGCAGACATAGAGAAAGCTTTAGACAATGTAACTGGAATACTCTCTTTCACATTCTGAAGGTGGCAGGGGTAAAATACAAGGAGCGAAGGCTATTTACGATTTGTACAGGAGCCAGATGGCAGTTATAAGAGTCGATGGGCAAGAAAGGGAAGCAGTGGTTTGGAATGGAGTCGGACAGGGTTGTAGCCTATCCTCAGTGTTATTCAATCTGTATATTAAGCAAGCAATAAAGGAAACAAAAGAAAAATTCGGAGTAGTAATTAAAATCGATGGAGAAGAAATAAAAAGTTCGAGGTTCGTCGATAACATTGTAATTCTGTCAGAAACAGTAAAGGACCTGGAAGAGCAGCTGAACGGACTGGACAGTGTATTGAAAGGAGCTTATAGGATGAACATCAACGAAAGCCAAACGAGGATAATGGAATGTAGTCGATTAAATAGGGCGATGCTGAGGGAATTAGATTAGGAAATGAGACGCTTGATGTAGTAAAGGAGTTTTGCTACTTGGGGAGCAAAGTACTGACGATGGTCGAAGTAGAGAGGATATAAAATGTAGGCTGGCAATGGCAAGGAAAATGCTTCTGAAGAAGAGAAATTTGTTAACATCGAGTATAGATTTACGTGTCAGGAAGTCGTTTCTGAAAGTATTTGTGTGGAGTGTAGCCATGTATGGAAGTGAGACATGGACGATAAATAGTTTGGACAAGAAGAGAATGGAAGCTTTCGAAATGTGGTGCTACAGAAGAATGCTGAAGGTTAGTTGGGTAGATCACATAACTAATGAAGAGGTATTGAACAGAATTGGGGAGAGGAGAAATTTGTGGCACAATTTCACTAGAAGAAGGAGTCGGTTTATAGGACATGTTCTGAGGTATCAGGGGATCACCAGTCTAGTATTGGAGGGCAGCGTGGTGGGTAAAAATCGTAGAGGGAGACCAAGAGATGAATACACTGAGAAGATCCAGATGGTGTAGGTTGCAGTAGGTACTGGGAGATGAAGAAGCTTGCATATGATAGTGTAGCATGGAGACCTGCATCAAACCAGTCTCTGATCTGAAGACCACAATAACAACATCCACTATACAACTGAATGTACATGAAAACTTACGTCGTTGTACAACTCACAACTCAGGAGATATGACGTCATGGAGAGTGAGAAGCGTAAAGAACAAGGTTTTGCTTAAAAGAGTTGCAGATTACCTAAAATATGCTCAGGTTCCTGGTAATGCGAATACTTAGACACGTCCAAGAAACTTTAAACATAATTTAATGGACTACTTGTTTAGGGGTACAACTGATTAGATACAAAGTGTTATTGGTATAAGCTCTCGGCAAACTGAAGAGCGTGAATGCGAGGCGCCTCTCTCTCTACCTAACTACATGTGAAGAAGCAGCTACAAGTGCTTTCCAATGTTGTACCGCAGCACCCCTGTCAAATGAGTGGTAAAGCGTTGCGGAAGCAAACCTAGAAATGAATCTTCCTGTATAGACCGAGACTTGCCTTTCATGGTTAAGTACTCTGTCAACTGTGCTACCCAAGCATGACTGACGAGCCCTTCTGACAGCTTTACTTCCGCCACTATCTTATCATTTACCTTCCAAACTACCATACAGTTTTAAATTGCCTGGATGCGCAGTCTAATGCGTCGACTGCATTCCGATCAGCACAACGCCACGAAACTGCTTCAAGAAGGCTGTGTGACCTACGCGTCAATGGAAAAAGCGGGGAGCGCCACACCTCCAGAAAGAGAAAGTTTAGCGCCACCTGTCAGTACTGACATAACCATGCCCGAGGGAGGAATCGAACCCCCGACGGCGGCAGCCCCGCAAACTGCGTCAAGAAGCCTGAGACGACGCGGCCACACCGCGCGGCCATGGATGATAACTAGTTTAGACAAGAAGAGAATAGGGTGTTACACGAGAACTCGGAAGATTAGGTGGGTAGATCACGTAACTAATGAAGAGGCACTGAACAGAATTGGGGAGAAGAGGAATTTTTGGCACAATTTGACTAGAAGAAGGGATCGGTTGGTAGCACATGTTCTGAGGTATCAAGGGATCACCAATGTAGTACACGAGAGGAGCGAGGAGGGTAAAAATCGAAGAGGGAGACCACGAGATGAATACAGTAAGCAGATTCAGAAGGATGTAGTTATTCGGTGCTGAAGAGGCTTGCATAGAAAAGACTAGCATGGAAGACTGCATCAAAGAGTCTCTGGAATTTAGACCCTAACGACAACAACGTTCCCAGAATGAGATTTTCACTCTGCAGCGGAGGTGCGCTGATATGAAACTTCCTGGCAGATTAAAACTGTGTACCGGACCGAGACTCGAACTCGGGACCTTTGCCTTTCGCGGGCAAGTGCTATACCAACTTTTTTTCTTTTTTTTCTTTTTTTTAAATGGGCAAGCGCTCTACCGACTCTCTTTTCTTTCTTTTTTGCAGCTTATAAGAAAACAAATAAAAACCCCTTGTGTATAAAAATAAAACACGACGTTCTTCATAAAATAACACAATATCCTTTGCAAACGGAAAACATAAAAGGTAGCTGTATTTCAGCAACGGCCTTCTTTTTTTATTCTTTTTTTTGTTAACGTAAATGAGTATACAGTCTCAGCATGAGCAGGAACCCCCCCTTTTTTTTTGGGAGCACAGGAGAGAGAAAACAAATAGGCTGCAGATAGAGAGCTATGTTTGAAAAGGATAAACATGTGTAAAGAGAAAAAAACTTGGAAGAGGAGGAGAAAAGAGAAGAAGTGAAATAAAATAGGAATACTTTCCGCGCCATGCTCCACTTTGGTGCGCCATCAGAACAAAATGCTTTCTGTCATTGACCATTGAAGGGGATCGTGGGATCGTCCATTCTTGGCTGACACGGTTCGTTGAGATTCCAGTTTTGAAGCGGGTTGGTGAAAATACTCTGTAAATGGTTCGCGAAAGTGGTCCGATAGTGTCGATGTCGGCGAAGGGTGTGGTGATGTACTTGGAGGCGTGTCCAGAAGTCCGCCGGATAGACGATGTCGTCCCGGAAGAGGTAGTTGACAGCCACGCCACTGATCCATGTGATGGCGTGCCACTTAGCCGATGGAAAGTAGGTCGTGTCGGGATATATCATCATCGTAGGAGAAACGTGATGTGGTGGTACTCGGAGGTAGAAAGCCACAATCTTCTGTACGAGGGTCCAGATAGCTGCTGCTGGCCCACACTCAAAACGATGTAAATCTGTATCTTCGACATTGCATTTGAGGCACAGGGGTGAGTCCACCAGTGCGATACGATGCAGTTTCTCTCTTGTAGTATACTTGCCGTTGACGAGAAGGTACCACATAGAGGTGGTGTCAGTGGTGTGATATGGTTGGTGGATCGTTTTCCAAACTGTAGGCCATGAAACCTGGGGGTGACGTGTTTCGACGGGGTTGCGGGGTGGAGAGTTTCGAAGAAGGCGGTAGATGTCGCGGGTGGAAGTCTTCCTGGTCCTGGGGAGCTCGGTGCATATGTAGCTGTCTTCCAAAAAGAAACGGCCGATATGTGACATCGGAGGTGGGATGTGTGCCAAATACGTCGGTGGGCGTCTCGAAACAGGTGCGAGCTCGGTGGTCAACATGGCAGTAAAACTAGCATTTTGGCTTTACCATAACCGGAGCATAGTATTGGTGTAAAGTGCCGTAGTCCTGGCTTTCACATTAACCAGATCGAGGCCACCATCCCGCTTCGGTAAGGTGACTTTGAAGATGTGTCCAGAACAAATGAAATAGCAGAAAGCCGCCTGTAATCTGGCCGCCATTGTCGCAGTCATAGGCAGAATCTGCGCTATATGGGGTATCCGGGCTGCCAGATGGGTATTGACGAAGGTTACTCTCCGGCACATATTCGGCGGGCGTAGTATGTGATTTTGTATGTTGGCCCGGATGAGTTGCAGCAGCGCCCTAAAATTGATCGCCGAGGTGCGGCGAATGTCTCGCGTGTACACCAACCCTAGACAGCGAAGAGTGTCCACCAGCTGAAATGGGACTACGCTGTCTGCGGGAAGACCGCGGCCGATCTTCATGGTGCATAATTTTGCCACGTTCATAGCGCTCCCTGCCCCTTCACTGTAATGGGTAATCCACTGCATCGCAGCTTGTACGTCGGCCACTGAACGTACGACGAGAGCCAAGTAGTCCGCGTAAGCTCAGCAGCGGAACTTATGATCCCGGAGTGGAATACCTCTCAAACGTCGCCGTAATCCTCAAATGAGTGGTTCCATCGCAATGGCATAAAGCACCGTCGACAAAGGGCAACCCTGCCGTACTGAGCGTTCAATCCCTATAGGTTCTGTAAATCTGCCGTTGATGAGAGGTGCCGGCCGCGGTGGTCTAGCGGTTCTAGGCGCGCAGTCAGGAACCGCGCGACTGCTACGGTCGCAGGTTCGAATCCTGCCTCGGGCATGGCTGTGTGTGATGTCCTTAGGTTAGTTAGGTTTAAGTAGTTCTAAGTTCTAGGGGACTGATGACCAGAGTAGTTAAGTCCCATAGTGCTCAGAGCCATTTGCACCATTTTTGACGAGAGGTCTGGACGTTGCTCCACGAAGGAGCCGCATAATCACTTGCGTGAACGTCGGCGGAATTGCCATTCGGTCCACCACTGCGTTAAGGAATGCATGATTGACGCGGTCAAACGCTTGTTTGAAGTCGATGTAGATTAAAGCGCCTCGCAGTCGCGAGTGTGTTGCCACAGCGATCACATCTCGATATTCGCTGAGGGCTGTCTGTATATTAGGGTCGCCGCCTAAAGATGTTTGTTCGTGGGAAACAATGTCTCGTAAGACATGTTTGAATCACACTGCTAGAAGGCGTGTGAAATTCTTGAAGTCGGAATTGAGTAACGTGATCGGCCGATAACTGTCGAGTCATGTTCCTCCTGCGGATTTCGGGACTGGTACAAGTAAGCCATCCATGAACATTGGTGGCAGGTTCGCCGCGCCGGACAGAAGTTCCCAGTACATGTCCCTCCATCGTGACATCATCAAATCTTGGAAGGTTCTGTAAAATTCGAGAGGTAAACCATCCGGGCCGGGAGATCGATTCAGAGACCGTTTGGCCACAGCGCCTTGGACGTCGTCGGTGGTCACTTCAGAAGTCAGGAGGGTTGCAGCTGCCTCGTTTAGAGTACCAAGTGTCTCCTGGGCAACCTCAGCAATGGCCTCTGCACTGGCAGGTACTTCTTGATAGAAAAGTCTATAGTGCGTTGTGAATGCATCCGCAATGGTAGCTTGCGAAGTCAGCCGTCGTCCATCAGGTAAGTCTAAAGTTGTCATTAAAGCCTGTCGGCGTCGACGAACATTTGAATAATATGATGCATAGAAGGTTCTTCAACGTTAATCCTATCTTGGCTGCGTGCTCGTACAATAGTTCCCTCTAGATGGCATCTGGTCAAGATTAAAATCTTTGCCTTGATGCGTTGACCTTCTTTTAGACGATCCGGGGATGGAGGTTGATCCATGTGTGCACGTAGAGCGCTATAGCAGAAATCAGTTGTACGGTGATTCCACCTGGCTTTGGCTCTGCCATAGTGTGTGAACGTGCGTCGGATGGCTGGTTTGGCGCACAGCAACCACCACTGCAGTGTGGTCTCGTAACGCATAATGCGTTGAACACAGGTGTGCCACGTGTCGGTGACCTGTTGTCGACATTCAGGGTCCCGCAGTAGCGCGATATTGAGTTTCCAAAGTCCTGCACTGCGCCTTATAGATTGTGGACGTAGGTTCATGGTACAGATGTAGATGTCATGATCCGAAAAGGCAGACGGTCAACGTTCCGCGTCGAGGAGAACTGATTTTAGAGCGTTAGAGATGTATATTCTATCAAGTCGGCTGGCGGAGTGGCTCGTGATGTGTGTATATCCCGGGCGGTAGCCGTGTGCCACTCGCCAAGTGTCGAGGAGACGAAGGCGGCGGACGAGGAAGCGAAGTCCCGGAGATGTGGTGAAATGGGGGTATTGGTCTGTGCGCTCGAGAACACAGTTGAAATCTCCACCTACGATGAGATGATCTTATCGGCCGAGGAATAAAGGCGTGATATCTTCTGCGTTGAACTCCGTTCATCAGTGCCCGATGGGGCGTAGAGATTTATGATTTTGAGTCTTTCAACTGTTGTGGCCACCACTCGCACTGTTGGGAGGTATGCGACATCGGGAACTGCAATCCCTTGTCGGAGGAGGATGGCTGCGCCTGTGTGTTCCATAGCTGCAGGGGCGGCGTACGTCTTATATCCATAACACCCAGTCCAAGTTGCTGTCCTCAGTTCTTGTAACAGGGCGATGTCGATGTCCGCTGCTCTTAGCGTGTCACGGAGCAGTTGAAGTTTAGCGTGGGAGCCGATATTATTAGTATTGATAGTAGCTATTCGGTACGCCTGATGGGAGATCCGTGCTGCCGATAGGTTCGTAGCTGGTGAAGATTGTTGTGGTGGATGCTGGAAGTCCATAGAAGTCGCAGGAGTCGCCGTAGAAACTTCCCCCATTTTAGCTTTGGTCTAACGGAGAAACAGGTCTCATGTCCGCATCAGATGGAGGTGGAAAATCCGTGTCATCCGCCCATGAAAAGTGTCCGACAGGTTTGACATCGGCGAGAGGTGGCAGCGCTGGCCGAGTCGGCTCAATTGCGTCGGTGACAACAGGCGTGCTATGTTCCATGGCTTCTGGGCGCGGGGCTTGCGCACGCTCTCTGTTGGACGGTTCACCGTCTTGGGGGTGACGCGTCTCCGTGGCAGAGGAGAAAGTGTTATCGAGTTCTCCGTCAGAGTGGTGTGCCATCTCTTCGTCCTGCGGAGGGGGCTCAATGGTCGATTCTGATGCCTTGCGGCGTTTTCTTCGTCGTTTGGGCGACTCGTGCTTTCGGCAATGAGTTTCGGTGTCTGAGGAAGGAAGAGATTCACGTCGTTTCGGTACAACAGCCGCGGGTCCTATGATGCGGTCGTCATTCTCCAGAACACTCTCATTGGTATCTTTGTGATCTTCTACCGAACGGGCTTAGCGCCGCGATGACTTCATCTTCATTCTCCTCGAAAGGCAATTCGAGTACACGGATCGTCCCTAGGCCAAGTCCTGCATGGTCGACATTCACAGGCCCGACGTTTCCGTCAGAGTGCCCAAATTTTAGTCCATGTCGCGTCCTTTGAATAATCTTGTTGCAGGCAGCGTCGGAAGTCATCTTAACATAAACGACGCTGGTAATGATCGATAGGTGTATGCCGATGAGTTCGTCACGGGGGATGTTCACGTCTTCGCGTAGGAAGCGTTCGACGGCCAGTGCTTTGGGTCGTGCGTATTCATTTGAGAAGGTGAACTTAAGAGTGTTCTTCCTGTAACAGTTGGCCATTACAGCTTGTTCGACTGAGAAGCGCGGTGACGAGGAAGTAAACAAAACACTCCGCGCGCGCAGCGGCGTGGACGACCGAGCGCGGTGCGCACTGTTGCCCTGCCGAACGCAGACTATCGACTGAGCTACCCAAGCACGACTCACGCCCCGTCCTCACAGCTTTACTTCTGCCAGTACCTCGTCTCCTACCTTCCAAACTTTACAGAAGCTCTCCTGCGAACCCTGCAGAACTAGCACTCCTGAAAGGAAGGATCCTGAAAGAAGGCTTGGAGGTGGGAGGAGGAGAGGGATTGAGAGAGAGGAGGAAGAAGGATATTGGAACATACATCCAATTTCCGTACGTATTTAGCAATTGCGAAGCTTTGCCGGCTTCTCAATTAAGAAATTAAAATGAAAAATAAACAAAGGAGCCTAAAAATTTCGAAGGTATTAGTTTTCAGCACGCTCTCGAACAAGTATTTTTAGTTTGTGTTCAATTAATGGCCTTAATACACAAACACTCAGAGCAAAACAACTCTTAATAAATCAGTGATCATACGTTGTAGTAACTGCTTATCTGTGCTATGGCTTTTTACTACAGCGTACAGTATGATTTTTAGCAACCACATCTCTTTCTTAAATCATTTGTTAATTCATTTTGCATCCTTAAAATATTTTACGTTCTGATCTTATATCGTAAAGTGTGCTTGTGATTAAGTGAGTTGGGATATGACCTACACAGCCAACAACATTGCAGGTGCTCTTGTTTCGTTTATTTTACAAGTTGCACGAAGTGAAATATAACTAACTGCACAAGTACTTTAAGTCGCATTTGCTTTGTACGGCACTGAGTCACTGAAAATTCAACGCTCTCGACAGTAACCTGAAAATTACGACACACATGTCAATTCAAAATACCGGGAAGAATGAAATTACTTTGATTTAGGCGGGAAAGTGCAACAGATTAATAAGAACCGCTACAGATGCTATCTTGACGGATACATTCAGGGAGAAAATGGAGACAGCGGTAGAACAAGAAAGAGACCACGAAATAGGGAAATGAGACGTAACGAAAGGAGCGAAAACAAACATGGAATAAAAAGGAGACAGAGAATAACATAGGGGGATCCAAGAAGTCAGGTTTGTCATGAGGCCTCCCTCTCCGCCCCCAAAAAATATTTCATTAAAAGTGTTCACCATTTGCGTACATCGAACTGCTAATTTGTCAGCGAAAAAGTAGCAAAAATAAAAGTCCCAAAAATGAGAAATAATTATGGAAAATTACAAGCTGTGTTTAGCACAGGCTACATTTTAATTGTTTGTCTGAAGGCTGGTTCACACAGGTTGACTTGTGGCATTAGAGGATGCAGGAAATATTCCAGCCAGAAATTCCAGCCGTACCTGCTTTCAACAAAAAACGAAATACGGTTCGTGAGTCAACAGGTGGAACTAGCAAATGACAAGAAGTTGAGTAAATCAAGACAGAAAGGCGAAGATTCTCCAACAAGAAATGTTACAGAAAAACTGACTCTTCCGAGCGCAGGGGAAAAATGGAAAGAAACAGCACCCCTCGGCCCTCGCACCTCCTCTTGTCTGTCGTCCTGTTTTCGGAATCGTAGAGTCAAGAGAAATCGATTTTGTAGTTCTCATCAGAGTTAGATGATAACCATCGATAAGCCGAAACACTGTGACTGCCTGCTTAATAGCGTGTTGTTCCACTTTTCAAACACAGTACAACTGAGCTTCTGCTTGGCATGGATTCTACAAAGGACGTTCAAAAAGTTTTGCACAGTCGTCTCTCTCTCTGTCTCTTTTTTTGTTTGTTTTTTGCAAGAGGAGAATGAAATTTTTTGTATATACTTGGAACATTTAGCTATAAGTTGGTATATAAAAGTATTTTCTTTTATTTACAGGTGACCCATAATGGACCGTGAAGTACATGTCAGGTTGCGACAACGGTCAGTGATGGAGTTCCTCTTCAAGACCGGTGATGACTCTGCCACATCGATTCACAGGACGTTGCTCCCTGTTTATGGGGAGGGCACAGTGGATTGCAGCAGTATCTAGCGGTGGTTGCAGTGTTTTAAAGAAGGTGATTTCTCTCTACTGGGCAATCCATGGTGTTGTAGACCATCGATGGCAGTGAATGATGTGAATAAGGAGACCATTGATCAAATCATCCAAAATGACAGATGTGTGACGACACGACAGCTACTGTTTGTCATTGAACAAACTGCGACGTGCATTAAGACCCACAGACCACAGCTTCAGGGTCAAAAAATGGCTCTGAGCACTATGGGACGTAACTTCTGGGGTCATCAGTCCCATAGAACTTAGAACTACTTAAACCTAGCTAACCTAAGGACATGACACACATCCATGCCCGAGGCAGGATTCGAACCTGCGACCGTAGCGGTCGCACGGTTCCCGACTGTAGCGCCTAGAACCGCTCGGCCACTCCGGCCGGCTTTCAGGGTCAGCTCATCAGACTACACCATGACAATGCCAAACCCCATTCAGCCCTTATGACGCAGGAGAAAATCAGGAAAATGGGTTGGAAAATAGTTCCTCATCCTCTCTACAGTCCGGACTTGGCTCCGTCTCATTTTTACCTGTTTGGTCGTCTGAAGGTCCACCTGCGCGTAAAACGTTTGATAGAAAGGTCTTATTTCCTGTGTGAAGCGATGGCGTAAAACTCAGTCCCCAGGATTTTACCAAAGTGCATTTACAGCTTGGAAAGAACGTTGGGGCAGATACTTCACAGCTGATGGATGCTACATTTAGTAGGCTCAATGTATAGCTAAATGTTCCAAGAATGTTCACAAAAAATGTCAGTCTCCTCCTGCAAAAAATGAAAAAAATAGCGACGACTGTGCAAAACTTTTTGAACGCCCTTTGTATAAGTACTTTACAGGATTCCAGAAGTATGTGACTCTAGATGTCTACGCACTAGTTAAGCGATTCCTGCAAATTATGGGATGGTGGTTTAGGTCATGCAGCTGGCGCCGTATTTGTGTTCCAGTGGGTACAGATCAGTCACACTTTTGCTGGTCAAGACATCAATGTGAATTTACTATAAGCCCCTCAAATCTCAGTATTACGATTCTGACCTTGCAACACGGAAATTTATCCTGCTGGAAGATGTCATCTGCATAGGCGGAGACTTCAAGCACAAGGCGATGCAGGTGGTTTGCAAAAAAAATCACATAGTTTACTGCTGCCATGATGCCTTCGATTACTACCACAGATCCCACGGAAGCCCGACTAAATGTTCCCCATAGCACAATTCTGCCCTCACTGGTCAGCATCTGTGGCACTGTGCATATTTCGTGCAGCCATTCGCCAGGATGACGGCATGTGAGGACCCAGCCGTCGACCTGGCGTAACAAGAAATGTGATTCATTCTGTAAGATGGCAAGAACTATGCCCCTTACATGAAGTCATTAAAGATCACCTGATTCACGTTGAGCGAACAATAGGGCTCAACAGAAATGGCTGACAAGACACAATGCATCTTGTAGAGGGTATAGCATGGACGTATTGGAATAATTAATGTGATGTAAAGTAATTCACATGACATGAAAACTTTGTGGAAACACGTCGATTTACTGGAGGCTAGTTTATCCCAGGGAAGATTCAGAGTTGAATGTGGTGGGATGGGGAGCGGCAAAGGGAAGCAACAATAGGCAGCTTAGAGCGGCTCAAGCTCTGAGAAAGCGGTAACGAGGTGCGGCTTCCAGCTGCATTAAGATGAGTGACAGTGAGTGGGTGGTTGACCCCATGCTGGTGTACTGGGAAGCAGACAGAGAACTTGTACACCTGTTGATAAATGTCCGTCGTCCCAGTTTCAGTGAAACATTCGAGAAAGCCGTGCAAAGCTATGGTGGAGCAGTCAACAGAGGCAAAAATATGCATGTTTGTGGCTATAACAACTTCATTTTGAATTCACGGTCTACAGAGCCTGAAGTAAATCAGGTGAAGAGCGACAGAATGAAATACGCCGGCCTCCGATGGGAAAGTAGGACTAAGGAATTTGAAGTACTCTCCTGGGAGTCAGAATTCCGGAATAATTGGTGTTTTATTCACACGCTAACCTTGATGGGTGGCCTGGGAGGAGCTAAATAGCAGAAGTTGAGAGGAAGGGAAATTTTGTGGGAATTTGCTCACATCCCAGAGCAGGCATTGGTTGGCACTGGGAAGCGACGCATAATTAACGCGACTTGCGCTGCAATTGGCATAAGTGATTTTGCTGGAGGGAAACTGAGGTGAAGAACGGACTGGGAGAAGTCTCTGTAGAGGTCTTCCGTTCCCAGCTTGCCTAAAGTGCGGACGTGGCGTTCTGTACTCAGTTTGCCTGAGAAAGTGTGAGCATCTCTGCAGTTTAGGACTTAGCAAATGGAACGATGGAGCTCGGAGATAGAAAGTTTGGGTTCAGCTATGTACTGATCAAGATAGCTAGGAGTGAATGGACGAGTGCAACTTTGCATCACCACAAGGCCGGCTGACGTCCTCACAACGACGACGCCCCGCCACGCTGAATTCGGTGATATTGCACCTGCTCTGGCTGGAATTAGGCCACTGATTAATTTGTTGGATCACGTCGGCAAAGTTTCCACGAGGGTTTCATGGGTCTTGTATTGGTGAATTATTCTCGCACTTCGCATTACGCCTGGGTCAGTCGATAGGAATTAATTCTGATTTATCGCGCTTTACTCCACGTAAACGCAATTTATTACCACTGCCTGATAGGAGAGTCATGTAATGTGATGATTGAAGGTCGGGAGTTAAAATAAATTTGTGCTAATCGACTGCACCTGTTTTCAATCAAGTAGTTGAAATCCCAAGTCACTTTCTTAATTAATTTTATTTTCAACATTTGCGTCTGGTGTTCAGTAGCTGAATATAACATCAATGTGCACCAATTTTTAATTAAAAGTGATTAATTCTGAATCAATTAATGTCAACACTGCCACTGCAGTTCAATCAGGAGTCACAGGGCCTTATTACTTTCTTTGCGTTATCCGATATTGCGGCAATTTTGCACTCTCTGTTGATCTGTTAGTCAATTAGCTGGGGTGAACACACGCCAAAACCAGACAAGTGACGGTTGGGGAGTTACAATTCAGCAGGCGATATGTTTTTATTGATCCAGGGTGAAACTTCAGTGATGCTGCGCCACTGTAATCATAACTGATGATGTCATCGGACTAACACAGGAACATGTAGGGGGTGTGTGATGTGGAGCTCCATGTTCAACAATGGCCTTTGAACAGTGTGCCCCGGAACACTTGTGCGTGCACCAGCATTGCAGTCTAGCCAGATCCGCCACAGATCGTTGCCTATGCTGGATTACACACTGGAGGATCCTCCGACCTCACCGTTTTCTAATGAGACGTGGTCGTCCAATAGCATACGGCCTAATCGTTATTTCACCATGCTTCACCGCTTTCCATAGGTGCTCAAGACAGTAGTGCGCCAACAGGGGACCAGCTTACCAGCTTCTCCTTTTCAGAGATTCTCGTTTCCAGTCGCAGCACCATAACAATGCGCCCTTTATCAAAACAGCTTATACAGCGGATTTCCGCATTTGCGTCCCGCATCTTCGCTATAATGACAGCACATTCGTCTCTCTTACGCTTACATTCTTCCCTTACTGCGTCACGCGCCAGCAACACATCACCAGAAAGCATTCAACATCGCAATGGCCAGTGATCATCATTGTATGTGTTTCTCAAATGTTTGGAATACTTCTTTGCAGCTTATATATCCCCTGAATTACAGTTTTTCGCAACTTACACTGAAGTGATGAGGTAAAGACTCAAGTATACAAATTGATCTTGTTGTGGTCTTCAGTCTGAAGATTGATCTGGCGCATCGCTTCACGTAGAATGACAAAAGAAGCCTCTTCATCTCTGGATAACTATTGCAACCTAAATCTATTTCAATCTCCTTACTGTATTCGAGGTTTTGTCTGCTTATACAGTTTTTACCTCCCACCCTTCCCTCCAGCATAAAGCAGATGATTCCGTGGTTCAGGGTATGTCCAATCAACCGATTCCTTCTCTTAGCGAAGTTGTGAATAAAATATTATTATTCCATCAAAAAAATTATATTTTCTTGTTGAAACAGGCAAGAAAATTAATTCGGTACTTGAACTCAAAACTTTGCCTCTTGTGGTCAGAACTTTTACCGACCGAGCTATCAAGACACAACTCATGACACACTCCCTCTGAGAAGTGCTGTACCATCTACCATACTCCCCGGACTTGAGTCCTTGTGACTTTGATTTGATTCTGGAGATGAAGGAACCACTTCGTGGCATTCGCTTCAGAATCGTTCCAGAGATTCGACAGACAGTAGACCGCACCATCATCGGAACAGGCTCTGCTAACTGTATACTACGCCTTCCACATCGCTGGCAACGGGTTCTACACAACGCTGGTGACTACTTTGAAGGACAGTAACAGGTGGAAACATGTAACTCTTCATGTTATCGAATAAAGCATAATCAGATGATGCAAGATGAGGTGTATATGGTGAGCGGTGGCATAGCAATGTACCCCAGTTAAGTCAAATTAGATCATCATTCTACTGCTGATAACAATGATCCACTAACCAATACGCAGGAGCTTGTTAATCACACATAGCAGCTAAGCATTTATGAATATAATTCATTTCTTACGCAGTTAAAAATTATACTATTCGAATCAGTCCTCCACCATCTCCATCCATTTCGCCCATAACGTCTTGTACTGAAGAAAAATGAAACTTTGACCAGCGAAGTGTTTTACCAACGAGTCTCGTATTTATAAGTTTGCTATGAAAAAGCGCCTGTAAGAAAAAAGTATTGTTTAAAAGAATAGCGTACATATCGGCGCCATATATTATGAGTACAGATGGTGCAAGCAGAGGGTTGTCACAGACCAGCGTCAGTAGTAATGCAGAGGTATTACTGTTCGTTTTTGGAGCATCACCTGCGACCAGCTTTGTGAAACAATCCCGGTCCCATCGACCGAATAGAGCAGCCACAGCTTGCGCTGTATGCGCCCGCGTATTGTCGTGCAAACTGATGGGTGGGTTGCGCAGGAAGTGTCGTCGCTTTAAAGTAGTAACGGGACAACACATTAGAACAGAGATGAAAAGAGCTTCTGCCGTCCGAAGCGGTGTACGTGAGAGTGAATTCGACGAATAAAGTGAGTGCGACGTAGCAGTATTGTGACGTTTAACAGTTTTAGAAAGGATATTGAGGGCGTAAGAGAGGAAACGCCAGTACACAAGTTTTATTTTCACGAAGTCTTGGAGAGAATGAACGAATCTGGTTCAGTCCATGGTAAATGTACGATAACGGTTGGTGCCAACAACAACGAATGGAAAATAATAAGTGACAATTCAAAAAGAAAGAATTGTAGGACCATTACTTCGTTGAATTCTTGCACCCGAATAACTTCAAGAAAGGATCGCCGGACTCAAGCTGATTTTACCATCACATTAAAGGTAACCACAGCAGATGTTACACATGTGTAGCAGAGTAAATCTTCCAAGATAAATACGAGGGATTTCAGTGACCAGAATTAAAAGCTTGCATGCAGTGGATTATAGCATTTTTTAGCAGTCAGAAAGCATCAAAGGAAAAAGATATGAACATCCGCTGCACTAATAAAGTCTAAGGAACTGACTATTAAAAGAGCACAAAAATTCTGTAAAATAACGTCACGTTACACTTGACTTCACAGGCCGGGATTGGAACAAACCGAAATATTGAAGACAGTTATAATAACACACGTATAATTATAGTGAAATAACTCTCAGTTGCTATCCAAATTTCACTGAACTTATCCTGCATGCGACACTAGCACTCCTAGAAGAAACTGTATCGCGTAGTGATAGGTTAACCACAGTCTAGGTGTTTGTTTCCAAAATGAGTGTTTTCCTCTGCACGGAATGTATACTGGTCTGGAACTTCATTGACAGACTAAAGCTGTGTGCAGCACTGGTACCCAGAATGTTGCCTGTCACAGGCGTTGATATGACCGTCAATACCGTCCAGGGCGACAAACTAACACCGCTTTATCTCGTACTCCTGTTCTACTTTCCAAGATGATTGCCCACGGAAGACGAAGTCCTGAGTTCGAGTCCCAGTCTCGTGCACTGTTTTAGATTCCTATGGAGTTTGAAACAGGGCACACTACGCTGCAGAGTGAAAGGTTAATTCTATATTATTGTGGTTATTATTAAACTCCAGTCGCCTGTGGCGTATCAGAAGTAGGGATGACAGCAAATGTACACTACTGGCCATTAAAATTGCTACACCACGAAGATGACATGCTACAGACGCGAAATTTAACCGAAAGGAAGAAGCATCTGTGATATGCAAATGATTATCTTTTCAGAGCATTCACACAAGGCTGGCGCAGGTGGCGCCACCTACAACGTGCTGACAAGAGGAAAGTTTCCAACCGATTTCTCATACACAAACAGCAGTTGACTGGCGCTGCCTGGTGAAACGTTGTTGTGATGCCACGTGTCAGGAGAAGAAATGCGTACCATCACGTTTCCGACTTTGATAAAGATCGGATTATAGCCTATCGCGATTGCGGTTTATCGAATCACGACATTGCTGGTCGCGTTGGTCAAGATCCAATGACTTAGCAGAATTTGTAATCTGTGGGTTCGTGAGGGTAATACGGAACGCCGTGCTGTATCCCAACGGCCTGGTATCACTAGCAGTCCAGATGACAGACATCTTATCCGCATGGCTGTAATGGATCGTGCAGCCACGTCTCGATCCCTGAGTCAACAGATGGGGACGTTTGCAAGGCAACAACCATCTGCACGAACATTTCGACGACGTTTGCAGCAGCATGGACTATCAGCTCGGAAACCGTGGCTGCAGTTACCCTTGACGCTGCATCACAGACAGGAGCGCCTGCGATGGTGTACTCAACGACGAACCTGGGTGCACGAATGGAAAACGTCATTTTTCCGGATGAATACAGGTTCTGTTTACAGCATCATGATGGTCGCATCCGTGTTTGGAGACATCGTGGTGAACGCACATTGGAAGTGTGAATTCGTCATTGCCATACTGGCGTATCATCCGGCTTGATGGTATGGGGTGCCATTGGTTAAACGTCTCGGTCACCTCTTGTTCGCATTGACACTTTGAACAGTGGACGTTACGTTTCAGATGTGTTACAAGCCGTGGCTCTACCCTTCATTCGATCCCTGCAAATACCTACATTTCAGCAGGATATTGCACGACCGCATGCTGCAGGTCCTGTTCGGGCCTTTCTGGATGCAGAAAATGTTCGACTGCTGCCCTGGCCAACACATTCTCCAGATCTCTCAATAATAGAAAACGTCTGGACAATGGTGGCCGAGCAACTTGCTCGTCACAATACGCCCGTCACTACTGTTGATGAACTGTGGTATCGTGTTGAAGCTGCATGGGCAGCTGTACCTGTACACGCCATCCCAGCTCTGTTTGACTCTATGCCTAGGCGTATCAAGGCCGTTATTACCGCGAGAGGTGGTTCTTCTGGGTACTGATTTCTCAGGATCTATGCACCCAAATTGCGTGAAAAGGTAATCACATGTTAGTTCTAGTATAATATATTTGTCCAATGTATACCCGTTTAGCATCTGCATTTCTTGTTGGTGTAGCAATTTTAATGGCCAGTAGTGTATACTCGAGTGTGTGGAGGGGGAGGTGGTACAGTGTAAGCAACTAGGACGCTCCCCCCCCCCCCCTTCTTGAAGCCGAATCTTGGATCCACGCCTGGAGACCGAGAGAGAGAGAGAGAGAGAGAGAGAGAGAGAAAGAGAGACGGCTATAATGCAAGATGTATCTGGCTGGCGCCTTTCGCGAGATTGGCTGCATCGGAGAAGAAAGGGCGACCCCGATCGCCGGCGGCCTTTATAAATCGCCGCTCCATGATCGGCGAGCGGCGCTCAGTTATAAATCGCGGCTTCTCGCGTGGATGGTGGCCGTCCCGTCCCGGTCGGCTTGCCGCCTCCTCAGGACGAAGTGCAGTTTAAATCACCGTAAATAACGGTTCGGCCGCTGCGACCGTAGATTAAGTCCTATTGCCTCTTCCAGCGCAGAACAAATGGCGCACTCGCTGCCGTCCGAGCTCTCTTTCGATTGTCAGTTTAAGGCGGAGCCGCCTGCAGTCGCGGTAGAGGAAAAAGACTGCCCGAATGTGGTTACGGGACCGCCGCGCCGACGCGTCTGCCCGAGGCGGCACTGCACTGAGTAGACTATCACTGGACTATAATTCTGCTGCACGAAACTTCTTTATGAAACGTTTCGTGCTGTTAGCGGAGATATATAAAGTTACCACTGTGGCGAGTAGGCACGACATCATTTGTATCGTTGTCTGGATTTCACATTAGGACAACTGCACAGTGCACAACCGCATATCTATATAGTAAGGGACACATAGGAGCTGGGGATAATGTAAATCCGGGATGGATGGCAATGATATTTTAAGAAGCCAGTTTCACAACCTGATACCAAGAACAACCTGAAAACCTCAATAAACTTCCTTTTTAACTTATAAAAAATAAAAGTCGACTTCAAAAAAATGGTTCAAATGGCTCTGAGCACTATGGGACTTAACTTCTGAGGTCATCAGTCCCCTAGAAGTTAGAACTACTTAAACCTAACTAACCTAAGGACATCACACACATCCATGTCCGAGGCAGGATTCGAACCTGCGACCGTAGAAAAGTCGACCTCGTTTACAAAGATATACCAAATGTCATACTAGCTAAGAGTTCTTAAAAAATATGTAACAGTTGGCCATCTTACCCAAGTATCTGGATTAGCTGATCAGAAAAATGGCCATCGGACAAAACACTTTAAAATCAAAGAGAAAATGATAAAAAACACTTTTTACACTTTAAACCTATTTTATTGAATCGCTTGATGTACAAAAAAATTCTATGAAGATATTAACTGTAGGTAAATTGTAACTTAAACAGAACCCCGTTTGCAACAAGCATTCTACAATTGCTGATTTTTTTAAAATTTTTATTACCTCGTTGGAATACCAGTATTATACAGAAAATAATAGAAATCGTCTCATTTGTGTAGTCAATTGAATCTAGAAACAAGCCCAATTTATGAAAAGGAATGTTTACTTTATAGGCTGAGGTTTATTCTTTAAAAATTGTATTACAATGTCGATGGCACACAACATATGATGTGCAGGATTCACGCAACCGACGCTTATACCTGACAAACTGAATCCAGTCACAGGTTTTATCTGTTTTTGAGTAACCTGCTCCAGATCCAGGGCACTCGTATCTCTTCAAGAAGTTCCTCACTTGACTTTTCTTCGTAGTGAACGTGATCTGACGAGTCTGAACTGTCTGAAATACCTTGAACCGTTCTGACCACAGCCTTTTTCAGTAATTTTTTCCCAGTGGGCCTAGTTTTCTTTGCATTAACTTTTCAATTTTAACTTTCTTTTTTTGACGTCAAGTTTGTAGCTTTAATCTTTCTAGGTTTGTGTTTGTATGAGGTTCGGGTTTAGCTACTAAAGGTGAAATATTGTTCAAAATTTTTGTGGGGATGACTTGGTTAATTTCATTTGAAATCACAGGGCAAATAGGCCTATGGTCTGGTCCTGTAAAAGATCCTGGTAGAGGTGACATTGATCTCCTTTCAGGAGATTTTTGTCCAATGAAGTAGAGTCGGTGGATCTAGTAGTGGATTGCGGCTTGCTAGAGGAGCCGGTCTTTCGAATGTATTTATTTGTTAACGACGCCATTAAAGTTTAGGAAATAACACGTTTACGGGATGACCATCTATGGTGATGATCGCATAGCCACCTCACCCGATCAGGCGAGGCCGTTGCGCCTCATCAAATATGGCGCACGCAAACTTAAACAAAACCTACGTACTGGTACGCAGTTAGATCTAAACAACTCTAAAACTAAAGTTTTCCCTCGCTGCTCACAGCGAAGTTATGTTTAAATCTAAGGGTTATAACATACTACGTACTATTCATTGTATACTGAAAAATTACAGTATGGAAATTACTTACTTTTAGTTGAAATAAAGAGTCATTGGAAGCAGCAACAATCCCTCACGTTATTAACTGTCTATCAGTGACCGCCAGCGCTGTTCAGCGGATGGTCGAACTGCAGGCGTTGACCGACTCGCGTTCAGCCGTCTATCCCAGACTTACCCAATAAAGCACTGTACTGTTCAATATCACTAGAGGGTGGCCCACGGGAAATGCGAGATTACATTTTCAGTTACGTATCCAGCTAAGATGCTGATGTACTTGCGCCACCTACCGCATCTAATCTGACCCACATTAAGTACTACAGCGTTCAATTCCGTACAGAACGTTACGCAGTGCAGGAGTGTATTGAAATAAAGGAGGAGTTCCGTCGTGATCAGAGCGCTGGCGCTGTCCAACGCGGAATATCTCTACATCTACATCCATACTCCGCAAGCCACCTAACGGTGTGTGGCGGAGGGTACCCTGAGTACCTCTATCGGTTCTCCCTACTGTTCCAGCTTCGTATTGTTCGTGGAAAGAAGGATTGTCGGTATGCTTCTGTGTGGGCTCTAATCTCTCTGATTTTATCCTCATGGTCTCTTCGCGAGATATACGTAGGACGGAGCAAGATACTGCTCGACTCTTCGGTGAAGGTATGTTCTCGAAACTTCAACAAAAGCCCGTACCGAGCAACTGAGCGTCTCTCCTGCAGAGTCTTCCACTGGAGTTTATCTATCATCTCCGTGACGCTTTCGCGATTACTAAATGATCCTGTAACGACGCGCGCTGCTCTCCGTTGAATCTTCTATATCTCTTCTATCAATCCTATCTGGTACGGATCCCAAACTGCTGAACAGTATTCAAGCAGTGGGCGGACAAGTCTACTGTAACCTATTTCCTTTGTTTTCGGATTGCATTTCCTTAGGATTCTTCCAATGAATCTGTCTGGCATCTGCTTTACCAACGATCACCTCTATATAATCATTCCATTTTGAATCACTCCTAACGCGTACTCCCAGATAATTTATGGAATTAACTGCTTCCAGTTGCTGACCTGCTATATTGTAGCTAAATGATAAGGGAACTATCTTTCTATGTATTCGCAGCACATTACACTTGTCTACATTGAGATTCAATTGCCATTCCCTGCACCATGCGTCAATTCGCTGCAGATCCTGCTGCATTTCAGTACAATTTTCCAATGTTACAATCTCTCGATATACCACAGCATCGCCGGCCGCGGTGGTCTAGCGGTTCTAGGCGCTCAGTCCGGAACCGAGGGACTGCAACGGTCGCAGGTTCGAATCCTGCCTCGGGCATGGATGTGTGTGATATCCTTAGGTTAGTTAGGTTTAAGTAGTTCTAAGTTCTAGGGGACTGATGACCACAGATGTTAAGTCCCATAGTGCTCAGAGTCATTTGAACCACAGCATCATCCGCATAAAGCCTCAGTGAACTTCCGATGTCACCCACAAGGTCATTTATGTATATTGTAAATAGCAGCGGTCCTACGATACACCAGAAATAACTCTTACTTCGGAAGACTTCTCTCCATTGAGAATGACATGCTGCGTTCTGTTATCTAGGAACTCTTCAATCCAATCACACAATTTTTCTGATAGTCCATATGCTCTTACTTTGTTCATTGAACGACTGTGGGGAACTGTATTGAACGCCTTGCGGAAGTCAAGAAACACGGCATCTTCCTGTGAACCCGTGTCTATGGCCCTCTGAGTCTCGTGGACGAATAGCGCGAGCTGGGTTTCACACGACCATCGTTTTCGAAACCCATGCCGATTCCTACAGAGTAGATTTCTAGTCTCCAGAAAAGTCATTATACTCGAACTTAATACGTGTTCCAAAATTCTACAACTGATCGACGTTAGAGATGTAGGTCTATAGCTCTGCACATCTGTTCGACGTCCCTTCTTGAAAACGGGAATGACCTGTGCCCTTTTCCAATTGGAACGCTACGCTCTTCTAGCCCTGGAACAGACTGCCATTTCCATGTTCCGGACAGAAGGACAATATACAGTTGGATAAAACAATGGCGTGATACGCGTTCGGTAACCCAACTGAAGTGTAAGGAATCTGTGATGTCAGAAAGCCAGAAAATATGCGACGAGCTCGTACAGCTCTGCAACGAAGGCCACTGTGATTTATCCGTCGCCAGAACCTTAAAAATCTCTCACATATGTTTCCAGAGGATTGTGAAACAGAATTTATAATTTAATGCTATAGTGGGTCAGCAGTTACTGCTGGAAGATTAAGTGTGATTAGGAGCAATTTCTGCACAACATTGCTGGACTGAATTGACCAGGACGGCGCATATCATAAAAACCTTTTGATGTCCAATGAGGCGAACTTCCATTTCAGTGGGTTTGTCAATAAACAAAATTTCCGATACTGCTCGGGCACAAACCAGCAGCTCATTCCTGCAAAAGGTCCGTGGTAACCCAAAGTTCGACGTCTGGTGTGCAACTGGACCGTCCATTGGAATCGTTGGCCCTTAAACCCGATGGAAAAAACTGCACTACCAAAAAATAGTTAATGTAGAAAAATGAAATTTCCTGAATACGTTTGTCTAGGTAATATATTTAAGTGATTAACATTGCAAGATCACAGGTTAATGTAAGCGTGAGACACGCCATTGTAAATGTCAAATGCTGGTACATTAATTACCTGCAGAATGTAGGATGCAAACATTAAAACGTGCATGAATTGTGTTGTACAGGTGCCGAATGTCAGTTTGTGGGACGGAGTTACATGCCTGTTGCGCTTTGTCGCTCAGTTCAGGGACAGCTAATGCTGATTGTGAGTGACGCTGGAATTGATATCTGAAGACGTCCCATATGTGCTCGACTGAAGACAGATCTGGTAGTGCAGCAGACCAAGACAGTCGACACTCTGTGTAGCCTGTTCGGTTACAACAGTGGTATGTGGACGATCGTCATCCTGCTGGAACACACCTCCTGAAATGCTGTTCAGTTGTGGCATAACAGGCCGAATCACCAGACTTGGGTTCAAATTTGCAGTCGGGGTTCGAAGGTTAACCCCGAGAACGCGCCTGTTGTCATATGAAATCGCACTCCAGTCCTTAACTTCAGGTGTAGGTCCAGCGTGTCTGGAAAGCAGACACGTTGGTTGCAATCCTTCAACTGACCTCTTTCTAGTCAACACACGGCCGTCATTGGCAACGAGGTAGCACCAACTTCCATCAGAAAGCGAAACACACTTCCACCCGCCCTCCAATGACCTCTCGCTTGACACTACTGAGGTCGCAAATGGTAGTGATTTGGGGTCCGTGGAATGCACGCTGCAGGGTGTCTGGCTCGGAGCTGTCCTTGAAGTAACCTATCTACAACAGGTTGTTGTATCACTGTGGTGCCAAACGCTGCTCAAATTCTGCTGCAGCTGCAGTACGACGGACCACAGCCATATGCCGAACATGAAGGTCTTCCCTCTCGGCTGTGGCACTTGGTCTTAGTGAGTGTATTTAAAGCAAACCTGATTTGCATCCTCATACTGTTGCAACTAGCACCACTCTTACGCGACTGGCGTCGAATCTGTATAGACCTCATCTTTCAGATGTAGAAACACGCCCACCAATTTTTGTTTATGTCGCACAACTCCTTGGTGATGTGAATTTTTCTTTCCTGTGAGTGTATGTGACAGTAAGAAAGTAAAATATACATGCTGGCAGTGGTGAAACTTCAAAGAAACGTGTATTCGTGTTAGAAAAGTATTTTCTCGAGGCAGAATACTGCTTCCATAACACGGACGAAAAAGGAGCTTCAAACGCAAGACGAAAACCTGTGAGCAGCTTCCTTGACAAGTAATGGAGGAAACTGTTACTGTAAACAATCGTAATGGTTTTTAATGTACGATTACGTGATTGCTAGTGAAACAAAATACTATATCTGCAACTCGAACGCACTCTCGAATAAGTGTCAATGTTGTTCATAAATATCAGAAAAAAGCGTTACAGTCGATTATAGTGTTAGTTAAAATTGTTAGATTCTGTAACAGTTAAACGTTCTGATCGATCTGGAGTGAATTGGAGAATGGAAGTAAGTAAGGAAGGCTAGAGTCTGGCGTCCCGTCGACATGGAGGTCATTAGAGACGGAAGTGCATCGGAGACGGCATAGTCGTGTTGGATTTTATCTGTTCGAAGAATTCTTGAAAAGCCGCTTAGTAAGAGACAGCTCGCATTATTATCGCCCAGCGAGTTCTCGAGCACTGTTAAAGAGCGTAGGAACTTCATGATTTAGGCATTGAGGAATTCAGAGAAGGTTAGCTATTTTTCTCATCATTCACTGTAGTACACATATTAGCATTACGAGAATGATTATAGAAATTAAATGGAAACCTTTGATGGAAGGAGAATACATTCTTGCGATGGGAAATTTCAGAGACCAGTATTTCAGATAGTTCAGATTTTCATTTACTTCTGAAACTTCTACTACACGGCTCAGGCAAAGTGAAGCAATTTAACGGGTTAGTCTAGACATTGAATTCTTATTCGGCAGTAGCGAGGTTTA